>NC_082652.1:6319845-8719845 GCF_028023285.1 Balaenoptera ricei | reverse complement strand
AACTACTAAAAGAAAAAAAAATAAAACAAGGAAATTTCATTTCAAGAAGAAGGAAACTGAATCCAGAAGTAAGGAATAAAGTACATGAAGCAATGGTGAGAACTGCTAAATACGTGGGTAAATCTAAACAGGAAATGACTGTATGAAGTAGTAATTATAACAGTAATGACCACCATGACAACCACTTTTAGAGATGAAGAAATAAAATGGAAATAAAATACCACAGGATAACAACACATGTGTAAGGCAGGAGAGGGTGTTAAATTATTCTGAGGTTCCTGTATTGTTCAGGAGATTAACAATTGTTCAGCTGATTAACTTTAGGCAGGAAAAATATGTTAAAAATTTAAGAGTAAACAATATCAGAATAGATGAAGATAGAAAAGGAAATAAAGGGAAAAAAGAATATAAAGAAAACAGGATTGATGCAACGGAGGGCAGAAAGAGGAAAAGAAACATCGAAAAGCACAGTACATAGGATGTACAAAATAGAAATAAATTCCAATGTATCAACAATAAGAGTAAATGTAAATGGGACTAAACTCACCAATTAAAAGACAGATTCTCACACTGTAAAGCAACTATACTCCAATAAAAATTTTTTTAAAAAAAGATTCTCAAACTGGAGGTAAGAAACGAAATCCAACTATATGCTATTTATGAGACTTACATAGGACAAAGATAAGGACATAGAAAGCTGAAAGTGAACAAATAAAAAGACATACCAAGCAACACTAATCATAAGAAAGCTGCCACACTTACGTTAATAGCAGACAAAATAAGGCTCCTAGACAAAAAGCACTGCAAGGAATAAAGAGTCATAAAATAATGATAAAATGAATAATTTTAAGTGTTTTTTTAAAAACCAGGAATCTTTAAATTGTGGTAAAATACACATAACATAAAATTTACCATTTTAACCATTTTTAAGGCTACAGCAGCTGTATTAAAAACATTCACATTATTGTGCAAGCAATCTCCAGAACTCTTTTCACCTTGCAAAACTGAAACTATACTTATTACACCACAAGTTCCCATTCACCAGGAAGTTTTGAACAACACATTTAAGAAGCTTGATCTGACAAACACATGGAGAACCCAGCACTCAACAACTGGAAAATACATTCTTTTCCGGATCAAGTCACTAAAAAAATTATGTTGGCCTCAGCTCTCTCCATGGCCACACTTAACTCTCAAAGACTGTGGAGCTACACTTTAAAAATCCTCAAGGAAAGAAAGCATGATGTAAGGGTTTTTATGCTCAATCAAGCAGTTGTTGAAATATTTAAGGCAACAAACTCTAGATTTGCAAGAACTCATCAGGTAATATTGCTCTACTAAGCTTTGAGGACTCTACTAGAAAACAAATGAGAGACAATAAAAAGTAGGAAAATGGGCAGTGAGAGGATTGTTAACGAGCACTGAATCTGACAAGTACAGGTATAATACTAAAGACAAAAGTGGGAACTAGGGTAATAGAACAGAACATAAATGTTATATGCCCTGACAATGTAGACACGATACCATAAAACCTGCAGGGAGGGGAAGGGGAAAAGAAGGTGGAAGGCAGAATGAATAAGCCAGTTTCCTCAATTTTTAATTGCTGGGGATGGATGGGGGAATGTCAAAAGATATAACTTAAACCTGATGAATCAAGTCATAGTATAAGCATATTACAAGTATAAAGGCAAACAGTAAGAAAGACAATACAAATGACCAAAATCAGGTGCTAAAGCAGAGGGAAGGAGAAGTTAGAGGAAAAATACCAATTTCATCACTACTCATAGTGGGGATTAATACATACTATCACCAGAAATGGATGATTAATGGTGGCATTACAGATATAACCAGTAGAGCAAAACCAGAGCCAGAAAATATGAGAGAGAGACACACAGACACAGAGGATGAACAGAGGAATTTATTTTTATAGGCTTTAAAGTCGGAAGCAAAACATAAAATGCACAAAGACCAAATATTTCTGCATATCAATAAATATGAACTGGCTAAACTTATTTATTAAAATAAAACTTTCAGATTATGTCACAACACAAAACACAGTTCAAGATCTATTCAGAGACACACCTAAAACAAGGTAAAATTTTAAAAGCTGAAAGCAAAAGATGGGCACAAGTATAGCAGGCAAATGCAAACAAAAGGAAGCAAACATTAATATCAGTCAGAGTTGACTTCTGGCACCCCACCAAAAAAAAGCCTTTGTTTTTTTTAGAGAGTAGAACAAAGGTGTGGAGATCAAACTTCAGGTAGCCAATAAATAATTATCCATTCATGAATTTTCAGAAAATTTCTGGAAAATATATAAGGAACTGTTATCAGTTATTATTTCTGGGGAGTATGCTAGGGGTGGGGTGTAGAGAGAGAAATAATTTCTATTCTTTCCCTTAACCAATTCCTTACAGTTTGAATTCTGGCCAAGAGCATGGTTTTACTTCTATAAGAAAAAACAATCAACAAGAAATATTTCAATGAAATCAATAATTACCACATTGTATATATACTCTAAAACAAGTATTTTAGCTTTTTCCCATATATTAGCAATTATATGTATTATGTCATTTAATTACATATAATTTACGGAACGGCATCTAAAAAAACAAACATGAAGATTTTCAAGATGCTATCTAATTCTAGATAATTATAAAAGGTTTAGATAAACATAAGTTGTGATTTTCAAAGTCTTGAGATTTTCAAACAATTTTCAAACAGTTATGAACATTCAAATTTATAACAAAATGCAAATAAAAAGAATGGAAATGTACTAACAATTCACTATAAAATTTCCTAAATATTTGAGAGTTGTCCATGAAAGCAAGAAGTATAAAGTATTTTTAAGTACTCCTGGACTTTAACAATATGATAATACATCTGTGTAGTTCTGAGTGTTAAATATACTTACGCAAGTTAAAAATAAACACTATTCAAAGCAGAGAACAATTACGAATTTCAGTTAATATTTGGCACAGCTTAAAGTCAATGAAGCAGCTTTTTTTTTCAGTATACTTTTTATTACAAAAGTTTTCCTGGGTAAAAATAGAACTATAGGGACTTCTCTGGTGGTACAGTGGTTAGGAATCTGCCTGCCAATGCAGGGGACATGGGTTCGATCCCTGGTCCGGGAAGATCCCACGTGCCGCGGAGCAACTAAGCCTGTGCACCACAACTACTGAGCCTGCACTCTACAGCCCGCAATTCACAACTACTGAGCCGGCGCTCCAAAACTACTGAAGCCCGCGCGCCTAGAGCCTGTGCTCCCCAACAAGAGAAGCCACTGCAATGAGAAGTCCGCGCACCGCAATGAAGAGTAGCCCCTGCTCGCCACAACTAGAGAAAGCCCGCGCACAGCAATGAAGACCCAACGCAGCCAAAAAAAAAAAAGAGAACTATACATGGATGTGGGAGATTAACACATGGAGCTAAGCAAAATGAGCATCAAGGACTCACCAACTGCACTGAATTCAAACATTTAAAAAAACTAAAAAGTTAATGAAAATGTGGGCAAGTTCTGTACTCTTAGATTTTTTAAATTATGGTAAAATATACATAAAATAAAAATTATCACTTAAACCATTTTTAAGTGTACAGTTCAGTGGCATTAAGTACCTTCACACTGCTGTGCAACCATCACCACCATCCATCTCCAGAACTCTTTTCATCTTCTAAAACTGAAACTCAGTACCCATTACTTTTCAACATGGCAGAAGACAGAGATGAAAATGCTTAGAGGACCTAGGGGCCCCTTGACTTGATGAGTGTGTTAAGAACTGGAGAGTTGTATTATTTGAGAATAGTAGTGAGACAGCTATATTTCTTTGTAATGGAAGAGGCAGGAAGTAGACATACAGAGAAATCTAGTTAAATTGTATAAAAATGAACTTCAGGTTCTGGTTACATTATTACAATAAATGACTTTTTTTCTAATTTATTTATTTATTTTTAATTTATTTTTGGCTGTGTTGGGTCTTCGTTGCTGAGCGCAGGCTTTCTCTAGTTGCAGCAAGCAGGGGCTACTCTGTTGCGGTGCGCAGGCTTCTCATTGCTGTGGCTTCTCTTGTTGTGGAGCACGGGCTCTAGGTGTGTGGGCTTCCGTAGTTGTGGCGCGTGGGCTCAGTAGTTGTGGCTCACGGGCTCTAGAGCACAGGCTCAGTAGTTGTGGTGCATGGGCTTAGTTGCTCTGCAGCATGTGGGAATCTCCCCGGACCAGGGCTCGAACCCCTGTCCCCTGCATTGGCAGGCAGATTCCTAACCATTGCGCCACCAGGGAAGTCCCTATAATAAATGACTTTACAGAATTAAAGATTTGGTATATGATTTTACTTAGAAAACAATTTAGTTGAAAAGCAATAGTATTCCTTCCTTTAAAACCATTTTTTAATAGTTAAAATGATAAATACCTTTTTAAAAAGTCTTTATGTATTAGTCATTGCTGTTGCAAAGCACCTTATATGTGTTATTTAATTTTACAACCACCCTATTAAGAAGGGACTAGTTTACAGGTGAGGAAACCGAAGTTTATAGAGATGAAGTCATCTACCCAAGGTTATCTAGGGTCTGCCTGATTCTCTAGCCCATGTTCTTAAATCATTCTATCCATACTGTCTCCCTATAATTAGCACAATTGGTACCCTCTGCTTTTCACCTGCTGACATTTAGGATAAAGCTTATCCTAAATCTATGTGACATATGCCCTAAATGGCCCAACATTGACAGATGGCACAGTTTAGTTTCATACATTAAATGGTTCTTTTATTGAACTAATAAATTATCAATATATTTCAAAAGAATTAACAAGTGTGGAGCAGAATGGCACAGTATAGAGGAAGAGGGCTTTGAACTCACAGAGACTGCAGTTTGAGTCCTTGTGCCAACAGTTAAGTCATCTTAAACAAGTTATTTGACTTCTCTAAGCCTCAATTTCCTTATCTAAGGACAATCTGAAAATATTTTATAATTGTGAATATTAAATGCATGAATGAGAAAGCATTAAGAGAACACTGTGAGGGCTCAATAATAATTATTTATATAATTCTGTAGAGATCTGCTTCTAGCTCTAGAAGATTCTTGCCACTTATATTTATACTTGATTTTTAAAATACTTTAAAAAATGTTCCGTTAATGAATTCCACAAATATTTATTGAACAACTACATTGTTCTAAACGTGGTTCTATAAACCAGACACTCACAACTCTGGTAGATATTACTGTAAGGACCTTAATAGCAAATTTTTTTTAACTCCAAAAATAGAGAATTCCCTGGTGGTCCAGTGGTTAGGACTCCGTGCTTTCACTGCCGAGGGTCCACCCAGGGTCGGGGAGCTAAGATCCCACAAGCTGCGTGTTGTGGCAAAAAAAAACTCCCAAACACAAAAAACAAAAATAAACTCTAAGTATACGAAGTAATTTCATTTGCATCATATAGTATTAAACCAAAACCCAAGAGGGTCTTTCCTGAAGTCTTCTCCGACTTCATCTAGTCTTACTCCATGCTCTTTTTGGTAACTGCACCTTCTCCTGAGCTGTGATCAAACATCACATCTAGGCAGATGATTACACACTTCAACTTGAGCCCCCATATCTTCTCCTGAACTCTTGCTAGATCTTAACTTTGAAGTGTCTATAAGAAATTCATCATTTCTCCTCTTCTTCGCCCACTGCTACCACCAAAACTAGCTCTTCCTCATCCCTAATCTGCACTGTTAGTGGTTTCAAACCTCAAAATTATTTTGCTATCTTCTGTTCCCTTGTCCATAATTAGTGTTCTTCCATATACCATTCAGATCTATTCCTTCTCATCCATTCCTTCCACCAACACTAGTTTGGGACCTCATTCCCTCTAACTTAGGCTATCAAAAGGCACTTGATGCCAATTTTATTTGTTGAGAAGAATAATTATAAAGACTATGGCAAACAAGGGAAATATATTAACTGAATAGAACCTTAAAGTAACTAAATGCAATGTATACTACCATTCCAACCATGTAGAAAAAGTATATATAAGAGGACAAGGATAAAATGCAAAGATGAACACTGTTCAGCTGTTAATAATAGGATAATCGGTGGTGTAGTAAAGATGTTAAGCAGCAGTCCCCAACCTTTTTGGCACCAGGGACCAGTTTCGAGGAAGACAATTTTTCCATGGACCAGGGCAGGGCGGGGGATGGTTCCGGCGGTAATGCCAGCGATGGGGAGCAATGGAGAGCGGCAGATGAAGCTTCATTCGCTTGTCTGCTGCTCACCTCCTTCTCTGTGGCCTGGTTCCTAACAGGCCACAGACCAGTAGCAGTCCACAGCCCGGGGGTTGGGGACCCCTGAAGTAAAGTACCCAAAGTACCCACAGCCTCTCCAGAAGGAAAATTCTCTAGGCAGCCATATTTAGTACCATATCACCCTCCTTTCTTCTGATCCTTACCCACAAGCATAGCCGGTTACACTAAGGATGGATCCTCGGTCTGACCTGAGGATAGCCAGTAATCTCTGAGGTAGTCTGGTGTGGAAAACTGCCCCCAAAAGAGAGGAGCTGCACCAGGAGTTTAAATTACAAAAGGCAGAGAAAACAGGGCAGTTATAGTGAAAACTTCAACATGTATGTAGAGAGAAAGGCTACAGTGTGAGATATGAACAATGAGGAGCCATAAGCGAGCTAAAGTTACAAGTATGCCAATCCAAAGAATGAGGAGAAACTAAAAGATGGAGAAAAGAAACATAGGCAGACATACAGCTGGTGGCAGGCACAGTGAGAAGCCAATACAGAGTGATTCACTGTGTCATGTTATTGGTGTAGTATGAGTATGAAGAACTTGGCTCTGCCATTTACCAGCTGTGTAACCTTGGGCAAGTCCTTTATCCCTCTGTGCCTTTATCTGCTCATTTGTGTAAAGGGTGGTTTATCTAACTGGGTGGTTACGAGGCCTGAATGAGTAATGTAACAGTACCTGGCACACAGAAAGCACTTGATAAATGCTATTACTATCACATTCATCATCATTATCCACAAGCTCCCGCTAAGGTTCCTGAAGCTTCGCTGAAGAAAAATGCTCGGGTAGAGAAGTATAGTACCTCTACCTGCTCCAGAGAGACTATAGTTCTGATCCTTGGATTTCCATAACAGCATATTTCCTTTAATGTTCTAAATATCCTTTCAATAAAACTCCTCATTTAAAATGTAAATGGACTTAATAAAAGAACTATGGGCATACCTTAGAGATATTGTGGGTTCTGCCCCAGACCACTGCAAAAAAGTGAATATTGCAATAAAGCGAATCACATGAATTTTTTGGTTTCCCAGTACATATAAAACTTATGTTTACACTATACTGTAGTCTATTAAGTGTGTAATAGCATTATGTCTAAAAATGTATATATTTTAAAATACTTTATTGCTAAAAAATGCTAACCACCATCTGAGTCTTCAGCAAGTCAATCTTTTTGCAACAGTAACATCAAAGATCACTGAGCGCAGATTACCATAACAAATATATAATAATGAAAAAGTTTGAAATATTGCAAGAATTACCAAAATGTGACACAGAGACATGAAGTAAGCAAATGTTGTTGGAAAAATGGCACCAATAGACTTACTTGACACAGGGTTGCTACAAACCTTTAATTTGTAAAAATGTAATAAAGTGAAGTATGCCTGTATTTACAGATTTATTTTACTATATTTTATTTTATTATATATTTTATTTTTACTATTAGGGAGAAATTTTACCATCACCAGAAATACACATAAGTGTTCCCTTTTGTCTGCAAGTTGCTGACTCAAGAAAAGCATTAGGAAAATCAATTCTTTAGAAAGTACCCATGAAAACAATCCTTGATGTCCTCAATCTGAAAACCCTGCTCAAAAATCTCCTTTCTGAAATCTTCCTTTCCTGACAATCATTTCATTTCCTTATTTCCTTCCCTTTTCCTTACCAGTTAAGTATAGATTCTGATTATATTTTTTCTATATTGTTCTTAGGTTGGGTTATCTTTTGTTTTTCCTAATTTCCTCATGTGTTTGTTCCATCTCACCTATGACAGTATGAACCCCAGAGAACAGGGACTTGTCTCTTCTATTTCTTTCGTGGCAGCAGGAGTGTATAATGAAATAAGCAGGAGATTTAAAATAAGATGCTAGAGATGCTAGAGTCAAGCCCCAACTCTCTCACTTCCTACTTCTCTCTTTGGATAAGTCACTCAACCTGTCTCAGACTCCATGGCATTTTCTATAAAAAGGAAACAATATCCATCAGATTCTAAAGTCCATGAGATTTCTCACTCTGCTTCTCTGACTCTGATGGATGGCATTCATGAAGAGTTTTATAGTTCCATCCTTAGGCACATGCAGTACAGCTCACATTCAAACCTAAAATTACTATGTGGAGAATGATAAAATAACAATTGTTAATGACAAACGGCGAAGGCCACCTGATCTGGATTTGTGGAGGGCATTTACCTTCTCACAGTTTATCTTTAGAGCAGTGGCTGGAGTTAGCTTCCAAGTAACTGTATTTCATCACTTAATCATAAGCCATCATGGTTTGCCCCCCACCCTGCTCCCCAGCAAAGCAAGTTCATTAATCTAACATTAACTTGTCAACGCTCGTTGGCAGACTCTGAACTTTTACCTGGCCACAGAAGAATGTGACTTCATAACTCTAACATGAGTATGATTTAAAGCAAAAATCTCATTTGGCTGCACTTGTGATTTTAGCTTAAGCTCCTTCCTCTCCTTCTCTCCCCCGCCCCTGCCAAAAATTTATGACAAAGCAAACAGCAAAAATTAAACAAAAACTGTTATAGGTCACATTATTATTCTCTTTTGCAGAATCATATAAAAAATAATAATTTATTTCCAGAAATTACCCAAGTAAACTATTTGGGATTCTAACTAATACATCTGAACAAGAGAGAGTATTAAAAGTATCACAAAATTACCACCTAGGGGGGTGGGACAGGGAGGGTGGCGGGGAGACGCAGAAGAAAGAGATATGGGGATATATGTATATGTATAGCTGATTCACTTTGTTATAAAGTAGAAACTAACACACCATTGTAAAGCAATTATACTCCAATAAAGATGTTAAAAAAAAAGTATCACAAAATTAAATTCACTTACTTGACATTTCTGACGCAATTGTCGTAGTTCTTTTATAACTGGAGCTAGAGCTGATTTCTTTTCAGATACCAGAGAATTTAGTCTTTTCACCTGTCATTTAAACAAAATATATGACATCTAAGAAAAGAATTCAAAAGAACAAAACTACTATAAAGATATTTATTGAAGTGTTATATATGAGTGAAAAAAAACTATAAATTACTTCAATGCCAAACAATGGGGAAGTCATTTAGTAAGTATTGATTCCTCAATAAGAAGGAATATCATTTAACTGTTCAAAATGTCAATTATTAACACTGCAAACCATTATGGGAAAATATTTACAATCTAGCACTGAATAACTAAAACAAATTACAAAGTTGCCTTTATACAGCTTTGTATTATGTAAAAAGTATATAATTATGTAGGTTATATAAAATACACATAAACATAGATGAAGTGATATTCAAAATACTTAATAACCCAAAAGGCATAAGTAATGACCAATCAGAATGGACACCAGCCACAGAGATGAACAGGGTCTTGGAGGCCTCTGCTGTACTAAATGTTCATCTTTATAGGAGTTAGAATGTGGTGAAATCCAGAGGGTTCTGGGACCAATGTGGACAAGACAGGTGGAGGTGGGTACTCTGAGAGTTTGGGGCAGCAGCTATTTACCAGTAAGTAGTGAAAGATTTCAACATTTTAATGCCTGATGAAGCTGTATCCGTGCATTCTGGCTGAATAGCAGTCCTGAATACAGAAAGATACTAAGGACATACACAAAAATAATTGTATTAATTTAAGTAGCATGATTTGGGAAAACTTGTTTTTTATCTTAAATATTTCTTTAATACTATGTAACTTTTTTTTTTTTGGCCGAGCTGTGCAACATGCGGGATCTTAGTTCCCTGACCAAGGACCGAACCCGTGCCTCCTTCAATGGAAGCACAGAGCCCTAACCATTAGACTGCCAGGTAATTCCCAATGCTATGTAACTTTTACACACTTCAAAAACCACAACGTTGAACAACCTCTTTACAACCTCGTTAGAATGGAAAATTCAAAAGAGAGTGATAAAGACAGATGAAAGAATGTAAAGAAAACAATGTGCAGAAATGAAAATTTGAATGTTTCACTGAAAACAGAACACAAAAATATCTGCCTCAGAGGTAGACAATAAAACAAATAAACAAACAAAGCCTGTGTAATCACCATTTCAGACATGTCATCCAGTGTTCGTCCTTTCATTTCATCAACTTCACTCTTCAGGGCGGATACTCTTTCTAGCTCTTCTTGGGTGTAACTATATCCAGATATACCCTTTTTCTCCTCAATAGTTTGCTAAAAGTAAAGAATAAAAGTAGGTGTAAAAAATGGGGTCCACAAAATGGGTGTCAAAACCTTGATGATTCCATAAGAAGTATATAGATTTAATAGGTAACAATAAAATCGTAAATAAAATAAAGTAGTTTAGAATCCTAAAGAACAATCTTTATTGACTTCAACAATAATTACGTTCCTTTACATGTTATAAACTTATACTAAGTTTTACTATGGTATCTTCAGGTGCATAGGAAGTAATTATAATTTTAGACTTTAGAATAATGCTATGTAGTTGGCACAGAATCTAAAACATAGGATGCACTCACTAAATATTTGGTGAATGAATGAATTCTCAAGTGATCAACTGTACATATTTGCTCACTCATCCAATATTTATTATATACCTTAATGTGCCAAGTACAGTTCTATGCACCAGATATGCTGCAGTGAACAAAACAGAGCTAACTTCTAGTGAGAGTAAACGGGCAATAGGTAAACAAGTAAAATACATATAGTGTGAGGTAAGAGTGGAGTTGGAATCTTAAAAAACAGGGTGGTTAGAGAAGGTCTTCCTGAGAAGATGACACCTAGTAAAGTCCTAGAGGAAGAGAGGGAGCAAGCCAAAGATACCCAGGGGATCAGCAAGTGCAAAAGACATGAGGTAGGAGCATACCTGACCTTTTCAAGAAATAGCTAGATGGGAGTGAGAATGAGGTGGAGGTTGGGGAGGGATCATACAGGACTCAGCTGGTTTGCTGCAATAGTCTCAGCTTACATCTATTGTCTTTTGCATTCTCAAAAGTGTCCTAGTTTAGATGATAAATTATATCGTTATCTTATGTTTTAGGCTAGTGAAAGAGCTTGGACTTATTTTAAATGAAATGGGAGGCTTGTTGGAAGATTCAGAGTAAAGGAATTTTTTTTTTTTGGCCGCACCATGTGGCATGTGGGATCTTAGCTCCTCAACCAGGAATCGAACCTGTGCTCTCTGCATTGGAAGTGCGGAGTCTTAACTACTGGACCGCCAGGGAAGTCCCCAGAGTAAAGGAATTTTTAAATGAAAACTTTAACATCTGTGCTGAGATCAAACGATAGAGGGGCAAGGGTAGGGGCAGAGAAGCCAGTTAGAAGACTATTCCAATAATTCAAGTTAGAGATGATGGTAGCATGAATCAGGTGGGGGCAGCAGAGGTGATGAGAAATGGTTCTGTATATATTTTGAAGATAGATCCAACAAGATATTATGACAGGTTAGATGTAGGGTGTGAGGGAAAGTGAGGGGTAAAGAATGACTCCAAGGTTTTCAGCCTGAAGAACTGAGAGGATGGAGCGCCCATTTGTTGAGATGAGGAGGACTTGGGAGGAACAGGTGAGGGAGTAGTAAA
Source organism: Balaenoptera ricei (assembly GCF_028023285.1). NCBI lineage: Eukaryota > Metazoa > Chordata > Mammalia > Artiodactyla > Balaenopteridae > Balaenoptera > Balaenoptera ricei. Next base: position 8,708,037 of record NC_082652.1, on the reverse strand, counting down.
GATCAGAAGTTTAGTTTTGGATGTGTTAAAAATCTGAAATCTCTAGTAGAAATCCAAGAGAGTTCAAGATGTTACATACACAAGACTGGAATCTGAGAAGCAATCTAGGCTGGAGATTCAAATTTGTGAGTTGTCTGCATAGACAATGTCTTTAAAGTCATAAGAGAATAAGATCACCATGGGAGTGATGGTAGAGAAGAGATCCAAGGCCTAAGCCTGGGGAACTCAAATATCTAGGCTTTGGAGAAATGAGAAGAAATCCGCCATGGAGTAGGAACAGGAGTGTTAGTAAGGGAAAAACAAGGAGAGTGCAGTGTGCTAGAAGACAAGCAAAGAAAAATTTTACAGGAAGAGGGAGTTATGAACTATGTCAAACACTGCCAATAGGAAGATAACTAAAATGAATCTTTATGGACTAATCTCAGGGTATTTTCCGTGGATACTGTGGGTGCTCTGCCCTGATCTGCTTATTGTGTCAGTGTACCCATCCCCTAGCTGTTGTGAGAGTCGGTATTTTGATGGTTTACAGCTGTCCCTTCTTCAAAGTGTACCCTTGGTTGAACAGGAACTGTATCACACCACTCTTGGGTGGTAGTAAGAGGGTCCATAGCAAATTACTGACTGACACAGGGGTCCAAAGGGGTAGCCCTCTTGCCTAAAGATGAGACCAACTTTGTGATGCAATTTATGCTCCAGAGCTCCTTATGCAATCAGAATGAAACTGGACTCCAAATGAATCCACTTTTTCCTCCTGCTTCATCCTGTTTCCTTTACTTCTTTTTTCCTAAGAGCACTCACTGAATTAATCATATGGGGAGGAATAAGAATTCTTGTTTCAGGTTCTGCTTCTAGAGAACCTGACCAAACTACAAGGATGGGCTTCTAGGGTAGGATCACTCACCGGGTGAATGGAACTGAGAGCCCTATCATTGGGGGCAAGCAGAGTATCGTTAGTCCTAGGCATGTTATAGCAGTACAATTGCTAAGACTGGTGAACTAGGGCAGAATATAGGTGGAAGGGATTATGGTGGGCATGACAATGGATGGCTTGAATCTCCTTCAAGAGAGTTTGCTGAGAGGAACAAAGTTGACTGACAGGCATAACTGCTGCCCCTCTGGATCCACCATCACGTTCACACCAAGGCCATGCTTCCCCCAGGCTGTTCCCAGCCAGAGGCTGACCCATTCCTGTCTGACAGGGAACTCCTCTAATTGGTGACTGGCTCAGGAACTCCCCATCATCCCAACCAAAACTTCCTTAAAACTGTGCTTACAGCCTAAGGCTCTTCCTCTCCAATCCTCCTTCCTTCTTCTTCCTTCACAGAAGAGCCTAAAGGCATTTAGAGCCTAAAGGCTTTCCCTGCCGTCTGCTGCTCAATTCCCTTTGCCCTTCACAAAGGCTTCCTCCAATAAATCTCTTGTACATCTAATCCAATCTGGGCGTATGCTTCTTGGAGGACCTGAACTATCACAGGAACATACTAGCTGGTACAGTGTTGCTGGTGTCCGAGAAGCGTGAAGAAATAGTAACTATAAGGACTATGAAATTGGGGTGGCTGTTGCTAAGCTCAAATGACAGGCTCAAATCCATTAATCAGTAATTTAAAGCAAAGTGATAAGTCAGAGAACCTCCTTAGGAGCTTTAAAGAAACCCTCATTTCCTGTGGCTACGGGGCAGAGAGAGCTGAAAACCACGGACAGGACTTAAATTGTAAGACTGGCAAAACTTCAGAGAAGGCTGAATATATCCTATGTCAAAGTCAGGGCTCTGATAGGGAAGGGAAAGGGTGCTGAGTCTGAAATGGGGATAACTGGATAGGCTCACTTGAGAACCTTAAAACCCCAGATTATCTTTTATCTTCTGGGCAGTGGCAAACGGCTTAGCTTGTTGGTCAGGGGCCTGGAGGAAGCAAGATAGCAAGACTGAATGACTGGGGACAAGGAGGTCTCGGGAAGAGGCATCTGGATGGAGTTATAAGAGTTAACACTAAGTGTGAAGATCTCTTCATCACATGTATATGGCCACTGGACAATGTCCACAGCAGAAGAGGCACTCAGCAGCCGAGTGGAAAGGATGATTTGGCCTTTCCAAAAAGGCCAAAAAAGGCTGACAGTAGATGTCAGCCAGCCTCTGTCATTGGCCACCCAGTGTGTGGACAATGGGCTCATGAACAGAATGGCTATGTTGGCAGAGATGGAGGCTAAGTATGGACCAAATAACATGGGCTCTCTCACTAATGCTCATCTAGCTAATGCTACTGCCAAGTGTCTGAGCTGGCAGCAACAGAGACCAATCCTGAGTTCTGGGTATGGAATCATCCCTTGAGGAAACTGATCATCTCCTTAGTGGCAATTTGATAACACCAGATTCTTTCTACCTTGAAAAGAACAACACTTCATCCTGAATGAGACTGACCCATATTCTGGGTAAGGGTTTGCTTTTCTTGCCCACAGTGCTTTAGGCAGCACCACTATCCAAAGGCTCAGAATGTCTGGTCTACTAATGTGGAATCCCTCATAATATCACCTGAGACCAAGGGACCTACTTTATGGCAAAGTAGGTATGGTGATGGGAACATGACCACAGGATTCAGTCACTGTACCACACACCATCCAGAAAGCTAATGGCCTGACTGAATAGTGGAAGGGCCCTATGAACGTACAGCTAAGGTACCAGCTTGGAACTGATGGCCTGTGAAGATAAGTTCTATTCTTCATGATGGAGTGTATATCTTAAACCAATGTCCATTACATGGTGTTGTGTTCCAAATAGATCCAAAGACCCAAAAATACATGGGTCTTGGAACCATGAGACGAAAGTATGAGTGTTATCACTCACCAGAATTCCCACTCATCCACAGGGAATTATGCTTCCCTTCTTGACAACTTTAGGCTCTGTGGGTATAAATGTTCTGGTTTCCATAAGGCACATGATTCCACCAGAAGGCACATTGAGAGGCCCTTTAAACTTCATGCTCTGCCTACCATCTTGTCACTTGGGCTCGTCATGCCCACAGACCAGCAGGCAAAGAAAAGAGCGATTTATTGGCAGAACATGTTAAGGATATACAGATGCTGCTATATAATGAGGGACAGATAGGAATAAGTTTGGCATTCAGGTGATCCATTAGGGCATATCTTGGTACTCTCATGCCCAGTTTTAACACTAAATGGGTAAGTTTAGCAACCACAGCCTGATAAGGGCATTGTACTAGAATCTCATACCTCTTAAGGATGAGGGACTGAGTCATCCCACCAAGTAAGTCATCCAGCAGTCCCAACCTTTTCGGCACCAGGGACCGGGTTCGCGGAAGACAATTTTTCCACAGACGGCAGAGGGTGGGGATGGGGGGGATGGCTCAGGAGGTAATGCCAGTGACGGGGAGCAGCAGATGAAGCTTCGCTGGCTCGCCCACCGCTGACCTTCTGCTGTGTGGCCCAGTTCCTAACAGCCTGCAGACCAGTACCGGTCCATGGCCTGGGAGTTGGGGACCCCCGATAGACCACTGGAGGTGTTAGCCAAATGTGTGGGGAATCTAGGATGGATGGTAGAGGAAGGAGATATTGAGTATCAATTATGTCCTTGGGATCAAATGAAGCAAAGAGAGTTTTAATTTGTCCTCCTAACCCTCCTGTTTTCCTAGAAATTTTGACCAACTGTAATCCTGTATAAACTATACCAGAATGGAGTGACTTTAATGTGAGAAACAAGTAGATCTCAGTAGTACAAGGGGTGGCTTATAGTGGATGTTGTTGGTGCTCTACTCAAACCTCATCTGCAAGCTGCAATGAGAGTTGACTGCTAATGGCTCACAGATGCCCCCTTCTCCAGAACATGCCCTTAGCCCAAGGGGGGCTGCCTCATCTAGGAGGTTATACCATGCCATAGCCAATGACTGACTGATAAGGGAGTATAAAAGGCCAGCCCCCTTGCCTCAAGGTGGAATCAACTCCATGGTGCAATGTGTGCTCCAAAGTTCCTCATGGAATCAAAATGAAGCTGTTTTCAGTCGGGAATACATCCTTGCTTGGCTTTTTTCTGCTGCTCCATCTGTTTCCCTCATTCTCCTTCTTCTGAAGGTACTCCCTCCCTCAGTAAATCACTTGCACCAAGTACTCCCCTCTCAGGCTCTGCTTCTAAGGAACCCAGCTTAAGAAAAGATGTAAAGCAGGGGCTTCCCTGGTGGCACAGTGGTTGAGAATCTGCCTGCCAATGCAGGTGACACAGGTTCGAGCCCTGGTCTGGGAAGATCCCACATGCCGCAGAGCAACTGGGCCCATGAGCCACAATTACTGAGCCTGCGCGTCTGGAGCCTGTGCTCTGCAACAAGAGAGGCCGCGATAGTGAGAGGCCCGTGCACCGCGATGAAGAGTGGCCCCCGCTTGCCACAACTAGAGAAAGCCCTTGCACAGAAACAAAGACCCAACACAGCCATAAATAAATAAAAATAAATTTTAAAAAAGCAACAAAAAAAAGAAAAGATGTAAAGCAAAAACTGATGGAACTAAAAGGATAAAGATCAGAGATATTTTAAAACATCTTTTTCAATAACTGATGGAATAAGCAGATGAAAATATAAATAGAAACATGAATACATGGAGGCTAAATGATACACTACTTGATAACCAAGAGATCACTGAAGAAATCAAAAAGGAAGTCAAAAAATACCTAGAAATACATGACAATAGAAACACGACAACCCAAAACCTATGGGATGCAGCAAAAGCAGTTCTAAGAGGGAAGTTTATAGCAATACAATCCTACCTCAAGAAACAAGAAACATCTCAAATAAACAACCTAACCTTACACCTAAAGCAAATAGAGAAAGAAGAACAAAAAAACCCCCAAGGTTAGCAGAAGGAAAGAAATCATAAATATCAGATAAGAAATAAATGAAAAAGAAATGAAGGAAACAATAGCAAAGATCAATAAAACTAAAAGCTGGTCCTTTGAGAAGATAAACAAAATTGATAAACCATTAGCCAGACTCATCAAGAAAAAAAGGGAGAAAACTCGAATCAATAGAATTAGAAATGAAAAAGGAGAAGTAACAATTGACACTGCAGAAATACAAAGGTTCATGAGAGATTACTACAAGCAACTATATGCCAATAAAATGGACAACCTGGAGGAAATGGACAAATTCTTAGAAAAGCAAAACCTTCCAAGATTGAACCAGGAAGAAATAGAAAATATAAACAGACCAATCACAAGCACTGAAACTGAGACTGTGATTAAAAATCTTCCAACAAACAAAAGCCCAGGACCAGACGGCTTCACAGGCGAATTCTATCAAACATTTAGAAGAGCTAACACCTATCCTTCTCAAACTCTTCCAAAATATAGCAGAGGGAGGAACACTCCCAAACTCATTCTATGAGGCCACCATCAACCTGATACCAAAACTAGACAAAGATGTCACAAAGAAAGAAAACTACAGGCCAGTATCACTGATGAACACAGATGCAAAATCCTCAACAAAATACTAGCAAACAGAATCCAACAGCACATTAAAAGGATCAAACACCATGACCAAGTGGGGTTTATCCCAGGAATGCAAGGATTCTTCAATATAAGCAAATCAATCAATGTGATACACCATATTAACAAGTTGAAGGATAAAAACCATATGATCATCTCAATAGATGCAGAAAAAGCTTTTGACAAAATTCAACACCCATTTATGATAAAAACCCTCCAGAAAGTAGGCATAGAGGGAACTTATCTCAACATAATAAAGGCCATATATGACAAACCCACAGCCAACATCATTCTCAATGGTGGAAAACTGAAACTATTTCCACTAAGATCAGGAACAAGACAAGGTTGCCCACTCTCACCACTATTATTCAACATAGTTTTGGAAGTTTTAGCCACAGCAATCAGAGAAGAAAAAGAAATAAAAGGAATCCAAATCAGAAAAGAAGAAGTAAAGCTGTCACTGTTTGCAGATGACATGATACTATACAGAGAGAATCCTAAAGACGCTACCAGAAAACTACTAGAGCTAATCAATGAATTTGGTAAAGTAGAAGGATACAAAATTAATGCACAGGAATCTCTTGCATTCTTACTCACTAATGATGAAAAATCTGAAAGAGAAATTAAGGAAACACTCCCATTTACCATTGCAACAAAAAGAACAAAATACCTAGGAATAAACCTACCTAGGGAGACAAAAGACCTGTATGCAGAAAACTATAAGACACTGATGAAAGAAATTAAAGATGATACCAACAGATGGAGAGATACACCATGTTCTTGGATTGGAAGAATCAACATTGTGAAAGTGACTATACTACCCAAAGCAATCTACAGATTCAATGCAATCCCTATCAAACTACCAATGGCATTTTTCACAGAACTACAACAAAAAAATTTCACAATCTGTATGGAAAGAAAAAGACCCCGAATAGCCAAAGCAATCTTGAGAAAGAAAAACGGCGCTGGAGGAATCAGGCTCCCTGACTTCAGACTATACTACAAAGCTACAGTAATCAAGACAGTATGGTACTGGCACAAAAACAGAAATATAGATCAATGGAACAGGATAGAAAGCCCAGAGATAAACCCACACACATATGGTCACCTTATTTTTGATAAAGGAGGCAAGAATACACAATGGAGAAAAGACAGCCTCTTCAATAAGTGGTGCTGGGAAAACTGGACAGATACATGTAAAAGTATGAAATTAGAACACTCCCTGACACCATGCACAAAAATAAACTCAAAATGGATTAAAGACCAAAATGTAAGGCCAGACACTATAAAACTCCTAGAGGAAAACATAGGCAGAACACTCTATGACATAAATCACAGCAAGATCCTTTTTGACCCACCTCCTAGAGAAATGAAAATAAAAACAAAAGTAAACAAATGGGACCTAATGAAACTTAAAAGCTTTTGCACAGCAAAGGAAACCATAAACAAGACGAAAAGACAACCCTCAGAAAGGGAGAAAATATTTGCAAATGAAGCAACTGACAAAGGATTAATCTCCAAAATTTACAAGCAGCTCATGCAGCTCAATATCAAAAAGACAAACAACCCAATCCAAAAATGGGTAGAAGACCTAAATAGACATTTCTCCAAAGAAGATATACAGATAGCCAACAAACACGTGAAAGAATGCTCAACATCACTAATCATTAGAGAAATGCAAATCAAAACTACAATGAGGTATCACCTCACACCAGTCAGAATGGCCATCATCAAAAAATCTAGAAACAATAAATGCTTGAGAGGGTGTGGAGAAAAGGGAGCCCTCTTGCACTGTTGGTGGGAATGTAAATTGATACAGCCACTATGGAGAACAGTATGGAGGTGCCTTAAAAAACTAAAAATAGAACTACCATACGACCCAGAAATCCGACTACTGGGCATATACCCTGAGAAAACTATAATTCAAAAAGAGTCATGAACCAGAATGCTCATTGCAGCTTTATTTACAATAGCCAGGACATGGAAGCAACCTAAGTACACATTGACAGATGAATGGATAAAGAAGATGTGGCACATATACACAATGGAATATTACTCAGCCATAAAAAGAAACAAAATTGAGCTATTTGTAGTGAGGTGGGTGGACCTAGAGTCTGTCATACAGAGTGAAGTAAGTCAGAAAGAGAAAAACAAATACCGTATGCTAACACATATATATGGAATCTCAAAAAAAAAAAAAAAAAGGTTATGAAGAACCTAGTGGCAGGACAGGAATAAAGGCGCAGATGTAGAGAATGGACTTGAGGACACGGGGAGGGGGAAGGGGAAGCTGGGACGAAGTGAGAGACTGGCATGGACATATATACACTACCAAATGTAAAATAGATAGCTAGTGGGAAGCAGCCGCGTAGCACAGGGAGATTAGCTCCGTGCTTTGTGAGCACCTAGAGGGGTGGGATAGGGAGGGTGGGAGGGAGATGCAAGAGGGAGGAGATATGGGGATATATGTATATGTATAACTGATTCACTTTGTTATAAAGCAGAAACTAACATACCATTGTAAAGCAATTATACTCCAATAAAGATGTTAAAAAAAAAAAAAAAAGAAACATGGAAGATTTGAGTAGCATGGTTAACATACTGGACTGAATTGACTTTTATGGAACACCATCCCCAACAACTGCAGAATATATATTCTTCTCAACTGCACATGGAACAATGATCAAAACAGACCACATGCTGGGCCATAATGCAACATTCAAAAATTTCAAAGGACTGAAATCACGGAGTATGTTTCCTGGTTACAGCAGAAATAAGCTAGAAATCAATAACAGAAAGGTAACTAGAAAATCCTCAAATGTTTGGTTTTAAGCAATAACCATAGGTCAAAGAAATCACAATGAAAATGAGAAAATATTTTAAAGTGAGCAATAATGCAATTACTACATATCAATTTTAAAAGTGCTGTTACAATCTATGTTTAGCGCTGTTAGAATCTATGTTTGATGCACTGTAAATTTTCAATCTTAAGTTCCCTAGAAGCAAACAATATTCAACAGAATGAGACAGAAAAGTTCATATTGCCAGCTAATTACAACTGGTTGAAATTTCATTCACCTCTACCAGATTATTGCTAGCTGGTAAGCCAACATCCTGATGAAATCACTTCCCCATGGGTAAAAGAAAAAAAAAAGCCAAATCAAGAAAACTCAGAGGAACTGGTACCCACGATGAGAACAGCTTTGCTGCTAGAGGGATTTCTCTGGGTTTAACTTTTTTCTGAAAACCAAGGCACAAATATATAAGGAACAAGCCTGCAGGCAAACTTCCATATAGAACCCTCCCTGGATACTTCTTTCCAAAGCTCCATGGAAGTGGCTGCTTAGATTTCTGCCCAGCAGGCCATGATAAATAAATTATTTTATAGTCAATCTCTTGGTATGATCATTTTGGTCATATTAACTAGCTAACCAAAAGAAAAACCTACTTAATAGAATTCAACTTCTATTAATTACCCCAAAGTCAGAACACATAAAAAAGTTAGTGCCTACTGCTACAGTAAAATACAAAAAATAGGCTTTTATGTCATCTCTGTAATTAATCAGAGAAAATGAATAATTTTATGGTTTTTCTAATAAAAACAATGACCTCAGTAAAAAGCTATAACCTATAAACCTCCTGGCATTTGTACTTTTAGAACCCCGAGGTAACACTGTATTACCAGTTGATGTTGAATATTTTCATGACGTTGCTTAAGAAGTTCTTCTGTCCTCTGCAAGAGACCAAATTCAGCTTTAAATTCAGCTATTATCTGATGCTTCTTTTTGAAAACTGTACTCTTGCTTCGAAGTTTACTGACATATCGTTTGAACTGTAAAAGAACACAACATGTAGTTTAATAAGTAGAAAAGTAGTTGCTAAATATCATATATAATAACCTCAGTGTATTAGAAAAATTTTCTTTTCTACCATCCTACATGTGGGTCACAAGTATATAATAATAACTTAGTTTTATTAGAAAAGTTGGAAAGACTAACTGTTCAGTTAAAATACTTTGTGTATGTTTTTAATTTTTGGACCCATTAAACACTGTAAATCATTATACAAAAGCTATTTATTTTGGGCTTTACAAATAAGGATTAGGAAAACAGAAACTTCAACACTATAAAAGTAAAAAGGTTAAAAAGAAGAAGAAGGGACTTCCCTGGTGGTTCGGTGGGTAACACTCCATGCTCCCAATGCAGGGGACCGGGGTTCGATCCCTGGTCAGGGAACTAGATCCCGCATGCATGCTGCAACTAAGAGTCTGCATGCCGCAACTAAGAGTGCTCATGCTGCAACTAAGATCCGGCGCAGCCAAAATAAATAAATAAATAAATATTAAAAAAGAAGAATAAGAAAGCAGAAGACCATTTCTGGTTGGGGTCTTATCATGATATCTCTTATGTACTGTACTATTTTGGTGGCACTGGATCTACTGGGGTTAAAATAGCCAACCAGAATAGTCAACACTTGTAGCTACTATTTATCATTTAAGAAAGGTACTGTGACCATATACCCTATGAAGCATCTGAAGTTCATCCCAAATGTTAAAAAGCTAAAAATATTCCAAATTAGTGGGAACTCATAGTTGCTTAATTCAGCTATTTACCTACTAATGATATTAAAGTTATAACTACTCTAATGGAAAGACCCCGTTATTAAATAATACCAACAAGAGTTTGGAAAAGCAAGTGAAGTGAATATTTAAAGGAATTCATTTGACAAGTACTATTTATTAACTATTATGTACTAGGCACTGTGCCAGACGCAGAGAATACAATTCTAAACAAGATGCTCGCATGTCCTGCCCTCATCAAGCTTAAGGAATAGTGGGGGAAATAAACATTGAACTGATGTTCACAACCACGGTGAACATTATGAAGCAGTGAAGGGGACCTGAGAATAAATAACAGGAGTTTAAACTGGGTTGTGATGAAGGTAGGAAATGTGGGGTTGGATTTTAGGGAGGTGGGTTTTGACAAGTTTCTCAAAAATAATTTAAGCCAAGACTGAAGTAGCAGGAATACATCACAGGAAGGAGGAAGAAGCAAGGAAGAGCATTCCAAGTAGAGGAAACAGCAGGTGTAAAGGTCCCAAGGCACTGGCTCATTAAAAGTATTGCTCAATATGAGAAGCAAATGTGAAAATTTTCTGGTATTTCTGAAACAGAACATAACACATTAAAAAAAAATCACTTTCTCTTATGTACCATTAGTACTAAGAATTTTTACTACATAAAATAATTTTTTCTGCTCCAACCTTTTATTAACTACATTATTTTTAAAATGTCCATGGTAAGAATCTGGCTTATTATACTTAAACGCATCACTTCAAAAGAAAGCCTTCATATTACCTAATATGAGAAAATTCTTTGATAAGCTTAGCCTTTTAAATGCCCAATTCTTTACAAGGATAATTGGGGGGGGTTATAAATAGTTTTATAAATAATGAAAGTAATGAATGTATTACTGAAATTTTAGAAAACAGAAAAAAGGAAAAAATTCACTCAAAGCCACTATCCCAATGCAAGCTCTATTATCATATGGTATTTTACCTCCTAATTTTAAAGGCTAAATCTAAGGTCAGTATTATAAATTGTAAGGTAGCAAAATAGGAAGGAGAACATTTCTAAAATTTAGGTTTTTTTTTTTTTTCTTAAAGACTTGATTGATTCCTGAATATACAAAGTCCTTAAAAATAGTAAGATTAAAAATTCTTCACGTAAAAATAACCCTCTAATTCCTAGTTTAGACATCTTTTTTAAACTTGACTTAAACTTTGAAAGAAATGAGGAACACATTGTGTTTTAGAGGAAGGAAGTTCAAAATATTTTTCTATTCATGACTGAGTTAGTTTTAATATTAAGGAATCCAGCCTACAAAAAGCAAATTATCAATGGCTGTATTACAGAAACAGTTTAAAAAATTTAAGTCATACCAATGTACCTAGAATCTAATTACTTGCAATTTTTCCTTTTAAAGAATAAATGTGTAAGCCTGACATAACCACAGATTCAGAATCCCCAGACTAACTATATGTTCTATTAAAAGTGTCCTGGGCAAAGTGCCCAAAATGAAATCAATCCTGTTCATCTGCTATCCTCTGTATTATCTAGGCCAATCTTCCCCTTCTCTATCTTGCTGTGCTCTGGAACTATTTTTAAAAGCTAAAAGCTATAAATGTTTTTGGTGAAAGAACAAACCTACCGATTACTCAATGTGCTCTATGCTGATTGGTTATTATTTGGCATTCACTGGACAAACTACCTAGGGGAAAGGGAGTCAGGGTCAGATTAATGACAGTTCCATAAAATTAAGCAATAGGTGGCCATCAAAGCACTCTAAGGGTTCTATTACCTTAGACTGAATTAGAGGAATTAGAGGGAAAAAAAGGCATTATCCATGATTTTCTTCCATTGGAAGATTTTTCTATCATTTGGATTTTAGGTTATTTTTGAACTTTCAGATTATTAAAAAAAAAACCATGATAAAAATATTGAAGCTAAATCTTCAGACACATTCTTAATAATTTCTATAGGCCATATTCCCGAAAATGGTCAGAAGGAAATTTTCTTTTTTTACCTTTAACTTAGCTTTATTTTTTTATTTTTATTGGGTTTTGATACCTTCCGCCAAACTGCCCTTCAAAGGCTATTTATAGTACTGTTTATAATTGTCAATTTAATAAGCAGAATAGTATCTTATATTTTATTTGCATTTCTTTATTAGGGAACTTCACTTTTTGCCATGTTAATTGTGCATTTGTGTGGATTTTTAAAAATGATATGCCTGTCTTTGGCTCATTTTTTAATTGGAGCCTTTCTTGTGGATCTGTAATAGTGATTTTCAAACTTTTGGGTCTCAGGAGCCCTTTATTGATGATCTCAAAGGGATTTTGTTTATGTACATTGCTGGCATGATAAATTTGAGGGAAAAGAATAGAATACTCATTAGCAAACCAAATCCAACAACATGTAAAAAGGATCATACACCATGATCAAGTTGGATTCATTCCAGGGATGCAAGGATGGTTCAACATATGCAAATCAATCAATGTGATAACACCACATCAACAAAAGAAAAGACAAAAACCACATGGTCATCTAAACAGATGTAGAAAAAGCACCTGATAAAATTCAATATCCATTCACGATAAAACATTCTCACCAAAGTGGGTATAGAAGGGAACATATCTCAACATAATAAACCCATTTATGACAAACCCACACCCAAAAGCTGAAAGCCTTCCCACTAAATTCTGGAACAAGTATGCTCACTCTCACCACTTTTACTCAACACAGTATTGGCAGTCTTAGCCACAGCAATCAGATAAGAAAAAGAAATAAAAGGTATCCAAATTGGAAGGGAGGAGGTAAAATTGTCATTATATGTAGGTGACATGACACTCTACATAGAAAACCCTAAAGACTTCACACAAAAATTATTAGAACTCATAAATGAATTCAGCAAGGTAGCAGAATACAAGATTAATATACAGAAATCTGTTGTATTTCTTTACACTAACAATGAAATATCAGAAAGAGGAAGTAAAAAAAAAAAAAATTCTGTTTAAAATCACGTCAAGGGAATTCCCTGACAGTCCAGTGGTTAGGACTCCATGCTTTCACTGCCAAGGGGCCAGGTTCAATCCCAGGTCAGGGAACTAAGATCCTACAAGCCATGTGGTAGGGCCAAGAAAATAAAATTAAATAAAATAAATAAAAAAATTAAATTAAATCACATCCAAAAAAAAAAAAAACCTAGGAATAAACCTAACCAAGGAGGTGAAAGAGCTATATGCTGAGAACTATAAAACATTGAAAAAGGAAACTGAAGATGATTCCAAAAAACGGAAAGATATCCCATGCTCTTGGATTGGAAGAATCAATATTGTTAAAATGGCCATACTACCCAAAGCAATCTACAGAGTCAATGCAATCCCTATCAAATTACCAATGGCATTTTTTACAGAACTAGAACAAATAATCCTAAAATTTATATGGAACTACAAAAGATCCAGAATTGCCAAAGCAATCCTAAGGAAAAAGAACTAAACTGGGGGCGTAACCCTCCCAGACTACAGACAATACTACAAAGCTACAGTAATCAAAACAGCATGGTAATGGCACAAAAAAAGACATATGGATCAGTGGAACAGAATAGAGAGCCCAGAAATAAATTCACACACCTATGGTCAATTAATCTTTAACAAAGGAGGCAAGAATATACAATGGAGAAGGGACAATCTCTTCAGGAAGTGGTGTTGGGAAAGCTGGAGAGCTGTATTACCCCAGCCCTCAAACCACACATAAAAATAAACTCAAAATGGCTTAAAGACTTAAATATAAGACATGACACCGTAAAACTTCTAGAAGAGAACATAGGCAAAACATTCTCTGATGTAAACTGTAGCAATGTTTTCTTAGTTCAGTCTCCCAAGGCAAAAGAAGTAAAAGAAACAAATGGGACCTAATCAAACTTATAAGCTTTTGCACAGCAAAAGAAACCATAAACAAAATGAAAAGACAACCTATGGAATGGGAGAAAATATCTGCAAATGATGCGGCTGACAAGGGCTTAATTTCTAAAATATACAAACAGCTCATACAGCTCAATATTAAAAAAACCAAAAATCCAATCACAAAATGGGCAGAAGACCTAAATAGACATTTCTCTAAGGAAGACATACAGATGGCCAACAGGCACATGAAAAGATGCTCAATATCGCTAATTATTAGAGACATGCAAATCAAAACTACAATGAGGTATCACCTCACACCAGTCAGAATGGCCATCATCAAAAAGTCTACAAATAATAAATGCTGGAGAGGGTGTGGAGAAAAGGGAACCCTCCTACACTGTTGGTGGGAATGTAAATTGGTGCAGTCACTATGGAGAACAGTATGGAGGTTCCATAAAAAACTAAAAATAGAGTTACCATATGATCCAGCAATCCCACTCCTGGGTATATATCCAGAGGAAACTCTGATTCAAAAAGACACATGGGGCTTCCCTGGTGGCGCAGTGGTTGAGGGTCCGCCTGCCAGTGCAGGGGACACAGGTCCAAGCCCTGGTCCGGGAGGATCCCGCATGCCGCAGGGCAGCTAGGCCCGTGTGCCACAACTACTGAGCCTGTGCTCTAGAGCCTGCAAGCCACAACTGCTGAGCCCGTGCGCCTAGAGCCCATGCTCTGCAAAAGGAGAGGCCACCGTAGTGAGAGGCCCATGCACCGCAACGAAGAGTAGCTCCCCCGCTCGCTGCAGCTAGAGGGGGCCCACACACAGCAATGAAGACCCAATGCAGCCAAAAATAAATAAATAAAATTAAAAAAAGACACATGCACCCCAATGTTCATAGCAGCAGTATTTACAATAGCCAAGACATGGACGCAACCTAAGTGTCCATCAACAGATTAATGGATAAAGAAGATGTGGTATATATACACGATGGAATATTACTCAGCCATAGAATACAATACTATGAATATCAAAGAATAAAATACTACCATTTGCAGCAACATGGATGGACCTAGAGATTATCATACTAAGTGAAGTAAGTCAGACAGAGAAAGACAAATATCATATGATATCACTTACATGTGGAATCTAAAATATGATACAAACGAACTTATTTACAAAATAGAAACAGACTCGTAGACACAGAAAACAAACTTATGGTTACTGAAGGGGAAGGGGGGCGCGGTAAATTAGGACTATGGAATTAACAGGTAGACACCACTATATATAAAATAGATAACATGGATTTACTGTATAGCACAGGGAAATATATTTAATATCTTGTAATAAACTATAATGGAAAAGAATCTGAAATATATATAACTGAATCACTTTGCTGTACAACTGAAACTAACACTGAGACTAACAACTATACTTCAATTAAAAAAAAGAACAGAATATTCAATTATTGGACCCCTTACTTCATAACGCATAAAAATCAATTCCAACTGGATTATAGACTTATATGTGAAAGACAGAACTAAAAATCTAGAATATAGGAAAATATTACTATGATTATTGAGATAGTAAAGGATTTCTTAAACAAAACACAAAAAAAGCACAAACTGAAAATAGATGTTGATAAACTTGACTTTGCTAAAATTGAGAACTTTTGTTCATCAAAATATATATTAAGAGATTAAGAATATATGTCACAGGTTGGGAGAATATATTTATAACACATTAATCCAATAAAGAATTTGTATCCAAAAATACATAAATTAAACCTACAAATCAATAAGAGAAAGGTAAATAATCCAACAGAAAAATGGATAAAATATTTGAATAGTCACTTCATAGAAAAGAAAATCCAAAATGGCCAATAAGCATATTAAAAGATGTTTGACCTCATCTGTAACCAAATTAGTAATGCAAATTAAAACCACAATAAGATACCATTGTAATACCCACCCAATTAGCAAAAATAAAAAGTCCTTCAATACTAAGTGTTGTTGAAGATGTGGAGGAAGTAGAACACCTATACACCCCTGAGAGTGAGGGATACATAATTTAGAACAATAGATTGGAAGACAACTTGGCATACCTACTAAAGTTGACCTGTGTTCATCCCATGCCCCATCAACTCCACTCCCACAAACAGCAGGGTTTCTCACACTTAGCCATGGTGATGGACCAGTTTTTAAAAATTTCTAACCATTTGTGGACTGGATACTTTTATAAAATAACAAAAATGTTTATACAATATCAAATTACTATAAATGTTTCTAAATGCTTCCTCTTAATTTATATGGTTGTGGATTAGTAACTTAACAGTTTGTAGACTAGAACTGGTCTTCAGACCACACTTTGAGAAGCACTGTTCCAGAGCAGATCATCCTGAATGGGGTATGCTCCAGTATACTCACGTGGCACAAATATTACGGGTGTGCCAAGATGTGCAAGATATTATAAAGAACTCCAAAGCCAGTCATCCTCAGCTATAAGCAGCTTTATCCTTTTACCTCAGTATGCTAAACAATAACCATTTTCTTTAAGTGTCGTATGGTGAAAAAAGGTAAGAAACGGAACACTACCCTGGAAAAACCCTTGCTCATAGTCACTGGGAGACACACATAAGAATATTGAAACCGTTTAACCTTTTTTTTTTTCATAAATTTATTTATTTTATTTATTTATTTTTGGCTGCGTTGGGTCTTCATTGTTGCGCACGGGGTTTCTCTAGTTGCAGCAAGCAGGGGCTACTCTTTGCTGCGGTGCGCAGGCTTCTCATTGCAGTGGCTTCTCTTGTTGCGGAGCACGGGCTCTAGGTGCGCGGGCTTCAGTGGTTGTGGTGCGTGGGCTCAGTAGTTGTGGCTTGCAGGCTCTAGAGTGCAGGCTCAGTAGTTGTGGTGCATGGGCTTAGTTGCTCCAAGGCATGCGGGATCTTCCAGAACCAGGGCTCGAACCCGTGTCCCCTGCATTGGCAGGCGGATTCTTAACCACTGCGCCACCAGGAAAGCCCCCCGTTTTACTTTTTAAACTACATATTTGTATTAATCTAAACAATTATAATTAAAAGAACAATCCACCCCAAAAAAGCCCATCACCAACAAAAACCTAACAGCTGATAGATTTTATTTTGAATAGACTTAGGGTATTAAGAATTAAATTTACTCATAATTCTGTGTAATAATAACTTATCTGAGCAAAAATTCACAAATTTATAAGTTAATCATTAAAGGTCCTAGGAGCAGTACAACAGGGTCACAGAAGCAGTTCAGAGAGTTGTTGAGACCACGGGCTTTGCAGTCAGAGAAACATGATTTCAAATCCTGACCCCACCACTTAAAGTGACTTTGGGGAGGTTTTTAAATAAGATCTATAAAATGTACTAAAGTTCTATAAAAATTGAATAATGGATAATGATTAATAATATCTGTCATTTTGTTTGAACACAGTTAAAAAGTACCTAGAAAATGAGATAATTTACTGTTCCTTCTAAATACTAAGAAACAAGGAAATGTCAAGTAATTAGAACAAACAGAAGAGTAAAGGTCTAGGTGTGACACAATGCTCTTTAGAACTAAAACAGAACAATCACTACTGCAAGAAACTACAAATCTACATACTCTGAGTACAACTATGTAAAATATTTGTATATATGTCTATGAACCAAGACTGGGAGAGAATGAAGAAATAAAAATAGCTGTTGTGTTGGGCAGGTAGGGTTATGAGTGAATTCTTTGAGATTTATTTCTTAAATATTTAAGTTAAAAAAATATTTTAAAGGAACTCTGGCATAGGAGATAAGCAATAAATCCTTGGAATATTAAGGAAAAAGCTTTCAATAGTGCAATATAGCAGGCCAATCAAGCAAATTTGTCATGAAAGTGAACTATAAAGATTGCCATTGTGCAGGAAGGCCCGTTATAGCAGTTATTACTAATCATTTGGTCCAATACACATTTGTAATCTAAATTTGTCATTTATGAAAGAGCAGCCATCATTTTAGATGCTGAGATCAGTAAGATTAATGTTTTAATAGTGCTAGCTTCTGACTTTAGAACCAATTTTACAGACTCAGTTCCTTTGTGATCAAAATGGTATTTGACAGATCTTCTTTCTCCTTTACCCATTTAATATGTTTTAGAATCTTTAATAGTAATGATCTAGGCAAGCTTTTTAAAAGGACAAGGCAGCTTATTTCCCTAAGTATGTAACCATTTACAAATGCTTTTCAAGCTTATCTGGAACTCAAAAGTATTACTGGATTCCAGACATCATTCTGGATATTTATGTGGAAACAAGAATCTCTGCTCCTGTTGCAAATTTCCAGCTCAATATCTGGTGTGAAACTATTTTCACAGTAATTAGCTGTGAAGACTTTATATAATAAGTACTTTATATTGTCAAGAACCACAAAGAACCATTTTTTAAAAAATACTATTCCCCCTTTTACAGGGAAGAAACCTATAGAGAAATTAATACAACTCACCAAAGTTCAGAAAGTTAGAAAAACTGGAATAGAATGAATACTTCTGTCCTCAAATCCTGTTAGTCCACTATTCATGCTATTTTCCACTTATTAACTGAATCACATCTTTGTCAGGTATTTCATCAAATGATTTTTAAGCACAGAAAACTACAGAAATAGGCCCAAGAGAGTTACGTATGAAATGGATAACACCAACTGTTCAAGAGTAGAACGAATATGCCCAAATGGCCATAATTTTTTTGCCCATTTGTCAGTGTTTCTATTTTGTCTGAATTCAGACTTGCAGAAAACCTGAAAAGGCCATCTTTTAAGTCACGCTTCATGTCATAAATCATTTGTACTTCCCGAAGTCTCGTCTCAGAGTTGCTATTTGTTTTAAGGCAAGAAAAAATGTTTTAAAGCAACTTTTGTTTTCTGCTAAAATGTTAGTCCTTTCAAATCACCCATCATAACAAGTGCAATATATACAGACATACAAATACTATTCAAACCTTTTTCCAACCTGTTAGTAATATGTTTTCAACTTTAAATTAGAAAATCTCACCAAGCCAAGCATAAACAATGCAATTACCTACATATGGTAGTGGATAGTTAACTGCTGATTCTCTTGAGAGAGTCTATAATAAGCAATATGATATATGCTAGTAGAAATCTGTCTTAATAGAAACTTGTGGTACAGGAACATCCATCTGGGAAACACAGGTAATCATACCATCCAAGGTCTCCCTGCTTCTGTTATAAATCAAATCACCACCACACAGCTGTTACTATATCTCTAATGGGGTTTTCAACTGCTGTCCAAGCAGTTAACTCTCAAAAAAAATTTCTATGAAAAGTTTTCACGTTTTGGGTTAACACTGTGGGATTACCTAAACTGCATATATAATACCCTACTTCTATTACAGTGAATTGAGCCAAATTTATTTGATTCTGTTTTGTTCCATCTCCTGGGAAATTTTAGGGGCCTTAGGTCCTGCTATGAACTCTAAAGAGTGTAATGTGATTTGAAAGGCTCTAAAAATATCACAGGTTTGCCTGGGCTCACTTAGAAGGGTGGATGATTCAATTACAAGTGTCAAAATTTGATTCCTAATTTTTCAGGATCTGACAGCTGCAGCTAATCTTGCCAGGATCCCCTTATCTTCATTGTGCTCTCTTTGAAGTATTTAAAGAAGATTTCATAATCTTTGCAATTTAGCTCTAGGATTTCTGTCAGTAGCTATAGAATGAATTGGTTGGCTCTTTCTTAAGCTGCTTATTCATATTATTTGATCAAGCACATTTTAAAAGTAGCCATTAACTGCAAAACAGCTGAGCTTCTTGTAAGGTTTGGGAAGAAAACATAACGAACTCTAAACCCGTACACCATAAACCAGGAGTGACCTTTCAATGCATGAAATGCCAATGGAACCTTAACCAAAGGTTCATTTGTTGCTATAAAAAATTTCAGACTCAAAAGGCATGCATTCATTTCAATCACAGCTGTGAGAAGGGTACTAGCACTACACCACTGGGGCTAATTTTTTGTTTTGCTTTTCAAATAATTAATGCAGAGATTCAGAGGTACCAAGGTGACGAAGACGGTAAAGACCGGTAGCCATGCAGCACTACTACAAGAAGTAGAGCTTCTATTCTTTGCTCTTCCATAAGTGAGACAAAGTCATCAGGCTCAGATTGTTGCCTGTGAATGGGTAAAAATCATATTTACCATATGCTGTGTTTTGTCACACAGAGGGTTTTCTTCCCTTTTTTTCCCAGATTTATTGAGATATAATTAACATACAATAAACTGCATATATTTAAAGTACAAATTGTTGCTGTTGTTCCATGCTATGATAGCTTCATATTTTGGGACAGAATTTTAATATTAAGTGACCTTAGTTTTCCATAATTTGAAGTGTTATAAAAATGTTTACATAGAAATATCATGCTTTATGCAGGATTCAGTGTGAGAGGAGATAGAAAAACAGTGTTATAGCATAGTATAATAGTGAATGTTCATAATTATGACTCTGAGTTGTCAATAAAAGGTTGCTGTGATCAGTATGATTTTAAGATAACAGAAAGAGCTGAAGTAGCATCTCTCCCAGGAATCATACCATGTTAGTATTTTCCCAGCTCACACCCCATAACCCTGAAATGTATTCCCATACCACTTGGTTAATGTGTGTTCTAACATACAGCTCACTTAAGATCACTTGTTAAATTTCTGACTCCCCTAAGAAACCATTAAGCTCTGTGATGGCAGGGCCATATCTCTTTTTCACCACCATTTACTTAATAGTTGGCATGTAAAAGACACTTGGTAAATGTGTAGAAAACCTGAATAGAACTGTATAATCTAATCTAGATACATAATTTTTCATTAGAAAATTGATAACATTTAAAATGTCTTGGTACTTCAGTTGATAAGAAAAATTATTTATATGTAAGTCTTCCTCCTAACCATAATTGTTTATTTTATTATATAAAGTTATTTTTAAATACCTAACCAGAAACATAAATTTGTCATTTAATACAGTAGCCCCCAGTTATCATAGCATGGAACAACAGAAGCAACTTGTACTTTAAATATATGCAGTTTATTGTATGCTAATTATATCTCAAAAGGCTGTTTGGAAAAAACAGGGAAGAAAACCCTCTGTGTGACAAAACACAGCGTATACAAAGCTAAGAGACAAATGACAGACTAGAAGAAAACAATTACCCAGATTAATCCAGAATATAGGTAAAAATATGAGAAACAGATAAGGAAAAACATTCAATTAGCACAAAATGGTGAGCGTACTTTGTGCCACTGAACTGTACAGTTAAATATGGTTAAAATAGTATGTTTTATATTATGTGACTTGTACCACAAAAAAAATTAAAAAAAAAGAAAATACATTCAATTCATTAGAAAAAAATGAAGAAAGACAATAAAAGGGCAAACTACAGAAGAAATATAAGTGACCAAACATGTATGTGGACAGATGTTCAATCTTAATCAAGAAAAATGAAAATTAAAATGAAATACTGTCAGAATGACAAAAAATTAAAGGATTGAGGATCAAGTGCTGTTTTAAATAACAGGGGAAACAGATCCTCTTGTACGCCCTTGGATGGAATAAAGAAATTGTACATACATTCTATAGAACACAATGTAGCAATTAAAATTTTTAAAGTACATGATAATAATTATTATTATAACTGTAGGTAGTATTTATGAAGTGCTTCCTATAAGCCAGCCACTGTTGTATACTGCTTAGTTGTATTAACTCATTTAGCCCTCACAACCACCATATGAGGTGAGTACTGTTATTATCTCCACTTTATAGATATGGAAACTGAGGCACAGAGCAGTTAGGTAACTGCTGTAATTAACTGTTAGGTTGAACAGCTAATAGGTGGTAGAGCTGAGATCTGCACATAGGTGTTCTGGCTTCAGAGCTGATCCTCTTTACCTCTAGAGAATAGCCTCTTCATTTACTGACGTGGAAAAATCTCTAAGACGTGTTATTAAAAGCAAGTTACACAATACACACAGTATAATACCATTCATATTTTTTAAAACTCACAAAACGGTATTATCTATATCTGTATCTATCTCCAGAGAAAGGACTGAAAGGGTACAAAACTGGTGGCAGCGGTTTCTCTTTGGAAAAGGGTCTAAGGGACTGGGAATGGGGATAGGAGGTAATCAATAGGGACTTTTGTTTTATGTGTATTGTTTGCTTTTCAGACCATGAAGATGTATTCAGATATTACTTGTATAATCTGATTTTAAAATATTATTCTGTTTTATTTTATTATTATTATTTTTTATACCCTGGAATAAATCCTACTTGATCATGGTGTGTGATTCTTTTAATGTATTGTTGAATTCAGTTTGATTTGGGGATGGAAAAAGGTATTCCATGCAAATGGAAACAAAAAGAAAGCTGAGGTAGTAATATTAATATTAGACACAATAGATTTTAAAACAAAGACTACAGAAAGAGATGAAGAAGGACATTACATAATAGTAAAGGGATCAATCCAACAAGGAGATATAACAATCATAGATGCATTCAAGATAGGAGCACCTAAACACACAAAGCTAATATTAACAAACATAAAGGGAGAAACTGACAGTAACACGATAACAGTAGGGGACTTTAATACCCACCTACATCAATAGACAGATCATCTAGACAGAAAATCAATAAGGAAACACTGGCCTTAATGACACATTAGACCAGATGAATTTAATAGATCCAGGAAGAACATTCCATCCAAAAACAAGAATAATACTAATCCCTCTGTACCAGGGGTCCCCAAGACCATCCCAAGGTTCAATGATTTGCTAGGAGAACTCACAGGACTCAGCATAAAGTCATATTCTTGGCTATGCTTTTTTACAGTGAAAAGGTACAAAGCAAAACCAGCAAAAGGAAAAGGCACATGGGGTGAAGTCAGGAGGAAACCAGGGGCAAGCTTCCAAGAGTCTTCTCCCTTAATTCCTCCAACAACGAGTTGTAACAATACGTGTGAAAGGCTGCCAACCAGGGAAGCTCATTAAGAGACTCAGCGCCCAGGATTTTTACTAGGGGCTGGTCACGTAGGCATACTCTGCCTAGCCCATACCAAAATTCCAGACTCCAAGAAGGAAAGCAGGTGTTCAACATAAACCACACTCTGTACATACAGTTTAGGCATGTGAGCCATTCTTATCAAGGAATGGTGGGAATTCTAAAATCCAAGCTCCCAGATGCCAGCCAAGGGCCAATCCTGCAAGCAAGTTTTTCTAAGAATAGCAGTTTCAGGCTTGCTATGTTAACTCTTTTCTGCACACCATCCTTTCCATAATCCTTGTGATATTAAAATGCAGTTCTATTATGTCTTTCTTTAGTTTTCTGTTCTCAGCTAATTCATAATTAATTCTTCCTGTGAATGTTTCCAGACTTTTCATTTGTTTTAGTCACCTTCATCTAGACTCTGGCTTGACTATGTCTTTCTTAAAACATGAAGTCAAAAATGTAAAATAATATTCCAGGCATAATTTCACGTAAATGGGATATTATATTTTTATTAATAGAGTATAATTTAAAAAAAATTTTTAAAATTTGGCTTGGCTGTGTGCCAAGCCATGCAGCTTATGGGATTTTAGTTCCCTGACCAGGGATTGAACCCTGGGCCCCGGCAGTGAGAGCGTCAAGTCCTAACCACTGGAGTGCCATGGAATTCCCAACATTTTGTTTTTTAAAGCTGCATTATCATTGGATGATTTTTGAGCTGCAGATAAAACTCAGATTCTATGACATTATTATTTATAATCCCATTAATGACATTTTGTTTTCTTAAGCACAATGCTCTTAACTACCAAGATGATTTTGAATCACAATTCTATCATCTCAGATTGACTATTCCTTCTAGCTTCCTGTCATGTCATGTGAAAATTATTAAGGGTTCTGGAGCCAGACTACTGCAATTCACATCATGGTACCACTAATTACTAGCAATGTGACCTTGGATAAGTTAGCATAAGTCCTCTGTGTGCCGTAGTTCCCTTATTTGTAAAAACTAGTAATAATAATCATATCTATCTCATAGACCTCAATGAAATAAATGAGATAATGTATATAATAAACCTAGTATGGTATCTGGCACATTGTAATTACATAATAAACATTACTTATTATTATTAATCTAAGTTATTGATAAGAATAATAAATAGGTCAGGATCAAAGTTCCATAGCATTTTTGGGGTGATTTCTCTCAGAGATGAAGGCAGTCAAAATTCTTTGAGAATATCAATTCCATGAGACTTATACTTTATTATATATTTAAATCCAATATAGAAAACTTCACGATATAAAGGAGAGTTAGATATTCATTATTATAAATTTTCAGTTATGTTAGAAACTGTAGTCTCTAAACTTAACCTTTTTATCACCTAACAAACACTTGTTTGAAGAGAAAGAAATCAAGATAGACTAGACTGGCAAGAAAATCTCCATCACTAAGAAGATAATTTCAACTGTTTGAGAAATTCCTACCTATGTCAGAAGTCTGGCAGAATAAGATTTTGCTGTGCTTATTCCTGTATATTGCCTACAAGGCAATACAATGAAAATACAGTGTTAAAGTGATAACCAAAGTATAAGGAAATCAAGAAGTATTTTTAGACTCTTCATCTTTTTTAATAAGAAAAATCAAGGGAACACAAATGAAAAAGTCTAGTAAGAACAAATGCCCGTAGCACTTGTCATCTGCAATCAGAAGAGCTAAAATTCTTAGACAAAATGTAACATCTGGAATATTGACTTTAATGGCAGTAGGAAGCATCAAAATGTACTTCAAAATGCACACCTCTAAAGAGAAAATGACAAAGAAATATAAATTACTATATGCATAGTATTTGTTACATTTATCCTTACACAGTCACATTCCTAAATTTTTCCAAGAAAAGATTAATCAAACATCTACATATGGATAATCAAGGAATGAAAGTTTATTTCTGAAGAAATGGCTGTCATACAGTTTCTAGCAAGTTTTTGTTTCCAGTTAATGACTGTCTACAATGTGGTCCTATTTTGAGTCAAATATGAATCTTAAAATTAACTCACTCTAATAGTGCCTTGAAGAATAGCTCAGCATTCACTTAGGAGCACAGCTGCTGAGGCATTCAGATTTGGATTCAAATCCTTGCTCTGCAACTCACTGTGTGACTTCAGGCAAGTTACTTAAATTTCTCTAAGCCTATTTCCTCAATAATAAAATGGAGGTAACATTTACCTCATAGGCTTTTTGAGAGGATGAATTAGCATATGTTGTATGTGTGTTTTATTGTAGTTAAATATATTTAATATAAAACTTACCATTTAAACTATTTTTAAGTGTACAGTTCTGTGGCATTAAATGCATTCACAGCACCAGCAACTTGTGCAACCAGCACCAAGGATATGTTTTTGTTTTTATTTTTATTTTTTAGGTAAGAAGCAGATTTACTTAGAAACACACTCCACAGAGTGTGGGTCATCTCAGAAGGTGAGAAAGGCCAAGGATATGGGTTTTTTTGTTTTTTTTTAAATAAATTTATTTATTTGATTTATTTATTTTTGGCTGCGTTGGGTCCTAGTTGCTGTGTGCGGGCTTTCTCTAGTTGTGGTGAGCGGGGGCTACTCTTTGTTGTGGTGCGCGGGCTTCTCATTGCGGTGGCTTCTCTTGTTGCGGAGCACAGGCTCTAGGCGCGTGGGCTTCAGTAGTTGTGGCACGTGGGCTCAGTAGTTGTGGCTCACGGGCTCTAGAGTGCAGGCTCAGTAGTTGTGGCGCACAGGCTTAGGTGCTCCACAGCATGTGGGATCTTCCTGGATTGGCAGGCAGATTCTTAACCACTGCGCCACCAGGGAAGCCCCAAGGATATGTTTTTAAAGTGCTCAAGATTGAGCACACAGGTATTGCTTGGTGAACGGCAGCTAAAATGACTCAGTGCTATCTCATCACATCTTGAATCTGTGCAAGTTATTTTATCTCTATTTCATACTTATTTCTACTGAATTGCTCCCAATCTGGAAAATACTAATATCAATTTTTAAGCTGTAAACTGTATTACTTACTTTCAAATTCTTCATCCAGGTAAATAAATACATAAAAATATTAAGAGCTAATACTTATTGAGCACTTAGTATGTGCCTGGTGCTATTCTAAGCACTTTACAGGTATTAACTCATTTAATCCGCACAATAATAATTCTAGGCGGTATATACTAATAACTGTCACATTTTACAGCTGAATACAAAGAGGTTAAGGAACCTGGCCAAAGTCACCCAGCTAATAGGCTGACAAAGCCAGGATCTGCACTCAAACCAAGTTCTAGAGACCACGCTCTTAGCTATTCCACTATCCTGCTTCTCCCACATGCAGTAACACGGGGCCCACAGGAATGATTACTTTCGGATGCCAGATGTTATATGTTGACTTAACCTCGGAATTTCTCAGAAGCTTGGACATCCATTATTTCATGTGTTCTTCCTAATGACAATGAAGAGCAACTTCTCCCGTTTTACGGATGGAGAAGTCATTTGCTTAAGGTCAACAGGAACATGTGAGAGAGACCTGGATCCTGCTTGGTCACTTATTAGTTGTGTAAATCTATACTTTTCCTGAGTTTCAACTAATTATAAAATGGAAATAACAATAATATCTCTTATAAAAAGAAGAGAAATATATGTTTGCCAATCATCTAGCACAGAACCTTGTATAAAAACCTCAATAAAGGTTACCCCTCCCTTTCCTCATTCTCCTATTTGTGACTCCGGGCATAATATTTTTTTCAAACACCGTGCTACTATTTCTTGATACCCTCTCACCAACTGCATTAACAGATGGGTGGTAAAGAACATGATTTTTTGGTAATTACCATATGATACCAAATGAAACCTCAGTGAAGTCCAGCTATATTATATAATTTTAAGTATAACAAACTTCCTCCCTTTTGTCCATATGGTCTACCACTTTATCAGAGAAGAAAACAAAATTGGTCTACCAAGATTTGTTCTTTATAAAATTATGCTTAATGTTCCCCAATACCTTCTGTTCTTTTAGGTGACTGCCAAATGATTTACTTGATTTGTTCTAGTTTCTGACCAAACATTGTTTAAAAATTAAGTTGACCTCATCATATCCAAAGTTATCTTTTTCCCCTTTAAAAAAATGTGTCTTTTTCTGTCATCAGATACTTTTCCTATTCATCATAATTCGTCAAAGATAAAAGCTAATAGCTTGGCACTAGGTTCTCTTCCATCACATTTGCAGAGAGGGAATACCTAATACTGAATTATAAGCACTATTCATGCCAAATATGGCCATAGCAATTGGTATTTCTGGTCAAATGGGCAGCATTTTCCTAAGAAAAAATTAAAATGTTAGGAGATAGCATGTTCTCTTATAAAGCGAAACTGCTGCATAATTAATATTTTTTCCTGGATAGCAAGGATATCACGAAGCACACTCTGCTGGCTTCCAAGTATCATTTAAAATACTCCCATGTCTTAAAGCAATCTGGAAGTGGATGTTAAAAGCCAAAGGAATTTTTTCTTTTATACTGCAGGTTCTTATTAGTTATCTATTTTATACATATTCGTGTATATATGTCAATCCCAATCTCCCAATTCATCCCACCACCACCACCCACCACGCCCTCCCCCGCCACTTTCCCCCCTTGGTGTCCATACGTTTGTTCTCTACATCTGTGTCTCAATTTCTGCTCTGCAAACCGGTTCATCTGTACCATTTTTCTAGGTTCCACATATATGCGTTAATATACAATATTTGTTTTTCTCTTTCTGACTTACTTCACTCTGTATGACAGTCTCTAGATCCATCCACGTCTCTACAAATGACCTAATTTCGTTCCTTTCTATGAAAGCCAAAGGAATTTTTCAATCAAGTGTTGACTTCTGAAATCTACTACCTTCCCAATAAGCTAGAAGGCATATTGGGAGGCTACAATCAGAAGCACCAGAGAAAAGTGGTGCTGTGGAAACAATTCATTTGTGTTTGGCATAGTTAAGGTTCATTGCCAATTTGTAATGGTATGAATTCAATAACTTTTCAAAGCCAAAAATGAAGTTTGGACCTGAGCAGCTTTTCAAAGTAGCTTTTGCTGAGGGCTAGTACCTAATATAAAAAAAAAAAGCTGTTAGAGGTGGTAAAGTGAGGCAATGTTTAGGAATTAAAATATGACCTATCACTTGATTTGCTAAAAAAAAAAAAAAAAAAGCACTGAGCTAAAGGCAAGATATTTTGCTTCAGTCATTCACTCTTTCTTGAGCTAACAAAGAGCTCAAGAGCTCCTTCACTCTTTCTTGAGCTAAGAAAGCACGAAAGAGCTCCTTTATGAAAAGGAGATGGGGATTATATTTTTGGTGCTTAAGTTTAACCGTCTATAAATGACAATGTTACTTGTCCTACTAATCTCATGAGTCTGACAGAAGGATAAGTGAAATAAGAGCTGTTAAAGCATTGTTCAAAATGTAAAGTAGATAGCAATGTAAGACATAATTATATTTTTAAAATTTGTAAGCATTTACAACGAAGTCATTTTAATGGTTCCAGTCTCACTGGCCAACTACACATTACTGACAAAGTAACTTAGTGATACTTTCTCAGCCCTTTATGGAATTATATTTATCAAAAAATATGAATATCTGTCTTATCTGTCAGTTTCTCCTCATTTGGTTTCACCTTTATAACTTAATACTTATAATAAATAAATCCAATATAAATCCACCTAATTAAAAAGTGAAAATTTGGAACATTATCTCATAAAAGTCACTAAAATCTCCGTCATTATATATCAAGAATATCACAATATTACTGCAAAGAGTTTTCAGTTTTAAATAAATAGGCTCCATAAAATAAATTAACTTCCCATTATTGACAGTCAAAATAAAAAGTAAAAAAAATTAATGGTTTCAAACAAAAACAATACTCATATCTTTGTCCCATTAGACACCTCAACTTACTTCATCTCCCTTCAAAACTTCGGTGCCATCAAATTCACGGGTCTGATTTGTCTTCACTGACACTTCTCTCTCTAGGTTGGCTAACTTCTCCTTTGCCTCCTGAAGTTCCTCAGCTTTGGCTTCTTTTTTACGAGAAATGATGGATGCCTAATTGAGCATTAAATATGAATGTAAAATAAGGTATACAATCAACTTTCTATTACCTTGTGAAATTAAGTATTTTTTAGATTTTACTGAGCTAAATTTTCAATATCAGGTTGACTTCTGCTGACAATACCCCTTGCCCTACTATCTACTATCACCAGTTATATATTTAGTATGAGTAGGCATTGTATATATATAATACATTTATATACATTTTTGGCTGCACTGTGCGGCTTGCAGGATCTTAGTGTCCCGAACAGGGATCGAACCTGAGCCCCCGTGGTGAAAGCGCCGAGTCCTACCACTGGACCACCAGGGAATTCCCTGCAACGTATATTAAATAGCAACCTAAAAACATTATGGAAGACAAAAGCCCTGAAAATATAGGACATATCAGCAGAGAAACAGAAATGCGATAGTAATAAAAATATTAAAATCTTGTTAAGTAACACTCAAATGCTAATGAAAATACCCTCTAGGTAAGTACAGAAGCTAACACTAGGCCTACTGTTTTTCTGCATGGTCGGTTTCCTTTCATTGGAAGAAAATAAGAATGCTTTATTCTCAAAACTACAACACAGGTCTTCTTATCTAAATTCAATATCCATACTTTTAAAATAAAATGTTAAAACATTTATTATATTTGGGGCAATCTAATAAATAAAATGCAGGTTCAAAATCAAACATCTGACTCACCAGAATTATGCAAACGTTTACACAATCCAGACGGCTGCTCTTAGCCATAATGGCAGCATTTTATATTAGTTAGCAACTCATGGGGGATTTCCTTAAATGAACCATGGCTGTACTAGTTTAAGAAAAACATTAGCTAAACTGTCTTCTCAAGTGAAATAGTACAAATATTTTCCTCAAACAAATTTGACAAGAGGGGGAAATCTTTAGTGCAAACCCTTTAAAAAACTCTATTGTCCTCCCTGTTTAAAAAATTAAAAAAAGACAGGTGATGAAGGAATGTTTCCCTCTATAGAATTGTTTCAGCCAAAAAAAAAGAGAAGTAATGATTAGAGTACCAGAATTGTATAGGAATTGATGGTATGCTTCCTCAACATGACAAAATAAATAAATATAAACCTCAGCCCAAACCAGGATCTTATTTAATAGAGAAATATGAGCGTATATTCCACCAAAGTCTGAAACAAGGTAAAAATGCCCAGCACCTCCACTACAATTTAATACTGTGTTGAAGGTATTTGCACACACCATTAGACAAGAGAAAGCAATTAGAAGCACAAGAATCTGAAAGGAAAAATTGGAATTTTCATAGTATATGATTATGTACCTAAAAAATCAAAAGAATCTACAGGAAATAAATCAATAGCTTTCATAGACAAATCAGTCAGAAAACATTTGGAAAGAAAAGCCCTCATTTATAAAAGCAAAAATCAAAATTAAATATGTAAGCATAAGTTTAACAAGAGAAGTTCCAAAATTTTATGAGGGAAACTATTAAACACTCCTGAAAGATACAAAAATAAACTTGAACAAATGGAGAGACATACCATGTTCTTAGATAGGAAGACTCAATATTGTAAAGATGTAAGTTCTGAGGTAATTGATAAATATAAAGCAACCCTAATAATTTTAAAAGTATGATTTTTTTCTAGAGATAGACAAATTGATAATAAAAGTTATTTGGAAGAACATACAAATAAGAATTGTAAGGGATTTCCCTGGTGGCCCAGTGGTTAAGAATCTGCCTGCCAATGCAGGGGACACAGGTTCGAGCCCTGGTCCGGGAAGATCCCACATTCTGCGGAGCAACTAAGCCTGTGCACCACAACTACTGAGCCTGTGCTCTAGAGCCTGCAAGCCACAACTATTGAGCCCACATGCCACAACTACTGAAGCCCACGCACCTAGAGCCCGTGCTCCGCAACAAGAGAAGCCACCGCAATGAGAAGCCCGCACACCGCAACGAAGAGTAGCCCCCACTCACTGCAACCAGAGAAAGCCTGCATGCAGCAACGAAGACCCAATGCAGCCAAAAATAAATAAATTTATTTAAAAAAAAAGAATTGTAAGGAAAACCCTAATAAAGTAAAGCAACTGGGGATGAAAATGGCTACTTTTATTAGATATTAGAACTTGATGATAAAGTTTCTATAATTAAAACAGTTAATATGGGTACATAAACAGACAGGTCAACAGAACAACAGAAAATCTAGAAATAGATCCAATAGCATTTAAAAAATTTAAATAAAACAAAGGAGGACTCTCAAATCCATAGGGGAAAAATGGACTTTTTAGCAACTGGTATTGGAACAACTGGATAATTGGACAGCCATATACAATAAATACCATACACCAAAGAAAAATTCTAAACAGATCAAAGATTTAATTACAAAAATTAAATCACAGAATTCCAAAAAGGAAACTTGAGTAAATTTCTCCATAACTTTCAAGAGGGAAAAACATTCCTAAATATGACTTGAAACCTGAAATGATAAGTGAAAAAATTAATAAATTTGATTTCCTAAAAATGAAGAACTTTCCTATGGCAAAATAATACCATAAACAAAGTAAAAAGGCAAATACCAAACTGGGGAAAATGTTACACTTATAAGCTAGATAAAGAGTAAATATTCCTGATATATAAAGAGTTTCTAAAACTAGAAAAAAAAGGCCTACAACCCTATAAAAAAATAGGTATAGATAGGAAGGGACAATTCACAGAAAAAGAATTAAAATGACTGTTACTCATGTGAAAAGATGCTCAACCTTGTTTATGGTAAGATAAAAAAAATTAAAACTATCATAAGATACCATTTCTCATCTACAAGGATGGCAAAAATCTTAAAGTTTGACAACATACTCTATCGGTGAGGCTGTAAGGAAACAGGTGCTCTCATACACTGCAGATAGGAATGTAAAATGCTAAGACCCCCATGAAGAGGAATTAGGCAATACTTAGCAAACTTACATCTACATTATCGTTTGATGTAGCAATCTCACTTCTGAGACTATATCCCAAAGATACGCTGGCAAAAAATTGCAAAGATATAAACAAAAAGCTATTTATTTAAGTATGATTTGTAATAGCACAAAAATGGCAACAACCCAAATGTCCATTAATTGGGGATCGGTTGAATAAACTGTGGTATACCCACTCAATGCAGTATGTCTGTGAACAGGAATAAGCATATCCACTAGGACGGCTATAATAAAAAAGACAGATAATAACAAGTGTTGGTAAGAATGTGGAGAAATCAGAACCTTCTTACACTGTTGGTGGGAATGTAAAATGGTACAGCTGTTTTGGAAAGCAGTCTGGTATTTCCTTAAAATGTAAAACACAGAATTATCATAGGAACCAACAACTGCACTCCTAGGAGTATACTCAAGAGAAATGAAAACTTATTTTGAAACAAAAACTTGTACAAGAATGCTCCTACCAGCATTATTCATAATAGCCAAAAAAGTAGAGACAACCCAAATGCTCATCAACTGGTGAATAAAAAAACAAAACGTGATATATCCATACAATGGGATACTATTCAGTAACAAAAAGGAATAAAGTATGTACAGATACATGCTACATCATGGATGAACTTTAAAAACTTTACACTAAGTAAAAGAAGCCAGTCACGAAGGACCACATATTGTATGATTCCATTTATATGAAATGTCCATGATAGGCAAATTTATAGAGATAGTTTGGTCTTTGGTAGGATTTGGGGGAAATGAGAAGTGACTGCTAATGGCTTTGGGGTTTCTTTTTGGGGTGATAAAAATGTTCTAAAATTGATTGTGTAATGATTGCACAACTCTGTGATGCTAAAAACCATTGAACTGTAAATTTTAAATGGGTGAATTGTACAGCATGTAAACTGTATCTCAATAAATTTATAAAGGAATAAAGATTATTCTACTATTCACAAGCATATATTAAGAAAAAAGCATGGAGAATAAAAGTGTATAATATGCTCTTCTTTCTCTGAGGATGGAAATATATGAATACATGTATATATAATATTATTTTTAATGGAATAATAAACTACAAAATTAAAAAATACCTATGGGGGAAGGAAAGAATAGGGTGGATAGCACAGAGGTAGATGCTAGAAACTTCTTCAAATACTTCTTGTTTTGTAGCTTTGACCTGGAATCATGTAAATATTTTAAATAATTATAAAACAAATTAATCCCTAAAAAGTAATCCCTAAAAATCAAAAAGACCGTATGTAATTATCCAGTTTCCTTTGTGGCCTAACCATACAGAAGAATTATTCCCAGTAACTTTAAAACAGTAATTTGACTATATAACCCTAGGGGGATATATCCTAAAGACAAAACAAACTAAAAAACAATTTTCAGCAGTAATCGTATTTTTTTTTTTTTTAAATTTATTTATGGCTGTGTTGGGTCTTCGTTTCTGTGCGAGGGCTTTCTCTAGTTGCGGCAAGTGGGGGCCACTCTTCATCGCCGTGCGCGGGCCTCTCACTATCGCGGCCTCTCCTGTTGCGGAGCACAGGCTCCAGACGCGCAGGCTCAGCAATTGTGGCTCAAGGGCCTAGTCGCTCCGCGGCATGTGGGATCTTCCCAGACCAGGGCTCGAACCCATGTCCCCTGCATTGGCAGGCAGATTCTCAACCACTACGCCACCAGGGAAGCCCAGTAATCGTATTTTTGATGGTAGTATTGGTACTTTTATTTTGAAACTGTTGCATGTAATGCATGGATTTAAGCAAATGATGAACTATGTTGGTGTCAATGGAATGAAGCAAATAATGAATGCAATTATGTTGGTGTTTCTGAGAACCAGAATTTTCAATTTGGGATAAGGAGGAAAATGGGAGATTGATGAGGTGAAGTAAAAACCCAGTAGTCCTTGAGGGCCTTTGGTTCGTGGAACAGACAACCCTACACTTTCAAAGCACAGATTCCAATGTCTAGTCATGGGTCAATTTAAGAGGTTGAAGAATATCTACCATTGGTCACACTACAGGAGGCCAGGGACCATCATATTAAAATGGGTGGGTCTTTTCCATCCAGAGCAAAGAAGGGGTAGGTGGGGCTTACTGTGGGAAGTCATAAACCACAGAGAGATTAACCTAATCATCCTGGCTCTTTTCCACACTCCACCGTGCCAAGCAAACATCCTCTGAGCAGTCAGCATGAGAGTGCTTGGAAAAGAGTCATAATAATTACCCAGTATTTTCTGGATAGATCCTTGATATGTCTTCTATATGTTTCTTTCATTCTAAAGTTGTTCTCTGAGGAGCTGATGTCTTATTCCAATAATGACCCATGCTTACCTGCTCTGATATGAGGCCATCTACTGCGCAGGAATGAATACTGTAGAATTCCCTCCCATTCAGAGAAGCCATATCAAAAGTACTGCTCGCCATCAATAATTGAGCAAGAACTGTTTTTCTATAAACAAATACTGGGCAGAATGGCCCTCTCTGACAGCAAAGTAGAGATAAAAAAGTAATTCGCCTAACTTCATCTCCTCTATATTACAGGGAATGGCAAATTGGAGATTTACTTATCTAGAATTTTAATTCATTCTTCAGAACCAAGTTAATAAAAACCAAGAAACTCCTGATTAAACTGGATATGGAGTATTTTGTAGACAGGGCTGCAGATTCTGGCTTTGTTATATTTCTGCTTTCTCAGTTAACATCTCAGAGCTGAAACATTCCACATTCCCCAGCAGTGTGGGGGCCAACTCAGGCTTACAATTCTGACTAAAAATCACCCTGTGCTTCTAGCTTATCCGAATTTTCTGCCCCTCACTAAGCATTACACTATCCAGGAGATACACTAGCAAGTTGTGCAACTGAATAAAACCCACACTTTTCATTTAGATTCTTGCAACTGTATCATATATAATATTATCACTTTTTCTACATTTTGGTCAAATATATTTTTACATAAACTAAAAACAAACAAACAAACAAACAAAAAAAACCAGTAGTCTTGAATCTGAACTGAAAGGATCAGTATGAACTCATGGTGTACATTATGAGAGAGAAAGAGAAAAAATACTTCCTAGCTCTGTCCACTAAAAAGACCTAAAAACAATGGCCATCCCAGTAGCAATGAGAAGTACTAATACCCAGACTGTGGTCTGTAAATATCATTTCCTACTAAAACATATCAGGCTCATAGAAGAAAGTCTAATTCCAAGACTGGGGTAGGAAATGTAAAACATGAGCCTAGAAACTATCTTAATCATACCAGAAAGCAAGGATGTTATCAAAGACAAATAGTATTTTAAAAGGACTCAGAAATTAACTTGAAAAGCCTCCTACCAGCCAAAAATGGGACAATTTGAGCATCATTAAGGGAAATGTTTGCAACCTAAATTTCATTACATCTATGGTTCATAATAACATTAAAAAGATAAGAAACCAAAAAAATTAAAAACTAACCCTAATTAATCATTTTTAATGTTAGAGGCAACCAATTCATTTTGAAAACTGAAAAATAAAAATAAGAATCAAGCATGCACCCTGACTTTCCTGTATGAACTATACTCCAGGATAACCAAATAGCTGATGAGAGGAGGTTTCTCTTTTCAGAAGTAGTCCAGCTTCAACATCGTTAATTATTAGAGAAATGCAAGTCAAAACTACAATGAGGTACCACCTCACACCAGTCAGAATGGCCATCATTAAGACGTCTACAAATAACAAATGCTGGAGAGGGTGTGGAGAGAAGGGAACCCTCCTACACGGTTGGTCGGAATCTAAATTGGTGCAGCCACTGTGGAAAACAGTATGGAGGTTCCTCAAAAAACTGAAAATAGAGTTGCCATATGATCCAGCAATCCTACTCCTGGGCATATATATGGACAAAAACATAATTCAAAAAGACACATGCACCCCTATGTTCATAGCAGCACTATTCACAATAGCCAAGACATGGAAACAACCTAAATGTCCGTTGACAGATGAGTGGATAAAGATGTGGTACATATATACAATGGAATACTACTCAGCCATAAAAAAGAATGAAATAATGCCATTTGCAGCTACATGGACGGACCTAGAGATTATCATACTAAGTAAAGTAAGTCAGAAAGAGGAAGACAAAAACAAGGTCCTACTGTACAGCACAGGGAACTATATTCAATATTCTGTGATAAGCCATAATGGAAAAGAATATAAAAAAGAATGTATATATGTATAACTGATTCACTTTGCTGTACAACAGAAATTAACACAACATTGTAAATCAACTATATTTCAATAAAAAAAGTAGTCCTGCTAATAAATGAAGAAGGAATCATAGTAGCAACATTTTATTATCCCTCATGAAATAAATGGACAGGCACTGATAATCAATGGCACAAAAAAATCACAAAAAAAGAGACAACCAGACATTATTCCCTCCAAATGAAAGTATAAAATACCACTTAGAGAATATTCTTGACCAAAAAAAAAAAAATCAAAACAGAACCTGTTCAAGCTTCTAGATCTAATATATAGGAAATACAGGAAACAGAGGAACATTTTAAAAGGACACCATCAGGCTGCAATCAGTAAAACACCAACTATGGGAAATGCTATAGGATAAATAAACAAGTTTCAATTAAAAAAACTGCAAGAAAATTATTAAATGAATGGATAAATAAGTAGGGAAGAGAGCCTATAGATTGAAAGAGACAAATATATCAACCAAATGCAGTGTATAAATCCTGTATGGATCCTAATTAAAACAAAGACACTGGGGGGGAAAAAAAACAGGAAAGGAAAAAAAGAAAGAAAAAGAGACAATCAAGGAAATCTGAACATTGTTTGGATATCTGCCAATATTAAGGAAGTAATAAAATTTTCAAATGTGGTATGTTAAGTTTTTTAAAAGTTTTTATTTTTTAAAGATACGTTCTGAGATATTTGTAGATGAAATTATATGAAGTCTAAGATTTACTTCAAATAATCCAGTTGGGGCGGGGGGTATAGATGAAACAAGAATGGCCATGATTGCTATAGCTGAGGGACACACGAGGGTTTACTGAACTATTTTCTCTACCTTTGTATATGGTTAAATTTTTCCATTATAAAAAGGTTTTTAAAAAATTCTAGCATCCTTGAATAATGCTTTGTTATGTAGCTCAGTATTTTCTGAGGTTACAGAATGCTCTTCACACTAAACTCTCTTGCCAAGGTTCTTGTCAGGTAACCCATGGCTGTCATTTGAGCCTTCTGTGTAGAAATACATAACAACATATATACCCTCATGACTTCTGGATAAAATGATAAATGCCTTAGCACTAAAATTCAATTTATTCTATATTTTTTCAAACTAACTTTAAACCTGAAAAAGTATATTGCCTTTAGCTCATTAAAGATTATAAATAGTCTTATTTATACCACTTAAAGTAAGCATTCATATAAAAAATCAAATTTCACACTCACAGATATAACCACAAAGAGCTCTATCACCACAGTTGGCAGACACTAAGGAAACTAAGCATTATCAGATATATTGAATTTCAAACCTGAACATGTATCTTTTGTGGCTTTTCCACAAATTCTTTGTTATAATCTAGAGATTAGCAATGACAGGAGAACATTTATTCTTTGCTTCCTTCTCACTTTAAGACTATCGATAACACAGACCATGGTATTAATGAAAATGTTCACCAACAAGATTATAGACCTAAATATGTGAGCCAAAAGGAGTGGTCTTACCTGTTGCCTATATAGTGACAGTTTGCCTTCAATTGGCTCATTTCTCATCATTTTCTTTTCAATCAGCTGACTGATCTGTGTGTTTATTTCATTTATCTAAAACAGTATGAAAATAAAAAGGTTAAAACTCTGCCTACGAATACCCAAACTAAGGGACATCTGGCCAAACAAAGCTTTGAATTTACAGTTGTTATTATCAGTAATTTGATGGGAGGATCAGCTCCATTAACATTATGAGTGGGCTGTTACGATTACTTTTAGAGACAACTTGCATTTCACAGTTCATGATATATATTTACACAATTTGATTACTTACATGGATTTAACCATCCATATCTAAATTATCCTAAAGTATTCTACATGAAATATTTATATATTACTATCAAAAAGATGATTTCTAAAAATCTGAAGTTATCCCTTCACCTAGGCTGTGACTTTCATGTAACTGTAAGTGATAAAGCAAATCTGGACTAACATTCCCCAGGGATTTAGTACAAGGAATTCACAAACCCAGCTGAGAGTTGACATGAATGACATCTAAAAACCCTTCCTATTCTAATGAATGATCTGTGATTCTATAATAGCTGTCATTTATCCTACTCATTAATCTAAGCTTTTCTCAAATGTAGTAAAACTGAATAAAGCCAATAGAAGCATATAGTCCTATAATAAATTTTTTTTAATTACATGGCTTTCAGTATAACTATCCTTTGAAAAAACTAGAATTTTCCTGTTAATCCTATAACATTAAACTGAGCCAAAACTGACTTGGACAACTGATTTCTATACATAAATTAAAAGAATAAAATCATTAGAATTATGTATTTAATTGTAGTGGCTATTAAGCACATTAAAGTCAAAATCTTTCAATCAATTTTCATGATATTTAATTATTTAAAAAAATATACCTCTGATTAGTGTTTTTAGGGAAGAAAAATGTTATGATACCAGGTTTCAATGAGCATTACAAGGAAGTTTAGTAATTCCATAGCAGGCATAAAAAGCTAATAAAAAACATTAGCTTTAAATACAAAATTGCTATAATATTATTCTTGGAAATAAAAAGTAATCACATTTATGATATTTTAAAAATTGTCAACTAAATTATTATATTATGAATATATAAACTGAGTCAATCATATACATTAATTTATATATCCAAGTTACCCAGTTTCCTAATCAGTTGACTAGGTTTTTATAACACCATGTGGATTAAGTGACAGCATTACGTGCTATAATTTCTCATAAAGAACAACTCCTCATAAGAGCTGTCAGCTCTTAGCACAGGTTAACTTAAGAGTCAAGAGTAGGACACTACAGAAAGCAGTTCACATAATTTTCACAGGACTGGGGATGAGATAAAATTGGAAGCTTATAAAAAGAAGACGATTGTTACTTACTTTAGATTCAAGTTCAAGAAGATCAGAATGACCCATAGCAGGCTCTGAAACCACCTTCTGTAAAAACTGCAATTCTTTTTTCTTGTTCTCTAATTCTTTAGGAAATTTTTCAGTTACCATATATGAATTAAACTTTATCTCCTCCTCTAGCCTCTTCATTAAACCTATAAAAATAAAATAAATGAATATTCAGCCCAAGAGAGTAGGTAAAGTGATGCTTTGTACATTTTAAAACATAAGACCTGGATAGTAGGGCACATCCATTGAAAGCATTCTGTATAATACCTAGTATAGAATAAAAGATTGGCCACTGAAATTTTTTTGCTGTTAATTAGAGTGATAACGAAGGACAATTTACATAGAAGAATATTTAAATTATAGAAGAAGAAATATTATGATCTTTCCAAATTACCACCTAATTCTTTTACAGTCCACAATATGCAAAAATAACCTTTACAGTGCCAAATATTTTGTTGGGTCATATTTTGTCGTCTAAGTATTTAAGGAATCCATGAACCAAATGACAACACAAATGAAATCTAATCCAGGTTATTTCTTCTATAAGTGGTCATTTATTCTTCTTCTTTTGCAGTACTTATGATGCAATTTATATTCCTATTCTAATACTTCATAAATGGTAATACATTATCATTTTTAGCTTTAAACCAATGAAGATATTACTAAAGGTATAAGTTAAAATCTGAAAAAGAGAAATTATCTACATTCATAAACATTTTCAGTTTTCCATGTTTGGTAGTTTTGATTTTGTAAAGTATTAGTTTACAGTTAAGTGGCAACTTAAATTACATTTTTAAGATTTAAGTTTTCTTATTCTGGCAGAGTGAACAAACATACACATATACAGGTTTTCAGTGAATAATGGTTTTGTTATAAATTCCCAGCCTTGAGAGCTTTAAAAAGTTTATTTCAGATCTTTCCATTACACATTTACAAATTCTGGCTTGACTTTTTAAAACACTGGATTTCCGGTTTAAGTAACCTACGTACGTAGATTGCATAATAAATCTCGGCCAAAGCCTTAAAATTATTTTTAGTTCTGCTGTGCTAACCATATATTAATGTGTAAAAATTTATTAATGGCAAATTCACGAGTTTTCCATTCATCCCTACAATTTTCCACCTCTTTTTTTAGGGACTGGGGAAAGGAAGGAAAGTGTTTACTGAATCACACTATAATTAGGCAGACATTCCTATATGGTTTCCAATTAGCTCTACAACCTGGCTTCTTTGGCTATTAGATGACTAGTTTTTCCACCTTCAAGTTCTTAAACATAGTGCATGTAATCAGAGATGCAAGAAATCAAAATCTAAAATGTTTTTAAAGATTTAAAATTCTTAAATATTACTTTCCTTATTTAAAAAAAGTTTCTAATTCTAGAAAATACAAACCAATCTATAGTAACAGAAAGCAGATCAATGGTTGCCTGAGGTGGGTTAGAGAGGCAGAGAGGGGCAGGAGTGAGAAATTACAAAGCGGCACAAGGAAATGTTTAGGGGTGATGGATATATTTGTTATTTTGATTAAGGTTGACAGTTTCACTAGTGTATACGTATGTCAAAACTTATCAAGTGTATATACTCTAAACGTGCTGTTTACTGTATGTCCATTTTACCTCAGTAAAGCTATTAAAAAACATAAAAACAGAGTTTCCATCACATTTTAAATTCTTCTCTTAAAAATTTTAACTTATACTTTGAAAAGTGGACACGTTTCTATGCAGTTTTTAAAAAATTATCTTTGAAAATCCTGGTGAAATTAAATATAAGGTCACTTAAGATCTCCGGAAACATTTTGATTAAAAACCCTCTGAAAACGTCTCACTGATCCTACTACAACTGAATGAGTAGCTTCTTTTACATAATAAATCTCAGGAATATGTAGAGTATAAAGATGAATTAACTTAAGTGAATATTTTATAATACAGCTGTTACTCTGAAAAAATACAAATTACACTGTTATACTAAAAATACTTTTATGTTATTTAAGCAAATAGAAATTTTTTGTAAGCCATTTGTTGTT
This sequence comes from Balaenoptera ricei, assembly GCF_028023285.1. NCBI lineage: Eukaryota > Metazoa > Chordata > Mammalia > Artiodactyla > Balaenopteridae > Balaenoptera > Balaenoptera ricei. Next base: position 8,666,867 of record NC_082652.1, on the reverse strand, counting down.
ACTAAAAAATTTCGATGGACCTTATTAAACTAAATACCTGAAGCAACTGAACATCTGTTTAATTTACTCTTTTCCTAGGCTGCTGAATATAATCCTTAAGACTCTGCTTCCCAGAAAGATGTCAACAAAGCAGGAACTCCTTAACTTCCTGCTCCCCACTCCCTGTCCATCCACAAAGAACATATATTGCACACATAATACCTTATTTTTTTTTTAATACCTTATTTTTATATTTTCAGCCATTTTTTTTTCTTACTTGGTTTCCCTCCTACCTGTGGAAAACATAATTTTCTTCCTATGCAGGGGTAAGGTCTCTACTCCCACCTCCCAACTATTTAACAGATTGTTTACTGAATGCTGGCTGTGTGTTATCTGTGTGCTAAGGCCTGAAAATAGAAAGAACAATTATGACTTGGTGACTAGCCTGGAGTTTAGCTGTGTCAGAGTCAGATATGCCAACAATTAACATATTATGGCAATTGCTGTAGAACATTCAGTGCAATACAGGGACACAGTGGGAGCACACAGGAAAGGTTGTTACCAATTCTCACCTTTTCCTCCTGAATCTTCCAATCTTCCTTTGTCTGACTGGCTCTCCAGCAATGTGAACACCACTAGACCACTACCCTGCCTCAATCTATGCACAGTAATATATTTCTCAATCATTTGCACACTCTCTCCCTCGTCTTCAAAGACAAGCAGTCAGAAGAAGCCTGCCCTTTTATCTCTACTTCTTCCTCCATCATTTGCTTAGCCTACTACATTTATGTTCTTTTAGGTCACTGTGCCTTGGCATGGAATGTCTTCCACTCCTCTACCTCTCCAGCTTTAATTTAACTCAATTGCCACACCTCCAGGAAACCATTTGACTCTGTGTTAGCGTTTAGTGCTCTTTGCCTCTGTGTTCTCATCAGAGCCTGTGCTGAGCTCCATTGGTGTATTTGTCACACTGCATTATAATTGTCCACTGCTTGTCATTTCTCCATTAGACTGTGAGCACTTTAATAGAAATAGCTTTTCTTTCTATTCCTAGCACTTAGCACAGTATCTGACATGTAGCAGATGTTCAATAAACACTGAATTAATGGACTATTGGTTTTGAGCCAATTATTTATATTACTGCGTAACAACGCAACTGATTTTATTGTTTAGCATCATCTACTAACATATTGCTTATATTAATATTTTAAACCAACATCTCGAGAGATGCCCAAAACAGAACAACTTTATTTGTCCATTTTATTACTAAATAATTATGTATTTCCTGGCCCAAACAATTCTATTTAGTCTAGAAAGCCAAAGCAAAACAAAGTCTATCAATTCAAACAAAAAATGAAATATTACTAATACTATAAATGTCTTTGGATATTCTGTTTAGTTACCAGAATTAAAACATAATAGCAAGAAATATTTAACCTAATAAAATTGAGGATAACAGACACTGCAAAAACACATGTTCAGGCTAACATTTTAAGTTGTATTAAACTGTACTGATCAATCAATTTTTCTGCATACCAAATCTTTCAATTCTTGTATACATTACCTTCATTTTCAAAAATTCACTATTAATGTTAAGTTCTAGAAATTTCTTAGCAAGGATAGACATATGAAAACAAATTGCTTACTGATATTAATTTTTAAATGGCTATAATTTAAGGAATTTCTTTTGAAGATTTATCTTAATTTTTTACAGTAAAGATGTGAAGGAACCTACATCAAACCCAAAGAACATATACTAAAAAGATGTACTATATATAATACTAAGGAGGAAAAAAGCACTAAAAAATTACTTTCTTTTGTCCTAAACATTCTCCTAAAAAGTGAAAACCTAGTGAATAAAGAATCAAATGACACCAACAACTAAATGCATGGAAACTTCCAGGTATTGCTTGAATCTGAACTTATGACTGAGAGGAGTCAGAGATTCTATGGAAAGCCACTAATTAATATGTATGAACCATACATTTTATAGGGAGTACTCTACTGGTTTCTTAAATATCAATTAATACGTATTTCCTTGATTTTAAGATGCCATCCATTATAAGACACCATCAACTAAATTACAAATACCATGTGAAATGCATACATAAAGTAAAAGATGTATCCCAATTGCAAAAACAATTAAAATGGTAAAGAACATGTGTCTACAAACAAGGAAATACTGTATTATCTCTTTCAACAGCTTTATTGAGATATAACTTACCACACAGCCATACAATTCATCTGTTTAAAGTGTACAATTCAATGGCTTTTAGTATATTCACAGAATTGTGTAACGATTACGACAATCAATTTTAGACCATTTTAATCAGCTTCAAAAGAAGCCACTATACCCACTAGCAGTCACTTCTTCCCCCCATCATCCACCTACCAACACAGCTGTCCTCCCCTACAGTTCCTCAACCCTAGGCAATCAATAGTTTGACTTCCATCTCTATGGATTTGCTTATTCTGGAAATTTCATACAAATGGGATCATATAATATGTTTTTGTGACTAGTTTCTTTCACTTAAGATGTTTTTGGGGTTCATCCATATTGTAGCATGTATCAACACTTCATTCCTTTTATTGTTGGATAACATTCCACTGTATGGATATGCTACAGTTCATTTATTCATTCATCAGTTTAGGGATACTGGGGTTGTTTTTACTTTTTGGCTATTATGAACAATGCTGCTATGAACATTTACGTACAAGTTTTTGTGTGGACATATGTTTTAAACTCTCTTGGGTAGAATAAAATTGCCAGATCATATGGTAATTCTAGGTTTAACACTTTGAGGAACTGCCAAACTGTTTTCCAAAGTGGATGCATCATTTTACATTCCCACTAGCAAAGTATGCAGGTTCCAATTTCTCTACATCCTTGTCAACACCTGTTATTGACTGTCTTTTTTATTACAGTCGTTCTGTATATTATATCTTAGAGTATAATATTTCACAGAATACTAGAAAAAGATAAATTAACCTTCCCATAGCTGGATATTTATATTGAAATATTTCTCCAATACCAATGAGAACTTTTTACTGCTCTTCCAATTTACATGGTCTCCCTTCTGATGAGCACACTTAAAAAATGCCTAGGATAGGTTTGGTGGTATAATCTGGGATATCAGAACAATGTATCCTCTATGTAAAGCTAATGTGCCAACAGAGCCAGGGATACCCATGTCATTAGCACAACCCAAAATATGAAACAACACTCAGTTTTAAGGGTCCAGCATTTTACTTTTTCTTTATAGCCCTGGCACTAAAACAATATTCACATTTTTTCCATCCATCATTCTCATAAAATCCATTCTAAGTATTTTACACATTCACACACCAGAGAGCCTCTCTCCATGGTGGTTTTCATTAGTTCACCCTCTGACAAAACACTGAAAGGGAATTTAAAAACCACAGGTGAACACTTAAGGATGTCTTCATCAGGGCTGTCACTTACTAGCTAGGAAATGATGCCCTAAAATGCTGAGCTATCACTTGACGATAATTAGTTCCCATTAGTAAGGAAGACTACTGATTTAAACTAATATTCTCACTAATATGATGACTTATATCATATTATATGATCATCTATGTCATATAATATAATTTCCACTTACTTTCAGGCTTCGCATCTGCTGCTGCATGGCGCATACTTTTCAACTGGTTTTGTATTCTTTGCAGTCTCTGCACTGCATGAAATAGCTTTAAAATACAATTAGATCTGTTACTTCCTTAGTCTAATGAAACCTACCATTCATATAGACATGCAATGAAAAATACAAGTTCCACATAATTATTATGCTGTAAAGGGAACAAATGATAATAACTAAGAAATTATTAAGCTAAACCCAAAATGTAATTGGTTTGCTCAATACCTTTTCATGTAAAACTTAAAAGAAAAGCTTTCAGACATTTTTTCTTTAGTTATTTGTTGAATTAGGTGATCAAGGAAAAATGCTGGTTAGAAAAGTATATGCACCAGGCTTTTCTTGTTAAAACATGGTTTTCTTTATTCTAAGGAATGCTAGCATTCTCAGAAATGATGGCTCAGGAATCAGAAACTGATGCTAAGTAACCATTCAGGGCATGGGCAATGCAGCTTACTGCTGCAGGGTAATTATTATGATGCCAAGCCAAGTTCCAAAAGAGCCAAACATCTAACCTGCTCACTTAGTAGGAAATGAAGCTGATTTGAAATATATTTTTAATGTACAAGTCTACTCAGTTTTAAGATAGATTTTTTTTTAAATTAATTAATTAGTTTATTTATTTTTGGCTGTGTTGGGTCTTCGTTTCTGTGAGAGGGATTTCTCTAGTTGTGGCAAGTGGGGGCCACTCTTCATCGCGGTGCGCGGGCCTCTCACTATCGCGGCCTCTTTTGTTGCGGAGCACAGGCTCCAGACGCGCAGGCTCAGTAGTTGTGGCTCACGGGCCTAGTTGCTCCGCGGCATGTGGGATCTTCCCAGACCAGGGCTCGAACCCGTGTCCTCTCCATTAGCAGGCAGATTCTCAACCACTGCGCCACCAGGGAAGCCCCTAAGATAGATTTTTAATAAAATACAAGAAATACTTTCTGGCCGGGAATTCCCTGGTGGCGCAGTGGTTAAGAATCTGCCTGCCAGTGCAGGGGACACAGGTTCGAGTCCTGGTCCGGGAGGATCCCACATGCCGCAGAGCAACTAAGCCCATGCGCCACAACTACTGAGCCTGTGCTCTAGAGCCCATGAGCCGCAACCACTGAGCCCATGCGCCGCAACTACTGAAGCCCATGTGCCTAGAGCCCATGCTCCGCAACAAGAGAAGCCTCTGCAATGAGAAGCCAGCGCACCACAGCAAAGAGTAGCCCCTGCTCGCCGCAACTAAAGAAAACCTGCACGCAGCAACGAGGACCAAATGCAGCCAAAAATAAATAAATAAATTAAAAAAAAAAAAAGAAATACTTTCTGGCCAAATTATTTTTTCTTTAAGGCAGAGTAAAAACGTGGAGTGTGGGTAATTTGGGGCCTTTTCAAGATCTGCTTATTTGCCCATGGAGTAGAGTGTAAAGAATACCGTGATCAGTGGAATAAAATGGATGTTCTTTCATAGCCCCAGAATCTCAGGACACTCTTTAGAGATTCTAGAAGTTTTATTAGCAGTTAATCTTACTGCTTAACATTACAATGGATATTCTGTAAGGCTGGAACAACATGAGTTAAGCATGGGCCAAAAGATAGTGTATAGATACCTACAGAGAATAGAACCCAAAAGATGGTATTGTTTTTGCTGTTGGTGCCACACAATACTCTTAAAAAGAGTATTTCATCATGTTAACAAAGGGAAACGTGAACTTCTACAATTCTAAAAAATCTTCTTTACATTTGAATGATCAGCAGGAACGATTTCTTTCACAATGAGAATATAAACTTTTATGTGGGTACCTGATTCTTTTGTTCCTGTTTCTGTTGTGCAAGAAATTCTTCTCTCTCTTTCTCAACTCGAAGTTGCCTTGCTATTTTAAGCATCCGTTGATGATTCTGAACTGTCTCCACCTACAGTGAGGGAATAAATAGTATATGTTACTATCAGGTTTAAGAAAGACATGAGCATGTCACATGACTCAGACATCCACTTATCATTTCCTTTTGGTAAACTGTATTCCCTAGAGATGACACTAAAGTTTAGGACTCCAGGTCCTTAACAAGTTTTGGGCTACTGCCTAGGGAGATTCCCTTTCCATCAATGTATTTGACTCCAGCCTCCGATGTACACTCATGCCTTGCTTAATCTTTATTTGCATTCCTAAATCTTTGCAAGTCCTTGGGACTTGGGGCCAAAGTCCTACAGTGCTAATTCTTGCCTTACCCTTTTCTTCAAACGTTCAACTCTCTTAATGAGCTGATCCTTTTCTTCCTCCATTGCACTGATATCCTAAAAAGTAGTCAAGAAGACATTATAAGAAAAAGTATTTTGTCTGTAGAATTCAGATAAGGTTTTTACATGATTATGCATCTACCATTTCCATCATTTATAACCAGAGCATTAAGGAACAAAGATCCTCTTTTGGATGAAGGGCATTTCTATTCCCACCCCTCACCCCAGGGTTCTTTATGCAGGGTAATTTATTTGGTAGCTTGGTGTTCATCTAGAAAAGCAACTGAAACAGGTTACAAAGTAGCAAGGTAAAGCTGCCAACCAGACCATTTGTGTTCTGATTCCAAATATGGGCACATGATTTTTCAAAAATCTTCTATAATGGAAAGTGTACAGGTCTAAAAACATGAACAACAGCTGCTGACATCCCGTCTGCTCTGTTAAATACCAAACTATATATTCTGTCAATTTTCCATCAAAATTATTTTTAAGGCTATGGTGTTTTCAAGACATAAATTTGTATCTGGTTTTGTCAATTAAGCAATTCTCTTTCTAAAAATAAAGATTTCAAAAATGTCTTTTAACCAGCTCCACAATAGTTTCTAGTGAAAACAAACAAACAAAAAATCCTTCCTAACCAAAAAACTAATAGGCTAACTCTCACAGTAATAATAAAAGGAAAAATATATACGGTATTCAGTACTGACAGGATTTGGGGAAATAGGCACTGTTACTACTGGTGGCATTATACTGAAGAACAATATCAAAAGTCTTAAAATAAATGTGTATGCATTCTGGCTCAGTAATTTCACCTCTGGGAATCTATAAAGATTCTCATAGATGTCAATTATATCTAAAATTTGGAAATGACCCAAATGTCTGAGGATTATTAAGTAAATTATGGCACAACACAATGAAAATCACTAAAAATTATGAAGAATGTTGAATGACATGAGAAAAAGTCATGATATGACATTACTTGAAAGAAGCAGATTATAACATTTATATATAATACAATACCAAGAAAAAGGTTTAAATATATTCACTAAAATATCAGTAGCAGTTATCACTAGAGCACGGCATTTTGAGTGAATTATTTTCTATTTTTGCTTAATCATACTTCTTTACAAAGAATATGTTGAAAAATACTTTGGTAATAATTAATAAAATTAAAATCACAGACTCTAGGTTATTTTATCATTTTAGTTTACTCACATCACATAATGGAGGAACCGTAGGTGGACATCACTCTTATTCCATACTTTGTGATAACTATCTACTTATGGGTCTTTCTTTTCCATTAGATGTGAGTTCATCTTTCATTTCTTATACATTCAGCAAACTCTTATTGAGAACCTACCACATGCAGGGCACTGTGATATGCACTGGGGATACTGTGGTGAACAAGATACGTAGACGTGGTCCCTGCCCTCACTGGGTTTAAATACAGTTGATAAGACAGACATTAAAATAGTCATAAGTGTAATGAGTGTTATGAAACAGAAAGAACTGGGGGGAACTAATCTATCTAGGGAATCAGGGAAGGCCTCCCTGAGGAAGCAACTTCTAATGTTTCCTGTTTGAATGAGAAGATAAAGATGTGATTTCTAAAAATACAAAATCCATGAAAGTGAGAATTAGCAATGGTTTAGAGAAAGAACTTTCACACCTAGCAAGAATATAAAGACATTTTTTGGAGAACACTAAGTAACATACATCAAAAGTCCTAAAAATTCTCTTATGCTTTAATAAGCAATTCTACTTCTAGGAATTTATTCTAAGGAAACAATCACAGGTACCCCCAAATAAATTTATGTAGAAGATAATCACAGCATTATCTATGACAGCAAAAAATGAAAACGAAACACCAAAAATTGTTAGACTATCCATACCACAGAATATTAAATTAATATTAATAAGTAATTAATATTAATTAATTTAGTCATGAAAAATCATACCATAGAAAGATAACAATGGGAATATATTCACATGTAATGATTAAAAAAACAAATAATTATGTATAGCATGATCCCAAATACACACAGATATATACTTTTTTTTCTATATCATATATATATATATATATATATATATTAGATAAAGACCCAAATTTTAATTGCTTTTAATCCATGGTAATGGTCTATATAGTACATAAGAACTAATTATGAATTTACCCTGGCCTCATTAATTTCTTCAGTAAAGAATCAGCAAAGGTCTTACAAAAGAAAATTTGCCATTTGCTATCACTAGTTTCCACATACTCTTAAGACTCATACTGAATTTAATTCAAGTCCAAAAAAAATGGTTATTATGTTTTTTTCCTTTACCCTTCTTATTTCTGCTGTAGAAAATCCAGATGTCTTGAGCTGCTCACATTCTTTATGCAAAGTTTTAAAGGCTTCCATCAAATCTTCATACTAAAAGAACAAGTTAAAATATTATAAACTAGTGACTAGATCCAGTAGGCTTTTCTTAATCAGGTTATCTATTAACTTAAAGTGATTACTTAATCGGTATAGAACAGCATTTAAATATATCCTTAAACATTTATATAGGACACAAAAAAAGTTGGTGTATATAATCTGGCCTCTAAAGACTTCTCTGGTTACTTCCCTAACTAACACTCTATTCACTAGCTTTGTTGATCTTCTTTCAATCCCTGGAATATTCCACCTTCACTTTATACACCCTATTCCCTCTGAGAATACTCTATGACTCCCTCACCCTTTGCCAGGGTAGCTCCTATTAATCCTTCAGGTCTCAGCACAGACACCACTATCCTCAAAGAAGCCTTCTCTAGCCCTGTACCTATTCCATATCAGAGTACCATGATATCAGAGTAAATATCATATAAAATTATAATTGCTAGTTACTTGTCTCTCTCCCTCCTTTAGACAGTGAGAGTCAGGAGGATAAGAATCATATTACTTGTGGAGACTTCTACATTCCTAGGGCCTAGCATAGTGCATAACCTATACAGGTGTTCAATAAAAAGTAGTTAAATGAATGAAAAAAATCAGAACTCTTATCCAAAATTTTTAAAAAATAGTTTTTTTGTGGATAATGACAGAAAATTAATAATATTTTTTCTTGACTGATCATATTCTGCAAGTCTGTAAATCAATCATTCTAAAACTCTTCATTTAGAAAGACAATGTTCATTTTTTATTAGGCTCTCTGCTAAATGGCTAAATGTGTAAGTCATTTTATACATATACTTCAAACATGCTTCGAGGCCAAACATGTCTTTATTATTATTAATCCTTCCATTAATAATTAGCTGGGTGTGTTTAGTAAAAAGCCTATTAATAACCTTCCTCCAGGGATGTTCCTGGTGGTGCAGTGGTTAAGAATCCACCTGCCAGTGCAGGGGACACGGGTTTGAGCCCTGGTCCGGGAAGATCCCACGTGCCGCGGAGCAACTAAGCCCGTGCGCCACAACTACCGAGCCTGCACTCTAGAGCCCGCGAGCCACAGCTACTGAGCCCGCATGCCACAACTACTGAAGCCCGCGTACCCAGAGCCCGCACTCTGCAACAAGAGAAGCCACCGCAACAAGAAGCCTGAGCCCCGCAACGAAGAGTAGCCCCCACTCGCCACAACTAGAGAAAGCCTGCGCACAGCAACGAGGACCCAACACAGACAAATAAATAAATAAAATAAATTTATTTAAAAAATAAAATAAAATAACCTTCCTCCAGAGGAACTGGTTTCTATCTAATTTATTGATGTGGGAGGGTAGGGAGGATATAGTATTTCATAGTTACACCTCTCTATTTCTTACATTATGTAAAGCATTCAAAGGTAGGGGCTGCAGTGGTCTCATTCTGCTGTACTTTTCTCAAGGCATCTACTGTAACATTTGACACAATTATTTGCATAAATCTTTCAACCCTAGAAATGTCTTAAGAGATCAACACTGACTCTATTTTGAGTGACTGCTATGGCTACCCAAAAATAACAAAATATATGTATGAAAATACATTTAGTTGATTGTTTCGATTAATACAAATTTTGAGCACGTACCATATAGAAGCAACCCTACCAAACCCTGGAGGAAAACAAAGATGGATAAGACATGATACCTGTTTTCATAGATCTCATAATCTATTGGGAGAGATAGATTGACAGACTACTCACAACAAACTGGCACAAAACGGTCTACATACCTACTATAGGACAAAAGCACAAATGCTAAACAGAGGCAAATTTTTTTCTTTTAAATCAAAGTTCTTTGAAATCTTAAGCCTAAATTCTTTCTTTCCATAGTCTTTGATCAGCAATGTGCTTTGAAATCCCAGGACCAGGAGCCAGACCAGCCAGAATCCTGAGTAGTCAAGAGCTTTAAGACCTTAAGGCCAGAACCCAGTATCACCCCAAAACTCTGGAGAGGAAAGTACACTGAAATTGCAAATTCCTGGTCCTTTCTCTACCTTCTGCCTGATTGGAACATCCTTTGAGATCATAAGCTTGGCTTCTTTGTCTACACACAATCTTTGAAGGTGCTCACATGTCCCAATTCACCTGGCATACTGTCAATTTATAACTTTTGCTCCAGTGTAATTATTATGATAACCCCTTTCCTCTCTGATTTGGATGACAAATTATACAGTCACAGAACTGATCAACAAAGTATTCTGCAGTCCCAAGCCCAGGATCCTATCTACCCATAATTCTTTTTTTTTTTTTATTTAACCCACATTTATTATTTTTTAAACATCTTTACTGGAGTATAATTGCTTTACAATGGTGTGTTAGTTTCTGCTTTATAACAGAGTGAATCAGCTATACATATACATATATCCCCATATCTCCTCTCTTTTGTGTCTCCCTCCCACCCTTCCTATCCCACCCCTCTAGGTGGTCACAAAGCACCGAGCTGATCTCCCTGTGCTATGCGGCTGCTTCCCACTAGCTATCTATTTTACATTTGGTAGTGTATATATGTCCATGCCACTCTCTCACTTCGTCCCAGCTTACCCTTCCCCCTCCCCGTGTCCTCAAGCCCATTCTCTATGTCTGCATCTTTATTCCTGTCCTGCCCCTAGGTTCTTCATAACCTTTTTTTTTTTTTAGATTCCATATATATGTGTTAGCATATGGTATTTGTTTTTCTCTTTCTGACTTACTTCACTCTGTATGACAGACTCTAGGTCCATCCACCTCATTACAAATAACTCAATTTCTCTTCTTTTTATGGCTGAGTAAAAAATATGGAATGCTTCATGAATTTGCGTGTCATCCTTGCGCAGGGGCCATGCTAATCTTCTCTGTGTCGTTCCAATATTTAGTACATGTGCTGCTGGAGCGAGCACCACAATTCTTAAGTAATAAATTATTCTAAGATCCAAATTTCAGGGGTTTTTTTTCTATCCACATACTCTATCACCAAAAAAGGTATTTGTGTGCAAAAGTCAATATTTTCACAAGAGATTACATCTGAACATTAGTTGATAACTATTTTACCTTTTGATGCCACTGGAAATACGGAGACAGCAAATAAACTAAAGTGAGATCAATATATATTTGAACGTGTGCACCTTGAAATCCACTATGGATAGCTTAAAAATACCATTTATATATTGTATACCTGTTTATTGGTATCAGCCACGGTTTCATCCTGAAGAAACTCACTTGGTACCTCAAGTTTTATTAAAAAACGAGCTAAATATGCTCTTTTCTTCAGTTCATTAGTCCTCTGAAGAAGCCAGTGGAGCACTGGGTAAATTACAGGTTTACTTCCAATCACCAGACCCTGACGAAAGTTACTCCTATAAAAAGAAAATAAACACACACACACACAGAGGCTTAAAAGTAAACCTTGAAAAGAGGTAACATTTGCTCAAAATCCAATTTACAATTTCCTGATTGCTTTCCATGACTATTTAAAAAAGATAAAACCAAGGCTAATCTAAAGTCAGTCTGCACATTAACAATAATCATAAAATTAGGCCTTTAATATATCACTAGAATATACAGGGAGGTTGTTTTGGAACCATTAACCGGTACAGTCAGCCTAAATACTTCACTTCATTGACTGGACAGGTTTAAGTCACTGTTTTTGTCTAGGATGGCAGATAAATGATAAAATGGAATCATGGATTTGCCTGACTTTTCTGATTAAGAGAAAGAACTGACTCACTTAAGACTAGTGTATGACAAAATAACATTAAGAATTCAAGATTATTTTGAAATTCAGTGATTTTCTGAGGCCACTGACTTAGGGAAAACAGGTATTGCCAGAAAGACTGACTGTGAAGGTTTGGATATTAAAGCACAGCTCTGAAAAAGCAACACTTGATCAGATTCTTACATGTCCGTGGCATTTCCTGGAGGTTTGTATTTAAGGATACCAAGAAGGCTCAACATCCTTTTGGCTGTCTGCTCTGGCATCTCCTCTCTGATATCAACAACTTGCTAACAAAGAAATTGAAAAAATGTTATTATTGTATATCTAACAAAGTACAATATTTAAACTCACTGACAAAATTGTTCTTCTAGAGCATAACAGTCACAATGGTCTCTTCAAAAACAGATTAAGTATGGAGGCCCCCAGATTCCAAGTGAGGGTACATACAAGTAGGATCAGGATTCATATTAAGAAGGTCGAGCTTAGGGGCTTCCCTGGTGGCGCAGTGGTTGAGAATCTGCCTGCTAATGCAGGGGACACGGGTTCGAGCCCTGGTCTGGGAAGATCCCACATGCCACGGAGCAGCTGGGCCCGTGAGCCACAACTACTGAGCCTGCGCGTCTGGAGCCTGTGCCCCGCGACGGGAGGGGCCGCGATAGTGAAAGGCCCGCGCACCGCGATGAAGAGCGGTCCCCGCACCGCGGTGAAGAGTGGCCCCCACTTGCCTCAACTAGAGAAAGCCCTCGCATGAACCGAAGACCCAACACAGCCAAAAATAAAATAAATAAATAAATAAATAAAGTAGCTATCAAAAAAAAAAAAAAAAAAAAAAAAAAGAAGGTCGAGCTTAAAAAAGTCTCAGTGGAAAAGACCAGTGCATGAGAGACATGAGCCAACTTGCAACACAATAAAACCTTTCGTAAAAGCATTTTCATTCCAGGACCAAATCTATTTATGTTTGAAAGTAGACAAATAATTTCTAAATAAGGTACAAGTAGATAATTTAGTTTTTGAGCTATTAAGAAACCTTAAAGATCATCTACTATCTATAGCTTTACAGGCATGGAAAATTAGGCCCAGAGAGGTTAAATAATTTGCCCTAGACGCACAGGTATTTAGTGGCAGAAACTGGCTTTCTTGCCACCCTTTTCATCACAGAGAAAAAGAAAACTCTTACCTTTGGGTCAATCTCAGCCAGAACATCACTGAGAACTTGTAATAGTTGCATTGGCTCCAGGGAATCAAATGTGATTAAGTTATAGTTCTTCCCAAAAGGCTCCTTATTGAGATTGTCCACGATGAATTTGATTTGATCACTCATAATTAGGTCTTATAATTTAAACTAAAGAGTAAAAATACAGAAAAGAATTCCTCAATATTGGTAACAAAAGTTCTGTATTAACAAAATACAGTCAACAGAAAGTCAGTATTAAGTTCATAGGAAGTAGGCATGGGAAGTATTCTACATGGCATATAAAATGCTGTGAAGAGGGTTATTTTGTTGAAAGAAAAAGAATATGCAGACTTTATTAGGAATGCTACAGTACATACTGTTAATATTTAATGACCTGTTTTTGTATATGCATCTGATCGCAATCATCTGAATTAACATTGAATTAATGTGGACAAATGAATACAAAATCCACCGACATTAACATTTCTCCCATTCAGCCTCACAATTTCTACCTAGAGGTAAAAACTTGTTAGCCTGTAAACATGCTTCTAATTTTTTTTTTTAATTTAATTAGCAGCCCGCATTAATCCAAATTACCAACTTCTCTGGAAAATCAGATCTGGCAACCCTGGACCCACTAGGTACATGGCCACAACCACCTGAAGCTGGGTAGAGGCTGCAAGCTTCAGCCTTGGGGGTGCGCTGTTTGGTTTTGTTTTGGTTTCCTCCAACAGGAACTCTTCACACATGGATGCATCAACTCTGCCACCCTTGAGTAATTAAGGCCTTCATTTCTTTTGCCTTCAGTAGTTCCAGTCTCTGCCTCTCCCATTCCAAATCATTTTGTAGGCGTCTCATTGCCTACAAAATAAAGTCCAAACATCTTGGATTTTGAGACCCTTTAAGATCTAGTTCAATTTACAGTTTCTCAATATTATTTCCAATTGTTACCTTACACCCTTTCAAACTTCAGCTGACTGAAATAAGCACTGCTCCCTAAACAGCTTTTCCATCTCTGCCTTCAGTTAACGCTGTTTTTTCTGCCTAGGACTGTTCTCCCTTTCCCCCGTCTCCAGAGGTGCAAATCCTAACCGTGTTTCAAGCCCTGCCCTCCAAATCCAAGTTCCTCTAGGAAATCTTTCTCAAGCTATCCCCCAGTTCTGCATCAGAATAGCAGCATTTGCCCTCCAAGCTGACCACTTTATCTGCACTGCTCTCCTGGAGTTACTTTTCTATTTTGTACTAGTTACTTACACACAGTTTCTCTTCTCTACTAAACTGTAAATTCCATGAGGACATATCTGTGCCTAATTCTATCTCTGAATATCCACTGCATCTAAAACAGTGACTTCTTCCACTAGACTGAATTTGTTCACAGGCCCAAGGCCAGAAAATAAGCATAAGCCTAAATAGAGTGGCAGTGAGGAAGATCATAACTTTTTAAAAAATTGATTACCTGATTATTTAACTGCTGAAACAGCTTAGTCAAGGCTATTAGTGTTTCTTGCACACAGATATCACTTGTTTAGTATGGGAAAAAGTGGTAGAAATTTGCAGACAGGCAATTTTTTAGAGTAGCTATTTTTAAAAATGAATTAAAAAATGAACTACTAAAAAAAGAAATAAAGACAAAAATACTTCAGTGCTCCCTAATAGTTCCTAACCATGAAATGAAGAGATGCTATTTTATTTAAGACATTCATTGGAGCTGCATGCACCTTGCTCTGAAATAGGTTTTTTAAAGTGGGTGGGTGGAGCTAGATACTTAGAACTAACATTGAAATGTAAAAATATTATCATTTCCTCATAAGTATGATAAAATTATGAGTAAATGATTATTACTTTTGAAAAATAAGCCAAAAGACGGTAGAAAAGATAACCAATGTGGTTTAAAATTTTGAGGTTTCCTTTAAGCTATAAAAGGAAAACCTTCACATAAATTAAATAAAAATCCACACTGGAGATGCAAATTTTCCACTGTTGAAAGTATTTTAAGTATAAGTCCACGTCACAGTCTTCACACACGGATATACTAATTTTTAACTCTTTAGAAATTATATACATGTAGAAATTACACATACATAAAACGTAACATATACACACACATATATATTCTTTTTTTCCCTTGCCAAAACCAGAATACTTGGATAAACGAGTAAAACGTTCCCAGGAGACAAAGATGTACTGAACAGGTAGGTTGTCTGTGCCCAGTGGGCTCTGCGCTCTAAAATTAGCAAAAGCAATCACTCTCCCTCTTCCAGCGGAAAGTCGCCACACTAATTCACAAGCACTCACCCACATAAGAACCCGAGAGGGTGGGGGAGAAGAACTGAAACCAGGACGTGCGTTTATCTGGCACAACTCGGCACAGAAACGACGCTGCCCTGGTCCCAGGCTGGCACACGCGCTGAACCAGCAGCCTCCCAAGCTTCCCCAAAATAGTATCTCCCCCCACCCCGTCCCGCCCCCGGGGCTCGCGAGAGCGGACAGAGGACCCAACGTCCGACCCTCGCGAGGGCAGCTCTGGGCTCCCCTGCGGTTCATCCCGCGGGGGAGCCGCCCGGATCACTGCGAGGCACCACAGGGGCCGACCCCCGATGTTGGGGTTGAACTGCTGCTACCCCTCCGTTCTCGAGGTGCTGCACTGGGAAGGGGAAGGAGTTCTCTCCCACTTAGGGGTTTGGGGGAGCTTCCGACCGCGGCTTGGCGAAGTTACCTCAAATTCTCCTCACGAAACCACTTGCCCCCCCAGGAGTCATCCGGGCTCTAGTGAGTTCCTAGAGACGAACTCCTTGGCAACGGTTGCTAGGCCGTGGACACATCACTTCCGGGGGCGGGAGGGTCGGCGCGTTTCCGCGAGGCACCGGGCGCGCGCTCTGTGGCCAAGGCTCTGGAGGCGAAAGGCGGAGGGAAAAGGGCCCACCTGCAAACTGGGTTCACAGGTTCTGAGCCACTGCGGACAGCTTAGAGAGTTGGGGGTTGTTACCGTGGCAATAAACTTTCCCAAACGTCCTGCAGTTTGCAGTTTACAAAACACTCTCTTCGTTATTCACCCATGTTAAATTCGTGTGCTCTTTCTTTCCTCCTTCCCTCCTTCCTGCTTTCCTTCCCTCCTTCCTTCACCAAACATCTTTGAGGCAGGGCCAGTGGGATTTGGGTTGAGGAAGCATTTGGCCTGGGCTTCAAATTTAGATTTTTGACATAAGTATCTCCAAATTAGGTTACATGTAGGAACAATTGTAGTCTCTTCTGTGAATTGTAGGTTAACAGAAGACACATTCATCATAGAGATGTCAGCTTCTTTGTCACATTATTGGGCCACATAGCCTGTACTGGGAATTAATTTTTTTCATCCAGAATTTCTCTAATATTCTGAGAGCCTAAAAAAAAAAAAAAAGGAAATGGCCTAAGGCTCTCTTTGGCTTCTGAGAGTCTATTTTTAGGCACCTGCAGAAATGAATAAATTCCTCCTTACATTTTCATGCGGTTCACGTTCTATGAGGTAGGCGTGGGCGGCGGAGATCTTCATGTCTAGATCACAGAGGAGGCCAGGAAGACTGGAGCTGAGAGAATCCCGGGACTGCACTAACTGGCTTCAGCGGAGAGTTTAATTGATGAATGGTAATTTGAACTGCCCCTATTAGGGTGGAAACCACTGTACTCCGTGATGTCAGCTGGCAATGGAGAAGTGAGAAGGAAAAGAAAATGAAATTCCTCACACCCTGAAAACTTAGTTGCCTGCTCAAACATCTTGGAAGAAACCAACTACAGATTTAGCATCAGACTTACAAAATAAAGCAAGACAAAACAAAAAAAAATTCCGTAGTAGGCATCTCCTGTAGGCCCTGCTCTTTGCTGGCTGCTGGAGATGCAGTGGAGGGCAGGGAATTACCTGGCCCCTGTCCTCACAGAGCTGACAGTCTATGCAAGAAGAGAGACAATTGAACAGGCAACACCAATGTAACTATGACAAATGCTATAAAGAAGGACCCAATGATGGGAGAGTCCAGATGAAGGGTCTCAAGTTTATTTGGAGCTGAAGGGATTGTACTGTCAGGAGAGGTTCCATCGGACAATGGGATGTTTAAGGGTCAGTAAAAATTAGCCAAACGAGAAAGGGGAGAGTGTTTTGGGCAGAGGGAACAGAACATTCCAAGATGGGTACATTGCTGGCTGCAGGGCGCTTGGAGAGAAACTAAGACAGGTCCCAGCTCACAGATGCTCAAGACTAGTTGGAGGAGGCAACACTTAAAACCTTGAAAAATTGAATAACTCTGGGAGAAACAATAAAAGATGCAAACAAGGGATTATATAATTACTTGATCCTGTTGGGTGTGTTAGGAGATTCTCCTGGCTCCCTGGATTTGGATCTTGGATTGCCATTGTATGGCCTCACGTGAGATTTCATTTCCTCATCTATAAAATGTGGCTATAATAATACCTTCCTAAAAGGGTTGATGTGAGGATTACATGAGTTGATATGGGTTTAGCGATTAGAATAATGCCTGATACTGGAAGAGCTAAGGACATTTTACCTTTTTTGTCCCCTTTTTTAAAAAAAATGAGATGGTTAGATTTGCTCCTTCTATAGTCTACAGATGTCAGCTATACAAAGATAAGAGTGGCTTTTCTAGTAGTTTTTAGTTCCTCCTCTGCCTGTTGCTGCTATTACAGTTATAAGAATGTGTAAATTCAAGTAAGCAATGGAATCTACTCTTTGCACTTAAACTTGAATTGATTTTATGCTTAATGTGATTGCTCTGGAACACAGGAAAGAATTTGAAGCCAGTCTGCATGCTTCCTGGGATCCATATACTGAGGAGCTTATATTCCAACTTGAAGCAAAGAAGAGAGGCATCGAGCAGCCTTGCACATGTTGGGTCCCTGCCTATCTATCAGGCCCACGCACAGACCAAAGGAAGACTTGTAACCACCCCTTGACTCATTTAAGATAAAAAGATTCATTGAGGTATCCAAGAAGAACTTATCAAGCAACAACTTCACAACAGTGGAGGCATTGCTGAGTACATCCCAAGTTTAGCCACACACACGAAGGCTTTTTTTTCCTTAGATGCTTTACTGAGTCTTCCTTGTAAACCCCCAAAGATGCCTCTTGGCTGAACTATAGTTGACACTTTTAACAGGTGAAGGGAAGTCTCAGTCATGTGAGACAGCCTCTCTGAAAGATTCCCACTCCTACCCTGACTCTTTTTTTTAATAGCTTATTAAGATATAATCCACATACATACAATCCACCCATTTAAAATATACAATTCAGTTGCTTTTAGCATCTTTACAGAGTTGTGCAACCATTACCACTATCTAATCCAAGAACATATTCATTACCCCAAAAAGAAACCCCATTCCCTTTAGCCATCATCTCCCAGTTTGCTTAATGTGATTAAGCAAACCCACCACCACTTCTCAGCCCCTGGCAACCATTAATCTGCTTTCCTTCTTTATGGACTTGCCTTTTCTGGACATTTCATATAAATGGAATCAGAAAATATGTGGCTCTTTGTGTCTGGCTTCTTTCACTTAGTTGTAATATTTTCAAGGTTCATCCAAGTTGTAGCACATATCAGTACTTCATTCCACTTTATGGTAGAATAATATTTCATTGTATGGATTTTTGTTCATGCATTTATCTATTAATAGACATTTGGATTGTTTCCACTTTTTGGCTATAATAAACAGTGCTCCTATGAACATTCATGTACATACCTCCACTGTCTCATGGATAAAGCACTTCCATTAGCTAAGTCAGGTAAGCAGGGTATGCACATCAGGGACATGGGTAAATGGAGGGGTGGCCTTTCTTGGATTTGTCTTTTCCTTTCAATTCTTGTTAATTTTGGCTTCTTGGGTGCTCACGGTTGCAGACTATGGGACCTAAGATATGGATTCTTTAGCAGTTTTTGGTTGTAAAATCAGACTGTTGTTGAAACCTACTCTACCCTTGCTACCAAAGCACTAAAATTCCCAATCTGCTTCTCAGCCAAAACCCTCTGATAAGAAAATGCTGTTATTTGGTATTATCCTTAAAATCTTCACCAGCCTCCAGTGGAGGAGAAGGTGGGGAGGAGTGTGGAGGAGGTGAGAGAGAAACTGGAAGCTGCCCCTTCTAGCTCCCTTATTTAACCCTGTAGATACTGCAAAGACCATTCACAGTTGTGAACCTCTGCTCTGGTTATTCAGAGGGGAAAAAAATCACTCCTGGTCAAGTGTTTTTTCAAGATTGAGTTTAGTACTAGATAAAAAAATAAGGAGAACGGTCATTATTTCATGTAATTGTGAAGTCCAAGGAAATCACTACCTTCAGGTATGGCTTGATCCAGGAGCTCAGTGATGTCATCTTAACTTTCTTTCTCCCTCCATCTTTCTGTCTCTCATCCCCACTTTTCTCTGAACAGGCTGTTAGTAGCAAGAGGCTTACTTTCTTCAAGCATAGCATCCTCAATAAAAGTAGAATCTTTGCTTCAATAGTTCCAGCAATTTCCCAGTGCAAATTCTCATTGGTCTCAATGTGTCAGATCATTCTTGAATCAATTGTTATGACTCTGCTGGACACAGTAATTGATTGGGTAAGGGTGGTTTCCCAAAAGAAAGGGCTGGATTTTCTTACCAGAGGTAGAGACACTGTGCAAACAAGAACAACAGATGTCCCATTCAGGTGGTCAGGGAAGGTGGTTAAATCTCAAAAGTTGGGTAAGCAAAACCAGAAGAGGAAGAAATGAGTCTGCTTATTGTGGAGAGTTTGTGTATTAGTGCGAACCTTCTCCCTGATTTACTTCCAACAAATTATCTTTCTTCAATGCAGACTTCCATCATGGGCCAAATGAGGTCTTGGGATAACAGCAGACCTTCCAAGTCTCTGTAAAAATCTGAGGATGCCATGAACTTAATGTCTCCAGCCCCTTCTCATTTCAGAACTTTCAAACAAGAACTTTCCTGTGCAGAGTACAGGGAAGCCAAGCCAATTTTCTCTTTTTGGTATTAAATTTAGACCTTTCATCCTGACCATGAGATATTTCTGGATTCCGCATGAGTATTCAGCGAATGCCAGTGTTCAAGATGCTATCCCATCTGGGGCTACTCTGCACACTGCCCACTTTATCTCATTCTTTTAAAACTGGGAAAAATGACCCAGACATAGGAACAAATTCAGAAGTAGGTTATTCCGTTATCCATTAATTGTCATTTAATGCCTTTGCCATCTAGGTTATTTGGAGATGAAAGAAATTAAATTTAAACAGAAACCTGAATTGAGCTTTGCAGATATCCTAAATTGTCTCTGCTCTGGCAATTTAATCTTGTGAGTATGTTTAGTAGCAGAATGTGCTTTCCTAAAAGGTTAAAAGGTAAATAATATGTGAAAAGTTAAACTGAATGGATGGGATTCCAGAGGTCTTATTAAATGCGTGCCTGGTACTACATTTTTGTCAAATGGTTTTTTAAAATGGATTTTGTGAGATTAATGGGTAATGTAGAGGAGCCAAAATAATATGCAATTCATATTAGTTCTTTGGTTATAATTATGGGTTGAAATGTAGAATGCACCTAACATTCTTACTGGGCTCAAATAATAATTATAGCATCACGTATTGAGTGCTTACTGTACATCAGGAACTTTGTTAAATACTTCACGTATGTGTCAGAATTTATTAAAATGTTAATTTATGTGTGTACTCCTTCTGTTTCCCCTCCTCTTGAAGCAATTTGCATTGCCTTGAGTTTTACAGGCTGAAATTAGAAACAGTACTTATGTCTTTTGTAAAGGTCTGAAGTCTTTAGAGGAGCTTACGCTGGTTGTCCTCAAGGGGGGAGTGGAGAGGAAAGTTCCTATTAGAGTAAGAAGAGAGTAGAGAGACGCTAAGAAGATTGGGAAAGGATCACAGGTGGATAAGTTTGGGGCAGCTCTTGAGAAGGCGGAAATACCCCGAGGAGGCCACACCATCAGTCCGGTGGCTTCCAGTGTGGCCGAAGCTTTCCTTGTCCCAGGTCTGACATGGAAACATCAATGCCATTGGACCTAAAAGGACCAGGCAGCCTGGGATGATGGGTGGGTGACAAAGCAATCACCACGATGGGCCATCAGCAGAAGACTGCAAGTGATTCTCTGAGGCCTTGTCACTGCAAAAGAACCCAGAGACTTGGCATCCCCCAGGAAGTGTGTGAGGGAGAGATGCTCAGTAATGACAGGATGGGGGCTCAGAGTTGGATTTCAGCTGATTATAAAATAATATGCTTCCTCTAGCAAATCTGAGTTGTGAACTAAAATGGGTGACCTCTGCATCAGTCAGCTTCCTGGCAGGATAAAGATGGCACATTCTGGACAACTGATGAGAGCTTAATAAAGGACTATGTATAAAGGTGTGGGCAGGGTTTAGGGAAACCAACAAGGGTCCAGCAACAAAGGCAGCCATTGCATCCCTAAACCTGAAGCAGCCAGAGAAGGGAACAGGCACCAGAAGCCCAACACAGCAGCTGGATAGAAAAGGTTACCCAACAGGAGCCTTTAGATACAGCCAGTCTTGACCTCACTCTCCTTCCACTCTCTGATCTCCTGCCTGGCCTCCCGTTGGCTAAACCCACCAGGAAACCAAAGGAGCAGGCAACCCCTTGAAGATCATCCATGCAGACTGGCCTCCCAAGGGAGAAAATGGCAGAGTGGGGATCTGGAGGGGCAGATGGACTGAATTATAAATTGAATTATACAGTCAAAATGATGGGCAGGAAGGCCCTGTGAGGCCACCCAAACCACCGCCGCATCTCTAAGCTTCCCTGGTTCTCCAGCTGAAGGTCTAGGCATCGTGTGGAGTTAGGTCTAATTCTGTTTCTGCACACTGCCCACACCCACGTCATCTCATTTAATCTTCACAATAGGTCTGCAAGGACAGTATTGCTTTTTCCATTTTGTAATGAAGGAAATTGAGTCCTGGAGAGTTAATAGAGGGCCCAAGGTCACATAGCTAGCAGCTGTCTGAGCCAAGATTCAAACACAGGTCTCCCTGATCCCAAAGCCATTTACACCAACCCACTAAACTGGCTCAAAACTGGCTCAGCGGAGTCTGGAAGAAGGACCATAAATCAGGCCGCTGAGGCAAAGTGGTTTTCTGTGTGAGGCAGAGGGATTTTCTATGTGGGAGGGCCAGGGTTAACATGCTATCTGGCTTTCTCTGCCTACAAGGGCTTTGCTGAGGAAACTCTTTTCTTTCCCAGGTAGGGCTAGTGGTTTGAAATCCAAGCGCTTACCCTGGAATCAAAGAGGAAGAAGATGGAGAGACAACACTTGGCTGATGATGGAAAAAAAGTGTATTTTCATTTCAGATGCCTTTCAAGTTCTTTTTTTTCCAGCTGAGTGTTGGTGTATTTATAGAATTCAGGGGGAGTATTTAAGGGTAACCAGCAGTGGAGCTGCATTTTGGGACATCAGGAAGCTCAGAATCATGCAGGAAAATGTTGATGGGATGGGACAAGAAAAGGCCAGGAGCAGCAGGGCACAAATCTTCTTCTTCATGTTGTCAAGACCTTTTCTCCCTTCTGGGATGATGACGTCAAATCAAGGTCTATAAGAGTGCTATACATGGAATAGAGAATCAAAATGACGGGCAAATGGATGGAAGGCTGAACAATTTGTGGTATAAACATACGGCAGAATATTATTCAGCCATAAAAAGAAATGAAGTACGAATACATATTGCAACAGGGATGAACCTTGAAAACACTTTAAGTGAAAGAAGCCAGACACAAAAGGCCACATATTGTATGATTCCATTTATATGAAATATCTAGAAAAGCCAAATCCATAGGACAGAATGCAAGTTCGTGATTGCCAGGGGCTGGGGGGGTGGGGGGTGTGGGAGAATGTGGAGCAAAGGCTTCAAGGATATGAGATTTTCTTTGGGGACGATGGAAAACTGGAAATAGACAGAGGTAGTGGTTGCACAATACTGTGAATGTACCAAATGCTACTGAATTTTCCCTTTAAAAAGGTTAATTTTATGTTATATGAATCTCACCTCAATTAAAAAAAAAAATGATGGGCAGTCAGGCCCTTAGGAGGTCACCCCGTCTTCCAAGCTGTGTTTGCTCCCTATGGCGGAAGTCCCAGGAGCTGCACGGTATAAGGTCTGATTTCATTCTAGGTTTCCCTTCTCTCTCTACTCCTCCGACCACTGGTTTCCATTCAGTTGCTCAGACACAACAAACGCATCCCGGCCTCAAGACCTTTGCACTGCTGTTCCTTCTGCCTGGCTGCTCTTTCCCCAGATTGTCACCAGCCTGGCTCCGCCTCCTCATCCAGGTCACAGCTCAGATGTTAGCTTCTCATCTAACATCTGAGGAGGTCAGGAGGTCTTTCCTGACGCTGTTACTTAAAGCAATACACCTACCAGTCATTCTCCATCATTGTGCTTTGCAGACTTGTCTGTTATGGCCCATTAGTGGGTACTGAAATCAGTTTAATCATTAAATCAGTTTAATGTAAATCTTGAGTAACATTTTTAAAAACTGAAATTAAGTGGAATAGAAAATATCACACAGAATAAGGGTAAATATTTCTTTGTCAGAAATATTTTTGCTGCATTCAAACCACTCCAAATTTATTGGCTTAAAAACAATACCTTTTGGGACTTCCCTTGTGGTACAGTGGTTAAGAATCTGCCTGCCAAAGCAGGGCACACAGGTTTGAGCCCTGGAACGGGAAGATCCCACATGCCGCGGAGCAGCCAAGCCCGTGCACCACAACTACTGAGCCTGCGCTCTAGAGCCCGCGAGCCACAACTACCGAGCCCATGTGCTACAACTACTGAAGCCCGTTCTCTGCAACAAGTGAAGCCACCTCCCACTTCAATGAGAAGCCCGCACACCACAACGAAGAGTAGCCCCCTCTGGCCACAACTAGAGAAAGCCCACGCACAGCAACGAAAACCCAGCGCATCCTACATAAATAAATAAATAAATAAATAAATAAATAAAGATATTTTTTTTAAAAACCCTTTCCCCCCACAAGTCTGTGGGTGAGCTCAGCTGAGCAGTTCTTCTGCTCCATGTAGTATCACCTGGGTCACCACGTGACTAAGTTGGGCTGGGAGCTTGCCTGGGGCTGGAACATCCAAGATGGCTTCCCTCCTTTCTGGGGCCTCAGTGCTGGCTGCCATTTCTCCCTCGTGTGGACTCTCTCTTTCTCCTTGTGGTCTCTCATCACTCAGTGGTCTAACCTGAGCTTCTTTACATGGCAGCTGGGTACTAAGGGCATAAAAGTGAAAGCCACCAGGCCTCTTAAAGCTGAGGCCCAGAACAAGTACAGTGATCATTTCCATTGGTCAAAGCAAGTCATAAGACCCTCTCGGGTGCAGAGTCCTAACCACTGGACTGCCAGGGGAATTCCCTAGACTCTACCTCTTGACTGGGGAGTGGCATGTGCATACCAGGAATGATGCTTGCCAAATTGCTGGCAGATATCTTCACAGACAATCTACCACAACTGTTCTGTGAAAGTTTCATTTCAGCTAAATGAACATGCATGGGTATTCACTGGGTCACACAATAAGCATATCTCTCACTGTGAGTCACAGTCAAAAGGTTTAAAAAACACACTTCTTCCACATCCCTTTTTTAATATCTTCCATAGCACTTAGTACTCTCAGAACTTAATTTACTTTATTATATCTCCCCCATGAGAATATAAGCTCTCTGAGGGCTTGTCTGTCTTGTTCACTGTTATATCCCCAGCACCTATCAGGGCCTGGCACCTAATTGGTGCTTAATAAACATCTGTTGTTGTTGAATAGGTAGTAAGAGTTATTATTTATTAGGTGCTGAGCACTTAAAAGAATTATCTCATTTAATTTGTTTAACACATTTGAGCTCCTACTGTGTGCTGGTGAGACAACAGTGAACAAAATAGACAATAATTGCTGCCACAGAGTTTACATTAGACTAAGATACTAGAATAGTATTGAGGAGATTTGTTGATGTTATTTTGACAGATAAGGAAACTGAGAGTCAGAGGACTCAGTCAATTTACCCAAGGTCACATAGCTAATAATTTCACCCTGATACCTGGCTCTTCTCTACCCTGCCGCAGATGTTGGGTTTTGCCCAGAGATGGGCCTAAGTGGTTACAGATCTCAATTCCTGCAACTGCTTCTCTGAAGGATCAGACATCTTTCTGGGAATCAGGCACAAGGTAGTGGGAAGAGGCGAGTCCCATGACCTCAGGGTCCCTGCCTTCCCCACTCCCTGCCCTACCCCCCACTCCGTGATGACGTCTCACACCTGGGGTGTTGCAGATTTGAGCCACAGGTCTCAGTCACCCCCGACTGTCTTATCGGCATGTGACATCCCCAAGTGGCTGGGGCCTGCAGGCCTGGCAAAGAATGCAGCCCGAACAAAAATAAACCTGCCACATTCTTTGGCAGCCCCCTGCCCCTTCCCGCTCTCCAGCCATCCATCCTCACAGCAGAGCCTGCCAGGGAAGGCCGAGAGAGGGAGAGCAGGGTGGAGGAAGTGCTGCTGCAGTCCAACCCTGAGAAAGAGGGAGAGGGGAAGAGAGGAAGAGAAAGAGAGAGAGAGATCACCTTATATGGGAACGTGCGCAGACAATGTGTGGCAATGGCTTAGAGGGCAGCAGAGGTCAGATACCAGACAGATGGAAGAAATTAAACATGGGACAGAGAGTGTTCCTGGGCCCTGAAAACAGCTCTTGTTTCACAGCGAGTTCGCACAAAACCTGGCCCATTTTCCTTTTTAGCCTAGGCCAAGCAAGATTTGCGTCCCAAACGCTACATGACGTTGAATCAGGCCCCCGACTCTGGCTGGCCGAGGTCTCAATCCTCTCAAGTCATTTCTTTGATGAACAAAATTCCTCTTGGCAAAAAAAAAAAAAAAAAAAAGACGGGGCCTGTTTCCCAAGAGTTTCCAATATCTCTCCAAAGCACATAAATTTGTTGTTAATGAGTAAATACCCCTTCATTTCGCATTCATTCATTCATTCAACAAATATTGAGGACCAATTATACCCCATGCACTGAGCCAGGGTCTGGAAAGACAGTGTTGATGATGATGATGATGATAATAGTCGTAATAATAATAATAATAGTTACCATGTGTTGATTTGCACTCATCTGGTAAATGTTTCAGTTCATAATAATTTATTTAGTACCTTCCATGTTCTAGTCATTGGTGATACTGAATGTTGACCTAGAATCATCTGGTCCCTGCCCTTGTGGAGTTTACAAGGGAGTGGGGGAGTAGAAATGACAGATATTGAACAAGTGATCCCCCTGGATCCTCAGCTTTTTGAGTTAGCTACCATTACCATCTCCATTTTATACGGGGTTTTTCAGCTTCAGCGTTACAGACATTTTGGGTTGGATCATTCTGTGCTCTGTATGTGTGTGTGTGTGTATGTGTGTGTGTGTGTGTGTGTTGGGGGGCTGCTCTGTGCACTGTAGGCTATTTTGCAATATCCCTGGTCTCCACCCACCAGGCATCAGTAGCAATAACAAACACCCCCAGTTCCTCCAGTTGTAACAATCAAAAAATGCCTCTAGACATTGCCAAATGTCCCTGGGGGACAAAATCGCTTCTGGTTGAGAATCACTTTTTTCAACAGATGAGGAAGTAGGATGGGTTATAAAACCTCCTTAAGGTCATACCACTGGCAAGTAGGGCTCACACCTCCATCATTTTGATTCCAAAGCCCATGGGCCTAACCATTACAGTGTGAAAACCTGTTTCCTTGACAACAGATGACTCTGGGTTTGGATGATTGTAGACCTCACTAGCTCATTTCACAAAATGGAAGTCATCTGTGTTAGTTCAGATCCTCTGAGAAGCAGACATCAAGTCGAGCACAGATTTGCAGATTTACTGAGGATTTATTTATTTATGCCTATGAGGGATAAAGGGCAAGGGAGTGAGAATAGGCAAGAGACTGTTCAGACTGTGATGCTGGTCTGATACCTTGGAAGGAGAGGGGGACAGAAGGATTGGGTAGGAAGAGCCTTGGACAGCAGCACAGTTCTAAGAAAGTTTTGGCCATGCTGAACGGGAGTTCCCCGGCCACAGTCAGCTGTGAGAGGGATTCCAAGTCGGGCAGCAGTGGGGCTTCACTAGCACTCCCAGTGTGCTCTGTCATTGGCTGGGAGCAGCCCGGGGAGGTATGGCCTTGGCATGAACTTGGTGGATCCAGAGGGGTGGGAACTAGTGCTGTCAGTCAACCATGCTCTTCGAAGCAGACACTCAGGAAGGAGTTCTGAGTGGTGCACTCCATCCATGGCTGCCACATCATCAGAGAAGTGCTGCCCAGTAGTTACATTCACCTTAAGACAAGGAGATAAAGGCACTGGAGGTGCAGTGGGCAAAAAAGCCAGGTTGGCATCCTTTAAGCAAAAGGGTTCATTTTCCTTGCAATGTCTTGAACTCCTTAGTGAACTTTGAAGTCAGCTCTAACTTGGGTACCATCAGCAAGGAGGTAAAGAGTGCAGTCCTGAGGGTCTAGTTTGTAGTTTGTGAATGTGGGCACTCTCTGAGCCTCAGTTTCCCCATGCATGTAATGGAATTAACCTGCTTTGTCTCATAGGGTTGATGTGAGGATTGAATGAATGTTCATGGAATTGCTTTTCAGAAGATGGAGGTCCTCCTGCACAAACTTTCCGCCCATCCTTTGGTTTTGTAAGGACATCTCCCTGCTAGCCACCCTCTCATCCTTCCAACTAAGATTCATCTTGGCATCTACCCAAGGGACAACAGACTAGCATCCCCAGGGCTAAGTTTGACAGATAGGCAAGTTGTGTTTGGCTCACAGAGCGCTAAACAAACAAACCAGCAGAATGAACCAACATTTGAAAATCGAGATATTTCAGGATGAGGCCAATCAAAACCAGTGAGACTCAATTGCATTTGTTGGGACTGTCTGGATTTCTGGAAATCTGGATATACTATGTGGCAGATTGGCTTAAGCTGAGAAGAGGCTTCCTGCTTCAGATGGGACATGCACTGACCTGTTTGCCACAGTTCTCACTGCTCCCTAACATGTGTGATCCGGAAGCCATTGTCAGTTGCTGATTATCATCACGTTTGTGCTGCTGTTCTTCATAGAATAACATTCCTTTATCTCATGTACCTATTGAAGGGGAATGTGTAGACCAGGAAGCCTATGTTCTTTCTTGTACCTGCTCCTACTTCACTTACTTAGATCATCTCCTGGTTCCTGTAGCATCCAAGTTTACCTTTAAGCTTGCCATCCTTTTAAGCCCTTCTGGAATCTTCTTCCTAAAATTATCCCTGCAATTTCATAAGAAATCTCTACATTACACCTAGAATCTTCCCCCACCACTGACTCCTTCCTCTAGCCTTCCCAATATGCACCAGTCTTCTTCTCCACACCCACCTCCCCTGCCTTGTTCCTGGGACATTCCCTTCCTCTCACGGGAAGGCCACCCTCATACCCTCTTTCTTCATTCAAATTGACTTCAAGACCCAGGTCAACCCCCCCCCCCCCCATTCAACCATTCCGGGCTACAATGAAATTGTTCTTCTGGGAAATCCTAGTACAGTGAGAATCTGAAACACACACACCAGCACTCAGCTCCATAGCTGTTGAATGAATGAATGAGGGGATAATTTACATGAGTTGCAATAATTAGAAAGCAGGGTCAAGATTAGAACAAAATAAACAAAAATGTTAGTGGTAGCTATTTTGATAGGTTATGGGTGATTCTGGATTTTCTTTATTCCTTTCAGTATTTTCTACAATTGAGAAAAAAAAGATAATAGTGAAAAGGAAGTAATGTGAGCCTGGTTTAAACATCTAGACTACAAGCAAGGTGAGGGCAAGGACCAAGTGTTAATTCTGATATATCCTCCTAACTCCCAGCAGCAGGGCACACACAGTGAGCTAGGGAGAGCTCACTGGGAGCTAAATTAACAGCATCAAGGCGTATAACAGAGACTGTCGTCGATTCCCTTCCCAAAAGCTTCTTAGTGAAGAAGTCCCTCTTTCCTCTTTCAGACTCTCCAAACCCCAATTTTGTGTGGTGTCCTCTGCCTTTTCTTCACTGCCATGTGCTTCATGGAAGAAGACTCCAGTCCCAACCCCTGCACTGATCAGTCTAACCCAGGGCTTCTCAACCTCAGTACTATTGACATTTTGGGCAGGATAATTCTGCTAATCTTGTTGAGTTGTTGTACGTGCCACCTTGGAGTTTACTTGTTATATGAAGTAAAATTTTCCTTAATGTTTAAGTGTTTAAGCTAATTTGAGTTGTGCCTTTCTGTTACAGCATCTTAACCGACCCAGGGATGTCTTAAAGACATTGCACTCACATACAAATAAAACGATCATCAAAAACAGTGATAATCTGGGTGGTTGAGGGCAGATGTCAGCATCTGGAATTGGGGGCAGGTGTGTCACTTAATAGTCCCTTTTGAGTACCACTGCTGATCTAAAGCTATTCCAGTTCTACATGAAATTGCTGATAACCTGTGCAGATGCTGAGACAGAGAGGAGTTTAACTTCTTTTGCAAAACAAGGAGCAATATCTGGACTCGAAACCACTATGTCCCATCACATGAAAACTGCTGCAAAACACCAAGTTCTGTAGTTGTTAAGCTAATATTTCTGGGAGTCTACCAAACAGCCTCTAAGATGGAGCTGATTATGAAAATGCTAAGCCAAATGGCATAACCTCTAGAAGCCTCAGTTTTCTCATCTGTAAGCTGGGGAGAACAAGAGGAGAATCCCCTGATATTGAGGATCAGAAAATACTTCATGAACCATAAAGTAGGTAAAGGGTTATCAATACTAAGCAGACAAGACATACAGCAATGCTGTTCCTAACACTGGAATGTTCTGAATTTAGGATGTGGTATGAACAAAATTATCTGTTGATTGTTTATATGCAGTCTTGTTAAGTTTCTTATGCTTCTGAGGTTCTGCTTTCTCATTTGTGTACTGGGGCAAGACCTCATTCTGACTGTGCACTGAGGATAAAATAAGGCTCTTTGAAAAAGAGAAACATACTACTATCATTATTTCACCACAGTTTTCTTGCCCCGAGTCAGATGATAGCAAGAGGGCAAACAAGACTTGCAGGCACGGACTCCACAGTGAACGTTGGCTCACCGCTACCCTCTACTGGTCATTAGCGGTGCACAGGTAGATACAGAGAAGAGAGGGTCCTTGGAGAGGGACCCCAGGAAACTGAGGCTCAGAGAGGGAAAGGGACTTGCCCGAGGGCATGGAGCTGGCCTTGGACAGAACATTTGGGACTCCTGATTCTTAGCTTTTTCCAAAGGGAGAAAAATGAGAGTTGGAAACTCATTATGGCTTCACTCTTGCTAAGTTCTCACGAGCTTTTCTAGATAGTCTGATTGGGACTTTTCTCTCCTGTTCTTCCCTCACCACCCAAACTGCTTGGACTTCCCATCCTTTTCTTCATACCAAGGTGGCCACCATCAGCTCTGAGGCTAAGAGTCCTGTTGGGTGCTGGGTGCTTCACAAGAATGATCTCAGATCCTTACAACTGCTTTATAAGGTAGGCCAGGAAACTAAAGCTCAGAGAGGTTAAGACTCTTGCCCAAGGTCCAACAGCAAGTAAGCACAGGAACCAGGATCTCAACTCTCACCTGAGACCCCAAAGCCCACATTCTTCCTGCCACCAAAAAACAAAACAAAGCAAAACATCATGGCAACTTGTGTTGAAGACATGATTAAAGGTAATCTTATGGTTTTTTTAATGCCCCAAGTGGCATTTGCTGGGCAGACATATGATGAAGCAACAAAAGAGGGAAATTTTTTGAGCACTACCACATACCAGTGACACTCATATATATTATCTATCAATTCTCCTATGACACATATATGATCCTGAATCCTGTCAACAATATTGAGTCACAAATGAGGAAATTGAGTTAAAAGAGATTAAGAAATTTGCCTAAAGTCACTTGGTGAAAGCTGGCATTCAGACTCTAATCCCCCTGCTTGGTGTTAGTATATAAACAAATTATGCTCTTAGAAACATAAATAGAGGAGAGTATATGGTAGCCTGTGTCAGACTAGACTGCAGGCCTCCCCGCCACAAAACCCCTCAGACTCTCCTATAAACCATTGTCTTCCTGGAGGCCTCAGGATCTGAAGTCCTCCTGATCTGGGTTCAAACCCCTTTCTTTTTTTTTTTTGAATTTTATTTTATTTATTTTTTTATACAGCAGGTTCTTACTAGTCATCCATTTTATACACATCAGTGTATACATGTCAATCCCAATCTCCCAATTCATCCCACCACCACCACCCCCCGCCACTTTCCCCACCTGGTGTCCATACGTTTGTTCTCTACATTTGTGTCTCTATTTCTGCCCTGCAAACCGGTTCATCTGTACCATTTTTCTAGGTTCCACATATATGCATTAACATGCGATATTTGTTTTTCTCTTTCTGACTTACTTCACTCTGTATGACAGTCTCTAGATCCATCCACGTCTCTACAAATGACCCAGTTTCGTTTCTTTTTATGGCTGAGTAATATTCCATTGTATATATGTACCACAACTTCTTTATCCATTCATCTGTCAATGGGCATTTAGTTTGCTTCCATGACCTGGCTATTGTAGATAGGGCTGCAATGAACATTGGGGTGCATGTGTCTTTTTGAATTATGGTCAAACCCATTTCTGAGCCCTACTATGTGCCAGGCCCTGACTGGGTATATATTTAATTTAATTCTTGAGAGAACACTGCGAGGTAGATAGCAATTATTATCCCTATTTACAGGTGAGCAGATTGAAGCTCTGAGAAGTACAGTTGACCGTTGAAAAACATGGGTTTGAACTGCCTTGATGCACTTCCACAAAGATTTTTTTCAATAGTAAATACTACAGTACTTCATGATGCATAGTTGATTGAATCTGCAGATGTGGACAAACCACAGATATGGAGGGTTGACTCCATATATACTCGGATTTTCAACTACGAGGACGGTCGATGCCCCTAACCCCTGTGTTGTTGAAGGGTCAACTGTATCTTGCTCAAGTATGTGGGCGAGCCCAGGTGTTGATAATTTGCCAATATTCTATGTGATATTCTCTTCATGGTCTTATTCTTCCCCATTAGCAGACAGGAAAATAGAGTTAAAGACAAGTGAAAATGACTTGCCTCAGGGCCTTTGCACTCACTGTTCCCTCTGCGTGCAGTGCTCTTCCCAGACGTCCTGGTGGCTTGCTCCCTCACCCTCCTAAGGTCTTCACTTAAAAATCATCTTCTGGGAATTCCCTGGTGGCTCAGTAGTTAAGAATCTGCCTGCCAATGCAGGGGACACAGGTTCGAGCCCTGGTCCGGGAAGATCCCACATGCCGTGGAGCAACTAAACCCGTGCACCACAACTACTGAGCCTGAGCTCTAGAGCCCACGAGCCACAACTACTGAAGCCCACGTGCCCTAGTACCCGTGCTCCGCAACAAGAGAAGCCACCGCAATGAGAAGCCTGCGCACCACAACAAAGAGTAGCCCCCGCTCGCCGCAACTAGAGAAAGCCCACACACAGCAATGAAGACCCAACACAGCCAAAAATAAAAACAAATAAATTAATTAATTAAAAAAGAATGTGATATAGCCACACAATGGAATATTGCTCGGCCACAAAACGGAATGAGCTACTGATACACTCTAAAACATGGACGAACCTTGAAAACATTACACTAAATGAAAGAAGCCAGTCACTAAAGACCACGTAGTGTATGATTCCATTCATGCGAAATGTCCATAATAGGTAAATCCATGAAGACAGAAAGAAAATTGGTGGTTACCAGGGGCTGGTAAATCCATAGAGACAGAAGGTAGATTGACAGTTGCCAGGGGCAGTGGGGGAGGAGGGAATGGAGAGTGACTGCTTAGTGGGTAAGGGTTTTCCTTTTGGGGTGATGAAAATGTTTTGGAACTAGATAGAGATGGTGGTTGCACAACACTGAGAATGTACTAAATGCCACTGAATTCTATACTTTAAAATGGTTAATTTTATGTTATGTGAAGCTCACCTCAATTTTACCAAAATGTTCAACCCTAAGCACATCTTATCTTCCTTCCTTGTTTGATTTTTCTCGATAGAGCACATGGCCCTCTCACATACTACATATTAGTATCTATTGTTCATCCTGTTTCTTTAGAATATAAACACCAAGAGGGTAGGGATTTTGATCTCTTTAGTTATCTCACCCCAAAGAGTCCCTGGCACTCTGTAAATATTTGTTGCATAAATGAATTAGAAAAAGTGTGGTGATGAACCAGAGTCCCACCCCACCAACCCAACCCCCTCTCTAATTCTAACGGGCTCTTGATCCTCAAGCAAATTAACAGTAATCTTCAGTCTGGGCTCATTTTTTCCTCCTTTTCCTAAAGAGCTAAATCCATAGGCTCTCAGCTCAGCTCTTTAAAGCCTTCTTTGCAGAGAGTCTGAGAGAAGAGGGGCAGGAGAGAGGACAATGAGTCCATCACTATGTGGAGAAACACCGTCCGCTCTGCCGCCCTGTGGCTGCCCACAGCAACTGATTGTAACCCCAGACAGATGCCGTGAGGCCATCTTGTCCCCCAGCCAGGAGGACACCATTCCCAGCTGCTGCACAGGTGGCTCTTCAGGAGGGACATTTACAGGAACGAGTCAATAACCATTTATGAACAGCCATTCTGACACAGCCGTATACCAGGCACTTGGCCAAATTACAAATGTAAGATATAATCATTCATTTGATCATTCATTCACTTATGTGGTTATCAAACATTCATTGAGCACCTACCATGGGTCTTACATTATGGCCCTTGATTTCAGTTTACAATTGAATTTACAGCCAAGGCACCAACACGGTATAGACCAGAGTTTCTCAGCCTTGGCACTGTTGACATTTTAGACCAGACAGTTCTTCGCTGTGGGCATTGATCTGTGTATTGTCGGATGTTTAGCAGCATCCCTGGCCATTAGATGCCAGTAGCACTCCCTCAATCATGACAACGAAAAATGTCTCCAGACATCGCCAAACGTCCCCTGGGGGTGAACAATCACCTCTGTAATGAACCACTGGTTTAGATGAATATTTTTTCCCCAAACCCAGATAAACCACAATTATCAGAAGAAAAACACATTTAAAATTATTTTTGCTGTTCGATCTTTCCTCTCTGTCTCTTTCTTTCTGTGTCTCTGTCTCTTTCTTTCTCTATCTCTCTGTCTCTGTCTCTCTGTCATTCTCTGTCTCTGTCTCTTTGTCTGTCTCTGTCTCTCTGTTTCTCTCTCTATATATATACATAAATGTATATATTCTTTCTTTTGCTTGTTAAATTGGAAAGGGAGAGCATAACAGCTAACATTTGTAAAGGGCATATAGTGTTAACTTTATTATAATAATAATTATTATGAACCTGCACCATTCAACACTTTAAGTCCCTTATCTCGATTACTCTCACAACCACCCTACGAAGAAGATGCCATCAATACCCATTTTACAGATGAAGACATTGAGGTTCAGAGGAGTTAATCAACTTGTCCAAGGCCACACTGAGAGTGACGGGCACAGCTGGGGTTCAAATCCAGTTCTGTATGGTTCCAAAGCACGAGCTTTTCACCACCACACTACATATTCCCAACTCCTGGCACAGAGCCTTGCACATAGTAGGTGTTCAGTAAACATTTGTTGTCTGAATTATTAAACAAAAGGATGGGGAAAGGATTGTAAGAAAGGTCTGGAGAAGCATAGGCTCCTATTTTGGGGCCTGATGCTCAGGAGGGACATGTACTATTTTACTTCTTTCCATTATTCATCCATCCACCAGTCCATTGGTCTATCCATCAATCCATTCATTCATTCACCAAGCATTCCCTGAAAACATGGGCTGTGCCTGGTACCTAGGTGGCATTCTGGTTTCAAGATACTTGAGGAGACATGAGATGTGTTCAGAAATAATTGCAACCTCAGCTTCAAAGTGATAAGCCATATTATGAAGGTACGCATAAAGGCTCTACTAGTCAAGACTCTTTTGGTTGAAAGTGATAAGAGGGTCTGCTTCAACTGGCTTAAGCAGAAAAGGGAAGTTACTGGCTCCTGAAACTAGTCAGGCCTTCTGGCATGGCTTGATCCAGATGTTCAAATAATGTCACCAAGAATCCCTCCATCATTTCCCTCTGGATTTCTCTGAGTTGACTTCATTCCCTGCTGGCAAATGGCTGCCAATAATTTTAGGCCCATATCCTACCAGCTTAGCAACTCCAGCATAAAGAGAGCACCACTGTTTCAGTAATTTTAACCAAAGTTCCAAGACATATCAGACTGACCTGACTCACATGTCCACTCTTGAACAGAGCACAGTAGCAATGACGAAGTGTCTCAGACTGGTCCTGGATCCACCCCTGGGGTCTGTGGGTGGGGACAGCTTGACCTGAACCGAATCATCCGAGAATGCAGATGGCACGGTTCTGTCAAAGGAAAATCAGAAGAGAAAATAAGGTCAGACAACAAAACCAACAGATGTCTACTCCAGGTATGATGGGGGTTCAAAGGAGAGAGCAACCTCTTTTAGCTGGCAGATCAGGGAAGACTTTTTGGATCTTGTGGAGTCTGTGAGCTTTGATATCACCTAAGGAACCCAGAACATTCCTACAGGACACAGCTTAGGAACTGATCAGAGACTCCAATACTCCACACCCAAGACTTTGACTTTCAGACACCCCCATCAGTGCCAAGATAGGGCCCATTCCCTTGGGAAAAACACAAATAGGTCATTATTTACCTGGGCAAATAAATTCTCTATAGATCTCTTCCCAGGCTGGGCCGTATTACATGCCTTATAGCTGTCCAGGTCCCCTATGAAGACAAAGATTTCCTTCCACATTCGGGAGAGGCTACTCATTCAGCTTCAGGTCAAAGGACCATTCCATTGGTACCAGTGGCAGGAACTCTTGGTTGTCCTTCAATATCCATTCTCCTTTCTCAATAAAAGTAAGAAAACTCCTGATCCGATTTTAAGCAAGCAACATGGTCAAACAGAATAAGGACTACATTTCCTACCTCCTGTTGCAGGTAGGTGTGGCCACGTGACTAAGTTCTGACCAATGAGCTGCAAGTGGCAGTGACAGGCCACGCCCTTGAAGGGAGGAACATGCCCTTTCTTTCTCCTTTCCTCCTTCTTCCATCCTTCTATTGGGAATTTGATCCTGATGGGGAGCCATTTTTGACCATGGTGATGAGGACAACACCCTAGAGATGGGTCCCTGATGAATTCATTGCTCAGAGCTGCCATACCAGCCCTGGACCATTTTCATCCAGACTGCATGTGAGAAAGAAATCAATTTCTACCTTATTTAGGCTACTGTTATTTGGGGTCTCTATTGCATGCAGTTGAGCTCTGTATCCTAACTGATATAGTGCCTGTATCTGGACATTTCCAATGACCTTTGGGCAGAGAAGGGAAAAAAACAAGGACGTACATCCTTGATAAGTGCTAGTATGAGAGTGCACTACCTCATTTAATCACCAGGACACCGTAAAGTAGGTATTACCATCCCCTTTTACAGATGGGGAAAATGAGGCTCAGGGAGGTTAAATAACTTTCTTCAGATCACATAGAAGTGGCAGAGTTGTGATATATGCTCAGAACCACCTATTCAAATTAGCTCCAGAAAATGATTTTCATATTAAAGACATAGTTCTCATGGAATCTCCTAGAAAAGCTATAGCCTTAGCAAGAGCAAGAATCAGAGTGATTCCAGGGACCACATCAGTTAGAGCTGGAGGACTTTCACCCTAGAGCTCTTCCTTTTACTTGGTCCCTTAATGCCTTTGTCTCTTAATTTATATTCTTTTTTAAAAAAATATTTATTTATTTATTTGGCTGCACCAGGTCTTAGCTGCGGCATGCGGGATCTTTTAGTTGTGGCATGTGGGATCTTTAATTGTGGCACACGGGATCTTTAGTTGCGGTGTGTGAACACTTAGTTGTGGCCTGTGGGATCTAGTTCCCTGACCAGGGATTGAACCGGGGTCCCCTGCATTGGGAGCATGGAGTCTTAGCCACTGGACCACCAGGGAAGTCCCTTAATTTATATTCTTTTTTTTAAAAAGTTAATTTATTTATTTATTGTGGCTGCGTTGGGTCTTTGTTGCTGCAAGCAGGCTTTCTCTAGCTGTGGCGAGTGGGGGCTACTCTTTGTTGTGGTGCGCGGGCTTCTCATTGCGGTGGCTTCTCTTGTTGCGGAGCACAGGCTCTAGGTGTGTGGGCTTCAGTAGCTGTGGCACGCGGGCTCAGTAGTTGTGGCTCACGGGCTTAGTTGCTCCGCAGCATGTGGGATCTCCCTGCACCAGGGCTCCAACCTGTGTCCCCTGCATTGGCAGGTGGATTCCTAACCACTGAGCCACCAGGGAAGCCCCTTAATTTGTATTCTTGATAAAGAGATCCCAATTGGTCACTGGCCAGCCACTGTGCTGACTCTGCTTGGCAGTTGCCCATCCTGGTCAAATCAGCCCTGGTTAGGGACATGAAGGCCTGCTGATTTCAGGTTGAGCTAGAAGAAGTTAGGCATGGCAGAAAAATTTATAATCTCTGCTAAAATTCAATCTTTGAATATTGGGTTATTGAACCTGGGCATAGAGCAACCACTCTCCTTGTCTTCTAGGAGCTTATATCCTCTTATTATTATTACTATAATTAATAACATATCACTATTAATGAAAAGCTGCAATTCGCTGAACACTATTATGTACCAGCCATGGTGCTTTTAATGAGTAATCTCATGTAATTCCTTTAAAGAAAGTCAGTCAGTCAGAGACTTTTCATCATGTATGGCAACACAGGGACATTTGGGATTTAAGAGGTGTGCTTTGGGAAAAGAAGTATAATTATTCAACTTTCACTTAATTGGAGAAACTAAGTGGTAGGTGCAGTTGTAAAGGAAGGCAAGCTCCTGGGCAGGCAGATGGTAAGTAGGAGGCTGTTCAGGCGTAAGGGAAATGGGGGTGGGAATGAAAAAGAGACAGACAAGGGAAATTAAGTTTGACTGGATAAAATGGACAGTGAGAGTTTTGATAAGAGCAATGAAATGGGCAGGGAGAAGTACAGAGGTCTTCAAATCATGGACTCCCTCACCACGCCCTCCCTCTTCCATCAGAAGAGGACTAGGGTGCTCTCCCCACCTCCTCTTCCTGGGGCCTCCAGAGACCCTGAGCTCAGCCTGCTGGCCTGCCCTCAGCTAGGGCCCTCACTTCCTGTTTGCTGTACCTGCTCTATTCCACGTCACCATCTCCATGTGTCCAGATCCAGCCTGGTGGCCTGATCCCAGCTCCTATCCATTCCACTGGCTTCTCCATTTGGCTTGGAACTCTTGAGCTAGACTGAGACTATGCTGATGAATGCCACGTCACTGGCTCCACAAAAAGGGTGGAAGTAAGTCAACATCTTTGACATGAAGATGCTGTCATTTTGACAGGGGCCAAGAGAACGAGACTATTTTAGTTAAACTTGTTTGATGGTGAGGCATAAATACTCAGTCACACTATGTCACTGTGATATAATAAGAATATATATTAGGTCTCAGGCCCTGGTTCCTGACACAGAGCTCCTAAAACCCTTGTAATTTCCTGAGTTATAGGGTGCTAGGAGCATCTTTTGTTTGAATGTTTGGTCTTTGTCCCTGATTCCTGACACAGAGCTCCTGAATTTCTTGGAATTTCCTGGGTGATAGGAGCATCTTTTGTCCTAAAGAGGCCACTCTTGGTGGGCTCCTGGACAGGTTCAGGATAGGGATGGTCACCAAGAAGACCAAGCCATGATTAGAGGCTTGGAACTTTCAGTCCCACTCCCATCCCCCAGGGAGGGAAGAGCGGCTGGATATTGAGTTAATAACCAATCATGCCTACGTGATGAAGCCTCCATAAAAATTCCTGAACTATGGAGCTTGGAGAGCTTCTGGGTTGGTGAACATGTCCACGTGTTGGGAGGGTGGCAAACCCCAACTCCATGGGAACAGAAGCTCCTATACTTGGGCCCCTTCCAGACCTCGCCTTATCTATGTACCTCTTCACCTGGCTGTTCTTTTGTCTCCTTTTTTATGTCCTTTACAGTAAACCAATAAACATGTTTCCCTGAGTTCTGTGAGCC
Organism: Balaenoptera ricei; assembly: GCF_028023285.1. Lineage (NCBI taxonomy): Eukaryota > Metazoa > Chordata > Mammalia > Artiodactyla > Balaenopteridae > Balaenoptera > Balaenoptera ricei. Next base: position 8,627,585 of record NC_082652.1, on the reverse strand, counting down.
ATTACAGTAAACTACTAAACCCAAGGAAGGGGTCATGAGAACCCCCAATCTGTAGCCAAGTCAAACACCTGGGATGCACTACTTGTGACTCGCATCTGAAGTGGGGGCAGTCTTGTGGGACTGAGCCCTTAACCTGCGGGGTCTGTGCTAACTCTAAGTAGTTAGTGTCATGATTGAATTGTAGGACACCCTTTCGGTGTCCAGAGAGCTGCGAAATTGGTTGGTGTGGAAAACCCACATATTTGGTGTCAGGAGTGTTGTGAGTGTAGAGACTGACAGCGGCTTTTCCTTTTAGTCACAATTATTATGCATATGATCAGAGAGAAATATATAACATAGGATTTCATGGAAAAAAAAAAACCCCACAATAAGTTGTAAATGGGTCAGGGTTCTTGGACTCCAGAATTAGTGAGGAATTCTCTGTTCGGGGTCACTCTAGGGACCTTCGGAGCTGGTGGGTCTTCATGCCTCAGCCCCACCCTCAGCTCCTCTGTGCTTTCTCTCTGTCTCCCTGCTTCTGCTTTTCATTTCATGTCCTAAATTTCCATCTATTCAGCATAACTTTATTCTGCTTTCCCCTCTATTCTCTGTAACAGAATGCCCTGTTGGAATTAAACTAATGGTTTTTATCTCTGCTTTAATGAGAGAGATGGTGACTCACTGATACAAGGAAAGTATTTCCCCTCCTGAGGGTGATGTATTCAGCTTTGGGGTTAAAAAGGGGAAGCTTTCAAGCACATGTGGATATCCTGGTAAGTTAAAAAAAAACAAAAAACAAAAAACTTGGTTTCTAAAAAAAATTAAACATACAATTGCCATGATCTAGCAATTCCACTTCTGGCTATATACCCAAAAGAATTGAAAACAGGGACATGAACAGAAATTTGTACAACCATGTTCAGAGAAGGACTATTCACAATAGCCAAAAAGGTGGAAACAAACTAAATGGAGAGAGAGAGAGAATTATTCAGATTTTAAAAGGAACAAAATTCTTTTTTTTAACTGAAGTATTGTTGATTTACAACATGTGTTCGTTTCCGGTGTACAGCAAAGTGATTCAGATTATACATATATATATATGCGTATGTGTGTGTGTGTATGTGTGTATGTGTGTGTGTGTATGTGTGTATGTGTATATTCTTTACCATTATAGTTTGTTAAAGATATTGAATATAGTTCCCTGTGCTATACAGTAGGACCTTGTTGTTTATCTATTTTATATATAGTAAGTTATATCTGCTAATCCCAAACTCCTAATTTATACCCACCCCCTTTCCACTTTGGTAAGCATAAATTTGTTTTCTATGTCTGCAAGTCTGTTTCTATTTTGCAAATAAGTTCATTTGTATCATATTTTAGATTCCACATATAAGTGATATTGTATGATATTTGTCTTTCTCTGTCTGACTTGCTTCACTTAATATGAAAATCTCTAGGTCCATCCATGTTGCTGCAAATGGCATTATTTCATTCTTTTTTTATGGCTAAGTAGTATTCCATTGTATATATATATGACATCTTCTTTATCCATTCATCTGTCAATGGACATTTAGGTTGCTTCCAAGTCTTGGCTATTGTAAATAGTGCTGCTATGAACATTGGGGTGCATGTATCTTTTTGAATTAGAGTTTTCTCTGGATATATGCCAGGAGTGGGATTGCTGGATCATATGGTAACTCTATTTTCAGTTTTCTTAAGGAACCTCCATCATTTGCAAATATTTTCTCCCATTCTGTCTGTTGTCTTTTCATTTTGTTTATGATTTCCTTCACCGTGCAAAAACATGTAAGTTTGATTAGGTCCCATTTGTTTATTTTTGCTTTTATTTCTATTGCCTTGGGAGATTGACCTAAGAAACACTGCTACATTTTATGTCTGAGAATCTTTTGCCTACGTTCTCTTCTAGGAATTTTAGGGTGTCATATCTTATATTTAAGTCTTTAAGCCACTTTGAGTTTATTTTTATGTATGGTGTGAGGGAGTGTTCTAAATTCATTGATTTGCATGCGGCTGTCCAGTTTTCCCAATACTGCTTGCTGAAGAAACTGACTTTTCTCCATTGTATATTCTTGCCTTCTTTGTCAAAGAATAATAGACTGTGGGTTTATTTCTGGGCTCTCTATTCTGTTCCATTGATCCATATGTCTGTTTTTGTGCCACTATCACACAGTTTTGATTACTTTGAATATTTTGTTGAATATTACTTTGAATAGCTTTGTAGTATTGCCTGAAGTCTGGGAGGGTTATGCCTCCACCTTTGTTCTTCTTCCTTAGGATTGCTTTGGCAATTCTGGGTCTTTTATGGTTCCATATAAATTTTAGGATTATTTGTTCTAGTTCTGTGAATAATGTCATGGGTAATTTGATAGGGATCACATTAAATCTGTAGATTGCTTTGGGCAGTATGGCCATTTTAACCACATTAATTCTTCCAATCCAAGAAGAGATGAAATTCTGACATGTTACAACATGGACGAACCTAGAAGACGTTATGCTAAGTGAAATAAGCCAGACACAAAAGGACAAATATGGTATGATTCCACTTATATGAGGTACCCAGAGTAGTCAAACTCACAGGGACAGAAAGTAGAACGGTGGTTGCCAGGGGCTGGGGGGCAAGGAATGAAGGGTTATTGTTTAATGGGTACAGAGTTTCAGTTTGAGATAATAAAAAAGTTCTGGAGATAAATGGTAGTGATGGTTGTACAACAAGGTGAATGTACTTAGTGCCACTGAACTGTATACTTAAAATTGGTTAAAATGTTGGGGAGGGAAGGATTGGGCATTTGGGACTAGCAGATGTGAACTGGTATATATAGGATGGATAAACAACAAGGTCCTACTCTATAGCCCAGGGAACTATATTCAATATCCTGTGATAAGCCATAATGGAAAAGAATATGAAAAAGAATATATATATGTATAACTGAATCACTTTGCTGTACAGCAGAAAGTAACACAACATTGTAAATCAACTATACTTCAATAAAATGTTTTTTAAAAACTGGTTAAAATGGTAAAATTTGTTATGTATATTTTACAACAATTTTTAGAAAAGTTTTTGGTTTTTGGAAAGTTAGAGGTAGTCAACCCATCTGTCATTTGAGTGAGAGCATCTCTTGTGTTAATTGGTCTAAAGGAGAAGCTGGCAGAACTCTCACAGAGAATTAAAAAAGGGAAGAGAATTGAGGCTTTTAGTATACAAGGTAGCAGATACCTGAGCCATATTCTGATAACATATTCCAGAGTTCAAATATGACCAGGAGATTCCAGGGCAAGGACATCAAGGAAAAGATGACGGTGGCGGGAGGTTGTCAGGGTGCTGGACTTAAGATGCATCCCGGATGTTGGGCAGGCTGCCTCTTGGCAGTTGAGTCCCTGCTGTCTCTGTACCTCAAGGATGCAGCCCACTGTCCTTAATTACCCCATAAATTGTATATCTGCCTGTTCTGTTCTTCAGAGGTATTGTCTGCCAGCCTCCTGATGAACTTTATAGCAGTTCCCTAGCAATGCTTCTTAAATCAGAATGCTTCAGCTATGAGTAAAAGAAAGCCCAGTTAAAATGGTTTAAACAATATATTTAAGAAAAGAAGTCCTAAGGTAGGATGGCTCCAGAGTTACTTAACTCAGTGGTGCCAACAAGTTCTTTCCATTGTTCTGCTCTGCCATCCTGAGCATGTCACATTAGAAAGACCATTTCTTCTCATGCCTCTCTCTTAGGAATGACATCTTTCTTTAGAAGACCTCTAATAAACTTTCATGTTTTGGTGGCCATAATTAGCTTTCATATTCGTTCCTACCTAAACCAGTCACCCACAGGTAGAATGGGATTAACGTGATACCCCTGAGGTGGGTACAGAGTTCTCTTTCCTGAAGGTTTGAAACCTGGACAAAATTGGGGATTCTCTTAACAAAGAAAAAGAGAGCAGATTTCAAATGAGTAGCTGAGTGTCTGCTACACCCCTAGATACTGATAAGCTCGGGGGATTAATGGACATTTAGGAAGGGTTGCTTTGGACTTGCTTCTATTATTAACCAGTGGGTGAGGAGTATGAGTTCTCATACTCTGGATCAAATATGGCTCACCTCTGGGTTTCATGGCAAATTGTGGGAACGGAATAGAGAAGAGTGGAAGGCATGCTCTTTTCTTTTTCAGGTCATGACCTCAGCATACAGAGTTCCTTCTACTTCCTGCCCCCCGTAAACTTGGTTCTCCCCTGACAGTCCTTGAAGCCCTCCCCAGAGGATGCAAATCCTTCTCCGACTCTCATGGTGTCCCCCATGGTCCTCAACTCTATTTCTGGATCAATGGTCCTTCATCTTGATTAAACTCTGAGGCTCAAGTCATCTACGTGTACCACCTTCAATACCTTCTCATTGCTGATGTCTACTCATCAGTCAATCCTTGTTCTTAGAGGACTTTAGCATCTGGCTCATCCTTCCTCCCCATCCCAGTTCCTACACCATACTAATGATTTTGATGACTATGAGAATGACTGAAGACTTGGCCAAACTCCTGACCCCTTGGCTCCTGTCTCTCCTCATTCCAGTGATCTTCACCTCCACTCTACTTGAGCCACCCCCTCCCTTGACCATGTCCTAGACCTCAATTTCTCCTGGAACTAATCTTCTTCCAAAGGCTTACATTTCTCTGACCACACTCTTGTATCCTCTGTTCTTTCAGTTATTCCAGGCTTAGCAGTTCTTTGAACTCCAGAATCCCAGACCCTTCTACTTTCTCCCTCTCAGGACCCTCCTTCCTCCACTTCATTTTCTATCCAGCATAGATCCTGTGGTCCTCACTTTAGCTACTTTCTTGCCAGTTCCCAAGTAGTGGACATTATAGATGAGTCCCCAATATCTACTTGAACACAGGTGATTGGTCCAAGTTGGTCATGGTCATTTCCTCTCCCTTGTCAGTAAAGGAACAGGCATGTGACTCAATTCTAGTACTAGAGGGTAGAGTAAGGTGGGGAGAGAGGGGTTCTGGGAAAGATTTTCCCATGAAAGAGACAAAAGAATTGATGATCTTTCTTTCTGAGGATGAACGCAACAACAAAGGTGGTGGTGCAGAGAGATAGAAAGAACCTGGGTCCTTGATGATGTTGTCAAGCCACAAGATCAACCCGCTTTGAAGTTTGTCCTCCCTCTCAATATCTTACTATATAAGATAATAATTTATTTCATATTAAGCCAGTTTGAGTCAAGCATTCTATTACTTTCACATAAAACACCCTAAATGACATAGTTTTTAACTCCCAGCAAAAGCTCAGCCCTGGATCAATGTACATATCCTTCTTTTCTTTCTTTTTTAAAATTTATTTATTTATTTATGGCTGCGTTGGATCTTCATTGCTGCACGCGGGCTTTCTTTAATTGCAGCGAGCGAGGGCTACTCTTTGCTGTGGTGCGCGGGTTTCTCATTGCAGTGGCTTCTCTTGTTGTGGAGCACGGGCTCTAGGCGCATGGGCTTCAGTAGCTGTGGCACGCAGGCTCAGTAGTTGTGGCGCACGGGCTTAGTTGCTCCGCGGCATGTGGGATCTTCTTGTACCAGGGCTCGAACCCATGTCCCCTGCATTGGCAGGCAGATTCTTAACCACTGTGCCACCAGGAAAGCCCACATATCCTTCTATACTGTCTTCATACCTGTCCTGCTAAGACTGATGGAGAAAACAATAGGTCCCTGGTCCTCTAGAAACCCCAAACACCTCTCTCCCATCCACCATTAGAAGAAGAATGACAGTTTTCCCCACCCTTCCCCATCCTCTGTGTTTAGGATTGCAGAACACATCAGTTATCACCTGAAGTGGCCAGCTCTTGACTAGGAAATGGATTTTAAAAGTTTCCAAGAAGAGCATGTGTATTTGGCTTGGATGGAGTGGAGTGGAGAGATGATTTTGGGATTAAAAGAATCCAGCACCCATGAGAAGGATACAGGAATTACACCCAGAATAAATTGAGTGAAACAAGACATTCCTAGTGCTTGGGTTGAGTTAGGGGGAAAAGAGGAGCTTCTTGCCTTGCATTGTGGGGCTGGCAAGGGATACAAGCCCCAGGAAAAGTGTGACTTAGGTGGAAGGCGAGGCAGAGACGTAGCTTTGCTCACAATGTTTCTGGAACAAATGTAGAAGACCAGAATAAAGGTAGTAGATATCAGTGATTACAAACTCTAAAACTATCTGAACCACTTGGCAAGAGCGGGTTGGTCTCTGGGTGTGGAGGTGGGAGGTGGATCCTGTAGGTGGGAAGGCCCTTATCATAATCTCAGTCATGCAGACTGTTGCAATAACAAATTCATAGCCTTTAATTCTCAGCACCACCCTGGAATTCCTGTTTTCCTTGTTGGCTCTCGGCTCCTGGTTACCATAGCAACTGTTTTGAATCTTCTTCACTCTCGTGGACCCTCCTACCCCTCTGCCTTCCCTTTCTCTCTCATCAGGCAACTCTGCCTCCTATTTCACGCAAAAAAATAGATGCCATCTGACTGGGACCACCCTCACCTTCCTCACTTACTTGCAACTGTATATCACCTTTTCCTCTATCCCACAGATTTAGTCAGCAGTGCTGTCTGATAGAACTTTCTCCGGTGGTGGAAATGTTCTACATCTTCACTGTGGTAGCCATTGGCCACATGTAGCTGTTGAGCACTGGAATAATGGCAAGTGCGACTGAGGGACTGAATTTTAAATGTCACTTGATTTTAATTAATTTAAATTTAAATAGCCACGTATGGCTAGTGGCCACTCCCTTAGACAGCACCAATTTAGTGTAACTCAAAGAAAAACATTTTTGAATACCAGGGCACTGGGTATTTCTCCTAACTCTGTGACATCCCTAAGCAGTAGACTCTTGACCAACTTATTATAAGAATTATGAATTAGGTGATGAGAAGGAAGGAAGAGAGGGTTAGAGAGGCAGTTTCACAAGAAATTGCCATGCAGAAAGGTGAAATTAACATCATTTTGACATGCTTTTTTTAGTAGCTCCAGTTACTAAGAAAGAAACCACAGTGAATCCTGGCTGAAACGTATTCCTGAAGGAGAGTAAGAGGCTCTCATCATCATCTTATCATCACTGCAAATCCATCCTAGTCTTTTTTATTTTTTTAATTTATTTTTGGCTGCGTTGGGTCTTCGTTGCTGCGCGTGGGCTTTTCTCTAGTTGCAGCAAGTGGGGCTACTCTTCATTGCGGTGCACGGGCTTCTCATTGCGGGCATCTCATGCTTCTCTTGTTGCAGAGCATGGGCTCTAGGCGCGCGGGCTTCAGTAGTTGTGGCTCACGGGCTCTAGAGCGACTCAGTAGTTGTGGTGCACGGGCTTAGTTGCTCCATGGCATGTGGGATCTTCCCGGACCAGGGCTCAAACCCGTGTCCCCTGCATTGGCAGGCGGATTCTTAACCACTGCGCCACCAGGGAAGTCCCTCCAACCTAGTCTTGACACCAAGGAGGAGTCTGAGTGGGAGAAAGAACCAAGCATCAGCCAGGTGCTGGTGTGGTGTAGTTATCAGTTGAGTTATTTCAAAGGGCATCCAGTTACCTTTGCATTTCTACCATAATGCAAAATGTGTGCAACACAAACAGAACGGTGACTTGAATATCCCTTTTGTGTAGCTGACTTTGTTCACTTTTGATGATTCTATTACATTTCAAACAGCTACACATCTTTTTAAATACGAAAAGTTAGAATACCACATCCCCTCCCCTCCACCGGCCTCCTGTAAATGGCTGGCCAATTGCTGTGAGATCACATTTTGAGTAATTTCTTTCTCCCCTGATTTTAAAATGCTTTTATCATATGCTAAGTTCCCACCTATCTTTGGGTTTAATACTTGACTTGATCTTGTTCCATTAAGTTACTTGTCAGCTTCCTCACTAGTGCCCTTTAATTCTGCAGCATTATAATCGCTCTTAATATCTCCTGTGGCCCCTGGCTTATTTGTGAACTGCTCTCCGGTTGGCTTCTGAGTGCACACCCCTTCTTGGTTTTCCTCGCCTTCCCTGATGCCTCTGCTTAGTCTCCTTGGTGTTGGGTTCTTTGGGGATCTGCCCTCAGCCCCCCTCCATGTCACTATGCCCCCTCCCTGGGCAGAACCCCTGCCTCACTCTTGCCCCTTCTATCCACTTCCACAGTGCAGCCAGAGTGATTTTACTAAAGTGCAAATAAGATCATGCCACAACGTTGCTTAGAAGTCCACCTATTGTTCTCAGAACAAATTCCCAACTCCTTAACGACAGCACAGGAGACTGAAATAGACTGGGTTTCCCCAAAGCAGACCCTGGGTGGAAATAGCTTATTTGGGGTGAGGCCAGGAAGGGGAGTGGGGAAGTGGCACAGGGAAGGAAGGGAAGGCAGCCAATACAGGAAGCAGCATGTCACTGCTGTGGGCATCTGGGGCCCAAACTCACTAGGGACCTCTGGGAGACTGCCTAGGCTGCCTTTGAATTGTCCCACCCGAGAGAGAGGGGCTGGGGTATTTAACCAGAGTCCCCCAGCCTAGGAGCCTCTATTCTCTGAGAGCCACACCTCTCTCTCTCCCTCCTTCCATTCTTTCTTCCTCCCAGTCCTCCCTCCCCTCCCTCTCCTCACCAAGGCAGGGCCCCTGATGCTGTATTTGTTCTGTGACCCCACCCACAGCCATAGCTGATTGGACCAGAGATAAATAGCCAGAACAATCAGATTCACTCCCCTGGGATTCTGGAATTGGGCATTGATCTGGGCTTTCACTTGAACTTTCACGTGGACATCTAACCATGATAGCCTTGTTTGGCCACATGTCCTCAGAGAAGAAGAGACCAGAACAATCAGATTCACTCCCCTGGGATTCTGGAATTGGGCATTGATCTGGGCTTTCACTTGAACTTTCACGTGGACATCTAACCATGATAGCCTTGTTTGGCCACATGTCCTCAGAGAAGAAGAGATGGCCAGTGTTTAGAGAGACACATTGTGGGTGGACAGAGAGACAGGCAGAGGTGGGACCTCACAGCTTCAGGCAAATTGAAAGAGCAGCCTCAGCGCGGGACGTTTTAGTTTCCTGTTCTAATCATGGGTTCTCACGATTTGGAGCCACATTTCATGCATTTGAGTTCTGTGAGATAACAGTGTTTCCTCAAAAAAACTTGCTTTTTTTCTGAAGAAAGTCACTTGATTTTCTGACCTGTAACCAGAAACACACACACACACACACACACACACACACACACACACACACACACTTGACTAAGAGAAATTCACCCAAGCCCTCCAACCTCTGTTCCATTCATGACCTGAGTTCCTACTTCACAAAGAAACAGACCACTGTTCTTGACATTCCACTTTGAACATCTTTGAATGGCTCAAATGTTTCCATCTTAACCACACGCACCAATCTTCTCTAGACTCTACGACCCCCATTAAAAATCACCCTTACCCCTCTTCTCACATAGCCAAGCTAACAGGAAAAGTAGCCCACAACTACTGTCTCCACTCTCTTGCTCTCATTAGTCCTTGCTCACACTATTATTTTATGGGAAAGTGTTCCATTTTTAAGTTGTGATTTGAAGTGTCTGCGGGATATTTAGGTCTGGAGGTTCATAGACTACAGGTGTGGAGCTCAAAAGGCAGGTTTGGTCTGGAGATACAGCTTTTAAAAATCTAAAAAATAAAAAAAAAATTTAAAAAAATCTATCAGTGTTTTTTTTTGTTTTTTGTTTTTTTTAAGTAATGCATACATATGGTGGAGAAAACTTCATAGAAAGGTGATAAGTAAGTCTCTTGACACTGACTAATCCCCTTGTTCCCTCCCCAGAGACCATTGGATTTTTTTTTAGTATTTATTTATTTATTTGGCTGTGCTGGGTCTTAGTTGTGGCATGCAGGATTTTTGTTGCCGTGTGTGGGATCTTAGTTGTGGCATGCAGGATCTTTTAGTTGTGGCATGCGGGCTGACCAGGGATGGAACCCGGGCACCCTGCATTGGGAGCGCGGAGTCTTAACCACATTCCACAGGCAGGAAGAGCAGAAATGGATTAAGTCCACAGCAGAGGGAACATGAAACAGTATTTCTGTGTAGCTGTAAGGTGATAATAGCCCCCATCTTTGAGTGAGTGACTGCTACTTTGTTACTTACTGAGAAACATCCTCCTCTAAAATCATGGACTATCACAAACTTTACTATTTGAAATTGCATCTGTAAGAAGGAAATGTTCCTGTTTTGCCTGGAGGATCTTAGTCACCTTGAAACAGAGAGGCAGCCTCGATTTGCAGCTCAGGTGAAGAGCCTCAGATAATGGGTTTCTGGAAACAACAATCAACATCTATCTTAGCATTATTGCTTCCAAGGAAACAGGGCCCTGGGTCCACTTTGCAATCCAGATCTAAAGTTGACCGTTTTATATAAAACTGCTTTGCTCTGAACCTGTGAAAACTTGATTTCATTTAAATTTGATCTAAACTCCACCTTCCCCAGAATCTGATGATAACTCTATCCCTTTGTTTGATGATGTATACTCCCTCACTGAATGGGTCAATAAACCTAATTTTGTTGGATGGCAGGTTTGGCTAGGTCATGGGTTGACCCCCCCGGGGGAATAGAGCAGAGTGGAAAGTGGATCTTGAGGGTCAGGCAGGAAATATCCAGCATAGCAATAAAGTCCTCCCCCAAACCCAGCCCCCAGCAAATCTAATTCCTCCTCTACAAACCAGAGTGTTGTGAGGACATGAGGGAGGGAGGAGGGGGGATACCTTCATTCATCCAGTGTTCACATACATCTGGGGCTGAATAAATGGTTGCAGAAATGAACTAATCAGTCTCTGAGTGGGGCTTGAGGCAATGGAAAGATCTAGGCTCTTTCCTAAGGCACAGTGGAAGCACTGGGTCTCCTGACATTTGAAGGGCTGCCCCTTTACCCCAACTGAAATGACCCCAAAAAAAGTGAAAGGAAAAAGGGGATGAGGCAGAATTCTTAAAATGCCTTTCCTTTGAACACCATCTTTGTGCAGGCATCCGGGGGAGGCCGGCTGGGGCGGGGACATCTGCCAGCTGGGCCTGTTGGACTTGGCTTTTCTTGTTTATTCCCAGCCACATCTTGGGCAGCTGCCAGTGCCCGCCCCGACTCTGCCATCATTGGAGGAACTCAAACTTAAAGGCTCCTGCTAAGAATAAGGACGTTTCATTTTCCACTTACTGGTGGGTCTGCTGTGGCCGGTCTGGGAGGGTTGAGCCCTGGTCCAGCCCCGAGTGGAGAGCGAGCCTCTCACCATGACAGCCTGTTGCAGCTGGAACGATGTCTTCCAGTATGAGACATACAAAGTCATCCGGATCCAGAGCACGAATTATGGCACCATTAAATGGTTCTTCCACGTGTTGTTCTTTTCCTACATTAGGTAAGTGGGCTGTGGGGATGACCCTAAATCTCTGCAGTGGCTGGCAGCACAGAAAACCTCAAGGTCCAGCTTCCTGTGCACATCCTGAATTCCCTGTGGTTTTAAAATCTGAGACATGAGGCTCACAGCAAGCTGGGGAGGAGTGGGAGTCGGAGGAGGAAGCAGCAGGCGGGAGGAAGTAGCGCCAGTCTCCTGCAGGGGGAAGCCACGAGAAGGGAGGGTGACACTTTGGGTTCTAACCCAGGACTGCTGGGGCGAGCTGGGCAGGGCATGCCTGGGGCAGGTGGGAAAATGCAGGGCAACATCCTGGATTCCCAGGGAGGAGTCAAGGATTCAGGGCATGCCTGGTGATAATGCTGGCATCTACATGAGTCATCACCGCTTAGGGGGAGGAATAGGACCAGACCTGTAAATGTAACTTTAGGTCCTCGCCAGGGTCAGCAGGTCCTTGCTCTTTATTTGTTTAACAGCTTATTGAGATATAATTCACATACCATTCAACTCACTCATTTAAAGTGTGTAATTCAGTAGTTTTTAGTATATTCAAAGAGTTGTGCAACCATCACCACAATCAATTTTAGAATATTTTCATCACCTCAAAAAAAAAACATCCCTTAACCATCACTTAACCATCACTCTCCCTCATCCCTTAACCATCACTCTCAATCCTCCTATTCCCCTGCAGCTCCAGGCACCCACTGATTTACTTTCTGTCTCTATGGATTTGCATATTCTGGATATTTCATTATAAATGGATCATTTATGTCTGGCTTCTTCCACTTAGCATTATGTTTTCAAGGTTCATCCATGTTGGAATATGTATCTCTACTGCATTCCTTTTTTTTTTTTGGCTGAGTAATACTCCATTATATGGATATACCACTTTTGGGTGGAAATTTGGGTTGTTTCCAATTTTCGGCTGTGATGAACGATGCTGCTGTGAACATTTGTGTACACATTTTTGTATGAACATGTCTTCAGTTTCCTTGGGTATGTACCTAAAAATGGAATCTGTGGATCGCTTGGTAAACTCTAATTTTAATCTTTTGAGAAACTACCCAGTTGTTTTTCACAGTGGCTGCACCATTTCATATTCCCACCAACAATGTACGTCCAGTTCCTTCACATCTTCATCATCACTTGCTATTGTCTCTCTTTTGGATTATAGGCATCCTAGTGAGTATCTCGTTGTGATTTTGATTCGTATTTCCCTAATGGCTAATGCCTCCTTGTTCTTTGTGATGGTGGTGGTGATGATGATGATAACTTGCATCTATTAGGGAGACAATGCAGTTTACCAGCTAAAAGTTAAAGCAACTTATTTCATAAACCTGGCTAAGTTTCCTTGACCAAGTCACTTAACCTCTCTGAGCCTCAGTTTCGCATCTGTTCATAGAGTTGTTGTGATAATTATACAAGAAAAGGCATGACAAGCTCTTATCAATGCCTAGCATAGGGTAAGAGCTTCACAAATGGTAGCTATTTTTTAAAACTAATCTTTTTGAATATAATAGGTACTTTCATATACACTCTCTCCTTTGACCCTCAAGGTAATCATGCCCAAGCTTGGGATTTCAGATCTGGAAATGTGGATTCAAAACTCCTTCACCTTTATGAGCCTTGGTTCCTCATCTGATATTATTAGGATTATCATTATTTGAGTCATATGTTTTCTATGCAACAAATATTAAATAATAAGCATGTATATTAAAATTCTAAAGACATATTACTTAGACCAGATATCACAGAATGGATAATAAAGAATATAGTTAGTAAATTCTCCCTTATGAATCAATACATAGATCATATGTCACAATTCCACATTGTGATGCGGCTTCCTGGTATTCTTGGGTCTAGCACGCAATGTCTTAAAAGAAGATTGCTGTATATATACGAACAGATTATTATGAGAACACCTTATAATGATATTTTTCTTTCATATGGTGGAATCTTTACTTACGAGCATTTAATTCCCTCAGATTCAGTTGTACATGTTCCACAGGAGCATGAAGAGAGAGCACAATTTAAACAGTGCAATGACTCAGCAATTGGGTGCCCCAGAGTAAACGTGAGATGGGGTTCCCTCAGTCAGTTTCTGTTCTCACACGTTTCTCATAGAGTGAGCATCTTGCTTCCCTACCTGTGAACATTTTCCACTCAACATGTCCCCTAAAATAAGCCAGCTCCTTCACCTTCACCTTTGAGACCCAAGCTTTTCAAACATACGCACCATGCAACAACACTTTGGTACACAGGAAATAGCATAGGGTGCTGGGCATGAGAATTCATCTTAAGGAATGTATGGGGGCAGTACCAGCCTTGACCTACACAATAGGGACTGCTTCCTGGACCCCACACTTTAGAGATCCCACCCTGGCCCTCCGCTAGCTGCGAGCTTCCCCATGGAGTAAGGAACCTGTGGGGATGTATTAGTTTTCTGTTGCTGCGTAACAAATTACCACAAACTCAGTGGCCTAAAACACCATCACTTATTAGCTCAGAGTTCTGTAGATCAGCAGTTTGGGCCTGGTGTGACTGGGTGCTCTGCTCAGGGTCTCACAAGCTTGAAATCAAAGTGTCAGCTGTGCTGAGTTCTCACTTTGCGACTCTGGGAGAAAATTCACTTCTAGGCTCATTCTTCCTGTTGGTAGAATTCAATCCCATGCCATCATGGGATTCAGAGCTCTGTCAGCCAGGGGCCACTCTCAGATCCTAGAGACCACTTGCACTATTTACCATGTGGCCCCTTCCATCTTCAAGCCAGTGATGATATACAATGTTCTCATGCCTCAAATCTTTGACCTTTCTTCTGGGACCAGCCAAAGGAAATTCTCTGCTTTTAAAGGACTCATGTGTTTGGGTCAGGCCCACCCAGATGATCTTGCTAGCTTCAGGTCAACTGTATAGTATAATCTAATTGTGGAAGCATTTCCATCGTACTCAAAGTTTGGGGGATTAGGCAGGGTGTGTATGCCAGGATACAGGAAATATTGGTGTCCCCTTAGAAGTCTGCTGCCTCAGGGGCAGAATGTGCCAATCCAGAGCACTGGAAGCACTCCCCCCATCCCACCATGCTCGGTATGTAGGACCCCAGAATTCTCTTCCCAAATGGCCCTTAACCTTTTCCCAGATTTATCCTCTTGAGAGAAGACCACAGCACCCGGGGCATGCTCCTGAGATCAAGGGGTGGCCAAGGGGCAGCTGAATGCAGGTGGAGGGTGTGGAGGGGGCTTAGGCATACAGTGCACGGTATCCGTACACAGGTGCACGGGGCCCTCACAGAGCTGGGAGGAGCCAGAGTGAGATGAGAAGGGGGGTGGGCTAAGGGCTAAGGGTCAGAGGCCTCTTCAACCAACGCTTCCAAGTTCTGGCACAGAATTCTGAGGAGTCCAAGAATTCTAAACATGAATCTGGCCTTCCAGGTTGTAATGAAGGTATGTCAGGGTAGATGAAAAAACATGTTTCATTTTAAAGTCTGTTATGACTTTTAGGGACTTCCCTGGTGGCGCAGTGGTTAAGAATCCACCTGCCAATGCAGGGGACACGGGTTTGAGCCCTTGTCCAGGAAGATCCCACATGCCGCAGAGCAACTAAGCCCATGCACCACAACTACTGAGCCTGTGCTCTAGAGCCCGTGAGCCACAACTACTGAGCCCGCGCGCCACAACTACTGAAGCCCGCATGCCTAGAGCCCATGGTCCGCAACAAGAGAAACCACCATGATGAAAAAAGCCCACGCACTGCCACAAAGAGTAGCCCCTGCTCACTGCAACTAGAGAAAGCCCGCATGCAGCAACGAAGACCCAACGCAGCCAAAAATAAAAATAAATGAATTTATACCAAAAAAAAAAGTCTGTTATGACTTTTAAATGTCTGAATAAGCAGTATGTGGACCTCCACTTGTTCTCTTGCCCAGTTGTCAGTTGCCTGTCACTGCTGTAACAATTAACCACAAACTTGGTAACTTAAAACAACGATTTATTCTTTCACAGTTCTAGAGACGTCTAAAATCAGTATCACTGGGCCAAAATCAAGGTGTCGGCAGGGCCACGCTCCCTCCAAGGCTCCAGGGGAGAATCCTTCCTTGCCTCTTCCAGCTTCTGGGGGTGGCCTGTGTTCCTTGGCTTGTTATCACATCACTCCAATCTTCAAGGCCAGCATCCTTGACTCTGCTCCACCTTCACAAAACTTTCTCCTGTATGTGTGTGTGTGTGTGTGTGCGCGCGTGCATGAAATCTCCCTCTGTCTCTCTCTTATAAGAACACATATGATGGCATGTAGGGCCTACCTTGATAATCCAGGATAATCTCACCATCTAAAAATCCCTAGCTTCATCACATCTGTAAAGACCCTTTTCCCAAATAGGGTAACAGTTATAAATTCTGGGGATTAGGACCTCATAGCTTTGGTGCCATTATTCAGCCTACTATAGGAGGCATAGCCCCAGGCATTCAGCTCATCGGGATGGCAGTGACTAAGATTCTGGCACTCATTCCCAAACATTATTGGCATGAGTTCCCACCTTAGGGCTTAGCAGTGGCTGGCCGAGTCTTTTCTTTGGAACAGTCCCTGTTCTCTGGGTGTTGTTCCTGGCTGTGTAGTGTCTCAGCAATCCTGGTTTTTGGTCCTCCAAGAGATTGTAAGAACTGCCTAATGTCCTTTAAAATCTCTTTCTTCCTTTATTTTTTAACAACTTTATTGGGATATAAATTTATATATCATAAAATCACCTATTTTAAGCATACACTTCAATGATTTTTAGTAAATTTGCCAAGTTGTACAACCATCATCATAATCCAGTTTTAGAACATTTCATCACCCCAGTAAGATCCCTCATTCCCATTTGCAGTCACTCCCCATTCCCACCCCCTGGACCCAGGCAACCACTAATCTATTCCCCGCCTCTATAGATTTGCCTTTTCTAGACAATCTCTCTTCTTAAACTAGGCAGAGTGAACTCTGTTGTTTAGAACTAGAAACCCTGGCCAATATAATACTAATATCCCCTAATTATAGAAGAAGAAATGATGACTCAGAAAGGCTAAGTTACTTACATAAAGTCATGTAGGTAGTAAGTGGTAGAGCCAATGTTGAACCCAAGTATCTCACCCCAGAGTCCAAGCTCCCACTAAAGTACTGCAGAGAATGGAGGAGGTAAGAGTACAAACGGAGGGAGGGAGACAATTTAGGAGGCTATTGGGTCATCCAGGTGAGTTAATGGTGATCTGGACTGAGGAGCTGACAGTGGTAGAGGAGAGAAGTAGACTGTTTTGAATAACATTAGGAAGATAAAACAAAAAAAATTGACAATTGAATGGACAGGGGGAATGAGGGAAAGGATGAATCAGGGAGTGTGCCATGTTCTGGCTTGGGCAATTGAGTGGTGGAAGAACTTATGGGGATAGGAAATGTGAGGAAAAAAAGCCCATTTAGGGTGGAAGATGAATTCAGAACTGAAGGCACTGAGCTTGACATATCTATGGGACATACAAATACAAATGCTTAGTTGGATATATGAATCTGGAGCTGGAGATGTAGATTTACATATCACCAGCTTACAAATGGTAACTAGAACTATGGAAGTAGCTGCAACTGACCAGCAAGAGAGGATGTAGGTGAGAAGGCAAGAGGGCTTAGAACAGACCCCTAAGGAATGCTAACCTTTAAATGATGGGAAGCACAGAGGTCTCCAAAGGATTCTCAGAAAGGGCGAACGTGGAGAACCAAAGGAAGTCAGGAGAATGTGGATTCTGGGAAGCTGAGGGAAGAAGTGGAGGCAGGGGGGTGGTGCATGGTCACTGGTGTCAAATGCTGCTGAGAATCTGACAGGTCTGTGGCGTGTCTATTGGATTTAGCGATGGTGGTGTTGTTTACTGGGCACGAGAGGCTTTATAGACATTCTGGTCGGGGGGGAGCCAGACTGGAGTGAGCAGAGGAGTGAATGGAGATGCGGAAATGGATGTGGTGACTCACTTTTTCAAGGGACTTGGCTACAAAGGAGAAGAGAGGAATCAAGTGGTAGAAGGAGAAGAATGTGGGGTCGAGGGAGGGTTTATTTTTAAATTGGGAAATGATGTTGAAATGCAGATGGAGAGGAGACTCGAGAGAAAAGGAGATGATGAGATAAATGAAAATTATCATCACGCTGTCATCGTCATCGATACCATCATCATCATCATCATCGTTGCTGTCGTCACCAACTAGCAACCACAAGGAAAGCTTGTTCTGTTCTGGGACTGCTCTAATTGTTAGACATTTCTTCCTTACATTGAACCAAAATCTATCTCCCTGTAATTTTTCCCTTTTGATTAGAGTTCTGCCCTGTGGTCCCTTTTCTACTGGACACTTTCCAAATGGCTGCGTCACAAAGCACCGAGCTGATCTCCCTGTCCTATGCGGCTGCTTCCCACTAACTATCTATTTTACATTTGGTAGTGTATATATGTTAATGTTACTCTCTCACTACGTCCCAGCCTCCCCTTCCCCTCTGTGTCCTCAAGTCCGTTCTCAACATCTGCATCTTTATTCCTGCCCTACCACTAGGTTCATCAGTACCATTTTTCTAGATTCCATATATATGCATTAGCATATAGTATTCGTTTCTCTCTTTCTGACTTACTTCACTCTGTATGACAGACTCTAGGTCCATCTACCTCACTACAAATAACTCAATTTCGTTCCTTTTTATGGCTGAGTAATATTCCATTGTATGTATGTGTCGCATCTTTTCTATCCATTCATCTGTCAATGGACATTTAGGTTGTTTCCATGTCCTGGCTATTGTAAATAGTGTTGCAATGAACATTGTGGAACATGTATCTTTTTGAATTTTCTCAGAATATATGCCCAGTAGTGGGATGGCTGGGTCATATGGTAGTTCTATTTTTCATTTTTTAAGGAACCTCCATACTGTTCTCCATAGTGGCTGTATCAATTTACATTCCCACCAACAGTGCAGGAAGGCTCCCTTTTCTCTACACCCTCTCCAGCATTTATTGTTTCTAGATTTTAATGATGGCCATTCTGACCGGTGTGAGGTGATATCTCATTGTGGTTTTGATTTGCATTTCTCTAATGATTAGTGATGTTGAGCATCTTTTCATGTGTTTGTTGGCCATCTGTATGTCTTCTTTGGAGAAATGTCTATTTAGGTCTTCCGTCCATTTTTGGATTGGGTTGTGTTTTTTGTGATATTGAGCTGCATGAGCTACTTGTATATTTTGGAGATTAATCCTTTGTCAGCTGCTTCGTTTGCAAATATTTTCTCCCATTCTGAGGGTTGTGGTGCATGAACTCTTGCTTTGCTGGTGAAAACATGAAGTGCATCAAGCTTTTGGGGTTTGGCAAAATGAATCAAGATAAAAAATGTGCACATCCTTTGACCCAGAAATTTATTTTAAAAGGTGTAAATTTACCTCAGGTGTGAAAAGATTCTTGCGTAAATATGTGCCTGGCAACATGGAAGAGGAGAGTGGAAAGGCAATGAAGCATAGTGTTTAAGAGAACAGACTGAGGGACTTCCCTGGTGGTCCACTGGTTAAGATCTGCGCTCCCAAAGCAGGGGGCCCAGGTTCGATCCCTGGTCAGGGAACTAGATCCCACAGGCCGCAACTAAGAGCCCGCATGCCGCAGATAAAGATCCTGCATGCCGCAACGAAGATCCTGCATACCACAATTAACACACGGCGCAGCCAAATAAATAAATGAATATTTTTAAAAAAAGAGAGAGAGAACAGAGCAAGCCTCAGTGGTAAAAAACTGAGGGCTTCCCCCTGTCCCCAAAGATCAAGAACAAGACAAAGATGCCTGTTTTCACCACTGAAATGCCTGTTATTCGACACTGTACTGGACATTCTAGCTAGAACAATTAAGCAAGAAAAAGAAATAAAAGGCATCCAAATTGGAAAGGAAGACATAAACTGTACTTAGATGATAAGATCCTATACATGGAGAATCACAAAGAATTCACAAAAAAATGTTAAAGTTAATAAACCAATCAATAAAGTTTCAAGGTACAAGATCAACACACAAAAATCAGTGTGTTTCTATACACCAACAATGAGCAATCTAAAAAAGAAATTAAGAAAACAATTCCATTTACAATAGCACACAAAAGAGCATAAGCTGTGGAGCCAGTGTTGCTACTTACTATGTGTCTTAGTTCACTGGGGCCACTATAACAAAATGCCATAGACTGAGTAGCTTATAAACAACAGAAATTTATTTCTCATGGTTCTAGAAGCTGGAAATTCCAAGATCAATGCACCAGCAGATATGGTATCTGGTGAGAACCCACTTCCTGGTTCATAGATGGTCATCTTTTTGCTGTATCCTCACATGGCAGAAGAGGTGAAGTTTTTCTGGGGCCTCTTTTATAAGGGCACTAATCCCATTCGTAAGGGCTCCACCTTCATGACCTATTCACTTCCCAAAAGCCCCACCACCTCATACAAACGCATAGGGGTTAGGTTTCAACTTATGAATTTTGGGGGGTCTCAAACATTCAGTCTATAGCACTATGTGAACTTGGGCACACTTTCTCTGTGCCACAGTTTGTTCAGCTATAAGGTGGGGGTAATACTATAGCTTCTTTACAGGATTATTTTTGGGGAGGTTAGGATTGAAAGAGTTAATATTTGTTATTAATATACGCTTAGAAGAGTGCTTGGCATGTAGTAAAAGCTATATCAAGATTATCAAAAACGTTTATAAGTGGGAAAAATGAACAAAATTTCCATTTAAATATCCATCAGTAAGAGACCAGCTGGCAAATTTTCACAATTCATTTCTTAGGCTGAACCGTATGAAATTGCCAATATTCTACTGTTTTGGTCTACAAAATGGGCAATTTCTTATGTTCCAACCTGAATACTAGAATACTCTGTAACTATTCAAAGTGGTTACATATCATAGATCTATCTTTATCATACATTTATCAATACTGTTGTGGAAAGAGTTAATAACATATTATTGAGTAAAAACAGCAGGTTACATAAATAGCATGTAGAGCGTGGCCATGTTTGTGTGTCTAGGTGGGGGCATAAAGAGACATCTGGAAGATACTCTCAAAGTTTCAACAGTGATAACCTCTGGGAGGGAGAACGTTGGAACCTTTTCACGTTCTTTGTGCTTTTCTGTGAAACTTCCACTTTTACAACAGCAAAAGGGATTCTCTTTAAAAATGTGGCTTATAAGACCTGAACTCGGGGCTCCTACTGCTTGCTGCCTAATTAGGGCATAGGGCATTGGCTTATCACCACCCTCAAGTGGAATATTCTACTTCTCTCACCAAAGTTTTAGACAACACTAGTTTTTTGGGTTTTGTTTTCTAGATGATATAACACAACATTGGTTAATATGGGTTTAGAGTTATTTAAAATTTTGGGCCTCTAAGATAAACCTCTGCCAATCTGGGTGGTCCATGGCCTGTATTTGCATAACTGAGTTTTGGAGCTCAATGCCTTTACATGTATCCATTATATTTCCTCTAGCTGGTAAACGTTAACTAATAGGTTAGGACTCACTCTCTGCTCTCCATACAGTAGGATGCGTAGAAAGTATTGTGTTCTGTAGTAGGCGTTTTTTGAACGAGGGAGACATAGTTTGGGAAGTATGAAAAGGAAGGGTTTTCCAGGTATACTAGATGGTGGAGAAGAAGTGCAATAGTCAAAGGGTATTAGAAGGGCAAGTGATGTCTTAGCCAAGCTGTGGGTAACAAGAAACTGAACCCTCTCACTAGCTAGCTCAAGGAAAGGCAGGGCAGAGTAGAACAGGCTGAATAATGCCTCCCCGCCCTACACCAAAATCTCCATGTCCTAATCTCTGGAACTTGTGAATATGTCACCTTCTGTGGCAAAAGGAACTTTGCAGATGTGATTAAGTTCAAGGTCTCAAGATGGACAGATTATTCTTGATTATCTGAGGGGCCCCAGTGTGATCACAAGAGTCCTTATAAAGGGGAGGCAAGAGGGTCAAAATCAAAAAAAGGAGATGTGACAAGAGGAGCTGAGGTTGGAGTGATGGGGCTGTGAGCCCAGGGAGGCCAAGGCAGTCTCCAGAAGCTGGAAGAGATGAGAACAGATTCTCTAGTGGAGCTCCAGAAGGGACCAGGCCTGCCATCACCTTGATTTTAGTCCTGTAAGAATGATTTTAGGCATCTGACCCCCAAACTAAGAGAAAAAATTTTGTTATTTTAAGTCACTAAGTTCATGGTGGTTTGTTACAGCAGCAATGGGAAACTAATACAACCGTCATTTAACTTGCCTTGGGGATGTAGGCTCTCCTCCACTTTCTTCTCAGTGCACCTCTGGCTGCCCCTGGCCCTTTGCTGACCTCCCCCTACAGCTGAATGGATCAGGGTTGGACATAATCAGATTCTTCTCTTGGGATTTTAAATATAAGACACAGAGGATGCAGGCTCAACTTCTCCACGAGGCGCAGAGGGTCCAGGACCAACGGTTCTCTTGGGGGCCCACGAAAATATCTATTGGCCCCCGGGGTAAGTGTCAGTTAACCGGATGGAAGGGTAGTTCACTTTCAGGTCACGTCCTTTCACGCTAGTGTTACCTTTGTTCAGTGAGCTCTGTGAGGGCAAGTCAGGCTTTGCTGAGAGGCACTTCCTCCTCGTGGTGCTTTGAGGACTCTTTTACCATGGCGTACAGTCAATTCCCCCTGAGTTGCCAGCATACGTCTGTGAAAGCTGTTCTCATTGAAAACTCATGGGTTGGGACTCTGAAGAAGCTCTTCATAGTGGGCACCTTGCTCTACATCTGGTGAGTCGGGTGCAGTGTGCCACTGAGGACTCCCCGGGCTGACCTCACTCTCCATCCTTCCCTCCTCTGCCCCTCTACAGCCCTCCTCTTCAGCCAGCCTGGCCTGTGAGGACCCAGGCTTCTATCACATTCATTCTCTTCCACCTTCCCAGACTCTTCAGTTTTCCTCTCCCCCATCTCTACTCATCCTACAAGGCCTGGCTGAATCCCCAGCTGCCCTGTTCGCTCCAGGGACCAGTGGTTTTGCCCTCTTCAGAATGCAGAGAATAGTAGCTTCTTAGAGCCAAAAGGTCATAGGGATTAGGGAACCAGGCAGTAATCCCCTCATTCAGGGACTAAATCCACGGCCCAGAGAGGTGGAATGGCTTGTCTGAGTCACCAAGCAGGTCAGGAGAGAGCTGCTGGGACAGTCGTTAGAATGTTCTTTCCATAGGGCAGGATACTGCGAACTCTTTCTCTTCCTTTTTTTTCCCTTTGACTCATCTCTGAAGCATTTTAATTCTTAAAATGATATGTTCATTATTATATAAAGGCAAGTTTTCTGATTTATGAGAGGGTTGGATTCCATTAAGGCTGATCTATAACATGTTGTGCATTTTGGGATGAATATGAGAGACTGAGCTTCCCAAATGGAGGGCCAAACTGACCCAGCGTTATACTGGGAGGCTGTTGCAGCATCCAGCACAAAAGAACATTGCACGTACATGTGCACATTGTGATGCTAGACTGAAATATATTGTTGAGTAAGTATTATCGTATTTGTCTATGGAATTACATTGAATAGCTCTGTCTCATATATGCTGATTGGATCTCAAATCTGGATCTCTGGCCCAACGTCTTTCTTTTTTTAAAAAATATATTTATTTATTTATTTAGGCTGCACCAGGTCTTAACTGCGGCACGTGGGATCTTCGTTTCAGCATGTGGGATCTTTAGTTGCAGCATGCGGACTCTTAGTTGTGGCATGCAGACTCTTAGTTGCGGCATGCATGTGGGATATAGTTTCCCAACCAGGGATCAAACCCAGGCCCCCTGCATTGGGAGCGTGGAGTCTTTTTTTTTTTTTTTATGAATTTATTTTTATTTAATTTTGGCTACGTTGGATCTTTGTTGCTGAGTGCAGGCTTTCTCTAGTTGCAGCAAGCGGGGGCTACTCTTTGTTGTGGTGTGCGGGCTTCTCATCGCGGTGGCTTCTCTTGTTGCGGAGCACGGGCTCTAGGCGTGCGGGCTTCAGTAGTTGTGGCTCGGTAATTGTGGCGCATGTAATTGTGGCGCATGGGCTTATTTGCTCCGTGGCATGTGGGATCTTCCCGGACCAGGGCTTGAACCCGTGTCCCCTGCATTGACAGGTGGATTCTTACCCACTGCACCACCAGGGAAGGCCCACCCAACGTCTTTCTTGATGAGCTTTCTTTTTTGATGAATGTTATAGAAATACAAAAATATATCGAGAATAATAAACACTCAGGTAGGACCATCCAACTTAATTACTAACCCAGTTTTTGCTCCCTGAAAACCTAGCCTTTATCTCATTCTCTTTCCTCTTCCCTTATAAATATGCCCCCTGAATTTGGTGTTTGTCATTCTATGTTTGTTTTAATATTTCTACAATGTATGTCTATATCTATAAAAAATATTTTTTCCTTTTTTAATTTAATTTAATTTATTTTTTATACAGCAGGTCCTTATTAGTCATCCATTTTATACACATCAGTGTATACATGTGAATCCCAATCCCCAGTTCATCACACCAACCCCCTACCCACCGCTGCTTTCCCCCCTTGGGGTCCATACGTTTTCTTCTCTACTTCTGTGTCTCAATTTCTGCCCTGAAAAATGGTTCATCTGTACCATTTTCTAGGTTCCACATATATGCGTTAATATATGTTATTTGTTTTTCTCTTTCTGACTTACTTCACTCTGTATGACAGTCTCTAGATCCATCCACGTCTCAACAAATGACTCAATTTCGTACCTTTTTATGGCTGAGTAATATTCCATTGTATATATGTGCCACATCTTCTTTATCCATTCATCTGTCGATGGACATTTAGGTTGCTTCCATGTCCTGGCTATTGTAAATAGAGCTGCAATGAACATTTTGGTACATGACTCTTTTTGAACTATGGTTTTCTCAGGGTATATGCCCAGTAGTGGGATTGCTGGATCATATGGTAGTTCTATTTGTAGTTTTTTAAGGAACCTCCATACTGTTCTCCATAGTGGCTGTATCAATTTACATTCCCACCAACAGTGCAAGAGAGTTCCCTTTCCTCCACACCCTCTCCAGCATTTATTGTTTCTAGATTTTTTGATGATGGCCATTCTGACCGGTGTGAGATGATATCTCATTGTAGTTTTGATTTGCATTTCTCTAATGATTAGTGATGTTGAGCATTCTTTCATGTGTCTGTAGGCCATCTGTATGTCCTCTTTGGAGAAATGTCTATTTAGGTCTTCTGCCCATTTTTGGATTGGGTTGTTCGTTTTTTTGTTATTGAGCTGCATGAGCTGCTTGTAAATCTTGGAGATTAATCCTTTGTCAGTTGCTTCATTTGCAAATATTTTCTCCCATTCTGAGGGTTGTCTTTTGGTCTTGTTTATGGTTTCCTTTGCTGTGCAAAAGCTTTTAAGTTTCATTAGGTCCCATTTGTTTATTTGTGTTCTTATTTCCATTTCTCTGGGAGCTGGGTCAAAAAGAATCTTGCTGTGATGTATGTCATAGAGTGTTCTGCCTATGTTTTCCTCTAAGAGTTTGATAGTGTCTGGTCTTACACTTAGGTCTTTAATCCATTTTGAGTTTATTTTTGTGCATGGTGTCAGGGAGTGTTCTAATTTCATACTTTTACATGTATCTGTCCAATTTTCCCAGCACCACTTATTGAAGAGGCTGTCTTTTCTCCACTGTATATGCTTGCCTCCTTTATCAAAGATAAGGTGACCATATGTGCGTGGGTTTATCTCTGGGCTTTCTATCCTGTTCCATTGATCAATATTTCTGTTTTTGTGCCAGTACCAAACTGTCTTGATTACTGTAGCTTTGTAATATAGTCTGAAGTCAGGGAGCCTGATTCCCCCAGCTCCATTTTTCGTTCTCAAGATTGCTTTGGCTATTCGGGATCTTTTGTGTTTCCATACAAATTGTGAAATTTTTTGTTCTAGTTCTGTGAAAAATGCCAGTGGTAGTTTGATAGGGATTGCATTGAATCTGTAGATTGCTTTGGGTAGTAGAGTCATTTTCACAATGTTGATTCTTCCAATCCAGGAACATGGTATATCTTTCCATCTATTTGTATCATCTTTAATTTCTTTCATCAGTGTCTTATAATTTTCTGCATACAGGTCTTTTGTCCCCTTAGGTAGGTTTATTCCTAGATATTTTATTCTTTTTGTTGCAATGGTAAACGGGAGTGTTTTCTTAATTTCACTTTCAGATTTTTCGTCATTAGTGTATAGAAATGCAAGAGATTTCTGTGCATTAATTTTGTATCCTGCTACTTTACCAAATTCATTGATTAGCTCTAGGAGTTTTCTGGTAGCATCTTTAGGATTCTCTATGTATAGTATCATGTCATCTGCAAACAGTGACAGCTTTGCTTCTTCTTTTCCGATTTGGATTCCTTTTATTTCTTTTTCTTCTCTGATTGCTGTGGCTAACACTTCCAAAACTATGTTGAATAATAGTGGTGAGAGTGGGCAACCTTGTCTTGTTCCTGATCTTAGTGGAAATGGTTTCAGTTTTTCACCATTGAGGACGATGTTGGCTGTGGGTTTGTCATATATGGCCTTTATTATGTTGAGGTAAGTTCCTTCTATGCCTACTTTCTGGAGGGTTTTTTATCATAAATGGGTGTTGAATTTTGTCGAAAGCTTTTTCTGCATCTATTGAGATGATCATATGGTTTTTATTCTTCAGTTTGTTAATATGGTGTATCACATGGATTGATTTGCGTATATTGAAGAATCCTTGCATCCCTGGGATAAATCCCACTTGATCGTGGTGTATGATCCTTTTAATGTGTTGCTGGATTCTGTCTGCTAGGATTTTGTTGAGGATTTTTGCATCTATATTCATCAGTGGTATTGGTCTGTAATTTTCTTTTTTTGTAGTGTCTTTGTCTGGTTTTGGTATCAGGGTGATGGTGGCCTCATAGAATGAGTTTGGGAGTGTTCCTTCCTCTGCAATTTTTTGGAACAGTTTGAGAAGGATAGCTGTTAGCTCTTCTCTAAATGTTTGATAGAATTCACCTGTGAAGCCATCTGGTCCTGGACTTTTGTTTGTTGGAAGATGTTTAATCACAGTTTCAATTTCATTACTTGTGATTGGTCTGTTCATATTTTCTGTTTCTTCCTGGTTCAGTCTTGGAAGGTTATACCTTTCTAAGAATTTGTCCATTTCTTCCAGGTTGTCCATTTTATTGGCATAAAGTTGCTTGTAGTAGTCTCTTAGGATGCTTTGTATTTCTGCGGTGTCTGTTGTAACTTCTCCTTTTTCATTTCGGATTTTATTGATTTGAGTCCTCTCCCTCTTTTTCTTGATGAGTCTGGCTAATGGCTTATCAATTTTGTTTATCTTCTCAAAGAACCAGCTTTTAGTTTTATTGATATTTGCTATTGTTTTCTTTGTTTCTATTTCATTTATTTCTGCTCTGATCGTTATGATTTCTTTCCTTCTGCTAACTTTGGATTTTGTTTGTTCTTCTTTCTCTAGTTTCTTTAGGTGTAAGGTTAGATTGTTTACCTGAGATTTTTCTTGTTTCTTTAGGTAGGCTTGTATAGCTATAAACTTCCCTCTTAGAACTGCTTTTGCTGCATCCCATAGATTTTGGGTCGTCGTGTTTTCATTGTCATTTGTCTCTAGGTATTTTTTGACTTCCTCTTTGATTTCTTCAGTGATCTCTTGGTTATTTAGTGACGTATTGTTTAGCCTCCATGTGTCTCTGTTTTTTACGTTTTTTTCCCTGTAATTCATTTCTAATCGCATAGCGTTGTGGTCAGAGAAGATGCTTGATATGATTTCAATTTTCTTAAATTTACTGAGGCTTGATTTGTGACCCAAGATGTGATCTATCCTGGAGAATGTTCCGTGCACACTTGAGAAGAACGTGTAATCTGCTGTTTTTGGATGGAATGTCCTATAAATATCAATTAAATCTATCTGGTCTATTGTGTCATTTAAAGCTTCTGTTTCCTTATTTATTTTCATTTTGGATGATCTGTCCATTGGTGTAAGTGAGGTGTTAAAGTCCCCCACTATTACTGTGTTACTGTCGATTTCCTCTTTTAGAGCTGTTAGCAGTTGCCTTATGTATTGAGGTGCTCCTATGTTGGGTGCATATATATTTATAATTGTTCTATCTTCTTCTTGGATTGATCCCTTGATCATTATGTAGTGTCCTTCCTTGTCTCTTGTAACATTCTTTATTTTAAAGTCTATTTTATCTGATATGAGTATAGCTATGCCAGCTTTCTTTTGATTTCCATTTGCATGGAATATCTTTTTCCATCCCCTCACTTTCAGTCTGTATGTGTCCCTAGGTCTAAAGTGGGTCTCTTGTAGACAGCATATATATGGGTCTTGTTTTTGTATCCATTCAGCAAGCCTGTGTCTTTTGGTTGGAGCATTTAATCCATTCACGTTTAAGGTAATTATCGATATGTATGTTCCTATGAGCGTTTTCTTAATTGTTTTGGGTTTGTTTTTGTAGGTCCTTTTCTTCTCTTGTGTTTCCCACTTAGAGAAGTTCCTTTAGCATTTGTTGTAGAGCTGGTTTGGTGGTGCTGAATTCTCTTAGCTTTTGCTTGTCTGTAAAGCTTTTGATTTCTCCATCAAATCTGAATGAGATCCTTGCTGGTTAGAGTAATCTTGGTTGTAGGTTCTTCCCTTTCATCACTTTAAGTATATCATGCCACTCCCTTCTGGCTTGTAGAGTTTCTGCTGAGAAATCAGCTGTTAACCTTAGGGGAGTTCCCTTTTATGTTATTTGTCGTTTTTCCCTTGCTGCTTTTAATAATTTTTCTTTGTCTTTAATTTTTGCCAATTTGATTACTATGTGTCTTGGCGTGTTTCTCCTTGGGTTCATCCTGTATGGGAGTCTCTGCGCTTCCTGGACTTGGGTGGCTATTTCCTTTCCCATGTTAGGGAACTTTTCGACTATAATCTCTTCAAATATTTTCTCAGGTCCTTTCTCTCTCTATTCTCCTTCTGGGACCCCTATAATGTGAATGTTGTTGCGTTTAATGTTGTCCCAGAGTTCTCTTAGGCTGTCTTCATTTCTTTTCATTCTTTTTTCTTTATTCTGTTCCACAGCAGTGAATTCCACCATTCTGTCTTCCCGGTCACTTATCTGTTCTTCTGCCTCGGTTATTCTGCTATTGATTCCTTCTAGTGTAGTTTTCATTTCAGTTATTGTATTGTTCATCTCTGTTTGTTTGTTCTTTAATTCTTCTAGGTCTTTGTTAAACATTTCTTGCATCTTCTCGATCTTTGCCTCCATTCTTTTTCCGAGGTCCTGGATCATCTTCACTATCATTATTCTGAATACTTTTTCTGGAAGATTGCCTATGTCCACTTCATTTAGTTGTTTTTCTGGGGTTTTATCTTGTTCCTTCATCTGGTACATAGCCCTCTGCCTTTTCATCTTGTCTATCTTTCTGTGAATGTGGTTTTTGTTCCACAGGCTGCAGTATTGTAGTTCTTGCTTCTGCTGTCTCCCCTCTGGTGGATGAGGCTATCTAAGAGGATTGTGGAAGTTTCCTGTTTTCCTTTTTTAATTGAGGTGAAATTCATAGAACATAAAAATGAACGAGTTTAAAGTGAACAAGTCAGTGGCATTTAGTGCCTTCACAATGTTGTGCAACCACCACCTCTATCTAGTTCCAAAACATTTTTATCACCCAAAATGCAAACCTCATTATGCAGTTACTTCCAATTTACCCCTTCCCCCAGCCCCTGGCAGCCATCAATTCACTCTCTGTCTCAATGGATTTACCTATTCTGGACATTTCATATAAGTGGAATCATACACTAAGTGGCCTTTTGTGTCTGTCTTCTTTCACTTGGCACAATGTTTTTTGAGGTTCCTCCACAGTATAGCATGTGCATCCTTTCATTCTTTTTTGTGGGTAGATAATATTCCATTGTTTGGATAGACCACATTTTGTTTATCCATTCATCTTTTAATGAACATTTTGATTGTTTCCACCTTTTGACTATTGTGAATAGTGCTGCTATGAATATGTGTGGACAGGTATTTGTTTAAGTACATAATGTTTTTTGAATTTCTTTAAACTTTATCTCATTCTGTGGCATGCTTTGTTTACTCACTATTATGTTATTTCCATATTGATACAAGCAGCTCTCCATTCATTTTCACTGTTGCAGAACATCCCATTGGATGAATCCAACAATTTATTCACCCAGTCAATGTTCAAGGACATTTAGGTTATTTCCAGTTTTCCCTATTACAAATAGTACAGCTTTATACTTTCTTGTATATGACCCCTTGGGCACATGTTTGAGGGTTTCTCTGGGGCATATACCTAAGAGTGGAATTGTTGGGGCATGGGGAATGCACTTCAAATATACAGTACTTCATATTGCCAAATGTGACCTGTCTTTCCATGAGTGTCCCAGGGGTCCTCAACCCTGGCAGTGCATTAGAATTAACTTTAGAAAAATATATAGGTACCTGGATAACTCTCCAGACCTTCTGAATCAGAATTTCCAGGGATAAGACTGGGGAGCTGAAATTTTGAAAGCTCCCTAAGTAATTATACTGTACAACCAAGGTTGAGAACAGCTGGGACCAAGCCTTGGCCCACTGTGTCTTGGTTTCCCAAGGTCAGCTCATAGAGGGCAACCATTGGCTTAGACTTCCTAATATCATTCAGACATCAGAGGCTGAGCAGAGGGAAGAGACCAAAATAGGTACCTGCCAAATGAATAAACAAAGCATTTAAAATAAACTCTTAAGGGACTTTCCTGCCAGTCCAGTGGTTAAGACTCCACGCTTCCACTGCATGGGGGTGTGGGTTCGATCCCTGGTCAGGGAACTAGGATCCCATGTGCCATGCGGCATGGCCAAAAAAACCAAAAATAAAAAATAAAATAAACTCAGTTATTCAGGGCAATGGGAGATGGGGAAACAGATAAATGGGGATGGAATCTACCATTTTTAGTTATCAATTCCACTTTCTCCCTCTCTTCCCCCACCATATAATTTAGGTTCCTATTCTAAAGAAGATTTTAATAGCTAATGAATGGATCAAAAGGCAGGAAACCAGAGGCAGAGCCACATCATGCATGAACAAGTAGAGTACATGGTTAAGACGTCTGGCTCTGGGCTATAAGGTAGACCAATCAAGGACCTCAGTCCTGCCACTGACTACCTGTGTGACCTTGGGCAAGTTCCTTCACCTCTCTGAGCCCATTCCCTCATCTACAAAAGGGTGATGATTACAGTAACTATCTCCTATTGCTGTTGTGAGCATTAAAGGAGATGATGCATACAGAGCACGTGGCATGTACTAAGTGCTCAATAAAGGGTAGCTGCTATTATCAATATTATTTATAAATCAGGTGGTTGTTTCTGGAAAACAGGAGGCTGACCTGCTGGACACACCATTAAAAAGATGCTAATGTGTTACTGAGCCCCAAAACAAAGCTGGTGGACCACCCTGGGGTGGACTTTGGTATTTGAGAAGGCAACCTATAAATTAGGGTGTATATTAGGCAATATTAGAGGTTGGTATTGGGACCAATAGTTTCTATGTAGTGAAAGCTCACTATGCGCCAGATATAGTGCTAAGGAGTTTGCATGCATATCTCGTTGCATCCTCATAACAACCCTATGATGTAGGTATGACTATTCTTCCCATTTTACAGGTAAGGAAAATGAGTCACAGAGAAGGCAAGTCACTTGCCCAAAGTCACCCAGCAAAGCTAGGATTTTAATGGAGGTGACTTTTGGAACCTGCATCCAAAACCACTGCACTGTGCCTCCCTTGAGAAAACCATTGATGCTTTTCTGTGTCTGCCATTTAGCTTTGCTTTGGTGAATGACAAGCGGTACCAATGGAAAGAACCTGTTATCAGTTCTGTGCATGCCAAGGTGAAAGGGGTGTCAGAGGTGAAAAAGGAGATTATGGAGAACGGAGTGAAGAAGGTAGTGTGGAATGTCTTCGACACGGCAGATTACACTGTCCCCTTGCAGGTGAGCACTTATCAGCATCCTCCCAGGACTCGTCCCTGGTCACTGTCCTCAGGTCCTTGCACCCCTCCCTGGGACCTAGAGCTTCACTCCAGAAAAACATTGGCCCCATTTTAAAAGCTCTGTGAAAATCCCAACTGAGAAAACCTAAAAATTGCAAAATTGGGTCAGATCCAGCAACTCGAAGGAGATGATTCTTTGCTTTATCAAGTCCTACAGGGTTTCTCAAAATAGCAGTGTGTCCTGGTGCATTGAAAACATGATTTGATTCACTCACACCTGATTTATACACAATTCTTCAGAAGCAGGGCCATCAAGTCAGTAAACTTTGCCTAGATCCAGAAAGGTAAAGAACTTTCTGCCTAGAGGGGACCAGCCCTTCTACATTGTTTGTGTGACATTTTATCAACAAAAATGTCTCCAGGAAAACACTCTTGGGTACAGTTTTGCACAAGGGAAAGGAAGGGTGTGGCCCACAGAGAAAGGCATGAGATTGTCTCAATTTGCAAGAAGAGAAAATGAAAGTAGAATTCTCAGAAGGGAGAAACTGAAGTGGGGTTGAGAACAAAAAAGAACAGATGGGGGGCGGGAGGGACAAAAGGGCACGTTGGCAGCCCTTGGGAGCTGGAAAGCTTTTCGAAACCATAAAAGCCAAGCTGCTATCCGTTTTTGTCTCTAACAGTGGGTCATTAAAACCTCCAGCTATTTCCCAGGTGGTGGGATGCCCTACTGCCCTTTCATTAAAGTCCTGGATAATCTGAACAGTGCTCTGATGAAGGTGACACCTCCACCTCCGCCTCCCCAGGTCTCTTGAATTTCAACTTAATGGGATTTTATTGTGTCCAAAAAATGAAAAGGCTGCTTTTGAGGCTGGAATGGAAAACCAATGCTCAATCAATTTGAACTGTTCCTCTGCTCTCCCTCCCGACTCAGCAGGGCGGCTCATCCAGCTTTGATATTAAGCCCTCAGGGTTGTCGAGTTGCTTCCAGACCCTGATTTCTAGACTGAAACTTAGAAGAGTGGAAAGGTTCACCCCCAGGCACTTAGCCAGCTGGATTACTATGATTAAGTAGTTCTGTTCTCAACGGCTTTACATTTGCCTTCTCTCCTTTTTCTCCACAGGGGAACTCCTTTTTTGTGATGACAAACTTTCTCAAGATAGAAGGCCAAGAGCAAGGGTTGTGTCCCGAGGTAAGCTGTGATGGGTCATAAGAGTTCCTGGAGGAGACACAGGTCAGAGGAAATGGAAATTGACACCAGGCGTGTTTTGGAGCCTGCAAATATTTACTGAGCCTCTGCTTGCTACAAAGCAGGGGTGTAGATCTGGGCTGGGTGGAAAGGGTGAGAAGATGTTGTAGTTCTCCCTCTGTAACCACCAGGTCTTGGTCTGTCCCCCTGGGTCTCCAGCTCCAGCACTAGGAGCCTGTGCAGCTCAAGGCCTGCTTTCTCCATCGCTCACTCCCTGTGCAGTTCATGACAACAGGGATCCTTGGCCTTTGCACAGCACCTCATGTTTCAGTGGAGCCTCACTTCAACTTTAGGGGGGTAACAGCATTCCCAGCCCCATTTTACAGGTCAGCACAAAGATCAGAGAGGTTCAGTGACCTCCCCAATGTCACGCAGCTTGCTGGAGGCAGAGCCAAGCTTAGAATCCAGTTGTCCTCATTCACAGCTTCTGCCACGGTCCACTGTGAACTGCCTGCAGGGCCAGCCTGGGAATCAAGCTTGACTTTTCATCCCACTTCTTAGAGTTTTAGGCTCTATATCAGGTAGGAATGCTCCCATGTCTCCCGCCGTCACCACTACCACCCATGCAGTCTCTCCCAGACTGCATGGGTGGTAGTGGTGACGGCGGGAGACACGGCTAGTGGGTAGTGGTGAAGGCGGGAGTGGGCAGTGGTGAAGGCGGGAGTGGGCAGTGGTGAAGGCGGGAGTGGGTAGAGGTGAAGGTGGGTGTGGGTGGTGGTGACGGCGGGAGACATGGCTAGTGGGTAGTGGTGAAGGCGGGAGTGGGCAGTGGTGAAGGCGGGAGCGGGTAGTGGTGAAGGCGGGAGTGGGCAGTGGTGAAGGCGGGAGTGGGCAGTGGTGAAGGCGGGAGTGGGTAGAGGTGAAGGTGGGTGTGGGTGGTGGTGACGGCGGGAGACATGGCTAGTGGGTAGTGGTGAAGGCGGGAGTGGGCAGTGGTGAAGGCGGGAGCGGGTAGTGGTGAAGGCGGGAGTGGGCAGTGGTGAAGGCGGGAGTGGGCAGTGGTGAAGGCGGGAGTGGGTAGTGGTGAAGGCGGGAGCGGGCAGTGGTGAAGGCGGGAGCGGGTAGTGGTGAAGGCGGGAGTGGGCAGTGGTGAAGGCGGGAGTGGGCAGTGGTGAAGGCGGGAGTTGGCAGTGGTGAAGGCGGGAGTGGGTAGAGGTGAAGGTGGGTGTGGGTGGGGGTGACGGCAGGAGACATGGCTAGTGGGCAGTGGTGAAGGCGGGAGCGGGCAGTGGTGAAGGCGGGAGTGGGCAGTGGTGAAGGCGGGAGTGGGTAGAGGTGAAGGTGGGTGTGGGTGGGGGTGACGGCGGGAGACATGGCTAGTGGGCAGTGGTGAAGGCGGGAGCGGGCAGTGGTGAAGGCGGGAGTGGGCAGTGGTGAAGGCGGGAGTGGGTAGTGGTGACGGTGGGAGACATGGCTAGTGGGTAGTGGTGAAGGCGGGAGCGGGT
Organism: Balaenoptera ricei; assembly: GCF_028023285.1. Taxonomy (NCBI): domain Eukaryota; kingdom Metazoa; phylum Chordata; class Mammalia; order Artiodactyla; family Balaenopteridae; genus Balaenoptera; species Balaenoptera ricei. The sequence continues at coordinate 8,593,542 of NC_082652.1, read as the reverse complement.
AGTGGTGACGGTGGGAGACATGGCTAGTGGGTAGTGGTGAAGGCGGGAGTGGGTAGAGGTGAAGGCGGGTGTGGGTGGTGGTGACGGCGGGAGACATGGCTAGTGGGTAGTGGTGAAGGCGGGAGTGGGCAGTGGTGAAGGCGGGAGCGGGTAGAGGTGAAGGTGGGTGTGGGTGGGGGTGACGGCGGGAGACATGGGAGCATTGCGCTCTCCGTACTCTCCACCTTCCCCTACTTTTTCTGGAAAACTTTCTTCCCTATTAAGACATACTGGTCCTATTCTGTCCCATCCCAGTCCTGCTCTCTGCTCTGTAAAATGATAACTAGCTCTTCTGATAAGTTTGTCTATAGCAGAATTTGTCTAGGCAACACACTCCTGCTGTTCCCCTCTCGAGTAACACACCCGCGCTTTACCAGGGACCGTCCCAACTGAGGGGTGCAATGCTGTGGCAATATTGAGCGGGTCCCCAGCCTGTGGGGAAGACCAGCCTTGCCTGTGGGTCTTGCTCGTCAGCCTACTCTGGTGACAAGACCTAGATTTCTGAGTGTCTGAGAGATCAGGGTGGATAAGCTCTATCTCATTACAGTCTTTGGCCTCATTTCTACCTAAACTTGGAAACAAGCTAACATTCCCTTGGTGTCTATCTCAATAACGTTCCCCTAAAAGGAGACCTCTCTATGTTTATCTTGCCCCCATCTTCCCTTAAATGTTCCTGTTACTCTAATGAAGTAGCGGGCGCCAGTCCAACTAAACACTCCCTCCCACCTCCCTTCCCAGCAGCATCCAAAATTGTATCCAGTTTGGGGCCCTTGCTTCCCTTTTGTCCCATACTCTGGAATTGCTACTCACACTCCACCCCTGTGGTACTTTGCACAGATGCTTTTCTTTTCTTTTCTTTTTTTGGCCGCGCTGCAGCTTGTGGGATTTTCGTTCCCCGACCAGGGGTTGAACCCGTGCCCTCAGCAGTGAGAGCTCGGAGTCCTAACCACTTGACCGCCAGGGAAGTCCCTCACAGCGCTTTTCAAGTTACTGAGACTGGTAAGGAAGAGAGTTAGGGTAGCCCAGAGCCTGGATTTAGGAGCTAGACTGTAAATGGTTTAATACTTGACGTATTAGCTTTGTGACTTTGGACAGGTAACTTCACCACTCTGTGCCTTGATATGTTCATTTGCAAAATGGGGTAATTACAAAACCTAGCTCTTAGGATTTTTGAAACAAATGAGTGAATCTCTGTGACAGGCTGGAAACAAGGCATGATACATTGTAAGCACTCGATAAATGAGAGCTGTGATGATTCAAATGACAAGTTACTCTTTCTCAGACAGGATGTCACTCAGACTGGCTGGAACTCAAAGAGCAGCCCAGAGAACACTATGTAACTCTTGGGATTTTAACCTGTGACCCAAGCTGGTTTGGGTTGCTCTAATGGGATATTCGCCTCCTCTCTTTGCATACTGACACCCACCCTAACTCTGATCAGGAGGTGGAAGTCAAGGACAGGGCTTGACTCAGTAAATATGGCCAAACCCCAGCTGTACACCAAAATGAGGAGACATTGGTTATAATTATCTATTGCTGCATAACAAACTACCCTGAACCTGGTGGACTTAAAGCAACAAGCATTTTACGAGCTCTCATAGTTCAGTGGTTGACTGAGCTTAGCTGGGCAGTTCTGCTGATCTTGGAATCTGCATGGGATCTCTCACGGCGCTGCAGTCGGATAGCGGCTGGGGCTAGCACCATTCGGAGGCTCAGCTGGGGTACCAGGATGGCTGGCCTTCTCTTCCTCTCCGGGGACTCTCAAGGCTTCTCCTCCTTTCAGAGTCTCTCCGCATAGTCTTTCTAAACTTCCTCATAGCAGCTCAGGTTCCCCCAAACCAAAAGAAGCTTCCAGGCCTCCCAGGCTCAGTACTAGAGCTGACACAGCATTACTTCCACTGCCTTCTGTTGGTTATTTGGTCAGAGCCAGCCCAGCTTCAAAGGGAAGGGGAAACCCTCTACCTCCCAATGGCAAGAGTGAAAAAGAATTTGTGGCCATCGTCAACGCATGTGACAACCACAAAAAGAGATGATTAAAACGTCTTTTTTAAAAATATATTTATTTATTTATTATTTATTTATTTGGTTGCACTGGGTCTTAGTTGCGGCTCGCCAGCTCCTTAGTTGCAGCATGCGAACTCTTAGTTGCAGCATGCATGTGGGATCTAGTTCCCTGACCAGGGATCGAACCTGGGCCCCCTGCATTGGGAGCACAGAGTCTTATCCACTGTGCCACCAGGGAAGTCCCACGTCTTTAATTTCTTTTAATTTTGGAATTTCTTTCGGAGAATAAAATAGAGTCAGTTTATCTTCTTTCCTGAGATTTCTTTCCAGTCAATAATCAAAATAACATAGCTTCCCATGAGCCACAGTAAATGATCATTTGTTCATTCATTCATTCATTCCACATTCATCAAGACCCACTATGTGTCAGGCACTCAGACTACAAAGATATGACCCAGGCCTTGTATTCAAAGGGTTCATAGTGTAGTTGGGAGTCACAAGGGCAGCAAACCAAGGACATGCTGGGTAACAGGAAGAAAGCAACTTGGGAAGAAAAGAGAACATGAAAGAGATTGAAAACTATAGGAAACGTTCACTGAGCAAGAGCCATGTGCTAAACCCTTTCTCACCATAATTCATTTAATTTTCACAACAGCCATATAAGACAAATCTGTTCATTCCCCTTTTACAGGTAAGGAAACTGAGGCTCAGAGAGGCAAAGTTACTTGGCTGAGGCCACTCAGCTAGAATATGGTGCAGCTATTGCCGAACCTGGTTGTACCTGGGTCCAAGCCTGGGGCCTCCCCTGAATCTCTGTAAAATTGCACAGAAGAGGCTATTTTCACAGAGGTTCTGGTTTCCCCAAGACGGGCCAGTAAACCTGGTCCCTGAAAAATGGGAAGCCGAGTATGCATAAACCAAGTCATCTCATTTTTCTTTTCCTCATTCTGTCCTCAGCTCTTATTGAAAGCTGATTGACCTCATTTTCTTAGGCCAGGAGAGAGTGCTGGCTGGAGTCCTTTATTTCCACATTTCCTGCTGAGACTTTGTGCCTGTCTGCTTCACTTGGTTCTGCAGCCACAGGGCTGCTTGCACCAGGCCCCCTGCTCTCCAACACAAGGGCTGTCCCCGAAAGTGGCCCCTGGCATACGCTTCTTAGATGTTCATTAATTTTTATTTTTTATCGAGATATAATTCACATACCATAAAATTCACCATTCTAAAGTGTACAATTTAGCGGTTTTTAGTATATTCACCGAGCTGTGCAGCCATCATCACTATCAGTTTCCAGAACATTTTCATTATTCCACAATGAAACCTCATACCCATTAGCAGTCACTCCCATTCCCGCTTCCCTCAGCCCCTGCGACCACTGATCACCCTTTTGTCCATGGATTTGCCTGTTCTGAACATTTCACATACACAGAATCATACAATATGTGGTCTTTCGTATCTGGCTTCTTTCACTTAGCATCCATCATGTTTCAAGTTTCATCTACATTGTAGCATGTATCAGTACATCATTCATTCCTATTTGTGGCCAGCCAAATAACATTCCATTGGATGAATGTACTAGATTTTAGTTGTCCATTCATCTACTGGTGGATATTTGGGCTGTTCCCTTTTTTTGGCATTATGTGCAAGTTTTTGTGTGGACATAGACATCTGCCCTTCTGTATCGTAGGGACACACAATGCTTATTCCCCACTACCTTGTCCTTCTCTCTGCAGTATCCCACCCGCAGGACGCTCTGTTCCTCTGACCAGGGTTGTAAAAAGGGACGGATGGGCCCAAAGAGCAAAGGTATGTTCTGTTTCTTTTCCTGAGACCCCGTGGGTGGATGGTCTGGAATCCTGGAGACATTCGAGATGCCCAGATTTTTAGCCTCTGGCTCTCAGCTGCCTTCGTCCACCCTCCCCAGGCCATGGATGAGCCTGTACCTGCCCCGTGCCTCGACTCTGAACCCAGAGGACCAGCTGCTGACTATGAATGTGACTCTAATTCCCAGTGAAAGCAGCTCCTGAAAACCTTGCAGAATTAGCCCCTTCAGGGTTCTCACTGATAGAAAAACTGAATGGCCCATAGCATCATCTGAGTGTTCTAAGTGTTTCCTCTTGAATTTCCCCAAAGGTTGAAAAGGATGAATGTGTACCCCCAGGACACCTGGGGACAATATTAACCTGCAGAATTTCCAAAGCTCTTGTTTTAACTTAAGGCACATAATAAAAAAATTACCACAAAAAAGAAAAAAGAAAAAGTAAAAACCATCATTGTTTATAACACACATGTACACAAAAAGGCATAAGGATATTCAATTCCATCCCATAATACATATGCATTTGAGTTGGTGGAGAGGTCATTAATATTATTTACTATTTAACTTTCCCCTCAAAAATTGTTAATGACACTGATACTCCAGGAAGATGTGCCATGCTTACTCCATGGCTCTGTACATCCTGGTACGTGCTGTATACACCTAGAGGGACTCAGATGCCTGTTTACAAGCCAAGTTCTAGTCCATTTATACGAGGCAAAAGAATATACCCTGTTCAGCTCCCCGCTCAGCCATCTTTTCTTGCAAAGAAACCAAAAAAATCCAACAGCATCCATGGTCTTTCTGAGTTCTCTTTGATCCTTTTTTGAAAAGCTTACCGTTCTATGAGTTGCTTGCTTGATTTTTCTTATGTAAGTTTGTGGTTTGAATGGGTTTCATGGAAACTGAAACTGCTTGGGTTGAAAAACATAGTCTCTTGCTTGAGTTGAGTGGAGTTTCCTCCCCCCCGCCCCCCGCCCCCCGCCCGTTCTTTCACACCTGTGCTTCTACGACCCCTTGACCCCCACAGGAATCCAGACCGGCAGGTGTATAGAGTATAAAGGGAAGCAGAAGACCTGTGAAGTCTCCGCCTGGTGTCCCGTCGAGGCAATGGAAAAGGCCCCAGAGTGAGTAGTAGGGAGGGGACAGACACGGTGGCCCTCAGCTTTGAGCAGATGAGGCTCTGCCAGGCACTGTTCCGACTTCCCTTCTCAGCACCGTCCCCCCAAGTCCCAGGTCTTACTGGCTTGGTGGCTCCTGTGCCAGGCACACTAGTGGTCTCTGGGAGGCCCCTGATAGTTGTTAAAATACTGAAATCATTCTGTACCAACTGGTAAATAGCTAATACCTTCAACACCCTTGGGTGCCCCTGTCCCTTGGCTGTCCCAGTACCTTCCAGGGCACCGCCAGGTACCTCCTCCAGTGCTACAGCAGGATCCTTTCGGACTGCCAGTGTCTGTACTGAGTGATTAAGGGAGAGAAGGTGGGAGGGAGGGGGGGAAAAAGGAAAAAGGAAGGAAGAGGAAGGGAAGGGAGAAGAAAAGGAAGGAAAAGGAATGGAAGGGGAGGGAAGTTTTCTTAAGTTAAATGTTCATAGTGACATGCAGATTTGGTGGTCCCCTGTATTGACTCTTCTCTTTAACACAAAAGGTCAGGCCCAGAAGGCAGAACTTGATCTTAAATCTCAGAAACCACTGGGAGGGCTGCATTTCAGCAGAGAATAAGGAGAGCTGGATTCAAATCCTGGCTTTAACACATCCTTGCTGTGTGACCTTGAACAAGTGGCTTAACCTCTTTGAGCTTCAGTTTCCTTGCCTTTAAAATGAGGGTAATAGGACTTCCCTGGTGGTCCAGTAGTTAAGACTCTAAGCTTCCAATGCAGGGGGCACGGGTTCGATCCCTGGTTGGGGAACTAAGATCCCACGTGCCGCTCGGCGTGGCCAAAAAATTAAAAAATAAAATGAGGATAATAATTGCACCTACTTCACTGGGCTGTTGTGAGAATTAAATGAGATGATACTTGTACAGTGATTGCAAAGTGAGCCCTGTGCTTGGCACACAGTAAGTGCCCAATAACACACACACAAATGATCTGCCCCTAGACATGTGGTGGTTCTAGACCAGCACTGTCCAATGGAACTTTCTGCAATGATGGAAAGGTTCTGTACCTGCACCATCCAATATGGTAGCCACTAGCTACATGTGGCTATTAAGCACCTGAAATGTGGTTACCACAACTAAACTGAATTTTTACTTTAGTTTAAATAGTCACACGTGTCACAAATGCCTAGGAGATGTTGGACTATATTGGACAGTGCAGCTCAAGACAAATGTGACTCAGGGCCACACTATCAGCATCTATGGGGCAAAGAGAAGACTTCCCCAAACTGACTTTTTAGAAGGTTCAGGTGAAAGTTTCCTACGTCCGGATGGGAAACACTAGGCAGTATCAGCCCATCTCGCCCTCAATCATTAATGGCACCACCCTGGTTCATTTGTAGGTCAGGGAAGTTTCTTTGTCACAGAATGAATGTCCAGGACCTGGGTGGGACATCAGCCTACATTCAAGGAGTCCCTAGTTCAAGGCAAGAGGCTTCTTGATTGCCTGTGGTTTTCAGTCCTGGCTCTGCCACCATTCATTCATCAGATAAATACTGTGCATCTCTAATGTTCTGGGCCCTGGGCTGCAATTTTACATGACCCTGGGCAAGTAACTCCCTGAACTTCAGTTTCTTATATGTTATACGAATGGATTACTAAGATGATTCATTTAATTGTTCGTCCAACACATCCATTACCATGTAGTAGGTGTTAGATATTTATTTTACATGTAATCATACACAAGGGAGACAGTGCTAAATTTTTTGTAAAATACAAGAAGACCCAGATATGGAGCAGGTCCCAAGGCTCTTGCAATCTAATATCGGGTTGGCCAAAAAGTTTGTTTGGGTATTTCGTAACATCTTACAGAAAAACCCGAACGAACTTTTTGGCCAACCCAATAGAAGAGCTAAGACACATGTACAGAGGGCTGTAATTCAGAATAGAAAATTATAAGTGTCATGAAAGAGGAATAAAGGGGATCCTGTAGTCCTTTGATTCTTAGAGTATTGCCCAGGAAGTGTGGGGTTTAGAATGTTCTAAAGGCAAAGGGTCTGGCATATAGCAGGCATCTGTCGTAAATAAGATTTTTTGTGTGTGCAAGTGACAAATATAACTTTAACTAGGGGGCTTCCCTGGTGGCGCAGTGGTTAAGAATCTGCCTGCCAATGCAGGGGACATGGGTTTGAGCCCTGGTCCGGGAAGAACCCACGTGCCGTGGAGCAACTAAGCCCGTGCACCACAACTACTGAGCCTGAGCTCTAGAGCCCACAAGCCACAGCTACTGAAGCCCACGTGCCTAGAGCCTGTGCTGCTCAACAAGAGAAGCCACCGCAATGGGAAGCCCGCGCACCTCAACGAAGAGTAGCCCCCGCTCGCCGCAACTAGAGAAAGCCCGCGCACAGCAACGAAGACCCAATGCAGCCAAAAATAAAAAAACTTAAAAAAAAGCTTAAGTATAAAAAAAAAATCAAACTTTAACAGGCTTCAGAAAAAAAGGACTGTTAATTTTTGGCTTGTGTTTTTGACTCATGTAAATGAGAAGTCCAGAAATACTAGCTTCAGGCATGGCTTGATCAAGGCTTTCAAATGATGTCTTAAGATTTTCTCTCTCTCTTCCTCCACCTTCCTCCTCTCCCCAGCTCCTAACTATTCTTTCTTCCGTTCTGGCTCTCCTCACACTGTGGTCTGGGGCACTCCAGGTTTATACCATCTTTGCTACTAATAATCCTAGAGAAAATGAGTTTTTCTTTCCCAACAGTTCCCACAAAAATCCTGTAATGTTCTCAATGGCCTAAGGCATGTGACAATCTATGAACGGATCACTGCAGCCAAGGGGATTGGATTACACTGTTTAACCAGCTCTGGATCACTTGCCCACCCTGGGAGCTGTAGGGATGGGCAGGAGATGAGAGTGGGCTGAGAGTGGAAGAGACCTGGCTTGCCCAAAGGGAGAAAATTGAGGTGCTACTGCCAAAGGGGGAATAGTTGCTGGACAGGCAAAAATTACAGTGTTCTCTATAGTTATATCTCCAATAGAGCCAAACTTGGGCTCTGGAAGTCCTGGAATAAAAAGCAGATCATTCTTTTTTTTTTTTTTTGGCTGCATTGGGTCTTCGTTGCTGCACGTGGGCTTTCTCTGGTTGCGGTGAGCGGGGGCTACTCTTCATTGCGGTGCGCGGGCTTCTCATTGCGGTGGCTTCTCTTGTTGCGGAGCACGGGCTCTAGGCGCACGGGCTTCAGTAGTTGTGGCTCGTGGGCTCTAGAGCTCAGGCTCAGTAGTCGTGGCGCACGGGCTTAGTTGCTCCGCGGCATGTGGGATCTTCCCGGACCAGGGATCAAACCCATGTCCCCTGCATTGGCAGGCAGATTCTTAACCACTGTGCCACGAGGGAAGTCCTTTTCTTTTTCTTTTTAATATTTATTTATTTATTTAGGTTGCGCTGGGTCTTAGTTGCGGCAAGCGGGCTCCTTAGTTGTGGCATGCATGTGGGATCTAGTTCCCTGACGAGGGATTGAACCAGGGCCCCCTGCATTGGGAGCGCGGAGTCTTAACCACTATGCCACTAGGGAAGTCCCCCAAAGCAGATCATTCTTGATGTCCCCTTCCAAATACCCTCCACCTTTAGCCTGTGCTTCTCCCAATATACATCTGCCACCTACTCAGGCATGTCAGGCAACAGTGGTATCTTTTTATGGAGCCAGTTCTCTCCGTCTTTAACAGATTGTCAACCCCACAAGGACAAAAGCCTCGACTGTCTAGTTCACCACTACATCCCTAATGCTCAGCCCCATGCCCAGTACAATAAATATTTGTTGAATGAATGAATGCATGGATGGTGGGTGGACCTTCCAGCAGTCGAGAATTTGGGCTCCTCTCACTCATGGAGAATTTTACACTACTCAGAGCCTCTAGAGTGTGAATGATAGAGTCAATTATATATGTGTGGCCCTGTGCTAAAGGCTGAGGATGCCAAGATGAGAAAATTGTCTCAGCCCTGCAGGATCACAAAGCCTATTGTGAAAGATACAAACAGGAGTGTGCTGGAGCTGGCTTGTACCAGCTCTGAGCCGTTTCTGCTCATCCCTTCCCAACTCCAAGTTCACTGATGTTCTATTGGTAGCTTGAAATCAGCTAGGGTGGGAGTATTTATACCACAATAATCAGTAACTCCTACAATATCAGGGCTTTTTGTTTTCCTGGAGAGCTGGTTATTAAACGTTTACCAACATACCACTGTGCATACCTAAACATATAATTATATCAGAGTGAGAAGTATTACAGTAAATGCCATGGGGTCTCTTTTGTTTTTTGTGGTTTTTTTGGCCATGCCACGTGGCTTGTGGGATCTTAGTTCCCTGACCAGGGATTGAACCCGTGCCCCCTGCAATGGAAGTGCAGAGCCCTAACCACTGGACCACCAGGGAATTCCTTCCACAGGGGTCTTAAGAAGGGAGAAATTCTCCCTGGAGAAGCTGGAGAATTTTGGAAGGCTTTTCCCACTGGATTGCACTTCTCTTCATCCAGCATATTGACCCAAGCAAGAAACCAGAGCCTCTGGCCCATTGGCCCACTGACTCCTTTGGTCCCTGTAGTCACTGATCCCCATTTTTCATTCCTCTCTTTCAGGCCTGCGCTCTTGGGCAGTGCTGAAAACTTCACTGTGCTCATCAAGAATAATATCGACTTCCCCAGCCACAACTACACCACGTAAGCACCCAGAATGTCTGGCTATATTAGTTATCTACTGCTGTGTAACAGATCACCCCAACACTTAGAAACTAAAAGCAACAAACTTTAATTTTCTCACATCGTTTCTGTGCGTCCCAGAATGACATCTGGGTATGACTTCACTGGGCGGTTCTGGCTCAGGGTCTCTCAGGTTGCAGTCAAGCTCTCATCTCCAGACTAGACTGGGGCTGGAGAATACTCTTCCAAGCTCACTCACACAACGGTCAGCAGGAGGGCTCAGTACTTCATCATGTGGACCTCTCCTTCAGACTGCTTGAGTGTCCTTAGGACACGGTGGCCGGCTTTCCCAGAGCAAGAGATCCAAGCCAAAGAGCAAGCAAGCGAGACAGTAACCAAGATGAAAGCCACTGTATTTTATAATCTAATCTCAGAAGAGACACACTATCACTTCTGTCGTATACTATTGGTCACAGAGACCAACACTGTACGATATGAGAGGGGAATACACAAGGGTGTAAATCCCAGGAGGCAGGATCATTGGAGGCCCTCATGGTGCCCAGGTACCACATTGGTTCACTCCTATGAAAGAGATGGATCCCAGTTTTCAATAGAGATGTTTGTTTGTTTGCTTTCCATTATGTGCAGGAGAAACATCTTGCCGGATTTAAACGTCACTTGCACCTTTCACAAGACTCAGAATCCACAGTGTCCCATTTTCCGACTAGGAGATATCTTCCGAGAAACAAGAGATAATTTTTCAGATGTGGCAATTCAGGTTGGTGACGTCTTTGTACAGTGGGATGTGGGGGTGGGGGAAGGGTCAAGGGATGGAGGATGACAAATGGCCAAGAGGCTGGACCACTGGGTCTTAATAATATGCTCATATTTATTGAGCATTTTGTAAATCCATGCACGGTGACAAGGACTTTTCCTGCATCACCTCATCTAATCCCACAACAACCCTATGAGAGACACTCAGTGCATTCGTTTCCCGTGCCTGCTATAACAAATTACCACAAATTTTGTGGCTTAAAACAACACATTTTTTTTTTATACTACTGGAGGTCAGAAGTCCAAAATGAGTCTCACTGGGCCAAAATCAAGATATCAGCAGAGACATGCTCCCTCCGGAGGCTCTAGGGGAGAATCCATTTCCTTGCCTTTTCCACCTTTTAGAACAGCGTTCCTTGCATTTCTTGGCTCACAGCCCCTTCTTCCCGCTTCGAAGCCAGCAGCACAGCATCTTGCTTCAGTGGTCACATTGATTTCTTATTCTGTGTCAAATCTTGCTCTGCCTCCCTCTTATAAAGACCAGTGTGTCTTCACAGGGCTCACCCAGATAATCCAGGATAATTTCGTCATCTCGAGATCCTTATTTAATCACATCTGCAGTCTCTTTTGCCATTTAAGGTAACATATTCAGAGGTCCAGGGATTAGGACCTAGGATTAGGAATATTTGGGGGACCATCACTCAGACTACCACACTTGGATTAGTCAGGATTCTTCTAGTTGCAAGTTATAGAAATCCAACTCAAATGATGTAAGCAAAAAATAAATTAAAAAGTAATTTGGGGGCAAATAATAGAAACCAAACTCAAGTGGCTTAAGCAAAAAAGGAACCATATTAACTTGTGTAAAAAGACCGGGGAAATGAACATTCTAGTATACCCAAGGCATCTTCCTACCTTGGGAGTTTTCTCTTGCTGTCCCCCTCTGCCTGGAACAGTCTGTCCCAGACATAGCATTAGCTGCCTCCTACACCTACTTCCAATATTTACTCAAATATAAGCTCAGTGAAGCTTTCCCTTACCACTACATTTAAAGCGACAATTCCCACCTCTATCCCAGCATGCCCTATGGCCTTTTCCATGTTTATTTTTATCCCTGGCACCTAGCATTATCTGACATACTATATATTTTACATACCCATTTGTCTGTTGTCTATTTTCCCTGACTAGAATGTAAGTTCCATGATGGTAGGGACATTTAGCTTTTTTTTGGGGGGGGGTTCATTTTTGTGTAATGTTCAGCCCATAATGGACACTCAATAAATATTTGTTGATTGAATGAAGAATATGATAGATTTAGGCATAGCTGCCTCCAGGAACTCAAATGATGTCTTTGGGAATCTGACTCCTTTCATCTCTTGATTGTTTCCTTAATGATGATGTCATTCTCAGGCATATTCTCCACATGTCAAGGCAAAGCCACCAAAGCTCTAGCGCTGTGCTATCCAATATGGTAGCCACAAGTCACATTAAGTGACTTAAACTTAATTAAAATCAAATAAAATTAAAATTTTATTTCCTTGGTTATACCAGCCTCATTTCAAGCGTTCAATAACCACTGGCTATTGTACTATACAGCATGAATATAGAAATCATCACAGAAAATCCAATTAGACAATGCTGCTTTAGACTTTCACACTCTATAGCTAGTGGTCCCAGCCAGTAGAGGACCTCTTTTCCTATGGTTCTGGCAAAATGTCTCAGGAAGAGCTCTGATTGGTCTACCTTGGGCCACATATCTATCCTGAATCAATCGCCAGGTCCAGAAGGGAGCACTGTCCTGACTGGCCAGGCCTGCGTCATGTGCCCACTCCTGGGGCTTGGAGAGGACATAGCCCCATTCAAACCACTGAGAGTTGGGAAAGGTGTTTCCCAAAGGAAATTCCAGGTAGTTTTCCCAGAAGAAGGCAATTTGGACGCCAAGTGACAAAGGCATTAGATATTCACTGTAATACGTAGAGCGTTTGGCTTAGTGCCTGACAAAAAAATGGCAGTTGTGATTATTCTGTATTATTTCCCCTTTCTCCAAGTCAGAGCCTCCTTGCTACTCATTTCTGTATCCTCAGCATCTAGCATACTGTCTTGAAATGCCTAATTTCATTGATTCAAAGACATACCTTTTTTTCACTTTTAATAGTTTCAAAATCAGGAAGTGCTTTCAGTTGATGGAGTCTCACAGTTTGACAGCCTTTTTTTCTTAGAGGAACATTAAAAAAAAAACCCCTATGTGTCTTACAAGCAATGGTGTCTAAGATTCAGAGAAATATGATAGTCAGTACTCAAAAAAATGTTTGTAGAAAAAAAGAAGTACCAAGTATAGGTAAGAGATTAACAGATTCTTTAGAAGTTTAGAGAAGAGAAAGGTCACCATGAATTGAGGAGCACAGGGGTGGCTGAGTGGGTGGGGAAGGATGTTTGCTGGGTCTTGAAGGATGAGGAGGATTTAGCTAGAGAGGTGACTGGGAGAAACATTTCATTGGGAGAAAAGGTCAAGGGCCAAGATTTAAAAATTCAAAGCATACCGAGCAACTCCACTCCTAAGTATGTACCCACGAAAAATGACAACATATGTTCACACAAAAACTTGTACATAAATGTTCACAGCAGCTTATTCATAATAGCCAAAAGGTGGAAACAACCCAAGTGTCCATCAAAGGATGAATGGATAAACAAAATGTAGTATACTCAATCAATGGAATATTCTTCCACCACAGTAAGGAATGAAGTACTGACACATGCTACAACATGGATGAACTTTAAAAGCATCATGCTAAGTGAAAGAAGCCAGACATAAAAGATCATATATTATATGATTTCATTCATATGAAAGTTCAGAACAAGGAGCTCTATAGAGACAAAAGGTAGATTAGTGGTTGCTTAGTGCTTGAGAGAGGGGTGGTAACTAAAGTTTACATGTTTTCTTTTGGAGGTAATGAAAATGTTGTAAAATTGATTGTGGTGGCAGTTGCACATATACGTGAATATACTAAAAACTGTTAAATGCACATGTTATGTGGGCGAACTGTATGTGAACTGTATCTCAATAAAGCTGTTTTTAAAAAAAGAAATGAAAATGCAAAGTGTGTTTAGGGAAAAGCATAGAGAGTTCGGAATAAGAGCTTTCTCCAGGGGTGTATTGGGAGATAAGCAGAGAAGATGTGATGGAGCACGATGAATTCCAGTCTAACAAGTTTCAACTTAAACTTTAACGGGGGGTGGACATTAAAGGTGTCTGATTACAGGAGTGGTTTGTTGAAAGTTATATTTTAGGAAAATAAATTTAACGGTGGTGTGTTCCAGGTGGGAGGAGGAGCAGGGAGGTGCGTTTGTAGCTGCCACAGTAGTAGTTGTATGAGTTAGACAGGGCTGCACCTATGGCTCGGAAATTTTTAATTAGCATTTTCTTTTCCCTCAAGAGCCAACTTTTCCTTCAGTGATCATCCCTATGCAGGGAGATGTCTGATGGCTGCATAACCCATGTCCAGCGGGACTTAGAGATTGTCTCTCGTTGTCTTCCCCAGGGAGGAATCATGGGCATTGAGATCTACTGGGACTGCAATCTGGACAGGTGGTTCCATCATTGCCGTCCAAAATACAGTTTCCGTCGCCTTGATGACAAGACTGCCAAGGAGTCCTTGTACCCTGGCTACAACTTCAGGTAACAGTGCTCCACGTCAGACTTGCCCAGTGACTGGCCACCCTTGGATCCCCAGGGACCTTCCAGGCCCGGCTGAATTGTATCCCCAGCAGCCAGCAAGACTAGTTTTGGTTCCCAAGGCAACAAGAGGAATGTAAAAGACTTCCTCTAAGAGCTAGGCAGTGACTGAATTTTTGTATGAATTATTAAAGAATTGCACACTGTTGGTAAGATAAAAACAAAACTTGGGAAACAGAGAAAAGCATAGAGAAGAGGATAAAAATCACCCATAGTTCCTCTATCCTGAGATAACTGAAGCTAACCTTGTGGTGAATGTTCCTTCGTCTAACCAATTGTTTTGTGAGGTTTATATGAGATCATATCACATTTATAATTTGGTATCCTGTGGGGGCTTTTCACATGCCAGGTCACTCAAAATTCTTTGTGACCATCACATTAATTATCATCGTATTCCATTGTGAGTGTAATGATAACATTAGCTACAACTTAGGGAGGGTCTTCTATATACCAGGCATTTATATCACCATCACTAAACCTCACAACCACCCTGGAAGGTAGATATTAGTGTCCCGGGGAAAGCCGAGAAAGGTGAAATGATCTCCCCTAGACCCACAGCTAATAGTAGAAGCTCCATAATCCTAACCTAGATCACTAAGACCTCAAAACACACCCTTTCCCTTCCATCTCATGATTTTCTCACCATTCCGCCATTATTGGATATTTGGGGTATTTCTGATTTTTCTTTATAAATAACTCTGTAGTGTATATCTCTGTACATATATCTTTGTTTGAATCCCAGATTATTTCCTTAGGATAAATTTCTAGAAGCAGAATTATTGGATCAAAGGTTATGAGCATTTTACCATATGCTTTCAGGTTTTAAAAAAACTATATGGCTATTATTTTTCATTTCTCGGATTTATATTCAGTTCTTTTTCAAAGCCATCTATTATTGTTTCAGTGAGATCCATTCTTAGCTTATGGGTCCTACTCCTTTTGTCCAATCTACTGTATAACCCCTTTCACACTGAACTGTAGCAACTTGGATGGGATTTCTCTTTGTGGGGCTTTGGAATATTTGTTGGTGGACTTCGGCAGAAATGATCTTGTGCGAAGTTTTGTGTGTGCCATGGGATATGGAGACATTCCTCTGGGGTGATAATTTAATTTTGTAGTTGTTCCTGCCAGGACTGTATGGCATCTATCAAATACAAACCAGTTTTTAGTTTAATTTCTTGGTGCTGGATGTCTTCACTCCACTAGAAGTATCCCATCCCTGCTTCCTTGCTAAGTAGGGCATCTGCAGCCTCAGCTCCTTTCCCAAGAAGTATGTTAAGACTCTAGCTGCTCAGATACAAATCTGATCTGGTACTCCTAGGGTTCACGTGGCTTTAGTCCCCACTTACCACTCATCTCTAGTACCTGCCCTTCCTTGTCTTGAGCTCAATAATATATTGATATGACTTTAAAAAATATTTTATCTTGCACTTCTTTGTGTAAGGGGTGAGGCAGCCTGCCATCTTGATTGGAAATCCTTTTGGTGAGAACATTTTTTTTTTTCTTAATAAATTTATTTATTTTTGGCTGCGTCAGGTCTTCATTGCGGTGCATGGACTTCTCATTGTTGTGGCTTCTCTTGTTGTGGAGCACGGGCTCTAGGCACGCGGGCTTCAGTAGTTGTGACTCGCGGGCTCTAGAGCGCAGGCTCAGTAGTTGTGGCGCATGGGCTTAGTTGCTCCGCGGCATGTGAGATCTTCCCGGACCAGGGCTCGAATCGTGACCCCTGTGTTGGCAGGCGGATTCTTAACCACTGCGCCACCAGGGAAGTCCGGTAAGAGCACCTTAAAGACTCCTGATACCTTGGGTAACATTGCTTCCTCACTGTAGTTTTGTCTAATTTTTAAGGTTCTTTGTAGTACATCGCCTATGCTTCTAGCTTCTGGACTTCAATCCTATTAATTCACTAGAATTCTGGTTCATTTTCACTCTTAAGCTGGCTAGTGCTGGTTTTGTGCTGATCTATTCTTGTTTTGATGCTCTGCACAGTTCAGTCCTCTGCTCCTGAGTTTTTCCCATTGGTGATCTTGTGCCCCTAACTTAGTTTCCACGTTACCTCCTACGTCTGGATAATTTTTTCAGCTTGTCCCTACAACACTGGACCAGCAGTAACTTGGCCTCTCAGTTTGAGGCTTATAACACAGTCTCCATGACCTTTCATTTCCTGTGGGAGGAGGCAGGCAGGGTTCTGTGACTGTGGTTATGGCTGGTCATTTTGTGCTCTGGTTCCAGACACAAAGCAGGCTTTTGCTGTTTCCTTTTCAGAGAGAGTTGCTGAGTATATCCCTTGGTTATACAATTTGCTTAAGAAGCTGGTAGGATGTTGATACTGGCATTCTTCATTCATTAAATATATATTGAAGAAAAAAATATTTGTTGCCCCAATGGGTATACATTGGTAAACAAAATAGACAAGTTACCGCTTAGCATATAGCCTAATAGGACATGTCTATACATATAAGACAAAAATATAAGTAAATAAAAAACTCCAGGTCAACATCGTTAGTCACCAGGGAAATGCAAATTTAAACCACAATGAAATATAATGACATGCCCACCAGAATGACTAAAATTAAAAACACTGGAAATTCCAAAGGTTGGCAAGGAGGAGGAGCAACTGGAATTCTCCTACTTTCCTGGTGGGAGTGTAAAATGGTACAACCACATTAGAGAACTGTTGGGACGTTTCTTATAAAGGTAAACATACATCTATCCTCTAAACCAGAAATCCCACTCTTAGGTATTTACCCAAGAGAAAGGAAACATATCTCCACAAAAAGATTCGCACATGAATGTTCACAGCATCCTTACTCATAATAGCCAAAACCCAGAAAGAACCCAAATGTGCAATAACAGGTGAATGGAGAAATAAATTGTGATATATTTATATAATAAAACACTACTTAACATAAATAAAAATGTAAGAAATTACTGATACACACATCAACATAGATGAATCCCACAGACGTTACATTGAGTGAAAGAAGCCAGACCTGAACGAGTACATTCTATGATACCATTTATATGAAATACAAGAACAGGCAAACTTATCTGTGATGACAAAAGATAGAACAATGGCTGCTGGGTTGGGGTTTGGGTGTAGAAAGGAGAAGTAGGAACCGATTGGAAGGGAGCACAAGAGTTTTCTGGGGTAATGGAATGTTCTAGATGTTGGCAGGGATCTAGGTTACATAGAGTATTCATTTGTCAAAACTCATTGAATTGAACCCTTAGGACTTGTGCATTTTATTATTATATGTTAGTTATACCTCAATAGAACAAACAAATCCAACAAAACCATTTCAGATGATGATAAATGCTTCAAAGAAAATCAAACAAGATAGCGTGATGGGGGTGCAGGGAAATGCAACCAGAGAAGGCCTCTCCAAGCACAGGATAGGACCCCCATAGGCATCATGCACTTTCCTGAGGACTGAGCTTTCCTGTTAAGAAGAGAAACTGCACACATAGGAGTCCATGTTAGGGAATCAACTTGCAAACATATTAGCTTCTCTGAATACTTTTAGTACTAATGGTCTGGACCAGTGGTTCTCAAAGTGCGGGTCCCCATATCAGCATCATGTGGTATCTTGTTAGAAATGCAAATTCTCAGGCTCTACCCGGGACCTACTGAATCAGACACTCTGGGGATTGTCTTCATAAGCCTTCCAGGTTATTCTAATGCAAACTTAAGTTTGAGAATCACTAATCTAGACCCTTGATACTCAAATGTGATCCTGGAACCAGCAACATGGGCCTCACCTGGGAGCTTGTTATGATGTACAATCTCAGCCCCCACTCTCAATTTACTGAGTCAAAATCTGCATCTTAAGATTCCCAGGAGATTCATGTGCACATTAAAATTTGAGAAGCACTGGTCTAGACTATATTATCTAGCATCCTAAACATACTTCCTTCTTAGATGATTCACCTGACTATATTTTCTTTCTACAACCAGGTTGCTAGCTGCCTGGGAGAATGAATAAAATAAAGTATCTACTTAATCTGAGCATGCAAGTACAGGCCAAAGTACACGTGCACGTGCAAACACACACATACACATTCACTGCTTCCTAACCCTTCTGCTAGCACTCTTATTGAGTTCTGGAGGGGTCCACTTAAGCAAATGGCTCTATTTATATTTTACTTAAAGCAGCATCATTAACTGGCAAGCAGGCTTCAAATTTTGTTTTTGTTTTTGGCCTGCACAATGTTTTGAAAGTTGAGACATTCTACATAAAAATATGGACTTCCTACTTTTTTTGAAAATTAAACTATTTGAAAAAAATCAAACCATTTGACAACACTGGCTTCATATTCCACAGGGAGCACTCGGCTAGAGCTGAGTATCAGTGGTTCCCTTTAGAAAGGGCATGTGGCTCTTGGTTTACCACGGTCCTCACCACTCCTTATTGCCTCTTACCTGGCTGCATCACTCATTTCTGTTATCTGGCCCCTATAGGCATTTGAATTTGAGACCCTTGGCTAAAGGCTGGCTGAGATCAAGACGTAAGAGGATTTTGCCTTCTCCGGGTCAGTGCAATTTCATCCAGGGCCCTGAAACCAGCTCCTAGTTTAGGTAATGTTTTGATCATTCCCAGCTGCTCTACTGAATTGGCTTGTGGCCATTAGCAAAAAGAGAAGCCTGGATCAGTGGTCCCCGACTGCCCTCACAGGCTGTTTTTTCAGCAATCAGCAGACGCATGCAGGGCAATGTACCAATCAGATGTTAGCAAATGTCCTTCAAGTCACTGAGCTAAGCCTAAGAACATTAGCTCCTGGAGAGATCTGAGCTTTCTGAAGAACTGGTTGTGATGTTAATATTCTTTTAGAACAAAGTTTTAGAGCATTGGTTCTCTGGAATAAGCACCAGAAGAAATCTTTAGCCAAAAATAAAATGTCAAGATCTGATGGGTAACTGGACAAGTTATTTTCAAATAGCCACACAAAAGGGAAGTTAGAGGTTATATGAGGTTTATGAGAAAATATAACTTTCTAAAACATAGGAAGTTGAAGGAATTGATCACGTTGCAGAATTCTGTCCTTTACCAAAAGATCCATGGCAAAAGATCCTTTTTCAATTATTCAGTTTATTTACAAGATGTGTAAAGCAGGGAAGACCCACACAGAATAGAATGCCTGATGTGCTTCTCTGCTTCTCAGAATGTGTGTGTGTGTATTCATTTCCTATGGCCGCTATAACAAATTACCACAAACTTGATGGCTTTAAACAACAGAAATTTATCTCTCTCAGTTCTGGAGGCCAGAAGTCCAAAATCAAGGTGTCAGCAGGGACATACTCCCTCTAAAGTCTCTAAGGGAGGATCTTTCCTTGCCTCTTCTAGCTTCTGATGGCTCTAGGTGGTCCTTAACTTGTGGCTGCATCCCTCCAGTATCTGCCTCCGTCTTTACATGGCCTCCTCCTCTGTGTTTCTGTTTCAACTCTCCCTTTCCTTTGTCTTATAAGGATACAGCCATTGGATTTAAGACCCACCCTAAATCCAGGATGATCTCATCTTGAGATCCTTAACTCATTTACATCTGCAAAGATCCTATTTCCAAATAAGGTCACATTCATAGGTGCAGGGGTTAGGCACTTGGACTTATCTTTTTGGGGGGCCATTATTCAACCCACTACAGAGTGTAAAAACATCCTTGCCCAGGGCCTGGTGTTCTGAGTGTGGCCCACTGATCACCTGCATCAGAACCACCTGGTACCTTTCCTGGAAATACAGATTCCTAGAAACACCTCACACCTTTTGAAACCACCCTTTGGGGGTGAGGCCCAGGAATCTGCCTTTTGAACACACTTCCCAAGTGATTCTTGCCCTCAGTTTGAGAACCACTGTACCAAGACCCTGAAAGCAGAAATTCAAGTATTTACTATACAATGTTAACCTTCCAGCAAAACAGCTTGCATAGAGAGATAATGCAACCCTGGGGCATGGAGTGGTGATGCATGCTTGCTTTGTATTTTAAAAAACAAATCAATTAATAGAGCAGAAGAAAGTACTGTCATGGAATGAGAACAATCAGATGCAAAGAAACTGAAACCCCTTTGGCCAGAAACAGGCACTGCAGCGCCTGAGAATATCTAACTGATCTCAATGTCAGATCGAGAGTTTAAAAAGAATAAGAATTTCAGATGTTCCATACTATATTCTGGCAGAGCATCTGTTTTCTGTTTTCTTCTCTCCCCACACCTGTAAATAGATTATGAATTAATAACTCAAAGAAAATATATGTCCTTACCTAAAAACAACCACCAAAAGTGGTAAGAGGGAGAGTCAGATTTAAAAGTTTTGAGGCATGTGGCTTAAGCCTTCCTAATTATTCATGAAAAACAAAACATGCCACTTTCCCTGACTGTAGCACTGATGAGGGTTGCATATTTGGGGTGACTGTGATTTGTGCCCAGGTCTTAATTTATAAAGGTGACTGAGTGATAACGCAGAGAAGTCAATGCCCTTGAAAGAAGAATTTCCCGAGAGGTGGGGCACACCAGGCCACACAGGGCCCCAGGGGGAAGCACCAGGTTTGGTCAGGGGTTAGCAGGAGAAAGGGGAAAGCACAGCCCAGAGCCTTTACTGTGTTTTCTGTGGGAAAGGCAAGGCAGGGCAGGGGAAACAGCTTAGGATTAGCTAGTTTGAGTAGTTGGTGGGCTCTGGGCTACAGGGGTGGTCTCTGGTTGTCTGGTACCTGGCCCTGGGCAAGTTAGGGCAGGGGAAATGCAGGCTGGGTGTGTGAAAGTTAGATACAGGTGGTGGCTGGAGATGTGGACTCAGGATTGGTCAGAGGGTTTGTAACATGATTTTCACATACTCGCAAAAGCTGGATTGCAGGGGGCTTGTAAACAACATTGTCTGCTAGTTTGGCCCTGGTGATAAAGGATGCCAAACGGACAAATACAGAATCTTAAGAAAACACAGTTAGAGCAGATTGCTGAGGGGCACCTGTTCCCAATCCATTAATTAGTATCTAAGATTCACCCTCCCCCTCTTTGTTCTAGAAGCTAAACTTTTCCCTCTTAGAGAATGATCAGAGTGCTTGACGTTATTTTTTTAAATTTCTCTTGTTGTTAACCCTGTACTGGTTAAAAATTGTTCATTTTAATCTTAAACTAAAACACAGACTTTCCATCATCCTGTGATGCTGGAAGTAGAGAAGGTGAGGTAGGGAAGTGGTGCCTTGGTTCCAGGTGAAGAGAGAGAGAATTTCATGGGTTTGGATAGTGTTCTTCCCTTTGCCAACCACAGCAGAGCTAGAAGATGGACAAAGAAGACTAGATTGACTACTGCTTCGGTTTTTCTTTTCATAAAATACCAGCACTTCCACATAGATCTTTATAAATATGTATCCTTTTCCTCCTACAGATACGCCAAGTACTATAAGGAAAATAATATCGAAAAGCGGACCCTGATAAAAGCCTTTGGGATCCGTTTTGACATCCTGGTTTTTGGCACCGTAAGTCTCTTCTCTGCTCTCAGCCACTGGCATCTCCATTCCTATGACTGTGTCTTAATTATTGCTGTAGCGTCTCAAAGGGTGAACGTTTTGGTCATAGTCGTTAGCTGGCACTGTGCATCTTGCATGTGGGATCAGAGAGGGGGAAGAAATGTCCTTGTTCATGGACAAGTCATCTAATGAGTACAAGAGTGGGCTTGGGGAAAAAACCTAATACTCAAATTTCAATATACTCTGATGCTTAAAAAAGAGAGAGAAAGAAATCCCTCTGCAAAATACTTTGTAAGGAATCCAATTCAAATGGGCTTAGGAAAAAAGAAGTCTTTTTTTTTTTTTAGTTCACATAACTGAAAAATCCAGAGGCAATTTTCAGGCTTCAGGCATCATTGAATCCAGATGTCTTAACAACATCATCAGGAATCTGCCTCCCTCCATCTCTTACATTTGTTCTCCTCTGTTTTGGTGTCATTCACAGCAGGTCATCACTATGCAGTTGTGTTAGCAGCTACTTATACCTTAGCAATTTAGCAACCTCAGTGAAAAGAGAACATCTCAGCAAAAGCCTCAGCAGATGCCACTGGCTTTGACTGGCCCAATATGGGCCAGATGCTCACTTCTGAACTAATTACTATGACCAGGGTCACTCACAATGGCTGGTCTTAGACCAGCGCTGAACCAGCCCCTTCCCCGCAAACTACATGGACTGAGTATGGACACAAACGGTTCTCCAAAACGGGCATGCTGTCTCCAGGAGGAGGGGAGGCTGGGTATGCAAAAATCAACAGATGCCCACATACCTTGTCTGACAGCGTATTACTTATGTAACATGGTGATAAGCAGCACAAGAATCGATGAGATATAGTGAGAGGATACAAAGACACTGAGAATAAAAACCACAAGGACATCTATGGGAAGAGTTCGTGCAGACATTCCTTCCCTCTGTTTCCAAAGTAATCTCAAATCACTTTTAGGGAAAGCTCTTTTGAAACCCTCACCTTGAATGGAAAAACAAACTTTCAATGGTTCTCTTCTCAATGTGTGAGTTCCAGTGCTTATTTGTTTAAAACATCCATGTTTTCAAGCACATCCTGAAAGGCAGAAGCAGGAGGAATGGGATTCATATTTTCAGTCTCCTTAATCTTTGTTGCCGTGAACACTTTGGATGCATCTGTCAAATTCACGGCACTAGACTCCCTCCTCTGCTGGAACTTACAATTACATGTTAGAGCAAAAGAGCATTGCTCTGAAGTTCAACCGGGTAACCTTTTGTACTCTGTTTCCAGGGAGGAAAATTTGACATTATCCAGCTGATCGTGTACATCGGTTCAAACCTCTCTTACTTTGGTTTGGTAAGGGATTCTCTTTCTCACATTTTATGAAAATGATTTGGCAAAAGGAAGTTTCACTGACATGGTGCTTGTCTGGGTTTTTCCCAGGCCACTGTGTTCATTGACTTTCTCATCAACACTTACTCAAATAAATGCTGTCGATCCCGTATTTATCCCTGTTGCAAGTGCTGTGAACCCTGTGCAGTCAATGAATACTACTACAGGAAGACGTGTGAATCCATTGTGGAGCCAAAGCAGGTAAGGCTTGCTGTGTCTATGGGATGTTAAAACACCTGTATGGCCCATTGGATCGCGGAGAAGTATGCAAAAATAAGGCCAAAATCATAGGTGTAATCAATCCCATGGTGGATAATTCTCTGGACTCTACCCCAATCCACCATCTCTCAGATGAATCCTTTAGTTTTAGTGAAGAATAGACACAAAAATGGAGAAGCAAGATATAGGGAAAACAAATTTTTATGTTCCAGGATTTGTCAGTTTTGTCAGATTTATTAAATTGGTTGTGCAAAAAATGTATAATGACTTTGGAGAACAATTTGTAAATCTAGTAACATTTAAATGGGACATACTTTACAGCCTGGCATTTCCACTTCTCTATACCTGCCTTAGAGAAACACTCACATGGGTACCCAAGTAGTACACATGTACAAGATGTCCATCACAGTGCTGTTTGTGACAGTGAAGAGGAGCATCTGCCCAAATGTCCAATAGGTGAAAGGTGAAATAAACTATGATAAATCCATAGTAAGGAATGCCTGGCACCAGTTTTTAAAAATGAGGTAGATTATTATAAAAGCAAACGTTTACGTAGCATTTCCAATGCTACGTAAACGTTAACTCACTGAATCTTCACACAGCCCTACATGTAGGTTTATGGGATTATGATTATTAGCAGAACTCTAGATAGGTGCTACTATTATCTCTTTCTATAGATGAGGAAATTGAGGCACAGGAAGGTTAAATAATTTGCCCAAAGTCATACAGTTAGTAAGTGGCAGAGCTGAAATTCCAACTCAGGCAGGCTGGTTTCAGAATCCATGTTTATAACCACTACGTTATAGGTACTGGCATGAGCAAATATCCAAGACGTTTGTTGACAGGAAAAAAGCAAACTATGGAACAATATATATGGTATGATATATAGGTTAAAAAGCAACAATACACATAAACTAATTCTATGTTTTTTCTACACGTATATTATGTATGTCCATTTATATACACACACATATAGATTCTGCATATTTTCTACATGTATTATACACACACACATATAAGTGTGTGTGGGGAGGTAATATATGTATAAAAAAAGGTACTGGACACTCATAAAAGTGATAACAGTGATTGCTTCTGGAAAGGAGCCTAGGATGGGGGAGTGGTCAGAGTGGTCAAATTTTAGTTCATCTGTATGGTTTTGATTTGATTAATTTGGAATTTACTACATTGACTCCATGATTTCCTCCAATCAAAGAGAAATCTCTGGTATTTAAAAACAACAGAGGGTTTCTTTCTTTTATCCAAGAACATTGCTGTCCTTTTTTAGCAGCTGAATGCACAATTCATTGTTCATTGTACATGTATTTGCAATTAAAGTAAAAGTTCATCTTTGCAACTAAAATTAATCACCATTTCATGGCCCAAGATGGGATGAAATTTAATGAAAATATAAATAATTTAAGATTCAATAGTATAACTTTCTGGAGATATTCAACCTAGAGTAACTGAAATTGAGGGAACACAACAAAGGAATTTTACATAGCACTTGGGGGACCTAGAGATATTAGGCAGTAAGCTGTGGATACTCTAAATCTACAAATTAAGGTGCTTGGGGCTCCATTTCTGATTTACCTTTAGACTCGGAATCATTCTTTCTTCGTTAGCAAGAGTTTTTGGTTAGCTTGTGTAACAGGTTGTCATTTGGAAATAGGAATAACAGTTGCCTTTAGATATGTTCAGATACGCAATTCGTGATAATTCTGAACTAAAATTGGTAACCTTTTAATCTTTATTTCCTAGACATTAAAATATGTGTCCTTTGTGGATGAACCCCACATTAGGATGGTAAACCAAAGGCTACTTGGGAGAAGTCTGCAAGATGTTGAAGGTGAAGAAGTGCCAGTAAGTTATTTTGTCTTTTTTTTTTTCTCGGTCACGCCGCACAGCATGCAGGATCTTAGTTCCCCAATCAGGAATCGAACCCTTGCCCCTGCAGTGGAAGCGCAGAGTCCTAACCACTGGACCACCAGCAAATTCCTGTTAGTCTTTTTTCCTTTTTTAAGAGAAAACTTACTATTTTTTAAAAATTAATTAATTAATTTATTTATTTATTTTTGGCTGCATTGGGTCTTCGTTGCTGTGTGCTGGCTTTCTCTAGTTGCGGCGAGCGGGGGCTGCTCCTCGTTGTGGTGCGTGGGCTTCTCATTGTGGTGGCTTCTCCTGCTGCGGAGCACGGGCTCTAGGCACACGGGCCTCAGTAGTTGTGGCACACGGGCTTAGCTGCTCCGCGGCATGTGGGATCCTCCGGACCAGGGCTCGAACCCGTGTCCCCTGCACTGGCCGGCGGATTCCTAACCACTGTGCCACCAGGGAAGCCCAAAGCTTAGTATTAAATATAAATATATCTAGAAATGTGTATAAATCACAATTGATGACTTGACAAAGTAAACCACATGTAACACATGTAACAAGCACCCAGATTTAAAAAGTGACTATTACTAGCAGAAGTCCCTTTTATGCCTCCAAATTACTACCTTCCCTTAAAAGTAGTCATTATCCTGTATTCAAGGTTAGTTTTACCTCTTCTAGAATTTTTTTATTTAAAAAATTATTTTATTTTATTTTTAGAATTTTTAAAAAATTTTAATCCTATAGTATGTATTCATTACATACTCTGTTGAGTGTCTGGCTTCCTTCCCTCAATATTATTTTTGTGAGAGTCATCCATGATGTTGTGTATAGCAATGGTTCATTCTCATTGTTGTATAATTTCCGTTTTATAAACATTCAATTTATTTATCCATTCTATTGTTGAATGAACTACCTATTTGGGTAGTTTCCACTTTGGGGTTCATGCCAATGATGCTGCTACAGTAAACGTATGGCACCTAAGAGTGGAACTGCTAAGTCATAAGGCAGGTGTGTGTTCAGCTTTAGTAGATACTACCTAACAGTTCTCTGAAGTGGGTGCTCTAATTCACACTCCCCCCAGCAGTTCTGGCTGCTGGACATCTTCACTAACTGCATTAGTTTTCTACAACTGCCATAATAAATGACCACAAACTAGGTAGCTTGGAACAACAGAAATTTATTCTCTCACAGTTCTGGAGGCCAGAATTCTGAAATCAAGGTGTCAGCAGGGCTGTGCTCCCTTTGAAGGCTCTAGGGGAGGTTCCTTTCTTGCTTCTTCCAGCTCTAGGAGCTTATTACACCTGTTAGGATGTCCAGTACAATACTGAATAGAAGTGATAAGACCAAGCATCTTTGTCTCATTCCCTATCTCAGGAAGAAAGTTTTTTATTTCACTATAGTACTTGCTGTAGGTCTTTTTTTTTTTTTCCGGCCTCGCCCCACGTCTTGCGGGATCCTAGTTCCCAGACCAGGGATTGAACCCGGCCCACCAAAGTGAAAGCGCCACGTCCTAACCACTGGACCGCCAGGGAAGTCCCTGCTGTAGGTTTTTTTGTTTTTTGTTTTTTTTCTTAGGCGTTAGCAGTACTGCCCTCGCTACACGCTCATCAGACAGTAGCGCAACCCCAGGAAAAGGATGGTTTGCTGTAGGTTTTTAAAGAATGCTCTATCAGATTAAGAAAATTCCCCTCTGCTCCTAGTTTACTAAGAATTTTTATCATGAATGGATACTGAGTTTTAAAATAACGTGTTTTTTCTGCTTCTTTCCAAATCAATGAGTTTTCTTTTCTTCTGTCATGTGGTGCATTACACTGATTGGTTTTCAAATATTAAGCCAGCCTTGCAGGAATCTGCAATAACATCAGTTTGAGTGCGATGTATGATTCTTTGTATTTACTGCTGGATTCAATTCACTAATATTTAAGAATTTTACATCTCTTCTTGAGAGAGTCTGGCCAAAATTCTTCCACTCTTGTAAAGTTTTTATCAGATCTGGGTATAAAGTGAACTCCTGTGTGTTGGGGTGGGGGTGGTAATATACACATAACCTAAAATTTACCATTTTAATCATTTTAAAGTGTGAAGTTCAGGGACTTCCCTGGTGGTCCAGTGGTGGGGACTCTGTGCTCCCAATGCGGGGGGCCCGGGTTTGATCCCTGGTCGGGGAGATGTATCCCACATGCTGCAACTGGAAGAGCCCACGTGCCGCAACTGAAGATCCTGCATGCTGCAGCGAGGATCCTGCGCACGGCGGTGAGGATCCCCTGTGCTGCGGCTGGGAGCCGGCGTAGCCAAATAAATGAATAAATACATAATTTTTTTAAAGAGAAAAAAAAATAAAGTGTACAGTTCAGTGACAGTTAGTACATCCACAATGCTGTGCAACCATCACCACTATCTAGCTCCAGAGCCTTTTCACACCCCAAAAGGAAACCTTGTATCCATTCAGCAGCCACTACTCAGTCACTTCTCCCCAGCCCCTGGCAACCACTAATCTGCTTTCTGTAGATTTCTGTATACAGGGATTTACCTATTTTGGACACTTCATGTAAATGGAATCATATGATATTTGTCCTCTTATGTCTGGCTTCTTTCATTTAGCATAATGTCAAGGTTCCATCCATGTTTAGCTAAACATCCATGTTTAGCTAAACATCCATGTTTAGCATTTGTCAGCACTTCATTCCTTTTTATAGTTGAATAATAGTCCATTGTATGAACATAACATTTTTTTAATCCATTCATCCATCGATGGACACTTAGGTTATTTTCACCCTTTGGCTATTATAATAGTGCTGCTGTGAACATTCATGTACAAGAACCATTCAATTTTAATGTACTTAACTCAGACTTTCTTTGTCTGGTGAATGAAGGTATATGTCACAAAGAATAGACATAAATGATGGCAATTATGGCAGCTTCCACTGGAGGATAACAAATGGATTTTTTCAGAAAAGGGAGCATGGTGAGAAAGGAGAAAGCAGAGCTAAGTCAACAAATATTTACTGTCTACTATGTGTGGGCACTGTCCTAGGCATTGGGAATACAGGCAGTAAACAAAGCAAACAGGGCCCCTGCTTTCATGTGGAAGAAGAATCATTAAGTAAACATATCAGTTCATAAGATCATTTCCTCATAACAAACACAGAACATCATTATGTGATACGAGAATGACCTGGGAGGAGGGGAACTCCCTAGATCAGGTGGTCAAGGCAAGAAGGCCTCTCCGAAGAGATATACGTATTGAGGGCTGGCTTTTCTGAATTTCACTTTCCAAATCTGTAACATGGAGATCAGAACACATATCTCAAGAGGTTCTCCGAGAGCCTAAATGAGGCAATGCTTGCGAAACACAGTCCTGATATATACATTTAGTAAATGATAGCTACTAGTATTAATGTAATATTAAATGTAATTTTATAAGTTAATAATAAAATTAAAGAACCTAGAACCCTAGGGGTTGTCAGTGCTGATGGGTTTGGAAACTTGCCTTTTTCAGAGACCCCCGATGGACTTCACAGACTTGTCCAGGCTGCCTCTGTCTCTTCACGAGCCACCCCCCACTCCTGGACAACCAGAGGCTATCCAGCTGCTCAGTGAAGGGGCAACCCCTAGATCCAGCGACTGCCCGAATTGGTGCCAGTGCGGAAGGTGCCTCCCATCCCAACTCCCTGAGAGACAAAGATGCTTGGAGGAGCTGTGCTGTCGGAAAAAGCTGGGTGCCTGTATCACCACCTCAGAGCCGTTCAAGAAGCTTATCCTGTCCAGACACGTCCTGCAGTTCCTCCTGCACTACCAGGAGCCCTTGCTAGTGCTCGATGCAGATTCTACCAACAGCCAGCTGCGGCACTGCGCCTACAGGTGCTATACTACGTGGCGCTTTGGCTCCCAGGACCTGGCTGACTTTGCCATCCTGCCCAGCTGCTGCCGCTGGAGGATCCGGAGAGAGTTTCCCAAGAGGGAAGGCCAGTACAGTGGCTTCAAGAGTCCTTACTGATGTGCTGAGCAGTCATATAACATTGCCTTTGCTTGCACCTTGGGCTTCACCTGCAAAGATGTGTGTCCAGATTTTCAGCCAAAGGGAAATGTGCTTTCCTCCTCCCCCAGCTCTGTATGTGTCAGAGAGCAAAGTGACCAGGGTAAACAAACAGCAAATAAACTAGAATCCCTCAGCATGGACTGAGAGTCGAGAGATTCAGATTTATATCTCCATTCTATCCCTAGGAAGTTGTGTGATCCTAGGCCTTTAACCTCTGTACCTCAGTTGCCTTATTATCCAACCTATTGTTTCACAGGGATATTAGGAGAGCAAATTGAGACAGTGTACACAAACTCTCTTATTAACGCATAAAGAGCTACATGAATATGAAGCAGCTCATTTTGAGGTGAGACTAGGGTAATGTCCAACTATCAACCAACCCTTGGGTCCTGGTTAAAGAATGGGGAGGATTAAAAGTTTTGGCACAAATTTTTTGGCATTTGTCCTATAGGACCTGAGGGGTTATATCTCCTCCCCTTGTGTCTTGGCAGCTCTGATCACTTTATCCAATGATAAAGTGATGCTGTGTCAGGTTCAGGGTCTTGGTCTTAAGATGCTGTCAGCTTCCACTTCCTGTCCCTTGAAACTCTTGCTGTGAAGGAAGCAAGCTCCCATGTAAAAATCTGCCTATCCTGAGTCCACCCTGCTGTGAAGAAGCCCAAGCAGCCACGTGAAGAGGAGAGATGCCCCCAGCATTCAAGCCATCCAAGCCCATGGGAGAGAAGAAGCCCTTCAGATGATTCCAGATCCTGCTAACATATGACTGCAACTGCATCAGACAACCCAAGTGATAGCTACCCAGTGAATACACAGAACAAAAATTGTTATTTTAAACCACTATGTTTTGGGTTGTCTGTTACATAGCGACAGATAACTGGGACAGAGAGCAAGCCTGATTCATGGGATGTAGACTCAGCCCTCATCTTCTCTGGGTCTAAGACGTGTGTCCAGGCTTTCAGCCAAAAAATCCCTGGAGCCCCTCGGGGGCTTGGGTTTCTATTTGGCAGTTCTAGAAGAGCTGCAGACCAAATCAGGTAACTCACCAGACCAGCCCTGGAATCCATCAAATCTAACTGCTGAGCTACCTAATACATTTCAATCCACATCACATTTCTATGACTGGAAGTAAGTATTGCTGTTAAAAACTGGAACAAGCCACCTTTATGCCTTTAACATCCTGTACTTTGCAGCCAATTACAATGGATGCAGTCTGGATGCTACTTAAAAAGCAACTCACACTCAAACCTTTTACCATTTCTATACGTCAACTGCTAAGAGTATAAAAATGAATAGCAGGTTTTAGGATCCTCCTGCAGGATTTCCGTTTCAAGGTTTTGGCACTAGAACGGACTATTTCTAAACGACAACTATTTTAAAAAATAAATAGAGAACACTATTCAAAATGGTGACTAATGAAGGATCTGTGAGTTTTTAATACATACTCTAAGATTTACCATTTTGACACTTTTTAGAAGTCATCAGCTTTCTACTGTTTTAATGTAAGATAATATGAACAAAAACCTTCTTTTTTGGTCCCAGGATTTCACCTGGCTTTAAACTCAGGAATCAAGTTAACTGGGCCAGATTTAACTCTCATTTTTACTACCTTTCAGAGATATTTTTGAAAAGTGAATTATATATGACTTCTTCAGAACTGAAATTTTTTACTCTGAGAATGCTATGTAACTGCTACAGATTTCCATTCTGATAGCCTCTGAGCCTTCATATGTTATTTTTTGATGCCTTCCCCCTAGTGTGTTTCTGTCACCTTGTGGAGACCCCAGATGGAGTCAGCATTTGGAATGACAAATAATCACTGGATCCACCTGTTGTTTTCACCTTTCCCAGATGCTCTGGGTGAGAAGGTGAGAGGGTGATGTGTTACATCAGCTATGTGCAAAATGTCTGACACTTTCTACAACAGCATGCATCATATTTATATTCTTAGTTTTGGTCTACAGTAGAAAATAGTGTCATTGCCAAAGGCATCCCAAGGAAAGTCACATTTTGTAGGATCTGTTTTTTGTACTTAATTCCATTCTCTTGTTATAGTAATTGCATACTATTCACTGCTTCATCTCTGTATTGGAGATCTGCTTTCTTGTAACACTGCCTGATTTCATGTAGCATTGGTTATGGACTTGCATTCCTCTCTTTAGAGGGAACCATTTTTAAAACCCTTCCTAATTCTAGCTTGGCAATGTAGATGTCTTAATAGTTTTGATAATAAAAAAAATAACGTGTAATTCGCGTTTACCGAAGTATTCCTTTTACTTTCTTTTCTCAGAAGATCCCCAAATCAGTTAGCTCATTCATTGACACATTCATTCAACATATACGCACTGAGGCACTTTGACATACAAAGATATGTTTTTAGTCTCTGCCCCCAGTTCCTAACACAGAGCTCCTAAATCCCCTGGAATTTAGAACTGTCTTGTGTTCTAATGAGGCCACTCTTGGTGGGTTCCTGGATAACTTCAGGAAGGGGGCTGGTCACCAGAAAGACCAAGCCATGATTAGAAGCTTAGAACTTTCAGTCCTACCACCTTATCCTCTAGAGTGGGGAGGGGTTGGAAATTGAGTTAATAATCGATTTTGACTATGTGATAAAGCCTCCATAAAAACCCCTACACTGTGGGGTTAAGAAAGCTTCCATACTGATGAATACATCCACATTTGGGGAGGGTGGTACACCCCCAACTCCACAAGGACAAAAGCTTCTGCACTCAGGACCCTTCTGGCCCTCACTCTATGTAACTCTTCATCTGGCTGTTCATCTGTATCTTTTAACATATCCTTTATAATAAATGGGTAAATATAAGTGTTTCCCTGAGTTATATGAGCCACTACAGCAAATTACTGAACCTGAAGAGGGGGTTATAGGAACCCCCAATTTATAACCAGTTGGTCAGAAGTACAGGTGACAACCCTGGACATGACTTGTGTCTGAAGTGGGGGACAATCTTGTAGGACTGAACCCTTAACCTGTGGGGTCTATGCTAACTCCAGGTAATTAATGTCATAATTGAATTGCAAGACACCCAGTTGGTGTCTGGAGAGTTGGAGAATTGGTTGGTGTGGGAAAACCCCACGCACATTTGGTGTCAGAAGTGTTACGAGTAGAGTATAGGTAAACAGGAGTTTTCTTTTAGGCACTTACTAGAGATCAATGATAAATAAGGTTGCCACTCCCATGGAGATGTGAGGAGATGGACATTAATCAAATAATTCAAACAAATATAAACTTGTAACTTATGATGAGTATCATGATGAAGAAGGTAAAAGATGTTCTGAGAGCCTATAATAGGGGAACTTGACCTATTTGGGGAAATCAGAGAAATCTTCCCTGAGGGAAGGAGCTCTTCAGCTGAAACTTGAAGGATAAGTTCTAGATAACTATGTGAGTTGGGGAGGAAAGAGCATTCTAGGCCAAGACAATAGCATGTGCAAAGGTCCTGGGGCTGACAAAAAGCATAGAAGGTTTGCAGAATTTAAAGGAGACCTGTATGCCTGCTCCATAAATAGTATGGGGAAGTAAGGAATGAGATAAGACTGTACAGGCAGGGGTTGGACTGCACAGAGCCTTGAAGGTCATGGCAAGGAGTTCTGTCTTTATATTAAGAAAGACCAAAGGAGACCCATTGAAGGGTTTTAAGTAGGAGCTAGTAAGATTATTTTTCATTTTTAAAAGATCATTCTGATCGCCAAGAGTGGTGGTAGATATAGTTTTCATTTTCGTTTCAGTCTTTCCCTACTCTGTGAAACACGTGTCCCAAATATGCAGCAAAATGGACTGATTCTCTTTTCTCTCCTGCTCTTCCTCTCCCGGCAGTGAGAGCACCAAGTCCTAACCACTGGAACACCAGGGAATTCCCATTATGCTTTGATATTTAGAATATCTCCTGTCCCAAGTTGGTGGGCATGAGAACACTCATTGAGCTTTGGGTCAGGGTCAAGAATGTGCCAAATCTAGAGACAAGGGGCAGTCAACAGAGCCTACAGATGCATTCCACCCTGTGGTGTAAGGCCTAAAATCAAGGTCTAATATTACATGCTACCTTAACATCTGGTGAAATCAGGAGGGCCTAGCTTGGCTTAACTGCAAGTTTTTCTTCTTGGTCTGATCGATGTCACCTAGTTAAACAACCTTCCTCATCAGATGGACCAGATGCAGTTTCTGCTGATCACTGCATAGTGGATTTGCGTTCCCCACCAGGCCATGGAATTATCCAAAAGAGCCAACGACATTCTCCTGTGGGAACCACAGGACACCTCACCCTCCAGATACTACAAAGCAAGCTTGCCTCCCACTGCCTCTGGTTGTTCACTCTGTTCCTAAATGCTACCCCCATGTGACCCTGCAGGGCGTGTGGTATCCTTCTTCCCTGTGCTGTGAGTATATGTGACCAATGAACTGCTGCCAATTTCAGCTGTCCAGTGCTGGGTGTCATATGTTCGGCCATCCCCATACCCCTAGGGTGGGAATCCCTCCCTTACCAATGCGGTGAAGAGGAGGTGATTAAGATACCCTTAAAGCCAGTTGCCCTAAAAAATTAGAGGCTTGGCTTCTGCACAGTCACCGTCTGCACAAAGCCCTGTTTCTTAGAGCCCATGGGGAACTGGGACCACTACCCCCATTTATTCAAAGTAACCATTTGAGTGCACTGGGTGTGGTTACACTTTCTGCTGCTTGTATGTTTCTCAGCCCATACTCTAATCCAATGCAGTCATCGTTCCAGGAATCCCTGAGGGTCCGCTGATTGAAATCCTTCTGCTCTCTCTCTTTTTAAAAAAATATTTATTTATTTATTTATTTATTTGGCTGCATCGGGTCTTAGTTGCGGCACACGGGATCTTTGTTGTGGCACGTGGGATCTTTAGTTGCAGCATGCGGGATCTTTAGTTGCGGCATGTGGGATCTAGTTCCCTGACCAGGGATCAAACCCGGGCCCCCTGCACTGGGAGTGTGGTTTCTTAGCCGCTGGACCACCAGGGAAGTCCCCTTCTACTCTCTTTTGAATAGATGTAGACATCACTATCTTCTTTCACTTTTACTGTGATCTTTCAGTTTCCTCTTTTCCAGTCCCAAGAGGGTTATGAATCATGTTTCCAAAACAGATGATGATCTATGGAAAGGATTTTGCATTTCCAACTTCCTTAGTTCTTCTGAATGAATTATGAAGGTCATATGTATGTAAGTCTTCAGGAATCAGAGGGGGAGGCCAACACCAGTCATTTTAATCAAATAATTACCATACTTGACAGGCTTGGATAAGAGCCTTAGGCAAGCCTTAGGCAAGGCTGTTGAGTATAGTAAGTTATGAGTTATTTTGTTTCCCCAGGGAAACAAGAAGCTCCTCAAAGGCAATGGGCTTGGTTCTGTGTGCCTGCATGCCTATTCCAGCACACTAGTGCAGTGGGGAAGAGCTGGGACACTGGAAACTGACCACCTGGCTTCAAATCCTAGCCCGCCCACTAATTAGCAGAGAGGCCTCAGTTTACCCAATTCTTAGAAACCTTAATTGTATCTTTGTATCCAAGGGTTGTATTAAATATTAAATGTTCTAAGAGTAAATGTATGTGAAGCACTTAGCACACTGCCTGGCACAGAGTAAGTGGTCAATAAATGTTAGGTATTATTGGACTTCCTTGGTGGCACAGTGGTTAAGAACCCGCCTGCCAATGCAGGGGACACGAGTTTGAGCCCTGGTCCAGGAAGATCCCACATGCCGTGGAGCAACTAAGTCCGTGCGCCACAACTACTGAGCCCCTGTGCTGCAACTACTGAAGCCCATGCATCTAGAGCCTGTGCTCCACGACAAGAGAAGCCACTGCAGGGAGAAGCCCGCACACTGCAACAAAAAGTAGCCCCTGCTCGCCACAACTAGAGAAAGCCTGCGTGCAGCAACGAAGCCCAACACAGCCAAAAATAAATTTAAAAAAAAAAGAAAAAAAAAGTTAGGTATTATTGTTATTTAAAGTGTTAACCATGTCTAACGATGCTGGCTATTATTGTTATTTGGACAGTGCCCAAGAATCACTCCTAAGCTCTAGGCCCATATATTTAACCACGTGTGGATGAATATTCTACTTAAATAGTTTAGAGGCAACTCAAATAAGTACAGAGGAGAAATAATCATCTCTGCTTCCTCCACCCCCACCCACATGGGCTCTTCTGGAACTCCCAAGCTCGGTTAGTAGCACCACCTGACATCAGCTCAGTTTCCCAAGTCAGAAATCCAAGGGACAGCCTCACCATCTCCCTTCTCTTTCTCCATTCCATCCAATCTCACCAATTCATTCAGCAAACATTTATTGAGCACCCTGGCACTGCGTAGGTGCCAGGATAAACAAATGAACCAGACAGGCTGTCCTGGAGGTTAGGTGAAGTGCAGAAGATGGGCAAGCAATGTGTAAAGGGATGAGTTGAGCACAGCCTGGCATAAAGGGTCTGAAAGAAATAAGCAATGCGCTGTGCTAAAAACAATGGAGTTTTTTCTGACAGGGGTCAGGGATGGCCTCTCCAAGGAAGTGACATTTAAACTAGATCTGAATGTCAAGAAGGAACTGACCATGACGAGTTGGAGGCAGGACATTTCAGGCAGAGGGACGGCAAGCACAAAGCACTGACGTGGGAAAGAAATGAGTGTGTTCCAAGAACTGTCAGATGGCCAGTGTGACTGGGACATTTACAACAAGGTCTCTGGACCTTCTAGTCTAGCCAGGAGGGACACAAGCTTACTTCTTACTGCTTCATAAACTATGTGGTCCCATCTCAGTGAGACAGAAGCTCAAAGAAAGGCAAAATAAAATCCATACAGACAAGAGTAGTCACAGGGGGCTTTATGAAGCTTGTGACACATGAGCTGGCCCTCCTAGATGAAGAGACTGGAAACATTCAGTGGGATAAGAAAAGGTATTCCCAACAGGACTAGTGGCACCAGCCAGGTCCAGAGAAATGAGTATGGTATGTGCTAAGACTACAAGTAAACTTGACTGGCTCCCCAGGTTGGGAAGAAAGTGGATGAAAGTTAAATAGAGGCTGATTTGGGGAAATCTTTTTTTTTTTTTTTTTTAAGGGCTGAGATGTTTGGACCAATTGCAAAGTTAAGGTGGAGCCATTCTTGGTTTGACAGGAGATGTGAGGAAAACAGTGACTTAAGAACATCCTTCAGACCTCCATGAGGATGTTGGGTGAAGGGGGAAACCCTGGGAAGAGAGATTACTTTTAGAAGTCTGCTGGAATCATGTAAGAGTGACTCAAAAAGCAACCTAGACTACTAATTGGGTGGTGGTAATAGAAAGAACAGAATCTGAGTAAGAATTTTAAAAATTCCTTTAAATCCAACACTAGAGGGTCAGTTAAGTAAATTATGGTACACTCATATAATAGAACTATATGCAGCTATTTAAAATGATGCTATAGAAGGATAGCAAATGACACTGAAAGATGTTCAAGGCAGAACACAATCTGCATGACATTTCTTACTTAAGGGAGATGTGAGTCTTCAATTAGGGTTCACTTTTTTCTTGCAAAGATATTTATTAAAAGCCTTTAACCCTGAATGCAAATTTAAGGAGACAAAGAAGACTCACTTCAATCCTCACCGAAATATGTCACAGATAATAACAAATTCAGAGATATCAGAAAAGGTCAAACGGCATTTCCTGAAATCCAGAAATCAAGCTTAAAAACCATCTTTTGTGTTTCCCTCTACCATGATTTGTTTTGGGTAAGTCAGTCAAGAGTTGGTGTATATGGACTTCCCTGGTGGCGCAGTGGTTAGGAATCCGCCTGCCAATGCAGGGGACGTGGGTTTAAGCCCTGGTCTGGGAAGATCCCACATATCGTGGAGCAACTAAGCCCGTGCGCCACAACTACTGAGCCTGCACTCTAGAGCCCGCGAGCCACAACTACTGAGCCCGTGAGCCACAACTACTGAAACCTGTGTGCCTAGAGCCTGTGCTCTGCAACAAGAGAAGCTACCGCAATGAGAAGGCCGCACACCGCAACGAAGAGTAGCCCCTGCTCGCCGCAACTAGAGAAAGCCCGCGCACAGCAACGAAGACCCAACACAGCCAAAAATAAATAAATTAATAAATAAATAAATTTATTTAAAAAAAAAGAGTTGGCATATGGCTGGCTCTACCCCTCCTGTAGGCTCAGTCTTGCTCCCGCCACCACCAAATGCGTATGTTGAAGTTCTAACCCCCATTATCCCAGAAAATGACTGTATTTGGAGATGTAGCCTTTAAGGAGGTAATTAAGGTAAAATGAGATCATATGGGTAGCTCCTAATCCAATCTGATTGGTGTCCTTATAAGAAGAGGTGATTAGGACACAGGCACAGAGGGAAGATCATGTGAAGATACAGGGAGAAGATGGCTGTCTATAAGACAAAGAGAGAAGCCTTAGAAGAAACCAACTCTGCTGACACCTTGATCTTGTACGTCAAATTTCTGCTATTTAAGCCACCCAGTCTCTGGTGCTTTATTATGGCAGCCATACCAAATACTTTGATTCTCTCTTTTTAATTGTGACAAATATATTTTAAATACAAAATCTAATGCTTGGGTTCCTCATATATTTAAGTTCCTCAAATACTTAAATGCAAAATTACTGTATAATCCAGCTATTCCACTCCTAGGTATATACCCAAAAGAACTGAAGGCAAGGACTCAAATACATACTGGTACACAAATGATCATAGCAGTATTATTGACAATAGCCAAAAGGTGGAGACACCACAAGTGCCCATGAAGAGATGAATGGATAAACAAAATGGGTTATATACATACAACGGAATATTATTTGGCCATAAAAAGGAATGCAGTACTGACACATGCTACAACATGGATGAACCTTGAAAACATTATGCTAAGTGAAGTAAGCCAGACACAAAAGGCCACATACTGTATGACTCTGTTGATATGAAATATCCAGAACTGGCAAATCCATAGAGATAGAAAGTAGAATAAAGGTTACCAGGGGCTGGGGGGGAGAAGGAAATGAAGAGTTAGTGTTTAATGGGCACAAAGCTGCTGCTGATGAAAAAATTCTGGAAATGGATAACGGCCATGGTTGTACAACACTGTGAATGTGCTTAATGCCACTTAATTGTACACTTAAAAATAGTTAAATTTATGTTATGTATATTTACCACAATTTTTTAAATCAACAAAAGCAAAAACCAATGCTTAGGCAAACTGTGGGATTTTTATATTTTGTGGAAATTTCCTTATATCATTAAAATATATATAATTTTTTGCAGTCCAGACTCTCTTAGTCTGAGTCTCAATTGGAGGCTTGGTGATGGCTTGCTGTTCATACTTTTTTGTTTCCTCCAACCACATATAAATGTGTCTTGTAAGAAAATATTCCAGTGGAGATCCCCAGCTTGGCCAGCAAGCCAGGAGAACAATATTTGTGAGGATATGCAAAGAAGAAGGGATAAACCAGTGGTTGGTGGATATAAATCTTACCTTTGGCTTTCTTCGGATGGGACTGGAGGCACTGATCTTGCCTGAGGCATTGACTTTGCCGTCCACCATCAGGGAAGAAATTTCTACCTCTCTGATGGCAATAAATCTGCCTTCAGCAGATAAAGCACTAAAGGACTACATTCCCAAAGGCACTTGCTGATGCCCGTGTGGAGCCAGGTTCACAGGCGGGGAGGCATCGCATGTACACCGTGCCCATTCACGGTTTGAGGATGGCCTGGCGCAGTAGCTGGATGCAGCTTTGCTTGCTCAGGGTACATCCACATTAGCTCCCGTGCCGCTGGGAGAGCAGAGTGGCTTCGCCTCCCAGGTGGGTAAGGTGAGAAAACCCACATTCAGCCAGGCAGTACCGATGGGTAATTACTGTGAGTATCTTTGTGATGCGGAGGTTTTCTGAATGTGCCACAGAGGCCTTATCAAAAAAGTGCTGGGACAGGTCATCCTGGAAATGGGACAGTAGTGCCTAGGAGAATATAAGGCGGGCTGAAGTGGCTGCCTCATAGAAACAGGTCCAAATGTTCAAGTGAAGCAGAGAGGGGTAAAATGAGAGCAGAATATTTGAGGAAAGGAAGAAGTCCCTGTGGGAAACTCATTTTGAATAAACTCAATCTGCAAAACTGTAGATTTACAAAATAAGTAAATAGGATGGGTGAGCATGATTTTTGCTTATAAGATTCCTTTCAATAACATTTGAATGAAATTAAATGAAAGTGGAGTCCTCCCTTTTAAGAGCTTATCTATCAGAGAGACAGAGGGATGTCCAAAGCCTGGGCTCTGGCTAACTGTGAGACCCGTTTAAACCTCATCTTAGTTTTCTTATTTGCAAAAGGAAAGGACTGGGCTAAATATGATCTCTAAGGTACTTTTAATCTCAAAGTGCTTCCCCCATCGTATAAAATGCGATCAGTTTGTATTTGACATCAGGCTTACATAAAGTTCATAGCACATCACCTGGTAAGTGTGGTCAATGAATTTACTGTGTTGGTTAAAATCAAAAGTCCAGGGCTTCCCTGGTGTCACAGTGGTTGAGAATCTGCCTGCCAATGCAGGGGACACGGGTTCGAGCCCTGGTCTGGGAAGATCCCACATGCCGCGGAGCAAATGGGCCCGTGAGCCACAATTACTGAGCCTGCGCGTCTGGAGCCTGTGCTCCGCAACAAGAGGGGCCACGATAGTGAGAGGCCCGCGCACCGCGATGAAGAGTGGCCCCCGCTTGCCACAACTAGAGCAAGCCCTCGCACAGAAACGAAGACCCAACACAGCCATAAATAAATAAATAAATAAAATTTAAAAAAAAAAAAGAATGCATGTTCTGGGCTTCCCTGGTGGCGCAGTGGTTGAGAATCTGCCTGCTAATGCAGGGGACACGGGTTCGAGCCCTGGTCTGGGAGGATCCCGCATGCCGTGGAGCAGCTGGGCCCGTGAGCCACAACTACTGAGCCTGCGCGTCTGGAGCCTATGCTCCGCAACAAGAGAGGCCGCGATGGTGAGAGGCCCGTGCACCGCGATGAAGAGTGGCCCCGCTTGCCGCAACTGGAGGAAGCCCTCGCACGGAAACGAAGACCCAACACAGCCAATAAATAAATAAATAAATAAATAATAATTAAGGGTGCTAATAATTAAAAAAAAAAAAAAAAAAGAATGCATGTTCTTTTAGGGTGCACATGGAACACTTGCAAAACAGACATGCATGTATCTCCTTCAATATATTCCCAATGAACAATATGATATAGATCAGGTTCTCCAACTGCATTTTAATGAAATTTGAAATTAATTTTGAAAAGATAAATTTTTAGGGAATTCCCTGGCAGTCCAATGGTTAGGACTCTGCCCTTTCAGTGCTGAGGGCCCGGGTTCAATCCCTGGTGGAGGAACTAAGATCCCACAAGCTGCACGGCATGGCCAAAATAAAAATAAATAAATAAATAAATAAAACTCTTCTAAAAAATAAGGTTTATTTTTTAAAAAAAAGATAAATTTATAAAATATTTGGAAACCAAATAAAATATTGCTAAATGACTCTTGGAAATATTTAAAACTGGATGATGGTGAAAACACCACACGTCAAAATTGGTGGGACACAGACAGTGAAAGCACTATTTTAAAGGGAAATTTATAGCTTTATATACATTTATCAGGAAACAAGAAAGGTTAAGAAAGACCTGAGGCTAAGCATTCAACTCAAATACTGGAAAAGAAGCAGCAGAACCAAATGAAAGAAACAAGAAGGGAATAACTATTAGGGCAGAAATCAACAAAATATAGAACAACTGAGATGACTAACAAAACTAAAAGCTTATTCTATGAAAAGATTAATAAGATAAAAGTCTTGGACTTCCCTGGCGGTCCAGTGGTTAAGACTCTGTGCTTCCACTGCAGGGGGCACAGGTTCGATCCCTGGTGGGGGAACTAAGAAACTAAGCTCTCTGCATGCTGCTCGGCGCCTCCAAAAAAGAAAAAAAATTTCCCTCCACGTTTGGCCTTCCTTGCTGGTGCAGTGGTTAGGAATCCGCCTGCCAATGCAGGGGACACAGGTTCGATCCCTGGTCCAGGAAGATCCCACATGCCATGGAGCAACTAAGCCCGTGCACCACAACTACAGAGCCTGTGATCTAGAGCCCGCGAGCCACAACTACTGAGTCCACGTGCCACAACTACTGAAGCCCGCGCGCCTAGAGCCCGTGCTCCGCAACGAGAAGCCACCGCAATGAGAAGCCCGCGCACCACAACGAAGAGTAGCCCGCGCTCACCACAACTAGAGAAAGCCCGTGTGCAGCAACGAAGACCCAATGCAGCCAAAAATAAATAAATTAAAAAAAAAAAATCTCTGTACTTCACAGCCTTTGTCTCTGTGCATTACCAATCACAGCATCAGCCTTTTTCTACCATTGAATAGGAGACCCATCTAGTTACCACAAAAAAAGTCATAAAGAACACTAAATGGGGGAAACACTTCTACTCTGTTAAACATCTTTATTTTTCCACTTATTTTTTTAAGAAAAATAATCTAAATTCACACAAATAGTCTTGAAGCTTTTACCTTGTTTGGGTGAGAGATTTAACTTCTGTGCTTATAAAAAATATGTTGTGGGGAGGAATAATGATTTACCTAATTAAGTTAGCTTTGTACATCTCCCTCAAGCTCTAGTCCGTTGCCAGGTATTCGAGTATACATAGAAAAACGTACACCAAAATCCTCTCCAAAGAAAATAAATCAAACTGTCCAAAGATTAAATACTAAGGAGAGTAAATGAAATTCTCTGTAGCTTAATCTGAATTAAGAATCTTATGCTTCTCTATGTATCTTCGAGACCTGTCAGCTGTGGCAGTCTCCCTTTCTAGCCATGGAAGAGCATATTCTTGTTTATTGGCAAAGCTGTCACCATTTAATTGGTATCACATTCTGACTTGTACAAGTAACGTTCTTCACTTTAAAAACCTGGAGGGTGGGCTTCTCTGGTGGTGCAGTGGTTAAGAATCTGCCTGCCAATGCAGGGGACATGGGTTCGAGCCCTGGTCCGGGAAGATTTCACATGCTGCAGAGCAACTAAGCCCGTGTGCCACAACTACTGAGCCTGCGCTCTAGTGCCTGCGAGCCACAGCTACTGAAGCCCGGGTGCTTAGAGCCTGTGCTCCGCAGCAAGAGAAGCCACTGCAATGAGAAGCCCGCACACCGCAATGAAGAGTAGCCCCCGCTCGCCGCAACTAGAGAAAGCCCGCCCGCAGCAATGAAGACCAAACACAGCCAGAAAAAAAAAAACAAAAACCCTGGAGGGTACTGGGTTATTGGGCAAACTTCTAACTACTGTTCAAATGTTTCTAGGAAACTGAACTAATTGTTCCAATGGATGATGGAAAACATAGCAAGATATCAAGAAATCCAAAGCAATATGGGTGAAGTCTTATTTAGCATCCTGCAGTACACTGCCAACCATGACTTTAAATCTCAAACATGGTATTCAAG
Source organism: Balaenoptera ricei (assembly GCF_028023285.1). Lineage (NCBI taxonomy): Eukaryota > Metazoa > Chordata > Mammalia > Artiodactyla > Balaenopteridae > Balaenoptera > Balaenoptera ricei. The sequence continues at coordinate 8,550,947 of NC_082652.1, read as the reverse complement.
TGGAGAATAAATGAGTGTTTCCTTGCTGTAAAAAAAAAAAAAAAAAAAAAGAATCTTATGCTTAATAGTGTTTCTATGGAGTTAGTAACTATATTCGTCTCCTACTGATGCTGTAACAAACTATGACAAATTCAGTGGCTTAAGAAAACACAAATATATTATTTTACAGTTCTGGAGATCAGAAATCCAAAATGGGTCTAATGGGCCAAAATCAAGGTGTTGGCAGGCTGTGTTCCTTCAGGAGGCGCTGGGGGGAATCCATTTCTTGCCTTTTCCAGAAACCTTCATTGTTTGGCTCATGGCCTCCAATTAGCAATCTCATCACTCTCACCTGTGCTTCTGTTGTCACAGGCCTTTTCTGACTCTGACCTTCAGCCCCTCTTCCATTTTTTAAGAACCCTTGTGATTAAACTCACCTGGATAATTCAGGATACTCTTCCCCATCTTAAAATCCTTAACTTAATCACATCTGCAAAGTCCCTTTTGCCATATAAAGTAACACAGTCACAGGTTGCAGGGATTAGAACACTGATATCCTCAGGGGGATCATTATTCTGCCCCCACAGTAATTAAGACACCATCTGGGAAAGTTATCAGATTTGACACTAACGAGACTGTATCTTCAGGTCCTATTTTCCTGAGTCTGTTGGGTAATCCTTCCAAATATTTAGGTATCTAATAGTTTCCAAGTAAATTTGAGAAGATATTACATCGTATGCTAATGTCGGGGAACATGATGAAATGTATGGGGGTTCCAATAACTAGCATCTCCACAAGCATGACTTCTCCCATTTCAAGGTGACCCCCACAATCCTCATTATCCCTTAAACTTACATAACATATCAAGCAATGGAACCATAAAAATAGTCCCACATAATATTACACAATGATTTAGTGGACAAAATGATTTCACAGCATTTTAAAGCTACATAATGAAATATTTAAGAGCAAAGATTCTGGAATCAGACAGACATGGACTCAAATCCTGACTGAACCCCTTGCATGATCTAAGTCTCAGTTTTACTCCTCAGTGCCCACCTAGGTTCACATGAGACCAAGTGAAAGGAAGCCCATAAAGCTTTTAGCAGCATATTAGCTGCTGTTATTACTATCATAAAGGCGATATCATATTTGACACAATAACACCGATCCCCATGTTACATATAAAGAAACATACTCCCGGGTTTCCCTAGTGGCACAGTGGTTAAGAATCCGCCTGCCAATGCAGGGGGACACAGGTTCGAGCCCTGGTCGGGAAGATCCCACATGCCGCGGAGCAACTAAGCCCGTGCGCCACAACTACTGAAGCCCGCGTGCCTAGAGCCTGTGCTCCGCATCAAGAGAAGCCATCGCAATGAGAAGCCCGTGCACCACAACGAAGAGTAGGCCCCACTCACCACAACTAGAGAAAGCCTGTGCGCAGCAACAAGAGACCCAACGCAGCCTAAATAAATAACTAAATAATAAAATAAATTTATAAAACAAAAAAGAAACATACTCCCCAAAAGTAAATAGCTCATCTAAGGATGCATAACTAGTAAATAATCATATATATCCCAGTGCCTGGCACACACTGTATCCACTCCTGAATACCTTTGTTTTCAGTAATATCAGATACAACCCCCGCAAGTCGACCTCACAACTGCTCCATCACCTTTTGTATTCGCAGCTTTTTTCCTATCCATCCTCTATTCTCTGTTGCCTACCAAAGGATGTGGTCTCTGAGGACTTTATAGTACCCTGAAACCAAATGTCAAATGTGCTGAGATTTTAAGGCACAGTTTCAGAAACAGGTCCAGCTCATCTGCAAGAATATCATACTTCCCATTTTCTCCATTTTGATAAGCTACAATTCCCCCCACTCACTGAATGGGAGGAAACATTTGCAGATCATATATCTGATAAGGAATTGTAGCTGCAATATATAAAGAACACTTACAACCTAAAATAGACAAATAACCCAATTAAGAAATGGGCAAAGGATCTGAACAGACATTTCTGCAAAGATGTACAAATGGCCTATAAGCACCTGAAAAGCTCAAGATTAATCACTATGAAAATGCAAACTAAACATTTATATATATATATACACATTTACATATACATATTTGAGTGTAGGCCAATTATATTTCATATTAATTTCTTTCAGGGCTCCTAACGGGATATTAGAAAATATTTCTTTTTAAAGGGACTTTGAGTCTAATAGGTTGAGACCCACTGATCTAGCAGATATGGTCAACATACGGCCTATTAGATATGGAACATACGGCTATGTTCCACACCGGCTTTAGCCTCAAGGACTCCATGGGGAAAGCAACAGTATAATTATAAAGTGATTTATTCCTCACTTCTGCTACCAACTTGTTCTTTATTTAGGGAATGTGCTGTTTCTGGAGATATATAATTACACATTTGGAGCACATGCATCTGTCATTATGTTATACAATGACAGATTTTACAACGTCTACGTGCCAGATAAGTGAATCTTACATCTATAAATGCCTGAACGTTAATTTAAACGTTTTTTTCATTGAAGCATACAGCTTCATCTGACTGGCCTTTTGCATCTCGAGGCCACTGTAATGACTGTGCTGTAACCAAACGACGCCCTAATATGCAGAGGTCAGCCACTGCTGGCCTCGCAACTAAATGGTAACAGACTGATGAGCTTTTTGGAGTTCTTTTGGAGCTTTTTATAGGAACTTATTTCTTTTTATGCACTATTAATCTATTTATTGCTGCTCTTAGCATTGGTGGCCTCAAGCAGTGCCTCCCATCTCTAATTTGCTGCATTCATACAAACATTTGTTTTAACGCCCACATTACCAGTGACAGTACATTTTTCATCTCTTGGAACCTAGCGCTATAGCCAAAGCCTTTTCAATCCCAACTTTCAAAAGCCTTCTAGCTTAAGAAAAAAACCGAACATTTATTATAAGCTTACGGGGGTACCTTAAGGGCAAAAGTGAACCAAGGAGGCAGAACCAGGAAGTAGAAACTCAGCAGAAACCAAAGAGGCCATTTTCTTAGTATTGCTCACCTCTGCTCCCTTTGCCTGTCCAGTTTCTTTCTTTTGCTTCTGTAAACTCCCCTTCTTGGCTTCTCCATAAACATGACTCTGCCACAAACCCTGAGGTTACATCAGCTCAGTTCTGGTCACTTGCAGAGAACAAAGAGCTGCCTCTCTCCCAGTGCCAGTCCCAGAGGAGAGAATCAGATTGGTCCTTTTGGGTTAGGTTTCCCTGTGGTCCGACTGATAAGGTCATGTAGTATAAAAATGGCTGCTGGGGCCACCTCTGTGAGGAAGGGCAGTTTTTAGAGGAAGAATGTTGTGATAAACTGGCTTACCATGCATCAAAGGAAACGGACAATCCAGACTGTTGGAACTTTGTCTAAAATAAAAATAATTTCTGTGTGAGGGTCTGAGGTGCTCCCCTATGAAGAAAGAACATGAGGTTTGGCCCCATTATTATGTGGTAGGTACTTTTTTTCTGAGGACCTTGATTGTCTACTCCGTTTCTTTCTTTCTTCCTTCCTTTCTTTCTTTCTCTTTCTTTTTCTTTCTTTCTTTTTCTTTTCTTTCTTTCTTTCTTTCTTTCCTTTTCTTCCTTCCTTCCTTTCTCTCTTTTTTTAATTTGATATAATTCACATACCATAAAAGCCACCTTTTTATTTTTTTAATTTTGTGTTATTAAAATAATTTTATTTATTTATTTATTTTGGCTCGCCGGGTCTTAGTTGTGGCACACGGGATCTTCGTTGCGGCATGCAGCCTTCTTAGTTGGGCATGCGAACTCTTAGTTGCTGCATGCATACGGGATCTAGTTCCCCGACCAGGGATCGAACCTAGGCCCCCTGAATTGGGAGCGCACAGTCTTACCCACTGGACCACCAGGGAAGTCCTACAACCTTTTTAAAATGTACAAATCAGTGACTTTTAGTAAATTCACAAGCGTTCTGCAACTATCACCATTATCTGTTTTCCAGACCACTTTCATGATCCCAGATGGGAACCTCATACTCGGTAGCAATCACTCCCCATTATTTCTTTCCCCCAGTCCTAAGCAACCACGGATCAACTCTCTGTCTCTGTGGATTTGCCTATTCTGGGCATTTCATAAAAATAGAATCATACAATATGTAGCCTTTTGTACTTGGCTTCTTTCACTTAGCATAGTTTTCAAGCTTCATACACATTGTAGCATGTGTCAGTGTTTCATTCCTTTTTATGGCTAAATATTCCATTGTATGGATAGACCACATTTTATTTATCCATTCATCAGTAGATGGACATTTAAGTTACTTCCACTTTTTGGGGCTTATGAATAATGCTACTATGAACATTCATGTACAAGTTTTTACATGAACGTATCTTTTTAAAAATTTTTGTTTATTTATTTATTTATGGCTGCATTGGGTCTTTGTTGCTGCGGGCGGGCTTCCTCTAATTGCCTTGAGCGGGGGCTACACTTCGCTGTGGTGCACAGGCTTCTTATTGCGGTGGCTTCTCTTGTTGTGGAGCATGGGCTCTAGGAGCGAGGGCTTCAGTAGTTGTGGCACATGGGTTCAGTAGTTGTGGCTTGTGGGCTCTACAGCACAGGCTCAGTAGTTGTGGCACACGGGCTTAGTTGCTCCGCAGCATGTGGGATCTTCCTGGACCAGGGCTCAAACCTGTGTCCCCTGCATTGGCAGGCGAATTCTTAACCACTGTGCCACCAGGGAAGCCCCAAAATGTTTTCTTAAAGCAGCTGCACCATTTTACTTTCCCACCAGCAGTATATGAATACTCCAGTTTCTCCAGCCTTGCCATCTTTTGATTATACCCATGCTAGTGGGATGCAGTGGTGTCTCACTGTGATTTTGATTTGCATTTCCCTAGTGACCAATGATATTGAACATCTTTTCATATCCTTATTGACCTTTTGTGTATCTGCTTTGTAGAAATGTCTGTTCAAACCTTTTGCCCATTTTTAGTTGGGTTGTCATTTTACTGATGAGTTATAAGAGTTAAAGAACTCTTTAAGATTTTAGACCCTTCTCAGATATATGATTTTTCCCATTCTGTGGGTTGTCTTCTTTTTCTCAATAATGGCCTTTGATGCACAAAAGTTTTAAATTTTCATAAAGTCCAATTTATCTACTTTTTTTCTTTTGTCACCTGAACTTCAGGTGTCATATCTAAAAAACCACTGCCTAATTCAAGGTCACAAAGATTTACACCTATGTCTTCATATGACTCATAGTTTTAACTCTTACATTTAGGTCTTTGATCCATTTTGAGTTAATTCTCATATATGGTAAGAGGTAGGGGTCCAACTTCATCATTTGCATGTGAATATCCAGTTGTTCCAGCACCATTTGTTGAAAAGACTATTCTTTCTTTGCTGAGTTGTCTTAACATCTTTACTAAAAATCTTGGTGTTTTTTTTTTTAAGCTAAATTCCCAGAGTTGCTCAATAACTGACTACACTCAGCCAAGCATACAATATGCAACTGAATGTGATTAAGATTATGTGAAGGGCGGCTGCGCAGCGTCGGCAGGGAGCGCGGGCTGCGAAGAGGCGGGCCAGGCCGAGCTGGGCGAGGGGCAACGCGGACCGGGGAGGCGGCGGCGGCGGCAACCTGGGCCTCGCGGCTCAGCCGCGCATCGAAGCAGGCCTCCGCGGCGTGCGCCCCTCGCCGAGCCCGCCCCGGGCCGGCGAGCGCTGGTCACCCACCGAGGCTCAGGCCGCTGCCGCGGCGAGTTCTTGAAATCATGAATCCTGTTTATAGCCCGGGTTCTTCTGCGGTTCCCTATGCAAATGCCAAAGAAATTGGTTATCCAGCTGTTTCCCCGTGGGTTACGCAGCAGCTCCTGCCTATTCCCCCAACACGTACCCTGGAGCGAATCCTACCTTCCAAACCGGTTACACTCCTGGCACACCTTACAAAGTGTCCTGTTCCCCCACCAGCGGGGCGGTGCCACCGTACTCCTCCTCCCCCAACCCCTACCAGACCGCTGGACATGCCGTGCGAAGTGCCTAGCCCCAGCAGAGCGCGCACGCACAGCAAGGCACGCACTACCCCCAGCCCCTGTATGCAGCACCCCCTCACGTCATCCACCCCACCACAGTGGTGCAGCCCAACGGCATGCCAATGCCAGCGACGGTGTCCCCTGCTCCCATCCCTCTGCCTAGAGGCAACGGGGTCACCACGGGCACGGTGGCGGGGACCACTATAGCCATGTCAGCGGGTACCTTGCTGACTGCCCGCCCACTCCCCAACTCCTGTCGCCCCCCACCCCGTCACTGTGCCCACTTATCGGGCCCCAGGAACACCCACCTACAGCTATGTGCGCCCTCAGTGGTGATCACCCTGCAAACGTTTGCGGATGGAGCTGTGCAGTCACATCGTGGAGGTTCCACAGCTGGTGCTGCAGGCCTCGTGCCTCCAACCAGGACTTTCTTCTTAATGCTCTGGACACTTAGCTAAACAATACTACGGCCGGCCCAGCAGGTCCCAGCGCCCTCAGTCTCCAACTGACTCTGTGGGTTGGTCTTAAAGCAAATCCTGTTTGGTGGGCTGCCAGGCAATTTTTTAGCTAACTGTAATGATAAAAAGGGAGTATTAATCTATTCTGAATCATATCTAGCTGAATGCATGTTTAAAAAAAAACAACAACACAAAAACAAAGCTTGTTCCATCTACCTGCAGTGACTGATGCAGAACCATCATATGTAAAATCCAAAGGAATGGAAAAGTATTTTACAACTTGTATCATTAATGCACTCTTGTAATGTATGCAAAGTCAAAGTGAATTTCTTCACAGAGCATCTGAAATCTCTTCGATGATTCTTCAGCCTTTTGGGGTTGACGTGGGTTGCCAATTGGAAACATGGACTTCTACTTTCCACCCATCTGTTCCTTTTGCATGGACTGCACTGGGAGAGAGTTGCAGGGACAGGCAGAGTGTGGGGAGGCCACCGCTGCTTGGGGTGCAGCCAGGTTAATGGCTTTCTCTCCATTTAGGCGTGTGGGGTCAGTGTGATGTGGACGTCCTTAGGGATTACCATGAATCCAGTTAGGGACAAAAGGTGGTTTATGTATCAGCAAAGCAATTTTCTCTGCTATATAAATTTTCATTACAAATCTCTTACAGATAGAGATGATGCTTTCTATATGTTTAATGGAAAAGTCCTATGCAGAGCGATATTATTTTCCTGGGATGGAAGATATGTGAAAGAGAACCAGCCACACTTGGAGAAGGTATTGGCCTCTCCTTTATTTAGCTTAGAAAAATCATTCCTTTTTTCTCCCCCCAGCCGGGGGAAATGTTTGAATCACCTGAAAACATATGTAGGCATTGTTGTTCTCCCTCCCACAAAGAAGGGCAAAGACTTCATTCAGCTGTGTGTTATGAAGAAAGTTGTATATTTAAGAACTTTTAAAAGGGAACAGGACTTTATTGGATATTGATTGTTTCTTGTAGAGAGGCAGGGCTGTGGCTGTGTTTCGGCCCATGCACTTGATGGGGACTTGTCTTCTGAGAGCATCTGGAGGGGACTCGTGGAGATGGCTGTGGGGAGGTGTGAGGGAAGGGCTGGCGCCTGTTGTCTGTGAGCCCCTTCGGCCATCTCTTCTTGCGGCTGAGGACACTCGGCACAAAGCACGTGTGGACAGCAAAGGGCCAGGCAGCATCAGAACGTGTTTGCCTGCCGGAACTTATTACAGAAAGGATTTTGTGTTTAAAATCTGAATATTGTACATAATAAACCAAGAGGATTTTTTTGCCTAAACGTGCCCAACTTGTATCGATGGGTGTGTGTGTGTGTCTGTCTGTCCTCAGATGAAGTCAGGGGGGGTGGGGGGTGAGGGCTGTTCCCTTTCAGCGATCTGTCAGGGGCGGGGTGCCTCTGCTCCACCCCGTCGTTGTTTCAAGCGCTGTGGGCCTCAGGTGGGGGGGGGGGCACCTTACTCTCCTTACAGCTCCGGCAGCTGGTCAGGGCTCCGGCACTGGGGTGGCATTCAGCCCCGGATGGTGAGTGGGATACCTGACCCCTGAGCCTTTGGTAACCTTATTTTTTATAGTGAGTACTCTTCATAATTTTCTTTTTCACATTTTCTTTTATAAGAAATTTAGGAATATTTTTGCATGGATCATTGTAAACAGAAGATTTATTTCTGTTTAACCTACCTTTGTATGTGTGTATTCGTGTGTGTGTGCGTGTGTGTGTGTGGCAGCCATTTACCCCAGGCACAGTGTCCACTTCTTCAACTCTTTGTTGGTAATTCCATCTGTGTAGTGGCCAGTTTGTAACATCGATATGTTCTCCAGGGCCTGAACTGATCCAGTAACAGAGAAGCTGGTTTCCCCAGTTTAGTGTAATAAGTTAGGAGAAAATATGATTTTAGTATATGTTTTTTAAAAGTCCCAAACAGAGTGCACCTACACAGATACACACATGCGACTACCTGTAAGGGTTAGAGTCATTTGAATTCAGGAGGAAGTTATGAGAAATTATATAGGCTATTTCTTCCAGCTTGCCTGAGACTTGGCACACACAGGGTGAATGTTTTCACGAGCACTGAATTAAATGGTGTTTTCAAGAGAAAGAAAAGAGTGGGTTGCGTTTTCTCCCCATTTATATCAGCTTTATAAACACTTTCCCCCCTGTAATTTCTAAAAAAATCTTGCTTCCCTTTTGTGAAGTTGAGTTGGGAGACTTCATCAAATACTTTTGCATTATGGAATACATCTGTGTGGAAATCTTTTCAATTTTGAAACTATCAGGGCATCAGCTATCAAATGTGAAAGGTAGATCTTGTCTAGCAGGTAAGAATCTGGATATAATGAATAGTAACAAAAACTATCATATGTTGTAATTTTAGCAGCATTTAGTTCCAGTAAAATTAAGGAATACAGCTTCTGTTATAAAGTTGCATAATTTGATATCCTAAGCACAACAGTAGAACATTCAGAGAAATTTTGCATTTTTTATATGACATTCCTAATTTGAGAGTCTTTCAGCTAAATTACAGTTATTTTAGAAGTTGAGACAGGCAAATAAAGGAACTAATTCCTATAAACATAGATATCATCATGGACATTTTAAAAAATTTTTGTTCTACAGCCTTCCCCTAAGGTTTAGAAGGTATGTTTCTCTGCTTAGGGAAACCCTGTTTGGATCTGGGCCAGATGACTGAAAGTTTCACGATGAGTGATGGTCCCATCAGCTTGCTGCCTCTGAGAACTGAGGCCAGCATCAGGGCCAGGGCCATTTGTGACAAGCACAGAAGCGCTTCCAGAATCTTTTGTCTCTTGTGTTTGATCTTTTCTCAACATTCTTGTTGGTTTAGTTATTAGGCCTACCAGTTGTATTATATGACTCCGTTTCTTGAGTGCTATGCAAATGTAGTATTTACAGGAGCTGAGAGTGGTCCTGAGCCGTGGGCTGGACACCTGGTCGGTACTCGGTACTCGCCCTGCCCTTCCCAAGCTGTGCATGCAGTGCCTCACTCCATCTGCTGGCATCAGCACTTCAAACAAGAGGAAATAGATTCTTGGGGCTTGGGATATACTAATCTCTGGTAGTGCTGTCCTGGCAGCAGGTGGTGAAAGGATGGCAGGAACCAGACGCATCAGTATTGGGGCCTACTTTTTAAGGAAACTCAGACTTCTTCACCTGTCCTTTGTAAACATTTGGAAACAGTATTACTCCGACCAGTTGGGCCACCTTCTCCCTATCTGGCAGCTAACAGCTGGACGCCCCAGTTCTTGCCAGCCTGGGCACTGCCCAGATGGGACGCCTGCCTGACACCCTCTGGCCGTGCAAGGGCAGGCTTAAGGGTGTGGGGCTTGAGGTGGGGTACAGCTTCTGGTTCTTCTCTTGGTGCTAAGGACGGGGTGTGTCTCTAGAGAGGAGTGGTTGGCACAGGGGAAGGGTGGACTGCGTGACTCTCCTCTCTAGTACATTTCAAATGTTGGTGTGTTTTTTTTCTCCTGAGCTGTTTATTGCTCAACCTGAGCTTTCTGAAAGGAGCCTGCAGAGGACACGCTGCAGAGGAGGGTCTGATCTTTTCAGGTAGAAACTTGCAGAGTTGATCTTACATGTTTCAGAGTATTTGCCTCTTTCCCCACCCTATTCACTTGAAGAACAGAAAACCTCTGAGGTAATCTTATTTGAATCCCCAGGACCAATGCCAAGTCACTTGGGACAGGGAGACCAAGGAAAGGCTGGCATCTCTGTGCAGGGAGCCTGCAGTGAGCTTCAGGGGATGCTGTGCTCCCAGGTCTGGTGTGTTGGAGATGACAAGTGTCTTATCTTGGTCTCCTGAGCCCTGTTTGAGTCTCCTGTAGGTCCTCGTGCAGACCAGCAGTCAGTAGAATAATTGGGCTGGACCTGAGGCCAGCTCTCATGTGTTCCTGGTGGGGTTACTGTGATGGCCACTCAAGAGGGACCCCAGGGAGCCACTGTTACTGACTAGGAAATGGTTCCTTTTTTTTTTTTAATCAGTCATCAATTTTATACACATCAGTGTATATATGTTAATCCCAATCGCCCAATTCAGCACACCACCATCCCCACCCCACCGCAGTTTTCCCCCCTTGGTGTCCATACGTTTGTTCTCTACATCTGTGTCTCAACTTCTGCCCTGCAAACCGGTTCATCTGTACCATTTTTCTAGGTTCCACATACATGCGTTAATATACGATATTTGTTTTTCTCTTTCTGACTTACTTCACTCTGTATGACAGTCTCAAGATCCATCCACGTCTCAACAAATGACTCAATTTTGTTTCTTTTTATGGGTGAGTAATATTCCATTGTATATATGTACCACAACTTCTTTATCCAGTCGTCTGTCGATGGGCATTTAGGTTGCTTCCATGACCTGGCTTTTGTAAATAGTGCTGCAATGAACATTGGGGTGCATGTGTCTTTTTGAATTATGGTTTTCTCTGGGTATATGCCCAGTAGTGGGATTGCTGGGTCATATGGTAATTCTATTTTTAGTTTTTTAAAGAACCTCCATACTGTTCTCCATAGTGGCTGTATCAATTTACATTCCCACCAACAGTGCAAGAGGGTTCCCTTTTCTCCACACCCTCTCCAGCATTTGTTGTTTGTAGATTTTCTGATGATGCCCATTCTAACTGGTGTGAGGTGATACCTCATTGTAGTTTTGATTTGTATTTCTCTAATAATTAGTGATGTTGAGCAGCTTTTCATGTGCTTCTTGGCCATCTGTATGTCTTCTTTGGAGAAATGTCTATTTAGGTCTTCTGCCCATTTTTGGATTGGGTTGCTTATTTCTTTAATATTGAGCTGAATGAGCTGTTTATATATTTTGGAGATTAATCCTTTGTCCGTTGATTCGTTTGCAAATATTTTCTCCCATTCTGAGGGTTGTCTTTTCGTCTTGTTTATGGTTTCCTTTGCTGTGCAAAAGCTTTGAAGTTTCATTAGGTCCCACTTGTTTATTTTTGTTTTTATTTCCAGTACTCTAGGAGGTGGATCAAAAAAGATCTTGCTGTGATTTATGTCAAAGAGTGTTCTTCCTATGTTTTCCTCTAAGAGTTTTATAGTGTCCGGTCTTACATTTAGGTCTCAAATCCATTTTGAGTTTATTTTTGTGTATGGTGTTAGGAAGTATTCTAATTTCATTCTTTTACATGTAGCTGTCCAGCTTTCCCAGCACCACTTATTGAAGAGACTGTCTTTTCTCCATTGTATATCTTTGCCTCCTTTGTCATAGATTAGCTGACCATAGGTGCATGGGTTTATCTCTGGGCTTTCTATCTTGTTCCATTGATCTATGTTTCTGTTTTTGTGCCAGTACCATATTGTCTTGATTACTTTAGCTTTGTAGTATAGTCTGAAGTCAGGGAGTCTGATTCCTCCAGCTCCGTTTTTTCCCCTCAAGACTGCTTTGGCTATTCAGGGTCTTTTGTGTCTCCATACAAATTTTAAGATTTTTTGTTCTAGTTCCGTAAAAAATGCCATTGGTAATTTGATAGGGATTGCATTGAATCTGTAGATTGCTTTGGGTAGTATAGTCATTTTCACAATATTGATTCTTCCAATCCAAGAACATGGTATATCTCTCCATCTGTTGGTATCATCTTTCATTTCTTTCATCAGTGTCTTATAGTTTTCTGCATACATGTCTTTTGTCTCCCTAGGTAGGTTTATTCCTAGGTATTTTGTTCTTTTTGTTGCAATGGTAAATGGGAGTGTTTCCTTAATTTCTCTTTCAGATTTTTCATCATTAGTGTATAGGAATGCAAGAGATTTCTGTGCATTCATTTTGTATCCTGCAACTTTACCAAATTCATTGATTAGCTCTAGTAGTTTTCTGGTGGCATTTTTAGGATTCTCTATGTATAGTATCATGTCATCTGCAAACTGTGACAGTTTTACTTCTTCTTTTCCAATTTGTATTCCTTTTATTTCTTTTTCTTCTCTGATTGCTGTGGCTAGGACTTCCAAGACTATGTTGGATAATAGTGGTGGGAGTGGACATCCTTGTCTTGTTCCTGATCTTAGAGGAAATGCTTTCAGTTTTTCACTGTTGAGAATGATGTTTGCTGTGGGTTTGTCGTATATGGCCTTTATTATGTTGAGGCAGGTTCCCTCTATGCCCACTTTCTGGAGAGTTTTTATCATAAATGGGTGTTGAATTTTGTCAAAAGCTTTTTCTGCATCTATTGAGATGATCATATGGTTTTTATTCTTCAATTTGTTAATATGGTGTATCACATGGATTGATTTGCATATATTGAAGAATCCTTGCATCCCTGGGATAAATCCCACTTGATCGTGGTGTATGATCCTTTTAATGTGTTGTTGGATTCTGTTTGCTAGGATTTTGTTGAGGATTTTTGCATCTATATTCATCAGTGATATTGGTCTGTAATTTTCTTTTTTTGTAGTATCTTTGTCTGGTTTTGGTACCAGGGTGATGGTGGCCTCCTAGAATGAGTTTGGGAGTGTTCCTTCCTCTGCAATTTTTTGGAAGAGTTTGAGAAGGATGGGTGTTAGCTCTTCTCTAAATGTTTGATAGACCTTTTTTTTTTTAAATGATTTTTGAATACTGCTTTTTTTTTTTTTAGACCATTCTCATAGTACTTTTTTTTTTTTTTTTTTTTAAAGATTTATTTATTTAATTGATTGATTGGTTGCTATGTTGGGTCTTCGTTTCTGTGCTAGGGCTTTCTCTAGTTGCGGCAAGCGGGGGCTACTCTTCATCGCAGTGCGCGGGCCTCTCAGTATCGCGGCCTCTCTTGTTGCGGAGCACAGGCTCCAGACGCGCAGGCTCAGTAGTTGTGGCTCACGGGCCCAGTCGCTCCGCGGCATGTGGGATCTTCCCAGACCAGGGCTCGAACCCGTGTCCCCTGCATTCGCAGGCAGATTCTCAACCACTGCGCCACCAGGGAAGCCCTCTCATAGTACTTTTTTAAAACTTAAGCCAGCATTGTCTTCCAGTGTTAAAGGCACCCCTCACCTCTGCACTGAACTTCAGGTGTCAATCAATACAAAGGAACATCCATCCTGAGCCAGTTACATTATGTGTAAATTCATACTATTTTAATTTTTTATGCAATCTGATGAGTAGATGAGCTCAGACTTAAAATTCTTAAAAGCACGTTTATTGTAACAAGAATTGTTATGTATTAATACTGCAGTTTTCAATAAAGACTGACTTGTGTTGCAAAAAAAAAAAAAAAGATTATGTGAAAAATCCCGACTGTAATCAGCAGTCACTTTTACTTTATAAACTAAGATTACTCTGGCTAGTGCACTGGATATATTCACTATCTTAATTGTGCTGATGGTTTCATGGGTGTGTACATATGTCAAACTTATAAAATTGTATAATTTAAATACGTGCAGTTTACTGTATGTCAATTATGCCTCAAGAGAGCTGTTTTTAAAAAGAGATAAACTCAGGGCAAGAGTGTAAATGAAACAATTTTTTTTTTCCTAATCATTTTTCAGGATCAGCTTCTCTGGTTGGGCCTAAGGTTACACTACCAACTAGGCACTTACTTACAAAAACTTTTATTTGTACATTTCTCTTAACTGACTTTGTTCAAAAACACAAACAAACCATTTAAATTCAAGATCTGTAAGGCTAAGACCATCTCATTACTATGGGGTAAGTATTCATGAGAGCTGTAAATGTGTTTTGACTCTTAAGGAAAAGTATTTTTAAGTTTCTTTCCAGTGAGAATTTAGTGACTGGGTTTTCTTTTCTACACAGAATTTAAGTCCCCCCAATTACACAAAGCTCCATTTTGGCAGAGACTTTATCTGTCTGTTCACCCTCATATGCCTAGCATCTAGAACACTGTTAAGCACACAACAAGCACTCAGTAAATACCTGTCAAAGAATGAATAAAATCCCACTTAAACTGTCACCACCTTTTCCTGGGACCATTTTGAACTGAGGCAGGTGGCAGCTCTATTCCTCCTGTTAACATGACAAGTCCATCTCCAGAGGCAGATACTGTCTTCCTCAAATTTTATTATTATTCACCTTTTTATATTTGTAAAAACAAGGTGGTGTGGCTTAGGAATCTCACTTCCAGGAAAAGACCTAAAATGGTGTGTTAAAGATTATGCATAGGATCCACAAACTAGAAGCAATCAGATGAGAGCGGTTAAGGAAATCATCCCTAACTGAAGAAACCAATCCATAGATTAAAACTTATCGTTAGGACAAGTCTGCCGTAACATGGAAAACATGTAGTGTGAATCAGGAATTGAAAAGCACCATCACTGACTATGCTTACAAATTAAAAACGTATACACAATTATCTGCTAGAATTTATACTCCATGAAGGCAGAATGTTTGGGTTTGTTCTGTTCACTAGACAGTGCCTGATACGGAAGGTGTTTATTAACACTTGTTGAATGAATTAATGAAACTAAATATAAAACATATCTATGATAACATACCTGAAGGGAATGAACACAGGTGGAAAATTATGTTCAGGTGGTGCAACTGTGGGTGTTTCCTCCACTTTCCCTCTATTTTCCAATTCTCCCTAAAGTTGTGATAAAACTTTCTCAGTTCAAAGGATGGTCACAGAAACCCCTCACCAGGCTCAGGCTGCTTCCTCCCGTCCTACAACTAAGGAAGCATCGGAATGGGAGTAGGTATGTGGCCTGGCTTCAATTCTAAGAAGGCTATCTTGCAGCGTGTGTGACTCCAGCCAAAGGTCCCTAGGGTATCGGATATTTAGGCTTTCCCTCCTGCAGCGAGAAGGCAGCGCTGCCCCCCACTGGAGCCTGCAGGAGAGAGACTGCTCTTTCCCCTAAGCTGCCCGCAGCGCCTCGCCTCGCCCCACCCCGCCCCCAGGTCACTCCTAGACACCCACGGGGGCCGCTCATTACCCCTCCCGCCCCTCGGGGGTGGGTGTATCTCGTTCCCAAGGTGGAGGTCACTCTCTCCTTCAGGGCTCTATCTCCCCTGAGCGTCACCGGTCCTCCCCGGTCCTCCTCATGGGGGTCATTCGTTCCTGAAGGAGAGGTCACTCCGTCCCCGTGGAGCCCATCCCCCTTGAGGGGGGGTCGCTCGTTCCACCAGGCCCTCTGGGGGGGAGGGTCATTATTCCCCCGGCCCTCTCCAGAGGGGGTCATTCGTTCCCAACGAGGAGGTCACCCCCTCCCCCAGGCCCCATTCCCCCCGAGAGGGTCGCTCTCCCGCGGCCCTCCTGAGGCGGCGCGGCACTCGTACCCGAGGGGGAGGTCACGCCTTTCGCCCGGCCCCGTCCCCCGAGGGTCAGCGCCGCCTCCTTCCGGGCCCTCCCCCACGAACGGCCGCGCCGGGCGGGGCTCCCGGGCGGGGAAGCGGCGGCGGGTCCGGCTACCGGGTCCAGAGCACGGAGCCGGGCGGCGCGGCGGCAGCGGGGCGCCAGCCATGGCGAGCTGCTGCGCGGTGCTGGCGGCCTTCCTGTTCGAGTACGACACGCCGCGCATCGTGCTCATCCGCAGCCGTAAAGTGGGGCTCATGAACCGGGCGGTGCAGCTGCTCATCCTGGCCTACGTCATCGGGTGAGCGCGGCCGCGGGCGACGACCCCGAGGGGTCCCGGGGACAGGGGGGGACCCGACGGCCGGGAACTGCCCCTTCTGGGTCCCGGCCACGCACCTGCTCATCTTGGCCTAGGTCCCCGCGAGCGCCCTCCAGGTGGGGTCCAGGGGACAGCGACCCGAAGCCAGGGATACATCCCTACTCCCCCAGCCCTCCACCCCCGACCCTAGCCACCAGGGGGACGGGCTCTGTGCCGGCTCCGGGTCCAGAGGCTGCTTTGATGTTGTGTCTTGAAGGCAAAGCCTAGCTAGACCTTCATCCTCGCCATTCATGCTTCCTGTCCCTTCGGACTTGCTCCATGATGTCCTTTGGCTGGGGGTGGGAGGGCTTTGCCGTAAATGACTCACTCTTTGCCCTGCACTTCCCATGCTGATGATCTGCTGACAGAAACCAAGGTTTGGGATTTTCCACTTGGTTCCTTTTGGGTCTGTGGCTTCCTGTCCTTTCCTCTGAGCATCATATGGTAACCCAAGATAATAGAGAGGTCACGCTTTCAAAAATCACTTAAAGTTCAGTTCCTTCCTTTTATGAGGTTGTTGGAGTTTTTGGTATAGGCACCTGCCTTAGCCTCCTTGTTCCCCATGCTGCCCTCTTTGCTTATATGTCCCTCCACCATCAGTCCTCACCTAGTGCTTAATTTTAATTGATGCACCCTTACAATGTAATAAAACTCGAGAGGAGGTGGAAATTAATTTACCAACTGGGCCCGCTTTCAAGGTCCACCTGGGGTGTTACGGTGTCTACAGCTGCTGAGCTGACAGATGTTAACCTGCTGCACCGTGGGGGGGGGGGGTTGTTTTCCTTAAAAGGCCTAATACAGTGTTCCCCAAACTGCACATAGAGCTATTTGCAAATCTTTAAAAAATACTGACTGCTGGCTCTCAGACCCAGAGTTTCTGATTCAAGTGCTGTAGAGTATGACCAACTCCCCAGGTGATTCTGATGTGCAGCAAATTTTGGGAACCAGTGTCCTAGTGTTTCCCAAACCTACCTGAACATGAAGGACTCATCTGAGGAATTGTTTAAAGGTAACAGGACACCATCCCCCCCCCTCCCCCCGACCCTGGGGTGGGGCTTGGAATCTGTTAACACTGCCCAAGGGAATCCGCATGATCTGGCAGGTTTGGCTTCTACCATCTATCAGCGCAGCAGCAGTAGGTACTGACAGTAGTCAGTAAAAGGGCTTTCCAGGTATGAACTCTGCATCAGAACCACTTGGCCTACCCCCAGGTTTGGACTCTAAGTCACATTAAGTACCATCACAACCAACTCCTTGCCCCCCAGTGATTGTGATGCACCCTTAAATTTTGAGACCCGCTACAAGCTGGTTAACTAAACTCATATTGCTGGGTTGGACCTGAAGCATTTGGAATCAGGAGCTGTCATGCAGCTTTTTCCTTTTGGCTTTTGCTGCTCATAGGAAAATCAGTTTACATCTACTTTGTATCTGTAAAGTTCTAGACTGCATACAGTATATCTGCACTTGTACAATATGGTAGCCAGGAGTCACATGAAACTGTTGAGCATTTGAAACATCCATACTCCAAATTGAGATGTGCTATCACTGTAAAATGCACGCCAGATTTCGAGGACATAGTACAAAAAAACAATTAAATATCATATTAATACATCTTATATTGATAGCATTAACGTATATTGGATATGTTGAGTTACATAAAACATATCATTAAAATTAATTTTATCTGTTACTTTTTACTTTTTAACATGGCTACTAGAAATGTTGAAATTACACAACTCGCGTTGTATTTCTGTTGGGCAGTGCAGCTTTACAGGATTCCTATGGAGTGTTGTCTGCCTCTATCATGAGGATTTTTTAAGCAGTAAATGCTTTGCTTTTATACATCTTGCTGTGATCAGATCTGACTCAGGATCTGAATTTAGGGCTTTTAAGAAAAATTTTAAAAAACCTCATCTCTTAACTTTCTGATTCAATTCATCTTGGTGAAATTGTGGTCTCTTTTCCAGTAGTGACCAAAGGTAATCCTTCCTCAAAAAGAGACTGAACAGGACTTCCCTGCTAGTCCAGTGGTTAAGACTCTGCACTTCCAATGCAGGGGGCACGGGTTCAATCCCTGGTCGGGGAACTAAGATCCTGTGTGCTGCATGGCCAAAAAAAAAAAAAAAGAGAGAGAGAGACTGAACACTTCTCAGTTATCTAATTGTATTATCAGTCACAGGATGAGGTAATAG
Organism: Balaenoptera ricei; assembly: GCF_028023285.1. Classification (NCBI taxonomy): domain Eukaryota; kingdom Metazoa; phylum Chordata; class Mammalia; order Artiodactyla; family Balaenopteridae; genus Balaenoptera; species Balaenoptera ricei. Next base: position 8,532,658 of record NC_082652.1, on the reverse strand, counting down.
TTATTTACATAGTGATTGGGGTGAAACCATGTGTCTCTGACTTAGCAACTCACTGTCTAGTCAGCCCTCCGTATCCTCAGGTTCTGCAGCCACAGATTCAACCAACCATAGATAGAAGATATTTTTTAAAAAAATTCCAGAAAGTTCCAGAAAGCAAAACTTGAATTTGCCACTTGCCAGCAACTATTTTTACATAGCATTTACATCGTATTTACAACTATTTACGTGGCATTTACTTTGTATTAGGTATTATAGGTAACCTAGAGATGATTTAAAGTATAGGGGAGGATGTGCATAGGTTACATGCAAATACTATGCCATTTTATATAAGGGTGTTGAGCATCTGTGGATTTTGGTATCCTCAGGGGTCCTGGAACCAATCCCCTGTGGATACCAAGGGGTGACTATACTTGGTGGTAAAATAATAGTGACCCTGCTCTAAGCTTCTCTGTGTCTGACTAGAATTAAATGGAAGCTTATACTGCAGCTGAATTCCTAGAAACCCTGAAGAAGAGAACTTCTTAGGGAAAAAGCCCATCTCTAAGATGGGTAGTGAACTTGGAGACTACTCAGACAATAAGTAACCAACTAAGCAAATTTCTGAAGTCTCAGCACCTAGAGCTTATAAGGAGGGGAGAGGGATGCTAGTAGCATTTCTTGATTCTAGAAATTACAACAATAGTAGTCACTATTGATGTTTAACAACAGCTCTGATGGGGAGGAGTTCTGATTTGTAGTACCGGCCGATTTCCACGGTGTAAGTGCTCCCATCGTGGCCAATTTCAGCCCGCCGATAATGGCTCACAAACATTGTTCCAAGCATTTGACATGCATTAACTCATGTAACCTCACAACAATCCTGTGAAGTCTTGTTATCATTCCCATCTTATAGATGGGAAAAACAGGCACGGAGAGGTTAAGCAGCTTGGCCAAATTTATGCCTAGTGAGTGATGGACTGAGATAGGCTGGCTTCAGTCTGTTCCAGTGTCCTAACCACTATGCACCAGTGCCTTCAGATTTTTAATTATTCAGGCTGGTAGTGAAGTCCCCACTTCAGAGGAGAGAAACATACATGTGACCTGAATTCTTAGAGAAAAAGTAAGAAGCTATTATACATTTACTTAAAAGATACGATTCTCCTTTCTAGAGGGCATATATAGCATAGAGGGCAAGAAAGGAGACTTCGAAAGCAAAAAGCTTGAGTTCAGATGCTGACTCTGCCATTCACTAGCTGTGTGACTTCGGGCAAGTGACTTAACCTCTCTGAATTGCAGTTTTCTCCTCTGTAAAATGGAGAATAATAATGACACCTGCCTTATAAAGTGGTCAGTATTAAATTAGTTAATACACATAAAGAGCTTAGATGAGTACCTGGCACCTAAACACATTCAAATGGTAACTATCATTATCATAATTTCTATTATCTCATGGTAATTCTGCAGGTCATAGTGCATTGAAAGTGTTCAAATACCTAGTAATAAAGACAGCATTCACTGAGCATTTTCTTTGTGCTGATCACTGCGCTAAGTTACAAAGTTAAGCAGCTTTTGCAAAGTCACAACAAGTAAACATCATACTTTCAGCCTCTGGCTACCAGAGGCTCCCTAGCATTAATTCAAATTCATGCAATCCTAATGGCAATTTAAGAGACCTGTTTTATTTTGTAGCTGGGTGTTTGTGTGGGAAAAGGGCTACCAGGAAATGGACTCTGTGGTCAGCTCCGTTACTGCCAAAGCCAAGGGTGTGACCACGACCAACACTTCTAAACTTGGATTCCGGATCTGGGATGTGGCCGATTACGTGATTCCAGCTCAGGTAAGCCTCCCACTGTGTCGCTGTCTAAAGCTCAAGCCTCTAGTTAGCTGCTTTCCCTTCACCTTTGCACTCTTGATTAGTGATTGGCATGCCCAGAGTTCTAACATCACCAATGCCCAGACTGATTGTTTTAGTCCAAGAAAGCAGTGCAGACAGACCTCTTTTTGGCTTAGGGTCTAACAGGTAATATTCAATCAGCTACGTTTCTTCAGCCCTAAAACATGGCTGGCTTAAACAGAGGAAGCTTTCCATGTGGACATCTGAGTCTGTCGCCGGACTTGAAAAGTGGAAAAGCATATGTTTTAAATCCTGGGAAAAATGCAGGTGGAACTATTACCTTTCCACATTTTGTGATTTGCTTTATTGTTGTAAACCCACAAGGTAAATCTTTTCAGACAGCGTAAAAACTTTAACAGCCATTAGAGACCCAAAGCCGAAGAAGAAGGAAACAGCCGTGCCCATACAGGATTCCATCAGGAACACAGGGAAGGGAAGAAACTGTTTGATGCAGCCTCCTAGTCTCCCGTCTGTTAATCCACAAAGCTCCAAGTTAAATATTGACTCTCTTTAACCATGATAATGGCTCTGATCCACAGTCAAACCCCACATATCCCTCCAGATGGCCCACGTGCTAGGGTGACTGGGGTGGCCACATGCAGATAAGCTGCCAACTCTTGGCTCAGAGCAAGGACTTCAGAAACTCTCTTTCTTCAAGTGTGTTCATTTTCCCTCTGCCTTCTCAAGAGAAGGTTCTTGTGGGGTGCCCAGAGAGAAATCAGAGCTAATAAGCCATAAAGGTCAAATGGAACAGGGGATTCATAGTTTGCTGGAGGAAGCTGGTGCTGTTGGCACGCACCTGTCTCTACAGAGGGACCTCTGCTTCCTACGAAGCCACGGCCTCGTCCTGGCAGGCTCGGAATATCACACTCCGTCTGTTTACTGGAGCCTCAGAAGGGTACGGCCCCCTGCTTCTGCCCCTCAGTGGAAAGGAGCACACAGCAACTCCGCCTTCCATCTCGGATCGGAGCTGGGGGCCGTGTGAGTTCCACAGGGCTCTCTTCATGAGCTTTCACGATATGCTTCTGCTCCTCCAAAGATGGAACACAAACATCTATTTGCACCGCATCTACTCGGCTCATCTCCAGACTGAAATTTCCCTAAACTTAAAATAGATAAGAAATAGGAAACAAAAAGTAAACCACACTGACTTGTTCAGGTCTAACTCAGGAGAGACGCAGCAGCAGCCTTCTGTAAACACCAAGCAAGCAGTGTGTCTACATATGGAACACGGGAGCCTGGCTAGGGCGCCTGACCCGGGCCTCCTGCCACATCCTCACGCCCCCTCCTGTGGCCATTTCCTCATTTCCCAACATGCTTTGTTCCAGGCCTGTCTTTGAAAGATGCCAACTATTCCCAGAGCGTCCACCACCTTGTCAGACCTGGGAGTGGAGATGTCTACAGACCCTTTGGTCCCTGAGTTTCCCTGATGGCTCCCAGCACTGACTGCTCTTCTCAGGAGTATGAAATGCTCAGAGAATTTCATTTTAGAGCACCAGCGCCCAATAAGGAGGAGGTCCAACTAGAATTGGCAGGGTCTTTGTCTTTTTTTCCTTACACTGGGAGGTCACCGTTAACAATTCTTCAGTCTCATCCCCAAGTGAATTGCTCTCCAGAAACTTAAATCAACCATTTGGCACATTCATACTTAGGAGGAGAAAACAGAACTTTCTCAAAAGGAGAAGTGTCAGGCTTCCCTGGTAGTGCAGTGGTTAAGAATCTGTCTGCCAATGCAGGGGACATGGGTTCGAGCCCTGATCTGGGAAGATCCCATATGCCGTGGAGCAACTAAGCCCGTGTGCCACAGCTACTGAGTCTGCACTCTAGAACCTGCGAGCCACAACTACTGAAGCCCGCGTGCCTAGAGCCCGTGCTCTGCAACAAGAGAAGCCACCACAATGAGAAGCCCGTGCACTGCAATGAAGAGTAGACCCCGCTCTCCGCAACTAGAGAAAGCCCGTGCGCAGCAACGAAGACCCAACACAGCCAAAAATAAAATAAATAAAATAAATGAATTTAAAAAAAAAAAAAAGGAGAAGTGTCAATGGCGAGCCCTGATTGGGTCTTCTGTATAGAATGTTTTATGTATTTATTTTAGTTCCTGTTAGGAAAGAGAACCAGCCAAACTTGAGACCTTTGAGGTCTCGTGTTTTTGCGCCCGTGAGGTAATCCAGTTGGCAGAGGATATTCTGAGCACTTATTGACTCTTTCCCTCAACTAGTCAAGCTTTATTAAGGAACCATTTCAGGGTATAGACATGTTTTTTTTATCTGAGGTGAAATTCATGTATCACAATATTAACCAGTTCAAAATGAAAAATTCAGTGGCATTTAGCACATTCACGATGTCGTGTAACCATCACGTCAGTCTAGTTCCAGAACGTTTTCATCAGTCTAAAAGGAAACCCCACACTCATTAAGCTATCATCCCCTTTTCCACCTTCTCCCTCACCCCCTCACAACCACTAATCTACTTTCTGTTCCTGGATTTGCCTGTTCTGTACATTTCATATCAATGGGATCATATACTACGTGGCCTTTTGTGTCTGGCTTCTTGGACTCAGCATCATGTTTTTGAGGTTCATCCACTTTGTAGCCAGGTCTGTGCTTCATTCCTTTTTATGGCTGAGTCATATTCCCTTACAGGTATGGACCACAATTTGTTTATCCATTCATCCGTTGATAGACACTGAGTTGTTTCCACCTTTAGGCTATTGTGAATGATGCTGCTGTGAACGTGTGTGCAAGTACCGGGGTCCCTGTTTTCAGTTAGCTTATAAACTCCCATCGGTGAGAGTGGGAGACGATAAGATCAGTGTTTTTAACTGTTTTCTGCATGGCACAGGGGGGGGAAGTGAAGGCACCGTCCTAGTAAAGGGCCTTCCCTGTGGCTCTGCTTGGCTCCTCGGAAGGTAATATGCAGCACTGTCTCCCCTCTGCCTGCTTCACAGGAGGAAAACTCCCTCTTCATCATGACCAACATGATCGTCACCATGAACCAGACCCAGGGCCTCTGTCCTGAGGTAGGCAGCTTCCTGGGGAAGAGCCTCGGTTCTCATACCCACCTCTCTGTGCCTGTCCCACTGTGGGTGGGACCAGGCCATGTGAAACCTGTTTTCACTGGTTCTTCTTTTTCCAGATTCCAGATAAGACCACTGTGTGTGAATCTGATGCCACCTGTACTGCTGGCTCTGCAGGCACCCACAGCAATGGTACAAACCTGTGGCTGTGACTCCACAGCAGACGCTTAGCCTGGGGAGGGCGGCCCCCGACCACACTGCCTCCCCCGTGGGCCCCCTCTCAGAGGGAAATCTCCGGGATGGAGAAATCCCCCACACGAGCCTGGGAGAGCCTGGTGTCCAGACTGGGGTCCTGGGACCCTCTCGACGTTCGTCTCTGTCATCTGCACCCCAGAAGCCATCCCAGATCTCGCCCTGTCCTATGGCTCGGCATCAGCCCAGCCCTGCAATTGGCAAAGCAGTGATGTGGCTAGGACTCAGACAGCTCTTTTCCTCCAATTTGGATTTCTGGATGCTGTCTAAATCCCAGAATTAGACTAGCTCAAGATTGATTGCATAGGATGCATGGTGGAGTTTCTACTCGGCCTCACAAAGTAGAAAGTAGGAGACCCCCATAGACCTGGGTGCCCCTCGCCCCTGTAGGAGTTGCGACAGGAAGGTGCGTGCCGTTCAACGAGACCATGAACACATGCGAGGTGGCCGCCTGGTGCCCGGTGGAGGATGACACACAAGTGCCAACGTGAGTCCTGCCAAAGGGACAGAAGTGTCCTAAACGCTGGGTCTCGGGCCTGAGAGAGGTGGCAGGGGAGCTGTGGCTTTGTGCTCGTGGTGTCAGCCTGTGGAGTCGGGCTTCCCTGGGCTGGCGGTTCTCAACCACAAGGCAGCAACCCTCAGCAGCTAGTGGGCCACGGTGTTTGTCACTCATGATAAGAGTGCAGATGACGTATTGCTACATTAGGTCTCTGTCAGTTGCAAGTAACTGACAGGAAACAGTTCTCAGGGCCTTAAACGGGTGTGTACAACTGTGTTAGTTGTTCAGCTAAACCACAGAGATCCCAGCATGGCTAGACCTGGGGCTCAAAGGACAGCATCCGAGTCGCCACCTCTTGGCTCTGCTTCCCTCCGTGGTGGCTTCATTTGCAGGACCCATGGCATAGTCCCTAGTCTCCCTGCCCAGCTGTCCGTAGAGATTCTAGACCTATCCATCTTCAGCCACCTCTGTCAACCCGTCCAACCCATCACTGTGGCTGTGGGATGGATTTTGCTTATGGCTCAGGCCTGGGTCATGTGCCTTCCTAGCTAGGGGGGGGGAGTCAGACCCACCCAAATGACACAGGTTGAGAGTGGGGGAGGTGTGGCTTTTAAAGGAAGTGTGGGGTTCTGTTACCAGAAAAAAGGGGTACAGATGCTGGGCAGGAAAACTGTGTTTTATAAACTAGAGCAGGTTCAAGGTTGTCTAGAATAACATTCTTCCTAACTGTGATCAGCTGTGCTGTGAGTGGGTGGCGTTAGAAGTAATGCTCTCAGAAGTGCTTGCACCCTGGGGCCTTTCTTGCTCAGCGTTCAGACTGAGGCCTAGATAAGCCCAGGGGAGCAGGTAACCATGTGAGCCTCATCCTGGGTGTTTCGCAACACAAGAAAATGTTGAGGACTGCAGATTGCTGAGGGCAGCAGCTCCGGCAAGGGAGGGAAGTACTAGAAGACGAGGAATCCTAGCATTCTGGAGCCGGAAAGGATTTTATGGAGCCGGTGGCCATGTGTGGCTACTGAGCACTTGAAATGCAGCTGGGTCCAAAATGAGCTCTCAGGGTAAAATACACTCCAGGTTCTGAAGGCTTATTATTAAAAAAAAAAAAAAAAAAAAAAAAAAAAGAATATGTAGTATCTCATTAATAACATTCTGTGTTGTTTACATGTTAGAGTAACATTATAGATATATTGGCTTATTACAGAAAAGTTCATTTCACATGTTTCTTTTTACTTTATTTTTGGCCGCGAAGCATGTGGGATCTTAGTTCCCCGACCAGGGATGGAACCAGCGCCCCCTGCAGTGGAAGTGCAGAGTCCTAACCACGGGACCGCCAGAAAATTCCCTTTTTACTTTTTAATGTAGCTACTAGGAAATTTTAAATTACAGTGTGGTTTGTGCCTCACAGTATATTTTCACCGGACAGTGCTGTTATGGATCTTTTTTTTTTTATTGGAGTATAATTGCTTTACAATGTTGTGTTACTTTCTCCTGTACAATGAAGTGAATCAGCTATATGTATGCCTATATCAGCGCTGTTATAGATCTAATCCAGTGTAGGATGATTTTTAAGTGTACACTGATACACGAAATTTCAGCACTTGAGTCACATGGAGAGAAAGGCCTTCCCATCTCCGCTCTTATTCAGCCCCTAGCTGATATCAAGGAGGAGATCCTGGTCTGGAGTGTCTTCAGTACCTCTCTGTCCCTCACTGATTTCCATTTCTCACCGAGAACAAGCCCCAGGCTCAGCACCTTGGGCTGACTAAAATATGTACCACAGCTCGTAATGACATTGTTCTTAGTTATATTTATTTGAACAATGACCTCTAACTTGTGGCAAACAATATTTTTTATGGTCATGATGGAAAGTTTTATTTCAAAATGAATGTCAGTTAAAAAAAAAAAAGTGAGTTTATCCTAAAGGTGGAAACAACCCAAATGTCCATCAACAGATTGTGGTGAACACGTACAATGGAATGTTATTGAGCCATAAAAAGGAATGAATAAAAAGCTCTGACACAGGCTACCACAGGGATGAACCTCGAAAACATGCTAAGTGCAAGAAGCCAGACACAAAAAAGTCACATACTGTCTGATCCCATTCATATGAAATGTCCAGAATAGACAAATCCATAGAGAAAGAAAGTAGATTGGTGGTTCCCGAAGGCTGAGGGGAGGGGAGAATGGATAGTAGCTGCTTGATGGGCAAGCAGTTTCATTTCGGGGTGATAAAGATGTTCTTGAACTAGATAGAGGTGATGGTTGTATAACACTGTGAATGTGCTTCATGCCACTGAATTGTATACTTTAAAATGGTTAATTTTATGTTCTCTGAATTTCACCTCAATTTTTTTTTAAAGGAGGGTTAATCTCAAAGACAAGTATTGCACATGAGGCACACAGTGGTATAGGGAGTGACAGAAGTTTGAGAAACCTTGATATAGTCCACCCCCTTGATACAGGGACGAGGGAATTCAAAGCCCCAAAAGAAGTGCCTTGGTCAAGGTCTTTGTCAGCAGTAGCGACAGGCTCAGCTCCCCACATTGTGTGGCCTCGTCACTGGCCTTGCTCCTTTCTCAGGGTGGGGAAGACTGCTGAGGTTTTTTATAGCTTCAAAGATTCCACCTGGGGGGCTTCCCTGGTGGTCCAGTGGTTAAGACTCCACGCTTCCACTGCAGGGGGCGTGGGTTTGATCCCTGGTCGGGGAACTAAGATCCTGCATGCCATGTGGTGCAGCCAAACAAACAAACAAAAAGATTCCACCTGGGTCAGGGGGTCCCCCCCACTGAGGGGTCAGTCTACAGTGCCAGATCCTCCTGTAGAAGCCCTCCAAAGCAGTGGGGTCCCCTTGGGGAATTCAACTCCTACTGTCAGCAGGAGCTGACGTGGCACTTCCAAGAGGCGGTGCAGCAGCAGACATGCACTTTTTGTGTCCAGCCTGTAGGTGAATTCACCTTTGCTTTCACTTCTTTTTTTTTTTTTTTAACATCGTTATTGGAGAATAATTGCTTTACAATGGTGTGTTAGTTTCTGCTTTATAACAAAGTGAATCAGTTATACATATACATATGTTCCCATATCTCTTCCCTCTTGCGTCTCCCTCCCTCCCACCCTCCCTATCCCACCCCTCTAGGTGGTCACAAAGCACCGAGCTGATCTCCCTGTGCTATGCGGCTGCTTCCCACTAGCTATCTATTTTACATTTGGTAGTGTATATATGTCCATGCCACTCTCTCACCCTGTCACATCTTACCCCTCCCCCTCCCCATATCCTCAAGTCCATTCTCTAGTAGGTCTGTGTCTTTATTCCCATCTTGCCACTAGGTTCTTCATGACCTTTTTTTTTTTTTCCTTAGATTCCATATATATGTGTTAGCATACTGTATTTGTTTTTCTCTTTCTGACTTACTTCACTCTGTATGACAGACTCTAACTCCATCCACCTCACTACAAATACCTCCATTTCGTTTCTTTTTATGGCTGAGTAATATTCCATTGTATATATGTGCCACGTCTTCTTTATCCATTCATCTGTCGATGGACACTTAGGTTGCTTCCATGTCCTGGCTATTGTAAATAGAGCTGCAATGAACATTTTGGTACATGACTCTTTTTGAATTATGGTTTTCTCAGGGTATATGCCCAGTAGTGGGATTGCTGGGTCGTATGGTAGTTCTATTTTTAGTATTTTAAGGAACCTCCATACTGTTCTCCATAGTGGCTGTATCAAACCAGATCTGTTGAGCATTCCCGAGAATACCTGTGGGAGGTAAGCCCTGAAACCCAGCACCTGCCGGATGAGTGATTTCTAGTGAGGCCACGAGGCACCACCCCTCCCACCCTTCGTTAGCTATTCCTCAGGTTCTTAAATTCCCGCTGCCTTGAGGAAGATGCCCTGCCCTTCCATGACTGGAAGAAATCAGAAGCCTTGGTTTGCAGTCTCCTCTCTTGACCTAGTGTTTATGCAGAGGAAAGTAGAAAAGACAAGATATGTTTTACTTTTTTCTTGGCAAAGTGACATTATAAGATACACATGTGTATGCGACTTAAAAATATTACCTAGGTATATTAGGAGTGTACATACGTTTGTACTTTTATTAACAATATGTTGTAATTTTTTTCAGGCCTGCTTTTTTAAAGGCTGCAGAAAACTTCACTCTTTTGATTAAGAACAACATCTGGTATCCCAAATTTAATTTCAGCAAGTAAGTGGTGGCCAGCTGTGTGAATTCACCAGTGTCTTGGAGAAACTTCTGGCTCTTCTTTGAGGTTTTCCTTGCTCCTATTTTCTGCTTCCTTCCAACTTTAGGAGGAATATCCTTCCCAACATCACCACTACCTACCTCAAAACGTGCATTTATGACGCTAAAACAGATCCCTTCTGCCCCATATTCCGACTTGGCAAAACAGTGGAGAACGCAGGGCACAGCTTCCAGGACATGGCTGTCGAGGTAGGTGCAGGTCGTGGCTTTCCTAACACAGTCTTCGACACATCTCCTTCTAGAACGGGCTCTGAGGAAGGCTTGCTCTGTCTGTCCGCAACCCACAGGGAGGCATCATGGGCATCCAGATCAAATGGAACTGCAACCTGGACAGAGCCGCCTCCCTCTGCTTGCCCAGGTATTCCTTCCGCCGCCTGGACACCCGGGACGTGGACCACAACGTGTCCCCAGGCTACAATTTCAGGTGGGTGTGAGCTTGGGTCCCATTCCTCATGTGCTGGGGGTGATGGTAGTTGCATCACTCCCCAGTGGGGGCCTCCACGCCCACCCAAGACCAGCACTCAGGCGGCACCCCAAGGGACGGTGGGGAGGCGTGTGCCAGGGAGAGTGGTCCAAGCAGGGCCTTGCCCCTGTGGCATCCCGACCTGTGAGAGCCCTCCTCGCCTTTTCTTGCCTCCAGAACGACTGTCTGCTTTAGCTTTCCTGGGCCGGCCAGCCTCAGCCAGGACCCTGCTGAGTTTTTTTTCTTTTTTTTTTGGCTGTGCACCTGTGGGATCTTAGTTCCCCGAACAGGGATTGAACCCAGGCCTCCTGTAGTGGAAGTGTGGAGTCCTAACCACTGGACCGCCAGGGAAGTCCCTCTGCTCACTAATTTGGAGGAGTGGATGAGCCTGTGGTCCTCCAGTCCAAAGGCCCCTGGGGCCTGATCCATGAATTGGTTTCTCGGTTGATCTGGCGCCCAGAATCTCCAAGGTGCAGGGGATACAAGTTTTAGCCTCAGGAAAGGCCTTTGCTGGTATTTCCCCGCTAGAAGTGCTGTGTATTTGTTTCCTGGGGCTGCCGTAACAAATGACCACAAACTGGGTGGCTTGAAACAGCAGGAATCTGTTCTCTCACAGTTCTGGAGGCTGGAAGCCCAAAATCAGTGTGTCAGCAGGCCAGGCTCCTTCCTTGCCTCTTCCAGTTTCTGGTGGCTCCTGACAATCCTTGGTGGTCCTTGATTCATAGATACATTACTCAATCTCTGCCTCTGTCGTCACGTGGCCTTCTCCCGTCTGTGCCTGTGTCTCTGTGTCCTTTGTCTCTCTTCTTTTACGGACACCAGTCATATTGGATTTGAGGTCCACCCTAATCCAGTATGACTGCATCTTAACTAATTACATCTGCAAAGACCCTATTTCCAAGTAGGGTCAGTGGTGCTCTTTTGCTGCTCTTGTCTCCCTCTAGTGGTGATGTGTGGAATCAAATGCACAGAGCATCTGCTGTCCTCTTGAACCGTCTGGCTCACTGATAGAAGGGCAGATCCTTGCATTCTTCCTTAGTAAGGCAGTCTGATTTGCATTGCTCTATCTCTACGGTTACACAGTTTCTTGTAGAAACCACTGTGGAAAACCTCAAGCTTGGGTTGGAACCCCAGAACAGAGAAGCCAACGGGACCCTCACAAGGACATCCATCCCCCTGACCTCCACCAGCATCAGGCCCCACCTGAGTTCCCCAGGCCTGGACCATGGCATGGAAGTTGTGGGCCAGACAGATCTCAGGCCATAGCTTAGGCTCCTGGTGGATCCCCTGTATAACACGGGCAGCAAATGGTATCGGTCTCAGGGGTTCTCCCCCCAGCATGCCCCTTCGTGTTCTATTTTTGCATGTGGGATCTTAGTTCCCCGACCAGGGGTTGAACCTGTGCCCCCTGCAGTGGAAGCACAGAGTCCTAACCACTGGACTGCCAGGGAATTCCCCCTCCTGGTGTCCTTTTTAAATGGTTTTATTGAGATATAGTTCACATACTACACAGTTCACCCATTTAAAGTGTAGAATTCAGTTGTTTTTAGTATATTCACAGAGTTGTGCAACTGTTACCACAGTCAATTTCAGAACATTTTCATCACCTCAGAAAGAAACCCCAGACCCTTTAGCTCTATCCCTCTATCCCTTCAGCTACATCAACCCCTGGCAACCACTAATCTACCTAATTTGCCGATTCTTGACTTTCATAGGAATGGACTCATACAATATGTGGCCTTGTGTGACTGGCTTCTTTCACCTAGCATCATGGTTTTTTTCCAGGTTCATCCATGTTGTGGCATTTATCAGTACTTCTCTTTATGGCTAAATAATATTCCATGGTGTGGATATAACACATTTTGTTTATCCACTCATCCAATTGATGGATCAATGGTTCTTTAATACAAAAAATGTCCAGTGCTGAGATGCTCGGTCCCCCCACCCACAAAGCAGACTTGGCCATCACTGCTGGCTGGCCACCTTCTGTTAGTGGCCAGGGTCTCCTTGAGAGAGACGGGGCTCAGCTGTATCAGGAAGGACTTTCAGAGGAGGAAGTTCCGTTTTAAGTCGTAGGAATTGAGGGTGATGACAGAGGAGGGATCTCTTCGTGCGCCCTTGTGCCAGCATTCCAGACCCTCTGCCCTGCGGGCCCCAGCGCCCTCCTCCTCAACAGGCCAGCCCTCCTTCTGCGTGGCTCACATTAGCCAGGAGAAGCCCCGAGGTGCTCGAGTGTGGTTCATTCAGCAGGCAGAGCGAGCCCTAAGCCAGTGCCAACTCCACCAGGGCCTCGGGAGTTCGCTCTGACATCCCTCAGCAGGACCCAGAGGCTGTCTCAGGCCTCCCTGTGCCTTTTCCCTCTAACCCGGCCTCCTTTCCCAGGTTTGCCAAGTACTACAACGACCTGACCGGCACCGAGCGCCGCACACTCATCAAAGCCTACGGCATCCGATTCGACATCATCGTGTTTGGAAAGGTAGCCTGGCCGCCGGCTCCCCTCGTTCAGAGCCCACTGGTCCTCTTCTGGGCTGGCCAGGGGCAAGGGGCCCTCTCCCCACCCCTATCACAACTTCTTCTTTTTCTCCCATCGTTTGCAGGCTGGGAAATTTGACATCATCCCCACCATGATCAACATTGGCTCCGGCTTGGCGCTCTTGGGGGTGGTGAGTGGCTCACTTAGACCTCTCTGGCCACCCGCCTGGGGCTGGGACCCCCCCCAGCACAGCAAGCTGAGACCCTCTGCTGGCATCCTGGTTCTTCCCCTTGACCCCAGACTTGTTTCTAGGCTCGACCCTCCAGGCTTATTTCCCTTCCCCATCCCCGCCTGCTTCCTCCTGCCCTTCTCCAAGACCACGCCCCTCGGGCCCTAACCTTTTCCCCCCGGAGAGATGGAGGAGCCTTTCATTTCCTTGGAAGATCCCAGGCTTTGTGGGAAGGGGCGCACACAGAATAATAGGGGCCAAAGCATCCTGCCTCATTCTTTCTTGCCCTGTGCTACATTCAGGCGACAGTGCTGTGTGATGTCATAGTTCTCTACTGCATGAAGAAAAGATACTACTATCGGGAGAAGAAATATAAATATGTGGAAGACTACGAGCAGGTAGGCCACCTCCTGAGCTCCCAGCAGGCAGGAAGGTCCAAGCGCCCTACCTCACCTGCCTCTTGTACCAGCGGTGAGAACCCCTAGTTCATTTAGGTGTGTTGTCCACTCAGGCAGTCACATGCGACTCTTGTCATCTGCTCCATTTCTAGACCATCTATACTAGCCTTTACTTCATACTTTTCTTCAAATGGACTCACTCTTTAAAATCTAGCCTTCATTTTAATCAGTGATGTCTCAGGTTAGTTATGATAACGGATGTCATGACAAAACCTCTGTCCACACTCTACTTAAATTCGCCTTGCAGAGCAAGAGGGGTTGGGTACCCCTAGGACCTACCTGAATACGCTCAGCTGTGAAGGGCTGTCCAGACGTCCTCAGGGAAAGTGCCCGATTCCCACCTGCCCCAAATGGTCCAGGCTTGCCTGCGGGCAGCACAGGGCGGGTGCACACGTATCCATAAGCATATCAACTGACGATAAGCATATTGTTCTTTGCAGGGTCTTGGCAATGAGACGGACCAATGATGCCCACCCCACACCTGGGCTTTCCTTGGCCCTCATCAGAGCACAGCAAGGAGGGAGAAAAGGCGGCCTGCCATGTCACCCCAGAGGAAGTTCCAGATTCTGAGTCAGTCTCCACAAGTCCTGCCGGGTGGCCCAGCTGCTCCCATGTCTTGTGTGTAGGGTTTGCGTAGTAAACCACTATGCACACTGGTCACCTTCTGTCTGTGGCTGGGTCACCTCCTGTCTGTGGCTGGGTCACCTCTGCTGTTCCTTCTATTTGGGGTCACTGGGGCAAGCTCTGGCCCGAGGGCAGTGAAGTGGCTGTGGCTACAGGGCCAGGGCCTTCTCCAGGGCCGGGTCTCCTCAGAAGCTCCCATCTCCAGCCCCCTTCGAGACAGTCCCAGTCCTCCGAGGCCCGGCAGCTCCACTCAAGCACTGTGTAAGGAAGGCGGGACACCTGGCTGTGCTTGTAGCTCTTCGGCACATGCGGGCTGCTGTTCCTCTCCCCCGACCAGAGGCTTCAACCACGAGGTCATGAGGCGGAGCTAGTGTTTTTCCTTTGAGAAGAGCTACATTGAGATGATTGAGGACCAAATATTAAAACAAATGATTTTCTTAATCTCTGTCTGTGTGGTTTCACGGCGTGAGCTAGAACTTTCCTTCCTTCCCCTTTACTTGGACCAGTAAATCCATTTCTTATCCCAGCTCACTGTGCTCCTGAAACAGTCTATTGCTGGAGCTTAGGTTTTGGTTTTTTTTTCTACTTTAACCTTCTCCTAAAGCCTAAGAAGTTTGATCTTCGTTAGCTTGTGTTCCTATAGAGTTTACAAGATTTTTTTTCTGTGGTGTACTATTTGTCTTACCGGTGCTTACATTTTACATAAAAGTGTGGGTCTACACTACAGGGAACAGTTTTAGGTGACATGAAGGTGGCTTATCCTCCTCCTCCTCATTTGCCTTCCAGAAACCTCCAACCAAAAGCAGCACCCCCTACACCTACCTTGCCACCGATTTGAAATGTTAATGAAGCTATTTCTAGCTTCGCCTTCGCACCGACTTCATTCTGCATCAGGTGTTCAGGATCTCCCTAAAGAAAGCAGCCTGCCCCTCCTCCTTGTTATGAATTCATTTCCAACTGCTGAAGGGAACGTTTATTCTAGAAGTGCTCTGCTTCTGCAGGGTAAATGGCCAACCTGGGCTTTTCTTGCTCTGGGGAAAAAAGAAAGAAGTTTACAGACCCCTTTGAGGAAGTTCTGGTTCAAGCTACATTTCTGAAAAATGCCTGCTTGAACACACCAGTCACATGGAGCTGGAATTTTTAGGAAAGGCTTATTATCTTGCAGGCTAAGGAGTGATGGTTACTGGAGTGAGGAAGACTTCTTTCAGCCTCCCTTTTCTAAGATGGAATGCTAACAGCCAGGTGGGATGAGGGCTGGGGGTGGCATTGCCCTTTAACTCACCAGAATCATCTTGCGTTCTGCTACAGCCCCACTTGTTGGCACTCCTTGGCACTGCCTCTTAAGTAGGGTTCCTTCAGCCTTGCATCCATGGATGACCTTCTGGGAGATTCTGAAACCCCTAAAACCGTGCAAAGTGATGCACCTGTGTGCATTTCTGCTCGCTTTCATCAGATTCTCAGTGGGGTCTTTGAATAGGAACACCTGCTCTTGTCTCTGGAAGGCCAGTATTTCAATGTTGCATTTCTGCAGTAATGGAACAGGAATCTTTCAGATTTCATCTACTGCCGCTTGATAACAGAAAACTGAAGTTCAAAGCTAGTAAAGCAATCCTGTGGGCTAGGTTCACATTTAGAATACAGGGAACCCTCAGCCCGCAGTCTGGAGAAAGCAACCGTTCTAAAATAGTCTCCAGAGGCCGTGAAAACCGGCAACCATCAAGGCTCTGCAGAACACTGAATCTGCTGACAAACTCAGCGTACTTTCTGAGCCTCGGTTTACAAATGATGATCCATTAAATGGGGTTAATACCAACCTCACGGGTGCAGTGTCACGTTGCATGCCTACCCACAGGACGTATTCAATGTGTCATTAAAACCGCTGCCATAGCTGCTTGCCTGTTTGGTCTCCATCAGAAGAACCTATCTGGGCAGTGACCTGCGTGGCAGAGCAGTGCTTTGCAAGCTTCAGCATACAGGTGAGTCACCTGGGGATCTTGTTTAACTGGGGCCTGGGAATATGAATTTCTAACCCAGTCCCAGGTGATGCTGACACGGCTGATCTGGGGACCACACTCTGAGTAGCGAGGTACTAGAACATGCTTAAATTAGGGATTTGCTGAGTACATCAGCCCTGATGGGCATTTGATCTTGCTGTCAGCTTAAGGAAGGAAAACAGACATAAGGACAGATGACCTCGAGAGCACTGACTGAATTAAACGACCAACAAAAACATCCCAAAGAGGCCCAGGCTTTGCACCATTTTGCTGTCTGTTTATTTCAAGTTTACAGAGAAGCTTAAACATTTGTGGAAAAACACCGAAGGCTCATTTTTCTCTTAAGTTCATGTACTTTTTAGTGATAAATACACAGTATTTAACTTTGTACACCTGATAAAAGGAAAATGCATAGTAGAAGGGATCAGGAATAAAACAGAAGCATCGGGCATGAAATCAATCACAGGATAGAAAAGTCAGCAGTCCCACGAAACTCGGCCTGTCAAGCTGGAGAGAAGATGGGAATCAACGACCTTGAAACCTTCCCTAGCACCTTGGAAGTGAGTGGAGGTCTTGGTTCTTTCCCCTGGCAACGTGAAGCTCCCCTTTGGAAGATGGGTGAGAGCGACAGGTGGAGCCTGTGTCTAAATACACAGCTTTCCCCTCCTTGTCCTGAAAGGCTTTGAGGAGGGGAGCCCTAACTCACGGAAAAGGCCAGGCCAGAGGGGAGATGGCCTCTCGGGCCCCAAGTGCCAACAAGGGGCTAGATAAGGCTTTATGGGAGCCACTGGCCAGGCTGCGGAATAGATGGGGAAGTGGAACAGGACAGAAGAAAGATGGGTAGAGAACATGTGCTGCTTCAAAGCCACAGGTGCAGGCCACCGCTTGCTTACACAAAACTGGTCCCACAGCTGAGCCAGTAATGGAAGAGACGGATAGGCATCCTTTTTGCTCACCTGGAAAAGCTTCTGCCCTTTCCTGACAGAGCCGGCTTTTGAAAAAAAATCAGTGTTTGTGCTTTAGGAGTGGAGACAAACCCCAAGAGTTGGCGCTCCAAGTAGCTCTAATGCTTTATGTTACAGCCCTCTCTGTTTATACTTTTCTCAGTGGGGCGGTTCCTTTCCACAGCTTTCTTTGGTGTTTCTTAGTGTAAAAAAAAAAAAAAAGTAATGAACGTGGGCCTCCCCCAACCCACCCGCCTACATAGCTCAGTGCTGCCTGATCGCTGGCATTCCACATGTGAACCCTTAGACGGAGAGTTTCGCGGTGGAAGAAATGGCGTCGCCCGATGCAGTTGTGTAAACACAGGAGGAGTTCTGCAGAGGCTCTGCATGCTGCCCGCCCTCCCTGGGCGAGCCACTCGGCCAGGCCAGAGTCCAAACAGACAGGCTAGGACTAAGACTAAGGACCGGTTGACCTGAACCACTGCAAGGTGCTTACTGCAAACTAACCAGACCCTGTTTGCTCCCAGGAAGGCTGGAGCCTGTAAATTTAAACAAGCACAGGAGGTGAGAGGAAGTACCAGATTACAGAAAGAAAGCAAGCAGGCCAGAGGACCCTCCAGCAGATGGGTGTCCTTTGCTCTTGGAAACCAGCATTCTCTAACTCGGTACTGCTTTTAAGGTAGCAAGAAAAGTCTGGCTAAACGACAGTCAAGAGCTTATGAAGACTGATGGAAGCCAAGAACACCCGGGCTCTGCGAACGCGCTGGACGGGGGAACAAGGCCTGCTTCTCTGTCTCTCCGCAAAAAGTCCTCATACCAACACTGATCAGCCAGAAACTACAGGAAAGCACGTCCTTCTGAGCCCAATTACTGACACTATTTCCCCCAAGCCAGATTCCACAGAGCACTGGGAATTCCAAAGAAGGAAGGAAGACAAAGTCCTTCCAATTTTCCTCCCTCTTGAACTTCACACTCACCTACATGTGGCTCTGGAAGAAGTCCACTTGAACTGCAACCAAACTTCCCAAGGTTAGTTGGAAGTCAAAAAGGTAAATTTTTTCTTTCTGGACTTCTGGCTACAAAAAGGAACTCCCTGTACCAAGCCCTGGTTCCCTTGGACCTGAGGACTGCTCTAGGTTTCAGTAATCTTCTCTTAAAGGGTGCCCTAAAGTTATTGTGTAGATCCAAACAGAGCTTTGCCGGTAAGGATGATCATTTGTGTCTCAGTTGAATGAAAGTATTTCTTAACTGGCCCTCCAGAAACTGGATAAGTGTTTCATTGACTACAACAATCAGCTAGTATTTAAGAAGAAAACAGAACCTTAGCAGCCTCTAGAATACACAGGTTATAAACAAGGTGAGCTGCTAATACACAGGCACAGATTTCATTGGCTCTAACTCCGATCACATCCCTGAAGCCATGGGAGAGATCCTGGAAGCTCGAAATGATCTCTGAACTGCTCTAGAGTTCAGACTGGTTAGAAAATTGAAAGTATTTTTTGTTGTTGTTTACTCTTAAGCCATGTAATGTACATGGAAGTGTAGGATTTCACCCTGAAGTTTTTGTAATTTAACAAGAGATTTACCAGAGCGCCCTCAACTATGGAAGAAAAGTTTCAGCCTTGAGCGGCTGTCATAAAGAAACACACTCGTTCAGTCCTTTAGGGGAGATGTCCCACCACAACCACTGAATGCCCCTCTGAGGCTGGAAAATCCCCCCTGTGAAGCTGTTAAGTGTCAAGCCCTTTCCGTTTTCCTGACTACAGCTCTACTCATAAAAAAAAATTTTAAGTCCTTCTTAGGAATAAGTTGCATCGAAGCTCCCTGCAGCTACTGAGGGCTAGCCCTGTCCTGACTCCTTGAGTCCACAGTTCTAGAAGGTGCCACGGTTCAGGGCTTGGGGTTTTGCGCGAAGTCACACCCGCTCTTCCCCTCCCTTTCAAATGCAGCGAGTGTGGTCTCAGACCACACCACCAGAGTTTCCTGCCAGTTTTCCCCGATTTTCAAACTCCACACACATTCACTTGGTATATCTGACATGATTCTGAGTTCACAAGGAAGGATTTTTGGCATAAAAACATTTTAAAAAGCAATTGTCCCCAAATGTACGTGGCTTTGGGTCTGCAACTCCTCACACCCTCCCATTCAGCCAGCCAGCGGCCAAGGTCGATGTCATGGAGTCGTCTTTTTTTTTTTTTTTTTTTTTTTTGTCTCCTTTAAAACAATAAAGAAATCAAACAAACAAATGGGAAAAACAACAACAACAACAATAACCAGAGATGATGGTCAAGGCTCTACACACGTGCTCGGTTTCCGTAGGACATGCTGCTATGGAAACGCAGGGCGCAGCCCCCAGAGGTGAGACGTGCATGCGAGGTCGAGGTCCGGCAGCTACTCCATCGCCTCGTCCGGCCGCGGAGGACGCGTCCGCTTGCTGGAGCCGGGGGCCAGGGCCCCCCAACTCTCCATGCCTGGGCCGCCTTTCACAAGAGCGCTTCCTCCTCCCCCACGGGAGGCGGGTTGGGGCCCCGGAGGCTGTCTTCGCTGCCTTGCTTCCTGCTCACCAAACAGAAAACCTGTGTTAAGACCCAGCACAATGCTGGCACGGCCCTGAACCAAGGTTTCCCGCGGCCCCACACCACCTGGGACGGACGTTATTTACTTAACTTCTTTTAGATTCTCTCCCCTGTTTTGCTTGCTCACATGAAAGTTTCAAAGGAGACTTTGTATCCCCTCCGTAAATGGAAAATCAGCATCATGTGCAAAAATAGAAAGGAACTATAAAAATAGCTGTGAATCTAGGGGCCTAACACCTAAAATCATGGCACATGTCACAAGTCATGTGTGGGCTCCACATTGGGGCCTGTTCACCGAGGGCTTTAGGCTCTAAGCTCTTGCAGGGCAGAAACCGTGACACTTGTCTTCAGCCCCCAGGTGCGTTTCCTGGGGGCAACAAGCAGCACGCCTGACTTGGCCTGGCACATAGCCAGCCTTCAGGAAATGGTCGTCAACAGAACTGCCCTCCGCACACGGGCCCAAGAGACACCTCCGACGAAGAGAAGGGCCCTCAACTCGGCAATGTGTGATCAGAGCAGGAGACCAAGTTGGTGGGAAGAAGTGTCCTGGTGTCCCCAGCTAGAGCTGCCTGGGGTGACAGACATGGGCAGTGCGATGGGAAATGTGAGGGAAAGTCCCTAAAGAGAGGCCCAAACCCTTTGCCATCATCAAGCAAACAGTGCCCCTCCTAAGGGGAGCCGTTGGGCTTGCCAGGCAGGACTCATGTCTATTGTGTGCCCTAGGCCCGAAGGGCAACTGCCCTTGCACGAGGGAAGGGCAAGCATGGTGTCTGTACATTCCTAGGAAGAAACTCCTCCTTGTTTAAAACTCACACTCACTGGCTTTTACGTTTCTGCCAAAGAACAGGGGGTCAAGTCTCCTGGGAGGAGAGTTGTAACTGGATAACCAATGAGGCCCTACAGCTGCCTGCTCACACCAGCTGGTCTCCCTGCAGACGGCTAGTGGGCCATGGGCCCAAGGCCTCTAACGACTGACTGAGCCCTAAGAGCTCCAGAGTGCTGGACCATTGGGACAACCAAAGCATCCCACCTGTGCGCTGAGGGCAAGGGCAGGTAATCCCCAGGTGCTGCTGGGACTGAGGTGAGGGAATAAAGAGGCAGTAAAGTCCTCTGGGCCTATATCAGTCTTTGGTGTCTTGCAACTTTGACCTCATTAAAAATAAAAGGTGGGGGCTTCCCTGGTGGCGCAGTGGTTGAGAGTCTGCCTGCCAATGCAGGGGACACGGGTTCGAGCCCTGGTCTGGGAAGATCCCACATGCCGCGGAGCAGCTGGGCCCGTGAGCCACAATTACTGAGCCTGCGTGTCTGGAGCCTGTGCTCCGCAACAAGAGAGGCCGTGATAGTGAGAGGCCCGCGCACCGTGATGAAGAGTGGCCCCCGCTTGCCGCAACTGGAGAAAGCCCTTGCACAGAAACTAAGACCCAACACAGCCATAAATAAATAAATAAATAAATAAATAAATAAATAATTTTTTTAACAAATGGGTAAACAATTTTAAAAAACAAAACAAAACAAAAAGATACTCTACATCCAAAGGCAAAGGAGAAGCCACAATGAGACGGTAGGAGGGGTGCAATCACAGTAAAATCAAATCCCTTAACTGCTGGGTGGGTGACTCACAGACTGGAGAACACTTATACCACAGAAGTCCACCCACTGGAGTGAAGGTTCTGAGCCCCACGTCAGGCTTCCCAACCTGGGGGTCCGGCAACGGGAGGAGGAATTCCTAGAGAATCAGACTTTGAAGCCTAGTGGGAATTGATTAGCAGGACTTCGACAGGACTGGGGGAAACAGAGACTCCACTCTTGGAGGGCACACACAAAGAGTGTGCACATCAGGACCCAGGGGAAGGAGCAGTGACCCCAGGGGAGACTGAACCAGACCTACCTGCTAGTGTTGGAGGGTCTCCTGCAGAGGTGGGGGTGGCTGTGGCTCACCGTGGGGACAAGGACACTGGCAGCAGAAGTTCTGGGAAGTACTCCTTGGTGTGAGCCCTCCCAGAGTCTGCCATTAGCCCCACCAAAGAGCCCAGGTAGGCTCCAGTGTTGGGTTGCCTCAGGCCAAACAACCAACAGGGAGGGAACCCAGCCCTACCCATCAACAGTAAAGCAGATTAAAGTTTTACTGAGCTCTGCCCACCAGAGCAACAGTCAGCTCTACCCACCACCAGTCCCTCCCATTAGGAAACTTCCACAAGCCTCTTAGATAGCCTCAGCCACCAGAGGGCAGAAAGCAGAAGCAAGAAGAACTACAATCCTGCAGCCTGTGGAACGAAAACCACATTCACAGAAAGATAGACAAAGTGAAAAGGTAGAGGACTATGTACCAGATGAAGGAACAAGATAAAACCCCAGAAAAACAACTAAATGAAGTGGACATAGGCAACCTTCCAGAAAAAGAATTCAGAATAATGATAGTGAAGATGATCCAGGACCTCAGAAAAAGAATGGAGGCAAAGATCGAGAAGATGCAAGAAATGTTTAACAAAGACCTAGAAGAATTAAAGAACAAACAAACAGAGATGAACAATACAATAACCAAAATGAAAACTACACTAGAAGGAATCAATAGCAGAATAACTGAGGCATAAGAACGGATAAGTGACCTGGAAGACAGAATGGTGGAATTCACTGCTGTGGAACAGAATAAAGAAAAAAGAATGAAAAGAAATGAAGACAGCCTAAGAGACCTCTGGGACATTAAATGCAACAACATTTGCATTATAGGGGTCCCAGAAGGAGAAGAAAGAGAGAAAGGACCAGAGAAAATATTTGAAGAGATTATAGTCGAAAAGTTCCCTTACATGGGAAAGGAAATAGCCACCCAAGTCCAGAAAGCACAGAGAGTCCCATACAGGATGAACCCAAGGAGAAACACGCTGAGACACATAGTAATCAAATTGGCGAAAATTAAAGACAAAGAAAAATTATTGAAAGCAGCAAGGGAAAAATGACAAATAACATACAAGGGAACTCCCATAAGGTTAACAGGTGATTTCTCAGCAGAAACTCTACAAGCCAGAAGGGAGTGGCATGATATACATAAAGTGATGAAAGGGAAGAACCTACAACCAAGATTACTCTACCCAGCAAGGATCTCATTCAGATTCGATGGAGACATCAAAAGCTTTACAGACAAGCAAAAGCTAAGAGAATTCAGCACCACCAAACCAGCTCTACAACAAATGCTAAAGGAACTTCTCTAAGTGGGAAACACAAGAGAAGAAAAGGACCTACAAAAACAAACCCAAGACAATTAAGAAAATGGTAATAAGAACATACATACTGGGGCTTCCCTGGTGGCGCAGTGGTTAAGAGTCTGCCTGCCAATGCAGGGGACACGGGTTCGAGCCCTGGTCTGGGAAGATCCCACATGCCGCTAGAGCAACTAGGCCCGTGAGCCACAATTACTGAGCCTGAGCTCTGGAGCCCGCAAGCCACAACTACTGAGCCCATGTGCCACAACTACTGAAGCCTGCGTGCCTAGAGCCTGTGCTCCGCAACAAGAGAAGCCATGACAATGAGAAGCCTCCACTCGCCACACCTAGAGAAGGCCCGCGCTCAGCAATGAAGACCCAACACAGCCATAAATAAATAAATAAATAAATTTATATTAAAAAAAAAAAAAGAACATACACATCAATAACTACCTTAAACATGAATGGATTAAATGCTCCAACCAAAAGACACAGGCTTGCTGAATGGATACAAAAACAAGACCCATATATATGCTATCTACAAGAGATCCACTTCAGACCTAGGGACACATACAGACTGAAAGTGAGGGGATGGGAAAAGATATTCCATGCAAATGCAAATCAAAAGAAAGCTGAGGTAGCAATCCTCATATCAGATAAAATAGACTTTAAAATAAAGAAAGTTACAAGAGACAAGGAAGGACACTACATAATGATCAAGGGCTCAATCCAAGAAGAAGATATAACAATTATAAATATATATGCACCCAACATAGAAGCACCTCAATACACAAGGCAACTGCTAACAGCTATAAAAGAGGAAATTGACAGTAACACAATAATAGTGGGGGACTTTAACACCTCACTTACACCAATGGACAGATCATCCAAACAGAAAATGAATAAGGAAACACAAGCTTTAAATGACACAATAGACCAGATAGATTTAATTGATATTTATAGGACATTCCATCCAAAAACAGCAGATTACACTTTCTTCTCAAGTGAGCACGGAACATTCTCCAGGATAGATCACATCTTGGGTCACAAATCAAGCCTCAGTAAATTTAAGAAAACTGAAATCATATCAAGCATCTTTTCTGACCACAACGCTATGAGATTAGAAATGAATTACAGGGGAAAAGAAGTAAAAAACACAAACACATGGAGGCTAAACAATACGTTACTAAATAACCAAGAGATCACTGAAGAAATCAAAGAGGAAATCAAAAAATACCTAGAGACAAATGACAATGAAAACACGACGATCCAAAACCTATGGGATGCAGCAAAAGCAGTTCTAAGAGGGAAGTTTATAGCTATACAAGCCTACCTCAAGAAACAAGAAATATCTCAAATAAAAAATCTAACGTTACACCTAAAGGAACTAGAGAAAGAAGAGCAAACAAAATCCAAAGTTAGCAGAAGGAAAGAAATCATAAAGATCAGAGCAGAAATAAATGAAATAGAAACAAAGAAAACAATAGCAAAGATCAATAAAACTAAAAGCTGGTTCTTTCAGAAGATAAACAAAATTGATAAACCATTAGCCAGACTCATCAAGAAAAAGAGGGAGAGGACTCAAATCAATAAAATTAGAAATGAAAAGGGAGAAGTTACAACAGACACCACAGAAATACAAAGCATCCTAAGAGACTACTACAAGCAACTCTATGCCAATAAAATGGACAACCTGGAAGAAATGAACAAATTCTTAGAAAGGTATAACCTTCCAAGACTGAGCCAGGAAGAAATAGAAAATATGAACAGACTAGTCACAAGTAATGAAATTGAAACTGTGATTAAAAATCTTCCAACAAACTAAAGTCCAGGACCAGATGGCTTCACAGGTGAATTCTATCAAACATTTAGAGAAGAGCTAACACCCATCCTTCTCAAACTCTTCCAAAAAATTGCAGAGGAAGGAAAACTCCCAAAGTCATTCTATGAGGCCACCATCACCCTGATACCAAAACCAGACAAAGATACTACAAAAAGAGAAAATTACAGACCAATATCACTGATGAATGTAGATGCAAAAATCCTCAACAAAATCCTAGCAAACAGAATCCAACAACACATTAAAAGGATCATACACCACGATCAAGTGGGATTTATCCCAGGGATGCAAGGATTCTTCAATATACGCAAATCAATCCATGTGATACACCATATTAACAAATTGAAGAATAAAAACCATATGATCATCTCAATAGATGCAGAAAAAGCTTTTGACAAAATTCAACACCCATTTATGATAAAAACTCTCCAGAAAGTGGGCATAGAGGGAACCTGCCTCAACATAATAAAGGCCATATACGACACACCCACAGCAAACATCATTCTCAATGGTGGAAAACTGAAAGCATTTTCTCTAAGATCAGGAACAAGACAAGGATGTCCACTCTCACCACTATTATTCAACATAGTCTTGGAAGTCCTAGCCACGGCAATCAGAGAAGAAAAAGAAATAAAAGGAATACAAATTGGAAAAGAAGAAGTAAAGCTGTCACAGTTTGCAGATGACATGATACTATACATAGAGAATCCTAAAAATGCCACCAGAAAACTACTAGAGCTAATCAATGAATTTGGTAAAGTTGCAGGATACAAAATGAATGCACAGAAATCTCTTGCATTCCTATACACTAATGATGAAAAATCTGAAAGAGAAATTATGGAAACACTCCCATTTACCATTGCAACAAAAAGAATAAAATACCTTGGAATAAACCTAGGGAGACAAAAGACCTGTATGCAGAAAACTATAAGATAAGACACTGATGAAAGAAATGAAAGATGATACCAACAGATGGAGAGATATACCATGTTCTTGGATTGGAAGAATCAATATTGTGAAAGTGACTATACTACCCAAAGCAATCTACAGATTCAATGCAATCCCTATCAAATTACCAATGGCATTTTTTATGGAACTAGAACAAATCATCTTAAAATTTGTATGGAGACAAAAAAGACCCCGAATAGCCAAAGCAGTCTTGAGGGAAAAAAATGGAGCTGGAGGAATCAGACTCCCTGACTTCAGACTATACTACAAAGCTACAGTAATCAAGACAATATGGTACTGGCACAAAAACGGAAATATAGATCAATGGAACAAGATAGAAAGCCCAGAGATAAACCCACGCACCTATGGTCAACTAATCTATGCCAAAGGAGGCAAAGATATACAATGGAGAAAAGACAGTCTCTTCAATAAGTGGTGCTGGGAAAACTGCACAGCTACATGTAAAAGAATGAAATTAGAACACTCCCTAACACCATACACAAAAATAAACTCAAAATGAATTCGAGACCTAAATGTAAGACCGGACACTATAAAACTCTTAGAGGAAAACATAGGAAGAACACTCTTTGACATAAATCACAGCAAGATCTTTTTTGATCCACCTCCTAGAGTACTGGAAATAAAAACAAAAATAAACAAATGGGACCTAATGAAACTTCAAAGCTTTTGCACAGCAAAGGAAACCATAAACAAGACGAAAAGACAACCCTCAGAATGGGAGAAAATATTTGCAAACGAATCAACGGACAAAGGATTAATCTCCAAAATATATAAACAGCTCATGCAGCTCAATATTACAGAAACAAACAACTCAATCCAAAAATGGGCAGAAGACCTAAATAGACATTTCTCCAAAGAAGACATACAGATGGCCAAGAAGTACATGAAAAGCTGCTCAACATCACTCATTATTAGAGAAATGCAAATCAAAAGTACAATGAGGTATCACCTCACACCAGTTAGAATGGGCATCATCAGAAAATCTACAAACAACAAATGCTGGAGAGGGTGTGGAGAAAAGGGAACCCTCTTGCACTGTTGGTGGAAATGTAAATTGATACAGCCACTATGGAGAACAGTATGGAGGTTCCTTAAAAAACTAAAAATAGAAGTACCATATGAGCCAGCAATCCCACTACTGGGCATATACCCAAAGAAAACCATAATTCAAAAAGACACATGCACCCCAATGTTCATTGCAGCACTATTTACAAAAGCCAGGTCATGGAAGCAACCTAAATGCCCATCGACAGACGAATGGATAAAGAAGTCGTGGTACATATATACAATGGAATATTACTCAGCCATAAAAAGGAATGAAATTGAGTGATTTGTTGAGACGTGGATGGATCTAGAGACTGTCATACAGAGTGAAGTCAGAAAGAGAAAAACAAATATCGTATATTAACGCATGTATGTGGAACCTAGAAAAATGGTACAGATGAACCGGTTTGCAGGGCAGAAGTTGAGACACAGATGTAGAGAACAAACGTATGGACACCAAGGGGGGAAAACCCCGGGGGGGGTGGGGATGGTGGTGTGCTGAATTGGGCGATTGGGATTGACATGTATACACTGATGTGTATAAAATTGATGACTAATAAGAACCTGCTGTATAAAAAATAATAATTAAAAAAGAAAAAAAGGAATGAAGTTCTGACACATGCTACATCAGAGATGAACCTTGAAAACATTACGCTGAGTGAAAGAAGCCAGACACAAAGGCCATATACTATATGATTCCATTTATATGAAATGTCCAGTATATGCAAATCTATAGAAACTGATAGTAGATTCGTGCTGGCTGGGGAACGGGGGAGTTGGGTGGTGAGAAGTAAGGGTACAGGGTTTCTTCTTGGGCTAATGGAAATGTTCTAAAACTGATTGTGGTGATGGTCGCACAACTTTGTGAATATATTAAAAACTATTGAATTATACACTCTAAATGGGTATGTGATTTATAGCTCAGTAAAGCTGCTTTTAAAACTTAGAAACGGCTGCCTGGAGCTCCCAGCTGATAATGAGGTGGCGAGCTGGGCTCAGAGGGCAGAGTACTGGGACTGCTGTCCTGCCACAGGCACGGGGTGGGGGGCACGTGGCAGCAGGGGTGCAAGTATTTGTCACCTCAGTCTTACGGGGACAAAAATTCTCATCTGTCCTGGGAGGTGCTGGGACTACTGAGCTGGATATGTGTTTGGAGGAGGCTGGCTGACTGGTGAGAAGGTCTGGATCCTCCCCAGAGGCAGGGGACTCTCACAGTCATTTGCAACAGGCCGGAAGGGGACTTATTTTCTAGGTCTTAACCCATCAGAGAAGAAAGGGTGGATGCCGGAGAGCCCCAAGGGGGAGCCCCCGAGCGCAGCATGCCCGATCTAGGCTCTGACCGCTGAACCAGAGCAGGGGCTGCCTCGGCTGTGACACAGCTTCAATGCCATTGACGTGCACTGAGCATACGTGGGTGCCCGACTAGGTCTAAGACCTGGGTGAGTTCACAGGCATTCCAGGTGGAGCGCCATGCACCCGCAGCCCCAGCCCGCATGCACAACCCGCTGTCGGGTCCAAGCCCCTGGATGCCCCTCGTTTTCTTCCTGGGTCCGGAGGCCCAAGGTGAGCCTGGGCACAGCAGCCTGGGCTGGAAGGAACGTCCGCCTGGGTGGGGATGCCCCGTGCTCTGCAGCTGCCCCCGCCCCCAGGCCCTGGCAGAGGCTAAGGCACAGGCAGGCAGGCGTTACCTTGGGCTCAGACAGGGGCTCACACTCCCTGGTTGTTTTTTTGCTGGAATCGCCAGAGGGGAGGGAAAAGGGAAGTGAGAAGGGACACTTGGGATCCACGGGATTCCTGTCCCCCACCCCAGAGACACTCAGAGCCCGAACACCAGCTTCACGGAGCTGTTGCCAGGGCAATCAGGAGCAGGACACATCTCCGCCGTGAGACGTGGGGTCGCATGAGCGAGACTGGCCTTGCTCACCCATCACAGGGACAAAATCCCACCGTCAAGCATGCATGCTTTGGGGTCAAACAGCCTTTCTGATTGTCAACCACTCCCCCACCCTCGTTAAAGTGCAAGTCCCCCTGAGAAAGGTCAAACTTCCCTGTGGATTAGCTGTCAGCAAAGGAGGCGGGCTGAGTCCAGGGTGGGGCAAAACCAGAGCCAGCGGCTGCTCGGGTCTCCCCAGTGTGCCCAGTGGGGCTGGTCTGAGTCTTCCTGGACACGGCCGCTGCAGGGCTGGGCCCACACAGAGTCGGCTGGGCGGGGCTGCCCTGCGTTCAGCCTCCAGCTCCCCACCCGAGAGGAAGGCAGGTGGACACTCACGTGAGCAGGTTTCCAGGAGCTGACAGCGAGCGCTCCTCCCGCCGGCTGCCCTCAAACGGGTTCCCGAAGGAGCGTTTTCGTATCATGGTCTTCACCAGGATCTGGAGGAAAGAAGAGGAGGCTCAGCCACCTGGGGGAGATTCCAGGCAACATCCTCCCTCGTGCCACTCCACGAGTCCCGTCTACCTCTTCCTTTCTCCCCACACCCCACCCCCTGCCGCCTGCCAGCTCCCAGGGCTTGTGGCTGATGGCAGGCCTTTGAGAGACGCCCACCAGGGATACAGCAGCCAAAGCCATCACCAAGTCTCACTGGCCTGCTCCTCAAATCTCCACGGCTCCCTGGCTGCCAACAAGATAAGGTCAGAACTCCTCAGTCTGACATTCAAGGCCTGGCATAAGCTAGTCTTGGCCTACTCAGCTGCCAGGGGACCCTGTACTCCAGGAGAGCTGGCCTGTACTCTCTGTCCAGTACCCCTGGTACCATCTGTCTCACCTGAGCCATCACTGGACATGCCCTCCTGGCCCATCAACCTGTCTCATCTTCAAGGCCAGTCCTTTATTTTTGGTGAATGCCATCTACAACCAACCCAACAAGTAACCAACTATTGCTTCCAGGTATAATCCTGGGAGGGGGATGGGAGTCACTGCACTTTTAACTGAAATGTAATTCACGCGGCATAAAATTCTCCATTTTAAAGTGTACAATTCAACGGTTTTTAGCATATTCACATCACCACTGTCTAATTTCAGAACATTTACATCATCCCGAAAAGAAACCCAGTACTACCCATTAGCAGTCAGTCCCCATTCCTCCTCCCCACCAGCCCCTGGCAACCACCAATCCACTTTCTGTCTCTATGGTTTGTCTATTCTCATTTCATATAAATGGAATCATTCAGTACGTGGCCTTTGGGGTCTGGCTTCTTTCACTCAGCATAATGTTTTCAAGGTCCATCCACGCTGCAGCACGAATCATTGCTTTATTCCTTTTTATGGCCTGGTAATAATCCTTTGTGTGTATATGCCACATTTTGTTTATGCATTCATCCTTTGGACTGTTTCCACTTCGGGGCTATTGTGACTAATGCTGCTATGAACAATCTGTGTACAAGTTTTTGTGTGGACACTTTCCACACAAAATGTTTTCGTTTCTCTTGGGTGTACACCTAGGAGTAGAATTCTTGGATCATTTGGTAACTCTAAGTTTAACGTTTTTAGGAGCTGCCAGACTGTTTTCTACAGTGGCTACACGGTTTTTTACATACAGTCCCACTAGCAATACAAAACAGTACCAGTTTCTCAGGGGGCTGCATTTTAGCTGAGGATGATGAACATCTGTCGCAGTCTAAGGAGCTGAGGAAACATCCCAGGACACTGAGGGTGGCCAGTCCGCAGGCTGGTGTGGTGTGATGGCAAGAGAGGTCAGAGGTCCCGAAAGTCCTTTTAAGTCTGAGAGGCACTGGGAGCTGGCATGTCCACTGTCGTGAGTGGGAACGCTTTGGTGTCCCCCACCCCGTCCACCCTAAGACAGGCTGGGTCCACAGCTTGGCTGGGAAACACCTGCCAGAGGAGGGGATCTTGGGGGAAAAGGTAACATCCCTCCATCACGTCCCTCAGCCACTGCTCAGCTTCCCTCCTCCGTCTTCCAGTCTTCCCTTCAGCCCATCCTTTCTGAAACCCAGATCTGATTCCCTTCCTCCCTGACTTGGTATCTCTCACCCATAGGAGTTTGGAACTTATCCTGTTACCAGCCAGGGAGTCATGGAAGGTTCACGGTGATGCTTTTGGCTGCTGTATTTCATGAAGGAATTTTCAAGGAAGTGGCCTCAACACCCTGTAAGGCTCTGGCCTCCTTCCAAGCAGAGCATGACACCTCTTCAAGCTGTTTCATGTACTGACTGGGCTTGGGGATTTTTTTTTTTTAAGGGTTTGCTGCTAAAAAGGAAAAAAAAAAGTGTTTAAAAAACCACTAGGAAAAAAAAAAAAAAAACCACTAAAAGGTGGAAACACCCAAATGTCCATCAACTGATGAATGGATAAACAAAATGTGCTCTAGCCATACAATGGAATACTTTTCAGCCCTAAAAAGGAATGACTGGCTACAATGTGGATGAACCTTGAAAACATGATGCTGAGTGAAAGAAACCAAACACAAAAAAATCACATTCTGTATGATTCCATTTATATGAAATGTCCAGAATAGGCAAATCTATAGAGACAGAAAACAGACTAATGGATGCCAGGGGCTGGGGGGAGGGGAGAACAGAGAGTGAGCATTACCGGGGACGGGGTTTCTTTTGGGATGATGAAAATGTTTCAGAACTACAGAGGTGATGGTTGCACAATATTGTAAATGTACTAAATGCCACTGTATTGTTCACTTTAAGTGGTTAATTTTATGTTACATAAATTCTACCTCAATTTAAAAAAAAAAAAAGAAAGAAAAGAGAAACGTTGAGCTAGAGAATGAAGGCCGTGCCCCTTGGCAAGCACTCAAGGTCCCTCCCTTGCCAAGGCCCGAGCTCTGTGGTTCCTGGAACACACGGGCCTGTTTCCTCTGAGCCTTTGCAGGCACCATTCCTCCCGGTGAGACTGGCCTTCCCAGTCCTCAGGACCCAGCGAGAGGGGCTCCTACCCTGTGGGGCCTCCCACTCCAGCTCCTCTCCCCGCTGGCCTGTCACCGTGTGACGGCACAAGAGGGTGATTCTTTCTTTCCAGATCCATCTTCCTTATGAGGCCGGGAGCCCCATGAGAGCTGGCACTGTCCCTTGCTCACCTCTGTAAGCCCGTGCCCGGCACACCCTGGGTGCCAGGAGGGGGCCTGGACCTCCCCGCTCCAGCTCCTCCTTCTCAGACAGCTGCTGAAGCCCTCACTTCCTCCCTGCCCCCCACAGTCCATTCTCCACGTGGGCCTTCCCAAGGCCAATACTGATCATGCCACTCTCCTGAATCAAACCTCTTGGGACCAAGATTTAAACCTCTGCTGTGGCCTCAGGACTTGTGTGGTCTGGCCCCACCTCCCATCCAGCCTCATGCCACCCTCCCTTCTTTGCCCTGCTTCAGCCACCCTGGCTTTCTTGAGGTTTCTCACGGACATGATCCCACCAGAGGATCACTGCGTTCGCTGTTCCCTTTTCCAGGAATGCCCTTGCCCTTTACCCTCTCTTGGCCTGATTAACACCCCGCCATCCTCTCAGCGTGCATCTTCCAGGAGGCCTCCTCTAACCCATCACCTGGGCTGCATTCCCCTCTTAGGCATACCCCTCGCAGCCCCTCTGTTACTTGCATAATTTATTTGTTGGTTCTTTGCCCAGCGTCTGCAGGCGCCGTGTTGGTTGTATTCATCTCTGTATCCCCTGCTCCCAACACAGGCCTGGGGAAACCACTCAGTGTTCAAGAAGTGTTTCCTGAATAATCAATGCCTATTTCAGACCTCTAGGGTCAGACGCCTTCTCCCCAGAATATCCACAACCAGGAACAGAATAACCCAGGGTGGACGCTGGGAGCCCGAGGTCAGCTGCCTTCCCCACGGCAGGCTCAGGATGTGGGTGCAGCGGGTGGATGAGAAGGAGGGGGTGTGTGTGGGTGAGTGTTCAACAGCGAAGACCATGCAGAGGCCCCTGGTCGGGGAGGAGGAGGAAGACGTGAATGGATGCCCCACCCGGGGGCTCAGGTTTTGGAGGGAGAGAGAAAGTACGTGGGGAAGCAGAGGATGAGGTGCAAAGCTGGGAGCGAAGGAGCCAGCACTGGGGGCTCCTAAGGGGGTGGTCACTCGAGGCTGGACACGGCAGAGCCTCCCCTCCCAGAGCCCAGGGCGCTGCCTGCCTGCTGGGGCTGGTGCTGGCCAAACACACCCGGGACTCCCGAGGTGGCCATGGTGGGGCAGCCCACCGGATTCTGCCCCTAGGACTGCAGCCTGGGCCCCAGGGCCCTGAGGGTCCTGGTCTCCCTCTTGGAGCCACACACCCTCTGGGCAGAGGCTTGGCAAGTGGGTGATTCCCTGAGTCTTCGAGGCTAGGCCTGGGGACTCCAATTCTAGCTCCTTCTTCCTGGGTCAGGACCCAAATGTAAGGCCATAAAAGGGGTCCCAGTGGCTCCTGAGCAAACGCCCACCCTCAGAAGTCAGGAAGAGCTTTCTGAGGCATGGGAAGTGGGGGCCCTGCCTCTAGCCCTGGCAGCTGCCCACAGGGCAGAGATGAGACGAGCTCAGTCATCTGCTCTGGGGACTGAAGACCCAGCCAATGGGGAGCCCGTCTTGGAGACCTTGGCTCCAGCTGCCATCCTGGGCACCTGCCCTGGCCCTTCCCCTCCTCCTGTTCCCCTGACACGCTCTGAAAGCAGGAATTCCAGAAGGGGCAGTACAATCCTTAGAGAGGGGCTATCCCTGTCTACAGTAACCTCGGACCTGGCTGTAGACAGAGCTCACACTAGAAGATGCAGGGGCCACCTGGCCTGATGTGTGACCAAGGCCCAGAGGCTGGTCGCTGTAGGTGAGGGGCAGACCCGGCCATCCCCTGACGTTCAGGCCCAACGTCTACCTCTTAGTCGCCCGCCCACGTCCCAGCTCATCCTCGCTGGCCTGCCGCGGGCTCTCTGTCCCTGCTCTCAGGCAGTGGTTTGCCCCACCTTACCACGGTTGCCAGGCTGGGTATGTGTTTGACCGAATTCTCCACCTCCTCTTCTGTCACCTCGACCAGCGTGCAGTTCTCATCCTCCGATGGCAGCGGCTCCGCCCCGTGCC
Organism: Balaenoptera ricei; assembly: GCF_028023285.1. Classification (NCBI taxonomy): domain Eukaryota; kingdom Metazoa; phylum Chordata; class Mammalia; order Artiodactyla; family Balaenopteridae; genus Balaenoptera; species Balaenoptera ricei. The sequence goes on along the minus strand of NC_082652.1, from coordinate 8,498,932 downwards.
TCGTGACCCAGGGGTGCAGCTTCAACGAATGACAGGAGGGGTGAGGGGCGGGCACAACTGGCTCCCAGGAACCCTGCCTATGAGCGGAGCCAGGGAGGGGACGCGGGAGGGGAGAGGCAGTGGCCTGAGGTCAGGCGTGCAAGAGAGCAGGCAAGCCAGGCAGAGGCTGGGGGGTGAGCGAGGTGGGAGGAAATGTGAAACAGACAAAGGACAGAGAATGGGAGGGAGCGACGAGGCCAGAACGTGAGCCGGGCTGGATTCTCCATCTGGCCCCAGGTCTCGGCAGAAGCGCCTGGAATTCGCCATCTGCGTTGCACGGTTGTCTGAGGAGCACCCATCACTCCTCAGCAACTCTCCCTGATGCCTGGAAGGCTCAGCTCGGAGCAGGCACCCATTTCACAGAACGGGAAACAGAGGCATGGGGTGGCACAGGGAGAAGGACACGACCAGGAGAGGACCCAGGCAGAGGTCTGCCCCGCAACCACCTGCCCCTGGGGTCCAAGCCCTTATCTGTAACCTTCTGGGCTGCCCCCTCTTCAACTGCTAGTTAGCTGAGGTGCCTAGGAGTTCCCGAAGCAAATCTCTAGATTTCTTAAAGATCCATGTGTGTGCACGTGCCATTGGCAGGGTTGTAGGGGGTGGATAGGGATCTCTTCTAACAGTGCTTTCTGCAACAGAGTGGAATTCAGCAGGCCGGGATCAGAGATGGGGGGTCAAAGTGCTCACTAACTTCCTCCCACCCCAACTGTACTTTCTCAAAGGGACAGGCAGGGTCTAAGAAAAGACCCCAGGATTTCAGCAGCCACACGGTGGAGCACACAGAAACCTGGTCTGGTCCGGTCTAGGGAGGGTGGATGCCATCACCCCAAGCCGATTGGAGCGAGTGCTAGCTCCTCGGCTGGCAGTGGATCCCACTTCCACAATCACAGTGAACACGAGTCCCAGATCCTCCCCCACAAGCCCCCAGCACCCCAGAGGCCCCAGGACATGGGAGGGCAGTGGTGCCAAGAAGGACGCAGTGCTGTAAACAGAGGGGCGTGGGGCCTGACCGAGGCAGGGTTGAGCCAGACAATTCCAAGCAGAGGACACAGGCTGAGGCTCCAGCACACGCCCCAAGGGGCAGCAGCGGCCCCCAGGTACCTTGATCTCAGGCACCACGATCCTCGACTCGGGGTTCTTGTCCAACATGCGGGTGATCAGGTCCTTCAAGTCCTCGGCTATGTCAGGCCTGGGGATGGGAGATACATCAGGGGTGGAGGACGTCACCAAGGGCTCGGAGAGGAAGGTGACTTGGGGTAGATGGACAATACTCACTGATCTGGAAATTCCAGGGCCTGACTCTTGATCTTACTGTGTAAACACATGATCCGCTCATCCATGAATGGGCACTGCGAAGACAGGTCAGGGACAGGGTGGCCGTCAATGGCTGGCACATCTGTCCTGCAAGGGCAGGCAGCATTCCACATGGGTTGCAGCAGAGAAAGAAACAGCCCAGTGGCCCAATCCAGGGACAAAGCAGATCCCATTCCCCAAAGATCTAAAAGGACCAGGACTGTCTTTCCAGAAGGGCTAGAGCCTTCCTAACCACACTGGCTTTCCTCTGTAGCTGTGCTTTAACTTACCAACTTATACACAAGCAAACACTCTTTTCACCCACCTGCCAGTTGAACAATAATAATAATACAAAGAACAATACAAAAGACAAAGCAGCAGCAGCTGTGATTTGTGAGGGCTTAGCCTGGACCAGGCCCTGTACTGAGGTTTCTCAGCACCAACATTTCATTTGGCTGTTACCTCTGCCCGGAATGTTCTTCCCACCAACATCTGCGTGGCTTGTTTTCTCCCATCCTTCAGGTGTCTGATCAAAGCTCACCCGCTCAGGGGGGCCTTCCGGAGCTCCTGTCTAAAACAGACACCCCCTCCACCTCCATGTGATTTCTCATCATAGCACCTCCCCCTGACATTATATTACATATGTATTTGGGGACTTCCCTGGCGGTCCAGTGGTTAGGATTCCACGCTTCCACTGCACGGGACACAGGTTCAATCCCTGGTTGGGGAACTAAGATCCGCATATCACATGGTGCGGCCAAAAAAAACAAAAAAAGAGAGGGTAGGAGGGAGGGAGACGCAAGAAGAAAGAGATATGGGGATATATGTATATGTATAGCTGATTCACTTTGTTATAAAGCAGAAACTAACACGCCATTGTAAAGCAATTATACTCCAATAAAGATGTCAAAAAAAAAAAAAGTATTTATTCACTGTTTAACTCCTGCACTGGAACATCAGCTCCAAGAGGACAGAGATTTTTGTCTATCTTGCTCACTGCTGACACCCAGTGCCCAGGAACATCCCTGGCACGAAGTAGGGGCTCAATAAATACCTGCTGAATTAATGAATGCTTGAATTATTTCTGTTGATCCTCTCAGAAGCCATAAAAAGTAATAAGTATTATTCTCATTTTACAGACGAGAAAAAAACAAGCTCAGAGAGGTGCCGTGTCCTGGGAAGCACAAAGCCTAGAGTGGGCTGACTCTGAAGCCCATTCATGCATCACCTCCTGGGTGACAAGTTGACGCTTTCGCTTGGTGGAGGGCCTGACCCAGGAGGAGCTCAGGCATAGTGCTGGAAAAAGAAACCTTTATGTGGGGTGCTCAGAACGTTGGAAGAGGTCACAGAAAGTGACCTGGTCCACTCCTGTCCAAGGAAAATGATTTCATTAAGAGCAGTAACGAGATAAGAGTTTGGATTGTGCAGGTGTATCAATTTGACAGAGCTCATTAAATAGTACACTTAAGATCTGCATGTTCCATGATATGTAAATTTTACCCCAAAAGAAAAAAATGAAAACCACCAATAGTGAGCTCTAGCTAATGACTGCACTCTGAAGCATATGTAAGGAGGTACAATTCTTAACAACTTGGCTATATGATTGAAAATTTTCTCATCAAATGTTGGGTGGGGGGAGGAGATTATAAACTCCTTTACTTCCTCATGGGACTAGTTTCTTAAGCTTTCCTCAATAGGAGTACAAGCTCATGAAAAGGAATAATCCTCACTTTTATTGCTCACATAATCAATCGGAACTTCAGAGTTTAAAATAGAAGCCCCTAAATGTCAGTTATATAAAAACAACAAAAGAACAACAACAGAAAGAAGACAAAACAGCACTCCCTAAATCAATAATGCCAAACGGGTTTTAACTTCCACTCCAATTCTACTCCTCCAACAACAGCTTCTAGGAACACTGTTGAGAAGAACATCAAAGCAGTACCAGGCTCAGGAAGAAAGAGTGCAGTTATTGATTAGTGATGCCTATCTCCAGTTTAGGAGAGGGTAGAGGTGGCATATTTGCTGTCCTTGCCCTAAATTCATCAACTACTGTATTTACAACCTCTAGAGCCTCTGCCAATCCTTCTGTTTTAACAGCTCGTTTTTTCACACATATGGCTATCATATACAACTATGTATATTTGGGAAGGCATCTTTTTTCATATTCAGATCTAATTGTGGAAATAAAATGAAATAACTTTTTAAGTGAATAAGTTCTATCTCCCTACAAGGAGAGATAATTATTAATCCAAGGGGGCAACCCACAACACCCAGGATACAGGACACCCCACCCTGTTACCTGGCCAAACACAAAGCAGTACAGCGTCACACCCATGGCCCAAACATCCAGTGCCTGCAAGACAAAGAGCTCCGTGTGAGGGGCCAAGGGGCAGTAAAGGGCATCTGATGCTTTCACCTGTCCAGCATCCAATCCTCCAGCTTTTCTTTGGGGAACCACCTCTTCTTGACTGCTCAGTCCATGGGAGTTTAGGTGGGGCTATTCCTGCTCCCCAAACCCCATGCCTCTGGGTGGGCACATGACCCAGGCCTGGCCAATGAATGAGAGCAACACTTCCCCCAGGCACAGTGATTGGTTCAAGGATGGGCACATGACCCACACTGGGCCAATCAGAGCCAATCCCAGGATTTTCACTGGAGCTCTTCATAAAAAAAAGAAGCTCTTTCTATTGAGGCTGGTAAACTGGTAGAAAGTAGTCTGGAGCTGCTGATGACCATCCACCCGGGGAGGAAACTAATTCAGGAAAACAGAGCTGAGGGGACTTCCCTGGCGGTCCAGTGGTTAAGACTCCACGCTTCCACTGCAGGGGGCACAGTTTCATCCCTGGCCAGGGAAGTAAGATCCCGCATGCCACGTGGTGCAGACAAAATTTTTTTTAAAAAAAGGAAAACAGAGCTAAGAGATGGAGAGATGATTCATCTTTGAATCCCTGTATCTAGCCAAGCCTGAAAACAAACACACCCCGCTCCTCATTCACATGGTCCAATGGATTCACTGTTTAAGCCAGTGAGTTGGGTTTTTGTCACTTACAGCTGAAAGGACCATAACACACGCAGAACTCCTCATTGCAGGCAGGGCCAAACCTACCTTCCCAGAGAAGATCTTCCGGGTCTCCGAGAGCGACTCGGGCGCCATGAAGGCGGGAGTGCCCACGGTGTTAGAGAGGAGGGCGTCGCTGCCCTTGAACTCGTTGCTCACGCCGAAGTCCGCAATCTTGACGTGCCCATCTTCTCCAACCAGCAGATTGGAAGGTTTGATGTCCCGGTGGATGATCTTCTGGTAGTGTACTGGGGGCGGGATGGGAGAGAGGGGGGCAGGAAAACCACGTGAGGAGCTCCATGTGGCCCACACAGCCCAGAGACACAGGCAGGAGCCTCTCTGTTCTCCCAGGGTCCCAGGCCCTTCCCAGCCTTCCCCTCTCAAACCTGCTGAACACCCACAGCTCTGAAAGATAAGGGGAGTGTCTCTAAGGAAGTTGTCCCATCCTCCAAATTGAGGAGAGAAACACTGACTGCCAACAGCAGTTGGTAACTGCCTGCTACAGTCTTAAGTCATGAGTGCATGAAGAGTTTTTGTTGAGCTTGGCTCCCAGCTAGAAGCCTCAAGACTTGTGACAAACATCTTTTCATTTACGAATGCCACCACTCAACCTGAACACCAAACCAACAATGACTGGAGCAGGTCAATTTGAAGTGTGAAGCACAACAGGACTGAGGACTTGGCTAACTGCTCCTGCCTGGATGTCAGCTCATGGGACAGGACAGTCCTATAGTTTGGAAGACCCAACTGCATTTCTGGGGTGATGATGATGATGAAGATGATGATGATGATGGTGATGATGAAATGATGATATTGGTAATAAGAGCAGCAGCTGACTTTGCTGAATGCCCAGTCTGAGGCCTTGCCCTGTGTTAAGTGCTTCCCATTCACCCCATTTCAATCTCACAACAATCCTATGTAATAGGCAAAGGGTATGAGTCAACATGTTTAACAACCAGAAGCAGAAAGGACACCCTGCCAGTCAATACTGCTGATGTCCTGGCTGATTTCAGACCTGGCGAGAGATATTTTATTCCTATTTTACAGATGAGGAACTAAGGTTCCAGGAGATTAACAGGATCCCAAGGTTGTTGGGAATAAGGGAAGATGCAAGGCACTTAACAGTGCCTGGGACACATAGAAAGTGCTGGATAAACAGTCACTAACACTATTGCTCTTAATTTTTCTGTGTGGCAGGAAGAAGGGTTTCTGCTCGCGGGGGGCATGGCCCCAGCAGGTCTCTCTGCAGCTCAGACAGTTCTTTTTCCCGCACACCTCCCTGTGCTCCAGGAGGGAAATAAGAAACCCTCCACTTTCCATCCACTACCTGGGAATGCTAAGCACCCCCTGGGTGAGAGTCCTCCCACAGGCCCCACTTACAGTACTCGATGCCTTTGATCAGATCCTGGAAATAGAAACGGGCCTGGTCTTCCGAGAGCGGTTTGAGGGTGGGTACTTCCATCACAGGCCTGAAAAGTCGATACATGCATGAAAAGCAAACCAGACACGCTGGCCTTTGCCCTCTCTCACCACCTCACTCAGCTTTGCAACTCAAGAAGCTTCGAGCATCACACCTGCTGGGAATGGGGACACTCACCCTTGGTTGACCAGTTCAAACACTGTAGGATAGAGAAGGGGGTGAATGGTTACACTGGGAATTTGGAAATCCATCTTCCTCCCCCTCTTCCCCAATTCCCAACCACCCCTAGAAACACCAAGAAGCACTGAAACTAACATTGGGGCTGGGGCGAGGAACAGTCCACTGAACCAAAACCATGGAAGGTTCTGCTTTTCTAAGTTCCCATGAGGAGGCTAGGGGTCAGAGATTTCTGGTATCCCTGGGACCCCAGCCTGGCTGAACTTCTAGTCCTCAAACAGTTGAGGACCCTCTACCAGAGAAAACAAAGCAGGAAGATCCGAGACAGGTGGGGGCGGCTCCTGGACTCCTTTCATCTTCCTCTCATACCTGGGGGGTGGGGGCGACTCCCAGGGATCTAACTGATGCTGAACTGTGTCCTCTCACTCACACCCAGGTCCTGAGCCACCTTATGCCAAAGAACAGGTCTAAGGGGACACAACCCAAACGTCAATTTACTTAGGCACAAAGAAGTAGCCCTAGGGGACTTCTGAACTCTAGCAAAGTTTCAATTCAAGAAACAGCAAGAACAGGTATCGATGACCCCTCTCACATTTTCCAAGCTGCCAGGCTACATCAAGAATTGTTGGATAGGACTTCCCTGGTGGCGCAGTGGTTAAGAATCCGCCTGCCAACGCAGGGGACACGGGTTCGATCCCTGGTCCGGGAAGATCTCATATGCCACAGAGCAACTAAGCCCGTGTGCCACAACTACTGAGCCCGCGTGCTGCAACTACTGATGTCCGCGTGCCTAGAGCCCGTGCTCTGCAACAAGAGAAGCCACCACAATGAGAAGCCCGCGCACCACAACAAAGACCCAACGCAGCCAAAAATAAATAAATAAAAAGGATAACATTGTTCCAACTCTTCAGCACTCTGTGGTCAGCTGGCCCACAAACCCTTTCCTGTGACTCTCAATCCAAACCAAGACTTGGAGCTAGAGGTGGGGGATGGAGATCTCCCCACCACCTCAAAGGCCAACTCATCCTATTCCTCCTAAACGGGCCCTTCTTGACTCACAATCATGTGCGACACACAAATGCCTCACTCCCTGCCAGCTTCTTCCCAGCCCTGTGTATGTGGGGACCGCCCCCCCAACCATCAAGTATTACATAAATCATATTCAGGGAATGCACAGTTTTTTTGTTGTTGGGGAGGTGGGTTATTTTTTGCATTTCTAAAAGTTGAGGTGAAATTTTCAGAAGATTAAACTATTTTAAAATGCATGATTCAGTGGCATTTAGTATTCCACTGCCTCCAGTGAAAGCATCCCCTCTATCTAGTTCCAGAACATTTTCAGCCCCTAAAAAGAAATTCTGTGCCTCCCCCTAGCCCTGGCAACCAATAACCCGCTTTCTGTTTCCATAGATTTGCCTATTCTGTACATTTCATATACACGGACTCATACAATATGCAACCTTTGGTAACTGGCTTTTTCACTTAGCATGTTTTCAAGGTTCATCCATGTTGTAGCATGTATCAGTACTTTGTTCCTTTTTGTGGCTGTATAATATTCCATGGTGTGGATATGCCACATTTTGTTTATCCATTCATCAACTGATGGACATTTAGGTTATTTCCACATTTTGGCTATTATGAATAATGCTGCTATGAACATTCATGTTAAGTATTTGTGTGGCTATCTGTTTTCAGTTCTTTGGGGTATATACTTAGGAGTGGAATTGCTGGGTCATGTGGTGTAGTTATTTTAATTTTGTTCTGGTTGTACAAATATAAGTGGGAATATGAAGCTGTACCTTAGGAAATGAAAAAAAACAGCACAGTGGATTTCAAAATCCAGTGGAGAATGACTTTGGAATTGTCTGTTTTCTGGAAGCATCTACCCACATTGGAGCTTCTTATGGAAGAAGGGTTGTTTCAAAGCTTGTCCAAGGGCTGAGGCGGCCAAGGAGAAAGAGCCGGCTCCTCAGACAAAAAGAGGGCTTAAAGGTTCTGACCTGAAAAGGAACTTAACTCCCCCAGGGCCCCACCCTGTTTTCACGTTCATCAACCAGTGTTGGCCAAACCCTAGTTAGGGGAAATCTGCTGTGGCTTCAGGCTGTGGTTAGAAGCAAAAGTAATGGCGCTGAAGGTAAGGCTTCCACCGACAGGAGCGCTGGTGCCCTCAGCTCTCGCTTTCCCACCTTGGTTATGTAAACTTAACTTTCAAGAGCTGCTTCATGAATTTCTGTGCTTCCTCCCAAGCACTATAACTCGGTTGGCATGAGGGAAGCTGGCCTGTTGAAACAGGTCTATTTTCAGTCACTTACAGTTTAACCGCTCCTGGAGCTGAGCAGTGGTGGAAAGTTTTTAATCCCAAGAAATACCAGTCGTATTCTCTACCCTTTGAGGGTCAGGCCTGCAGTTGCAGAACCCTTGCTGATACCTGCAACCTGGCTTCACACACTGCCCTGTCTGTACTCACCACACACAGCTGTGGCTGGAAACTAAAAAATAACAGTGTCGGGATTTTTTCAAAACCGCTGGAATCACATACCAAAATCGCATGGCTCCTTCCCACACTGCCACCTCAAGAAGTAAAAAACTCTGTCCATGAAGCTGCCTGGTCCAAATGGCTTAGGAAACTCTTCTTTGAGGCTTGGGTCACGTTCTTTACACACTCATTCGACTCCTCGGCTCAAAACCCTCAAGGGGCTCCCTTCTCGCTCAGAGTGAAAGGCAAAGTTTTACAATGGTGTGAAATGTCCTCTGCCATCTGGTCTCCACTGTCCTGCACAAATGTCACCTCAGTGAGGCATCTCAAGGAGCCACTCTGTTTCGCAATTCCCCAACCTGGAACTCCTGACTCCCGTGACCCTGCTCAGGTTAGCTTTTTCCCATGATATTGTCACCTTGGAAGCCTGTGCCTAATACTTAGGTCTGAGTGTGTCTGTCCATCCTCACCAGAGCAATAAAGTGCCCTGAGGGAGCGGGGGTGGGGGAGTAGGGGGTTGAGTTTCGTTCCTTGAAGAACCTAGAACAGGGCCTGACAAACTGTAATGTTTGTTGAAAGAACAACCCATCTCCTCAGAAACGGCCCAAAGCCATTCGGTGTCAGGTCTGGGGCCCCAAGTGAGCAAATTATGCTGGGGATGCCATTCTGGGCCAAAAATTATCTTTTACATTTTATGATTTCTTCTATATTTCCCCAAACTTCACTCGTTTGCCTACCATGTTTATAATCTGGCCATATCTATATACCATGTAAACTACTGTTTATTTCACACTTTTCTTTAAATTGACTTAGTGTTAAAACTTTTAGCCTTATCCCAGGTAATAATATCCAGGAAATCATGAGTTTAGTGTGCTGGTTATAGTTTTTCCTATGCAATGATAAATCTAAAAAATTTTTTAAATGTTGGTCCATATAACACCTAAAATCGTCTCATATATTTAAAGTGGTGTTGGTACCACATTTTGAGAAATTATGACTCTGTGATGTTCATATTTTTATTATATGAATGTTTCACAATTTTTTAAAGTTATCATATCTGATGTTGTTTACTGTGTACCCTCTAAAATGTTTCTAAAGGAAAGTTTTTAAAGTTCTAAAATTGGAATATGGCCTGCACACTAGATGCTCTTAAGGAACTGGCATTAACTTTTCCAGGTGCAATAACGGGAGGATTATTGTGATCATGTAGGAGATGCAGGCCAAAATGTTTAGGGGCTGAAGTGTCAAGATGTCTGTTACTTTACTCTTGGGTGGTTCAGCAAAAAAATACAGAGAAATGGATGGGTGGGTGGCTAGACTGACAAAGCAAATATGACAAAAATTACTAACTGTTGAATCTGGGCGGTAGGTAAACAGGTACTCATCGTACTCTTCTTTCAACTTTAACATTTTTCATAATAAAAACCTGGGTGGGGGAGGTGATGAAAAATAAAATGTCCTAAGCAACAACAGCATCCTTGGAATTGAACCATGGCAACTACTTTAGGGGAAATTGAGCTCTGAGCTCTAGTTCCAAACCAGACCCATTATTTATGATTAACCACTCCCTGTGCAGCAAAGGATCACCCTGTGCTCATCCAGGAGACAGGCTGGGCTTGGCCCTGCCCATACCACTCATCTCCTTAATACCCCTCCCGGCTGTCATCTGTACCCGCGCGAAATGCATACACTAGTCTGAACGCCTACCCAAGCCAGACAACAGTGGGACACGTGACCTGTTGATCACGCCTTCCTGGGCCTGAGAGTCTGCTGTCCAGCTTTGAATTAGTCCTGCACTTCCTTCCCTCATCAGCGCTTATGCTGGGAACTGACTGAGAACTGACCCATGTCCTCATCACTTTTTAAAAATGAGGTCTCTGAGGACATACCTGAGTCCTTCCATTTCAGTGTGCAGGACCCAGACCCTTCAATGGCCCCTCAAGGCTCCAAATGCCCCATCATGGCCTCCCAGGCCCTCCATCTTCATCCCCACCCCCTCTCCCTGGTTTTCTCTGCTGCAGCCACATTTTTCTCAAACACACTAAGCTCTCACCAGCCTTGGGACCTCTGTACCTGCTGTTTCCTCTGCCTGGAATGCTCTTCCTCAGATGCAACAGGGCTGTGTCCTTGATATTCAGGTGCTAAATGGTCACCTCTTTTCTGCCATGGCCCCTCCATCTCTCTCTCACATCACCCTGTTTAATCTTCTTCAGAGTATCTATCTGAAGTTGATTATCTGCTTTATTTACAGTCATCCCTCCCGATCCATGGGGAATTGGTTCCAGGAACCCCCATGGGTACCAAAATCCACAGATGCTCAAGTTCCTTATATGAAATGGTGTAGTATTTGCATATAACCCATGCACATCCTCCCCTATACTTTAAATCATCTCTAGATTACTTATAATATCGAATACAATATAAATGCTATGTAAATAGTTGCCAGTGCAATTTTACTTTTTGCAAATTCAAGTTTTACTTTTTGGAACATTCTGAAATTTTTTCTTTTTAATATTTTCAATCCACATTTGGTTGAATCTGCAGATGCAGAACCTGTGGACACGGAGGGCCGACTGTAGTTGTTGACTATCTGTCTTCCCTGACTAGAATACCAGCTTCATAAGAGCAAGGGCCTCATCTTTCGTACTCATCCCTGCATCCTTCGTGCCTAGAATGGTGTCCAACACACAGTAGGTACTCAATAAATATCTGCAAATGGATGAATAGGACACCCAGATAAATTCCCAGCAAGAACTCCTTTACACCTCCTGCTTTGAACCAGGGGTGCAGCCTTCTGTGTGGGACCCAGTTGGAGCAGGAAAGGGTGGGAGATGCCAGGGGCAGGGGATGCCTGGAGAGCACCCCTGGGCTTTGGCAGGGGCAGCTGCCTGAGCAAGGGTGGCAGGAAGCAAGGGCTCTCTTACCCATGTACAGATGGTCCTCATTGGGGTCGTCCAGGACCTGTTGGCATAGCCACATGGAACAGGCCGGAGATGAGGAGCAGGAGAGAGGAAGAGGGAGAAAAGGTATGAGCAGGGAGGAAGCATCTCCACATGACTGCATTTGCCAATGGGAGGGCTGCGCTTTCCACTGTTTTTCCTAGTTAAGATGAAGGGCACAGGAAAAAACCCAGAGTGCGTGATCCAAATGGCCATCTGGAAAATATGCCTGTTCTAGCCAAATCCTCAAGGGTCCTAAATACCCAGAAAGGAGGTTATGAAAAGGAGGGGGCAGATGCCTCCCCTGGAAAATGTCTCAGCTTGAATAAGAATCCCACCTGTCTCCTAGGAGACGATGGACTGGTCATCAGGGTGAAAATTCAAATCCTGTCCCCATTCCCTCTGCCCTGGCAGGAAATGATGTCTCCCTGCCTGGAACTGCCACAGCACTTTCTTTCTCTCTTTTACAGCCTTCCTGCTTTCATTTTATCACTATTTCTATCTTCCTCTCTCCAAAGGGCAGGCACCATATTGTATGCACCTTGGTTGCCTCCTTGGTGCCCTGTAACAGGACTAGGCACCTAGTAGGTGCTCAGGAAATGTCTGATGAATGAATGAACAGGCAAGCTGGCAAAGAGTCTTGTTGGGTGGGGAGCCCACACACCACAGGGCACAAGGGAGAAGGGAGATCCTGCCAGGACCTAGACACATGCGCTAACCAAGTGCCCTCGGGCTTCCTCTAAGATGGCCAACTCAAGCATCAGAGAGTTAAAATTGTGAAACTCGGTGTGACAGGTGGAGATAGCCTGCAGCCACCATCTCTCTTCTTTTGGGAAGAAACAAAGACAGACTCCTTGGCTAGATTGGTCCTCCCACCTCTTCCCATACCACACTCACCTTGCCTAGTCATCCAAGAGCCACAGGACAAGAGCCCTGAGAAAGGGATGCATCCTAGGCAGAGGCCTGGGACAGCCAACCTGGAACCCTAAGCCCTGCCCTTCGAGGAAAAGTCAGACCCAGGCACTGGCCTACCTAGAGTTCTGTTATTTTTCTTTGAAAAAATCACTTACGTTAATGTGTAGGATTATTGTTGTTTTTAAATGAATTAAAAAATTGTTTAGCTTCTCAGTTTTAAATTCTAATGTGATAAATATTAATAAACATAACCCCCGTAAGCAAAAGTTTTCTGCATTCTTCAATTATTTTTAAGAGCGTAAAAGGGTCTTGAGACCAAAAAGTGTGAGAACTGCTGATCTAGAGCAGGGGTTGGCAAATTACAGCGTACAGGCCAAATCTGGCCCTCCCGTTTCTGTAAGTAAAGTTTTATCGAAACACAGCCAGGTCCATTTGTTTACCTGCAAATGGCTGCTTTTGTGCTACAACTACACATATGTATAGCACAAGGAGAACCAGCTCCAAAAAGAGAGAAACAGGTGAAGGGCAAGCCTCAGTATCCCTCTGAGCCTCAATTCCTTCGTCTATAAAATGGAAGTAATAGTCTAAGCGACGGGTGAGGATTACACAAAATAACAGGGTGAAGGAGCCTGGAGAAATAACTACCACTCAGCCCTGCAACAGGCTGTTTGATGTGATGTGGCTCTCCCTGGAAACCAGTGGTATGGCATTTTGATAATAACAGAGACAGGGCTGGACCATCACCATTCCTCCCTCTCTCCTCCGTGTCTCCCCACCTCACCTCCACCAGCTTCACCACGTTGGGGTGGTCCAGCTTCTTGAGGATGGCAATTTCCTGGTACACCTGCTCAATGGGGCCCCTGGGCTGGATGCAGCCCCTGGGGGCTGGCCGGGTCCCTCGAGGAGGGGGGCGACCTGGAGGAGACATGAACCATCCCAGAGTCAGGGCAAAGGACTTTCCTCTGCAGAGGGGGACTGTAGGCAGGACAAATGAAGTGGGGGGCTCTCAGAAGGGCTGGAATGGCTGATGCCACAGGGGGCTTTATTTACTTATTTATTTATTTTGGCTGCGTTGGTTCTTCGATGCTGCACGCGGGCTTTCTCTAGTTGCAGCGAGCGGGAGCTACTCTTCTTTGTGGTGCACAGGCTTCTCACTGCAGTGGCTTCTCTTGTTGCAGAGCATGGGCTCTAGGCGCACAGGCTTCAGCAGTTGCAGCACGTGGACCCAGTAGTTGCGGCACGCAGGCCCTAGTGCATGTGGGCTTCAGTAGATGTAGGGCACTGGCTCAGTAGTTGTGGGATCTTCCCGGAGCAGAGATCGAACCTGTGTCCCCTGCACTGGCAGGCAGATTCTTAATCACTGGGGCTCTAAAAGCCCCACCAGGGGCTTTAAACAGCCTTCTCTTCATCTGACTCCTCTGCTGCTGGAAACTAGTGACGCTGGAGACCCATTCCCCTTGCCCAGCCTTCTGTTAATTCTCTCCTTCCTGTCCCATTCCCCAGGCCACAGTGAGAATCAAGAGTTCACTGAGGTACAAGGAAAAGAAGTCTGAGGTCTAGTTCAGCAATCTCAATATTCCCCTCTCTGGGGCTCGGTTTTCCCACTCCATAAGATGGACAAAAACATTATCCTTCACCTCCATAACTCATGGAAGTAGCAGAGATATAAAATAAAGTCCAGGATAGGAAAAGAAGTAAGAGCTGATGAGAGAAAAAACAAAGGACTTGCTTGGCCCTGCAGTGACTGATAGTCAAAAGGTCACAGTGATGGAAAGGTCCACAGTCAAAACACTTGCACTGCATGTTATATGTAAGTAAGGATCTAAGTGTGACTAACAGAACAGAATGTGGATGTGTCAGCCTTGGAAAAGTAAAAGCAGAGGTGCAGGTGTCAGAGTGGGATGTGAACAGAGGCAAGGCAAGGTCAAAGGAAAGATACTTGCTGCATCTGCTGTAACAAGGGAGAAAGTGACAAGGGTAGTAACAACAAAGGAGCTGAACATTGTGGTATCACCTCATTGCCTGGTTAGGGAAAGGGAGGAAGGGAGTGGTTTAAGTCATCCTCAGAGCAAGTCAGAAGTAAATGTCAAAAACTAATACATCAAGAAATAATGGCACAAGGATATCATCTGGCTCAGAGTTCAGATAAGAAGGATAAACCAGGGTCCTGGTGATAGGACAGGGTTTTGGGATTTATGTTTCTTCTTCTCTACTTTCTCTTTTCAGCTCAAGCCAACGTTCTGCTCAGCACTGCTGGCAGGGAGCTCATGCTGGAGCAGCATATGTTCACCTACACCTGATCACGTGCAGTAACTACCAGCTGCTCAAAGAGCTAAAAGTGGGGGCTGCCTACAGGGAGAGGGAGGAGTACAGCAAGAAACTGTTGATCTCCATTATACACCCTTCTGTTCTTTTGCATTTTTGTAGATATAATTGAAATACCTTCTGGTATTTCAATTTTTTCAATTCATCATTTTAAAATATATAATTTAATGGTTTTTAGTACATTCACAAGGTTGTGAAACCATCACCACTAGGTCTTTTTTTTTTTTTTTAATTTTTTTAATTTTTGGCTGCATTGGGTCTTGCTGCACGCAGGCTTTCTCTCTAGTTGTGGCGAGCAGGGGCTACCCTTCGTTGCAGCACGCGGGCTTCTCACTGCAGTGGCTTCTCTTGTGGAGCACGGGCTCTAGGCGCACGGGCTTCAGTAGTTGCAGCACGCAGGCTCAGTAGTTGCGGCACGCGGGCCCTACAGTGCACAGGCTTCAGTAGCTGAGGCGTGTGGGCTCAGTAGTTGAGGCACACAGGCTCTAGGTGCACGGGCTTCAGTAGTTGTGGCTCATGGGCTCTAGAGCACAGGCTCAGTAGTTGTGGCGCACGGGCTTAGTTGCTCTGTGGCATGTGGGATCTTCCCGGAGCAGGGATCGAACCCGTGTCCCCTGCATTGGCAGGCGGATTCTTAACCACTGTGCCACCAGGGAAGTCCCTCACCATTAAGTCTTGAACATTTTCAACCCCCCCACAAAAAAACCCATACCTATTAGCAGTCAGTCCCCACTCCCTTTTAACCCTAGCCCCTGGAAATCACTAATCTGCTGTCTCTGTGGATTTACCTATTCCGGACATTTCATATAAGTGGAATCATACAATATGTGGCCTTTTTTGTCTGGCTTCTTTCATTTACCATCATGTTTTCAAGGTCATCTGCGTTGCAGCATGTATCAGAATTTCATTTCTTTTTATGGCTGAATAATATTCCATTGACTAGACAGACCACCTTTTGTTTATTCATTCATCCATTGACAGACATTTGGGGTTGTTTCTACATTTTGGCTATTATGAAGAGTGCTACTATGAGCCTTCATGAACGAGCATGTGTGAACATGTGTGTTCAATTCTCTTGGGTATATATGCCTAGGAGCAGAATTGCTGGGTCATACGGTGACAGCATGTTTAACTTTTTGAGGAACAGTCAAACTGTTTTCCTCTGAGGGATTTTTTTTACTTGATACCTATATTACTTCAATAAATATTTTTAAAAGAAAATGAATTTAAAACGTCAGCAGGAGGCCCAACGCTGTCTTAGGGGAATCCACCCAGGACACCTCTGCAGGGGACACCATTCAGTGGGTCTTCTCTGTATTGCCCCAGCCCCTGCACCTAAGAACAAAGGCCCTGGCCCAACAAACTCACGTGGAAAGCCCGCCTGTCGGATCAGTTTCTTTTTGGACAGCACCTTCATTGCCTGTGGGAGGAAAGACCCCATGTCCTGGTTAAAACGGGGAGGAGGGTGGAAGGAGAGTTCCTTCCACTCCTAGGCCTGCCCAAGCTGTCAGTGCCCCAGCAGCCGCAGGACAATGTAGTGAGCACCTTGTCACTGGAATGGGTCAACTCCATGGGTTGTGTGGAAGCTGGAGTCCTGGGGTCCCTCCAGGCCAGAGGGTACTTCCAAGGTTCCAGGTCAGCTCTCCCAGCTGGGAGGCCACAAACCTTGGGATTTGTTACCACTGAATCAAGACACAAGTGAGCTGGAGTGATGGGCAAGGGACATTTTACACGTGGGGAAACTGAGGTTCAGCATTTATGTCACTTGTCCAAGGACACATAACTGGCACATGGGAGAGCAAGGATTTGAACCCATATTGGACTGATTTCAAAGTCTCAGCCACAGGGCAGTATGTCTCACTACCACCCAGTTCTTAGTGCTATGGAGGATGTAGAAAGGGTAGCCCGGAGTAAGGATATGAGACGTTTGCTTAATTTATTCACTCAATCTTCCTGAGCCAATCACTTCACCTCCCCATTTCCCCACTTCCTTCCTAATGCACAGAATAAACATGACCTAAGAATAAAATGAGACAACAGCTAAGAAAACCTTCCAGGAAGGCAAGTGCTGGAAAGGAGTCTTTTTCTTTGGACAAGGATGGGGAGGGAGGGGGATGTGGATACTCACGTAGTAGGTATTGTCATTTTCATTGTAGGCCAGTTTGACCACGCCATAGGAGCCCTGGATAAAGGGAGATGCCTGTGACATACTATTCAGAAGTTATGATATGCAAAATGAGGACCCTAATACAGAGCTTGCAAACTGGCAGCCCATTGGCAAAATCCATCCTGTATGTTGCTGGATCTGCAGCTTTTAGAAAGTTTGAATTGGTGGCCAACATTATAAAACAGGTCAGATATAAAAATCCAGATTCTGATATGGATATGGAGCCATAATCATTTCCATATGTTAACAGTTTGCCACAGTCCTCACCACTCCCTACTGTCTTATACCTAGCATGTTTTCCTCATTTATATTATTCACTTGTTCTCTATTGGCATTTGAGTTTTTGACCCTTGCAATGATACTGCCCATTGGCTGATATAAAAGCAAAAACAGATGTGAGAGTACCTTAAGGAGAAAAAAAGCCAACACCAATGTTGGTGATATGGAATTTCCCTGCAAGCTTTGTGAGCTTTTGTAGAAACACAGTACGATGTAAAAACAAAACAAAATAAAACAAAACAGATGGACCATAAATGACAAAACCCTCCGCCTCCCAGCCTCATCTCCAAGGACTCCTCTCCCACTCCCAAATCTAGTGGGGTTCCCTCCACAGTATCCAAGACATCCTTGGTAGGTATGGAAAACCAGCCTGGCTCCTGGGATATTTACCTTTCCAATTTCATCCTTCAGTGTGTACTGATTCAGCTGTACACAATCCTGGAAAAGAAGTAGAAACACATAGAATATGAATTGTAAGTTTGCAGCTAGATACATTTTTCAGAAACTGAAGTTTGCAGCTAGATACATTTTTCACAAACTTAACAAACCAAAACAAACAAACCTTAACCAGGCCCCAAATCAAGAAAGGGAACATTCCCAGCGCCCCAGAAGCATCTCCCATATACTGGCCCCTGTCCAGGGTGACCACTATCCTGACTTCTACCAGCACAGCTGTTGTTGGTTTTTTTTTTTTCCTTTGGCTGTGCCATGCAGCATGTAGGAGTTTAGTTCCCAGACCAGGGATTGAACCCATGCCCCCTGCAGTGGAAGCTTGGAGTATTAACCACTGGATTGCCAGGGAAGTCTCTACCGGCACAGCTTTTGCACATTGTAAGAGCGTAATGATATGGTATGTACTCTTTTAATACCCATTTTAAAGGTTCTTCCCACTTTTAAAAAGTTTATTTATTTTTTAAAAGTTAATTTAAAACTAAACAATAATCCATGACTGTGTTATCCTGTAAAAAATGTAAAGTGATACAAGAGGAGAAAATCTGAATGTCCTTAGCGTAAACAAAAGTTTCTTAACAGTTTCTCAAAAGTTCTTTTTTGTATAAAAAAAAGTGCAAAATATAAAAGGAAACAAATGATTGGATTTCAATCAAAATTAAAACTTTTGCTCTTTGAAACACTACTAAGAAAAAAAAGGTAAGCCACAGACTGAGAGAAACTATTTGCAACACTTACAGTGGACAAAAGACTGGTATCCAGAACATATAAAGAACTCCTGGGCTTCGCTGGTGGCGTGGTGGTTAAGAATCCGCCTGCCAATGCAGGGGACACGGGTTCGAGCCCTGGTCAGGGAAGATCCCACATGCCACGGAGCAACTAAGCCCGTGCACCACAACTACTGAGCCTGCGCTCTAGAGCCCACAAGACACAACTGCTAAGCCTGCGCACCTAGAGCCCGTGCTTCGCAACAAGAGAAGCCACCGCAATGAGAAGCCTGCGCACCGCCAACGAAGAGTATCCCCCCTTCGCCGCAACTAGAGAAAAGCCCAAGCGCAGCAATAAAGACCCAACGAAACCAAAAAAAAAAAAAAAACTTAAATAAATAAATAAATAAATAAATAAGAACTCTACAACTCATTAATAAAAAGACAACTCAATTAAAAATGGGCTAAAGATTTGATAAGCTATTTCTCCAAAGAAGGTACACAAATGATCAATAAGCACATGAAAAGATGCTCAACATCATTACTCATCAGGGAAATGCAAATTAAAGCCACACCCACTAAATTGGCTAAAATCAAAAAGACAGACCAAACCAAGCATTGTCAGAATGTAGGGCAAATGAAACTCTCATACGCTACTGGTGGGAATGTAAAATGGTGCAGCCTCTTTGGAAAACAGTTTGGCAGTTTCTTAACAAGCACTTCCCATATGACCCAGCCATTCTACACCTAGGTGTTTACGCAAAAGAAATGAAAACTCGTGTCCATGCAAAGACTTGTATACAAATGTTCACAACAGCTTTATTAGTAATAGTCAAAAACTGGAGGGCCTCCCTGGTGGCGCAGTGGTTGAGAGTCTGCCTGCCAATGCAGGGGACACGGGTTCGAGCCCTGGTCTGGGGGGATCCCACATGCCGTGGAGCAACTGGGCCCGTGAGCCACAATTACTGAGCCTGCACGTCTGGAGCCTGTGCTCCGCAGCAAGAGAGGCCGCGATAGTGAGAGACCCACGCACCACGATGAAGAGCGGCCCCCACTTGCCGCAACTAGAGAAAGCCCTCGCACAGAAACAAAGACCCAACACAGCCATAAATAAATAAATAAAATTTAAAAAAAAAACCTGGAAACAATCCAAATGTCCATCAATAGGTAAATGGATAAACAAACTATGGTATATCTGTACAATGGAATACTATTTAGCAATAAAAAGGAATGAACTACTAGTATGTACAAAAATATGGATAAATCACAAAATCATTATGCTATGAAAGAAGCTAAGCTAAAAAAGAGTACATACTAAATGATTCCACTCATATAAAATTCCAGAACTTGTAAGCTGATCTATGATGAAAAAAGGCAGGTCAGCCACTACCTGGGAAAGGGGAGGTGGGGGAGGGATGTGTTGTTGGGTGTGCTGGAAATGTCTGCAATCTTGATGGGGGTGATGGTTTTATGGATGTTTACATACATCACAACTGATCATACTGCACATCTGAAATATGTGCAGTTTATTTCACTTCAATTATACCTCAGTATATTTAGGCTGAACATGTTAAGTGATACAAGAAGTAAAACTGGGAAAAGAAACACGATAGAAAGCAAAACTTCAAGTGTTACAGAGAAGCCCAACATTTCCCTTGAAACCCCTCCCATGCCCCAATTCTATCCCTCTCCCTGAACCTTGATATCAGTTTGGTGTATAAATTTCTAGGCCTTTTTCTATGTAAATGCACACATACATGCATCTGTAGAAAATACAGAGTACTGTTTTGGGATGGGTTGGGGAGGCATAGACGGTGTCACACTAAATCAGTTCTCAACTTCCTTTGACTGGAGTTAGTTCCACATCAGACCTGCATCTTTGACTTGCTGTGTAACGGGCCCACAGATCTCTCACCTCACTGGTGGACTTTTTAGTTTGTTTTGTGCTTCTCTCCAGTATTGTTTTCATTCCCCTGAGTCCTGAAGGGATATGACAGGCAGAGGTAGGGCCCTGCAGAGCTGTCCTAAGGGGTCTCATTGTCTCATAATCTAGCCCCCACACGCTGCTGAGTTCATCTTCCAAGAATACACTCTGACCACATCAGCCCCAGCTCGCTGCTGCTTCCAGAGTCAAGTCCTGACTTCACAGCCTGACCTTCAACCCCTCTAAAGCTCTGACCTTGGCAGAGTTGTCTAGTTGCCCACCAAACACCAGTCTCTCCTTTCTTCCTTATAAGTGGAACTCTGCGTGGCAACATTCCAGGCTAGAAAACTGCATTTCCCAGCTTCTCTTACAGCTAAAGTGGCCATGTGTTCTGGCTAGTGGGAGATAAGCAGAAGTTGCTGGGTAGAGCTTCCAGGAAAGAGGACTGACTTAGGAGGCAGACATCTTTTGCCTTTCTTCCCTGCTCCTTCTTCCTGCCTGGAATGGAGCTGTGAAGGCTAGAGCCACAGCAGCCATCTTGAGATCATGAGGTTTTAAGGGCAAAAGCAACAACACAACTACCACACCAATCCCCAATGCCTAGCTCTAGATTTTTTTTACATGGTTAAAAAAAACCTATTGTGTTAAAGCCACTGTTGTTGGGAGATATCTGTTTCTCTAAGCTGACTCATTTCTAACTGATACAAACTCGAGCTCACTCTCCAGCCCTGCTTCCACAGTGCCCCCCATTTTGGGCCCCACACTCCAGTTAACTGAATCCCTGACCTATCCTGAATTCTATGGAAAGGAATATGTTGGCATACATAGCTGGTACTTAGCTGGGTTATGGTAATCATACTTTTAAAACTAAAATATTAGAGGAATGAGACTACCTCTGTCACCTAGGTGGCCTGTGGCTAGTTAATAAACTAGGAGATGAAACAACAATAACAATTTTTTTTAAATGGGCTCATGCCTTCTACCTCGGGGCCCTTGCTCATGCCATGCTCACCCCCTGCAGTGAACTCTCAGTGTGTAGTTAAATATCAGCCCAATTAGAAAGCCATTCCTGATTTCCAGACGTCCCCCAACAAAATGTATTCCTTCCTTCAACAAATATTTTTGAGCGACTACGCGCCAGGCAGCGTGCTCAGTGCTGGGGGCCCTGTGGTGGACAGGACTGTTCCTAACATCCTAGCTGAGGCGGGGGCGGTGGGGGGGAACAGGCAATAAACAACTTAACAAACACACAGATAATCAGATGGTGACAAGTGCTGAGAAGGAAAGTCAACAGGGCAACAAGGACAGAGAGGGACGGAAGGCTGTTTAGAGGGGGTGGAATGAGAGGCCCTTCAGAGGAGGTGATATTTGAGTTGAGACTTGGAAGCCAGATGGAGATGCCCTTGCAAAGATGGCAGGGGGCGGTGTGGTTCCAAGCAGAGGGAACAGCAAGGGTAAAGGCCTAACGGAGGGAATGAGGAAGACAAAGAAGTGGGTAAGGTCAGAGCTCTGTGAGTTGGCAGCACAAAGGTAGGAGATGGGGCAGGAGGTGGGGCAGGGGCGGATCAGGCCCTGTGAACCCTGCTGGGGATCTGAGTTCCAACCCACCTCCCAGAAGTTTATGGTAAAGATCAAGTGAGAAGTGCAGGTACAGTGCTGAGGGCAGTGCCTGGGAAGGCAAACACTCAGCAACTGGGGCCGTGCTGTTTGTCAGGGTGGTTTTATGGATGTATAAAAGGTCAGGGCCTCTCACTGACCCACCATCCCCATTTCAGAGCCCCCAGCACAACTTCCAACTGCCAGCACGTGCATCTCTTTGTGAGAGGCTCTGTCTGTCCCAGAGATGCTCTGCCCACACTCAGGGACTGCCAGCAGTTGGTGTAACAGGCCCAGCTCCCTGGCCCTCAGATGGAATAACTCTGGGGCTCCCGTGCTACACTGTCTCCCAGGGCTGCCCAGAGGTGGAGGCCCAGTTGCCCACAGTGGTAACTGGCTCCAACATGCACCCTTTATTGACGTCTCCCTGGGTTTCCTGGGGTCACCTCCCCAATCAACTGGTTGCGCTGGAATCCTTCTGGGGGAGCCCAACCCAACGCGGAGGCATTCCGGGCGCGGGGCAGGGCACCAGGGGCCGCCGCTCACATACCTGCATCCCGGTGATGGAGACGCGGTGCGACTCCACCGTGGGCCTCCGCGGCAGCCGCGGCGAGGACTGCGGAGAGCCCACGGGCGAGTGGGGCAGGGCCGGGTAGACGCAGCGCCCATTCGCACCCAGCAGGGACCGCTCTTGCAGAGAGAGCTTGCGACTGGAGAGGTGGGGCCGGGCCTGGGACCCGGAGACATCGAGGCGGACCTCTCCGCCAGGGGCCAAGGGCCGGTCCCGGGCCAGGCCGCCGTCCACAGCGCAGGCCGGCTCGCACTCAGTGACCACGATGAAGGACTCCATGCCCAGATGGATGCTCAGGGACGAGAGGCCCCGCAGGGCTTCACAGGGCTTCTGGCCTTCGCTGCTGTTGCTGCTTCCGCCCCCGCCCCCCAGCTCATCCTGGGGGGCGGCCCGGTCGCTACTGGGCTGGCTAGAGACGCATGATGACATGGTGCGTGTGCCGACCTCATGCGACACGCACGTGCCCGGGCACTCCCATCCGGCAGCGGCGCCACCTGCAGGGAGAGGAAGGGTCAGCTGCCCCCATCCTGTGCGGCAGGAGCAGGGACCCGGGTGTCTCCTGCTGGGCCAGACCGGTGCCTCATTCCTGCTTTGAGTCGCCGTCCTTGAAAAAAATATCTTGCAAAACACAGTGTGATCTGAAATCTTTTGCGTCTATACAGAAGAGCTTACTCCACATTTCCTCACTGTATCCTTTTTTCTTAATTGATGTATAGTTGATTTACAACGCTGTGTTAGTTTCTGCTGTATAGCAAAGTGATTCAGTTATACATATGTATACATTTTTTTTATATTCTTTTCCATTATGATTTATCACAGGATATTGAATATAGTTCCCTGTGCTATACAGTAGGACCTTGTTGTTTCACATTTCCTCATCCTAAAAGCCCCTCCTCACACAAAACAAGAATCCCAAATTCAATTCCTGTAGAAACCAAGTATGAGAAAACCCCAAAATAGAGCCCCCATGCCTCCTACAAAGGTGGCAGCTACCTCCAGCTCAAGCCAATTGTTGTTAAACAGGGATGGGGGCCTAGAATTGTCTGGTTATCTCCCCAACCCCTCTTTTTTTTTTTTTTTTTTTTTTTTTCAAGAGAAGCCCTAAAGCCAGGATGTTAGGTGAGATCTCTTGATTTTTTTTTTTTAAATTAGCAACTATTTTAAATATTTTAAAATGCTGGGCAGGCCAAATGAAACACTTCCACATGGTGACCTCTAGGCTGCATCACTTCACAATAGCAATGATTCAGACAGCCCTTTACAGATTATAAAATATCTTCCACACCTCAGGATAATTTCACAAGCACCCTAGGTTGTTGGTTTGCCATTATACCCTCATTTTGTAAATGGGGAAACTGAGGCTCAAGAGAGGGAGAGGGGTTTGTCCAGGTCTCCTAATGCAAAGACCATGAGCACAGGAGTCCAGTCCCCTGTCGTGGCCTGGCCGATGATTCTCAGCTGAGGAGTGGGGGTCAGGGGTCACACCAGCAGAGAGTGTGTGAGCCAGGGAAGTTTGTGTCGTCTGAGGAGCTAGGCTCGACATACCTATTATCTAATGTTTCCCTAGTTCAGCCCCCAGCTAGTACTTGCAAGATGTAAGGCAAATATGAGATAAAAAAAGGTTAACATCAAATAGCTTGGTGGTTCCTCAACAAATTAAACAGAGAATTACCATATGACTGAGAAATTCCGTTCCTAGGTATATATCCAAACAGCACTACTCACAACAGCCAAAAGGGAAGAAACAACCTACGTGTCCATGGACAGATGAATGGATAAGCAAAATGTGGTCTGTCCACACAACGGAATATGACTAGAAAGGAATGAAGAACCGACACAGGCTACAAACTGCATGAACCTCAAAAACATGATGCTAAGTGAAAGATGCCAGATACAAAAGGTCACATGTGTATAATCCTATTTATATGAAATTTTTTCTTTTTTGGCCATGCCACGTGGCTTGCAGGATCTCAGTTCCCCAACCAGGGATCAAACCCGTGCCCCCTGCAGTGGAACTGCAGAGTCCTAACCACTGGACAGCCAGGGAATTTCCCTGTATGAAATTTTTTAAATAGGCAAATGCATACACACAGAAAGTAGATTACTAGTTGCCTAGGGCTGGGGAGGTGTTGGGGGAAAAGGGGAGTGACTGCCAATGGGTATGGGGTCTCCTTTTGGAGTGATGAAAATATTCTGGAACTAGATAGAGATGGTGGTTGTACAACACTGTGAATGGACTAAATGCCACTGAGTTGTACATTTTTAAATAGTTAATTTTATGTTATGTGAATTTAAAAAAAAAAAGATTGACACACTCCCTTAGACTGTCAATTCCTTCTGTCTCTGGGACAGAATATTAACCTTTGGTTCGTATGTTTGACAAATTCTGCTGGACAAATGTCACAGGTACCACTGGAATCCAGGGAGTATATCCACAGATACAGACAGTGGCAGCTCTGTGCTGATCACCCATGTCACAAAGGTGCCAGGAAAACAGTGAGGGCTGACTAGAGAGATTTTATGAATGAATAAAATGATATCTCTTTAAGACACTGGGTGGCAGTGGGGGGATACAGAGGAAAGTAAAGATGGGAGCAGAAAGCCAGTGCTTCCTGGAGGGCTTGGTTGAGGGGCAGAGAAATGCTACCCGCCCTCTTGGGACAGTCCTGCAATAAGTATTTATGGAATAGCTTCTATGTATGCAATCTGGACCATGACGTGGGCAGATGGGGTTCCTTGTGGAGCAGGGAAAGATCAATGGGAAAGGCACTAAGGAACTATCAACAGCATGCCAGTCCGGACATGGCACAATTTATGAACACAGAGTACAGTGTAAAGGAATAACAAAGTACCCAATCATGTGACAAGATGCTCAGCCTCAGTTATGGTAAGAGAAGTGCAAATTCAAACTACAACGAAATGGTTTGGTGGATCCTCAAAAAGTTAAATGTAGACTTATCATTTGACTCCGCAATTCCTCTTCTGGGTATATATATATATATATATATATCCCCAAAAGAATTGAAAGCAGGGATTCAAACAGATACTTATACACCCATGTTCACAGCAGCATTATTCACAATAGCCAAAAGGTAGAAACGTCCCAAGTTTCCATCAATGGAAGAATAGATAAACAGAATGTGGTCTATTTATACAATAGAACACTATTCAGCTATAAAAAGGAATAAAGTTCTGACACATGCTACAACATGGATGAGCCTTGAAAACATGCTAAGTGAAACATGCCAAATATTAAAGGACAAATACTGTATGACTTCACTTACAGAATAGGCAAATTCATAGAGACAGAAAGTTTAGAATAGAGGTTACCAGAGACCAGGGGAGAGGGGAGCAGGGAGTCATTGCTTAAGGGGTATAGAGTTTCTATTTGGGGTAATGAAAAAATTCTGGAAATGGATAGTGGTGATGGCTGCACAACATTCTGAATGTAAATAGTGCCATTGAATTGTACATCTAAAAGTGGTTAAAATGGTAAATTTTATGTTATATATATTTTACCAAAATTAAGAAAATAATAATAAAGCTACAATGAAATATCTTTTTTCCAACTATCGGATTGGCAAAGACAAAAAATATAATAACAGCACTATTTTGATGAGGCTATGGGCAGTATGAATTAGTATCACCTTTATGAAGGGAAATTCACCAATATCTAACAAAATTCCAAATGCACATACCTTTGACTTAGCAATTCTGCACCTGGGAGTATTTACCTTACAATCTCACACATTAAAAAATGATATACGTACAAAATTATTTTGGTAGTGTGGTTTGAAATGACTATCCACGGGGGACTGAGTAAATAAAATGAGGTACATGCAGCCCAGGAGAAAATCATGCATTCATTTTAAAAGAGGTGACTCTGTATATCCTAATGTGAATTAGCTCCAAGACACACTGTTACATGGAAAAAACCAAGGCATTCGAATGCTGCTGTTGGCATAGGGGGAAAAGGGCCATACACGCGTACATAATCATATGCAGAGCATATTTCTGGAAAGATACACAAGAAAATGATAAGAGTGGCCTCAAGAGAAGACAACTGGTTTGCAGAAGCGGGGGGGCAGGGTGGGAGGGACTTAACTTTCACTGTATTTGCTTTTATTTTTGTAAAAGTAAGTGTGCAGAGTAACTATTCAGAAATGAATTTTTAAAAGAAAGCAACTGTAACCACAGTAGGAGTTTGGATGATCAGGCCCGAGTGCTACCTCTGGGGCACGAGGCACAGGGAGGGAGCAGTTGGCTCTATCTCCTAATCCTTTATCCCACTCTGACTGTATCTGAGAAAGAAATCATTAAATGTGTCCCTGTCTTGTCTTCCTCATCTGTGAAAGAGTACAACCCAAGTTCAATGTTCTCCACGGTCTCAGCTGCTGTTCCTTTACATATCCTTTTTATAATCCTTATTTCCCAGGAGGGGAAAAGCAGGGTCCCTGAAATTCGACTGCCTGGGGCCGCAGCCTCAGTTTTCTCTTCTATAAAATGGGCACTCACCCGAGAGTCATGAGGACTAACTGAACTAAGAACCAGTATTCATGTCTGGTGCATGGTTAAGTGCTCTTCTTTCAACAAATACTTCCTGAATGCCTACTACCTGCCAGGCTATGCTCCAGAATGTTCCTCCTCCTGTGTGTGTTCTGTAGCCCTGGCAGCGTGGGCCTGCCTCCCCTCCACTGGCCCGTCCTCCCTCCCAGAGCCACCTCTGACATGGCTGCAGAGTTCCTGAAAAGAAAACTAGTCTGGCAGCACCTGAGACAGTTAATGGAAAATTTTTCTTCTTGCCAACAGAAAAACAATTGCTTATCGATCACCACTCCAGGCCAAGGACACCAAGCCATCCACCCCCGGCAAAGCTGCATTTAATCAGTCTCCTTGACGAGCTGGCGTCTGGCCCCGTGCCTTGGCCCTTGAGGCCTGGAGGAGAAAGGAGAGAAAAAATGCACTGTCTGGCGCTGGGGCAGAGGTGCGGGCCCCTGTGCTGGAGGGATAGGCATGTTCAGGTCTCAGGAAAGAGCCCCAAGGGACACAGACCTCAGTGCCTCGAGGTCACCTGGAGGCCCCTCACTGGTCTGCAGCAGGCCTGGCAGGCAAGGACTTGGCCATTCAGCACCACTGACCCCACAGAGTCCAAGCCAGAATCTGACCGTTTCTGAGGTCACAGATCCTACGAGGTCACACGCCTTTTAAGGATCTGTTGAAAGCTACCAACACTCCCAGGAGAAGAAAAATCATCCAAAAAGACAATGGTTTGCATTATAACAGCTAACATCCAACTGAGCATTTCTTCACCAAACATTGAAACAGCTCTGCCTGGGTCATTTAATCCTCACAGGCCCTCTGCGAGGGAGGGACAGCTAAGCATTCAGTTTTGACAAAATTTCAAAAGCCCCCTCCCCGAGCCTCCTGCCCCTATCCATGGGTCCTTCCCCAGGCCCTGAAGCCTCCCCACCGCCCTTGGCTGGCAGCCCCGAGCTCCCCTCCCTCCCCTCTCACAGGCAGCTCCATGGAGGACCAGATCCTTCCTGGAGCAGATGAACCCGGCTCCAGGCCAGGATGAAGGGAGCGCTCATTCCTCTGCCAGGAAGCCAAGTGCGAGTGGCCTCCAGGAAACACATTCCCATATCCTGGGGGCATTTTCCAACCTGCGCCTGCTTACCAAATGCCGAGCCACCACCACGGGAGCTGCAGCACAGCAAGTAGCCAGTGAGCGGGCCCGTGACATGCCCTGACCCATGATACACCCTTCGCGTGGTCCCCTGAGGTCCCAGGCAACACGGGACAACAAAGAGGCCCAAAATAGCTGTGAGGATCCTGCCAAGGCCAGGGACAATGTCCTCCCTGGGATAACAGGCTTGGCCAGCCGCATCTTCTCTCACCTGGGGAAACTGAGGCCCGGGGAGGTCCTAAAGCAAACTCACTCACCCATTTGTTCCTTCCACAAGTAATTACTGGGGACCTACTACGTGCCAGATAAACAAAACAGATGTGATTTCTGAAAAGTAGGTGCACAAGTGACTCTAAAAGCACAAACTGGAGGAGAAAACCAGGATGAGATAAAAAAGAACAACACAGGGACCCAGGGGAGATCTGAATGGGAGGCCAAGGAAAGCCTCACTTGGGGAAATTATATTTAGGCTGAGATCTACAGGGTGAGTAGGTGCTAAGGGGGCGGGAACTTGCCCCAGGAGGAGGAAACACATTCTGAGAAGGCCTCGCAGCAGGAAAGAGGTGGGAGAGCGGACAGAACAGAAAGAAGACTCCTGGGATTGAATGAGGTTGGGAAGCGGGTGAGGGTGGATGGGCATGCTGGAGGGGCCAGAGCACAAGAGCTTTATAGGAAGCTGATGAGAGCAGGAGGGGTGTCCCAGGCAAAGCCATAGGGACCCCACTCGGCACCTGTCATGGGTTGTGGAATTGTGACCCCCCAAAAAGATATGCTGGAGTCCTAATGTAATATGACTGGTGTCCTTATAAAAAGGGGGAAATCTGGACAGACCCGCACACAGGGAGAACACCATGAGAACGTGAAGGCAGAGGTTGGGGTCCTGCACCTACAAGCCAAGGAACGCCAGATCGCCAGCAGCCATCAGACGCCAGGAGACAGACATGGACCAGATTCTCCTTCATGACCCTTGGAAGGAACCAACCCTATCAACACCTTGGTCTCAGACTTCTGGCCTCCAGAACTGTGAGATAATACATTTCTGTGGTTTAGGCTGCCCAGTTAGCGGTACTTTGTCAAGGCAATCCCAGCAAACTAACACAGCTCCCCTCCCAACTGCAGAAGCCTGCTGCCCCAGGGGCCACGGATTCAGAGGGTGTTTCCCAATACTTAAGTGGGAGACCTGGGAGGCTCAGTTGTACAGCCGATGCAGCGCTGAGGCTTGACACCAGCTAGAATATTCCAGATTCGGGGCCTTGGCCCAAACAAGCAGTCGTATCAGATTCAGTGACACAGACTCTTACAACTGTCTTTCCTCGCATATTCTTTAGTTTAGAGGCACTGAAACTGACTGTCTCCCCAGAGACAAGGGCCCTTCCTTGGCAGAGGGCACGAGGGATAGTGCTGGCTTTATTTTATCTATCTATCTATCTGTCTGTCTATGCCACACCGCAAGGCTTGCAGGATCTTAGTTCCCCAACCAGGGACTGAACCCAGGCCCTCGGCAGTGAAAGCGCCAAGTCCTAACCACTGGACAGCCAGGGAACTCTGATAGTGCTGGCTTTAGTGTGCACAGACCCCATCCCACCACAGTCCCTGGAGCAAAAAGTCCCTATCGCATGACATCTGGCCACCGATGTATTTTGTTTGGCCTACACTGTATTTAAAACTATTTGAATGAGATGCCAACATTTTAGAGCCAGGAGAGTTCAGATAAAAATCAAAATTTCCAGAGTCTCTTGAAGAACTGGACACTGATAGCACTGGACCTGTATTCGCTCCTGGCAACAACTCCCTGAAGCTTTGGACAGGAGATATGCTCGCCGGCGTGCCACAGTCCTCACTGCTTCCCCTCATCTCCCCAACGCCAAGGACAGGCTGAGTGCCCTATTACATGTCCTTCCCTTTTCTACCTCTCATGACCTATCTCACCCTTACAGGCCCTACTTTGAGATGCACTGGATATTAGTGCTATGAGATCAGTGGTCACCTGTCCCAACAATTTCATTTCACCAACAGGAAAATGAAGGCTCAGGAAGGTTTACTAATTTGTCCAAAGTTATGCAGTGGTTCCAAGTAGAGCTAAAATTGGTCTGAGTTTTTCAGAAAGGTGCTAAAAATTACAGGTACAGCCTTGCAATGTCCACATGTTGTATCCGGAATGAAGTCCAGGCTGAGCCAAAATCTCTAACAAAGGGGAATATCTAGCCCATTCCTCTGGCTCCAACCTGTGTGAGAGGGGAGAGTGTGAAGGCTCAGTGTTTTACAGCATTCAGGAAAGACGTGCATGGGCACAGAGACATCGATTTGACTTAATTTGTGAGAGCCGTGCCTTTGCCTTTTTGTTTACTGCTGGACTCCAGGACCTAGAACTTTCTAGAACACTGCCAGCACTCAATAAATATTGGCTAGAGGTCATTGTTTATTTCATTCATCCCAAGGCCACTCAGAAGGTCAGACGCTTTCTTTAGCTGGCCTAGACTCTGTGTTCCTTCAGTCTGATAACAGCAGCCTGATTTATGTCTGGAACCCATCCTTCTGTGTGAAAGGTGACTCCATGGAGCTGTCCGTGCCATCAGCTTCAGGGGTTCCACTACGACTCAAGTCTGGTTAACTGGGCATTGATTGCTCTGGTCAAGTGATTGTTTCAAGAGTAGATGTGTGGGGCTTCCCTGGTGGCGCAGTGGTTAAGAATATGCCTGCCAGTGCGGGGAACACGGGTTCGAGCCCTGGCCTGGGAAGATCCTACATGCCGCGGAGCAACTAAGCCTGTGCACCACAACTACTGAGTCTACACTCTAGAGCCCGCGAGCCACAACTACTGAGCCCGTGTACCATAACTACTGAAGCCCACATGCCTAGAGCCAGTGCTCTGCAACAAGAGAAGCCACCGCAATGAGAAGCTTGCGCATGGCAACAAAGAGTAACCCTCCCTCGACACAACCAGATAAAAGCCCGCATGCAGCAACGAAGACCCAACGCAGCCAAAAATAAAATAAATAAATTTATTTAAAAAAAAAAAGAGTAGGTGTGTGACCCAAGTCAGTCTACTAAGTTTTATTCTAGGATTTTGTGGAAGTATTAAGAATGTCTCTTTCTGTGGAACACAGAGCAATGAAGATGTACTTCTAGAGTTACCAGGGGCTTGGGAGAACCCTGCCTTAGAATGAAGTTGACAGAGAGAGAAGAGAGCCAACAAATAGAAAAGAACTAAAACTGGAGACATTGCATGGGCACCTGGATCCAGCCATGCCTGAAGCCCACCTACCCCAGGAGTTTTTAAACTACATGAGCCAATAAATTCCCATTTTTGCTTAAGTTAGTTTGCAGTTGGTTTTCTGTCATTTACAATCAAAGGTCCTAACGGACAGATGACACAGAGCTGATTGACAGAAAAGCTTTTCCACTAAGCTCCCTGCCAGGTGATAAGTTCCCTACACCTTAAGGCTCCCAGCCAGGCCAAACTGGCAGGCAGCTGCAACTCCCCTGACAGCCTTCACCTTGATGGTCTGGCAGAAACAAGAACTTCCAAACTCCTTTTTAATTTCTTTCTTTTTTTTTAATTTTAAAGGAAAAAAAAAATCAAAAACAGGGAAGGAAAGGGCTTAAGAATAGGATGAAATGAAGGAAAGAAAATGACTAGTACTTTTAACACAAGAATCACATCACTACAGTGGCAGCCATAGTAGTTGTAGATACAGTAACAGTGATGACTAGTCTTCTTTATTGCTGGCCAAGTGCCAGGTGCTATTCTAAGCACCTTGCATGTATCATCTCATTTAACCACAATAAACTTATGAGTTAGTTACTATTATCATGATCTCACCAATGAGGAAACTGAGGCACAGAGAATCTGAGTGACTTGCCCCAAATCACACAGCAATTTGGGAGGGCACAGGTGTGAAATCAAAGGTTCCTAGAAAGGGGGGCACATCGTGATCAGGGGCACAGCCCTTCTCCTTAGCTGGTGACCTTGAGGATAACAATACCTACCTCACCTACCACACAGGCCCCTGCACACAGCAAATGCTCCCTAAACAGAAGCTGTTGCCAAGAAAGCACTTCAACGGCTATCAAGTTCAAGCCCCTCAATTGGTTTTAATTTATATTAAAATAAAATTTTTGTTTCTAATCACAACCTGCCAACTTAACTCTTTTCATCTTCCCTTCTAATTCTTATCCATATGCATCACTTTCTACAAAATTAAAAGAAAAGTGTGCATATAATTTCGCATCCTTGCTTATTTGTGTCACAAGAATTTTGCATGAACTCTCACAGCTTTCATAATCAACGCACTAGGGCTCCAGAAGGAGTGCCTGAGACCCAGGGAGGTGAGATGACCTCTCCCAGGCAGCCCAGCAGGTTCTAGGCTAGGCCAGGGCATGACCCCTGACCCCTGCAGTGTCCCCTTCGGCCCTGGATGCTGGCGGAGCAAGAAGCTCCACTGCCTTAAGAGTTCCTAGGCAGCTACTCTTGGGTCAATAATGAAGTATCATGGAGAAGCGGCCCCCATCACACACCCGGTACCTAAAGCCAGGTGTGCACCTGGCTCCAAGGAGGCCCCTGCCTTGAAGAGCCAGTAAGTGTGAATGGGTGAGTGTGGGTGTGGATGTTGGGAGTATTTAGAAAAGGGAGGTGGGGACCATCATACTTCCTTCCTCTCCTCCTACTGAATCCCTCCCAGTCTTTCACTGAACCTAAGGAAGAGGCTGGGAAACAACTGAAATTTCAATTTTTAATGAAAAGAAAAAGACTTTGACTCCAACATTCTGTAGCTTGACAAATCAGAGAGGGAGGGGGCCGACTGGGAATCCACAGGCATCCGGGCCTCGCCCACTCACAGCCCTTCTCCTCCTTCTTCCCTGCTGTTTGGAGGTGATGCTAAATCTAGCTCCTCCCTCCCCAGCCTCCAGCACAAAGCAATCCTGGGCAGGGCCAAAGAGGGGCTGGGAGCTGGCTCTCGGGGTCCAACCCTGTCCCCGACACCTGTACCCAGAGGGCAGGAGAACTGTCTGGGAAGAATCTAAATAAAATCTCTTTCTGCCAGAGGCCTTAACGGCAAAATCCCAAAGTAGCTTTAAAAACCCATAAGGGAGGTGTCCTTTCCTCCACACCCTGCCCACCACCCAAACCACTGGTTCCCCATTTAAACTTCTCCAGCAGAGGCTTATCTCAGCCACCTCCCACAATGTCCCTTCCCCACCCACTCCCACTCACTTCCTACCTCATGCCCAAGCAGAGGGGCGAGACCTTGGCCTCTCCCCCCATTTCCTTGGGGGACCATCAGTCGCTCCTCTCCAGGTTGGAATTAGCATTTTTATCTCTGCAACCACCGTCTCTCAACTATTTACAGAAGCCAACGGGATAAAAAGGGACAACATAAAAATAGTTGCTCAGCAGCTTTCAGGATGGGGTGAGGGTAAGGGCACAACAACTCTTCCAATTTTCTTTCTCTCCTTTTCAAAAGGGAAAAATGCTAGAATTGTTCATCTTTTCCAAAGTGATCCCCAACAGTTCCAGACCCCTCACCTGGGAGCTCCTTAGGGACAAGGACCAAGTTCCAGTGTTCCTCGGTTCCCAGGGCAGGGCTTGTCACCAGCCCCTCCCAAAAGTGTGGGTTCAGTGAAAGATCATCAGGGTTCCAGAGCCAGCGGCCTGCTCTGTCCCGTTTCCATCACCTCCTGGTTCTCCTTCCAGCCGTCCAAAACCATGAGCCAGTCAAAAACAAGACAAAACAAAACTTTGGGTTTTTTCTCTATCCTTAAAATGGTTCATAATTGAGGGGGAAAATTCAGCAGCAACACTACGCACATGACTGAAACTGAAAACACTGGCAGCTAAAATAATTCCTTCACCATTTTGGTCACCAGCATGCCCCAGCAGGGAATGCCAGAGCCAGAGGTCTTCCCTATGAAGTCTAACAGCGCTCACCTCCTTTTAAATATGCCCCTCTTTTTGGTTTTATCAGGGAAGGGATCCAATCAGGGAAGAAAGAAAAAAAATAATCATTCAAAATCGTATTTTCCTGAGAGCACAAGCATTTGGAAATTATTTCCACACCATAACCTCCTGGAGAATGTGGATTCCACTCCATGAGAAAATGGGCATCGTTTGGCATCATAAGGAGGCCGAGGGAGACATGAGAGCTCAGGATTAGAAGATATGTCAGGAAACTATACAGATCTCAGGGGACTTGGGTCTTGATTTTCTCAGCTGTAAAATGAAGCTGCAGCAACCTACTTAAAGGGCAGCTGTAGAGTCTTCTATAAAAGTGCCCAGCACACAACATGGCTCATAGGCGACGCTCTCTCTAAAAAGACCATGTTCTCCCTTCCTCTCTGCCCTCCACTTTTCCCAGCCGTCAAATGGGAGGGGTTGAGGGGCTGGAATTTTCTGAACTTCCCCCTAGCTCAGTTTTCACGCTGCTCCATTTCCACGTCCTTGGTGGGCGTTCCTGGCAAGGCTATCAGGAGACTGAGTTGACTCCACGCCTGGCCACAGGGTTCAAGCACCAACTGTCTGGTGAGGTCTTCTCTACTTTATGGATTTACTTACCTGGAAAAAGGTCTCACAAAACATATACCAATAAAATCACATGGGACCTACATTAAACAAATCATGACCAAAAAGAATGAAACTGAATGAAATCCAGGCTCTCCCTGAAAATCACACTTGTAATACCTGTGAGGTGACCTGAGAGGCGATGGGCTAAGACGGAAGCTAGGATTCTCGTGGAGGAGCAGGTGGGAGTGGCGTTAAGGGAGTCTCGAAAACCTTGTTCCAGGAAGCTCATCTCCAATTGATTTTGGAGAACCTTCCTTCCATCACCCTCTCCCTGCAAATTCAGTGACAACACAGTGTTTTGTGCCCAGAGGTTTATTAGTTGGGGGCTGTGGAGACAAAGGAATGGTCAAAGTGGCCTTAAGAAGCTCTTATGGCAGAAACAACCCAAATGTCCATCAAAAGATGAATGGATAAGCAAAATGTGGTGTATCCATACATGGGAATATTATTCAGTCATAGAAAGGAAGCACTGATATATTCTACAACATGGGTGAACCTTGAAAATATTATGCTCAATGAAAGCCAGACACAAAAGGTCACATATTACTAACAGGTCAGTAAAGTTGTAACAAGCACAGCCTGAAAGAAGAAAAGTCAGTTCCAAAAGGGAAATGCAATTTCCTCAGTCTTCCAGGAAAGAAGGCACAGAAGTGAGGCTGAAGGCCACTGCAGCACCATGGAGCCAGTGAACCCCACATCTGGGCTCTCTAACCCAGTCCAAAGAGGAGAAGCTACTGGGAAAGCAAAACATCTGCGAAAAACAGCAAAACAAGGCCCTCTGACCAGAAGGAAAATCTGAAATAGCATTTGCCCAAAATCCCCGGGATCAGGAAAGGAAATGGGAACCATATGCTTCCCACAACCACCAGAAGAAGGCATGCTGTGGAGGTCACAAGTGATCCTGAATGAGCTATTTAGTTTCTCCAAGTCCTTCCATAAAATGGGTTCATGATGGGGTAAGGGTGATTCTGCGGCCCACGTTAAAATCTGAGCCCAAAAGCCTTGAAAACAGGCTTGGCCTGGCTCACCAGCCCATCCCTTCCTCCTGAGAGAGGTGCTTCCCCACCCACCAGCCCATCTTGGATGCAGTTCTCAAGGAGGGCATTCCGGGTCACTCCAGAAAGTTCCCTCTGCTAGGTCATCCCGTCCTAGTTCTTTCCCCTCCTACTCCCAGCCAATCTCCACTTTTCAGCCCATCCTTCAAAATTCAGTACAAACGATACCTCCTTCAGGAAGTCTCCAGGATTCACACCTGCCAGAAGGGATTTCTCCAGAACCCCCACTGCCCTTTGCTTCCTCACTCCCACAGCACTTATTCCTCCTGGTATTTCTCAACAGGAGCACTCCTGGCATTTAGGGCAGGGCAATTCTTCACACCTGCTGTGAATCTGGCCTGCCTGCAGGATATCTGGCATCACCAGCTCCTGCCTACCAGAAGTCAGGAGTGCTCAGCATCATTTTGACAACCAAAATTCGCCCCACACTTCTCCAAACGCTCACCAGGAAGGTGGAACCACCCCTGATGAGAACTACTGCATAGTTATTAGTGAATATATTTGTCTACCGGCCCACTAACAACCTGGAAACAAACACAAGCCCAAGTCGATCAGCAGCACCACCATGGCTCCTTAGGTTGTTTTAGCAAACATTTGTGGGCTCCCCAAGAACCTGAGGGCAGCCTTGCAAAGGCCTCTGCTCTACAACAGGTGGTAAAGTGCAAAGGCTTTAAGACCTGACATGCCTGGGTTGGCTGTGTGACCCTGGACAAGTAACTTAACCTCTCTGAGTCTTTCTATAAAATGGGCTAACTCCTAGCAATACGGCCGGATTGTTTTTAGCCTCAATTTCCTCATTTCTCCGATGGAGATAAAAATCTCTGTGTCACAGGATTTTGGTAGGCAGTAAATGGGATAATGCCTGCAACACACAGCACAATATCTAACACACAGTAAGAACTCAATAAATGTTATGAACATTATTATTATTATCCGTTAGGGGCCCATCAAATGATGGCTATTACTTTTTATTACAAAAACACATTGTGTGCTTTCCCTACAAATGGCTGCTTTCTATACAGGAAGAGTTTCGGATCAGCAATCTGGAAAGAAGTTACAGGACCCACCATGAAGCTGCATTTTGCATAGCATGCACACTGTTTATTCTTAAAGTGTATGTTTTTGTGAGGTGGTTTGTGGGGGGGGGGGGCTATCTCCTCTAAAGGCCTACTCTTGTTGCTGCCCCTGCCTCCCCCTAGGAGCGAGGGAGTCTTTCCGGACAGAGCTGTCTTACTCTCTCTCCTGGGGGCAGAGCCAGGGGAGGGGGAGTGGTAAATGACAGCAAAGCTCTAAGGCACAAGAAGTTTCTATCTCTAGGACTGTGGGACTTCCAGACTGAGGAAGGTAAAAGCTGCCTCTAAGGAGGTGGGCACTGCACGACCCACCCCAGGCCAGCGTGCCCCTCTTACTGACGGCACTGAGATCCCCGCCCACCAGGCACCATCCCTCTGCCCCAACCTTCGCGGGGAGATAGGAGGGGCTTCGGTGCAACCTCTTCAGCGCCAAGTGAGAGCAGCAGGGCCGCTGGCAGAGCTGTGAAAACACCCCGCTTCCCAAACTGGTCAGTGCAGGGGGTGGGGAAGCCAGGAAAAGCTCAAGGCTGGAACGGGTGGCACCCCAGGCACCAAGACCCAACGCTGAGCGGGGCCGGGCCCAGCGTCCCCGCGAGCCCAAGAGTCAGGCGGAGGGTGCCGGTGAAGGCAGCTCTCCGCGTTCACAGTAGGCAGCGGCCCCGAGGTGAATTTAGGTCAAAAGGACCAAGCCTGTGAGGTTCCGGCTGAGAGAAGGGGGCGGGGGCAGAGGGCCGACTGAGGCGAGGCTAAGGGACCCCGGTCCCACAGCTGCTGGTCTAGGGTCCTGCCGCCAGGTGTCCAACCCCCCACGGCCCAGGTGTGCCCCCAAGACAAGAGGGGAGCGGGGACAGGGGTGCGCAAAGTCCGTTGGCCCTCTCCTCGCCTGCGCGCCCTAGCTTTCCCCACCTGTCAAACGCGAGGGGGTGGGCCTAGGCCGCCTCCAAGATCCTTGACTGCCCCGGCCCCCGGTGACAATGGTTCCAAACTCCGGGATCGCCCCTGCCACCCCGGGCCGGGCGCGGCCCAGCCGAGGGGGCCACCCCCAGGCCCCCGGTGCCCCGAGGACGCGGGGGAAGGGGCGCCGGGGGCCGCGTCCCCACGTGGCAGGGCGTGGGGCGGCGCACGTGGGGTCCCCTAGGTGTTGGGAACCTGGAGCCGGCCTCAGGGCTTTGTCTGCAATCCTGGCCGTGGTTCCGCACCCTGAGAGGGCGAGGGCGCCGGGGCTGCAGCGGCTGCTTCCCCCGCCCGCGGCCCAGCTCCCGCCAGCTCACCTGGGCTCCACGCCGCCGCCGCCGCCGCCTCCCGCGCTCTGCGCCCCCGGCTCGGCTCCGCTGGGCTCGGCGCGGCCGCGCGCTCCTCTCCGCGGCCCCGGCGGGCGCGCGGGGGGCGGGGGCGGGGGCGGGGGGAGCCGCGGGGTCCGGGCTCGGGCGCGACGCTGACGCGGGCTGCGCAAAGATTGGCTGCGGCCGCTGGGAACCCCGGCACGGAGCCGCCCGCGCCCGCCGCGCGCCCCCGAGGGCTCGGCCTCGCGCTGGGGAGGGCAGGGAGGCGGGAGCGGCGGAGACGAAAGTAGCGGCGCGGCGGAGAGAAGGGAGAAGAAAGGGGAGGAGAAGGCGGAGGGGAGGGAAGTGAGGCCGGAACGGGAGGGGGGTCGGAAGAGGTCGCGGACCCGCGAGGAGGACAGAGACCTTGCCGGGCCGCAGGAGCGCGGGAGGCTGCGCTGCAACTTTGCCCCCGCCCGCGGCGTCACCTGCCCCGGTTCTCCCCGCAGCGGCCGGGGCACCCTCGGGCAGGCCGGACGCGCCGGCTGCGCTCGCTTTGTTTAGTCAAATGCAGGGACTGCAGGGCGGCGTCTGAGCTGCGGGAAGTTCCCCAAGCCTGCGAGTCACCCGTAGCCCCGCCTCGAGGCCCGGCTCCCGTCTCCCGGCTGCTGCCCCTCCCAAGCCTGCGAGTCACCCGGGGCCCCGCCTCGAGGCTCGGCTCCCGTGTCCCGGCTGCTGCCCTTGCACCAGGCGCCCGGCGATGGATGCGGCCTGGATTTTGGGTCACCACCCATTCGCGGAAACCCCCTTCCGCACCTGCCTCCCCATAGACCTCTGTTCGGGGCTCGCCCTAAAGGCTGGGAACTGTGTTCCTTTCCCACCCCCCTCCACCCGGATGTACCAAACTACAGGAAACCCAATGAAGTTCTGGCTTTCCTGAAGACTACTTAGATGCTTTTTGTGACATACATCATGTTCTTCCCAAACATTCTACCCCTTTGCCGCCCTACTTTGCTGGAGCCCTTAGAGTGTGTTTAGTGTCCCAGCTGGGTAACAGCACTCCGAGGAGGGGCGAAAGAAGACCTCACAAGGGCTGCCTAACGCCGCAGTCCTTGGATGGTTGCAAAGCTCAGTCCTGAGTCAAGGGCCAAATTAATTAAAGGTTCAAAGTCCCTTTCATGCTGCAGGGGCGCTCACAAGCAATTCAGAGTGTTCCGCTAACATGACCGCCCCTTCTGATGTTTTTCAACATGCAAGCATGTGTTGGTAATAGTAAAAACCTGGGAACAACTGTCTTAAATGTTCATCAGGGGAATGGATCAATGAAACGTGTTATAGCCATTTGATGGGATATGATGCAATAGTTTAAGTGAATGCATCATATCTGTTTGTACAGACATGGGGAGAGCCCCAAACAAAATGCTGAGTAAAAGAGCAAGTTGCAGAATACAGTCTATACTGTTCACAGACCAAAGCTTACATACAAGGGTTTTAAAAGTCAAAGAGGATGAGTGCAAATGACAGCCTGCCACAAAGAGAAGGAAGAATAGAGATGGGGAGCATAAGGAATGTTAAGTTTTATGCCTTTTACTGGTAAATGGATTTGAAGCAAATGACACAAGGTTAATTAACAACAGTCAATTCTGACTGGCAGATGCATAGTTCTGTCTTTTTCTATGTTTTTCTATTTTCTCCAAAAAATATATTTATTGGGGCTGATGGGGAGCATTTTGAACAGGTCTGACTCTGTGACAGGGGTCGGCTAACTTTTTCTGTAAAGGGCCAGATAGTAAAAATTTTAGGCTTTGCAAGCCATACAGTCTCTGTTGCAACTACTCAACTCTGCCATTCTAGCAGCCATAGACAAAAATAAGTGAATGGGCATGGCTGTGTTCCAATAAAACTTTATTTACAGACACTGAAAGTTGAATTTCATGTAATTCTCACATGTCACAAAATATTATTATTTTGATTTTTCTTCAACCATTTAAAAATGTATAAACCATTGTTAGCTAGTGGGCCATATAAAAATAGGTGGCATGCCAGACTCAGCCCCTGGGCAAAAGTCTGGCAACCCCTGCTTTAAAGAAACCAAAATAGATACTGATCTTTTCCTGTTGCTTATTAAAATGTGCAATTCTATATGTTTACATTGTTACTAAATTGCCTGTTTTATTAGAACACTGTAGCTAACACAGGCAAACACTTAGATATATTGATACATACAGCTATGTAAAGTAAGAAGCCAGTTATGTGAGAAAGGTAAGAAAGTGTCCATTCAAATCCAAACTCAAGCCCAAGACCCACTTCTGTCTGGAAGAATTTCCTGAAATGCTGTGACTAGGCCCTCCTTGACCTCTCCCCGCTCTGAGCTCCTACAGCAAGGACTCTTCCACTTATTTGATGCTCAGCCACCGTGTCTTCTTTAGTCTTTACTTTTCACTCCTGTATTCTGACTTGCCAATAGAGTTATTCATTCCTGGAATACAGATAGATACCACACTGAAACATTTGTTTACCTTCAACACTGCGGTAGAAAGCAGTGACTTTGGAGTCAGACCTAACTGAAATCCCAGCTTCGCTAGTTACCAGGTCTGTAAGCCTTGGATGAGTGACTTTGGGTTCATCAGCTGTCAAATGGGGATAAAAAACCTAGCTCACAGGCTCAGCTTGAGGTTAAATACAATATTGTGTGTAGGTCCATTGATGGATAAATGGATAAAGAAGATGTATTTATACACAATGGAATACTAGTTGGCCATAAAAAGAATGAAGTCTTGCATTTGCAACAATGTGGTTGGAAGGTATTATGAAGGTATTATGTTAAGTGAAATAAATCAGAGGGTGAAAGACAGAAACTATATGATTTCACTCATATATATCTAAAAAACAGAAAAACAAAACAAAACTCATAGACACAGAGAACACACTGGTGGTTACCAGAGGGGAAGGGGACTGCCGGTGAGGAAATGAGTAAAGGGGACCAAGTGTATGGTGATGAACGGTGACTAGACTTTTGGTGATGATTACCATGGGATGCACACAGACGTCAAATCATAATGCTGTACACCTGACACATATAATGTTACATAATTTTACCTCAAAAAAAAAAGATAATACTTCAGTGCTGGCACTTAAGCACTCAAAGGTGCTAACTATTAATATACTTAGCACAGAGCTAAAAATCCCATCAATTATGTGCCTTTCTTATTAAAATGAATTGGAACAAAGCAGAGAAACCACAATTGCCTTTCACTGACATTCAGCCCCTCTTAAGATAGGAGTAGTCCCACTCAAGGGAACCATTTTCTTCTTAGAGATATGAAAATAAGAATTGGCTTTGCTTTTTGAGTTTTTCTCCTCCAAGAACACCAGAAAAACCTATTCTAGGCAAACAGCTCTTGTTCTCTTGACAACACAGATTGCCAAGAAAATAAGTAAACAAAGCATCTGAGTCTTATTTTTAAGAAAACTTGGATAGCACAAGGGGGGGATGAAAAGCAAGACTTTCAAATTATCTCGCCCACTAGCACGGCATCATAAACTCCTGCCAAGACTTTGTCTTTTCCTTTCTGAACTGTTCTGTGTTCTACTAACGTTGTCCACTGGAATGTTCCACCTCCCAAATCTTGAACACCCGGATAGAGACAGCAGGATTAATCACACCAATGTAACTTATTTGTTGAATTCTTTCCCACTCAACAGGACAGTAGAAAAATGCTGAGATAAAAAAAGAGAAAGAGAGAAAGGAAAAAAGAAAGAAAGAAAGAAAAAGAAAGAAAAAAGAAAGAAAGGAAGAAAGGAGGGAAGGAGGGAGGGTGAGAGGGAGGAAAGAAAGAAAAAGAAAGGGGGGAGGGAGGGAGGGAAGGAAAGGAAGGAAGGAAGGAAGGAAGGAAGGAAGGAGAAAGAAAGAAAGAAGACCCTGAGAAGTTTCTTGTTTCTCCTCAACAGGCAGTGAGATTAATATGTTTGTTAGTCCCAAACATAAACAGCACCATAAAAGAAGTCAGCAGGAGCACAGATGAAATTCTTCATTTGCCTTTGCTGTATTATGAGGAAGAAAAAAATCAGTGTGACCACCCCAAAATGACAAAATTTAAAACACTCTAAACAACTAGAAGGGTTCAAGATACATAGGTGAACACAAAGGCAGCCTGGTGATGAAGAAAGAGTGTAGGTTGAGGAAACTGTCACACCTGCACTGAATCCTGCTGAGGGGGCTGGGTCAGGCCACGTCTCTGGGCCTAAGTTTCCTCAACTGTAAAATGGTATTTGGCTTACAAGCATTAGAAATGGTATTGATATGTGTGAAAGTACCTGGCACAGTGTCTGGCCTATCCTGGGCACTAGATAAATGACAACTGATTTTATCAATTATATATTCAACAAACGAAAAGAATGTTCCCCCAAACAGTAAAGTACTTTTGAAAACTCTGTGAGCAGACAGCTCTAGGGTAATGCACCAGCAAGGTTGGATTTCCAGCCCTGCAACCTACTAACAGTGTGAGCTTG
Source organism: Balaenoptera ricei (assembly GCF_028023285.1). NCBI lineage: Eukaryota > Metazoa > Chordata > Mammalia > Artiodactyla > Balaenopteridae > Balaenoptera > Balaenoptera ricei. The sequence continues at coordinate 8,456,446 of NC_082652.1, read as the reverse complement.
GGTTGTGAGTGACTTAACCTCCTTATGCCTCAGTTTCTGTCTGTTAAATGGGATTATTGCTATTGCCTACCTCTTAGGACTGTTATGAAGATTAAATGTGTTAATATTTAATGAAAATAATTTAACACTCTGTAAGTGTTAAGCTGTTTGTTCCCACCTGCCCCAGGACTGGAAACACTCAACACCAAACCTGCTGGGGAGAGTTTCCCACTCCTCTCTTCCCCTTTGAGGATCTATCCTCAGGTCTCTGGTATAGACCCAAATGCCCATTGGTTATTTACTTTTAGTTCTCTCCTCACCAAACCCCTTCTCCATTTAACCAAATCATTGATTCTTTTTCTTCTTTTTTTTTAAATATTTTAATTAATTTATTTATTTATTTTTGGCTGTGTTGGGTCTTCGTTTCTGTGCAAGGGCTTTCTCTAGTTGCGGCAAGCGGGGTCCACTCTTCATCGCGGTGTGCGGGCCTCTCACTATCATGGCCTATCTTGTTGCGGAGCACAGGCTCCAGACACGCAGGCTCAGTAGTTGTGGCTCACGGGCCTAGTTGCTCCACGGCATGTGGGATCTTCCCAGACCAGGGCTCGAACCCGTGTCCCCTGCATTAGCAGGCAGATTCTCAACCACTGCACCAGCAGGGAAGCCCAAATCATTGATTCTTATACCCCTACATTAAACCACTCATAATTACACTGGTCTGATTCTTCCTTCTCCCACCAAATGCTCCACCAGGAAAAAAGGTAATTAGCTGTAATCCAGACGGTTATGAGTTTTTGGGTCACTCTGATGTTTCCAACTTTCCATTTAACCCACTATTCCTTCCTGAAGAAGCCAGGCTCCAGCCAACAAATCTAAGTCACAGATGGCAGGGAGCCTCAGACTCTTTATACTAGCTTTGGATGCAGGCCTGGCAGGGCGAATGTGCAGCAAGCTGAGAGCAGGGTCGGGCAGGAGACTTCACGGGCATGCCAACTGTGCAGTCAAACAGGGCTGTGTGTTTAGAAGGGCCCCGTACCTGGTTTAACGCTCCACTTAATATAGGCCTCGGGACTTCCCTGGTGGCGCAGTGGTTAAGAATCTGCCTGCCAATGCAGGGGACACAGGTTCGATCCCTGGTCCGGGAAGATCCCACATGCCACGGAGCAACTAAGCCCGTGCGCCACAAATACTGAGCCTGCGCTCTACAGTCCACGAGCCACAGCTACTGAGCCTGCGTGCCACAACTACTGAAGCCCGCGCGCCTAGAGCCTGTGCTCTGCCACAAAAGAAGCCACAGCAATGAGAAGCCCGTGCACCCCAACGAAGAGTAGCCCCCGCTACTCCGCTCGCCCACAGCTAGAGGAAGCCCACATGCAGCAACAAAGACCTGACACAGCCAAAAATAAATAAATTTAATTTAATTTTTAAAAATTTATATATATATATATATATATATATATATATATATATATATATATATGCCTTGTATTTTTACTTTGCACTGGACCCCACAAATTATGTAGCTGGTCCTGGTCAGGTGTGATGATGTCTAGTTTTTATGTCACCCCATCTCTTGAACTTTCTTACACTGAGGCAGAGTAAGATCACTTCTTAGATTGGAAGGAGCTTAAGTACATTGACCAAAAATGACATCATATTAGAGAATATATGGGAAGAATGGAAAGAAACTGATTAATAATGGTTACTTCCTGGGAGGAAGAATTACATCTTACTATACAGCCTTTAACAATATTTAATTTTTACCATCTACATATATAACCTTTCAAATAAATTTAAGGAAAGATTTTTAAACATCAACATATTAACTAGTGTCTCTATCTCCACACTGAGTCTCTTATTTTCAGAGCAGCTGTCTTTGGCCAGCTAACACACCCTAATGAGTGGGAGTTGTTTCACACTGTTTCGAAGAGCTCTGGGGATAAATTATTTCCCATCCGAAGGTTTAAATTTAACAAAGAAAGAGCCACTGATAGAAGCTGCAAAATTTGGTTGGTTCCTTGTTGCTGTTTTGGATTTGAAACACGGGGGTTTTTCTGTGAACACTGAAGGGTAAGATAAATACACAAACAGAGCAATAACTGGCTTCTGCTTAATTGCAGGGTTGAGATATGTAAATAAGTGTATATTTGAGTGATAGCATCCACACACCTCTGAGCTTCAGACCCTTTCTCAACTTATAATCACCTTATTCATGATGAATTCCTTATCATCATCCCTGATTTATTAAGTATAGAAAAAATATACCCATGCAGAAGATATGAGAAAGCCAACACCCAGAAAGTGACTGAAACGTGCTTCTTGTCATTGGTCCAAAAACCATAAAAAGATCTTTCCCGTCTTAATCTCCAGTCAGGGACTGACATGTGCCTGCAAGTACACACAGACCCACCCCAAGCACCAGTCCAGCAGAACAAAACAGGGGAGCTTCCGAAGGAAAATCCAAGCCTCTGAAAAACCTGCACCAACCCCCTCGAGAGATCTACCAATACCTGAAAGAGCTCTTGTCTGAGCATAGGTGCAAAATGAATTTACACACTGGTGGAGAGTGTGCGCAACTGCTAATAAGATATTGGCAACTTTGCCCAGAGAGAACATAATCTTTAACACTTACACTAAGTTATTAATAAACCAGCCACTTATTAACAAAAAGTCGGTATCCTTTGCTGTCAAAAGAAAGAAAAGGGAAAACAAAAAACAAATATGTATATTTTAGCCACAAAATAAGACTAATCAGAACGCAGTTTATTGATAAGACAGATATCAAATACATCATTTATATGGAGGGAGGGAGTATGAACAAGTCCAAAATCATCTACTCTGCACAGTGGTCCAGTGGGGATGTTCTCACTAGAGAAGATTTATCAAGGGCACCCCATGAAAGGGCAGGTCCTGATGCAGCTGCCGGAAGAGCATCGCACACCGGTTCCTCTCCTGGGTCTTCCCCAGGGTGTGGTACAGTCTGGCCTGGAAGTAAACGACGTCTCTGATCTGCTCTTTGCAGTCGACCTTTGCAAAATAGTTCTTGGCTTCATTGAGGTTCTCAATGGCGGCCTCAAGAACTGATGGAAAATGGGGAAAATACCACACATATTTAACTCAATGCTTCACATATAGTTTTCAAAGCTTACTATCTATTTTTATTGATTTAACATGTACCAGAAAATTTTACATTCTACTCTTTGAGAAGAAACAAGCAAACAAACAAAAAAACACCACTAAGTCTTTAGTATTGATTTCCAGCCTCACACCTAGTTCTGTAGGGTTAAAATAACAATTCACTTGCCCTCAACCTTCATGCAAGTATGCAAGTGAAAGCACTTTAAATGCTGCAGGAAATTATAACATATATTTGTGAACACTCAAAACTTAAATACTGTCCCAAATTTAATGTCTTCTCTTCTTCTGGGTCCTAAATTTTACAAGTTTTCTGTAATAGTATTACCTAACAATCTTTGTATGGTTTCCTACCTTCTGCTTTCTTCAGTGGCTCATAGGAAGCTGCTGAAGCCACTTGGCACTTGGCCACCAAGAACATGGCACGGCCTTTGTCCAGGACAGCCCCGTCAGCCAAGATGGGCTCAATGGCCATGTGGAGAAGACTTAAGGCCTGTTCTGGGATTCCAAGGATGAGCTGAAAAAGAAACATCATGGCGCTATACACACCCACACCCACTGCCCACTACAGGAAGGGCTTCATTTCTGGCTCTTCTCTTCTGAATGGCAATGTCTGGCTTACTTTCTCCCTGACATGTACTATCTTTAATGTGCACCACACTCTTAGAAAACATAATGTATGACAATCGATTTCAGACTACAATAGATAAAGGAGGGAGTAGTTATTTACATTATAGAAAGGTTTCTGTCTTTACAAAAATCTTTTACATTGATGATTCAAAAAGGTTGAACTAGCTGTATAAGAATCACTAGGAGAAAAGGAACCACTTTTAAAAAATTCAAAAATATATAGTAAAATAAACAAGGGTACACTAGAAACATCCATTTAACAGAAAATAAACAGTAATGGAGGAACAAGAAAAGATGTAAGACATATAGAAAAATATAGCAAAATAGAAGTAAATCCTTTCAAATCCATAATTAAATTAAATGTAAATGGCTTAAACTCTTCAATTAAAAGGAAGAGATTGGCAGAACAGATTTTTACAAACATGATACAACTATATGTTATCTATAAGAGGCTCACTTTAGATTAAAAGACATAAATAGGCTGAAAGTAAAAGGATAGTAAAAAAGATATTCCATGCAAACAGTAACCAAAAGAGAGCTGGACTGATTATACTAATATCAGACAAAATAGACTTTAAGTCAAAAACTGTAACAAGAGACAAAAAAGGACATTATATACTGATAAAGGGCCAATTCATCAAGAAGATACAACAAATATAAACATATATACACCAAACAACAGAACCCCAAAATATATGAAGCAAAAACTGACAGAACTGAAGGGAGAAATAGTTCAACAATAATAGTTTCAGAGTTCAATACTCTATTTTCAATAATGGATAGAAAACTAAACAGAAGATCAGCAAGGAAATAGAAGACTTGAGCAAGACTATAAACCAACTAGCCCAACAACAGCAGAATACATATTCTTCTCAAATGTACATGGAACATCTCCCAGGATAGACCATATGTTATGCCACAAAATAACACTCATATTTTAAAAGGTTGAAATCATACAAAATATCTTCTCTGACCACGTGAAGTGAAATTAGAAATCAGTAATAGAAGGGAATCTGAAAAATTCACAAATATGTGGAAATTAAACAACACACTCATAAATAATCAAAGCGTCAAAGAAGAAATCACAAGGGAAATTAGAAAATACTTTGAGATGAACAAAAATACAACATACCAAAATTTAGGGGATGCAGTGAAAACCTATAGGATACAGTGCTCAGGAGAAAATTTATAGCTGTAAAAGCAAACATTAAAAAATAAAAGACTCTCAAATCAATAAACTAAACTTCCACTTTAAGAAACTAGAAAAAGAAGAGCAAACTAAACCCAAAGCTAACAGAGGTAAGGAAATAATAAAGGTTAGAATAAAGATAAGCAAAATAGAGAATAGACAAACAAGTCATTGAAACTAAAAGGCAGTTCTTTGAAAAGATCAAGAAAATTAACAAACTGTTAGACTGACCAAGAGAAAAAAAAGAAAGACTCAAATGACAAAAGTCAGGAGTCAAGGTGGGGACTTAACTATCAACCTTACAGAAATAAAGAGGATTACCTGAGAATACTGTAAACAACTGTATGCCAACAAATTAGATGAGTGAACAAATTTCTAGGAAGACACAAATTATCAAGACTGATTCAAGAAGAAACAGAAAATTTGAATAGACCAAGTAAAGAGAATGAATCAGTAACCAAAACCACTTCCAATACAGAAAAGCCCAGGACCAAATGGCTTCAGTGGTGAATTCTACCAAACATTTAAACAAGAATTAGCACCAATTCCTCTCAGATCCTTCCAAAAATAGAAGAGAATAGTTAATAAAATTTCCTAACTCACTCTGTGAGACCACATTATTATCCTAATACCAAAGCAAAGAATATCACAAGAAAACTATAGACCAATATCCTTTATGAATATAGATGCAAAAATTCCCAACAAATACTGGCAAACCAAACCCAGCAGCATATTAAAAGGATTGTAGACTATAACCAAGTAGGATTTATCCCAGGAATGCAACAGTACTTCAACATACAAAAATCAATCAATGTAATATACCATATTAACAGAATGAAGGAAAAAACCCATATGATCATCTCAATTGATAAAGAAAAAGCCTTTGACAAAAATTCAACATCCTGTCATACTAAAAACTCTCAACAAACTATGAGTAGAAGGGAACTTCCTCGAAGTAATAATGATGCATCTATGAAAAACCCACAGCTAACACCATATTTAACGATGAAAGACTAAAAAACTTCCCCCTAAGAAAAGGAGCAAAAACAAGGATGTTAACTCTTGTCACTTCTATTCAACACTGTACTGGAAATTCTGCACAGGGTAGTTAGGCAAGAAACAGAAATAAAGGGCATTCAAATTGGAATGGAAGAAGTAAAACTCTATTTGCAGATGACATGAACTTATATATAGAAAACTCTAAAGAATCCTCAAAAACCTCTAACAGGTAATAAGTTCAGCAAAGTTGCAGGACATAGATCAATATACATTAGCGATGAACAATCCAAAAAATGAAATCAATTTTTAAGATTCTATTTACAATAGCATCAAAAATAATAAACTACTTAGGAATAAATTTAACTAAAAAACTGCAGGAACTGTACACTGAAATCTAGAACACATGGTTGAAAGAAATTAAAGAAGACCTAAATAAAAGACATCCTGTGTTAATGGATTGGAATAATGTTAATAATAATAATGTTAAGATGGCAATATTCTCCAAATTGGTCTACAGATTCAACGTAATCCCTATCAAAATTCCAAATACCATGTCTGCTGAAAAGGACAAGCTGATTCTAAAATTCATATGGAATTGCAAGAGAACACTGATAGGTAAAACAAGCTTGAAAAAGAAGAACAAAGTTGGAGGACTCTTACTTCCTGATTTCAAACTTACTACAAAGCTACAGTAATCAAAATAGTGTGGTACTAGCATAAGGACAGATATATAGATCAATGGAATAGAATTGAGAGTCCAGAAATAAACCTATACATCCATGATCAACTGATTTTCAACAAGGGAGCCAAGACCATTCAATGGGAAAAGAATAGTCTTTTCAATAAATGATGCTAGGACAACTGAATATCCATATGGGAAAGAGTAAAGTTGGACTCCTACCTCACACCATATACAAAAATTAACTCAAAATGGATCAAAGACCTAAATGTAAGGGCTAAAACTTAGAAGGAAACATAAGTGTAAATCTTCATGATCTTGGATTAGGCATTGGTTTCTTAAGTAGGATACCAAAAGCACAAACAATAAGATTAAAAAAAGGTAAACTTGACTTCATCAAAATAAAAAACTTTCATGCATCAAAGGACACTATCAAGAAAGTGAAAAGACAACCCAGAGAATGGGACAAAATATTTGCAAATCATATATCTGATAAGCATCTAGCAACCAGAATATATAAAAACTCTTACAACTGAACACTAAAAAGACAACCCAATTTAAAAACGGGTAAAGGACTTGGACATTTCTCCAGGAACAGACACAAATGGCCAGTACTCACATGAAAAGATGCTCAATATTATTACTTATTAGGGAAATGCAAATCAAAACCACAATGAGATATAACTTCACACTAATAAAATGGAAAATAACAAGTGCTGGCAAAGATACAGAGAAAGTAGAACTTTCATACATTGCTGGTGAGAATATGAGATGGTATAGCCACAGTGGAAAACAGTTTGGTGGTTCCACAAAAAGTTAAACAAAGAATTATATGACCCAGCAATCCCACTGTTAAGTATACCCAAGAGAAATGAAAACATATATCCAGAAAAAAACTTGTACATCAATGTTAAGAGCTATTTGTAATAGTCAAAAGGTGAAAACAACCCAAATGTCCATCAACTTATGAACGGATAAACAAAATGTAGTGTATCCATCCGATGGAACAGTATTCCATTAGAAGGAATCTAGAACTGACTGACACATGCCACAACATGAATGAATCCTGAAAACATTATGCTAAGTGAAGAAGCCAGACACAAAGGCTGCATACTGTATGATCCCATTTATATGAAATATCCAGAATAGGCAAACCCATAGAGACAGAAAATAGATTAGTGGTTGCCAGGGGCTGGAGGGAAGAGGAAATGAGGAGTGACTGCTTTAAAAAAAATGGGTCTGGGGTTTCTATTTGGTGTGATGAAAATATTCTGGAATTAGACAGTGGTGATGTTTGCAAAATAATGTAAATATTCTAAAAACCACTGAACTGTATACTTTTAAATGGTAAATTTTATGTTACGTGAATTTTATCTTAATTAAGAAAAAAAAATCACTGGGGAAGCTGGTAAGGAAAATAGACTCCTAGGCTCCTCCCCTAGAGATTCTGACTCTGTAGGTTTGAGGCAAGGCCAGATATGCAGATATTTTTAAAATCTCGCCAATAATGCTGATGCATGGCTTGGGGAACCTCTGCTTTAGTTAGTAAATTCCTCCAGTAAGTTCAAAATTCATTCATTCAATAAATATTTATTAAAAACCTACTATATGTGGATCCTATTAGGTACCACAGGATATAGCAGGGAAAAAACAGTCCCTTCTCTCATGGTCTTTACATTCTACAGGGGGAGACAGAAGACAAACATAAAATACAATTTAACTTCCAAAACCTTTCAATGAACACATGACTTCCTCATTTCCTTATTCATTCTCTTGTTAAATCAAGCCCAGCTCTGGGCCAGCTAAGTCATTAATATGATGCAAGTGTCCTCAACGAAGAGGCACATCCTCCCTAGTAAATACACAGCTCGGTAAAGCCAGCACCACTGGGAGGTGTCAGCTTGTCACCAAGTTCACAACTCCAGACTTCCATGGAAGGCTTGCACAATAAGACTACCTTCCCAGATTTCAATATTAAGAAGCAAAAGCTCATTATTACCCTTTTCAAAACCAAAGAGTAGTAACAGACTCACCAGTTCTTGAGCACAAATATGTGCTATAAAAACAGAGATCAGCTTACCTGGGCAAAAGCCAAGTTCAGCACTGTTTCAGAGGCCAAATGCTGCAACCGGTACTCCTTAGAGAGAGCCAGAGCCTGCAGGAGCACAGGCAGCGCGATGGTAGGGGAGGAAGATCGCCAGTATAGCTCTGCCACAGACAGCAGGACACTGCCCACAAAGAGGAAGACATGGGATGAGAATAACCAGCACAAAGTACCACCTAGGTGAGATGCACAAAAGCCCTCCCTTACCTGATCACCATTTCTGTATTCCTGATTTTCTGACAATGAATCAACAATTTTTGTAAAAGCTTGTGTGCCTCTGACATTTGGTTCTGAGCTTGTAGTACAATTGCTTTTCTGACACAGAAACAAAATAAACACAAATGGTTATGTTGATGTTTTGCAAGGGTTGTAAGTAGAGTCACTTTCAGGTTTAGAATCTCTATTTCCTCAATTAGACTGTAATTGTAACCTCCCAAGGGGAATAACTGTGTCTGATATAATTTTTCTTAAAAGAGAAAAAAAAATTGTGTGTATGTGTGTGTGTGAGCACATGTGTGTACACACACACACATACATGCACACAAGAAAAAAGTCTGGAATTATAGATAGCATGTTAGTGATTATCTCTGGGTGATACTTACTTTCTCCATTTTGTTTATTTGTATTTTCTAATGGTCTGTAATAAATAGGTAATAAATAGAAAAAAAAGGTTTTTTTCGTAAGCTAATCAATTAAGTCACACACAAAACAAATAAGAATAAAGCCATTTGAGAACTACTTCATTCTGGGGTTGGAGTTTTCAAAATTTCTTACCTGTACACACCCTCTATGCTATTAAGAGCTGTGATTCCTGTAACAATTGAATCAGCCAAATGATATTTGCCATCATTCATTGCTCTGTCAAACTGTATTTTTTGATCACACAGCATCCATAACTAGTAAGAAAAAAACCGCAATTAGAACAGAAAGAAAAACACAAGAACACAAGAACAGAATGGCAGGGGCTTCCCTGGTGGCTCAGTGGTTACGAATCCGCCTGCCAATGCAGGGGACATGGGGTCGAGCCCTGGTTCGGGAAGATCTCACATGCCACAGAGCAACTAAGCCCATGCACCACAACTACTGAGCCTGTGCTCTAGAGCCCGCGAGCCACAACTACTGAAGCCCGCGCACCTAGAGCCCGTGCTCCGCAACAAGAGAAGCCACCCACCACAAGCAGAAGCCTGCGCACCACAACGAAGAGTAGTCCCCACTCCCCGCAACTAGAGAAAGCCCACGCGCAGCAACAAAGACCCAATGCAGCCAAAAAAAAAAAAAAAAAAAAAGAAAAGAACAGAATGGCAGATGTTCACCTCATTATTCAACAGAAATATAAAAGTACTTTTGCTTGCTTAACAAATATCCTTACAATTCACACACTTTGTTTTTAGATTTAAAAAATTTTTTTAAAATATTTCAAGTCTGTGAAAAAGCACTAAGAATAAAATAACAAAACATGTATAGCAACCATCAACTTTGTCAAATCACAACATTTTGCTTTACTTGCTTTGGATACTATTGCACATTATTGAGGTACTTTGCAAATTCCATTCTCCTCTTTCTGTTTTCAAAGGAAGCATTTGATTTGTTGTTTATCATTCCCAATCATTTTTTTTTAAAGAATTTTTTTTAAAGAGTGATCTATGATGATTGATTATTCATTCATTCATTCATTTATTTACTGCACAGCATATGGGATCTTAGTTCCCCGACCAGGGATTGAACCCACACCCCTTGCACTGAAAGCAAGAAGTCTTAACCACTGGACCACCAGGGAAGTTCCCCCAATCATGTTTTTATACTTTTACAAAATATTTACTTATCCTTAAACAATATATAGTATGAAAAAAAAACAATATATAGTATGATCTTACATGTTTTTAAACTTTGTATAAATAAATAGTATCATACTGTATGCATCCTTTGACAACTTGCTTTTAAGCTCAACATTATTTTGGGGAGGCTTACACATGTTAATACAAGTAGTTCTAGTTCATTCCTTTTCACTGATGAATAGTTTTCAATTGTATGAATATGCAACAACTTATCTATTCTCGTGTTGATGGGTATTTAGGTACTTCCAATTTCTCACTCTTCTGAACAATGCTGCAGCAAACACTCCCCTACATCACCCCCTGTGCAACAGTTATTTTGGGTACACAGCAAGCCGTGGAAGAGCTGGGCTGTAGGACATATGCACCTTCTCCTTTACACAGTGCCCATTTGTTCTTCAAATGGGTCACACCAGTTCACACTCCCCACCGGCGGTGTATGACATGACTCATTGCTCCACACGCTTACCAACAACTGGTGGTGTCAGATATTTTACTTTTGGCCAGTCTGATGGGTATGAAATACCTCATTATTTTTTCATTTGTATTTCCCTTGATCAATAGTCAGGCTGAGCATCTTTTCATCTCTTTATCAGCCATACATGTTTTTTCTAGAATGTGAGTTAAATTGTGTCTTTTTTTTTTTTTTACTGTGAACCTTCTTAAAAAAGGCCTAGAACTGTAACCGAAACCGCTCCATCACATTAGCACTACCACAGAACCACGCTTAATTCTTTTTCCCCACAGCATCCTTGGGTGCTAGCTTCTATTTTGTTTGCTTACCACCTTTCCATCTGGGTACTCTGAGTTCAGATCACAGCCAGCAGCAGTGAGATCCCAGCACAGCTCATAAGCAGATGGGCATTCACACCATATCTAATGAGGTGGGGCCAGCAACCCATGTGAACGGAAGTCCCCCCCCAACCTTGGCTCAGGGACCAATAGTAGGAGATTCCCAGGCCATGGTCTCTTATGATTTCAAATTCCCTAATTTAGTTAATATTAAACTTGGTAAGGGGAGGAAGAGAAAGAGGCCCCTCGTAATAGTTTTCTTGGCCCCATCAGAGATGGAAATTGGTGCAACAAGGAACAGAGTGCCTAGGACTGCTTTATAAAGTTCATTCCCTCTGCATACAACATCTTCCCAAAAGGTTATTCAATTCTGGGAGGAAAAGGTTAGAGCTGCCAAGTAGGAGAAAACAGAGTAACAAAACGGAGACCTAATTCTTGATCTATCAAAGGACACTGACGACTTCTTTGCCTATTCCCATACAGTTAGAGATATAAGGAATACTAATTTAAAACCACGAAGACAGGAGTGAAAAAAGCACCCTACTTTTAATCTTTTCTCAGAGTTTATTCCTCAGCCTTCTGGAACGCATTTTACAGAGTCTCCTGTGTTGACCTCAAGGAACCAAGACACGAAGAGGCTGAGGGGAGACTCGAAAATACCCTATTTTGAAAATAATACAGTAAAAATGGTATTTTCACAAATAAATCGGGGCTTCCCTGGTGGCACAGTGGTTGAGAATCCGCCTGCCAATGCAGGGGACACGGGTTCGAGCCCTGGTCTGGGAGGATCCCACATGCCGCGGAGCAGCTGGGCCCGTGAGCCACAACTACTGAGCCTGCGCGTCTGGAGCCTGTGCTCCGCAACGAGAGAGGCCGCGACAGTGAGAGGCCCGCGCACCGCGATGAAGAGTGGCCCCCGCTCGCCGCAACTGGAGAAAGCCCTCACACAGAAACGAAGACCCAACACAGCCATAAATAAATAAATAAATAAATAAAAATTTAAAATAAATAAATAAATAAATAAATAAATAAATCGATGACACACAAAAGGCAGGTTACCTGGGCATGCTGACTGTTAGGTGGGAATCGCTCCTTCAAGTGCTTTAACACTTCTGAAGCTGCAGCGAAACAGCCCTAAAATAGAAAGCCACGATTTGTTTAGCACACCTGTGCTGACACCACGCCTGCTATCCCACTCACAGGACATCGGTATGACTCACCTGTTCTTGGTGCAGCAGCCCCTAGGCAGAGACTGTCAAGTATCAAGGGGCCATTTTTTTTAGGCTCTAATGTATTTCACTTGTACATTTAAAAAAAATTTTTTTAACTACACCTGTAATACATGTTCACTCTAGGAAAAGTACTTACGAAATACATGTGAACAACGAGAAAAAGGCAAATTACTTTTAATCCCACCAAAGATAATCACAGTAATTTCTCGGCGCATATCCTTCTGAACTTCTCATATTCACATGAATATAAAACGTATAAGTATTCCAAAAATAGGTATACATACCATTTTTGTAAATTGCCTATTTACCACATGGTAGGTACTCAATAAATATTTTTTGAATGAATGAATCTTTCCAGTGTCAACAAATACAAATCTATACATCACAGTATTTTATTAGGTAAATAAATTATAGTCCAATCAAAATAATCTCCTTGTTTGGGATATTTTGATTGTTTCCAATTTTTTCCATTTTAAAAATGCTAGAATGTTTATCTTGGTGGATACATCTTTGCATACTTGTCTAATTATTTCCTTAGGATAACACGTTAGAAGTAAAATTGCTGGGCTAAATGGTAGGCACTTTTAAGCTTTTTGATAGGTATATTACTAAATTACCATACAGAAATGTACCAAGTACTCTTATACCAGCATTCTACACCTTTCTCCTCCCCTGATATTTAAGCTTCTTTGCCTTTTTGTTTGATGAAACTGGTTATTTCACTGTGTTAATTTGAATTTCTTTAATGACTAGATTGAAATTTTTCCATGTTTTATAATCATTTATGTTTTTTCTGTGAATACATGTTCATGTCTTTTTTACACTCTTATATTGCTAGAATGTCTATATTATTAAGCCCCCAAAAGCTTTTCAATTTGTCCCTATCCTTTGATCAGGTAGTACATCTTCAGTCTATATAGAAGCTCAGTTAGACCACAGGTGAACTTCTATTTGAAGTGAATTAAGTAGAAAGTATACTGAATTATAATAAAAGTTCATTAATCTTTTTATTCTTGTGATTTTAACTGGCCAATCTTGCCAATTATTTTCATGACTACCATACGGAGTTGGGCATGTGGATCTAGATGGCTGTCAAACCTTCAGGCCAAGTAGAGAGAACAGTGCACACAGCATTACTCCCCCAAAACATTCCTATTGTGACCTGCCATTTCCTGAGGCTGGGAGAGGAATGTGACACGATGAACCAGAGTTACGCAGAAAGAGTAAAGGGGGCCAGATCTCTTAGCACTTCCTCTGGGCTGCAGGAGGAAGCTCGCAAACAGCAGTTCAGACCCCATAACTTCTTTATAGGTTCACCCAAGCCCCAGTCACTACCATAGCAAAGTGCAGCATCCAGTGTATCTAGAGATCAGTTTCAGGACACAACTGGAAGCACAACACAAAGGAAATAAAAGAGCAAATAGAAACTCATGATAAAACTGCCTTCTCCGCAGTTGGCCAAGCTTAATTTCATAGGTGTAAGTCTAACCTGTGTAATTGAAAATGTGACAGTCATCAGCTCAGTGGGTTTATCTACATGGTCAATGTTCTGACACTAGAAAAGTCTTTCTAAGGCAGGTTGAGAAGAGGTGGGGAAAGAGACTGAACTGAAATAAAGTGGCCACTGACTGTCTTCTAGCTGTACAGTCAGAGGTCTCCTAGCACATCCATTGGAGCCAGGCAACAATGGAGTCAGCAGGTCTTTCACATAAGCCCAGAGATGGAAAGATTAATACAGATCCAAAGAGCATGGTATTACCCACAGAAAAAATCACAGAACTATTAACAACTGACCTTGGAGAAAGCTAAGGCTAAAGAATTGAGCCAAGACCAGATTTTTGTAAAGCGGTTCTCCATTCCAGGAAATGAAGAAATAATTTCTACCCTACCTCACTCAAAGAGAACCAAAGGGAAGTTATTCCACTGTTTAAGCTTGGGGTCAGTGGGGAGAATCCTACTTGAAAAAGCCACAAGGGGACACTTTAAATGGGTGGATTGTATGGCATGTGAATTATATCTCAATAAAGTTGTTGGGGAAAAAAAGTCAATGTGAGGCTCATACCAAATACCTAACTGAATGTTCACTGACTCATTTATTACAAATGCTCCACTTAACCAAGGCACCAGCAGAGGAAAAGAATCAACGTTAAAGAGGTCCCAGAACCATTACGAGGGGGGACAGAAGACCAAGAAAGTGATTAATGTGCAACATTCCTGGAGGAAAGCAAACAGCAAGAGCAGCTGGTCTGCTGTTTTAATGTCAGAGTGCTCGGGCGCTGCTTCCCAGATACAGGAAGATAGCAGCTGATGGAGGTGCAGGCAGACGCCATCAGCCAGAGCCCATCCATGCCCTTTGTTTACACAACCACTTAGAGGATTGTAAAATGCTAAAGTATGTCTAGTAGAGAGAAGTATTTATAGACTTCTGAAAGGGGTGGAAACCACTCAGAGATCTCTAGGATGCAGATTAAGGAATATTGAGTGTTATGATGCAACCTAACGATCACACCGCAGAGGTGGAGAAAATAATATGATCAAGGAAATGTGCTTATAGCTAGGCAGCAGTTAGTTAGTTAGAGGGCTTTAGATAAGAGCTTTCCCTGACCTTTTCCCATGGAAGAAGATACTTTTGAGCAAAGGGGAAAGAAAGCCTAGAGCATCATGAGAGACCCTTTAATCAATCCCCTATAAAGAGAATCGTGTGAAATTACTTGGGCTGTAAGTAAAGGTTATGCCCTATTCCAACTGTCTTTCTTTGGAGTCAATCAGACTTGGGTTGAAGATCTGGCACTGACATTTACTGGCTGTGGGTATGGGACTTAGCTCCCTGGAGCTCAGTTTCTTTTCTGTGAAATAGGGGTGATGATAAAGCTGACCTTATGAGGCTACTGTAAGGAATCAGGAAGATGATACATGTAAATCGCTAAGCACAGGGCCCGGCACAGGACAAATGTACAGCAAACCTTAGCTATTGTCATTTTAGCTGTACTCTTATTATGTTCTTCCCTTTCCCAAAAACATACACAGCTCTACTACTCTAAATTTCAAAGACTCCTTTTTATTCCATTTGTTACATAGAAACAGCTGACCTCTTATTCTCTTCCCTGGTGCCGAAAGAGATCAAGTTCAACAAACCTTGCAGACTCCACACCCAGTCCATTTCTACTGGTGGGATTTCACCCTTCCAACCACTTGCATCCAACCAGACCCGTCCAGTGCTTTTCTCAAGCACTAGAGGACAGAAATGGCGGGGCCTACATCGCTCCAGAAGCGCAGGGTCCGGCCACCTGCCCACCTGCTCACCTGCTCTGCGTGCAGCTCAGCGAGGTGGCACAGCGCCACAGCAAATGACTCCGTGTTGTTCTGCTGCACGCCTGCGTTCACCGACTCTAGGCTGTTCATGCTCAGCAACAGCTGGGCTTGCTGCAGGGCCATGGTGCTGGGGAGGAGACACAGGAGAAGCCCCGTCAGTCAAGAGACACAGGCTGCCCTCAGCCACACCCTACAGTTACCGTGGGTGGAAACAGGAGGAGGTTAAGCCCTTCCGCAGGCTCTGGCTTCGGGGGAGCAGCTGCCTCCCAAAGCCAGTTCTCCTGTCCTCGGGACGAGGAGAGCAGAAAAGCATCCTGGATGTGCAGCCCCAAAGAAAACATGTAGTGGTTACGGCACAGTTGGGAGCTCCAAGCTCCAGACCCCCCCACTGCCTCTAATTTTCCCTGTGGTCACAGTATGTTAATTAGTTTTCACGGGTAAATTCAGACCTGATGCCATCCTGGCACCGGCTGCTCTGACAGTGGAAGCAGTGGCTAGTGTCTGCAGCTGTTTCAGACCACATCGTGCCAAAAATTATTTCAAGTACAAGAACAAGACTGATAAAATAGGCACTTCCTTTCATTACTGAATTCCTAGAAACAGCAGATTGTCTAGGTGAGGTAGCTCCAGGATTAAAAATCTGGTTCAGAAGTTTACTTCCAAGCTACAGGAGGCTAAATGGGAATTACACACGAAGCTGGAGACAGTCCAGAGAATACATCCTGGGTAACAGGGAAGCAACTTTCTTTACATAACAGCTTTGGGGTTAAGGGGGTGCTTGGCTTGAGTGACTGCGGCCCATGTCTCCTGCGAACAGGAAGAGAGGTTCCCATCTCAGAGTGCAGGGGCATGGTGCTTGGAGTCAGAGGACCTGGGCTTGAGTCTGGGCTCTGTCACTTGTTAATTCGTTTGTGATCTGGGGCAGATCAGATGTGTGAACCTTGTCCTGTGCATCCTGGAATGGAGATCACCCCCCAGTTACCTCCCAGAGCAGTTGGGAGGAGTAAATAAAAATGCACATAGGAAAAATCTTGGCAAAGTCTGTGCAAAGTAGAAAATGTTTTAAAATTCTAAAGCATTTTCTTTCATCCCCTGTACAAACAACCTCTATCCATTTGGCTTTCACAGAACCAGTTTGCTGGCTTCTGCTCGTCTATAAAAGGATTCGTGCCCTCATAGCCTTGAAGACCCACCTGCGGCCGTAGAGTCTCCAGATGGCTGTTTTCTGTGCGATGCTGATGTCAATGAGCTCTGACAGGCTGTGTTTCCAGTGCAGGAGGTCGGAGTCCTTTAGGGCATCCATAAGTTTGTTTGCTGTCTTCCCAGCAAAAGCTCTCTGCTGAACTAGGGACTGTATTCCCAGAGAGGCGAGGTACTAAGGGGACAGACATACGCACGACTCATGATAGAGATTACGTGACAAAATTTTGTTTTGCTCTTCAGAAATTTGGCATATTTCACATTTCAGCACATGCACAATGACAGCACTATTTAAAAAGAAAGTACCTGTAAGCCTGACCCTGACCCATATGAGATATGTTCCTGAAAAACTGGGGATGGAAGAGAGGGTAATAGTACAATGGGAAGAGCCAGGGCTTTGAAATTAAATGGATCTGGACTTAAGCACTGCCTCTGCCACTTACTGTGTGACCTGGGGCCACTTAGCTTCTTAGACAAGCCCATCTGTAAAATGGGCATCACACCCATCATAAAGAATTATTTTAAGGATTAAAATTAAATAGTATATATCAAACAGTGCTGGGCACATTATGTGCTAAGAGATTAAGAAAGGATGCCTATTATGAGCATAATTATCTTTTCATTAACTTCTGGTATAATTTTCAAGGATGAAAGCTCAACTAAAAAAAGTCCACTTAAATCCGTAACAAACATTGTGCTTAAGAAGTCTATCATTTATTTTTTAATTTTTTTTAGACAGAATAAGGTTCTTTGAGCAATAGTAATCTAGATTCTAACAGTCATTACTATTTCATGTGTAGAGACTATGCCCTTTCAATGACCCTCAGTATTTGTCATTGAGGAATATAATTCAGGTCCTTCCCTATTACTCAAAATGAGAAAGGACAAATCTGCTGGTCAGGTTTACTGGTTCCTGGCTTTGTTTATTATTTCAAACAAGGATCAGCAAACTTGTTCTGTAAAGGGCCAGACAGTAAATAATTTAGGTTTTGCAGGCCACATTTGGTCTATGTCGCATATTCTTCTTTGTTTTTTTTCCCCCAACTATTTAAAAATGTAAAACCCATTCTTAGCTTGAGGGCCATACATAAGCAGGCAGTGAGCCAGATCTGGCCCATGGGCTGTAGAGTTTGCCAATCCCTGGTTTAAAAATAAGCCTTCCCTAAAAATTTTCTAAATAAATATGTGTAAGTTAGTGTTGATCAATAAACTAAACAAAGATGTCATCAAGTTGATAAATGGAACTTTCACAGATGTTATTAGGATAAAGGGAGCAGAGAGAAACCTATCAAGAGAATTTAGTGGTTTAATAATTAAGGTCATATGAAACTACCAAGAATAAAACCATACCATTTGTTTAAACAATCGCACAGAAAGATGAGCCTTACCGGTAACCCAAAATGTACAGCTTTCTTCACAGAATGTTCTAGAAGAACATAGCTATCAGATCTCTTCTGTCCCAGCACGTAAAGCCAGCTCTGGCAAGAGAAGTCATCAAAATGTATCATAACAATAATAATGGCTAATGTTCTACTGAAAGCATCAGCATGGTTGTAAGAACAAATGAACAACAGACAAGATAAATCCTCTAAAATACACTTTCACAAATTATAAACCTAAATGAAACCCATCAAACACATTAAAACCATCAGACTGAAATAATCAAGCCATTTATCTTCTTCACCTCTGTGAGCAGTGAGTGGCAAATGTTCCAGAAAAAAAGCATGAAGCCCCCGTATGGCCTGTAACTGAGAAAGTGAAATTCTCAGGTGGTTGCCGAAGTCTGTGTTCTGCTTGTGCTTGGTGATGATGCTTTGACAGGACAAGGTCTTATCCAGTTACCAGTACTGCAAACACCTTTGTTAATGCCAATGCTTGGTGCGGCAGTTTTGCATGGCAAGCTGCATTAAAACTTGTAGACAAGAAATGTCTCCAAAGTAAAATGGACATCAAGAATTAAGAAAGATAAATAAACATGGGTTGCCTTTCCTGCATTTCCCTGACCATCTAACTAGTTTCCCATCACTGCTGAGGACCTCCCAACTGCAAAACAACCCAATTCAAATGGGACCTTTTGAAGGCCAACTCAACCCAGGGGCAGAACTTCCAAGACAGGAAGGTGGCCTCACCAAGCAATGCTGGAGACACACGTGATCGTTGGACTCCTGGGCAATCCTAATCGCCTCCTGCAGGGCAAGCTCTGCCTGTTGACTAATGACAGACTGAACATTAATAACTCATTAACAACCACAAACATGTACAGGCAACAGTAACAGGAAGTCATCTGTACGGTAATTCACCAGCGTGCAGGCCTCTGGGTTGGAAGTTGAAACCATGGGCTTATTCCCTCGGAGGCACTCCCCTCCCCCAGCGGCAAGAAACAGTAACAGTGGAGATACAGAACATGTCCCTTCTAAGGTGGACTTCTACTAAAAGGGACATGAAGGAACGGCTTTTCTTCATCCCAGCTCCTAAGATTATTTTTTTAGTTGTCTACTGCTGAGGGGAGGGACAAGGAGAGGATGTAAGATTTTACTTTTCATGCCTTCGCTTCTGCATCATTTGAAAAATTTTTTTAACTATAGGATTTGATACTTTTATAATTTTTTCAATCCTAGTTTTTAAAAGTATTTTGAGGATTTTCCCTTCTGAGATGTCTTCTTTCTGCTCATGTGGTTCCCCTCCCTCCGGGATGTGTCCCCCAACCTTGCAACTTCTGTGGAAACTCAGTCAACTGTTCTTGGCCCCACTGGGCCTTCGCTTCTGAAAAAGCCCATAGAAACGCTACCAGCTTGCGGTGCTTAATTAAATACTACTGTGCACCACCCTCTATTTATGTAATCTGTGTTAGTTTTATTCCTTCAACCTGCAGAGGGCACAGAAGTTCTATAAATGCTGGATCACTGAGGATCTCAAAAAAGAATCAGAAATTCTATGGGTAGCACTTACATAGGGAAAAATTTACGTCAAATTTTCTATCAACACGAGCAATAGCCTCACACAATCAATTAAGAGCTGAATTCTTCCTCAATAACTACCTGTTTGAATAAAGAAACCAGATACATTTTTACCCATTTTACATTTCTTTTAAATCCCTTTTAATGCTGAGAGGCACCAGAATATAAGCTATTTGAAGGCAGGAAGCATATCTTTACACACAGGCCCTCAATAAATATCAGTTGATTTAATTTTGTTGAACATCTGATGACCAAATAAATAATGTTACATTTAGAAAAAAGGCTTTTGGGAGAACTGTATAGATAGTATGCTAAAACAGGACTAAAGAAAGACTATTTTTCTCAGGTAGGAAGAAAAGGTAGATTACCAACACAGAAACTTCAAAGTTTCTGGCAAATCCTTAAAGAACCTATGGTTTTCCATTGCTGCTAATCAGAAAAGCCTCTGATAAAAATTTTCAGTAAAAGAGCAAGAGGCAAACTGGTTGTAATGTCTGAAATGCACTGGCTGTCTACGGTTCGCAAAATGCCAGAGCAGAAAGATCTGTAGCCTCTAAACAACAGCTTCCTATGTCATTCAGTGTAAAAGTCAAAGTCCTTACTTGGGCCTACAGGACCCTAAACTCTCTGACCCCTGCCACCTCTACAACCTAGTTCTCCTCTATTCCCCCCTTACTACAGCACTCTAACCACACTACTTGCTCCTCCTCAAACATGCCAAGTAAATCCTGCCTCAGGGCCTTTGCACTTGTTGTTCTAGCTAATAAGGACACTTTCTCCAGATAATGCACAGATTACTCACTCCCTCAATTCCTTTAAATCTCTATTCAAATATTAAGTTAACAGAGGTAAGGGAGGGCCGAGTTGCTACCTTACTATTGAAACAGAAATTTACAAATTGACGAATAAGTGATTTGTGTGTATATCTGGAAGAGGAGTGTTACTTATGAAATCAACAGTACCCCCCATCATCATTCTCTAATCCTTTATCCTGACCTATCACTACCTGATACATTATAATTATGTTCAGTGCTGTTTATTATTTATTTCCCCCACTGTAAGCTCCATGAGAACAGGGGTATTTTTTTTCCTTTTTTTTTCCACTCCTGATCCCCAGCACCTAGAACAGTGCCTAGTACATAGTAGATGCTCAATAAGCAACTATAAAGATTTTCAAGAAATCTCCACAATCCTATTAGCTAAGTGAGAAAGATTTATACAAGCCCATAGCTCCAGGACTAAAAATAAAGAAGCCTGGAGTTGAGTAAATCAGAAATTAATTAGTAATTAATTCCATACAGTTAGCTGTCTATCCACTGATAATACTGTAAATATAGAGAAATTCATCAACACATTAATTACTTGTATCTAGCAGACTGCATACAAATTTCCAAACCCTAGGGCAAGCTGTGTGTGTAACACAGAGATAGGTTACTGGCAAATATTACAAATGGTGCTGCTATTTATTATGAGTACATAAAACATGAACGGCCCTGATCAAAGAGGTTATTAAAGCTGGGCAGAAAAAAAGAAGTTGACTCTTAAAAGATAATATGGAATCTCACAAAATCATGAAGTTCAGAGTAGCCTTAAACATTTTTTGGTTCAAGTATCAATCTGACACTTGGATTCCCTTAATGTCACCCCTGCTGCACACATGAGCACTCTGCTGACACCTTCCTCAGAAGGTTCCATACAAGGAAACCTCCTCCTTATAAGGAGCAAAAAATGTTTTGCCCTTTAACTTGCACTTACCAGCTCCCAATCTTCTCTAGTAGTCACACCCTTGATCAGTCTAAGCCCTTTTCACATGACCTTCACTACAGGAAGATGTCAAACACATGCTTGGCTAAATCATTTCTTTTCCAGGCTAAACATTCTCACATCCTTCCCACACTATTTAAATGACATGGCTTTGAATGCCTCCAGTGAGACTGTCCCCCCCACAAGCTCCAGCTTGTCTATGCCCCTTTTAAAATGTGACAACCAGAAGTTAATGGAATTTCCTGGTTGTTGCCTGGGCCATAGAGCAAGGGGTAGAAGTCTCAATTCTTGAACTTGGGACACTATACTTCCATTAATACACTCTAGTCTCTATTCAAAGATGCCTGTGGTAGAAACCATATTTTTCTTAAATGGGAAAAAGCCACACAGGAGGCAGAGAGACTCTTTCAATTAGTAATTTCCTACCTTTTCACCATTATTCACATTATTTCATTATTTCCAAAATAGCCTCCATATTTTGAAGGTTTTTATCCCCTTAACTCTTTACTAAATAATAACTGATCAATTTCCTATTTTTATTTATTAAAATCACAGGCATATCTTAGCAATGGCATAAGTCAGTGTCACGCACCGAGCTGCCTGAATTCTAACCAAAAGCACAAACGTGACGTTCGGTAAGCCACGCAGTCTTTTATGCAGTAAAGACACAACTTCCTTTTGGCTTTTTGAAATACCGAAAATAACTTTTACATCCCCATTATTACCTCTGAAAAATCCTGTTGGGAATCTCTGGCCTAATGACCTAATTTCCTTTTAATTCAGTGGCCGTTATTCTTAGAAGTAAAGAAAGAAAGAGGCCGTGCACTTGGATGGTAATGCTAAATAGTGACACCAGGGGGCAGACTCTTTAGGCAGAAGGTTTTTGGTAACTTCTGTTCACTGCAAAAAGCTTCCTTCTTTAGAAGTTATTGACAAGTCCAGGTTGAACAGGCTCTTTCTTTTCTCCTTTTCCTTTTTTTTTTTTAAATACAGCATATTAAAAAGAAAATACATCTCAATTAACATCTGAGAGATAATTTCTTCAATTTCCGCATGAACAAAAGTCTATAAACTTACTAGTGACCAAAGCGGCAGTGCAGGGCGGCCAGGTTCAGAGCAGCGTATCTCAAGCTCCGGCCATAGCCCTCTTCCCCGTTACTTTTGCTTTCGGCTCCAGTAAGAATCAGGCGGTCAAAATAATGAAGGAGGCTGTGTGTTGAACTGAAAACATCTTGGACCCGGAGGTTGTTTAAGTAGCTGAGGTAGTGCTAAAACAAGAAACAATTAACATATTTTAAATGCTCTGCTTCCTCTTGTGTAATATTAATTCAGAGAGGTCCACTGGCTGCAAACACCTGTGTATCCCCTACCATTTTAACAAGATGGTCATAGTTTAGCTTAATCTTTTCCCCACAGGCAGGATTAAATAGGCTTAAGATACATTAGCTGGTTTGGGTACCCTTTCCCCCCAGAAGGTGTACGCAAACGAAAAAAGGGAATTCCATTAGAATTTGTGACAGAGTTTTATCCTAAATATTCATCCACTATGCCACTGGTTATATTAGGATCCATGGGTGATATGTGAGGATGGAGGGGGAATCACCTAGCGCAGGTATTAAGGAATAGTGTGAGTACAAAACTAAAGATCTTAAAACTTGAATTCAGGGCTTCCCTGGTGGCACAGTGGTTAAGAATCCACCTGCCAATGCAGGGGACACGGGTTCGAGCCCTGGTCCGGGAAGATCCCACATGTCGCAGAGCAACTAACCCTGTGCGCCACAACTACTGAGCCTGCGCTCTAGAGCCCATGAGCCACAACTGCTGAGCCTGCGTGCCACAACTAATGAAGCCCATGCGTCTAGAGCCCGTGCTCTGCAACAAGAGAAGCCACCACAATGAGAAGCCCACGCACCACAACGAAGAGTAGCCCCCGCTCGCCACAACTAGAGAAAGAAATCCCCCCCGGGCCAGTAGGGGTGGAGGTGGGAGGGAAAGCTTTGCAACCTAGGCTGAGTCGTTTCCGTGCCAACAACATGATTTCTTTCCAAGAACCCGGGTCATTCGGCCAATCCTCATTTGCACAACTACTCAATGGAAGAGTTGTCTTGTCCCTGCTTTCCAACTTAGCAACAAATTCTGGAAAAGACTCACCGCTTCAGCAAAATCAGGATTAAATTTCAACAAGTTGTTCAACTCTTTCTGCAAAGAAGCTGGAGTGAGGGCTTTAGTCTCATCATTCTTTAACAAAGAAGCCTGAAATTTTAAAATGACAACTCAGTAGAAAGAAATGGCCAATAAACATATGGACATGTATACTAAATAGCATCATCTGATTACTTTTTTTTCCGCACCTACACTCTCCTCTTGACCATGCAGAACACTGTTTCCTCTTCCTGGAATTCTAAGCTTCCCAACCACCCATCCACATAGTCTTCCATGCAAACTCCTGCTCAGCCTTCAGGGCCCAATTTAGATTTCAGCCATCTGCTTCTATCACCTTCTAAACTAGATAAGGTCCTATAAGTACCTACATGTTCCCACAAGCTCCCTGCACTAACCCTTCCTGCAGTACTTATCAAATTATATGAAAAGTACCAGCTGACCCACCCCCAGACTGTAAGTGCCTTCAAGGCAGGAAGTATGTATCTCCAGCCTGGCAAAGGGAGATACACACTTGCCCTACTCTTGGTTATCTGTTTCATATGGATGGTACCAGCAATGATTATATAAAAATGTAGAAAATGACTCCTAAATTAATGATTAGTACTTAACTGCATTATGGACTCTTCAATTTTAGCTAGACAAATTTTTCTTTATGAGTAATAATAATTTCTAATTATATTTGAATTCATTATATTATAGAAGATTCCAAAAATATGGAAAAGCATACAGAAGAAAACAAAAATCATCTGTAATCCTTCCACCCAGAAATAACACTATTTTTATGTCAGTGTATCTCATTCCAGTCTTTTTTCTGTGTGTGTGTGTGTGTGTGTGTGTACATATGTATGTGTTTATACATATATATATATGGATACTTTTTTAACAAAGTTAGAATATATCATTTTATTACCTGCTTTTTTCATGTAATAATATATTATAAATTTGTCTCATCATCAAATGGTCTTTGAAACTACAATTTTTTAAGCAAAAGTATTAACCCTTTGTCATAGGTATTGCAAATCCTTTTTCCCATTTTGTTGTTTGAGTTTTAATTTTGTTAGAACATGTACTGACATGTAGATGTTTTTCATTCTTATGCTGAAAAATCAAATGATCTCCTACGTGTTTTCTTCCACAGCTTTTATGTTTAGAAAGTCTTTCCCCACCCAGAGATCAGTTAAAAGTTAATATGTAACATTCACAGAGGGATGGAGAGGATGAAAAGGCAGAGGGCTATGTACCAGATGAAGGAACAAGATAAAACCCCAGAAAAACAACTAAATGAAGTGGACATAGGCAACCTTCCAGTAAAAGAATTCAAAATAATGATAGTGAAGATGATCCAGGACCTCGGAAAAAGAATGGAGGCAAAGACTGAGAAGACGCAAGAAATGTTTAACAAAGATCTAGAAGAATTAAAGAACAAACAAACAGAGATGAACAACACAATAACTGAAATGAAAAATACACTAGAAGGAATCAGTAGCAGAATAACTGAGGCAGAAGAACGGATAAATGACCTGGAAGACAGAATGGTGGAATTCACTGCTGCGAAACAGAATAAAGAAAAAAGAAATGAAGACAGCCTAAGAGACCTCTGGGACAACATTAAACACAACAACATTCGCATTATAGGAGTCCCAGAAGGAGAAGAGAGAGAGAAAGGACCTGAGAAAATATCTGAAGAGATTATAGTCGAAAACATCCCTAACATGGGAAACGAAATAGCCACCCAAGTCCAGGAAGCGCAGAGACTCCCATACAGGATAAACCCAAAGAGAAACATGCCGAGACACATAGTAATCAAACTGGCAAAAATTAAAGACAAAGAAAAATTATTGAAAGCAGCAAGGGAAAAACGACAAATAACATACAAGGGAACTCCCATAAGGTTAACAGCTGATTTCTCAGCAGAAACTCTACAAGCCAGAAGGGAGTGGCATGACATACTTAAAGTGATGAAAGGGAAGAACCTACAACCAAGATTACCCAGCAAGGATCTCATTCAGATTCGATGGAGAAATCAAAAACTTTACAGATAAGCAAAAGCTAAGAGAATTCAGCACCACCAAACCAGCTCTACAACAAATGCTAAAGGAACTTCTCTAAGTGGGAAACACAAGAGAAGAAAAGGACCTACAAAAACAAACCCAAAACAATTAAGAAAATGGTCATAGGAACATACATATCGATAACTACCTTAAACGTGAATGGATTAAATGCTCCAACCAAAAGACACAGGCTTGCTGAATGGATACAAAAACAAGACCCATATATATGCTGTCTAAAAGAGATCCACTTCAGACCTAGGGACACATACAGACTGAAAGTGAGGGGATGGAAACAGATATTCCATGCAAATGGAAATCAAAAGAAAGCTGGAGTAGCAATACTCATATCAGATAAAATAGACTTTAAAATAAAGAATGTTACAAGAGACAAGGAAGGACACTACATAATGATCAAGGGATCAATCTAAGAAGAAGATGTAACAATTATAAATATATATGCACCCAACACAGGAGCACCTCAATACATAAGGCAACTGCTAACAGCTATAAAAGAGGAAATCGACAGTAACACAATAATAGTGGGGGACTTTAACACCTCACTTACACCAATGGACAGATCATCCAAACAGAAAATGAATAAGGAAACACAAGCTTTAAATGACACAATAGACCAGATAGATTTAGTTGATATTTATAGGACATTCCATCCAAAAACAGCAGATTACACTTTCTTCTCAAGTGAGCACGGAACATTCTCCAGGATAGATCACATCTTGGGTCACAAATCAAGCCTCAGTAAATTTAAGAAAACTGAAATCATATCAAGCATCTTTTCTGACCACAACGCTATGAGATTAGAAATCAATTACAGGGGAAAAAACGTAAAAAACACAAACACATGGAGGCTAAACAATACGTTACTAAATAACCAAGAGATCACTGAAGAAATCAAAAAACATCTAGAGACAAATGATAATGAAAACACGACCATCCAAAACCTATGGGATGCAGCAAAAGCAGTTCTAAGAGGGAAGTTTATAGCTATACAAGCCTACCTCAAGATACAAGAAAAATCTCAAATAAACAATCTAACCTTACACCTAAAGGAAGTAGAGAAAGAAGAAACAAAACCCAAAGTTAGCAGAAGGAAAGAAATCATAAAGATCAGAGCAGAAATAAATGAAATAGAAACAAAGAAAACAATAGCAAAGATCAATAAAACTAAAAGCTGGTTCTTTGAGAAGATAAACAAAATTGATAAACCATTAGCCAGACTCATCAAGAAAAAGAGGGAGAGGACTCAAATCAATAAAATTAGAAATGAAAAAGGAGAAGTTACAACAGACACTGCAGAAATACAAAGCACACTAAGAGAATACTACAAGCAACTCTATGCCAATAAAATGGACAACCTGGAAGAAATGGACAAATTCTTAGAAAGGGATAACCTTCCAAGACTGAACCAGGAAGAAATAGAAATATGAACAGACCAATCACAAGTAATGAAATTGAAACTGTGATTAAAAATCTTCCAACAAACAAAAGTCCAGGACCAGATGGCTTCACAGGTGAATTC
This sequence comes from Balaenoptera ricei, assembly GCF_028023285.1. Lineage (NCBI taxonomy): Eukaryota > Metazoa > Chordata > Mammalia > Artiodactyla > Balaenopteridae > Balaenoptera > Balaenoptera ricei. The sequence goes on along the minus strand of NC_082652.1, from coordinate 8,428,891 downwards.
TACCAAACATTTAGAGAAGAGCTAACACCCATCCTTCTCAAACTCTTCCAAAATATTGTGGAGGAAGGAACATTCCCAAACACATTCTGTGAGGCCACCATCACCCTGATAACAAAACCAGACAAAGGTACTACAAAAAAAGAAAATTACAGACCAATATCACTGATGAATATAGATGCAAAAATCCTCAACAAAATACTAGCAAACAGAATCCAACAACACATTAAAAGGATCATACACCATGAGCAAGTGGAATTTATCCCAGGGATGCAAGGATTCTTCAATATATGCAAATCAATCCATGTGATACACCATATTAACAAATTGAAGAATAAAAACCATATGATCATCTCAATAGATGCAGAAAAATCTTTTGACAAAATTCAACACCCATTTATGATAAAAACTCTCCAGAAAGTGGGCATAGAGAGAACCTACTTCAACATAATAAAGGCCATATACGACAAACCCACAGCAAACATCATTCTCAATGGTGGAAAACTGAAAGCATTTCCTCTAAGATCAGGAACAAGACAAGGATGTCCACTCTCACCACTATTATTCAACATAGTTTTGGAAGTCCTAGCCATGGCAATCAGAGAAGAAAAAGAAATAAAAGGAATACAAATTGGAAAAGAAGAAGTAAAACTGTCACAGTTTGCAGATGACATGATACTATACATAGAGAAACCTAAAGATGCCACCAGAAAACTACTAGAGCTAATCAATGAATTTGGTAAAGTTGCAGGATACAAAATGAATGCACAGAAATCTCTTGCATTCCTATACACTAATGATGAAAAATCTGAAAGAGAAATTAAGGAGACACTCCCATCTACCATTTCAACAAAAAGAATAAAATACCTAGGAATAAACCTACCTAGGAGACAAAAGACCTGTATGCAGAAAACTATAAGACACTGATGAAAGAAATGAAAGATGATACCAACAGATGGAGAGATATACCATGTTCTTGGATTGGAAGAATCAATATTGTGAAAATGACTATACTACCCAAAGCAATCTACAGATTCAATGCAATCCCTATCAAATTACCAATGGCATTTTTTACAGAACTAGAACAAAAAATCTTAAAATTTGTATGGAGACACAAAAGACCCCGAATAGCCAAAGCAGTCTTGAGGGAAAAAAATGGAGCTGGAGGAATCAGACTCCCTGACTTCAGACTATACTACAAAGCTACAGTAACCAAGACAATATGGTACTGGCACAAAAACAGAAATATAGATCAATGGAACAGGATAGAAAGCCCCGAGATAAACCCACACACCTATGGTCAACTAATTTAAGACAAAGGAGGCAAAGATACACAATGCAGAAAAGACAGTCTCTTCAATAAGTGGTGCTGGGAAAACTGGACAGCTACATGTAAAAGAATGAAATTAGAACACTCCCTAACACCATACACAAAAATAAACTCAAAATGGATTAGAGACCTAAATGTAAGACCGGACACTATAAAACTCTTAGAGGAAAACATAGGAAGAACACTCTTTGACATAAATCACAGCAAGATCTTTTTTGATCCACCTCCTAGAGTACTGGAAATAAAAACAAAAATAAACAAATGGGACCTAATGAAACTTCAAAGCTTTTGCAAAGCAAAGGAAACTACAAACAAGACAAAAAGACAACCCTCAGAATGGGAGAACATATTTGCAAACGAATCAACGGACAAAGGATTAATCTCCAAAATATATAAACAGCTCATGCAGCTCAACATTAAAAAAACAAACAACCCAATCCAAAAATGGGCAGAAGACCTAAATAGACATTTCTCCAAAGAGGACATACAGACGGCCAAGAAGCACATGAAAAGCTGCTCAACATCACTAATTATTAGAGAAATGCAAATCAAAACTACAATGAGGTATCACCTCACACCAGTTAGAATGGGCATCATCAGAAAATCTACAAACAACAAATGCTGGAGAGGGTGTGGAGAAAAGGGAACCCTCTTGTACTGTTGGTGGGAATGTAAATTGATAACAGCCACTATGGAGAACAGTATGGAGGTTCCTTAAAAAACTAAAAGTAGAATTACCATATGACCCAGCAATCCCACTACTGGGCATATACCCAGAGAAAACCATAATTCAAAAAGACACATGCACCCCAATGTTCATTGCAGCACTATTTACAAAAGCCAGGTCATGGAAGCAACCTAAATGCTCATGGACAGACGAGTGGATAAAGAAGATGTGTTACATATATACAATGGAATATTACTCAGCCATAAAAAGGAACGAAATTGGGTCATTTGTAGAGACATGGATGAATCTAGAGACTGTCATACAGAGTGAAGTAAGTCAGAAAGAGAAGAACAAATATCGCATATTAACGCATATATGTGGAACCTAGAAAAATGGTACAGATGAACCAGTTTGCAGGGCAAAAATTGAGACACAGATGTAGAGGACAAACGTATGGACACCAAGGGGGGAAAGCCGTGGGGGGGTGGTGGTGGTGGGATGAACTGGGCGATTGGGATTGACATGTATACGCTGATGTATATAAAATGGATGACTAATAAGAACCTGCTGTATAAAAAAATAAATAAAATAAAATTCAAAAAAAAAAAGTTAATATGTAGTTCCTCCTGGTCTAATTATAACCTTAAATGTTTATAGTTAAGCCTTTAATCCACGTGTAAAGTACTGAGGTGCAAAGATGAGGTGAAGATCCAGGTCTATTTTTTCCTCTACAGTTAACCAATTGTCTAGATGAGTTTTTCTAATCTGTTTAAAATTCATCTGCAGGGGTGATTTTATCACCTGCATCTAGATCTAAACATTACATCTTTCTGCAGAAAGAAAATTAATAACAAAAATAGGGAAAACTAGAAAAGTAGAGCAAAAATCAAAATTCTATGCTGAAAAATAACATGGGAGAAAAACATTCAGCTTATATGACCAAAAAAAAGGAAAAAGTATGGCTCAAAAACACCAGTAAGAAATGTCTGGGGTAAAAGTGTACCGATGCTTGCAACTTGAAATGTATCAAAAAATAAGATGAAATGGTGGCTATATGGGTAGATATATGATAAACAGAGCAAAATATTAATTGTAGGATCTCGATGATGGGTATATGGGTATTCACTATATAATGCTTTTCAATTTGTATTTCTGTTTGAAAATGTCCATGATAAAGTGTTGGGGAAAAGGGAAGTAAGTCTTCTAAATCACATTTTTGGGCTGTGTTAGTCACACACCATTACTAAATGAACATGCATTATGACCCTAACAGAGAAATAAAATCACACAGAAAATAGGAAGGGACACATAGCTACAACTGCATTGTTAGTAAAGAAAAACTGACCAAGAATAAGAATAATGCTGTTTCACTAATAAACCTACTCACATAACAAATATATGCCATGACGTATAATGTCACAGGATTAAAAAAAAAAAATTCATGACCAATTACAGAACATACCTGTTGAGAAAGAAAAAATTCTGCTTGTTTTTGGGACAGAGGCCCACTGCAAGATACCTCCTCTTCTCTGGAAAAAAAACAAATCAAAACTAATAAAGAATTACACAATAGTGAAAATGATAATGCTTTACAAAGTCAAATAGATTCTTCATCAGAAAAGTTAAAAAACTTTTAAAATTAATTCTCTCTTCTCAGGAATAGAAAAGACATGCTTAAAAAGTGATGTTGAATGACCTGCCGAAGTTCACATGATATAATTATGGACAGATGTAGATCTCAACTGTATATAGCCTCCAGCATGATCTTTCTGAAATGCAAGTCTATCGTCCCTGATTTAAAGCCCTCCTGTGGTATCTCATCACCTTCCAGAATAAAGTCTGCACTGCTTAGCAGGGCAGGTGCAATGCTTCCTGAGTGCTCTTACCTCTCTCCTCTGCCTTCTCTTTCTCACCCACACCCCAGCCCTGATGAACTCCTTACAGTCTCCTATCATGCCAAGATGCCCCCCTGCTTCCTCAACCTGTAGGGCCCATTTTCCATCCACTGTTGCACTGTTGTACCATCCGTCATTCAAGAATACCTCAAGTGTCATATCCTCCAAGAATCTATCCTGACCTCTCTCATTTGAGCTCCCACTGTCTCCCAGAGATAGGGATCACTGCATCTAGCACTGCCACACTGGCTGTTCATACCTATATTTGTATATGAACACCCAGTCCGTGCCCAGGCACACAGTGGGCACTCAGAGTTTGGGAAATGAATGAATAAAAAGTCTCTAACTCCTCGCTACACATATAAGATGGTGCTGTATTCAAGAACAAGAAAAAGAGGCCTTATCTAAGAAATAACCATTTGCCTAGAAGTTTAGAGCACACAGAACCAACAAACAAGAAATATACTTATATAAATCTAGACTTGAGAAATCTATACATGCACAGTCTTATTTTTGACAGCAAAGTATGAATAATACCCTTTTGCCACATGACTGAATAAATGGCTTCTCTATACAGGATTACAATAAGTAGAAAAATCAATATTTACTCATCAATAATATTTTTATAAGCACTCTGTGTCTAATACAGCAGTTCTCAAACTGTTTCATGCAAACAATATGTAAACAGGTATTCCAAAAGAAAAAAAAAATGCTGCTGAGGTTAAATCACTTGGAGAAAGCTGTACACCCTCTCTTCCTTGGGAGATTCATGATACACATTAGAGAAATCCAACAGAGAGACACTTTATTCACTTTTGTTTAATGTACCATTTACCAAACTCATTTGAATGAAGAATCCTTTCCTCACATCTCTCAAGAAGCACTAGTGTTCCACAGAAAACACTTTGGCAAGAGCTGCTCTAATATTCTCTTGGTTACATTTTTGATACAAGGCAGCAAGCATATCAGATTCTACAGGTATCGGAGCTGCCAAGGACCAGCCCTGACCAGCATAACAAAGATCAGCGAAATAACAGTGACCTAGAGGGAAATGGAAAGAAAATTCACAGGCCAAGTTCTCAAATGGAAAACAGCTAAGTGTCTGGGCAATAAGAAGCCCTTTTCTCTTAACATATCCTTCAAAGAAAGTAAGCCCAAGGCTTGAAATAAATATGACTATACACAAAAAGGCTAGAGACAGACAAGGATCTGAATGAAATGGGACACACCACTCCCAGTCCCACCCTCCTCTAAGGTCCATGATGCTCACTGTTACCAAATGCTTTATTTACTTAAACCCTTCCCCCCAAAAAGATTTGAGGTAGCTTGTAACACAGGACACAAGAACAATAAGGTTAATAAAACAGAAAGAGAAAACCAGAATCACATAAAGCGAAATTGCTACAAATGAAGGCAAACACATTTGCTATAAATGAAGAACAAGATTGGCTCTGGCTTCCATGGTGGCAACAGTGGCCGACGTGAACAAGCTTGGGAAGAGCAAGTAAAAATACCATGGCCCAAACCATCCTTTTACTGACTCCTTCTTTGCCTCCTCAGGGCCTCAAACACATGCCAGAGAAAGTAACTCTTAAAAAGCCACAGGGCTTCCCTGGTGGCGCAGTGGTTGAGAATCTGCCTGCCAATGCAGGGGACACGGGTTCGAGCCCTGGTCTGGGAAGATCCCACATGCCGCGGAGCAACTGGGCCCGTGAGCCACAATTACTGAGCCTGCGCTTCTGGAGCCTGTGCTCCGCAACAAGAGAGGCCGCGATAGTGAGAGGCCCGCGCACCGCGATGAAGAGTGGCCCCCGCTTGCCACAATTGGAGGAAGCCCTCGCACAGAAACGAAGACCCAACACAGCCATAAATAAATAAATAAAAATAAAATTAAAAAAAAAAAAAAGCCACAAAGGGGGACTTCCCCTGGTAGTCGAGTGGCTAAGACTCCATGCTCCCAATTCAGGGAGCCCAGGTTCGATCCCTGGTCAGGGAACTAAACCCCGCATGCCGCAACTAAAAGCCTGGCATGCCACAACTAAAGGTCCTGTACGTGGCAACGAAGATCCCGAGGGCCACAACTAAGACCCAGCGCAGCCAAATAAATAAATTAAAAAAAAAAAAAAGCCACAAATGTATTCAATTTAGGAAGGGGGTTACTCCTTTAGGAAAAGGACTCAAGTATACCTTGTTTATGAATCCCATTACCAGTTGAGACAGAATTTTAGACTTACAAGTGCTATACATCAAAGGCATTTAACCTGGGTCCACGGATGGGCTTTAGGAGCCCATGAACCTTGTAAAACTGTATGTAAAATATGCATTTTTAATGTGGGGATAGTACATGGCATTCATCAGATTCTCAAAAGGACTCTGGAAACTCCTCTAAAGGGCTCAAATCACCCACTATAACTGAAATTTTAAAAATATAACATAGGATTAAACAATCAACAGACTGGGGTGTTTATGCACTTGCGATGCATAAAACACAAGTCTAGGTCCCCCAAGAAAATGTCTTAATGGGCTTACAGTCTTGGTCAAGGTTAAGACCAGCCCACATGAAAAGATGGCAATAAACAATAAATACCAAGAATTAATATGATCTCTGCACTTAGAAAAGGGAGAAATCACTCCAGCTGAAGTGGTGGGGACCCTGAAAGTTGGCAAGGAGTGAAGAAATGACGAGGAAGGAAGAAGGCATTCCAGGAAAGGAAACCAAAAGATGCAGAATGGGAAAATGCCTGGCCTGTTAGAGGGATACAAGCACACGTGGCTGGCTGGCGTAAAGGATCCAAGTTGAGGAACAGAAATTAAGGTCAGAAAGGTCAACTGTGGAAGGCCTCAAATAGCAGGCTGGGAGACTTTGTGAATCTCTGGAGACTTCTGAGCAGGGTGATGACAAGACAAAAGCAGGGGAGGGGAAGGACTGAGATTGGGAACAGTTACTAAACACCCAGGAGGCCATGAGGACCTGATCCCTTCTGAGGTGCGTGACCGGCGCGGTGATCCAACCCCTCCTCCCGACTTGTGTGCTCAGGCCACACTGTCCTCCGTCTGTCCCTCCAATATGTCAGCTTGTCCTGTCTTGGGAGCTGTGAGTCTGCATGTGCTCTGGCAACTCTTCTCGGGGCTGGCTCCTTCGTCACCTAGCTCCCAGTCTTAAAGGGCCCTTCCCTGACAGCACCCCACAGTTATTCTGTATCCCTGTGTCCCAGTCATTCCTTTCCTGCACTGACGCTCTCTGAAGTTACATTATTTATTAATTTAGTTACCTCTCGATTACCTGATCCTCCCCACATAACTCCATGAGGACAGGGACTTTCTCCTCTGCGCTGACAACACAGCAGCTAGCATAGTGCTTGGCACACCAGAAGCACTGAATAAGTATTTGCTGAATAAATTAATGAATTTGGGAGATTTATATTAAATCACTGGCAAGTGAAGAAATGCCAGAGAACTTCTACTTTTCTTAGGTCTTTTTAGAAGCACAGAGAAGATGTAGTTCCAGCAGCTTGCAGACTAGTAGCCTCCGCTGCAAACTCACAAGGTGTAACCCTGTAAGCCCCCCTCTCTTATTGCAGGAAACAAATGCTGCCCTGTAGCAACAACGAGCAAATGAAAAGCTGAAGCTAAATGTCAGTCTGTACTTTCTTCTGTAATTGGATTTTTTAAAAACACCTGATAAACATTCGTTCACTGAATATTTATTCCCTCCCTTCTAAATTAATAGGTGGGTCCCCCTTTTTCAAACAGTAGTAATTTCATTGTAGGATGGGAGAGTTGCAAGCTAGTCAGTGTTACTCTGGCCTTTCTAATTTTAATACAAATTTCTAGGGCAAGAAAAATAATTTCCCTGAAGAAAGCAAGATCTAAAAACATTCTAATAACTAAGAAAGGAGGGGAGGGAGGGAGGGAAGAAAGAAAGGAAGAAAGGAAGGAAGAAAATGAAAGGGCTAAAGTGAGAAGCCTCTCATAATGCAATAAAACACTAGAAAAGAACACAGAAAGAAAAAAATGAAATTTTCCTTTTTAAAAGAATCAAGAAATATATGTAAATATACATTATGAAATTTTAAAAATCCTATAACAAGTAAAAATCATTTCTTTTTGGACAAAGAATTATAATACTTAAGTAGAATAATATTTAAATAATACATTTCTTCTATTTCAGTGATGAAATTCAGTTTACTAAATGCACACTATTTTCTGAAACCATACACCTTAACAGTATACACACTATTATTACACACAAATGAATTCTTAGATTAGAATAAAAACAAAACGATGCAGTTAGACCTAATTAAATCAGATTAATTTAGGAGAAAGTCAAACCTAAATAAGAAAAGTTTGAATTTTAACATTTCTGAAGAATTGACATTCTGCTACTTTAAGCATATAAAGTATCTAGGACAAAGATTACATTGTTTCCTGGAAGCCTTCCTCAGGGGAATTAAACAAAATAGAAATTAGAGAAGAAGAAGAATAGTGAATATTTGTCAAATGTTTAAAGGCACAGTTCTAAACACTTCATATAGATTTATCATTTAATTCTCAAAATAACCTTCTGAGGAGGTGACATGAGCCCCATTTTGCAGATGAGAAAACTGAGGTACAGAGAGGGTGACTTGCCCAAGGTCTTAAGGGAATAAGTGGAGGAGCCAGAATTCAAATCCAGGGGTCTGACTCCAGGGCCAGACTCAACCCTACAAGGTACTGCCTTTCCACTAGATGAGAAGCCTCTGTGAGCAACTCTTGAGTATTTGGAAGTACTTACTGGTACTACAATCTTCTTGCTCCCAGAGTATGCTGAACAAATCACATAAGTGTACAAAGGCCACTCATAGGAACTGCAGGGAAATATTCTCTGACTACATACACAGACCACCCCCAGCCCCCAAGGGGGTTAGCCAGCCTACATAGGGCAGGTGGGGCTTACTTCTCTCAGAGTTCTGAACACATTGTTACTTGTAGTGATCTGTTTGGGTGCCAGTCTTCCTCACCAGACTGTGGGCTCCCTGAGATCAGGAAATACAAAACACACACACACACACACACACACACACACACACACACACACACACACTCTTTATGTGTTTTTCCCTCCAAATATAAGTAGTCTATTTGGGAGGTGATCCCAGGTAACAGCTGGGGAGAGGGGACGTGAGACAGGGAAGGAAGTCAATACAAAGTGTTTTATGGGGCCAGTTACCAGTGTGGGCGATGAATGATGTGTTCTGATTCTCTGCATTCATTCATCCAACACATATTCACAGACATTACAAGCCAAGCACTGAGGAAAATGAGGTGAAATACGACAGAGAAGGGTCTTAGCTCTTGAAGGGGTGCAAAGACAAATACAAATGAGTCTAAGTAAATAAATGCAAAAAGTTACTTAGTGAGGAGAGCTATGGAGGAAATAAAGAAGCTGGAAGTATTTAGGATGAAGGTTACTTCAGACATGTGGTCAGGGAAGGCCCGTGTGAGGACACGGGAGCTGAGGTCTGAACGGTGAAAGGGAGCGAGCCAGGTGAGAAGCCAGGGACGGCCTGCCAGGCACCCTGAGGCAGACCTGGGCTTGGTGCTGAGGAAACTGAAAGCGAGCCAGAGCAGTCAGACTCTGACAGTGAAGGGAAAGTAAGGAGAAAGAGGTAGGGAAGATGACAGGGGCCAGATCATGCAGGTAATGAGGCCACAGTAGCTCAGATTTCTGTCTAAATTCCATGTATAGTCAAGGAGGGTTTGGGGCATAAGAACACGTGGTGTGATTTACATGATAATGGTTCCCTTGGATGCTGCAGGAAAAACTGATAGTAAGGAGACAAGAGTGGAGGCAAGGAAAGCAGTCAGGAGGCTAGAGCAGTCATCCAGGAAAGAGATTCGGTGCTTAGACCACAGGGGAAGCAGTGGCGATGGAGAGAAGTGAACTAATTCCAAACACACTGAGAAGGAAGGATCGGCTGCATCTGCGGAAGGACTGGCTGCAGGGGTGAAGGAGGGGCAGGACGCAGGGACACGCCTAGGCTTTGAGCTTAAACAACTAGGTGAGCAGCGGCACTACATCCCCAGGCTTAAACTTTAGGAGGCATTCAATACATTTTCACTGAATTAATCAATTGTTAATTCACTCTGATATAATGAACACTACCGCTCAGGGCCCCAGCAGAAAACAAATGGCATATTCAAACGGGGTAATTTGAGAAGAGTTTAATAAAGGGCCAGTTACAAAAATAGGGGCAGGGGATGGATAAGCCATAGCGGGTAACAGAGTCCCCAGGGCTGGTAATAGAGGGGCACCTTCTGCACCGGGCCTGGGAAAACTTCCCAGTTACTAGGCCCCTGAGGTATGCAGAGCAGGCCACCTGACAGAGGCTGTGACCCTACAGCCAGCCCACTGTGACCCCGAAGGAAGGGAGCCAGTGAATCAACACCTTGACCTCACTCTCCTTGACCCTCTGGATTTCCCACCAGTGCCTCTCAATCAGAAGTTAGAGGGCAAGGAGCTTACTGATGCAGCCCGTAAGGGTGAACTTCCTGGATCTGGAGGGACAAAAAGATGACAGCCAGCACATGAACTCTGGATGAATGAGGATTTACTGCTCCCGTAATGATGCTATTTCACAGGAAAGGGATTCCCGCCAGAAAAACCCAAGTTACCTTATAGATACATCAAGTTCCTCTTTTTCCATTTTTCTTTCGCTCTCCTCTCTGCTGGCCAGTTCCATATCAGCATCCTCCACCGTCTTTTTCTCACCGTTCTGGAAGTACTGCTGAAGGGCAGTGTACAGCTTAAACACTTGACTGAAAGAAAGCTTACTGTAGGCCAAGATCATGTGACGCAGGAATAAACCTATGAAACAAGACAGAGAGGCGGTGAAGGCATTAACTTGAAATCCAGGCTACAAAAAGTTGATGACTATTTGTTGCGGTTCTTCCTCCAAAATAATCACACACAAAAAAAGACACTTGCAGTTGCTGTTCCCCTCCACATAGAATCTTCTTTCACCACCTTTTACGAAGCTGATTTTCTCTTTATATTAAAGGCTCAGTCCTCCCACCCGCACTCCACTCTTTATCCAGCCAACATATCCTTCCGTGACTGTTAAAACATCTGAAGTGATCCTATTTGTTTACTTTCTACTGTCTGCCTGCTCCTCTGCCCACAACCACAAGAAAGCAATCTCCATAAGAGGAAGTTTCCAGTCTCTCTTAAAGTCCAGAGCCTGGCACATGGAAGATCAATAAATAACTGATGGTAAATAACATAAAGACTACCAGGAAAAAAATGCCAGATGGATGGAGCACGGCTATACCGCTAACAGAAAAGTGTCAAGAAACTTCATATATACCCTTGCCTTATAAACTATATCAGTAATCTACTCTTACTTACCTCTCTTCATGAAGTTTAGTTGGTGACCCTGACTCAGTCGTACAATGTGGACAAGTGAGCAGAGGCCTGTGAGAAAGAGCTGAGGAAGCCTAAAAGGCTCCACGACCAGGCTAACACTCTGACGACAGTAGACAAAACAGAAGATGCTTTTCCACAAGACAATTATTTAAACACAGGTCAAAATGGCAAGGCAATGAATACAAACTATAACATGTCCAGCATCCCCACTGTGTGTGCTCAGATACAGCAGAGTAACGACAGATGTGATTTAGAGAGCAGCTCACTTCAGTGAAAATATTCTCTGCTCTCCTTAGAAGAACTTCATACCTACTACACTCGTTTTGTGAACCTCTGGTTCAGTTCCAGAAAAAGAATCTGAAAGGTCATCAAAAAATTGTTCCATATCCTTCAATTCGCCTTCAGCCATCAGTTTGATTCTGAACAAGAAAAATGAGGTGTGTATTTTAGGAAGGCCCTTTGAACATCTTCCCACATTTCATATTCCACAATCACCTAAAATAAATCTATTTTAAAAACAATTCAGAGATTCATATAAAATGGTGGCACACAAAACAAATTTGATAATCCAAAACGTCACTCCCATATTCTGGAAAGTATCATTGCTGATGTTTTCTTGATTATAAAATTTCTCAAAGTTACATATCATCCAGTAAAAATGAAATTCTCTGCAACAACTAAAAGGAGCAACGTAGATCTGTACAGAATAATAAATTTTGAAGCAGTATGTTTAATGCTATCCATTTTTCAAAAAAAACTAAATACATGTACTTAAGAAAACAACCTAGAATAATAAAGTTTTTTTTTTTAAGGAATTAATCACCATGTGCCCTCTTCTAATTTTTATCTACTTTGACATCTTTTCATATATACAGAAGAAAATGAAGCTTACCTGATCTGTACTGAATTTGCCAGCTGAGGACAAGATTCTTCAATTAACTTGTAAAGTTTAGACAGCGTAATATCTGGGCCCTGGGTAAAGGAGAGATAGAAAGGTTACAGAAAAATTTTAAAGAGCTGGAGATTGATAAACATCTACAAACATGAATTCATTTATCAACCTCTCTGCTTTACGATCATTCCAAATATGAAATCTCAAATCAGGAAGAGAAAAAAACCTATCTGCATAAAACGCTAAAGTAATACTTCACATTTGCATAGCATTCTCTTTTAGTTGGAGGAATGACTTAAATGCAAAAAAAAGCGTAGAATCTGTAGTCTGAGGTTCCTTCCTTCTCAGTGTTGCAATCATGGCAAAGCTGTAGCCTCCCTGAGCCCTAGTTTACTTCATCAGTGAGATGGAGATAATAATAACCTCCCTTGTTGTGGCAAAGATTAAGTAAAATAATTCAAATTGTTTCGTAACCTGGAGAACATTATACAAACACAGGGGTCCTATTTTCCATAAACATAATCTCATTTGATCCTCCCCAAAACACTGTAAGGTCGGCAGTCATACTATGTGCCCAAGTCCATAAAAGGTACCATTAGAGACAGAAAGTATGCAACCTCAGCTAACAAGATGGTTACAACCTAGCTGAGGCTTAAAACTAAACACTGACTATCTGGGGAACAGTAAGTTCAGTAGGTCAATTTTAGATGTGGATAACCCAGCAATCCCACTTCTGGGGCAAATATGTTCCATGTGCATTGTTTGAAATGAAGAAAAACTAAAAAGAACCTATAGGTCCATGAATAAAGAGTTCATTTTTAATTTACAAATTTTAATATTAATTAAAAGCATGAGTTAAATTATGTTTCTTTTCTTACTTTGGAAAACAATGCAGTCGTTGAAAAGAATGAAGTAGATCTACTCAAATATGCTGACAAGAAAAGATCTCCAAGACTTGTTAAGTGAAAGGAATAAGCTGTAGAATAGAAGTAGCATTCATGTAAAAAAAAAAAAAGGGAAATTAAATTAAAAGGATATATGTATATATACTTATAACCATATGCATCTACCTATCTATATACAGATACACACAGCAAAAGGTCTAGAAAGATCCATTCTGAACTGTTACTCAATAAATAGTTGAATGGGGCTTCCCTGGTGGCGCGGTGGTTAAGAATCCGCCTGCTAATGAGGGAGACACGGGTTCGAGCCCTGGTCCGGGAAGATACCACATGCCACAGAGCAACTAAGCCCATGCGCCACAACTACTAAGCCCACATGCCACAACTACTGAAGCCCGTGCTCCTAGAGCCCGCGCTCCGCAACAAGAGAAGCCACCACAATGAGAAGCCCACGCACTGCAACAAAGAGTAGCCCCCGCTCGCCACAACTAGAGAAAGCCCACAGGCAGCAATGAAGACCCAATGCAGCCAAAAATAAATAAATTAATAAATAAGTAAATTTTATAAACAAATAAATAGTTGAATGAAGGAACATTAACCGTGATAATCTCTAAGAGGGAACAGGATTAGAGGGCCTGCATTAAACCATAACCTTTCACTCCATCAATTTTAGCATCATTTAAAGTTTTTACAATGAATCTTCGTGTATTAGTTGAGTAGTTAAAAATTAGCTAATTTTTAAAGCCAAACAATAAGCAAATAAGTAAAGGCTGGAATTTTGCTAGACGAATTCTATATACACATTGATTAAAACTACACAGTAGAGGGAGTTCCCTGGTGGCCTAGTGGTTAGGATTCCGGGTGTTCACTGCTGTGGCCCGGCTTCAATCATCCCTGGTCAGGGAGCTGAGATCCCGTAAGCTGTGCAGCGCAGCTCCCCGCCCTCCCGCCCCCTGCCGCCAAAACAAAACAAAACAAAATAAACTACACAATAGTTAGCCAGGCAAAAAAAACAGAAGGAGAATCCAAGACACAAAAAACAGCAAGGACAAAGGCAGAAAAACACACAAGTTAAGACACCAGAATTATTGTTTTGTTTCTTTTCTCTATCAAATTTTTTAGTATTATGACTTTTATTTGAATAATGGGGAAATGCACTTATAATAGTAATGTAGATGGGACTGGGAGCTGCAAGTTATGGGCACCCCACTACTTCTACTTAACTAACTGGGCAAGCCACTTAACCTGTGTCCTCAGTACCCCTTCTCCCCCTGCCCCAAAAAAGGTGATGGATTAAAAAAAGCCCTTTGTAAACTATACAGTACTAGGCTTTGGGGATACAAGGGTGAACAAAAGTAGGACAAAGTAATGCCCTCATGTAGGTTACAGTCTAGTAGGGGAGAGAGACATCACTCATATAATCACACAAATAAATGGAAAAACCACAACTGATATAAGGGAAAGTGCATGCCCTATCCCTATGAGATTAAAATGAAAATAGCTAAAATTGACTGAGCATTTACTATGTGCCATACACTGTAAAGTATTCCCATGGATCTTCTAACTTAATACGGCCACCACATGACAGTTTCTATTATTGCTTTCATTTTACAGAGAGAAAGCAAAGACCCAAATAAGTCATGGAACTTGCCCAAGTCGCACAGCGGGTAAGTGGTGGAGCTACAACCTCAGTCTGCAAAATGAAATAAAACATGTAAAGTGCTTAGTACACAGTAAGTATTCAATCAATGTTGGCTGTTACTTTTATGTCATTGTTACCACTTATTACGGTCCTCTAGGGTACAGAGCCTGTAGCTGTGTCTCCAACGATCAGGCCTACATGTAGCCTCATTCTACAGAAGACGGAAGAGCTGAGAAAATAACTCTTCTCCCAGTCACTCAGCTAATAAATGCTGGAGCCAGATATAAACTGCCCCCAAAAAAATGCATGTAAAGTGCCTGGTCCATCGTTAAGTACTCACTAAGTGTTAGCTGGTGGTATTAACTATATTTTTCGCGATCCTACACGGCAGAGAGTGTGTCCGATGAACCCCCTTGCCCCCAGCCAAGGAGCTGTCCGGCACAGAGCAGGTGCTTAGTAAGGGTTTGCTGAATGAGCAGAAGCCCCTCACCTGCAGCAGCGGCAGGAGCAGCTGGTTGAGCCTCCGCCGCTCCATGAGGCTAACGGCGCCCTCGCCAGTGCGGCCCATCTCGTTCAGCAGCACCAGCACCGCGATTTTATACGGCGTCACCCAGTCCTTGATACCGAACACGTTGGCGTGCACCACCCCATTGGTCATCATGGGGTTGAAGTAAAGGCTCTCGTGGACGCTGGCCATGGCGCCCCAGGACTAAGTCCAGGAGCCGTGGTGCGCACCGCAGCCAGGTTCCCACTCAGAGAACGCCACCACCCACCCTAGGCCTCCGCCCGCCGGCGCCGTATCCCAGGAAACTGGCATCCTCCCGACGGCACGCCGTCGGCCAATCAGAGCAACCAGACCAGAGCACGAGGGAGCAGTACAGCCAATCAAAATGCCTAGAAGTACTGTGAACGGTGGGGCAAAGGCGGTGCACCTAAAGACTGAGTCCCTACAGAAACTCTTGCGGAAGGAGAGCGGGTTCCCGGTCCACGTGGACTGGCACCGAGTGAAAGTGAGTCGAAGCTTGCGGGCAAGGTCTGAACGGCCAGGAGGGCTGCCCAGTTTGTTCATTTAATTTAAAAATAATTAAAATTAAATTCAAAAATGATTGCGTTTAAAAGCAAAGAAGTTAAGTAATTCTTTGGTGGTCCAATGGTTAGAACTCGGCACTTCCACTGCAGAGGCTCGGGTTCCATTCCTGCTCGGGGAACTAAGATCCCGCATGCCGCGTGGCACGGCCGTAAGTAAATAAATAAATGTAATGGCAAGTCTGCCACTGAGAACAACAACAAAAAAGCAACGAAGTTAAACTTGCACCTTTAAAATTTGTATTTAATTCATTATGCTAATTTTTAAATTCAAAGTTTGGAAGTTTCATTTAGCTCTTTTTTAATGCGCGAATAAACATATTTTTCCTCGGTATTTCACAAACGCCATTTGCGGACAGCCAGGTCAGGTTGCAAGTGGCCATGTATCCTTACGTGTAATAGGAGATAATTGTCACCTCCGTGTGGTGAATCTCTGTTTCCTACCTAATATTATATTCTGGCATTCATGGCCCTCAAACTCAATCCCTAGACAATAGTTTTAATCTGAGTTTTCACAACTTCCCTTCCATTCTTCTGTACCTTTCCCAGGACACTTACTTCTGTACAGTCTAAATTACTACTAATAATGATTTGCTTTCCGTACTAGTCTACATGTCCCTTAAAAGAAATACCACCTGCTCAGGGGAGTTCCCTGGCGGTCCAGTGAGTAGGACTCTGCGCTTTCACTGCCATTGGCCCTGGTACAATCCCTGGTGGGGGAACTAAGATACTGCAAGCTGCGTGGTGCGACCAAAAAATAAAACAAACAAACAAAACACCTGCTCTTCAACTCTGGTTACACACACTATGCCTAGGGCCTGGTTTTTGTTGTCTCAATTGCTCTTTGTTTAATGAATCATGAATGAATATGTGGTTTTAGTTCACACAAAAAACCACAGAAGGAGGCAGACACATATAGGCTAAATAACTGGGCCAGAAGTCATTGATAGCTTGGAATACAAGACCTAACTTCCATACCTTGAGAACGAGAACTCTGAACATTTTAGACAGACATATGATTACATGTATTTTAGACCTACAACTCTGTACATTTCACCACATTCAATTCTTATGTAACTGTCTTTTTTTTTTTTTTTTGGCTGCATTGGGTGTCCGTTGCTGCGTGCAGGCTTTCTCTAGTTGCAGAAGCGGGGGCTGCTCTTCGTTGCGGTGCGCGGTCTTCTCACTGCGGTGGCTTCTCTCGTTGCGGAGCACGGGCTCTAGGCGCGCGGGCTTCAGTAGTTGTGGCTCACAGGCTCTAGAGCACAGGCTCAGTAGTTGTGGCGCACGGGCTTAGTTGCTCTGTGGCATGTGGGATCTTCCTGGACCAGGGCTCGAACCCGTGTCCCCTGCATTGGCAGGCGGATTCTTAACCTCTGCGCCACCAGGGAAGTCCCTCCATTGAGTTTTGTTTTTATCTTGAGACCCTAGTTCTTGCAGCTCTTTCAATTATCAGCTTTCCTAGAAAATAATCCCCCAACCACAAAAAAAAAAAAAAAATAGCAAATGTTTGTTGGTCTGGTTTGGGGGTTTTGTTTTGTTTGATTTGATTTTTGCTTGAGCTTGATTGAGAAGGGTTTTTGGCTCTTGCAACCAAAGTCATCAATAAAGGTAATAATAAATAATTGAAAGTACTGAAATCAATTCATCCCACCAGAATTGTTTAGTACCCAGAAAGACCTTCAGTCTCCATGATTTGTTCCTATATGAGCCTTTATTTCATCCTATGTGTTATTCAGGAACTGTCCCCCTTCTTTCCTCAGTCATCATGTATTCTCCTGGCAATCAGAGAAAACATGATTCAAATATAGTCATGATTGATGAAACAAGAAGAAAGTTGGCCTGGGAATCACAGACCCCAAGTTCTAGTCTTGGCCTTGAAACTAACTAGCTCTGTGATTCAGGTAGCTACTTACTCTTCCCTGGAACTTGGCTCAGTCACATTAACAGTGAAAGGTTTGGACTTGATGATGTGTTAAGTCCTCTGCAGTGCTAAGAGTCTATAACTTGTTACTCTTTATTAAAAAAATTTTTACTGTGGCAAAAAACACATAACATAAAATTTACCATTTTAACCACGTGAAGTGTACAATTCAGCAGCGTTAAGTACATTCACAATGATGTGCAACCTTCACTACTGTCTAGAACCAGAACTTTTTCATCACCCCGAAAAGAAAACCCATACACATTAGTAATAACTCCTCATTCATCATGTGATGGTAACACACAGCATTAATAAGGTTTGTAGGGCTTCCCTGGTGGCGCAGTGGTTGAGAATCTGCCTGCCAATGCAGGGGACACGGGTTCAAGCCCTGGTCTGGGAAGATCCCACATGCTGCGGATCAACTAGGCCCGTGAACCACAATTACTGAGCCTGCGCGTCTGGAGCCTGTGCTCCGCAACGGGAGAGGCCGCGACAGTGAGAGGCCCGCGCACCACGATGAAGAGAGGCCCCCGCTTGCCGCAACTGGAGAAAGCCCTCGCACAGAAACGAAGACCCAACACAACCAAAAATAAATAAATAAATAAAATTTAAAGAAAAAAAAGTAAGGTAGGAAACAGGTAGTTTCACATACTACTGGAAGGGATATAAGTTGGCACAGCCCTTCGATGTGTTCAGGCACGAAACAGATGCCTCTCCAGATGTTTCAAACACAGGTAAATTAATACAAAGAATTGACTCCACAGGTGATGGAAGATCTGAGAAGCCAAACGGGATAGAGGTTAGCAGTAACAACAAGATGCCACCGGGCTTCCCTGGTGGCGCAGTGGTTGGGAGTCCGCCTGACAGTGCAGGAGACACTGGTCCGGGAGGATCCCACATGCCGCGGAGCAGCTAAGCACGTGCGCCACAACTAGTGAGCCTGCGTTCTGGAGCCCATGAGCCACGGCTGCTGAGCCCGCGTGCCACAACTGCTGAAGCCCGCGCGCCTGGAGCCCGTGCTCCACAACAAGAGAAGCCACCACAATGAGAAGACCGCGCACCGCAACGAAGAGTAGCCCCCACTCGCCACAACTAGAGAAAGCGCGCTCCCAGCAACGATGACCCAACACAGCCAAAAATAAATTAATTAATTTTAAAAAAAAAAGATGCCACCACTCCCAGGAGAGAGGGCACAAAGGAAAGAGATGGTTACCAGAGCCCACAGTCTGAGGCCACTGAGTGGGAACCGGAACTGCAGGTAAATGCAACCACTGCAGGAGGATGTTGCTTGAGGAGGAGAGAGAGGGCAAGAAATACCATGGCCTCTCCCTCCAGTCTCCCTCCAGAGTCTCCTGTTCAACCCAGACAGTTGACCCAGGAGCTGGGAAAGGAAGCATGCAAGGGGATTCCCTGGTGGTCCAGTGGTTAGGACTCGGCACCTTCACTGCCAAGGGCCAGGGTTCAATCCCTGATCAGGGAACTAAGATCCCACAAGCCACGCAGTGTGGCAAAAAAAAAAAAAAAAAATATATATATATATATATATATACACATATATTCAATTGAAAAATAAAGAAGTGTGCAAGCATCACCACTGACTATTCCAGAACATTTTCATCACCCCAAAAAGAAACACCATACCCACTAGCCGTCACTCCCCATCCTGCCTCCCTCTAGCTGCTGGCAACTACTAATCTACTTTCTCTATGGATTTGCCTACCCTGGACATTGCATATCAGTGGAATCATACAATATATGGTCTTTTGTGTACATTTAGCATAATGTTTCTGAGGTTCATCCATGTTGTAGCATGTATCACTACTTCATTCCTTTTCACGTCTAAATGGTATTCCATTATATGGATAGACTATATTTTGATTATCTGTTCATCTGTCAGTAAACATTTGGGTTATTTCCACCTTTTGGCTATTGTGAATCATGGTACTGTGAACATCTGTTTATAGGTCTTTGTGTGAACATGTGCTTTCAACTTTCTTGGGTATATACCTAGGAGTGGAATTTCTGGATCATTTAACTTTTTGAGGAACTGCCAGACTCTTTTCCACAATGGCCGCATCATTTCACATTACCACCAGCAATGAATGAGGGCAGCCACATTTTAACGAGGATCAGGAACTCAGCTTGCTATTTAATCATGAATCATGATTAGCAATGTCATGATTATGAAAGAACTGAATAATCATCAAAGATGTTTAAGTTGTTCTGAGTAATGGATGACTATATCCATGATTTTATGTGTCTCTGAACACTGTCTTCCCCAAGTAGAATTGTGCCAGGTAGAACCAATTGTCCCCATTGCTCATTAGAGAGTACCTCACCAGCAGCTAAGTGCCAGCACGTCCTCTGCAGCTCCCAAGACAGATGGAAAAGCCAACAGTGTTACCAAATGCCTGCTTTACCCACTGATCAGATACAAAACTTCCAAAAATTACAAACCCTAATGGTGGTGGTTGTGCAATTCTAAGACATCATGTTAGAGGAAATAGATAATTGCTCTGATTGCTCTGAACAAGGAAAATATAATGTGTGAACCAGGTCTC
Source organism: Balaenoptera ricei (assembly GCF_028023285.1). Classification (NCBI taxonomy): domain Eukaryota; kingdom Metazoa; phylum Chordata; class Mammalia; order Artiodactyla; family Balaenopteridae; genus Balaenoptera; species Balaenoptera ricei. The sequence goes on along the minus strand of NC_082652.1, from coordinate 8,408,590 downwards.
CTGTGTGCATGCATAAACACTTTCTTTTGATAATTCAAGAAAATCCAGCTGAGAGGGAAGAAAATATCTCCTATTGAATAAAATGAGCCCCGACTTTGCAAGAGTCATGTAGAGTCTCAGGGCTCAATCAATATAGAAAGTTCTGGGTAATTAACTGAGCTGCTGGGGAAACTTGGCCACTAGCCTGACAAGCATCACTAAGTATTTCCAGACCCAAGGTAACATTCCAGCTTCTCAAAGCTCAGGAACTGAATTGACCTTGTTCCCTGGGGAAGGAAACTCTCCTTGTTTCCTCTGGACCTCCTATGTCCTCCAAAGTAGACATCACCACCTGCAGCTGGAGGGATGAATGGACTAATTAATTTGAGGGTGAGTTTACGTTTCTGTTGTCAACTCTCATCATTTGTTTGCTTGAACCCACTTTCCATATCTCTTAGTGCCAGTAAGCAAAAGATAATATACATTATGTAATTTTCACAAGTATATGAGTACATTTTACACTCACCATTTTCATTTCTTTGCAGATACCCTGACTCACTCCCAATACTCGACTTAACGGCAGTTTCTGGTAGAAGTGGCTGTTTTCAGTAACAGAAGCAGAAACTACATTGACTCATTGCTTTTCTTTCTTTACAGGATGATTAACTCCTTAGTTTGTAAAAACATTTTTATACATTTCAGTTTACAGGAATTTCTGGATCCGTAATGTCTGATGATCATCTAATGCCAAATAGTGGCAATGTGTATCTCTCTACTGTAGCAATAATGCTGTGTAACAATTACAAAACCTTGAAGGTATAACAAGAAGCATGTTTGCTTGCACATCTGGATGGTAGGCTAGGGAGCTCTGCTAATCTTGCTGGGGCTTGATCTCAGATGGCTGATTGGGTGATCTAGAATGGATATGACTGGGGACAACTGGAGTGGCTCTCTCTATGGGTCTCTCCTCCTCTCGCAGGCTACCCCAGAGAAATGTTCTCATGGTGGAGGCAGAGGTGCAAGAGAGAAAGTGGAAAGAAGTATGCCCTAGAGTCCTAAGCTAAGTGATGGCTCACATCAGTACTTCTGCTGCATTCTATTAGCTAAAGCAGAAGGCCAGCCCAGATCCAAGTGTCAGGAAATAGTGTCTCTTTGGCAAGAGGAGCTACATAGCATCAAGTGGGGACAGAAGGAAAGGTAAAGAATTGGAGCCAAAAGTGCAATTCACTAGAGGCTGTCCGTTCTCATCCCCTTAAACCTCAGCTTATTTAGGTAGAGTTGGGTCCAAGAGGAATAGATGTGACTGATTTTTGTGTGTTTAATCTCAACAAACATTTATATAAATAGATGCATGGGCTGTCTTAGTTTGCTCAAGCTGCCATAACAAAATACCATAGATTGGCTGGCTTCCACAACAGGAATTTATTTTCCCTCAGTTCTGGTGGCTGGGAAGTCCAAGATCAAGGTGCGGGCCAATTCAGTTTCTGGTGCTAGCTCTCTTCTTGGCTTACGGATGGCCACCTTCTCACCATGTCCTCATAATTGCAGAAAAAGAGAGCTCTCTGGTGTCTCTTCTTATAAGGATGCTTATCCCATCATGAGGGCTCCACCCTCATGACCTCATCTAAACCTAATTACCTCCCAAAGACCCATCTCCAAATACCATCACATTGGTGTTTCAACATATGAATTTGAGGGGGGACACAATTTAGTTCATAACATGAGCTAAACTTAATTTAAATTTGGTATCTTCATTCCTTTTTAATTCTTTCCCCCAAATGTATTTCTCACTTCAGCTGTGAATGAAACTTCCTAATATTAGAAATCAAAGTCAGAACTTAACTCTGGAGTCTCAGGGATTGATCAGAATATCATGGAATTTCTTAGTCTTTAAAAACATGTCTATCTCTACTAGAGTTAAGGATAAAATATGCACTTGATCTAAAGTTTCACTTGATCTGAAACTTGAGGGAATGATTAATCAGTCCTTGCCACGCCGGATTTATTGGAAAATTCAAAGTGATTTCATGCTTCCCAGCCAAAGCATTGGAGGTCATCCTTCCCATAAGCTTCTGGAACTTCCGAGCATTATTCATTCAATCTTAAAAACTGCATGAATCTTTCATTCTTTATTTTCAGGCTCTTAAAGGCCTTGAACCTTTTTTGAAAAGGTTGAAAATTGAAAGCAATTGAGTTGCCTGAGAACTTCTCTGATAGCCTGTTCATTTTAAGTTCTTTGGACAGGTATTTTATTCATTGTGTGTGTAGGAGAGAAAACAAGGAAACTCTTCTTCAGGATCTCAGTTTGTGCCTATCAATGAATTAAAGAATGGACATCTTGCTTTATTTGTTTATTTGGCTGCGTCGGGTCTTAGGCTCTTCGTTTCAGCGCGCGGGCTCAACACAGGCACGCGGGCTGTAGAGCGCACAGGCATAGTTGCCCCGCAGCATGTGGAATCTTAGTTTCCCCCACCAGGGATCAAACCCGTGTCCCCTGCATTGGAAGGCGGATTCTTAACCACTGGACCACCAGGGAAGTCCGAAGAATGAACATCTTTAAGAAGAGATAAAGGTTCAGAGAAGAAACCCATTATCCCAGAGAAAAGATGCGATTAATTTGTTCACAGAATGTCTTGAAGACAGATATATTCGTGATGTGTTTCTGGCCTGGCTACCCACGCTCCACACCTGGAAAGGTATAGCCCTTGGAACAGGAATTCAAGAAGGCTTTTGTTCAACCTAATGAATATCTCATGACAAGAGCATTATTGATAAATCATCAGTCAGCAAAAGAAATTTTAGAATTCTTCTAAAACCAGTATTAATAGCCCTGTATGAGGAATTTATAAAATAAAAACTAGATTTGGGGAGTTTAACACCAAAATTAATTCCTTTTATCAACTGCTTTCGGTTTAAAGATGTTTCTGACCAGCCCTGACAAAACTTATATATGCCAGAGGAAATAGGTAGGAGGATAACACAAAAATAACAGTGGTTATCAATTCTCTTATTCACCAGATATTTTGTTATCATCTAGTATGTGCTAGGTACCTAGCTAGACGCTGGTAAAATAGTGATGAATGAGACACTAGTTCAGACATAGACAAGCCATAAACAGGGACAACCACAATGAGACTCCACACCCACTAGGATATCTGTAATAAAAAAGATGGACGATAACAAATGTTGGAAAGGATGTGGAGAAATTGAAACACCCATGCATTACCGATGGGAATGGAAAAGTTTGACGGTGCCTCAAAAAGCTAAACTTAGATTTGCCATATGACACAGCAGTTCCACTCCTATGTACATACCCAAGAGAATACAAATATATATCCACGCAAAATTTGTACACAAATGTTCACAGTAGCAGCATTCACAATAGTCAAAAGATGGATGCAACCCAAATGTACATCAACTGATGAGTGGATGAACAAAATGTGGTATATCCATATAATGGAATATATTTCATCCATAAAAAGGAATAAAGCGCTGATACATGTTATAACATGTATGAACCTGGAAAACATTTTGCTAAGTGAAAGAAGGCAATGCAAAAGACCACACGTTGTCTGATTCCATTTATATGAAATGTCCAGAATAGGCAAATCCACAGAGATGAAAGCAGAGTAGTGGTTTCAGGGGTTAGGGGGTGGGGGAGAAAAGGCAGTACTGTTTAATGGGTATGGGGCCTCTTTTTAGGGTGATGAAATTGTTTTGGAAGTTAAATAGAGGTGATAGTTGCACAACATTGTGAATGTGCTAAATGCCACTGAATTGCACATTTTATTTTATTTATTTATTTATTTGTTTGTTTCTGGCTGTGCCGTGTGGCTTGTGAGATCTTAGTTCCCCGACCAGGGATTGAACCCAGGTCCCGGCAGTGAAAACGCTGAGTCCTGACCACTGGACTGCTAGGGAATTCCTGAATTGTACATTTTAAAATGATGAATTTTGTTATTTGTATTTTACCTCAATTTAAAAAATTAATTGAGTTGATTTATCTCATTTTGCAATCATTATGACTGCATATCTATGTATTTATACATGTAGAGTGTTATTGCAAATGAACCCGGCTGGGTTAAGGCACACATGGAAAAATCTGTCTCTTTAGTTCCTTCTTGTACGTACAAGATAGAGCCATACGGTCAATTTCCACTTTTTAATTGGTTTATCAGGTACATACTAATACTTACCCTTGTTATCCTGATCAGGATATATAGAACGTAAGTAGTTTTTCAGTAGAAAAACTGTAATAAAAGCATAGTAGTTTAACAGCTTTAAAAATCACTATCCTGGGAATTCCCTGGTAGTCCAGTGGTTAGGACTCTGCACTTCCACTGCAGGGGGCACAGGTTTGATCCCTGGTCGGGGAACTAAGATCCCGCATGCTGCACTGTGTGGCCAAAAAAAAAGTGTCAAAATAACTTAAAAAAATAAAATCACTATCCTACCTTCAAATTAAACTGATATTGAACATTACTATGACACTGAATTTATTTTTAAATGTTTACATAACCATATATTTTTCAGATTATAAAGTAATCCACGCTTATTGTAGAAAACTTGGAAAATATAGGAAAGGATAAAGCAGAAAAAGCAAAATTACCTATCATATCACAACTGAGTGATAATTTTAATGTCACCTCAGTATTTTCCTTATCTTTGGTCATTGCTGAATCTCCATACATATAGCAGCATCTGGCATATAATAGCCATACGATAAATATTTGTTAAATATATTAATGATTGGATCTTTGTTGAAAGTTAAACCAAGCAAATTTTACCGTGAAATTAATTAAAGTATGTGTATAATTTTGTTGGCTTGATATCTTTCAATTTTCAAGTTTGCAGTACTGAGGAAGTATTACAGACAGATCCAAATCACAGAGCAGAGATGGGTACTCTAGGCCAAGGAACAGTCTCTTTAAAACCATCCAATCAGAATTCACTTCATTCACTGAAACATTTTATTACTTGAATATACTCAGCCACATCTCACATAGGAAGGCGATCTCGTTTGCTGATTTGGAAGCTACGTTAACTTTTACTAGCCTCTGGTACGTGGTTTGGATTGTCAAGACTTATTCTTCCCCAAAGCTGAGCTCATCAAAAGTAATGGGGAAGTCTTTTGATGGTGGATAAATTTTCCAGTGCCTTAGGGGAGAATGCTAATGAAAGACTGGTGGAAAGGATTCAACATTCTAGATGCCAATAAGAACATTCCTGATTCATGGTAAGAGGTCAAAATATAAACATGAATAGGAGTTCAGAAGTTTATTCCAGCCCTCAAGGATGACTTTGAGGGGTTCAAGACTTTAGTAAAGGACGTCACTGCAGATATGGTAGAAATAGCAAGAAAACTAGAAATAGAGGTGGAGACTAAAGATGCGATTGAGTTACTGCAGTCTCATGATAAAACTTGAACGGCTGAGGAGTTTCTTCTCATAGTTTCTTTTTTATTTTTTAAGTGAGACCACGTCGCCTGGGCCTGAGATCGTTTGGTTTATTTTTTTTTTTTTTAAGATTTATTTATTCTTTTATTTATTTATTTATTTATTTTTTAGAATTTTATTTATTTTATTATACAGCAGGTTCTTATTAGTCATCCATTTTATACATATTAGTGTATATATATCAATCCCAATCTCCCAATTCATCACACCACCACCATCCCCCCGCGGCTTTCCCCCCTTGGTGTCCATACGTTTGTTCTCTACATCTGTGTCTCTATTTCTGCCCTGCAAACCGGTTCATCTGTACCATTTTTCTAGGTTCCACATATACGCATTAATATACAATATTTGTTTTTCTCTTTCTGACTTACTTCACTCTGTATGACAGTCTCTAGATCCATCCACGTCTCTACAAATGACCCAATTTCGTTCCTTTTTATGGCTGAGTAATATTCCATTGTATATATGTAACACATCTTCTTTATCCACTCATCTGTCCATGAGCATTTAGGTTGCTTCCATGACCTGGCTTTTGTAAATAGTGCTGCAATGAACATTGGGGTGCATGTGTCTTTTTGAATTATGGTTTTCTCTGGGTATATGCCCAGTAGTGGGATTGCTGGGTCATATGGTAATGTTATTTTTAGTTTTTTAAGGAACCTCCATACTGTTCTCCGTAGTGGCTGTTATCAATTTACATTCCCACCAACAGTACAAGAGGGTTCCCTTTTCTCCACACCCTCTCCAGCATTTGTCGTTTGTAGATTTTCTGATGATGCCCATTCTAACTGGTGTGAGGTGACACCTCATTGTAGTTTTAATTTGCACTTCTCTAATAATTAGTGATGTTGAACAGCTTTTCATGTGCTTCTTGGCCATCTGTATGTCTTTGGAGAAATGTCTATTTAGGTCTTCTGACCATTTTTTGATTGGGTTGTTTGTTTTTTTAATATTGAGCTGCATGAGCTGTTTATATATTTTGGAGATTAATCCTTTGTCCGTTGATTCATTTGCAAATATTTTCTCCCATTCTGAGGGTTGTCTTTTCGTCTTGTTTGTAGTTTCCTTTGCTGTGCAAAAGCTTTTAAGTTTCATTAGGTCCCATTTGTTTATTTTTGTTTTTATTTCCATTACTCTAGAAGGTGGATCAAAAAAGATCTTGCTGTGATTTATGTCAAAGAGTGTTCTTCCTATGTTTTCCTCTAAGAGCTTTATAGTGTCTGGTCTTACATTTAGGTCTCTAATCCATTTTGAGTTTATTTTTGTGTATGGTGTTAGGGAGTGTTCTAATTTCATTCTTTTACATGTAGCTGTCCAGTTTTCCCAGCACCATTTATTGAAGAGACTGTCTTTTCTCCATTGTATATTCTTGCCTCCTTTGTCATAGATTAGTTGACCATAGTGCATGGGTTTATCTCTGGGCTTTCTATCCTGTTCCATTGGTCTATATTTCTGTTTTTGTGCCAGTACTATATTGTCTTGATTACTGTAGCTTTGTAGAATAGTCTGAAGTCAGGGAGTCTGATTCCTCCTGCTGCGTTTTTTTCCCTCAAGACTGCTTTGGCTATTCGGGGTCTTTTGTGTCTCCATACTATTTATTTATTTTTTTAATTTAATTTTGGCTGTGTTGAGTCTTAGCTGCAGCACACGGGATCTTCGTTGAGGCAAACGGGATCTTTCCTTGTGGCACACCAGCTTCTCTCTAGTTGTGGCATGCAGGTTTTCTCTAGTTGTGGCATGTGTGTTCCAGGGTGCATGGGATCTGTGGTTTTTGGCACACTGGCTCTAGTTGAGGCACGCTTGCTCAGTAGTTGTGGCACGTGGGCTTAGTTGCCCCACGGCATGTGGGACCTTAGTTCCCTGACCAGGGATCCAACCCACGTCCCCTGCATTGCAAGGCGGATTCTTTACCACTGGACCACTAGGGAAGTTCCTCATAGTTTCTTGAGATGCAATCTACTCCTGATGAAGATGATGTGAAGATTGTTGAAATGATGACAAAGGATTTAGAATATTACGTAAATTTAGTTGATAAAGCAGTGGTGGGGTTTGAGAGGATTGACTCCAATTTTGAAAGAAGTTCTACTGTGGGTAAAATGCTATCAAACAGCACTGCATGCTACAGAGAAGTCGTCCGTGAAAGGAAAAGTCAACCAACGGGGTAAACATCACTGTTGTCTTATTTTAAGAAATTACCACAGCCCCCTAACCACCCTGATCAGTCAGCAGCCATCATCAAGACTCTCCACTAGCAAAAAATTACAACTCACTGAAGTGTAAGATGATGGTTAGCATTTTTTAGCAGTAAGGTATTTTAAAATTAAGGTATGTGCATTTTTTAGACATAAGGCTAACGCACACCTGATACACTACAGTATAGTGTTAATATAAGGTTGTTTTGTTTTGTTTTTGGCTGAGCTGAGGGGCTTGCAGGATCTCAGTTCCCTGAGCAGGGATTGAACCCAGGCCACAGCAGTGAAAGCACCGAATCCTAACCACTAGACCGCCAGGGAATTCCCTAACATAAGTTTTATGTGCACTGGGAAACCAAAAAATTCACATGACTGGGACTTCCCTGGTGGTCCAGCAGTTAAGATTCCGAGCTCCCAGTGCAGGGGGACCGGGTTCAATCCCTGCTCAGGGAACTAGATCCACATGCTGCAACTAAAGATCCCTCACTCCACAACTAAAGATCCCTCACGCCGCAACGAAGATCCTGCATGCCGAAACTAAAGACGCGGCGCAGCCAAATAAATAAGTATTTTTTTAAAAACTCACGTGACTCAGTTTTATTGTGGTGGTCTGGAATGGAATCTGCAATATCTCCAAGGTATGCCTGTATTACAAAGGAGTTAGTGATGATCAAAAAGAATGTTAAATTACTCCCCAAACTTAAGCCTTGGGGTTAGAGAGCCCTTTCATCAGCTGTGATATACAAGTTAGGAACGGTGCCAGTTTGAAGGATAAGGTGGTGAATTTCTTTGGTTTTACCTAAAGTGTCATTTGGTCTCAGTGTCTGCAGGAGAAGCCACGAGGACAGCTGTATAAACAAGCCTGGAGACACCAGATGGGTCAGGTTGTATCAGGATCTCCCCCAGAAACCTAGACATACTGGAATAGAAAACTTGCCTGGGGATTTCCCTGGTGGTCCAGCGGTTAAGGCTCTGCGCTCCCACCGCAGGCGTCTGAGGTTCAATCCCTGGTCAGGGAACTAGATCCTGCACGCTGAAACTAAAGATCATGAGTGCCACAACTAAGACCCAGTGCAGCCAAATAAATAAATAAATATTAAAAAAAAAAAAAAGAAAACTTGCCTGACCACCCCAGCTGAAGTGATTTCTTGGAGCAAGTCTTTGACACTCATTTGGCACATGTGTGTTCATTTATTTATTCATTCCAAATTATTTTATGAACACCCTTTGTTCAGTCTCACTCAGAGTGAGGTGGGAGTGAACCAAATCTGAGGAATGGGCAGGGAGTAGAGAGGATGTGCAGATGAGGAGGGAGTGGAGACTCACACCAAGCCGAGGGGCTTATCACCAAAGATTTTGGGATACCTTCAAAACTATACACCTGATTCCTGATATCTCTTGCACAAATGGTAAGTATTCCTGCTTCATGCTACACACACACACACACACACACACACACACACACACACACACAATCTCAGGATAAATATTAAAACAGGAAAAATACATTTGGCAAACAGGTGCCAAGCGCAAGTCTTGGAGAGATGATTGAATATTTCGTTTTTTCCCCTGTTGATAATGAATCCATTTTGGAATGTAAATTTCAACTAATCTCTTAACTCCTCTACAGCCACTCTAGAGTTATAGGGAGGAAAATGGTAAGTTTCAGATTTGATTCTTCCTTTCCAGGTACAAATTATCCTGAGAACATAAATTACATGATTTACTTCTTTTTTTTCCAGAGAAAGCCTTTAGGGAGGAAATTAAGAGGGAAAACATCATGCTAGTAATTTTCTACACATAAATATTAGTTATTAAGTAAGCATTGAGAGTAGAAATATGTTAGGGGAAAGAAGTAGTTTGAATATTATTTATGCCCCCAGTTATTAAAGTGCTTATAAAACCTGTGACAAGGCCAAAATGAAAAGAAAAACTAATTTTTTGCTAAAAAAAATTGAGATGACGTTAACCACCTTAAAGTGAACAATTCAGTGGCAGTTAGTACATTTATAATGTTGTGCAATCCCCCGCTCTACCTAGTTCCAAAACATCTTCATCATCCCTAAAGGAAATCTCATACCCATTAAGCAATTTCTGCCCAATCCTCCCTCCTCTCAGTCCCTGGAAACCACAAATCTGTGTTTCTACCTCTGTAGCTTTATCTATTCTGGACACTTCATGTAAATGGACTCATATAATAAGTGATCTTTTGTGTCTGGCTTCTTTCAGTTAGCATGCTTTTGACGTTCAGCTGCGTTATAACATGCATTAGTACTTCATTTCTTTTTATGCCTGAATTAAATATATATATATATGTATATACACATACATCTCACTATTTATCCAATCATCAATTGATGGACATTTGGGTTATACATAACTTTTGGCTATTATGAATAGTGCTGTTATGAATGCTCATGTATAAACATTTATTTGAGTACCTTTTCAATTCTTTTGGGTATATCCCTAGGAGTGAAATTGCTAATTCTTTAAACTTTTCCCACTGCGCATAGAATCCAGCGTAGCCCAACCCTGAGCTGCTAACTGAGGGTGCCTGTTTTGGGGGAGAAACAAAGCCATTAGCAGGGTAGAGGAACTCTACTTATTAAGAACTAGAGTCTGATATATTCATCACACAGTAAAAACAAAAAGATCTTAATGGGGAATTCCCTGGTGGTCCAGTGGTTGGGATCGGCACTTTCACTGCTGGGCCAGGTTTGATCCCTGGTCAGGGAACTAGGATCCTGACATGGCGCAGCCAAAAATAAATAAATAAATAAATAAAAGCAGTTTAAAAAAAATCTTAAGAGATGTATATACAATATGTTTTAGAAGGTATTTGAAAATATGGCTATCTAAGATTTGACAGTTATAGGATCTACCTTTTCATATTCAAGAGTCAGTTCCAAGCCAGTTAAGGCTGAAGGCCTGTTTATCTGTTACAAGATTCATCTGTCCCTAAAGCATATAGACACTGCAATATTTGGCTTGATGAAAAAATGTTAAACTCTACCAAAAGTAACAGAAATGCAGTCAAAACAAGAAAGCTGCCATTATTTAGATACAATATTAGCCAAGATTTAAATAAATTGATAAGTAAGTGCTAATTAAGGTGCAGGGAATCAGGGCCTTTCTTTACAAGACTGGTAAGAATGCAAATTGATACAGTATGTCAGTGGACATATTTAGGAATGCATATCAATGCCTTAAAAAATGTTTATATTCTTTGATTCTACTTTTCTCTTTCTGGGTATTTAACCTTAGAGAATAACCATGAATACTCATGATGATTTATTAATGTACTGTTCATTGTAGTGTTATTATAATGAAAAATTGAGAGCTACCTAAAGTTCATCAATAGAAATTAGACATAAGTTATGGTTCACGCATAGGAAGAATACAGATGCAACCAAATTATTTTGTAGAAAATATTTAATGACTTGGAATAATGCCCATGATATATTTTTAAATAGAAAATAATACATGTATACAATACCAAATTTCTAAAAATGGATATACATGCATAGAAAAAAGTCAGAAAAATTTCCCTCCTCTATAAAATGGGGATACTAATTAAGCATGCACTGCATGGAATGGTTATAAAGATGAAATTTAATGAGAACATTCATATTCCAATGCTCAGCATAGTGTCTAGCATATTTAAAGGCTTCAGTAAATGTTAATTGTTGCTATTGTAGCTGTCAAAGGCTATACATCAAAATGCTAGTCTTAGTTATCTTTGGGTAGTAGAATTATGAGTGATTTTAATTTCGTTAAGTATGCTTTTCCATATTTTCCACAATTAATGTGGGGGGGTTTTTTTTTCTGCAGGGGAAAAAAAGAAGGAAAGAAAACATTAAAAGAAAGAACATTGACTCTCTCCAAGCAAGATAAGTCTGCTCAAGATAATTCTTACTTCCCTGCCAGAGTGATTTGATAGCGGATAAAGGTTTTGATATTTTCGGAAAGGTATCCTAATCTTTGCTGCCTTCTCTTTTGATAAGAGTAGAGATGAACAGTGGTATCAGACAACTAAAAATAAATAAATAAAAAGCTTTCTATTAGGCCAGCTCTCCAGGATATTTCTATTCTTAGATATGAAATAAGATTTGGAGAGCAGTGCTTTAGAGGTTGGGCAAGAATTTTAAAAAGCCAGGGATTACAACAGAGGTCACTCATTTAAAGTCAATCAAACAATCAAACTTGGATTATGTCATTCACCTGCTAGCATTTTTCATAGCAACCCTTTGCCTAACTTAGAAACTATACATTACTCAGCCAGGCATTTGAAGCCATTTCAAAGATAATTTTCAGAGTGAATTAAAACTTTTTTTTTTTTTCTTAATCTAAGTTTTGGAGTTTCCAGCTTTCTACTTTGGGACTTTAAGGTCACACCCAGAGATAAAAGTGTCAAGATAAAATTCCAAGAACTGTTCTTTGGGCATTACTACCACATATATAGTTAAAAAGAAAACTTGAGAAGCTTTCAGAGAAGGATTCTTCTATGTAACAATCCTTAGATATGGTGGGAAATTCCCTGCCATGGGGTTGGGTAGGATTGGTCCCACTCTCAGCCAATGGATGTCTCCTACTCCTCAGCCATAGTGATTGGTTTAGTGATGGGCACATGACCCAAGTTAGACCAATCAGATTCAGCTCCTGGATATTTGTTTAAATTGTTTCCCACTAAGCAGAAAAGAGAAAAGGGTGAGGTCTGGGAGCTGGAGGATGCCTTCTAGAGATTTAAGTGGGAAAACCAGCTTGAAAATGAAGCCCACGTGAAGAATGTGGAGGTGAGAAATGATGAGAAATAAATCGTGCTCTGGTGCCAGTGTGAGAGCACTAGATTAAGCTCAGCCTATAGGAGTCTTGCTAGATTAGCCTGTTTAGTCGAGTTACTATATTACAGCATTTTTTGGGTGGCATATTGGGGTCAGTTACCTGAAACTAAACAATCCTGATTCAGGAGGAAAGAATATAAAAGTCAAGCAAGATCTTAAAAAGATCAAAAAGTGAAAGCCAAGGTCTTAATCATAATTAAAACTACAGTAGATTATAAGTAATTTAATATCAAATGCGACTCTTTAGTACTTTAGTCATGCACATATGTCTTCAATTGTGGCTCGTTAGACAAGATGCTGTATCTCAAATAATATAATATTCCTTTCTTAAATCTACCCTTTTGCCTTGTTTCTAACTTAACCTAGGATTCATCCTGCTTCACAAGAAAGTATTTTTTTCAAGTGTCAAATGATGAAATAACTATTTAAATAAAAGAGGCCATTCTAAATCAAGAGTTACCTGGAATTAGAAGAGATAAGAATCAAGTAGAATTGAGTTAGTTGAAACAAAAAAATCTTCAATTCAAGATCAAAAGAGCTGTTTGGGAAATCTTTCCAATAGTGCTCAAAAGAAAAGGCTGTTTAAAGACATGTGGGGGGCAGTGGTTAAGAATCCACCTGCCAATGCAGGGGACACGGGTTGGAGCCCTGGTCCGGGAAAGATCCCTCATGCTGCAGAACAACTAAGCCCACGAGTCACAACTACTGAGCCTGCGCTCTAGAGGCCATGAGCCACAACTACTGAATCCCACGCGCCTAGAGCCCATGCTCCGCAACAAGAGAAGCCACTGCAATGAGAAGCCTGCGCACTGCAACGAAGAGTAGCCCCTGCTCGCCGCAACTAAAGAAAGCCCGCACGCAGCAACGAAGACCAAACGCAGCCAAAAAAAATTAAATAAATAAAAAATTTTAAAAATAAAATAAAGACAGATGTGGGGACTTTGCTGGTGGCACAGTGGATAAGACTCTGCACTCCCAATGCAGGGGGCCTGGATTCGATCCCTGGTTGGGGAACTAGATCCCACATGCGTGCCACAACTAAGAGTTCACATGCCACAACTAAGACCCGGTGCAACCAGATAAATAAATAAATAAATATTGTTTAAAAAAAAAATACAGATGTGTGTTAGGGAATATCATTCGAAATCATGATCTATACAAAATTGCTACAAGCATCATGACCCTAGAAAGTGTAAGGGTTTTAGAGTAAGGGTGGACAAAAACTGACATTTCAGGGAACAATTATGAGGCACTTATATCTTCTTATATGATTGTCAATGAAGGTAGTGGTGAAGAGAAAAAAGTGCTAAGCCTGAACTTGGAATTTTTCAAGACGACTCTCCTTATCTCAGCATCTGAGTATCTCCGTCTCTGAATGTTGATCTTGTTCATTTATGAGTTGAGGATGTTTGTATTCCATTGTGTCTGTCCAGTTTGTCTGTAATGTGAATGAGCGTCAGCCTGTCTGCCTTGGATTGTAAATTGTTAGGGAGAAGAGGCAAGGCTTAGCTAATTCTCTCTGTAAATCATTTAGCACAGCAGAGCACCACATGCAATTAGAGATTTAATAACTGTGTTTCTTAAGGCCTTTGGAAGGAGGTTTAGTCCCATTTATTGCTTTCTTGATCCTGCTGGCACTTCTTAAGAGTGTGGGGAAAGTCGACTTGATTTATTACATTGTCAGCCTGGAAGCTTCTGCTGAATGTGATGACTGAGGCCTATTGCTGATATCTGTGGGTGAATGTCTGTGTGGTATAATAAATATATTTGGTCTTTATCCCCAGGTTCCTGGCACAGAGCCCTTAAAACCCTTGGGATTTCATGATTGATAGGGGTGTCTTTTGTATTCATAGGAGCCCCTTTTGAGCACACCTTAGTTTATGCTATGAGAGGACTTGGGGTGGGGGTCCCTAGATGGGTCTGGTCCCCAGAGAGATCAACTGATTAGAGGGTTGGGATTTTCAGCCCCATCTACCAACCTTTGGGAAGGTTGGGAAGGTACCCCTGCTTCCATGAGGACAGAAGCTCCTGTGCTCAGGACCCTTCTAGACCTTGCTCTCTGTACCTCTACATCTAGCTGTACATCTGCATTCCTTTACAATATCCTTTATAATAAACTGGTAAATGTAAATAAATGTTTCCTTTAGGTTTGTGAGCCATTCTAGCAAATTATCTGTCCAGAGGAGGGGATCATGGGAACCCCAGTTTATACCAGTACAGAAGTACAAGTGACCACCTGGACTTGCAATGGGCATCTGAAGTGGAGGCAGTCTTGTGGGACTGAGCCCTTAACCTGTGGCATCTGATGTTATTTCCAGGTAGACAGTGTCAGAATTATGTTAAATCTGTGGGACCTCCAGTCAGGGTCTACTGAAAATTGGAGTGTTGCTTGATGGTGTTAGAAAACACTCCAGTCTGAAATGTTATGTTTTCACATTTTTGTAGTTGTTTGATGTGATACTATTATACATATTTGGCAAGTTGACTGAAATATGTTTTAAAATTGTATTCACTTTAGTGTGAAATTCAAATCTTGTGGAATTCAAAGTTCTCTCAAATAAATGGAGAATTACAAAACTTTATTTTGACTTTAGCAACGGTTATTGGGGATGGGATGCTTAACCCTTGAATTTTAACTTTAACAAGAGAAGGCTCTCCTTACCAGCACAGGTGTAAAACCTGCGCAAAGGCCCAGGAAGACAAGGCACTTCTATTTTCTCCATTTGTTACTGACTCGATACAATAACATTTAGTTTTCCTTTATTTCATCTCATCCTATATGCTAATAAGTACTGTATGAGGTTTAACAAACATCTACAAAAGCATTTAATAATAAAAAAGTTTATCTTTTTTAGATTTTTTTTTATTTTTGATGCGGACCATTTTTAAAGTCTTTATTGAATTTGTTACGATATTGCTTCTGTTTTATATTTTGGTTTTTTGGCCGCGAGGCATGTGGGATCTTAGCTCCCCAACCAGGGATCAAACCCACACCCCCTGCACTGGAAGGTGAAGTTATAACCACTGGACTGCCAGGGAAGTCCCAATAAAAAAGTTTTTAAAAAATATCTAAGAAAGCAGGGGTCAGGAGCAGGAAAAAAAAAAATCTAAGAAAGCAGTCAGAGACCCTTGATTTTGAGTCCCTCTAAATCGGAATTAATGTTCTCACTAAGCGTGGGGGGGGTTAGCAGGAGTGAAAAGGAGATGGTCAGATCAAGAGAACAGCTGAAGTT
Organism: Balaenoptera ricei; assembly: GCF_028023285.1. Lineage (NCBI taxonomy): Eukaryota > Metazoa > Chordata > Mammalia > Artiodactyla > Balaenopteridae > Balaenoptera > Balaenoptera ricei. The sequence continues at coordinate 8,392,889 of NC_082652.1, read as the reverse complement.
AGCTATGGAACAGAAGGGAAATATTATTCCAAGAAAATTTGTAAACATTGTCGCAGGTACTATTGTTATTAAGGTTAGCAATGTTAACCCTCAAAATATCCAAATCAATCAACAATCACTCCTGTTTTCTATCCATTCTATCAATGTTCCATTTGTGGACCCTTATTTAATGAGGGCTTATTATGTGCTAGATTTTGAAATGTTTAAAGAAGGTAGACACAGTCATGGCCCTCATGGAGCTTACAGTCTATCCAGATAAGAAAGTTACACAGCGGGTTGCCTTGCTGGTGGGAGAGGGTGTTGACTAGAGAGGAACACAGGGGAACTTTCTGGGGTGATGGAAATGTTCTGTATATTGTGGTTGGTGATTACATGGGTGTATGCTGTCACCAACACACTGGATGAAACACTTAAGATCCATGCATTTTACTATATCTTAATTGTACCTCAATTTTGAAACAGAAGCAGCCATCTCCCCCCAAAAAAGCAGTTACAATACAATGTGACAAATGCTTTGACAGAGTGAATGTAGAGTGTTATGTGCACATACATTAGGGTACCTGGCCCGGTGTTAGGGGTTCAGAGAAAGCTTTCCTGAAAAACTATGCAGAGCTGGTATCTAAATGTTGATTAAAGGTAGCCAAGTGAGGAGTTCTTTCCAATAGCGAAATTGCATGTGCAAAGCCCCAGAGGCAGGAGAGAATGTGACCCATACTGAACTGTGCAAGCAGTTCATTATGGTTAGAGTGGAGGTTGTGAGGTGAGGTTGGTGGGAGGTGAGGCTGGAGAGATGAGCAGAGCACAGAACAGGAAAGGCCCTGTAAAGCTATTTTAACAAGTTTGGATGTTATCATGAAGCCATGGGGAAGCCCCAAAGGATTTTCAACAGGAAGAGACAAGGTCCAAGTTACAGTATAGAAAGACAGTTTATCTTTGGGGCAGAGAATGGATTGGAAGTGGGCAAGACTAACAGCAGGGAGGCAGCTGCGATAAAGTAAGAGCTGTGGCCTGAGCATGGGTCATGGCTGAGGGGTGAGAGAAGTGGATGGAGTTGAGCGGAAAGTAGGGCACAGAATTGGCTGGATATGGGATTTAGGGAGAAGTCAAAGTCAAGGATGACTCCCAGGTCTCTGATGAGGTGCCATATGCCAAGACAGGGACCCAGGAAAAGGAGCAGAGGTGGGAGGGAAGTGGGCAGTGAGTAGGAAGATTTGAGGGACATGGTGCAGATGTGCATGGTCTCAGGAGAATGGTTTGCAGGTCTACATGTGGAGTTCCTTAGAATGACCGTGGTGTCTGGAGTCACAGGGCTGGTTGGGGCCATTCAGGGAGAATCTGTAGAGTGAGAAGCGAAGAGACTCACAAGACTTTTAGGAACACCAGAGTTTGAGGGTGGGCAAAGGAGACTGAGAATAAACAGCTCAGAGAGATGGAAGGAAAACCACAGGAGTGGGACAAAATATCCAAGGGAAGAGAGTGGAGGTTCACATCTGTGACTTTTACATCGGTACTTCTCAATAATGATTTTTGATTGTCACAGCCTGGGGGAGGTGTTGCCACTGGCATTAGTCGCTAAAGGCCAGGGATGCTGCTAACATACTACAATGAGCAGGAAATTACCCCCAACAAAGAGTTTTCAATCCAAAATGTCACTGGTGAAGTCGAAAAACCCTTGTTAAGACGTTCACATTATTCTCTGTTTATTACAGTGCTATCCATAGCATTTACTCAGAACCGTATTTCCATGTAGCTACCAATGTATATTGTGCTAGGTACTGTTTAAAGCATTTTTAAAAACAAACACACATATAATTTAGTATTTACTATCATGTGAAGCACTGTTCTAAGCACGTTAATTAACCTTCACAACCTTATGAGATGAGTACTATTATTATGGCTATTTTTCAGATGAGAAAACAGAGTTTGAGTGATTTACCAAAGGTCACACACCTCAGAAGTGGGAAATCTATAATTCAAATCTGAGCTTTCTGTTTTCAGATTCTGGACTCTTAACCATGACACTGTATTGTCTCTCGTTTATGCAGTCTGTATTTCCTTCTGTATTAACTATCAGTTCATCTATTTTAATCAATTATTGAGTGATATATGAGTATTCACTTTATATATTTATATTTGGGGATTTTCCAATTATCTTTCTCTAACTGATTTCTAGTTTAATTCCATTGTTTTCTGAGAATGGACATTGTATGATTTCTACTGTTCACATTTGTTAAGGTGTGTTTTATGGCCCAGAATGTGGTCTGTCTTGGTGAATATTCTATGTGAACTTGAGAAAAATGTGTATTCTGCTGTTGTTGGCTGAAGTAGTATATAGATGTCAATCATATCCAGTTGATTTGTGGTGTCACTGAGCTCAACTATGTCCTTACTGATTTTCTGCCTGCTGGATATGTCCATTTCTTAAAGAGGGATGTTGAAAGCTCCAACCATGATAGTGGATTAGTCTGTTTCTCCCTGCAGTTCTATCAGTTTTTGCTTCGTGTAGTTTGTCAATGTTTTGTTAGGTGCATGCATGTTAATAATTGTTATGTCTTCTAGGAGAATTGGCCCTTTTATCATTATGTAATGCCCTTCTTTATCCCAGATAACTTTCCTTACTTTGAAGTCTGTTCTGTCTGAAATTAATAGAGCTTCTCCTGCTTTCTTCTGATAAATGTTAGCATGGTATATTTTCTCCATCCATTTACTTTTTTTTTTTTTCAAAATTTATTTATTTATTTTTAGCTGTGTTGGGTCTTCGTTGCTGCGTGTGGGCTTTCTGTAGTTGCGGCGAGCGAGGGCTACTCTTCGTTGTGGTGCGTGGGCTTCTTATTGCGGTGGCTTCTCTTGTTGCAGAGCACGGGCTCTAGGTGCGCGGGCTTCAGTAGTTGTGGCTTGCAGGCTCTAGAGTACAGGCTCAGTAGTTGTGGTGCACGGGCTTAGTTGCTCCGCAGCATATGGGATCTTCCCAGACCAGGGCTCGAACCCATGTCCCCTGCATTGCCAGGCGGATTTTTAACCACTGCGCCACCAGGGAAGTCCCAAGATTTTTTTTGATGTGGACCACCTTTAAAGTTGTTATTGAATTTGCCACAATATAGCTTCTGCTCCATGCCTTGGCCTTTTGGCTGTGAGACATATGGGATCCTGGCTCCCTGACCAGGGATTGAACCCGCACCCTCTGTGGAAGGCAAAGTCTCAACCACTGGACCGCCAGGGAAGTCCCTATTATAGTGTTCTTTATCTCTAGCATTTTGGGAGTTTTTTCTTAGGATTTCTGTCTCTCTGCTTACACTGCCCATCTGTTCCTGCATGCTGTCTACTTTATCCATTAGAGCCCTTACCATTTTAATCATAGTTGTTTTAAACTCCCAGTCGGATAATTCCAACATCCCTGTCGTGCCTGGTTCTGATGCTTGTTTTGTGTCTTCAAATTGTGTTTTTTGCCTTTTGGTATGCCTTGTAATTTTTTCTTGATAGCCAGTCAGGATGTACCTGGTAAAAGGAACTACTGTAAATAGGCCTTTAGTGAAGTGGTGGTGAGGTGTGGGGAGAGGGGAAGCCGTCTATAGCCCTGTGATCGGGTCTCAGTCCTTTAAGGAGCCTGTGCCTCTGGGCTGTGAACTTCACAAGTGTTTCTCAGTTTTTTTCTCCCACCTCCCGCAGGATGGTGAGAGTGGGTTGGAGCTGTGTGTTTCCCTGCCCCAAGTCAGTTAGGATCTGATGATACACAGTGGGTTAGGCTCTGGTTAACTAGTTTGTCCTGAGGACGGGCCTTATTAAAAACAGAGTGCTCTGGCTATTTCAAAGTGGTTCCTTTTCCTTGCCAGAAGCCTGAGGAGATTTTTCTTTGATATTTACTGTGGGAACCTTGTCTAACTCCTGGAGGTAAACCTCACGATATTATGGGGGCCCCCCATGACTGGGTTTCCCTGGAGTCTTAAACTCTCAGAATCAATTATAGTTCAGGTTTCCCTGCTCAGGCACTGTTGCCCACTGGCCCCCTCATCTCCTGGGTCTCTGCTCTGGGAAGCCTCCTTGTATTCCCTTGTCTGTCAGACTTGGGGGCAGTGGTTTGCTTTGTGCCCTCTCCTCTCTTGTGGATTCAGAAAGAGTTGTTGATCTGTCAGTCTGTTCTGCTTTTTACTTGTTAGGTAGGACAGAGTGGCAACTTCTAAGCTCCTTACGTGCAGACCTGGAAACCGGAAGCTCTGTTTATAATATTTTGATAGCTGTCGTAGTGCTCATCTTATGTATTTCTCTATGCTCTCACTTCATTTTTTGATTATTTTATTAACATATTTTGGTTTAAAAGTCTTAAGTGTTTATATATCCATAGATCCATAGATATATAAATATCCATAGATCTTGCCTCTGATAGCTTCCACATTGCTTATAATCCTAAACCTATTTCATGTTACATCTGGGGTAAATAAAATAATGCTTTCTCTTAGTTTAAAAAATATACATGTTTAGTTCTTTGTCTGATGTAGACTTTATTGTAGATTGGAGTATAAGATTTGTTCAGGCACAATTCCCAAAATCCACATCAAGCAAAGTCATCAGACAGCTCCAGATTCTGAGGCCTGGATTGTCTGCAAACTTAGAGCATAGATTGATCAGATTTTTTCTAAGTTGCCAGTAAAAAGCATGAACTTGGAAACTAGAGACTTGGCTTCCAGTCCCAGCTTTGCCTGCAGGTAGATGAGCACATTTGACTCTCTGAGACACAGCTTCTTCAACTATAAAAAGAGAAGGTGGGGCTTCCCTGGTGGCGCAGTGGTTGAGAATCTGCCTGCCAATGCAGGGGACACGGGTTCGAGCCCTGGTCTGGGAAGATCCCACATGCCGCGGAGCAGCTAGGCCCGTGAGCCACAACTACTGAGCCTGCGCATCTGGAGCTTGTGCTCCGCAACAAGAGAGGCCGCGACAGTGAGAGGCCCGCGCACCGCGATGAAGAGGGGCCCCCGCCCGCCGCAACTAGAGAAAGCCCTCGCACAGAAACGAAGACCCAACACAGCCAAAAATAAATATAAATAAATAAATAAAAATTAAAAAGAGAAGGGGGTATAAGGTCACCTTGAAGGGTCCTTGTGGCTCAAAAATTCCGTAGCAAACCTTGAAGGTCTCATTATTAAGTCCTGAATCTCTAGGCCATACATAGTAAGACTCTGTTCAACCTATACCATTCCATGAGATAACTGTTAAATAAATGGGATGGCTAAGGGTGGTGATAAAGTTAATTCATATATTGAGACCCACAAAATGGAGGCCACCCCAGTGGCCCAGCCCAAGTCACAAATCTAAACCTAAGTCAGCCTGCATTTATGGGAAATACCTGTCAAAAAAACCTACAATACACCAATCGCAATCCTCTAACTCAGCTTTAGCTACTTTACCTCACCCTAGAAAATAGGACCTGCTAACCTTAAAAGGAAATTCCCACCTCCTGGCCAGTCATGCCCTGTTTCCATGTTGCTGCTTATAACAGCTCTATAAAATTCACTCTCACTCAAAATCCTTTGGGAAGGGTGCTCCACTGCTTGTGAGGTCCTGTACGCCCCCAATCCACAGATTGTTTTCTCTTGAATTAGGGACAGTGAACTTCTTACTAAATTGTTTTAGTTTTGTCATTTGACAGTAGTCAAAAGGTACACACTTCCAGTTATAAGTTCTGGTGGGGACTTCCATGGCGGTCCAGTGGTTAAGAATCAACCTTCCAATGCAGGGGATGCAGGTTCGATCCCTGATTGGGGAACTAAGATTCCCACATGCCTCGGGGCAACTACTGAGCCTGAGCACCACTACAGAGAAGCTTGCGCGGCTACAACAAAAAATTCTGCTGGCCGCAGCTAAGACCCGATGCAGCCAAAAGTAAAGTAAATAAAATATTTTTTAAAAAAAGATAAGTTCTAGGGATGTAATGTGCAGCGTGGTGACTATAGTTAACAATACTGTATTGTATATTTGAAAGTTGCTAAGAGAGTAGATCTTAAAAGTTCTCATCACAAGAAAAAAATGTAACTGTGAGTGATAACTAAACTTATTGTGATAATCATTTCACTATATATATATGTATCAAATCATTATGTTGTACACCTTAAACTAATACAATATTACATGCCAATATCTCAAAACTGGAAAGCATAAAATTAGAAATGGGAGGGAATTCCCTGGCAGTCCAGTGGTTAGCACTCCGAGCTTCTACTGCAGGGGGCGCAGGTTCGATCCGTGGTTGGGGAACTAAGATCCTGCAAGCCCCCAGGCCCGGCCAAAAAAAAAGAAAGAAAGAAAGAAAGAAAAAGAAATGGGAAAATGGCTAACTTAAAAACAATTTTTTTTTTTTTAAGATTTATTTATTGATTGATTGATTACTATGTTGGGTCTTCGTTTCTGTGCGAGGGCTTTCTCTAGTTGCGGCAAGCGGGGGCCACTCTTCATCGCGGTGCGCGGGCCTCTCACTATTGCGGGCCTCTCTTGTTGCGGAGCACAGGCTCCAGATGCGCAGGCTCAGTAGCTGTGGCTCACGGGCCCAGCTGCTCCGCGGCATGTGGGATCTTCCCAGACCAGGACTCGAACCCGTGTCCCCTGCATTGGCAGGCAGACTCTTAACCACTGCGCCACCAGGGAAGCCCAATAATTTTTTTTTAACTCTGCTTAGCATGTTATTTTCTCTTGGTGGGTGTTCCTATTTCGTGCACTTAGTACAGAGCTTGCTACAAGTAAGCAAACCAAGAGTTCTCTTAAAACTTAGAAAGGCCAAGAAATAGACAACCAGAAAGAGCACACGGAATGAGACAAGTTTCACAGTGCGTGGGAAAGTCGTGCCCTTACACTCTGATCTGGATATGGGTTCATCTTCACTTGGTGAGTGATTGTACTTGTTTTCATGTTCAGTGCTACCATTTCACATACCTTCATTGCTGAAGGCCTTAAAAGTAACTGTCATCACCTGATGACATGACCATATTTAGCTGAATCACCACCAAGCATTGTTTCTCTCCAAATCCAATCTGTTTACCCCTCTCTGTTCCCCTTCTGCAAGTGTTCTTGGGCCCTTTGTCCACTGAGTCTCAGCTGAAAGCATTGGTTCTGATTTCCAAAGAACAAAAACAGAGATATTTTCTGTTCCAAAGAGTAACTTCTGTACTCTATCAGTCACACCTGGTGGGGGAGGAAATTGCTTTACTAGTCAAAGAAACCTTGTTCTCAAGGGCACCATGATGGTAAGGAGAATTACAGGATGTTTGAGGAGGCTCATTTCAAAGTACAGAGATGGAGAGACTTCTGGGTTTTTTTGACTGGGAAAGATATTTGCAACAACATGGCTGGACCTTGAGGATACTATGCTAAGTGAGATAAATCAGACAGAGAAAGACAAATACTGTATGATATCGCTTATATTTGGAATCTAAAAAAACAAAAATCATGGGGACTTCCCTGGTGCTCCAGTGGTTAAGACTCAGCACTTCCAATGCAAGGGGCACAGGTTTGGTCCCTGGTTGGGGAACTAAGATCCCACATGCTACGTGGCGTGGCCAAAAAATGAAACAAACAAACAAACAAACCCAGAACCATGAAAGCAGAGAGTAAAATGGTGGTTACCAGGGATTGGGGGTGGGGAAATGGGAGAGATGTTTAAGGGTACATACTTGCAAAGAGTAGATTAGTAAATCCTGGAGACCTAATACACAATTCAGTGACTGTAGACACGATTGTATTGTAGACATTAAACTTGCTAAGAGACTGTAGTCTCTTAATTGTTCCCAACACTAGCGAAAAGAGAATTATTTGACAGAAGTGTTAGGAAAGGCTACAATGGCAACCGTATTGCAATATAAATGTATCTAACCAATATGTTGTACACCATAAACTTATACAACGTTGTATGTCAAATATATCTCAAAAAAAAGACAAACACACTAGAGTATTTTAACACAGACATGATGAATAAAATTACTTCAGTTGTGTGGAATTTTGTCTTAAAACTGGAGAATGAATATTCAGTAGAATACTGAATATATATTTTTCTTTCTTTAGCAGGCTTGCCTTTTATAGTGGGTTGAATGGTGGCCCTCCAAAAGGTATGTCCACCCAGAACCTGTGCATGTGACCTTATTTAGAAAAGGATCTTTGTAATTAAGGATCTCAAGATGAAATCATCCTGGATTATACAGTTGGGCCCTAAATCCAATGACCAGGGTCCTTTTTTATTTATTTATTTATTTTGGCTGTGTTGGGTCTTCGTTGCTGCACACGGGCTTTCTCTAGTTGCCGCGAGCGGGGGCTACTCTTTGTTGTGGTGTGTGGGCTTCTCATTTTGGTGGCTTCTCTTGTTGCAGAGCACAGGCTCTAGGCGCCCGGGCTTCAGTAGTTCTGGCACATGGGCTCAGTAGTTGTGTCTCGTGAGCTCTAGAGCACAGGCTCAGTAGTTGTGGCTCACGGGCTTAGTTGCTCTGCGGCATGTGGGATCGTCCCGGACCAGGGATCGAACCCGTGTCCCCTGCACTGGGAGGCGGATTCTTAACCACTGTGCCACCAAGAAGTCCCTCCAGTGTCCTTTTTTGAGAAAAAATTGAGGTATAATTGAATATAACATTAGTTTCAGGTGTATAACAATGATTCGGTATTTTTTTAAATAAATTTATTCATTTATCTATTTATTTTTGGCTGTGTTGGGTCTTTGCTGCTGCGCGTGGGCTTTCTCTAGTTGCAGCGAGCGGGGGCTACTCTTCATTGCGGTTCACGGGCCTCTCATTGCGGGGCTTCTCTTATTGTGTGGGCTTCAGTAGTTGTGGTGCACGGGTTTAGTTGCTCCGTGGCATGTGGGATCTTCCCGGACCAGGGCTCGAACCTGGGTCCCCTGCATTGGCAGGCAGATTCTTAGCCACTGTGCCACCAGGGAAGTCCTAACTTATTTATTTTATAACTGGAAGTTGGTACCTTTTGACTCCTTTAACCCATATCACCCACCCCGCCACCCCAATGACCAGTGTCCTTATAAGAGGAGAAGATGTTGTACACCTGAAACTAATACAATGTTATATGTCAACTACATCTCAATTAAACTGAGAAAAAAAGTAAAGAAAAAGAAGAGAAAATACAGAGAAGGCCATGTGAAGACAGAGGCAGAGACTGGGGATGCATCCACCGCCAAGGAATGCCTGGGGCCACCAGAAGCTGGAAGAGGAAAGGAAGGGTCCACCCCTAGAACCTTTGGAGGAAGCATAGCCCTGCCATCACCTTAATTTAGGACTTCAGGCCTCCAAACCGTGAGAGAATACATTTCTGTTGTTTTAAGCTACCAAGCTTGTGGGGTTTGATATGGCAACCCCGGGAAACATAGATGCCACTTCAGACATTTTTCTCTCATCATGGCCATTTAAACTCTATGAGGAGAGGGGCTGAGTCCCTCTTTTCAATGCTTGGCACGTAGTGGGTGCTTAATATATATCAAATGATATGAGATATCAATACCAGTGGGAAATTGTATCGACTCCACATTTCAGTGGTAGGTGAATTGTTTCCCCAATACTGTATGATGTTTATAAAGAGGTTCTATGTGAACGCAAATCTAATGTACAAGAATTAATAAAGAATTAACTTGCTTTGCCAGGTCTGTCTCTTTACTAGAAGAATAGCAATACAGTTGAGCATAGTACTGGGCTGGGGATAGGAGACTTGGCAACTATTCTAACTTTCATCACTGCCTCATGAGCCTCAGGCAAGAGGGTTCACTTCTGTGACTCAGTTTCCCAAGCCATGAAAAGAAAATCCTGTCTCCTTTCTGCCTACTAAGGAGGATCATGGGGCTTCCCTGGTGGCGCAGTGGTTGACAATCTGCCTGCCAATGCAGGAGACACGGGTTCGAGCCCTGGTGTGGGAAGATCCCACATGCCGCGGAGCAACTGGGCCCGTGAGCCACAATTACTGAGCCTGTGCTCCGCAACAAGAGAGGCCGCGATAGTGAGAGGCCCACGCACCGCGATGAGGAGTGGCCCCCACTTGCCGCAAGTAGAGAAAGCCCTCGCACAGAAACGAAGACCCAACACAGCCATAACTAAATAAATAAATAAAAATTAAAAAAAAAAAAAAGAGGATCATGGGGGGCCAGGCTGGGCGGGGGTGGGGAGCCTGTAACGTGCTCCAGCTTAGTTAAGAGAAATATGAAATGGCCCTGCGTTATTTTACTCTCTGGAAACCAGTTTAAAGTTCTGTTCCTGTCTCACTTTCTATATCAGGATTCTTCAACCATTCAGCAGAGTGGAAGACAAAAGCTGCTCAGTTAGTAATCATTATCTCCTTTTTTACAGGTGGAGAAATTTAAGGCAGAAGAGGGTTACATGTTGAAGTCAGCAAAGTAATTCACCAAGAGAATTCCAAAAAGATTCTGAGTCCAGAACAAAATGATTTTGTGGAAACATCTGTTCTCCAGCTGCAAAGGTGGTTTGCTAAAGTGCAGTATTGTTGAAACCATTGTTACTGTAGCAGAAGTCGATCAGGCAATCAGGATTCAGATAAGGCCTGAATTAAGCATTCCAGTGAAGAGATGCTTTTTCATTCTAAAGGTGAGCAGATTTTATGACCTATCTACAACTTTGGCATTTGCAAACTCAGATTAAAAGAGGATGGAGATTCCCTTTGGTCTTTTAAGTCATGAAATTTAAGCAGTGGCCACAAAGAAGGTGGATTATCTTGACTGGCTGAAATAGTTATACTGTATTTGTGAAGGGGACCAAGAATAAACAACATAGCAAACCAGATACAAGGCTCAGTTACTTTTGTTTGGCTCATATCTAGGCAACTGGAGTCAGACACTAATCTAATGACGCAGCTTAACTCAGATGAGGGGTGAGGGTGGGGAGGTGGTGGAGAGATGCAAGTACTGGAAGTGAGACAAGAATGGCAGGATGCAGAGAATTGTTAAAACTGGGTGATGGATATATGGGAGTTCATTACACTATTCTGTTTACTTCATATATGTTTGAAACTTTCCAAAATAAGAAATGGCTTAGTACAGCAAGTGGCTAACCAACTCTGCGAAAGGTTCATATGGTCCTTCATGATTTACTATCTTTGAGACAGTCCTTTGCTAGAATAAAATTGCTATTCTTCTACCCTATTGTCTAAAGAGTACACGTGATGTTGAAAGAAATCATTTATTCAGTAACTTTTTTTTTTTAATTTTTTTTTAATATATATATTTTTTTAATAAATTTATTTATTTATTTTTGGCTGTGTTGGGTCTTAGTTTCTGTGCGAGGGCTTTCTCCAGTTGTGGCAAGCGGGGGCCACTCTTCATCGCGGTGCGCGGGCCTCTCACTGTCGCGGCCTCTCCCGTTGCGGAGCACAGGCTCCAGACGCGCAGGCTCAGTAATTGTGGCTCACGGGCCTAGCCGCTGCGCGGTATGTGGGATCTTCCCGGCCCGGGGCACGAACCCGTGTCCCCTGCATTGGCAGGCGGATTCCTAACCACTGCGCCACCAGGGAAGCCCCTATTCAGTAACTTTTAAAATTTTTAATAAACCTTATGCTGCTTCTTGAATTTGAGAAAGGTTTTTGAAATTATTTGACTTAAGAGTGCATTATGGGACTTCCATGGTGGCCCAGTCGTTAAGAATCTGCTTGCCAATGCAGAGGACACGGGTTTGAGCCCTGGTCTGGGAAGATCCCACATGCTGCGGAGCAGCTAAGCCCGTGCACCACAACTACTGAGCCTGTGCTCTAGAGCCCGCGAGCCACAATTACTAAGCCTGTGCTCCTAGAGCCCGTGCTCTTCAACAAGAGAAGCCACCACAATGAGAAGCACGTGCACCACAACAAAGAGTAGCCCCCGCTCACCACAACTAGAGAAAGCCTGCACGCAGCAACGAAGACCCAACGCAGCCCAAAAAAAAAAAAAAAAAAAAATCCTTTCAGCCTCTTATTCCAACCACTACTGCAGTGACCTTTAAAAAATAAATAAATAAAAGAGTGCATTGTGAATTCAATAAAAGAATTTTTTTGACGGATTAAAAAAAGACAAACTCAGAGATCAGCCCCATTACGTATTAAGCAAGTAGTTTAGCTGCAATAAATTATCCCACATGTCTTGGGAATACTTTTACTCTGAAATACAAAGTATTAGGCTGTTGATGATTATGTTAGCAACAGACCACATTTTCTTGAACCCCATTGGTACAGTTAGTACACAGTTGAAAGAAAGGTGTCATTATATAAAGTTTGAAACAAAGAAAAAATTTTGATCACATAATGTGTCTCTTTTACTGAAAAACTATGGTGTTTAAGCACAAAAATGCCTCTCAAGCTTCAGGACATTCCAATTGCAAGTATTTAGCAATAGTGAACTCATGTGTACCCTATTTACTTCCTTATTTGAAAAATTTTTTCTCCCTTATTTTTTTCAATATTATATTCCTTCTCAGTCTTCCAGAAGGAAGAATTCACTCAAACATTTATTGGGAGCTTTGCTTTAAGTTAGGCACAGAATAAGACAAGTCTTCCTCAAGAATTGCAGTTTTAAAATGGTCTTCAATACAATCTCTCCCTACTCCTGGTTTTTTTTGTTGTTTTTATTGCTTTTCTCTGGTCACTCTCCAGCTGCATTAACTCTTTTTTTTTTTTGGTGCTGATTCTCAATATCTTTATTATGATTACAGCTTTATTGAGATATAATTCACATACAGTTCACTCATTTAAATTGTACAGTTCAATAGTTTTTAGTGTATTTACAGAGTTGGGCAACCATCACCACAATAAATTTTAGAACATTTTCATTGCCCCCCCAAAGAAACCCCTGGGCCCATTAGCATTTCCCCCTAACCCCCTCAACCCTAAGCAACTACTACTCTACTTTCTGTCTCTCTGGATTTGCCTCTTCTGGACATTTCATATGCATGGAATCATACAATATGTGGTCTTTGTAACTGGCTTCTTTCACTTAGCATCATGCTTTCAAGGTTCATTCACATTATAACAGATATCAGTACTTCATTCCTATTTTGGCTAAATAATTTTCCATTGTATGGATAGACCATATTTTATTTATCTATTCATCAAATAATGGACACTTGGGTTGTTTCCACTTTTTGACTATTGTGATTATGCCACTATGAATGTTTACGTATAAGGCTTTTTGGTGGACATACGTCTTCATTCCTCTTAGGTTTTTACACCTAGGAGTAGAATTGTGGGGTCATATGGTAATTCTATGTTTAATATTTTGAGGAACTGCCAGACTGCTTTCCAAAGCAGATCCACCATTTTAGCGTTCCACCAGCAATATAATTAAGGTTCCAATTTCTCCACATCCTTAACAGCATTTATTATTATTATTTTTTTTAGCCATCCTAGTGGGTGTGGTGGTATCTCATGGTTTTAATTTGCATTTCCCTGATGGCTAATGATGTTGAGCATCTTTTCATGTGCTTAATCGTTAACTCTTCAGGTAGACCTGCCAGCTTCCTTTCTAATGAGGGAGAAACATGACTTTGTACCACCACCAAGTTTTTATTGAGTTTCTTTGTGCCTGGATCATTAGAAGGATTAGTGCTTTTTCTTCCGTTGAGGCTCAGCTGCTGCTCCCACATGGTGAATGAAAGGCTTTCTTTGCATTTTTCCAAAGAAGAAAATCCAGGACTGTAGATGTTATATTATCTGAGCAATGCTTGAAGCAAGAAAAATAAGTAAGCTAAAAAACAAGTATTGGGCTTCCCTGGTGGCGCAGTGGGTAAGAATCTTCCTGCCAGTGCAGGGGACACAGGTTCGAGCCCTGGTCCAGGAAGATCCCACATGCTCTGGAGCAACTAAGCCAGCACACTGCAACTACCAAGCCCGCGTGCTGCAACTACTGAAGGCCGCGCGCCTAGAGCCCGTGCTCCAAAACAAGAGAAGCCACCGCAATGAGAAGCCCACGCACCGCAAGGAAGAGTAGCTCCTGCTCACCGCAACTAGAGAAAGCCTGCGTGCAGCAACAAAGACCCAACGCAGCAGAAAAAATTAAAAAATAAAAATAAAAAAACCCCAAGTATTATTGCAGCCTAAGGAAGTGGGGTGGCTTTGTGTTTTAAACTGACATAGTACATATAAGCAAATCTATTCAAAAGGAATACAACAGTCAGGTCCTCATGAGACGTGAATTGACATCTTCATAACTCTTTCTCTACTTAAATATTTATTTAAGTACTGGTTGAGTTAGGAGAGGAAGAAGTATCGGAAAACCAACGGAGTGTCATCAAGTCAGGCTGAAGAAATCGATACTTTAATTTACAAACTAATTTTCTCTGTCCAAATGAAGTCAACTCCAAGGGCTCACCCTAATTCTCTCACCGTGCTAGGATTTGGTTATTTTGTATGTCGCTCTAAAAGAGCAGCTGGGATTTGAGAACCGTTGGTTCTTCAAGTGTCTTCAATAAAACGTTTTTTAAAGCCGCGTCCTTGCGTGCGCAGCTGTCACTGCTTATTGGATTCTCCAGAGAGGAGACCTGAGGTCATTACCGACTGTGAGAGGCTTGAATGTCTGGGGAGGAAATCCGAGGCCCTGCTTTGACCGTTATAGCAAAAAAGTTCCAACCCACCGGCGTTTTCAAATTTACCACGCCCTTTCCCGCCTTCATCTCCAGGGTAACTTGACCACCCAGCCCTAAACCCAAATTTCTGCTGCAGGTTCCTAAGGGGACGCTGACTCCGAGCTCAGCGATCCAGCGGAGAAAACAGCCCGGAGACTCCCGCCACGCCCAGACCCGCCCATCTCTGCTTGGGGCGGAACGGATTCTTTCTCGGCCTTCCAGGCTGCGACGGAGGCCCCGCCCCATTCCCGCCACTTCATTGGCTTTGGTGACCGGCCCCCCGAGTGTCGGCTCCGGATTGGCCGACTCGGCCGCCGCTCGGCGCTCTTCCCGGGGGCGCGCGGCGGGCGTGACCACGCCCCTTACGTCTGGACGCTGGGTCGCCTCGGGAGGCTCAGTATCGCCGCCCACAAGGAGGGAGGGTGGTTGTGCTAGGAGCTGCTATGGTGCTGAATTCTCCTGCAGAGCCGACCCAGACGCGGCGGTCGCGGCCATGAAGGTGAGGGGCCGGTGGGGCCGGGCAGTCTCTCCTCTCCTCTTCTATCCGGCCAGTGCGCCCGAAGTGCCTTCCTTTCGCCTCAGCGGTTACCCTGCCGGCACCTCGGAGAGCTCCGCGGAGGGGGGGGTCCCCCGCCGGCTTCTGGGGCCCTGACCCGCAGGGCGGATGTCGTGGGCTCCCGGACGTTTCCAACTCCCACAGCGCCTCCGTCAGCGAGCCCGAGGCCGGGGGAGAGGCCGGGCCCGCCCGCACTCACGCCTGGTGGGCCCCTCTCCGCGCTGGGCCCTGTCCGCGTCCTCGGGGGCCGGAGGCAGACCCCCTGGTGCTCGCCTCACCCTCCATGCCTTTGCCCACAGCGTGCCCTCTCCCGCCCCGAGTCCTTGAACTGACCCAAATGTCGGGAGCACCACGGGACTGTCGCAGGACGGAAACTGCAGGACGAAGGGAAAAGGAGTTGTGCGGGGAGTCGTGAGGCTGGGGCCCGGCTAACTGGTTAGAAATGTCTCGGGGCGGGGATCCCACCCTGAAGGATCTGTTTGCAGGCTTAACACTGGGGCCGTGACCTAGAGCTCTTAGCAAACCCGTTGTGTCTCCATCGCCGCTAGGTACGCAGCAAGTAATTTGACAGCTTGAGTCTTCAAGGTGGGTGTGAGAGCGTGGGAGCATCATTGAGTGAGAAGTTTAAGGAAGAGGGGGGAGGGGGGAGGTTCTGGCCTGCTTTTGGGAGCTGATTCTCTCAACTTGATCGCTGAGAGTTCTAAAGAGCTCTGGGTACAACAATCAATTCACGTATTGATTCAAACCAAGTGGGATGAGTCATAAGGTGATACTCTTTCAGACATAGATGATTTCATTAATCTCAGTGAAGAGGTGTGATTGGCGTGGGTAAGAAAAATAACAGAGTGAACTGCTAGCTTAAAACTCTACCTTCACAAAGCCCCAAGAAGATATTTTGTTGAGCATTTCCTATGTGTTAGCTAAGAGGGATATATCATGCGTAGAAGTAATTCAAAATACAATCCCACCCTTTAGGAGTTTGCCAACCAAAAGAGAAGAGACATTCTCAAGAAACCACATGATGAGGCAGAATTTGATGTAAGGTATCAAAAAAATACAAAACCCTCAGGAGCAGGAAAGGATTTTTTCTGGCTGTAGGAAGCAAGGAAGATTTTTGGAATAGGTAACTTCTGAACTGGGTTTAAAGTATGAGGATATTCAAAGAGCTTACTTTTTAACTTCCCAGTTCAGCTATAAAATATTTCAACTTAGAATACCTCTTAAAATATCTAAAACTAGCTTTCTTTCCTGAAAACCATCATCCCGCTCTGTGTTAAGATCCAAAAACAAATAAGGGATCTTTATACATAATGCCTCAAAGAATGTCAGTACCTTTATTAGTAAATATTAAATTTGTGACCCATCAAGAAACAAGGTGTAGAAGGAGAGAGAGAATTAGGGGCAAGTACAGTGTTGAAATTTTTTCAGAAGTGTTTTTGAATTTAGGTGGAGGATACTGCTTTCTGAGTTGAAATTTTAGAAACAAAGTTGGATGGGATTTGAAAATATAAAAAGGTATATTTTATGAAACAAAATGCAGACCTAAATAGACATCAGTCTGAACAAGATGACAATTATGAAGATACTGCTTTTCATTTAAGTTTTTGTGAAAACTGGATTCACAAAATTTAGGATTGGGGCTATTTATTAACTTTGTTTCATATTGAAATTGTCTAATTTTGCAGTATCTATAGATTTCTGGGCAGGGGCATTGATTTCTGATGTCATGGAATTCTAACATGTGAATGTTCATCTAAGCAAGTATTAAAATTAAATTAAAATTAAAATTTCAGTGGAATTAAAATTAATTTAAAAGCCAAGCAATCAGATAAGTACATCTTCACACAAACCCAGGAGCAGGAGCTGATTTTAGTATATGTGTAGAATGGGTATTTTCTTTACTTTCTTTCTTTAATTTTTTTTGTCTTTTTTTGTTATTGTTTAGAAACTGTTGTTTTGAAATAGGTTTGTCTCAAAGATTCAAGTAACCGTTTTACCTTAGAGTAGCATCTAATTAACTTCCTGTAACGGATTTAAAAAAAAATCCAAATTAGTGTCTTATGTTAATTTGATTTAATCTTCTTCCTGTTTTCCCATATTTATATTGATCTCACCCTTAATTGTACTAATCATGTTCATTCTTCCAAGCTCAAAACGAGACATCAAGAAGAAAGTAATCTGTTTAACATAATTTCCTTATCCTTTTTTTTTTTTCTCTTTTCTCTGAAAGATGGGGGAGTGATGCTAAGGGTCAAGTATACTGTTTTGTTTTTTAATTTTATTTATTTATTTTTGGCTGCATTGGGTCTTTGTTGCTGTGCGCAGGCTTTCTCTAGTTGCGGCGAGCAGGGGCTCTTCTTCGTTGCGGCGCGCGGGCTTCAGTAGTTGTGGCACATGGGCTCAGTAGTTGTGGTGCACGGGCTTAGTTGCTCCGCGGCATGTGGGATCTTCCCAGACCTTGGATCGAACCCGTGTCCCTTGCATTGGCAGGCGGATTCTTAACCACTGCGCTGCCAGGGAAGCCCCAAGTACACTGTTTTTTGTTTGTTTGTTTGTTTTAAGAAAAGAAAACAAAACCCAAACATGAAGAAGATAACATTTATGATCTCCAGAACACGTTATTTGTAAAAATCAATCAATTTGGCCAAATGTCTTACCTAAAAATATTACATTTTTAAGATTAGCATTTGTTTTTGCATCCTGCTTAATGTCCAAATGGTATGAGAGAAAGAACTTAGGATGTAGAATTTCCTCCTTTGTGGTATATAGCCTGATATTTAGTCATTAAGATCGCAGAGTTCCTGGTGTATTATATTTCAGTTGAAGCAGCAGTTTCAGTAAGAAATCCTTTCCCTTTTTAAGGAACTGTTGCTCCAGTGGCTCTAAATAGGGTAAAGATTTTTGCTTATTATCTTAATCGTTTCTTCTGGTTTGCTTTAATTTCTGTAGGGAAGTTTAACCTAATTGAAATTTAAACTGTAAAACTTACTCTCTTATATCACTGGTACTGAGATTTGAAACATCTTTTCATATTGTTTAACACAAGGACATTGAGTTTTAGCAAACTGAAGGTTGTTCAGAGTTTAAAGACAAAGCTTGTGGTGATTGAGTTCTCTGAAGAAGCTTCCACTGGTGGAAGAATTGAATCCCTGCCTGGTCCTTGTAGCTTCTTACAGCATCCAAGAAAATTAATGTTCTTGAAATTGAAACTTCTAGGTTTATCCTTAAAATAACTGTGTAAAATATTACCGTATTTAATTTAGAGTTGAGGCAAGCAACTCTTAGGAGCTGGCATTATGATTACTGCTGTTTACCTAGTTTAATCAAAAGCAAATGATTTAGACTATGATCATTTAGTTTTTTGCTGTTTTCAAACCCATCAACTTCCCTACTCCCCCTTCTCTCTCTCTCTCTCTCTCTCTCTCTCTGGCTGTCATTTAATCTTCATGGAAATCACTATAGCTTTTCTTAGTCTTCATTCTAGTTTGCCTGGCTACTATTACATTTGGTGTAATCATTAAAAGGGATCACATCCTGATGTAGTTTAGAATAGGATTCAAAGTTTGTAGTAAACTTTTTGTTAATTCTGTAAGTTGAGCATTTTGGAAGTCTCCCCGCCCCAACCCCCAGATATTCTAAAAAGCACATTAGATCTCACACAGACACACACACGCACAATCAAAGACAGCTGAACCTTGAGCCATTTGAAAACTGGCACTCTGCCAAAAAGAAGGCTGGGCTACTGCTCTTGCAAAGAAAGAATGCATTCCCTCTTGCTTTTGTTGACTGAAATGATGATTCAGAATGGGCCTCTATTGTGTGAATCTGACCGAGGAACCCAAGAGAGTGCTTAAAAAATTGGTGGTCTGCTATTGTGGAAATAAGTGTCACAGCACTGGAAACTGTCAGTCCCACTCTCCTGCAAAGTGTTTACATTTGTGGGTCACAGCCCCCTCCCCTCCTCTATACTCCTACAGAGGGGAGGGAATTTCTAATTCATTCTTTAGGAAGGAACAATACAGAAGGAACACGTTCAGCCTTTCTGCTACTAGAGAATGAAGAGGAACTTTTATGTTGGTGATTTTAGCAAAGGAGCTGAACATGCTTGCCTCAGTACTTTCCTGGGACCTTCTCAGATCTATCTTCCTGTGGGTAGGGAAGGGACTCTTGTCAACTAGATGGTAAGCTGCTGTTGGTCAGCAGTGCTGGTGGCTGGGTGGCATGTTATCAAGACCAGTTGGCTGCAGAGCTAAAGGCATGTTCTCCAATTGATGTTACCAGTAAAAAAGCAAATATTTAGATTTCTGTTTGTCTTATTTCTTTACTCAGTTTTAAAATGGGAGTGAGAAAAAAAGGTAGTGTTATTGGCTCCCTAAAATCTTGGTGCACTGTCTTTGAAAAAAACATGAAAACTGGCATTGGATACCAGAATAACATGAAGAGATCTAGGTGTCTGGGGCAGTCCAAACAGGAGGCTTTAGAATTTAATTTCTTAACTGTGGGCCATATAAGTTTTTAATATGAGATCTGGTTCTTAATTGATGCCAGGCAGGCCATGGTTCCATGGCTAATCTACTCAGGAACAGTTTTAGTCTGAGAGGGTGTGTAGGAAAGGGATTAGGTTTATCAAGAAAAAGTCATTTATTTTCAGTAGTCATTGATGGCTAGAAAGTCAACTACAAACACAGCTAAATTCTCTGAACTAGGAGTTTTGTATCAGACATAAGTAGATGGTTGCCTTATTTGGTTATTCTCTATGTTGTTTTTGAACTATATTCATGGTCAAGAGAGGAAATGTAGCCATCTTTACATCCTTCTCACCTCTTGGATTCATGTGGTTTAGTCTGTAGAGTCCTGCTGTCAACCATGGTCCCAAGTAGGGTTTAGAATTGTTAGTCACGTAAGCCCAGGTCATAGCAGAGATCCAGACTTTGGCTTTATTCGTGGAAGGGTAGTAGATTTTTTTTTTTTTTTTTTTTTTTTACAAAGCAAGCAACTGAAAGATGGATGGAGACCTTTATATAAGTAATACACCTCTTTCAAAGTGAGGCATAGCAACAACTCAGTGAATTTACTGCAAATCCAAAAACCAAAGGGCTGTGGATTGTGTACTGTCTGCCTAGGAATTGGATTCACTCAGAAAATTTAGGAGGAAATGGAGTAGTTTGGAAAATATGCTTCAATCTTACTATCAAAATGTGAGCAGAGTGTGAATAAAAAAATAACGGAATGCAGGCTGATTAAACTGGTGGAAGATCTTAGAGGATAGGGACTACGGAAGTAGAGAGAACATGAACTTGGGTCTCTAAAGCTTTTAAGGGGAGGGTGCAAAAAGGGGAAGCTTTTTGGTTATGACCCTACCAGGTACGGTAACTGGGCTCTAAGGAAATATAACAAAGACAGAGAGTCAAGAGCTCAGAGAATAAATTCATGTTCTCCTCCCCGCCCCTTTCCCAAGAGCACACATTCAATAAACTGTTGGGAAAACGCTCTCTTAAATTGTTCCCTAATTGCTTTTGTAGATTCTGTCACTTGAAAAATGGGACTGTTATATCAAGTATTAACAGAAATTTGGATAGATTTGAGAGGAGAAAGGTCAGTATAGGACACTTCAAGCATTATTAGGTGAAGGGCAAGGTAATAGTCCTTAGATAGGGATCCCTGTGCCCTGAGGGACACGCAGAAGAAATTCAGGCAATTGGGACTTTAAGGGAAAGTGCAAGAAGATGAAACATACTAACGGGAGGCAGGGAGATGGACCCTAAGTTTGGAAGATTCATCTTCTGGGTGGATTCTTCAACTTGGAGGTGAAGAAGGACAAAAATAGTTTGCCAAATGGCTTTTTGACAGACCCAGAAATCACTGTCTTTCTCCCAGTATTGGAGAGTTCACCCAAGCAAATATGTAGAGGAATAAGTTGGGAAGTAAGAAATCTGAGCCAAAAAGCAAAGAGCAAATAAAATGAAGGAGGGCACCAAATTTCAGCTTAACTTGCAGGCTAATATGTGGTAAAAGAAAGGAACTGATTGGGGACTTCCCTGGCGGTCTAGTGGTTAAGACTCCGAGCTTCCACTGCAGGAAGGTTCGATCCCTGATTGGGGAACTAAAACATGCGCGTGTGGTGCGGCCAAAAACATTAAAAAAAAAAAAAAAAAAAAAAGTTTTTTTAAAAAAAGGAAAGGAACTGATTTAAGAATCAGATTAAATTGTTAAAAACTCAGCTGAGGCTTTCTGAGCTAATCCTTTCTGAAAGGATTAGGGGAAACCAGAGTGGGAAAGGAAACACTAGAGGCAAATCCCACTACTTGGGGATGAGGGTGTGAAGGGGCGGTACGTACACAGGTAGTGAGGAGCACGTGCGGAGATGTAGGTCCTAGAACTCTAGAGGCACAGGCTTCAGAAGTAACCGCAGCCCCTTCCATTAGGGAATCTGAGTGATTCTCCAGCTGAAATGATGTAGGCAGAAAGGAGAAATCCCCTAGACCGAGCAGGTGTTAACCTTTTAACCTTGACTGTACATTCACATCACATGGGGAATTATAAAAAATTCTGAGGCCCAGGTTGTACCCCAGACCTGTTAAATCAGAATCTTGGGGCTGGGACCCAGGCACCAGTATCTTTTAAGGCTCTCCTGGTGAGTCCAACCACTGTCTTTCTTTTTTTTTTTTTTTTTCTGGCTGCGTTGGGTCTCCGTTGCTGCGCGTGGGCTTTCTCTGGTTGTGGCGAGCAGGGGCTACTCTTCATTGAGGTGCGCAGGCTTCTCACTGTGGTGGCTTCTCTTGTTGCAGAGCACGGGCTCTAGGTGCACGGGCTTCAGTAGTTGTGGCTCGCGGGCTCTAGAGCACAGGCGCCATAGTTGTGGCGCACAGGCTTAGTTGCTCCACGGCATGTGAGATCTTCCCGGACCAGGGCTCGAACCCATGTCCCCTGCATTGGCAGGCAGATTCTTTTTTTCTTTTTATTTTATATATTTATTTATTTTTGGCTGCGTTGGGTCTTCGTTGCTGTGCGCGGGCTTTCTCTAGTTGCGGCGAGCGGGGGCTACTCTGTTGCGGCGCGTGGGCTTCTCATTGCCGTGGCTTCTCTTGTTGCGGAGCATGGGCTCTAGGCGCACGGGCTTCAGTAGTTGTGGCGCACGGGCTCTAGAGCGCAGGCTCGGTAGTTGTGGCGCAGAGGCTTAGTTGCTCCGTGGCATGTGGGATCTTCCCGGACCAGGGCTTGAACCTGTGTCCCCTGCATTGGCAGGCGGATTCTTAACCATTGCGCCACCAGGGAAGTCCAACCACTATCTTAAGGGCAGTTTCACAGGCCTAGGCAGCTCCTTAGCAAGAGGCAGTGACAGCAGCCGCTGTGGTGCAGGACTAAAAATACATGCTCCGAAGTTGGGGAGGTCGAATCACTAAAGAGATCACCTTCATTTCAGCACTGGGGTGCCAGAAAACACAGTCTTAATAGGGGAATGGAAATTAAGTTTTTAAAATATGCTGGATGGGAAAGAAAGGTACATCGAATAAAACTGGTGACTGGGGCTTCCACTTTGAAATTTCTGAACTCTTTCAAGAAAGGCTGGAGTGTTGCAAATGCTACTGTCAGAGGGTAACAGTATACACAGGTGGATTTACCCTTCAGTATGATGCTAGGAATATTCTCTTATTGGGAGATTATTCTCTTATTGGGAGATTTTGTCCAAAATTAAATTTACAGCACTAATGAGGCTGAAACAGATTTTTCAGTGTTTCTTTTTTCCCTCTGTTATGGTCTCTGGCTGATTTGTACCAAATATTAGGTTATACAACATGTTTTTGCCTGGGACAACACTTTGGGAGTTGACTTGGGCTTTGTTTTTAAATTTTTATTTTATAATGAAATGGCTGAAAGAAGATGGAAGCATTCTTTTCATTATTTTCCCTTCTGGGGAATGAAGAGGAAATTCCCTCCCCTTTATAGAAACATGAGGAATTGGATGAAATAGTTACCCTCCAATATTGATGTCTACAAAGAGATTCACTTGTTTTCCCAAAACAAATCCTTCTATTCCCTTCACCAGAGCTGTGTATATTTTCAGCCTAGAATTTTAATGATCATACTCATTAACATGGTTTGAAAATTTGTATCCTTCCTTAACTCTCATTGTAAAACTGATTTCTGAGAGAAAGAACAAAATGTGTAACAGTGCTGCTTTTGAAAGGGAGTATCATTTGAGATTTTTGGCCTGCTAGGTTAGAATATTTTTTACCTTTATTACTCTTTATCTACAAGACACAATTTGAACTTAAAATTTAAGTTCAAAAACGAACAAAAAATTTAATTATGTTGCCTTTAAAGAGGTAACATAAAGAAACCTTTTACAGTTATTTTATTTATTAGTCATAATTATGGAACTAGATGCTGTGGAGGAAAGAAGTTCGGTCCACAAGGAACTTTCACTGAAGTTGAGGAGACAACATCACCCAGGCATCAAAAGGAGGATAAAAGCTAAAAGCAATTTAATTGTTCAGTAGCTAGGTCAGCAGGAAGCTGAAGCTTCTCAAAAACTATACTTCTTTAAACTCCTGGAATGAAAAAAGTTTCTCCTGGTGGTACTTTCTGTAGTTGAGGTATTCCCAAAAAAATATTATGCTCAAATTGAATTTTTAAAAACATTCTCAGTTGTTTTAAGAACTCACTGTTTAAAGCACTGCGGATGATTAATTTTTTTAAAAAATGGCACTGCGGATGAATCCTTTGCTAACAGAACACTCACTTTAAATGAACTATTAGTAAATCTGGATTTTAAAAAATAAATTTATTTTATTTATTTTGTTTTTGGCTGCGTTGGGTCTTCATTGCTGCGCGCGGGCTTTCTCTGGTTGCGGTGAGCGGGGGCTACTTTTCATTGTGGTGCGCAGGCTTCTCATTGCGGTGGCTTCTCTTGTTGCGGAGCCGGACTCTAGGCACCTGGGCTTCAGTAGTTGTGGCTTGCGGGCTCTAGAGCACAGGCTCAGTAGTTGTGGCGCACGGGCTTAGTTGCTCCATAGCATGTGGGACTTTCCCGGACCAGGGCTTGAATTCGTGTCCCCTGCATTGGCAGGCAGATTCTTAACCACTGCGCCACCAGGGAAGCCCCTAAATCTGGATTTTTATGCCTTTATGTTTAAACAAACCATGGCTTAGACCCTGAGGTATATATTTATTTAAAGGTATAAACTATTAATAATAACTTAACCTGACTTTTAAAGACATCACTATTTCTTGAGAATTACAGGGTTTGAAGCCATGTAATACTTAAGTCAGTGACTCTGATGCTTAAGAATGTTTGAACCTATATTGTGGTTTCATATTACTTTACCTTCTCCTTTCCCTACATTTAATATAGCATATTACTTCTGGGTAGTAGCAAGAATGGCCTGATCCTTCTATACCATTCCAAATAGACTTTTTTTTTTTTTTTTTTTTTTTATAAATTTATTTATTTATTTATTTATTTATTTATGGCTGTGTTGGGTCTTCGTTTCTGTGCGAGGGCTTTCTCCAGTTGCGGCGAGCGGGGGCCACCCTTCATCGCAGTGCGTGGGCCTCTCACTGCCGCGGCCTCTCCCGTCGCAGAGCACAGGCTCCAGACGTGCAGGCTCAGTAATTGTGGCTCACGGGCCCAGCCGCTCCTCGGCATGTGGGATCCTCCTGGACCGGGGCACGAACCCGTGTCCCCTGCATCGACAGGCGGACTCTCAACCACTGCGCCACCAGGGAAGCCCCCCAAATAGACTTTTTTTTTTTTGGCCGCACCAGGCGGCCTGTGGGATCTTAGTTCCCCGACCGGGGATCAAACCTGCAGTGGAAGCATGGAGTTTTAACCGTTGGACTGCCAGGGAAGTCCCTCCAAATAGCCTTTTTTTTTCTTTTTTAAAGAACTTGAGCTTTATGTATTTTTTTTTAATAAATTAATTTATTTTTGGCTGCATTGGGTCTTCATTGCTGCGCGCGGGCTTTCACTAGTTGTGGCGAGCGGGGGCTACTCTTCGTGGTGGGGCGCAGGCTTCTCATTGCGGTGGCTTCTCTTGTTGTGGAGCACGGGCTCTAGGCACGCGGGCTTCAGTAGTTGTGGCTCGCAGGCTCAGTAGCTGTGGCTTGCGGGCCCTAGAGCACAGGCTCAGTAGTTGTGGCACATGGGCTTAGTTGCTCCGCGGAATGTGGGATCTTCCTGAACCACGGCTCGAACCCGTGTCCCCTGCATTGGCAGGAGGATTCTTAGCCACTGTGCCACCAGGGAAGTCCCATTATTATTATTTTTTGATGTGGACCATCTCCAAAGTCTTTACTGAATTTGCTACAACATTGCTCCTGCTTCATGCCTTGGTCCCTTGGCCAAAAGGCATGTGGGATCCCAGCTCCCCAGCCAGGAATCGAACCCGCACCCCCCGCACTGGAAGGCAAAGTCTCAACCACTGGACCACCAGGGAAGTCCCTCCAAATAGCCTTTTAAGGTTGTTTAAAAAAAAATTTTTTTTTAAGAGCTCATTGGACAAGCAGTAAATGTTTGACAGAATTAGATAATAAAATAAATGGAACAGTGCCTTTGTTATGCCCTTTTAACTAATAGGACCTCACCTACCTGGACTTCCATTACTTATCACATTATCTAGAGTCTAGAATATGCTTAAGAATTAGGACAAGGGGCAAAAGCTCATTGGTTCCAAACAGTGTAGCTTTATATTTTAAGCATGGGAAAATGCCTTGACCCCTCACTGAAAATGTATTTTTATATACGCTTCTAACAAGCTTGGTTATCAGGTTTATGAATGCAGTAAAAAAGGAGAGACAGGTTGCTAGAGGTAGATATAGTGATAGCAGTGGTGATTCACAGAAAGGGAAGAGATGAGAGAAAAAAACATAAAAGGCAGCATATTAGTTTCAAGCCACTTAGTGGAGTGGCAAATAGCCCTTACACCTCAAAATGTCATTATGATTATCAGGTCATCAAAAATTGTGTTCGGTATTCTCAGTTTGCTTTTTTAAAATATTTTCCTTAATGCTAAATTAATATATTCCTTATAAAGATTTGGAAAGCAGGGGAAAACTCCAGAAAACAAATTATACGAGATATACATGAAAACCTAGAGAGCACTTCAGTTGGCATTTTGATGTTTTCCCAGTCATTTTTAAAAAATCAAAAAAGTTTTCACATGCCATAGTTTATTATGCCCAGATACAAATGAGAGGACAGAAGTTTAATGAAATTAAGTAATTTGAATTTATATTCTTTCTGCTAAATGATAGCTAGGAAAATCTGCCTCAGCCTATAGAACGGTGCTGTAGTCAACAGTCTAAGGTTGCCAGATAGAATACAAGACACTCAGTTAAATTTGAATTTCAGATAAACAATGAACAGCTTTTTTTGGTGTAAGCATATCTTAAATATTGCACAACACTTACTTCTATCTAGTCATTTTTTCTCTGTGTGCATGCACGTGTATCTCTAAGCGTATGTGTGTTTTTTGTTGTTTTTTTACGAAATTGGGTTCATATTGTATCTTCTCCTTTTGTTAACAATATATCATGAGTATCACCAAAGCCAAATATTCTTTGTAAATACCAGAAAATTATCCACTTCCAAATAGCTTAAAATTTTGATGCTTAAAAGAATAATCTCGAAATTATTTAGGGCTAACGTGCCTCTCCAGAATGGCATTCCCCGAGAATCCCAGAGAGCCCAGGTTCCAATCAGCTTTAAACTGGTGCCTATTTTTGTTCCTTTTCAGGCGGGTGCCACGTCTATGTGGGCTTCGTGCTGTGGGCTGCTGAATGAAGTCATGGGGACTGGAGCTGTCAGGGGCCAGCAGTCAGGATTTGCAGGAGGCACTGGTCCATTCAGATTTACACCGAACTCTGATTTTTCCACTTACCCACCAGCACCTACAGAAGGGCCTAATATAGTTTGCAAAGCCTGTGGACTTTCATTTTCAGTCTTTAGAAAGAAGGTGAGTTGGATGAAATGTTACATACAAAAAAACACATGTATCAGAATTCTTGATTGTATGTTATTTTGAGTACTAATGAATATTCATTTCTTCTTATACAAATATCAGAAAGTTAGTCCTAATAACCATTTCCCATTTAGAAAAGTACTGAGTTGCAGAGACTGTATCACTGCTCAGGTTTTCTGACTAGACATTGTCACTTCTCATGTTGCTCAGCCATCCTTTCTCCTGGACTCTGACCTGTTCGTACACTTTGATTCTTATGTTCTGAAGCAAGAGATTTAATTAGTCTGCAGTTTTGTTCAGAGAAGATTTACTATAACTTTGATCTCAAGTTTCAAAAAATGTATCCCCACCCACATTAACTCAAGTGAAGAAATGAGTATATTAACATTAGCTACTGTTTAAAGATTCAACATGCAAAATAACGGCTAAAACCGTTATTTTCTTTAGGACAGAAAGTTGTTCTTTCTGAGAACCATCATATTGCTGGGCCATCTCCCAGGCTTGTCAATTCAGTCCTTTGAAATACTTAACAAACAAGGTGTTAGCTTGTGGGAACAATGCCCGTGTCCCCTGCACTGGCAGGCGGATTCTTAACCACTGCGCCACCAGGGAAGCCCGCAGTCCCCCTTCTCTTTAAATGGGGAAATTTTCACATAGGCAAAGGGCAGGAAGAGAGTTTGTGGTTGTGCTTTCTGCTCTGTGTGGTTCAAGTCAGCTCTGTTTTGCTGATTACGTTTGCCCAAAGGGGTGGAAAGGTTTTAATTCATTAACACTAGAGTATGTTTTTCTTAAAGGTCTGTATTCGAACTTCTGTGACTCCAAACTGCCTCAGCAGTGACTGTTTTGATTTTCACCGCTTTTAGAACACGAAAATGCCCATGGGTCTGGTGCCATGGGGGACTTCATAAGAACTAAAATTTAATTTTATTAGAAGGCAAAAGGAAAACTAGTGCCTTCACAATGGCTTATATCTGGCTCTCATTAAATGCTTCTTTCCTGTTTCTTCAGCATGTGTGTTGTGACTGCAAGAAAGATTTTTGCTCCGTTTGTTCGATCTTACAAGAAAATCTCCGTAGATGTTCCACTTGTCACTTATTACAAGAGACAGCCTTTCAGCGCCCTCAGTTAATGCGACTGAAAGTGAAGGATCTACGGCAGTATCTCATTCTTAGAAACATACCGATCGATACCTGTCGAGAGAAAGAAGACTTGGTAGATCTGGTACTGTGTCACCGTGGGCTGGGCTCTGAGGACAACCTGGACACGAGCAGTCTGAATTCCTCAAGGTCCCAGACTTCTAGCTTTTTTACACATTCATTTTTTTCCAACTATACAGCCCCATCTGCTACCGTGTCTTCCTTTCAGGGAGAGCTTATGGGTGGAGACCGGACCTTAGGATCTGGAGTACTGGCACAGGTACGAGGGTGTAATTACCCTGAGGGCCTGGCATGTTGTCTGCTTTCGGCCAGTATGGAGGGGCTTTAGGGCTGAAGACTCCTTGCTGAGCCGGGGTTCCACGTGCTGCTGAGCTCTGCACTTGCAGGCTCTCCTGATGTGAGGCTCCAAGCTCAGATGCCGCCTGAAGGGCCCAAAAAGAGCTCATCAGTCTCTTGACCTTAGTTACCTCAGTTTCCCTATCTTACATAGTTAAATACTAGCTGTCGAAATAATGACTGTCAAATGTAGCATATAAACGTTTGCAGGACTATTTGTGTGTCAGTGACCGTGGAAACTATAAGTTAACCTAATGCCCAGTTGCCTTGCTACCGTAAAATTGTTCTAATTTAGATATTGGGAAACAGCCATCTGAATTAGTGACAGGATATGGTTATTTACTCATTGCAAAGAAACGCCAGTGCAGAATGTTGTCCCAGTGAGGTCCTTGGGCATACTAATTGAATAACATGCCAAGTCTTGTAATTAATACTCAATTTGTATATATGAATGATTCTAAAATGCTGAAAGAATTGTTTTGAACATTTATTTCCACATTTAATTTTCTCCTCTGAGGAAAGAGGTTAGAAGCAGAGGGAAATGTGGTCTAGTTGCTTTCTAAATAGTCATCAATTAGATAAGCCCAAGCTAGAAGTTTTATTATTTTCCCAAATGGCAGCTGGCATAATTATGATGCAAAGATAAGACACATCTGACTTTTGTGTCACTTTTGGGTATATGACACCACTTGGGAGATGTGGGTCTTTGGATGATACAATATGGTGTTTGTGAACTAGTGGGGTGGAATACTTGAAATTGGGCATTGTCCTAGGCTTTCTGTTCTCCTTAAAGAAAAGAGTATCTGATGGTTGAGAAATTTCTGAAAACTAGAAATAGCATCAACCATCAGTGAATTAGTCTAGAAAGCATCGTTTGGAATTAGAATGTCTAAGCATGAGGTAGTAGGATTGAGATCTTTGAAATCGATACCCTTGACACTAGGGCTGATCTTAGAGCTTTAGTTTCTACCTGCATCTTAGAGGCTCCAGTTAAACCAGCCAGCTGCAGGTCCTTTGCTAAGGACACAGTGCAATTCCATACACTTTTGGCTTTGACATTCTGTGATGGGACCTTCTTAACTTCTGGGGAGTTAATACTATGGTTAGATTTTACAAATTCACACACACATAGGAATTTGACTTTTGAGATAACTAGGGAAGGTAAATTGTTTATGGAATCATGTGGTGCCCAACTCCTTGGGAGGGGCAGCCGCACTCAGGATCCTAGGAAGGTGTGGAGTATGCCAGGCATTAGGGTCATTCTTGGGGAGGATCTATTGGAAGGGTTTTCTCCAGTGATAAATATGGGTTGGTGCCATTAGGAAAATGATTCCTGACCTAATACGCATTATGTGTGCAGGTGCGAAGTGAAATAGCTTCAGCAAACACAGAAGATGATGAAGAAGATGATGATGAAGATGATGACGATGACGAGGATGAAGAAAACTTGGAGGAGCGGGTGAGACTGCCTATAACATTTGGTTTCCCTGACACGTCACCTTGGTAGGCAGGGAAGATGCCCATGTGGACTGTCGCTAGATTGATTAGCACAGGATGTTTCTTCTGGTTTGAATGCAGCACAATATATAAAACACTTCAAGAACCGGTGAGAAGTCTGGGGAGAATATCCAGGGCCAGTGATGACTGTAGGGTGAAGGCAGCATGCTATTTTCCTTGCTGGATTTGCAGGAACAGAGGTAATGGACACACTCTGTGATTTCAGACATCTGGCCTCGCTAAGAAGAGAGTGAGAGCTTCTCTGTCTGACCTGTCAAGCCTTGAAGACGTGGAAGGGATGAGTGTGCGCCAGCTCAAGGAAATCCTGGCTCGGAATTTTGTCAACTATTCTGGCTGTTGTGAAAAATGGGAGCTAGTAGAGAAAGTAAACCGGTTATACAAAGAGAATGAAGAAAATCAAAAGTCATGTAGGTTTATTTTTCCTTTGTTTCCCTGTAGTAGCTTTCTTTAGGCCTTTCAAAACTGGCCTGTTTCTGTCAGTTAAGTCCACTTTATTTTTGAGAAACCTATGTATCCTTTTATTGAGTGTGAATTAGTTATATAAACCTGCTTATAGATCTGTTAAGCAGTAAGTTCATTATGTGATGTTGGCTTTGAGATCACCATTGCCAAAGAGTTAGATAATCTTTTGTTCAGTCTGGTTTTTCTGGTCATAATTTGTTAGAACTCTAATGAAACTCCTTGTATCTAAAAAAGGCTTGTTTTCTCACTAACCTGTCTGGCAGGCCAGTACTGAGGATTTAAAAGCTACCATTGAGATAATCAAACAGTGGGGGGAAAAAATTCCCTAGAGCCAAGATGTTAAGTAGTTCTTAGCATCAAGTATCAGTAGGTTTCTTTGTTAAGTCACAAAAAGCTAAGGTTAAGAACTTCTGAACTATTTATTGATGGAGCATGGAGCAGAAATCCTCAGCTGGTAACAGGGCCAAGCCACAGAGCATTTATAGGCAAGAAAAAAGAATTCAGGGCTTCCCTGGTGGCGCAGTGGTTGAGAATCTGCCTGCCAATGCAGGGGACACGGGTTCGAGCCCTGGTCTGGGAGGATCCCACATGCCGCGGAGCAACTAGGCCCGTGAGCCACAATTACTGAGCCTGCGCGTCTGGAGCCTGTGCTCCGCAACAAGAGAGGCCGCGATAGTGAGAGGCCCGCGCACCGTGATGAAGAGTGGCCCCCGCTTGCCGCAACTGGAGAAAGCCCTCGCACAGAAACGAAGACCCAACACAGCCATAAATAAATACATAAATAAAAATTAAAAAACAGGAGCTGTTGTTTAAAAAAAAAAAAAGAATTCAGTGGTGTTCAGACTGACAAATATTATGTTCTTATCTAGAAAACAGTCCTCCCATCATTAACGTGTATCATCTTGAGTTTTTTCTTTAAAACCTGGTTATAATACAGCATTTGTTGATAAACAGGTTTATGCCCAGAATATGCAGATAGTATTTTGGCACACCTATTTCTTTTCTTTCTTTTTTTAAAAAATACATTTATTTTTGGCTACGTTGGGTCTTTGTTGCTGTGCACGGGCTTTCACTAGTTGTGGAGAGCGGGGGCTACTCTTCGTTGCGGTGCGCGGGCTTCTCACTGTGGTGGCTTCTCTTGTTGCGGAGCACGGGCTCTAGGTACGTGGGCTTCAGTAGTTGTGGCTCGCGGGCTCTAGAGCACAGGCTCAGTAGTTGTGGCACACGGGCTTAGTTGCTCCGAGGCATGTGGGATCCTCCTGGACCAGGGCTCAAACCCGTGTCCCCTGCATTGGCAGGCGGATTCTTAACCACTGTGCCACCAAGGAAGTCCCACACCTACTTCAAAGATGATGCAACAGTAGCAGATACAGGCATCTTAATCATTGGAGCCTACAGAGGCTCATCTGTTATCTTATTCATGGATCCTTTCTCCCCACTCTCCAGTAATGGTATGGGCCAGGAACTAGGACCCCAGATGACAAGATTCTCTTGACACGACAGTGTTTATTTCCTTAAATCCAGGAACTATTGGCTTTTCAAGCTTGAATTCCTGTTTGGTTCTTTCTAACCTTCTTCATGATTCCCATTAATGCCTTCTGTGACCTGTAGAAAGGGAAGCCTCACTGTCCATAGCTCTATGGCCAAATCTCAGGCTGCAATGAACTTTTTAAACTCATTCTGAACCTTTCTTATTCAGAACCAGAACGTCCCATGCCTTTTGAGTTAGACAAACTCCCAACAGTACCATCGTAGCCAGAAACACAGATGAATTTTGAGATGATTCCAAGGCTCAGGGGGTGCCGTCCCTCAACTACAGGCTACTTGATGTATGACTCTATAACTTTCCCGTCGGTGTAGAAATAAAGCTCCTCCTCCTACTAAGATGAGGCTCTGGAGCCTGTGACTTTCCCAAGGCCACACAGTTGGGCTGGAAATTCGAATCGTGTTCTGACTCTGAGGCCCATATGTAGGACAGCCTAGGGCTTCTTCATTTTTATTTATAGAAGTAAGCTATCACAAAAACCTTGTATTATATACAGATGTAAAATAGAATTAAATAGGGGCGGGGGCGGGAAAAGAAAACGAATTAAATAGCTAACATGTGTTAGGCACTTCATCCCTGGTCCTGAGATAAGTATTTCTCATTTATTCTTCACAAAACCCTACGAGGTGTAATTATTGCCATTCCTAGTGGAAGGAATCGATGTGCCGAGAAGCGGGGACTATTTCTCTTACAGTGGGGTCACTCTGGGTCACTCAGAGGCTGTGTCCGCAGCCCCAGCTCTCTGTTCCCTTTCAGATGGCGAGCGGCTGCAGCTGCAGGACGAGGAGGACGACAGCCTGTGCCGGATCTGCATGGACGCCATCATCGACTGCGTCCTGCTCGAGTGCGGGCACATGGTCACCTGCACCAAGTGCGGCAAGCGCATGAGCGAGTGTCCCATCTGCCGGCAGTACGTGGTGCGCGCTGTGCACGTGTTCAAGTCCTGAAGCCGAGGACCCCCCAAGCTCGATCCCAGACGTTTCAGTGCACAGAAGGGACTGGAAACTTCCTGTTCAAAATTTGAAGCTATTTTTTAAAATTATTTTCACAACTAACTGGGGACGGGAAAGATTCATCCTAAGTTGGTCCATGCCGTATGCCTGTCAGCTGGAGGACTGGCTCAGTTTCCCAGTTTCTGCTGGGCTTCTTCACACATCTCTGATTACTAATCGCTGAAGTCAGACTGCTTATGGCATCAGCTACTGTTCTCTTTGGAGGACATTTATCCTGGTCTCTTATTTCTCCTTCATCCTATTTTTAACTTTAACTACTCAGATGTTTGAAACTTCTGCTCTCTTTGGATGAGGTCACTGTCTGCAAATGGCCGATATGGTACACGCCGAACAGGGGCACCTCTGAATGTTCATTTTATTAGTCATGTATATTTTAAATGCTACTATTTGATGAATGTAATTTTCCACATTGTTGCTATTTCTGCGTTTAAACGTAATTGGGAACAACTGACATTCTATAGTCAACTGCCAGGGCCTGAGACTAAACATGTCCATTTTTGTTCAGGTACAGCTTTTTATAGCAAGGGCTGCATCTAGCTTCCTTCATTAGAGAAGTGTGTGTGTTAAATTCTTTATTAACGTGTAATCAGTTTACACTGTTTTATATAGTGAAAGTGTATTTTCAGTGCTACCCACTAGCTAGTTTGAACTTTAGGAATAAAATTAGGTTTTAAAAAATGCTTTTGTTTACATTTGTCCTGGTCAGTTCCTAATTTACTTCGGTACAGCATGAATGGGTGTCCAGGCCTGGTCTAGCACATTCTTCATGAGAGAAAGGAGCACCTTCAAAGATGTTGTACCTGTCTACCTTGGCTGCTAATTTACCAGTAAATTTAACTACATGTTTGCCACATACTGTGACCAGGTATTGTGCCAGATGCTTTATGGTTACCTCCAGCATTCTGAAATAGATATTGCCTCACGTCACAGATGGGGAACTCGATATCTGAGAAGTTAAAGAACTTGTCGAAAATCTCACAGTTAAAAAGTCACCGTAGGGAATTCCCTGGCGGTCCAGTGGTTAGGACTCTACGCTCTCACTGCTGAGGGCACTGGTTCAATCCCTGGTCAGGGAACTAAGATCCCATAAGCCGTGTGGTGCAGCCAAAAAAAAAAAAAAGTCACCACATCAGAATTTGAACCTAGCTCTGATGACACTGTTTTTTTCTTAACTCTTCTAATACCACAACTGAGAAACCTGAGACATTAGCTTATGCTAAAAGGTTCTTGGGACATTAATGATCTGAAATCTCTTTTCTTTTAGGTCCAGCTCTAATCAGGGTGGTTTTTTGGTTTAGTTGAGACCAACTGTGGATTCATTCCCACGCCTTGTGGGCAGGTATGTTTTTAGGAAACTACGTAACTTCTTGGCTGAGTCCTGTAGGTTTTTTATCTTCTGACTCTGCAGTGGATAACACATGCCTTCAGGTGCTCAGGGTCCAGAAGTCAATCAACAAGACCTGAAAATTACAGCAAAGGAGGTAAACAGTCTTGCCCCGCTGTGCTTAAGGCAGAAAGTTTGGCTAGCTGTGAAAAAAGAGTTGCCTTTCTACATTTTCTGGTTTTGAGTGTCAGAGCATGTAAATCAAAGCCTTGTGGATATTCTCAAATACCTTTCTCCTCTGCTTGCCTGAAGAGCCCAGGGTGGGTACTGGCTACAGTTCACATGGACAGTAAAAGCTCAGCCCCTGCTGAAGCTTTAGGAGCACTTAGTCTGTACTTCTCCTGAGACAGTGAACTCCAGAAGTTCAACGTTCCCCACAAATCCCTAAATTGGTGGAGAGAAGTCTTCAAATCCAGGCCAGTGGGTGATGGTAAACACACCGAAATAGAAGCTGAGCAGCAGGTGTTGGTGTATCTTAAATTAGAAAATTGAGATTTATTTGCTCATAGTCTTAGCTTAGAACAGCTTGTTTACTGTTTCTTTTAGGACTTATATATAGTTTCAGGTGCTTGTTTCAGCAATGAACAAAAACTCTTAATGGTGGATCTTCTTAGGTAGCATTTTGAAATAACCATGGCTCAGTGATAAGCCAACAAATTTTTAGCCTAATAGGCTCAACACTTAGAATAACTGAATTGCAAGGGACTAACTTATCTGGCAGAGGGCAAACATTCCTACCTGGAATCTGCATTTTCTAGCTGCATGCCATGCCTCTTTTAATTTTCTGAATAGGTCATCTATCATATGGATGAAATTCTGGACGTTCACAATGGAATGCAATGACGTCTCTTTGTCCTTGTCCTCACAGGATGGAAGAATGTCATTCCATGTTTTGGATGGGCCGTGGTGCCTGCCTTTGTAAAGGCCAGGGTGCCTAGAGGAAGAAGGGTTACGGCCTCCCCTCTTCCTGGGTTAAGAAGCTGTGATCTCACACAGGAAGTGGTCCTTCTGGTTTATGGTCCTTCCATTGCTTCATCAGATACAGTGTGTGGGCTCAGAGCAGCTGTTTGCAGGCATCTAGCTTGCCCTGGCCTCATCTAAAGCTCATTTTCGAAGGAATCCGTCTGTTTGACACACCGTGGTGTATCCTTACGGTAACTCCGGCTGCTCAGCCCTGGCAGCCCTTCCTTCACCTCCTCTCTTGGCCGACCTGTGTGCTCCTGGAAACATTATGGGGGAAAGAGGGCCCTCTAATGCCGAGATTCCACTTGAAAACCACTGTCCTCCTTCAACGGTTCCCAAGGGAGAAGATGCCTTTATTGGACATCAGGGTAGCTCTTAACTCGGAGGCTCACAGCACTCAGGCTGCCAGGAAAACTGCAACTTGACCTCTTGTGTGGGCGCTCCACGATGAACGATCAGGCTTGCAAAGGTAAGCCACATTTTTGTAAATAAACCACAGGGTGTTAAACTAATCTTAACCTCTTTTAAATGCATCTCCTGAGTTAAATTCTGGGGTGCAACAGCTTCAGATGTCTCCAATTTGAGTCAGAAAGTATCTCTGGATTTAAATTAATAGGCGGTGGCACAAACTAGATGGGATGTAAAACCATTTCACCGTGGCAAAAAAAAAAAAAAAAAAAAAGGATGGGGGGCAGGGGCAGTATGAAACTACCATAGCAGGAAAGGCTAGTCCCATGCGTCCCAAGTCTGATGTTGCTGTTGATGACTGAGGAAGGAAGCTGGGTTATCTTCATTTTCAGATGACTAGAGCAGTTGTTCCAGTATAAAAATCCTGTGATCTAAAGTCTACTTCTCACTGGTTTCTATGTCTGCCACCTGGGGAAGTTACCACCTAACCAGGTGCCTCCAGCACCCCAGCCCCAGGTTACCAGTGCAGGATGTGGCCTCCTTGAGTTGCGTCCAGTGGCGGCTGAGGAGATGAACCCCTGTCCCCCTTTGGCAGTGGAAATGCCAAGTGGCTGTGGAAGTTATTTTATACAGGTGTGGTCAGCAGCACCCAAACAGGTAAGCCACCCTGCCCCTTAAGGCAGTTCGTACCTAATTCTTACACATGGACATTGGTGTAGCATAGTTCTTTCCTGTTATCTTTATTAGCTACAAACAGCAAGATCTCTTTCTGAAAATGGAAAAAACACGTACCAAGGGGCTGGCGCATTTCTCAGATGAATAAGAAATTATACCTTGTTTGCCTTCAAAACAGTATACACTGGCGTCGAGACTACTGCCTCTGGACTTCCTAGTCAAATTTCTAGTGCACCCCTAGAACAGAAACCCTCCAAGTCCAAGAGTGGTTTTTTTTGTACAATTGTTTATACAAATTCAACAAAGGTAAAACCGCGTCAGGGAAGGTCTAGGAAAACACCACCTTACAACAATGGCACTTATGAATGCATAACTTTACAACTAGGAAACAGCCATGTTATAAACCTTAAACGAGAACTCAACTCACACTTCAGAGAGAAAAAAGGAAAAGAAAGGCTATGCTGGATCATTTATTCAACTTCTTGACTCACTGTATAAATTAGATCTGTGTAGAGTACAAGAGCTCATATGCGGGAGCAAAACCCTCCTGAGTGCAAAGGCTGAAGTCTGAATTTTAAAATTTTGAGAGAAAGGTGAATTCTATACAGAGGAAATTTAGCAAAGTGTCTCACTTTGACTAAAATTTACACATATCCACAACATGCTTATGTAACTTCTTGACATACAAAGCAGGCTCTCAACTTCCAGTTAGACATGCTTTTAACTGGAAGGTCTTAGCCTGTTTTGCCAGATCTGGGCACGTGTGTAAATGGATTCATATGAAGTACAGGTTAAGTTCTCTCCTACCTTAAGGAAACCAGGAAAGTTGGCAATCTCAAAACAATAAAAACACTGGTATGCATTCAAACCTTGCATAAATAACTTTTAAACAATTTGTACAAAAATAGTTCTGCATAATGTAAGATGTAACAAAACCAAACAAACAAACATGTCAAGACGGCAGCTGTGGTGTGTGGTCCATTTTATGTTGACACCAAAACCCCCAAAGTTGCCAGGAATAAGGTGTCCAAAACAAAAAACACCACCACCAAAAAAAAAATTCCTAAGCTCATGCTTCCAGTAAGAGAATTTCTCCCAAGTCCATCCTCCTCTCCGACAGGAATGTCTTCTTGGTAAAGGCTGCCTTAGAAATGGTCCAGAAAGCAGTGCAGTTTTGTTTCAGAAAGACCAAAGGAAAGCGCCTGACTCACTCATCCCCAAAATGGTGGCGGACTGGCTTCTCCCTCAGCGAGACTTGCAAAATGGAATCGTTCTGTGGTCTGTTGTTCCAAGTTCCAAATTGAAAATAAAAGCCCTAGTTTTTGTAAAGTCTTTTACCCTCCCCTGCCGCGTCCCCTCCCCTCACCCACCCCATATTTACATACTTGTCCTTGGACTAACTCAGTTTTTGCAGGAGTTTTTCTTCCACTTGCCCGAACTGGACACTAACAGACATTTCAGCTATGAACTGCTCACAGCCTTCCTTGGTAACTTGCTTGCAGTACCTCAGGTCAATATGACAGATATTCCCACACCGTTTGAAGAAGGACAGGCACTGGTCAGTGACCTTATTGCAGTCTGCAGGGAAGAGGACACAAGGTGAGGTGGAGGAAGCGTGGAGCCGAGGGCCCTCCCCAAGCCCCAGGCACTCAGCAACAGAGCAGCAACTGTCCTTGCTGGAAAGCTCTCTTCAAATGCAGAATGGTTTCATCTACCACTTACAGAAGTTTCATATATGCTTGAAAAGCATCCACACATTCCAAGTGAAATTGCTTAGACTCTTACCCCATGGCCGCCTCTTATATGTATATATTCTCACATCAGTAGGTCCTGTCTATGTTGTTTTATAAAGATAGGATCACACAATATATGAAAATAGCTTGCTTCTCATGTCTACTCTACTGCTGAGAACACCTCTCTCTGCAGGTTCTTGTACGCTGTCTGCTTATTCACAGGGGAGAAGTGCTGGGGGAGTGAGGACACCTGTAAGGTCATCCTGGGATCCTCCCACTCCCCTGGGCACCAGCCCTTTAGACGGAGGCCCCGTGTGCTTGCCCGCCCTCTGTGGGACGTTTACCTCAAACCTATGCAGGAGACCAATGTGCTTGAAGGGGCCGGAGAGATTCTGTCCACAGGGAGCAAAACCAGAATTCAGAACCCTCCACCATGCCCTCACCGGTAGATGTGCTCTTCAACCGAGTATTTCTATCAATTTGGACTTTGCTTCTGTAGCACTGTTTGTTTTCTTTTAGAACTGAATCCTCAGTCAACGGGCTGCAACGCCAGCTCGCATCCAACTGAGGCTGAGTCCCCACCCTGAGCCCAATGATTCCTTCATCTCAGTGGTATATTAAGCTGGAGACCTTTCCTCATCATCACTAAAATTGGTTGTGTGGGGAATATTATGGATAGGCCCATGATGGGTTAAACAAAGTCTGTTTAAGAGTGAAAAATAGATGTCCAATGAAAGGACAATATGGGTTAAGAATTACAAACCTCAGGGCTTCCCTGGTGGCGCAGTGGTTGATAATCTGCCTGCCAATGCAGGGGACACGGGTTCGAGCCCTGGTCTGGGAAGATCCCACATGCCGCGGAGCAACTAGGCCCGTGAGCCACAATTACTGAGCTTGCGCATCTGGAGCCTGTGCCCTGCAACAAGTGACGCCGCGATAGTGAAAGGCCCGCGCACCGCGATGAAGAGTGGCCCCCGCTTGCCACAACTACAGAAAGCCCTCGCACGAAACGAAGACCCAACACAGCCAAAAATAAATAAATAAATAAATAATCCTTCCCTCTTAAAAAAAAAAAAAAAAAAAACTACAAACCTCAAACCATGTGGCCTATACCTCACAACAAAAATTCTAGACAGATCAAAGCATTAAATTTTTTAAAATGATACTTATGGAAAAGAAGTAAAAATATCTCTGCTTGCAGACAACATGATCTTAATGCGATAACTCTAAGGATTACACACACACACACACAAAACTAATTCAGCAAAGTTAGCAGGATATAAAATCAACACACAAATATTAGTAGCATTTCTAAACACTAGCAATGAACAATCTGAAAGAAAATTATGAAAATTTCATTTACAATAGCATCAAAAAGAAAACATTTAGTAATAAATTTAACGAAGAAAGTGAAAGAATTGTACACTGAAAACTAAAAACGCTGAAAGAAATTAAAAGATATAAATGGAAAGACAGCCGATGTTCACGGATTAGAAAACTTAATATTAAAATGCCAGTATTACCCAAAGCAGTCTACAGACTCAATGAAATTGCTATAAAATACCAAAAGCGGTTTTTTTTTGCAGAAAAAGAAAAATGCATCTTAAGAATCATGTAGAAATTTAAGGGACCCTGAATTGCCAAAGCAACCCTGAAAAAGAAAAATAAAGTCAGAGGACTCGCACTTCCTGATTTCAATACTACAAAGCCACAGCATGTGTTACTGGTATAAGGACAAACATATACACCAATGGAATAGAACTGAGAGCCCCAAAAATAAACCCTCAAATGGTCAAATGATTTTTGATGAGATGCCAAAACAATTCAGTGGGGGAAAAGACAGACTTTTCAACAAATGGTGCTGGGAAAACTGGGTATCCACATGGAACAGGATGAAGCTAGACCACCCCCCCCATCACACCATATACAAAAATTAAGATTATTCAAAGACTTAACATAAGAGCTAAAACTATGAAACTCTTAGAAGAAAACATGGGAGATCTTCATGACCTTGGATTTGTCAACGGTTTCTTAAACATGACACCAAAAGCACAGGCCACAAAAGGGAAAAGACCGAACTTCATCAAAATTAAAAACTTTTGTACAAAGGACACTATCAAGAGTGAAAAAACAACACAGAGAATGGGAGAAAATATTTGCAAGTCATGTATCTGTTAAGGAATTAATATCCAGAATATATAAAGAAATCCTACAATTCAACAACACCACAAACAACCTGATTAAAAAATGGGCAAAAGACGTGAATAGACATTTGTTCAAAGAAGATACACAAATGGTAAATAAGCAAACGAAAAGATGCTCAGTATCACGAATCATTAAGGAAATGCAAGTCAAGACCACATTGAGATCTTCATATGCATTAGCATGGTTTTCACTTAAACAGACAAACAAAAACCCCCAAACCCCAGAAAATGTTAGTAAGGATGTGGAGAAGTTGGATCCTTTGCACTGTTAGTAGGAATGTAAAACAGTGCAGCTGCTCTGCAAAACAATATGGTAGTTTCTCAAAAAAAAGTAAACACAGAATTACCATGTGATTCAGCCAGTCCATTTCTGGTTATATACCCAAAGAACAATGAATTTATACACCCATGTTCACAGCAGCATTACTGACAATAGCCAAAAGACAGAAGCAACCCAAGTGTCCATTAGCAGATGAATGGATAAATAAAATGTGGTGTATATATAATAAGCCAGTCCCAAAAGAAAAACTACTGTATGGTTCCACTTATGTGGGGTACCTAGAAGAGTCAAATTCAGGGACAGACAGTAGAATGGTGGTTGCCGGGGGCAGGAGAGGAAAGGGAGTGAGGAGTTAGTATTTAGTGGGTACAGAGTTTCTGACAGGGTGAAGAAGAGGTTCTGAAGACGGATGGCGGCGGCTGCACAACTACATGTCCGTACTTAATGCTAGTGAACTGGACACTTAAGAATTGTTAAAATGGTAAATTTTATGTTATGTGTATCTTACCACAATAAAAAAATTTTTTTTAATTTAGAAAGCTGGAGAAAAGGTAACAATTCACTAGACTTGAGAAAGCTTAACCCCAAACTGGCTGAAGGAAAAGCAGAGAAGCAGATTTCGTCTACAGAAGACCTCAAAGGTACAGGTACTGGAAGCAACAAGTACAACGAAAGTGGGGCTAAAGATGGGGTTAGAGACAGAAGGACTGGTTGAAAATCTATTTAAGGAGCAGTAAGAGGCTGAAACTCCCTTCCCCAGCAAAAGAGGGGAGTTTGTCTCTGATGGGCAAGAGAAAGTCTCTAGACCAGGCACCACCAGGCACCGTGGAAGGTAGGGGCACCCCATGAAAAATGGGGGTTACAGGGAAATTTACCTGCTGACTGTCGAGACCTCCAGACTCCTTCCCTGCCAAGCCCTAGAACCCTGGCAGCCCGGCCTGAGCCCTTCGGTTGGGAGGTCAAGGAAAAAGTGTCCTTTGGCAACCTTGACCAGCTTAAGAGGAAAGACTGACAGATGTCATGTCTGGGTTTCCCCAAAGAAAACAACCCATGCTGACCACCCAATGATACCCACAGCAGACCAGCTCCCACCGTGTCCCCAGAGCCTCCCATCACCTGAGCCGACAACCTCATGTTGACACTAAATCTGAGAAGGGCCCCTTAGGCAGGCCCACTGACTGCATCTGAAGGAATGTATGGTCTATGTGGAGAAGAAAATAAAACCATCAATATCCTCAGGATGGACAATATCTGGATCCAAGAAACAAGAACATGCCACTTTCCAAAAGTTCAGAGAACAAACTATAGCTGTAAAATTAAAAACACAGGCTAAACCATATGAAAACTGCCAATATTTGACTGTTTTCTGACCTACATAAAAAGCAGCTTCAGGGCTTCCCTGGTGGCGCAGTGGTTGAGAATCTGCCTGCCAATGCAGGGGACACGGGTTCAAGCCCTGGTCTGGGAAGATCCCACATGCCGCGGAGCAACTGGGCCCGTGAGCCACAACTACTGAGCCTGCGCGTCTGGAGCCTGTGCTCCGCAACAAGAGAGGCCGCGACAGTGAGAGGCCCGCGCACCGTGATGAAGAGTGGCCCCCGCTTGCCACAACTAGAGAAAGCCCTCGCACAGAAACGAAGACCCAACACAGACAAAAATAAATAAATAAATAAATAAACTTGAAAAAAGGCCACAAGCA
This sequence comes from Balaenoptera ricei, assembly GCF_028023285.1. Lineage (NCBI taxonomy): Eukaryota > Metazoa > Chordata > Mammalia > Artiodactyla > Balaenopteridae > Balaenoptera > Balaenoptera ricei. Next base: position 8,350,425 of record NC_082652.1, on the reverse strand, counting down.
AAAATTAAAAAAAAAAAAAAAAAAAGCAGCTTCATATGTTTGAACCTAAAAAAAAGCAGAAATGAAAAACTCACTACAGTTGACCCTTGAACAACACGGGTTTGAACTGTGCGGGTCCACTCATATGCTGATTTTTTTCAATAGTAAATATTACAGGCTACAAATTAGTGGTTGAATCTGAGTTTATGGAGGAGGTGCAGATACCAAGGGCCAACTGTTAAGTTATATTTGGATTTTCTACTGCAAGGAGGGCTGCACCCCTAGCCCCTAACTAGTTCAAGGGTCAGCTGTATATGAATTCTGTGATAAGTGGAGGAAAACCAGATACAGAGGTGGGAAAAAGGAAAAAAAATTAAAGGTATCAAAGGACTACTAAAGAAAGAAAACAGAAGGGAAGGAAATTAAATAATTCAAGGAAATTTTCCAGAACCAAATTGAGAGATTGAAAGCGCTCATGAATGCTCAGTATAATCCCTGAAAATGGACTCAAACCAAGGCTCATCATCAAAAACTGCAAAAAACTTTGAGATAAAGATCATGTCCTACACGGGACTTCCCTGGTGGTCCAGTGTCTAAGACTCCACACTCCCAATGCAAGGGGCCCAGGTTCGATCCCTTGTCAGGGGACTAGACCACATGCCGCAACTAAAGATTCTGCACGCCGCAACGAAGATCCTGCATCCTGCAACTAAGACCCGGCGCAGCCAAATTAATTAAATTTTAAAAATAAATTTTTTAAAAAATTAAATAAAAAGATCGTGTTCTACAAACTTCCAATGAGAGAAAATATTCACTGAAGGATGGAGAATCAAATCGTTTTGGATATCAACTCTGGAAGGCAGAAGCCAAAGGAGCAGTGCCTCCCACTTTGTGAAACAATATGGTTCCCAAACTAGGACTATATAACCAGCTAAGCTATCAATTAAACATGAAGGTATAATACAGCCATTTTCAGACATATAAGGTCTGGAAGATGTCCTCTACCAAATGAGTAGATAAACCAAGAAAGAAGATACGGGACCAAGGAAAGAAGGGTCCCTGCACAAGACAGAAACCAAGGAAGTCCCAGGACGGGAGCTGTGCAGCAGGCAGAGACAGCCAAGTTCAAGTGGGGGCAGGAGGAAAAGAAGTCCAGGAGGGTGGTTTCCTACACAGACTGGTTGAGGGCCTGATGAGTTCACGTGGGGAAAGAATAGTACTCAAGTCTGTTACAGAGTCTGTTTAGAAACTAACCAAACAAAAATGAGGCAATTATTAACTCTAGGGAAAACAAACCAAAAAAATGTGCAAGAAAGGAAACATACCCATAATACACACTTTGGCTCAACAGTGGACAATACTTACATGGCCATAATAAGGTAAATAATAGTGACTTAACCACAAATTGGGAAGATGAAGGGAGAAAAAGGAGCAGGGTAAGAGAATGTAAGAATGGTAATCCTTGTTCTCTGCATAGCAAGTTAACAAACACAGAGCATCTGAATAGGAAAAACAAACAAAAAACAACAAGAAATAGCAATGTAGGCTTGCTGTTTGGAAAAAATGGAGATAAACAGAAACAAAGAGCTCAAGAGTTGAAGGTGGTTGCCTCAAGGTGAGAATCAGGGGCAGGGAAGGGGAAGCCAAAGGGCCACCTCGAGCACCCAATTAGCACTTCTACACGAAATGCAGCCTGAATATCAAAAACTAGACAACCACGGCTTCACTCTGCCACTAGACCTGATCCTCCAACCACACTGAAGGATCTGGAAACATGTCAAGTGCCATCCATTTTGTGGCAGAGACTTATTTTATCATTAACTAGTTGTACTGACAGGAGGGGAAAACATTTTAAAAAGAACTGAATCTAGAAGAGACCGGGTATGAGAGAGATGGGCCTTCATATACATCACAGCTCTTAACGCAAACGCAGAGATCTGTACGTAGGTCCTGAGACAAAAAGATGACCTGAAAGGATTGTGGTGGAAAACAAAATGCAAAAAGATGATTTATACAAACACACATCATGGACTGTGCTGCAGGGGAGGGGGATTTATACTGGCATCTCTGCTACACATGCACGGTAACCAAATGAGAATAAGTGAAGAGTTCATTACTACCAGGCACTTTAGAACAAGATGCTCCCCAGGCCCTCCTCCACGGGGCGGCCCCAGCATCAATTCAAGACCACGAGCTGAGCCTGGAGCTGGGGTCTTGGTGAAAGCTCACCTCAGTGTGGCTCTCTGTTCTCTGCCTCCATGGAATGCAACACCCCCCTGCCCCCCACCTCGCCACCAATACTCCCCAGGGAGGAGGGTGGGCTCCCTAGGCACTAAGGTACAGCATCAGCTCCCACTCGGATGTGGCACTGGTAACAGGAAGGCCTTTCTCAGGCATGAACGTGGGATGGAGAGAGGGAAACAGCTAAACAGTATGTGAATCCTGACCAAGCCAGACATCAGATTGGATTGTGTCAAAATGTAATTTAAATGAGGTGAGGGTATCATTTATTACTTGGTAATTTCTGGAGGAAAAAAGTTTCTTTTCTCCTTCTTTTTTTTTTGGTCGCGTCCAAATCTTACACGCCCAACCTGACCATCCTGAGCGATCAGACGAGAACTGGGTTAGCTGGGCTGAGAACGGGCAGCGTTGCCTCTGTCCACCTCCCTGTTGGTTGTGCCCCAAGTCCTTAGGAACCAACTCCAGCCCCATCAGTAACTGGGGGGAGTGAGGACTCCCCTGTGGGGTTTCCTTCTTGTCAACAACAGGCCCCTTGATAGCAGGGTCAGGAGGGGGACACGTAAGCGACGACAACCATGGCAGAAATCAAGCTGCTTACTCCATTGGCCCGGCCTGGCCTCACTGCCGGCTACTCTCCCACACCCCCTGCTGCCAGGCGCCAGGTCGTCCACAGCACCCAAGGGAAGCTTTTCTAGCCCATATTTTGGGTCAAGATCCACTGCTATGTGCTCATGTGCTCTCACTGCTACTAGCACTATTTTTTGGTAGCAATTATTTAAAATCTAATAATGCTTATTTGTTTAATGTGTGTTTCCCCTCTAGACTAGGCCATGGGTCTGTCTTGTTCACTGGTGTGTCGTAGCGTCTAACACTGTGACCCTATAGCAACAGGCACACAAGTATTTCCTTTCGAATGCAGAATGCCCAGCCTGTCCCCCGGGGTCCTGGGCAGACCCCGATGGGTGCCCCTGACTGACCTGACAGGTTGATTTCGGTTAAGGAGTCTCGGGTGGTGGTGCCCACAGCAGTGAGCAGGTTGATGGACTGGTCAGTGACGTGGTTACAGTAACTAAGGTGGAGCTTGGAGAGCAGGGGCATGTGGCGAATGATAAGCCGCAGGGAGGCGTCTGTGATGTCCAGGCCGGCCAGACGCAGCTCCACAATGTTCCGGAGCTTACTCCGATTGTCCATCTGACCTGAGGGAGCAGGACAGACAGGCAACATGTCACCCTGACATGACACTTTACAAGGCCTACCAGCCAGGTGGAACACCTGGGTTTCATTTAGCCGTTGAGTGTCTCCCCCAAAAGATCAAAACTGGTTCCAACACTTAAAAGTCGGAATATTCCACATCAAGTTTTACACCTGTAGATTCTTTAAAAGTCAGAACACCTAGAAACACAGAGCCTGCATTCCACCCAGCAGTGCTCAGCCAGTTGGAGTACAGACAGCCCAGCACCTCTGGGTCACCACAGATTCCTCATTTAAGGTACTGGTGGGGAGCAGTGAGCCCTGCAACCCGACCTAGGAGGGCTTCATCCCGTGAGGCCCTGTCCGGCCACGCTGACCCCGATGCTTGAGGCTTAAAGCCAACGAAGGACAAATTAACATAGAAGCAGTGAGATGCACACAGAGTTCCCAAAGTGGCATCCTGGGAGCCTCTGCACTCTCACGGGTCCCCTCTTGTACCCAAAGCTAACTGAGAACAGCAGCTGGGACTCAGCTGGGACTTCAGCTCTGCTGAAGCCAGAGAAGGCTTGAAGACATGACTACCAGATGGGGTCTGGTAGTCAGACCAGATCCAATGGCACAGCTTGGTCATACCACCTTCTTGTGACCCCCAGCCTTGGGTACACCCCTGTCCCGGACACTCACCTGGCCTGTTATCTGTAGGCGGGGACAGGAGATCCCGCATCTGGGCGTCCTTTAGTCCTTCTACCCACTGGACATCCAGGGTCCGGAGCAGCGGACAACTGGAGCTACACAGGGCTGAGACTGCGATCCATGAGCAGCCGGACAGCACCAAGTCTCGGAGCCCTGGCAGGGGACAGAGAGGGGGTGGCAGGTCAGGTGATACACACCAGCCCCTGCTACTGCACACTGAGGGTCCCTGGCCCAGTGCTCACCAGGCAAGCGGTTGATGAGCCAGCTCAGCTGTTTCTTGGAGATATTGGTCCAGCTGAGGTCCAGGGAGACAGGCTGTCGCCGGATGATGCCGCTCAGCATCAGGGGTGTGATGGACTTGCAGTGGTTCAGGTCGATGCGGGTCCATAACCGCTTATCACAGCACCTGCGGGCCAGGCCCAGCAGAGGGGGCAACGTCAGAGTTGGGAGCTCTCCTGGGGAGCCCCCCTGCATGGCTGTGGTCAGTCCCCCACCTACCAAGCCCAGGGGGAGGCTCCTTAACTTCGTCCCCTGGACCCCTCTGTTTAGTTTCCGTCTCGCTGGCACCTGAGAGCCTCTGCTCTGATTGTCACAGCCCTTCCCCCCCACCCCTGTGGAAAGTACCAGAAGCTGTAAAGTATTTACTGGGGGCTTAATTACACCCTCCACAGGCCATATCTCAGAACAACCCTGCATCATGCCTGTTCACAGATGAAGGTAAGTAACTTGGCCAAGGTCAGAGACCGTTCCAGCTGGGAACTATCAAAGCAGGGATTAAGGTCAGGAACTGGCACGGCACTCATAACCTGGGCTAGCTCTTTAAGGACAAGGACTCCCCCTGGTCCTCAGTTCATCTTCCAAGAAGCTAAATCAGGAAAGCAAATAGGGTTCCCCTCTTTTGACAAGACCACACTGACTGTAGCTGCTAGACCTCTTTGAGGAGGACACTTAAGCTGGACGGGGCTTAGAAAGAAAGAGCATCACGAGCGACTCCAGTGGGGACGCATGTGCCATCCCTCGTCTAGCCTAAGCCTTAGCCTGACCCCCTGGTGCCCCCATCCGAACTCAGCCGGTGCCCCTCACCAGCGGTTCCAGGTCCTGCAGACCCGCATGCAGACACACAGGTCTTGGTGGCTGAGGTAGCTGAAGACGGCCATCCACACCTCCCTGTGCATAACGTGGGCCGCCCCATCATCCAGGGGCAGAGAGTCGGGCGGGGGGCTGATGGGGGGCGGCCGGATCACATGTCGCTCCATCTGGATGCACTTGGGCGGGGACACGGAGGGAGGGGGCCGGGAGATGACTCGGGGCGGGCTGCGCAGGCTGGGCCCCAGCTGGTGCCGCAGCTCCCGGGGGGTGCCGTTGGGCCCCTTGCTGAAGCGGTGAGGGCGCTCACAGAGGCCCAGGGGCCGCTTGGGCTCCTCGTTCTCGCTCTCAGGCTCCGACTTGATGGGCTGGTGGTTCTCGTGGGCCAGGCTGCTCTCCGTCTTCTGGATCTCCTGGTTGAGCTCCTTGCTCAGCTCCTTGCTCAGCTCCTTGTTGGGGAGTCGCCGCTTCCGGCGCATCTTCACCTTCCTCTTCTCCTCGGGGCCCTCCGCCCCCTCCGTGCTGGGGCCGGCGGTCGGGGAGCTGGAGCGGGAGTGGTCGCTCTCCCTCGTCTTGGGGGGCGCCTCGGGCAGGTCGTCCTCCGGCTCCTGCTTGAAGCGCCTGAGAGGCTTGTTGGCCAGAGCCATTCGGTCCTCAGCGTTCTTCCAGGACCGCCGCTGAGGGAGGAGGGGGAGCGTGGGGGGGTGAGCCCCTAGACCCGGGGCTGCGCCTACCCAGGCCTCCCACCCTCCACCCCAGGACCCATTGCCCCAGGAGCGGGCCTGGGGCGAGGGCGGAAGACGGTACCTTTTTCCTGAAAAGTTTATCTTCTTTGCCGGGTTTTAGCTGTCACAGGAAAGAAAGGATGCAGAGCTTGCTCCCAGGGTTCGTGGGATTTGGTCCCCTCTACACCCAGCCCCACCAACAGAGGCTGGAGGGTCACCTTCCCAACAAATCCCATCTTCTCTGCTCTGACAGATGGGTGGGCCCTGCCTGCTGGTTTTAAGGAAGAAGCTGGAACTGGCGGAGGGTGATCGAGCTGTCCCCACCCAACTGACCTCCCACCCCTGGACAGACCCAGAGATATGCAGTCTCCCATTCAGGTCGGACTTGGCTCGGGGAGCCTGTCCCAGAGGCAGGGTCTGCAGGATTCCCAGCCGAGCCTTAATGGCTAGAGCGAGAAGACAACCAGGCGCCACCTCGTGGCTGATGCTGGAAGGGCCGGTGGGCGAAGAGGGGCCGCCAGGATCCTCCGAGGTTCCCCAGATCCACAGGGCTTCCCCGCGGCAGCTTCAGCTTCCCAGGCCCCACGCCAGAACCACGAGCCAGAGCCTCGGGGCTGAGGACCAGTGGGGCGGGGCGGGGCGGGGCGGGGCGGGGGCGGGGGCGGGGGCGGCCCGGGACTCGTGAGTCTCCCGGGCCTGGGGAGGGCGGGGCGACGTGGGAGCACCTGCTGCTGGAAGTAAGTGAGACTGGATCTCCACCAGGGGCTGAGGCTGCTGCCTAGAGGGGGCCTCGGCGAGAGGTGAGAGGAGGAACCGGGGGACGTTTGAAGCGTCGAGGCCTAAAGGGGTGGGAAGAGGAGTGACTCGCTGGTTTTCCCCTCCTTTCTCTCGGGCCGGGCTCTCAGGACTTCCGTGACTTCAGCTCTCCCCGCCGCCCATCCCCGCCCCCGCCCGCGCGCCCCTGCACCCGGGACCAGCCAGGCCACCCCTCGCTGCCCGCCCCTCCCAGTCGTACTCGCTTGCGTCCACTCAGCTCCTGGGGCTTCTCGTATTTCCGCTTCCTCCTCAGGTGCACATCGTCTGACTTTCGGCGCAGGATGCCGTCAGGGGGCAGCTTCTTGGGGTGCTCGTCCGACCTGCGCCGGGGCGCCTCCTCACACTCACTCCTCCGCCTGGCAGGCTCCTGCCCCTCCTTGCCGTCGCGGTTCATCTTCTGCTCCTTGAGCAGGGAGCCGGGCAGGTTTGAGGCGTACTTAAAGCCAGGGCCACGCTTTTGCTTGTAGGCCAAAAACAGAGAAGGAACACACGAACTGTATATCTTTGGACATGCCCTTGCCCCCGAGTCCGCGGTACCCCTCAAGCCCACATCGCCGTGGGCTGGGAGACAGGCTGGGTCTGTCAAGGCCAAGGTCTACCCCCTCCTGGGCTGACCCCTGGGACTCGGAGCCCGGCACTCACTTTCCCGGTCTTGCCGGCGTGGTTACACTTTGGACACTCCCAGCAGTTTGGAAGCTCATCGTTGACCACGCCCTCTGACTCCTTAATCTGGGAGGGACACACAGCAGTCAGCAAGCAGGGAGGGGGTGGACAAGGCCAGCTCCACCAAGGGCATCAACACCCCCTCCCAAAAGCCATTTCCATACCACCTTTGGCCAAGAGAGAACAACAGTGGTTAAGACGGGCGGCTCTGGATTCAGGTCAGCATTCAAATCCTGATAGTGCCTCTTCCTAGCTCCGTGACCCTGGGCAAATCACTCCACCTCTGTGGGCCAGTGCCCTCAGCCATAAAATGGAGTGTGCCTGTCTCACTGGAGTTATGTGAGAATTCAATGAGGTAACCTGGTGAAAGCAATTAGCTCAGGGCCTGGCACCCAGCAAGGACCCACACCACCATTCAGTCATTTAACAGCACCAAACTGGGTGCGTGGTGTCAGCAAGTCAGATGTGCTTTCCCTGGAGCTTCTGATCCGGGAGAGAGAGAAGTGACCAGGGGCCAGGGGAAAAGCATAGCACCCCTTTTCAGAGGGGGAGGTGTGTGTGCTGGGGAGAGGGGAGAGTCACGACAAACCCCACTACCAGCACCGAGGGAAAGGGGACTGACACCTCAGAGTTGAAGCACCCTTTGGGGCAGGCCCACTCTCATCTCTCTAAACACAGGTACAGCTGGGCTGATGGGAGGTGCCAAGTAGGTTGACATTCTCTTGAGGCAGAAGGTATGAGCTATGTGCCGGCCCAGAGCAGTCTCTTCCTTTCAAAGGTGGAACCTGCTGCCTAAGACAGGCAGGCACAGCACGACGGTCCCCAGGAGGCAGTCCTGCCCTGGGCACACCAAGGGAACAGGTTCCTGGCACATGGGACAGGAATGCAACCACCTGTTGTTACAGGACCCGCCCTCCCCTGGCCCAGGCCTTTTTTCCCAGAAGCCCTGAGAGCAGCCCAACTACCCACTCTCTCCCTCTGGCCCAGGTGCAAGACTCTGGGAACTCTCTGTGGTTCTGAGGTCCTGGGAGGTGGAATGTGTGTGTCTGTGTGTGTGTTCACTCCCGCAAAGACATGGGTGCAAGGTCTGAGCTACTCCAGAACCTTCTCGCCCTCAGCTCATCATCGGACACAGAGAATCCCCCAGACTCAGAGTCCTCCAGGGAGGGAACCTAGTCTCACTCCCCTCCACCCCCCAAACCCCCGGAGCATCGGCACCACCAGAGGCCCAGGGTGAGGCGCCAAGCGGCACAGCCAGATGTCCCCGAGGCTGCTCACCTTAAGGCATCCAGGGTGGATGATTTCGTTGCAGATGGAGCACTCCATGAGCATGAGGTTAAACTTGCCTTCTTCCTCTTCCACTGTGTCCTCTTTTCCTGCCTCGCCACACACTAGACACACGGCGGTGTGGGGCAGCACTGGCTGAAGAGCGGGGAGAACACACAGGAGTCAGCACGGCCGGGACCCCATGGGAAACACATCAAAGGCAATGAGGTGCTGCCCTGGGGCCTTCCAGGAGCTGGGGGAGAACCAGCCCAGGCACTGCGCATCATTCATTCATTCATTCATTCATTCAAATACCTATCTGGCTACTACCTCCACGTGCCAAGTACCACTCCAAGTGCTGGCTATAGCACTGAACCAGAGAGATAAAAGTCTCTGCCATCCTGAGCTTACATTTTAGTGGAGGGAGGCGAGCAAAATGAAGAAGAGTCTGTTAGATGGTGACAAGGGAAATGGAGAAAAATAAAGCAAGGAGGGCCAGGCCAGCAGTGAGGTGGAGGAAAGGAGGGCTAATCTGAAACGCAGGGGTCAGGGACAGCCTCACATATGAGAAAAGACCTGCAGGAGGAGGTGGGGCATGAACTGAGCCCAGATCTGTAGGGGCTGAGGCCACATCTCTCCAGCGGCTATCAAAGCACAGTCTAAGGACTCCGGGTCCTCAAGACTTTACAGGGAGGTCAAACTATCTTCAGAACACCACTAAGACATCATCTGCCTTTTTCACTGTGTTGACACTTGCACTGGTGGGTGAAACTGCTGGCACCTGTCAGGGCAGAGGCTCCAATGTGACCAGGCAGTCACTGGGCCATTCCGGGCCACATGCTTCTTAAAAAGATCACCAGTTTCATTTAAGGATATCTTTAATAAAGCAGTAAGAATTATTAATTTTATTAAAACTCTGACCTCCGAGTACACATTCTTTTAATATTCTGCATGACAAAATAGGAAGTATGCATCAACTACTTCAGCTGAATACCAAAGGATGATGGTTATCTAAAGGAAAAGCTCTTGTGACCAAGCCGTGAACTGAACTGGTCACTTTCTCCATAGAACACCATTTTACTTGAAAGAATGACTGATTATTCAAAAAAAAAAAAAAAAGGGTATTGGCACATCTTCTCAAAGATGAAATAAGTAAGCCTGTCACTTTCAGAAAAATAACTTAAAACATTTGTTGCAGATGATGAAATTTGAATTTTCAAACAAAAATTAGAATTTTGGAAAACTTACATCAGCCACTGTGAACTAGACAGCTTCTCGATACTTAAAGACTTTTCTGAGGACATTGGTGCTGGTGTTAACAAATGTGTTTTTTTTTTTAAACACTGTATAACACTATGTACCCCTATTTGGAAAATCTGTAAAACTCAGTGAGCCAGTGTTTTCCAAATGACCAATATCTGATGTTGTAACATTAGGCATGAGCAAATGAGGGGCAAGAACGACTAATGAATTTTAATGTAACAGTAGGAAAAGTTCACTGATACAGTTTCAGATTCCACATTACAACTAACCTTTAAGCACTTGCCACCTGTTGAGCTCTGGTGGTGGATGAGAAGTATATCCACGATTATCTGAAAAGGCTATTAAAAGACTCCTCCCAGGAATTCCCTGGCAGTCCAGCTGTTTGGACTCCACGCTTTCACAGTCACAAGCTGAGCAGCGCAGACCCACCCACCAAAAAAGACTCCTCCCTTTTTCAACCACATATTTATGAGGCCAGGTTTTCCTCATATAGTGCCTCCAAAACAACATCACAGAATGAATATAGAGGCATATATGAAAATCTAGGTCTTTTCTACTGAACCAGGCATAAAAAAGATTTACAAAAACATATAACAATGCTATTTTTCCTACTAATCGTTTTTGTTTCAGAAGATGTTATTTCTCCTAAAAATGTTATTTATGTTAATATGTAGTGGGTTTCTTGTAATTTGTAAATGAATTCAAAATATTTAAAATTTTTTATTACAGTAATATTAATAAATAAATAACCCACATAGACGAAAGCTCTTTGGGGTTTTCATAATTTTTAAGAGAGCAAAGGGGTCCCAAGACCACAAAGTTTGAGAGCTGATGTACCAGACTATAAACCCCTGTGGACAGGCTCTCAGTCTCTCCTCCTTATACACGTCCACCTCCCAGTACTTGGGATCCAGAGGAAACACACAACCAATTTTTATTAAACTGAGTTAGAATAGCTTCAAATAAGCTGAGATACACTCCACCAATAACTGGAAAAGTCTGGAAAATGGATAGAACACTGAAAGCAAAAGAGTCATCATTCGTTCAGACTCTGAAGTAGGCGAGGAGAGACAGAACCAGTCTCTGCAAAGTTACTGCAGGAGGGGAAACCCCGGCCAGGGCTACAGGGAGAGGGTGCTGGGCAGTGGGAAGGGATAAAGTCTGTGGAGGAAGCCTCCCCCATGGGAAAAGAGAGACTCACTCATCAGGGAAAAGGGCCTGGAAGAGGAGTAGAGGTGGGTCTGCCTGGGTCAGAGGCGGGTAAAACGTGGCAGGAAGTGCCCCAACAGAGTATGGAGCCTGGAAGAAGAGCAAGGACCTCGAGTGAGGGTCGGGCTAAGGTTGCATTTGCCATCAGTCCCAGGTTGGAGAGGAAGACACACACAAAAGTGAGGTTTCCTTCAACCGACAATCCCTGTGCCAGGCACTGGGCCAGACACCAGGGCTGCAAAGAACAGGTGACAGCAGAGACAGCTTCCTATAACTGGACCTGGGTCACTGGAGGGAAGGTGAGGGTGAAAGAGAAAGTATGGCTAAAGAGGAAGAGATGGGGACTTCCCTGGTGGCGCAGTGATTAAGAATCCACCTGCTAATGCAGGGGACATGGGTTCGAGCCCTGGTCCAGGAAGATCCCACATGCGGTGGAGCAACTAAACCCGGGCGCCACAATTACTGAGCCTGTGCTCTAGAGCCCGTGCTCCGCAACAAGAGAAGCCACCGCAATGAGAAGCCCACCCACCGCAAAAGAGTAGCCCCCGCTCACCGCAACTAGAGAAAGCCCACGTGCAGCAACGAAGACCCAACACAGCCAAAAAAATAAATTAAAAAAAAAAAATTAAGAGGAAGAGACGGTCCTGGGGCACTGCTAACATGCCAAGTTTTAGGTGACACTGTTCTCAAAACCCAGAGTCCCTATGGACAACTTCTCTTAAACCATGACAGAATGCAATAAGTCATGGACCCTCACTCCAGAAAAGTGCACATACACACAGGCACACATATAAAAATCTGTATTTAATTTCAAGGGGGTGCTCAAACTCCCTGAAATCCATTCAAATGACCTGGTACAGGTGACAAAAACACAAGCAACGAAACTTCGAAACCTCTACACAGCAAAGGAAACAATCAACAGAGTGAAAAGGCAATGTACATAATGAGAGAATATATTTACAAACCATGTTATCTGATAAGGGGTTAATATCCAGAATATATGAAGAACTCCTATAACTCAACAACAAAATACAAACAATCCAATTTTAAAATAGGCAAAGGACTTCAACACATTTGTACAAAGAAGGTCTACAAATGACCAACAATCACATGAAAAGATGCTCAACATCACTAATCATCAGAGAAATGTAAATCAAAACCATAGTGAGGTATCCACCTCACACCCATTAGGATGGCCACTATCAAAAAAGAAAAAAATAACAAGTGTTGGCAAGGATGTGGAAAAACTGAAACCCTTGTGCACTACTGATGGGAATGTGAAATAGAGCAACCACTGTGGGAAACAGTATGGAGATTCCTCAATTAAAAACAAAATGACCACATGCTCCAACAATCCTACTTCTGGAGATATATATATATAGCAATATGCTTTTAGATATAGCAATATATCCAAAAGAATCCAAAGCAGGATCTCAAAGAGATACTGGCACATCCATGTTCGTTGCAGCATTATTCACAATGGCCAAGAGGTGGAAGCAACTTAAATGTCCATGAGCAGATAAGCAGATAAAGAAAATGCAGCACATCCACACAACAGAATATTATTCAGCCTTTAAAAAGAAGGAAATCCTGACGCATGCTACCATGTGGATGAACCCTGAGAACATTAAAGTAGAGTGAAATAAGCTCACAGAGGGAGACGTCCTGCCTGAATCCACTTACATGAGGTGTCCAGAGTAGTCACAATTAGAAACAGAAAGTAGAAAGGTGGTTGCCAGGGGCTGGGGGAGGGGGGATGAGGAGCTGCTGTTCAATGGATATAGAGTTTCCATTTGGCAAGATGAAAAAGTTCTAGAGATCAGTTTGCACAACAACGAGCATATAGGTAATATCACTGAACTGTACACTTAAAAATGGTCAAGATGGTAAATTGTACAAGTTTTGGACCACAATTTTAAAAAGAGAGACAGACATAAGGAAAACACAAAAACACAAGCAGTACGTGTTGGAGGGAGAAGGGGAAGGTGCCCCAGGCTTGGAGGGGCATCAGCAGCCAGGGAGGAAGCCTCGCCTGATGCCAGGCTGGGCCTGTGAGGGTCTTACCCAGGGCCAAGGATCCTGTCCCTCCTGCTGAGCCTGCTTTCCTGTGGGAGCACGGAGATCACCGCTCCCTCAGGGAGGACCCTGGGGCCCGGAGCAGTGCCCTAAGGAAGGCAGAATGCCTAAGTGTGTGCAGGGGGGATACACGGGCAGAGCCAGGACCCTGCTGAGTTGCCAGAGCCTGAGCCCACTGCCCTGTCCTGGGGCAAGGCCGGAGGCCAGGTGAGATGGCCTGGAGGGGCTGGCCAGGCTTTCCAGTGGCCCAGCTCCTCCTGGACACCGTAAATCAGTCCTCCTTCTCTGGGACAGCCCCCTCAGGAGGGGCACTGACCTTCCACCCAGACCTCTGACTTTGAAGGCAGGACAGGAAGGAAGGGAGGGCCCAGAACCGTCATGAACTGGACCATAAATGTTGGCAACAGGGTCACAGACAGGACAGGCTGCCCTGACATCTTTAATGGCAGAGACTTCAAAGTACTCGGTCATCTAGGGAAGGAAGGAGTTATAAGACCAGCAGACTACGAAGGAAAGGGAGCCTGAGCACATGGCAGGACCCCAGAGTCCTGCAGCGTGGAATCTGCAAACAGCATTAGTCTCCCCTTTCTTCCCAGGAGGGAGCACCCCTCCGGGGTTTCTGCTGTGGCCACATTCTCTTCAAGCGGAGGGACTGGACAGACCAATGAGCAGAGGAACAGACCGGCCTAAGGCACAGGTGGGGCCTGCATTCAGGAGCCCCCGCGTCCTGGAGCAAGGAAGGGCTGCCACCTCCACTCCCGGGGGAAGAAGCACCGCAGCCACTGGGAGGGGCGCCCCTGGGGGCACTCACCGCGATGCACTGCCGCATGATGCAGCTCTGCTTCATCCGCCCGGGGCCCCCGAACTTCTTCATGTCCTTGCAGAAGTGGCACTCTCCGCACTCCGTCCGCAGGCAGGCCTCGCACTTGCGGCATCGCGTCCGGCGCCGGCGAGCTCCCGCCGTGGTCCGGTTGGCGGCCAACTTCACCGCGGAGGCGGGGCCCAGCTTCCCCTTGGGCCGACCTACGGCCCGGTTCTGTGGGAGCACACACAGGACTGGTGAGATGGGGGCCCGCAGGGCCGGCCAGGCCCCGAGTCTGGGGGGTTATGGGTTGAAGTGTGTTCACCCAAAAGGTATGTTGAAGTCCTAACCCCAGAACCTCAGAATGTGACCTTACTTGGAAATTGGGTCTTTACAGACGAAACTTTTAAAATATGGTCACTAGGGTGGCCCTAATCCAATAGGACTGGTGTCCTTGTGAAAGGGGTAAATTTGGACACAAGCACAGAGAAGTCTTATGTGAAGACACAGAGAGAAGACGGCCATGTGCCTGGAGGGATGCCGCCATCTACAAGCCAAGAAACGTCAAGGAAGCCAGCAAATGCCAGAAGCTGGAAGACGCAAGGAAGGGTCCTTGCCTAGAGCCGTCATGGAAAGCAACGCCCTGCAACACCTTGACTTCTGACTTCTAGGCTCCAGAACTGTGAGAGAGTACGTTGTTTTAAGCCACCCAGTTTTTTGGGTTTTGTTTTTTTTAATTTTTATTGGAGTATAGTTGCCTTACAATGTTGTGTTAGTTTCTGCTGTACAGCAAAGTAAATCAGCTTTATGTACAAATATATCCCCTATTTTTTAGATTTCCTTCCCATTTAGGTCACCCTGAGTAGAGTTCCCTGTGCTATATGGTAGGTTCTCATTGATTACCTATTTTATACATAGCATCAATAGTGTATATATGTCAATCCCAATCTCCCAAGTCATCCCACCAGCACCTCTTCCTCCCTTGGCATCCGTACGTTAAGCCACCCCGTTTGTGGTGCTCCACTATGGCAGCCCCGGGAAGCTGACAGGGACACCCTGCTTTGGAGGGCAGCGCGCCTGGCTCAAGAGCCTTCTGCAGCCCCCCCACGTCAGGCCAGGCTCCTCGGGCTACCTGTGCTTCCGCAGGGAGGCCACACACTCCGCCTCTGTTCCCTCTGCCAGGGACACCCACCCCTCCCCACCCCACTCGACTAATGCCTGCTCAGGCTGCAGGACCCAGTTTAAACACTGCCTTCTCCTGGCAGCCCTTCCTGACCGCCCTGCACTGGGCCCCTGACACAGCATAACTGTCTGTTCTCTCATGGGTCTTCCCTTTGAGACAGGGAGCTCAGAGAGGCAGTTATGGAGGGTGTCTTGTCACCACTGTCCCTCGACAAGATGGCTGGCACCTAGCATGTGCTCAATAAACCAGACCCCAAGAGAATGAGACAGTAACCCTAAGGAACTGATTTCTGAGACCTTCTCCCTGTGACTCAGGGAAACAGAGACAGGCAGATGAACAGAAAGTGGTACTAAATGCTGAACAGGGCACAAGCCAGCCACATGTCCTGCTCTGAGGTCCTTACAACCTGGCCACCAGCCCCAGAGCCTCTTGCAAACCAGGATCAGAGACCAGCCGCTGGGACGCTGTCCACCCAGGATGACAAGTAGGAAGGACCAGGATGGTAGGGAGAGTGTCTCATCTGAAGCACCTTTCTGAGTTTGCTGAAAAATGGTTCATCCCTCTGTCAGAGAGACACACTCTCACCGCAAAATTATCTGATCTAATTGGCATCGAATGCTTAAAGCCCTTCTCAGCCAATTAAACAAGCTTCAGTCCACCTCAGGCTTTCCATTTTAATTGCTTGTCATACTTGGATCCCTATACAAAATCCCATCGCTCGCTAGCTCCTGGGTCCAGAAGTGTGGTTACAATGTACCATAGTGCAGAGGATCTTCCTTTCAGGGACCCCCTCTCCCACAATGCACACAGCTCCCCACTCCCAAACTACTGGGGCTGCTTAGAAACTTATAACCACATCAGCAAGGAAAACAGTCCATGGTTCTCCGAGAATCAAGCCTTGACCCCCACCATTTTATCCTGCAGAGCCGTGGTCCCTGTGCATACCCGAAGGTCCCACACACACCTTTTGGTATTGATACCTAAGTGGATCCCTTCCCTCGATTTATTTTCCCAAGAGCCTGCAGCATTCAAGGAAACTGCGAATGCCTCGGGTGGTGAGGCACCCACGTCAGGAAGCGCTGCGGCTCTGGATCTTTATCCCTCTCAACTTGCTCTGAACTCCAAAGAGGAAAGGAGACCCGGCTCTACTGGCCCACATGTCCTCACCTCCCTGTGCCCTAACCCCGCCGCTCCCACAAGCCACACCACCCGGTGGGGTAAGGGGCTGCCCCAATGCAAGTTACTCCTCCTGCAAGCAGTGGGGGGCCTCCCCATGCACCACAGCCCAGGGAGGTCTGGGGCCCCCAGTCATGGATATGGGCAGTTCCGCAGCCGTGGCACTGCCTGTCAATTCAGGTCAGGTCTTGCTGCCAGATGAGTAGTGGGGAAAAAAAAAAAAAAAGAAAAAAGAAAAAAAATCAGTTTTCAGAGACTTTAGATTTGAGAACAGCACGTAAGGAACTGTGGACCTGAAAACTAAGCAGCAAGGAGTGCTGAGTGGAAGCAGCGATGACAGGGACGGTGACAGCAGTGCAGGTGGGTACTTGCCAAGTGCCTGTCATCTTGCTCTTCATTTTACGTATGATATTACCTAATTTCCCAATAATAACCCTATGAGAGATGCCATATTTCAGATGAGGAAACTGGAGCTAGAGGTTAAGTGACCGGCTCAAGGTCACGGAGCCAGCGGAGGATGTGCGTCTAAACACTAAAACCACATCTAAACACTATAAACCACAGTGATGCACAGGCCAAGTAGGACAAGAGACCCCAGAGTCCACGGGAACTGACCACACGCCCTGGAAGGGGCCCACAGCTAGTGCCTTGATGCCCTTAGTAGGACAGGTGCCAACAGGAGGTGCAGAGAAGCACATCAATTTCCAGAGAAATGGAGACCAGGAAGGTTTCTCCCTCTCTTCACAGCCTGGAAGACTCTCTGGTAAAGAGCACACATCCTGTTAGCAACCCACTCCTCAAATCCCTGAAACATGGGCCAAGGGGTGGGCGATTCAAAGCCTCGAGTCAGGTACAGAGAAGGCAGCCTGAGGTTCAGCCTCCAAGGACAAAACCAGAGGTGAAGGGCTCACACTCTGACCCTGGAGCAGGAGAGTCTAAGGACTAGTTTCTTTGGTGAAGGACTGAAAAAAAAAAGAAAAAATTTCAGGAGTCCAAACATGGCTCTTGCCTCCCACTCAGGAGCGTCAGGTATACACAGCAGCTGAGCACCTCTGGCCTCTCTGGCCACTCAAAAGTAAGAGAGTTGGGTCGATCCGGCCACAGTCACAAAGCTCGTACTTGACTGTGAAACAAGCCCACTTTCCTGTGCTTTCCAAAGTTCATTCTCATCTGAAGAGGCACTTTTCCAAACGATGGAAAAAACCAAATCCGCCCGGATCTTGATGGCAGCTGAGACATCCTGGAAAATGACAGAGCCAACGACAGACAACGCCTCGAAGGAAGAGATATAAGGGTGGCTGTTTCCAAAGACCTTGTTTCAGGCCCTCTCTGCCAGGCTGCCAAACAAGCTAGAAAAGCTGCTGCTGCCTGCAGCTTCGCAGGCCAGCTTGCTGGTCAGGAGTCAACTGAGCAACACTTGTAATGCAGGATCCTCCTAAAGACCACTGAGAAAATCAACAGGTAAGAAAGACATCGGAGGGTCTCTATTAGGGAAGGTGAACAAGCCTCGTTTTGGCTTCTGTCCTAACCTCTTTTCGGTGACATCTAAAGGTTCACAAACCAATACTCAATTCCGCTCTATCCTACCTGTGCCTCTATTCATTCAAGTAACCCAGAATGCCCCTTTGTTAATTTCAGCCTGAAATGTTCTTCTCAGCGAAAGGGATGATGGCATCCACTGACTTCCACATACAAACCAGCCTCCCAAACCCCAAAGCCGTTTGTTGATTTTATCAGCCCAGAACTCATATCCTCAGCTCCATCTGGTTAGGAAAATTGAGTCCACACGCCCATACACACAAATCTTAGTATTCCAACACTTTTTCTCCATCAACATCTCACAAGTATCGTCCTTAAAAGGAGTACTATTTTTTAAATAAAATTTAAAAAGGAATACTATTGGGCTTCCCTGGTGGCACAGTAGTTAAGAATCCGCCTGCCAATGCAGGGGACACAGGTTCGAGCCCTGATCCGGGAAGATCCCACATGCCGCGGAGCAACTAAGCCTGTGCGCCACCTACTACTGAGTCTGAGCTCTAGAGCCTGCGAGCCACAACTACTGAGCCCAAGTGCCACAACTACTGAAGCCCGTGCGCCTAGAGCCCGTGCTCCGCAACAAGAGAAGCCACCCAATGAGAAGCCCGTGCACCGCAATGAAGAATAGCCCCTGCTCGCTGCAACTAGAGATAGAGAAAAGCCCGTGTGCGGAAACGAAGACCCACGCAGCCAAAAATAAAAATTAAAAAAAAAAAAAGGAATACTATTGAGATAGTTCATTTCATTCCACAAATATTAACTAAGTGCCTCCTATCAGATCCTATTCTCCAGAATATTCATGGGCAGAACCTTCAATCTCTCATTTCTAAAATACTGGAATTAACATTACTTGGATTAACTAATTCACGTGAAAAGATATCCCATGTTCATGGACTGAAAGATAATATTGTTAAAGGAAACAAAAGGAAGTTTCCAACTAAAGTGGAAACAAAGTGGTCCACAAATTCAATGCAACCCTGACGAAAATCACAGCTGGCTCATCTGCAGAAATTGAAAGGTTGATCCTAAAATTCATGTGGAGGGAATTCCCTAGTGGTCCAGTGATTAGGACTCCACACTTCTATAGCAGGGGGCCTGGGTTCAATCCCTGGTCAGGGAACTAAGATCCCGCAAGCCGTGTGGCATGGCCAAAAATAAAATAAAATTTAAAAATTAAGATAAAAATCATGTGGAAATGCAAGGGACCTGAAATAGCCAAAACAATCTTGCAAATGAAGAACAAAGTTGGAGGACTTACACTTCCTGATTTCAAAACTTACTATGAAACTACAGTAAACAAAACAGTGTGGTACTGGCATAAGGATGGATATACAGATCAATGAACTAGAATTGAGACTGCAGAAATAAAGCCTCACAATATTTATGACCAACTGATTTTCAACAGGGGTGTCAAGACAATTCAGTGGGGGGAAGAACAGACTTTTCAACAAATGGTGTGGGGATAAATGGATATCCACATACAAAAGGATGAAGTTGGACCCTTACATCACACAACACACAAAAATTAACCCCAAAATGGATAGAAGACCTAAATGTAAGGGCTAAAACCATAAAACTCTAAGAAAGCATAAGGGTAACTCTTCATGACCTTGGATGAGGCAATGATTTTTTGGATATGACACCAAAAGCACAGGTGACAAAAGAAGATAAACTGAACTTCAAAATTTAAAACTTCTGTGCTTAAAAGAGCACTATCAAGTAAGAAGAAGAATGGGAGAAATTATTTGCAAATTATACACCTGGTAAGGGTTGTATCCTTAAGGTATAAAACAACTCAACAAGAGAAAGACAAATATCCCAATTTTAAGATGAGCAAAGGAGGACTTCCTTGGTGGTGCAGTGGTTAAGAATCCACTTGCCAATGCAGGGGACATGAGCTCGAGCCCTGGTCCGGGAAGATCCCACATGCTGCAGAGCAACTAAGCCCCTGCACCATAACTACTGAGCCTGCGCTCTAGAGCCCACGAGCCATAACTACTGAGCCCACGTGCTACAACTACTGAAGCCCGTGTGCCTAGATCCCGTGCTCTGCAGCAAGAGAAGCCACCACAATGAGAAGCCCGCACACCACAACAAAGAGTAGCCCTCACTCGCTGCAACTAGAGAAACCCTGTGCGCAGCAAGAAAGACCCAATGCAGCCAAAAATAAATAAATTAAATAAAATGAGCAAAGGATTTAAGCAGATAATTCTCTCCCCCCCCAAAAAAAGATATACAAATGGGCAATAAGCACATGAAAAAATGTTCTACATCACTAGCCAATAGAGCATGTGATCTGTGCTACAGACTCATTCATTCACCCCCTCACTCACACTTTCACCCACCTACCCACCCAACTGTTTTCTGGCTGTGAATTATGTACAGACTCAATGCTAGGTGCTGGGACTACAAAGATGAGTAAGATGTGTTTGTTCCATACTCTCAAAGGCACTACAGTCTGGGGGAAGAAAGACATGTTACCACATAAACACACTGCAATACAGTGATGATAATATCAAAAGCTAACATGTGCTGAAGCAACACTCTTTTCAATACTTGTATTGATAACCTATGACGTAGGAATTATTATCATCTCCATTTAGAAATAAGGAAACTGAGGCACGGTGCATTTAAGTAGTCTCCCCAGTGTCATACTGCCAATAAATGAGAAGCCGAGATACCCAGGCGATGGCTCTAAAGCCTGGGCTCTGGCATGCTGACCCAGAAGGAATGCCTCATCTCACTGGGAAGGGAGGCTGGGAAAAGTGTCAGACACAGGGGGTGGTGACTAAAACGAGTCTTAGATGGAGGATAGGACACTGCAGGCCAGGAGTAGGGGTGGGGTTAGAGAGTGAATATTCTAGGCAGAAGGAAGAGTAAGATAGAGATGTGAAACTAGATAACACATTCAAGGAATAGCTTGATATGGCTGCTGGAAAACTGCCCTGAAGTGGCAGGAGCCTAAACCTGCAGGCCCCGTACACCACATTACAGAAATAGTGGCCCCTGTAAGAGCAGTTAAAGGGCTTTACATGCAGGAGCAACATGATCGTATTTTGGCAACACTGTGGGGAGAGAATTTTTTTGGTGGTGGGCAAGATGAAAGCCAGGGAGATGAGCTGACGATGCTACAGTAGTCCAGGATGAAGGTTACGAAGGCTTGAGGAGAAGCCATAGAAGGAACGATGAGGAGGGGATGATTCATGGATGTTTTAGAAGCAGAGCCGGTTTAGAAGACCCAGGAGGCTGACTGCATAGGGAGCATGCAAGCAGGAAGAGTCCTGGAAGACTCTGAGGTTTCGGGCTTGAGCAACAGAAGAACAAGGGGCTCAGGAGAGACAACACGAAACCACCATGCACACTTGGAATCTGAGGGACCCACGGGACGTCCAAGGAAGGTGGCCAGCAGCAGCCAGGAGGGACTGGCGCTGAGATACACAGCTGGGAATCAGCATCGCGTAGTGCTGAACACTACTTAAGTCCACGAGGTTGTTCAGGGAGAATGGGCAGAGTGAAAAGAGGGTCCTGGGCAGTACCTTCAAGACTGAAAACATCCAAGGGCCGGGTGAAAAACAGCAACCTGCTAAGGAATGGCCAGAAAGGCAGGAAAAGCAGCAGGAGCCTGTGGCATCACTGGAGCCAGGGAAGAGTTTCAAGAAGGCAGCGGGCTAGAGTTTCAACTGTCAAGAGGAGTCAGTGAGAAGAACAGTAAACGTGTCTCTGTTTTTACAATTCAGACAGTTCTTTGTTCCTCACCAAACTGCTGCTAACAGGAGCACACTGACGCGTAGCCCCATGAAGGATAGCCAGAGCCCCCAAACAGCGTGGAATTCCTTGTCATGCTAACGTTGCCTTCAACTGTATAACAAATTTGTTTCAACATCATGTCTGTTCCCAAATCTTCAAGTATAATGGATATCCCAGGAAAAGCTGGATTTTAGCTGCGCTGCAGGGCCCTTAACACACACCTGCAGGCTCCAGGGAGGGCTTCGGTTTGTTTACACACTGAGAGTAAGCAGCAAGAGAATAAAAACACAGGAGCTACCAGAAACCCAGCGGATGGGCAGACCTCTGGAGAATCCAAGGAAAGCTAAGGACCTTTCCCCTAGAAAAATGCCCCTACGCACAAAGTCACAAAACTTTCGTATGTAATTTTGGGAAGGTTCAGGGACCCATATGAAAATTTCACTCTTTAAGCAATTATAATGAGTAACACAGTGGTTATAGCCATATAAATTTCTGAGATCTTCTTCAGCATAATTTCCTAATTTTCTTTTTTTTTTTGGCCACACCACACGGCATGCAGGATCTTAGTTCCCTGATCAGGGATAGAACCCATGTCCCCTGCAGTGGAAGTATGGAGTCATAACCACTGGACTGCCAGGGAATTCCCTCTAATTATTATTTTTAACAAACAGGCAGTAATCATTTTTAGTAAAAAAAAAAAGGAATAATGCTATTTTCATTTCAGGGGTTAAAAAAACACAAGATGGAATTCTCCTTACTAAGAGCCCTTCTTTGAGCGTCATCTCCTCAAACTAAAAAGCAGAGCTGAAGAATTTTCCAGCACGTTCTGCACTGCAGAAGCAAAGGAAGTCCATGGGAGAAGGCCCAGCCAAGGGTCTCTCCCGCCCCGGGCCCAACATCGGGAGCAGTGGAAACCCAAGCTGCTGTGGGAAGGCATTGGGCAGACAGGCCAGCCCAGCAGGACAGGCATAAGGGAGCCTGATACCGCCCAGGACTGAACACCAGCCTCGAGTGGGGATGAGGGAAGGACACAGACTTTTAAGACAGAGCAGGCAAAATTCTGATGAAGGGTGAGGGGCTAGGCTCAGCTGCAGGGACAGACTGGGCAACAGAAATGTCCCAACAGGGTCTCCGCTGGGACCTTTCACGCAGTAGGTGGCCGAGCATACCTGCATGCCTACACTCCAAGACTTCCACCCCTCCTTGAAGGAGACTTCTTTTTTTTTTTTTTTTTTTTTTATTTATTTATTTATTTATATTTATTTTTGGCTGCGTTAGGTCTTCGTTGTTGTGTGCGAGCTTTCTCTAGTTGCACCGAGCGGGGGCTACTCTTCATTGCAGTGCGCGGGTTTCTCATTGTGGTGGCTTCTCTTGTTGCAGAGCATGGGCTCTAGGCGCGCGGGCTCAGAAGTTGTGGCATGTGGACTCAGTAGTTGTGGCTCGTGGGCTCTAGAACGCAGGCTCAGTAGTTATGGTGCAGGGGCTTAGTTGCTCTGCAGCATGTGGAATCTTACCGGACCAGGGCTCGAACCCGTGTCCCCTGCATTGGCAGGCGGATTCCTAACTACTGCGCCACCTGGGAAGCCCGAAGCAGACTTCTTTAGAGAAGAGTGGGGTCTGTAGCCTGCGAGCTACAGACTCCAGAGACTCTGGCTCCAATTTGAAAGACACAGATACCTTAGAGGTCCTTAGAGGAAGCCACTCTTCTCAGGCCCAAGAAATTGTGGGGCTGATAAAAGTTGAGGAAAGGTTAGAGGAGACAAGCAGCAGTGAGCCACCGCCTGGAGGGTCGGCAAATGCAGGGTCCATGACTGACAGCCAACTTCTCTATTGGGACTATGGGGAAAACCTGCTGCCCAGTGGCCTGGCTCAGAGGTCGTCTCCCTCAATGTACCTGAGTGATAGCAACATCTTTTTTTTTTTTTTTTAATTTTTTTTTTTTAATGCTATTCTTGTCTGCTTACATTCTTTTTATGTATGTATGTATGTATGGCTGTGTTGTGTTGGGTCTTCGTTTCTGTGCGAGGGCTTTCTCTAGTTGTGGCAAGCGGGGGCCACTCTTCATCGCGGCGCGCGGGCCTCTCATTATCGCGGCCTCTCGTTGCCGAGCACAGGCTCCAGACGCGCAGGCTCAGTAAATGTGGCTCACAGGCCGAGTTGCTCCGCGGCATGTGGGATCTTCCCAGACCAGGGCTCGAACCCGCGGCCCCTGCATTGGCAGGCGGATTCTCAACCACTGCGCCACCAGGGAAGCCCGGTAGCAACATCTTAAAGTGAACAAGGCGGGCTTCCCTGGTGGCGCAGTGGTTAAGAATCCGCCTGCCAATGCAGGGCACACGAGTTCGATCCCTGGTCCGGGAAGATCCCACATGCCGCGGAGCAACTAAGCCCGTGAGCCACAACTACTGATCCTGCACTCTAGAGCCCTTGAGCCACAACTACTGAAGCCCGTGCGCCTAGAGCCTGTGCTCTGCAACAAGAGACGCCACCACAATGAGAAGCCCACACACCTCAACGAAGAGGAGGCCCCGCTCACCGCAACTAGAGAAAGCCAGTGCGCAGCAATGAAGACCCAACGCAGCCAAAAATATAAATAAATAAATAAATAAATAAATAAATAAATAAATAAATAAAGTGAACAAGGCAACCAGGAGAACTTAAGTTGCCAACAACTCCAGAAGTGCCGCGATTGGGCTGACTAATGCGAGGAGGAGGGAACAAATCCAGCTACAGGACGTATGGGTCCTCACGTGATGGAAGTCTCTCTCAGGAGTGGCAGTAAGTGAAAAGGAGACATAAGGAGTCCTATCTGATGTAGTGTCAAAAATGATATCTATCATAGGCCATAGGGTGTGGTCGAATCAAAAAACCAAAACGAAACAGGTAACAGGAACCTCACCCATGAAACACCAAAGCGCAGTCAACACTGAATACAAGGGTCTTACGAATGACCAGATGCAGAAAGCGTACACTGTTGGCAGGGATTAGGCAGATCCAAACTGAACTGAAAATTTTCAGACCAAGAGTTGAGGTACGAACTAAGCAGCAAGAACTGAGAACCGTTCACATGCTGTCCTACTGACTTGATGAAAGTTCCAAGCCAAAACCGCTTGGGCTGTCTCTGGGTTCCCCTGATCCATAAGACAAGTGAGATTCAGGAACACCTCATAAGATACATAAGCCTGAAAAACGTCCAACAAAACTGAGAAAATACACTTTAACTTTGTCTCTGTCATATAAAACCACTTAATAATATGTGTATTACGATTTAAATGCAGCATATATAGTACTTCCTCAACGACGCCTGATGGAAGGAAAAAACGTTCTACATCTCGGCCTCAACATTCCAAAACATCTTCATTCCACTGAGGAAATGCACCCGGGCTTATATGTAAGCATCTTATTCACCTAGTCATGCCCACACGATAACTCAACCCGTCTAATGCTTTATTCCTCAGACAAGTCTACCTAGCCCGTACCCTGTTTCAAATATCGTGCAGATTCTACTTCGTAAATCCTCAACTTTCTTCCCCTGCTTCCTAAACACGAATCTTCCCGGAGTAAATTCACGCTGTAAACACACCCAGGGCTTTGTTTTATACAGATTTCTCTCCCCTGGTCCCAAGAGAGGTTGCTTTCCCTTCTAGATCCAACGGAGGCCAAATACTGCCATCTGGGGTCACGGCTTCCTCTCGCCGCTGCCGCCGTGGAGCGGACTCGCTGGGTTCCGGATTCCCCGCGCCGGCCCGAGCCTCGCACCCCTTCCTGTCTCCGTCTGCCCACGGTGGGCGGCGGGCGCGCGGCGCCCAGACAAAAGCTCGGGCCGTCGGGCCCACCGGCCCCGGGCCGCCCACCCTCCGGGCCGCGGGCGTCCTCCAGCCCAGAGGCCGAGGGTCCCGGTGCAACTTTGGAAACAGAAAGGAAGGAGGCGCCGGCGCCCGCAGGTCCGGGTGCGCCCAAGGCGGCCGGCACGCGCGTGGGCCGCAGGCGAGGGCGCGAGGGGAGGGCGAGGCGCGCCCGGCCGCCCGCGCCGGCGCCCGCAACTTGCCCGCGGGCCGTGGCCCGCGCCCCGCAGGGCCCGCCCGACGGCGAGGCCCACATTGTCCCCGCGGCACGGCCGGCCACCCTCGCGCACAGACGCTCGCACACGCCCCCTGCCCCAGCCGGCTGCGGGGCTGCGGGGCCCGTGGCGCTCGGGAGACCGCCGGCCTGCCGCGCTCCTCCACGCCCCGCTCGGGCCCGGCCCTGGCAGCCCCGCCGGCGGCGGCTGCAAAACTTTCTCCTCATCGTGGCGGCGGCGGCGTCGCGGCCGCCCGGGGCGCGTCAGTAGGTCGGTGGGGAGGTCTGGCGGGAGGGCGGCGGGTCCCTCCCTCAGCCCCACCCCGAGCCACCGACCTGGTCCGGCTCCGATTCATAGTCGTCGTCCTCGGCGCTTACGGACATGGCCATGGCTCATGGTGGGCCCAGGCTCGCGCGCGCTGACATGGCTGGAGCGGCGCCGCCGCCGCCGCCGCCCGCCCGGAGCAGGCTCGGCTCGCCCTGGCTCGGGCTCGGGCTCGGGCTCGGGCTCGGGCTCCCGCTGCCGCGAGGAGGGAGCCGCGCCGCGCGCCTCACACGCCCGCGCGGGAGGGGGTGGAGAGGGGCCGGCGCGGGGAGGGCCGGGGCGCTCATGCATATGCATGAGGCGATCCAGGAAGGGGCTGGCCCCCCGGACCGGCGGGCCAATGGCGCGGCCGCGGCGCTCGGGCCGCACACAAAGGGAGCCCGGCCTGCGGTGACACGGGGGCGGGCCCGCCGAGGGCGGCCCCTCGCGGCCGGAGCTCCGGGACTGGGGCTGCGTGGGGGCGTGCCCCGCGCCCCGCCCGGCCCGCGCGCCGCGGGGTGCACATGGGTGGCTGCACGCCGCCGCTGCTCTAACAGGAAATGCACGCCCGACCTGGGGTGGGGTCTTTTGTGTGGTCCTGCGGGGCGTCTCGCAGGAGCCCCGGGGTGCACGGTCACAGGGAGCGGCCCTGCACGAGACACCAGGCACGGGTCCCTGTGCCCCCAGTAGCGGGCACACGGGCTCTCGGGTTTGTACAAGCTCTGGGACCAGGACCTGGTATGCCTGCGAACCCGGGAGTCCCGTACCCACTGCAGGCCCGCTGGCCCGGGTACAGTCTGGGGAGCCAGTTCCCCAGGACGCCGGCAGTTGTGCTGGGCTGGTCCCCTAACGTTGCCCTCTTCTACCCTCAGGTTTGCCTTTCCAGGTCGCGAGGGAATCAGCGTAAAACGTGGGGTGGTACAGACGGGAGTTCCAATCGAGCTGCCTGCCTTGGAGGCTGCCAGACAGAACACCATGAATGCACTCTGCCCTGAGGTGGGCGCCCCACTCTCTTGGACAGGAACCCCCGCTTCCTGAGGTGCCCAGCGGTCGATCTCGGAGGGGATGAGGGCAGGCCAGAACCCAGTCTCCTAAAAGACTGGCAAGTGCCTGAAGCTGGCCCAGAAGGTGTGGGTTTCTAAATTCTTAAACTGGAAACATTCCTAATGCTTACTCCTAAAGCAGCCCACCCTTGCAGAAAACTCTTTAACTGGAAAAAAAAAGTCTAGGGGGCACTTATGCCAGCAGCCCTTACTCTGAAGGAGGAGCTCAGTGACCATTAGCTAGAGTGATCAATGCTGTTATAAGCATCAAAACCACAGATAAACTCAAGCTAAGGAGCAGAGTGACTTAGCTAGGTAGCTGGCATACTCATCATCTAACTAGGAATGTCCAAGGTGACACTAAACATGCATACATGCACCAGTTTCTTCATCTGTAAAATGGGAAGGTTTGCGCAACCAAAGGATCAGAGGCTTTCCCAAGAAAAAGTTCATTAGCTGTGAAATCTGGTGACCAATTGTGCAGTGTCGTCCAACTGTTAGTCATGCCCAGGCCACTGGCCATGAAATCCACTCTGAGAACAGAAGGGACCCACAGGCAGGTCATGGCCTGGGCTTTCAAGGAAGGCAGAATGTGTAGTGGATGTAAAACTCAGAAGGCTTCTAGCAGGGAGTCTGCAGGAGTGAATAAACAGGGATGTCAGTTTTACTGAGTGGATTTAAAATCCCTCTGAAATTTATACACCCACTGACACTATGGGGAAAAACTCCCAGCAGACCTGCTCTTTACCTGTTCTGAGTTTCCTTTCTCCCTTCTTACATTTTTCACAATTTACTCAAGGTTAACAAAAACTTGTGGTTTTGAAAAGAATACTCCCCCCTCCATCTCAGTCCACCCCCCAAAGTCTCAGCCTTTATCAAACTACCTTGTCTGGACTGAAGTCTGTATCTGGTGTATCCCATGACCTCTTGGGGGCCACTCCACCCAGAAGGAAGTCCCTTAAAGAAAGAGAGGCTGAAAAAAATGCTAATCATGCTTTCGCTTCACTGTAATTGGTCAAAACTGCAAAAGTACAGAGATACACAAATATCATAATACCTCAAGAGAGGTATGGAAACAGGACTTTTTCTCAAAGGTCTTTCTCATTCCGAATCAGGAGTGCAAGAATATTTAGACTTGTCTTTGGGCTGATTTCTTCTGAGAATTCTCAAAGGCTCATTTCTGTATTTAAGGAAGTAAAAAGTTCTCATTTATCATAGCTCAAAGAAGAGAAAGGGAAAGTGTTGATACACAGAAGCTGCAGCTAACACAAAACTTCCTTCCGTCACATCATTTCTGAGCTAGAAGGGGCCTCACCAGACCCTCTCACTTTACAGGTAAGGAAACTGAGGCTCAAAGAAAATTGGGAGGTAGCTCTGAAGCCCAGGGTTCCTTACATAACACCATCCAGAGACCCCCTCCAGGGATCCGGACAATAACAGCAGCTAATGTTTACTAAGCATGATTGAAGGGCTAGACCCCATGCTAAGTGTGATGTAGATATATCTCATTTATTCTTTTACACAGCCCCGTGAGGAGTGTTCCATTGTTCACCCATTTTACATATGAGGAAACTGAGGCACATCGCTGCTAGGAAGTGAAAGGACCTGGATCTGAACCCATAAGCAGCTGGAGCCTGCAGCCTGGGCTGTTAATCACATCGCACCAATGCCTCGTGCCAGAGACGAGAGGAGGATGCCAAGTGAAACCAGTGTGATCATCCAAGTGAAATACTCAGACTTATGCAGAAAATTAACTGTCCCTTACTAAATTTTGCAAATTCTGTGTTCTTAGTTCAGATATTTCAGGACGGATAGGTATGGTTTTGGTAACCAGTCTGCTGTCTGATGGATCTGTGGGGGCTGATGTGGAAGGAGGTGGGTCCTCTCCAAACTCTAACAAGGCTTCTGCCAGCAGTCACCACCCTAACATCTTTTAAAAATTCCTCTTCTGACACTTGCAAAGGGCCTCTTAACATCTCTACTTCCTCGATCAAGCTTCCTTTAGCTAACTGGTACACACAACTATCCAACGTTTGTTTTGTATTAATAGTGTGCTGGACTGTATATAAAATACATTATGCCAGCATTTGCCCAGTAGAACTGCCACGTTAAAATTTAGCATGTATAGGGGCTTCCCTGGTGGCGCAGTGGTTGAGAATCTGCCTGCCAATGCAGGGGACACGGGTTCGTGCCCTGGTCTGGGAAGATCCCACATGCCGCGGAGCAACTGGGACCGTGAGCCGCAGTAACTGAGCCTGCGCGTCTGGAGCCTGTGCTCCGCAACAAGAGAGGCCATGACAGTGAGAGGCCCGTGCACCGCGATGAAGAGTGGTCCCCACTTGCCACAACTGGAGAAAGCCCTCGCACAGAAACGAAGACCCAACACAGCCATAAATAAGTAAAAATAAATTAACAAAAAAAATTATTATAAAAAAAAAATTTAGCATTTATATTGTGCCTTAGGCTCGTCCTTTCTCCCTTTTGACCTCCTTTTCAAGTGACCCTAAGAACTGAATGGTCTCCCAGCTCCACTTAGCCAAGGCTTACAGTCTTAGAAAGAGTTCCCCAAAGCTGATGCCACCAGGGCATTGATGCTTGTCCTGAACCAGGAGGATCCAGAACTCTCACCAAGTGGCGAGGAAATAAAACAAAAACAGATGGAAGCCAAGTCAGCCTCAGTCACAGCCGTCACCCACTTCCCTGCTTTCTCTCTGAGTATCGTTTAGTGTTCTGGTCGGCCTAGCAGATCATGACACCGGGAGTGATCCCAGTCTGCCCAGAGATTTTGCCCAGACTTAGCCACCAAAGGGCACTGCAGGCTGTCCCAGGGCAGGGAGAGGCAGTGACCTAAGGTAAAAGGAAGAGGGCAGCCATCCCCTCCAGTCCTCTCCATCCCCACATCCAGGAACAGGTAGGAAAAGGGACAGACTAGATAAGTGCCCCCTGGAATCTGGGATCCATAGGGGAGGGTTTCCCTGGCATGTGGCCCTTTTCCTTGTGCCCATGTCACAAAGGGCATGGCTAAAGCTTGGGAACATTATTTTCCAAAGGATCGGGTCAGGGAAAGAGAATGAATTCTCTGTGTCCAGACAAGTGACTGGCTGGCATGCTCCTGAACCAAGGGACACCATTTGTAAGCGTGTCCCTAAGGAAGGAACAGAAATGATACAAAGGGTTGCTTCCTAATACACGTAATAATGTATGTTTAACAGGCAATAGAGAATGCATGCTTCAGCTATTTTACTATTATTTTGCCATTTGTCTCTGTTCTTCAATAGGTTTTTCCCCATTAACAGCACAAGGACAAGGTCTTTTGCAGAGTTATTCTTCTAATAAAACATAGATAAGAGAAATTTTTGCATCGTGTCACACAGCAATTTAGAACTAATTCCAGGGTTGCCTGGATAAAACTATGGTTCAAAGAGTGACCGTATGACAGACCAAGGGCTACAGTGATTTCTCTTAAGGAAATTACTAGTGTTATTTAATTGCTTTTTATTTTCCCCCTGAAAAATCATTCCACAAGCATTTAAAACCCACATATATCTGTCATATGGGTCCTTTAAAGAGACCAAGCTTTCCGTTAAATAGGGTTCCTCTCCTAATACTGTCTCCTTAAATTACCAAGATCAACCAATAAATACTTACGTTCCCTGGAAGATTTGTGACTGTGCACAGGATTTTTTTTAATTAGCTAATTTAACAGGTGACTGGCATTGATCTGAGAAATGCTTCCCGCCATCCACCCCATTTCCAACTCAATCACTGACCCTAGAAACTTACTTCCCTTCTCCATTCATTTCCCTACAAAAATCCAGGCTAAGGCTGAGCCCTCAGACAATTCAGACAAGATTAATGGATGCACTTTACAATCCCACCCCCAACCCCCGGAAAATAGGGGCTAAAAATACATAAAATGCCAGTATAATTCGGGCCTACAACCGGGACTTTTGTAATTTAAAAATATTTCTCTTAACAGGACCAAATCTCCCCCTTGGTTTCCTTCCTTACCAGAGCACCCAAAAGACCAAATCCAAAGCTTACTCAAAATGGGATGATAAAGCATACAGTAAAGAGGCGAAAGAGGATTAAAGTTAGCAGCTCTGTTCACAATGATCAAATGGTGGAAACAAATCAAATTCTGTGCATTGATGAATAGGTAAACAAAATGTGGTCTCTATCCATACAATGGAATATTATTCAGCCATAAAAAGGAATGAAGCGCTGACACAAGCTACAATGTGATGAATCTTGAAAACATGATGCTAAGTGGAACAAGCCAGACACAAAAGGCCATAGACTGTATAATTACCTTTATATAAAATATCCAGAATAGACAAATCCATAGGTACAGAAAGCTGATTAGTGGTTGCCAGGGGCTGGGTGGGGGGAGGGGGAATGGGGAGTGACCCCTAATGGGAATGGGGTTTCTTTTGGGAGTGATAAAAATATCTTGGAATTTAGAAAGAGGTGATGCTTGCACAACATTCTGAATATGCTAAATATTACTGAATTCGTACTTTAAAATGGTTAGTTTTATGCTAGGTGAATTTTACTTCAATTTTTAAAAAGTGTGTATGTGTGTGTGTATATATACATTTTTTTTTTTTCTTTTCATCAGTCATCATTTAAGAGTGATCTTAGTTCCTATTCCTAAAAGGTAACCTGGTTAGGAAATGTAGCCCCTAAGTCCTGGAGCAGGTTGAAATTAACCAAACCAAAGTGACAGCTGAATCACCTCTTCAATGAGCTGCTAACAGTCACTGTGGGGATCTGATGGGCTCTGACTGCACTTGAAAGCCCTTCACTTAGGGACCCCTGACAAATGCAAATACACACAGGTTGGTATGGTCAGGAGTAGGGATGGGGGGGAACAGACACACACACACTGATACACACTTTGGCTGCTCCCTAGGGACTCTCTTCATTTACATTCTTGCTTTCCTTTAAAAATGGCTCATCTCCAGCAGGCCAATTTGCCTCTAAAAGCCCCCTGGATCTATGAAAATTCACGAGTTTACCATGACACTCAAAATAAAAAAAGTCTGACAAAACTCATCTGTCACCATTTTAAGCAGCCATTATACCAACTCCTTAGTTTGAAAATTGGTATTTAAAGGGAAAGAATTAAGCCTGTGTACTGCCTTATCAGGAGGAACTGTATTTAAGGGTAGCTCCAATTGATGAGGGAAAGCTCTACAGAAAAAACTTCAAAGCTTCATTTTCTTCTTCTTCTTCTTCTTTTTTTTTTTTTTTGCCTGTGGGATCTTAGTTCCCCCACCAGGGATCGAACCCGCGCACCCTGCAATGGAAGTGGGGAGTCTTAACCAATGGACCGCCAGGGAAGTCCCAAAGCTTCAATTTCATCTCCTGATAAAATTATTGATACAGGAAAGAATGATAACTGGTATTGAAACTATCAGTGAATGGTAGAGGGAAGCACGGGCCCCACATATTCCCTTCCAGATTATGCTCTGGAGGAAAAGAGGGATGAACATAACTGAATAATGGGGGAATAATCAGACCACCATCACCTTAATCCATGATATTTAACTTCAATCTAACCAAGCCTTTAGACCTAGTTTCCAATTTACAGAAATTACAAGAGACAGCGAATAAGCTAAATGACACCACAAGAAAGCAATCAGACAAATGCATAAAGTGAGATATTCTTCAGGACATGATTCCATCTTCTCTACCAATCAATATCCTGAGAAAGGTCAAGATTAAAAGAGAGAACTAAGAACCTGGATTGGATCCTGGTTGGGACAAAGTAGCTGTAAAAGATAATTTACATGACCCAGCATTAGGAGGAATTGTCAGTTTTGCTAGGTGTAATAATGTTATTTCAGGTATGGAGAAAAATATTCTTCTTTTTCAGAGATGCAAACCTAAGTATTTAGGGGTGGAATTGTCATGATGTCTGTAATTCTCTAAAGAATACTTCAGCATAAAAAATTAAGTTAGTTAAAAAGAAATAATATACCCATTAGGATGGCTATTATCATAAAACAAACAAACAAACAAAAAACAGAAAATAACAATAGCAAGGATGTGGAGAAACTGGAACCCTTGTGTATTGTTGATGGGAATATAAATTGAAACAGCCGCTGTGGAAAACAGTATGGCATTTCCTCAATTAAACATATAATTATTCTATGATTCCAGCAATTTCATTTCTGGGTATGTACCCAAAAGAATTGAAAATGAGGACTTGAAAAGATTTTTATACACCCATGTTCACAGCAGCATTATTTATAATAGCCAAAGGTGGAAGCAACCCAAGTGTCCACTGACAGATGAATGGTTAAATAAAATGTGGTGTATACATACAATGGTATACCATTCAGCTTTAAAAAGGAAGGAGATTCTGGTGCAAGCTACAATATGGATGAAACTTGAGGACATTATATTAAGTGAAATGAGCCAGTCACAAAAAGACAAATACTGTATGATCCCACTTATATGAGGTACCTAGAAGAGTCAAATTCACAGAGACAAAAAGTAGAATAGAAGTTACCAGGGGCTGGAAAAAGGGGGAATGGGGAGTTAGTGCTTAAGGGATTAAGAGTTCCCATTTCAGATGATGAAAAAGTTCTGGAGACTGATGGTGGTGATGGTTGTACAACAATGTGAATGTACTCAATGCCACTGAATGGTTAAAATAGTCAATTTTATGTTATGTATCTTTTCCCACAATTTAAAAAGATGTGATAAAAGATAAAATTAAAAGATGAACCTAAAGATTACCATACTAAGTGAAGTAAGTCAAAGAGAAAGACAAATATCATATGATATCACTTATATGTGGAATCTAAAAAATGATACAAATGAACTTATTTACAAAACAGAAACAGACTCACAGACATAGAAAACAAACTTATGGTTACCAAAGGGGAAAAGAGGGGGGAGAGATAAATTAGGAGTTTGGGATAAGCAGATACAAACTATTATATATAAATAAAAAACAAGGTCCTACTGTATAGCACAGAAAACTATATTCAATATCTTATAATAACCTATAATAATCTATAATGGGAAAGAATCTGAAAATTATATAATATTTATATATATTAAACGGAATCCCTTTGCTGTACAACAGAAACTAACACAACACTGTAAATCAACTATACTTCCATTTAAATAAATAAATAAATAAATAACAAATAATAAATAAATAAATGAAAAGAAATCAAAGAAACAACACCCTCCCGCAGAAGAATCAATCAATTGGGAACATTCAAATCAACAAGCTTCCTCAGGGCAGCCCCCAACCCAGCCCCTCCTGCCATCTTGTACCATAAACATTAACTAAGAGAGAAATGAATCTAAATAACAACAACAACAACAAAATCAATCTTATAAGTGAGATTATCTCTTCACTCCTGCAAAGTGCTTTGCTGTTCAGTCCTTTACATTCATTGGTGGAGAAGTTCAGTGGTTTAGAGCAGGTATTACTATAGCGTTCACTTCCCACCTACTCTCTTTTCGTATAAAGTTCCCCTTGTCCCAATAAATATACTTCCCCTTCCCACCTTTGTAACAAGAATCAAACTTAAATAATGCAAATGTTTCACCTGTGTTCACATAATTGTGCCCCTTTTTTCTCTAGATCACCCAAATTTGGGGAGCAGATTATCTCACAACATCATTTGGTTGCACACATATCCACTGTCCTAACAAAGCCAAATTAGAGAGGCGGGTTAGTGAGCGTGGCGGGGAGAACATGACAACTTATTCCCAATGTCAGTGATCAAGTATTCTCCTTTAAAATAGGAAATATACAATGGCATTTGACAAAAAGAAAAGTTTGAAGGATAGACCAGTGTTCCAGAAATATAACCATGATAATGGCAAGCAATCACTTACAGTGCCTGCTTGGCTTTCTAATTACTGCACCAAAGGCAGGAGCCCTCAATATCTCAATTGCTTTCCAAAAATTTGTCTTTGGCATTATTAACACAGACAGCCGAGCAGGTTATCAGACTAAGAAAGAAATCCTGGGCTGCAGACTTTAATTACAAGATATTTCAGCTGAACGCTGTCTTAAAGTTCCAATAAAGTGGTTCTAAAATGATACAGATGATGGCTGAAAAATTCCAGGTGAGGGGCTTCCCTGGTGGCGCAGTGGTTGAGAATCTGCCTGCCAATGCAGGGGACACGGGTTCAAGCCCTGGTCTGGGAAGATCCCACATGCCGCGGAGCAACTGGGCCCGTGAGCCACAGCTACTGAGCCTGCGCGTCTGGATCCTGTGCTCCGCAATAAGAGAGGCCGTGATAGTGAGAGGCCCGCGCACCGCGATGAAGAGTGGCCCCTGCTTGCCGCAACTAGAGAAAGCCCTCGCAGAGAAACGAAGACCCAACACAGCCATAAATAAAAAAATTAAAAAAAAAAAAAAAAAAAAAATTCCAGGTGAGAGATAAGATCTTTTTAAGTCCAGGAGGATAAACGGAGATGCCTAAATGTGAGGGACAAAAGGGTCCAGGGAATACCAAGAGCCCTTCTTAGTTCTCTTCTATTTACCATTCTTTTAACAGTTGGCTGGGACTGGGACACACAAATTAAAGTAAGGAGAGAAACTTATTCTCACCAACGAGATGACTCAGAGGCATTTGCAGAGCAGGTGAAAGAGGGCAAACAGAATGAACTGATTGAATACAACTTCATCTTTTAGAAGCTCTGGGGAAGCTTTGCTATCAAGTTCATTCATTCAATAAACATTTTCTGGGAGCAATCTTGCATGACAGGATACAAAAATGGATAAAGAAAAAATTAATAAGACGAGCTCCAGTCTCAAGAAGATAACGGAAGCTTAAGACAGATATGCAACAAAATGCAGACTAGAATGTGGACGTCCAGCAGAGGGAGAAATGGGGGAAGTCTATCTATCAGTCAGGATCTTGGCAGGAAATGGATGGCATCCTGGTACCCTCACACCAGGTCATGGAGGGGAGTTTAACAGAGGCTCAATTTGCAGAGTACAAGTGGGGTTAACAGAAGCCAGCAAGGCATGGTGATGCATCCCAAGCCTAAGGACAGTGATGAGCCATTACCTCCCTTTGTTACCAGAAATTCAGAGAGAAAAGCTGGAGAAGGCCAAGAAATAGGAGCCGTGGTCCCCAGTGGAAGGAGACAGCCAACCTGCAATGATCCCATAGGGAGAAAGCTGGGGGAATAAATACCCCAGCCTCTCTCTCCTCCTGTCTTCCCATCTCCTGCCGGTACCTCCCTCCCTAGGCTGAGCCCGACCAGAAGCCAGAGATGCAAGGAACCTCTTTGATGCAGCCCACACAGCAGGCTTGAGGAGGCTGGAGAGGATCTGGAGGCACAGCTAGAAGACATCCAGCTCAGGAGGCTTCCTGGCAAAGAAGGAATTAGGTTGGGCCTCGAGACAGAGAGAACTCGTATGTGGGAAAATAAGATGGGCATTCCCAGAGGGAGAACAGTATGAGCTAAGGCCAAGACTGTCAAGAAGATGGAAAATATGGAGTAATTCAGTTCCCCTGAAATGTAGAGAGGCCAGCACGAGATTCTAAAGCAGAGCGACATCTGGGGTCATGGGACCTCAAGGCCAGGGTAAGTATTTGGGAGATGACTTTAAAGAAGATGGAGGGACTTCCCTGGTGGCGCAGTGGTTAAGAATCCGCCTGACAATGCAGGGTACAAGCGTTCGAGCCCTGGTCCAGGAAGATCCCACATGCCGCAGAGCAACTAAGCCCGTGCACCACAACTACTGAGCCCACGTGCTGCAACTACTGAAGCCTGCGCATCTAGAGCCCGTGCTCCACAACAAGAGAAGTCACCGCAATGAGATGTCCACGCACCCCAACGAAGAGTAGCCCCCGCTCGCCACAACTAGAGAAAGCCCGCGCACAGCAATGAAGACCCAACTCAGACAAAAATAAAAATAAATAAATTTTAAAAAAAAATAAAGAAGATGGAGAGTCACTGAAGGTGTGACAAGTTTACAGGCTCAATTGTGTCCGCCCCAAAATTCACATGGTGAAGCCCTACCCCGCCAACACTTCGGAACGTGACCATATTTAGACACAGGGTCTTTTTTTTTTTTTTTTTTTTGGTTGCGTTGGGTCTTCGTTGCTGCACGCAGGCTTTCTCTAATTGTGGTGAGCGGGGGCTACTCTTCGTTGCGGTGTGCGTGCTTCTCATTGCAGTGGCTTCTCTGGTTGCGGAGCATGGGCTCCAGGCACCTGGGCTTCAGTAGTTGTAGCGCACAGGCTCAGTAGTTGTGGCGCACGGGCTTAGCTGCTCCACAGCATGTGGGATCTTCCTGGACCAGGGCTCGAACCCATGTCTCCTGCATTGGCAGGCGGATTTCTAACCACTGCACCACCAGGGAAGCCCCTACACACAGGGTCTTTACAGAGATGATGAAGTTAAAATGAGGTCATTAGGGCCCTAATCCAATATGACTGGTGTCCTTATAAAAAGGAAATTTGGACACAGGCACATACAGAAGGAAGACAATGCAAAGACACAGGGAGAAGACGGTTAAGACTATCTACAAAAAGCCATCAGGGGACTTCCCTGGTGGTGCAGTGGTTAAGAATCTGCCTGCCAACACAGGGGACACAGGTTTGAGCCCTGGTCTGGGAAGATCCCACATGCCACGGATCAACTAAGCCCATGCGCCACAACTACTGAGCCCACGTGCCACAACTGCTGAAGCCCATGCACCTAGAGTCCATGCTCTGCAACAAGAGAAGCCACTGCAGTGAGAAGCCCTCACACCACAACAAAGAGTAGCCCCAGCTCGCCACAACTAGAGAAATCCTGCGCACAGCAACAAAGACCCAATGCAGCCAAAAATAAATAAATAAATTTATTTAAAAAAAAAAAAAGCCATCAGGGAAGGTTACTGTTCTCTCCTGCCTGGATCTCATGTCTGGAGACTCTACAAACTTCCACTTTCTGGCTTCAGTTCACACCACTAAAAAAAGGGGGGCCCTGATGGGATTCTTGTCATATGGTTCAGACACTAACGATTTTGGAATCCGAGCTCAAGTAACTGGTCAGACCTGGGTCTCAGCTTGTAAGAAACTGTGGCATCCCTTGACCGCCAACAATCTTCTTTCAATGGGATTTTTCTGTTGCTGATGTTGGAGAGAATATTACCCAGAATGAGCAGACCATCTTTCGTGGGTATTCTTTTTTTTTTTTTTTAATTATTATTTACTTATTTTTGGCGTGTTGGGTCTTCGTTTCTGTGCAAGGGCTTTCTCTAGTTGCGGCGAGCGGGGGCCACTCTTCATCACGGTGCACGGGCCTCTCACTATCGCGGCCTCTCTTGTTATGGAGCACAGGCTCCAGACGCGCAGGCTCAGTAATTGTGGCTCACGGGCCCAGTTGCTCCGCGGCATGTGGGATCTTCCCAGACCAGGGCTCGAACCCGTGTCCCCTGCATTGGCAGGCGGACTCTCAACCACTGCACCACCAGGGAAGCCCTTGTGGGTATTCTTTGATCAGGGGTTTCTGCTGCCTGCACTCCTGGGAACCTGCGGGCTTCCAAACTCCACAAATGACTTAGCTGTCACTTCAGGAAGCCCTGGGGATTCCAGACTAGGGTCCCATACTGTTGTCCACTTGGCTCCCCTCACTACACCCTCCCCGCCGTCCACTCTCTGCTATCCTGGCCCTGTGGTCCCTGCTGTCGGCCTCCCCACACCTGTTGAGCATCTCCTGTTCCCGTTCTCCCACCAGGCTCTCACGAGGCCTCTTTTAGCACATTCTAAGACAACAGTTACCCTACCGCTCACAGGCCTAGGACTTCTCCCTCGGGTGGAGTGCGGAGGATCTAAAGGAGAAGCACTTTATTAAACCAGCCCCATCGCAGGAAACGCCAGCTGTGACTACTTCCGCGAAATTAAGCCATTCAGGCCCTTACTTGAGATTCAGTGTTTGTCCCAGCCAGTAATAATTTAGGGATGGGAAAGGTCTCTAAACAAATCACCCCCTTCTGATCCATCTCCTCCTTCAGTGTCTTCTATTTCTGCCTTCTGGGTGAGCAGATTCAGAATTCGTGTTTACTTATAAACCATAATTATGAAAAAGTATAATTGCTATCACTGACTGATAGGCTACTATAGAGGTATTTTACAGACAGCCTCTCACAGCGAACTTGTAAGAAAGGCACTATCGGCCCTTTTTACAGATGAATAAACTAAGCCTCAGACTTGCCCACGACCACACAACTAGTAAGTGGCCGAGCCAGGAGTCAATCTCCAGGTGCATCTGACCCCAGAGTTCACCCTAGTTGTGCATGAGAATTACCTGTGAAGCATTTAGAAAGTGCAGATTCCCAGGTCCCACCCACCCCTACTGAATCAGAGTGTCTCAGTGGGGCCCAGGAAACTGTATTTAAAAAAAAAAAAAAAAACAGAAACGTTCCCCAGGTAAAGCAGATGCCACCAGGCTGAGGACCGGTCCTCATTAGGCCACACTGCCTTTCTAGAAAATTATCTGGCCCTGAGTAGGCAACAATAAATGGCAGTCATCCTCCCCCTCCTCCTCCTCCACTGTACATCACCAGCTTAATTACTCGGGGGAGACAGGAGTTGGGAGCAGGGCAGAGTGGGAACAGGAAGTACATGGGGGCCTCTTTTACAGACTTATGTGCCTGTCCTTCAGGGAAAGGCTGTGTGTCACTCCCGGGGGACCCCAGACTTCTCAGGCCTCCCAGATCTGAATGACCAAGTGTGGAGGAAGGGGAAGAGAAACAAAGCAGAACTGAGGGTGACACAGACATCAGGTGTGCGTGTGTGAGACTTCCTCCCGCGGTTCCTGTGACGTCCCCGTGAGGGAGGTGATCCACTAACTGCTGAAGAGGGCTGTCCCCACGTCCCCGGCAGGGTTCTCACTGGTATACTCTCCAGCCTCTCTGCTCCTCCACGCAGGAAAACTTGCCAGTAATTGAAATTCAAGAAGCAGCCTGGTTTGGCCACTAGAGATTAAGAAGCAAATGCAACAACATGCTCGCTTTCCAGGAAAGCTTCATCTCACCTCCTTCCTCGGTTTCCTTCTCTGGGAACCAACCCACAAGCTGGCTGAGTACAAGCGTCTGGCTGGTGGGCAGAAGGTCAACTTGCTAATAAGGCTGAGGTCAGAAGTCGGGCCTCAGAGAAGTTCAGTTCCCTCAGCTTGGTTCTAAGGTCACAGACAGGCCCCCAACTCCTACCACTTGGTCATAAAAGGAAGTGGCCAGAGTACAGGCGGATCAAAACAAATCCATCACCACTGGGGAAAACAGCCAATCAGGGGAATTGTGACAGAGGGTGATTCAGTAGCATCTTTGATTTGAAAGACACCACATCAGAAATGACCTCACGGCACCTAATCAGTTCCAGAAAGGGACTTTCTTCTCCAGGAGGCAAGGTGGGAGATCAAAGCATTTCTTGCTAATCATCATTTAGCATTAATTACTTAAGTAACCTGAGCCAGACCCAGTACCGATCCCGACTTTGCATCCTGACAGCCTCAATGAGCACCCTTGATCTTTCAACCCAACCTGCATCAAATTGGGAGGAAGCCGACTGCAAACCTGGGAATCAAGAGACCCCGGGCGGCCCAGGCAGTCAGTCGTTTACTTACTTCTTCCCTTCCTGTTAACTTTTTAACCCCACCAGCCAGGAAATGCATAAATACAGCAGCCAGCCTCCCCTCCCCCTACCCTCCACCACGTTTCATTGAGTTCCTCAGGCGCAGGGACAAATCTGGGGACGAACACCTTAGATTCACAAGCTGTGTGGCCCCAGGCTTACCAGCCTACCTCTCTGAGTCCCCAGTTTCAGCTGCATCATGAAGACAATCCTAACCCCCTCCCAGCCTCGATGTAAGAATTAAATAAAATCTAAAAACTGTTGCATACATTTAGAGGGAATACCCAGAGGGGTTTTGGTTATACTGGCAATAATTTATTTCTAGAGCTGAGTCGGGGCAGGGGGGAGTCATGGTATTCATTATTATGTTATTTAATCCCTTTTTTATAATTTATAATACATGTTACGGGCTTAAATTGTGTCCTCCCAAAATCCGTATGTTGAAGTCTGAACCCCCAGCACTTCAGAATGTGACTGTATTTGGAGATAGGTCTTTAATGAGGTAACTAAGTTAAAATGGGGTCATTAGGGTGAGCCCAAATTCAGTATGACTGGTGTCCTTATAAGAAGAGGAGATTAGGACACACACAAAAGGAAGACCGTGTGAAGACACAGAGACAACAGCCATCTACAAGCCAAGGAGAGAGTACTCAGAAGAAATACATCCTGCCGGGCTTCCCTGGTGGCACAGTGGTTAAGAACCTGCCTGCCAATTTAGGGGACACAGGCTCGAGCTCTGGTCCGGGAAGATCCCACATGCCGCCGAGCAACTAAGCCCGTATGCCACAACTACGGAGCCTGAGCTCTAGAGCCCGCAAGCCAGAACTACTAGCCCACGTGCCACAACTACTGAAGCCCGTGTGCCTAGAGCCCGTGCTCCACAACAAGAGAAGCCACCGCAATGAGAAGCCTGCACACCGCAACGAAGAGTAGCCCCCGCTCGCCACAACTAGAGAAAGCCCGCGCACAGCAACGAAGACCCAACACAGCCATAAATAAATAAATAAATAAATTTTTTTTAAAAAAGACTCTTCAGCTCTATTAAAAAAAAAGGAAGAAAGAAATACATCCTGCCAACTAACACCGTGATCTCAGATTTCTGGCCTCCAGACCGGTGAGAAAATTAATTTTCTGTCATTTAAGCCACTCAGTCTGAGGTACTTTGTCACAGCGGCCCTTGCAAACTCATACAATAAACTTCAAATAATTTATAGAAAACTAACTAAATTAAAAAGAAAACGATTGTGCTTGTATGGCTCTAATCAAAAAGACAGATAATAGGTGTTGGCAAAGATGTGGAGAAATCTGGAACTCTTATAATTGCTGGGAGGAATAGAAAATGCTGCAGCCACTTTGAGAAACAGGCAGTTCCTCAAAAACTTCAACGTAGAGTTACCATCTGACTAGTCAATTCTATGCCTAGGTTTCTACCCAAGAGAAATGGAAACATATGTTCACATAAAAACCTGTACATGACATAGCGTCATCAATCACAATAGCCAAAAGGTAGAAACAGCCCAAATGCCCATCGACAGATGAAAGATTAAACAGACTGTGGTCCATCCATAGAGTGGAATATTATTCAACCCTATAAAGGCATGAAATACTGACAGATATATAACTCGGATGAACCTTGAAAACGTTCCTCTAAGTGAAAGAAGTCAGTCACAAAAGGCCACATACTGTACAGTTCTATTTATATGAAATGTCCAGAATAGGCAAATCCATGGAGACAAAGTTTCCAGCAGCTGGGGGAGGGGTGGCTTGGGGGAGTGGGAACTGACCGCTGATGGGGCTTCTTTTAAGGGGGGTATGAAAATGTTCCAGAATTAGATTGTGGTGTCGGTTGCACAACTCTGAATATTTTCAACGTACTAAAAACATTTCATTGTACACTTTAAGTGGGAGAACTGTAAGGTATGTGAGTTCTATTTGTTTCATTATAAGGTGTTTAAAAAAAAAGCCTGGCGCTCCACAAGCACTGTTACACGTCAAAGGCTCTTACTTCTTCTCCCTCCCACCCACTCCTTCCCAACCAGCCTAAGGGCTCCGATTTCTCCCACCAGTGTTGATACCAGCCACGCCCAACTTACGTACAGACCAGTGCTTATAAACCAGTCCTCCAAGGGAATCTTAAATAAGGGCTACTCCCGCCAGAAGCCAGCTTCCTGTTTCCAGGCCTTGGGAGGAGAAGGGGCGGAGCTTTCTTTTTAAAAAAGAAAATGCTTAGAAGCCCCTGAGGAGTGGGCTAAGGGTCTCCAGACAGGGCACATTTGTGGTCCTTAAGCGATTTCACCCAGAGGCTGGTTTGGACCCCTCCATTAATTCTGAGATTACAGTGAGTAGTGGCAAGTGTGTTTCTTTAAAAGCCCATGCTCTCAGATGTAGAGAACAAACGTATGGACACCAAGGGGGGAAAGTGGCGGGGGGGAAGGGTGGGGGGATGAACTGGGACACTGGGATTGACATGTATACACTAATATGTATAAAATGGATAACTAAGAAGAACCTGTTGTATAAAAAAATAAATAAAATTTAAAAATTAAAAAAAAAAAAAAAAAGCCAAGCCCATGCCCTCTACAAACCCTAATCTGTCCTGTGGAGCAATTCCTCAGCTAGGAGGGAAGCAGGCGGCAGCAAGGCAAAGCCACAGTTTCCTCTGCAGGTTCAAAGCAGCCGTGGGACCTGGCTGGGCTATTTCAAGTTGCTATGTCTGCAAGCACGGTTTGTGGTCTGATAAATGACATTTATATTTATGGCCCATGTAGGGGAAAGTCAACTCTAAAACCCCACTCACATCCACAGATTGGGGAGCTAAAGGCAGATGTGCAGGCAACTCCTTTTCATTCCTATGGCCACCTCAGTTCCCACCAAGCTTCAAAGAGAATTAGAATTCAATACCCACAAGTACTTTCCCTATTAACAATCCCACATTTAGGAATATACCCTAATGGGAGTTCCCTGGTGGTCCAGTGATTAGGACTCGGTGCTGTCACTGCCGTGGCCCCGGGTTCAACCCCTCGTCAGAGAACTAAGATCCCACAAGCCGCACAGCGTGGCCAAGAAAAAGAAAAGAAAGAATATACCCTAAGA
The DNA here is from genome assembly GCF_028023285.1 of Balaenoptera ricei. NCBI lineage: Eukaryota > Metazoa > Chordata > Mammalia > Artiodactyla > Balaenopteridae > Balaenoptera > Balaenoptera ricei. The sequence goes on along the minus strand of NC_082652.1, from coordinate 8,306,660 downwards.
AGATAATCAAACAAAAGTGAAATGAATAACCCAGAACAGCACTGTCTAATAGAAATATAATGTGAGCCACATATGTACTTTAAAATTTTTTTGAAGCCACATTTTACAAGGTAAAAAGAAACAGGTGAAGGGAATATTAATAATCCATTTTGTTTAATATATCCAAAATTTTATCATTTCAACTAGGGTTGCCAGATTTAGTAAATAAAAATACAGTATGCCCCATTACATTTCAGATAAAGAACAAAAACTCTTTTTAGCATAAGTATATCTCATGCACTATATGGGATATACTTATAGTAAAAAAATGTATCTGCTGTTTATCTGAAATTCAAATTAATTAATTAATTTATTAATTTATTTATTATTTATTTATTTTATGCCTGTGTTGGGTCTTTGTTGCTGCGCGGGGGCTTTCTCTAGTTGCAGCGAGTGGGGGCTACTCTTCGTTGCAGTGCGCGGACTTCTCACTGTCGTGGCTTCTCTTGTTGTGGAGCATGGGCTCTACGCAAACGGGCTTCAGTAGTTGTGGCACGCGGGTTCAGTAGTTGTGGCTCGCGGGCCCTAGAGCGCAGGCTCAGTAGTTGTGGTGCACGGGCTTAGTTGCTCCACAGCATGTGGGATCTTCCCGGACCAGGGCTCAAACCTGTGTCCCCTGCATTGGCAGGTGGATTCTTAACCACTGCGCCACCAGGGAAGCCCTGAAATTCAAATTTAAATGGGCTTCCTTTTCAAAATCTGGCAACCTTAATTTCAACAGGCAATCAATACAAAAAATAAATTAAATTGGTATTATGCACTGTTCTTTTTTGTACTAAGTCTTTGAAATCTATTGTGTATATTATACTGACAGTACCTGTCAATTTGGGCTTGCCTTATTTCAAGTGCTCAATAGCCACATATGACTAGTGGCTACCCTTTTGGACAGTAGAGATCTAAAAAGTTCCTCTCAGTGTTCTTTATAACAGTAAAAAAAATCAGAAATTAGCAAAATACCCATCAACAGGAAGGCTGCTTAGGTTACAACTGACATTTAGAGCACTTACCATCAATCAGCCCTTGTCCTACGGACTCTGCATGCATTATCTTGTTTAGTCCTCACAATGACCATTTGAAGTAGGTACTGGTATAACCCCTTTTTACAAATGAGGCAAGTAAGGTTCTGGGAGCTTATATAACTTGCTCAAGAAAGTGGTGCAGCTGAGGTAGGGCACTGGTTGAAAGTTTGGTCTCTGCTGTCAGACTGATCTTTGCATCCTCGGCTCTGCCAAGTAACCTAACAAGTAACTTCGTCTTTTTAAGCCTCAGTTTCCTCATCTGTAAAACAAATCACAAGTGTCTATCCCACAGGATTGCTGGAGTCTAAATAAGACAGGGGATACAGAGGACTAGGCAAGGCAACCTGCCCCTGGTAAGTTCTCAGTGACGTCACTACTATTCTTCCCAGCATCTTTGTCCTTTCCTGTTTGATCAAATTTTTCATGGTGAGCACCAACCCTTTTTTTTTTGGCCACACTGCAAGGCATGTGGGATCTTAGTTCCCCTACCAAGGATCGAACCCGTGCCCCCTGCATTGGAAGCGCAAAGTCCTAACCACTGGGCAGCCAGGGAATTCCCCAGCATCAACCCATTTAGAAAGAGAAAAAAACTACTTTCAAAAGAGGAGAAAACAGCCCACAATGCAGCTAGAGGTCAAGGGAAGGAAGGAAATATAGAAGAAAGGAGAGAGGGGAGGAAAGGAAGAAAGGTGAGGCATCACTTCCCCAGTTTTCTGAGTGACCACCAGGGGGCAGTGCCTGCAGTTTCCACAGCTAGGGAACATGATCCCTTTTAAAATAAAAAAGTTGCAATGAACAACTCACCAACACCATTCATCTTAACTGGGGTGCCCTCTCCCAGGAATTCCCCCTGAAAGGCTGCCAACATTCATCTTACAGGAGATGTGAAAAAGCAGTGGATTTATGGTCTCCCAGCTGTGGGTGATCTGTGTCTTACCTTTGGAGTCTTCTTTGGCCAAGTGACTACCGGGACCCCAGTGATGGCCAGATTGGGGTCGTCATCTGCGTGCTCCTTCAGGACATTCTGTGGTGAAACAAAGAAGCCATATTAGCCCAGGGTAGAGGGGATGTCTCTGAAGGGGGCTGGAGGCTGCACCTTACCCAGCGGAAGTCTCTGCAGAGTCACTGCCTGTCCCCCCAACTCCACCAATACCCACACACTCAATAGAAACCAAGCAGCCAGGCTTCCCCAGGATCCACAAAACACAGAACATCCCCTTCTCCAAAAAAATTTTTAAAAGCAAATCACACACCTCCCTACGACTTGCATGAATGTATCACTCACTGATCATACTTTTGACACCAAACATTTGTCCAGAGCTCCAGGGACCCTCACGGACCCAACCTGATTTAATCCTTACCAAGTCCTCTGGGAGGGGGCTGGGCAGTGACCCAACTGATCCTCTAATGTACACAATTCGGCTACATACTCAGAGAAACAAAAGCAACCACGAGGTCTCACCCATGAGCCCTGCCTCTGGTTTTCCATCAGTCAGCAAGCCGTATGTATTCTCATCCTGGTGTGTAAAGACATGGCATTGTTTTTTGCATCAAGGGCCCTAAACACAAGTAGATACTCAATCTGGTCTGACCAAGCCTGGAGTCTGCTAGCCATGTGCTGGCAGAAAAATGGGCTGTGATGGACATACTGCCAGACTGTGTGAGGGTCCCCCACACAGGCACTTTGTGTTCACTCCTTTGTGGGTGGTTTCAAGGTTTTTCAGGATAATCCTGACTCTACCAGATTTTGGCCTCGTGTGCTGCTAACTTTAGAATCTCATCAAGGTGTAAGATGTCACTCCACTGAATCATCCCTAACTTATTGGTGAGGCAACCAAGGTTCAGAAATGCTCAAAGCACTTGGATGCCGCCCCAGACCAGGAGGACAGAGCCCCTGGACCCTGCTCTCTGGCACCAGACTACCTGCCCCATGACCATGTCACACATGGGTTTTTTGGCTGCATCTGTAGCATGCCATAAAAAAGTGTTTAGGGATGGACACAGATGTGTTACTGGCCTATTCATTACTGGCCTACCTCGACCATTAATTTTTGGATTGTACAAAACATTCCTGCAGAGACATTTAAGAACAGAGTAAGTTGCACAGTAGCACTTAACAGGAAGAGCAGAAGAGCTGAGAAGATAAATGTAGGTGAAGATGATTTTAACTCACTTTCCCAAATCTTTACCAGAAAGAATCTAACTCACTTCTAACTTATCTACTTATTTCCTACTTTTATGATCATCATTTGGTTGCCCGATTTTTCAAAATGTTGGGACTTCCCTGGCGGTCCAGTGGTTAAGACTCCACACTTCCACTGCAGGTGGCACGGGCTCGATCCCTGGTCAGGGAACTAAGATCTCACAAGCTGTGCGGCGGCAAAAAATAAATAAGTAAAAATAAAAAGTAAAATAAATAATTTTTTAAATAAATAAATAAAAATTCTTTAAATGTGCCTATTACCTCAAACCCACCTGAACAACTCCTTCTTCTCCCCACAGAAGGGGGCCAACAGCACCGTGGTCAAGGGTTTGGCCTCTGGGGGTGCCTGGGTTCAAATCTCAGCACGTACAACCTTCTCCAAGTCCCAGAGTCAATGTCAATGATTTATAAATGCTATCTATAAAATGTCTTGGTTCACTGCTATATCCCCAGCCTCGCACAATGACTAACCTACAGTAAGTCTCCAGTAAATGACTTAAATAAATAAATAAAGCCACAAATCCCCGAAGAGGGACTGTCTACAAAATGCCTAACCCGTACACCTTAAATCTGTCAAGGGAGACAAAAACAAGCAAACTCTGAGAAACTATCACAGACAAAAGGAGGGAGAAAGGACATTAGGTAAAAATTGAGGAAATGTGAATAAATGATAGCCTTTAGTTAACAATAATGTACCAGTATTGGTTCATTAGAAGTAACAAATGCAGGGCCTTCCCTGATGGTGCAGTGGTTATGAATCCGCCTGCCAATGCAGGGGACACGGGTTCGAGCCCTGGTCTGGGAAGGTCCCACATGCCACAGAGCAACTAAGCCCGTGCGCCACAACTACTGAGCCTGCGCTCTAGAGCCCACAAGCCACAACTACTGAGCCCAAGTGCCACAACTACTGAAGCTTGCACTCTAGAGCCCATGCTCCGCAGTAAGAGAAGCCACCTCAATGAGAAGCCCGCGCACCACAACGAAGAGTAGCCCCCGCTCACCACAACTAGATAAAGCCCGTGCAGAGCAACGAAGACCCAACGCAGCGAAAAATAAATAAATAAATAAATAAATTTATATATATATAAAAAAGGTAATAAATGTACTCTATTAACGTAGGATGTTAATAACAGGGGAAACTGAGTGTGGGGGTTATGTGGAAACTCTGTACTATCTGCAGAATTTTTCTGAAAATATAAAACTGTTTTAAAACATAAAGGCTATTAATAAAAAATAAGTTTTAAAATGCCAATCAGACAGTAGAAACAGCTACAATAAAGGAAAACAGGATTCTTAGGCTGCCAATTTTTCTAACACCTATGCAGCATATTTTAAAAGAAATACAACAGAAAGGAAACAAGTATACAGACACGATGCAACTCAGGTGTGGAATTCACATGGAGTGTATGAGGCAACCAAAGGCTGGCAGCAGTGGCAACGATCGCTCCCTGGATCGTGCCTGGAGGGAGGAGTATTTCATCACTGACGTTGTTTAGAATTGCCAGTTCCTGATGATAACAAAAAGCAAACCAACTTTTTATCAGCTTTGTTCTTTCATTATTGTTTTTACATGCACTGCGGACATTGTACCTCTCACAACTTGCACTTGAGTGGGTCATTCCCACGGCCCTCTACCCACCTGGTCACCACTCGGGGTAGGTGAGACTAGCCAGGGGAGGGGTAACTGTCAACGTCAGGAGGCGAGCAGGCACCACATGTTCTGCTGAATGAACGTATGAGAGTAAGAAGTACTGAGTGCTTACTTTGTGGCTGGTACCGTACTAAATATTTCATATCTACACTCTCACCCAATCCTCCTGACCACCCTGTGGGATGAACTATCATCATTTCAAAAGTGCAGATGAGAAAAGCAGGGCTTAGGGGATGAAGGGAATTGTCCAAGACCACTCAGCCAGTAAGGGGTGGAGACTCCTCCACTCCACAACCTGCGCTCTTTAACGACTGCATCATTCGGCCCATCTCTGAAAAAGGGAAGGGAGCCATGTTCATATCAACACTGTTCACAGCAGCAAAACAGGGCACTTCCCTGGCGGTCCAGCGGTTAAGACTTCACCTTCCAGTGTAGGGGGTGTGGGTTCAATCCCTGGTCAAGGAGCTAAGATCCCACATGCCTCACGGCCAAAAGACCAAAACATAAAACAGAAGCAATATTGTAACAAATTCAGTAAAGACGTTAAAAATGGTCCACATCAAAAAAAATTAAAAGAAAAACAAAAACCAGCCAAACGGTAGAAACAACTCAGGTGTCCACCGATGGATGAATGGATAAATGATATGTATAATATACATACCATAGAATATTATTTAGCCTGAAAAAGGAAGGAAATTCTGTCACATGCTATAACATGGATAAACCTGGAGGACATTATGCTCAGTGGAATAAGCCTGACACAAAAGGACAAGTACCATATGATTCCACTTATATGAGGTCCCTAAAGCAGTAAATTCATACAAGCGGAAAGTAGAAGCGTGGTTGCTGGGCTGGAGGAGGGGAGAAATGGGGAGTTATTATTTAATGGATATAGAGGGGGTTTTCTTGTTTGTTTGTTTGTTTGCTTTATTTTATTTTTTTCTGGATACAGAGTTTTAGTTTGGGAAGATGGACAAGTTCTGGAGATGGACGGTGATGGTTGCACAACAGTGTAAATGTACTTAATGCCACTGAACTGAACACTTAAAAGTGGTTAAAATGATACATTTTATGTTATGTATATCTTACCACAATTTTTTAAAAGGGGAGAAAGGAGTGGGGCAAGGCAGTCCCTCCCTAAGGAGTGGATTCAGAGGTTCCAGAAAGTACAGATTGGGGACATACTATCTCACTAGTTAAACTTCTGCTGTTATGCCTGGGACAACACTAGTTCTAGACTCAGAAGATCTGGGTTCAGGTTCTACAACTTACAACCTGTGTCACCTCGGGTGAGCCACAGCTTCCTATTGTGTGTCCTCGGAGTAGAACAGTGACGTCTACACCTTGATTGTAGGCTATGAAGCTGGATGCGATTTTACTACCATTCTTAGGAACATTTGTTGAGTGCTTGCTCTAGACATTAAAATAATCCTATCTGTGGGGTAGGGCTGATTCTCCCCATTTCACAAAAGCAGAAACTAAAATTCAGAGAGGTTCAGTGATACAGTTCAAGGTCACACAGCTGAGAGGTGGGTGAAAACTGGCACTGACCTGGTCCATCTGACAACAAACCTAACGAGTAACACTGAGTGATAAAGCCTCAGGAAACCATGCTAGCAACGTCTCGAACTGATCCCTACCCCACTATTAAAAAGACACCTAAGAGACTTCCCAGGTGGTCCAGTGGTAAAGAATCCGCCTTCCTTGGGCTTCCCTGGTGGTGCAGTGGTTAAGAATCCGTCTGCCAGTGCAGGGGACACGGTCCGAGCCCTGGTCCAGGAAGATCCCACATGCCACGGAGCAGCTAAGCCCATGTGCCACAACTACTGAGCCTGCGCTCTAGAGCCCACGAGCCACAACTACTGAGCCCGTGTGCCACAACTACTGAAGCCCAAGTGCCTAGAACCCGTGCTCTGCAACAAGAGAAGCCACCACAATGAGAAGCCCGCGCACCGCAACAAAGAATAGCCCCCGCTCGCCGCAACTAGAGGAAGCCCCCACGCCCAGCGAAGACCCAACACAACCAAAAATAAATAAATAAAATAAATTTATTTAAAAAAAAAAAAGAATCTGCCTTCCAGTGCAGGGGGCGCAGGTTCAATCCCTGGTCAGGGAACTAAGATCCCACATGCCGCGGGGTGACTAAGCCCGCGCGCCTCAACTAGAGAGCCTGCGTGCCCAACTACAGAGCCCACGTGCTCTGGAACCCACGCGCCACAACAAGAGAGAAGAGCCTGCACCACAACAAAGAGCCCACATGCCGAAACTAAGACCCGATGCAGCCAAAAATAATAAATAAATAATTAATTAATTTAAAAAAAAAAAAAAGACACCCAAGAGACAATCTGGGCTCATATTTACCATTCGACTCACAAATACAGAAGTGAATTATTCCCACCTATTCCTTGCAAAACAGAGAGAGGGACTAACTAACACCATTCAGCCACTAACACCTTTATAAAGCCTTTCTGAAACATTCCCCCCCATCACAGAAGAGGCTCGTGTGACCAAAGTGGGCCTGCACAGGAATGAAATTTTGTTGACATTTCATGGTTCTTAATAACCCATATGAATTTCACACCCTCCTCCACAATACATCAGGGTTTGTCTTCTTCTAAAAATAATGTTTCCTGCCCCCCCCCCACAGCAATCATTAAGAAAAAAGCTTTTCAGGAAGATGCACCATGTTTAGCCAAAGCTATATACATATATCTTACCCTACAGTTGGGGGGGCAGAGGACTTCCACAGGATTTTCTGCCCCCTTATCCCAATCTCAAACTCTATGCTGGGGGGTGACAAACTCAAATGCCTCCAGAAACCAAGCAGGGAAAGTTAAAAATATAAATGGACTCTTAGAGCGATAGAGAGTAGTGCAGCGTATGGCAAACTAGAGACCACATGCCCAGTTTAAAGATGGCAAATGTTTCTCAATTTCAACTTATTAACCTCCTGTGGAAATGAACCCTACCAGATCTCTGGTTTTTCAGAAGAAATCAAAGATCCAGAGTTTTATTTAAAACCTCTCCAATTTCAGGACTTCCCTGGTGGTCCAGTGGTTAAGACTTCACCTTCCAATGCAGGGGGTGCGAGTTCAATCCCTGGTCGGGGAGCTAAGATCCCACGTGCCACGCAGCCAAAATACCAAAACATAAAAAAAAACAGAAGCAATATTGTAACAAATTCAATAAAGACTTTAAAAACGGTCCACATCAAAAAAAAAAAAATCTTAAAAATAAAATATAACAAAATCTCTCCAATTTTAAATGTTGGCAACTGACTGAAAATTTCAAAAAAACACTGTGAGCCAAATATATCTGTGGGCTGGCCTGGGCCATGGGTGACCAGTTTACAAACACTGCTCTGCATGTGACTGAAAATAATGCCCACTTGCCTTTGAAATAAATTGTGCTGAAGGGAGGGAATCTTGTCACTGACTTCCCTGGGCTCTGCTAGCATTTACACACACTCCCTGGGGCTCTTGGAAGCAGAGACTAGGAAGCCTTGGTGCCTGTAACAGCCAGCACTCATTGGGTTATACCATACAACCCTTCTGAGCAGGAAAGAATAGGGCAGGCTTTCTAGAAGAGAAAGACTGGGGCCACCAGGCCCTTTCTGATGCAAACTGCCCTGCTTTTGACTTAACAAGATAACCACAGACAATGGACGGGCTGGGCCTCAGCTCCTCCTTATGCCAACTTCTCTCAAAGAGCTTTATTAGTTAACACTGGATTCAGGCCCCAATGCTCCCCAGAATGGGCATTAATCATTAGAAACTCCATCTATAACTGTGACTAAAAATACCAACACTGTGACAATAAAGCAGAAGCAGGCATCAGGAAAAAATCACCAACCACAGGCCAGTAGAGGGAGAGTAACATGGCATGGAGCAGCTCGGGCTGCTGTTGTAGGGAACCCAGCAGTCTCAGGGGTCCCTCCTGGCCATAGGTAAGGACCCCTGCAACCAGGCATCAATGCACCTTAGATCTCCCAAGATCCCTGCCTCTATTCCAGCCCAACCATCTTGTGCCTGCCTGTAAAAACCCATCTGTACTGGGTTGAACTGTGTCTCACAAAAAAGCTATGTTCAGGGAATTCCCTGGCGGTCCAGTGGTTAGGACTCCGTGCTTTCATTGCGGGGTCAATCCCTGGTCGGGGAACTAAGAACCCACAAGCCTCACGGTGCGGCCAAGAAAAAAAAAAAAAGCTATGTTCAAGTCCTAATCCCTGGTACCTGTGAATGTGACCTTACTCAAGGAAAAAAGGCTTTGCAGATATAATTAGTTAAGAATCTGGAGATGAAATAATCCTGGATTTAGGGTGGACCCTAAATCCAACGACTGGTGTCCTTATAAGAGAACGGAGAGGGAGATTCAAACAGACATAAGGAAGAAGGCCATGGGAAGACAGAGGCAGAGATTGGAGTGACACAGCCACAAGCTAAGGAACACCAGGAACCACCAGCAGCTGGAAGAGCAAGGAAGGATCCTCCCCAGAACCTTCCAAGGGAGGACAGCCCTGCCAACACCTTGACTTCTGACTTCTGGCCTCTGGGACTGTTAGAGAATAAATTTCTGTTGTTTCAGTCCACCAAGTTTGTGGTCATTTGTTATGTCAGTCACAGGAAACTAACAGACCACACTTGCCATAGTGCATCATGATTAAAAGCTTATTAGCGGGATTTCCCTGGTGGGCCAGTGGGTAAGACTACGCACTCCCAATGCAGGGGACCTGGGTTCGATCCCTGGTCAGGGAACTAGATCTCGCATGCATGCTGCAACTAAGGGTTCGCATGCTGCAACTAAAGATCCCACATGCCGCAACTAAGACCCCGTGCAGCCAAAAGAAATAATAAAATAAATAAATTTTTTTTTTTTTAAAAAAGCTTACTGGCTACATGATTTGGGCGAATCACCACATCTCTCTGAGTCTCAGTTTCCCGTCTAAGAAATGGAATAATAACAGTCCCCACCTTGCCAGCATCATAATACATGCAAGGTATTTGGCATGTGGAAAATGCTCAACAAATGTTAGCCAATCCCTTTTGGCTTACGCCGTATTTCCTGTTGGGATACACAGTCCCCATCCTCTGTTTGCAGAATTCATCCATTTAACAAGTTCTAAGCATAGGGAAAAAATTTTAAGTTTATTTAATTTTGAAGGGCAGTTTAAAAGCTGATTTAGCTGCATAACTAGTGGGGATAAAAATGTGATTCAGGGACCCAGAAGTCAGTTTTAGGCTAAAAGGAACCCCAAGTGGCATGGATCAACCCACCCATTTTTCAAGTCTAGGGTTTGCACAGGTGTCTGGAATTCAAGATCTCTGGCCCCTCACTGCTCTCCTTCGTTCTCCTGAGGTGGTACCAGCAGCAGACTCAGAAAAACACGTAGCTTGTTTGGCTCCTTAGGTGACAGGATTCATCCCTGTATCAACCCTCTATCCACTCACAGCCCAGCAAAAATACCAAACACAGGGCTCAATATTACATGCAGCCCCCAGTAGAAGAGCCTTGGTGACTTCTGGAGGGCTGACCCCCTGGCCAGGCTGCATCTGGTTGTTCCCTGTTTTCTGTACTCTGGATCATCTTCAGGGTGTGAGAAAGCCAGGCTGCAGCCCTCCCACTGGCTTCCCGCCTTTTGGCTCCTCTGAAGCAGGAGGGGTGTGAAGATTTTTAAAAAGCTGACAGTGCTGGAGGTCTGGGCTCTACGCCTCACTGTTTTGCAAAAGAGCAAGACCCAGAAAGGGCAACTTAGATAAGCAGGTGTGTTCTGGGGTCCAGACCTGACGACCCCAAGGGAGAAAAGCTGTACACACCTTCCTTTCACAGTCATGGGTTTCACAGACTCTCACACTTGACCCTAAATGGGCCTGTTCTTACTCCACGGTGTCTGAAATAATAATATCAGCTCTAGCTCACTGAGCACTTAAAGGCCCTGTGCTAAGGCTTTCTTTACCCATGTCACCTCACTAATTCGATGAGGCATGATTCTTACTATCCCCATTTGACTGCATTCCCCCAGAGCAGTCAGCTGGTTAATGGATGGTACAAGGGAGTCAGCCTGGCTCCACAACCTTTGATCTTAAAAGATAACACCTGTTTGGGACGATGTACTCTTAATTTAGCATTATTTTCTTTCCTATTTGGGTTTTGATGAAAGAACAATACAATTGATCTCTTTTTTAGTGGGGTTTTTTTTTTTAAGTAACAGCTGAAAGCAGTGGCCCCTCACTGTCTCTTCCAGCCCCTTAATTCCATTCTGCCCCACAATTCTATGTGGCTCATAATTCTATGCAGTCCCATAATTCCATGCAGCCCCATAATTCCATGTAGACCCACAATCCTATGTTGCCCCATAATTCCATGCAGCCCCATAATTCCATGCAGACCCACAATTCCATGTGGCCTCACAATTCCATCAGTCCCATAATTCTGTGAGGCCCCATAATTCCATGCAATAAGAAAGGTGGCTGTCTATAGTGAGCTGACCATTTCCACCCCTAGCTGACACTCTGGCAGCCAGAAGAGCATGGAATGATAGGAAAGAGAGCCTGGCATTATCTTAATTGACCAGGACAGCTGCAGAATCACCTTGCAAAAGCATATCTGACAAAGACCCTCCCACTTCCTATATTGGTGGTCACTGCGCACTTAGGCCCAAGCCTTCACAACCTTGTAATGCATCTGGTTATTTTCAAGTCATTTACAAATGATTAGACGAATGGCCTCATGCCCTCCTTCCCTCCCATCAGGAGCCTCAGCTCTCTGGAGTTCTAGCTGAAAGTATAGACTCCTCTAGGAGGGACGGCATGCAGGGCAACTCCCATCTCACTAGGAATTACTTTGTCCACCGATTAATGCTTGCCAATCCAAGAGATAAAAGGGGAAAAAAGCAATGCAATGAATTGAAGAGTGAGCCCCTCAAAATTCAAGTTCATCTAAAACCTCATAATGTGACCTTATTGGGAAATGGGTCATACTGGGTTAGATGGGCCCTAATCCACAGACATCGTCCTTATGAGAAGAGAAGACACACAGAAACACACAGAGAACACAGACTGCCAATGTAAAGACTGTGGCAAAGACTGGAGGGATGTAGCTACAAGCCAAGGAGCTCCAAGGATTGCCAGCAACCAAGAAAAACTGGAAGAGACAAGGAAAGATCCTCCCCCAGAGCCTTCAGAGTGCGCATGGCCTTGATTTCAGACTTCTGGCTTCCAGAACTGTGAGACAATAAACTTCTGTTGTTTTAAGCCAGTTTGTGGTACTTTGTTACAGCAGCTTTAGGAAACTAATACAGACGGTAATCGTTAACCTAAAACAGGGATGGGGGAAGCTGAAAGGTGGTGAAAGAGCATGGGAAGGGTGGGGAGCTGGTCAAAGCCAGTCTGACTCTCCTTTGCCTGTTACCTAAGCACACCTAATTTTTTTCCAAGAACTTACTAGGAGAGCTAAGTGTTCATTACCTCATTGTTCCACAAAATAAATCAGTGACCTAGGTCCCTGTTATTATCCCCATTTTACAGTGAGAATACTCAGATTTCAATCAGTTATGCACTTAAGAATGGCCAAGGAACCAACAGAATCTGATCCCTGAAAGGACAAAGCACATTTAGTCTAATATCTTAGATTTACATACATGTAAACAGAAAGGTGGTGTGACTTGCCCAAGGCCACACAGCAAATAGCTAAGAACAGAAACTGAAATTGAATTCAAGCATCTCTCGTGTCCTGATTTCTTGTTTTTCCCATTACGCACAAGCCAGTATCCTGCACCCTCCGCAGAATAATTGTCTTAAAAGAAGGGAGTCACTTAAGGCACCTTAATGCCAAATCCCAAAGAGTTTCACAAAAATGGGGAAGGAAATGGCTTTCTTAGATTTTTACAGGATGCTGGCATCTCCTTTCCTGTCAAAAAGCAAAAAAGTAGATGGTCATTTTGACTTGAATCTAAATCAAGACCCCACCCCCACCTCCAGTCAAGTTTTCAAGGTCCGACTGAGCTCACTTGGTCTTGCTTAAACCATAGGGTCACTGAGGTACTCTCATTAGCATGGCTGCAAGGAAAAACTCAACTTTCAAAAGTCCTGCCCACAAAAAGGAGTAAACTAGAACTACAGAAACAGACACAAAAAAGCAAGCTTTAAGGGACAAAAGCAAGTATGAACTAATTAAAAACAAATTCATATATGTTTGTATACATAGGAGTGAGGGGGAAGCTCCAGAAGTACATTCAGTCAGTGATTAACAAAGGTTATTTTCCAGGATGTGAGAATTGAGGAAGGGGACGTTTTCTATCCTCTAGCCTATAATGTTTACTTTTTTTTTTTTTTTACACTTATCATTTAACAACATTACACTTAAAACTCTTTTTTTTGCTTTTGGCCACGGCACGCAGCTTGCAGGATCTCAGTTCCCCAACAGGGACTGAACGCAGGCCACAGCAGTGAAAGCCCTGAATCCTAACCACTGGACCACCAGGTAACCCCCTACACTTAAAACTCTTAAATAGATGAAATATCCAGAATCAGTAAATCCATAAAGACAGAAAGCAGACTGTGGGGGAGGGGGAAATGGAGACTGCTGATGGGTACAAGGTTCTGCCTCAGGTGATGAAAAAGTTCTGAACTAGATAGGGGTGGTGGTTGCACAGTATTGTAAATGTACTTAATACCACTAAACTGTACACTTTAAAATGGTTAAAATGGTATATGTTTCTTCCTTCAAGATTCTAAACTGGTGATCTGGTAATTATAATTAATTAACTAATGAATATGATAAATGTTGTATATAATTTACCACAATTAAAAAACATAGGGACTTCCCTGGTGGTACAGTGGTTAAGAATCCGCCTGCCAATGCAGGGGACACAGGTTCGAGCCCTGGTCCGGGAAGATCCCACATGCCACGGAGCAACTAAGCCCGTGCGCCACGACTACTGAGCCTGCGTTCTAGAGCCCGTGCTCTGCAACAAAGAGAAGCCTCCACAACGAGGCGCCCGTGCACCACAACGAAGAGTAGCCTCCGCTCGCCACAACTAGAGACAGCCCACGCAGCAATGAAGACACAACGCAACCAAAAATAAATAAATAAATAAAATTTAAAAAAAAACAAAACACCATACATTAAAAATGAAAGGAAAAAATGGGTTTTTGATAAAAGCTAAAACCTAGCCATCTGGAGACTGACTTATTTTGGGGACTGTCTCTAATCCCAGGGGCTCTGGTTACCATGAGCCACCATTAGCAGCAGTCTCTGAGGTCCCAGAGAAAGAGAGAGAAGTAAAGAAGACATCATCTTTTTGCAACACAAGCCAAAGATCATAACTGATCAACCGTCAAGGGTGAACCACGACTGGTGAGAAACACAAATCACTCAATGGTAGTGGAGGCAGTGGGCATCAGCTAAGAATTCTGTCTTGGACCCACATTCCTGAGCTGACTTTTAGTTCTCAGCCAGTGTAAAAGAAACCCCAACATCTGAGAAGAGTGAACAAAGGGACCTAAGCGTGCAGCCAGGAAGAAGCTGCTCGCTTTCTGTGACAACACTCACTCTAGAGGCCAGTCTTGGGTTCAAAATCTCCTCTGGGTCTCCAGGGACTGGGAGGGACTGGGGCTAATGGCCTGGCCAGAGAGCAAGGAAGTAGCTCTATCTACCTACTCTGGAAAAGACGAGTGGTCCACTTCCCCCATACAGGCCACACAGCATTCAGAGATGCTAGCAGAGGCTCCAATTTTCCTGGGGCTCTAAGGAGACCTGTCCACCCAGCTTATAAGCTCTTTAGCCTGAAAAAGGACCTCCTCAGACAAGGCTCAAGACCATAACTATCTCTGGAGACAGGTAAGTTCAATAAGTAAGCTAAATGGTTAGATTATACTAAAAAGAGATGTGTGAGCCAAATGGTAAGTAGACATTAGGGAGACAGTAGGGAGTGGTGGGGACTGGGGTGTATGAGATCACCTGCTACTCACTTCCTGCTGCTTGTAGCCAGTCAGGAACATGAGCCAGGATAGCCAGGATATTTTATATAACTTTCTTGACTTTAATTTAGTCTCCTGATTTTTTAATGTTAGCAAGTAATTACAAAAATATGTTCAACACTATACAGGCCAAATGCAATGCCTAGAGGCTGGATTTGGCCCTGGGACTGCCAATTTACAACTTTTGTCCCAGGACCAAACAAATCTGTTGCTTGTTCTGTAAAGGAAGTCCAAACAGTCACCTTATTACCTTCCCCCTAAATTCAGAGTCGCCTCTGAGAAGAGAGAAAATCACTTTCTCTATAGCGGCCAAAAAAGCATAGTCTAGTGTGTGAGCGCATGGACTCCCCCATCGAGCAGTATGTGTGGCCTTGGGCAAGTTACTTAACCTATCTGTACCTCAATTTTCTCATCTGTAAAATGGGGGTAACAAAAGTACCACAGAGGATTGCTAGGAGGTTTAAATGAGTTTATATATGAAAAAGATCTACAACAACAGACAGTAATTGAGATTCATTACCACATATTATCATGAGCTGCCACTGAACCCCATGGTGGCGGTTGGGGAGGATGGAAACTGGGATCCTTGAAATTTGTCTAAGCCCCTACCCCAGGCCTCCTTCACACCATCACGGAGCCTAGGCTGAATCCAGTCTCAGAGGTCGATCAGGTGGGTACAGGTGAGGGATACAAGGGTCTGAGTCCTACCCCTAGAAAGAAATCTGACCAACCAGGAACACTGCACATAAACATAACAAAGTAAAAAAGGCTCTTCACAAGCACAGAACAACATTTCCTCTTCAGATGAATGTGGGGTTTTTTTTAACTCATTTACAACATTTTGGAACCTTAATGCTATTAGTGATTTTATTATTGATGAAAAATAGCTTGCTTTCACTTTATAGGATCTTAGAAGAAAAAAGTAGCCACATGACAGAAGTCTAAGGTTTCCTTTAGGAAACCCAATATTTCCTTTAGGAAACCCAAAAACTCCATTCCACAAGATAAGAGGTTCTTA
This sequence comes from Balaenoptera ricei, assembly GCF_028023285.1. Lineage (NCBI taxonomy): Eukaryota > Metazoa > Chordata > Mammalia > Artiodactyla > Balaenopteridae > Balaenoptera > Balaenoptera ricei. Next base: position 8,290,753 of record NC_082652.1, on the reverse strand, counting down.
TTCTGAGGTCCAGGAATAGGCTCAGGAGTCCAAGACCCCCTGATACTGCACACAAAATTTTGTGTGTATAAGCGTATTTTCACAAAACTCTCAAGAGAGGTCAGCAACCTCCAAAACAGTCAATGAAAAAGACCTATTTGAAAGTAAAGATTTGTTTTGTCGGGACATTCACCACAGAGTTCTTTTACCTGGCAATTTCCCAGAGTTATAAGATTTTAATTTTGTGGCACCTGTAGGGGGTACACCTGCTATATAAAGTAAGACATAACCTGGATTAAAGATCCTGTACACCAGTTCCCTCTGCTGGTGGTACCTGTTAAGCTACCTGATTGGGCCCCAGGTCTCCCCTCCACTAGACCCCAAGAGTTCAGCGCCTCATCACTGAGCACCTCAAGGGCAGCAGAACAGTCTTAATATTTCTAGATTCCAGGGCCTGATGCAATGTTTTCTAAACAAACAAATATACAAATGAACTAATTAACAAGTCCTCGGTTGAGTCTGCAGCCATCAAAGAAGAGACAAATTCAGTTTCCAACCGCAGCGGGCAGCTGGATTCACTTGAGAATCAGACATTGGAGAAGGAAGCCCAAATGTCTCTGAGGCCTCACATCAAAAAGCCTTACCAATGCTGAGACAGGAGGCAGTTCCAAGTAGTGATATCCACACAGGCACTCTGGAGGCTTCATCCCAGCCCTACTATCTACCTGCTCTGTCACCTCAGGCATGTCCCTTAACCTCCCTGAGTCTACTTCATCATCGGTTAAGTGCAGATAATACGGGTACCTACCACTTCCCTAGCACTGGTACCCGGCAGGTGGTAAGCTTTCAACAAATGTTATGATTACCACAAGACAAGGCCTCCCAATGTATTTCCTGTTTCTTAAATACATTGCACGTTTGCACTCTGCCTAGAACAGCCTTCCCCATCTGGAGGACTCCTACGCAGTCTCTAAGGCCCAACTCAAATTCCCACTGCATAACTGTCCCAGAGCCCTGACCCCTGGTGTGGCCAATAAGTGTCCCCTCACACCACTCCCATGCCCTGGGTACACACTGTGGCACTCAATTCCCTGTCTCCTAATTTCTTTTTTGTTTGTTTGTTTTTGGCCGCACTGCACGGCTTGCAGGATCTTAGTTCTCAACCAGGAATTGAACCCAGGCCACAGCAGTGAAAGCACCGATTCCTAACCACTGGATCACCAGGGAATTCCCTCCTGATTTCTTTATCTGCCTGCTTCCCATTCCCCCATGGCCAACACAGCTGGTGCTCAATGAGTTTGCTCAATAATTAGGCTCTACTTGGAGACCTCTGAATCCTGGGTGGCCAGGTGGCCCTTAACTGGCCACCTAGAAGACAATCAGGATGTACAACCTGCTCACATGAAACAGAAGCATGCTCCGGGGGAAGCCAGCCCAGAGCAGCAAGTCCTCCTGACCAGGATGGAGGAGTCTGTCCCCAGGCCCAACAACAGCATCACCGGTGCACTGTAGGCAGTAACGCCTACTTCCCATGAAGCCTCCAATTTTCAACAAGTCCTGAGAGAGTTCATTGAGAGAGTTCATTGTCAACTGCAGAGCCAGCTTCCACCACGAGATACCCCTGCAAGTCTCAACAGTGGCCTCTGCTGGGACACCCTAGATGGGCTTGCTTAGACCAAAGGACCCTCTCCGCACATGGACGTACCCCCAGGACAGTCTGCACCAAGCCCCCCGGAGCTGAGCTGCCTTCAGGAACCTGCTTGTTAAACAGAACCTGCCCGACCCTCCTCAGCTGCCCAGCCCGGGGTGACCCCCTACCCACCTTCACACCCTCCAGGAGTGCCTGGGGGTCCTCGATGCCCTCAGGAACACACTTCTTGTTCTCCGGGAGGGATTCAAGTTTCTCCACCAGAGCTTTCAGGCCCTTCAGTTCAAACTCGGTGAGGTGGGTCCATTTGGCAGAGACCTCGGTGGCGGGAGAGCCGGTGGGCGTCTTCGGGTAGTCTATGGGCACTGTGGCGGACTTCACGCTGTCTTCTGACTCATTCGACAAAGTCCTTTTGAGGAACCGCATGGCAGGGGCTTTGGGCTTCTTCCCGGGGGCCTCCTGGTCCTCGGAGGGGGTGCTGGTGGGCGAGGCAGGGCCATCGGTGGGAGCTTTGGGCGTCTTATCTGCACCCTCCTCCTCTTCCTCCCCCTCCTCCTCCTTCTCCTCCTCCTGGGGCTGCTGCTCACAGGACTCCTCCTCCATCTCCAGCCAGGAATCAGATGAGAAGCCGTCTATGCTGGGCTTTCTTGGGGCATCTACGGGGTGGGGAGTGGGGGAGAATGTCACAAGAAAGACTGAGATGAACATCCCAAACTCCCTGTTGGAAGTAACCGGGACCCCCACGCACTACCCCTCCCCTTTACCCTGCAAATCGAGTTCTTTTGACAATTCTAATGGCCTCTGCCTCCCTCAGGCTCTAGAAAGGCTGGGGTCAGTCAGAGCTCTGCTTTTCCCCAGCCATGTGTACCCTGACAGGTTGCCTCACCTCTCTGAACACACCTGGCATTGTACCTTTCAGTGTGTAAAAATAAGGCAAAAAGAGTACATATTATATGATTCCATTCATATGAAATGTCCAGAACAGGAGGAAATCTATAGAGAATGAAAGTAGATGAGTGGTTGCTTAGGGCTGAGGGCATGGGCATGGGGTGAGAGGAGGAGGTGGTAGCTCAAGGGTACAGAGTTCCTTCTGGGATGATGAAAATGTTCTAAAAATTGACTGTTCTGATGTTTGCACAACCCTGGGAATAGACTAAAAACCACTGAATGGTACACATTAAATGGGTGAATTGTATGATATATAAACTATATCCCAAGAATGTTGTTTCAAAATATAGGCAAAGAATACTTCCCCTGAAGGCTTGTAGTGAGGATTAAATAAGGCATCACAGAGCACAGTTCTTGGCACACAACTAGCACTCAAAAAAGTGAGGTGTCTCCCGAACATCCCCCCTTCTCTTTGGCAGATGGACTGGAGAGGCAGGGGGAAACAGTGGCAAGAAAATTTGAGAAAAAAATGGGCACCAATGACCCAAACATTGCCTCAACATTTCCTCTCAAGCCTGGAATGAAATCGGGAACTTTCTTCTATGGCCCTAAATTTCCAAATGAGAGAAGTGGGGCTTCCCTGGTGGCGCAGTGGTTGAGAATCTGCCTGCTAATGCAGGGGACACGGGTTCGAGCCCTGGTCTGGGAAGATCCCACATGCCACGGAGTAGCTGGGCCCGTGAGCCACAACTACTGAGCCTGCGCGTCTGGAGCCTGTGCCCCGCAACGGGAGGGGCCGCGATAGTGAAAGGCCCGCGCACCGCGATGAAGAGCGGTCCCCGCACCGCGATGAAGAGTGGCCCCCGCTTGCCGCAACTGGAGAAAGCCCTCGCACGAACCGAAGACCCAACACAGCCAAAAAATAAATAAATAAATAAATAAAGTAGTTATAAAATTAAAAAAAAAATAAATAATGTCTTTAAAAAAAAAAAAAAACAAAACAAATGAGAGAAGTGACCCTCAGTTGCCTGGTCCTGGGGAATGCCACAAAATCAAGCCTCTGGTCCCCACGGGAACGTGTAGCTACTGCAACAACAGAGGTTATCACACTACTTCACAGTCATTTCCCATCTCCTACCGGCTGGAAACTTCAGAAGAGCAGGCTGTAGGATTTTGGTATTTTTCAATGCCTGAATCATCTAACAGGAATGAAACTCACAAGAGAACCACCCCCACCCCACCCCACCCCAGCCGACAGAACTGAATTTCCAGGAGGCACTCCCCAGTAAAGACCCCGGGAGAAACATTTCCCCATCACATGTCTGCCCTGAAACCCCTAAAGTCAGGAGGGGAGTCAAGGGAAGGAAGGAAGAGGCTTAGAGTGTGAAAAAAAAAAAGAATCTAAAACTCTTGGAGATTGCAGGAGAAATCGTGCAGACCCTAGCGAAGACAGACCAGTCACATTTTTCTATCCCATGATGAGAAAGATGCAGTGAATGAGGCACAGTGACTCTAGCATCCAGGAAAAACCCTTCGGCAGTAACAGCGCAGAGGCAGAGGGGAAGAAGCACGTTCTTCCTACAGATCGCTCTTCGGGGCTGTCACAGCTAGATGCAACTTTAGGGTGGGTGCCTGTGAGTCAAGATTCAAGGACTGAGCCATTTTTGGGGGATGATGTCCCTTTAAGTAATGGCAGCAGGGCAGGGCGTTGCAGCTGTGGCTTATAAAAGCTCTCTCCCTGCCTCTGTCAAAACCACCCACTGCTCTGCCAAGCTTGCATCCCCAGCCCTGGTCACCCCTCCCTCTAGCTTTTAGCTGGCCTGGGTTTTGAGGGACTGGCTGCATCTCTTAGGCCTCCTTCTATATAGACAAAAACCTAACCCCCAACACAGGGAGAAAAAAGAATCAGCTGGTGGCCAGGGAGGGGTTAAAAAAAAGAACCAGGATCCTTTGCTCTGTAGGGAGCCTGTCTCAGCAACCATGCCCGGGACTGGCCCCACCCCACATCTGCATAGTCAACCAGCAAGACCTGGGGGCCACCAAGATGACTCTGTTGGGGTCACAATTTCCTTCCCTTGGACTCTGTATTCCAAGTGGGAAACTGACAAGGATGGCTTCCCCTCCCCTCCTCAAGGGTCTCTAGGAATCTGCTGACACTCAGGCTCAAAAATTCCCAGAACCCAGGACTCCCAAAGCCCCACTGAAAAAAATTATTCCTGCCCCAGCTGAGCCGTCGAGGCGGCCAGACTGCAAGGCTCACTCACCAATAAGCATTGATTCTCTCTGGTATTCCTGAGTGAGGTAGGACCGCTGGGTCACACAGTACACGTATCTCTCCAAGACATACCAGCACATCTCATAGTAGAAGGGGTAACGGAATTTGGGCTGCACCTGAAAGCAAAGATCCAGGTGCAGAGGTCAGTTTCTGGACGGCAGAGGGGAAAGGAGGGAGAGAACGGCACTGGGGTCGGGGGAGGGGAAAATTCCTGGGGGTGAGAGTTATTTTCATCATCTTAGCAAGAGCACAAATGATGGGAAGGAAAAATGGGGGTGGGCTGGAGGGAAGTGCTGGAAGGGGCAAGATACCAGCATGCACAAATGAGGAGGAAGAGCGGGTGAAGAGGCCTACGTAAGAGCATCATTTCAAAGGTCCCTGAGCTTTGCGCAGGGAAAGCTGTACGGGGTCCACTTTGTGCTTCTGTGAGATGCAGAGAAACAGAGTTGTCTCCTGACCTGCTAACGGAGGGTGCGGGTACCTGCGGATGCGAGCCCCTGCCTGATTCTAGCTACAACAGGCACAGGCTCCTTGCTGGTTCTCCAAAATTCTACTACCCCTCCCTCCCCCCTTGAAAAACAGAAATCAAACCCCAAACCTTAACCATTTGCAGAGACAGGCAGTCAAGCATATCCAGTACCCAAAGAGGGAGGCCGCAGGAGGCGGACCAATGAGGATGGAGGGGGCGTGGCCTCTCCTACCACAGGGGTGGGGCCTCAGAGGGGTCCACCTCCTGCTCCTCCCTTACAACACCTGGCACTTCCAGCCTGTATCTCCACAGATGACTCCCTCTGACACAAGTTCCTGGTGTGACCCTGGACCATCCTAACACTGGGGGACACAACCCCGAGTCTGGAGCAGCAGTCCAGCTGGAGATTCCCTTTTGGCTGTTTCTTACAGGGGAGGAAGTATAGGTGCAGAGAGCTTTGTGCATCAGAGCTGTGAAAGGCCCAGCCCCAGGGGGATTCTGATGGGTGGCAGCATGGGGTCTACACCGATGAGATGGCAGCAAGAGATGGGGAGGAAGAAATACCACTGATGGCCCTGGCACAGAAGAGCCTTCCAGAAACTACATCCCGAGCAGGCAAGGGTGGTGGGAGGTGGTCCCTGTCTCCCATGTCTGGGCCCTCTTCTGCGAGGCTACACATGGATCCCACATGTCCACACTCACTCCTGGACCCTCTCACCAAGGGTGGGTCTGCCTTGAGGAACCTGTGCAGGAGCCAGAGACCCCTCCTCACCTCTCCTGTCCTCCAGGAACTCAGGGAGTTGGATGTCAAGGAAGCACACTCTCCCACCTTGCTTTGCTCACAACCAACAGGCGACATTCTATATCTGGGAGGAAGGCGAATTGAATACAAGCTGACCTAGGTGCTCCATCTGCCCTAAAATACTATTTTCCTGCATCTCTCAGTGCCCACCTGGAAAAGGCCCCCACCCTGCCCTCTGAGAGTCTCAGCTCCAGATCCCCATCCACCCCAGGCCCCACTGACTCAGTTTCCAGCTGCGAGGCCTTTTTCCCACACTGAGGGAGCCTCGCTTCTCCCATCTGCGTCCTGGGTCCATTTGACCTCCCTGCCTCTGGTGGATGGTGTGCTTTGGAATGAGATCCTGGCCGCCACATGCTTTTGAGCTCTTCAGGGGGATGCATGGAGTTGGGAACATCATCTAGCGGTTTCCTTGGCTCCAGCTACTTTCCCGAGAACCCCAGTTTTATCGCTGGGAGAGTATTAATCTTTTTTCAGTCATTGGATCAGTGTCCTCCAGAGTCTGAAAAGGAGAAAAAGGCTCTTTGGCCTGAGGCAGACCCTGTCCTCCTGTGAAGAGAGTTTGGGGAGGGGGCAGTTCTCAGCCCCACCCCCACTCCAGAACAAGGGCCAAGCAATTTTGAAACAAATCATCAAAACCTACAGAGCAGGCTGAGGACAGGTAGGCCTGCCTCTTCTCAGACCCTCACTCACATCTCCTGACTCGATTGGTAAAACACTCAAGTTGCTTTTGACTTTTCCAATTTGGGAAACCGTCTGAGCCACTCTGCCCTGATGGGCACCATGGCGCCTGAGAATCTTTCTAGGTTAGGAAAAAAAAAATTTTTTTTTTTTTTGGTTGTAGTTCAGGAGAGGAAGATAAGTCTCCCCTCACTGTTGCTGAACCCAAGGGAAACCAGCTGGGTGAAAACAAATGCTGATGAAGGAATTCAAATTCTTTTTCGTTTTTTTTTTTTTTTTTTTTTTTTTTTTTTCCAAGAGAGCACCACAGGGAACAAAACTTGCAAAGAATTGACTTACAAACAGGTTGTCGCCTTCCACCCTTCTCCTTCAAAAGGTTTCAGCCACATGCCTGGGAACATTAAACACACGATTGCTCAACATTATTTGTTGACAGCTTCGGAGCCTCATCAAATTGAGTTGTTCACCGAAAGGCAAGGCAGTCAGAAAGCAGGCCATGCTCCCAGCCTGGAGGTGGGTAATCAATCTATCAGCGGGTCTCAAGGGGTCTGTTTGAGTTCCCCAAGGTCCATTTGAGTGGCACCTGGCCTAAGCCCTTCCTCTTGGAGCTGAGTGACCTCAGGATATCAGAACCAAAGATGTTTTGGTGCATCTACAGCTCCCAGGTCTCAAGGACTTGAAAAACTAAAATAGGGTGGGTGGGAAGTGTCTTAAAATTTGTTTTTCTCCTGGAAAAAAAAAAAAAAGTCAATGGAAGAAAAAAAAAATCCAATGGTAGGGGAAAGGTGAGAGGAAGGGTAAATTATTTGCAATTTCCAAATAGAGTCACTGGCTGAGAGGGAATAGGGCATGTTGGCATTACCTTTCCTGAGAAGGCTGCTTTCACTAGAGCCATTAGGGAAAAAAAAAAAAAAGATAAATATAAGAGAGACGGCAGTTTAATGATCAATTGGACCATTCCTATCCCTTATCAAGCTAACTGGAGTTAAAAATATGTAGTGAGAGTTGTCGAGATGTTATCTTCAAATAATAAACATGCAACACAACCATTCTTCGGTGTTATCTCTTCACCCCTCTGCTTACCTTTAGAATGAGAGGGGAAAGATTTAATCTACAAAAGGGGGTCGGGAAATGAAAAACCCCCCAGTCCCAGAATGCCTGCACCTGTGCGTGCTTGCCTTATGGACAGCAGGGTAAAATCACCTATCATGCAGCCCAGAAAAATTCAAATCATGAGAGCAAGACATGCTTCCTACACACAGGAGAACACTGGGGTTCCCCTGGTCTCTATGGGGTGGTCCCCCACCTTGGGCCACAAAAGCAAATTCATCTCTCTAAAACAAACCCACACCATGGGGCTTAGAGACTGACAGTTTCCTTTGTCCCACCCTCAGCATTTGGTTTCCAAGCAAAGCCATGTTTTAGGACTCTTGAAAAACTATTTTTAAATGGCCATAACCTTCTTAAGAAAGCTCACAGGGATATAAAGAATTAAGTTGTAGCGAGCTGACAAGGAGCCCTGGCATTTTATCTGGCTTCCAGTGCTCTCTCTCCCCAGCATCTTTTGTCTGCCTTGGCTCCTAAGACATAAACAATTGGGCCTTGTAGCCAAGCCCTCTCCAAAGACCAGAAATCAAAGCAGATTAAACAGCCTGCCGCTGGTTCCCGCTCAGCCTGCCCGCCTGCCCCCCCCCATCCACCTGCTTCAGGAAACCAGATGGGGTGCCCACTGAGACAACAGGGACAGTGGGCCTTGGGGGAGGGGGCGCTGCCATACTCGTGTCCACGTGGGTGCGATATTCCATGGCAGCTCAGCATGGTGCTCAGGGTTCTACTCCATTACCCTCCCTCCCACCTCCTGCAGACGGGGGAGGGGGATCTGGGCTCCTAACGGAATGATGGGGCCCAAATCCACTGAGATGTATGATCCAGATTCCCTGGGGGAGGGGGACGGCTGCCAAGTGAGTTCCTGAAGCCTTTAGAAATCCCAGCCCGACTCTGGCTTTCAGGAATTGCCTGGAAAGTTGTGGGCTTGACTTTTTTCTCCTTTTCTATCCCACACCTACTTGTCTGCTCACAAACAAACTGGCCCATTCTTCAGGGCTGGCCAAAGAACAGTTGGCCAGAGTCCCAGACAACACTTGACCCAGATGATAGGATGACCACTCACACCCAAATGGTGCCTTTCTCTAGAACGCCACAGGGCAGCATCCCCCAGACCAGGGCTGGGACTGGCCTCCCCGCCAGACCCGGAAAGGGATGGTAGGCAGGCAACAGAAAAGAGAGGCACAAAAATCCACAAAGCAAGACCCAGTCTCTGCAGATCTGGGCATCCCAGCAGCAAACTGGCCTATCTGAAGAATGTATATTTGACCTTGTTAACACACCTACCTGCCCACTGAATATGGTTCAAAGTGGTCCCCAGGAAACCCTTGGACAAGGTCCCTCAACACTGGGGCTATTAAAAAGGTCAGATGCATACACAGTGGCTAAGACTTTGACTCATGTATGTGATTCCATGCAGACCAAGGCCTGGAAACAAGACCAAGAAAGGCACGAACCCTGGGCACAGAGCATCTGCTTCTATGAGATGTTTCTTTAGGGTCCAGGCATGACAACCCTCTCTGGGAAAAAAGTCAACTCCAATGCAAAGCCCAAGAAGACCAGGTGTGGTCTATCCATACAACGGAATATGATTAAGCCATAAAAAGGAACAAAGCACTGACAAATACCACAACGCAGATGAACTTTGAAGACACGATGTTAAGTGAAAGAAGCCAGACCAAAAGGACATTTTATATGATTCCATTTACATAAAATATCCAGAACAGGCAAATCCATAGAGATAGAAAGCAGACCAGTGACTGCCAGAGGCTGGGGAGGGGGGAATGGGGAGTGACTGCTACTGAGTATGGGGTTTCTTTCTGGGGTGATGAGAATGTCTTAGAATTAGAAGTGATGGCTGCACAACATTGTGAATGTGCTCAATGCCACTGAATTGTGCACTTTGTGTCTGTGGATTATATCTCAGTTTAAAAAAAAGAGAGAGAAGAAATATTTGAAGAACTGTAAGAGAAAAGAAGACGTAGGCCCTTTTTGCCCCAGTTTCCCACTCTCAGACCTGTCTCAAATGCCTGGGGACGCTGGGTCAAGTTCCAGCAAGGAAGAGCCAGTGCTTTTCAGAGGAACCTCATGGAATGGAACAGAGCACAGCAGAGGGCCCATGTCAGGTGTCTGAGCCTTGGCCCCTGCTCCTAGGGCATGGGGCTGGGGGTGGGATGCAGTGTCTGAGAAACCATCAAGGAGAAAAGGGGACCCTCCCCCAGCCACAAGCAGACACTGAGGCAAAACTCAGACAGTCCCTAGGGGACTCACAGACACTGGCTTCCTCGGGGTCCTACATCACATCTGGGGTCCCCACATGGTCAAGACCTGACCTACCTTCCAAGGTCCAGCCTCCCCCGCTCCAAACCACCACCACAACAACCATGAAATCCCCCCACTCCCTCACATCCCTTTATACACGTGGGAAGAAGGAAGAGGCACGGTTCCTGACATCTCACGGTGCTTTCTCAAGAGATACTTCCTCTTCAACAGGGGGTTTCGGCTGTCACCGGCCTGGAGGTGAACAGAAACTCCCGGGGCTCTGGGTGGGGCTCTCGCGGGCACCCCCTGCCCTGCAGAACCAGGACCAAGACCCGGCTTGAGGCAGGGAGCAGGAGGGACAAGGGACCAGGAAGGACTTCGGAATGACCGTCCCGTGCGCCCCAAGCACCAGGCAGAGCTCGGGGGCCGGTGTGGCCACGAGAAGAAAAGGAAGCCGCCTCACCCGCGTTCTGTCCTCGATCTCGTAGATCCGCAGCTGCATGGGCACGTTGAAGCTGTGCAGAATGTTTCCGCCGAACACCAGAGAGTCTACGGGGGTGTAGACTGCATGGATCCAGCCTGGGGTGGGGAGGGCACAGAGAGGGTCAGCCACTGGCCCTTCGGGGCCCCTCACTACGCCCACATGCAGGAGGGCGCAGGAGGCCCAGGTGAGCACCCAGGGCCAGAGGGAGGATGCTTGGGCCGCCTGATGCCAAGGGCTGAGCTCCTGGCGGGCCTAGAGGACCCAGACCCGCAGCCCCACCGACTGCTGCTGGCAGTGACCCCTGGCTAGCTCAAGTCGGTCCTGGGCAGCTGCAGACCAACCCCCTTGTCCTGAAGACCTTGGTGATGAAGCGTTACAATGGACCTGGCTGCAGCAGCCAACAGAGAGGCAGGCCGTGTCCCTCTCCCCTGCAGGCCAGGGAGCTGAAAACCCCTCACTCAGGCTACTCATATGTCCTTAAGCCTTTTCCTCATCAGGAGGTGTCAAGGATTGCTCGGGGCCACAACTAAGGGTCGTGACATCCCGCCAGAACCTAGATGCCTCCTCTGCCCGAAGCCACCCCCTGCCATCAAAATCCTCCAAGGCCCATTTCCAGGTGGTCTCCTCAGCCACACGACACCTGCATCCCCATATCAGTTCTGCTTCTGCTCTGCCCTATAACTGCTGACAAGTCTCTCTCCTGCCGACTGCAGCTTATTAACACCTTGGGGCATGGCTTTTTCATCTCCCTGAGCTCCTGGCCCAAAGGCTGGCACTGCAATCATGAGAAGGATAATTGAGGACTACCTTTGTGCCAGGCACTGGCCTGAGGGCTTTACAGGGCTCCTCTCATTTAATCCTCACAAGACCCCTACAAGGTACATGCGATATTCACCCCCAAATTACGGACGAGAAGACTGAGGCACAGAAAAGTGAAGTCACTTATAAGGATTGGAACCCAGGGAGTTGGCCTCTGCTTGGTCCATGAAGGCTAGAGACAAAGCAAGCCGCCTAATTCCTTCAATGATGGACTGAACGTGTGTCCAGTGCTCAACAGTCCTCCATGCGGCTCCTGGCTACCATACTGGACAGTGCAGAGCGAGGGGAGGGGTGGCATTATAACCCACTCCCATTTACAGATGCTGAAACCGAGGCTCCGAGAAGGAAGTCACTTGCTGAATGACGTCACAGCAGGTGAGTGACAGCGGCTCCATTTTTAACCGCCATGCTGCACTGCCGCTGCATCAGAGGCTTATTTGCACAGGCCTGGGAGTCCCGGGAGACAGGCCTGCAAACACGGAGGGGAGGCAAAAAGGGAACCAAGAAAGACAGAGGTGAAGACAAGGACAGACAGAGGCCAAGGGACTCACGGTGAAAGACAGAGGGTCAGCAGAGGGGAAAGGGGACAGACAGGGGCAACCTGAGATCCCAAGCCTTCTCCACAACCCTGAGCCTAATTCATTCGCTCGGAGGCTAAGTATAGAGGCCTCCCCGCCCACGCCGAGCAGGAGCAGTTCCAGCCTCTTTCCTCGGTGAGCCGAACACGCCAGCCCTGAGTCACGGGCAGCCACGGGTGGCCACGGCTGCCGGGAGCCGGGCTGCCACCTGGGAAGAGAGCTCGGAGGCTGCGAGGCCACTGCTGGCATCTGTGTCAACACTCTGGGCGGCGGGCCCTCCCCTGCTGGGGACCATAGGTGGGACAGAGCTGGTGGTGCTCAGGGGAGGGCAGGGGAAACCCGCCAGCCAGGAGCACAGGAGCAAAGGTTTTATGTAACCCGCTTCTGCAGTTACCCGCCCACAGCTCTGCCCGCCGCTCTGCCCGCCAGGTGTGCCCTTGCGGAGCTACCTGGGATCCTTCCCCACCACCTCCCTGCCCCCCGCCCCGCCCCGCGCAGCAGTGCGGCTGCGTCTCTAAAGTCCCGGTTTCCCGGTTTCCCGGTTTCCGGGACTTCCCTGGCGATCCGGTGGTTAAGACTCCGCGCCTCCACTGCAGGCGGCACAAGTTCTATCCCTGGTCCGGGAACCAAAATCCTGCAGGCCCCGCGGCGGGGCCAAAAAAAAACAAAAAAAAACAAGTCCCGGTTTCCACATCTGCTTCAGCCTCTTCGCCTCAGCTGTGTACCAGCTGATATCCTCAACTGTACATTTTTTTTTTGTTTCTACCAAGCGGAGCCACACTGTCTATTACTATTGTTGTTACCACCACCAGCATTATTTAAGCAACATTTCCTAAGACTGGGACCTAGGACGGCCGGGTTCAAGCACATGCTCGTGGTGGGGTGAAGCCTGAATGGGACAAGGATTCCTGGGTCCCTTTCCTATGCTCCTCGCATGCCCACCTAATGCCTATGAAAGCCCACGTCCAGGGGCCCGTGTTGGAGACTGTCCCCAGTGCTGACTCACCACGTGGCCCGGGGCACCTGACTGTCCCCTCTCCCGGCCTCCACGTGCCCGTGTGAAATGAAGAAGACCACTGCTTCCCTTGTAAGAACTCAAACCGTGTAAGCAACTGCCGCTGATATTCGTGGTAGCCCCGTCCATCACGAGGGCTTTGGAAAGAACGGCACCCTCGTGAATCTGCATTCATCAGCCCCGGACTCTCCCTTCTGGAAACGCAGACTCACTTGACTTACACCTATTCCCCTGATGTGAGAGGTGCTGTTGCGAGGAGAGGGGCAGGGAGTCTGTACTGACATTCCAGGGGTTCTAGAAGCTTCTCTCCACTCTCCTCTCCAGGCCGGTGCCTCGCAGGTAGGTCAGGCAGCCTGGCCTGGATTAGAGTAGCTGCCCAGCCCCTGCCCCCAGCCCTCCTCACATCTGCTCCATTACTTAAACGCTTGCTTCTAGGACTTCCCTAGTGGTGCAGTGGTTAAGACCCGGCGCTTCCACCGCAGGGGGTACTGGTTCCTTTCCTGGTCGGGGAACTAAGATCCCACATGCCGTGCAGCGCGGCCAAAAAATTTTAAAAATTAAAAAAAAAAAAAAAAGATTAAAAACAAATTTTTTTTAAATAAACATTTGCCTCCAGAAGAACCAGGGAGTGGAAATAACAGCGTTCAGAAGCCCCATCTGAACCCACCCTCCCAATACTCGTTCATTGCATCCCAGGAAGCATGAGAGAGCAATTGTTCCCAGACTGGTGACTGCACCGGGGAGGCTGGCATCTGCCTCCTGCTTCCAGGCCAGAGTCCCCAACAACACGAAGGCGATTAACAGAGGCTATCAGGCCAAGCGACAAGGGACAGATCCAGTCATGGAAGGAAAGCAGGCAACCCACAAAACCAACTGACGGGTATTCTCTGGGACGGGAAGGGCCGAGAAGGCCGCGGGGGCACATGGTGTCTGACCCACAGCCCAAACGCTCAGGGTTCGGAATGAAAAGGCCCCTGACCCACATTTGTGTGGCTGCTGCAGGGATAAACCCAAAGGTCCCAGAACTCCGGGGTGCCTCACAGAGGCCCACGGCCTGCTTCCTTCAGGAGCACCCATGAACTCCCTGTGCTGGCCACTGGGGGCTGGGCACTGTGGCTGCCAGGATGAAGCCAGGAGGGCCTCTCCTCTCTGGGACCTCAGAGCTGGTACCAGGGGCCCAAACTGCCAGGCCACGGGCTGCATCAGACCCAGGGGCGTGTATAGTTTGACCCACCTGTGTTATCAAAATGGGGAAATTTCAGGCTTCCCTGGTGGCGCAGTCGTTAAGAATTCGCCTGCCAATGCAGGGGACACGGGTTCGAGCCTTGGTCCGGGAAGATCCCACATGCCGCGGAGCAGCTAAGCCCATGCGCCACAACTACTGAGCCTGCGCACCTATAGCCCGTGCTCCGCAACAAGAGAAGCCACAGCAGTGAGAAGCCCGCCCACCGCAACTAAGAGTAGCCCCCGCTCGCTTCAACTAGAGAAAGCCTGCACACAGCAACAAAGACCCAATGCGGCCAAAAACAAAAAATTAAATTAACTAAAAAAAAAAAAAATGGGGAAATTTCACAAGGCTATCTGAACTCCTTTCCTCTCCAGAAAAATGAGAAAATGGGCCCACCAGGCTGGAGCTGAGCAGCAATTCCCCAGTTTCCCAGAGCCCCTCCACCCCAGCCTGCTTCACTGCCAGCCTTTCTCTGCTCTGTACCCATTTTACAGATAGATCATCTCAGGTCCAAGCCATGTTATACCATTAAATAGCTAGGAGTTACTGTTTCTCAGACTTGCCCAAGTCTAAGGAATACCTGGGGCTACTGTGAATTTTACTACAAGGCAAGGATGGGAAATACTTTCAGGCCAGCCCAAGCCACGGACCCCAGGGTCCTTCCCAAGCCCCTGTACTGGGCTCCACCTGCTGCTACCTGGCTGGACATACACTCACAATGGAGTGTACATCTCACGTCCTCCCCAGCACATTCTGCACTGCCAAGTGGACCCTTAAGAAAGTTTATTAAATGAGCACATAATTCTCCCAAAGTCACACAACCGAGAAGGGGGACCAGATCCCAAGCCTGCTGATTCCCAGGCTGACAGGGAACCAGGTGGGTTCTCAAACTAGACACACCTGGGTTCTCATCCTGCCCTGTCACTTATTAACTGTGTGACCTTGGACAAGTTTGTTCACCTCTCTGGGCCTCAGGAAACTTCACTTTTAAAAAGGGGGTGGGAGTGGGGGTAGGGGGATGTTTCCTTACATTCTTACGGAGAAGTGATGTACATAAAATGATTGTTGCTCAGTAATGCAAGTTATTACTATTAACTACAGTTCACCTGGGCAGGTGAAGCCAGAGGGGGAACTGGCCATAGGTCAGGTCAAGGGAAGGAAAAAGATGTCACCAGTTCCACTGCTGAGTTCCAACTCCAGCTTTCCTTACTCCTAATGATCAGGCTGAATCTTGGTGACTCCCGGGCCACTCCCAACTCTGACTCTGACTCTGTGTGCCCTGGCGAGGCTACTGTATTCCCACCTCCTCCACCTTCGAGAGCTGGCCAGCTCAACGGGACAAATCCAAGCCCCTTTCTCCAGGTCATCTTACTCCTCAGTCACCTTCAACAGTCTTCCTCTTCCAGGCAGCTTTCCTGGACTAACCAGGAATGAGGCCTGAAGAACCACCACCTCTGAAGCATAGCTAGCACCCAACCCCTTCACCCTCAGACAAAAGAAGAAAAAGATAAACCAAGTCTCACAAAGATACTGTGACATTTAAAATCTTCCTAACCCAATGGCATCCATGAGCTTTCACAGAGCTGATGGTGAGGCTTGAGGCCAGCGTGAGGTAGGGCACATCTGAGGTCACACTGTGGAGGTGAAAACCCAGGTCAGAGGTGGGAAATGCCAGAATTAGATTCTCCACTTTCCACACCCAAAAGCTCACGTGCAGTGGTGGGATTCCCCAAGGCTCTCTCCCCAAAGCCACATCCCAGCTACCAAAATCTCAGATGTGCGTCTGGTTCAGAGGGTGTGAAGACCCAAGATGCTCAGCTAGTTCAGTGACTCCAAAACTCTGGTCCTTTAGTCTTCACTGGTTGACAACAAAATAAGAAAAATGAAGATGGTATAGATTCTCATAAACTCAAACCCATCAAATTTCAAGTAGTAACTGTCCTTTATTTTGGAATTATGTACTCCCACCTTTTTTAGTGTCAGAATAGTCCTCCTTTCATGAAGCATCAGCAAAAGTAGCTGACAGGTTGTTTTTTTAAATTAATGCCCATATTTAGCAAAACTACAAGATAATAACGTTGATATCAGTTCCCAACTTTTTTTTTTTAACTTCATGAAATCAATGTCTGGGAATCACATGTACACCCTGCCCTTGAGAAGGTGACAAATTCCAACTGTCCCGTTTTTGCTTCCCAAAACCCAGGAAAAAATTCCTAGTGTCTCACTCAAGACTGTTAGGGTCAAAAGTCTTTGCTGAGTTCTAAATAGACTCCTACCAGCGGCAGTTCAAATCACGTCCCCTCTTCCTACCTTCAACACACAGTCACACCCCTGCTGGGGCTTAGATGCTGCTTCTTGAGACCTTTTCCAACTTGCTTAAGGCACCAAAATTAACACCCTTCCCATCCCAGATCGGGGGAAAGCAATGGGCCACCTCCCAGTTCTGAAAAAGGCCCTGCGAGAGAAAAACGCCTGTCCTCCCAGGGAGGCTAAGGAGGCCTGCACTCAGGGGACAGAGTTGGGAGGGATCTTGAGGATCCCAGAGTTCAGCCTCACCCTGCCCCCACTGTAGAGATGGGACAGTTGAGGCACAGAGAGGGGTAGAGATCAGCCCAAAGTCACAAAGACAGCAGCAAGGCCAAGAGCACGCCAGCCTCCCTTTGACTCTACCAGGGCCAATCTTCCAACACCTACAGAGTGGCCTTGGACACGCTGCAGGATACCACCTCCTTCCAGGGTGTGCTCCATAAATGCTGCCCACCAACTGCAATTCCCTCCTGTCCCAAGCAGCAGTCCCTCCCCTCCCGGAGTCAAGCAGCTCCAAGGATGGACCTGAGGCCCTGACAATAAAGTCACCCCCACTAAACCCCGCCACCTCCAAATCCCAAACTTCCCTAATAGTGAAATCTCTGCCCAACTTTCTAGAAGAGCCCGCGTGTGCAGGTCCCATCCCCATGGTGGGAACTGCCACCACAACCGCTCCCCCTTCAGTTGACACTGACTTGATGTCCAGACCCAAGGCCAACTCCAGTCCAACTCTCAGAAACTTAAGTGTGACCAGCGACCAGCTTCTCCATCCAATGGATCTTAGTGGCCTCAAAGGAGGCCTTGGACCCTAAGATCCAAGCTTCCTCTCAGTGGCAATCTCCCTGCAGGCTCCTTGGCATATGGCCTCTACTTGTGTACCTCCAGTGACGGGGAGCTCAGTGCCTAGCAGAGCAACTCATTCCAATACCACTTAGCTATACCTCGTCTTCCAAGATATGATCCTTCAACTGGCTGATGGCCGTTACCATACACCTTCACTTCCTGGGTAAAACAACCCAATTCCTCCTTCAAATTCATCTCACCTGATGTGGTATCCAGACTCTTCTCTCTCTCGAGGTTGACTTACCCACGAGGGTAAGTAATTACAACCCACGAGGAACACAATCTCCCACATGTGGCCCAACCCTCTCACTCTATACAGTGGGACTGTCACCTCCCTCATGCTGGGTAAAACACTTCCACTAAAATGTAGCCTAAGATTCCCAGGTCATCTGCCACATCCACTAGTGACTCAGCCTGTAACTGGCCAAAAGCCCTCAGCCCATCTCCCAGGAGCTGTAGGCAAATAGGTCTCGGTTCACTCAGTCCTCACTACCACCCTGGGAAGTCTTCCATTTTACAGATGAGAACATTGAGGCACTGAGATTAAGTCATTTCCAGGAAGTCACGCTTGTAAGCCGCAGAGCAGGAATTTGAATTAGGGCGGGGTTTTCTGGCCCCAGGGCCCATGCTCTTAATTATTGCCCTCTTCTATAGTTGTAGTTAATTTTTTTTTTTTTTGAAAGGGGAGAGTCCAAGTACAGAAATTGACCTTGATCCCAATTACATTTCATCTTGTTCTGCAGGAAGGAAGCTGCCACTCTGGGCGCATTCCCCTCTACCCTCTTCCCCTGGGCCAACTCTCCCTTCTCCTCTCCCCAGCCATCAGGATAAAGTTGCCCCTCCCCTCCCCACGGGACCATCCTCAGAAATCTCAGCAGGACATCTTGGAGGAAGGCATTCAAACTTCCCCTGAGGGAGGGCCCTCAGGAGGCTTTCTCCCCAAGAGAGAATTCTAGCCCACAGGCAGGAAAAAACAGGTAAGATGTGAGAGGCTACTTTTCCCTGCAGCCTGAGGCCTGCTTCTCTCCTTCTCTCAGGGACTGCCAAGGGCAAGGAGGCCCAGAGAAACCCCATCACTTGGCCTAAACACCGGGCTGAGGCCACCCGGCCAACAGGAGGCTGCTAAGAGTCAGTGGCCGAGCAAGAGCCCAGAGCCAGTCTCGCGGGAACCTACCGGAAGGGATGAAAAACGTGTAGCCCTGTTTCAGCTCAATTCTTTGGCATCGCTCCACACGGTCTCCCAGGAAGATGTCGCTCTGTTTGCCTGACAGCACCCACTCCTCGTACAGTGCCAAATTGTGCAAGGTTGGAGGAATCAGCCAAAAGATCTTAGGAGGAAATGGAAGCAATCAGTTAAAGATCCAGGCCAAAGTCTCTCATTTCTTCCAGGTTCTGCCACAACCCAGAAGACAGCCCCACCTGCCTGGGAGCAGGGAGGATGGGGGAGGACCCATCCCTGGGGACCCTTCCAGGATCAGGCCCAAAGGGTCTCTGGGGTGGCAGGGAAGGCTGTGCCGCCCTTCTGGGACACCCCTTGCCCGCCTTTAGAGAATCTCCGTTCCAGCTGAAACACCAGGGTGGGAAGACTTCCTGGACTGAGTGGAACATTCTTTCTCCTGAGCCGTGGGCTTGTCAGGGAGGTGGGGGAAGGAGAAGAAGGGGAATTTCCTAAGTTGTAGGATAAAATGGCCCAATAAATAAAACCAGCTTGTGCTGGCTCTGGAGAAGGAGGAAAAACATCTGGAACCAAGAGGGATGACTTCCTACCCGGAATTTCTTCCAACACATTCGGTTAAGACAAATGCACACGCAGACCCAGAGGAGCAGGGCAGCACACACGTATTCTCAAGGAGCACCCACATCCGTGCAGGGACCCCTATGCCCCCACGTGGACATGCACACAGGAGCAGACACAGCAGGAGCACCCTGAACACATGCCTCACGTCCTTCCTCTGGGTGATGTCTGTCCCTAATGTAAACTGTTCTTGCAGGCAACTAGACTTTTAAGTTAAAAGGTCCCAGTGCTGGAGCTGAAATTATAGCTGGGGGAAATGAATGCTGGAGGTTCTTGGGAGCCAAATCTGGAGTTCTAATTTGGCCTAAGATGCGTAGGACACTGGACTGGGTAAGCAGGTGTGAAAGGCTGACCAGATGTGATACAAAAGAGTTGACCTTGACCTTTCCCTCCAGAAGAAGACAGAGGGTGAGGAGTTGACCTTGATCTTTCCCTCCAGAAGAAGACAGAGGGTGAGCAGTTGACCTTGATCTTTCCCTCCAGAAGAAGACAGAGGGTGAGAAAGTCCTCACAGGGCGGGGTCTGGCTGGAGGCGGGGGGGGGGGGGGGGGGGGGGGGAGGGCAGAAGCAGAAAGGTGAGCGAGCCCCTCCATGCACAAACAGCCAGGCATGCACAGAGATCTGAAGAGACTCAACTCACCTTCCCACCCCGGAAAACATGGTACCAAACGGAAGTGCCTCCAAAGTCGATGTGGAAGTCAGTGAAACAACCTTTCACGCTCATCAGACAGTACCTGCAGCACAGAAGTGGGGAAGCAGAAAAACAATTCAATGCCTGAATCACAGGAGGTGAGCAAACAGCTTCAGAGATGCTTGACCTGCTGCCCTTTTATAAATGCTGACACTGGGGAATTTTCTTTTTTTTTTTAAGACCCAAATCTAATCGGAGTTCCCCATGGGGGAAGCCCCTGTGATCAGGTGGCGAATCTCAAGCATTGGCTACCTGCCCCCAAGGCTGGGAGAGGCATTTTTGTTTTCAGGTTCCCAAGAGAGAGCTGGCAACCCACAGGCCACTTGGTTCCTTCCTCGCAGACGGTTTTTACTCTTGCCCCACCCCTGCCTCCTACCCAAGCAAGAGGCTTCATTTCTGCTCCTTTCAGCTCCTATACCTGCAGTTCTCCCAAGCTGCCAGGCCCCTTTGCAGCAGCTGGGCCCTCTGGAATTCAGCTGTAAACCACCTGTATAGCTTGCCAATTACTAGTCCCCATTCATCTCCTCATTCATTCAACAATCATGTACTGAGAGCCAACCAGTGGTCCAGCCCAGAGCTAGGCATGGCACTTAGAGAAACGCATAAGACTCCTGCCATTAAGGATGAAACACTCTTAAGGGAGCACTACCCTGGGAAAGTTAAATGGCAAGACGAACTGCAAATGATTGCAAAGTAAGCAATGCAGCTGAAAGTGTATAATTCCACGTATGAAATGTCCAGAGTAGGCAGATCTACAGAGACAGAGAGCAGGTTAGTGGTGGCCAGAGGCTGGGGGTGTTGGGAGGAAATGGGGAGTGACTGCTAATGGGTACAGGGCTTCGTTGTGGGGTGACAAAAATGTTCCAAAATTGATGGTGGTTGCACAGCTCTGTAAACATACTAAAAACATTGAACTGTACACTTTAAGTGGATGAATGGTATGTGAACTGTCCCTCAATAAAGCTGCTAAAAAACAAGTAAAGTGATAAAGACCCTGGGGGTGGGGTGGTGGAGTGGCAGAGAGGGAGGGAAGGAGACAGAGAGAGAGAGCCTGGCCCTGAGCGGCTTGGACAGAGGGAGGGCATTCGGGAGAAGAAACCTGCCAGCAGCCCCCCTTCTAAGCTCTAGCAACTGCCAGACAACCCACCCTTCCTTACAGGAACTCACCCGTCCCCTCCCTCCCCCCTCCACTTGCTGCCCTCCTAGGGGTGGGCAGAGCTTAGGAGGAGGGGGGACAGACAGGCTTCCAGGTTCGGGCCTGGCAGACGGCAGTGCCAGGGCCCCCTCCCTCTCACCCACCCCTTCCCCCAAGAGCCACAAGAGCAGGGCTGGGGCAGTCCCCCACAGCTCATGCTCCCACACCTTGGCACCTCCGGAGGCCCGCATACACATGGTTACCCCACTGACCTCTTTTCCCCGCTGCACTTTGCTTTTCCATGGTTTGGGAAGAGGAGAGGAATGGGGCGGGGACGGGCAGGGAGGAGCCAGCAGCCTGAGAGGAGATAACGGTGGGGGCCAGGGGGGACGTGGGCTGAGCTGGTTAGGAGGCTGGAGGGTTCCAGGCGCCCCCTCCCTCTGGTTGCCTTTTGCACCTCACATTCAGGTGGACCCGGGGCTCGGCAGTATGCAGGCGGCGTGCCCCGTGTCCCTCCTCCGGATAGGCTGGAAGGAGCCTTAACCATGTGTCTGCAGGAGGCTGACAAATCAGAAGGCCTTCCTGCACATCAGAGCCCCGCTGCCTAGCAACCCCATCGGAGGGGTGTAGTTGACAGCACAGGACGCAGCCCTGTCACGAAGACAGGCGCGGGCTGTGGTGCTGGCGCTGGGGTTGTTAAAGTCCCAGCTCCGGCTCCGGCTCCGGCTCCGGCTCCGGCTCCGGTCGCACACCCTGTTGCCTCCTCCCAGCCCACCCAAGCCAGGTCCCCACTCTGAAGGCCTGGGTGATTCTCTTCTCTCCAAGGAACTGGAGGGGTAGGGGGCCTGCTAAAGCCCCAGTCCACCCCACCCGCATGGACCACACCGGCCTCTTCTCTCCAAGCACCACTTCAAAATATTAGTCCTCATTTTCCTAAAACCACCTCTTCCTCTCGGTTATCTTCTTCTCTTTCTTTAATCTAACCTTGGTTTCCCACCTCCTCCAGGCCTGAGCAGAATGGTCTGGGGAAAACAATTTAAGTGTTTGTGGGGTAGAGAAAGGTGAGGTGCTTCCTTCGGTCTGCAGCTGGATACCCACCCAGGGGCCCAAAGCAGAAAGGAGAGGAGCTTGGCTCTTGGGCTCCAGGACCCAAGTCGCCCTGGCCAAACAGGTCGTCCACCTCCAACCTGCCAATCTCCTGCCGCAGCCCCAGCCTGCCCAGCACACGCAGAAACGGAATCCCTGCGAGCTGCGGCTGCTGCGTACGAGGGAAAGTTCTCCAAGTTGAGCCTGTGTCTGCTCTGCCCTCCCAGTCACCCTTCAGCACCCTCCGAGGCCCCTCGGAGCTTGGGGGCGCCACTTCCAGCCCCGCCTCTCCATGAAAGGCCCCTCCTCCCATGTCCCTCATTTCCTGGCTGCCAGGCCTGGGCCGCCCCTCCTGCCGGGCAAGTGCACGCTTTAGGGTGGCCAGGGTAGCTGGGACGGGGCGGCTTTTGTCCCGGGGCCCTGCAGCCGTCACCCCGCCTGCCTCCTCGCCTGCCCCGCACTCATTCCGCGTTTCCCCCCTCACTCCTGCTTCTCGCTCGCTCTGGCGTGACGCCTTTGCACTGACCTCTAACAGCTTCCTCTTCCAAAGCACACCGCAGTCACATGGGCACCCCGGCTCGGTGCCACGGCCGCTAAGCTCTCGCCGCTGCCGGCCAGCCGGCCTGGTTTCCGCCTCGGCCGCCCCCTGCCCGGAAAGCCGCGCCCCTCGACACCCCCACTCACGGCGCGGGCGGCTTCTGTGTAGGACACCCTCCAAGTTGGCGGCTGAAAATCCCGCGCCCCCGAGCTAAGCCTTTGGGGGGTTCCCGCCTCCCAAGGCCGGGGCTGGCTGGGGAGGAGCGTGGTAGGAGGGGGCGCTGCACCTGCAGCACCAACTTTGGGGCGCTGCCTCGGGTCAGGGGAGGCGGGGCAGCCCCACCCCGCCCTTTTCCCTCCAACTTAGCGAAACTCCCCCGGCAGCCCAGGCGGTGTCCCCTCGGGCAAAGGTCTGGCGGGGGGACCTGGAAAGCTGGCACCGGGTGACGGGGCTGGAGGCGCCGAGCGCGCGTGCACACACTCTACACACTTACACGCAGCCCCGGGAGACACAAAGAGCGGCTCCGTGACGCCGGCCGTGCAGCCCGCGGGAGGGAGGCGACCCACACCCCGCCCCGGCGCGCCCCGAAGGAGTGGGGGGCTCCAGGGCGGCCCCGGGCCCGCGGGGCGCAGCGCAGAAACGCCCGCCCGGCCCCGCCCGCGGTTACCCTCGACTGTGGCGCGGCTCCCGGGCGTCCCCTTTGGCGGCGGAGGCTCGACGCTCGTCCGGCCCCGGCGACCAGAGCCGAGCCCCCTCCACGGTGCTGCCAGGCCCCGGTCGAGGACCGCGGAGCCCTCGCTCGCTTCGTTCCTTTCTCGGGGAGCCGGGCGCAGCCTGCGCTCATCCCCGCGCAGAAACTGAACACCCGCGCGGCACGGCGGCTGCCAGGGAGGCGGAGGGAAGCGCGCCCGACCAGCGCCAGGGGACGCCGCCGCCGCCCACGGCCGCCCCCTCGCCCGGGCTGGGTGGGGGCACGAGGGTAGCTCTCCCCACCTCCGTTCTACTGGCAGGCGCTCGGGGACTCCCGCACGCCCGTTTTCAGGGAGTGTGGACGCCGTCCTGCTGCTGAAGGCGACGACCCAGCAAAACCACCTTCCTGAAACGCACCCCTCGGGGCAAAGCTATAGAAAGGACCAGTGCCAGGGGTTGGAGGGCTTGTCTGATTCCGGGCATGGCAGCCCAGAGATCAGGGATGCGGCTCTGGCCCTAAAACAGACTAGCTGTGACCTTGGACAACCACTTCCCCTCTCTCAGCAGTTTCCTTGCCCTGGGGGCAGGGAGGTGACCTGACGTTCATCTGCAATCTAAGATGCTCTTTTGCTGCGCCTGCCCCTACCTGACCCCTTAGTAGCTGTGTAACCCCACATCATAGAACTATTGTGGGAATTCATTGAGATAAACACTTTGATTACTTAATCCAATCTTCACAACAGCCCTGTAAGGTCATTTGCAGGACTGTACCCATTTTACAGATGAGAAAGCAAGACAGGCTCAGAGGTGGTGACTCACCATGATCACTACCCTCGTAGTGGGGTGCTTACCCAAGCAGCCTGTCTCAGAGTTTCTCAGCCCTTCTCCCCAGGTCTCCCTGGTAAATCCCAAGATCTCAAGAAGCAGAGTCTGCAGGCTACAGCCAAACCTCAACCACTAACTGAAGAAGTCAGTCCAGCTCAAATCAGAAGTCACCCCTCCAGGGCACGCTCATCAGGACCACAGCCCTCTTCCCATCCCACCCTTCCCCCATAATCCACAAGGGGGGCCAGGAGATGGTGGTATGGCGTCTGCAGGGGCAGAAATCAAACTTCTCGATTCTTTGGCCAAATCCCATTCCCTGGGCTACCCAGAATTATTAATTAATAGGTTCCAATTATCAAGTGCTCATAATAATAGCTGCTTACATGCATGATATCATTTTACCCTTAAAACAACCTAATAATCCCCATTTTAGGGAACTGAACATTAAGCCATTTAAAGGTGGTCAACGCCCTGGCCCAGGGTGTTGCTTCCTTGTGTCATTTACTGGATGGCTCACCCATTAGTACCTCCCTGATGGCCTGCTGTGAGGTTAAACTGTAAACTCCCTGGAACTGTTTGAATTTTTTACCTTATGTATGCTTTGCCTATTTAAAAGAAAAGATAGTAATGACAAAGACTATCCCCGACCTTGGATTTGAGCACCAGTCACTGAATTAAATGAACTCAGAGAGGAGAAGGCCCTGACAACAGGATCAGGCTGTCCACATGGGAGACATATTACTTTTTTCTTTTTTTTTATTTTGTATTTTGGCTGCACCACCCAGCATGCAGGATGGTTCCCCGACCAGGGATTTGTTCCCCGGGCCTCCACGGTGAAAGCACCGAATCCTAACCACTAGATCACCAGGGAACTCCCCCATATTACTTTTTAAGTCACAAATGCCCAGATCCTTGTGAGTAGGGACCACACCAGATTCATCTGTGTAAGTGCAGCACCCAGCAACAGCCCTATAATTATTCTAATCAGCTATGTGACACTGGACCAAATCTTTCCCCCTTCTGGATCTCTGCATCCCATTTGTTAAAACTAGTCAGGGCCCTCTAACTGGTGGCCCTTACAGATCAAACCAGGCCCTAGATATGCTTGGTTTGGCCAGTACTCTTTAAAAAAAAAAATTTTTTTTAAAGGCTGCCTCTCCAGTTACCCAGAAGCCACACCAGCCCCTACTGTCTTACACTCAGCTGCTACATCCATTACTGCATTGAACCACTAAGATTTCCAGCTTCCTTGTCTGTTAAATGGGGATAGTAACTTGCTTCCAGTATCACTGAGATCTGTGTGCTAAGTGTCTAACACAGCACCTGGGGCCATACATGGCACCACAGGAAAGGCTGGCTCTCTCTGTTCTTCTTTTCGAGGTAGAAGGGAAAAGCCAGGAATCCAGAGACCTGGGTCCAGGGCGTGGCCCACATGTGACATCAGCAGCCTCTCTAGGTCAGTTTCTCTATGTGATATATTACACAGGGACGATCATTTATGATGCCAACAAACACGGTTGATGAGAGTGAGAAGGTAAATATCGGCTGTAGAGATGCCCTATGCAAATGTGAGGGAGGGTAGATTAAAAAGCAGAGGATGCCAGGATTCCAATGGCAGCTGCAGCCCCTGTGTGTCTACAGGAGGCCACATAGACAAACATCTTCTCCCAACCACATTTCACATCCACTGCAGGCTCCATCTTCCCCACATCATGGGAGGGAGGCAGGGCAGGGATGACAGGATCACCACTTTGTAGAGGGAAAACTGAGTCTCTAAGAGGAGATAAAAGATTTGCCGTAGCTCAGGGAGAGACAGAGGCAGCCCCGAAACTTGGTCATCCCAGTGCCTGCCTCCATCCTGTTTCAGCTGCGTACCCCCAGAAAGTACGTGGGAAGAAAATGCAGTCAATTTTCAATTTTGGGGGGCCAAATGTAGGCTTTACACGGGATCCCCTTTTGGCTGGGCTTCTGAGCTCTTTCAGTCCACTGTATATCTCTAATACACCAGCAAACCTCATTTCTGCAAGCCCAGTGGGCTACAGGAGCAGATGAGAACAGAAAGGACTCACTAATTTCTTTCTGGAATGTGTTAAAATACCCAACGGTCCTAAGTGAAAAAGGTGTGCCCATGTCATAGACCCAGGAGATTGTAGAGGTTTTAAAACCTGTCCACAAAGTCTTTGAGAGCTCCCCACCCCTTCCAGAGGCAGAGCCAAATTCCCCTCCCTTGAGTGTGGGCTAGACTTCGTGACTTGCTTTTAACTACTATAATATGGCAGAAGTAAACAGTATGTGACTTCCAAAATTAGGTTTTAAAAGGCACTGTGGCTTCCTCCTTGCTCTCTCTCAAACCATTTCTGGCGGAGGGCAGGAAGCTGCCATGTCATGAGGACACTCAAGCAGCCCTATGGAGAGGCCTACATAGTGAAGAACTGACGCCCAGCCCTAAGTTTTGGGTTTTGTTTTGTTTTGTCGTGCCGCGCAGCTTGTGAGATCTTAGTTTCCCGACCGGGGATTGAACCTGGGCCCTCGGCAGTGAAAGCGCAGTCTTAACCACTGGACAGCCAGGGAATTCCCCAGGTCTAAGTTTTGACACAAGCTTATGCAAGACTCTGAGCCAGAATCACCCAGCTAAGCCACACCCAGATTCCTGCCCTACAGAAGCTGTGAGCTGATGCTGCTAAGACATAAAGTTTTTTAAGTTGTGAGGTTTTAGGGTAATCTGCTATGCAGCAGTAAACAACCAATACAGGGGTACCTCCAAATCATTGTCACTGTTTGTACGATTATGGAATTTTCCAAGACAAATAATTCTGTACAGCCAAAACATTTCTGTGGGGCAGCAATTAGGGGCGGGGGGGGGGGGGGGGGTAGGCCGCGGCAGAAATGCGTGGCGCAGCCGATATGCAACCTACCCTGCCATCATCTTTTCCCTTTATCCTGCTTCTTCATGACACTTATCACCTCCTAAGTTATATTATTCACTTGTTTGCTGGCCTGTCTCTTCTCCCAGCCAGAATACAAGCTCCATGAGAAGAGGGACTTTGTTTATTCACTGTATTCTACCAACTACTTAGAAGACTGTCTTGCACAAAATACAAAGTAAATGCAGCAAGAGGTATAACTAATACACTAGTATACTTTTTCTTTTTTTTTTTTTTTTTTTGGCCCCGCCATGCGGCTTGTGGGATCTCAGTTCCCCAACCAGGGATCGAACCTGGGCCACAGCAGTGAAAGCACCAAGCCCTAACCGCTGGACCGCCCAGGAATTCCCACACCAGTATACTCTTCAGAAATCTTTGTCTCCCACAAAGTTGCAACTACCCCTTCGACAACTGTCTCCACCCCTTGTCTTAAACACCTGAACCAAAACCCATTAAAATTCCTAACCCCCTCACCATGATCAAACGACATAAATCCTGGAACCAGGGAGAAGTCAGTCATGGGTTTGTAACCCTCCTCTCGTCCCCCCTGCAAACCCTCGGTTCAGGTGGCCCTTCAGCTGTCTCCACTCTCCAGGCACCTCCAGCATGGAGGCTCTGTGATTTCTAGAAAGTGTCGTTTTAATTAAATTCCAAAGAACCATTCTACGATCCCAGAGGACTTCATCATCATGGGATTTTTACCTTGCTTATTAACTGAAATCAGCATTCTTTTCAGCCGAACAAGTGGACTACTTCCAAGGTGACAATTTCCTTCCTAACAAGGTTCAAATCCTACAAAAAGCTCCCACGGCCACTGACAGGGTTTGTAAATCTATTTGCCACATAGTCCAACCAATATGTCCAAGACATGCGGTTCTAGAAAATTGTGTGTGAGCCTTTTTCTGGTAATTAGATAGAATTCTCAATGTATTAACAGAGCTTACTATTTAAAGGAATCTTTCAATAAAGTGTAGAATATACTGAACATCTCAGAGAGGCAAAGTAGATATTAATTGAAATCTGTCACCCAAGGCTGTCTATTTTACCTTCCTAAATACAAGTCCTGTTTGTCCTCTGCTCTCCTCTAACCCTCATCTAGATGATGCAGTGGCTCCTCTTACCAGTCTGCCCCCACCTCCTTCAATCCACGCGGCAGCTGCAGAATTTGCAGAATACAAATCTGAACACACACCTCTCTGCTTAAAATCTCAGAGGTTTCCGACTGCTCTTAGGAGAAATACAGACCCCTCACTATGACACTCAGGCCCTGTCAGCCTGACCCACCCCGCATCCTGCACCATTGACCTTCCCTTGATCTGCTCCAGCCCCACTGGCCTTTCTTTGGCAAGTCCTTCAGCCCCGCCCTGTCCCCAGCCCTCCCCACCATCCCAGGCTCTCTGCACACAGCCAGAAAAGTTCTTCCCAGGCCTCTTCACTTAAGTAACCCCTCTCCCCTTTAGACTGCAGCTCAGGGTGGCCTGCCCTGCCCTCCCTAACCTGGTGAATCCCCCGGTACATGCTCCCATAGCACCGTGGGTCTCTGCCTTGTGGCCTCATCACAGCTGCAAATTTCCATTTGTTTCTCTGACTGTTGGATTAACATCTGTCTCCTGAATAGACTGTAACCTCCATGAGGGCAGGGAGCTCATCTGGTTTTCTCCCTGCTGTATTCCCGGTACCCAACACCAATCAGATGTTCAGTTTATAGGCTGAATCAATCAATCACTCAATCAACAAGGGTCAGGATCTGCCTCTCACTAATCTGAGTCTCACACTCTTTCCTCAAGCTCTGCCTCTGTGATTCCATCAAGGACCTTGGCACTTGCCTACTGCCATCCCTCCCCCACTTCCGTCCCATCTCCTCTGTCCTTTAAAGTCCAGGTCAATATCCTCTCCGAGATGATTTCCTGATGCCAGCAACCCAAAAGGATTCCTTCTCTCCCCATTTGCCTTCTGGGAACCCGTTTCCCTCTGCCTAGGATGAGAGGTGCACCTTACCCTCATGTTAATGGCACATTCTCCAGCAGGTAGGGGCTTTTAGTCCTGTTCATCTTTTACTTCCCTGTTCCAAGGGCTCCATAAATTTTGATGTGATCGGATCGGAACAAAACAGAATTGAAAACCCTCCTACCAACCCCTCCTTGAGCCCAATCTTTCCCTTTGAGGCAGCCCAGATCCAAGGAGTGTAAGGAGCTTCAGCTTTGAGGGGAGAAAAAAATGTCTGAGAGGTAATTAAAGAGAGAGAGAGCCTGAAAGCAAAACCTTGAGAAGCCCAGGGCCAGCGTGCTAGCCTCCCTTACAAAGCCTGGCACAGAGTTTGCATTCAGTATGCACTGAATGAAGGGCTGAGTGAATGAAAAGTTCACAGCCTTTAAGCTCCTAGGGTCACTCCTGGCAGCAGGGCTGAGCAGAGAGATGCTAATGGATTTGGAGTCACCAGAGCCAACTCTTCTAGGAAGCCCAAAGCAATAGTTCTGCCTGGGCCACCAGCATCTCCTTCTCATTTTAAAGATGGAAACACAGAGGGCCTGAGATGGTAGGGGCCCCAAGGTGACTTCCTCATCCCAAGGGTCCGCCACTCAAGTCCTAGAACATGGAAGGTGCTCGTAGCTACCTCTGCCCATGTTAAATAATCAGTCTCAGGACTTGCTGGTCACACCACATGTAGTGATGTCCCTGCAATTAGATGTGGCCACGTTCCCAGCCCACCATCAACCTCCCGCTTAGAGGGCACCGTCTCTCTAAGGAATGTCTGGTGAGGAAGTGGCCCCTGGCTTTTTTCAGGAAAGGTTCTTCTCAATCAGAGGTCCCAGGTCTCAACAGCAGGAAGCAAAAAACACCAGACCCCTACCCAGCCCTTGGCAAAGGTAAAGTGTCCGTGGCGGACCCCTAAAAATCCACTCCCAGGACATGCTGTCACTTGCAGGGAGAAGACGAATGTTTGACAAGTACACATACACACACGCGCATGCACACACACACACGCACACACAAATGCACACAGAGATGGTTCCCATTACTCTTCCTCCTCTTCAGATCACATCCCCACAGGGAGAGATGGCAGGGAGGCCAAAGAACGATCTGGATGGAGGATCCAGACCCGGAGCAGAATGCAGAGCCCCTGCATTCCAGGGAAGCAAGACGCCAACCTGCCCACACCAAGGACCCCCGGCCCTCACGTCCTAGCGGCGAGCCCGCAGGGCCGTGGCCTCAGCCCAGGCTCACTTCCAGCCCCCGCCCCCCACAGGGCTGAAAGCCACCCCCTCCCGGGTCCCGCCGCCAGCCGGGCAGCCTTACTTCTTCACTTTCGGGTACTTCATCTCCGCAATGGCATTCGTGGCTTCCGTCTGCTTCTCCTTCAAGTGCTGGGGCCACATGTTATCAACCCAGTCCACCAGGTCTACCTGCAATCCAGCCAGGCCGCCGTCAGCGCCTCCTGGCTCCCAGTGCCCTGAAGCTGGGCCCCATCACCACCTCCACCCCTCCTCCCGCGCCCAAACGCCTCCCGCCCTCCCCCTGGGCCAGCGCAGGCTGGCCTCGAGCAAGACGAGCAGGCGGAAGGTGGCCGGGGAGGGGACCGCGGCCGGGGAGAGGGGGGGGTGCTGCCTACCACGGTGGGACGCTTGACCAAGTGCTCCAGCTTGGTGTGGCTGAACTCAAGGCTGATGACGTTGTACAGCTTGTCCCGCTGGGCCTCGGGCGTCTCGTAGTACCGCACAAACTGGGACATGCTCATCTCCGCGCCCTTCTGCGTGTTCACGTCCATCACGTCCACCAGCCGCCGGCTACCTGGGGGCAGAATCCACAGGCTGGTGGCTCCAGCCAGCTGGGGGTGCAGATCCTACTCGGGAGGCCCCGTAAAACAAAACCTGCCCCTGCCCTAGCATCCCCCATATGCCTCGCCCTACGCCCTGTCTGCTCAATTACCTGGTCCTATCAGTTTTCCTCACCAAGTCACTCTCCAACCTTAAAACGAATCCCTCCCCAGTCCATCTGCTTCCCTCCACCACAACTAACTTGCCCCGAAATGCTCAGTTATTGAGCTGCAGAGCTGGGATTGGAAGCCAATTCCATCTTATGCTGGAACCCAGGTTCTTAATTCTTAACCCCCGACCCCCACCTCTGCCCTATGCAATACTGAATCTTGATCACATGCTAAGGTTGAAAAATGATCCCCGCCTTCAGTGGCTGGCTCCTCGCCCCACAGATCCAGGGAAGCCTTGGAGAACCGCTTTGTTTTTGAGTCAGGAGTGCAAATCCACCAGGGGGCATCCCTGAACTTTGCTGGAAATTCTGGCCATGCTCTGGGCACTGCTGGCTCCTTCCTTACCAGGGCTCCTGGAACGGGTGGGCTCTGCTCAGCTGTTCTGGAAAGCCCACCTGTCAGAGAACCTGCTATGTTAGAGTGGGGGAGGGGAAGAGAACAGGCCCCCAAGCTCTCTCCGCTTCCTGGCTGGCCTCCAGCCTTCCACCTCCCCTGCCTCTCCTCCTTCTGCCTCTCCTCCCTCACCTTGCTCAGGGTCCCATCTGCAAAGCCCCCTGAGGAAGGGGATTTGCTGGGCAGGTAGGTGATGGGAATCACAGCCCTAGAGGCTGGTGCAAGTCAGCATTAAAGGCCTGGAGCTCAGCTGCCCCATCAGTACAATACAGTGGTTAAGCTAAGACTTTGTGGGTTTGAACCCCAGCTGGACCTCGGACCTCTTAGCGTCTCTCAGTTTCCCCATCTGTAACATGGGACAAAAATGGCAGCCAACCTATGGGGTTGTCCTGTGACTTAAATGAGATAATGTACATGAAACATTCCTGAGAAGTGCCTGCAAGTAGGAAGTGTTACCTAACTGGCCAATTTCTTTTATAATTACAGGTGGAGAAAGTGACGTGGCGGGAAATCAGAGCCAGTTAAATCTCTGCCAGCCAGTCCAAAAGGACTGACCACTTACCATCCTAAAACATAATCAGGATGGCTAAGGGTGGGGGATGGGGGGCTTATGAGGGGTGATGAAAATGTTCTAAAATTGACTGTGGCAATGACTGCACAAACTCTGTGAACAAATGAAAAACCATTGAATTGTACACTTTAAATGGGTGAATTGTATGGTATGTGGATTATAACTCAGTAAAGCTGTTATTAAACAAAAACACTAGGCACTAAATGACCAACAAAGTTGGTTTTTCTAAAAAATATTTTTTTCTTTCAAAAGTCTCCTATCCACTTAAAACATACCTAATAAAAAATATAAATTATTCAGCCATAAAAAGGAGAGTACAGACGGTCCCCGACTTACCATGGTTCAACCTAGGTTTTCCGACTTTAAGATGGTGCAAAAACGATACACATGCAATAGAACTGTACTTCGAATACTGAATTTCGGTCTTTTCCCGGGCTAGTGATATGATCCTCTCTTGTGATGCTGGGCGGCATTAAGGAGCCGCAGCTCCCAGTCAACCACAATCACAAACAACCGAAACACTTACAACCATTTTGTTTTTTCACTTTCAGTACAGTATTCAATACATTACATGAGCTTTTCAACACTTTATTATAAAATAGGCTTTGTGTTAGATCATTTTGTCCAACTGTAGGCTAATGTAAGTGCTCTGAACACATTTAGGGTAGGCGAGGTGCGGCTATGAAGTTTGATAGCTTAGGTGTATTACGTGCATTTTCAACTTACAATTTACAATGGGTTTATTGGGATGTAATCCCATCATAAGTCGAGGAAGATCTGTCGTAGCGATACATGCTACCACATGGATAAACCTCAAAAACATGATGCTAAGGGAAAGAAGCCAGACACAAATGGTCACATGTTGCATGATGTCATTCACATGAAATGTCCAGAATAGGCAAATCCACAGAGACGGAAAGTAAGTGAGTGGTTGCCAGGGGCTGGGAGTGAGGGAATGGGAGTGACTGCTAAGGGGTATGAATCTCCTTTCGGGGTGTTGAAAATGTTTTAGAACCAGCAGACGGTATGGTTGCGTAACACTGTGAATGTACTAAATGCCACTGAATTGTACATTTTTAAATGATTAATTTCGGGACTTCCTTGGTGGTCCAGTGGGTAAGACTCTGCGTTCCCAGTGCAGGGGGGGCCCGGGTTTGATCAGGGAACTAGATCCTGCATGCCGCAACTAAGAGTCTGCATGCTGCAACTAAAAGATCCCACGTGCTGCAACCAAGAGTCCGCATGCCTCAACTAAAAGATCCCACATGCCCACATCTAAAGATCCCGCATGCCGCAACAAAGATCCCACGTGCTGCAACTAAGACCTGGAGCAGCCAAAATAAATAAATATTTTTAAAAAAAAGAAAACGGGAAAATGATTAATTTTATGTTATGTAAATTTCACCTCAATAATTTTTTTTTTTTTAAAGCAATTCTTCTCCTGAACAGAAGAAGGATGTGGGTAGAAAAGGCCTGTTTTTTACTTTTTTGAGCACTAACAAGGCTTCCAGACCCCCTCTCCCCAACACAATCCCCAGGGCTCCCTGTGCACCCTCGCCCCACTCTGCTCCTAGCCAGGTGCAGGTCCCCAGTTGACCCACCTCGGCCTGCCCCACCCTCAGCCAAAAAGGGAAGTCAGGACTTGGAGTGGTTAGAGCTGTGAGGAGCAGCTGGGGCTGAGCCGGGCAGGAGGGAAGAGGCCCGGGGGTGGGAGAGGCCGAGGGACTGTATCTGGAGCGCTTCTAAGAATAGCTTCCTCAGTGTGCAGGGAGCTCCATCCGGCTCCCCAGGTGTCCTGGAAGCCTCAGCTGGTGGGAGGAGTTGGAGTGGGAACAGAGGGAGGAGGAAGGAAAGTCGGTTCTTCTGGGTGCCTGGGCTCCACAAACCTCCAGGGAAACACAAGTGCACCAGTAACCAGATTCAACCCCGCTGGGTTCCAGCCCGCAGGTGAGGATGAGAAATGCAGGAACATTAGCACACTTCCTAGGGAAGCAGAACAATAAGAATTGAAGTGACCAGCTTAGGAGTCTGATGAATCTGAGATAAAGGCCAGCTCTGAAGCAAACAGCAGTTGAGGAAAAGTTTCTCTCCATAAATATATTCCAGCCAATAAATGGCAAAGGAGGGACTTCCTTGGCGGTCCAGTGGTTAAGACTCTATGTTCCCAATACAAGGGCCCCAGGTTCGATCCCTGGTCAGGGAACTAGATCCTGCAGGCATCAACTAAGAGCCTGCATGTGGCAACTAAGAGCCTGCATGCCGCAACTAAATATCCCATGTGCCACAATTAAGACCCGGAGTAGCCAAATAAATAAATAAATAAATATTTTTTAAAAAAAAATACTCTGTGCTTCCACTGCAGGAAGCACAAGTTCGATCAGATCCCTGATTGGGGAACTAAGATTCCTGCATGCAGTGTGGCACGGCCCAAAAAAAAAAAACGGGGCAGTGGGGGAGGAATGACAGAATTAATCAGACCATCACCACCCTGCAGCCCCTGATACAATAATGGAGATAGACATCAATGACTGCTAACAACAGAGAGAGAGAGGGAGAGAGAGAAAGAACCTAACATGTGCCTCCTGATGGATCTATGAGGCAGTCAGAATAAAATGAATGGACTAATTAATGAATGAGTGAGAGAGACAGACTGAATCTGATCAAGCATCTATATCCAACTACCAATCTACAGAAACGACAGAGAATGGAAGAGCATGTTAAGCTACTCCAAGGCAAAATCCAGGCAATGAAAAATTCTACAGGTCAAACAATCCAAAGGGGGATGGAGGGAGAGCCCAGAGATTATAAGAGACTGAAAAGGCACCTCAACCAATCACAATGCAAGACCCTTATTCACATTCTGACTCATACAACTGTTAAAAAAAAAGAAAAAAGTAGGGAGACATCCCTGGAGGCAGAGTGGTTAAGAATCCGCCTGCCAATGCAGGGGACATGGGTTTGATCCCTGGTCCAGGAAGATCCCACATGCCGCGGAGCAACTAAGCCTGTGCGCCACAACTACTGAGCCTGCGCTCTAGAGCCCGCGAGCCACAACTACTGAAGCCGGCGTGCCTAGAGCCCGTGCTCCGCAACAAGAGAAGCCACCGCAATGAGAAGCCGGCGCACCGCAACCAAGAGTAGCCCCCGCTCGCCGCAACTAGAGAAAGCCTGCGCGCAGCAACAAAGACCCAATGCAGCCATAAATTAAAAAAGACCTCTTTAAAAGAAAAGTAGGGGGGCTTCCCTGGTGGCGCAGTGGTTAAGAATCCGCCTACCAATGCAGGGGACACGGGTTCGAGCCCTGGTCTGGGAAGATCCCACATGCCGCGGAGCAACTGGGCCCGTGAGCCACAATTACTGAGCCTGCGCGTCTGGAGCCTGTGCTCCGCAACAAGAGAGGCCGCGATAGTGAGAGGCCCGCGCACCGCGATGAAGAGTGGCCCCCGCTTGCCACAACTAGAGAAAGCCCTCGCACAGAAACGAAGACACAACACAACCATAAATAAATTAATTAATTAAAATTAAAAAAAACAAGAAATCTTTCTATAAAAAAAAAGAAAAGAAAAGTAGGGACTTCCCTGGTGGTCCAGTGGGTAAGACGCCGCACTCCCAATGCAGGGGGCCCAGGCTGGATCCTTGGTCGGGGAACTAGACCACACGCATGCAACTAAGAAGTCCACATGCCACAACTAAAACCTGGTGCAGCCTAAATAAATAAATAAATATTTTTTTAAAAGAAACATTTATGCTATATATGAAACAACTGGAAATTTGAACAATGGCTATGGATATTTACACATTTTAAGGAATTTTTTTAATTCCTTAGTTTTTAAGGTTCCTAGTTTTTAAAAGACTAGGTGTGAGAGTGCACTCCATGGTCCCGAGGATCTGTCTCTTGCTTCAACGATGTTTGGAAGGAACAGACCCAGCGACGGCCCTTCCCCCAGCCTCCAACCACCCTCCAACCATTTTTCCAGTGGTAACTTTCAGAACGAGCCACTCAGGCATCCTGGGCCTCCAGGACCAACCAACACCATTTTTTGCGCTTAGCTCCTTATTACCTATCAACCGTGAGCTCCCAGATGTGTCAGAAATATTCTACCGCAGTGGAGGCCGCCATCAACCGCCTGGTAAACATGCATCTGCGGGCCTCCTACACCTACCTCTCTCTGGGCTTCTATTTCAATGGTGACGATGTGCCAGGGGGTGGCTCTGGAGGGCGTGGGCCACTTTTTCCACGAATTGGCAGAGGAAAAGCACGAGGGCACCAAGCATCTCTTGAAAACGCAAAACCAGCGTGCAGAAGCCATCCCAAGATGAGTGGGGTAAAACCCAGGATGCTACGGAAGCCACCATTCTCATGGAGAAGAACCTGAACCAGGCCCTTTTGGATTTGCATGCCCTGGGTTCTGCCCATGCAGACCCCCACCTCTGTGGCTCCCTGGAGCCACTCCCTAAATGAAGTGAAACTCATCAAGAAGATGGGTGACCACCTGACTAACCTCTGCAGGCTGGCTGGTCCCCAGGCTGGGCTGGGCCAGGATCTCTTTGAAACGCTCACCCTCAAGCAGGACTAGGAGGCTCTGGAGCCCAGCAGCCTTTGAAGAGCGCCTCTGGTATCAGGGCTTCTGCCTGAAGCCTCTCAATGCAGCCACTAGCCGGCTTTTTAACCACCTTGGAGCCCTCTCCCAAGCCTTGCACCAAATGGGAACAATTCAGCTTTTTGAGGAAAAACAAAAAAGGCTAGGTGTGATAACGCTATTGTGATTACGTTTTTAAAAACCCCTGCTCTTGTAAATCAACTATACTATATACATTTAGAACTATATACTGAAAACTTTTGGGATGAAATGGCATGATGTCTCAATATGCTTCAAATATTGCACAAAAGGAGGAAGTGGATGGGGGTATGGAAGGGGCAAGACCACAGATTAATGGGTATTGGGGCTGAATGATGGGTACACAGGAGTTCATTATACTTTGTCTATTCTTTTTTTTTTTAGATTTTGTGATCTAATAGAATTTTGTTTCTATTTTTTGTTTCTATATGAGTGTATACATGTCAATCCCAATCTCCCAATTCATCCCACCACCACCCCCCGACCCCATCTGTCTACTCTTGTTACTTTTCAAAATTCTCTCCAATCAGAAGTATTTTTATAAATTCCAGCGGTTACCAGCTCTATGGCTTCAGGGACTCGCTTACCCTTTCTAGACTTGGACGGTCTTTATTTGTAAAACAGGCCCTTCAATGTAAGAGAGCCTAACACCATGTCTGGCACACGGTAGGGTCTGCAACACATTTACCCACCAGCTGCTAATAAGCAGGTCTGGAAAGATCCATGTGGCTCTGAATACAAAGTGAATCAGACAGAAAGGGAAAGGGAGCTCTTTCTCCCCCATACGTGGACTGCTCAGAGAGACCAGTTTTAGCGCTGAAGCCACAGCCCCATGCAGGCTCTTTATGTCACTTGAAGAGCCAGGCTGGAGGCATAGGTGCCTGACTTGCTTCTCCATCAGTGATGGCGCACAGGAGACCCCAGAACGTGCAGTGGGAGCCTCAAGGGCCCCTGGGACAGTGTCAAGAGCGCTGGACTGAGCCCTATAGGCCCAGCGACCCTGACTGCCCCTGCTCCAGGCCTCAGCTGCCTCGCATGTAAAGGCAGGAAGAAGTTGGCCTTTATAATTTTTTTTTTTCGTTGCCGCAGATCTCTTCCTTCAAACAGAAGCTTTAATGAGAGCCAAATACATAAATAAAAACAAGCAGCTCAGGCTGAAGTGGGAAGGGGGTAGGCATTCAGAATTCAGAGCTGGATTCCTGGGACTTCCCTTTGAAAACCACTGGGTTAGGTCATTTTTAGGTCCTCTTCCAGGGCCAACACACTGATTTTTAGCCTAGTTTTTTTTTTTCTAGTTACTTTTTATTGGAGTATAGTTGCTTTACAATGTTGTGTCGCCTAGTTCTTAAATACTCAGATCATATCCCTTAAATATGAACTGGGCAGAGTAGAAGGAAGGAAGAGGGAAGAGATGGAGACGCTTGCCCAAGGGGTCACTGGGGACACCTGAGGCCTGCCAGTCCCTTGCAGTCTGAGCTGGGAGATTAAGCACCAGGCCTCCATCTTCTCAGGTTCCAGCCCGGTCTGCCACTGGTGGCAAAGGGGAGCTGGGCCTAAGTGCTGGGTCTCCCAGCAGGAAGCTCAGCCCCAGGCAGGAGGCAAGTGGCCCAAATGGACAGAAGGGACAGATGGGTGCTAAGAATGGAATGTGGTACTCCAAGCTCTGGGGAGCAGCCACCCCTGGGGCAGGTAACAAGGTCAAGGTGCCTTTTGCAGCCTGCAAGGGATCCACAGCGCTGAAACTCAGGCTCCTGAAGTCAAGGGGTTACAGGAGAAATTTTCCACATCAGAGCGGTGCCTGGAGTTCCTAAGTAGGCCACCTGCTCAGCGGCAGCCCCTCCCCTCCTCATTGGTTCTCTGAGCTCACAGGCTACACACACATCCAACAAATTCCAGCTGCAGAAATTAATCTGTGGCCCCATGGCCCTTGCTTTGAAGGCTCCATCAGTCAGCTCCAAGAGCCACGGGCTCAGAGCCAGAAGGAGGCTGTGGAAAGTCACCTTGAAGGCTAACATAAAGCATGCACGGGCACTGACCCCAAACCCCCACTGAGCCCGCTCTTCAGAGACTGCACACAAGTGTCCCACATCATAGTTCTGGAACCTTCTCTATCATCCTCAAGTTTCTGGACTGGTTTTTTTCTGCTCCTTGGGAATATCTCCTCATCCACCTCATAGAGCCAGAGTTTATTATCAAGAGCACCGGCCACGGTTCAAATACTGCTCCACTACTTCCCAGCAGTGAGACCTTAGGTATATCCCTGAACCTCTCTGGGTCTCAGTTTCCTCACCTGCAAAGTGGAGATAATAGGACCCGCCCTAGTGGCTTCACACAATTATTGGAAGCACTTTGTAAACTTAAAAGTGGGGATCCTAGTGAAAATGCTGTCCCAAATTAAAGGTGCAAGGGTACAGGAAAGAGAGGACACAGGGCTGAGTCACTGCACAACTTGGGACAAATCGTTTCCCAGATCTAGGCCTCAGTTTCCTCTTTGTGAAATAAGAGGATGCTTGCAAAGGTCCGCAGGTTTTCCCTAAGCACTAATATCTTCTGACTCCCTCACCTTTGCACCTTTTAAAATTATCCCCAAGACAGGGATTTCCCTGGTGGCACAGTGGTTAAGAATCCGCCTGCTTAATGCAGGGGGCACGGGTTTGATCCCTGGTCCGGGAAGATCCCACAAGCTGCGGAGCAACTAAGCCCATGCGCCACAACTACTGAAGCCCGCGCGCCTAGAGCCCGCACTCCGCAGCAAGAGAAGCCACCGCAATGAGAAGCCCTCACACCATAACGAAGAATAGCCCCTGCTCGCCGCAACTAGAGAAAAGCCCGTGAGCAGCAACGAAGACCCAATGTGGCCAAAAGCAAATAAATAAATAAATTTATTTTTTTTTAAAATGGGGCTAGTGATAAATAGGGTTTTATGGGATCGGACAAAAAAATATAGGAAAGATCCTCAGCTTATAACAAGATCTTAGTAAACAGTAGTTAATACTATTATTTACACTCTAAGGAGCTACCCCACAGGGGAGTGATTCCTATTAGGCAAATAATGGGCAGAAGCAAATACAGTTTCCCTAGGCCCCTAGCACAATCAAAATCAAGATTTTGATTATAGAGCACTAGATTTCTAGGAAAAGGGAAACAGAACAAATCAGTGAGGCGGGTGTTTCTCTTAGAGAGAATACATACCTGAGAACATAACTGAACCCCTCTGAAACCCTCCTCCCTTGGGATTCTCAGCTCTCCTGACCTCATGTACCTTCCCCTCCTAGCATTTCTATCTGTCCTATCAGGTGGATGCCTCCTCCACATATCTGTCCAACCTTAACATCACTCCTGAGCTCAAATTCAAAGTGGCTAGAACTGGACTCATCTATAACCCCACCCAAGTCTACTTTTCCTCTTGGGTTCTGTTACAAGCATCATTTCCCAACTGCTGACATTCAAACCTACGTTTGAATCTGATGTGCCATCTACTGTCTGGGCAACTTACAAGTAACTTCTCTCCAGGCCTCAGTTTTTCTCACCTGTGAAATGGGAAAGCAAGACTAGGAGAGTTCTAAAAACTCTTCCAGAGTTTAAAATTTTTTATTTTTTTATTATTTATTATTATTTTTTTTTTTGGCAGCACCACACGGCTTGCGGGGTCTTAGTTCCCCAACCAGGGATCGAACCTGCACCCTCGCTGGTGAAAGCGCAGAGTCCTAACTACTGGACCTCCAGGTAATTCCCTAAAATTTTTTGAAGTCTATGATTTTAAACCAACTTTAAAAGGTCTAGGAAGGAGGGAGGGATAAATTAGGAGTATGGGATTAACAGATATAAACTACTATACATAAAATAGTAAGCAAAAAGGATTTACTGTATAACAAAGGGAACTATATCCAATATCTTGCTTTTTTTGTTTTTTTATTTTTTTATTATTATTATTTTTTTAATCTTATTGGAGTGTAATTGCTTTACAATGTTGTATTAGTTTCTGCTGTACAACAAAGTGAATCGGCTATAAGTATACATATATCCCCATATCCCCTCCCTCTCGAGCCTCGCTCACACCCTCCCTATCCCACCCCTCTAGGTCGTCACAAAGCATCG
This sequence comes from Balaenoptera ricei, assembly GCF_028023285.1. Lineage (NCBI taxonomy): Eukaryota > Metazoa > Chordata > Mammalia > Artiodactyla > Balaenopteridae > Balaenoptera > Balaenoptera ricei. Next base: position 8,250,024 of record NC_082652.1, on the reverse strand, counting down.
AGCTGATCTCCCTGTGATATGCAGCAGCTTCCCGCTAGCCATCCATTTTACAGTTGGTAGTGTATATATCCAATATCTTGTAATAACCTATAATGGAAAATAATGTGAAAATATATATACGTATACATATATATATGTATATATATATATGAATCACTTTTCTATATACATGAAACTAATACAATATTGTTAAGTCAACTATACTTCAATTTTTAAAAAAAGATTAGGAACTTCCCTGGTGGCGCAGTGGTTAAGACTCTGCGCTCCCAGTGCAGTGGGCCCAGGTTTGATCCCTGGTCAGGGAACTAGATCCCACATGCATGCCACAACTAAGAGTTTGAATGCCACAACTAACGAGCCCGCCTGCCGCAACTAAGACCCAGAGCAACCTAAATAAATAAATAAATAAATATTAAAAATAAATATTAGTAAAAATAAAAAATAAAAATAAGGTCTGGGGGGCCAAGGATAAATTGGGAGACTGGGATTGGCATATGTACACTACTCTATATAAAATAGATAACTAGTAAGGACCTACTGTATAGCACAGGGAAACTCTACTCAATACTCTGTAATGGCCCATATGAGAAAAAGAATCTAAAACAGAGTGGATATATGTATACATATAACTGATTCACTTTGCTGTACACCTGAAATTAACACAACCTTGTAAATCAACTATACTCCAATAAAAATTAAAAAAAAAAAAAAACAAGGTCCAAAAAATAAAATAAAAATAAGGTCTGGGGACAAATCAGCTACCTTTGATTTCTAAGGTGTGAGAATTTAGTCTTCTCCCTAAACACAGCCAGTCAAGGGCAGAGCCCATGTCTGACGAGTCTCAGCACTTCCCGCAGGGCCAGACACAACACAGACACCTGGTGAATTTGTGAGTGAAGAATGAATGGAGGGGGCTTCCCTGGTGGCGCAGTGGTTAAGAATCTGCCTGCCAATGCAGGGAACACGGGTTCAAGCCCTGGTCCGGGAAGATCCCACATGCCATGGAGCAACTAAGCCTGTGCGTCACAACTACTGAAGCCCGCACGCCTAGAGCCCGTGCTCCACAACAAGAGAAGCCACCGCAATGAGAAGCCCGCGCACCGCAACGAAGAGTAGCCCCCGCTTGCCACAACTAGAGAAAGCCCGCACACAGCAACGAAGACCCAATGCCAAAAATAAATAAATAATTTATAAAAAAAAAAGAATGGAGGAGGGTTAGGATTAGAGTAGGAAGTCATAAAGCAAAAGCATGAGCTTTGGAAGCACCCGGGGCTGGGTTTGGATCCTGTCTCCACCGCCCACTAGCTGTGTGAGCAGCTCCCTCTGAGCTTCAGATCCCCCATCTGGAAAACAGAACATAACACTTACTTTATGATTATTGGTGAGGACAAAATGAGGTCATATGGTAAACATACAGTAAAAGATAGGTGATTATTATTCTAATGGGATGAATAAATGAATACTGAATGAGGTGATTTGTCATGAAGATTTTTTAAGAAAAGGGGCCAAAGAAAGCATCAGTTGGCTTGGGTACCCTCATTAGACAGAAATACAATAAAGAGACAATATGCAAGTCTCCCCATAGCCATGGGCCCTCCCAACCCTCAGTGACATAAGTACAGACAATGAGTGGGGACACTGTACTTTATGGATACGTTTTCTCAGAGGGTTTAAAGCATCTTCAGAGACAACAAGAATTATCTCTTCCCCAATCTCCCTATCCCCCCAACTCCCAACCCATAGGTGTGAAAATATCCCAGTCTTTTTACATGAACTCTCCAGAATAGCGATCCTGGGGGTGGGGGGCACAGATTACAGCATCAAACAGACCCACACAAATGCAGTCACCTGATTCACAACAAAGTCACCTGATTCAGTGCCATGGGGAGAGGGTGTTTTTTCAATAATGGTACTAATCAACCAGATAGCCATATAGGAAAAAAAAGGATCTTGACCCCTATCTCATACCAAACACAAAAATCAATTCCAGATGAACTACATATGTACATGTGAGAGTTCAAACACTAAAGCTTTTCAAGAAAAACATATGAATATCTTTGTGACCTCAGAGTATGCAAAATTTTCTTAATTTGATGAGACACAAAACAAACTAATGGACCAGGAAGAGCTAAATGGTCTATGTTAAAATTAAGACTGTCTGTTAGTTCAAAGACATCTTTAAGAGTGTGAAAAGTAGGAGATGATTTTGGAATATGTACTAACATCCATAACAGAAAGAACCTTTAAGTTATGGGCTGAACTGTGTCCCCAAAAATTTATATGTTGAAGTTCTAACCCCCAGTAACTCAGTACGTAACCATATTTGGAGATAAAGTCTTTAAAGAGGTAATTAAAATGAGGTCTTTAGGGTGGCCCCTAATCCAGTAAGACTGGTGTTCTCATAAGAAGAGGAGATTAGACACAGATACAAACAGAGGGAACACCATGGGAAGACACAGGGAGAAGACATCCATCTATAAGCCAAGGAGAGAGACCTTCAAAGAAACTTAACCCTGCTGACACCTTGATCTTGGACTTCCAGTTCCAGAATTATGAGAAAAAAATTTTCTGTTGTTTAAGTCATCCATTCTGTGGTACTTTGTTATGTTTGGCCCTAGCAAACTGATACACCTTACAATCAATAAGAGACAATCTTTACCATAAACAAAACAAAAAGACAACCTGCAGACTGGGAGAAAATATTTACAAACGATGAGACCAGCAAGGGCTTAATTTCCAAAATATACAAACAATTCATACAACTCAATATCAAAAAAACAAACAAACCAATCAAAAAATGGGCAGAAGACCTAAATAGACCTTTCCCCAAAGAAGACATACAGATGGCACATGAAAAGATGCTCAATATCACTAATTATTAGAGAAATGCAAATCCAAACTACACTGAGGTATCACCTTACACCAGTCAGAATGGCCAGCATCGAAAAGTCTACAAATAATAAATGCTGGAGAGGGTGTGGAGAAAAGGGAACCCTCCTACACCATTGGTAGGAATGTAAATTGGTGTAGTCACTATGGAGAACAATATGGAGGCTCCTTAAAAAACTAAGAATAGGGACTTACCTGGTGGCGCAGTGGTTAAGAATCCACCTGCCAATGTGGGGGACACAGGTTCGAGCCCTGGTCCAGGAAGATCCCACATGCCGTGGAGCAACTAAGCCTGTGCGCCACAACTACTGAGCCTGCGCTCTAGAGCCCACGAGCCACAACTACTGAGTCCATGTGCCGCAACTACTGAAGCCCACGTGCTCTAGAGCCCATGCTCCACAACAAGAGAAGTCACTGCAATGAGAAGCCCGTGCACCGCAACAAAGAGTAGCCCCCGCTTGCCGCAACTAGAGAAAGCCTGTGTGCAGTGATGAAGACCTAACGCAGCCAAAAAATAAATTAATTTAAAAAAAAACAAACACTAAAAATAGAGTTACCATATGATCCAGCAATCCCACTCCTGGGCATATATCCAGAAAAGACAGAAAGCTCTATTTAGAAAAGATACATGCACCCCAATGTTCACAGGAGCACTATTTACAATAGCCAAGACATGGAAACAACCTCAGGGTCCATCAACTAATGAATGAATAAAAATGTGGTGTGTGTGTGTGTGTGTGTATATATATATATGTATTATATATATATATGCACACACACAATGGAATATTACTCAGCCATTAAAAAGAATGAAATAATGCCATTTGCAGCAACATGGATGGACCTAGAAATTATCATAGTAAGTGAAGTAAGTCAAAGACAAATATTATATTATATCAATTATACATGGAATCTTAAAAAAATGATACAAATGAACTTATTTACAAAACAGAAACAGACTCACAGACATAGAAAACAATCTTATGCTTATCAAAGGGTAATGTGGGGGAAGGGATAAATTAGGAATTTGGGATTAATAGGTACACAGTACTATATATAAAATAAACAACAAGAACCTACCGTATAGCACAGGGAACTATACTCAATACCTTGCAATAGCCTATAATGGATAAGAATCTGATATATATATACACACACACACACACACACACATATATATAGGTATAACTGAATCACTTTGCTGTACACATGAAACTAACACAACGTAGATCAACTATACTTCAATAAAAAAATTTTTTTTAAATAAGAAACAATCTTTAAAATAATGAAGAAAAGACTTGATCAAACATTTCATAAAAGAAGATATCCAAATAGCAAATAAACATATGAAATGGAGCTCAATTTCATCAATCATTAGAAAAATGCCAAGTGAAACACAGTGAAATAGAACTATACTCCCATCAGCGTGGAGGCATGACTACAATGAACATGATGGACACACCAACTCTGGGTAAGGATATGGGGCAATCAGAACCAGAACAATCCGCTGGACAATTACTTGACAGGATCTACTAAAACTGAACATATATGTAAATTCTCTGACCCAAGCAATTCTGCTCTTAAGTATATGCCCAACAGAAATGCATCCATTTGTTCACCAATCATGCCTAGAATGTTCATAGCAGCACTATGCATACAGTTACCCAAGTGCAGTTAACTGCACTTAAACTGGCAGTTACCCAAGTGCCCACTAATAGAATGAATAAATCAATTGTGAAATAATCACATAATGGAAAACTATATAGCAATGAAAATCATCTACAACTGCACACAACAATATGGATGAATCTCGTAAACACAAGGTTGAGTGATAAAACGCCAAAACCAAAAGAGGACAGACACCCTGTATGATTCCACTAACACAAAGTATGAAAACAGGCAAAATTCATCCACACTATTAGAAGAAGTCAGGAGAACAGTGGAGGGAGTGACTGGATGGGAATTCAAGGCGGGTTTGATCCTGGGCTTCCAATTACCCTGGTGTGTTCAATTTGTTAAAATTATACAAATTTTAACTACAGGATTACTATATGTGCACTTTTCTATATGTATATTAGACTTTTTTTTTTTTTTTTATAAGCCACAACCTTTTTAGGGGAGTATTTATTGATATTTCCAGCAGCCATCATATCTCTCCAGTAAGATCTAATTTAAAAAATGTCTCAAGGGGCTTTCCTGGTGGTGCAGTGGTTGAGAGTCTGCCTGCCAATGCAGGGGACGCGGGTTCGAGCCCTGGTCTGGGAGGATCCCACATGCCGCGGAGCAGCTACGCCCGTGAGCCACAATTACTGAGCCTGCGCGTCTGGAGCCTGTGCTCCGCAACAAGAGAGGCCGCGATAGTGAGAGGCCGGCGCACTGCAATGAAGAGTGGTCCCCACTTGCCATAACTAGAGAAAGTCCTCGCACAGAAACGAAGACCCAACACAGCCAAAAATAAATAAATAAATAAATAAATGGATTATCACTAAAAAAAAAAAAAAAAAAATGTCTCAAGTTCCAAAAAAATCAATCCACTCTCTACAATCAGATGTAAAACTATGACCAACAGAAAATACAACATAAACTTTTGTCATGTTAACAGAGTAAATGGTTTTACTAAAAGCTGCTGACATTTCTATCAGTAGTAGCCATAGGGAGGCCGTTGGTTGTAACCATAGTGTCCATATTGATGGGGGTAGTAAGATTCTTGTCTGTGCTGCGGGTAATTGTTACCCCAGGATCGTCCATGCCACTGATTGGATCGATTGTCACTTGGCCACCCCCGTCTGCTATCCCTACCCCTAAACTGTCTGTTATCTTGCAACTGACTGCCTCTATTTCTTTGGTTCCCACCAGCTCTGCTATTCCATTCCTCAACAATTGGAGGGGACTCAGGAGGGCGTTTCAGGTATTCCTGGTACTCTTTGTCATCTTCTGTGACTCTACTGGCAAACAACTCTTCAAAATTTGGAACAGCTTCAGAAGTGTCAGTCATTCTGAAATTCCCAGGGATTTGAGGCAGCTGTACTGTTTAATGTTTAGATTGTTTAGATCTCCGGCCCAGAACAGCGTCACAGGACCTCCGGACCCCTTCAGCTCTCCAAGGTAACAGCTGTATATTAGACTTTAATAAAAAGCTTTCATTTTAAGCGTACAGTGCCAAAGAAATGGAAAGTGCCACTTTTTGTTCTGGTTCTTTAGAGGTGAGGAGCTAAAAACAGAGGCTAGGTGCCTGTCTTCCAGTGGGCAGATAAACAGGGCTGAGAGAAAAAAGCCCAATTTTAGGAGATTAGAGAAGAGTCTGTAGCCCCAGGTTGTGGCCTAATAGCTGGCTGTGCACCAACCCGCTTCTCAGACAGTCGCCTCCCAAGATACAGGGCCTGGGGAGGGGACAAGAGGCTGGAAGACAGGCTGAGATGCCCCACTAACTTCGAGGGATGGTCCAGCCTCCCCCATACTCTGCCATCCAAAGCAGAACTCTCATTTGTGGGAATTCCCTGGTGGTCTAGTGGTTAGGACTCCACGCTCTCACTGCCGAGGGCGTGGGTTCAATCCCTGATCGGGGAACTAAGATTCTGCAAGACATGTGACATGGCCAAAAAAAAAAAAAGAACTCCCATTTGGGTTAGGGACATGGTTACGTCACCCAGCAACCCTGGGGAGTCACTCCTTCCCCACTCTCAGTCCACATGGTTCAGCTGGGCTGGGTGTGGGGTTTTGCTCCCCATTTTTGCTGCCATGTGGGGAGAAACTTGCCGGAGAATGAAGCAGAAAGAGGAAGCAAAAAAAAGGGAAGCAAAAATGAAAAGTAAGAGCCAAGATCTTGAGATCTTCTTGGAGTACCTAGATCTAGAAATGCCTAAGGTCACATCCTGAACTTATTACGTAAACCGCTGAATTCTGCTTTGCTTAGGGCAGATTGAGTTACATTTGTCACTTATGTCACTATGACAAATCTTCCCCTTCGCCACTCTCCAGAGGCCTGTGTGCACTCTCAGTGGGAATAACCCTACCCGCTGCTAACTGCCATCACAGGCATCCTTCACGGGGCCATACCTTTACAAAGCACTTTCATATTCACCAATCTGTTCGATCATTACAGAAATGCCAAGAGACATAGGCTGCAGGTATTACTATTCCCACTTTTTTGGGGGTTTTTTTGGCCGCATTGTGCGACATGCGGGATCTTAGTTCCCCGACCAGGGATTGAACCCGTGCCCCCTGCACTGGGAGCAAGGGGTCTTAACCACTGGACCGCCAGGGAAGTCTCACTATTCCCACTTTCTTTGCCATCCTAGACTTTTCTGAGAGCCGGCAAGGACATCAGGACCATCTAATTGAATCCTCTTGCTCTCACAATGAGAAGAATGAGGCTCAAGGAAAGAAGAGGCAGCCTGGATACAACCAGAGAATAACAAAACTACAAAGGGCTTGAAAATTCTTCAAAAGCACCGAGGGCAACATTACTGAGCTTGTGATGTTCCCTGATCCCCAGATTTGAGAATCTGGCTTTAATCCTTGTCCATAAAGAGAACCTCATCGGGGCTTCCCTGGTGGTGCAGTGGTTGGGAGTCTGCCTGCCAATGCAGGGGACACGGGTTCGGGCCCTGGTCTGGGAGGATCCCACGTGCCGCGGAGCGGCTGGGCCCGTGGGCCACAATTTCTGGGTCTGCACGTCTGGAGCCTGTGCTCCACAGCGGGAGAGGCCGCGATAGTGAGAGGCCCGCGCACCGCGGTGAGGGGTGGCCCCCGCTTGCCACAACTGGAGAAAGCCCTCGCACAGAAACGAAGACCCAACACAGCCATAAATAAAATAAATAAAAAATAAAAATAAAAAATAAAATAAATTAAAAAAAAAAAAAAAAAAAAGAGAACCTCATCGGATCCACATCCTGCCATTAGAATAATAATGGGGGGCTTCCCTGGTGGCCCAGTGGTTAAGAATCCGCCTGCCAATGCAGGGGACACGGGTTCGAGCCCTGGTCCAGGAAGATCCCACATGCCGCGGAGCCACTCAGCCCGAGCGCCACAACGGCTGAGCCTGCGCTCTAGAGCCCGTGAGCCACAACTACTGAGCCCACGTGCTGCAACTACTGAAGCCCGCGCGCCTAGAGCCCGTGCTCCACAACAAGAGAAGCCACCGTAATGAGAAGCCAGGGCACTGCAACTAAGAGTAGCCACCGCTCGCCGCAACTAGAGAAAGCCCGCGCGCGGTAAGGAAGAATCAAAAAGCAGCCAAAAATAAATTTAAAAAAAAAAGAAGAATGGGGACCATTTCGCCATCCGCCATAATGCTAAGCATTCATTCATTCTCTTACAGGACCCTTCTTTGAGGCAGGTTCTGCTCTTAGCTCCATTTTACAGCTGAGGAGTAGCTTGCCCCAAATCACTCAGCCAAGCAGCAGAGCTGAGTCCCAACAACAAAGGCTGGGGGTGGGTTGAGGCACCAGAGAGAGTCACCTGTGCCAAGATTTGATCTACGGGGTCCATCGCCCCATCTTCTGCTCTGACGTCCACTTCCTTCAGCATTTCTAGAATCCAGCTTTAAAAAAAAAAATCTATCTCCTGAGGAAGCCCTCACCAGTTAACTGAGATCCTTCTGTCAACAGCAGCACCTCCTTAGAGCCAACTGGTCCTCCCTTCTTCTTTTTTTTTTCCGCCACATGTCATGTGGGATCTTAGTTCCCCAAACCAGGGATGGAACCCGCGCCCGCTGCAGTGGAAGTGCTGAGTCTTAACCACTGGACCGCCAGGGAAGTCCCTGGTTCTCCCTTCTGAGTTAACACATCTCTGGGTCAATAATTCAGGCTGGGGATTTCCCTGGTGGTGCAGTGGGTAAGAATCCGCCTGCCAATGCAGGGGACACAGGTTCGAGCCCTGTCCAGGAAGATCCCACATGCCGCGGAGCAACTGAGCCCGTGAACCACAACTACTGAGCCTGCGCACTACAGCCCGTGAGCCCATGTGCCACAACTACTGAAGCCCGCACGCCTAGAGCGCGTGCTCCGCAACGAGAGAAGCCACCGCAGTGAGAAGCCCGCGCACCGCAACGAAGAGTAGACCCCACTCGCGGCAACAAGAGAAAGCCGCGGGCAGCAACAAAGACCCAACACGGCCAAAAATTAATTAATTAATTAATTAATTTTTAAAATAATAATAATAATTCAGGCTGGATCTCTGCACACCCACTGGTCAGCTGCCTTCATTCTCCATACAACCACAAGAGTCATCTTTTATAGAACTTAAATCAGATCACATTACTTCACACCCGCCAGGATGGCTACCATCAAAAAGACAGACAGGGCTTCCCTGGTGGCGCAGTGGTTGAGAGTCTGCCTGCCAATTCAGGGGACGCGGGTTCGTGCCCTGGTCTGGGAAGATCCCACATGCCGCGGAGCAACTAGGCCTGTGAGCCACAATTACTGAGCCTGCACGTCTGGAGCCTGTGCTCCGCAACAAGAGAGGCCGCAATAGTGAGAGGCCCGCGCACCGCAATGAAGAGTGGCCCGCGCTTGCCGCAACTAGAGAAAGCCCTCGCACAGAAACGAAGACCCAACACAGCCAAAAATAAATTAATTAATTAAAAAAAAAGACAGACACACACACACACAAGACAGACAATATCAAGTGTGGGTAAAGATGTAGAGAAATTAGAACCCTTGTATGTTGCTAATGGGAATTTAAAATGGCGTAGCTACTTTGGAAAACAGTCCGGCAGTTCCTGAGGAGATTAAATGTAGTTACCCTATGACCCAACAATTCCCTTCCTACGTATATACCCCAAAAAAGTGAATATGTATGTTCACACTAAAACTTGTACACGAATAGTCATAGCAGCATTATTCATAATACCCAAGAAGTAGAAACAACTAAAATGTTCATCAACAGACTAATGGGTAAACAAAACATGGTCTATCCATATAATGGGATACTGTTCAGCCATAAAAAGTAATAAAGTACTGAGACATGTTACAACACAGATGAACCTCGAAAACATGAGGCCAAGTGAAAGAAGCCACACACAAAGGACCACATATTATGATTCCACTTATATGGAATATCCAGAAGAGACAAACCCACAGGGCAAAAAGCAGATTGGCTGTCAGGGGATGGAGGGAGAGGGGAATTGGGAGGTACAGGGCTTACTTTGGGGGTGATGAAAATGTTCTGGAATTAGTTAGTGGTAATGGTTGCACAACATTGTGAATATATTAAGAACCACTGGGGAATTCCCTGGCGGTCCAGTGGTTAGGACTCGGCACTTTCACTGCTGTGGCCCAGGTTCAATCCCTGGTCAGGGAACTAAGATCCTGCAAGCCATGCAACGTGGCCAAAAAGAAAAAAAGAACCACTGAATTGCACACTTTAAAATGGTTAGATGGTGAATTTTATGGTATATGAATTCTATCTCAATTTTAAAAATATTTTTAATTCCCCCCCGCAAGAAAATAATCAGATCACAAAGCTACCGCCTCACCACACTTTAAAACTCCCCAGTGGCCTCCCATCACCCCAGCAGTTAAACCCAATTCCCCACCAGGGCCTAGAAGGTCCTACGTGGGCCTGGCCCTGCAACTTCTCCCACCTCTCCTACTACTTCCCCCCTCACTCCTTCCATTCCTCCCCCACCCTTTGCCCTTGTTCATTCCTCCGTCTGGAATGTCCTTTCCCACAGCTGGCTTCTCATCAGTCAGGTCTCTGTCCAAACGTCCTCATCACCTCCACCCAGAGGCCCTCCCTGACCACCCCCCATCTAAAACAAAACACAGCTCCAGCAAGCTCCATCCCATTACCCTGCTTTACTTCTTCATATCCCTTGTCACCCTCTGAAAAGATGTAAATTTTTTAAAACTATTTATTTCTTTGTTGCCTGTCACTCCAACCAAGAGGGCAGGGGTCTTGCCTGTCCTGCTCACAGCTCTGAATTAGCCTACCACGTAGGAGCTACTTGAGAAACACTTTTGGAAAGAATGGATGTATTGAACAACTTCCTGTAAAATCTGAAAGGCAGCCCGCTACCTGGTCAGGAGTCCGGGGCACTCAGTGAGTCCAGCCGAGCTCTGTAGGTGCTCAGCACCAAGCTCTGCCCTAGACCTGTCTGGAACCCTGAGGAAGCAGGAAGAATGATCCCTCCCCTTGAAAGTTCTGAAAGTCTTTCAGGGGTCACACAGCACCCAGTGTTTACCCAGCAACCCACAAACAAACGCAAAGGAGAGATCTAAGATTGCCTTGACGACACCCAAGCTGGAGGCTAGGGTCCAAATCAGCCTCATAAAACTGCACTGGCAAACACTCTCTAATACAGCTTCTTACAGCTTTGCAATCTGACCTGTTCTCCAGAACGAGACGGTTGCAGCTCACACCTGCTCCTGCCTCCTCGCATGGGGACTTTCTTTTCAGAGGCAGCTAAATATCCAAACAGGCAGGTGGTACAGGCCTCGTCCCCCGCCACCACCACGCCCCCCCAATTCAGCATCTCTGGGCCACGCACACACACAGCAACTTACCCACTAGGAGTTTGACATCTCGGACTGTGAAATCAGAGTCAGGCATCCTCGAAAAAGAGGAACACAGACATTTGATGAGAAGAAATAACAGGGTTAGACCCAACAATGGGGGCAGAGGGAGGCCATTTTTCCAAGAGAGTTGCCTGGTTCTCATGCTGGGAATCCAAAATGGGATAACTCAGCGGGAGGGTCACCCCCCAAAACGGTCAGCAGCTTCCTCACCTCAACGGCAAACCAAACCCCTCACTCTCCCTGACACCTGAACTCAGCATAGCTACAGAGAAGAGGATGGACATCCACTGTCCCCCTGCCGCTTATCCGGGGAAGACTGAAGTGTACCGTCAAGGTAAGCGCCAGAGTTGGGCATTCAAACACTTGCTTTCTTTTAGGGTGGGTAGCCCTCTCTGTGGCTCCTCTTCTAGAAAATACTCTCCATAAGGAGTTGTATGGAGGGTGGGAGGGACCCCTTTTAAGTTTAGAGGAAAAAAAAAACATATCGCATCAATTCCAGGGATTGGGTGACACTGGCTATGACGACTGTGATGAGGTTCACTATTAATTAATAGTGATGCCAAAGGTTTAATTTCTGTTGGTAGGAATGACTGGCAGTAGACGCTGTGGAGGGAGGGAGTCTGTGATGAAACCCTCAGCTTCCCCCCCCCCCCCCGCCCACCCCTACCCAAGGGACAGAAACCTGTTCTTCCATCCAGCCTCCGGATGGCTCTCTCCCCCAGCGGAAGCTCTGACAGATCTCGAAGAGAATGTAAACCAGACAGGACACCATGGGAGGCAGGTGCTGGGGCCCGAGCCGAAAGGGGAGACGAGGGCCTAGCATCCTAGGAAACACACCCTCCACAGAAAAGGGCCAGTTTCCCACATAGTGTGAGTCTGAGTAGAAAATATGCATGTAGGCGTCCTGCCTCTGGGCCCAGAAGCTGGCCAATCCCTTTGCAGCTCAGGCCCTGCCTCAGTTTCCTGATTCAGGGGGAGGACACAATTCTCTTCAGGAAGTCACTGCGTGTAACTGGGGTGGGTCAGGGGAAAAAGTCCACGCTGTTTAAGTACCCTGTGACCTCTCCATCCAAATTCTCTGAAAATCCAGACTCATCTTTAAAGAGTTTTTCCCCTCTGTCAGGCCTTGAATAAGGAGATACAATCCCCAAATAATGAAGAAAAATCCTTCTCAGTGATGAGAGGTAAGGAAAAGGGTGGAAGAAATCCATCCCAAGCTACAAACTGTGTTAGGGAAGGAGACAGGGGAAGAAGCAATTGGTTTCAGCAACTTACTTAATTCCCAGGCCATCCTTTTCTCGAAATATCAGGGGAACTCTGAGAGCTTCTCTCTGCACGTACTCATAGTTGAAATCTGTTTGGAGATTGGAATTAAAACAGGTTGGTTAAGTCATGAAGGAGCAAATGAACCATGATCCATTGGTTAGGGGAAGAAAAATGATGGAGGAAGGGGCAGGGGTTATACTAGATGCAGGCACCAGCTCAAAGGGCAAGAGCTCCCTAGAAAATGACAAGGAAATGGATTAGGCAAAGCCCAAGAGAAGCCATGCCAACTGTCAGCTCCTCTGCCTACTCAGTCATTGCCTGCATGCCCCAAGGGTCAGAACTTGTCAATGAACAGCCCAAGGCCGAAGAGGACTGGGGAGGGAGCCTCATGAAAGAGCCCCACACAGCTAGCTCAGTTATCATGGCAAGAGAGGGACGGATGGAGAAACACATCCCAAGCTGAGCTCAGAAAGTAAAGGAACTGCAAAATTGAAGAATGCCACCTGGGAGGATCTGAAGCCCCAGAGAGGAGGCTGGGAGGAGGGTTCTCATTGTAGCTGAGCATCAGGGAAGATCTTATTGTAATATCCTGCATGGTGAAGGGGAGGGGGGAAAAGCCGGTTTCCCTGGAAACTGTGTATCTGGTGCCAAAATAACTAGGGAACTGGGCACAGCTTTGCTGTCTTAATAGTGAAATTCTGCTGCAGCCATCAGAACACTAGCTTCAGCTGGATAACCAAGAGGGATTCTCCCCAGGTGGAGGCTGTGTGAAGGGGACATAGTGAGGCCTGAAGAAAATACACCGCGTAGTTTCTCTGTCTGACTGACGCTTGTCTAGTGTAGACCCCCAATATCCTTATCGAAAGCCCTAGAGCACGAAGGAAGCCTTAGCTTCTATCTTCCTGAGTTCCAAAAGTAGGGGATCTGACCCAACCATATCCCTAAATATGGAGGTGAGGGAGGCGGAGATAAATCCTCACATCCCCAAATCCTCAGGTAATTGAAGCAATTCACAAAGGCACAAGCCCTCCCTGGCCAGTCAGAAGGGAGATAGAGGAGATCCCAGGCCACTGAAGCCCCTGCCCCAGGGAACAGTTCACTAGGGCAGCTTGGGGGAGTGGGGGTAGGGAGAGGCCAAGGCAACTCTGCTCAGAGGAGAGAGAACAAAACCAGAGCTGGGGAAAGTCCTGACCTTAGCAGCTCAGATCCCCAGGAGCTCCCAGTGAATGGGGATTCCTAAGGATTTAAAGGCAGAGAAGTTTAAGAAGCTTCTATTTTGAATCCAGGCTAAGGGCTCCTTCTGTTTCTCAGCTCCTCCCTCGAGTTTTGGGGCAAGATCTGAATTAACAACCAAAAACCCTAGAGCCCTCTCCTTTGAAAGGAGCCTGGACAGCAGATTTAAGGGCTCTCCCTCGCTGGAAACCCACCCCCAGCCCACCCCATACACACACACCCAGAGTCCACCCCCAGGGTCAGCTTCAACTTCCTCAAATGAGCCTGAGAAAACACTGAGATCCTGGGCAGAGAATTCCTCACCAATGACCAGGAAGAGTTGCATACTGTTTTCTCCTACGATCTGCCAAACGACTCAAGAAAAATGGGGAAGGAGAGGAATTAAAATCCCATTTGTGCTAAGGAAATTTAAATGTAGTTGAGACTAGACCCCTGAACTGTCTGGCCTCTGGGTGCAATGCTCTTAAGACCTGGCAGGCTGGAAGAAACTTCTTCTTCCCTCCCCTCACAACTACCCCCTACCACCGAAGCCCAGCACTCCAGGAAGCAATGGGCACAAAAGAGAAACTTCAAAAATGCAAAGCTAGGCGGTCTCTCCTAGGGGCTAACCCTATAGCCCTAGCCACTCAACCGGAACCTGGAGGCGGGAGGCGCTGCCCAGTGATCAGCTCCTGAGGGATGGGAGGGTTTTCCAAGGGGGAAGGGGATAAACAAAATGGAAACAGAGTAATATAAAGGAAACCCAAATGTCTGAGGGGCAAAAATGAACTTACAAACCCCAGAAGGGCATAGGGAGATGCTTAAGTAGGCAGGGCAAATCCAAAACCCCAATCCCACAGGTCAAACCAGGGGCCTTACAGGCCTTAGACCCAAGCCAGAGCATCACCTCAAAGTCTGGAAGACACTCCCAGACACTTTGCTAGTACCAGGGTCAGGGAGGTAGGCTCTGAAGGTCTCAGGCTAGGGTGACATTCCCAAACCCCAGAGGCTTCTCCAACTTCTGCTCTAAACTGTCAGGGCCCACAAGAGGGACAGAGCTCGCAAGGCCTCAGCCCTGGGAAGAGACCCTGCTTCCCAGGGGGGGTGCCCCAAGTCTTCACCTCAAACTGCCACGGGGCAGCCTGAAGCCTGATGGAGGGATAACCCCCTTACCCACAGTCCCCACTTCAAGCATCAGGGCTGCAGGGCTAGAGACCTCAGGCTTAAGCGGGGGCCAGCCAACAACTCCGGCTCACCCACCCTGCTCCAATCTAGCAGGGTTCACGAGGTGATGGAGCTCAGCAGACCCCAGGCCTGAGGAGGTGTCACTAAGTGACCGGGGGCGTCCCCAGCGCCAGGTCCTAACTGGCAGGGCCCGAAATGGCATGGGGTTTGGGAGGCCACAGGCCTGGGGGTCCCCCACCCCACTGCCCCTGGGGTGCCCCAGCCCCGCTCCAGCCCATCGGCTGCACCTCGTGCAGCGCAAGGAGCTGGCCCGGCTCCGGGAGGGGTAGAACGCGGCGCACCCGCCCTCCATCTGTCCGCCCGTCGGTCCCCAGGTCCCTCAGTCCGCCGGCCCCCTGGCTCTACCCACCCTGGGGCTAGTGGTGGGCGCGGGCCGGGCCTAGGCCCACGCCCGGCCCCGGTTCCCGCCTGCCCTCCTCCCTCGCCACCCAGCCCACCCCACCCCCCCAGTGCTCGGCCTCGTTTCGTCACCGGATCCCCTGGAATGGGGGACGCGGGCGCGAAATACGAACCCAGCCACCGGCAGCTCCCTCCCCACGTGCGCTCGGGCCGCGCCGCGGAGGACTGCCCGAGGAGGGGGCGCCTCACCTTTGCCCTCCATGGCGTGCACGAAGTCCCCCTGGTACAGCTGGCTGCGCAGCTTCTCCTCCAGGCTGAAGCCGCGGACGCTGACGATCTCCTCCACGTCCGACAAGTCCTCGTTCTCGTCGTATCTCTGGCGGTCAATCGGGCGCTGCAGGGACCCAAACCAGAGAGCCCGGGACATTACTGGGGGAAGTGGGGGTCGCCTCTCACCCTGGGCGCAGCTTGAACAGGTGCAGGAGCCGCGCGCCCCCTGCACCCCACCACTGCGACCGGAGCAACTTTGCGCAAAAGCCAAAGATGCTGAAAATGGGGATAATGAGAGGGGCCCGCGCCCCCAGGGTCAAGCTGCGCCCTAAACAGGGCACTCCCCTCCTGCATCTTTGGAGGCCATGGGAGGGATATCTGGGGGAGTCTCCCTTGCCCCCCACCCCCGAGAGGTGTTAGGTTTTGCCCACTCGGCCGGGAGCCTGGTTATGTAACCCGCGAGGGGGGCTCGGCGCACGGGCTGGCGGGGCATTTGTAGGCCCCGGGAGGAGCCGCCGCAGCGCCCGGCTCGGCGCTAACAGCAGCCCTGGCGGCCACAGCGGCAGAGCCGGGAAGCCGGAACCGGGGGCCGGCGGCATTTCTAAGCCTGGAGCCGCCCCCGAGCTACGGGGGAAGCTGGAAAGCTGAAATGGAAGGGCTGAGACCCCAGCCGCCCCCGCCGACCGACCGCCAGTGCAAGAAGAAGAGATGGGAGGGGGGGTTCGGGGCTTGGGAGGGGGAGAGGCAGACGGCCCGCCACAAAGCTCCCATCGGAGACCCCAAAACGCACCAGCAGCTGTCTCATCTCCCCACAAGCGCGCGCGCACACTCACTTCCTAAGGAGAATCCCCCGCCACTCCCCGCATCCCCTGCCTCCTCCCTCCACCGCCGAGCGCCCAGCCCCGCAGCCCCCCAGATTCCGGGCGAACCCCGAGCCCGCTGAGCCCCCCCCTCCACGCCTTTCCCCGCTACCACCTCCCCACTTAAGTGTCTGAGACTCTGAGCCTCACAAGGGACTGGAGGAGTAAGCTGCTTGCTTCCTTTTGCATGCAATTTATTATATTTTTTTTCCGGTCCTCTTGCAAAATACAGAAAAGGAAAGAAAAGGCAGCAAGAAACAACAACAAAAAAAATAGATCTATCATATACCAGATACAGATTTGGAAAAAAAAAAAAAAAAGCTACACACCAATCTTCTTCCAGAGTCTTTCTCTGCCTCCATTTTTTTAGGAGAGTTCACCAATTAATTGTCAACACTCCTGCCCCCTGCATTTTGGCGGAGGGGGGAAGGAGGGAAGACCAAAGAAAACAAACCAAAAAATAAATAAATAAAGCTAGCCAGAGCCGAGATCTACAAAGTTTTGCACCAACACTTAAGCAGATCCGTTTGCAAAGTCCTAGGAAACCATTTTCAGCAGTTGTGGGGGGAGGCGTCGACGTCATAATCCCCGGAACGTAAACATTGTTGCCGATCGCGCTCCGAGCCCGCGGCCCGGCTTGGGGGGGGCACTCGGCCCGGGATGGGGGTGGGCGGGGGCGGTGGCCTGAGGAGGTGTGGGGCGGGGAGGGCGCCCGGGAGGCACCGGGCGCCGTTAGCGCCCTGGCATCGCTGTTTTGTTGTTGGGTCACGAGTGCGCCTCTGCACGCAGGCGCCGCCGCCGCCCGGGAGTTGTGTGCAGAGCTGACTTTTGGAAGGGCTGAGTTGCAGGCGGCGGGCGCATCCCGGAGATGGCGGGGCAGGGAGGAAGGGAAGGAGGGAGGGGGTGGGGAGGGAGGTGCAGATTTGCACGGCTGGCCTCAGCGGGAGGCGCGGAAATGCAAGACGAGCATGCTGGAGTGAAAGCCCCCGGGGCCTGGCACCCCCCAAAAACGACCTCCCACCTCAATCCCCCTGCCCCCATTGCCCACGGCCCCCACGGGCTACCCCTCTTCCTCTTCCTTCACTCACCCCACCTCGTTACCTACGTGGCCGACCCAAATTCAAAACATTTTGTGTATATATAATTTTTTTTTATTTTCTACTACGTCTTTTTTTGGGGGGGGTCCTCTCTAGATCCCCATAAGCGGACCTGCCATACGGAGGAGGCATTTGGGGGCTCAGGAAGAAATTAGCGCAGCTCCATACCTGTACGGACTGCATAGCTTTTAAACTCCTGGACTCAAAGATAAGGATCCACATACACACAGGTACAGGAAATACAGCCAGACCAAAGCCTTTTCAGACCCGAGCTGACCGGAAGACGTTGCCTTTCATTCATTCACTCTGCCCGCGTCTGTGGAGTCCTTTACTAGGCGACAAGCCCTGGAAGAGAAGTTGGACATTTTTTAAAGGTCCCTGCGCTCGCCAAGCGGAGGAAATAGATGCTCAGGAGTGAACTACCGAGAGAATCGGATCTGGCGCCTCCTAACGCAGCTGGCAAACATGCGAAGGGTAAGCCCTTATTGGCGGTTTACAGGAGAAATGTCGGTGGAAAGGTGCAAGGCGCTGGGATGGGGCGCGGGGAACTTTGGGCACCCCTTGATTAAGCCTACAGCGCTTCTTGGCGGAGGTATGGGCACCCTCTATACAAATATGGAGTATCATTAGATCTCGGTATGCTGTCCACATACCTAGTTCACTGTGACCACCCCCAAAACTGGAATCCTAAACGTGTTATCCTGTTAAGTCCATCATGAACAACAGTCAGGTCGACTTTAGTTGTGAGGAAAGCTGGCCCTAAACATTCTTCCAGCCCAACTAGGCCTGATCTTGGAGGTAAAGATCACGATGAGATGACATGGCACCAGCGCTACAGTAAAGGAGTCTTATACCTGCTCATAGCAGGCTTTGCAAACAAACTTGCCATACTTTTAATTTTGCTTCTCTCATGAACCCTGTGGGATAGTTGGAGCAAATCATTTTGCAGATGGGAAACTGAGGCTCAGAGAAGTTTTGAATCTGGATGATTGCTCTACCCTCATATCCTCCCCGTGTCAACACAGTGATCAGACAGATAAGTGGAGAGGAAGTGGCTTCCCCATCAGAGATCAGATGTGAGCCGTCAGCTCAGTATTGGTCACCGTAAGAGACAGCTTCCCCCTCACTCACCTTGAAGTTTCCTGTCCTATCTTTCTGTATTTTTTTCCACCTACCCTCCAAAGACGACTCTTTGAAGTCTGTTTTAATCCAAGTCCACTAGCTGGCGAACATCAACATTTTTTCCAAACTGAAATCGCCCACCTTGGCTTAATGCGCGTGAGAAGGGTTTTGCCTTCAGCCTCTGTCAAGAACCAGGGACCGTTTTATTTGCTTCTCTCTTTCTCACAAGAACCCTTTAAGGGAAAGAGTTTTGTTATTCCTCATTTTGCAGATAAGGAAACTGTAACTCAGAAAGGGAAGGCCAATCACCCAAGATCACACAGCTTATATAAATGGGGTTGCTGGGGCTCAGACTGGAGCCTGGCTGTGCCATCACATCCTTTTTTTGGATATTGACCATCTTCACTGCTCCCACATAATGAGATAAACGTGTTCAAAGGAGGGTGCAGTGGGCTGGAAGGTCATGAGTTAAGTGCAGTAAAGCTAAACTGTGAAATAAAACACTTGGTCTTAATGCTCCTTTCCTCCCAAAGACCCTACTGCCTCCCCATGTGGTCTCATGGTGCCCCCAAAAGCTGGTATCAGGAAAAGACCCAATGGCAGACACCTTAGTGTAAAAACAGTTAAGTCCATATATCACCCCGATGGGGAGTTCCTGGCCTGTCAGAGTGGGAAGGGGTTGAGTAGTCACCTAATTTAATCCCCTCCCTCTACAAACCGCCAGGAAACCACAGACCAGAGAGAAGAATGGGCCAGCCGGGGGTTTGTTCCCCTTTGACGCCCCCAGAATGCCTACCCTGCCGCCCGCTACCAAGTGGTCACTCAATAAATGTTGGGCCCTTGATGGATCACCTTCCCAGCAATATTTGCATTTTCTCTTTATCAGTAATTGGCAGATGAAAGGCTTTGTCCTCCCGTTGAAAGAATTCCAGGCATTTGCTCAAAGTGGGGGGAGGAGGTTATGTTGGGCCGAAGGGGGAAGGGCCAAGACCCTTGAGCTCCTTGGCTAATTGTCCCCGAGGAGTGGACTGTAGGTGAGAGAGCGGAGGGAAGCTTAAGGTGATTCCCCAGGAGAGGGTTGTTTGTTTGTTTGTTTGTTTGTTTTGTCTTGCAGGAAAAAAAAGACCAGGCCAGTTGTATTTGAAACATAATAATAATGACTTCCTGGAGCCTCTTGCTCTTTCTTAACAAAAGGCCCAGTCAGATCCTGGCTGTATTGGCCCCCTTCATTCATTTCTTCATTCATCAAAGGTTGATTGAGCAGCTCTGTGCTCTAAAGACAGAAGATAGAAAAACCAGCTCCGACTGTAGGCTTACTCCAGGCTGGGCAAGGGGTGGGCCGCCAGCTTCCCAAGCAAGTTAGGAAGGGCTGATACTCTATGGAACTCTCAGAATCCAGCATTTTCACACTGTGAGAAACTGAAGCTGTCATATTCATGTATAATTATAATAGCTGCTGATTTTTGAGAGCTTACTATGTCTTTGAGCAAAGCCTCTCACATTTGCTATCTCTGAATACTCATCAAAGTTCTATGAGGGAGGGTCTGTAATTGCCCACTTTTACAGCTGAGGCTCACAGAGAGGTCAAGTAACTTGCCCACATTTTAGGGCTGTGAAATGGCAAAGACAGGATTTGAACCCAGGGCTTGTAGGAATCCAGAGCCCACAGGCTTCTCACTATAACTCCCTGCAGGGCTGTCCCATAGAACATAAAGATGGAAATATTCTATTTCTGTGCTGTCTAATATAGGAGCTTCTAGACACATGTGACTGTTGAGCACTTGAAATGTGGGTAGTGGGATTAAGGAACTGAATGTTGAATTTTATTTAATTTTAATTAAATTTAAATATATGTAGCTAGTATCTATCTTACTGGACAGTGCAACCTTAGAGTGTTTTCCAGAGTTTATCTTGGGGGAAGGAGGCCAGGGATATCTGCAAAGGTTTTCTAGAAGGAGCCATCTGGTACAATGTGAATGTTTGGAGTGTTAGCCCTTAAACCACCCATTCTGAGTGCCTGCCAAGAGCATGGCACTGTAGGCACCTGGGGATGCCAGTCAGATATAAAATTGTCCCACCTACGCAGATCTGACAAATAAACTTCTCAAGGACAGATAATTGGTGATGGGGCAGGAAGCCTTAGAAATGGATAACTACTTCCTGATATATATCCTCTTGTCAGACTCAAACCCAAAGATGCAATTCATTGTAGCCCTGTTTCCAATAGGAAAAGATTGAAAACGATCTAAAAGTTGGGGAACTGATTAAATAATTCTTGGACCATTTATCTGCCCAATGAAATGCTATCAAATCATTAAAAAGAATAAGGTAGCTCTATATATACTGATGTAAAATGATTTCATGATATCCTTAAATTAAAACAAGGTGCAGAATAATACTAAATTGTGATGACCACTTATGTAAACCAAAGGGGATATATCTATAGCTACATATTTTTTTTATATGCACAGAAAATTTTCTTTGGAAAGAAATACAATTTTTGAATGGGGAAAAGAACTGGGAAAAGAGAAGAAAACTTTTTCTTTGGAACAGTGTGAAATTTTTACCATGTATATGCATTAGTGTTGCCTGATTTTGAACCTTATAGATTTAATTTCATTTTATATGTGCTTTTTTAAATTTTATACTATGTAGATGTATTACCTACTCAAAATTGAATTTCATTTTATTTGTGCTTTTTGAGCCTATGAGTTTCAAAATCAGGCCAGTCTAAACCAAATAAATATTATTTAGTTATAAATACATAAGTGGTAAAGCATAAATAAAAGCAAAGGAGTGATTAACACAAAATGCAGGAAAAAACTCAACTCTGGGGCAGGGAATATAAACAGTGAAAGGTACTGGTGATTTTCTGTTTCTTAATCTAGATGGTGGACAGCTGAGTGTAATTCTTTAAGAGTACATAAATATTTTATAAATTCGATTGTATTTATGAAATGTTCTACTATTTAAAAATTGTTTTAAAATTGCTTTCTTTCTCTCCCACCCCCAGTTTCTCCTCTCCACACTCCCATCCCCAGAAAACTTAGCAAGTCTCTTGGGTATCCTCCTAGAAATGGTTTATGCTCTTACGAACATCTACATGTATCTTCTTTCATTGTTGTGTCACACAAATATACACACTGTCCTTCCCCTTCCTTTTTCACTTAATGTGATCTGTAGAACTGCCTCATTCTAAAATATTTAAGGATGAGGTAAATCTGAATGTTGTGATACAGAAAAATTCAAGATTGGTTAAGAAACAAAATAAGTCACAGAATAACATGTATGTAATGATCCCATTTATATTAAAACAAACTATATATAGGTAACGTATAGATATGCAAAAGAGAAAAAGAAAGAAAGGAAGAGAGAAAGAGAAAGAAAGGCTTGAATAGAATAACAAACCATTGTTTGATCACTTCTGAGGAGAGGAGAAAATTTTGAGGGGGTTATATAGTCTATACTTATATATTACTTGCATTTTTAACAACCAGTATGCCCTTTTAAATTTATCAGATATTTCAAACATAAAGAAACACATAGAAAATAAATATATATATAGCAAGGATTTGTGTATCCAGCACCTACTTTTTCCAAACCTTAGAGTTTTGCCATATTTTGTGTTATTTTTGCAATTCAGTAAGTACTCTGGGACAACAGACCACACACTATTACAGTTAAAGTGGGTGTAGTTCCCAGAGACTTTTGTTTGTTTTGGTTTTTGTTTTGCTCCTCAGTCCTTGTGGATTGAAGTATCTGAGTAAGAAAGAGCAGAATTACACATGGCCTTAGTGTCGGGCTTTGGTCATTTGGGGAAGACAGGTTTATGTCTAGAGTTTTGCATATTCTAATATCTCTCTTCCTGCGTGAGAATTGGAAGGAATCTTGGAAATAACAGGTGAGTTAATCAAGGGGTTAACGCCAGGAAGAGAGTCATAAAAGTTCAAAGATACTTTCAAAACTTGCATCTTTGGATTTATGGACAAGTGTGTTAACCAATGGAACTCAAAATGCAAGCATTACTTCATCATGCTAAGTTATCATTGGTTGGCAATCCTAGAGGGCTGGACAGCCGGGCTGGCAGTTAACCCTTTCAGGGACGATCATGCCCTTTGCATTCACTTCATTTGGAAAGATGAAGCAGGGACAGATGAAAAGCCTAGAAAGGTCCCCAAACCTTCCAGTGCCACCTTTGGTTCTCACCCCAGAAGAAAGAGTTTCGCCCTGCAAAGAAACACCCGGGGACAAATTTCCTGGAGAAAAGTTTTGAACTTTTAAAATGCAGAATCAGCTGACCTTGCTTAGTAAGAGGAGAAGGGAGGAGAGAGAAGCTTGATTCACTTTTTGTGCTGTCAGAATAGAGACCAATGTTGGAGATGATTCCATTAATCTTACAGAGCGATCAGTCATTGAGAGGATTGAATTGCATTTCCTGCCCAAAGATGTAGAGACAGATGACCTTTGCAGCAGCCCTCAGACCCCCCAGTTCACAGCTGGAGAGAGGATGTGTCAGCATTTACTTTCCGTCTCACCCTGCCCTTTGTTCAAAATTCAAACTCTTTGTGTTCAGGCTGCTGCAAGGGTTTTTAAAGTTGTTGATGCTGCTGGTTTTGTTTTTTGTTTTTTTGTTTTTTTGTTTTTAACCTCCCATGTCTTGTAACTTCTGAAAAACAAACTCTATTTGGCAGAAGGTAACATCTGGAGGTGCCCCAGAGAGGGAACCAGAATAGACGTGGGGGAATATTAAGAGAGGCCATTGGGGCTTTTGGTTTTCATTATTGCCCCTTCCTGGGCTCCCTGAATGTTGCAGGCTGAACTGGATGGAGCCAGAAATCCAGCAAAACTAATAATAATGCTTCATGTTTACATGGTTCTATTACAAAAAAGCTTTTACATGCGTTACCTCATGTAAAAAAACTGCTAGAACAGAAGTATTTACATAAAGGAACATTCTAAATTCCCAAATGTGGGACTTCCCCGGTGGTCCAGTGGCCAAGACTCCACGCTCCCAGGGCAGGGGGCCTGGGTTCAGTCGCTGGTCAGGGAACTAGATCCTGCATGCTGCAACTAAGAGTTTGCATGTCGCAACTAAGATCCCCCCACGCAGCAACAAAGATCCCGCGTGCAGCAACAAAGATCCCACGTGCCGCAACCAAGACCCGGCGCAGCCAAATAAATAAATAAATAAAATAAATAAATTCCCAGATGTAATGAGCTACATGACCTTGGACCAAGGGCCCAAAGTGAGCCTCAGTTATCCCACCTGTAAAATGGGAGTCGTGATATCAAATGTATAAGACTTAATATGACAATTGAATGAGTCAAAGTTCTGCAACAGGGTGGTCAGTAAATGGTGTGTCTTCAGTAAAATGAAGGCGACCACCTGGACTTCATAACCCTAACTAGTTGGGGAATCAAGAAATCTGGTTTTCGGGACGTCCCTGGTGGCCCAATAGTTAAGACTCCGCGCTGCCTTTGCAGGGGGCGCGGTTTCAATCCCAGGTCAGGGAACTAAGATCCCACATGCCACAACTAAGACCTGGCGCAGCCAAATAAATAAATATATAATAAATATTTTTAAAAAAAGAAAGAGTGGACTTCCCTGTTGGCACAATGGTTAAGAATCCACCTGCCAATGCAGGGGACACGGGTTCAAGCCCTGGTCCAGGAAGATCCCACATGCTGTGGAGCAACTAAGCCCATGTGCCACAACTACTGAGCCTGTGCTCTAGAGCCCGCGAGCCACAACTACTGAGCCCGCGAGCCACAACTACTGAAGCCCGCGCGCCTAGAGCCCGGGCTCTGCAACAAGAGAAGCCACCGCAATGAGAAGCCTGCATGCGCACTGCAAGGAAGAGTAACCCCCGCTCACCGCAAAAAAAAAAGCCCACGCGCAGCAACAGAGACCCATCACAGCCAAAAATAAATAAATAAATTAATTAATTATTAAAATAAAAGGAAGAAAGAAATTTAGTTTTCAGGAATTCCCTGGCATTCCAGTGGTTAGGACTCTGCCCTTCCACTGCAGGGGTCACAGGTTTGATCCCTGGTCCCGGGAACTAAGATCCCACAAGCGGCGTGGCAAGGCCAAAAAAGAAAAAGAAGAAATTTAGTTTTCCCCCAAGAGGAAGGCTGCCTGAGATGAGTGCAACAGCCCTGCTTTTCTCTCGAACATTCTTTCTCTCCCCAACAGGTCTCCTTCAAAGCCGAACTATTTTGAGTCCTTTGAATAAACCTGCTTTCTCTCCTCCAGACCTTTGCCTATGCTCTCTCCACTCAGAGCACTCTCTCCTGCCAGCCCTCCTCCTCTTATTTATAATAGAATAATATAATAGCTCTTATTTATCCTCCTGGCATCAACCGAGATGGCTTCTCTTTGCTGGCCCCTCATAATGCTTATCACATTATTTTATTGTTGCTTACGCTCTCACCAGACAGTGAGCCCTGGGAGGGCAAGGACCCTGTCTCTCTCATTCATTGATGTATCTTCAAGGTAGCACAGTGCCAGCACCTACTCTAAAAGTGTCTAATGGAAGTCCAGCACCCCTAACTTTCCTACCCTAGTCCCCAAATTCCTCCCCTTCAGAAAACTAGCAATAAAAGTGCTAAGATTTTCTCTTTTCCTAGCGATCCATTGTATAACACCCTTTGCAGATGGAGTCAGTGGCTTTTTAACCCTCCTCGAAATGACAGTCAGTAATTCACCAATTATTTATTAAGTGCCTCCTAGATTCATACACAGAGCGGACTTTATAGGAAACCCTCTTCTTCACCCCGCAACACCTATCTATGGCCGAGAGCAGCCCTTTTATCCCAGTGAGAATAGGATGTTCTGAAATGAGATGGACCGTTGGCTCTTATCCCCAGCCTGAAGAGAGAAATCTTGCCCATTGCAAATTGAGAGCAGGTAAGTTTGCCCAGTTTACCTTAGCACAAAACCCTTTCTCATCCAGAGCACTTCTCACAATTATAATAAAATGCTCATGTATTAATAGTCTACTGTCTGTCTGTCCCACTGAAAGGAGAAGTCTCTGAGACGTGGTCTTGCTCACTGCTTATCCTCAACCCCTAGGGACGGGCTCATAAAATATACTCAACAAACATCTGTTGAATGAATGAGTCCTACAAACTCCAAAATATGTCTGTTTTCAGCTTGATCAACTAAACCTTAAAGTGTACCTCTTTGAAGAAGAGGCAAGGGTTCTAAGAGGCCCTCTTGAAGTGCAACAGACAAGGTGGTGGCCTGGGGGAGGCAGTGCTCTACGCTTTTCTAGCTCCAAAGCCCAGGCTTCCTTCACTCTATTCCAGACTGCCTCCCGGGTTCAGGGTTCATGAGATCTGCTGGGCAGAAACCGAGCCGCTGGGCCACCAGGGGGCAGGGGACCAGCTGTCAACGCTGGCAGCTGAGGCCTGCAAACACGCATCCCACCCCAGACCCCGGACCCTCGGAGTCTGGGAGGCCCCTCAAGCTGTTAATGCTGGATGGGGTGGGGGAGGCCCTATTTGCATGTGAGTGTGGCTTTCGGTGGGGTCGGTAGCACTCTGTCATAGCCACTTTCTAGATCTCCCAGCTTGATGGCCTGGAGGCTGGAGAACTAAGGCAGAAGGGGGTGGGGCAGGCCCTATTTGCATGTGAGTGTGGCTTTCGGTGGGGTCGGTAGCACTCTGTCATAGCCACTTT
Source organism: Balaenoptera ricei (assembly GCF_028023285.1). Taxonomy (NCBI): domain Eukaryota; kingdom Metazoa; phylum Chordata; class Mammalia; order Artiodactyla; family Balaenopteridae; genus Balaenoptera; species Balaenoptera ricei. Next base: position 8,223,521 of record NC_082652.1, on the reverse strand, counting down.
CTAGATCTCCCAGCTTGATGGCCTGGAGGCTGGAGACCTAAGGCAGAAGTGGGTGGGGCGCAGAGCCAGCTCTGGGGGCAGGGCAAGGACTGGTGGGCCTCTGGGTCACTAACAGCCCCAAAACGAACCAGGCGGCCTTCATCTTCTGCTCCTAATCTCTAAAATCGATTCGTCAGCCTGAGCTTCGAGTCCAGTCTCAACGTCGGCATCCCCCACAAGCGATCTTGCGCTTAATGTCTGCCCCCGGCAAAGCATAGACACCTGAATACAGCTTTGTGAGCCCTCCACTCACCTGGGTTAACTTACCAGCCTTCCAGATCTTCAACTCTTGGAACTGGAACAAAGTTTGATGCTCCTTTTGTTTCCAACGCAAGGCACTCAGTAGGTGCACAGCAAAAAGTGCATGATGGGTTCCTGTGTTTTTCCAGACTTAGCCTGTGAGCTGTGTGCCTTTGGGGGAAGTGACTTCACCTCTCTGAATCTCATTTCTATGATGGGAAAAATAATAGATTGTTGGGGGGATGAAATGAGATCATGGAAACACCAGCCATAACACTCCATATTTCCTTTTTCTGCTTCCATTTGCTCTGTAGCACTGATCACCATCTATCATATATTTTACTTGTTTTGTTTAGTTTTTTTTTCTCCTCCCACTAGGATGTCAACTCTGCAAGGCAGGGATTTTATTCTGTTTTGTTTGCCTCTGTACCCCCATCCTCTCAAACAGAGCTTGGCATGTTGTAAGTTTTCAGTAAATATTTGTTGAATAAATGAATGGATGGATATAAAGTGATTAGTACTCAATAAATGCCCCATAATGGTAGCTATCATAGTTTACCATTCTGATTAAGAACTCAGTCTCTGGAATCTAACTGAAAGCAGCGTAACTGGGACAGGGGAAGTTTAACATTGTGATAGGAAGTTAGGCACTCTGGCTGAGAAACCCTGTCTGCACCATTTACTAGCTGTGTGATCTGGAAAAAGTAACTTCACCTTCCTAAGGCTTAGTTTCCTCATCTGTAAAATGGAGGTAATAATACTACCTCCCTGGTAGGATGTGAGGATAGAATGAGATGGTAAATGCAAAGCACTTAGTAGAGTGCCTGGCACATAATAAGTGCTCAATAAACAATGGCCATCATTACTCATTATAGTAACACTCAGACTAGGGGTAACTTCTGAGCCAATTAAACAGTTTTAAGTGCTTAGCTCTAAGCACTTAAAATAGGTAAGGGTCCAGCAAGCTCAATTAATGTTTGTTAAACTTTATCCGTGAGTTCCTCAAGGAACAGGATTTTGTTTACATTATCATGATCTTGGCCCCAGTACATGCTAATTAATGTTAAAACATGTTGGAAAAATTACACACTGAGCTCGATGAGTGAGAACATAGAATAGCTATTAGGATAATAATATCAATTGCCTACTGTGTGCCAGGCATGGTGTTGGGTGCTACAGATATGGCAACGAGCTGAAACAAACATGGTGGTCACGACTTTCAGGCTAGTGAAACTTAGCAGAGGGGAGACTTTGTACCAACAGTTGCACAGATAGAACATTGCAACGGATCAGTGAATCACAGCAGAGAAGTATATGAGGCTACGAGATATATAATATGGGTGGGATGAGGAGGGGGTTGACCCAGGCTGGGATTGAGGAGGAAGTCAAGGAGCTGTTCCAAGGAAGTGAGGCACAGAGCTGAGCTCTGAGGAGTTAGGCTGAGTGTGGGGGAAGTGTTCTCAGCAGAAAAAATAGCAGATGCAAAGGCCTCATGATGGGGGAGCACATACAGTAAAGGAACTGAAAAAAGGCCCATATGACCCAAATGTAGTGAGCTGCTGGTGGGGGTTAGGGATGAAATAAACTGGAAAAATAAGTAGGAACTTTAAGAACTAATTGGGCAGTATTTGATAAAGCTGAAGGAACATGCAGCTTATGATCCTGCAGTTCTGTGCTAGGAACCTTCTAGAGAAACAGACACAAGTTCACCAGGAAGCATGAACAAGGATGGTAGCCCCAGCTGCATTGTATGCAATCTCAGAAAACTTGGAACAACTCAAATCTTCATCGACAGGGTAGTGGACACATTACAGATATGTCTTTCTTGGGTTCCCCAGAAAGCAGAGTCTGAATCAAAAGTTTGCATTATACTTTATTGGGAAGTGCAGTCCAAGGAAGCAAGAGTGCAGAAAAGGGGGAGTGAGGCAGGGAAAGCGGGTGAGTCAATGAGAGTACGGAGAAGAGGCCATATTTACTATGGCAACTTAGGACAGTTCTGGGGAGAGGAAGAAGGGAGAAGAATTATCTACTGGCTCCTGATCAAAGGTTTGCCCCATGGGGTGTAAACTTCCTTCTTCTTCAGCATTACCCACATGTGAGCACCTAGGCCGTCACTCAGTGTCACACAGGAAAGCCCAGATGGAGGCCATTTGGTCAGAGCCCACGCAGAATCGGTCAACATAGTAATTAATGGTTAGGATGAAACAAGTGGCCAAAGGAAATCACCTGAGAGGGGAGGCGGAGAGGCTCTGAAGAAGCCTGTGACAGGTACCTTGTAAGGTGGAATACTGTGCAGCAGTGAAAAAGAGTGACCTAGAGCTCCTTGTGTCTACAAGATGACTCTGACCAAAAATTGTTGAACTGGAAGGCAAGTTGCAGAAGTAGGCACACAGTAAAGTTTATATAAAGTTCAAAAACAGGCCAAAGTAAACAGTGTATATAGAAAAGCAATGTTACAGTAAAGGATAAATCCAAAACCGAGGATAGTAGTTACTTCTGGGGAGTGAGAAGATTGGGATGGGGTGATGGAGAATTTCAATGAGAAATGTTGGTAATGTTAGGGTTTTTCTTGTTACTATTGTTCTTTTTTCTTTTTCTTTTTTTTTTTTTTTTTTTTTAGTGGAACACTTCACAAATATGCATGTCATCCTTGTGTAGTGGCCATGCCAACCTTTGTATTGTTCCAATTTTAGTAGACTGAGGTGAGCACTTTTTTTTTTAACTGTGGCAAAATACGTATAACATAGGATTTATCATTTAACCATTTTTAAGTGTACAGTTCAGTAGCATTAAGTACATTCACATCGTTGTGCAACTGTCACCACCATCCAACTCTAGAACTTTTTCATTATCCTTGTCTTAGTTAACTTGGGCCAGTATAACAAAATTCCATAGACTGAGTGGAGTAAACAATAGACATTTATTTCTCACTGTTCTGGAGGCTGGGATGTCCAAGGTCAAGGTGCCAGCAGATTCATTTCCCGGTGAGGACTCACTTCTAGGTTAGTAGGCAGCTGCCTTCTCCCTGTGTGCTCATGGAGCCTTTGCTCGGTATGTGTGTGGAAAGGGACCTTTCTCTCTCTCCTCCTCTTATAAGGGCAGTAATCCCATCATAAGGATCCTGCTCCCGTGACCTAATCTAAACCTAATCACCTTCCAAAGATTCTATCACACTGGGGGTTAGGGCTTCAACATAAGAGTTTTAGGAGGGGCTTCCCTGGTGGCGCAGTGGTTAGGAATCCGCCTGCCAGTGCAGGGGACACAGGTTTGAGCCCTGGTCCAGGAGGATCCCACATGACATGAAGCAACTAAGCCCGTGCGCCACAAGTACTGAGCCTGCGCTCTAGAGCCCACAAGCTACAACTACCGAAGCCCGCGTGCCTAGAGCCTGTGCTCCACAACAGGAGAGGCCACCACAATGAGAAGCCCGCGCACTGCAATGAGGGGTGGCCCCCGCTCGCTGCAACTAGAGAAAGCCCTTGTGCAGCAGTGAAGACCCAACGCAGCCATAAATAAATAAATTTATTAAAAAAAAAGAGTTTCGGGAGGAAATAAACATTCAGCCCAAACAATCCCAAACAGAAACTCTACACCTAATGAGTAAATAACTCTCCCCAAATCCCCGTCCACCCAGTCTCTGGAAGCTACCATCCTGTTTTCCATTTCTATGAACTTGACTACTCTGGGTACCTCACATAAGTGGAATCACACCATATTTGTCCTTTTGTGACTGGCTTATTTCGCTGAGCACAATGTCTTCAAGTTTCATCCATATTGTAGCATGTGTCAGAATTTCCTTCTTTTTTAAGACTGAATAATATTCCATGGTATGTATATAGCACATTGTTTTTCCATTCATCCACTGATGGACATTTGGATTGTTTCTACCTTTTGGCTATTGTGAATAATGCTGCTGTGAAAGTGGTAAAGTTTTGTTTCTTAAATTGATAACAATAATATATTATTATTTTAAACCATATATATGTTTATTCCCTATTTTTTTTAAGCTTAGAACTGCATAGTATTCTTCTTTATTTTTTTACTTGCTCACAGTGGCACAATCTTTATTACTTTGCATGGCAGTAACTCCAAAAAGTAATTTCACGACTTCATTTTACTATGACAAACTCCATATTAGCCATTTCTTATCAAAACAATTGGTACATTATTAAAGTTATCTTTGTAAATATTCAAACGAACTGATCATTAACTGTAAGACCCCAATAAAAGACAATGAGCAAATAGTGAATTTTTAAATTATTATTAAAAAAGAAGGGAAGGATGCTGGTGATGGTGACATAGCAGTGGGAATATACTTAATGACACAGAACTGTACACTTTAAAATGGTTAAAATGGTAAATTTTACGTTATGTATATTTTACCACTATTTTTTAAAAAAAGAAGAACGGAAGGAGGGAAGGAAAGTGTCAGATCAGGCAAAGTCTTGTGACTATGGTGAGGATTTGTTTTGTTCTGGTTTTTGGCCGCACTGCATGGCTTGTGGGATCTTCCCCGACCAGGGATTGAACCCAGGCCACCACAGTGAAAGCCTGGAATCCTAACTACTAGGTCACCAGGGAAATCCCTTATGGTGAGTATTTGAATCTTTAACAATTTCTATGCATTGCCTGAATTTTTATAAGAATAGATTATATAGAAGTCCAGGCAAGGTGTTACACCAAGGAAGGAGACCAAATCCTTCACTGATGGCTGGAAAAGTCAGGCCAAATGGGAGGGTGGGTAGCCTGTCAGAGGCTCCCAGCTCACTGCCAGCAGCACCAGGGTTAGGACTGAGCTGCTGCCCTCTTGCCCGGGGTATGAATGAAGGAACAACTGCCAGTAGGGGATCAGCAGTAATCAGACAACAGGCATTGCCTGAGCACGTGCTACAGGCAAGATCCTTCCTGGGTGCCCAGGGGATGGAGAGGCAGGTGAATGAAGGGTGAGTCTACCTGACCTTCAAAAAGCTAGTTCCCAGGTGAGTAGATAAGACTGGGAAAGGTACCTGCCAGTACAAGGTGATAAGGGGCCCCTCTGCACTCTGAACACACCCATGTTATAGGCTTATCTTTGTGTGTTAGAGTTATTTATTTACAGGCCATTTTAGCAGGAAGACTGGGGACTCCTTGAGGGTATTCATTGATTCAGACATTTCTTTAACTACTGTGTACCCAGGCACTAATTTGGGGCAGGTGGTATACAGTAGAGGCTTATTAAATGTACATTGCCTAGCATTCAGTAGGCACTCAAATGCTCCTAGAATTGAATAAATAATGCATGAATAAGTAACTTGCACCAGCCCTGGCACACAGTAGGTGTTCAATAAATGTTGAATTGCATAAAGGAAAGACTAGCACAGGGCCTGGCACACAGGAAGTACCCTCTTGCCTTTCTCACCTACCTCCATCCTGAGCCTGAATCCTGGACACTGAAGCCCTGAGACCAAATTGGACATCCAGACCATCATCATCATCCATCCATCCATCCATCCATCCATCCATTCAAAAAACATTTATCAAGGATACTGTGTACCAGTCACTGGGGATACAGCAGTGACCAAGGCAAGGAAGGGTTTTTCTCTCTCATTTGCTCACATTCTAATGGAAGAGAAAGACAATAAATAAGTAAACAAATTAAAAACAACGACAACAAAACAGTAACATTAAGTGCTTATGTTGGCATTAAGTGCACCTAGGTGATATGAGAGACAGCAGGGAGCGGTGGGTGATATCAGGGAAAGACCTCTCTGAGAAGTCTCTTTAGACTTGAGCTAAAGTCTAAAAGGGAAGAAGTGGCCAGCCATGTGAAGATCTGGGGGGAAAGCAATCAAGCAGAGGGAACAGCATGTGCAGAGACCTCGAGACAAGAGTAGACTTGGCTGTGGGAAGAACTGTGAGAAGCAAGTAAGCTAAAAGGGGTGGGGTGGGGCAGAGCATGGTGTTGGAGCAGTAGGAAGGCACTAGATCAGATGAAGCTTTTTCATACCTCTTCTCATGGGTAAGGAGCTTGGGTTTTATTCTAACTCAGATGCAAAGCCATTGGAGGGCTTTAAGCAGGTGTGGTAGGCTGAATAATGACCCACGAAGACATCCACGTCCTAATCCCTGGAACCTGTGCATACATTACCGCGTACGGCAGAAGGGGCTTTGCAGATGTGATCAAGTCAAGAATCTTGAGGGACTTCCCCTGGTGGTACGGTGGTTAAGAATCCACGCTTCCACTGCAGAGGGCACAGGTTCAGTCCCTCGTTGGGCAGCTAAGATCCCGCATGCCGTGTAGCAAAAAGGGGGGAGTTTGAGATGGAGAGATTATCCTGAATTATCCTAATGAGCCTAATGTAAACACGAGGGTCCTTATAAGAAGTAGACAGGAGGGCTCAAGAGAGGAGATATGACAACAAAAGCAGAGATTGGACTAATACGCTTTGAAGAAGGAGGAAGGGGTCACAAGGCAAGGAGTACAGAAGCTGAAAAAGGCAAGGAAATGGACTTCTCCTCAGAGCTTCCAGAAGGAAGCAGCCCTGTCATCACCTTAATCTTAGCTCCTTATGATTCATTTTGGACTTCTGACCTCCAGAAGTGTAGGAGAATACATTTGTACTGTTTTTAAGTCACCAAATTTGTGTAGTTTGTTACAGCGGCAGTGGGAAAATAATACAACCAGAGCAGGGACAGGGTCAGATTTGTTTTAGAAAGATTTTTGTTTGGTTGCTGTTACAGAATGGCTTTAGAAGCAGAGATATCAGGGAGCAGGTTACTGCAGACCTCTTGGCGAGCGATGATGGTGGCCTGGATAAGATGGAAGAGGTGATGCTGACAAGAGCTCAGATTGTAAGAAAATGTGACGGGCTGCAGTCGACCGGGTTTTCTGATGGATTAGATGTGGTGGAGAAAGGGCACAGTGAAGGGAAGCAAAGACTCAGGGGTGACTCCTAGGGTGATCAGAGCCCCAGTTTCCTCACCTTCTCCAGGGCCTCTGGAGAGAACCGCAGAACCACATTGCACTTGACAAGCCGTTCCTGGGATGCTGGGCATTTTTATGTGATTAGGCTGGAATAGTTCTTTGGGAAACAAATGCCCTCGGTCTAAAAGGCTTTTAAAAGCAAGGGCAGGGGATTAAAGGCGGCCAGGCTGAGGAGAAATTCCAAGGTCAGGAGACAGCTGGGCATGGAGACTTTTAATCTAAACCTTAAACATTTTTATTTTTCACTCCCTGAACCCAGGGTGTCACTTTAAATACGTGTTTGGCAACATCTGCTGTTCTATTTTTCTTTTTAATTATACAAAGAGAGATCCTGGAAACAGCTCAGCCCCAGGCCGGGGGAGGTAAAAAAAATTTGGCAGCAGTTGGATGCAGAGACACCAACTTAAAATCTAGTGGACTGAAGTCCTTTTGAAGGAGTGTGGAGACTACCCTGAACTTGGTGTGGTGAGCCCTGACTCAGGGTTTCTAAAAGGAGAATGACAGTCACCAGCTTAGAACAGAAAGAGGACAGATGGGCACGTCTGCAAGATAAAAATATCACTAGCACCAGCTCTGCTCCAGCACCTTGAGTTTATTCCCAGGCCTCTGTCCTCTTCTTTCCTTTCATCCTCTGAGCAGAGAACAGCTAACTAGATGATTCATTCACATTTACAGGGTACTCCCTACTATATGCCAGGCACCAGGTTCAACTGTTTCTCCGTGTTATCTTGTTTTATGCAGTCAGCTATTCTGTGAGTAGATACTCATAGATATCATTATCCCCATTTTCTAGATGGGGGATCTGAGGCTTAGAGAGATTAAATATAACTCCAGCTCCCCAGTGTCGGACCTGGGCTTGTTTGCCCTCAAATCCATTCCTTGCCCTTCCTCTGTTTAGCTCTGTATCACAGGGAGGCCAACCTCTGCAGGCTGCCAAATCAACTGACTTCCTGTATAGATTGACCAATGGGAGTCAATGATAGGAGCCTGGTGGGCGGGAGGAAGGGAGAAGCCTGGGTATTTCTCCCTCTCTCTGCCTCAGGTAATATTTCCAGTAGCAGCTACAGTTCCTATGTCTCCACCTCCCACCAGACAGGCCCACTGTGGGTCCACCTTCTGTTGGTGACCTCAATCCTTCCTGGTTACCAGAAACACCACCTCCTCCCTGGGTCCCTCCAATCCCAGGGGTGGTACTGGCCTTCCTGCTGTTGCTAATCTGTAGGTTCTTTACCCTCCCTCCCCTGTTTGCCTGCTTCCATGGTTCTTCCATTACCTAGGAAGCAATTCTTTGCATAAATTCCCCTATTCTAGTGTCTGTTTTTCCTGGTTGGATTCTCACTGATTTTCTGCCTCTTGTGAACACTCACAGATTAGCCAATTCATCAGGTTCGGAATGAAACGATCCCCTCTCCCTGAGCACAGCACATCCCACAAAAGGGCAAAGAGTAACCACCATTTACCGAGCGTTGCACTCGTTGCCAGACAAATGTTCTTTTGTGGAACAGTCATAGCAGCCCTTTCTGCCAAACCCCATTAATTACTATTCCCATTTGACAGGTGGGGCTCACAGAGGTTGGGTTGCTTGCCCAAAGTGGTACAGTTATAAACTGACAAAGCTGGGATTCTCATCAAGGAGCTCCTAGCTCCAAAATCTGCTTGTCTTTCTCTAATCTCTGCTGACATCTTGAACATACTTGCAGCTCCCTGATAAACCTGTTAGAACTCAAGTCCCTTGGCTGACTGAAGATCCCACCTCAACTTACTCTAGGGTATGTATATGAGCTTCCTAGGGCTGCTGTAACAAAGTACCACAAACTGGGTGGCCAAGAACACCAGAAATTTATTGTCTCACGCTTTGGGAGGCCAGAAGTCTGAAATCAAGGTATCAGCAGGGCCATGGTCCCTCTGAAGTCTCCATGGAAAGATCTGACCCAGGCCTCTCTCCCAGCTTCTGGAAGCCTCAGGCACTCCTTGGCTTGTGGATGGCCATCTTCTCCCTGTGTCTCTTCATATCGTCTTCTCTCTGGGCCTGCCTGTGTGTCCAAATCTCCCCTTTTTATAAGCACACTAGTCATATTGGATTTGGGCTCACTGTAATGACCTAATTTTAACTTGGTTACCTCTCTAAAGACCCTGTTTCCAAATAAGATCACGCTCCGAGGTACTGGGGGGACACAGTTTGACTCATAACAGTCCTTCTTGACCCAGGTGCTCAGTCTCTACAGTGTGACCTAGTTGGTCCTATTTTAATTTTTTTTTTTCTTGGTGGCTCTGCACAGCTTGGGGGATCTTAGTTCCCTGACCAGGGATTGAACCCAGGCCCACGGCAGTGAAAGCGCCGAGTCCTAACCACTGGACTGCCAGGGAATTCCCGGACCTGTTTTTCTAATGGAGGATGCTAGATTTCCAGGAAGACCCCACCCCTTTAAGAGATGCAGTGATTCCCAAGTCATGTATGTATTCCAAAATTTATCCCAACATTTTACCCCAAAATATAGAGAGAGATGTAAAGTACCTAATATAGCCAAACCAATTTGGAAAAGGAGGACAAAGTTGAAAGACTTAACCTACTTGACTTCAACACATTTTAAAGCTAGAGTAATCAAGAAAGTATATATTGGCATATTAGCAAATAGAGCAATGGAATAGAATAGAGAATCCAGAAACAGACCCTCAAGTATTGTCACTTGATTTTTGACAGAATGATCCATGCATTTCAATGGGGAAACTTTACTCCACTCAAAAATCAGTTTGAGATGGATCGTAGACATAAACATACAAGCGAAAACTCTAAAGCTTTTTACTTTTTAAAACTTTTTTTAAAATTAATTATTTATTTATTTGGCTGTGCAGGGTCTTAGTTGCGGCATGCATGCATGTGGGATCTAGGGCGTGCGGGATCTAGTTCCCTGACTAGGGATTGATCCCGGGCCCCCTGCACTGGGAGCGCAGAGTCTGAACTGCTGGACCACCAGGGAGGTCCTTCTAAAGCTTTTTAAAAATCTACGTTTTAAAATTTTAAAACATAGGTGAATATCTCCCTGACCTTGGGGTTGGCAAAGATTACTTAGCCAGGACAGAAAAAGCACTAACCATAAAAGGCATGAGCACAGACACACAGTTCGAGCAATGGCTTCTGACCAGGGAGAAGAGTGAACCCTAAAAACCCAGGGCCTGGGGAGCAGGGAGGCAGGGCAGGGGTTCCCCTGGACATGGTCTCTGAGCTTCAGACACAGAGAATCATTTTGAAATCAACACAAACCCTAATTCTGAATCTTGTAACCAGTCCCCTGCTTCCATCACCCAATTCTTTGACTCTGAAAGCCCTTGGATCACTCACTAATGCTGCCTTCCAGATGTCCTGTGGAGGTGGCACCAGGGCTGGGCAGCAGAGGGATTTCACACATTCTGTGTGACACATAGAAGGAGTCACAGGGAGGCCTATACCAGCTCCACAGAAGGAGAACTTTTGAACTGTTAGAAATAACTGGTACAGAAGGAGGGCACTTCCCATCACCAGAGGTATACAAGCACTGGTCTATAAAGGCATGAGCTTAAGAAATGATGCCTCTGGACTTCCTGGTGGCGCAGTGGTTAAGAATCCGCCTGCCAATGCAGGGGACAGGGGTTCGAGCCCTGGTCCAGGAAGATCCCACATGCCGCAGAGCAACTAAGCCCGTGTGCCACAACTACTGAGCCTGCGCTCTAGAGGCTGCGAGCCACAACTTCTGAGCCCACACGCCACATCTACTGAAGCCCCCGTGCTCCACAACAAGAGAAGCCACCACAGTGAGAAGCCCGTGCACCGCAGTGAAGAGTAGCCCCCGCTCGCCGCAACTAGAGAAAGCCCGCGCGCAGCAACGAAGACCCAACACAGCCAAAAATAATAAATAAATATACATAAATAAGAGACGATGGGGCTTCCCTGGTGGCGCAGTGATTGAGAATCTGCCTGCCAATGCAGGGGACACGGGTTCGAGCCCTGGGCTGGGAAGATCCCACATGCCGCGGAGCAACTGGGCCCGTGAGCCACAACTACTGAGCCTGCGCGTCTGGAGCCTGTGCTCCGCAACAAGAGAGGCCGCGGTAGTGAGAGGCCTGCGCACCGCAGTGAAGAGTAGCCCCCGCTCGCCGCAACTAGAGAAAGCCCTCGCACAGAAACGAAGACCCAACACAGCCAAAAATAAATAAATAAAAATTTATAAAAAAAAATAAAGGGCTTCCCTGGTGGCGCAGTGGTTGAGAGTCCGCCTGCCAATGCAGGGGACAGGGGTTCGAGCCCTGGTCTGGGAAGATCCCGCATGCCGCGGAGCAACTGGGCCCGTGAGCCACAACTACTGAGCCTGCGCGTCTGGAGCCTGTGCTCCGCAACAAGAGAGGCCGCGGTAGTGAGAGGCCCGCGCACCGCAGTGAAGAGTAGCCCCACTCGCCGCAACTAGAGAAAGCCCTCGCACAGAAACAAAGACCCAACACAGCCAAAAATATAAATAAATAAATAAATAAATAAATAAATAAATAAATAAATAAAAATTTTAAAAAAAAGAGACGATGGCTCTTTTATTATTATTAATTTAGGGGTTTCAAACCTAGAGCAATCAGAGGGTAAGGCAGAGATGGGGGAAGGAAATAGAGGCAAGCAACCATGATGGGCTCTGACAGAATGCTCTCTTTTCAAACTGAAAGTGGGGAACTCTTTGAGGCCATTTTGGGCAAGAACGGGCAAGGTATTTCCTCTTTAGCTGGGCATCAGATTTACCCCTCCTAAAAATCTGCCTTGGGAAGGTGACTGGGTGTCCAGACTCAGGGTCCATGAATAGGTATTTGTAATATCTTTATTTTTGCTAAGGGTATTGGTTGCTCAGAGAGGTTAAGTAGTTTGCCCAAGGTCACACTGCAACTGAGTGGCCAAGGGAACAGCCAACCTTAACCACTGCAGAAGACTAAAAGTACTTAAAAACTAAAGCTCATCTAGTTTGGTGGTTCTCAAACTTTACCCAAAAAACTTGCTAAAACTGAACTGTTTGGGTGGGTTTTAGTAACTTGCATTTAAAAAAATAGCTCTGGAGATTCTGATGCAGGGGTAGGGGTGACTTTGTTGGTAGTTAAGCCCCAGACTCTGGAGACCCACCAACTGGGTTTAATGTCCTGTACTACTACTTACTGGCTCTCTGTGCATTTTTCTCATCTGCAAAATGGTGATATACACCTGAAGATAACACGATATTGTAAATCGACTACACTTCAATTTTTTAAAAATGGTGATATTAATACGACAGGTTGTTGTAAGGAATTCTCGAGTTCAATATAATATATTCAATACAATAAAATAATAATAAACAACAAAATAATTTAACATACTTAATACAAGATAATATAGATGTATTAACATAACAATGTATTTAATAAATGTATCAATTATTCTATTTTATTAATATATTTTATATTATATATTTCTTTATAATAAGTATATAAAGTATTTACTAATAAAGAACTTGGAATAGTGCCTGTCACTCGTAAGTACTACTTAAGTGCTAAGTATTTTTTTTACCCCATGTGATGGGGAGCTTGCTACCACCCAAGGCAGCTCCTGCCGTCTTTGGTCAGCCCCAGGCTGTGCCCACTGGCCACAGTGGTGAAGCAGTTTGCAGCAGTCCCTTCAGCTGGCTCTCTATACCCTCATACACAGAGTTGATTGAAAAATTCTATTTGGCTTTTTCAAATACAAACCCCAAAAGGCTAAGAGCACACACCCTCTAGCCACTAGGGGGAGCCATACATGGTGCTTGGAGGCACTGCCCGGGTGGGCCTCTGGGGTTCCCAGGCTCATTCTCCACTGGCTTGTTTGGTGTTCTTTGGGAAGGTGCTTTCTCTCTGGGGCCTCAGTTTCTGTTAAGTAGAGGCTTGGAATGGGGTGGGTGTATCTCATGGCCCCAACTAGCTCTAACAATAGTGGGGAAAAGTTATTAACCACTGGCCCTTCAGGGCTCTAGGACCCTAGAGCAGGAAACAGGAATTACTCAGATGCTCACCCCTCTCCCAAGCCACCAACCCAAGTCTTGATAGTATTTTTGTTTTTCTTTTCTTTTGCTCTGTGCACGTGGTAGGACTCAAACCGCACAGAATTAGGAGAGTGGGAGGGGCATGATGTAGGATCTGGAGAAAGGAAACCTGGCCCCATCCCCACCCCAAAGCCCCCTGCTGAACTGCCACTCCCACCTCTTTTGTTCCTCCTTAATCAGCAAATCTTTCCCCCCAGCTTCCAGGCTCTTCCCTTCCAGACCTGCTAGCCTCCCTCAGGCCCCATGGGCCCTCAAAACGTTGTGTGTACCCAGTTCTGAGCTGGGGGGCTCTTAGAACCAAGGACATTTCATTATCTTTTTCACTGAACCTGTTCCTATTGGGAATCTCCGGTGTGCCATATCCTGTGAGAGGCCCTGGGTGATAAGGAAGTAATTTAAACAGAGGGGAACTTTGCTCTCAGACACTCATCTCCTGGGGGAGCCGGGGCGGGGGCGGGGCGAGGGGAATACAGACAAACAGGTCAGTACATAAATTAAGTGATTTCAGATACTGTAGTGATCGAACTATAAGGGAAATAAAACAGGGCGAGGTGACAGAACATGAAATGGGGGCAACTTTAAACAGAGAAGGAAGGTCTCTCTTTGGAGGTGATATTTGAGCTGAGACACAGATGGTAAGTGAAAGAGGTAACAAGTACAAAGGCCACCAAAGAAACAAGCCCAATGGGGTGAGATTTAAAATTCCAAGTTTCCCGGTCTCATAAAAACAGAAAGGTCTCTGGGAGAATCCCAGAGACTTTTGGGAGGAGGGGCCCTTCAGTTTTATCCCATAATGTGGGTGAGTGGAGGGGCGCCCTCTAGTGGTGACAAGAGTTAAATTTCACATAGCTGACCTGGAATGCCTCATGCTTGTGACTTGACTCTGGGCTAATTATGAGTTTCACTCATTCCTTTCTCTCCCACACTTATTCATTCAACAGATATTTACTGAGCAGTGTGCCAAGCAATACTCTAGATGCTGGGGGTAGAGCTGTCAAACCGACAGTGAAGGTCCCTGCCCTCCTGGAGTCGATACCCTAGGGAACATTTCTTAGCTCACTACTCTACCCCCACTTCCCCTCTGCCCTCCACTATTCTGCAGCTTAGCTGGCCTCCTAATGATCCAACGGGCAGATATTGTTGCTTCAGCGTCTTTGCATCTGCTGTTCCCTTCCGCCCCTGGAAAGCAGGTCCCTGCTTATTTGTATTGCTGGTTCGGGTCTCAGCTCAAAAGTGACCAAGTCAGAAAGATGTGAACTTATTTTGTTTGTTGTTTGCCTGTTCTCTTCACTAAAATATAAGATTCCATGAAAGTTACCATTTTCTTGGAATCCCTCAGCCTAGCGTTTGATAGGTGCGCAGCAAACTTACTGAATGGGTTTATGATCCTGCACCTCGGCTTGTTTCAGAAGATAGTGAACTGTAAGTGAAAGAGTTGGACAAAACAGACCAAAAAAACCCCTGCCCTAAAACAACAACAACAAAACGCCTTGTCCAGAGCATTTTCAATTAAAATTGCAGCCCCCGCACTACCAGTGCCCCCTTTCCCTGCTTTATTTTTTTCTATACATGTATCACCTTCTAAACTATTATAGTTTACTCCTCGGTGTTTGCGTGTCTCCGCCACTAGAATGTAAGCTCCACGAAGGCAGGGGATTTTGTCCATTTTGTTCACCAGACTACCCTCAGTGCCCAGAACAGTGTTGGCACCCAGCAGGTGCTCAATAAATAGAGAATGAATGAACTCCAGATCACAGTCTGCTCTTTTTTTCTTCAGACCTTGAGTCACCTTGTTCCAAGGGGGAAACGGGCTTCAGGAGGCGCCACCCAGGAGTTCGAGCTCTGGGAGAAGGGCCATTGGGGCAGCTGCGGAGATGGGAGGCGCCGGCAGCAGGAGAGCGGTGAGGCCCGGGTGCTGGGGCACTTCCAGGAAGAGGCGCGGGCGCTGACAGCCCGGGGCCAGGGACTGTGGGCGGTACCGCCCGATGGGACGAGTCACCTGACTCGCGCAGGCCACGCCCACCTCCTCGTGGGCGGGGCGCATGCAAATCAGCCCGCGGCGGCGGCCAATCGTGGCGCGCGCCGGGGGTCCAGGGCCCGGGGATCCGGGACGCTGGCTCGCGCGCAGGCTCTCGTCTCTGCAGCCCCGGGCTTTTGCAAGTGGCGTGGCGGGCCTGTGAGCTTGTGCTGTAGTAGCTTCCTCGACCTCCTCGTCCTCGGCGGCCGGCCGGGTCAGGCCGGACCCGCGCAGGGGGCCAGGCGGCGGCTGCCTCAGGCGGAGGCGGAGGCGGAGGTGCGGGGAGGTGGGGGCCGCTGCCTTCGCAGGCGCCTGGGCCGGCCCGCGCCTTTTCAGCGTGCTCCATGCATCCGGAGCCCGCCCCGCCCCCGAGCAGCAACAGCCCCGAGCTTCCCCTCAGCTGCGGCAACACCACCAGCGGCAGCCGCCGGAGCCGCCGCCGCAGCGGGGACGGGGAGCCCCCGGGGTCGCCGTCGCCCCCGCCGCCCGCCGTGACCTACCCGGACTGGATCGGCCAGAGTTACTCGGAGGTGATGAGCCTAAACGAGCACTCGATGCAGGCGCTGTCCTGGCGCAAACTCTACTTGAGCCGCGCCAAGCTCAAAGCCTCCAGCCGGACCTCGGCTCTGCTCTCCGGCTTCGCCATGGTGAGCTCGGGCCACCCTGCCCTGCCCCCTTTCAGGTCTGGCCACTGTCGCCCGCAGCCCTGACGGGGCCCACAGGGGAGCTGGCTGGGCGGGCCAGGCGGGCTGGGGGTGAAGGGAAGAGCTGGGAGAAAGCTGTCGTGGACGCTGGAGGGGTCCAGAGGTGCTGGACATGAGAGGTGGGCGACAAGTGACACCCGATGTGGGAGACTGTGTATCATACACATGTCCAGGGTTGGGGGGCTCAGATACCTTCAGATGGGCAAGCTTGATGCAGCAAGGAGGGAGAAACAACAGGATCCTCGACGTAGATCTGTAAGAAGACATTCCCACATATGTTCAGGGGGAAAGGAAAGACAACGTGGTCTGATCTCTTTGGAAGCAGGTATCAGGAGGTTGGGAGGTCAAGGACCCCTGAGCCGTCTCCCTACTTCCCCCACACTTGGGGCCAGGTTCTTTTATTACCTAGTAGAGGGGATTTCCCGACACCCTGTCTCCTATGGCATTTTCCGAGGCCTCAGCCTGGGGGTTTGACAACCGCTCCCCACCTCAGTTTCTTCTCCAGAAACTTGCCACTGAGTCACTGGGTGTGGGGGAGGAGCGTGGGACATGTTCCCGTTGAATGGGCTCTTTCTTGATGTAGCCGGTGGGCTTAGTTTCTGCTCCCCATTCGGGCTGGGTCGGAGTGAGAACCAGCCTCTGGGGAGTGGGGTAGGTGAGGCTGCAAGTTGGGCTGAGAAGTGGCCCCGAGGATGCCTTCATGCTGGGGATCTTGGAGTCTCCCCAGGGCAGGGAGCTACAGAACAAGTCCTGATTATCACCTTTCAGTGACCTCAGCCTGCCTGAATGGGGTCTGCTCCCCCTCCCCCAAGGTTTTTAGCCCAGAGCACTCTTGCCTCACCAGTGAGTGAGGTAAGCTCCTGGCCTTGAGGGAGGGAGTGGCTGCACCCTTCGTGTTTTCTTGGGAAAGGAGCGTGTCTGTCACTCTCCTTGTGCTCCGCAAACTAGTGGGCGATGCACGGGAGCAAGAGCTTTTTAGAAGCCCTTAGCAGTCCCAGAGCACCCTGGGGCCACGGTGGAAAGGCCAGGTGATTGAGGTTGGGGAAGAGCTCTCCCGGCTCTGCCACTTGCTGCCTGTGCGGCCTCAGACTAATAATCCCTATGTGGGCCTCGGTTTCTGAATTGGTGAATGAAGGCTGCTACTCAAGTTTCTCTGACTTTAAGAATTTAATCGAGGAAGACTTTGAGAGGGGAGGAGAGAATGTGCGTTTGTAAGAAGTGTCACTCTAGCTTTTAATTTAGATCTATATGAAGGGATGCTGTTCTATCAGCTAAGAATTTAATCGAGGAAGCCTTTGAGAGGGGAGGAGAGAATGTATGTGTTTGTAAGAAGTGTCACTCTAGCTTTCAATTTAGGTCTATATGAAGGGATGCTGTTCTGTCAGCCCCAAATCCTAGGAATAGCTGACACTTACCAAGCACCCACTAGGTGCTTGGCACTGTGTAGGTTCCCTAACTTATGCACTAAGTCCTCGACCACCCTTTGAGGTAGTTTTGTCATGGGACTTTCCCGAGGCCACACAGCTCACCTGCTGGAGCGGGATTTGAACCCAGGACGGCTGACGTCCAGAACTCTCTTGGACACTTGTGCCATTTGTGGTGTATGGAGCTTTGAGCCATGTCCTGCCAGGGACCTGTTAGGAGCAGGCCTTGTAGGGAACGAGAAATAGAGCAGAAAAACTTCTCTTAAGCAAAATAAAATGTTACAGTTAGGGGGAAGGGAGTGACACCAGGGGGTGTCGGCTCTTCACAGCAGCTCTCTGGGTTTCAGATGGTGATATGCCTATTCCTCTTTTTCTTGGGGTCATAAATTCACAGCTGCCCAGGCCCCTTCCCACTCCAGGAGAAGTAAGGAGCTGATGGGTGAAGCTTTCCTGCCTTCTTGAATCGTCTCTTAGAAGCCGGGCCTTCTAATCAGATGTCACCTCCCTCTTCCTCTTGCTATAAACAGTGTGGGGAAGTCAGGCAGCAGGGGCGGCCAGCGGCACTTGGTGGGCCTTGACTCAACCTAGGCTGTTTCTTGGGGACCTTTATTTTACCCAGTCGGGGTGGAGAAGGCTTCCTGGCGCCACTGATGAAATCCCCAAAATTCTGCCAGCAGGGAAGGCTAAACCCCATGACAGCCTCCGTTCTGCGGAAGCAGTTACAGGAGAGTGACTGCCTTTGCCATGAATCTGGAAATGAATGGGAGAGATGGCGTTGGGGTGGAGAGCGGGTGCTCAGCAGGGCGGGTCTGCCCGCACCCCGCTCCCACCAAAGACACCCAGCCTCGTGAAGGATACCTGGAGAGGAAGGGGCGCCACGCAGCCAAGCGCCGTGGAAGCTAGAGTGAGCAGGTTTCCTGGACTACTTTCCCGTGGCCTGTGAGTCAGCACAACCAACTTCCTGCCCCCAGAGGGCTTCCTTCCCAGAGACCTGGAAAACCAGAAGAAGTGACATGACGTGACCTTTGATTTCCAAGGGTGGGAGAGTTGGTGAGGATGCCAGACTCACCTGCGCACAAGGTGAGATTCAGGGAGGGTCTCCCAAGAGCCTGGAGGGGATGGAGAGACTCCCCTTTCATGGGTGGAAGGGCCTGGCCAGGTGCCCTGATGCGCTGGGGAGATAGGCCATGGGACCTCAGACAGCGGCTTTACTCTTTGGGGCCAGTTTTCTCATGTGTGCAAAGGAGGCACATATCCTGCTCTCCCATGGACTTGCATGCGGAGCCATTACAAGGTCCCACTGGGCCCACGAAGGATTGAGGAATTATCAGGATCTGATGACGGACACCTTAGCTGGACCCTCTCTAGTCTGCAGACAAGATTCCCATTCCTGATGGCATTTCCAGAAACAGCAGGCCTTGTCTGGGCTCAGCATCCAGACTTAACCAGGGGCCCTGGATGTAGCACATGATAAGCAGCCTGCAAGTGCTCCTTGAGCCGAGGGTGCCATAACTCAGGCCATCTGTGCCTCAGTTTACCTCTCAGCAAGAGGCAGCCAGCCTCGGCCTGACCCTGTCCCCTTGGGGCCGTGGTGAGCACACGCAGCCATCGTGGTGTGCTGGGGCGGGCAGCCTGTAACGTTAGCCTAAGCAGTAGATAATTGGGAAGGGTAAACAAAATGCTTTCTGTGACCTGGGATCAATTATTTTTGGATTATCTGCCTCCTCAAGTTCTCCACCTGCCAGCACCCTTTTGTTCCCAGGTTCCAGAGTGGGTTCAGAAGCTGCTTGGAATTTCTCTGAAAATGAGTTGGAAGGAAGGGCTCAAATCATAAGACATTATTGAGCCTCTGTGACATGTTCCGAGTTCAGGGGGCATGGAGATGAGCAACAAATTACTCCTATGGTGCTCATTACTTTTTTTTTTTTTTTTTTTTAGTATTTATTTATTTATTTTATTTTTGCTGCATCGGGTCTTAGTTGTGGTTTGTGGGATCCTCCACTGCGGCACGTGGGCTTCTCTCTAGTTGTGGCCCGCGTGCTCAGTAGTTTCGGTGTGCGGGCTTAGTTGCCCCACGGCATGTGGGATCTTAGTTCCCCAACCAAGGATCGAACCTGCGTCCCCTGCTTTGGAAGGCAGATTCTTTATTTTATTTTATCTTTTTATTTTTGGTTGCATTGGGTCTTCGTTGCTGCGCGCGGGCTTTTCTCTAGTTGCAGCAAGCAGGGGCTACTCTTCATTGTGGTGCGCGGGCTTCTCATTGCGGTGGCTTCTGTTGTTGAGGAGCACGGGCTCTAGGCACGCAGGCTTCAGTAGTTGCCGCTTGTGGGCTAACTCAGTAGTTGTGGCTCTTGGGCTCTAGAGTGCAGGCTCAGTAGTTGTGGCGCACGGGCTTAGTTGTTTTGCAGCATGTGGAATCTTCCCGGACCAGGGCTCAAACCCCTGTCCCCTGCATTGGCAGGCAGATTCTTAACCACTGCCCCACCAGGGAAGTCCTGGTGCTCGTTACTCATGGTAATCATTGCCATTGTTGATTGGGCTCTTGGAATAGGCTAGACGTTGTACTAAGTATGCTCCTTGTACTATCTCTTGTGATCTTCACAGCCTGGGGAGTGAGGGTAGGTGTGGTTCCCCAGTGAATGACTTGTCTGAGGTTACCTGGCTGGTAAGCTGCGGGGCCCTGTGACCATGGTGTGGCCCCACTGCTACGGGAGAGGAAGCACCAGAGAGAGTGGTGGGAGGACAGAGCTGGGAGGCTCGCGTATTGTAGAGCAGAGTAAGAACAGGGACTCTAGAGCCACACAACTTGGGTTCAAATCCCGGCTCTACCACTTATAACTGTGAGATCCTGGGGAAGTTGCTTAATGTCTCTGGGCCTCAGCTTCCTCTTCTGTAAAGTGGGGGTAATAGTAATACCAACCTCATAGGCTTGTTGTGAGGATTCATTTGTATTTGCAAAACACTTAGAATGTACCTGGTCCCGGTATGATGGAAACTCTCTCACCCTTGTTCCCATGATGTTGGGAATGCTTTTTTTTTTGGCCATGCTGCGGCATGTGGGATCCTAGTTCCCCCACCAGGAATTGAATCCGGGCCCACGACAGTGAAAGCACTGAACCTTAACCACTGGACCGCCAGGGAATTCCCAGGGCTTCTTTTATAAGGGTTAACTGATTTAGAAGAATGTGATTCCAGCTAAGCCTTGAGGGTGGTAGAGTTAGGACTTGGGGAAGAACCCTCTATCAGAGGAAGTATTAGGAGCAAAGTTACTAAGGCGAGGAATTATAGGGTCTCCAGGAAAAGGCAGAAAGTGTGGTGTGGCTGGAGTTGAGGGTGTGTTGGGGATAGTAGAGGAAGATGAATCTAGCCAGACTAGATGGTGCAGGGCCTTGACTTGCTGTTTGAGACGTTTGAACTCTGGTATCGGCAATGGGGAGCCATGGAAGGTTTTGGAGCAGAGAAGTTCCATGATGCATTCTTGAATAAAGTTGAAGATGTTACTATTTACTGAACACCAGGCAAGAGCCTGGACCCTTTTCTTTCATTCTTACTTAAGCCTCAGAACAGCTCTTAAACATATGTACTGTCGCCTCCGCAGAGGCTTACAGAGGTTCTGATCACCCAGCTAGTAGAGTTCAAGCCCCAGTCCGTCTGACTTGGAGTCTTTTCTACTCAACCACCCTCTCACCATTTCCCTTGTTGTTAGTTGAAAACTGGGCCTTTGAAGTCTTCCAGATGTGCAGTTCTGCACTCTGGGCCGTGTACAAATGGAATTTTGCTGAATGCTCCAAGGGGAAGGCACTCCCTGCCTAGCTGAGAAGCCTTTTGGAAAACTTCACAAGTGCCTGTGGCACGTGTCTGGAATTTTCAGCCAGGGTCTGTGTTGAGCTCTGCTGATTTCTGCTGGGTCCAGGGCTGATGAAGAAGAGCTCTAGGGCTTCCCAAGGTGGCACTGTGGTAATTAATGTTGGGAAGGCGATTCCCTGGAGAAATGAAACTGAGAAAGTTTAAACAAGAGCAAGTTTCTCCCTGGTGGAACTTCTTCTGGGAGGCCTTTAATATGCTCCCCAGAAGGGATGCCTTAAGCTGATAGAACCACGGGAATTCCCTGGCGGTCCAGTGGTTAGGATTCAGGGCTTTCACTGCCAACGGCATGGGTTCAGTCCCTGGTCGGGGAACTGAGATCCCGAAAGCTGTGCGGTGTGGCCAAAAAAAACAAAAAGAAAACGGATGGAACCACAAACTCTTCAGAGGAGAATCTTCTGGGACTGTGGTTTGACAGCCCTCTTTGGGAGCATTGGTCTAACCCAGGAACGGACCAACTTTTTCTATAAAGTAAATATTTTCAGCTTTGCGGGCCACACAGTCTCAGTGGTAACTTACGGGTGTCCCCTACTTTTCGAAAGTTCGCTTTACGCCACCTCGCTTTTACGAAAGACCTACGTTAGTACCTGTTTTCACTAACCTGAAGAAACCCAAAGAGAATTTTTACTTTTACCAAAAAAAGGTAAAAAGTGAAAATAGCATGCAGCATTTGGTTTGCAGTGAGCCGTTACAGAGGCAGCAGGCACCCCGAGGGGTGAGACTGGCACCGCCAAACTCCTTTCCCGGGAACCGCACTCAGCATCTCTGCATCAAGCCGCCAGAGCTTTGAGCTGTGTCTGTGAGCATCTGTGCTTTAATCTCGGTTTATTTGTGCGTCTGTTAGCAAGATGTCTCCTAAGGTAATTGCTCCATCCCTTTAGTCCATTTCCCCTTACAAAAGGTTTCAGAGGTGCATTATAGGGGGAAACCTGTACTCAATTCTGCTATTTTAGCTCGAAAGCAGCCACAGACCTTAGATAAATGAGTAGGCATGGCTGTGTGCCAGTAAAACTTTATTTGCAAAGAAGTACACTGAAGGCCAGTTTGGCGACCCCTGATTTAAGTGGTCTCCAAACTTTTTGAGTGCACACCCCGCTCAAAATATTGTCAACACTAGGCTCAGTATTTGTATACATATGTATGCACACTATGTGTATATGTATACATAGGTATGCACACTATGTGTATATGTATACATATATGTATGGTAATGAATGATATGTGTGCTATAAAACATGAGTATTAAAAGGTACATAGGGGACTTCCCTGGCCGTCCAGTGGTTAAGACTCCACACTTCCACTGCAGGGGCACGGGTTCAATCCTTGGTTGGGGAACTAAGATCCCACAAGCTGTGCGGCCAGATAGAAAAAAAAAAAAAAAAGTACATTAAGACAAATCAAAACAACAACAAAAAAAGTACATAAAAATACAACATTGAAAAGTTGAAAGGATGAGCTGAAAAAGGAATGTCATGAGAGTTGTTAGGGTTTCCAATGGATTACATAGGATTGTCTTTGGACACTTTAGAAACCCTGGGCTGAAATACCCGAAGGTCAAGTCTTGCCTTTAATATTCATTTACTGAGGCCCCTAGAGGGACAAGGCCCAGTGCTGGAAGCTGGAGAAACAGGGAAGTAGAGTGGAGGAAACCAGACGTGTCATTACATCTTCAGAACGTGTTTGGCAAGTGCAGTGGTGGAGGAGCGTTGGTGGAGGGACACTTATCACCGTCTGAAAATACTTGCCTAAACGTTTAGTACCTGTCATCCTCGCTGGGGCAGGTATTCTGCTGTCTTCCTGCTTTCTCTCCAGCGGAGCCACAAGATCCTTAAGGCACATAGTAAGTTCTCAATGAAAGTTGTCCGTGAGGGGAATTCTCTGGCGGTCCAGTGGTTAGGACTCCGCACTTTCACTCCTGAGGGCACAGGTTCAATCCCTGGTTGAGGAACTAAGATCCCTTAAGCTGCGCAGCGCAGCCAAAAAAAAAAAAATGTACGTGAACGAATGAATGGCCCCGTCCTCACCTGGGAGGTCATGGAACAGGGGTGACTTGGAAGGTAAAAACCTGAGGACGTCAAAATTAGCCAGATGAAGAGAAAGGCTAGGCCTGTTCTCTACCCCCTCCCCGCAACCTGCAGGTTCAACCTGTTAGTGGCTTGTGACATTGAGTGAGTCGCAACCAGCAGGTTTTTCGTGCGTGTGTTTTTGTTTTTTTTTTTTTTTTTTTTGAAATAAGAGTGGAATGAAATAGAAAGCAGCAGCATGCATCACGTGTTGTGAGAGGAGCCTGGATTAGCATGCTTTAAGGATAATTATTGTTTGGGGAAACTTGTTTCTGTTATAAATGGGTATGTGTCTATTTATGGAAACCTTTGGAATACTGGTCTGTGGTGGTCAAAAGAGTTTGCAAATTACTGGATGAGCCCTCAATCCTCTCTTAATAGATAGTTTGCATCGGAGGGGGGGCCCGCAGGCTCAGGCAGTGCTGGGTGACCCAGGGTGACCGTGGCTTGGCGGCGCCAGTGAACAGGAGAAGCCCAGGCTTGGGAAAGGAGAGTTGTGTCTTCCAGCTGTTGGGCGCCCGGGTCAGGCCAGGCATGGGAAGGCTGCCTCGGAAGGGCCTGGCCTCGGCGCCAGGTGGCAGGGGTCTCCATGGAGCCCAACGGGAGTGAGAAGAGTGGTTGGCATCTGGGCGTGGTGGGCAGACACCCAGCAAGGCCAGAGAGGCCCTACCCTTCTCAGGAGCCTCTTCTTGGCTCGTGCTTGAGGTTTGGTGTCCCCGTGGTGGGGTGGTGGTGTCAGAGGTCCGCGGACCAGAGTGAGGTGGGGCTGTCCATCCCTCCGCCCTTCCTCACCCTTTAGGACCCACATGGCCAGGTTTAAGCAGGCCCGTGGCTGGCTGGGAGCTGTTTATTTTAGGTTAACGGCCCAGCACTCTGGCTATATTTACCTTGCGAAGCTGCTTGCAATCTGATCTGATCTCTCTGGGACTCAGCTGGGGCCCTGGGAGTCGCCTGCCAGATTCCGAGAGGCCCCCCCCTGGCTTTACCCTCCCTGCCCTTGGGGAGGTTTCCTAAGTGGGACACATTCTGAAAAAAGCAGTAGTTTTTATTTCTGTGAAGAGTTTTCATGAGGAGCCGTCATTTGTGCCAGCCATTCGTTTGCGCAGCCCCAGGACACTGAGCTTGGTCCCCAATGTGGGAACGGCGCACACAGCCCGCCAGCGTGCTCCAAGTTCCAGGAACGGTAGAGTCCGGCGAGGATGATGGGGTTTCTTCCGGAGCACGGCAAGGCCCCTTCCTTCTCCTCAGAAGGCCCAGCGTCACAGGCTGAGCTGCCCAGGCTCCCCACCAGCCCAAGACCTCGGGGGAAATTCTGGTGTCCCCAGGCCAGGTGTGTCCCAACAGCCGTGTGTACGGCTCTGGAGCCTGGGGGTCCGGCAAGGTGGTCTCTGTCCTGCCAAGGTGGCCATCTCGCCAGCTGTGCCGTGGGGCACACATTCTCCTTGTACCCAGGGTTTGGAGCTGGAGCAGGCCAGGCGCAGAGTGGGGGTCTGAGCCCCTCACCCTCCCCAGGGAGCAGAACACGGGCACACGGGGTCAGCTCTCACCAGCCTCAGCTGAGGGCGTGCAGGGGCTGTTTGTCTTCCACTTTAAGCCCTGCGTTTTTCTTTTTAACTAAGATTTGAGTACCTTCTGGGGGCTGGCCCTTTGTTAAAACCCATGTCAAGACCTCATTTAATCCCCTCAGTGATTGTCTTAGTCTGTCTGGGCTGCTATAACAGAATACCACAGACTGGGTGGCTTATAAACAACAGATGTTTATTTCTCACAGTTCTGGAGACTAGAAGTCCAAGGTCAAGGTGCCAGCAGATTCAGTGTCTGGTGAGGGGCTGGCTTCCTGATTCATAGACACTGACTACTGTCCTCACCTGGCAGGAGTGGTGAGGGGGTCTCTGCTGGGGGTGACTCTCCTATAAGGGCACTAGGGCACCACCCCCATGACACAGTCACCCCCAAAGGCCCTACCTCCTCACACCATCACCTTGGGGGTTAGGATTTAAAATATGAATTTAGAGAGTTTACAGACATTCAGTCTGTAGTAGCAGGTGTGAGGAAAATGCTATTACCCCTTTGCACAGAGCCTCAGTTTCCTCATTTGTAAAAAAGTAATAATAGTGTTGCTAGTAATCATTGACACTTTATTAAGCATATATATATATATATATATATATATATATATGCGCCAGGTCTCGTGCTAAGGGCTTTGTATTCATTAATCTGTTGAATCCTCATAACAGCCCCTATTTTATAGATGTAGAACCTGTGGCATAGAGAGGTCACCAGCTTTGTAAGTGGAGGAGCCAGTTCACTCTTAATGGCTCTGTAGAGGTAGAGATACCAGGCTTAAGGGAACAGATTGGTTACCTGTATATGTGTGTGTCGTTCCCCCTGCCACCGTATAGACCCCCAGCACCCAGCTCAGGGCCTGATGCGCCTAATGGGTCCGGACATTTCAGGTGAGTGAATCGGTAGCCAGTGGACCTGAGGCAGCCAAGCAACAGACTCTCCTGCTGGTCCCTTCTCCGGTTTCAGGTTCCGGGGCAGCAGGCCAAAACAGGAAGAGGAAGTGCTGGGGGTGGGGATGTGGCAGGAGGTACGCCCTGCCGGAGGTGCCCCCCTTTTCCAGTGTGGTCAGGCCTGAGGACAGAGACCAGGGAGCCCGGGGTGCAGCCCTTAACCTGCCGTGCCCTGGTGGCCTGCGTCCCTCACCCGCATGTGCTAAGCGATCTCAGCATTGGCCTTAGGCCACCAGTGAGTGATCCTAAAAATGGTCAGAATCCTCATGGCACTGCCCCAGATTTATATGGGCTTGAAACATTTTACAATCTCCTGGGATGAAAAGTTTATACAATCATCAGTTGTGGGAATTCTAAGACAAAAGTCTGTGACTCCTGTTGAAATTGTCTGCAAAGTCATATGACTGTATATACCTGGCTGTCTTAAGGAGTATCCAATATTTTCACCAAATTCTCAGAGTGTCCAACCCCAAATCAGCTCTAGACGGTGACCTTAATTTTGCCACATACCCTCCTTTTTCAGAGACAACAGGGAAGGTCTTGACCAAGGTCACCCAGGGAAGCAGGGGTGTTTCTGGAGCCAAAACCCAGGGCTGCCAATTTGGCTTTGGTGTTCTCAGGCCGGACAGGAGGATAGAAACCCAGAGGGTTTCATATCAAGACACTGGGATTGAGGGTGAGGTTTTCAAACTGAATAACAATAATAATAGTAAAGCCTCTTTTTTTGAGGGTTTACTCTGTGCTAGGCACTAAGTATTTGATGTGGGATTAACTCAGTCCTCACAACTCTCTGAGTTATGTACCAGTCTTTTTTTTTTTTTTTTGGCCACACCGCGCAACTTGTGGGATCTTAGTTCCCCGACTAGGGATTGAACCTGGGCCTCGGCAGTGAAAGCACCTTGTCCTAACCACTGGACTGCCAGGGAATTCCCCCAATTTTCTATTTTTTAATTATTAATTAATTAATTGATTAATTTTGGCTGCTCCGGGTCTTAGTTGCGGCATGCGGGATCTAGTTCCCTGACCAGGGATCAAACCTGGGCCCCCTGCATTGGGAGTGCGGAGTCTTACCCACTGGACCCCCAGGGAAGTCCCACAATATTCTGTTTTTTTACAGATAAGGAAACTTAGGCCCAGAAATTTGAAGGAACTTGCCAGAGCCTCACAGACTAATAAAGGGCAGAGCAGTCAGGGCTCAAAGCAGGCAGCCTGGCACCAGAGCCCATGCTCCTAACCACTGCCCTACACTGCCTTTCCAGGCCTAGGAAGGCTGTGGAGGTACAAGAAATGAAGGCAAACAGGGCCAGGCATTACAAACAAGAAAGCTGGGAAGGAAGGAGCCCACCCGCTCCCCAGGAGTAAGGAGGGGTCGGGGCAGGTGTGGGGCTCGTGGGTACATTTCAGCATCAGGCCTCCCCCTTCTGAGCCTGGCACACACAGCGAACCCTTTATGAAGGGTCATTCTCCTTAATGCTGTTGCCATTGGCACTTGCTTCCCCACTCCCTCCAGCCTCGGCAGGCAGACCCTGGCAGTGTGCCCACTGCCCGCTTCTCCCGGCCCATATCTGATGAGCTGGCTTCTTCACATGGGGGTGATTTGCAAGGCCCAGGTGAGAGGAGGTGGGTGGCCGGCCTGGAGCATGCCCCTGGTGACCCCGGATCCACAGGTCTCCAGGAACTGGGGAGCAGCTAGTGCATCAGCCCTGGGGCTTGCCGACTGCACCGCAGCACCCAGCCAGAGCCCATCTCTTCTGGGAAGCCTCTCTTAATTCCTTCTTGGTTGGTGCACTGTGTTCTCAGAAAGGGCCTGGGCATGACCTGGGAGGGCCTTCATCCCTTCACCCCACCCCTCTCCTTGTCCCCAGAGCAGGGCGTAAGGAAACCTCTGCTTGGGACTTCCGTGGTGGCGCAGTGGTTAAGAATCCGCCTGCCAATGCAGGGGACACGGGTTCGAGCCCTGGTCCAGGAAGATCCCACATGCTGTGGAGCAACTAAGCCCATGCACCACAGCTACTGAGCCCGCGTGCTGCAACTACTGAAGCCCACGTGCCTAGAGCCTGTGCTCGGCAACAAGAGAAGCCACCGCAATGAGAAGCCCATGCACCACAATGAAGAGTAGCCCCTGCTCGCTGCAACTAGAGAAAGCCTGTGTGCAGCAACGAAGACCCAACACAGCCAAAAATAAATAAAATAAATTTATTTTTAAAAATAGAATTTTCAAAAAGAAACCTCTGCTTGGGAATTGGGAGTGTGGTGCCAACAGGGAGGGAGCCTTTTTTCATTCATGTAAACTTTTTTTGTCATAGTGAAATTTACATAAAACTTACCATTTTAACCATTTGTGATGATTACTATTTGGGAGGTGTTTGTCATCTACCAGGAGCTCTCATTTAATTGTTAAAATAATCCTATGAACTGATACGATATCCCTACTTTACAAATAGGAGAGTTGAGGCACAGAGAGGTTCAGTGACTTTCCCAAGGACACATAGCTCGTGAGTGGCAGAACTGGGATTCAAATCCAGGCAGCCCGGGCTCCAAGCCTGCGCTCTCTACCAGTACTTTCTGCCACTTCTCAACCCTAAGTGGGTGGGTCTTATAATCCCCATTATACAGATACGGACACTGAGGCTCAGAGAGGCCAAGTGACTTACCCAGGGTCCCAGAGCTTGATGGGAGGAGAGCTTCTGAGCCATGACTATCCTGTCACTTAGCCCACCTCTTCCTCCCCCCCAACCCCAGGTGGCGATGGTGGAGGTGCAGCTGGACGCTGACCACGACTACCCTCCGGGGCTGCTTATCGCCTTCAGCGCCTGCACCACGGTGCTGGTGGCCGTGCACCTGTTTGCGCTCATGATCAGCACCTGCATCCTGCCCAATATCGAGGCGGTGAGCAACGTGCACAACCTCAACTCGGTCAAAGAGTCTCCCCACGAGCGCATGCACCGCCACATCGAGCTGGCCTGGGCCTTCTCCACTGTCATCGGCACGCTGCTGTTCCTGGCTGAGGTCGTGCTGCTCTGCTGGGTCAAGTTCTTGCCTCTCAAGAAACAGCCGGGTCAGGCGCGGCCCACCAGCAAGCCCCCGGCCAGCGGCGCGGCCGCCAACGTCAGCGGCAGCACCGGCGGCATCACCCCAGGCCAGGCCGCCGCCATCGCCTCCACCACCATCATGGTCCCCTTCGGCCTCATCTTCATCGTCTTTGCCGTCCACTTCTACCGCTCACTGGTCAGCCATAAGACGGACCGACAGTTCCAGGAGCTCAATGAGCTGGCTGAGTTTGCCCGCCTGCAGGACCAGCTGGACCACAGAGGGGACCACCCCCTGACCCCCGGCAGCCACTATGCCTAAGCCCTCCTGGGCTGGGCACTTCGGAGCTTTGGCCTTACGCCCTTCCCCACGACCTTGTCCTGGCCCAGCCTCAAGGACAGCCTGTGTAGGGGGCTGGGCTTTTGTCAGGGGGCAGAGAGTGGAGGGAAGAGGCCTTTTTTAAAGAGAAATTACTGCACTTTGAAACTTTCCTCTAAGAGAATAAGCACTTCCTGTTCTTCCAGCTCCAGGTTCACCTCCTGTTCGGAAGCCACCGGTGGGAGCCAGAGAGGGGACAAACGCTCCCTTTGTCCCTCCTCCTCCCCTGTGCCAGTGCCACCTGGATGCCTCCTGTCCTTTCCGTCTTGACCCCCCTCCCCGTTCAGTGTCGATTGTGTGCGTGTGTGTGCATGTGCGAACACAGAAATATACTCATAAGGGACACCTCCTCTTGTGTCTGTATTTGTTGGGTCTGGACTGCCTGGTATTTCTCCTGGTGCCCCAATAGGTGAGCCTCTAAACAAAAAAAATTTTTTCAACATTTTGGGAAATTTCAAACCTACCCCCAAAAGTTCCATGAAGAGTAACTGAAATATATATACAGTCAATTCTTATTCGCAGTGGTTCTGTTCTATAGTCACAGAACACTGAATTAGTGAGTATTTCTCCTAAGAGAAATATGGGGTTATATTCCTGCAAGCCTCTGGTCACAACATTTTTGTCAACCAATCAAAACACAGCCTTGTTTTTTGTGTGTTTCTTTTTAAAGACGCCTTAATATATGTTATATATAACATTGAACTTATATGCTATCGCTATCACAACAGCACTATCACTCATTTGTGACTGAAACTTACATAACACACGTATTTTCTCCGTAAGGCACATCACAGCCTTCCTGTGCTCTGAACACTAGACAGCACTTCATTGTTACCCTTGGGGACCATTTTAAATAGTGAAATCACCAACAAAAAGCACCAAAATGTGAAAAATGTAGCACTAAATAGACTGTGAAAAGGATACTTGTTTACAGCATGAGCTGAAAGAAGGCAGAGGGTCACCCTGTTTGACCTCAGCAAGTAGGCAAATTCACAAATACTGAAACCGTGAATAATGAGAATGACAGTATGTTTTCCCCCTGAGGCATATGCATTAGTTACAGATTTCTTCCTTAAACCAAGGACATTCCTCTACATAACCACAATTCAATGATCAAATTCAGGAAATTTGACATTGATGTGATACTATTATCTAATACAACATTCGTTTTCAGTTTCCCTGTTGTCCCAATCATGTCCTTTCTTGAAGTGATTTTTCCATCCAGGATCATGCATTGCATTGAGTTGTCATGTCTGTTTAGTCACCTTTTATTTGGGACAGCCTTTCTTTGTCCTTTGTAATATCAACATTTTTGAAGAGTCTGAGCCAGTGGTTTTGTAGAATGCTGCCTCTGTCTTGTTTCTCTGATACTTCCTCATCTTTATGATCAGGTTGTGCATTTTGGGAGGAATTTTTTCTCCATTTTGCAGATGACAAAAATTGATGTCCAAAGAGGATAAGTTTTCGAGCCTGGAAATCTGGCCCAGAGCCTAGACACTCAAAAAATCTTATGTAGACTGATTCTGGCTTTGCTTAAGAAATCGGAAGATCCAGCAGCAGCATTACTGGGCCCGCCTTCTTGCAGAGCAACAATGAACAGGAGCTGAGTTGCAGCTACCTCTTACCCAGGATATGTATTTGCCACAGTCCCCACCACTCCCTATTGTCTGATACCAGCCCAGCTTCATATGTTACTTACCTGGCCCCAGAGGGCCTTTGTGTTTGACAGCTCATTCTGTCCCATAAACCTGATATAGAAAGTGGTTTTATAAAAACAAAGTGCTCTGGCTGAAGTGAAAGTTGGTTGTGGGAAAGTGTGGCCTTAAGCTTTTGTCCTTCTGTGCAGACTTGGACATGGCCACAGCAGCTTGGTGGGCTGAGTGGGGGAGGGGGGCCCTCCTTTATCCTATTGCAGCTTCTTGCCTCCATCCTGCATCACATACACCAGGACCCACCCTCCCCTGTCCCCAGAAGGCCCTCTGACTGGGACCGAGTAGGGTGGGGCAGGTGCCCCTGTGTGAAACGCTCCACTGCTCCCCAGAGAAAACCTGGGCATCTTCCATCCTTCCCCTAAGATACCCACCTCCCTGCATCTGCAGAGATCTGGGATCCTGCTGGAATAATTTCTGGGCTAAACTTGCCTGAACTCACGAATCATCAGATTGGCTTGTAAAAAGTGGATTTCCAAGCTCTTCTGCAGATTCCAGTTCAAGTTGGTCTGGGTGTCTTTGGAATCTCTTTTTCATAAGCACTTAAGGTACTCAGACTCAGGCAATTTAGGGAAACACGGACAGTTAAGAACACAGTCTTTAATTTCAATTTTATGTTTTGAATAGATAATACATTCATAGGTTCCAAACACAGCAGTGAAAAATTGCTGTCCCTCCCCTGTTCCCAGGTTCCCAATTCTCCCCAGAGACAACCATTGTTGCCAGTTTATTTTGTTCCCATCTAGAGATTTTATACATAAACAAGTACACATCCTACCTTTTCTGAAAAAATGGTAGTTTTCTATACGCACCACCACCGTTCTCACCTTAAGAGCAGACAGGCCTAAGTTTAAGCACAGTCACTTTCTAGTTTGGTGACTTGTGAGTCTCCCTGAACCTCAGTTTCCTCCTCTAAAATGACATGAATAATAGCAGGACACCTCATAGGTTGTTGAGGGGTCATGGGAGAGCACCCGTGTAAAGCTCTCAGTGCTGGGCCTAGCACTGAGTGGCTCTGTGTCTGGTTAGTTATGTGTCCAGAGGCAGCCAGGCTCAGCTTCCCGGCTTCAGAGGTACCAACTGAGAACCATGCCGTGGGTCGGGCCACCTGCTTGGGGTTTAGACGGCAGAGAGAACTTCAGCATCAGTGAACGCTTTACTACATGCCGGGTACTTGCTGAGGGCTTTATGAACATCGTGGTATTTCAGGGTTATTTCATGGTATTACACCATTGAAGTTGGGTTGAATAATTCTTCTGTAGAGTGTTTACATCATAACATGTTTAGCAGGATCACAACCTCTACCCACTGGGTGCCAGTAGAATTCTTCCCTGCCAGTTGTGACAACCAAAAATGTCTCCAGACTTTGCCAGATGTTCCCGGGGAAGGAAAGGGGACAAAACCACCCTCCCTCAGGTTAGAACCACACCTTATTTCATTCTTCCAGTAACCACAGTAACCCCTGGCGGTAAGTACTGTTATTGTCCCATATTAGAGGAGAGGAAACTTGAAGCACAGAGAGGTTGAGTGACGTACACAAGAACACACAGCTAATAAGTCAGTGCTGGGATTCACACTCAAGGAGTCACTGCAGAACTCCTGTTCCTACCCATTATGTAAGAGTTCCTCTTATCTTGCAGGAATTTTGTCTAGAATTATGCAAAGCCCTTCCCAGAAATCTGCTTTACAACTAACCTTAATACGTGTTATTTGTTATTTTTACATCTGCTAGCAAATCCTCAAAACACCTCTGTGAGATCTCTGAAGTCCCATTTTACAGATGGGGCAACTGAGGTCACTTACTTAGGATCCCAAAGCCAGTAAGTCAGAGGTTCTCTGCCCCAGCTGCACATTAGAGTCAGCTGGGGAGCTTTTTGAAGGCCCAGGCCTCACCCCAGACAGATGAGAATCTCTGGGCATGGGATCCGGACATTCCTAGCTTTTAAATCTCCCACAGGATTCCAAGGTTGGGAGCCCCTGTGTTAAGGCTGAGAAGCCACGTCACATTTTAATGCCAAATCTTAGTGACCAATGTAACCAGATGCAGGCTCTATCTTCTCCTCGGAATATCTCGGAGATCAGAGACCTGGAGGCACTGCCCCTTTCTGCCCCAAGGTAAATTCATGCAACCCATGGGGACCCCTCTTCTCTACCTGAAATCCCTCCTGAGGCTCCCTCGCACCCCGGCCACCCACCACAGGCCCCGGGCTCACGCTGCCAGGCTCTCCTTTATTCTGGGTTGCTCAGGGATGGGGTCCAAGAATAAAGGCGTCCCCAAGGCCAGCAGGGGAGAGAAGCACTGGCCTCCTACTGGTAAGGAATGATCCAGTGCTGCAAGGAGTAAGGTGCCTTCTGAGGGTGCTGAGGGTGTGCCCAAGTCCCCCCTTGCTCCACCAGTGGGAGCCGCACCGGTCCGAGCAGTTGGGTCACTCCGGTTTGAATTCCTCCTGAAGCGCTGGTGTTCTTTCTGCAGGGGCAAGGCGTGGGGTGGGGGGTGGGGGTGGGTGGGGCTGGCGTCTCCAATATGCTGTATCAGTGCTCTCTCCTCGACCCCACTTATACCAACACCAGGAGGGGTAGCACTGAACAAGGCCCCACAAGACAGATAGGCAAGTGGAGGCCCGGGGCCCTCCAGGGCGAGCAGACCACCTGACTCCAATCCGATTAAGCCCAGGGTGCAAATGGGAGGATTTGGCAGGACTTCTGCAGGGAAAAGAGTTTTGAAGGGGAAGAAGCAACGACCAGCAGGACTGCAGGAGGCAAGAAACTCACCCTCTCTGGTCAAGCCCCTGAGCCCCTAGGCCAGAGGAGACCCCAGGAGCTGCCTGGACCACATCAGAGGGTGGCAGGTGTGCCCACCTCTCACCTGGCATCAATCTCCTTCTTCCTCTGTCTTCTTGAACGTGGCCAAAGCTTCCGCCAACACGCCGTCAGGATCTAGAATTTTGACCTGGAGGGAAGCAGCAGGGGTTGGTTTGAGGAGCATGGAAGGCCCAGGCTGCCAGCCTTCGGGGCGCTGCCTGCTTTGTGGGGTACTGCCAGCCTCCCTGGGGTCGCCCTGACTGAAAACAAAACCTTGTCTGTTTCCTGACCAGGCTGGGCTCGGCCAGGCTGGGTGTGGCTGTGGGTGCTGTTTTGTCTCTCCCTGGGCTGCGTGTGGCCCCAGGATCCGGGAGAGCTTCCCACCTCAGGAATGGGGAACTGGGTGGGCTTGGGGGCCTCATCACGGCCAGAGTCAATCATTGTGCCACACTTGGCTATGTTGTCAACCCAGAGGCCTTCAAACAGCTGACCATGGTCCAGGTGGAAGAAGCGCCCCGACCCATTCTTCATGCCTCTCTGCCAGTTGCCTTCGTAGCGGTTCCCGTTCTCTGGGGGAAAGAACAGGGAGTCGGGGGTCTTGGCCCACAAAACCAGGCCAGACTACATATACCCGGGCTGGACCCTTG
Organism: Balaenoptera ricei; assembly: GCF_028023285.1. Lineage (NCBI taxonomy): Eukaryota > Metazoa > Chordata > Mammalia > Artiodactyla > Balaenopteridae > Balaenoptera > Balaenoptera ricei. The sequence continues at coordinate 8,189,065 of NC_082652.1, read as the reverse complement.
CCACTGCCAGGCTAGACATGCCCACCAGAAAGCCATAGAGCCCTGGGGTGTGAGCAACTTCTGGTTTCAGACATGGTTCACATCTCACCTCCACTACCTCCCCGAACTTAGATGAGCACCATAGTTTCCTAGCTGTAAAAAATATAGCTAATAATACTGACAGGCAATGTTTTCTCAGCACTGACTCTGTGCCTGGTTCCATGCTGTTTCTGACCTCACTTCTCACAAAAACAGTTCTGTGAAGGATGAAGGATTCCATTTTATACATGGAACTTGAAAAGCTCCAGGAATTTGACTGATTTGCACAAGGTCACAGAACTAGGAAGTGGCAGAGGCAGGGTTTCAAACCAAATCCTGTTCATATCAGGAGCCCCAGCTCTTAATCGGGAATCAGTTCCACTTCCCATTGGATCACGGTGGTGGTGGTATAAAAATAATAATAAAGCCAACATGTCTCAGCTCAGACACTTACCAGCCGTGTGACCTTGAGCAAGTCACTGAACCATTTTGTCTCATTTCCTCATTTGTAAAACGGGGACAAGAGTAGCTCCTCACTCATAAAATTATTCTGAAGATTAAATGAGTCCATACACAGACAGGACCTAGAAGAGTATTGGATAAACTCTAGGTCAGAGGTCAGCAAACTTTTTCTGCAAAGGGGCAGATAGTGTTTTCGGCATCGCGGGCCATAGGGTCTCTGCTGTGCATGGTCAATTCTGCCATTGCAGCACAAAAGCAGCCCATGGACAATACATAACTGAACGAGCACATCTGTGTGCCAATAAAACTTTATTTACAAAACACGTGTTGGGCTGGATTTGGCCAATAGTTTGCTGAGCCCATACAAGGATGTACTGATACTGAGCACTTACTATTCCGTGTCATGCTAAGCATTTTACAAATATAAACCTCATTTAAGCTTCACAATAACTCTAGTTAAGCTTTATTTTTTCCTTACTTTACAGTTGAGAAAACTGAAGCATAGAGAGTGTAAGGAAATTAATTGCCCAAGGTCCCACAACTAGTAAGAGCTTGAGCTAGAATTTGAACCCAGGCTGGCCAGCTCCAGAGTCCAAGCCTTAGAAACAGTGCACTTAGAGGTCCTTCACTGTGCAGACCACAGAAGGTGCTCAATGAAAGCAGGCTATTACTACCAGGAGATGCACACTGAAATCAGGCACGGACGCGGATGCACGGGGGATTGAGAATGACAGAGTGGCTGCCCTTAACCCTCCCCAGCTGCCCAGTGCCTTGGTTTAGTCAAATCTCTTTGGAGGGACTTCCCTGGTGGCGCAGTGGTTAAGAATCCGCCTGCCAGTGCAGGGGACACGGGTTCGAGCCCTGGTCTGGGAAGATCCCACATGCCACGGAGCAGCTAAGCCTGTGTGCCACAACTACTGAAGCCTGCGTGCTTAGAGCCCGTACTCCGCAACAAGAGAGGCCACCGCAATGAGGCCCATGCACAGCAACAAAGAGTAGCCCCTGCTCGCCGCAACCAGAGAAAGCCGGCTCACAGCAATGAAAACCCAACGCAGCCAAAAAAAAAGAAAATCTCTTTGGAAGTTGGAATCTTGAGTGTTCAGGAGACTGGGCTCTGGTTTGTGTCCTCACCAAGAGTATCTACTTACTACCTGGCAGGCCCTGGGGAAACAGTGGGGAACAAAACAGACACATTCCCAGTCCTTCTGCAGGCTCACAGTCTAGAGGGACAATGATACTAGCTTTATCGACAGCCTACTGCGTGCCAGGCCCTGTTCTAAGCACTTTACACAGACTCCCTCATCTAATCCTCCCCATAGCCCTATGAAGTGGGTACTGCCATTATTCCCATTTTACAGGAGAGGAAACTGAGGCACAGAGATGCAAAGTAGTTCGCCCAAGATTATACACCTAGTTCTAAGAAGCAAAGGAAGCAAGTGCTGAGAATAATGAGAAGAATGTGCTTTAGGTGGAATGTACAAATGCAAAGATCTGGGGGAATCTCCTTTTTTTTTTTTTAATATTTATTTATTTGGCTGCACCAGGTCTTAGTTGCGGCACGTGGGATCTTCCTTGAGGCATGCAGGATCTTTTAGTTGCAGCATGTGGGATCTAGTTCCCTGACCAGGGATCAAACCCAGGCCCCCTGCATTGGGAGCCTGGAGTCTTAGCTACTGGACCACCAGGGAAGTCCCTGGGGGAATCGTCTTTCTATTCCAGGAAGAGGGAACAGCAGTGCAACGGCCCTGAGGCAGAAAGTGGGAGGAATTGAAAGAAAGTTGTATCGCCAAAAAGAAGGGAGTCCAGGGGAAGAGGGGAGGTGAAACTGGAGTGGTGAGCAGGGCCAGATCATGCTGGGCCCCACAGACCACAGTCAGGCCTCTGAACTCAGTCTGAGGGCAATAGGGAGCTATGGAAAGGTTGAAAGCAAGGCAGTGACAAGGTCCAATTTATGAAAAGCTCGGTCTGGTTGCTTTGTAGAGAATGGATTAAGTCCTGATACAAATGCGAGCTTCTCAGAACTCTTTCCTCTGCCTGGGAACGTCCTTCCTCAGCGCAATACATATCCCACTTCCTCTCCTCCTTCCATTCTCCATTCAAACAACACCTCTTCAGGGAGGCGTTCTCTGACCGAAAGCCAATCTAAACAGCCCTGACCCCAACTCCTTTGTCATTCTCCAACACGTCTTCCTGTTTCCAAGGGGAAGTCCTTAGCACTTCTGACCTCAGAACAGACTGCGTAACCTTGAGCAAATGACTTAACCTCTCTGTGCCTTTGTTCATTTGTAAAGTGCGGATGATGAGAGCACCTATCTTATAGGATTGCATTGTGGATTAAATGAGCTCAGGGCTGTATTAGTGTAGGCTATGATTATTACACCATAAGACAATGTCTTAATTGTTTATATTTATTGTTAGGCTCCCCTTTTAGAGTATAAACTTCCTGAGGGCAAGGACCGGGTCCTGTCATTCACCTTAACCCAGCCGGGACAGGGCTATGTGGGGTTGGGGGGGGCTTGGCCTGATGGGGCGTGGCCATGCAGGGCCCAGAGGAGTGTGACTTGAGGGCGTGGTCGGGTGGGCATGATCAACAGGCCATTGGGGGCGGGGCTAAGCACTCACTCAGGCGTAACATGCCCTCCCCTTCTGGCTTGTCGTTGCACCACTGGCCCTCGTAGATGTCTCCGTTGCTGTAGTACATGCGGCCCCATCCGCTGCGCTGGTTGCCACACCAGTCACCCTCATAATACTCCTTGGGTCCGAAAAACTGGATCCCATAGCCCTGAAAGCACGAAGGTGTCCTTGTTCACGACGTCCCACACCGCTAGGAACTCCCACCATCCTCCCTGGCACCCAAGCCACACACCTGGGCTTCTCCCCTGCTTCCCCCCCCCGAGCCTTACATCCAAGCTGACGGTCGTGTATCGAAGAATCTCCCAGGCCGTCCATTCTCCTCTATCTTTGTGCTACCACCTTCCTGCAGCCCACCATCATTTCACCCCTTCTCACTGGTCTTCCTCCTCCACTCTCCCGTTCTCCCCTGACCCCATGCATCTGCCATACAGCTCCTAGGAGGATCTTTACGTCGTCTATCCGATCACATTTGCCGTGTCTCCCCAACTCTGATTTGACCCTATTAAAAGTCGCAGATGCCTGACAATCAGATCAAAGCTATGGACTTTCTCCCCAGAAAAATGGACATAAGCACTTATCATGCAGCCGCAGAGAATCACCACAAACTCCCTGCAGATCACACCTGAAGAGGTTGGGTTATGCAGCCCAAGTCTACTCTTCAAAATCCTGATCCCCTACATAACCTTCAAGGCCTCACTCCCACCCCTGTGGGCAGACACACCTTACTGTTTATTATATCCTTCCTTTTGCTATTTCCTCTTCTCCTTTTTTACTCCCTAACTCCTTGCATCTTATGGTGTCACCTTTTACAGGAAGCCTGCCCTGAATTCTCAATGAACTGCCTCTGGACTTTCTGTAAAAACCTCTATCCTAGCACCATATTATATGTAAAATATTTATTTTGGGAGCTTTATCCCCAGTGGCCAATAAACATTTTGAGAGTAGAGATCATGAAATGCTGGGCTCTACAACTTGCCAGTGGTGTGACCCCAAGCAAGGCACTTCACCTTCTGCGCCTTTCTGAGCTTGTTTCCTTATCAGTAAAACGGGAATAATAATAATGACGATGATGATGATGTTGTTGTTGATGTGAGAGTTTACAGTATATCATGTTCCCGGGTTACAGTAGCTGCTGTTCGATAGCAATACTGTATTATTATCTGTCTCCATGACCTATGGTGAGGATTCAGGTGTTTACGGGTTGGGGGCGTGCCTCTGGCTAGTTTCTATCCCTCAGGACCTTCCTCTCTTGGCCAAGGGTGTGGCCCCTGCTTTCTTTCTTGCTCCCACTCTTCCAAACCCCCGCTGCCACCTCTTATCCAGTCCCAACAGAAGTGGGGTTCTCAGAAAGGGTTGCCAGGGGAAAAGAAAGCCAGGAAATGAGTGGGGAGGTTGGGAGGAGACTTTGGCCCCTCACAGCCTGGCTGGCTTCTTGTAGCCACAGGGTTTCATGGGCTCCTCCCTGGGCCCTCTCCTCTTGCTTCCTGTTTCCTGGGTTTTGTTCTGAGAAGCCTTGATGTTCCCCCACCCCTTCCTTCTCCCACCCACACAGCAACCCTGTTCTCCTCCCCTAGATCCCCCCACCCTTTTCTCCCAGGCCTCTCTGACTGCTCCCACCACCACCACCACCCCCCCACCCTCACACACACACACACACACACACACACACACACACACACACACACGCACAGCCTGCTTTCAGCCTGGCCCACACCCCAGGGCATGATGGGAACCACTCACACATTTCTTATCGCCCTTCCACCAGCCTGAGTAGACTCTCCTGTACTTTCCGGTCTCTTGGTCAGAAAGGCTGAGGGTGCCATAGCCATCTCTCTTCCCAAATTTCCAGTCCCCCTCATAGATGGCTCCGTTCTTCCTCCAGACCTGTGTTCCTTTCCCTAGGGACACAAAGATGCGCCAACATGGTAGACACGGCCTTTATGGGGCTGGGGGTGCCGGGAGGCAGGTGCTGTGTCTGCCTGGACCTCAGGGGTCTCTAGACTGGACAATTCTCAAGAACTAGGTCAGGGTCTGTGCCCGGTCTCTAGACCCCCAGCACCCAGGAAAACCCCAAAAAAGTTCTATTTCTACAGCCTTTTGCCCTGAAGCCAAACTGACATAGCAGACCCCAAGTAGAAATCTGCCCCTTCAGTGTTTCAGCTTCATCTTTTTTTTAATTTTAATTTTTATTTATTTATTTTTGGTTGCATTGGGTCTTCGTTGCTGCACGCGGGCTTTCTCTAGTTGTGGTGAGCGGGGGCGACTCTTCATTGCGGTGCGTGGGCTTCTCATTGCGGTGGCTTCTCTTGTTGCCCAGCACGGGCTCTAGGCTTTAGTACTTGTAGCACATGGGCTCAGTAGTTGTGGCGCGCAGGCTCAGTAGTTGTGGCGCATGGGCTTAGTTGCTCCACGGCATGTGGGATCTTCCCGGACCAGGGCTCGAACCCGTATCCCCTGCATTGGCAGGTGGATTCTTAACCATTGCGCCACCAGGGAAGTCCCAAGCTTCATCTTTTAATAATACTGAATGGATACACCAGATGGTCAGGATTTTTAGAAAATGTTCTGCATATTTCTTCAGTTCTCCTGAACACACATGGAGACCCATCTCCTACTACTCCAACCCCTCTGTGTCCTCCACTCCCGTTTTCCATTCTGCTCTCCAACCACTGTGGTTTCCATGCTGTTCTTGGAACCCACCTGTTATGCTTTCGCCTCAGGGCTTTTGTACCTGCTTCTCCTTTAGCCTGGAAAACTCTTCCCTCTATATATATATTTTTTTCTTCCCTCTATATTTGCTCACTCCCTACCTCCTGCAAGTCTTTGCTGAAATCTCATTTTCTCAATGAGGCCTACCCTGACCATCCCGTTTAAAATTATTCCGTATAAGCTTCTTTTAATCCCTTACCCTGTTCTGTTTCTTTCCATATCACTTGTCAGCTCTTAACATAATAGATAATTCACTTATTTATCATTTATTGTCTATTGTCTGTCTCTTCCAGGAGAATGTACACTCCACAAGAGCACAGACTGATCTGTTCTGTTCACTGCTCTATACCCAGCACGGAAGAACAGTGTCTGGCATGTTGTAGGTGACCAATATTTGTTGAACAAAGAGATGAATACAATATTTGTGGAGTACCTATGCACACCAACTCATGTCTTGGTCCTTGGTAGCTCAGGAACAAATCCAACATTGTCCCTGTGAGCTTTTTGATCTAGTGCAAGTAACTTAACTCTCTGGGCCTCAGGTTCCTCGTGTGTAAAATGGGGATAAGAATATCTCATGGGGTTGTTCTGTTCACTAAATTCATTAATATATGTAGAACACTTAGGACAATGCCTGCAAATAGAAAAGATGATATCAATGATTTTTGCCCTTGAGGTAAGGTCCAGTCACATTGCAGGGGATGAAGGGTTGTTTACATCTGTCCTTCTTCTAGTTTATTTCCTTTGGGGACGCAGCCCTCCCTCTCAGTCCTTGAGGTTTGCATGGGGCTGACTTCTCCTCCTGGCAAGCCTAGACAATCAGTGTATTCTATCCACCCAGGTCTCTGTGATTGATTCAGTGAAGGGCATGTGACCAAGTTGGTCCAATGAGACTGTTTGTCTCCCAGATGAAGGCAGAACTTACCAAGGCGTAAGAGGCCCTATATGATTCGCCCTCCTAACCTGCCCCTTTCTCCCCTCCTTCTCTGTGTTCCAGCCCACTGGCTTCCAGTCCGTTCCTTGAACAAGAGGTAACAGTGAAAAACATCCCCCCATCTCTGATTCCACTATCTAGAAGACATGCTCCCCCCTGCCTGGCTAATCATTTTCATCCTCTGGGCTCGGCTCAAACATGTTCTCATGGCTCCTTTCATGGCTTCTCTCTGGTCCCCTTTACATCCCGATGATACCACTTTTAGCTGTGTGGCCTTGAGTAAGTCACTTCCTCTCTCTGAGCCCCAGTTTCCTCATCTGTAAAATGGGACATTACCTACTGTGCAGGTTGTCAGTGAGACTGGAAGGACCCTGAGTGTTGGGATTATTCCAGATGCCCAGGATAGGGCCTGGCACAGCCTAGGAGCACAATGAGTATTAGTGGAGTGAGTGGTCTGGGTAACCACTGGGGACACCCTATCCTTGCCCTGAATGACGGCTCTCTGGACTGCTTCCAGCCTGCTTATACGACAGCAACCCACTTCAGCTTGGTCGAAAGGTGAGTCAAGAGAGGGGGCATTGGACCTGGGTTCTCTGACAGATCTGCTTTCTGCAGCCCCAGCCCCATCAGCTCTATGCCTCCAGGGTCTGAGGGGAGGCAGGACTCACACAGGAGGGCTCAGAGGGCCACACCAGCCCACAAGGTCATATCACAGGTAGGGCAGCCAAGTCCAGAGAAAGGGAAATGACTTACCCAAAGTCACACAGCTACTCAGTAATAGAGCCAGGCTCAGAACTTCAGGGTCCTGACTCCTAGTCCAGGGTTCTGTCCACACCACAGGCTGCCCACAAGGATTGAAATATGCAGGCAGACATCTTTAAGCGCACATAGAGCTCCAAGCAGCTGCTTAAACCCTGGCCTTTAAGTCAGTGCTGAGGGTGGGTGTTGTGTTACACACTGGGTGAGGTCAACTTTGGGGGCCTTCTTGGACAAGGAAGCTCTGAGTAGTGATTCCTGCCATGGTCAGCCCTCTGAGAACACTCCAGAAGTTCCCTTCTGCACAGACCCTTGGCTAAATACTTGATAGATGTCATCTCTTAACAGATAGGTATTATTCCCATTTTACAGATGGGGAGACTGGGGTTCAGAGTAGTGTAGTAGATCTCTCAAGGTCATAGTTACTGGAGCTGAGATTCTGACCCAGTTTTATGGACTCAAGCGCTTAACGCAGGAAGGTAGGAGAGAAGAATGGTTAAGAGCAGAGAATCTGAAATTGCAAGACTGGACTGAGAAGCCATAACACCTTTTTTGAATAAAAACTATTTTTTTTTCTTCAGGGCTTAGTTTGTATCACAAAGAGCCCCGTATTCCCTGCTAGTTAAACTGAGCCCAGCCCAGTTAAAGTCAGAGCCCCAGCCACTTGGGGTGGGGGGTGGAAGTATAGGGGGTGGAAGTATAGGGGGTGGGGGATGGCGGGTGTCCTCCCTCGCCCCCTACTGGTTTGAAGGGCTGAGTTTGAAGACCAGAATCCCAGTTGCAAGCTGCTTTCTGGGGGCCACCTTTTCCTCCTGCTAGCCAGCCCCATGCTTAGCCCAGGTGTCAGAGGTAGAGAATGAGCTGGTGTCCTGAGAGTCCCGGCTGAGGCTGCGGCTGGTGCCTAAAGACTGCTTTGTCCCCAACTGGTCCCTTTGCTCAGTTGAAGCCAGGGCCGAGTTGGGTTCCAGAGCCCCAGCAGGAGGAGGCCCCTGGTTGGTCCAAGTCGGCATTCACTCCTCAGAGACACATGTTATATCCCCAGTGAGCCATGCAAGCTGCTTCCTTGGCCCCGGTTGCCCACCATGGCCCAGACCCCATACTCACCGCCTGAGCCCCCGAAGGTCCCCCACTTACCGTGTTTCATGTTGTCCTTCCACTTGCCCACATAGTGATCACCATTGACAGCGAACACCTGGTGCCTCAGTCCGTTCTTCTGGGCCTTCTGGTCCCACGCCTTCCACAGGGGCTCTGACTTTGGCGGGCACTTGGAGATAGGCATGTTGGCTGCTTCTGTGGGCCAGAGGGTGCTGGCAAAGGGTTAGGGACATCGGGGGCTCAGTTTGCCGTAAGTAATACCAGGATCCTGGGGCTTCCCAGGGAGACACTTGTCTGAGGTCAAGTGGGATGAGTCATGTGTGTTCTGAGTCCCCAGGGCAGATGAGCAGCCCCTGGGGGGTATCCTTTTGTGCTGGACTGACCCTCGGAGGCTCTCTCTTCCCCTGCCTCTCCAGGGGCCCCCTTGGGGCGGGGGATCTGATGGCACAATTGCTTGGGATGGGAACCCAGGGAAACCAACAGAGCAGAGGGGTTTGTGATGACATCAGGAAGAAGCTGCCCCGGGGGAGAGGGTGAAAGTCACATATTTAATAACCAGTATGACCAACCAGAGTGGATGCTGGCCTGGAGCCCTCAGTCGTGAGCACTACAACCCACTCTGGGGAGTTGGGGCCTAGCCAGGCCACTCTGTCTGGGCTGGCAGACAGCCGTGATGGCACAGCCCACAGGGGCACCCCCGCTACCACCACTGGCTCAACACCCAACACTTTAGCCCCTGGGGTCCTGCCCCCTATGCCTGGTGGACAGGATGGTAGAAAAGCCTAGGGGCTGGCTTTGCAGGGGTTTGTGAGCTGTCAGGAGAGCCCATCAACTAAAGAGACTGCCTCTTGGGAGACCCCCTGTACCGGTTTGCCCGGAACTGAGGGGTTTCCTAGGACATTGGACTTTCAGTGCTAAAGCTGGGACAGTCCCAGGCACACCGGGATGGTTGATCACCCTCTGCCTCTGACCTCTGCCTTCTGCCTAGGTACCCTTCCTGTCTGCCTGGTTAGGTTTTTTTCATCAGACCAGGGCTCTCTCCTCCCCACCCTGCCTGGTGGGGTTGCAGAGAGACTTTGGGTCTCTCCCCAGACTGGAAGCCCCCCATCTATGCTCTTCATGTCCCCAGGATCTCCAGTGCAGACATTCTTGTTTATTTGTCTGTCTCCAGGGGACTTGTGCAAGGTGATAAAGATGGTCTCCAAATCTGGGGATCCCTGTTTCCCCTCAGCAGGTACCATCTATCCTGCTCCATAGATGGGAAATACACAAACACACTCAAGCAGTGCTAGCAGCCAAGGATGGGGGGTGGGGGAGTGGAGGGATGGGGGAATGAGGGGATGGGGGTGGGGGACTAGAGTGAACTATTTAACCATCAGCAGGCAGAGGTCTTTTTTGGTTTTGTTTTTGTTTGCCGCACTGCGTGGCCAGCGGAATCTTAGTTCCCCCACCAGGGATCGAAGCCAGGCCCCCTGCAGTGGAAGCATGAAGTCCTAACAACTGGACCGCCAGGGAAGTCCCAGGCAGAGGTATTGACCAATGAGAATGACCTCAGGGCTGAGCAGGTTTCAGGAGATCTTGGTGTCCCTCCCAGGCATCCACCCACCCAGGACCAGCGTCACAGGTGTGCAACCTCAACAGTGGCACAGGGCCTGGTCCTTAGAGCGGCATGTACTTGGTCTCGGCTCTGTCGCTGTTTTGAAATTCTTAATACTTTATGAGCTACTGCCTCACATTTTCATTTTGCACTGGGCCCTGCTTATCAAGGAGTTCCCTGTAGGGCCACAGCAGGGGCCTCAGTGATTCTGACTAAGCTGGCCAACTGTACTGGCTAGTACATATTTTGACAATCATGCCTAGGAATTGGGAAAGTCACTCCAGGCAAGGAAAACAGCCAGGGTGAAAACTGGGCAGAGGGAAACAGTCTCATGTCCTAAATTTAATGTTTTTCTTTTTTCTCCCATTTGCATGTACCATGTGTACTATGATTAATCTTTATATTGAAGTTAATTCACTTAAAAAATCAATACATTTATCCAAGAAAGATTTTGCAAACATTACTTAAGTCTTAGCTAGACACTGGGGCTTACAGTTGACATTAGCAAATGTTCAGAAAGGTGTTGTTAATGCCATATTAGCCCCAAACTGACACTTTCTCCTTGGCTTACTCAGAACTGTAAGAGAACTCAGAATCTAATAACTTTCTTACGATGTCATTGGGTGATACTTAATGCTTCATCAGTGTAACTCATCCTCTGTCCCACACTTTCAGGAACGTAGATTCTACCCTAGAGGAGGTTGTGGTCTTAATACATAGAGCTCCTGATAGGAAAAGAAAGCTTTGGGGAATTCCCTGGCGGTCCAGTGGTTAGGACTAGGCGTTTTCACTGCCAGGGCGCGAGTTAGTTCGTGGCCGCAAGCCACGCTGCGTGGCCAGAAAAAAAAAAAAAAAGGGAAAGAAAGCTTTGCCACTCGGTGCGCGTACTCTACTCGTGTTGTTTTCATACTGAATAACAATAATTACCACCATGGAAGGTGGAAGGAGCAGGGCCCAGGCGGCTGGGGGTCAGTCGCTAGCCCGCGCCTCGTCACACCTACGCCGGCTCACCTGCGCTCTCCTGCGGGGCGGATCCTGCATCTGGAGTCCTAGGCCGAGAGCGGTGGAGTCGCCGCCCGCAGCCTCCAACCTCAATCGTCGTCCGCAGCGCGCGTTCCGGCGTCCCAAGCCGGGCCGGGGTCGCTATGGCAACGCGGGGCCCCAGCAAAGCCAGCCGGCAGGTCCCGCCCCTTCCTGCGGAGACTGTGAGCTCGGGGCCGCGTGTGGGGAAGGCTGCAGATCCTCCTGCGACGAGGAAGGACGTCTTCGGGCCTGCGGAGGTCGAGTACTGGCTGGTGCACCGGCCCGGTGGCCAAAGGCTGGTGGGCGAGCCCGGGAGACCTGATATCCGCGGAGCTTGGGCCACGGTGTGCCCCGGGAGGTTACTGCCCTCCCCACCCCCGCTTCCCTCCCGTCCCGGTTTCCCCAGAGCAAATACCACGCCCGATGCTGGTAGGAAAGTGTCAAAGGCTTTTCTGCCTTGTTGCAAAGACAAAGGGGCAAAATTAAAGGGAAAGCCAACATTACACCTGTTCTTTGTTTTTTGATGGTTTATTAGACTCCTCTGAGAATCTGAGGGAAGCTATATTGCCCCTCCACCCCGGAAGATGCATCCGATTTACATAGACACAAGTCGGCCCAAGTCATTCCTCAGCTCACTTCCCTACAGTGGCTCCCCTGACCACTCAAAGTAAAAGCCACAGTGCCTAGTGTCTTCAAAGCCCTGTGTCATTTGCCCACCTCCCTCCCCCTTCCTCTCTGAGTTTGTCCCCTACTCTGTGCGCCCAGTCCCACTCTGCTCTAGCCTCACACTTGCTTCCTTGCGGTTCCTGGAAAATGCTAGGCGTGTTCCTGCCTCAGGGCCTTTGCCTCTTCTGTGCTCTCTGCCAGGCCATCTCTTCCTCCAAATAGCGGCCTGGATCACGCCCTGCCCTCCAGGGCTTTATTCAAATCACCTCAGTACGGAGTTTCTGGACCACCCTATTTAAAACTGGAATCTCCATATATACTTTCTGAAATGTTTTCCTCTTTCCCAACCTCATTCCTGTTTCATGTTCTCTGTAGCACTGCATGCACACACACACACACCCCTTATTTATTGTCTGTCTCTTTGAAGGCAAAAAAAAAAATTTTTTTTTGGCTGTGCCAGGCCGTTTGCAGGGATCTTACCCAACCAAGGATCATTGAACCCGTTCCCCCTGCAGTGGAGGCGTGGAGCCCTAACCACTGGACAGCCAGGGAATTCCCAGAATATTTGTTGAGATATAATTTTTGCTCTAGAGTTCCCCACAGGATCAGGCTGTACTCACTTGGCTTCTTCACTTACTTTCCCCCTGTGTATTAGCCAGTTTCTACTGGAAGCAGTTCCTTAACAAATCATATAAATATTATATATACATTTTTTCTTTTTTACAAAACTGGAGCCAGCTTGTGACCACAGAAGAAACACAACGGACCCAGAGAATGGTACAGCTTTTCCATGATGAAATACGTTCAAGAACATCATTTTAACACCTGAATAGTTTCTTCACCAGTCTCCTGGTGATGGGCATCAGATTTATTGCCAATGTTCCCCATTATAAATGTTGATCTGATGAATGTCCTTCCGTTTAAATGTGGTTATGCATTGCAGCTTATTTCCTTAGGAAAGATTCCTAGAGACAGAATTGTGGGTCAAAGGGTGTGAGCATTTTTGAACTCTTGATATATATCACCAAATTGCCCTCCTGAAAGATTGTATCAGTTCCATACACAGAATAGAAGAGTGTCTGTTTTTTCCCCCGAGCTTTACCCTTTGCCCACATTGAGTATTATTTTTAAAGCTCTTACCCATCTCATAGAAGAAAGTCTTGTTCTGATGGCTTGTCTTTGATTACCAGTGGGCTCCCCTTCACTGCTTTGCTCTTCACTCCCACTGGAATGGGAATTTTGCTCTAATTTCCACACATATCACATCATTTGTAGTTAATTTGTTGGGTGTCTCTCTGTCTCATTAGCAAGTACTTGACATAGAACTTATACAATGTATCTTAATGCCTTATCCAAGGTTCCTTTGGTTTCAGGTAGAGAACCATCTCACACTATCTAATTAAGGAAATTTATTAAGGATACAAGAGTGTTGGAAAGCTGTCAACAGCAAAGCCATTCTCTCTCTCTCTCTCTCTCTACATGTCTCCTTCATCTTTCTCATTCTGCCAATCAGCTTTCTCATGCTCATGGTCCCACCTCGGTTTGGTTCCAAACACTCACAGAAATTAATTGGCTCTTTCCAAATTCCAATCCCAAATTCATGACTGGCTCACCTAGGGTCTGAAGTCTGCCCAGGGCCAGTCATGGCGCAGATGCTGTGGTTCTCCTCAAGGCATTCTCCTCTCCTACTCAGGTACCTGGCCAGCTGTTCCAGCAGGTTCTATCCTGGTGCAAACTATCCCTGTGCTGTGGCTTTGTCCAGAGCTGCCCTGCCACCCACTGAGTGGCACCTCAATGGTCTAGTTTTCTCTCTCCCAAGGCCAGGCTAAGATACAGCCTCAAGCCTCAGTCCCACCCCTCCAAGAAGCCCTTTTACAACCACTAATCAAACCCTGGCTCAGGGGAAGCAAGGACTGTCCCCTAGAGAAGAATCTGGGGTAGGTTAACATTTATCTGCCTCGGCAGGCAATCTGGATGGGCAGGTTACAAATCTATGAGATTATTCTCCTTATGGAGTCAGAATTTGGTAGCATAACTCACAAACTCCTGAGCAGGTGCTATGGACCGGCCACTCCTTAATACCGAAGTGCCAGGAACATCAAGTTTGAGGTCTTCTGTCCCATACACCCTTCTGATAATTACTTGCCAGATTTGAATGGCTAGAATTGGGACTTCCCTGGTGGCCCAGTTGTTAAGACTTCATGTTTCCACTGCAGGGGGCGTGGGTTTGATCCCTGGTCGGGGAATTAAGATCCCGCATGCTGCGCTTGACATGGCCAAAAACAAACCAGAAAAAAAGGTAGTCAGTTTTGAATGGCTAGAATTTAGCTGGGCTCCTCTCAAGGACCTTGTTTACAGCTTGGGATGAAGGGAGTTCTCCTGTGTAGTCTTGGGTGAGAGGGACTCCTCCACACACCCACAGATAAACATTCCCTTGGGGAGGCATATACTTTCCTGGGCACAGAGCTTTGGCTAGAAGACTGGATGCTCCACCCTGGCAAGAAATCCCAAGGTTCTGTCAAATGCTTACTGAGTTGTCAACTCCAGGGGCCGACATTCACACTGTAGTCTGTTCCTGAGAGCACTGTCTAAATAAAACGAGAATGGGGCCTTCTGGAGCTGAGCTATCTGGGTCTCAGCCTTCCCAGAAGTGGCAGAAAGGACCCACCTGGAGACCACCCAAATGTCCATCAAAAGATGAATGGATAGGGGAATCTCCTGGCAGTCCAGTGGTTAGGACTCGGTGCTTCCACTGCAGGGGGCCCGGGTTCCATCCCTGGTTAGGGAACTAAGATCTCACAAGCCGAATGGCATGGCCAGAAAAAGAAAAGAGAATGGAATGGATAAAAAACGTCATCTATCCATAGAGTGGAATATTATTCAGCCATAAAAAGGAATGAAATACTGACACAGGCTACAACATGGATGAACCTTGAAAACATTGTGCTAAGTGAGAGAAGCCAGACACCAGACACAAAAGGGCATACATTGTTTCCATTCATATGAAATGTCTAGGATAGGCAAATGTATAGAGACAGAAAGTAGATTAGTGGTTACTTTGGGAAGGGGGAGGTGGGGAGATGGGAAGGTGATAGTTAAAGGGCAGGTTTGTTTGTTTGTTTGTTTTTTGCAGTGATGAAGATATTCTAAAACTGACTGTGACGAAGGATGCATAACTCTGTGAATATACTAAGAACCATCGAGTTGTACATTTTAAACCAGTGAATTGTATGGTGAATTCTCTCAATAAAGCTGTTTTAAAAAGTCTCCGGTGCAGAACGAGTGCCCTCTAGGGGCTCTCAGATGTCCAGAGAGAGTCACAGGCCACTTTTTTTTTTTTTTGAGACTTCTGCTAAATTAAAAATCAGAGAAATGCCTAAAGAGGGTAACACAAAGTACAGAAAATGTTATTTAAATTTTTACTGAAGTATAAAATACATACAGAAAAGTGGAAATATCCTCAGTGTATAGCTTGATAGATTTTTGCAAACTGAGCACACCATTCTTGTCACGACTGACTCTCTGGGACTGTCTCTCTCTTGGGAACAATGCCAAAAGTCTAAATTTGAGTCCCGTCGTATATATGAGGCCACTTTTTTTTTCTTTTGAGAGTTTATTGCAACTTTGGGATATTAGTGGTAAACCATATGGTTTTAAAAAACAATATGTGGCTGCACTTAAATTCACATAAAAATAGCATTTTAAAAACCATAATGAAATTTAATCCTTTTACACAGGTTAACAAAATGTATTACAAGAAAAACTAAACATTGGGTTTAACAAAAGCAATATTTTTAAAGTGGAACAATGAAAATATTTTTTCCAATGTTTTACAAATGGTCACCTCTGGGTCCATTTACCACACTAGGGGATAAAAGTTGTTCAAATACAGCTGTGCTCAACTGAGCCACTTACCTGCAGCACAGTAGTACTAGAAATCAATCCTAAGGTCAAGATGTAAGACCATAAGAGACTAGATCCTAAACGTTTTACAGCCTCCTCAGTAAGAGGTGCTTTTCCTTCCCCAAACAGAATGAGGTCACTTCTGAGTGACTCTATGGGACCCCTCTTTTCCTCTCCTTTCTCTCCTTCTTTCTTAATCTCTAGGGTTATGCCATCAAAGAATTTTTTAAAAATAAAAATTCAATTCCTCAGTTGTACTAGCCACGTTCCAAGTATCCAGTAGGCACTTGTGGCAACTGGCTATCCTAGGGGACAGCGCAGATACAGAACATTTCCTTTACCATAGAAAGTTCTATTGGACAGTGCTGCTTTCAGGGATGAGCTCTGATCTCATTTTATCCCTTCCTTGCAAGGTTTCCTTTCACTGCCCACAGCTCCCCATCCTTTTTTTTTTTTAAGTTGGTCAAGGAAATGCTCTGTCAGAACCTAACATAATGTCTACCGGGATAAGCCAGTGGAAATTACGGTGTTTGAAAATAGTTGTTAGGCAAAGAAATACAGCTAATAAATCATCCCAAGGAAATATGCACAACCTCACCAGCAATTAAAGAAATGAAAGTTAAAATAACCCTGCCATGCATTACATACTGTCTAGACTAGAAAAATGTGTAAAAATGATGGACTGTGATATTGCCAACACTGTGGGGAAAAACGCACCATTACCTACCACTAGCCATCCTGGCAATTAGTTAAATCCTCCTGAAGAACCATCTGGAACCATGTTATAGAAACTATAAAGCTATTTTCTGACTAATTCCACTTAACGACTACTGACTACTATATATTTAATAGATAGCTGGTATGAGGTACAGTACTTGGTACTTTACAGAGTTTTAAAAAAAATGTACGCGTGTTTTCACAACAATTCTATGAGGTAGGTAGGTAGCTTTACCTTCATTTAAAAAATCTGCAAACTCTTAGGTTCACAAAAGTTAAGGAAGATACCCAGAATAAAAGAGCAAAATAAGTGGCTGGGCCAGGATTCAATCTTAGACTTTTTGACCTAGGAAGACCTGCTCAGAACACCACATTGCCTCCCATTTCAGAGAATTGCCTCCAAGGGAATGGTACAATTAGGGCGGGGAAATAAATTTACGCAAAAATATATATATTAAAGTAATTATTACACTGTTACAAAGGAAAAAATTGGAAAATGCACACAGAAGACAATGTAAGCTGGTCCCGGCACACAGAAGGCTCTCAAAAAATTCTTTTTAAAAAAGCAATTCGGTGAAAAAGGTCTCTGGCCCTTTAAAAGCCAGAGGCGGGTAAAACAGAGAGAAAGGAGGCGGGTTAAAGAGCTGACGCGAGAAGCTGCTTGCCTTATTTAAATGAGCGTGCGTAAAGGCTTGCCCTTGTTCCTCGCCACGTTCCTCACTCAGTGCGCGTGCGCTGCCTTAACCCTGAGGCGGCTCTCGGCTCCTCCTGCCTATTTAGGTGGGCGGAGACAGTCGCGTGAGTTCCGTGGACCTGCCTTCTCCCGCCCAATTAACCAGCCCCGCCCCCCTCTTGCACATGCGCGTACTTCGGCACTAGACCAGGAGGTCCGTGAATGGCTCCAGGAGTTGCGCCTGCGCTGTGGACGCCTCTGCCGGAAGTGGGCGGGATCGTGTTCCAAAACCGAAAGGGCGGAGGGAGAAAGCGCGGCAAGTGTGGCTGAATGGAAAGCTGAATTTCGGGACCGCCCAAATACCCAGCTGCGGAATTACGGAACCTAGAAATGTAAGGCCAGAATGTGATCACTGGAACTTAATTTTCGATTTTAGAAAGGTTTTACAAGATTATTCTTTTTCACATGTGTGTTAAATAAAGGTTTTAGGGAGAAAGAATTTTCCCTGTTTTCTTTTTCCCCATGACTTTTTTTTTTTTTTTTCTCTCTCCGCCGCACCGCGGGGCTTGTGGGATCTTAGTTCCCCCACTAGGGATGGAACCTGGGTCCCCTGCGGTGGAAGCGCAGACTCCTAATCACTGGACCGCCAGGGAAGTCCCCCCATGAATTCTTATATTCTAAAAGACTTCAGGACTCAATAAGGACACATTTGGGTGCCTATGTGCCAGGTTGAAAACAAGTATTATTTAAAAAAAAAAAAAATAGAGTACACCTCGCCCACATCAAAGTAGGTCCTAGTCAGGATTCCCAGTCAGGAAATCATTAGGAAGAGATGTTGAATAAGAGCCAGAAAAGAAACAAGTCTGCATAGAGGTAAGTGTGATTTTGTGACGCAAAAGTTAGAAATGTTTTGGAAGTCCCCTGTGTCAGTTCATAAACTTGATTCCTTGTGGAAAACGTGTTATATTTTTTATATGTACGTTGTGCTGGATACTGGAGATTCAAAGATGAATATAATCCAGCCCCTGCCCTTGACGAGTTCACACTCAGAAAGGAAGGACAGCAGGGTTCAGGGATACGAATACCCCGGGGAAGGTCCTGGAGGTAAGCATGATAGTGTAGTGACTCCGGCCACTGTCTTGACCAAAGTGGAAGGATGGCCTCACACAACATGGGAGATCGTGTTGAACGCCCTATGAACAGAGTGGGGTAGACTGGGAGTGAGGATGTCCAGATGCCAGGCTGAGGAAGGTTGGCTCCAAATCCAGTGGCCAGGAACCACTGTGTTTTCTTGAACTTGCCCTGCTGGCAGGGAATGAGGCAGAAGGTGACTTTTTGACCACAGTGATTGGTTGAACAGGGAGAAGTTGGGAAAACTCTAACAAAGTCTCAACCTGGCAGGCAGTAAAACCTCCCAAACTGCCAAGTTATGAATTCTAATTTAGGATGCAAACCATGAAAAGGAAAGGAAAGGTGATTCTTGGGTATCCTTAGGAAGTTGCTCAGACACTTACTGGGCTTTTCTCGTTTGGGTAGACACCTTCTCTTTAAACTGTTTTCTCCGTGAGACATAGCATCTTAGAAGGGTCCCAAGCCAAGAATGGACCTGCCGTGAAAGGAATGAACTGTTTCATAGGTACCTCATAAAGAACAGAAAAATAATGAAAATGGCAAACAAGGAAACCCTTAAATGGACTCAAAATACACCAGTTAGTACAACCCTCCTCACAGGGGAGTCACACAGGGCCTCTTGCTCAGAAGTGCCTTGTGCTTGGCTTAATGTTCTGCTGTCACTGTTTTGAAATTCTTAATAATTTTTATTTATTTTATTTATTTATTTATTATTTTTGGCTGCATTGGATTTTCGTTTTTGCGCGCCGGCTTTCTCTAGTTGCGGCGAGCGGGGGCTGCTCCTCGTTGCGGTGCACGGGCTTCCCACTGCGGTGGCTTTCTTGTTGCAGAGCACGGGCTCTAGGCGCTCAGGCTTCAGTAATTGTGGCATGCGGGCTCAGTAGTTGTGGCTTGCGGGCTCTAGAGCTCAGGCCCAGTAGTTGTGGCGCACGGGCTTAGTTGCTCCGCTGCATGTGGGATCTTCCCAGCCCAGGGCTCGAACCCATGTCCCCTGCATTGGCAGGCGGATTCTTAACCACTGCACCACCAGGGAAGGCCCTACGTTATTTTTTAAACTTAATACTTTAGTTGTTTTCTGCTTAAAAGTAATTCATGCTCAAATGATTATCCCCCACATCAGGATAGTGGTTACCTTAGGGGAAGGGAGGGAGAAGGTTAGGATCAGGGAAGAGGGGTCTGGGGTTATCTAAGGTGATGGCAATGTCTTCTTTTTGTTGTTGTTGTTGGCAATGTCTTATTCTTGACCTGGGTCTTAGTCACACAGATTCTCTTTATGATTACTATTTAAACTGTACATATACAATTTATGCATGTTTCTGTATACATTATATGTCACCATAAAAAGGTAATAGTCTCATTGTTGAAAACGTCGAAAGCAAATTTTTTTTTTTAACTAAAGATGAAGAATGTTGACATATTTCCACCACCCCAGCTCTGTGAGTAATAGTTTTTCAGGTGAAAGAAAAAAGGCTATTTGTGAATAAATCTTTTGTTGATTTTTGCCTTTTGTTGGAAGAAAAAGAAATTCTGTGAAGTTGCCAGCAGGTGGCGCAATTAAATAAGATTTAGTCTTTCAGGCTCAAAAGCAAACCAAACCAAAACCAAAAAGCAGCCAACACTTCCCCTGGTGACTGGAAAACATTTTGGTGAATTTCCCACTACCTACAATCTTCCTCCAATATCCACCATTATACAAAAGAACCTGGTAAATATGGCTTCATTAGGGAACTGTCAGACCTAATTCTTCAAATGCATCGAAGACACTGGATGTTTTCTCCCTGTTGCTTGATAGAGGGCCTCCAAAATAACAGGGCTGGCTGGGACCCAGGATATAGGGCTTTTTGTGTCTGCAACAAATGAGGACAGCAAAGATGTCTAATAATAAATACATTCCTCTAATTTTCTTAGATGGCTTTTGAGACGAATTAGGAAGTGTTCAGTTTCTAAATCTTTATCAAGCACTTCCTTCCACTCACATCTCTTTGATAACAGCCACTGGAGGTTGGGTAAGTTTTCACATAAGAAAAAAAGACGTTTTAATCTGGACACCAAGCCAAAGAAAGAGATCAACGTGCTTATCCTTCTCATTAAGATACACTTATTTGGGGGACTTCCCTGGTGGTCTAGTGGTTAAGATGCCGCGCTCCCAATGCAGGGGGCCGGGGTTCAATCCCTGGTCAGGGAACTAGATCCCGCACGCCGCAACTAAGACCTGGTGCAGCCAAATAAATAAATAAATAATTTTAAAAATAAAAGATTTATTTGGGGCAACGTTGGCCTCAGGACTGGGGACAGGATGGTGGTGGCCATGGGAGATTGGTTACATATGAGGAGGAATGATCAGATAAGTAAATATATTAAGGATGACAGGAGCCAGGTTTCCCACTGCTGGAGAGGGGAATAGTGAATCTGGAAAGGGACAAACTAGAATGAACTCTGTGGATTGGAATTGGATATTGGTGTGAAGTCATGGTTTTCAATATTTATAAATAGAGTTATAAATAGAGGTGTAAATGTGTACATATATACATGCATAATATATAAATACAGTCCCTAGATCTGTCCTCAGAGAGAAGAGAATAGTGACATCCCGTAGTGATGAACACACACATCTAATACCCAGAACTTGGTTTCTAGGGAATTTCCTGGTGGTCCAGTGGGTAGGACTCCACGCTTTCACTGCCAAGGGCCTGGGTTCAATCCCTGGTCAGGGAACTAAGATCCTGCATGGCTCAGCCAAAAACAAAAAACAAAACAAAACAAACTTGGTGGGACTTCCCCTGGTGGTCCAGCAGTTAAGACTCTGCGCTCCCATTGCAGGGGGCCTAGGTTTGATCCCTGGTCAGGGACCTAGATCCCGCATGCCACAACTAAGACCTGGCGCAGCCAAATAAATAAATATATTAATTAAAAAAACCAACTTGGTTTCTAAATGCCATTCTCCACTGGAAGGAACCAGGAATGCTTACCTGGTTCGAGCCCCGGTCTGGGAAGATCAGGAGTAATGTATCAGTGTTAATTTCTTGATTTTGATGATTGTACTTTGGTTGATTAGGAGAATGTTCTTTATTGTGGGAAATGCCCACTAAAGTATTCAGGAGTGATGGGGTGAACTGGATGAGCAATCTACGCTGAATGGGTTTGAAAAATAAGTTATTTGTACTGTACTTGCAACTTTCCTTTAAGTTTGAGATTTTCTGGATAAGTTAAAAAGTATATATATATAAATCAACACACAGAATGGGAAAAATAGGGACTTCCCTGGTGGTGCAGTGGTTAAGAATCCGCCTGCCAATGCAGGGGACACGGGTTCAATCCCTGGTCCGGGAAGATCCCACATGCCACGGAGCAACTAAGCCCGTGCACCACAGCTACTGAGCCTGCACTCTAGAGACCACGAGCCACAACTACTGAGCCCATGTGCCACAACTATTGAAGCCTGCGCGCCTAGAGCCCAAGCTCTGCAACAAGAGAAGCTGCTGCAGTGAGAAGCCTGTGCACCGCAATGAAGAGTAGCCCCCGCTCACTGCAACTAGAGAAAGCCCGCGTGCAGCAACAAAGACCCAGCGCAGCCAAAAATAAATAAAATTTAAAAAAAAAACAAAAAAAAAGTACCCCAGGACTTCCCTGCTGGTCCAGTGAGTGGTTAAGACTCTGCACTCCCAATGCAGGGGGCCCGGGTCTGATCCCTGGTCAGGAAACTAGATCCCACATGCCGCAACTAAGACCCAGCGCGGCCAAATAAATAAATATTTAAAAAGGAAAAAAAAAAAGACTCTGTGCTTCCACTGCAGGGGGCACGGGTTTGATCCCTGGTTGGGGAACTAAAATCCCACATGCTATACGGCACAGCCAAAAAAAAAAGTATCCCAAAATAAAATGTTTGTTTTTTTAAAACCCAAATATATAACGTTAGTGCTTTCTGGTGCTTACATATCAGGCACTTTACCTATATCATCTCATTTAGTCCTCACAACAATCCTACAGAGCAACCCCCAATTTACAGAGAAGGCGAATTATGTACTCAGGGTCACACATCTGGCAAGTGGCATTGCTGGGATTTGAACTCAGGTCTGTCGACTAGTAAATCACACAGCCCCAGCCAGCCAGGACTTTACAGTCCCAGGTAGGCCCAGTAATGCAAATAACTGAATAAGGACATAAAGGACATTTTGATACCTGGAGAGTAAATATTAAACAAATAAATTTTAATAGATAATACTGTTTACATTATAAACCTGTGAACAGAAAGATAGGGGTTTAAAATTTCTATCAAACACCTGAACAACATTTCAGGAAAAAAGATTATCGGGGGGGGGGGGTGGTGTGATGAATTGGGAGATTGGGATTGACATATATACACTAATATGTATAAAATGGATAACTAATAAGAACCTGCTGTATAAAAAATAAAATAAAATTCAAAAATGCAAAAAAAAACAACTGGGTTTAATCTACTGTGTTCAGACTACTTTTAAAACCCTTTTGCCTCTACGTTTTCCCTCTATCAAAACTGCTCTATTTAGTGCCACCAATAAATTTTTGTTGGTTTGTTTTCTTTTAAAAATTACTTTAAATTTTAACAGAAAAAAGAAAATTCCATCAGTTTATATGATGGACTATTTTTTTTTTCACTTGCCCCAATATTATTTATTGGAAGAGAAATTCTTTCAATTCCCTTCTTTCCTTCTTCCCTCCCACCATATGCTGGACTATTTCTGTTATACTAAATTCACCCAATCTCTTTCAGGGTACACGAATGATCATATAACTTTAATCAGTGTATATACATTATTTGGAGCTCTACTTTTTTACTTAACATGCTTTAATGTACCTGTTTAAAGGTATCCATTTAGTTCCCATAATGATTTTTAACAGCCATATAGCATTACATGAAATAGACAGGTTATACCTTTTTTTTTTTTTCTGTTTTTTAATTTTTTGGCTGCACCTCGTACCGTGCGGGGTCTTAGTTCCCCAACCAGGGATTGAACCCGGGCCACCGCAGTGAAAGCGCTGAGTCCTAACCACTGGACCGCCAGGGAATTCCCAAGACAGACTACAGCTTACTTAACTGTTTCCCTCTTGTGGGGCACTTGGGATGCTTCCAGTGTGTGGCTGACCTGAAAAATGCTGCTATAACCATCTTTGCACAAATTGCTTTTTACAATCTTGGGGACTTTTTTTTTGGGAGGGGGGACTATTTTGAGCAAGGGCGTTTGTGGGAAGCAGACGAAGGAAAAGTCCCTGGAATTTTCACTTCTCCCTGGGCAGCTGCTCTTATTTTAGAATAGGCTCTTGGCATCCTGCAGTGCATAAGTAACACAGCTACCAGTAGCTGGATGAGCTGGGGAAAGTTCTTTCACCTCTCTGTACCTTGGACTCTTGCTATTTCAAGTGTGGTCCTTGGACCAGTAGTATTGGCTGGGAGCCTGTAGAATTACAGAATCTCGGGTCCTTCCTAGAACCTACTGAATCCCAATCTGCATTTTAACAAGATCTCCAGGAGGTGGCTTAAAGCACACTGAAAGCTGGAGAAACCATGCCTTAGAGTACTTACCTGTCGAATAGGGATAATAAAGGTCCTTCCTCATAAGGTCGTCGTGCATTATATATAATGTATTAATACATATACATAAAGTGCATAGAAGAACACCAAGCACATAGTAGGTGCTCTGTGTTCCTTTTTTCTTTGGCCACGCCACGAGGCTTGTGGGATCTTAGTTCCCAGACCAGGGATTGAACCCTAGCCCTGGGCAGTGAAAGCACCAAATCTTAACTACTGGACCACCAGGGAATTCCCATTTGCTACTTTTATGACTCTCCCCAGCTGACTGAGCAAATTCTACGGCTGGTAGGTCCCTAAGTAGAGTGCCTTAAAATAAGCAAATAGGAGAGATTTCCCCCTGGTGGTGTGGGGAGGGGGTGGGGGAGGAATCTTGCAACACACATTCTCACCTATCATGGTCAGAATCCCTAAGAAGAGGCAGATCCAGCCCCAGGAAGCTGATGAGTGAGTCTGAAAGCTCTTTGGGCAGAAACCGGGACAGGGTGGCAGCCAGGTAAGATCTGATACTTCTGGCAGCTAAGCAGCTACACTGATGGGGGTGGCCAGCCCGTGCCATCTACAGAAAGGCTTGTGAATAATGCACATAAAGTCCTGACCCCACAGAGAACGGTCCCTAAGATTTGCAACCTGACCGCTGGCCAGCTTGCAGAGAAGGTACATCTGCCTAGCTCTCCCTGGGGGGGCAAGGCCAGCCTCTTCAGCCCAGGATTGAGCGGCTGCAAGCATAGGCAAAGGGGGATCATCTTCCCAAATCCTCTGCTTGGTGACATTTAATTCATCCTTCAAGGCCCTGGATTTCCTTTTTGATTCTACTAACCCCAATTAAAAACTATTTTCTGCTTTTTCATCAAGTGAGTGATTTATCTGGTTTTGCAAGCTTCATGACACATTGTATCAGGAGTCTCAAGCTCAGCTGTCTCCAGCCTACATGAAGTAGGCTGGGGCAGTACAACTGAGCCTGGAGGGGACTGTGGCAGCTGGCGAGCCTCCTGTGAAGGGGACATGTGTTCCTCTGGTCCAGCCCATTGCCGAGCACGAACATGAGCCCAGTGTGGCCAGGTCTTTCCACTTTTCAAGAGAAAGTAAAAGTCTGGATTTTTATATGAAACTGTCATCTTTTTCTTAATTAAAAAAATTTATATTTAAAAACTTAATTTAAAAACTTCTGTTTATAATCCAGCCAAACTGGAAACATCCCAAAGTTCCCTCAACTGGTGAACGGATAAACAAATGGATCCATCCATACAATGAAATACACTCAGCAAAGGAAAAAGCAATGAATTACGGAAACATACAATAATCATCTGAATCTCAACTGCATCATGCTGACTTCTGCTGGCCAAGATGCAGTAATATGGACGAGATTTACTTTCTCACCTGAAACAACAAAAAAATGGAGAAAATAAATATGAAATGATGTGTTTTTTCAAGACACTGGACATCAGTCAGTGGAGGACGGTGATCCCTGAGACACAGGAGACAAGTGGGGTTAGCCCTGTGATTGCCCAGCTTATTTTCTTTTTTTTTGGCTGCACCATGCATTATGTGGGATCCTAGTTCCCCAACCAGGAATCGAACCCGCACCCCCTGCATTGGAAGCATGGAGTCTTAACCACTGGACTGCCAGGGAAGTCCCCCAGCTAATTGTCTTGAGAGAGTTTCCAGGCCATGGTACAGGGCAGGGGGACCCCAGGTGGAGCCTGGCAGACCCCCTGAGTTGAGAGGACAGAGCTGAGGGTCCAGGGAAACCAAGGAGGTTAGAATTCTAGAGAGGAGACAGCTGCACATGGAGAATCCAGAGGTCTGCAAAGAGTCCCCTCTAGGATCAGCTGAGCCCTGGTCAACCTGCCCTTGCAAGTACAACTACCGGAGGCCAGGAAAAGAGCTACCTGAAATGACTAGAGGTAAGAGTGTGTGGCACCTACACAGGCCCAGGAATACAGTCTGCTCCTGCACCAGCCAGACTGGAAAACTTCATGATTCGTGGGCACTGGTCTTACCTCAGTAGTGGAGAAAAATTAGCTCCAGACTGAGCACTCTTTTGATCCCAGGTAAATGTTAAAAGCAAGATTCAGGGCTTCCCTGGTGGCGCAATGGTTAAGAATCCGCCTGCCAATGCAGGGGACACAGGTTCGAGCCCTGATCCGGGAAGTTCCCACGTGCCGCGGAGCAACGAAGCCCGTGCGCCACAACTACTGAGCCTGCGTGCCTAGAGCCCATGCTCTGCAACAAGAAAAGCCACTGCAGTGAGAAGCCCGCGCACCGCAACGAAGAGTAGCCCCCGCTCACCACAACTAGAGAAAGCCTGTGCGCAGCAACGAAGACCCAACGCAGCCAAAAAAAAAGCAAGATTCAAAACGATCAAATGGTTTCCAAATAACCACATCCAATATAAAGCTCAAGAATATTTTTTAGAACTACTAAAATACAAAAGGAGGAGGAGGGGGAGGAGGAGAAGGAGAAAAAGGGAGGTGGAAGAAGGCAATAAGGTAGACTTCACAACATCTGACATCCAGTCAACAATAACCAGGCTTGCAAACAAATCCTGTTTCACCCTTTTTGAGAGGTGTTGTTATGGGTTAAATTGTCTCCCAAAAAGATATGTTGAAGCCCCAACCCCCAGAGATGAGAATCATAAATCAAAGTTGGTCATTAATTAGCTGGGAATCTTGAGTAAGTCACGCTCTTTTTCACACCTCAAATAAGAACTGCAAATATTTCTCCGTGTGCTCTTGTGCATTTTCCCCATTCAGAGTTCTCAGAGGGGTCTATGAACCCCAAAAGTTGAGAACCTCTGCAGTAGATGATCTTTAATGTTTATTCCTTCAACAAATATTTATTGAGGGCCTACTGTGTGCTTTAGGGATCCAATGATGACCAAAACAGAGACAAGATCCCTAAGATCTCATGTAGATTATATTATATACCCATGGAGGGAAACATGCAACCAACATGGAGACAAACACTTTCATATAATGGTAAGTTGTATGAAGGAAATAAAGCAGGTGAAATATAAGTGACTCGGAGGAGGCAAGACCCTTTGGGTGTTCAGGAACAGTTTTTTTTTTTTAGAGGTGTTGTTCCAGGTTCAATTTTGTCCCACAGAAAGATATGTTGAAGTTCTAATACTCACTCCCTCAGAATGTGACCTTATTTGGAACTAGGTTTTTGCAGATGTAATTAGTTAAACGGAGATGAGTTCATGCTGGAGTAGGGTGGGCCCTTAATCCAAGGAGACTGGTGTCCTTATAAGAGGAGAGGACACACAGAGACAAGCACGTAGGGAAAGAGGCCATGTAAAACAGAGGCAGAGATTGGAGGGGTGCAGCAAGCCAAAGAATGCTGAGGGTTGACCACCACCACCATAAGCTATGAAGAAGCAAGAGAAGATTCTACTCAGAGTCTCAGAGGGAGTACGATCTTGCTGACTCCTTGATTTCTCACTTCTAGCCTCCAGAACTGTGAGAGAATACATTTCTGTTGTTCAAGCCACCCAGTTTGTGGTACTTAACCCAGTTTGTAATTAGGGCAGCCCTAGGAAACTAATACAGGTGTCATTTGAACTAAGGCTAGAATGATGAGAAAAAGGCAACCATATGAAGATTTAGAGGGAAGAATATTCCATGCAAGGGCAGGAAGAAAAAACAAACAAAAACCGTGGCTGGAGAGTACTTATCGAGAGGGATGAGATAGGAGATGTGACTCGAAAACTAGGCAGGGATAGATCTTGCAGGACCACGCCCGGGAGGTGAGGGAATTTGGATTCAATTAGCATTAAGGTGGTTGTGTCATTTGAGCGACAGAAACAGCTGTCAAGAGAGTCACCTAGAGTCTTAGAAGGCAGGATCTAGGATGTATTGGCTGAAGTAAATAATGACAATGTGAGATGACAGGGCGCTCTCTGCGCTTCCCCGCCCTGCCCGGCGACCTTGCTGGATGGTGAACGTCAGTTCTGGCATTTCAGGCCGTCGTTGGCTTTGGCTCAGTTAAGGCAATGCTCCCTCCCCGCAATCTCCCTTCTACCTCCCGACCCCAGACACCCCCAATACACACAATCTGAGTAAAATAAGCTCTACAAATGCGGTTTGCGGACAAGTTCCCCACCCAAATTAGGCGAGAGAGATTCTGGAGGCGCAGAAGCATTCCCAAGGTGGGGGCAGCAAGAGACCCTACCAAGTCCTGCAAAGCTTCAGCAATCCCCCGGCAGGCGCCCGGCGCGCGGGGGCGGAGCCGGGGCGGAGCGTGCGCATGCGCAGGGCCTGACTCCCGGCGAGGGGTGGGGCGGGCACCAGGGCCGGGGCTGTGACGTCAGGTGCGCGCGTGGCTCCCGCTGCGCAGGAACAGCTGGTGCCTCGGAAGGCGGCCGGCGAGCGGACAGGCGTGGGGTGCTGGTGGCCGGCCGCGCCACGCTGCAGGAGCAACCGCCGCCGCCTCGCACCACTGCACCATGGCCAGCCAACTGGAGCGTTGTGAGCGCGAGTGGCACGAGCTGGAGGGAGAATTCCAGGAACTGCAGGTAGGACCGGGCCACCTAGTCCTGAAACTCTGCTACCTGATGTGCAGGGTATTCCCCTTCCTGCTTGCCCAGCCCGGGCGGTAGGAACCATTAGGGCCCAGAGGTTGCCCCTGGCTAGGCCCTGGGGGCTGGTGGTTCGCGCGGGCCAGCCCCGTCCCATCTCCCAGTATTTCAGTTCTTCATCCCCTTGGGGCGCCGAGTCGAAGCTCCCCATTTCCCCCGCCCTCGCGCCGGCTCTTTGCTCCGCGCACCTCCTTCGCTGCAGAAAGTTGGTCTGTGGCGTCTGAGGGGAAGTTCCAGGCGTGTCCCTGTGGGGGAGGCCGGAGGGGACAGGTATGTTTGGGGACTCAAAGAGAAAGCCCAGCGCCCGCCTCCTCAGGGGTCTCCCGGACCCCGCCGCCGCCCTCCAGCTTTCGGCAGCGCCACTCCTCCTTTGCTCTGGCGGGCCAGCCCTGTCCTCTGCGCTCCAGAGAGACGTGCTTGGGAGCCGTTCACCTTGAACCCGTAGACTTTGCTTAGCGGTTAGAGACCCCTGTTCTCAGTCTTTGGGGCTCCTCTGTCTGTGCCCGCCTCTCCGACGCTGCTGCAGGCCGAGTTTGGCGTTGTGGATGACATCTGTCACTTGTGACAGCTGGGCTGCCTCCTTTAGTGATAGACGCTGCTCCCAGCCCTCACCCGTTTGGCCCAGAGCCTTACACTGGGTGGGGTGAGGGCGGGTGTAAGAGGCCCCTCGAGAGAAGGGCATTGCCGCTGCGCGGGCCTGGCAGGGAGAGTTGTTTCTGACAGGAGGTTCGCACAGGCCTCAGCTACCTACCTTGGTGACTAAAGACGCCTCAGGAAACCTTAGTGTTGGCCAGGAGGGATGCCTGGACCATTTTTGGAGATGAGGCTGTCCCCTCCCGAGCTACCGGCTTGTGTCTGTTTTCTCCAGAGTTGGGCTCTGTTTGCCTTAAATCACATGGAACACCCCAGCCCGCTCCTTCCTGTGCTCAGCTGGAGCAATGACATTTTCTCTGTCCATGTAGCTCTTGTCTGCAGTTTGGTTGGCCTCTTACTGTGTCCAGAGGAGGGGAGGGGAGATTGGCAAGGGTGTCTGTGATGGGTCTTTCTAGATATGATGTCGTAGGTCCAGATGAATAGAGAGAGGGTTGCTGGAGAGACTGAGCAGGAAGGCGGGTGCTTTTTGAGGCACGAGCACAGAGTAAGGTTCCAGAACCAGAAGGGTACTTTTTCTTGGCCTGTCCAGCATGTGTGGGTTTGTGCCCTTTCCTTCAGGCCCAGGGCTTAGGGCCCACTCAGTTCCCAGGGGACCCTTCTGGCTCCACTGCCATCGAGAAGACTCAGCTATTTCTTAACGCTTTGTCCTGCTAGGCTCTCAGGTCATGTCCAGCTGTGGAGCCATGGAGGGTATTAGGGTCGGGAGTGGGAGGAGAGTTTTGCTGTGTGGAGCTTTTGTTGTTCATAATTCCTTTCCCTGGCCCTGCTTTAGACTAGGAGGAGGAGGAGTCTTAACACTTCAGAGCTGTGCAATTAATGCAATTAACAGCAATTAGATAGCTAGTCTTGGCAGGAGGAGGCTGTAAAGGAGACGTTTGATTTGTTGTTATGTTATTACTTGGTGTCTCTGGGGCTCAGGTGTGTGAGGGACAGAGAGGAATTGGGAATTAACCCTGGATTTTGTCCCCTGGTGCACAGCAAGGGTTGTAGAAAGGCTGACCGGGTGGAAACCGTGATGTCCCTTGCTCACGTCTTCGGCAGTGGGGGAACTGGACTGGACTAGGTCTGACTTCTCACCGCCCCCCCCAACCCCCATAATAAATGTGAGAGCTCTGAACTCCTGAGATGAAAGTCTCTGGAAATACGCATATAATAAGTAGGGTATATGTTGTCATTATGTATGTGTTGGGTGGACTTTCAGATATGAGACATTTGTTGGGGAACAGGGAGGTCACAACAGGTGGGCAGGTGGGTGAGGTTAACAATAGGAAGGGTCTTTTTTTTTCCATCAGAAAATTCCACCCTATCTTAATTTGCCTATATCTGCCTCAGAATCTGAGATTTGTGGGTTTCATGTTCATATCTCTCTGATTCTGTCTTTCTTGGGATGATGTATAATATCTCTGTGTTTTACCTCTTCTTCCCTTTTTCCAGTGAAGGGAGGAAAGAGGAAATCTAATTTCAGATCCTAGGGGATTTGAAAGGTATTTGGAATTCCTCCCCACCCCTAAAAAGTCCTAATCTCTGGGACTTTCTAGAGGAAAGGATCTGTTTTCTTTTGCCTGTGATTTGCATCTGCCAGGGCCTCTCTGGACTCAGGGGCAAGGTCGAGTCACCGCGAGGACTTTGGTTTTGCCTGGTTGCGGTTTCGGCCGTGCCGGTGAATTGCGCATCAGTCTGAGACCAGTGCGTGTTTGGCCCTGTGGCCTGTGGTGTGACCACAGAAGGTCACTTACAGATGTGGTGGCAGGTGATTTAATGAGCATTTCCTGTCTTGCCTCTCTGGAAACCTGACCTCGTCCCTCTGCACCCAGGAAGGAGGTGGCCCGAAGAGGCCTTTCCCTAACCCTGACCTCACAGAAATGCAGGGGCCTGGTAGGCCATTGTAAGATTTTTGGCTTTTGTTACCAATGAACCGGGCATCCCTCTGGCTGCTGTGTATAGAATAGACATGAGGCGGACAGGGTGGAAGCAGGAAGATAAGTATTATTTTATTAAAACCCTATTAAAAAAAAAACCCCCAAAAAACCCCTGTGAAATAGATCCTGTTATACCCATCTTACAGAGTGAAAAATATACCCCAAATCACACGGCTTATGAGTACTGGATTCAGGATTCAAACCCAGGCGTTGAACATCAGAGTCTATACTCTATTTTTTTTTTTTTTTAATTTTTATCAGAGTACAGCTGATTTACAATGTTGTGTTAGTTTCAGGTGTACAGCAAAGTGAATCAGTTATACATATATGTATATCCACTCTTTTTTTTTTTTTTTTAAGATTCCTTTCCCATATAGGCTGTTACAGAGTATTGAGTAGAGTTCCCTGTGCTATATAGCAGGTTCTTATTAGTTATCTATTTTATATATAGTAGTGTGTATATGTCAGTCCCAGTCTCCCAATTTATCCCTCCCCCCCCATCCCCTGGTAACCGTAAGTTTGTTTTCTATATCTGTGACAGAGTCTGTATACTCTTAACCACTACCCAAGGCAGGTCTGTGCCCTGGGTACTCTTTTGTTTCTCTCCCATCTTGCATTGCCTTCTGGGCCTCTTTCCCTAGAAGTGGATTGTACGGAAAGAACTCCAGACAGGGAGTCAGGATTCCTAGGTTCAGGCCTGAACTCTGCCACTGTCTAGCATCTGACCTTTAGCAAGCCGCCTCTCTGAGCTTTTCTTTATCTAGAAAACAAAGCCTGACAATAATAGCAGCAACGATAAGAGCTGACTGTATGATACATGGATTATTCCATTTAATCTGAACGACAGCCTGGCTTTATAGATGAGAGTGAGGCTAAGAGATGTTAAGTAACTTGAAACTCGAGGAGCCAGAATTTGAACCCAGGCCTGCTGTATTCATCAGATACTTTTTGGGTTCCTAACACAGTGGGCTCCAACAGTATCCTGAGACCCTTGGCTCTAGAAGGAAACTTTTGGACTTGTGGGAGCTCATTTCATTTGTACGGTGCTTTAACATGATGTGTTAGTAAGGATTCTTAGTAGTAAGTGGCAGAAACCCAGTTGAACCAGCTTTAAGCCAAAAAACAAACAAAAAAAATGTTTGATTGGCTCATGTAGTGGGAAGTCCAGTGGGAAATGGCTTCAGGCAAGGCTGGATCCAGGTGCTTCAATGATGTCTATATGTGTGAGTATGTGTATGTTTCCTCTATGTCAGCTTCATTCTCAACAGTCTCTCCCATGTTGTGGCAAAGATGAGCATTGGCAGCCTCAGGCTGATACCTACCAGTTCAGCAAACCTCAGAACAGAGCATCTTCTCTCCTGTAATTCTAGCAGGAGTCCCAGGGCTAACTCTCGTTGGCCCGACTTGGGTCATGTGATTATCCCTTACTTAACCAGACCCTGTGGCACTAATTGGCTGGGTCTTGGTTAACATGTCTCCCCTGGAGCCCAGGACTGGGATAAGTGCTGTTCAAACCACATGAAATAAGAGTGGTGGAGGGGTGGTCCCATGAAGGAAAATCAAAATACTGGTAGTAAAAAAAAAAACAAACAGAGAAGGATGCTGGACAGGTATCTTTTTAGGGGTAATAGAAACAGTCTAAATCTGTGCCTCACAAACTGTGTTAAGGCACCTCCAAGGAGCTGCAGCAAGCTCACAGGAGCACTGTGGGATAATTTAAATTTTCAAGGGAAACACAATATCTGTCATTAAAAAGAATGTTTCACACATCTTTTTAATGATGTCGTATCTTTGTGAAGTTGGGTTTTTGGGGCTGATTAAAATCAAATACTATGTGAAAATCAATTTAGAACAAGAAATGAGGATGACAGTGTCCAATCTATTCGCAAGGTTTGAGAATTTGTGCAGAGCCCGACAGGCACACACATCCGTAAATAATTTTGGTTACTTCTGAATGAAATAAAAATACTTTTTTCAATTTCTGTGTATTCTTTTTTTCCCAAGAGGCTACTAAGTTGGTAGGACATAAATACTTTTCAATTATTTGGCTTAAGGACTCTGTGAAAAGTTTACTGAGACACTAAGGGTGTGGTGAACCAACAAAGTTTGGGAACCTTTGTTTTATGTCATGATTGTGGTGGTGGTTACACAACTATATGTATTTGCCAAAATTCATTATGTACCCCTGAAAATTGGTGAATTCATATGTAAATTCTACCTGTAAAGCTGATTTTAAAAAACCAGTACATGCCTGTTACATATATCTCATCCCCTAGCTCTTCCACAACTGAGGAAACTAAGAAGTGGCAGACTCTGGACATGAAGGCAGTCTGACTCTTAAGCCTAATCACTTAACCATTATGTTATCCTGTCTTCCAAATGCCTGACATGCATGCTGATGCCCTCACTTACTGCTCCTACAACAGACATTACTAGTCGATCCTGGCACATGACTCAGAATCTTTCCCAGTATAGAATTGATACAGTTTAGGTGAAGTCAACTTGCCATCTTTGGTAGTGTTTCCATGGCATACTGAGTCTTAGTTCAGTATATTCAGCATTCAGAAATCTTTATTTGATGTTGATTCCTTGGAAGGAGAACTATATAAGTGCAGTCTCTTGAAAACTTAGCACCAGCCACACCTGTAAGTGACCACATTTTAGTGGTGGCCATGGCTCTGTTGCAGTCTGCTGGGTTGTCCACCAACTTGCAATGCTCCTAGACCAGGGCCCTGTCTGAAAATGGCATATGATTCCTTTGCTGGCAATTCTTTCTTTCTTTCTTTTTTTTTAATTTTTGGCTGCACCGCGTGGCTTGCAGGACCTTAGTTCCCCGACCAGGGATAGAACCCTTGCCCCCTGCAGGGTTCGGACTCCTAAGTGTGGACTCCTAAGTGCGGACTCCTAACCACTGGACCTCCAGGGAATTCTTGATTGCCGGCAGTTCTTGCAATAAACGTTGACTCAGGAGTTGTGACTCAGCCAAGTTGTGTTAAAAGGGCATCTCTAGATGTTTCACAGCTGTGCTGGGACCTGGACTCATTAACCTCATCTTCCCACTGGGGCAGAGTTTGGGGCCTCAGAGGACAGGAGAGGCGGCAGATCTCCAAATCTTACAGCAGAAACTCAATTGTTTGTGTCTCCCATACCTGGTATAAAAGGATGGTAATCAGACATGTAGGAAAGGAGCTATGGGTATCTCAGCTTACAGAGCCAATGTTAGTGTCTGTCTGTCTCTCTCTGATCTATTCTACATTTTTATAAGTAATACATATCCGCATAGTTAAAAACTCAAATAGGAGATATGTATAAGAATTCTGTAACAGCTGAAAACTGGACACCTAACTGTCCATCAGAATGGATAATTCCACTGAACATCCATAGAGTGTGGTATGAAGATCAGAATGAATAAACTAGAGCTATATGTGTCAACATGGATAAATGTTTTAAAAAGAAAAGCAACATTGGGAGGAGATATGGGGATATATGTATATGTATAGCTGATTCACTTTGTTATAAAGCAGAAACTAACACACCCTCGTAAAGCAATTATACTCCAATAAAGATGTTAAAAAAAAAAACACCAAAACCTCAAAAAAACAAAAAACCAGCAACATTGAGTGAAAAGTTGCCAAGGGGTATGTATAGTATGACATATATAATAAAGTTAAAAGCATTCAAAACAGCACTATGTTTTGCTTACTGACACATGTCTATGTAGTACAAATATAAAGACTTGCAAGGGAGTGATATGGGCCAGATTCAGTAGAGTGGAGATTTGGGCAGGGCCCTGGCAGGAAGCAAATGACTCTTCTGAATGGGTGTCACTGAAAAGAGTCTAAGGAAGGAACTATTTACAGAGGTGTGGCAGTTTAAAGACGAGGTCCCTGGAGCTGGAACCAGTCCTCATCCTAAAGGGGCAGAGGGAAGGGGCAGTCACCAGAGCTTGTTGCAGGGAAAGGGGAGCTGCAGAACGGGAGCTGCAGAGGTCGAAAGCTGTAGCAAAGCAGGGAGGAGGCAGGAGGAACCAATACCCCAGCCTCTCTCTCCTCCCGCTCTCCAGCCTTCTGTCCTGGCATCCCATTGGCTAGGTAGGAGGCAGGGCAAGGGAGCCTGGGAGATGCAGTCCATAGAGGTCAACCTCCCAGGGCACAGAGAAAGACAGAATTGATCTGGGGTGGGCGTGGGGGTGGACATAACCAGCACAGAGGTTCCCCTTTTTGGGGGCAGCAGATGGGAATACCACGTAGAAAGAGTACATAGGGCCTTTCAACTCTTTGTGCCCTATTATTTCTTAAACTGAGGGTGAGAATATGGGTATTAATGTTATATTTGTTTTCTGTTATATGATTTTCTGTCTTTTTCAATATGCCTGAAATATTTCATAATAAAATGAGCAGGAGACCAAAAAGTAACCTAACAGTACCAAAAAGCTTATTAAATAAAATAGTCTCGGGCTTCCCTGGTGGCGCAGTGGTTAAGAATCTGCCTACCAATGCAGGGGACACGGGTTCGAGCCCTGGTCCGGGAAGATCCCACATGCCGCAGAGCAACTAAGCCCGTGCGCCACTACTACTGAGCCTGCGTTCTAGAGCCCACGAGCCACAACTACTGAGCCCACGTGCCACAACTACTGAAGTCCACGCGCCTAGAGCCCATGCTCTGCAGCAAGAGAAGCCACCGGCTGCGCACTGCAATGAAGAGTAGCCCCCACTCGCTGCAACTAGAGAAAGCCCGCACACAGCAACAAAGACCCAACGCAGCCAAAAATAAATAAATAAATAAATAAATAAAAATAGTCTCAGTCATTTATGTGGTTATGACCATGCAAATATCATTTACTGAAGAATCGAGTAGTGTATGATGCTTGCATTTTCTCAGAGATTTTTTTTTTAATTAATTAATTTATTTACTTATTTTTAGCTGCGTTGGGTCTTTGTTGCTGTGCGCGGGCTTTCTCTAGTTGCGGTGAGCGGGGGCTACTCTTTATTGCGGTGCGTGGGCTTCTCATTGCGGTGGCTTCCCTTTGTTGCAGAGCAGGGTCTCTAGGCGCGTGGACTTCAGTAGTTCTGGCACGTGGGCTCAGTAGTTGTGGCTTGAGGGCTCTAGAGCACAGGCTTAGTAGTTGTGGCGCACGGGCTTAGTTGCTCTGCAGCATGTGGCATCTTCCCAGGCCAGGGCTCGAATCCATGTCCCGTGCATTGGCAGGCAGATTCTTAACCACTGCGCCACCAGGGAAGTCCAGCATTTGATTCTTTACTGACAGTATTTACCTTATAACTATACTCTTTCCCCCTGCCTCCAAAGCTCCATCTTTAGATATTTTATCGTGTGTCTCTTTGTTTTAAATAGATCTTTATTGGAGTATAATTGCTTCACAGTACTGTGTTAGTTTCTGTTGTATAACAAAGTGAATCAGCCATATGCATACATATGTCCCCATATCCCCTCCTTCTTGAACCTCCCTCCCATCCTCCCTATTCCACCCCTCTAGGTCATCGCAAAGCACTGAGCTGATCTCCCTGTGATATGCTGCTGCTTCCCACTAGCTATCTGTTTTGCATTTGGTAGTGTATATATGTCAGTGCTACTCTCTCACTTCATCCCAGCTTACCCATCCCCCTCCCTGTGTCCTCAAGTCCATTCTCTACATCTGCGTCTTTATTCCTGTCCTGCCTCTAGGTTCTTCAGAACCTTTTTTTTTTTTAGATTCCATATATGTGTGTTAGCATATGGTATTTGTTTTTCTCTTTCTTCTGACTTACTTCATTCCGTATGATAGACTTTATATCCATCCACCTCACTACAAATAACTCAATTTCATTTCTTTTTATGGCTAGTAATATTCCATTGTATATATGTGCCACATCTTCTTTATCCATTCATCTGTTGATGGACACTTAGGTTGCTTCCATGTCCTGGCTATTGTAAATAGAACTGCAATGAACATTGTGGCACATGACTCTTTTTGAATTATGGTTTTCTCAGGGTATATGCCCAATAATGGGATTGCTGGGTCATATGATAGTTCTATTTTTAGTTTTTTAAGGAGAAATGCAAATCAAAACTACAATGAGGTATCACCTCACGCCAGTCAGAATGGCCATTATCAAAAAATCTAGAAACAATAAATGCTGGAGAGGGTGTGCTGGAAAGGGAACCCTCCTGCACTGTTGGAATGTAAATTGATACAGCCACTATGGAGAACAGTATGGAGGTTCCTTAAGTGTGTCTCTTTCCTTTGCTTGGTCTTGAACTGGATAGTTGGGGGGTTGGGACTTGCTTCGGGCAGCAGAATAGAGTCCTTTCTTCCATAGCTGCTTGTCTGCTTTGGTGCCCCCAGCACTCTGGGTTATTTTTGGAGGTAGCAACTTGAAGTGGGAGTCAATCACGTTTAATAAGCTGGTACTCCTGGCACTGTGTGCAGAGACCCGACTCCCAGTTCTCGGTGAGTGTCTCCCTTGCTCCGATACACTGCTACCTAGTTTAGAAATAAAAATAGTGGTTTGGCATTCTGGCATTTTCTTTGAAAGTTAAACATATACTTAACCATATGACCCAACAATTCCATTCCTAGGTATCTATCCAAGAGAAAGGAAAATATGTATCTACACAAAGACTTGTACATGAATGTTCATGGCAGCATTATTCATAGTACCCAAAAAGTGGAAATAACCCAAATGTCTAACAACTGGTGGATGAATAAACAAAATGTGATATAAATGCTGAGTAGTAATAAAAATTGATACATACTACAACATAAATACACCTCAAAAACAGTATGCGGCGTGAAAGAAGCTAGACGCAAAGCCACATATTGTATGATTCCATTTATATGAAGTATCTAGAAAAGACAAATCTATAGGGACAGAAGTGGTTGCCAGGAGCTGGGAGGAGGGAAGAGTGGGGAGTGAGCGCTCATAGACACTAGGGATCCTACTGGATAATGGAATGTTTTAAAACTGGATGTGGGGCTTCCCTGGTGGCGCAGTGGTTGAGAGTCTGCCTGCCGATGCAGGGGACACGGGTTCCAGCCCTGGTCTGGGAAGATCCCACATGCCGCGGAGCAACTGGGCCCGTGAGCCACGACTACTGAGCCTGCGCGTCTGGAGTCGTGCTCCGCAACGAGAGGCCACGACAGTGAGAGGCCCGTGCACCGCGATGAAGAGTGGCCCCAGCTTGCCGCAAATGGAGAAAGCCCTCGCACAGAAACGAAGACCCAACACAGCCAAAAATAAATAAATAAATAAATAAATAAATAAATAAATAAATAAAAAACTGGATGTGGTGATAGTTGCATAACTTGGTAAATGTATAAAAATCACTGAATTGTACACTTAAAATGAGAATTTTATGACATGTAACGTATACTTCAATAAAGTTGTTAAAAAATGATGATTTAAGTTCTTGGTTTGGTAGAAAAACACCCAATATGGTTGTTCAGAGATCTACATTTTTACGTGCCTATTTAGTTTTTGGCTTGATGAAGGATTTTTTTCAACCAGGCTCCAAGTCCTTGTTTTTGGCATCTTTAAAATGACAGTGCCCAGGGCAAGAGCTTGGTAATGATGAGTCCAAGATTTATGGCTTCTCTTCTTACCTGGTATGGTTAACTTTGCCCAGATGGAAAGCTCTGTTCTTTGGCATGTTAATCTAGATTCTGACACTTGCCTCTTAAATGAAGACACTCAACCCAGACTGGCAAAGTCAAACAGAATAAAATGGCATTTGTTTGCTTACATTAATAGGGAAGTCAAAGGTGTACCGCCTTCAGGTATAAGCCGATCCAGGGGCTTAAATGAAACGATCAGGGCTCAGCCTTTGTTTGCCTCTCCATCCTGTTTTCCTCTCAGTTGGGTTCATACCCAGGCAAGGCAGCCCCATTAGCTCTGGGCTTATATCCTGCTACCTTGAGAACTAGGGGAAAAAGAGTTTCTTTTTTTTTCAACAGTTCTGATAAAAGCCCCACAACTGAGGTTCACTGGTTTTGAATGCTCGTCCCTGAGTCAACCAGCCTGGTCAGGAGGCTTATATTCTGATTGGCCAGGCCTGGGTCATTTGCCCTGGAACCTGGGGTAAACCTGCTCCTAGCCAGATCTCATGGACTGAGTGTTGGGGAGGGAAGGATCTCCAAAGAAACCTTAGGGACATTAGCCAGAAAGGGAATAGCTGCTGAGCTGGCAAAAACAACAGAAAGCTTCCATCTGGCGACTAGTTGCATTCAAGGCCACAGGGCTGACTGGATGAAAGGCAGGATTGGATTGCCTCAGTGTGGCTCATCCT
The DNA here is from genome assembly GCF_028023285.1 of Balaenoptera ricei. Classification (NCBI taxonomy): domain Eukaryota; kingdom Metazoa; phylum Chordata; class Mammalia; order Artiodactyla; family Balaenopteridae; genus Balaenoptera; species Balaenoptera ricei. Next base: position 8,149,743 of record NC_082652.1, on the reverse strand, counting down.
GCTCCTGGAAAAAACATCTCAAAGCACAAGTCCAACTGAGGGTCTGTGGGGACATCCTCAAGTGTAGAGGGCAGCCAGGGACTCCGAGGGAAAACAGGAATTGTACCCTCCCCCACCTTCCAGAACCACCTCACGGATAGTGCATCAAGAGACAGCTGTTGCTGGACTTCCCTGGTGGTGCAGTGGTTAAGAATCCGCCTGCCAATGCAGGGGACACGGGTTCCAGCCCTGGTCCAGGAAGATCCCACATGCCGCGGAGCAACTAAGTCCATGTGCCACGACTAGTGAGCCTGTACTCTAGAGCCTGCAAGCCACAACTACGGAGCCCAAGTGCCACAAGTACTGAAGCCTGCGCGCCTAGAGCCCGTGCTCCACGATGAGAAGCCCACGCACCGCAACGAAGAGTAGCCTCCGCTCGCCACAACCAGAGGAAGCCCATGCGCAGCAACGAAGACCCAACGCAGCCAAAAAAAAAAAAAAAGAGACGGCTGTTGTAAAATGGTACAGCCTCTCTGGAAAACATATGGTATGGCAGTTCTTTAAAAAAGTTAAACATGGATTACCTTATGATCCAGAAATTCTACTTCTGGTTATATACCCAAAAGAATTAAAAGGAGGGAATAGAACAAATATTTATCCACCCGTGTTCATAGTAACATTATTCACAATATCCAAAAGATGGAAGCAACCCAGGTGTTCATCAACAGATGAGTGGATAAAATGTGGTATATACATACTGTAGGATATTGTCAGCCTTAAAAAGGAAGGAAATTCTGCTACATGCTACAATTTGGATGGACCTTGAAGCCATTATGATATGTCTAAATAAGTCAGGCACAAAAAGTATAAATACTGTATGATTCAACTTATACCTAGAGGAATCAAATTCATAGAACTAGAAAGTAGAGTGGTGGTTGCCAGGGGCTGGGGGGGAACAGGAAATTGAATTACTGTGTGACAGGTTTGGAGTTTCAGTTGGAATGATGAAAAAGTTCTGGAGATGGATGGTGGTAATGGTCACTCAGTGATGTGAACATATTCGATGCCACTGAGTTGTACACATAAAATGGTTAAGATGGTAAATTTTATGTATATTTTATTACAAGTAGAAAATTTTTTAAAAATTTAATGATTAGCATGGTACATTTTATGTTATATATTTTTACCACAGTTGAAAAAAGACTGAGAGACAAGCAGTCTGGAAAAAAGTTAGAATCCAAGAAATGAGTTGACAGTCTTTCCTGCTGCCTGTGGGACTGGCACGAGGTAGAATCTGCAGAGACTGGGCGTGGGCGAGGAGTGCCCTGGGAATGGAGAGCGTGTCACACTAAGGACCTTGTTTCCAGCCCCCCAGACCCCACGTTGTCCTCAAGGCTGGCACATCCTGAGGCTGGAGCCCAGGAGAGGGTGGGCTGGAGGTGTGGTCTCCAGTATCGGGTCTCCCATGGGAAGTGGTTCTAGCCAATGGCAGACAGAGAGACGGAGAACTATTAGGGATCAGGAGTGATTGTATGTGCCAAGGGACAAAGTTATGGGAAGGGCCATGGACTTCCTGTCCCTACTCAGTCTGATGCCTTAGAATTGGGCAGAAAATATCACCAGTGAAACATCAGAAAAGTGCCCTTAAGAAAGTCAGTGGGGGGAATTCCCTGGCGGTGCAGTGGTTGGGACTCCGTGCTCTCACTGCAGAGGGCACAGGTTCAGTCCCTGATCAGGGAACTAGGATCCCGCAGGCCGTGCAGGGTGGCCAAAAAAAAAAAAAAAAAAGTCAGTGGGGATAGCAGTGAGTGTTGCTTGGTGAGGTGTGGAGGACAGCTGTCATATGCTGTGGGTGGGACTGTAAATTGTCACAGTCACTCTGCAGGCAATTTGCCAAGATCTGTTAAAACTAAAATCAAGCCTGTACCCTATGACCCAGCAATTCCACTTCTCTTCCCCAGAGGCACTTGCACATTTCCCCAGGGAGACAGTGCAAGGATATTATTCAGTGTTGCATTGTTATAGTCAGAGACTGGAAACAACCTAAATACCCAGTGATAGGAAAATGGCTAAATAAACTGTTGTATGTCCACAGCATGAAGTACTGCACAGGTCTAAAAAAAATGAAATACATCTGTATATTCTTATGTGGGTAGCTCTATAAGACATATTGTTGAGTGAGAAAAGAAAGTTGTGAAATCATATCTATATTCTGATACTGTTAATATATTTTAAAAAATCAGAAGTATGTGCTTTAGGGTGTAAGCTATGCTGCTGTAGCAAAGAGATATCCTAATAAAAGGGTTTAAATGAGGTAGCTTCTTTCTTTCTCACATAACAGTTCAGAGTGGGGTGTGGTCCAGGGTGAGTGGTGTTCCAGTTATCTGTTGCTGCATAAAGCAACAGTAATTGCATTTTGCTCACAGATTCTGGGGGTCAGGAGTTTAGGCAGGGCACGGTGGGGATGGCTTGACCGTGCTCCTCGAGGTCAGCGGCCTTAGCTGGGAAGACGTGAATGGCTGGGAGTAGCTCACATGGCTGGGGCTGGAATCATCTGGAGGTTTCTTGACCCTCATGTCTGGGACCTGAGCTGGAATAACAGGGTTTGTCTTAGTTGGGGCTATTGATCAGACTGCCTCCATGTGATTTCTCTATGTGGTTAGGGTTTCCATGCAGCATGGTGGCCCCAGGGTAGTTGAACATTTTGTTCCAAGAGCTTGTGTTCCAGCAAATAAGGCGGAAGCTACGTGGCCTTCCGTGACTTTTTCTCAGAAATTGTATAGTGTCACTTCTGCCATTTTAAAAAAATTGAGGTATAGTTGACTTAACAGTACTATATGTTTCAGGTGTACAATATAGTGGTTCATAACTTTCTTTAAAATAAATTTATTTATTTATTTATTTGGTTGCGTTGGGTCTTCATTGCTGTGCACAGGCTCTCTCTAGTTGCGGTGAGCGGTGGCTACTCTTTGTTGTGGTGCGTGGGCTTCTCATTGTGGTGACTTCTCTTGTGGTGGAGCACGGGCTCCAGGCGCATGGGCTTCAGTAGTTGTGGCTCGCGGGCTCTAGCGCGCAGGCTCAGTAGTTGTGGTGCACAGGCTTAGTTGTTCCGCGGCATGTGGGATCTTCCCAGACCAGGGCTCGAACCTGTGTCCCCTGCATTGGCAGGTGGATTCCTTTTTTTTCTTTTTTTAACATCTTTATTGGAGTATAATTGCTTTACATTGTTGTGTTAGTTGCTGCTGTATAACAAAGTGAATCAGTGATATGCATACATATATCCCCATATCTCTTCCCTCTTGCGTCTCCCTCCCACCCTCCCTATCCCACCCCTCTAGGTGGTCACGAAGCACCGAGCTGATCTCCCTGTGCTAGGCAGCTGCTTCCCACTAGCTATCTGTTTTACATTTGGTAGTGTATATATGTCCATGCCACTCTCTCACTTCTTCCCAGCTTACCCTTCCCCCTCCCCGTGTCCTCAAGTCCATTCTCTACGTCTGCGTCTTTATTCCTGTCTGGTCCCTAGGTTCTTCAGAATCTTTTTTTTTTTTTTTTAGATTCCATATATATGTGTTAGCATATGGTATTTGTTTTTCTCTTTCTGACTTACTTCACTCTGTATGACAGACTCTAGGTCCATCTGCCTCACTACAAATAACTCAGTTTCATTTCTTTTTATGGCTGAGTAATATTCCATTGTATATATGTGCCACGTCTTCTTTATCCATTCATCTGTTGATGGACACTTAGATTGCTTCCATGCCCTGGCTATTGTAAATAGAGCTGCAATGAACATTGTGGTACATGACTCTTTTTGAATTATGGTTTTCTCAGGGTATATGCCCGGTAGTGGGATTGCTGGGTCGTATGGTAGTTCTGTTTTTAGTTTTTTAAGGCACTTCCATACTGTTCTCCATAGTGGCTGTATCAATTTACATTCCCACCAGCAGTGCAAGAGGGTTCCCTTTTCTCCACACCCTCTCTAGCATTTGTTGTTTGTAGATTTTTTGATGATGGCCATTCTGACCGGTGTGATGGCCATTCTGACTGGTGATACCTCATTGTAGTTTTGATTTGCATTTCTCTAATGATTAGTGATGTTGAGCATCCTTTCATGTGTTTGTTGGCCATCTGTATATCTTCTTTGGAGAAATGTCTATTTAGGTCTTCTGTCCAGTTTTGGATTGGGTTGTTCGTTTTTTTGATATTGAGCTGCATGAGCTGCTTGTATATTTTGGAGATTAATCCTTTGTCAGTTGCTTTGTTTGCAAATATTTTCTCCCGTTCTGAGGGTTGTCTTTTTGTCTTGTTTATGGTTTCCTTTGCTGTGCAAAAGCTTTTAAGTTTCATTAGGTCCCATTTGTTTATTTTTGTTTTTATTTCCATTTCTCTAGGAGGTGGGTCAAAAAGGATCTTGCTGTGATTTATGTCATAGAATGTTCTGCCTATGTTTTCCTCTAAGAGTTTTATAGTGTCTGGCCTTACATTTAGGTCTTTAATCCAGTTTGAGTTTATTTTTGTGTGTGGTGTTAGGGAGTGTTCTAATTTCATTCTTTTACATGTAGCTCTCCAGTTTTCCCAGCACCACTTATTGAAGAGGCTGTCTTTTCTCCATTGTATATTCTTGCCTCCTTTATCAAAGATAAGGTGACCATATGTGCGTGGGTTTATCTCTGGGCTTTCTCTCCTGTTCCATTGATGTATATTTCTGTTTTTGTGGTAGGCGGATTCTTAACCACTGAGCCACCAGGGAAGTGCCTAGTGGTTCACAATTTTTAAAGGTTATATTTCACTTATGATAAAATGTTGGCTGTATTCCCTGTGTTGTACAGTATATCCTTTTTTTTTTAACATCTTTATTGGAGTATAATTGCTTTACAGTGGTGTGTCAGTTTCTGCTTTATAACAAAGTGAATCAGCTATACATATACATATATCCCCATATCTCCTCCCTCTTGCATCTCCCTCCCACCGTCCCTATCCCATCGTCCAGGTGGTCACAAAGCACCAAGCTGATCTCTCTGTGCTATGCGGCTGCTTCCCACTAGCTATCTATTTTACATTTGGTAGTACATATAAGTCCATGCCACTCTCTCACTTCGTCCCAGCTTACCCTTCCTCCTCCCCGTGTCCTCAAGTCCATTTTCTACTAGAATATATCCTTGTAACTTATTTATTTTATGCATAGCAGTTTGTACCTCTTAATCCCCTACTCCTATCATGCCCGTCTCCCCCTTCTCTCTTCCCACTGGTAACCACTAGTGTGTTCTCTGTATCTGTGAGTCTGTTTTTGTTATATTCACTAGTTTGTTTTATTTTTTTAAGATTCCACATATAAGTGATATCATACCGTGTTTGTCTTTCTCTGTCTCACTTATTTCACTAAGCATAATACCCTCCAAGTCCATCCATGTTGTTGCAAATGGCAAAATTTCATTCTTTGTTATGGCCGAGTAGTATTCCACTGTATATATATACCACATCTTTATCCATTTATCTGTTGATGGACACTTAGGTTGCCTCCATATCTTGGCTATTGTAAATAATGCTGCGTGCGTATATCTTTTTTAATTAGTGTTTTCATTTTCTTCAGATATATACCCAGGAGTGGAATTGCTGGATCATATGGTAGTTCTATTTTTAGTTTTTTGAGGAACCTCCATACTGTTTCCACAGTGGCTGTACCAATTTACATTCCCACCAACAGTGTACAGGGGTTCTCTTTTCTCCACATCCTCGCCAACATTTGTTAATTGTGGTCTTTTTGATGACAACCATTCTGACAGGTGTGAGATGATATCTCCCTGTGGTTTTGATTTGCATTTATTTGATGATTAGCAGTATTGAGCATCTTTTCATGTGCCTGTTGGCTCTCTGTATGGCTTCTTTGGAAAAATGTCTATTCAGATCTTCTGCCCATTGTTTAATCAAATTGTTTGCTTTTTGGGTAATTTCGACATATTTTATTGGTCAAATCAGCCACAAGCCTACTTGTATTTAAGGAGAGGGAACAGAGAACCCACTTCTCTATGTGAGGAGTGCTAAAGGCTTGGTGGTCTTGTTGTAAAACAATCACAGGTGGGAAGCCCTGTCACATGAGGTCACCCGGGATCCAGGTTCGTTTGGCTGAGGAGGGCACAGTGGGCTTTGTCATTTGTATTATGCGGCTTCCATCTCTGGTTTCAAGGTAACTGGATCCATTGTTGCCATATGCCAGCCAGGGAAAGAGAGTGGAGGGCAAGCCATTCCTTATAAAAATGTGGTTCAGTTATTCTTGGCAGAAAATGTTGGCTTGACATGTGAAAACTGAATAGCTAGAAATGGCAGGTGTGGTGGTTAAAAAAAAATGTGGTTCAGAACTTACATCACTTCTGCTTGCCACCCAGTGGCTAACTCTTGGTCATATTGCTAGCTGCAAGGGAGGCTGGGAAATGTCTGTAGCTGGACAGCCATGTTCCTGGCTACCACTCAGTGGGGTCCTGTTATTAAAAGGAAGCAAGGGAGAATAAGTATTAGGGACAATAGTTTTTGCAACAGTGTGTATTTTTCATATATATGTATACATAGTTAGGTGTGTGTATATAGAAATAGGTCAGTGTGGAATATAGAAATACATAGTTACATACAGTCTGGAAGAATACATAGAAAAAGATCTAGAAGAAACTGGTAACAGTGGTTACTTCTGGAGAAGTGGGAGAAGACAGGATAGGGGTATATTCAAAGCCGACTCTAGCCGTAGCTGCAGTGTTTTAATTTTTAACGAGGATAATGTCTTCATGTTTACTTGTGGAATTAAATATTAATTCAAACTGAAGGCCTGGTCAGCATCTGGCCGCTGATGTTTCCAGTCTTGGTCTTCTCGTGCCGTGGTGGGACCCAACACCAAAGAGTGCCAGGAGGTGGCATGGCCCAGCTGGCATTGCTGGGGACTCTCAGTCCGAAGACCCCACATTCTCAAAGGCTGCTTAGTTGGGGGTCTCTCTAACCCCTGTCCTCCTCGTCCAGTTCTGGAGGGTTTCCTTTATTACCAGCAGATATTGGTTGAACATTGAGGACTGTTTTGGCACTGAAGCCTCTCTCTGTACAGATTACTTATTAATTACAGGTAGAAAGCTGGTCACTGTACAGTGGAGAAGACAGGTGGACACCACCTCTCCCAAGCAGTCAAAGTTAACATCACAGACACCACATCCCTTCTGATGGGAGACACGGAGGGCCCAGCGTCACTTTACTGGCATTTCTGTCCCAGGTGCATAACCAAAATTCAATCATGAGGAAATATCAGACAAACCAAGGTGGAGGGACATTCTCCAAAACAACTGGACCGAACTCTTTAAAAATGCCAATGTCACGAAAGACAGAAGTTGAGAAGCTGGTCTAGACTAAAGGAGACCAAAGTGATATGAACAGTAATATAGGGCATCAAACTGAATTGGGTCCAGGTCTGGGGGGAAATTGCCATCAAGAGATAGTTAGCATCCAAATTTGAATTTGGATGGTATTTGAGGTGATAGTATTGTTATTGTATCAAAGTTATATTTTCTGTATTTGATAATTGAATGTATAAGAGAATGTCATGTCCTTAGGAAATATGCACTGAAGTATTTAGGAGTAAAGAAGCCTGTTGTCTACAACTAACTCCCAAATGGTTTAGAACAGGAGTAGACAAACTCTTTTGGCAAAAAGGTCAAGTAGTGAGGATTCTGGGCTTTGCGGGCCATGTGGTCTCTGTCACACTACTCTTGCTCTGCTGTTGTGATGTCACAGACAATATATAAATGAATGGGCATGACCGTGCTCCAGTGAAGTTTATTTATGGATACCGAAGTTTCAATTTCATATACTTTTCACGTGTCACGAAGTATTCTTCTTTTGATCTTTTCCAACCAGGCAAAAATTATTTCTAGCTTACTGCCCATACAAAATCAGGTGGCCAGATTTGGCCGGTGGGCTGTAGTTTACTGATGCCTGATATAGAAAAAGAATACACCCAACACACATAAACGCACACACACACACACACACACACACACATGGGAATAAAGCAAATATGTCATAATGCTAACAGTTGGTGAATCTGGGCGAAAGGTATAGGGGAGTTCTTTGTACTCTTACAGTTCTTTTGGGAGTTTGAGATTATTTATTTTAAAATTTTTGGCCACATCGCGCGGCTTGTAGAATCTTAGTTCTCTGACCAGGGATTGAACCCAGGCCCCCTGAAGTGGAAGCACCGTGTCCTAACCACTGGACTGCCAGGGAATTTCCTGGAAGTTTGAGATTATTTAAAAATTAAAAGTTAAATTAAAAAAGAGACACAATTTTCCTCTCTTGGGGCCCAGGAAGGACTGAGGAAACTGTATAAATCCAGGGGACTGAGCCCTCTCATCTGGGGGCCAAGGGAGTCTTGCTCACAGCATTCTTCCATGTTGCTGCTCATTGTTATCTATTCACTTCTTGGCCTTCACTTTTTCCTTATTTTCTGGCTTAACCTTCATATCTAGGAACCTGCTTGACAGACATGAGAGTTTAGGCTCTGGCCTCCCTGTCTGACCATCCTCTTTTTCTCTCTCTCTCTGCTAATACAATTCTCCACCACCCAAGCTAACAGCCACTTTAAATATGTTCATTGGATTATTGTTTTTAATTTTATGGTACCCGTCCCTCATATTGTTTTCTCCAAATTGTTGGTATTTGTCTTAGATTATCAAACTCTAGAAGAAACTAGTTGTTTCCCTGCATATGGCATTATTTTGGGGGAGGTGTGCTGTGGCAGCAATGTTGAGAAATTACTGTGTTCCATTCTCCCTGCATTGGGGTGAAGTCTCTTGTATTTCCTCTGGCCTTATGGCCCTGAATGGTTATTTCCAGGAATGAGATGTTGAGTGTATTGGAGTGACTGTACCTGGGCTAGGGAGGGTTGGCTTTAAGGGAAGAGGTGTGTCGTTTTCTTAGTTGACTTAGCAAGAACTCTCTTCATTGCCAGGATCAGAAACCCAACTCAAACTGGACTAACTGGAAAGAAATTTATTAATTCATGTAACTAAGAGTATTAGATAGCATTACATTCAGACTTGGTTAGATCCAAGGGCTGAAATGGTGCTATGAGAATGCTGTCTCTTACCATGTCTCAATTCTGTTTTCCGTTTGGCTTCATTCTTAGGCAGGCTGTCTCCACTCAGCAGCCCCAGGTGTACCTTCTACCAGATTAGCAAACCCAGGAGAAAGAAGGCATCACTAAACCAATACTTCTAGGTAAAAGTCCCAGGGCTGACTCTCATTGGCTCAGTTTGAGTCATGTATCCACCTCTGAACCAATCAGTTGCCAGGGGATTGGAGGATACTGATTGGCCAGGCCTGGATCACATGACCACTCTTGGCATGGGGACTGTTAGCTCTACTCAAACTGTCTGGATTAAAACTTGACAAGAGGTGGCTGACCTCTCAAAGGCATATTTGGTTGCTGTTCCCATCAGGAAGGATGGAACCTGCGCAGGAAAAAACAGTAGTTCCTTATTACAGAAATGCTGTGCTGTGCTGCCTTCCCCAAATCCAGTCCTAATTTTATAAGCCACATCTTTGATAGGTGTAGTTGTATCATCTTTTTTTTTCCTCTCTCTTTTTTAAAAATTAATTTTATTGGAGTATGGTGGCTTTACAATGTTGCATTAGCCTGCACTGCACAACAAAATGAATCAGCCATATACATACAGATATTCCCTCCCTTTTGGACTTCCCTCCCATTTAGGTTACCACAGTGTATTAGGTAGAGTTCCCTGTGCTCTACAGTATGTTCCCATCGGTTGTCTATTTTATACGTAGTATCAATAATGTATAAGTGTCTATCCCAGTCTCGCATTTCCTCCCACCCCACTCCTTTCCCCCTTGGTATCCATAATTGTATCATCTTAACTGTGAAACTGTGATTTCTGTAGTGACATCCCCAGACACAAGCAAACTGAAAAATGACCCCATTATGTCCTCCTGCACACCCTACCTGGGCTGCTCCATCCCTTAGGATACTCACAGGATCTACAGGCAGAAGCTGGAGGAGCTGACCGCACTCCAGACTTCGTGCAGCAGCTCCATCAACAAGCAGAAGACACGACTGAAGGACCTGAAGCACACGCTCCAGAGGTAGGCTGGCTGCAACTCAAAGGCTCCCCTGGTTTTAAGGGACAGAATCCCAACTCAAAACTGGCCTGGCTTGAGCAGAGAATGGAAATTTTAATGGAAAAAACCAGGAGTGGCTTCAGGCATCACTGGATCCAGGGGTCAAAGGATGTTTTTAGGAATCTGTTTTTTTCCTCTCAATTCTGCCTTCCTCTAGATTGGCTTTACTCTCTGGCTGAGATGGTCACTGAGATGGCCACCAGCAGTGCCAGGCTTTTATCCTCTAGCCTTTCTTCCTACTGGCTTGGCTGTACCAGCAGAGTAAGAACTTGTCTTTCAGCAGAAGTTCTGGGCATGATCCTCATTGGCTGGAATTGGTCATGTACCCGTCTGCAAACCAATCACTGAGACTCTGGTTGGACAAGACTCGGTCATATGTTCACTTTAGGGAGCTGGGGGATGGGACAGCCCTACTTGAACCATACGGGAGGGGGAAGAGGATGAGGCGTAGTTCCCCAGAGGAAAGTTGTTCTAATAAGTCCTACTGGGCAGGTAAATAGCAAGTATCCTTCTCACGGGTGTGGGAGCTCGCCCCTCACCAGGCTCTCTGGTGTAGGGGGTGAGAAGTCCGGCATCCCTGGTGGGGATATGTTTGAGCTCATGACTTAGTTCAGTTCCTGAGGCCAGGATCACCTGTTCACTTCCTAATCCCGTGTCTTCACGGCTTGAGAAGTGCTCTCATCCCCTGCAGGTGAAGGCGTCTGCGGGATACTGTGACCCCCTAAGGAGGCAGAAAAACAGGCTCTGAGTGGCTTGTCCCAGGTCACTTAGCTGGGCCTCCATCCCAGAGTTTGTGACAATTCTGGAATCCTGGTCAATTCTTCCTTTCCCTGGTGGACAATTTTTGGGACGGTTACTGATTATACCCCTATCCTTGACTGACCATTTTGGAAATGGAGGCCCATTAGTCATGGTGTAGAGTGTGGGTGGTTCCATGTAGTGACATCACCACCCTTGGAAAAACACATCTTACTGATGGCAGGACTCAAGAGTCTTTCATCTGCCTAGGGTTTTTCAGTCGTGGCACTATCGATAATTCTTTGCTGCTGGGGGCCGTCCTGTGCATTGTCGGATGTTTAACAGCATCCCTGGCTTCTACCCACTAGATGCCAGGAGCACCCTCTACCCCTGTCTTGACAACCAAAATGTTCCCAGACAGTGTCTTCATGGTTTGGGAAGTGCTCTCATCCCAGGTTTCCCCAGTTGAGAACCACTGAGTTAGAAGGTTGACCCGTGAGTTATGTTCTTACACCATAGACACTTCTGAGAGTGTCTATGACTTGTTTTTCTGGTTTTGAGATTAAGTGTCACCAAAGAATAACAGTCAGACCTTGGTTGGTTGACTGCTTATACTTTCAAAGTGTCCTTCCTGTCTGTACTCTTAGTAATCTTCAGGTTGTTCCTGTAGAATAGCCTGGAAAGTAGTACTGCCAGTAGATATCCATTGAACTTGTACTTTGTGTCCGGTATTCTAAATGCTTAACATTGCATTTATTCACTTTATTCTCACATTGATATTGTCTATAAGGTAAGACTGATGGTATCCCTGTGTTTGAGGTATGGAAAATAAGGCAGAGAGGTTGAAGGACATTCCCAAGGTCATAAGACTAGCAGGGAGCCAGCATCAAACGCAGAGAATACAGATGGAGGACTGAGGTTGTGAGAAGCATTGCGATGGAAAGATGGGAGGGCGGTACCCAGAGTTTCCAGATTCTTCCTGCAGTCTGTGTAACACCCCTGCTTCCCTTACGTCCACACCTCTGACCACAGGTACAAGCGCCATGCCAGTCGGGAGGAGGCAGAGCTCGTTCAGCAGTTGGGCGCCAGCATCAAGGAGCGGCAGAACATCTTCTTTGACATGGAGGCCTACCTGCCTAAGAAGAATGGGTAGGAGCTGGGGACCTACTCCCCAACCCCCAGCGCTGTGGGCAGATGCCCCGGCCTGGAACACCTGGTCTGTGTGACTCCTGCCTCCCTGTTGGGGCTTGAGTTTGAGGTGAAAAGGAGGGAACAAGGGCAGGAAAGAGAAGGAAGCTTCCTTACACGCCTCTCCATGAACCCAGGAGGGGACCTCAGCCCCTCCCGTGTGGTAGTGACATTCCTGGAAGGGCTTTTTCAAGGAACAAGATGAAAGATCTGGTTCCCAGGATCTGCCACATGCCTGATGCCACCTGGGGTCCAGAGGAAAGGTGTTCTCTCTCAAGAGAACAAACATTTATGGAGAGCCTGCTGTATGCCTGGCATCGTGCCGGGGGCTCTCCTGATGTCACTCACTTCATCCTCAGCAACCTGGTGAGTCACATCCAGGAATCTCCATTCTGCAAGGTTCAGAGAAGAGACATTAGGGAGTATCTTGCCCAGGTGGCTCAGACCGGGTTTGGCTGAGCCAGGATGTGAACACTAGACATTCTGACTCTAGAGCTTGTGTTCTTTCCATCTTCCTCCTTCAGAGAAGTCCCATCTCCTTCCTCAAGTGACATCACCGCCACCCTGTTCCAGAGAGAGATCCTTACAATATTGTATCATGACTTGACGTGGGCAGCTAAAAGTACGTCCTGGGAAGCACCCTGACTTTTTTCCTGGTTTGGCCTAGCCCTAAGTCAGAGCCTTCTACTAGAGCCCTTCCTCTTGTCTTCTTTTTTGCTGTATTTGGTTAAAAACTCTAGGCTTTGGGTGGCGATAGCTTTCTACAGAATGAAACAGCATAACCTTTTAGAGTGTGGCTCAGATCCACTTTCCCAGCTCCAATCTCCCTAGTCGTCTCTGCATGTTACATTAGTCAGGAGTCCTTGGAATGTAAATGACAGAAAACCCGACTCAAAGTTGCTTAATTAAAAATAGGGGATTTATTGGCTCTTGTAACTAAGAAGTCCAGGTGTATCTATAGGAATGGCTGTATCCTGCTGCTCAAATGATACTGTTAGGCTGTGTCCCTCATTTAGCTTTCTTTTTACTCTCTTTTCCAGTGTCTGAGTTTTATTCTTAGGCAGGCTTTCTCTACAAGCTGGCCCCAGCAGCTCTGGGTTTGCATCCTACCCGCTTAGCAAATCCAGTAGAGAACGCCTCTTTGTTCTTTAGTAGTTCTGGGTAAAGTCCTGTTACTGATTCTCATTGGCCTAGATTGTGTCACATGATCATTATTGACCCAATCAGGAAGTTGCACCACCTTGGCTGAACCTGGGTCATGTGCCTTACCCTAGAGCCTAGGGGAAAAGTGATTCTCTGAAGGGAAATTGTACTGCCCTTCTAGGAAGTGGGGACTATATGCTAGGTGGGAAAAATGGATGGTCTTTTCACACCTCTGCTCCAGGTACACCAGACTGGAAATGCCCCTAGAATTTACTCATAGCTAGAAAGAAGGCTCTCCTGTTCCCTTTTCTCCTCTCAAACTTCTACTCATCCTTCAAAGCCCAGTTCACATGTTACCACCTCAGTGAAGCCTTTCCAAACCCCTCTCTCTCCCTCTGTGAAATTAACCCTTCTTCCCCTGAGATCTCATAACCCTTTATTTGCACTTTTATTAGTGTGTTAGAGTACAGGCTATTGTAACAGAAGCCTAATGGCACAATGGCTCAAACATGCGTGGTTTTTGTCTCTTACACACAACAGTCCAGAGGTGAGTGGACTCTGAAGGCCAAGACTGGTGGGCTCCCAAGGTCACCTAGGGACTCAGGGTCCTTTTCCAACTTACTACTTCACCCCCGCTTGGGGAGTTGTCCTCCTCTACATGGCCAAAGCTGGCTCACACCATCTCATTTTTAGGAAACAGGGAAGAGTCAGGCAGCAGAGGGCAAGCAGATCCCTTTTTACAAAAATGATTGCCATTTCCTACTGAAGCCGAACACATACATACCATACGACCCAGAAATTCCACTCCTGGGTGTGTGTGTGTGTGTGTGTGTGTGTGTATGGTGGAAATGAGTGCTGAATGTTCACAGCAAGGAAGCTAGACACAAAAGGCCACATATTGCGTGAGTCCATTTATACGAAATGTCCAGAGTAGACAAATCCATACAGATGGAATGTAGATTAGTGGTTGCCAGGGGCTGGGGGGAGTGGGGAATGTGCTGCTAGTGGGTATGGGCTTTCTTTCGGGGGTGATGAAAATGTTCTGGGATTAGGTGATGCTGATGGTTGCACAACATTGTAAATATATTAGAAACCATTAAATTGTATAATTTATTTTTAATTTAAAAAATTTTTATGAGCTCACTTTATTATTTATTCTTTTTTTTTTTTTTAGTTCCAGGTTCACATAGTGAGTTGATATTTCTGTATGTTACAAAATGATTACCACTAAGTTGTATACTTTATTTTTTTAAATTTTTTAAATATTTATTGTTTTCTTCATCAAGTTGCATGAGCATCTACTTTGTGCCCAGCACCATTCTATGTACAGTGGATAAAGCTCCGAATAAGTCAAAGTTTCTGCGCTTTCAAAGCTTACATTCTAGAAGGAAGTGGGGGATGAAAATATATATGTACATACACACATATGTACATAATATAATCATAATTTTTTTTTTATTGAAGTATAGTTGATTTACAATGTTGTGTTTCTGGTGTACAGCAAAGTAATTCATTTATATACACACACATATGTATATTCTTTCTCATATTCTTTTCCATTATAGGTTATTACAAGATATTGAATATAGTTCCCTGTGCTATACAGTAGGACCTTATTGTTTATCTGTTTTATATATAGTAGTTTGTATCTGCTAATCCCAAACTCCTAATTTATTCCTCTCCCACCCCTTCCCCTTTGGTAACCATAAGTTTGTTTTCTATGTCTGTGAGTCTGTTTCTGTTTTGTAAATAAGTTCATTTGTATCATATTTTAGTTTCCACATATAAGTGATACCATATGATATTTGTCTTTCTCTGTCTGACTTACTTCACTTAGTATGATAATCTCTAGGTCCTTCCATGTTGCTGCCAATGACATTTCATTTTTATGGCTGAGTAGTATTCCATTGTTTATATATATATATCAATCACATCTTTTTTATCTATTCATCTTAAATTGTATGCTCTTAAAGGGTGAATGTTATGGCATATGAATTATATCTCAAGTTAAAAAAAAAAAAAGAACATTCACAGCAGCTCTATTCATAATAGCCGAAAACTGAAAACAGGTCAAATGTTCATCAACAGTAGAATGAATAATTACATTGTGGTACCTCCACTCCATAGAATAATATACACAATGGGAAAGAAGGAACCACTGATGCAGACAACGTGGATGAAGCGGGGCGGGGGGGGTGTGGTGCAGTTTACTGACTGGGAGGGGGCACGGGGAGCCTCCTGGGGCTAGAAGCATTTTATTCTTTGATCTGGGTGTTGTTTACATGGATTTGTAAATATATAAAAGTTCATCATGTTGTATACTTAAGATTTGTACGCTTAGGAAGAGCCCTTTTTAAATTGACCTAGAAACTGTACACATGCCTTCACCTCATTGGCTGGAGCTTAGTCACGTGCTCACGTTAGCTGCAAGGGAGGCTAGGAAATACGGTCTCTAAGCCAGCTGAAATGGGAGAAATGGGTTAATCATGAAGGTCATGTCACAGCTGTCATGTTCTCTACTTAATCGTTTTCATTCTCGCTCCATGTGAGGCTTTTACCGCTGAGCTTAGCACCCTATTTTCTAATATCCGGTGCTCAGTGCTATGCTTATTAAGTTTGAATATTTTTGGTTGGGGACCACTCCTGGGTCTGTTAACATGGTGGCCCTCACAGGTCTTTCCTTCCAGGCTCTACTTAAATCTGGTTCTCGGCAATGTGAATGTGACCCTTCTCAGCAACCAGGCCAAGTAAGTATCCCAGAAAACCCTCCACTTGGCTTTACAGAATCCAGGCATCTTGCTCTTGCAACTCAGGAGAAATGGGACCAAGCTAGTATTTTTGCATAAATAAAAAAACGTTCACAGTTGGGACTCTGGCTTTTGGTCTTTTGGAAGAGACTCTGAGGTCTCTTCCTCAGTGGGTAGACCACCTGGGGGAGGTTTCCTTCCTTCCTTTCACAGAGTCAATACATGGGGTGGACAGGACTGCCACTTTCCCATGAGAAATGGCCCCTGCTCCGTTCCACGCCTTATCACACACATTCCTCCTGGGAGGTAGGCAGTCCAGTCCTGTCCACCCAAAATCCATCAGTTACCAGGGGACATGGAGCCGTGGCTTTTCCACTGAAGTAGCTGGTTGGGGGAAGAGACCCTATCTCTGCTTCCTGCCCATCACAGGCTTGGAACCTTAAACCAGGAGTCCAGGGACATGGAAGCTTTGCACACTGGCCCTCTTTCCCTAATTAATCATCACCGTTAATTCAAAGTCTCTTCCTTAGTGTTATCAGCAGGTCAAGAATCTGATGGGGTCAGGGTCCTTCCCCCAGATGGGCTATAGTTATGTGACCTTTCCTGGGGGTGTCTGTCACTGCAGATTTGCCTACAAGGATGAGTATGAGAAGTTCAAGCTCTACCTGACCATCATCCTGCTCCTGGGTGCTGTGGCATGTCGATTTGTCCTTTACTACAGGTGATGGGGTGTGGTGGTGTGTGTATGTGGGCATGCGGGGGTGAGGAGGGCCATGAGAGAGGGATCCAAGGTCTCTCTTGCATCTACAGCATTTGGTGTGATAAGGTGTAGGGTAAAGAAGGACCATTTCTTTTTTTTTCTTTCATTTTTAAAAAAATTAAATTTATTTATTTATTTTTGGCTGCGTTGGGTCTTCGTTGCTGTGCGTGGGCTTTCTTTAGTTGCGGCGAGCGGGGGCTACTCTGTTGCGGTGCGCGGGCTTCTCATCGCGGCGGCTTCTCTTGTTGCGGCGCACAGGCTCTAGGCGCATAGGCTTCAGTAGTTGTGGCACGTGGGCTCAGTAGTTGTGGCTCACGGGCTCTAGAGCGCAGGCTCAGTAGTTGTGGTGCACGGGCTTAGTTGCTCCGCAGCACGTGGGATCTTCCCGGCCCAGGGCTCAAACCCGTGTCCCCTGCATTGGCAGGCGGATTCTTAACCACTGCGCCACCAGGGAAGCCCAGGAAGGACCATTTCTTACGGGAAATAGCAGTCCTGTCTGTCCTACATCTGTCCAACAAATATCTACTAAACGGCTGCTGAAGCGACCTTTTAACATAGTAGTTAAGAAAGAGCCCAAGTGGTCCACCCATACAATGTAATACTATTTGGCCACAGAAAGGAATGAAGTACTGACACATGCTATAACATGGATGAATCTTGAAAACATGATGCTGAGTGAAAGAAGCCAGATGCAAAAGGTCACTTACTATATGAACCCATTCATACGAAATGTCCAGAATAGGCAAATACCATAGAGACAGAAAACAGATTAGTGGTTGTCAGAGGCTGGGGGTAAGGGAAACGGGGAGTGACTGCTAAGGGCGACAGGGGTTTTTATTTTGGAGTGGTGAGAATGTTCTGGAATTAGATAGTGGTGATGGGTGCACAACTCTGTTAATATACAGAAAACCACTGAGTTGTATACTTTAAAAGGGTGAATTTTATGGTATGTGAATTATATCTCGATTACAAAGAGAAAGGCAGTGGGGGGAAGGGTGGGGAGAAAGAGGAAGGAAGGAAGGAAGGAAATAAAAAGAAAGGAAGAAAAGAAAGAAAGAAATAGATTGACCACAGACTGCCTGTGTTTGAATCCTGGCTTTGAAACTTACTGGCTGTTGCCATGGGCAGGTTCCTCTGGATGCCTCAGTCTCCCCATCTGTAAAACGAGGGTGACACCAGGCCCTGGCTCCCTGGGTTGTCATGACAATTCAGTGTGTTAACACTGTGCGTGGCTCTGCCCAGCGCCTGGCACCCACTGGTGTGGTTGAGAGGGTCGGCTGCTCTGTTTGTGTAGCACGAGGCCAGTGAGCTGAGGCTGCGCTGCCCCGGGGGTTTCGTTCCTCTCTCTGGCCCTGGCTCTTCTCCCCAAGTATGGCTTGGGCATTTGGCCCACGTGTCAAGGGTTTATTTCCTGACAGGCGCTTGGCTGGGAGTCCAGTTGCTGGTCTGCCCACTTGAGTGTCCAAACAAAGGCTCTTTCAGGCCCTGGGCCCGTGCCTGCCTGCTGCCTCAGGCCTGGCCCATTTCCCTGGAGGGCAAAGGCTGCTCACGCCAGTAATGCCTGCTCACATGCCCCCTGGAAGGGGTAGAAGTTCTTGATGTGCAACCAGATTTCCTTGCCCTGGGGCCTCTAGGGCCCTCAAAGGACAAACCTGTGGTGTGCTGTGGAGATCTAAGGCTCACTGAGGGCCTGGCATTTCCATGTCTCCCATCCCTTTCTGTATTCATTTCCTGGGGCTGTCGTAACAAGGCACCACAAGCTGCATGGCTTAGAACAATAGAAATATATTTCCTCACAGTTCTGGAGGCCAGAAGGCTGAAATCAAGGTTGAAATCACGGTTGGCAGGGCCGTGCTCGCCCTGAAGGCTCTAGGGGAGGATCCTCCTTTGCCTCTCCCAGCTTCTGGTGGTGACCGGCAGTCCTTGGCGTACCCTTGGTTTAAGACTGTTTCACTCCAGCCTCTGCCTCCGTCGTCACATGGCTATCTTCCCTGTGTCTCTCTCATGGTCTTCTAATGAGGACACAGTCATTGGATTTAGGGCTCACCCTAACCCGGTATGACCTCGGGAATTTCCTGGCGGTCCAGTGGTTAAGACAACACGCTTTCACTGCTGAGGGCCCGGGTTCAATCTCTGGTCGGGGAACTAAGATCCTGCAAGCCGTGCGGCATGGCCAAAAAAAAAAAAAAAAAGTAACCCAGTATGACCTCATCTTAACTAATTACATTTACAAAGATCCTATTTCCAAATAAGGTCATATTCTGAGTTTCTGGGTGGATATGAATTTGGGGGGGGGGACACTGTTTAGCCCACTACACCTTCTGTGGGTTAAAAATAGGGCAGGGGAGGGGGCCTGGATGGGCAGCTCATCTCTGAACCTCAGTTTCCTCATCTGTAAAATGGGAAGTAGTACTGCCTTAGTTTGGGTTCCCCCAGAAGAAACGCCCCCCAAGACAAGAATTTGAATGCCAATAGTTTATTTGGGAGGTGATCCTAGGAAACACTGGTAGGGGAATGGAAGTGAGACAAGGAAGGGTTATCCTGTGGGCACCTGGAGTTCAGCGCTGCTGGGGAACTGTGGGACAGCGAAGGATGTGTCTCAGTTATCCCGCCCGAGGGGCGAGGGAGCAGGTGGTATTTATCCTCCGACTGCTGTCAGGCTAGGAAGGATTGACTCCCAGAGAGTGTTAATCCCCCTGCCCTCCTGATTTGCCTCTGGCACCAGCAGGGTGAGCTCTGGTGGCCTGAGAAAGCCCCTAGGCAGACCAGGAGTTGCACGTTCTGGCTGTTGGAAGCCATGCAGACGGGAATGGGTGGGGTACATGCACCTGCCATGAGAGCCAGCCCTGTGGGGTTGTTCAAGGGTCCAGAGAGATCGTCCACTTAAAACTCCTGCAACGTTGCAAGTTCCCAGTAGTTAGTGCTCGCCTAGAGTGTCAGGCTGAATAATGGTCCCCAAAGATGTGCGTGTTCAGTCCTCAGAACCTGCGAACGCGTGACCTTACACGGCAGAAGATCTTTGCAGATGATTCAGTTAAGAATCTTGAGATGCGGAGATTATCCTGGATTATCCGGGCGACCCAGTGTAATCACAAGGGTCCTAATAAGTGGGAGGTAGGAGAGTCAGAGTCGGAGATGTGATGACAGAAACAGAGGTCAGAGTGATGTGAGGCCATGAGACAAGGAATGCGGGCGGCCTCTGGAAGCTGGAAAAGGTAAGGAAATGGATTCTCTCCTAGAACCTCCAGAAGGAACACAGCTCTGATCTGATGACCTATTTCAGACTCTGACCTCCAGGACTGTAATAGAATAAACGTGTTCCTTTAAGCCACTAAATATGTGCTCATTTGTTACAGCAGCAACAGGAAACTCATATACTTTGGTGGGGCAGACTGAGACCAGCACCTCAAGCATGTCCCTAACGTGCCAGGGCCATAAAACTATTTTCACTCCTCTCTTTACTGATATAGGAAGGGACCAGTGGAAAATATGCTGGTAACCACCACTCGCTCCTGGGGCTGCCTCCTGTCTGGAGATATCTAAGTGACCCTCTGCAGTGGGAGGCCGTCCTTGCTCCCCCGTTTCCTGTTCAAGTCAAGTAGGCCTTTGATTTCCGCAGAGTGAGGCATGTGAGACTCATTTCTTGGACTCTGGACGCTCTGTGGTGCTTCCAAAATTATTACGACAGGGGACATCCATAGCTCTTCCTAGGCTGCAGGCACTGTTCTAAATTCAGCTGATGCTCACAGCAGCTTAACCCAGGAGGTGCTGTGACTCTCCCCGCTTTACAGATGGGGAAGTGACGGCACGGGAGAATCACTGACTTGTCCTTGGTCCCACAGCTGGGAAGAGGCAGAGTCTGGATTGGAACTCCGGCCCCGTGTCTCCAGAGTCTGTTCCTGACCCTCCCGAGACTGCCTCTGCAGGCAGTGGTTCAGCGGGGCTGAGAGTCTGTCATCTGTGACCATGAAACAGGGTCACATAGCTTAAGACACCTTCCAATGTCTTTTTTAAAGATAGCATTTAGTATATCAAATTGATTATTTGGTCTAAGATTTAAACAGATATTTTAATATACACATTTATGCAATATGTAGCATTTATGCTGTAATTGTCTACAAAATAAAAAGCGGAACATGGGACTTCCCTGGCGGTCCAGTGGTTAGGACTCCGCACTTCCAATGCAGGGCACGCAGGTTCGATCCCTGGTCGGGGAATTAAGATCCCACATGCCTCACACGGCGTGGCCAAAAGATAAAAAATAAATAAGTAAATAATAAATAAAAAGTGGAACAATATAAGTGAGCATAATAGGTACAAGTATCCATTTCAACAGGTCAAATTTAGTGATCATCAACACTAATGAAAGCACATTTCCATATATTTAACCTTCAAGGCCCTACTCAAATGTCATCTCTTCTCTGGGGACTTTACACGTTTAAGTAATTAGGAGTCTCTCATCTTCATTCTCCCAAACTCTCCCAAACATCTCCCAACGTCTTTTGTTACTGTTAAAGTTGTATCCTCCCATTTCCCTCCCAGGGCCTTTGTAGTGGGGGAAAAGGATCTCCCAGTTCGGGGATAGAATGGAGGAGATCGGGGGTGTTCTCCCTCCCCATGCAGTCATTTCTATTCCCACGACAAATGGATCTGTGTGACACCAGGAGGTACAGAGCTGCTTCCTGTTGGGGTCAAAGATAGAGTGTTTATCGAGGGCCCGTCAGAGAGAGCCAGTGGCAGGGGAGCCCTCTGAGGGGCTGTCTGTTGCTGGCTCTGTCCCAGGATCCTTCACCCAGGAATGCTCACGGAGGGGGTCAACCTTCCCATTGTACAGACGGCAAAGTGGAGGCCAGTCAAGGTCATGCACAGCGTGTCTAAGGCTCTCCCCTCTGACCAGGGCACAGCACGACTCTAGCTGCCATGTTCTGCCTGCCTTTAAGGCCTGTTCTGCCCACAGTAGAGGAGGCAGGGAGTTTTTTAATTTTATTTGTTTATTTTATTTTTGGCTGTGTTGGGTCTTCGTTGCTGCGCGCGGGCTTTCTCTAGTTGCGGCGAGCGGGGGCTACTCTTCGTTGCGGTGCGCAGGCTTCTCATTGCGGTCGGTGGCTTCTCTTGTTGCGGAGCACGGGCTCTAGGCACGCGGGCTTCAGTAGTTGCAGCACGCGGGCTCAGTAGTTGTGGTGCACAGGCTTAGTTGCTCCGCGGCATGTGGGATCTTCCCGGACCAGGGCTCGAACCCGTGTTCCCTGCATTGGCAGAAGGATTCTTAACCACTGTGCCGCGAGGGAAGCCCAGGGAGTTCTTAAGTTCATCTTTTTGTATGTGCAGCAAAGTTTACAGACAGTTTAAGGGGATGGAAGGAGTTTACACTGGAGTTAACACTGCAGATAGTTTAAAATTGCAAATTAGGTTTCTGGCTTAAAGTCCTTCTCTTGTCATCCCACCAGAAATTTCATATCAGACAGATGTGAAATTTAGAAGGGAAACAGGTTGCCGTGGGCTGAGTGGTCAAGGAAGGAGGGGAAACCTCAGCTAGAGCCTTAAGGGCGGGTAGGATTCATGTAGAAAGGTGAGCGGGGGGATGGGCATTCTAGATGGAGAGAAGACACGCCGCCGCCTTCCCGGGGTCACTGGGGGTTTCTGGAGGCACGCCTCTGTGGGCAGTTCTCATCCTGGTTTGCTGTCCAGCTGTGGTGGCGGGGACAGCCGTCCCTGGTTCTCATGCCTGCCCCCCTCCCGGGCGCTGTTTCTCTATGCCAGGGTGACAGACGAAGTCTTTAACTTCCTGCTGGTATGGTATTACTGCACCCTGACGATTCGGGAGAGTATTCTCATCAGCAACGGCTCGAGGTAATTGGGGGCCCAGCTTTGTGGTGGGTATGGGGAGCCAAAGGGAAATCTGTCATGGAGGTGAGGGCTGTCACCCTCGCCTTGCATTCCCTTCCTCCTTGTGGGGGTGGGGTATTCATGACCATTCAGACCCAGGGAGGAGGAAAACGGTATCGGCTGCTACACCTCATTTGCTGTGCTCAGTCTCTTGCTTACAAGAAACCCTAACTCAAATGGGCTTCTTAACACAGTAGGAAATTTATATTCTCATATCAAGGAATGGGTCCATTGGCACAGACTTCAGGTAAGGCTTAATCCAGGTGTTCAGACAATGTCATCAGGACCCAGTTTCTCTCTGTCTCTCACCTATGCCTTCTACTGTGCTGTTTTTATTCTCAGATTCCAGGTAGGACCCCCCAGCAGCTCCAGGCTCACATCTTTATTTCTAGCATTCCCAGCAAAATAGGGCACGTTCCTCTCTTCCAAGAGTCTCACTGAGTCCTACTGGCACTCACTGATCACGTGCCCATCTCTGAACCAATCGCTGTGGCCAGAGAATGCGCCGCTGTGATTGGCTGGTTGTGAGCCTTGTGCCCACCCCCAGGGCTGTCAATGAAAGCCTAGAAGCTGAGTGTCAGGAGAGGAATGGTTTCCCAGAGGAAAATTAGGGTACTGTCACCAGAAGGTTGAATGGATTCTGGTGAGAAAAGTGGAAGGTCCTCTCACAGGGCAACGAGAGTCTCGGGACTGAGTTAAGATCCACGACTTGCCACTTGCAGGACCCATTTTCCACAGGTCTCATGCCTTTTGGGGGTGTCCATTTGAACCTCTGCACGCCATTCTTGTCCCTGTTTTTCCTGAAACAAAAAGTAACAACCTCCCACCCCTCCCCACTTCCTCCTTCCTGGGGGCTGATAAGGAACGGCCAGGAGCTGTGTATTTAAGATTGGGGTGTTTGCCAAACCCCCAATAATTTGCCACCATCTTACTTCTCTGCCCAGTGGTCTCTTACGGCATATCCCTGCCCTGCCGGGCCTTACCCTGAACGTAGAGCCAAGAGGTAAGGACCAGGGGAACAGCAGTTCTTAGGTATGCAGCCCTGTAGCATTGTAGCCCTTTAGGAAAGATCAGTGTTTCTCAAACTGCATTCATTCTTGTCCCATGCACACCATTTTTACCATGTCCAATATCACCTGGATGATAATTTTCTCACATTTTAAATCCATCCTTCCTTTTTTTTTTCTACTTAAATAAACATTAATTTATTTTGAAAGGAAACTTTATTTCACCACCATACGTGGAAAACCAGCATCAGTTGCAGGAAGGAGGAAATAGTGTAAAAATAGATTTTTATTTTCATTGTCTAATTTATTGAAGTCAATAATCTTGCTTCCTTGAAGGCTCTGAACCTGAGGCCTGCTATTTCTCTTAAGCATGTACATGTGTGTAAAAAGGGAGATTAGCAGATCTCGAGAGACATTAAAGGTGTCCTAGCATTTAACTGAGACTCTCTCTTTGACTTAATCAGGAGAATGGAAAGAACAGAAAACATGACTTCTCACCACGTGATTCAGTATCATCTAGTGTTACACTCAGGTACCATCTAAAACTTGGTGGTACATGCCCCATGCTTTGGGAAACACTGAAGTAGAAAATCTTACCAAATAAATAACATTTGTAGTTTTCCTTAATTTTAGTGAATAGTGTCTTCCAGCTTTTGGGTGGGGTCGGAGGGGACTCAGAGTAGTACATAGTGGGGAACTGGGCCCAGGACAATGGGCCAGGCTTTCTTGTTACTAATTCTCTTTGTGCATCCCTGGGCTTGCTGTCGGCCTTGGAGTTTCCTCCTTCTGCTGGACTCGTATTAAGAGTGTTCAGGGACATGCTACGTCTCTAACAGTCACTAACACTTTAGTAAGAGTTACCCTGGTCACTTTTTTCTGTGGATGGGGGGGGGCGGGTCCCCGAGAGGAGGGAGCAGAACTGAGTGGAGGTGCCTGCAAGTGTGGGGCACACCCGGAAAGCAGGGAGGAGGACTGAAGGGGGAAAGTGGGGTTCCAAAGCCACCTCACTTTCCTGACACTTCAATGGGGCCTTTTCTGGGGCCTCCCTAGGGCTTGTGCTCTGACGGGACAACAGATGCGTTGGTGGTGGGGAGTGTGGAATGAGTGGGGTGGGCCTGTGAAGGTGTCTCGCTTTCTGGAATGACTATGGGAGTTGTGGCCTATTTGTGGGGGTGGGAGGCATGGCAGGTGGATGGAATCCGCGTGATTCAAACTTGTGACTCATCCTCAACATCTGTTGGGTATTTAGCCTCCATCCTCCCCCAGCTCCTTCTCAGAGCTGATTTCTCTCCTGGGGGCGGGCAAGGGAGATGCCTGTGAGGTTTCCCCTCACACTTGGCCCTTATTAGGGAATCGCTAAGAAACCCTTCCAAGAAAGCACAGTGAGGAAGAGGGAGTGGGTCCGGATTGGTATGAATACTACCTTTCTCATTTCTGAAGCATCTCAGGGCTAGCTCTGGAGCTCACAGTTGGTACCCAGTAAACACCCCAGGGTCTATGTAGTAATGAATTGAACCCAAGCTCTGCAATGAGGGAAGGTCATTGGGGCCATACCCATGTTCGAAAGACAGCTGGAACTGAGCCATATGGGTTTCCTGGAGGCTTGCTGCCCAGTTTTGGTCTGACGGGGCCTTTTTCGTCCTGTTCCCAGTTGCATCCGAGACCTGAATTAGGGGTGTATTGGGGGAAGAAGACCTAGAGAGGTGGGGTGTGGGGAGGATGCCCCCATCATGGGCTGGAGCCACCCTTGGTTTGTGTCTGATGCTTCCCATGTGAGATGTAGCTCATTAGCTCAATCAGTGTAATAAGCAAGTCAACTTCCCTTGCAAATTTTGCAAATGACAGAAAACCACCTGATAGGAGTAAACATGAGGGGTATTTATGGGAGCCTATAAATAGTTCAAGGAGGTCAGAAGGGCTCAAACAATGTAACAGCCCCCCTCCTTCTCCTTATTCTGCTATCTCCTTCACTGGCTCCCAACAGCCCAGGCCAGCCTCCTACCAGATCAGCAGTCCGAGAGGAAAGAGCATCTTTCCTCTACTGGCCTAGGGGCGATCTTGAGACAGACTTCCGATTGGCTAGGTGCAGGTCACATGCTCATCCCTGACCCAATCACTGTGGCTGGAGGGATGCAGAGCCCTGATTGGCTGGCTCTGGGTGATGTGCCCAGTTATCTTAGCTCCACTGAGCCACTCAGACTGACTGTGGGGGTGAGGTAGTTCCCGGAAGGAAAGATAAGGGGGAGACCCAGAATGGGGAGTGATTGACAGGCAAAACAGATGTCCTCTACCATAGTTCCGGGCCAGAATGAATAATGAATCAGGAATCATGTTGGCTTTTCTGGCAAGCCAACCCACCAATGCCTAGATCTAATGGGTTTTTATAAGGGCCTTTCCTAGGATACAGAGGTGTAGGGGTGGCAGGGGCAAGAGGGCGCCTCCGTGTAGAAGCCATTCCCCCAGCCGCCCAGATGACCCGAAGCTCAAAGCCAGAAACAGCCAGGGGTTGCATAGTGACTGGTGCCCATGTCTTATGCACACATGCAAACATGGCTAAAGTGTCCTGAAGGGAGCTCTCCAGGCACAATCCCCAGATACCAGGACATGCTGTCCCTACATTCTGGCCACGCAGTGTGCCACCCTTCCTGGGGCATCTACTGTCTGCTCATTTAAAAAGCCCACAAGCTCCTGCAGGCTTCATTTCTGTGGCAGAACGGGCCCCGAGAATGACTGCTAACAGGTGCAGCTTTCTTTCTGGGGTGATACAAATGTCCTAAAACTGATTGTGGTCATGTTTGCACAACTCTCTGAATATACTGAAAAACACTGAGTTGTATACTTTAAATGGGTGAATTGTACAGTGTCTGAATGACATCACAATAAAACTGTTACATAAACACACACATGTGAACGAAACCAGCCCAGAGCTCTGGGGTGTGCAGATGGACGATGGGGCTGGTGAATGCACGCTGGGGAAGAAGCCATTTTTAGCCTCTCCCAATGCCGCTGAGCTGTGTTTATTGGTGGCATCTGTCAGCGCTGGGCTTTGGGCACAGTGAGCTGTGAAATTAAAAGCTGCTGCTCAGCCAAGCTTGTTGCCCAGAGCCTGTGTCTGGCTCCAGCCGTTCCTGTACAGAGAGAGGGCATTTCTCAAGGGACCTTTGGGGGGTAGGACAAAGGACAGTGGGGCTTGCCAGGCCTCCAGGGCTTGCAGAGACTTCTTGGTAGCTCTTCAAGCTGAAAGTCTAAGGATGGGGCCAACTGTGTTTCCAGTCAGAAAATTAGAGCCAGGGGTCCTTGTAGACTCTTGACGGGCAAGACAGGGACAGGGGGAAGGGGAGACTGGGAACAAAGAAGTGGACGGATGTCTCATCCTGTCCCGTGAACTCAGTGGCACCTGCATCAATCTCCTGTCACCTCTGTGCTGGTGGCATCTAGACCAGCTGCTGCTTTCACCAGCTACACCTCCTGGACATCACTTTTTTCATTTCAACATTTCTTGAGTGCCTACTGTTTACCTGATGCTGTTAGTGCTGGGAATAAAGAGCCACCTAAAACCTGGTTCCTCACCACGACCCCTCAAGCGTCCACAGACCATTGCCTTAACACCCAATTTATGGCCAGAACTTCTTTTTTTTTTTTTTTGGCCACACCCCTGCAGCATGTGGGATCTTAGTTCCTTGACTAGGGATCGAACCCACGCCCCCTGCCTTGGAAGCACAGAGTCTTAACCACTGGACCGCCAGGGAGGTCCTTTTCATTTCTTTCTCTCTTTTTATTTTAATGGCCAGAACTATTGAAGGGCTGCAAAGAGAAGAGAGGGGTAAGATGCTGTTCCTGCTTTTATGATGTCTGTGTTCGGGTTGGAAGGTTTTAAGAGCAGTCAGATCCACTTATTAGGACAATGCAGATTAAAACCTCCATGACACACCAATTGTCACATAATAAGACTGGGAGAAATTTTAAAATTGGGTATCCAGCATTGGTGAGGGTTTGGGGAACTCGATAGGCTCTGCTGAGGATGGGAGTGTAAATGGGGATAGCTGTTTTGGAGGATAATTTGAGAAGTAACCATGCACGTGCCCACTGACCCAGCCATCCTGCGTACTTCCTGGTAGCTGCCGTGGGGAAACAGCGTCATCGCGCGGGGGGCTTCCACAGGATGTCGTGGCAACGTGGAGGAGGATGGCAACATTTCAGGAACGGCAGAGCCACATCCTGAAATGTCGTCTCGCATTTAAGAAGTCAGTGACAGGTCCACAGATAGCGGCCTGGGAGTCGAGACAAGAAAGCAAGTTGCAGGATGATTTTAGTTCCAAAGAAAGTCTAATCCAGCAGCTCGTCCCCCAAACCAGCAGATCCTCAGGTGCCACCATTTGGTGAGCAGGAGTGCCCTGGGCCCCATCTCCCCACTTGGCTCCACTCCAGTTCTCTCCCGAGAGAGTTCTGGAAAGATGAAGGTTGAGTGCTAACCCCCACGTGGATGCCTCGGGGGTCCCAATTCCTGGCATCCCAGGGTGCATTTGACAAAGCAGATTGCTGCCACATCATGTTCCGATAACTGAGCTCCCGGAGAGGGGCGGGGGAGCCCAGCAGAGGCCTGAAACACACGCGGGGACTTCGAAGAATAAGAGCTGCCTGTGACACTGGGGAGGGGGTGACAGCCAGGCTGCCTGTCCTGCTGTGGAGTGAGAGCCCTGAGCCGGGGGAGCGCTGGGCTCTGACAGCACGGTTCCCGCAGCTTCTGGACTGACTGGGGCGAGGGCCTGCTGTACATGGAGGAGCAGATGAGCCTAGGGCACGGGGCTCCCAGAGAGAAGCTGCGTCTGGGATGGTGCGAGATGCAGCGCGTGCAGTCTGTTGTCTCTCTGCATCTGTGTGGGGTAACGTAGGTAGCTACAGCTCTGCATAAACGTGTGCGAGTGTTCTGTGTTTATTCAACACGCTTATTGAGCACCTGCCCTTTGCCAGGTGTCACAGATACAGATGAACAGATAAAATCCCTGCTCCTTTTGAGCAGGGAAGGGGGTTCAGGAAACAAGTGAGAAGAAAATAATTTCAGATAGCGCAAGCACCATGAAGAAAATGAAGCAGGGTAATGTGTTCCAGAGCGGGGCTGTCTAGCTGTTTTATTTATTTATTTTTAACATCTTTATGGGAGTATAATTGCTTTACAATGGTGTGTTAGTTTCTGCTTTATAACATAGTGAATCAGCTATACATATACATATATCCCCATATCCCCTCCCTCTTGCGTCTCCCTCCCACCCTCCCTATCCCACCCCTCTAGGTGGTCACAAAGCACCGAGCTGATCTCCCTGTGCTATGTGGCTGCTTCCCACTAGCTATCGATTTTACATTTGGTAGTGTATATATGTCCATGCCAGTCTCTCACTTCATCCCAGCTTCCCCTTCCCCCTCCCCGTGTCCTCAAGTTCATTCTCTACGTCTGCGTCTTCATTCCTGTCCTGCCCGTCTAGCTGTTTTAGATAAGGTGGTCAGGGAAGGCCTCTTGGAGGAGGTGACAGTTGGTCCGAAATTTGAACTTGGACCAGGAGCCAGGCAGGCCAAGGTCTTGGAGCAGAGAGGACAACAAGTTCGAAGACTTTGTTAGTCTTCTCGGGCTGCCATGAAAAGATACCATAGACTAAGGGATTTAGAACAACAAAAATTTATTTTCTCACAACTCTGGAGGCTAGAAGACCAAGATCAAGGTGCCAGCAGGGTTGGTTTCTCCTGAGGCCGCTCCTTGGCTTGCAGACGGCCACTGTGTCTTCACATGGCCTTTTCTCTGTGAGCAGGCACACCCCTGGTGTCTCTTCCTCTGCTTCTAAGGACACCAGCCCTGTTGGATTAGGGCCCCACCCTTATGACCTCATTTAACCTTAAGTACCTCTTTAAAGGCCCTGTCTCCAAATATAGTCACATTTTAAGGTACTGGGGTTAGGACTTCAACGTAGGAATTTGGGGGGGGGGACACAATTCAGCCCATAATAGGCCCCGAGGTAGCAATGGGCCTGGCAGATGCAAGGAAAAGGATGCTTGGAGCCTTTTAGGGTGGGGGGAGGGGGGACAGGGAGGCGGGGCTTGGGGTCATGAGGAGGTTAGGGATGTGTTCCGAGGGTAGTGGGAAGCTGCTGGAGGCCCGAGTGCCTCTCTGGGTCTCTGTGTGATTGTGCGTCTCGTTGGACAGAAAGAGAGGAGAAGTCCTGGCTTGGGTACGTTTCTTCCTCCAAGGAGCTGTCTCTGGGTCACAGGGCGCCCCCCGTAGACACAGGCTGGGAAGCAGGGAGACACTTGCGTTTCTCTCCCGGCCTGAGCTCCTTTTCCTTCTCTTCTCTCAAGAATCAAAGGCTGGTGGGTGTCTCACCACTACGTGTCCACGTTCCTGTCTGGAGTGATGCTGACCTGGTGAGTGTCCCCCGCTGTGCCCCAGGGCCTCTGCTCACTCTCCCCAGGGAGCCAGTGAATGAGGACTGGTGGTGGCTGAGGGGTCCAGGTGCAGGGGCCTTATGGCCTGACTTCTGGGCCACGAAGTGAAGCGTGAGCTTACAACGGGGCTGCAGGGACACCCCAAGTCAGCTGGGGACTTTTCCGAGGAACGTCCTGTCTGCCTCCTGGCTGGGGTGACAGCAAGGAAGTCTGGACAGAAGAAGCACAGGGACAAGGCTGTGACTGATGGAGGGTTAGGGGGAATTGGTGGGAATTGAGGCTTCAAGATGCCTACCTGCCCTCCCCTGGTTCTAGAATGGATTAAAGCAGTGATGGAAATTACCTGATCCAGCCCCAGGGACATGGCGATAAAGAAGGTAGAATTGGGTTTTAAATCACCTTTTCTCTTCTGGTTGGAACAGAGATGGGGTGGGGATGAACAAATGATTTCAGAGTGGGGGCTCATCTTGGCTTTTCCCCCACTTCTCTGCAGGCCTAACGGACTAATTTATCAGAAGTTTCGCGATCAGTTTTTAGCGTTCTCCATTTTTCAGAGTGAGTGTCTCTTGCTCGGATTCAGGGGAGGAGGCTTGGTGTGGTTTTCACCGATGGAGGCTGTTTTGTGAAGGGTGTGTCTTGTGTGGAAGGGAGATGAGACTGGGGGAAGCCCCTGGTCGGCCAGGGACAGGGGAGGGTCCCAGAAATCCAGAAAGAGCCATCCACACCCCATCAACTCCATCCTACCGCCCAGCCCCTGGCCTTAAGAGAGGAATGTCTGACCCACACCCACGCCCTGGAGCTCCAGCCACTGCCTTTTTCTTTTCTTTTTTTTTTTTTTTGGCCGCACTGTGCAGCATGTGGGATCTTAGTTCCCCAGCCAGGGGTCAAACCCGTGCCCCCTGCATTGGAAGCGCAGAGTCTTAACCACTGGACAGCCAGGGAAGTCCAAGTCACTGCCTTTTTCTTCCCTGGATCAGAACCAGACCAGTTGTACCCTTCAGGAACTGAGGGGTGTTGGGGGCACTAACTCTTGTTTTCCTCAAAATGGAAATTTATGTTCTTTTTCTCATTTAAGAATAGCTCTGGATTTATATACAATGAGGGGTTACCTCTGAGAAGCAGAAATTGGATGGTTGGGGACAGGGAGAGAGTTTTACTTTTCACCAAGTACCTGTTTGTTCCCCTTGAATTTTATGCCAAGTGCATATTACCTATTCAAAAAATACAATTTAATTTTTAAATAAAACCCTGCTTACAGGCAAATACAAACATAAGCCAAGAAGGAAAATTACATATAATCCCACCCTTAGGGTGTTAATTGATCTATGTCCTTTCAAACATTTTTATTCATAAATATATATATACACATATACTGCATTATGTATAGTCTACAAACATGGGATCCCTCTACACAGCTTTGTTTATAACCTAGTTTATATTCTATTAACAATTATCATGGGTATTTTTCCACATCAACACGGAATTCTGCCTCCTTAATTTTTAGTGACTACAAAGTACCCCATTGTATGGAACTGTCTCTTTCATGTCTTGGTGCTGGGAGCACACAGCTCCCAGCATGGTGCCACCATTCCAGCAAGCATCTAATGAGTGCCAACTGCATGCCTAGGAAAGCTCCCGAAGTTTCTAGCCTAGTTGGGGCTTAGTTGCAGTCTCAGATAACCTGAGCTCTCTTTGAAGGAATAAAAGCAGGTTCAGACCTGTGTGTGTGTGTTTTGGGGGTGGGAGGAGGTTGTACCCAGGTGTGTGTGTGTGTGTGTGTGTGTGTGTTTTGGGGGTGGGAGGAGGTTGTACCCAGGGGGGGGTGTGTGTGTGTGTTTTGGGGGTGGGAGGAAGTTGTACCCAGGGGTGTGTGTGTGTGTTTTGGGGGTGGGAGGAGGTTGTACCAGGGGTGTGTGTGTGTGTGTGTGCATGCGTGCTTTGGGGGTGGGAGGAGGTTGTACCCAGTTGTGTGTGTGTGTTTTGGGGGTGGGAGGAGGTTGTACCCAGGTGTGTGTGTGTGTGTGTGCATGCGCTTTGGGGGTGGGAAGGAGGTTGTACCCAGGTGTGTGTGTGTGTGTGTATGTGTGTGTTTTGGGGGTGGGAGGAGGTTGTACCCAGGTGTGTGTGCGTCCGTGTTTTGGGGGTGGGAGGAGGTTGTACCCAGGTGTGTGTGTGTGTGTATGTATTTTGGGGGTGGGAGGAGGTTGTACCCAGGTGTGTGTGTGTGTGTGTGTGTGTTTTGGGGGTGGGAGGAGGTTGTACCTAGGGGTGTGTGTGTGGTGTGTGTGTGTATGTGCGTGTGTGTGTGTGCGCGTGCGTGCGCGCTTTGTGGGTGGGAAGGAGGTTGTACCCTCTGGGCAGTGGAGACCTGCCAGCCTGCAGTGGAGGTGTCGCTGGCTCTTCCAGTCCCTGAGCTGGGTGCTGTGCTCCCCCTGCAGGCTGTGTCCAGTTCCTGCAATATTATTACCAGAGGGGCTGCCTCTACCGGCTGCGGGCCCTAGGGGAGAGGAATCACCTGGACCTCACGGTGGGTGAGTAGCCTAGCCTGGGGGGTGGAGGGACAAGCACCGGCCCTCCCTGCTCCCCCAGACCTCGCCATGCACTCCTCACTGGGAACAGGTGCCAGTAAGAACCTGACAAGACCTGCCACACGCAAAGCCAGTCTGCCGACCTCACCCCAGTTGCTTTTTTTTTTTTGGTTTGACATATATACACTAATACAGTTGCTTTTCATAATTCGTCGTGGGATTCCATTTCAGTTGACAAGTGCGAGACCAGCTGTGTGCCAGGCCCTGGATGCTGGCCTCTAGCTTCTTTCTAAATGGATATTTTTTGTCTGTGTTTTATGATGTACATAATCTTAGTCTAGTGTTTTTACACTTATGCAATTTATGTGTGCTTAACTTTCACTCAGCGAGGTGGGTGCCCCATTAGAAAAACTCGGAGAATCCAGGGGAAAGTGTGGTTAATAAAAATCTTCTATCTTTTAAGATGGTCATTTCCATCGAATTACTCTGCACAGTAGGCTCTATTTCATCAAGACTCGATTGAAGTGAAGCATGCAAAAGCCAATTATAAAATGCAAAATCCCGTGCAAATTAAAGAAATTATTAGAAACTTAGTGCCGGCACATCAGTGTTCTGTAAGAGTTGTCAGCCCACTTGGTTCATGGTGACTTGAGGCGTTAGGGCAGTCAGGCCTGGTGGCAGGTGTTCTGCACGTTTCCTGGGTTACTTTCCTAGTGAGCGCTCACCCACCTGGAGGAGGTGAGGGCTGTGCCCCTCCCCCATCCGTGCTTTTGAACCTGGCTAATCTCAGAGTGACTGGCCTGCCTGGGCCACCTCACACGGGCCCTTCGCTCCCTCCTTCCTCTCCACAGAAGGATTTCAGTCCTGGATGTGGCGAGGCCTCACCTTCCTTCTGCCCTTCCTGTTTTGTGGCCACGTGAGTCCCCCTGGAGTTTGTGGGTATCCCTCCGGGAACAGAAGGTCTTCAGGGCTCTCCCTCTCTCACCAGCTATCCCCGAGCTGGGCCCCACGGGGTCCTGGGGCTGGGACGGCCCCAGTGTCCAGGGATGCCAAAGGCAAGAGCCGGAATTGGCCCTCGGCACCAGCACGCCCAACCCCAGGCGGGGTGCCCCAGTTTCATTTTGGGGGGTTGTCAGTGTCTCAAGGGCAGTTGACAGCAGAAGCTGGGGGCCTTGGCGCTCTCCCTGGGCTTTCCCACGTGGGTCTCCAGGGGACTCCGGTGGGCTGAGCAGTGCCTGTCTCCCCTCTCTCCAGTTCTGGCAGCTCTACAATGCCATCACGTTATTTGAGCTCTCCAGCCACGAGGAATGCAGAGAATGGCAGGTATGGTGTTTGTGTGTGTGTGTGAAGCGTGTGTGCGCATTGGTTGGGGGGTTCCTGGGGAAGGTTGGGGCCGCTTGGGGAGAATTCCTTCCTCAGCTCCCCCTGCCCCCTGCCTGCCCCGTAGGGCCCTGCAGTCCAGAGCTCGCTGCAGCTGGGGCCTGGGAGACCGTGGGAGGGAATTCGGGAGACCAGGGAGCCCCTCAGTGGTCTGAGAAACCCAAGGAGGTTCGCGCTAGGAGGGGGGCTGCGGGAGGAGCCCCCCAGGACTCTGCCTGATCCCCTAGGACTCGCACCCTTCACCCAGTTAGCCCAGATCTCTGCCTTCTGCTGGCAAACGCTGCAGTTCGCAGGTAGCTTGTGCCAAGGGGGTTCTGAGGTCCCGGGGGGGCGCGGGGGGCATTTCAGCAAGGAGAGCTGACCCAAGCCGGCGCGGCCTTTGCCTTCTTTCTCTTGTGCTCTCTGCCTCGCCTTCCCTGCCCTGGGCGCCCCCTTCTCTGCGTGCCCCCCACCCAGGTGTTCGTGTTGGCGCTTACGTTCCTTGTCCTCTTCCTCGGCAATTTCCTGACCACACTCAAAGTCGTGCACGCCAAACTCCAGAAGAACAGAAGCGAGGCCAAGAAGCTGTGAGCCACGGGGCCAGCGCCCCTCGAGCCCCGGACTTTGAGACTGGCAGGGGATCCCAGGCGACACCCTCGCTGCCGGGTTCCTCCCAACCAGTGCCAGTGGCCACTGGCAGCAGTGACCTCAGGGGCCAGCGGCATCACTGGGAGCAGAGCCGAGGCCCCGGTCCCCGGCCGGGCAAGAGGAATGTGACCCCAGCCTGTCCGTGCAGTATTAGCCTGCCCCAGCCTCCCTATTTATGACATATTTAATATCGGCCCTCCCCCTTCCCTAGAATCTGCCGCCCTCTTCCCCCGCTGCTCTCCGCGAGACTGCGTCAGTCTTCCTGAGGGGTGGCGGAGGCTTAGCCTCAGGGACCCCCCTCTGTCCCCCATCCTGTCGTTTGAGCCCCTCAGGTTGGGCTTAGGACGTGCCTCGCTGGGGTTGGGTTTCCGCTGACCTGCTACTTAACTGAGTCCCAGGCGGGTGGAAGGAAGCCCTTCCGTGTCCCGGGAAGCCTCCCTCCCCGGGGCACCGCCTCTGCTGTAAGCTCCCGGCCTCCGCGCCGCCGCCGCGCGGGTGTTCAGGTTCTCGGGGAACCGCTGTCCGTCTGTGTCTCGTGCTCTTTGTGCTTCCTGAGTCTGCAGCCTGCTGGCCGCCAGGCGGCCCTGCCTCCCACCGGCCCAGGGCGGCCCTGTGGCGGGAGGGTTTTCTGAGGGTCACCACCAGAGGGCGCTCCTGCATCGTCTGGCTGGTGTGAGGGCTTTTTTTTTTTTTTTTTTTTTCCCCCCCCTCAAAGTTTGGGTCCACTTTTGGGGGCTTTCATGACCCCCGCCCCTCAGCCCACCTTCCCAGATTCTCTCCGTGAGCACTCAGGGCGTGGGGTCAAGCCCCTCGGCGCTGGTTGGGATGTAAGCCAGCGTGGAGGTCTCCCATGCTCAGGCTTCCTCCCTTCACCTCAGAGGTTCTGGAATGTGGGGGGCGCCTGAGCAGGCTCACTTCGAGGAGGAGGCCACACTCTAGAGGCCAGGGCAGGTCTGCTGGTCACCTCACGTTAGGTTCTGTATCTGTGGGGAGGGTGAAGAAGCCAACAGGTTTGGTTGCATTTTCTGCGTCTTCTCCTCATATGGGCCTCAGCCGTCCTTAACGACTTAACTTAGAAATCCCTGCTGACCAGAGTACATAGATGGTGTCCATAATCATGCTCTGGGCCTCAAAGGGGTTTAAACTTTTAAAGTATGAAATTTCCCCTCCCCTCCCCCCAGTAAGATTCCACATAAAAATCCAGATTTCCACTTTCCCTAGAGAAATGGAAAGATCTAGAAACATTCCCACAGAGCAGCATCTGGCTGGGCTGAGCTGCCTTGTCTAGGGTGGGGTGCTTGCTTTCTAATTTGCCATAGGCCCCACCACTCCCTTTTATCCCTGCCCTACTTCACTCATTTGGGTCTCCCATCTGGCCCTTTAGGCACTTGGGTTTGCCCTAGACTAGGAGTTGGCGAACTTTTTCTGTGAAGAGCCAGATGGCAAATATTTTAGGCTTTGAGGGCCAGATGGTCTCTCACACTACTCTAGTCTGCAACTGGAGGGCAGAAGCAGCCAACGCATAAACGAATGGGCGTGGCTGTTTTTCAATAAAACTTTATTTACAAAAATAAAGATTTGGCCCACAGACTGTGGTTTGTGGACCTCTGTCCTAGACCATCATTTGTCCACGAAGCCTTGGACCGAATGCTCTCTTGACTCCCCAGGGTGTGGCAGGGCCTTGGGGAACCTAGGTGGGGTGGCGTAGACTTCAGAAGTCTCTTTCTCAGGCCTAGTGGGGGCCGAAGCACTGGGCAAGGGAGGGGGCTGAGGCAGGAGATACCGGGGATGGCAGGAGCCACCTGAAGCCATCATCTCATCTTAGGTAACGCTGATTCCTGGGCTTACTCAGGAGCCACCAGCTCTCAATCTCTGGGGCATCAGGATCACCTGGGGCACTTGTTTGAAAACTCTTGGGCCCCTGACCCCAGACCTTCTAGGAGGTTCAGTGAATCTGCACTGGGGGTTAATCAAGTCTGTTCTCGCAGGAGGCCAGGATGGCCTTGGTTCCAGATCTCCACATCTTGGCAGAATTGGAGGCTGTGAGAGATGGGAGCCCGATGACTATTTAAATGAGCCAGTGCTGTCCTTGTGCAGACAGTCTGTAGAGAGACCTGACTTGCCCAAGATCACTCGGAGCTGATGTCACTTTTCATCTCGGGTTTCTAGCAAGTAGTGGCGAGCGGAGGGGTTGCAGGTGAGGAGACGCTGAGCAAGGGTCACGTGGATGGTCCAGGGAATACTTTTTGCTTTTTGAGAGAGGTTCTTCTCTGCCTCATGTGCGTCCAGCTCTGGAAAGATGGCAGCCAAGCTGAGGGCTGAGACTGAAGTCCTCTGTTTGGAAGGGAGTAGGGAGGGGGCTGGTGCCGGCCCCCCACGTTTGGGGCTGGGGCCTGTGTTCTCCTGATAGGCCTCGGTCCCATCCTGGTGCCCGAGTTCCTGCGGGGAGGAAGCAAGAAGCTGGAGGATGCAGCCATGCCTATCTCAGGAAACCAGGGAGGCGGGTGACTTGGGAGAGCAGGCTTGGGGGCCGTGTGGAACGCTGCCAAGTCCACATTTATCCTCATACCAGACGTCATTCCTCATCTCAAGCACAGGCTCTGAGGACCTACTGGGTGTGCAGAGGGGGACACACAGCTGGGGGTTGGTTGTGATGAGGGCACTCCTGAGTCCTGGGGACAAATGCTCGTTCCAGGGTGCAGAGGGACTGAGTCCAGCACCCTCGCTCACCACCACCACCACCACGCAGGCTGGAGGGGGGCTCGTGGTCAGAGCCCCAGCTGGGAAAGGAGAGAGTTCCAGAATGTTCCAAGAGCCTGGCCACAGACTCCAGACACCAGGCCCTGGAGACGCCCGACTCCAAGTGCCCTTCGAGAGCTGGGGAGGGGGCAGGATCCAGGGAGCAGTCTGGACCTGGGAGCCTGGGTCCTGTCAGTTCTGTCGTGAGGGCCGTGGGCCCCGCCGGGAGGTGTCAAACCAGCAGGCACAGGCGGTGCTGTTTCTGCCGCTGTGCTTTCTTCATGGCACTGAGGGCAACCTTGGCGGCCTCTCGGAAGACGTCCTCCACGTTCTCCCGAAACTTGGCAGAACATTCCAGGTAGAGGGCAGCTTGGATCTGTTCGCAGGCGCTCTGGCCCTGGTGGGGGGAGGGGCCGCGATTAGACGAGGGGCCTGGAGCATGGGGTCTCCTGTGAGACCCCTCACGGATTTGGGGGCTTTCTGGGGGCGGAGGCCTTGGGGTGGGGACGCTTCTCCACCCCAGGGCCAGCCCTCCCCAGTGTGTGCGGATGGACCATGAGGGCCAGTGTGGTGTGGCCTATGGGCTGTAGCTGCTGCGAGCTCTGTCCTGGCCTCCAGCCCACGCTTCCCCCGAACTCAGGCAGAGATGGGGGCTGACTTCAGCCGAGAACTGGGGCGGGGTGGTGTGTCTGCCAGGCCTGTGAGGAGAGTTGAAGGCCTCAAGACAAGAGGGCTTCCTACATGCTTCTCTCCCCCGCTCTTCCCGAAAGCACAATTCGGGCAACTGAGCTGGCTGTTAGAGTAAAAACAGTATTTCTAACACAAATTTATTAATGCCTCTTCCTTTTTATTAAACTTCATTAGTTTTCCTTTGTGTTCCTTTTATTCTGCCATGCCTTACCCAGAAGGCCACAGGGTTTGGTCAGGCTCACGAAAGGAACCCTGGTTTCTGACACAGACTTGCCCTTCCAGGCCTCTGGGGGGATGGGACAGGGTGGTGGTTAAGGGCTCAGGCTTTGGGGCCAGAGTGACTGGGATGGAATCTTGGCTCCACTTCAGGTTAGCTGTGTGACCCCGGGCAAGCTACTTAACCTCTCTGAGTCTCCATCTCTCCTCTGTAACATGGGGGGCGCTAATAGTACCTGCCTCAAGGTTATAAGCATTAAATGAGGTAAGTAATGTAAAGTGCTCAGACAAGTGGCCTATCGTTATTAATATCTAAAAATTATTATTCTTAACCACGGCAGTCCAGTGGTTAGGACTCGGTGATTTCACTGCCGTGGCCCTGGGTTCAATCCCTGGTCAGGGAACTAAGATCCTGCAAGCTGCTCGGGGCGGCAAAAAAAAAGAAAATTATTATTTTTAGAATCCTGCTGGCTTCAGCTCCCAAAAGGCCACTAAAGCACACCAAGTGCAGAGGCCAAAGACCTGGGAGGCTTTGTGGCCATGGCTGTGTCCTGGCCTCCTGGGCTCCTGGCGATGGGGTGGAGCGGAGCGGGGCGGGGGAGGGGCCCTGGCCCACCTGCGTGTAGGTGATGGGCTCGAGCTGGGCCGCCCGGAGCTTGCGCAGCTGCTCCTTGTCCTTCCTCAGGTCTGTCTTGCAGCCAATGAGCACCGTAGGGATCCCACGGCAGAAGTGGGTGACCTCAGGGAACCACTGTGGAAGGAGAGGGCGGGCATCAGGGCTGGGGCCCTGTCCGTGGCCCCTCCTCCAGAGGCAGGCGGGCTGGGAGAGGGGCCTTACCTTGATGAGAACGTTGTCATAGCTGGTGGGGTTCATGACGTCATAGCAGATGAGCACGAGTTGGGTGTTCTGGTAGGACAGGGGCCGCAGCCGGTCATAATCTTCCTGCCCTGAAACCAGACAGCAGGTGGAGGTCAGGGAGGTACCACTTACTTCTCTACCTGAGTCCCCTGTCTGGGCTCAGATGGGTGAGGGGTTGGGGGTCTCCTGGGCAAGAGACTCTAGGCCTCGGTTTCCTCATGTGTAAAACAGAGGTGGCAGCCCACAGTCCTACACGAGATAAAAGCCATGCAGGGGCTTCCCTGGTGGTGCACTGGATAAGACTCCACGCTCCCAATGCAGGGGGCCCATGTTCGATCCCTGGTCAGGGAACTAGATCCCACATGTATGCCGCAACTAAGAGTTCACATGCCACAACAAAGGAGCCCACGTTCTGCAACTAAGCCTACCTGCTGCAACTAAGACCCATCGCAACCAAATAAATAAATATTAAAAAAAAAAAAAAGCCATGCAGTGATCAGAGATAGGCCTGATTGCAGGGTAAGTGCTGGAAAAACTGCTCGTAATCATGCCAGTGATGATCACCCCTCCCTGCCATCCTTATCCCTGGTGCTCAGGTTAAAAGCGCAGACTCTGAAACCAAATCCGAAGTGAAGCCTCCCCTCCCTGAAGTTTCAGACCGGTGGGGTTGGGTAGGCCCAGGACACTGCAGTTAACAGTGGAGTGTGCCCCAGGGCTGAGAGGTGCATGGCCTCTGGTTGAACTCCTCCTGCCATTCCTGCCAACACTAGGAGGAGGGTGGGGGGTGCTGGAGGTGACAGACGTGCGCCCATCCAGGTCCACTCGGCACAGTGGCTGTCACCCCCGCTGCATACCAGACTCACCAGGAAGAACTGACAACTTCTGACACTTGGTCCCTCCCAGCACCAACTGAATCAGAACCCAAGGCTGGGCTTGGGCAACGGTGGGTTTGGTTTTTTTAAAAAAAACTTTTTTAGTAATTTTTTATATTGACAATTTCACACCTACAGAAAAATTTCAACAGAGAGCACAGAACTCCCTTACTCAGATTCACCGAGGCCTTACGTTTTGCCCACTTGCTTTATCTGTATATATACACTTTGAACCACGTGAGAAGGAACTGCAGACCTTCGGCTCCCCGCCCCCCCCACCCCGGGAGAGTTCCTGTGCGGTTTTTCTAAGAACAAGGACGTCCTCTCACCTACTCAGGACAAGTATGAAACTCAGAAACCAACACTGACGTTGTACTCTTCTAATCCAATCCATAGGCTGTATTCAGATTGCATCAATAATGTCCTGTAGTATTTTTTTCCCTGGTTCAGAAGCAGGCCCGGGATCACACACTGTACGTGGTTGTCATGCCCTATTTTAAAACTACCACAGTGAGAACTGAGAGTCTTTCAGGCCCTATGGCGACCCCTGGCCACCTCTGCAGAAAGACTCAGGCGGTGACTACCTTCCAGGGAACACAGAACTCAGAGCCCAGGAATTCCTGCCCCTCCCTCCAGCCTGTGGGTGCCGGGAAGGTGCCGCCTGCCCTCCGATCCCTCCCTGCCAAAGGCCTCTCAGGACAAGCAGCCTCTCCCAAGAGCACAGACAGGCCACATCCTGCTCCCAGACCCCTGCTGATGACAGGGCACGGCTGCCATCTCCTTTCCCACTGGCCCCCCTCAGCCCAGGGATCCCTGATGGTGTGCAGTGACTGGGAACCCAGATCTAGTGATGGCTGGGCCGGGAGGACTGTCTGTGCTGTCATTCAGCCAAAGTTCCCTCAACACTGGAGAAGGGGTGAGGGGTAGTCAGGGCCCGGCAGACTCAGGCCCTCCTGCCCTCGTTACCAGAAAGCTGGAGAAATCCTTGTAAGATGGTGGGAAACCGGCCCAACATGCTATTCCAGCCCATCTCCCCTTCCCATACATGTCCCCAAACTGTCCCCTCTCCTTACCTTTGTCCACATCTTTCTGATAGGATAGCCACTAGCCCCATGTGGCTATTTAAGTTAATTAACATTAAAAATTCAGGTTCTCCGTTGCATTGGCTACATTTCAAGTAATTAACTGCCACACGGGGCTAGTGGCTACCGTAATGGGCAGTGCGGGTGCGGAACATCTCCATCATTGCAGGAAGTTCTACTGGACGGCATGGCACCATCCTCATCCAAGCCACCGTCAGTCTTCCGTGCCACCTCCTCCCTGGTCTCCTGCTGCCCCTCAATCCATTATCCACCTGGCAGCTGGATGGATGGTGACACAAGTAAAATCACACGCCTCTCCCCTCAACTGAAACACCTTCAGTGGCTCCCTACTGCCCTTTGCAGAAAATCCAAGCCTCTCCCAGTGGTCCACGTGACCCTGGTGCCCACCAATCTTGACTTCATCCCCCTTCCTCCTGCCCCACTCACTCGCTGCAGTACAACCAAGGCAGCCTCCTTGCTGTTTCTCAAACCCATCAAGCTCTTGTGCCACACCTGGAATGCTTTTCCCTCATTTTTTCCCCCATTTCCTTCCTAGCATTTTATTTTTAAACATTCAGACTGACCATCCACAGTATTTCCTTTTTCAAGATAATTGCCTTCTCTCTACTACTTACTGGTGACGCCACCTTATACGTCACACTTTTTTTTTTGGCGACACCGCACGGCTTTGGGATCTTGGTTCCCCAACCAGGAATTGAACCTGGGCCCTTGGCAGAGAAAGCCCAGAATCCTAGCCATTAGGCCACTAGGGAACTCCCGTCACACTTTTTAGAGTGCCTTTGCCTATAAATGATTAAGAAATCTTTACAGGGACTTCCCTGGTGGCGCAGTGGTTAAGAATCTGCCTGCCAATGCAGGAGACACGGGTTTGAGCCCTGGTCCAGGAAGATCCCACGTGCCGCGGAGCAGCTAACCCCGTGCACCGCAACTGCTGAGCCTGCGCTCTAGGGCCCGCGA
Source organism: Balaenoptera ricei (assembly GCF_028023285.1). NCBI lineage: Eukaryota > Metazoa > Chordata > Mammalia > Artiodactyla > Balaenopteridae > Balaenoptera > Balaenoptera ricei. The sequence goes on along the minus strand of NC_082652.1, from coordinate 8,107,722 downwards.
GTCACAACTACTGAAGTCCACGTGCCTAGAGCCTGTGCTCCGCAACAAGAGAAGCCACCGCAATGAGAAGCCTGCGAACCGCAATGAAGAGTAGCCCCCGCTCACCGCAACTAGAGGAAGCCCGTGCGCAGCAACGAAGACCCATGAAAAGAAAAAAAACAGCAAAGACCCAACGCAGCCAAAAAAAAAGAAACCTTGACAACAACCACCTGCCTGATGTGCTAGTCAGGGATCTTATGAATACTCCCATTTACATATAAAGAAACATGAGCCGTGAAGTGACCCCTCTGAGGTCACCGAATCAGAGCCAGGCCTGACTCCACATTCATTCAATTCCAAGGCCAGTGTTCCTTCTGCTGATACGCAGCAATGCTCTATTCTGCTCTGTAGTGCGCAAAAACAGGTTCTGGGCCTCTACGATATGATGAGCCTCAGAATTCTGGCCTCACGTACACTCTGATTCCCTTTTAGAAACACAGCAGGAGAAGACAAGCAGTTGTAAAACGGGGCTACGGTGTTCTGACGTCTCCTCCCATCTTGCCCGGCTGATTCCTCAGAGAGGCCTTCCCTCACCATGCAAAGTCCATCCACAGCCTGTACTCACACATTTATTTGTTTACCGCCTGTCTCCCCGGAAACTGTAAGCACCCTGAGGGCAGGGTCCGTGTCTGTCCTTAAAAATCATTCCTAGCACCGGGTAGGTGTCCAGTCACTATTGGCTGGTGCGTGGTTGAGAAGTTGTTCAACTCTTGTCAGATGCAGCAGAGACGAGGGCTGAGACATGCCACTGGGCTTCGCAATTAGGGCCTGTGCTGACTGCAACAGGCTTGATGAGGGCGGAGTCAGACTGCAGTGGGTTGAATGAGGAAGTCAGACCAAGCCTGCTCCTGGCTCAGGGCCTCTCCCTTGCTGTTCCCTCTTCTAGAAGGCTCTTCCCAGGTAACAGCATGGCTCACTCCCTCCTTTCCTTCAGGTCTCTGCAGAAATGTCACCTCTTCCAAGAGAACTTTCCAGACTGCTCTGAAACAAGAGCCTCCTTTGCAGTCTGTCCCATGACCAACTATGGCTTTATTTTTCTTCCTAACAAGTATCACTACCTGACATCACAGTTTTTTTCGTTTGTGGGGGGAGATGTCCCTCATGAGCACGTAAGACCCTGAGGACAGGCCATCTCTGTAGTGCTCACTGTTACATCACCTGGCGCACAGACAGGCTCTATAAACATTTGGGGAATGAACGAACAAACAAATGAGCCGGTGAATAAAGTGGAATAATAATCTCTATGGCTTTCAGGTTTGCAAGGGCATTTCACTTCCATCACCTGTGTTAATTTTTTTTTTTTTTTTTGGCCGCACCTCGCAGCGCACAGGATCTTAGTTCCCCGAGCAGGGATCGAACCCGTGCCCCGTGAAGTGGAAGCACAATTCTTAACCACTGGACCGCCAGGGAAGTCCCACCTGTGTTAATTTAAGCAGTCACCCCCCCCCCCCACCGCCCAAGGAAGCTGGGCGGGCAAGTTCTTCCTGTCAGGAGCCCGGTGGGGCTGCGGGTTTCAAGGTCACTGACGGGCTCCCTGTGAGCTGAAGCACCAACGCAGTTCCCAGCTCCAAGGTCAGTTTCCTGCCCAGACGCTGTAAAAGCTCCAATCCTCCTGGGAAGCCTTCCTAATTGGGAATTAATCTCTGGACCTCAGTTTCCTCATCTGTGAAATGGATATGTGAGGAGCAGTTGAGCCTCGATAATAGTAAAAATGATTAGTATCAACAATATTTATTGGCAGTGCTCTCACTCATCACATGCCAGGCCCCATTCAAAGCCCTTTACCTGCATAGACTCATCACTCCTCACTATGATTCCTCACTACTGGCTATTGTTTTTTGTTTTGTTTTGTTTTGTTTTTGTCGAGTCACGCAGCTTGTGGAATCTTAGTTCCCCGACCAGGGATTGAACCCAGGCCCTTGCCCGTGAACACGCAGAGTCCTAACCACTGGACCGCCAGGGAATTCCCACTACTGCTATTGTTATCCCCAATTTACAGATGCAGAAACTGAAGCACAGAGAGGTGAAGTGACTTGCCCAATGTCACACAGCCAAAGGGAAGCTTCATAAAGGACAGAAGACCATAGGTAGGACTATTGGGGTGCTTCTCTCTCAATCCACTCCAGAGGATAGGGAGCTGTCCTCACCCTACAAGCTCCAACCCTGACCCAGTGAGGAAAGGCTGCCAACAAGGGGATCTTGAGAGGGAGGGACTCTGGGAGAGGATGGGTAGCCAGCCCAGATCCCACCGCCTCTTCCCAGCTGTCTTCTTGACTTGACTGTGCCTGGCTCAGCTTTCCCCAGGAGTTCAGTGTGAGCCTCCACACAGGGACCAGGCCTGCAGACCTGGGTGCTGTTGACGTCATGTCTCCTTGGGAGGAGTGGAGTGTCCTGGACACCCCACCCCTATGAGTCAGGAAAGCCAAGCTCCACTCAGACTCATTTTCCATGATCTTGGCACCTTCCCTCTCTGGGCCTCAGTTTCCTTATCTGAAAAAGGGGGTGATAACCCTGCCCTTGATATTGGAAGTAAAGGACTTGTAGGCTAAGCAATGCTGGGCAAAGGTGTGGGCCTGCAGTTACTATTGAAATAGAAACTGAATGGGGACCTGGGTGGGGGATTCTAACCCCAGATCTTTGGACCCACGAGCTCTAGAAGGTCTCCCATCCACAAGGTGATACAATTACCCTCCCCATTTACCCACAGTGATGCCAAGACTTAAAGGGGGCAAAGTCATCTGCCCAGAGGCAAACAGGGGTCCCACTCTGGCCTCTGCAGACGGGCTTGAGAGGTTAAAAAAGCCCCCCGAGTTATGTGCAAAAGGACACATTTGCTTCTGGAGAGGAAAGGTCTTCTGAGCCACAGCTCCCCCAGAAGCTGCCCATCTTCCTGAAGCTGGCGGTGCCGCGGGGCCTGAGGAAGTGAGGCTCACGCGAGCATTATTTCCTTTGTGGGAAGCTCTGCCATGACAGTCATCTTTCGGGGGTATGGTCTCTAAGACCTGGTGCCGGGTTGAGGAGAGGGTGTCATCGGGCCACAGTGGTCCCCAAATCTGCCAGAGGACATCCACAGGGCACGTGGTTCCCAGATCTGGCCCGGGGTGTTGGTCAGGGGAGGGGTGCAGGCAGCGTGAGAAGGGGAAGCTGCCACAAGAGGAACCTACTTTTACTAGTGCTACTGGGGCCCGCCCACCTGTGTCTCCTAACCGCGGCCTGGAGCTCAGACCACGCATGCGCCGACAGACCCGCAGCGTCAGCTCCCCCGCCTCCAGGGCTCCTGGCTCCTAGGCACCCCTCTTGTCCGTGATTCCTGTCTTAGCGACTGCTTTGCGCCCCACTTTTCCTACTGTTCCCATCGCAGGCTGGGAAGGGGACCACAGCTCCCCACCTCCCGGGGCAACTCCAGCCAGTCCTGTGGAGCCCCACCCCAAAGCCCAGCTAGCTCTATCTCTGGTTGGTGTCTTAACATCCCACCTCGCCCCCACCTCCCCTCTCTCTGCCCAGGAAACTTCAGACTTCACCGCAGCTTCCTGCTTCTGAGGGTGTCAGGGCCGGCAGATGAGCTGCTAGGGCAACGGGTGCTCACAGCGTCCGCCCCCTTCACCTTTGCGCACTGAGAGCTCCGTCACCCCTCCATCCACCCTCCCGCCGCAGTGGTGTCTGTAACTGCTTCCGCAGGACGGAGACAAGTAGCCAGACTGTCCTCCCACACGGACCCCTGTGGCTGAGGTCCTGGGTGTGGAGAAGTTCAGCCTCTCGGGGGGGCCACCCCAACCCACAGCTCTGGGCACCACTGGTTGGCTGGAAAGATGCTCCCTTGCCCCCCCCACCTCCCACCATGGGGTCTAGCCCATCAGGTTCTAGAACCTTCTACAACAACCTTTACTAGACTTGGGGCTTCCCTGGTGGCACAGTGCTTAAGAATCCGCCTGCCAGTGCAGGGGACACGGGTTCGAGCCCTGGTCCGGGAAGATCCCACATGCCGCAGAGCAACTAAGCCCGTGCACCACAACTACTGAGCCTGCACTCTAGAGACCACATGCCACAACTACTGAGCCCGCGTGCCACAAGTACTGAAGCCTGCACGCCTAGAGCCCGTGCTCCGCAACAGGAGAAGCCACCGCAGTGAGAAGACCGCGCACCGCAACGAAGAGTAGCCCCCGCTCGTCGCAACTAGAGAAAGCCCACGCGCAGCAACGAAGAACCAACGCAGCCAAAAATAAATAAATAAATAAGTAAATAAACAGATAGATAAATAAATAAATAAAACCACCGTTACTCATCTCTACCTGGGCCACTCCCTTCACCCTCTGTCTCTTTTTCTAGGTGATCACCTGGCCATTCTTTCTGCCACTTTCTTCGGATATCTGTCCACCCCAGAGAGAGAGACGAATCTCATCACCTTTATCACAAAGGACCTTCTCCAGGGGTGTCTCTGCACCCAGGTTTCTTCTTCGTTCATTCATTCCACAAGCCTCGCTCTGGGACAAGCACCATGCTGGGCACTGGCGTGTGGAAGAGGAATGACCCAGGCTTTCCTTCACGCTCCTCCTGACAGTGGGGCTTCCCAAGTCACAGCGGGACACCCTTGAGGGAGCGGCCACGTCTCTTCCCCCCAGAATATCCCTCCTGGGCCGTCCTGCTGACTGCGAGGCCAGTCTACTCCCCCAGGGATGCCACTGAGAGGTTCAAACCCCAGCTCTGCTTTTCTACCGCCTGGAACAGTCCTGCTGGGAAAGCAGGGGGTGGGGGCCAGCACAGAGCTCTGCAGGCAGCGGGTTCAAAAGAATAGGCTTGGGCTGGGGCCTGGGCCTGAATGGCAGAAGGTTAAAAAATCACAATGACAACACTTAGCGAGCCCTTCACAAAAGCCAGGCCCTGCGCTAAGTGCTGCATGTCACATGAATTTGATGTAATCCTCACAACTATTTTAGCCTTGATTACAGAGAAGGAAACTGAGACCTAGGTGTCCCCACTGACACGCAGCCAGGGGAGCCGGCATCAAAGCCCAGGTCTGACTCCAAAGCATGTGGCAGGAAGTTGTGGACAGGTAATCATTGCCCCGAGTGGTCACTACTTCTGATGATTTGGGAAGGAGCTCTCCCCATCCCTCCCACAGTAGCTCTTAGGGAAAATCATTCCTTATACCAAGTAGAAGCTTTCCAGAACCTCTACAGGACAATCTACGCTGATAAGTTCTTTGAGCATCTTTCTCTGGGTGAGGCCAGAAAGACCAGAGCGATCCCTACTCTGGGTCCGATGAGGGAGGCTGCGGTGAAGCCCTGAGGGCAGAGGAAGGAAGGGAGAGTGAAATCTTCCCTCTGACTCGCCCTGCCCCACCAGCACTCTACCCACAAAGTGGGGTTAATGAACCTGCCCCTACCTGGGTCCCGGACAGGAAACATGTGAAACTAAGTGTCCCAGACACCATGATTTTTACTGCTCTTGTGGCCACACCCTTGGGAATTCCTCAGACGCCTTTGGCTTTCCCAGTTCAAGGGGCTAGAGGCATGGCCCTGTTCTGGGGGCAGCCCTGCAGGGCCCTCATCCAACAAGAGAGGGTCCTTAGAGGCCACTATAGGGGGGACACACCCATATGGCAAAGTCAGGAATGGAGGAGGGGCCTGGGGCTGGGAGAGCCCCTTTCCTGAACCTCTCCAGGGTGGAATGAGAGATGTTACTGACAGCCTTATGGAGCGGTGGGGAGGAGAGGGGTGGTCCTGGATTTTGGCCCTATCCAAGGCCAGTTGGAAGACTTCACCTGATACATACAAAGCTTGGCCAACAGGGGAAGGGACACCTGATGACATAGTTCCCTGCAAATCACTAAACACTGAGTCACAGAGGCTGGGTGAGGCCCCAGCTGGGATCCTGACCTTTGCTCCCCAAAGTTGATTCAGCCCAGAGGGGAGTCAGGGCAGGATGGAAGCTCCCCAAGGGTACCAGTACCAGCAGTGTTACCCAAATCCTCCTGTTGGCTGTGCTCCTCCACCCAACCCCCAACAATAGGAACGCGGATGACTGTGACGCAATTAGCATAAATACACTTGCCTTAGGAGCTGCAGGTGGCAGAGAGAACCTTATTTTGGACCTACATTCCCTAGAGCTCTGTTCCTTCTTCAGTGCCAGGAAGAAACAGAACTGTAGCCACAGAATCCTAGAACCACAGGCTCAAAATTACAGACCATAGAATTCAGAGTCATGCACCATAGTCCATGGAATTCCAGAAACATGAGACTCATAATGTGTAGCTCCAGGGCCCTAGAGCCTCAGGACTGTTGGCCACAGAATCCTGGAGTCACAGGCTCTGATCTGTAGCCCAAAGTATTCTAGAACATAGGACCCAGAAATGCAGCCCACTGAACCCTAGCACCAGGGGACTCAGATCTGCAGCCCACGGAATCCTAAGAGACCACAGCCTGTAACACACGAAATCCTGGAACCATGATAAGCAGAAGCAAAGCCCACGGTTTTCTAGAACCATAGGAGAGGAAGGAACCCGTGAGCCCTCAGAACATCAGCGCTAGGAGGGTGGCTCAGGAACTCACCTCTTCCAAATACCCTCCTTTTACAGATGGGGCGACTCTGTCGGCCTCCAGCACCACCCAGTCAGGCGGTGGTCAACCGGTTCCCAGCCAGCGCCCCTCCGCGCCCTCCAGGAGTGACGGGATGTCAGGGCCCGGGAGAGGCAGAAGGGCGGGCGGGGATGCCCGGCGGGGGATGCCCCTCAGGGGAAACCCTCCTGGCGGACCCTAGGACCCTCGCCGCGCAGGCGCACTCACCGGCGGTGTCGTATAAGTTCAGGGTCACCTCCTTGCTGCCCACGGTCACGCTGGCCGTGTACTTCTCGAACACGGATGGGGCGTAGTGCTGTCGGAGAACGGGCAGGGTTGGTTCTTAAGGGGTGCGGCGGGGACCCAGGGTCCGACTGGATCCCCACCCCCACCTTCACCCCATCCGGCTCAGCCCCCCTCACTCTGCTGGGCTCTGGAATTCCCGAGGGGGCGCCCCGGGGTGACGGCCGCCTCTCCGTGCGCAGGACGCCAGGGACCTGGGGTCCGGGCTCGGGGCGCAGGCTGAGGTCCGTCCCTCACTCCCAGTGGTCCCAAGCCCGTCTCCCCCGCCCCCAGCCTGCCTCCAGCCCCCCGGCGGGCCTCACCTCGGGGAAGGACCCCTGGCTGTACACCATGAGCAGCGAGGTCTTGCCGCAGCCGCCGTCGCCCACAATCACGATTTTCAGCTCCTTCTTGCCCGGGCCCGGGGCGGCAGTCGGGGCTGGGGCCCCAGGGTTGTCCATAGCCAGGAGCAGGCAGCACTGGCGGCGGCGCCCTGAGGAGAGCGCTACGGTTGAGCGATCCGGGGCGGGGCGGGGCGGGCCCCAGGGCGGGGCTAAGAGAAGGCCCGCCCTCGGACCCGGCACCTCCTCCGCCAGGCAGCCGGCCTGGTCGACCTCCCAGCGTATTTCCTTCCTGCTAGGCTCTCGGCCCAGAGTCTTCACCTCTCATTCCCAGGGAAACTGAGGCAACTGAGAAACGGAGTGCTCAGCGGCAAGCGCAGCTCCCATCTCCTCTCCTGCTAGTCACGGCGCCCCCCACGCCCCAACCGGCAAGATCTGATAGTTTCCGCCCCTTCCCGCCTGGCACCCTTGATTGGCAGTCTCTGTCTTCGGGCAGGGACCCTCTGATTGGCCGACTCGGCCTCCTCCATCGGGCAGGGTCTCTTTGATTGGCGGACTGCCCCCCAGCCCTCGGGTTCGAGGAGCCTTGGTCTCAAGCTCTGGGAAAAGTCCCCCAGCTTCGCCCCGCCCCAACTATGTGGTCTTGGGGAAGTCCACTCTGACCTCAGTTTCCCCCCCCCCCAGAAAGTAGCATCGGTGGTGCCAGTTAAGATCCCGGCATAGGGGTCCTCTCTGCCCACGTGGTCTGGCCCTGTGGGAGTGAGCCTGTGTGTGGGTTGGTGAATAGCGGTTCCGCTTACCTATCACCCCACCTCCCGAAGGTGGAGGTCTGGCGCCCTCTGCCGGGCGATGGCCTCGGCGCGGCGAGTTTGGGAACAGGTGAGTGGCCCCAGAACCCTTTCGACGGTTGGCCCCAGAACCCTTTCGAGGGTTGGCCCCAAACCAAGCGGGCGGGAACCTCTTTCTAGCAAGGCCCAGAGGCGTGTGAACCAAGCAAGACGCCGTCGAGAAGGGGAAGGGGAAGGTCAGGGTAAATCTAGTTGAGATAAGCTGGGCCCCCTTCCGTCCACTTTGGAGACTGATAAGCCTGCTCCCACCAAGAAATTTGTGTTCTCCAGCCAGCAGCCACATATCCTTCATCCCAACCTTTCTCCTCAACCCCCTCACCCAAACTGCTATTTATTGAGCATTCACTCTGGCCAGGTACTATCAGGGCGGCTGGGTGAAACCACCCCTGCCTCCCACCCCTTCCCTCCCTTGGACTGTCTTTTGCACAAACCAGGCCAGTGGTCAGGAGTGGCAGAGGGACCCCCAGGAGCAGGCATGTACCAGGCAGGCACTGAGACATGGCTAGGTGAGAGAGCAGAATCTTTCCCAGCTGGGGTAGGACATCTGAAAGTTTCCTCAGAGAAGGGCTGGCAGGATTCAGGATCTTCTTGCCCTCACCCCACCCAGAAGATTCCCCATTTTCAGATTCTCAGCAAGGATCAGGTAAACTTTACTTCGGAAAGGAAATCGCCAACCCGGCAATACCATAAATGCCAGGTCAACGTTTTCAGAAAATGCAAGGCATAATCTGACCACCAGATGGCAGCAGAGACTGCCCCCCAGAAGCCCACAAAGAGCCCAGAGCTGGGAAGAGAAGACCCAGCTCCAGGTTCTTAGGTGGAAAGCCCTACCCTGTCACCGGGCCAGAGGGCATTTGCTGGGTCAAGCACCCCTAGACAAATTTACAGCAATTCATTCATTCCTTCTTTGCAGCACACGTTTATTGAGAGGCAATTGTGTTCCTGCCTCTGAGGAGGAACTCAGTCCTGGGGGAAGCAGTCTAAAGGAGTCTGCAAGATGAGAACAATTCAGACACTGGAGCCCCTGTGGGGTTCAGAGAAGGTTGAGAGCTGGGCAACACATGAACTAAGCTTGGCAGTGCTGGCAGGAAGGGCCAGTGGAAGTAGGATGGGTACCCAGCCTGAGTAAATGCATGGTGGCTGGAAACCCCATCAGGTTTGGCAGTGGCTGGGGCGTGAGGAGGGAGGCCAGACATGGTTGTCAAGGTGATGAGGGTTAGATCACAGAGGCCTGGCTACTGGGCTCAAGATGGGTGTCAGACAGGCTCTGAACAGGAGAGGAGCCCAGCCAAAGCTCTTTCCGGTGACCAGGGGGGAGCTGTGATTGGTTGGTGAGGACAGGGCTGGGGCCATCTCTGCACAGTGGCAGCCTGGGGCTGGCAGGAGAGGAGGGGGAGGAAGCCATCACTCAGGGAGAGGGAGGATGGAAGAGGGCTTTGAGGGAGGGGAGGACCACTTACCTTTGAGCCAGGCACAGGCCTGACCTCACATCAGGTACCCTGAAGCTCAGGAGTGACTGGGAGAGTAAGACTACCTCATCTGGGAAGGGCCTTGAGAGAATTCACTTAGAAGGATCAGCCCACTCTGAGCAAACTGTGGAAACTGCTCCAGCCCGTAGGGAGAGGGCACTTGACTTTCCTCAAAATCCTCAGACCTCGGTTTCCACCTTTTCTGTCTAACTAATGGATTTCAACTTATAACAGAAAAAATGACTTACACGAAAGCAGGTCTTCCCAGGCTGGCCCAGGTCCAGGCAGGACAGCTGACACTGGCCCCAGCCTGCCCACCCACCCCTGCCTGGCCAAGAGGCTGGCACAGAGCCCCAGCCTCACCCGGCCTGGAGCGTGTTTGATTTGGACCTGGCTCCAGTGGTGGTGTAGGGGATGGATCTGGAGCTAAAAATACCCAGCAGCCAGGCCAGCTGCTCGGAGCTTCCTTAGAGGTGCTGGGCCAGGGCAGGCCAGCTGAGGCACTGGGAACACACACAGGCCCGGGGAGCCCTACTCCCTTACCTGCAAGATGTTCCGAGGACCCATGCCATTCTTCTATTCACCAGGAATTCCTGGAGAGATTTAGGAGGGTAAGAAAAAATTCTTTAAACTGGTTCTTCCCACAAAGCTGTTGACACAGAAGCCTAGGGGAGCTGGCAGGTGGCATTTGCGGGGGTGAACTGATTTGTGTTCACATCTAGGCCTGGGATCTAGTGAGGCAAACTGATCACAAGAGAGAAGTAGGGCCAGATCCACTTCTGTCTTGTCAGGGCAAGGTCTGGCCAGCACAGGTCAGGATGCGGATGTTAACAACAATGCTAATAGCTTCCACTTCCCTGGTGCCCCAGCACACTCTGGGAGGTCACTACACACCTGAGGGGTCATCCACCCCACGTGAGACAGAAGTAACTGACCATCCTCTGAGGTCCCAGGGATGGGAGGTGGCCCAGCGCAGCCTGGGGGATCAAGGCTGTCTATCCCTGTCCCAGGACTCTCTCCAGGCTCAACATCTGGTGGTGGGGTCAGGGGAGTCACCGCGGGAGTACAAAGAGATACCTCCACAAAGCCAGACTCAGAGACAGGTCAAGGGTTATCTGCCAACCTCCTCCTCCTGGTTCACAGGGGAGACCACGACTCCTGGAGGGGAAGGAGCTCGTCGAGGTCACTGGCCAGATGGAGACGGCACTGGACCCAGGCAGCCTCTGAGATGGCGGAGTGCCCATCTCCACAGTCCAGGCAGAGGTTGTTTCCACCCAGGGGGTCCAAAAGGTCGTACTCCACGCCTGGGCTCTCGGCCAACGGGCCGGAAGGGGCGGGGCCCTGGCGTCCAGTAGGAAGGCAGGTCCGGCCACCTCCGGCCGCCCTTCCGCTGGCGTGGCCCTCTCCAGGCAGGCTCCACCGGCTGGGCGCCAGGAGCAGCCCCGCCCCGAGCTTGCTGGGTGACCGGTGGGTGGAGCCACCCTCTCGGCAGAGGAAGCAGTCTGAGGACTGATAGGCTGCCCCGCCCCTCCCTTCACCTAGGAGGTACTGGCGTGCCAGACAAAGAAATTAGAGTGGGTGAAAAAGGAAAGGAAGCGGGAAGGGGTACGATCCTTCCAGGTCATCGGGACACCTCTCCCTTCCAAGAATCACACCCGGACCACAGTGGAGCACCTCACTGTTCCCTAATTGGTCCGAGGGCGGGAGCGGAGGAACCGGCTGTAACCCTCCAAGCTGCTGCTGGAGGAAAAGTTTTAAATCAATTATTTAACTATCCAATGCCCACGGGAGGTAAAGACCCCAGCCCCGTGGAGCCCCAAGGACTCTATCAGAAGGGATGCAGGACACCCTCAGGGAGCAGAAAGGTCACCTGAGAATTCAGGGAGTTGAATGAACTCATCAACGGCAGAGCCGAATTTAAACCTCCGGATTGGGGCAGACTGTGGAAAGAGGGAAAGGCTCATACGATACTAATAATGTGAGCCTCACCAACTTTTACAAAGTGCCCACCCTGGGTAGGGGGAAGGGAGTCTGGTGCCAGGTGTGGTCGGCTGCACCCCTTTGCCCCCAGCAAAAGACAGCGTGGACCAAATCCAGCTTATCTGGAGACCCTCATGGCGCCAAGGCATGGCAGCCAGAAGGAGCTGAGAGTACCACGCTGGTTACTTTCAACCAAATAGCTTTCCCAGCTCCCAGGCAGTGACGCCAGCAGACAGGTAGCACGGGCAGGAGCCCAGAATAACCCAGCAGCTGGGGCGAGGGGGTGCCACGGACACAGGTGCTGGGCTGGAAGACACCTGGAATCTCATCCTGACTGCCGGTGGTGACCTCCTGACCTTGGGTGAGTCACGTTACTCTCCGGGTGGGGGACACCCCCCAAACCATGACCCATCATGGAACAGCCTGTGAACTTGAAGAAAGGCCACCATCCCAACTCACACACTGGAGTAAAAATGGAGCTGGCGCCCATCCTGCAGAATGTCAGCCTTCCCCTTTGCCCTGAGGCTGTGCCACGTGCCACGAGGTGGGCTGCTGGGGGAGGAGCTCTCAGACAGCCCAGCACCACTCCCCGCAGCCACCTCCGAAGGGGGGCCTACTAGTGTGAAGCCTGTGAGGCCGGCCCCCTTAATCGCACTTAATCCGCCCTCCACCCTTTACGGTAGGCTTCATTATCATCACTTTACACAGGAGACTCGCCCAAGGTCAACCAGCACAGGGGAGAGTCAAGCCCACAGCTGCCTGCCTTAGAGCCTCCCTCGATTAAGCACCAACACGCCCCCAACAAAACCTCTGGGTCAAACCCTACGGCTCCCCCAGTCCTCACTCCAGCCCCCAAGCTGAGGGATGGGATAAAAGTGAGCAGAGCCTATGAGACCCGGAAGTCAAGCCTGGGCCCGAACGAGGGAGGCGGCGCAATCAGCAGCACCTGGACCCAAATGGCTCATCAAAGTAATCGCAAACTAGAGATCACATGGGGGAGGGGTCAGAGCAAGGGCCGCACTGTCTCCAGCTGCGGAGCTTCCTGGAGATAAAGAGAATGGGAAACTGCATGCTGTCAGCTTGCGTGAGAATAAGGAGAGCTGCCATCACTACGAAACGACACCTCCGCACCAAGAAATAGGTCGGGGTTCCAAGCGCACATGCTTGGGTCCTCACAACTCCCCAGGTGTAACCTGGCCCAAAGGTTCTCAAAATGTCTCCACAAGGCAGCATCAGCATCACCTGGGAACTTGTTAGAAATGCAAGTTCTCAGGCCCCACCTACTGAATCAGAAACTCAAGGACCGGGCCTCGGAGTCGATTCTAATGAGCCACCCGTGTGATTCGGCTGCACACTCAACTTTTGACAATCTGTGCAGATGGTGAAACTGGGGCTGAGGGTCTGTGCTGCTTACGCAAGGTCACAGCAGGTAAAATGGATAGCCAGGTTTCAAATCCGGGTTTGTCCCGTTCTACAAACAGGGCTTTTTCTTTTCTTTTTTTTTTTTTGGTTGGGTGGGGGGGCCCTGGGTGAGGTGTAATCGTGGGAATTCCCTGGAAGGGGAAGAGTCAAGAAACCTCTTTCTTAAAGAAAGCTGGCCCAGATCTCAGGTCTTTCTGTTCTTCACCTCCCCAGCAGCCAGACCTCAGAGGGGAAGAGGCCAGCTCACACAGTCACCCCACACGCCCCCAGCGGGGGCCGGAAGGGAGGGCCAGGGCTGGGCCCGGTTTCCTGGCAGCTGCCTGTGTCTTTCACAAGAGGCATCCAGGGCACTCCACCCACCACACAGCACACAACTGGGAAATACTGGGTTGGCCAAAAAGTTCGTTCGGGCTTTTGTAAGATGTTACGGAAAGACCCGAACGAACTTTTGAGCCAACCTAATACATGCAAGTGCAGCCTCTCCTATGCTGTTAAATATGGCAAAGAATTGCACGCCCCAAACTCCTGACAGCGGAAGCTGACAGGCGGGGATGGATGGACCAAGCAGGCCCAGCAGGCAGCCGATTTCACACACAGTCCCACACATCTGTGTGGGGGAAGGGCTGCAGAACCAGACTAGCAGGTTTGGGGTGCCCGCCCTCCCTGGGCTCCAGGCCAAAGCCCCCCAAATCTCTCTCGCAGGCTGGGAAAGGGCTCACACCTACCTTAGTGGGAGAACTGTCAGAGTCAAACTAGGCCTGCTTCTGTCCAAAGGAGGACGGTCCACTCTGGGGGTACCGAGCCCCTTCTCCGGTCATGATCCTGGGGGGAAAAATCGGAGGGTGTTTTAGGGCGTCGATGGCCACAAACCGGACACGGTCTCCATGAGGGAAGGGGAGCCTTACAAATGCCGCTCCCCCCTTCCCAGCTGCCAAGGCGGCCCTCACTCCAGAATGAATAGGAGGGGGGTGTGGATGAATCACTAAGGTTCAGCCCGGGCGCCGAGCAGCAGGCGGCGGCTCATCTGCATTTCCAAAGGCCCGCCCCGTCCGCATCCCCTCCCCCAGGAAGGGCCGGAGACGCGAGGGTTTACCCCAGAGCCCTCCGCCTCTGGGGATCCCGGGGAAGGCCCGCTCGGCTTTCCCAGGCCCCAAACCCCACCCCACCCTCCAGAGCGCCGGCTGGCCGGCTGTGCCTGGACGGCCACCTAGGGACGTCGGTAGCCTGCGTGAGGGCCTCACGCCCCAAGTGGGGACAAAAGGGGCCCACCCGCCCCTCGGGCTCGGCTATCAAAGGGCGGTTGGAAGCCGGACGTGGGCGCCGAGGCTCGGGGTGGGCAGCAGAGACGGCCTGGGATCAGGGCCGGGCTGCGGGGAAGAAGTCCGCGGCCTCTGGAGGAGCCGGTCGGGGTCAGGAGGCGGCCTCGAGGCCCCGACTGGCCCCGTGGCCCTTTGCTACTGGCTCCCGCGCGGGAGGGAAGAGAAAAGACCCCGCGGCCGCGCCGGCCTCCTCGTGCCCGCGGGGGCCCCCAGGTCGGGAGCGGGGTCCGAGGAGGCTGCGGAACCCGCGCTCTTCGTCGACGTTTCCCCGGGCCAGGAGCGTCCCCGCAGGCGGAGGCCTGGAACGCGGGCGGCGCCGCAGCGGCCTCCCCTCCCCCCACCCCCGGCCCCGCCGCCTCCTTCCCTCCTCCCGCCTGGCGCGCGGCGGCCGCCACCGCCCGAGCCGCGGGCGGCGCGCGAAATGGCGCCCGTCTGACCGCCTCGCCCGGCGGAGGCGAGCGCGGGAGCCACGGCGCGCGACGCCCCCAGGCCCGCGGCCCCCAAAACGGCCTCCGTGACCACGCCTCGACCCGGGGCGCTGTGCCCTGCGGGCTCTCGGGGACCGGCCCGGCCGAGGGGCCGCCGCCTGCTCCGGGCTCCCAACAACAACCGGGAAAGGAGGGAGGAAGGAAGAGAGCGGCCGCCATTAGCCAGCCGCAGTCCCGCCCTGGCTCTTGCCCCGGCCTCGGCCTCGGCCCCGGCCCAGCCGGCGGCTCTGCTCTGAACCTGAAAATAAAACTCGTGTTTGGGAGGGAGGAGCGAGCGCGGCCGGGAGCACAGGCAGCGCTCGGGCTGCAGGCGGGAGAGATGCTGCGTCATGGTGCCAACATGGACGCCGGCCTTTTGTCCTTTTTTGCTCAGGAAGCGCAGGCGCACCCCGGAGCCCCGAAAAACCGGCTTCGGAGGGCGAGACCCCCACAATCAAAAGGGAAAGAGGCCCCAGGCCCGGAAGGAGAGGTTTCCTCGGCTTTTGTGCCCCCCTTCCCCAAAGCACTTCAATTTCTTCTCCCACCAAGGCTCAGACCTAGAAAAGCGAGGAGGACGAGCGGAGGCGGCTCCGTGGATGCCCGAGGTCGCTGGGGAGACCTTCCTCTCGCCTCCGGGGCAGAAGGGGCAAAAGGGTCTGAAGAGCCCTTCTCGTCCCCACCCCGCCACCCCTCCCCGATCCGGCTGCCAAACATGAAGCTCCAGAAACCTTCTCCCCTCAGCTCCCAAACATTTGCAGCCCTTGGCCTGCTCGAAAAAACATTTCCTCGAAGGGGTAAAAGGCACTTTTTCTGTTGTTGGTGGTTTTTTTTTTTTTTACTTACCCGCTCAGCCCGGTGCCATGGAGTCTGGAAGATCAAGCTGGGCGGAGGTTTTGGAGGTGTTATTGTAAAAAATATCTTTTAGGGGGATTGTTTAGTTGGGAATATTTGGGGTAGTGGTGGTGTCTTTTTTGTTGTTGTTACCTTTTTAAAGTTACACTCTCATGGCATTTTCTGCTCCTTCCACTTCTGCAAATTTTCCAGGGTTGGGTTGGCAAAAGGCGGCTTCGCTGAGGACTGTTTACTGCTCTGGATATAGCAATGGTGTGACCGTCATTAAGAGACAAAAGGCGAAAATACACAGTCAAATCAAACAAAAGGCAAAAGACGCACCGGCCATCCCAACCACCATAGAAAATACCCCCGAGTTAACGATGGTGTTTGGCTAGAACCAGCTAGGACTTGTTTTCCAGTTTTAATCTAGTTTCCTGTGACGGCTTTAGTCTCTTTACACAAAGAGGTCTTCCTTTCCCTCACCCCCCCCCCCACCAAGACGAGAAAAACAGAGATGTTTTTCTTCAAATAGATCGATTTTCAAAGAAAGTGTACATGTTACTGGGAAGAAAGCTGACTAGCATTTATTGCTGTAAACATTTTCAAAAGCTTAAAGCTAAAACCCTAGCTGTATAAAAGCAAAATCGTCTAAAAGCATTTTAACTTTTGTTAGACAAGAGCGACAAAGACATACATGCAGATGAAGGTTCAGAAAATTAAGGACATCTCAGCAACATTAACATGAAAACTGCACTGCGTAAGGACAGAATGGACTGGGTACTTACAATGTAAAAGGTTTTTAAAAACTTAAAAGAGTAACGACTGCTTACAATTTTTTGTTGCTGCCATTTCGCTAGTCCTAAAACTATACATTTAAAACATTACCTTGTTAAAAAGAGAGCAGAAGGAGTTAATAAGATGGCCAGGTTTAAGTGTTTAATAGAGGAAACTATATATATATAAAAATTTATTGTTCAGTCAAGAGAATACAGATCAAGACAGCTCCAAGCTCCCCCCACCCACCCAAGAAAAAAAAAGAGGAAAAAAAATTAAATATGTCGTTTACTTAGGTTTTTTGGAATTCAAAATTGTTAACTGCTGACATTAATGGTGTGCTATGACCTAGTTATACAAGACAAAGATGGATTCCAAGTCATAAGGAAAAATCCAGATCTTTTTAAAAAGTCTTCTTCATTCTTCCAATTGTGAGTCCTTTAGCCTGTTGACAAATGTTAAACACAACACTGAGGCGTCCTGAACTGGATGGTGGAGTCAAAGGAAAAACATTCCCCATTTGCAACAAAGGAAAAACCCACTTGGCCATTTAATTCCATTGCAGAAAAATGGCTCCCCTCATCTGTTGGCCTCTCCTTGGTGTCTGATGAAGGATGTTTTGAGAGCAGCGTCTAATAACTCAAGCCCTATAGAAGCCGCGCGCTGATTGGCTGCCGCGCCCTGCCGCCCTGCTCCAGCCAATTACCTACCCACGGCCAAATTACAAACCCCGAAAAGAGCCCCAATGTGAAATACACCACCACGAAGCCCCAGCGAGGCGACTTCCTCGCCTCGGCCGCCCGACAGGAGAGGCAGAGGGGGCTACAAACGCGTCCTCGCGAAGCCCGGGAGCCTTGGAGTTGAACTCACAAAATGGAAGCCGCGCGCTGATTGGCCGCCGCTACTCCCGGACCTTTAATAAAGAAAGGGGAAGGAAAGATAAATGCAAAAAAGGGGGACTCTCTCTTCCGTCGGTGACTGGAGGAAGGGGGGGGGGTGCGGGGAGAGAAGCATGTGTTCACAATTACAGGGCGCTCCTCTCCAAAAATAAAAACAGAAAGAAGCTTCTATCACCCAGGTCCAGGCAAGGGCTGCATCCTCCCAGGAATGTGAATGCTAATTTGGTTAAAATCCTGGTTTCCCTTCCCCAGCTCCGCTCCGGGGGGAGGGGGTCGCGGGGCAGAAGAGGAAGCCGGAGCCGAGATACCTCGATTGCAACTCGTCTTGGAGCCTCCTTGCCGCCCCTCACGGCTCTCAGCGTCCAAACACACAATCACACACACACCCCAAAACCCAGCCCTTTCCCCTGAGCCCCCACGCGCCCACCTCCGGTTTTGGCAGTTTGGAAACAGTTTTGGAGGCCCCAGGCGCACGCCGCGGCGGCCGCGGCTCGGAGGGTAGCCCCAGCCGCGGGAGGTAGAGCTCGGGGAGACCCCCTCCCCCGCCAGCCAAGCCCCCCACCTAAGTCCCAGCAGAATAAATAAATTAAAAGGCCTTCCCCCCGGGAGGGGGGAGGCAGTGTGGGAGCGCGAGAGTGAGGGGTGGGGGGCCGCTGGGGCCCGGGGCTTTGGCGGCGCAGCTGCCGCCGCCGGGAGAGTGCCTGGGGAAGCGGCGAGGAAGGAGAGGGGAGGAGGAAGAGGAGGAGGAGGAGGAAGAGGAGGAGGGTGAGCGCTCGGGTCGGGCTCCTTAGCGGTGTATTGTGGGATGTGCGGCTACTGGGAGCCGAGCCTCCGCCGCCAGCCGCCTCCCGGGCAGCAGCAGCAGCAGCAGCAGAGGCGGCGGCAGCAGCTCCGGGCCCGGCAGCCGCGGCGGCGGCGCTCCCCCCCTCCCGGCCCCCCGTCCGGCCGCCCCGGCCTCGGTTCCCGCGGGGGACACCATGTACTGGCTGGCGGCGCAGGGAGGCCGGCGCCCGGCGGGGATGTAAGCGCGGCTCGGGGAGGGAGAGGCCGCTGCCGGCAGCCGGGCGGCCCGAGCCCCCAGCCCCCAGCCCCGGCCCCGGCCCCCGCTCCGGCCGAGCGGTCGGGCGGGCGGGCGGCGCCAGGCCTGCCGCGAGCCCCGCGCCCGAGCCGGGCGGAGCGAGCGAGCTAGCGCCACGCCGGGCGACCGGGCGGGCACCATGGGCCGGAGCCCGGGTCCTCCGGGTGCCCCGGGCCCCGCCAGTCTGCACCAGGGGCCCCCGGGAGCCCCTCGCAGCCGCCCCGAGATGGTGGCCGAGCGGGCGGGCGCCTAATTCTCCGGAAGGGTTATTCTCTCGCTCCATTCTTATTTTGGGGGGAGCCAGCGAGACAGCTCCTTTTGGGGCGCGCTGGTAAGGTGGGAGGGGGTGGGGGCTGGACGATTTGATTCCTTCGCGTGTGTGTAGAAGCGGCCGCCGCCGCCACCGCGGCGGAGACGACAACAACTTGCTCGTTTTCAGGTTGGGTTAACGGCATGGAGAACAGTCACCCCCCCCACCACCACCACCAGCAGCCCCCGCCGCAGCCCGGCCCTTCGGGCGAGAGGAGGAACCACCATTGGAGAAGTTACAAGTTGATGATTGACCCGGCTTTGAAAAAGGGGCATCATAAACTGTACCGCTACGATGGGCAGCATTTCAGCCTGGCGGTGAGTAGCCGGCGCGCCTCCCCGCCGCCCGCACCCACCCTCCGAGCCGTGCCGAGGAGGGTGGGGGCGGAAGGGTCCGATCGGCCCGGGGACCCCCCTCCTGACCACCCGGCCAGCTGTCAGCCGGGTCCGCAGTCCTGGAGTTTGACAAGTGCCTGGAGAAGGGGGGGGGGGGCTTGCCCCTGTCCCTGGGGAGTGGGACCAGGCCACCCATTCCGCCCCCCCCCCCCCCCGCTTCCTCCCCACAGATGTCCAGCAACCGCCCGGTGGAAATTGTCGAAGATCCCCGGGTCGTCGGGATCTGGACCAAAAACAAGGAGCTGGAGCTGTCGGTGCCCAAATTCAAGGTAGGGCTCCTCCCCCCTGCCCCGCGCCCCCTTCCCCCTGCCCCGCGCCCCTTCCCCCTCTCCCCAAGCCCCGAATTCGAAAATACCGCCAGGCTTGACCGAGCCCAGCCGGATTCTGAGTTCCCGCCGTCCGGGGCCTGGGAAGTTTTGGCGGGGAGGGGGAGATTGCAAAGAGAGGGGTGTCCCCTCTCGGCTACTGTAAACAGAATAACACTCGGTGAAACTGTAATCAAGGCGCTGATACAGTATCCTGCCCACCCAGCTGGGGGCTCCGGGTCCCCACCTGGCTCCTGCCAGCCCAGGGGCTCGGCCCTGGGACCCGCCCCCCTTCCCAGCCTTGTGGCTTTAGGGGGACAACTTCCTAGCCCAAGGGGTCGCCCCTGCCCTGGCAGCAGGGAGAGGAGGCTAGAGTGGGGGGTGGGGAAAGAGAAACTGTTTCTTTTTCCCCTTTCCTTTCGAACCCAGAGGACTTCCACGTTCCAAACGATTTAATCCTCCGCTTCCCGGGCCCGCCCGCGTGCATTTTTTTTTTCCAAAAAAAATTTTTATTTTCTACCTTTCATTGTTTTCAAAGGGCGGGCGAGTGGGGAATTTTGTGTTTTCCCTTCGGTTTCAGTGTTCTCAACCTCCCTTCCCCCTCGTCCCCTGCCAGATCGATGAGTTCTATGTGGGCCCGGTGCCTCCGAAGCAGGTGACATTTGCCAAGCTGAATGATAACATCCGTGAAAACTTCCTGAGGGACATGTGCAAGAAGTATGGGGAGGTGGAGGAGGTGGAGATTTTGTACAATCCCAAGACCAAGAAGCACTTGGGCATCGCCAAAGTGGTCTTTGCCACGGTCAGGGGAGCCAAGGAGGCGGTTCAGCACTTGCACAGCACTTCGGTCATGGGCAATATCATCCACGTGGAGCTGGACACCAAAGGTGAGTGGAGGCCCGCTCAGGACAGCCACCGTGGAGGAGCCACAAGACCTGTCAGTGTGACCCCCTCCTCTCCCAGAGCCCCTCTTGCAGTGTTCGGGAGCCCCTCACTCTTCCTTAGGTGCCCCCTTACAACCTTTTCTTTCTTCGCCCCCTCCTGAGGGTAGAGTCACGTGGAGCTAAATGTGTTGTCTGTTGCTAGGAGACAAGCTATAATTTACCAAATGTGCCGGTCCTTGGCCACTGAACCCCAAGGGACCACCCGGAGGCTTCCCCACCGCTGACACCCCCTCGGGCCCCGCGCGGAGCCCTGGTGGCCTGAGTTTAGGCGGTCCCCAGTGTTGCCGTCTGTGTTAGGAGAGAAGGCAGGGTTCGTTTATTTGTGGGGGGAGGCGCTGAGGGAGAGCCACTAGGACGCCTTTAAATACCCAAAGAGTATGTCCCTCCACTAAAAAGAGAGTCCTCCAGGGATCTGGAGTGCCCCTCCCCCACAGGCCGCCCCTTCCCCTTGGAAGTGGGAACCAATCTGGGCCTAGAGTGTGGTTTCATTGATAATGCTCCCGTTGGAGCTGGGCGGGCTGCTCTCGGTGCTCTAGGGTTGACACTTTGTCTTCCCTCCTCTTTCTTAAAGAGACAGCACCACCTCCCAAGCAGCGGAATCCCGCTCTGTGCTCACTGAGCCTCTGAGCGGCTGCTGGGAGAGCCGGGCTGGGGAAGCCATACCTCCCACCCTCAGGGTCCTGGGAGGCTTCTCCTCCGTGCTGGCTGGGGGGCTGGCAGGACTCTAGGGCATCCCGTAAAGTTTGCCTGTGGCCTCTCTAGAGAAGTTCCTACCAATACAGAAGAAAGTGCCGGGTGCTCTGAGGCCCAGCCAGCCCTGTGACTGGGCAGAGACTGTTGGGTCCAGAGCCCCTGGGACGTCCCCTGGGAGACCCTGCATGGGAGGGTTTAGGTGAGTGGCTTCCAGAGGTTTTGTGAGCACGGGGTTTAGGGGCAACCCGGGCACACCAAACCCAAGACTGGAAAATCTAAACCTTTCTTTTTCGCCTTTAATAATGAGCACATATTGACTGAGTCTCTAAGACCTTGCTTGGGGATGCAGAGGGACACTGCTCCTGGGTGGGCACAGTTATCCTATAAACTCTTGCCAAACCTGTCCCTAATTCTGAGGTTCCTCAGGGCACAAGCCAGTTTCCTGTTCCAGCCACAGCGCCCTTCACCTCTCTTCTCTAGTTTCTCACGTCTCTGTTGGGGAGACCCCTTGGGTGGTTGCAGGCTGATCTCTCCCTGAGAATCAAATGTAGAGCCCCTCCCCCATCACATGCCCATTTTAAGGAGCAGTCAGCCCTCACCAAAATTTCATTTCTGCAAAAAAAAAGAAAAAAGAAAAGGCCCTTAGAGACTGCCACCAAGTTTGTATTTCAAGAAAGAGACCGGTAAAAAGTAGCTCAAGGAATGCGTCTCCTTTGCATATGTAAGCAGCTGCCTCAGAGGGCTCTATAAATATCGATAATCTGGCCCCCTGGTCTATAGAGGCCTCTCTCTGCCATGGGGTGGGGCTGGGGTGGAGGGTTACCAGACGTGGCTCAGTGGGACGGGGGAGGACCATGTGGAGTTCACAGTAACCCAGTACCAGAGTGCATTTTACAAACTCTGACAGTCACCTGAGAGAGTTAACAACAAAACTGTCACTCCTGTGTCACTGGGTTTCCTCTTCACTTGCTATAAGGCCCTGGATGTTAAGTGGGAAGGTGAGAGGATGGGGATTACCTCTTTCTTTGGGTGGCATGGCCCAGGTGACAGTAAGGGGCTTTGTGTTGGGGCTGGCATTTCTGTATTTGGGGGAGTCCCAGTGCCACGAGGCATTAAATTCTGAATCTCAGGATCAGAAAAATCATACAGTTTAGCAGCTTCATTGAACAGATAGGACTCCTGAGTGAGGTACAAAGAGAGAGAAGTGGGAACTTGGTCAGGGTCACTTAGCTTCCCTAGGCTTGGGGTCCCAGGCACAGGGGCCCCACAAGGATGCCCACCTGTGCGGGCTGCCCCATCCTGGAGCCTCACTGAGTCCTCCCTCCCTTGCCTTTTCCCCAGGGGAAACCCGCATGCGGTTCTACGAACTGTTGGTCACGGGCCGATACACACCCCAAACCCTCCCAGTGGGCGAGCTGGACGCTGTCTCTCCAATCGTGAATGAGACCCTGCAGGTGGGTTTATGGCTGTCAGTCCTTCCCCCACCTCCCCACCCCATCACCCGCTCCCTGATGTGGCCCCCACCCCACTTCACCATCTCCGGTGTCAGACACCAGGAAAGGAGCCTGGCTATGCCCACCAAGGCTTCCAGCAGTGGGTCTGAAAGCCCTGTTTGCCAAAGCTCTCCTCTGGCGCGGCCCCCAGCCCTCTCCCTGCACACGCTGGGATTCCCATCCCAGAGATCCAGAGTCCACGTGCTTTCCATGTTAACGCTGAAACACTGCTGTGTCCAGGGTCCTAGCGTCTGGTGTCCCCTGCACCCCTCTACCCCTGCCCCCAGAAAGCCGAGTTCAAGTCCCTCCTTCCAGAGCAAGATGGATTCCTTCCCCAACCACTGCCTCCCAGGACCTCACCTGGACCACCATCTCATGGGGAGGTTCTCATCCCAGCTCCTACCCCAGCATCAACCCAGCCACCCTCTGGAACAGCTTTTCCAGAGTGAAGAGTCTTCGCTTACTTGCTGGTCAGCTGTTTATCAGGCACTTTATGTGTTACACTATTTAAACCCTAAAACATCAAGAGGTTGGAGGGACAAGGCCCTTGGCCACCCCCTCACTTCCAAGACCATCGTCTGCTACCTCTACCTGGAAGGTCTTTGATATCTGACAGCCTGGGGCAGGACGGAAATCCCAGTTCAAACCAAGATGTCAGGGTCTTATCTTTACTCTGCTTTAAGGATTAGGAAAAACCCTCAAGGTTCTCTGAGGATAATTGGCTACCCCAAGATTAGAGAAGGTGAGGACCATCCAGACACTCCTCTTTAATCTCCCCCCTTCCCCCCCACCCCCGCCGCCGCTTCCGTTCACTATGCTGCAGTTCTAGAGTCACCAGTTTGGCTCCGAGCTCCCCGGTAGCTGGAGTGAGAGGGGAAAACAGTCCCATTCTATTGCACGTTTTTCCCCCAGTGATCTCAGACCTATCTCTCTTTCTCTCTCAAGCTGTCAGATGCCCTGAAGCGCCTCAAAGATGGTGGCCTGTCTGCAGGCTGTGGCTCTGGCTCATCCTCTGTCACCCCCAACAGTGGTGGGACACCCTTCTCCCAGGACACTGCTTATTCCAGCTGCCGCTTGGACACGCCCAACTCCTACGGACAGGGCACACCGCTCACGCCGCGCCTGGGCACCCCCTTCTCGCAGGACTCCAGCTACTCCAGCCGCCAGCCCACGCCCTCCTACCTCTTCAGCCAGGACCCCACAGCGACCTTCAAGGCTCGGCGCCACGAGAGCAAGTTCACGGACGCCTACAACCGCCGCCACGAGCATCATTATGTCCACAACTCTTCTGCAGTCACCGCAGTGGCAGGGGCCGCAGCCACCTTCAGGGGCTCCGTGGACCTCCCATTTGGGGCAGTCAGCAGCAGTGGGGGCAGCAGTGGCCCTCCATTCAAGGCCCAGCCACAGGATTCAACCACGTTTGCCCACACTCCACCGCCTACCCAAGCAGCCTCCGCTTCTGGAGTCCCATTCAAGTCGGCTTTCTCTCCGTATCAGACTCCTGTGCCCCCTTTCCCCCCGCCCCCCGAGGAGCCCGCTGCCGCAACCCCCTTTGGGGCCCGTGACGGTGGGGAGTTCCGGAGAGTACCTGTGCCCCCGCCCCTGCCACCCACTGAGCCCCTGACGAAGGAGAAGCCAGGCACGCCGCCTGGACCCCCGCCCCCTGATGCCAACAGCATGGAGCTGGGCGGCCGGCCGACCTTCGGCTGGAGTCCCGAGCCCTGTGACAGTCCTGGTACGCCCACGCTGGAGTCGTCGCCTGCAGGGCCGGAGAAGCCCCACGACAGTCTGGACTCACGGATCGAGATGCTGCTGAAGGAGCAGCGCACCAAGCTGCCCTTCCTTCGGGAGCAGGACTCAGACACCGAGCTGCAGATGGAGGGCAGCCCGATCTCCTCCTCCTCCTCCCAGCTCTCCCCACTGGCCCCCTTTGGCGCTAACTCTCAGCCTGGCTTTCGAGGCCCCACACCACCCTCCTCACGCCCATCCAGCACCGGCCTGGAGGACATCAGCCCCACACCACTGCCCGACTCGGATGAGGATGATGAGCTTGACCTGGGCCTGGGGCCCCGGCCCCCACCCGAGCCAGGCCCCCCAGACCCTACCGGTCTTCTGGGTCAGACAACTGAGGTGGCCTTGGACCTGGCTGGAGACAGGACCCCAACCTCAGAGAAGATGGATGAGGTACCATGATGTCTGTCCATCTCTGTCTGGGATTGGTTTTGTCTGTCTTGTGGCTCCCTCTTTCCTCCTTGAAACATCCTCCCCTTAGGATAACTAGCTAAGACACAGAAGCAGCAGGGCTGGGGCAGCCAAAATAACAGATCAAAAATAAAAAGAGAATGAAAAGAGGATACGAAAAGCACCAGGGGCTGTGACTGAGCAGCTGGTTTGCTCTGAGCTCCCTAGCAGCTTTGGTGAAAAGGGAAACATGACCTAGATCTGTTGCTCTCCTTACTAGGTATGGGAAGTCAAGACCTTTTTCTGGGGATAAATTCTGACTTGAGCTTCTTTGGTTGGAGTTTGCTGAGATCCCAGAGAGTTGGACTGTGGTGATGGTTTTGGGCCTCCTTCTCTGTTGGGTGGCTGGGACCTGATCAGGACTGGTCCTGACACTCAGGCAGATTTGGGAAGAGGGATCAGCCAGAGTGTTCTGCTGAGCTAGGTCAGGTGGCAGCTCTGGAGCACTGTCTCCTAGAACCTGGTGCCCTCTGAAGAGATGGGAAACCATGGTGGGCAGGGAGGACATTGAAATGTTCCTTCTCCCTCTCCCCCTGCCTCCAGGACTGAAGGAGTTAAGGGTTAGCCCAGGGGGAGGGCCACAGCCAGAAGCAGGCAAAGTTAACCACCCCCCACCCTCTGCCCACCCAGAGATCCTCCTCTGGGGTCTCACTGCAGCCTGAGGGTCGGGGTGGGTGCTGCTGCATGCCACATTCCCTTGGGGGAGGATTCGGTCATCTTCCTTGGCTCTGCTCCTCCCCCCTCCTGGTCCAGGCACCTGCCCTGGCCCTCCTGGAGACCTGCTTTGGAACCTGTGGGCCTGGCAGGCATGAGCAGCCAGGAGCTCAGACAGAGCTCTGTGCCCCTGTGGGCGGTAGGGAGGAGGGTCCCTCCTCCCCAGGTCCTTTGATTAGGCCGATTTGGCTGCCTCAGGGAGGAACAGAGAGGAACTTGGCTTGCCTGGGAGGGGACTGCAGGTGGCTGGGGCTCCTGGGGGCCTCCAGGCTGTTCTGGGGAAGTGGTTTCTGGCGCTAAGGGGTTCAGGCAGGGAGAGCTGACAGGTGTGCAGAGGTGGGGGGCGGGCTGCTGGTCCTGCTGCCATCCTCCCTTCTTCCCTCCCTCTCCTGCCTGAGGTCAGGGGATGTTTGTTTAACCGTGCTCACTGGCTGATCCAGGGCTGGGAAGCCCAGAGGAGCCAGAGGGAATGGGCTTTCCCACGGTGTCACTGTAGGAAAGGGGAGACTGAGGCCCAGAGAGCTGGGGTCGGGGATGCCCCGGGACATCAGCCCAGGGAAGCCCGGGAGTACTGATAACCTCCAAGATGGCCCTCGGGAGCCCCCTGCTGACAGTCGGGAGAGCAGCTCCCGGGTTCCTCCGGCCTGAACCCGAGGGAATCCCAGCCTAGGCTGACCACACAGGAGAGCAGCACAGGGGGACACTCCCTTTCTTCACAGAGGCTGATGGTTAAAAGTTCCGGCTCCAGTCCTTAAGTCTTGAGCCCCACCTCTGTCACTTACTGGTCATGTGGCCTTAGGGAAGTTACTTTCCCTGTCTGAGTCTCAGTTTCGTCATCTGTGAAATGGGATAGTGAGAGTAGCTGCCTCACACTAATCTCGGCTTGAGTGAGGTGCTGTATGGGAACCTCCAGCCAGGCACGGCTGGAGCTGAGGCCGAACACTCAGCCACCAGTTCCCGCCGGTTCTCGCCCCCGGACGCGGACGCGGGAGGGGCGGAGGGAGGGGCAGGGCCTCGGGCCGGGCTGGATCCGGGTCTCCTTGTGATTGGCTGGCGGCCGGTGCCGGCGTTAACCCTATGCGTGCTGCGCCTGCGTGCTGGGCGCTGTCCAGGACTGATCTGGCGCTGTCCCTGGGTATCCGCCTGAGCCTGCCACTGCCTCCCTCAGCATGTGTGTGGGACCCTGAGAGGCAGAGTGTGTGTGTCTGTAGAGGGGACAGAGCAAAAGCAAGAGCTTTCTTCTGCTGCCTTAGGTTTGGTTTTCCTCTTCTCTCTCCCCCGCCCCCCATTTCCCTTTGAAGCCTCCCTCACCTGTACGTCCGACCTCTGACCTTACAGCCTGCACAGACCCTGCCCCCTCAGCCTTCAAATGCACTCCCTGTCCCTGGTAACCTACAAAGGCTCTGTCTTCCCAGCCATGTTCATCCAGGGCAGGGCCTGAGCCCCCTTCTCGCCTCGGGTCCTGACACAAGAGCCTGGGGGTAGCCCATCCCTCCTCTCCCCACCCCTGCTTTGCCTTCTTGCTCCACCTCTACCTTGTGGACCCCATGTCCCCCTCCAGTTCCAGGCATGTGCATCCAGCTCCCCAAAGCCCCATGTCTGAATGAAAAGGGGCCCTTTCCCATTTCACAGCCAGGTCATGCTCGACTCCTCCCATTCACCTGGTGCCACGGTCCTCGAGTCCCACAACAGCCCCCTGACGCCTCACTCCGCAGGCACCCTGGGCTTGCATCCCAGCTCTCTGACTGGCTGTGCCTCTTGGGCCAGTGATTGATGTATAGCTCTCTGAGTGTGTTTCCTCAGCTGTCAGAAGGGATTGGACTAGAGCCCTGCCTTGTGAGGTTAGGGTGCAGATGAGAAATACGAGATATTATGTGCTGACTACACTCAGCCCCACCGCGGCCCGTACTAAGACTATATGACAGGAGTAACTAAGGAAAAATGTAAAGACATACCTCCTATTCGTGCACTCTTACTACTGCTAAAACGCCCCCCCTGCTCGTGTCACCTTCTCTGCCAGGCCCTCTCTGCCACAGTGAAGACTACAGGCCAACTGGGAACAAAGGCCAGTGAGCCACTTCCTGGTGCAAACCCGGGCTCCATCTCTTAGTGGTTGTGTGGCCTGGGCAAGTTACTTAAGTTCTCAGTGTTCCAACTTCCTCATCACTAAAACTGGTGATAACAGACCTACTTTACAGGGTTGTTCTGAGGATTAACTGAGTTAACGTATGTAAAGTGCTTAGAAAGGTGCCTGGCCTGTAGAAAAGGCTACAGAAGTTTTAACTATTAGTATTATCTTCTCTGAATGCAAATTGAAACATAGAAAAGGCTACAGAAGTTTTAACTACTAGTATTATCTTCTCTGAATGCAAATTGAAACATAGAAAAGGCTACAGAAGTTTTAACTATTAGTATTATCTTCTCTGAATGCAAATTGAAACATAGAAAAGGCTACAGAAGTTTTAACTATTAGTATTATCTTCTCTGAATGCAAATTGAAACAGAGTATCTCAAATTGAAACAGAATCTTTTTCCCTCTTGACGCCTCACTCCCCTTCCCGGCTTGCTTTTTCTCCATGAAGGACTATATATTTCACATTCTTCCTAGTTATCCTTTGCCTTGTCCCTCCAGAAGTTCAGCCTCAAGAGAGCAAGAATTTCGTCTGTCTTGTTCACCACTGTGTTCCCAGCACCTGGAACAGTGCCTGCTACACAGCAGGTGCTGAGCAAATGTTTGTTGAATGAATGAATGAGTGAATCTGCATGATAACCCCATGAGGCAGGTACTATGGTGCTCATCATGCAGATGGGGAGACTGAGGCTTAAAGAGATTAAACGACTTGCTCGAGGCCACGTGGCTGGGAAGGGAGGGGACCAGGATCAGAACTGCGGAAGCCACGTTGCTCGCTAGTCTTGCAGAAGGCTTCTTCTCTGACCTTCCGGTGTTCAGCAGGGGGATCTGGGAGCCTGCTGGGCCGCCCGGGCTCACCCTCACCTCTCTCTCCTTGCTCTCCCTGCAGGGGCAGCAGTCCTCGGGCGAGGACATGGAGATCTCAGATGACGAGATGCCCTCAGCCCCCATCACCAGCGCTGACTGCCCCAAGCCCATGGTGGTGACCCCCGGGACGGGGGCTGTGGCAGCTCCCTCCGTGCTGGCCCCGACCTTGCCGTTGCCCCCGCCCCCTGGCTTCCCACCACTGCCCCCGCCCCCACCACCTCCCCCGCCCCAGCCCGGCTTCCCCATGCCCCCTCCTCTGCCCCCGCCCCCGCCCCCACCGCCCCCAGCCCACCCCGCTGTGACAGTGCCCCCGCCACCGCTGCCAGCACCGCCGCCCGGTGTCCCACCCCCGCCCATTCTGCCGCCGCTGCCGCCCTTCCCGCCGGGGCTGTTTCCCGTGATGCAGGTGGACATGAGCCATGTGCTGGGCGGCCAGTGGGGCGGCATGCCCATGTCCTTCCAGATGCAGACGCAAATGCTGAGCCGCCTGATGACGGGCCAGGGCGCTTGCCCCTACCCGCCCTTCATGGCCGCCGCGGCCGCAGCCGCCTCCGCTGGGCTGCAGTTCGTCAACCTGCCGCCCTACCGGGGCCCCTTCTCCCTGAGCAGCACTGGCCCCGGCCGCGGGCAGCCCTGGCCACCCCTGCCCAAGTTTGACCCGTCAGTGCCGCCACCAGGCTACGTGCCACGCCAGGAGGACCCGCACAAGGCCACGGTGGACGGCGTCCTGCTGGTCGTGCTCAAGGAGCTCAAGGCCATCATGAAGCGGGACCTGAACCGCAAGATGGTGGAGGTGGTGGCCTTCCGGGCCTTCGACGAGTGGTGGGACAAGAAGGAGAGGATGGCCAAGGTGGGTGGGTGGCGCAGCCCTGCAGGGGGGCGGGCGGGCCGGAGGCAGAGACCCGGCCAGGCAGCCTCTCTCCTCCCCAGGCACGGTACTGGCAACACTGCCACCCAGACCCCCAAAGCAGGGTAGTGTGAGTGTTACTTTGTGAAACCGGTGTGTCGATGACACAGGTGTCATCTACATACAACGCGTTTCTTTTGGATTCCAACCTCCAAAGTGCGAGAGCCCCTGCTCCGATGCGGGCAGCCGTAGTAGCCGCTTTGCAGGTGAGGAAGCCGAGGGTCAGGGAGGCAGAGTGGGGCCCTGGGGGCGTCCTGAGTAGTCGGCACAAAATGAGGTAGGTTCCAGGAAAGGAAGTGCCCGGTTACCATGTGGCTGTCACTGTTGAGAGGATGGCAGGCTGCTCAGGGGACAGGGCTGGTGGCAGCGCCGTAACCATGGTGACCTCCCCCTCCTCTCTTGCACCCCAGGCCTCGCTGACCCCGGTGAAGTCCGGTGAGCACAAGGACGAGGACAGGCCGAAGCCCAAGGACCGCATCGCCTCCTGCCTGCTGGAGTCGTGGGGCAAGGGCGAGGGCCTGGGCTACGAGGGCCTGGGCCTGAGCATTGGGCTGCGCGGGGCCATCCGCCTGCCCTCCTTCAAGGTCAAGAGGAAAGAGCCGCCGGACACCGCCTCGTCCGGCGACCAGAAGCGGTTGCGACCCTCAACCTCCGTGGATGAGGAGGATGAAGGTTTGCGCCCCTCCCCTCGCCGGGTGCTGGGATCTTCTCCTCCGCTGCGCCCCTGGCCCCGCTCTGACAGCCCTCCCTCCCCACAGAGTCTGAGCGGGAGCGGGACCGCGACATGGCGGATGCCCCCTGTGAGCTCGCCAAGCGGGACCCCAAGGGCGTGGGTGTGCGGCGGCGGCCGGCCCGGCCCCTGGAGCTGGACAGTGGCGGGGAGGAGGACGAGAAGGAGTCGCTGTCGGCGTCCTCGTCCTCGTCAGCGTCCTCGTCCTCGGGGTCCTCGACAACCTCACCCTCCTCCTCAGCCTCCGACAAGGAGGAGCGAGAAAGCACGGAGGAGGAAGAGGAGGGGGAGGAGGAGGAGGAGGAGGAGGAGGAGGAGGAAGGCCCCAGGAGCCAGATCTCCTCCTCCTCGACCTCATCCATGTCAGATAAGGTACCGTTCGGGCTGGGGAGGCCTGGGGTGCTGGGCCAGGGGAGGGGGCCCTTCGGCTCACCTTTCCTCCATCCCTCTCCCCCAGGATGACGATGATGAAGACAGTGAAGACAGGGATGAGTCTGAGAATGACGACGAGGACGCAGCCCTGTCGGAGACGAGTGAGAAGGAAGAAGCGGACTCAGATGGAGGTGAGCGGGGCTCCTGGCCCAGCCCGGGGTCCCTCTGCAGAGGGCAGAGCCCGTGCAGTAGTCAGCAATACTTTGGGGGCAAATTTCTTGACTTTGAAGTGTGAACTCAGTAAAACACAAACAGGGCATGCCCTATGATTTCTTTTTCATGAAGTATCCAGAACGGGTCAATCCATAGAGACAGAAAGCAGACTAGTGGTTGCTGGGGTTAGGGGATGGTCGATAGACGGGTGATAGCTAAAGGGAACGGGCTTCTTCTAGACAAGTGCTAGTTGTCTACGTTGTGCATCTACTAAATACCACTGTATCGTTTACTTTAAGATGGCTAGTTTTATGTTATGTGGATTTCACCTCAGTTAAAAAAAATGTGATGACTAGTTAGTACCGACACACACACACACACACACACACACACACACACACACACACACACACGCCCCCACATACCTGAGGGCCATGTTCAGCCCGGCGCCGCCAGTTGTGAGACCTTTGGCGAAGTACCTGGCTGGAGCACAGCAGATAATGACAGGGCCCCTGCCTGTGTCCCCCGCCCAGAGGAGACAGTGAGCATCGCCACCTCCAAGGCTGGAGCTGAGTCCTCCAGTGAGAGTTCTGAGTCTTCTGACTTCGAATCAAGCTCCGAGTCCTCCTCATCACCCTCAGAAGATGAAGAAGAGCTGGCAGCGGGGGAGGAGGAGGAGGAGGAAGATGAGGAGGAAGGGGAGGAGGCAGCTGCCGATGAAAGCATGGCTCCTGCTGCTCCTGACGAGGACTTTGAGGACATGGCCACGGGAGCATCCGCGACGGAGTCACTGGTCCCAGAAGAGGAGGTGGACGTCGAGGCTGAGGACGAAGCCTCCGAGGCTCGGACCCCGATGCTGGAAGAGCCCGCCTTGCCTGTGGGTGTCGAGGAGCTGGCTGGCTGCAAGGAGCCCCCCGACGAGCCAGGCCTGAACCAGGAAGGGGCCAGGTTGCTGTCTCCAGAGCCCCCTGCTGGAGAGATGGAGGCCCGGCCCCTGCCATCCCCGGAGCCCACCCCAGGTAACACTTGCAGCCCCTGGGAGGGCGGTGGGCATGGAAGCAGGATGTCCTCACCATGAGAATGAGCCCAGGCTCCTTTATGCTAATCACTTAACCTTAACGAGTCAGTTTCCTCATCTGTACAATGGGATCCGTGGATTGCGCTTCCCCTATGAGGTCATATGGGAGGACAGAGTGAGATGACTTATGATGTGCCAGCATGGAGCCTGGCGCCTGTTAGATCCCAGAGGGGTCTGCTGCTGTCACCACTCCTCTGTCAGTATCTCCCTGGGGTTTAGTCCTTGGACCATTAATTAGTCCCATGAGATGCTCCCAAAAGAGGGGGTGTGGGTGCGGGTGCGTACGGTCATTTCAGTGACAGAAAGCAGCAGAGAAGGCCTCGGGGTGCTGGGCCAGTTGAGAGGGGCCATGGACACTGCCCCCTCCACCATCTTGGTGGAGCTGCACAA
The DNA here is from genome assembly GCF_028023285.1 of Balaenoptera ricei. NCBI lineage: Eukaryota > Metazoa > Chordata > Mammalia > Artiodactyla > Balaenopteridae > Balaenoptera > Balaenoptera ricei. The sequence goes on along the minus strand of NC_082652.1, from coordinate 8,075,633 downwards.
AGCATGTTAAAGGCTCTAACAACGCTGTCCAATGGAACTTTCTGCAGTGATAGAAACGTGCTGTCCAATAGAACTTCCTGCAGTGATAGAAACGTTCTCTCTCTGTCCTGTCCAATACTGTAGCCACTAGACACAGTGTTGCTAAGAGCACTTGAAAGGTGGAGAGTGCCACTGTGGAACAGAATTTGTGATGTTGTCTCATTTTCATTAGTATAAACTTATATCGTGGTTAGTTTGTAGCTATAATAGTCCTTGAGGAAAGAAACCCATTGTATTTTGTTTAATTCTGTGTTATTTGGCTATAGAACCACAGGTCTTTGAATATTGTTAAACATGTTAATTGAGCCTCTATTGTCGTTCCCAGTACTGTTTTAGGAACTGATAATACAACAGTGGACCAAACAGACAAAAATACCTGGGGCTTACACTCTGGGGCAGGTTGATGGATGACAGCAGATAAGTTAGAAAATGTATTCTATGACAGTAGAGATAAATGCTAGGAGAAAACCTTAAAGGCTCTGACAAGTCCTGCAGCAAAGAGACTTGTTGGATTTTATTTGATAGACCTCATTTTCTTGGTTCATGGAATGTTCCCTGTTCACAGGAACACCGTTCTAAAGACAGTATCAAGGGCTACAACCATGTCTCCTGCATCTTTGATTTACTCCCACCAGCATTTATCAGACACCTACTGTGTGCCTGACACTGGGCCGGGTGCTGAGCAGTCCTTGAGTGGCTTAGCTGGAGAAGGACAGTGTGTATACTCACAGAACCCCTAGGGACCCAGAGGGTATGAGTGCATACCCAGAGACGTGTCAAGTGCATAGTAGGGCAGCATAAGTAGGGCGCTGAGGGACATCTGAATCAAATAATAATAAAGGTCTGGTTTTTGCCCACCTCTCTGCAGAGAACAACCTGGAAGTGGAGCCTGATTCCCCGGCGCTGCTCTCCTTACCCCTGCAGCCACCGTTGCCGCCCCCTCGACCACCCCGGCCACCCAGCCCACCACCAGAGCCCGAGACCCCAGACCTCCCACTCCCACCAGTCCCTCTGGAGCCTCCCCATGAGGACCAGCCCCCGCGTACTCCAGGCCTCTGTGGCAGCTTGGCCAAGTCGCAGAGCGCAGAGGCAGTGCCGGCCACACCGAGCGGGGAGCCCCTGCCGTCGGGGGGCAGCAGCGGCCTGCCCCTGAGCTCCCCGCAGCTGCCAGGCAGCCCCTTTTCCTACCCATCCCCATCCCCCGGCTTGAGCAGCGGGGGCCTCCCGAGGACACCTGGCCGGGACTTCAGCTTCACACCCACCTTCCCCGAGCCTGGTGGGCCCCTACTCCTGCCTGTCTGTCCCCTCCCAGCTGGCCGGCGTGATGACCGGTCTGGCCCCCTGGCCTCCTCTGTGCTCCTGGAGACAGGCCTGCCGCTCCCTCTGCCCTTGCCCTTGCCCCTGCCCTTGGCATTGCCCGTACCCGTCCTGCGGGCCCAGACTCGGGCCCCCACCCAGCTGCCACCCCTGCTGCCTGCTCCGCTGGCCCCCTGCCCACCCCCCATCAAGAGGAAGCCGGGCCGGCCCCGGCGATCCCCGCCGGCTGTGCTCTCCCTGGATGGGCCCTTGGTCCGGCCGCCAGGAGGGGCCCCCCTGGGCAGGGACCTCCTGCTTCTGCCAGGCCAGCCACAGACCCCTGTCTTCCCCAGCACCCACGACCCCCGGACCGTGACCCTGGACTTCCGGAACGCGGGGATCCCGGCTCCCCCCCCACCCTTGCCCCCCCAGCCTCCTCCGCCCCCGCCTCCACCACCTGTTGAGCCCACCAAGCTGCCCTTTAAGGAGCTAGAGAACCAGTGGCCCTCCGAGGCCATCCCTCCGGGTCCCCGTGGGCGCGACGAGGTCACCGAGGAGTTCATGGACCTGGCCAAGGTGCGGGGGCCCTGGCGCCGGCCACCGAAGAAGCGCCACGAGGACCTAGTGGCCTCAGCCTCCCCCGAGCTCTCGCCGCCGCAGCCCCTCTTTCGGCCCCGCTCGGAGTTTGAGGAGATGACCATCCTGTATGACATCTGGAATGGCGGCATCGACGAGGAGGACATCCGCTTCCTGTGTGTCACCTACGAGCGTCTGCTGCAGCAGGACAACGGCATGGACTGGCTCAATGACACGCTCTGGGTCTACCATCCCTATATCCTGCCAGGCAGGGTGGGGGGGCCGCACCTCCCGGGATAGCGCACGTCACTGACACTTATGGAGCAGTGTCTATGCTGGCACCGTGCCAGGCTCTGTACAGAGTAATCACTGGCACTTTTAAACACTGCCCTCTGTGCCAGAATTGGCAGGTCTCGGGGCTAAATGTAACAATGTGATTGTACAATGTGACAGAAGCAGGGGCTGACAGAAGGCTCACTCTCCCTGGCCCCCCCCCCCATCGCCTAATTTAATCTTCCCAACAGCCTAGTGAGGTAGGGGCTGCTATTATTCCCATTTTGCATCCGAAGAAACCGAGGCTCAGAGAGGTTAAGTTACCTGCCCAAAGTCACACAGCTATGAAGTAGCAGAGTAGAGATTTGAACCCAGGCAAATCTGGCTCCAGAATCTGGGTTCTTAGCCATGATGCCACACCACAGTCGGTTGTTACCACAACCGTATGAAGTTGGCGCTGCCTTTATCCCTGTTGTACCAAATGAGTTTATTGAGCATTTACTCTGTGTCAGGAACTCTGCTAAGCAGCCTAAGCATCTGTAGTCATTCCATGGGGCATCGTAATTACCCCAGTTTGCATATGGGGAAACTGAGGCAGAAGGTGGAAAAAGAAACACACCCAAGGCCATGCAGCTGGGTACCTGTCAGAGTTCCGACCACGGTGGAGTTGGCCAGTGGGCAGGTGCAGGGAAGTGGTGTAGGTGTGGGCAGTGGAGCTGGGCGTCGTTGGCCTCCTGCAGATGGGTCTGAGGGTGGAGAGGCCAGGCCCGGGAGGGCGGGTCTCCAGCTGGACTGGGAGGGGCTCTCCGAGAATGTCCATGTGGCCCTTGACCCACACCCACCCACCAGCCTCTCTTCAGCTAAGAAGAAGAAACGGGACGACGGCATCCGGGAGCACGTGACAGGCTGTGCCCGCAGCGAGGGCTTCTACACCATCGACAAGAAGGACAAGCTCAGATACCTCAACAGCAGCCGCGCCAGCACCGATGAGCCCCCCACGGACACCCAGGTACGGCCATCAGGTGCCTGGACACCCCGGAGCCTCCCGGGCTGGGCAGAGGGTGGGGGCCCTCCTGGAGGGGGTGTCAGGCGCCGGGAGCGGTTGTGGAGCCAGAGGGGCTGGTACACGGAGCACGGAGGGTGCTACTCCCCTGGGTGCTCAAGTGTGAGAGGTGAGGTGAGGGGTGGGCAGGGGAGAGCCTCCGAAGGGTTTTAATCACGGATACAAACAGAGTTGAGTTGCATTTCCAGAAGTTTCCTTCATTCTTCTTTAAGGAAATAAATCGGGTAGGTTGGACATGGGGGGCCATGTGGGAAAAAGTGGATGCGTTTGAAAGACTCTCAGGAATATGTGAACATTAGAAAGTCAAATGGATGGGACTGGGGGCCTGACTGGTTACAGGAGGCAGAATGGGGTGGGACGCTGCTGGGTCCGGCCTTGGGGACTGCGTAGCTGGATGCCAAGCACTGAGGTGAGAAGGAAGGTGGGACCCCCACTTTGGGATGGTTTGGGGAACATCCAGGTCGTGAGGTCTGGCAGACAGTTAGATATATGGGTACAGTAGAGAGCTTGGGAGAGGGACGTCTGGTCTGGGGACCTAAATTTAGGCATCATGAGGATGGAAATGTTAACCAAAGGCCACAGCAGGGGTGAGCCGACCCGGGGAGAACATCTGGAGGGGAGTGAAGCTCCAGGTGTCAGTGGTTGGGACAGAGGAAGAGGGAGGCCAAGAGAGGGAAGGGATGCGAGGGTGTTAGGAAGAGCCGTGATTTAGAATGAAGCCACGGGGCGTTAGGTAGATAGACACCCCCCATCTCTGTCCAAAAAGCAGAGATGCTTTCAAATCTAGCTGAGAAGGGAAGAGATGGCAAGAGTGAAGAGAACGCTGCGTCGTCATGTTTAAGATTAGAGGAACTTGAGCACGTTCAGATTCTGACGGGAAGGACCCAGTAGAGGAGAGGTGGCTATTAGGAAAGGACGCCCAGAGCAAGGAAGCTGGGAAGCTAGGGCCACAGAGCTTACGGTGGGGTTGCCAAGGATGGGACGGGGACACAGGTACCCTGCGGCCAGCTCCCCCAGGCGGCCGCACCCCTCTCTGATCTGTCACCCGCCGTCCCCGTCCTTGTACCCATCCTCACAGGGCATGAGCATCCCAGCGCAGCCTCACGCCTCCACACGGGCCGGCTCGGAGCGGCGTTCCGAGCAGCGCCGCCTGTTGTCCTCCTTCACTGGCAGCTGTGACAGTGACCTGCTCAAGTTCAACCAGCTCAAGGTGAGGCTGGGCCCCACCTGGGGCGGCCGGGGTGGCCACAGAATCCGGGACCAGGGCTCTCACCCCCATCCTCTTCCCTCCCCCAGTTCCGGAAGAAAAAGCTCAAATTCTGCAAGAGTCACATTCACGACTGGGGCCTGTTCGCCATGGAGCCCATCGCGGCCGACGAGATGGTCATCGAGTACGTGGGCCAGAACATCCGCCAGGTAAGCGCTGCCGGCCAGGACAGGCGTCGGGGTGGAGCCGCGGCCAGCCCCCGCCCAGACTGAGGCCTCTTCCTGGCCAGGTGATTGCGGACATGCGGGAGAAACGTTACGAGGACGAGGGCATCGGTAGCAGCTACATGTTCCGGGTGGACCACGACACCATCATCGACGCCACCAAGTGCGGCAACTTCGCGCGTTTCATCAACCACAGCTGCAACGTGAGTGCCCGGCTCGGGGCCGCCGCCCCTGCTGCTGTGCCAGGAGGACCCGGAACCCGAGGGCACAGGAACCGGCGCGGCCTCCTTCCCGAGCTCGGGGCCCACGAGGATAGCGGGGAGGGAGGTGGAGGTGTGAGGCCTTATCCGAGGAGCCGTTCTCCTCTGAGCTTCAGTCTTCTCACCTGTAAAATGCGCGTAACGAGACCAGAGGTGCTCATGACGTGGTCCGTACAGCTGGTAATCACGGAGCTCCTTCTCCGTGCTGGGCGTCCTCCATGCCTCGGGGCCAGTGCTGGCCAGTAGAACTTGCTACAGTGCCGGAAGTGCTCTGCGTCCTTGCTGTCCGCTGATATACACGTGTGGTGTTGAGCGCTTGAAACGTGGCCAGTGTGGCTAAAAAACTGAGTGTTTAATTTAAATTAACTTAAAGAGTCACACTCGGCTACTGACGGCTGACATGGCACGGGTCTGGGTGTGGAGGTGGGCGTTGATAACAAGGGTGGTCCTCTCGAGAAGATAAGCACAGGGAGCTTCAAATGGAGGACAGGTACCCCTGGCTGTGGGTTCAAGTCTTGGCACTGCTACTTAGTGAGCGACCGTAGGCAGGTTACTTCATGTCTTGGTGCTTCGGTTTCCTAATCTGTAAAACTGGGATGATAACAATCCCTCCTCGTAGGTTGTTGGGAGGACCAAGCGGGTTACTGAGGGCAGGCCTTCTGTGCAGATACAGCGGGCGCTCAGTACGTGCCAGCTCACACGACTGTGACTTGATCATACCCTGGGGCCCGTAGGGACTTCGCTGTGCGTCTCCCGTGAGAGCTGAGGGATAAGAGGGAATTACCCGGGTGCGGTAGTGAGTGAGGTGAGGCCTGGGGCAGGGAGGGAGAACACCTGTTTGAGGGGCAGTGGGATGAGGTAGGGGGCAGAGGGCAGGGTGAGAGGATGAGGTTGGCGGGGTTGGTGGTGGCTGGGTCACTCAGCCATGTAAGCAGAGCTGAGAACTTTCTCTAAAAGCCGAGGCCGGCTATTGCCCTGGGGTGACAGGATTTGCTGTCCCTTTGGAAAGATTTCCCTGGCAGCTGGGTCAGGAGTTATTCCGAGTTCAGAGAGGCAGCGGGAGCCGCTGCAGTCCAGGCAAGTGATGACAGAATCAAGAGGCCCTTTGAGGCAGAAGCCGCTGGGCGTGGTGGGCTGGATCCAGTACTGCTGGCGGGGAGGCGGGGGGCAGATGCTTGGGGGACTGGGTGCATGGAATGGCCACTCCCTAGGTTTGAGTTTACTGACTCCCAAGTTGTCTCCTTGAGCTGCCAAAGGTGGATATCAAGCAGCTAGTTGGATCTGGGGGCCTGGAGTGTGGGCAGGCAAACCTTTTCTGTAAAGGGCCAGGTAGTAAGTATTTTTGGCTGTGTGGCCCAGACCATCTCATAGCAACTACTTAACTGCCACTGTAACAAAGGTAGCCATAGGCAATATGTAATGAATGAGCGTGGCCGTGTGCCAATAAAACTTTATTTTCAAGAACAGGCAGCTGGGGGCCGGAGTTCGCTGACCCCTTCTCTAAAGCTCAGAAGTAGGGCCTGGGCTAGAAACATAAATTTGGGGATCACCTGCGGTATAAAAGTAAATTGAATATTTCCCTGCGAAATTTGTTATTATTACAATCATGATTCTTATTTAATATCAGAGACAGGGGGGCCTGGTCCGCCAGATGGGGAAGCCGAGGCCTAGGGCAGGTGGCCAGTGGGCAGTGGGGTCGTGGGGCCAGTACATCAGGCCTTGAGCAGGGGCTCGGTTGGGTTTGGGGGACTGCGGTCAGGGAGGGCCCGGGTGGGGTCCCAGGTGGGTCGGCTCACCCTCCCCCCCACATCCCACCCACAGCCCAACTGCTATGCCAAGGTCATCACCGTGGAGTCGCAGAAGAAGATCGTCATCTACTCGAAGCAGCACATCAACGTCAACGAGGAGATCACCTACGACTACAAGTTCCCCATCGAGGACGTCAAGATCCCCTGCCTCTGTGGCTCCGAGAACTGCCGGGGGACCCTCAACTAGGCCCGGTGCCTGGGGATGTCAGCCGCCCCCGGCGCCCGAGCGTGGACCCCTGGCCCCGGGGCCAGACCCCACCTCCCACCCCCATTTCAGGTGCTGTCCCTCTACCCAGCAGCCGTGCCAGGGCCTGGCGCCCCCAACACTACCCCCAGGACCCACCGCAGCTCCGGCCCCTCAGTGGGAAAGGGCTTCTCTGTCTCTCAGCCCATGTCTCTTTCATTTTTTTAAAGAAATGCTCCTTTCGGGACTTTGGTTTCCGGTGTAAATGTCTCCCCCCACCCCCCTACCTCCCTGGCCGTGTCCCCTTCCTCCACCTCTTTCTCTCCGTCTTCTCTGTCCCGCCTTCCCTTCCCCGTCAGCCTCTTCCCATGAATGCTGCTACGTTGTTTTCGTCTTCTCATTCTTTTCTTCCTCTTCATAAGAAAAGACGCTTTAACCGATGAAATGTGAAGGCAGAATCAGAGAGCGGGGACCCCGGCGTGGTTTGATGGTGTGTCGGCCCACGTTCTGGAACCCTCCGGGCCCGGGCGCCGGGCCAGGTGCTGCAGAGGAGGGGGGTCGGGCCAGGCGGCTTTGACCTCAGAACACTACGGAAGGCCCCCTCTCTGCCGGTGGACTCAGTGAGAAGACCCCCCCCCTCTTTCCGACCCCCCTCCAGTCTGTTCCTTCCCCAGGAGCCTGGGGGTGCCTTCCCCGCTCCCGCTCCCGCAGCAGACCCTGGTGGAGCCAAGCTGGTCCCAGGCAGGAATTTCCCCTCGGGGCTCTCCCTGCCACCCCACACCCCTCCACCCCCCAAATCTTGGGTTCAGTGTTTACTTTCTCATTCAAATGCCAGCGGGGGGGGAGCGGGGCTGGGCAGGGGGGCGCTGGAAAGGTTGTGTTTACTTACCCTCTCCTGCCCTCACCTTCACCCCCAGGGGAGAGAAGCACCTCCCACCAGGGCAGGCAGTCCGAGTCCCGCCACTGCCACTACGGGTGTCTGACCGAATGCGTGTGGCGTATTTTTGTTTGCTTATAAGCTTCACCCGCTCGCCCCAAGCCCATAGCCTGACCCTGCCAGCAAGCCCCTCGCCCCAAGAAGTCAAGAGCATATTTATTTTCAGAGTGAGAAGATTTATTTCTCCCAGAGAAAGGAAAATCTTGGAAAAGATTTAAAAACTCAGATCTACGTCTGACAGGTTTTTGGTTTTTTTTTTTTAACCCTTGGCATCATCTTCTTTAGAGTTCCTTTCCATGGATTTTTTTTTTTTTTCTTGTGCGTGTATAAAATCAAAACGAAGGGGAAAAAAATAGGTTTTTGAAGTTCAGAACAGATTTCTGTACATAGGCTGCCATAAAGGACTTTTTTTCGGGAACATTGTTTCTTGTAGAAACATGTGGGAAGACTTTTTTGCTTATTTCTTTGTACTTCCAAAAAACCACACACACACACACACACACACACACACACACACACACAAGCAAGTCCCCCGCACCCCAGGAAGCAAAGCAGGCATGTAAATAATTTATGGAAAGTGACTGTTGTGACCAGAAGTCATCCTCACCAAGACGGGAGAGCTCCCGGCGGGGCTGTCCCCGACCCCGGAGCCTCTGGTATCTCAGCTTGTGTCAAGCTTGTTATCATGTAAATTCTGTACAAAGAATTGTTATTTTTCTCTTTTTTTTTTTTTGTCGTTGATGGTTTTGTTGTGTTTTTCTTTTTTTTTTTTTTTTCAATTTCTTTACCCCATGCCCTCTCTGTTTGAGACTATGCCCACCGGTTTCAAGGTCCATGAAATCGGTGGCATTAAGACATGGAGGGGGACCTGGGCACAGCGGCAAACTTCTCTTCCTTTTGCGGTTTTCTGCCTCATTGTGCAACTGAGGAAATATTTATTTTTCACATGAGGACATGTGTAGTTTGTAGAGACGACCGATTTAAGTTACTTCTGCAGCCCCCAAGGGGCTGTCTTCAGTCTGTCCCCTCCTCCCGTAAAAGAAGTGGGGCGGGGGGAATGTGAGGAAACCAGGGTCCAGGGTCCTGCCTCACCCCTCACCCTGGCCTCACCTTGCCCAACCAGCCTTCCCTAAGGGCGAGCAAGGGCCTGGACCCTCCCTGTCCCCAGGAACCCCCGTCCCACCCCTGAAATGGCTTGCAATAGCCAGAAATGTGTCAACTCATTTTTCTTTCAATGCCTTCATTTTCATTGAACAAACCTCTGCTTTTGAAGAATTGGGGGTTTCTGCTTTTTCTTTTTCTTGTCCCTGCCCCCCCCACCGCCTCCCTCCTCCAGCAAAGAAGAGAACCCATAAGTTTTAGGGATGTTTGTGCATATAGACTCTCATCATACGTAACTTGTTTTGAAGAGAAGTGTTTCCGTTGTGGGTGTGTCTTGCTGTAAATATTTGTTCATATTTTTGTGAATTCAATACTATGTACCATTGTATTATAGTAACTTTTATAAAGCAAACCATAAATATACTGACTTTTCTTACAGATACGCCATCTCCCTTGCTCTCCTCTCTCTTTCTTCTCCTCCTTCTTTCTTTCTGTTGGGGACACACCCTTCTCGCTAAGGAGCGGGTGCTCCGGTAGTCAGGGGTAGGGGTGGAAGGAGCTAGGTGGGGTGTGAGCCATTCAGACCATCTGCTTTTTTAAAAACATATTTTTTTTTCTTCCACTTTTTTTGAGCTATAATTGACATACAGCACTGTAAGACCAGCTCTTCTTAAACTCTAAGCCTGTAGGTGGATTCTTTGAACTGGGACAAGTTATAGTCAGGCTAGACCTTCCACAGCTTTCAAGTTTTCCTTCTAGAACTCTTCTTAGAACCTTAGGTATCTAACAATGCTAATGGTCTACAATTAAAGGAAACAAGATCAAATATCCTATTTCTATGACTAGAAGATGTTGGAAAGGTGGTACCTCAGAAATGATTAACACTAAGGAGACATCACTCTGGTCTGTGAGGCAGGAGGGGGCTGATAAAACAGTCACCAGTTGAGAATTAAATGTATGCAGTGTTGTGGGTATTCCACAGGTTCTGTGCCCCATAGGTCTCAACTCTGCCTGATCCAGTGGTGGGGTAACTGAGGGACCCACAGAGAGTTTGTTAGAAGATGTCCACTTACCTTTGAGAAGGACAGGCTCAGAACCTCAGCAAAAAGCAGCATGACTGAAAAGAAGCTCACTTCTTACTAAGGAAGCGCAAATTATACCATGATACCACTTCCCCTGTCAAGTGGCAGATACCAATGTTGGTGAGCGCGGGGTGAGGGGCACTCACGCACCGTTAGTGGAAGCATTAGTTGCTGCAACCTTTAGGAGGAAAAATTAGATATTAATGATCAATACTTAAAATGCACATAAACTCTTGGCCCAAATGTTCCACTGTCAGGAATTGAATCTGAGAGCCACGAGCAGGCAAGGATACTGTACAAGGACGTTCTTTGCAGCCTTACCTGTGAGCAAAGAAATGAAGGTAAGGGAAAGTGTCTCTCATTGGTGGGCTGTTTTCTTGGAATTGTCCATCCAGACAGGTGGACACCACTAGAGTTGGATTTGTGGGAACAGAAAAAGAGTTGACAGGCACGGCCAGAAAAGAGAAGGTAGGGGCAGCTGCTGGCCATTCGCTTATTCATTCAACCAATATTTATTGAGCACCTACTATGTGCCAGGTACTCCTCTAGGCACTGGGGCTACAGGAGTGGAGAAAACACGCTTCCTGTCTTCAAAGTGATTGTGTCCTTGTGGGTGAGTCAGGCAAACATGAAGAATAAATGCTATGATAAGGAGAAAAATAGCTATGAGAAGGGGGTGTCAGTGGGAGAGAGGCGAAATTTTAAACAGGGTGGTCAGGGAAGCCCACTTACCTGACATGTGTAGAAAACTCAAAGGAGAAAAGGGAGTCAGCCCTGTGGAGACCCGGGTCAAAGGAGATAGGGAGTTAGCCTGTGGAGACCTGGGGGAAAGGTATTCCAGGCAGAAGGAACAGTGAGTGCAAAGGTCCTGTGGCAGAAGACTGCCTGGTGTACTTGAGGACCAGCAAGGAGGCCTGTGTAGCTGTAGCCGAGTGACGGGGAAGGGTGAGTAAAGGAAATGAGCTCTGAGAGGTAGACCTGGTGGGGGAGTGGGGGAGGCAGATGCTGCAGGGCAGCACAGGGACAACCCAGGGCGTCCAGCCCAAGGCTCACAAAAGAAACACACATGCAAATCTGAGTTTCCTTCAGGTTTCCTCTCCAACCTGCTGCCGTATTTTCCACCTCGATCAATGGCATTTCTATTCCACGCCTCCACCCACCACTGCTGCCGCTGGTTACCTAAGCTCAAAGGCTGGAAATCCTGGGCTTCTCCTTTCCCTCAGCTACCAAGGCTGATGGTTCTCCTTCTACAGTATTCAAATGCATCCACCTCTCCCTCTGTCCCTCAGTCCCACAGGGAAAGTCCTCTCTTCACTGCTTCTGCTGTGGGGGCCAAAGCGAAGCCTCAACTCAAGACGTCTGCGTGCACGGAGCAGATGGGGCTGTGCTGGTGAGGGGCAGGTGCCAGGTAGACTTGGGCGAGAGCCCCTCATCCAGGCCCCTCTCCAGAAATAACAAGAGCAAACACATAGCGCTGACGCTGTGCCAGCAACAGTTTTAAACATCTTTGATATCAAACTCACCGTAGTGTAGGACTCCCCTGGCGGTCCAGTGGTTAAGACCCCGCGCTTCCACTGCAGGGGGCCCGGGGTTTGACACCTGATCAGGGAACTAAGATCCCACATGCCGCTCAGCCACAAACAAACAAACAAAACAAACAAAAAACAACAACCAAAAAACAGCGCTAGGAGGTATTATCCCTATTTAACAGACAAGGGAAACCGAGGCACTGAGAGATCAAGTAGCTTACCCAAGACCACACACAGCTAGCAAGCGGCTGACGAGGTAGTGGGGCTCCCTAGTCTGTGCTCAGCTAATGAGGGTCGGCTCTGCCCATGCCCCATCTGAAGAGGCACCTACCGCCCTGCGCCAGCTGGTTGTCACTGCACAGGAAGGCAAGGCCAGAACTGCCTGGTTGTCCCAGGTGGAACCAGAACCGTAGAGTTTGTATGTGAAATATCCTGACCTTCGGAAAGGTTGAATCGAGTTTGTTAAAACCAGGCAGACGAAATAAAATACATCTGTGAGCCAGATCTGGCCCGTGAGCCACCAGTTTGCAACCCCATGTGTTACAGAATTTCCCTTCTTTGCATGAACCATGGGAAAATAGAGGGAGGGTATCCTTGACCAGCAGCACTGGCCTGGGACCTGCCGTTGTTCCTCTGGTTTCTCACTGCTGTTCTTTTCATTTCTGAATTCATGATTCTAGAAGCCCTGATTTCTATAACCTGAGGGGGGTGGAAAAATTCCTCCCAATTCCTCCATTATACCAACTCCGATTTTTTTTTTTTCTTACACTGAGATCCACCTGCTCCTAGTTCTGAGTTGACTCCTCCCCAGGGAGGGCTGTCAAGAATCAGAAGTAGGTTCCACACGGACTCAGAGGCAAAGAATATACAAATCAATTTTCACTGCAAAGTAAAGGAGCTGTTACAGTGGAGGATTACTGGACTGAATGTCAATACTATGACATAGTATGAGTGTGTTTCATGTTTGGTAATTGCAATCATTGTTGCTTTTGTTGTGGTCATCCATGTACAATGCTTGGTGTCAGTCGATTTATCTCTTGTAAAAATAAAATACAGTGTGTGTGTGAAAAAAAAAAAACAAAAAAAAAAAAAACAAACAAAAAAAAAAAAAAAAAAAAAAAAGAATCAGAAGTAGGGAATTCCCTGGCCCTCCGGTGGTTAGGGCTCCACGCTCTCACTGCCCAGGGCCGGGGTTCGATCCCTGATCAGGGAACTAAGATCGCACAAGCTGTGTGGTGCAGCCAAAAAAAAAAAAAAAGAAAAGCAAAGAAAGAAAAAATCAGAAGCAGAAGAGATCCTATTTGCCCCCACCTCTTCTTCTCCGGTTTTGAAGAAAATTTTCCTTCTAAGTGTTTTAGGACCAGTAGCTCCTTTCCCAACTGTGTCATTCTTTTTTGCAAGGGCCATTCACACTTGAGTATGAACTAGCCTCTCTTCAAGTGGAGTCCACGCCTGGAGCAGGGTTGGGGGGAGTAGAGCTGCATGGGGGGTGTGAGGGAGTAGGCACTGGTGTCTGTCGTGCTGCGGGCAGAGGGCAGAAGCTGAGGGGCGCAGATCCCTTCTACCAGCTCTCACGCCAGGAACCATGTGCCGTGGGTGCTGAGCGAGGATGATGCCCCAGAGTCCCTGGGCTAACACTCTCCTAAGTCCAGAAGTTTGGGTTCAGGGCAGCAAAGTTGGGTACAGCTCATCCTTGGAGATCATAACGCCATCGGACAGGATGCTGCCAAGCTTTGTCCCACCTTAGGGCCTTTACCCTTGCTGTACCCTCTTCCTGGGATGCTCTTTCCCCATATTTTCCCATGGCTGGCTCCCAAATGTCACCTCCCAGAGGGGCCTTCCCTCGATCGACATTAGTCCTTCCTCCCACCTTCACCTCTACACAAGCTCATCACCTGCTTTATTTTCTTAATAGCATTTACCACTCTACAAAACGCTATTGTCTGTCTTTCCCTTTAGCGTGTAGGCCCTCTGCACCTCTTGGTTCCAGAACTCCCCGCGACCTGCGCGGTCCTACTCAGCCCAGCGCTTGCCCCCGGCGCCTCCTCGGCTCCCGCAGCCTCTCAACCCCTAACGCGGATGTCTCCTACAGTGCTGCCGCCCTGAGCTCCCCCTGGCGGCCAAAGAACCTCACTGCTCCAGCCCGGCACAAACACGTGGACACCGCCTTGGACCCCAGTCCGCTTTATTCCGGAGGGCGGGAGACTGAACAGCCCAACCGAGGGAGCGAGTTAGGAGGTAGGCGGAGTCTTGTGGGGGGCGGGGAGGTCCCGGAGCCGGCTGGTGGGCGGGGTCTAAAGGGAGCGGCCAGTAAGGAGGGCTCGCTGTTCAGGGCCTGTGGAGTGGGCGCGTTCTAGGACGAGGGGGCGTGGCCCACCGTGCGCCGGCAGGTGGGCGGGGCCTCGGTGGGTCAGGCGTGCCCAGAGCGGCCTACATTCCGGGCGCAAGCCCGTTGGTCTCCATGTCAGTGAGGTTGCCCCGCAGGTCCTGCTCCTCCTCGAAGGCCTTGAACAGTGAGTTGAAGTTGCCGGCTCCAAAACCCTGGAGCGGGAGAAAGGAGGTGAGCTGCGGGCCCAGAAAGCCAACCGCTGGGGACAGGCGGTCCTTAGTGGTACCTGGTGGTTGTAGCGCTGAATGACTTCCAGGAAGAGCGTGGGCCGGTCCTGCATGGGCTTCGTGAAAATCTGCAGGAGGTAGCCTTTCTCGTCGTAGTCTACCAGGATTTTCAGCTCCTACGTGGGAGACAGGGGACTGGGTAAGGGGGAGGCTGGCTGGCCCCTTAGCCTGGAATGGTGGGATATTTAGAAAGGCCGTGGGGGCTCCTGCACCCCCAAAGCCAAGAAAAGACCCTTTTCTGCAGCAGTTCCAGACACCTCCAAATAGATCCCCCAACTGTCCTATTACCACCTCCCCGCCTCAGCCCCTGTGTTAGCCACCCAAGGCCGGCCTGGACCACCCAAGTAGCACCCACACAGCTCTCCCTGCTTCTGCTCTTGCCTCCTTACAGACCATCTTCCCCACATTCAGGGATCTTTCAAAAATCAGATCATCTCACTCCCCTGTTTAAAACTCTCCAGTGGAAACCAGAACCCTCATATGTGGCTGGTGGGAAGGTAAAACGATGCAGCCGCTGTGGAAAACAGTCTGGCAGTTCCTCAGAAAAGTAAAAGAGTTACTATATGACCGACCCAGCAATTTAACTCCTAGGTATCTACCCAAGAGAATTAAAACGTATGTCCACACACATACTTGTTACCCAGATGATCATAGCATTATTCATGATAGCCAAAAAGTGGAAACAAATGTCCATCATCTGATGAGTGGGTAAGCAAAATGTGGTCTATTCATCCAATGGAATATTATTCAGCTATAAAAAGGAACAAAGTACTAACACGTGCTACAATATGGATGAACCTTGAAAACATGATGCTGAGTGAAAGAAACCAGTCACAAAAGATTATATGATTCCATTTATATGACGTGTTCAGAAAAAGCAGCTCTGTAGAGACAGAAGACCAGTGGTTGCCTAGGGCTGAGGGTGAGGAGGTGGAATGGGGAGATTGGGAGGTGGTGGCTAAGAGGTTTGAGGTCTCCTTTTAGAGTGATGGAAATGTTCCAAAATTGATTTCAATGATGGCTGCATAATATAGTGAAGAGCCAAAAGCCACTGAATTGTGTATTTTAAAAAATGATGTATGTTATGTGCCTTAAATATCAATAAAGCTGTCAAAAACAAAACCAGAAAAACCTCCAATGGTTTCTGGCCACAGAAGAACAAAATCCGAACTCCTAAATAGCCTACCAGAGGAATCGGCTCCTGCCTACCTCTTTGACCTGGGCCACTCCTCAAACACTTCCTTTCATTCACTCTGGCCCTCTTTCTGTTTCTCAGATACTCAGAGCTTGCTCTTGCCTCAGGACCTTTGCACTTGCTGTTCCCGCTGCCAGGACTGCTCTTTCTCTAGGTCTTCACACAGCCAACTCCCTTTCATCATCTCGATTTCACTGAAATGTCACCTCCTCAGAGGGGCCTTCCCTGACTGCCTCCTATGTAGCAGCCCCAGATCACTCTCTGTCATAGCCTGTTATAAGTTTCTGCACAGCACCAACTCTCTCTCTCTCTCTCTCTGATGGTGTTTGTGTTATTTATTTGTCATCTGTCTTCTCACTAGAATGCAAGTTCCATGACGGCAGGAACCTGGTCTGCTTTCCCGGCTGCATCCCAGTGCCTGATGCAAGGTTTAGACAACATTTGTGAGGCAAGATGGAACTCAGGGCTTGTTCTCCTCGACTGACCGAGGATCCTGTTCTAGGCCTTACCTCCAGAACATCAATATTCTCCTTCACCCGGATCTTGGCCGTTTTGAGCTTCTCCCGCAGTTGTTTGTAGTATGTGGACGGAACAGCCAAAAACTCCATGCCTCTCTCTCTCAAGTGGTGAATCTGTCTCAGAGCAGGGTCAAGGTCAGTCCTTCTCTCTCCATGCTCAACACTCCCAGCCAGGGGGAAGTGCTGGGCCGGGAGGAGGCAGGGTCCCTACTGCAGCTTCCCCAAACTGCCAGGATGCCGTGTGACCTCATCCCCTTCCTCCTCTGGGCCTTGTGGGTCCCGATGGAAGAACAGCAATCACTCACATTCATGGGACCTCACTACGTGCCTCTCTCGAGCACTTTCTATGTACTGTCTGATTATGTCGATGCAGTAATCTTTTGAGACATTTGGATGATTATTCTCCCCGTTTCATAGCTGGGAAAACTGAGGCATTGAGAAATTAAGTATTGATATCTATTCTCAACATAGGGGCCAGAGGGATTTTATTAAAATACAAGTCAAATCATGTCACTCCTCTGCTTACCCAACGGTGGTGTCTCAGAGTCAAATTCAAAGTCCTCACCATCTGCCCCCACTCCTACCTTCTGACCGCATCTCCTACCCTTCTCTTCCTTGTTCATTCTGTTCCAGCTGCTCCTTTAACCTTCCTCTACCCTGGCTGTCCCTTCTTCCTGGGGCGCTTTCCCCAGATTTCCACTGCTTCCTCTCTGTCTTCTGCATTCTTAAACGTCTCCTTCTTAGCGCCAGGACTTTGGTGACCGCCTAATTTAAATATACAAAGTCCTGGGACTTCCCTGGTGGTCCAGTGGGTAAGACTCTGCCCTCCCAGTGCAGGGGCCTGGGTTCGATCCCTGGTCAGGGAACTAGATCCCATGTGCCGCAACTAAGAAGCCCGCGTGCCACAACAAAGATCCCGGGTGCCGCAACTAAGACCTGGCACAGCCAAAATAAATAAATTAAGTAAATTTAAAAAAAAAGAAAAGGAAAAGAAAAACTTGAAATTAAAAAAAAAGTCCTTCACCCTCCCTCGCCCGTGGCCCTGCTTTATTTTCCTCTAGAGCACTCACTGCCATCTAACAGAGCTGTTTTACTAATTTTATTTTGTGCCTCCATAAGGGTGGAAACTATTGTCTTGTTGGCTAATGTATCCCAAGTACCTGAAACAGTGCCTGGCACGTAGTAGGTGCTCAATAAACATCTATTGTGTGAATGAATGAATGAATGAAGTTGCCATGGTCATGGTGAATTCTTGGTTGGGCCGGGACTGCATGGGACAGGTCAGGCTCTTGTCCACTTGGTCATACTGCCACATTAAGAACAGGTGGGACCCAGCCTCCCCAAGGGCTGGAGCCATAGACTCAGGACATTTAATTTGGATGAAAGGACCTAGTGGATCTTGTAGCTTAATATCCTCATTTTCAAGTTGATGCAACTGAAGCCCAGAGAGGGGGTTGAATCCCCTAAAGACTCACAGTAAGTTACTGGCAGAACCAGGTCTAGAGCCCAGGCTTCTTGTTACTCTGGCACTTGCTACTTCTGTAGCAGCGAGACCAGACTCTCTAGGGTGGGAATATTCCTGCACATGCACGAGCCAGTAAGGGAGCCCTGTCAGCCGTCTGGGCTGACGAAGGGGACCCAAGACTGCCACTCGTCACCCGCATCCCCAGACTCTGACTCCATTTTGCAGAGTTTGGCTCTGGAGCTGAATGGGAGGTGAATTAGGACCAGGAACGGGCTTCTAACCGCTGTGATGATGTCTTCAGTCTTGAGAGCGATGTGCTGGACCCCAGCGCCCCCATTATAGTCCACATATTCCTGTGGGAGGGAAGCAAGGAAACCATTGTCAGTGGCCCCGTCACCCACACCCCTGCCCCTGCGAGAGCCCTCAAACCTCTTTCTTCCCTGCTTCCTTCTTCCCCAGCCAAGGTCCCTGGGGCCCGAGGGAGGCCCCACCTGGATCTGGGACTTCTTCCTGCCCGGCGCTGGCTCGTTAATGGGCATTTTGATGGACTCCTCGTAATTGGCCACCACGATGGACCGCAGAGAGCTGTACTCCGTGTGCACCTGCGTGTCATCCACGGACCAGAAACGGTGGAACTGCAGGTTCTTCAGGTACCTGTGGGGGGTGGCCGGAAGGGCACAATGGCTCTGATGTTGGCCTGGGACCTGCCCCCCGCCCCTACTCAACCTTCCAGAATTTGTTCCCTGAGCAGGCTCCAAAAAGGGTATCGCCTTTCACATCACGCACATCAAAGATCTGTACCTTTATTATGACAGTTTTCCTTTGGGTGGAAGTAAAGCATCTGATAACAAGATCCATGTACATGGCACCACCTCAACAGATGGAGGTGCTTTTGAGAACGGGTACTTGCTTCTAATTTGCACACACGTGCTCTTTGGGTAGTGACAGCCCCTTCCTCCAAGCCTCCCTGGACTGTGACACCCCCTGTGCTGATTCCCCAAGGTTCCTCAGAGGGAGGACCGGTGGGTCACTTTGGGCCTTAAATCCTCTGGTCTCCATGGTGACAGTTTTACAGGGAACAGATGAATCAGTGACCTCAGACTAACCTCCCCCCACCTCGTGCTCTATTTCTCGACAAGACCTGGGAGTGGGCCTGTCACACATGTGGGAAGGGCTTGGGCCAGGGACTCACCATTCTGAGGCAGACACCATCTCTTGATCAGGCTGGTTTCCCACAATGTGATCAATTATCTCGAGACTGCAGTTGGGCCTGGGAGAGGGCGGCAGTTAGGGGGTGAGGAGAAGGCTACTCCCTAAATCTCTTCCTTCCCCCGGCCCCTCAATAACAGTAACTGCTCATTATTCCATAGCACTTACTATAGACACTTTATTTGCATCAACTCACGCACTATTACTAGCCCCATTTTACAGACGAAGAAACTGAGGCTTAGAAAAATAACTTGCCAAGGTTAAATAGCTAGTAAGTGACAGAGCTGGGATTTGAACCAAGGCAGTTGGGTTCCAGACCCTAGGCTCTTGGCCTCTATGCTGCCTCTTCAAGCCATCCTGGGGGATATTCAGGGGCTCCCCAGCAGGGACCAAGATGCTCTGTCCCCTCTGCATGGAAGAGAGGGCACCCCACCCTTGCCCCAAGGGGCACTCACAGCTTGGAAAGTAGGGGGTCGACGAATGCTGGGGCCTCGAATCCAGGCAGGAACCAGCCGGTGTAGTTCATCTTCTCCACCAGGGTGTGTGTAGTATCCCCATACTGTGGGTGGCGAACAGCCTGAGCTCCCATCCCTGCTGAGGCCAGGCTGCATTTCATGGTGCCAACACAGCCCTGGGTTCCAACCCAGACCCGGCCCTAACTCCAAGTGTGATTTTGGGCAAGTCACTTCCCCTTTCCAAAATGAATTGCAGTCTGACATTTGGGAATTTGGCAGTCTGTCTGCCCCACAGGACCAGAAGCTCTGTGGAGGCGGGGATGCCGTTTTGCTCATGATGCTGTCCTGGCATATAGTAGGTGCTCAATTAAAATGTGTTGCCTGAATGAAGAATGATGAGGGTGTTGGATCTAATTATATGGAAGGGCCTTTTCAATCATTCTAACAATCTTTAAGTTGTATTAAATCTTGAGGAGGAAGGACCTATGATTGTATCAGGTGCTAAACAGACTTGGTAATCTTTGCTGCGTGTCTGTGATATGCCAAGCGCTGTTGTTCTAAGTGCTATACACGAATCATCTCATTTGATCCTTTAAATGACCGTGGGAGGAGTTATAGCTGAAGAAACAGGCACAGAATGGTTAATTAGCGTGTGGCAGATCACACAGGTGGACCACGCAGGTGGTAACTTGCTCATTTAAACGGAGTCGCAGAGAGGTGAAGTGATTTGCCCAAAGTCACACAGCTTGAATGGGGCGGGGCTTCCCTCCCACCTCCTTCCCCAGACCCACCCATCTCCTTCCTTGCATCCCCATGCTATCAGCCCTCACTGGGGAGGATGGGAAGCCCAGAGGCGTGACTGTTAGCCCTCCTCAGCGTCTGCACACCAGCCAAGAATACAGGAAATCAGGGTCCAGGGAGAATGTCTGCACTTTGAGGCACAAGTGTGGGATGGTGTAATGGAGTCGGGGGTTGGGGAGGGGGGTCCTGGCATCTAAGTGGGTGCTGACAGCAGGAGGGGTGGGGCACTGAGGTTAACTCACCGTCTGCAGCACGGCAAACTTCACCTTCCCAAACTTATCTTGCTCTACCCAGGGTTCCCGCACGATCTTGGCACCTCGTTCCCGGGCTTTCTGCAGAGGAGATGGGGTGGGGAGGTGGTCAGTGCTGGACCCTTTGGCTGCCCCTGCTGGATCCCCTCTGCGTGGTCCTGCCGCAGCCTCCTCCAGTTTTTCCAGCCCCAGGCAGGAACTCCAGTGAACTTTAGCTGTTGCCCTTGACACCCATGGCTCATGCCCATTTGGCAGATAGGGAAACTGAGGACCAGGCCCAGAGCTGGGGCTATGGAAGACAAACCAGGTGGAGGTGGGGGTCTGTCCTGCCTGTCCTGTGCTAACTCACTCTGTGGCCCTTCCCCCTCTCTAGTCCTCAGTTTCTTCATCTGTAAAAAGGGTGGTTGGATAAGACAAATACAAGCTGACATTTATTGAGCACCTACTATGTGTCACACCCTCTGCCAAGTGCCTTACATGCATGAATCATGTATCTGATATTTAGCAAAACCTTATTACTGCATGTCTATGCTTATCACATGTCAGGCACTGTTGTAAGTACTAGCCTCTTTAATCTGCACAGCAACATTACATGAAAGGCACTATTATTGTCTCTATTTTATAGATGAGGACATTGAGGCACAGAGAATTTAAGTCACTCACCTGAAGTCACACAGCTAATAAGATTGAGACCCAGCAGTCTGCCTCTGGAATCTACATTCTGAACATCTAAACTGCCTCTTGAATACAGCGTTTGGTACAGTCATGCTCAAGAAATGATAATTGTGATCTCGTTTCCTCTTTGTAACAACTCAGTGAGGTAGGTGGTTATCCCCATTTTACAGATGCAGAAACTGAGGCTCAGACAGAGGTTGCATGGCTACTAAGGGGCAGAGTGTCACTGGAACTCAGGTGTGTGTCAACCCACATCTGGGCACATCACTCCAGCGTGGCAGTGTCCTCCAGCCCTGACTGATGGGGGTCCCTGTCGCAGACAGAGGGCAGGCCGAGCCTCACTGCTTCGTCTCCGTGCCAGCCCAGGTGCGGCCTCACCTGCACGATGTAGTCACAATCCTCCACCTCGAAGGCAATGTCCTTCACTCCGTCGCCGTGTTTCACCAGGTGATCGCCCATCTCTGTGGCCGGCAGGGGAGGCGGGTGGCGCTGGAGTCGAGGCCCCTCCCCTGTACTCTCAGCCTTCTGGGCTTCATCTCCTTCTAGGCTGAGGCTCCCTCCCTGAACCCTGATCCACCCCTGTGTCCCTAACCCCACCCACAATACCACGTCTCCACTCCCTGGCACCCCGAACCCTCTGGGGCCCCCTCACCTTTGTTCCAGGGGTTGAGGGCAGAGGAGAAGATGAACACAATCTAAGGCGTAGAGGAGAAGGGAGGCGTGGCTGGTGGCTCAGGCGAGCTTCTGGAGGTGCACCTCCAGCCCCGTTCCCTGCCCACCAGCGGGATACCCCTGGTGGGACATTAGGACAAGACCTCTCTTCCCAGCCAGGTAGGACTGTTGACCCTGGGTTCCTGTCCTTTCTCAGCCTTAGCTTCCCCTCTGGTCCTGAGGGATGGGGGCTTCTCCCGTGCCAGACCCTCCTGGGGCCTTGGGATGAGCTGCCAGTCAAGCCTCCCGGTGGGGAGAGCCCCAGGGACCCACGGACCAGGGCACTGCTCAGGTTTCCAGGTCTGACGTCTGAGGCCTTTGCCAACTGTTCTCGAACATCTGTGAGACCAGCGTTGGGCCAGGCCGAGAAGTAGACCAAACCAAGAAGGTCCCTGTTGCGTGTCGTACAAAGGTGCCAGTGGAGGGCCCAGCGGGGGCTGACCTCAGTGCACGCTCCGCTAACCACACCAGGCAGCCTGGAAGAGCACTGGGCCACCTGGAGGAAGGGCTTCCTGGCCTCCTGCACCCAGAGGTGCCAGAGCTGTCACGGAGCTCAGAGACCAGCAGGGAGAGAGATGGCCCTCCTGGATGGGTGGGGTCCTGGGTGTAGACTCACCTTCCCTTGCTTGATCACGTGGCTGACCATCTCCCGGGAACCCGTCTCCAGGCCCTTGTAGGCTAGGGGTTCAAAGCCCATCTTGCTGCAGTAGTACGACGCAGCCTGAATCACAGAGTTGCAGACGGGCCTGTGAGGGTCGAGGGGCCAGCCCCCAGTCCCCCCAGCCTATCTGCCCTGTTGCCCCAGGTGCCGAGATCCTCCTGGGAAGAAAGCCTGCTCCCTGGCCCACGCTGATCTCAGGTAAGTTTCCCACTGGGGTCCGCGGCCCTGATTGTGTAATTAGGATCCAAAGAGTGACTGTCCGTCCTGGGACTCTCCCAGCATTGGCCCTGATCCTCCCCTCCCAGGGCCCAATCACAGACCCAGCTGGAGACCTGCCCTTGTCCTGGAGGCCCCCTTGCCTGCCCTCTATCCACTCCCAACACCTTGCCCAGCTTTTACCTGCTTCGCGTTGCCAACCCAGAAGGTCACGGAGTGAAAGTGGAGGAATTGGCCTCTCTCAGGCTGCAGAAGAAGAGAAGGGGCAAGGCTGAGTCCCTAGAAGCGGGTCTAGAAAAGTGCAAGTGGAGAGGTGTCCCCTAGCCACCTCCCTTGTCCCACCCTCAATCCCAGAACTGAGGAGAAGCCAACCCACCCCACCCCGCTGCCCTGAAGGCTTGCCAAGCCTCGAAAGAGGTTTCTCATGTAGAAATTGAGCTCCTGTGGTCTCAGGATTGGTGAGCCCCCCCTCTCCCCCAGGAGGCCTGCCCAAGTTTCACAGGGGGAAACAGCCTTATGCTACAGCGACACAGATTTAAGTTAGACCTTAGAAAGAACTTCCAGACAGGATTAAGAGATTGGCAGGAATTTAAGAAGAGGTAAAAGTTTTTCTTAGGAGGGCAAGGTTGAGTCCAGCTCAGTCTAGACGTGGCGGGGGAGGGCAGAGATGAACTTGAGTGTGCATCCAGAATGTCACATAACCATTGTAGCTATTATTCCTCTTCTGCTCTTTGCTAACATTCCAGTCTCCCGGGGCCCTGACCCAACATTTCCCCTCCTGCTTACCTTCTGTCCTTTGTTGCTGTAAGTTGTCTAAGGAGAAAGAAAAGGACAGTAAGACATGGAAACTTGGACACAAGGTGCTTCTGGAAATCTCACTGCAGATCCGTGCCGTTGGCAAAGGCTGCCATGGCTCCAGGCAGGCTCTTACCATGACTGGTCTTGGTCACACTTCCTGCTGGCAAGACTGGGATGAGAGGCCAGCAGAGTGCTGGACAGAAATATTTAACACCCAGCAAGTCCCGCCCCTGGCCTCCTGGCCTTCCTGGGGGTGGGAGCTGATCCTGGAAGCTCCTAGGCCTGGAAGCCTCTGATCCAGCCACGGCCTCATTGGACAGGGTGATGCTGTCAGGCCTACAAAGGGGGAGTGACTCGCCCAAGGCCACCAGCCAGATGGGGGCAGAGCCGGGGCCAGAAGCCAAGGGCGCATTCTTTCCAGGACCCTGGGCTGGGACTGCGATCTTTGCCCTCCAGAATCCAAAGCTGAGAAGCCAAGGCCAGCTTAGGTGCAGAGGTGGCTCCAGAATTCTTATTCAGGGAGAATTTGAGGGGGATTAGGGACTGGTCTTGAAGCCAGCCACTTGTTTTCATAGCAAGTGTATGGTTTATATTTAGGTAAAAAGGTTGTATTCGATAGTGGTTAGAGGCATGGGTATGGGGGTTTGAATCCTGGAGCTCTACATACTACGTGACTGGGGAAAGTTACCGAACTCCTCTAAGCCTCAGTCTCCCATCTGTAAAATGGGAGCAATAGTAGTGTGGCAGGGCATTAAATGAGATAAACTAAGCTTTTGGAATAGAATCTGGCACACAGTAAGATCTCTGTTAATGCTGGTTATGATTAGTTATGTTTCTTTGGGGCTTTGGTTGGGGGGGCTGATGGAGAATAGGGGGGCCTTGGCATTGCCACAGCCTGGGTGTTGGGAAAGAGGTTGTGGCCCTACCCCTGGCCCAGAGTGGTGGGAAGGGGGAGCTTACGGCCCTGGGAGGAGGAAGGCCTGGGTTCCGCCCCAGCATCCCCCATACCCGAATCCTCAAGGCTCACTTTCCTGGAAGATGGAGTGGTGACTGCTGGCCAGCTGTGGCGTTTACCCGAGAGCTCCAGGACAGCCCCCTGCCTCTAGCTCCACGTCAGTCCCCAGAAACTCTGTTGCTGAGACATCTTCCTGGGGAACTGACTTCATCAACTATCCTCATTGCCTGGAAACTCTTCCCAGACCCTGATGCTGGCAGTCTCAGCCAGGGACTGTGCCAACCCCACCCCACCCTCTTGCGTTTTGGCTCCCCAAATGTCCTGCATTAGCCGTTTTTGTTGTTGTTGTCTTTTGAGAGTAATATTTATTTTGTCCTAATTATAAATAATTCATAGTGTTTTTTTCCAATTTATTTAAACTAAAAAAAAAGTTTATAGGACTTCCCTGGCGGTCCACTGGTTAAGACTCTGCGCTTCCACTGCAGGGGTCGCAGGTTCGATCCCTGGTCGGGGAACTAGATGCCACATGCATGCCACAACTGAGTCCATATACTGCAGCTAAGAAGCCCGCATGCCACAACTAAAGATCCCAGGTGCTGCAACTAAAGATCCTGCGTGCCGCACCTAAGACCTGGCGCAGCCTAAATAAATAAATAAATATTAAAAAAAAAATTCCACTGTGTATATATATACACACCACATTTTCTTTATCCATTCAGCCATTGATGGGCGCTTAGGTTGCTTCTATATCTTGGCTATTGTAAATAATGCTGCCGTGAACATGGGGATGCAGATATCTTTTCGAGTCAGTGTTTTTGTTTCCTTGATATATAACCAGAAGTAGAATTGCTGGATCATAGTTCTACTTTTAATTTTTTGAGGAATCTCCATATTGTTTTCCATAGTGGCTGCACCAATTTACATTCCCACCAGCAGTGCACAAGGGTTTCCTTTTCTCCACATCCTTGCCAATGCTTATGTCTTGTCTTTTTGATGATAGCCATTCTAACAGGTGTGAGGTGATAGCTTTTTGGGGTTTTGATTTGCATTTTCCTGACGATTAGTGATGTTCTGCATCTTTACATGTACCTGTTTGCCATCTGTACGTATGTCTTCTTTGGAAGAATGTCTAGATCTTCTGCCCATTTTTCAATCCGATTATTTGTTTTTTTGCTAGTGAGTTATGAGTTCTTTACATTCAATATATTTTAGATGTTATCCCCTTATCAAATATATGATTTGCAAATATTTCTTCCCACTCAGTAGGTTGCCTTTTCATTTTGTTGATGGTTTCCTTCGCTGTGCAGAAACTTTTTAGTTTGATGCTAGTCCCACTTGTTTACTTTTGCTTTTGCTTTTGGTGTGAGAAGCCTGTTTTTTTTTTTTTAATACAGAAAAACAGATAATCTTGGCAAGTTATGACCTCTAGGATCATTCAATCCAACATTCTCATTTCTCAGATGAGAAAAACTGACAAACAGCAAGAAGGTGCCTGACATTACTCCCCTCTTTTCTTCCTCCCCTCCTCCCTCCCTGCCTCCCATGTCTTTCCCTCCCAACCAGGGAGTAGAGAGGGGCTTGTACCAGGGAGGAGCCCCCCTCCCCACCCTCCTCAGCAAAACCTGCTAGGTCCCCTGGGCCACTCTCAAGTTTCCACCTCCTCCAGGAAGCCCTCTCAGAACTCCCCAGCCCCAGGTCAGAGGTTCAGCTGCTTAGTTGCCATGGGTCAGCTTTAGTCAGCAACCCCCGAGGTGGGGCCCAGGACAATCAGAGAACTTTCCTAAGCCACCCAGTTAGCAAGTGGCAGGGTAGAACTGGAATGGGAATCAGGCTCTTCTAACTCCAGAGCCCACACTTTTCATCTCTGTCTTGCCTTCTAGACAAATGGGAGATACTGATCCCCCAACTAGACAGATGGGGAAACCAAGGCTCGGAGAGGGAACATACGTCCCTAGGGTTGTGGAGCTGGTAAGAACAGAGATCCAAGCTCCGGCCTGTTTGCTTCTGAAGCTGGATCCCCTTCCACCAGTCCAGACACCTCTTTCCTTTTCTCTGTTTTCTGGGCAAATCTGGAGGCAGGCGAGGTGGCCCCACCTCCTTATCCTGTCCCTGTTGGGCCAGCCTGCCCTCTGGGTCCACCTTGGTCTCCTGGGTCTAGGTTTCCAACTGAGAAAATGGGGGTGGAGGTGGCCCAGAATGGCGCTCACAGGCCAGAAGTTTCCACGGTGGGGAGGTGTCTCAGCGCAGCCCTCCCGTCCCGGGAGAGGAGGAGGACCTCGTCCCCTTGCTCTCGGCAGCAGACTCAAACCCCCGCTCGCGGAACCTGGCCTGGCCTGTGTCCTCGGCACAAAGTCAGTGTTTGCTGAACCAAGGAAGCATGTCAGCAGCAGCAGCCTTGGATGCCAAAGGCAAGTGTCCGGCTCAGCTGGCCAGGGCTGTTGTCTTCGTCCCTCCTACCCTCTGGACTTTGCTCTCGGAAACACTGTGGGTCGCAGTCACACTCGGGATACACCCCTAGGTGCCTCCCCCATCTGTGGGCAGGGGTGGGGGAGGGGGGACCTGTAGGACCCAGCCTTTGGAGCCCCCGCGTCCCCTCCCAGATGCTCCCTCTCAGGCTGCGCCCAGTTGGAGAAGAGGTTAGCAGCGGATGGGTATGGCTGTCTTGGCTCTTTGTTCCCGAGTGGCCAGTTTATGCCCCTCCTGAGCTAGGAGCTGGGTTCCAGAGGCCTTGCTCAAGGAGCCCACTATTCAGATGGGCTCACTGACTCGCCCTCCACTGTGCCCTGGTGTGTAGAAAAGGGTGAACACAGCAGGCTTGAGGCTGCTATTTGTAGAAAGACCTGCTTGCAAGGTTGAGCCTTGGCTGGCTTCGAGGAACTTGGGTTTCAGGAAGGTTCCCCCCATCCCCAGAAATGATAAGAGTCACTCACTGGGCCTAAACTGTACAAACAATGTGGCTTACACCAAACACCTGCTTGTCTCCTGGGAGCCTGGGATTTTGGTACGTGCTGTGCAGTGGGTGCCTTGGTGACCAGCCTCCAGTGAAAACCCTGGAGCTTTAGGCTCAGGCACACTTCCCTGGTAAACACTTTATAACCTCTTGCTGGAGGAAATAAGTGCATCCTGTGTGACCCCACTGGGAGAAGACCCTTAGCATCTTGCCCCTGGTTTCCTCTGGACCTTACCCACACTTCTTTTCCCTGGGCTGAGTTTGCTCCTTTTGCTGTAATCCAACTTAGCCGTGAGTATGACTATGTGCTGGGTCCTGTGATCCCTCCTCATACATCATCAAACTTGGGGGTGGTATTGGGAACCCCTGACACAGTGGTGGCAGCAGTGAGATTCGCCTGATAGACCCTCGACTCACTGAAAGATGGTAGAAATACTGTTTTGGGAAAGGAAGGATGGATTTGCAAGGGATGTCCTTCCTAAGATGTGAATGTGAGATTCCTAGCTGTGTAAATACTGTCTATCTTCTTCCTCATGGCCATGACCGAAGTGGCCTTGGCCCTGAGCTCCTTTCTGAAGACCTTGCTGAGCACTCAGTACCTGCCCAGGGGCCTTGGGGTGTCCTGCGTGGCCTCCTGGAAGGGTTGACCAGCCTTTTATGCCTGGGTGGCTGTGGAGTTGCTGGCAGTGTGAGATAGCAGCTTAACTACAGCCGAATCTGCTGTGAGAGGTAAAAATTACCTCTGGGATTTGACAGCAACAGATGGAGCCCCAAGAGAGCTGACTAGCTGCATCCCCGTGGTTTCTCTAGGCTGCACAGGCTAAAACGAGGGGGAAATGCCCAGTGTGGGTGTTGCCTTTGGTTTTTTGTTCTCTCCTCTAGACAGGAGGAAGAACAGCCCAAACATTCCCAAAGGTGAGCTTTAGGTGGCCCGCCAGATGTTGAAAGTTTGCATTAGTTTTTCCTCTAAGTGGGAAGAAAAAAGTTAAATCTGTTCCCAGAGCTGGAGAAAAGCTTTAGATAAACCAGAGGGGGAAAAAGGGCGGGGGTGGGGGGATGCTCTAGCTGCTGCTGCCATAGCCTCGCCCACCCCACCCCCTGCCCGCCTCCCGCCTCTGCCGTGAATGTTGAATTTATTGCTAGGGGTTTAAATAGATTTGCAATGAAAATAAAGGGGGAGGAATTTTTTTAATGGCTTTGCGTTTTATAGCTATTACATATGGATGTACGATTGAAGCAGATATAAAATGTTACATGATTATAATTTCATAAGTACGAGAGGGATCATCATTAGGGAGAGCTGCAAGAAAAAAAAAAAGCGTCACTGGGACAAAACTTTCTTGCATTTTGCCACATGGGCAGCTTGGAATTTGAGTTCTTTGAGTATCGGAAACAGAACAATTATTACTATGATTTTTGCCTATTGGATCCTTCTGAGAATAAAAAGGAGACAATGAAAAAGAGAGGCAATCTCTAAATGGAGATACATTTTTGAGGTTTGGAAACAGTCTTTAGTTGCTAATGAGCTCCTGTGAAATCACGTCTGACTTTAGAGACAGTTTGCCATGACTTGCCTATTTTTGAGGGACTCAGCTTGTGTTCTAGGACCAACACGACAAAAAGGGCATGGGAAGGCCTCGGTTGTCTCTTGAACTTGGGTCACAGCTCTCTGGTTTTGCTGCAGCAGAAGAGAAGCTGCTGTCTCCCATCCCCGCCAGCTTTATTGAGGAGTAATTGACAAAGTACTGATAAGAGAAGCTCATCAGGTCTAAACTCGACAATGAGGCTTATGCCGATCACCTGCTTGCCTCTGGGAGTCTGGAATTTTGGTACATTGTACCAGGCAGAGGCTTCGCAGGATTTCCAAAGATGTCCATGGCAAAAAAAAAAAAAAAAAAGGCATAAGATCTCGTGCTATAGCTACTACCCACGTGAATCCCCACCCTCATTTATAAGGCCGTTCATTTCTCTTGGTTCATCTACCATCATTGAAAATACTGTGAACAACTTAAATGTCCATCAACAGGGGGTTGGTTAAATACAAGGAAACATTAACTATAAAACGAATGAAGAAACTTTCTATCTAGTGATGGGGAAAAACCTCCAAGATACATTGTTAAGTTAAAAAAAAAAAAAAAAACAAGGCACAGAACAGTGTTTATAACTTACCATTTGTAGAAAAAAAAGTTTATGGATCTTTTAAAATTTTGTTCTTTCAGTTTATTTGAATTTTCCACAGTGTAAAACATGTCATTGATTGTCAGCCACTGAATGGAATTTATTTATTTATTTTTAAGTTTTATAACTTTAAGTATTTGTTGATTTTAAGTGTAGTTGGAGTATAGTTGATTTACAATGTTGTGTTAGTTTCAGGTGTACAGCAAAGTGAATCAGTTCCAAATGGAATTTAAATACAGAGAACCAGTTCAGCCTTGCCGTTTGGAATCTTCTTCTTTTGGGAGCACCCCAGGCTATATATAGTTTATTTCCTTCTCTTCATGTCTAATTTCACTTCTGGTTCGGCAGCAAAAGATATTTGCATGATTTACACGATTTCAAAAGTTTTTAAATGGCTTTTTGAGGGTCATAGTTATTGAAGTGTAATTTATATAGAGTGAAATTCGCCCTTTTCAGCGTACAGTTCTATGAGTTTTGAAAACATAGTCACGTGACTATCACCACTATCAAGATATAAAACAATTCCATTACCCAAAAACATACCCACTCACCCATTCACCGCTGTGTACCTTTATAGTCAATCCCTCCCCCACCCCAATCCCTGACAAGCATTGATCTATTTTCTGTCCACATAGTTTTGCCTTTTCCAACATGTCGTATAAATGAGTCAGACAGCAAGCAGCTTTGTGAGTTTGGCTTCTTTTACTCAACGTCATGCATTTGAGGGTCCTCCATGTTGGTGCCTCAATGTGGACTGTGTTTCTTTTCAGTGCTGAGAAGAGTTTCATTGCATTGGTCTACCAGAGTTTGTTAACACTTCTTATTAACTCTTTAAAATCAGCTGATTGACAAATCGAACAAGACTTGAGTCTTGGTTACAAGACAATATAAAAGTAGGGACTGGGCTTCCCTGGTGGTTGAGAATCTGCCTCAGTGCAGGGGACGTGGGTTCGAGCCCTGGTCCGGGAAGATCCCACATGCCATGGAGCAACTAAGCCCGTGCGCCACAACTACTGAAGCCCGCACGCCTAGAGCCCGTGCTGCTCAACAAGAGAAGCCACCGGAATGAGAAGCCCGCGCACCGCAGCGAAGAGTAGCCCCCGCTGGCCGAAACTAGAGAAAAGCCCGTGCACAGCAATGAAGACCCAACGCAGCCAATTTAAATTTATTTAAATAAATTTTAATAAATTTATTTTTTAAAAAACTTGCAACTTAAAAAAAATAAAGTAGGGGCTTAGAGACACTTTCCTTCATCTTACAAAGAGAAGAATTTATGCTATGCTCTCTAAACATGTTACCTCAAGAAACAGAAGTTTCAGAATTTTATTTATTTATTTATTTATTTATTGGCTGCACCACGAGGCATGCGAGATCTTAGTTCCCTGACCAGGGATCGAACCTGTGACCCCTGCAGTGGAAGCGTGGAGTCTTAACCACTGGACCGCCAGGGAATTCCCTAGAATTTTATTTAAAGCAATAAAGAAAAGCAATTGAAACCCAACTAAAATAAGTTGTATGGAAGCAGGGAGTGGAAAGGGGCAAAGCTGGTGTGAAAAAGTCCTTTTTCTTAAAAAAAAAATGTCTTCATCCTTCATAATGAGATGTCAGTGAGTAGGTAAGTCCAGAAAACAAAACAAGAAACTCCCAAATGAGTATGGCCTCTAAGAAGAGGAGGGAGATGTATGGGAGCAGGGAGGGAGGCCATTTCTATTTCTTAAAGTCCTTTTATTTTTATTTTTAAAAAGTTATTTATTTATTTATTTAGGCTGCGCCCAGTCTTAGTTTCGGCATGCAGGATCTTCACTGCGGCATGCGGGATCTTTAGTTGTGGCGTGTGGGATCTTCCCCAACCAGGGATCGAACCCAGGCCCCTGCATTGGGAGCATGGAGTCTTACCCACTGGACCACCACGGAAGTCCCTTAAAGCCCTTTTAGAGGACAGTGACCACAAGGGTCACAATGAGGGTTTCTGGGGTGCTGGAAATACTGATTACAGAGTGTGTTCACTTTGTGAACATTCATTGAGATCTGTGTGCCTAAGATTTGTGTACTTTCAGGATGGATATTATCTTTCAATAAAGAAAACTATTAATTTAATTTATTGTGGTGCAATACACATAATGTAAAATTTACTATCAGTGACATTTAGTATATTCACAATGTTCTGCAAGCATCTATACTACCTACTTCCAGAACATTCTCCTTATCCCCAAAAAGAAATCCTATACCCCTTAGCTGTCACTCTCCAGTTTCCCTGCCCTCTAACCCTAGACAACCACTAATCAGCTTTCCATCTGTATGAATTTGTCTATTCTGGACATTTTATATAAATCGACTCATGCAATATGTGGTCCTATGTGACTGGCTTCTTTCACTCAGCACAATATTTTCGAAGTGCATCCATGTTGTAGCCTGTGCCAGTTCTTCATTTCTTTTTATGGCTGACTATTCCATTGTATGCATATACCACATTTTTATTTATCCATATTCATCAGTTGGTGAGTTGATTTCCACTTTTTGGCTATCATGAATAATGCTGCTAGGACTGTTCGCATACAAGTTTTTGTGTGGACATACGTTCTCATTTCTCTTGGGGATATACCTAGGAGTGGAACTGTTGGGTCATAGAGTAAGTCGAACATTTTGAGGAGCTGCCAGATTGTTTTCTACAGCGGCTGCACCATTTTACATTCCCACCAGCAATGCACGAGAGAGTTCCAGTTTCTCCACATCCTCTGCTAACATTTGTTGTCATCTACCTTTTTTATTCTAGCTGTTGCATCTCTTATTGAAGTGGTCTCCCCCACCCCTTACCCCCGACACTGCACGTCTTGTGAGATCTTAGTTCCCCGACCAGGGATCAAATCCATGCCCCCTGCAGTGGAAGCGCGGAGTCCTAACCACTGGACCGCCAGGGAAGTCCCCTCATTGTGGTTTTGATTTGCATTTACCTAATGGCTAATGGTGTTGATTTTTATGTGCTTATTGTTAATTTGCATACCTACTTTGGAGGAATATCTACTCATACTCTTTGCCTACATTTTAATTGTATTATTTGTCTTTTTATTACTGAGTTGTAATGGTTCCTTATGTATTCCCTTTTCAGGAATCAAGTCCCTTGTCAAATATATGATTTGCAAATATTTTTTCCCATTCTGTGGGTTGTCTTTTCACTTTCTTGCTGGAATCATGGGCAGCACAAAATTTTTTAATTTTGGTGAAGTCTGACTTATCTATTTTTTCTTTTGTCACTTGTGCTTTTGGTGTTGTATCTAAGGAGGGGGGCTGATTTTTTAACTTAAAAGATTTTCAGCTGAAGGAGTGTGATCTGTCTCAAGTTGTCACCTCTGGAAGCAGAGCACTTTAAAAAAGATAATAATAAGAACAACAAAAACTCAGATTTTCTGGTCGCTTTGTTTTATGTGCCAGGCACTGGGCTAAGCATGCTAAGGGCTATGTCCTTTATTTTTATTTTATTTATTTATTTATTTTTTATAAATAAATTTATTTTTGGCTGCGTTGGGTCTTCGTTGCTGAGCGTGGGCTTTCTTTAGTTGTGGCGAGCAGGGGCTACTCTTTGTTGTGGTGCGTTGGCTCAGTAGTTGTGGTGCACGGGCTTAGTTGCTCCACAGCATGTGGGATCTTCCTGGACCAGGGCTCAAACCTGTGTCCCCTGCACTGGCAGGCAGATTCTTCTTTTTTTTTTTTAATAAATTTATTTATTTATATTTGGCTGCGTTGGGTCTTCGTTGCTGTGCGCGAGCTTTCTCTAGTTGTGGCGAGCGGGGGCTACTCTTCGTTGCGGTGTGTGGGCTTCTCATTGCGGTGGCTCCTCTTGTTGTGGAGCACGGGCTCTAGGTGCGCAGGCTTCAGAGTTGTGGCACACGGGCTCAGTAGTTGTGGCTCGCGGGCTCTAGAGTGCAGGCTCGGTAGTTGTGGCGCACGGACTTAGTTGCTCCGTGGCATGTGGGGTCTTCCCGGACCAGGGCTCAAACCCATGTCCCCTGCATTGGCAGGCAGATCCTTAACCACTGCACCACCAGGGAAGTCCCTATGCCCTTTAATTATTAAATCCTCTAACAACCCTGTGAGGTAGGGGCTATCATCTCCATTTTACAGATTGGAAAATGGAGGTTTACAGGCGTGTCCTTTAGAACACAACTAAAAAGTGACAGAACTGAGAATTGAACCCAAGCCTGACTCTCTCCAAAGTCTATATGCTAGCCACTTCCTGCCATGCTGTCGTTGTTTTTGGAAAACGCTTTGGGAATGACCCCTGAGCCCATTTTCAAGCAGCAGGAGCAAACCAGCCTCCTGGACCCTGGAGAAGCTTCCTCTTCCTTTGGCTTGTGGCTGACTGGGAAGGGTTGGCTTCGCAGGGGTGCTGGGAGGGGATGTGAGAGAGGTAGGAGCACTACAGGCCTTCAGGGGGGCTCTGTGGACAGGCTAGCGGGGAGCAAAGCCCTGGTGTAGGCAGAGGTGGGGACTCCTGCTGAGCAATCTTAGGCAAGTCACTTCACCTCTCTGAGCCTCAGTTTCCTCATCTGTAAAATGGGAATTATAGTAGTACCTCCCTCATAGGGTTGTTACGAGGATCATCTGAGCTAGTGTACGTAAAGTGCTTTGCTTGATGCCTGGAACACGATAGACTCAATTAACAGTTACTGATTATGCTTATTATTATAAGGAATGTGGGAGGGTCTCAAATATCAGGTTAGGGGGCTTGGGCTTTATCTTTGAGAGAATGAGGAGCTTTTGAAGGTTTTATAGCAGAGTTGCAACATCATCAGGACTTTAAAGGCTTCTGCTCAAGGTCAGCATAGGGAAAAGCTGTGGATAGCTGCTGTGCTTGGACCGGAGTGGCCCAGTGGCCTATTTGTGATTCTGTATTATATTTGAGGAACATAAATAAACCAAAAGGCTTTCTTTACGTTTGAAAATTGGACCCCCAAACAGTCAAATAGCCCTGTGCCCTGTTTCCTAGAGTCTACAACTCCAGACCCCCAAACAGACAGAACTAATGAGGATTCAGAGGCACAGCCCGTGGATAGAGCCTCCCCGTCCTCTGCCAGGCTCCACAGACTCCCCAACAAGGGCTGAAATAACAGTTGGGGAGCAGAGGGTGTGAGGGCTGGCCGGGGTGCCCAGCTGTTATCAGGGCTAGTGCAGCGGGGCAGGGCCAGCTGGGTGGGGCTGGTCCTTATCTCTTGGGGCACAGAGCCCACGTGCCTGAGCTTTGGGGTGACAGGCAGCTGTATCGCCAGGCATCAGTGGTGGCCTGGAGGGTCCAGAGAGTTGATGGCATGGGATACGGCATCCCTGGGCTCTGGAGACGATGTGATCTTGGGCCACTTCCAGCTCCTCTGTGAGTCTCAGTGTCCCAAACTGTGTAAGCAATGGGTGCCCAGGGTCTGATGTGCCCAGGACAGAAGGCTGTCCTCTGTGCTTGGCTCTGGGGCGTTGAGCAGTGTCCTGGATTTTGTTGGTTTTGCCTCTCCAGCATCCATTCTGACTAACACAAAGAGACTAAGACTAAGAATAATAGTAACAACGACAACACTGTCTCTGAGCACTTATCCAATATCAGGAACCAAGGTGGGGGCGGTGGCGGTTGTCTGTTCAGCCACTGGCATTGATGTTGTTTAGATTTGCTGGCACAAAATGATAAAGTCAACAGACTTTTAGCAGTTTTTATTATTATTTTAAAATTCTCTACGGACAGTGCAGCCCTGGGGTAGGCATGGAGATAGATATTCTGTTCCACCTCCCTTCAAGGAAGGACTTGCTGCCCAGGTGCGGGGGTGGGGATGGGGGGAGTAGCTGGCTATCAGCTCCTATGGGATCTCCCGTAGCTGCACAGACTCTGCCCGAGGTCGCCTCTTCCCAGGGCACCCCGCACCTGGTGGCTGAACAAGGCAGGGGTGGAAAGGTGGCCCTTTCAGCCCAGTGGGGGACAACTCTGACCCACAAGTCTGTTTCCAGAGCCCCTGGTTGGGGTTGGCCAAGGCCTGTTGGGCCTCCACCATTGACTACTCCTTCTCCCCAGTCTGGCTTCCCCCCTTCGTTCCACCGGTGTTGACACCTAAAAACATCTTGTACCCCAAGCTCTGTCTCAGCTTCTGCTTCTGGAGAACCCATTCCATGACCAGCCCTGCTACCTGCACCTGGGGTGGGCAGCACCCCCTGCCTCTCCCCGCTGGGTGTGCCACTCCCAAGCACTGTGCCTATTTTATCTTCTCAACTCACTATTATTTCTCCCATTTTACAGATGAGGAAACTGAGACTCAGGAAGATGAAGACTTGCCCAAATAATAAATTGTCGGAACTTGCCTGCTGGCTCAGTGGTTAAGATTTCGCCTCCCAATGCAGGGGACATGGGTTTGAGCCCTGGTCCGGGAACATCCCACATGCCGCGGAGCAACTAAGCCTGTGCGCCATAACTACTGAGCCCGCGCTCTAGAGCCCTCGAGCCACAACTACTGAGCCTGGGTGCTGCAACTACTGAAGTCCACATGCCTAGAGCCCGTGCTCTGCAACAAGAGAAGCCACCGCAGTGAAAAGCCTGCGCGCCGCAGCGAAGAGTAGCCCCCGCTCGCCGCAACTAGAGAAAGCCCATGGGCAGCAATGAAGACCCAACACAGCCAAAAATAAATAAATGAATAATTTTTAAAAAAATAATAAATTGTCCACTGTGATTAGAAAGTGCTGAACAAGAACTTGGATCCAGACCACGTTTATATCACTATGTGGGCTGCTGTCCAAACATAAAACCAATCCCTTTATTCCAGGTCTCAAGGAGCTTAACATCCACTGGGGAAAACTATGTGAAGGCTCTGATCCAGACTTTATCATTTTTAAAGTCTAAAGCAGGTCCTGGCCAGCATTTTCCATAAAGAACTAGATAATAAATATTTCAGGCTTTGAGGGCCATATAGCCTCTGCTGAAACTACTCAGCTCTACAATTGTAGCATGAAAGCAGCCAGAGGCAGTATGTAAATGAATTGGCATGGTTGTGTGCGAATAAAACTTTATTTACAAAAACTATTTGCAAAAACATTCTGTGAGGGGCTTCCCTGGTGGCGCAGTGGTTAAGAATCCACCTGCCAATGCAGGGGACACGGGTTCGATCCCTGGTTTGGGAAGATCCCACATGCCGCGGAGTAACTAAGCTGATGCACCACAACTACTGAGCCTGCGCTATAGAGCCCTCGAGCCACAACTACCGAAGCCCGTACGCCTAGAGCCCGTGCTCCGCAACAAAGAGGAACCACCGCAATGAAAAGCCCGCGCACTGCAACGAAGACTCGCCCCCGCTCGCCGCAGCTAGAGAAAGCCTGCACGCAGCAATGAAGACCCAACACAGCCAAAAATAAATAAAAAATAAATTAATTAATTAATTAAACAAAAAACAGGCTGTGAGCAAAAAACCAAAAAAAGCAGACAAGCATCCATATTTGGACAGAGAGCCAATAGTTTGCTCACCCCTGCCCTAGACAATCAATAAAACAATTAAGCATTAGTTTGTAGCCGTTGCTGAATTCTGTGGTATAAGTACCCCTATGGCCAGTTTCAAACTACCAATGTAAGCTAGTTTGAACTTGGAGTTGAGAACCGTATAAGTAGTAACGTATCACACAGAAAAATAGACAAAAGCCTAGGTAGTACTAAAATGTAGTGAAATAATTAGGAAATGATGAGATTTGAGCATTTATTACCTTTGTTTTCATGATAGTTTATTTAGTTGTAAGTTTATATTAAATTTTTTTCTGCTTTTTAATGTAATTTTTAATATACATAATTTACTTTTAAGTTATCTGGTATTTTAAAAAATTTTTTCGCAAACTTCTTGAAGAATTCACAGTGGGCTCTCCTGAGCCTGTAGGAACTGCTCTGCTCTGGTTGCCTGAGGTTTAGGGGGCGGGAGGCCCCCATGACTGGGGAAAGGGCAGAGGACATCAGTGGCCCTGGAGGAGGAGCAACTGCTATGACATCAGGGCCCAGGGCACATCAAAGGGTTTTCTCTTTCCTCTCTGGCCAAACAACTATCTCGTCAGTTGCTCCATTATTTGCATAAACCCAGGGTGAGGTTACTCAAGATCAGCCATTGATCCCTTTCGAACTGAACCTGTGTCCCCACCATCCAAAGTCCCTAAACTTTTGAACATCTGACACCCTTCAGTTCGGAACGCTGACTTTCATTCTTCACACGGGCAATAGGGAAGTTAGCTTTGGCCTCCAATTTGCTGTGTTGCCTTCAACATATTGCTTAACCTCTCTGAACTCCCTTTTTCCATTTCTGAATATTAGGGAGCGCTCTTATGAGTCTTCGGTACCTACAGGGATAGGAGTGACTATGTGTCCAATGCTTTGCATTTAATATAACAGCCCTATGAAGTAGGTGTTATTATTATACCCATTTTACAGTTAAGGAAACTGAGGCTTGGAGAAGCTAAGTGGCTTATACTATAAGTGGTAGAGTTGGGATTCATTCCCTCTACTCCCAGTCCAAGTTTCTTATTTTTTTCTGGTGTGTCTCCCTGCGTCTGGAGATCTTCAAGATTTTTACAGATGAAAGGGGTCTGAGGGCTTCCCTGGTGGCACGGTGGTTAAGAATCTGCCTCCCAATGCAGGGGACACGGGTTTAAGCCTTGGTCTAGGAAGATCCCACATGCCACGGAGCAACTAAGCCCGTGTGCCACAACTACTGAGCCTGCGCTCTAGAGCCTGCCTGCCACAACTACTGAAGCCCCCATGCCTAGAGCCCGAGCTCCGGAACAAGAGAAGCCACTGCAATGAGAAGCTCATGCACCACAACAGAGAGTAGCCCCCGGTCACCACAACTA
This sequence comes from Balaenoptera ricei, assembly GCF_028023285.1. Taxonomy (NCBI): domain Eukaryota; kingdom Metazoa; phylum Chordata; class Mammalia; order Artiodactyla; family Balaenopteridae; genus Balaenoptera; species Balaenoptera ricei. The sequence goes on along the minus strand of NC_082652.1, from coordinate 8,037,556 downwards.
AAGAAAGCCCACAAACAACCTAAATGCCCATCGACAGACAAATGGATAAAGAAGATATGGTACATATATACAATGGAATATTAGCCATAAAAAGGAACGAAATTGGGTCATTTGTAGAGACGTGGATGGATCTAGAGACTGTCGTACAGAGTGAAGTAAGTCAGAAAGAGAAAAACAAATATCGTATATTAACGCATATATGTGGAACCTAGAAAAATGGTACAGGTGAACCGGTTTGCAGGGCAGAAATAGAGACACAGATGTAGAGAACAAACATATGGACCCCAAGGGGGGAAAGCGGCGGGGGTGGTGGTGGGATGAATTGGGAGACTGGGATTGACATATATACACAAATATGTATAAAATAGATAACTGATAAGAACCTACTGTATAAAAAAATAAATAAAATTCAAAAAAAAAGAAAAACTCGCATGCAGCAACGAAGAACCAATGCAGCCAAAAATAAATAAATAAATAAATAAATTTATTTAAAAAAAAAGGGGGGGGTGTCTGAGTAGTCATTAGTCCTGGGACTTGGAACCCAAATGCCCCAGAAGCCAGGAGAGTGACGTAGAAGAGAGAAGAGCTGGGTGGAATTGTGGAGTCGTATGCTCACACCTTGTCAACAAGGGTGATGATTACTGAGCTTCAGCCAGTTATCCCCTGTGGGGATGTGGGCTAGTTTGGCCAGATTTTGTTCAAGAGAAGCTGGAAATTTGAATTTTTATGTGAAATCCATTGATTTAAAAATTATTCTGATTTTGGGAATTCCCTGGCTGTCCAGTGGTTAGGACACCGCACTCTCACTACCAAGGGCCTGGATTCAGTCCTTGGTTGGGGAACTAAGATCCCACAAGCCGCGCGGTGTGGCCAAAAAAAAAAAATTGTTTTAATTCCATTAATAGGAAATAACCAGAATAGGTAAATCCATAGAGACAGAATGCAGATTGGTGGGTCAGGGGCTGGGAGGAGGGAGGACTGGGGAGTCACTGCTAACGGGCATGGGGTTTTCGTTTTGGGGTGATGAGAATGTTTTGGAGCTAGATAGAGGTGGTGGTTACATGACGTGAATGTACGAAATGAATTGTTCACTTAAAAATGGTTAATTTTATGTCATGTGGCTTTCATCTCAATAAAAAAATTGTATTTGTTCTAACATTTTTATGACTGTTTTTTGATATTGATAGAAAGTGTTTTTATCAAAGGTTAATAATACACAGAAAAATGCAAAAAGTATATGGCTTTCTGAATTTTCACAAACTGACCACACCTGTTTAACCAGCTCAGATATATATTTTATTTTATATTTTGTAACAGAATTAATGCAAGTTGATATAGAAAAAAATACACATAATTAAAAGTGAAAAGAAAAGAGAGAGAAAAAAGGAAAAAGAAAGTAAAGAAAACTAACCCATTCATAATCCTTCAAGCACAGAAAACCACCATGGACAATTTGGGCATATCCACCCAGACCGCCTTCTAAAAATGTATAAACATATGATACTTTTCTGTTACATTTTGTGTATACTTTGTAAACACTGTTCATGCTAATAAATACCTATGTTGATCATAAGTGTGCGTGTCTTTCTTTGAAAGGCCGTGTCGTGATGATTTTAACCAACCTCTAGAACCAAATGTTTAGGTTGTTGCCAAAATCTTGCCATTAGACACAGCATCTACAATGATCTGTCTCACTTGAAGTTACAGTTTTGTGCTCCTAAACAATTATTCCTGTGTTAAATTACTCTGAATTCATATTAGCAAATATCTTATTTTCTAAATTGCTTTCTCTCCTGCCCTTTCTACTCTGCCCAGGTACTAAATATTAACGATCTCACATGTATAATCCCCTACCTTGCTTCATGCTTAGGCAATCATATACAAGCATATTACAGGCACATATAAGGGGGAAATGACTTTGTTGTATGAAAACAGTATCATGCACTTTGTGGCTCTCTGCATCTTACTTTCCCAAATGTTTAAGTATTGGCACCTGTGCTGGATATTCTTTGTGCCCCTCCAAGGCTCTTCCCTCTCTGTCTTATTCTACACCCTAAGCCCCTTTGCTCTCTGGCAACCAGAGGCTCCAGCAAATGAGAGGAGACCGGCAGTGGGGGGATGGGGGGTGGGGGAGCCCCCTCTGCCAGATGTTTTTTAAAAAATATTTATTTATTTATTCATTTGGCTGCTCCGGGTCTTAGATGCGGCATGTGGGATCTTTAGTTGCGGCATTTGGAATATAGTTCCCTGACCAGGGATTGAACCCGGGCCCCCTGTATTGGGAGCGTGGAGTCTTAGCCACTGGACCACCAGGGAAGTCCCCAGATTTTTTTTTAACATCAGCTGTGTTCCTCTACTGAAGACCACACTCCTATGGGTGGCTACGGCCCTCTCTGGGATCCCAAACTGCTCCCTCCCCTTGCCCCTTCAGATCTGGGAGTGATAGCCCACCCCACTGTTGCCAGTCCTAGCCAGTTTCATTATCCCTTATTTGCTCCCTTAAACTTGCTGGTGACTCTAACCTTTTCATTAAACATACCTTAAATACCCTTCTGAGTATGCCCGCTATTTCATGATGGGGCCCTGAACTGACTCAGCAACTAAAATTCTTAAAACTCTCAGTGAGCCAACTCACACAAATGTGACACCAGTTAAGACCCTGGAGGGAATTCCCTGGTGGTCCAGTGGTTAGGACTCCGCACTTTCACTGCCTTGGGCCCGGGTTCGATTCCTGGTCAGGGAACTAAGATCAAGCTTCGGGATGTGGCCCCCCCCCAAAAAAAAGACCTTGGAGTCCAGCCTCTTGACTTATAGATGCAGGTACTGAGGGTAATTGACTTCCCAGTTTGCCTGGCTCCCAGTAGGCCAGGGCAGAGGGAAAATATGGAAGATCTGCAGGGTCCTGGAGGCGGGGAGTATGATTGTGACCGCCCAGGTCTTGTGGGTACCTCTCGGGTCTACTTCCCAATTCCCTTTCTCCTGGCCTCCTTCTTGTTCTGAAATGAAAATGAGAAAGGTATGGATGTTTGGAAGAGGCAAACAATTTAAGTTCTGCTACATCTTGGCAGCTTTGTAAAACAAAGGCTATGTTGCCTGCCTGTGGCCACTGCAGGTAAGATGAACCAGAACACATGCACCGCAATGTTCATTGCAGCACTCTTTACAGTAGCCAGGACATGGAAGCCACCTAAATGCCCATCGACAGAGGAATGGATAAAGAAGATGGGGCACATATGTACAACGGACTACTACTCAGCCATAAAAAAGAACAAAAGATTACCATTTGCGGCAACATGGATGGACCTAGAGATTGCCATACTGAGTGAAGTACACTGAAGACACAGAAAGACAAATATCATATGATATCGCTTATATGTGGAATCTAAAAAAAAAAGGGTACAAATGAACTTATTTATAAAACAGAAGTAGAGTCACAGATGTAGAAAACAAATTTATGGTTACCAGGGGATAAGGTGGGGAGGGATAAATTGGGAGATTGGAATTGACATATACACACTACTATACATAAAATAGATAACTAATAAGGACCTACTGTATAGCACAGGGAACTGTACTCAATACTCTGTAATGGCCTATATGGGAAAAGAATCTAAAAAAAAGGAGTGGATATACATATGTGTATAACTGATTCACTTTGCTGTACACCTGAAACTAACACAACATTGTAAATCATCTATGCTCCAATAAAAATTAAAAAAAAAAAAGATGAGCCAGAACAATCAGAATAGGGAAGGAGCAGATTATTCCCTCCGTGTGTTCCGTTAGAATCCTTGATTAAATACTCAGTCAAACATCTGAAGCTAAGCCGCAGTTCACAGCCTCTGAGTCCTCAGTGCGTGGGACACACAGGTAAACATGCATTTAGGATACCAGATGGAAAGTGCAGTAAACAGTCCAGCTTTGGAGCAGGTTAGAGGATGATTCCCAGGAGAGGTGATTTGAGCTGGATGGATCTTGTTATTTTATATTTATTTATTTATTTATTTATTTATTTATTTATTTATTTGGGTCTTCGTTGCTGTGCGCAGGCTTTCTCTAGTTGCGGCGAGTGGGGGCTACTTTTCATTGTGGTGCGCAGTCTCCTCATTGCGGTGGCTTCTCTTGTTGTGGAGCACGGGCTCTAGGTGTTCGGGCTTCAGTAGTTGTGGCACGCAGGCTTCAGTAGTTGTGACGCGCAGGCTCTAGAGTGCAGGCTTAGTAGTTGTGGCTCGCTGGCTTAGTTGCTCCGTGGCATGTGGGATCTTCCTGGACCAGGGCTCGAACCTGTATCCCCTGCATTGTCAGGCGGATTCTTAACCACTGCGCCACCAGGGAAGTCCAGAGCTGGATGGATCTTAAAGGAGGAGCTGAAACCAGACTGGCATGAGATGATGTCCTAGAGAAGGGATGAGCAGGCGCTAAGACCCAGTGCTGAGAGAGACTGAGCGATAAATGCGCCAGAAACTGCTGGCAATTTAGTGTGGCTGGATATGTGTGTGTGTGTGTGTGTGTGTGTGTGTGTGTGTGTTGGGGGCGGGCGTAGGGGTCAAAAGTCAAGCAGGAATCAGAAAGGTCTTGAAGGATAAGAGAAGGTGCTGGAAAGCCATTGAAAGCTTTTAAGCAGTGGAGTGACAATGTTATTCCTTGGGTAGGTTATTCTGGCTGCTGTGTGGAGAATGGATGGAAGCGGCAGCTGGAAGCTGAGACAAGTTGAGAGGCCTCGGAGATCTGGGGTGGTGGGATGAGAGCAGAGGTGGAGGTGATGGAAAGGCTTTGAGAGCTATGAAAGCATATGAAGGGACAGGATCTAGGTCCATTATAATAATAACAACTTAATATAGTGACTTAAACAATAGCTCTGGTTTCCGACTGTATAGGAAAACAATTTTTTTTGGAAAAATAAATTTCAAACCTCAGAATAGTTGCAAGATAGTTTCCATGAACAACTATATATCCTCACTGAGATTAACCTATTGTTACATTTTGCCTCTTTTTCTCACTCTCTCATTTTATACATACATACATATGTGTGTGTATAGCTTTTTTTCCTGAACAACTTGCAAATTTGTTTCAGAAATCATGACACTGAACCTCTAAACACTTCAGCATTCATCTCCTTTTTTTTTTTTATAAATTTATTTATTTATTTTTGGTTCTGTTGGGTCTTCGTTTCTGTGTGCAGGCCTTCTCTAGTTGCGGGGAGCGGGGGCTACTCTTCATCGCGGTGCCCGGCTTCTCATTGTCGTGGCTTCTCTTATTGCAGAGCACAGGCTCTAGACGCGCAGGCTCAGTAGTTGTGGCTCACGGGCTTAGTTGCTCCGAGGCATGTGGGATCTTCCCGGACCAGGGCTCGAACCTGCATCGCCTGCACCGGCAGGCAGACTCCCAACCACTAAGCCACCAGGGAAGCCCAGCATTCATCTCCTTTGAATAAGATTTTCTAATATAATCACAATACCATTATCTTACTAAGGAAAATTAATATCCATACACTATAATATGAAGTCCATATTCAAATTTCACCAATTGTCTTTTTTTTTTTTTTTTTTAATTTATTTGGCTGCACCAGGTCTTAGTTACGGCATGCGGGATTTCTTAGTTGTGGCATGCATGTGGGATCTAGTTCCCCGACCAGGGATGGAACCTGGGCCCCCTGAATTGGGAGCGTGGAGTCTTAGCCACTGGACCACCAGGGAAGTCCCCTAATAATGTCTTTTATAGCTGCTGGTTTTTATTTTTAAAATTCAAAGATTGTGTGTTGCAGCTAGTTATTGTGTCTCTCTCTTTTTTCTTTTCTTGCATCAATGTTAGAAATGTTTATTTAAGAGATAATTGAGGCAGGAGTTCCCTGGTGTTCTGGCGGTCCAGTGGTTAGGACTTGAAGCTTTCACTGCAGTGGCTGGGGTTCACTTCCTGGCTGGGGAACTGAGATCCCGCAAGCCATGGTGCGGCTCGAAAAAATAAAGAAGAGATAATTGAACAAAATGTAGGAGGCCTAATGTAATCGGTTCTACTTTTTTCTGTATAAAGGTTATTTTAGCAACTTTTTATTTTGAAATAATTTCAAAGTTACATAAAAGTTGCAGTGATAGTACAAAGAATGTTCCTATATGTTTCACCCAGAGTCACCAATGATTTACACTTTGTCACTTTTACCTTTTCATTCTCTTGTCTACAAATCTATCTACATATATGTAGAGATTTTTTTCTGAACCATTTGAAAGTAAGTTGCTTCTCCTGCCTCTAAATACTACAGGGTGCATTTTCTAAGGACATTGTCTTAAATAACGCAATACGAGTATCAAAATCATGGACTTTAACGTTGGTACTATATTAAAATTTCCCCAATTGTCCCAAGGATGTTCTATATAGTTTTTTTTTTCTTTCTATTTTCTTTTTAAGGGAACCAGGATCCAATCAAGGATCACATATTGCATTTAATTGTTGTGTCTCTTTAGTCCTTAATCTAGGTGATTGCCTAGCTTCTGTGTGGATATTTCACAATAACGACCTTTCTGAAGGGTTCAGGACAGTTGTTCTGAAGAATGTCCCTCAATTTGGGTTTGTCTGCTTGTTTTTCATGACTGGATTCAGGGCAAACATGTTTGACTACTACATAGGTGATGGTGTATCCTTTTCAGTGCAAAATATTAGGGGGGACATGTTAAGATGTTAAATGTCACCGTTTGGTTAAGCTGGGTTCAAATTTGGGCTGTTTATTTTGCTAGTTGGGCAAGTGGGTTATTGAGATGGTTTTCTCAGCTGTCAAATGAGGGTAATAATAATCCTCGTTTATGAGGTTGTTGAATTCATACACATAGGGTCCTTAGAACAGTGTGATGCATTGTAAGTATTTGATAAATTATTAGTATTACTATTATTGTCATCATCAATACTATTTTTACTAAAATTTATAGAGACCTTAATATGAGACAGGCACTGAGTTCAGTGCTCAATACTTTACCCCTCCAGCACCTAGGACAGTGTATGGTACAAAGGAGGCATTCAATAAATATTTTGGCAAAATGTTAGCACTATGAGATAGATTGCTATCAATACCCAACCAACTCACAGATGAGGAAACTGAGGCTCAGAGGAGTGAAGTAGTTTACCTAGGTCACTACTGGCAGTAAGAGGCAAGAGCCCAGATTTGAACCCAAGCTTGTAGGCTTTGTGAAACAGGGCATGAGGAATCTGACTATTTTGTAAACCCTCAAGCGCTGTGTAGATGCAGAGCTGAAATGGAGCGCCATGCACAGGGCGCTGGTACATACATGCAGTAGGCGCTCAATACATAGCTGAATGAATGAGGAAAGAAAATGAATTAACTAGGAAGAGTTCATCATGTCCCGGTCGGGGCCAGCGCTTGGGTGGGACCGGGAATCCTTCCGTCTTTAAACCTCCCCTCCATGAGTCACCACAGGACCGCATGTTCCCGCAGTGTGTGGCTTCCGGTGACCACGCCCCACCGACAAACCCCGCCCCTCGCTTTTCCAGGCTCCCGCGAAAGGCCGCGGTGTTTTGGCCCGCGGGCGGAGCCGTAGGCACAGTCTCCTCGGGCGTCCGCGGTCGGGAACCCGGCCGTCCGGGCTCCCGGGCCGAGGTTCGTGATGTCGGAGAAGGAAACGAGGCAGAGCGGAGGCTCCCCGGAGGCCAGCGGGGTGACTGTCAGCGACATACAGGAACTGATACAGCGCAAGGAGGAGATCGAGGCGCAAATCAAAGCCAATTATGAAGTGCTGGAGAGCGTGAGTGCGGGCACGGGGCTCCCGGGCGGGCGTGGGAGGCGCCCCGAGGCCTTCTCGACCCGGCGCCCAGACCCGGGGCGGGGACTGAGAGACCCGGGCGGCCTCCGCTTGAGCTCTCAGCTGTGAATCTCTCCCTCCCTGGGAGGCCCAAGGCGCCGCAATTGCGGCCTCTGTGGGCAGCAGGCAGTGAGGCAAATAACGTGAATAACTAGGAACAATTAGAATTGATGTTCTAGCAAGTATTTGTGGAGTTCTTGTTGGGTGCTGGGCGCAGTTGTTAAGCGCTTGACATTGGTTAACTCGTTTAATCCTCCCAACAACCCTTTGAGGTGAGTTCTGTCATTTCCCCCATTTTAGGGATGGAAAACAGAGGCATTACTTAAACCTGCCTCAAGTCACAGGGCCAATAAATTTGCAGAGGCAGGGTGATAATCACCTCTATCATCAGTCCTTGTTGAACGGTTACCAGATGTCCTGTGCTTTACTAACCACTTTACCTTAGAGCTTCTTAAGCTTTAGTGTGTATGCGAATCACCTGGAGAGCTTGTTAAAACTCAGATTCTGTTGGCGGACAGATGTGTGGGAGCAGCTACTGCATTTCTAGCAAATTCCCAGCGATGCTGATGGCACTGGCCTAAGAACCCAGCTTTGAGTGACAGGAAAGGCTCGTTATCCTTATGGTATAAGGAGGAAACTGAGGCCCAGAGTGGGGGCAAATCCTTGCCTAGGGTCAGGTAGGTTGGAAGTGGCAGTGGTGGGTCTAGTTCTTAGGTCTCTCTGGCTCCAAAACGGATACAGTTTTTCTTAAGCCACCTAGTGTAAAACCACAAATCAATTTGCCGGGGAAGAGTAAATGAATTACATTCTATGTAGGGTGGATGGAATGCATTTTAGGTGATGGGAGTAAGATGAAGTATCATATGGAGGTCAGGATACCATTTTACTGGGTGCTGACTATGTGCCTGAAGGGGGCCGGTTTATGTATGTGTTATATCGTGGACTCCTCTGAACTACTCTGTGAAGTTGGTTTGTTATCCTGAGGTTCAGAAAGGGGAAGTCACTTGTTCAGAGTCACAAAGTGGGATTCAGATCTTACGCCTGTTGAACCCAGAATCTGTGCTTTCAAGTGTTGTGCCAGCAATTTCTCACACCTTAGTTACTTTGCTACTGCTCTATCTGTATACCTCATGTACTGTTACTCCCTTGATATTTTTCTTTAAGTTGCCTCACTTTTTTACTTAGTTTTATTTTTAAAGGAAATCTTTTTTTTTAAACTTTGGGTTTTTATTTATTTATTTATTTATTTATTTTGTTTATGGCTGTGTTGGGTCTTCGTTTCTGTGCGAGGGCTTTCTCTAGTTGTGGCAAGTGGGTGCCACTCTTCATCGCGGTGCGCGGGCCTCGCACTATCGCGGCCTCTCTTGTTGTGGAGTACAAGCTCCAGACACGCAGGCTCAGTAGTTGTGGCTCACGGGCCTAGTTGCTCCGCGGCATGTGGGATCTTCCCAGACCAGGGCTCGAACTCGTGTCCCCTGCATTGGTAGGCAGATTCTCAACCACTGCGCCACCAGGGAAGCCCTAAAGGAAATCTTATAACTTCACAGCATATGAAAAAATGAGACTCTCTTTCCTTAAATATAAGATAAAAGTGTATATCAAGGTGATCCATCCAACTCTCTGTCACCTGATAAATGGATAACTGAAATGTGGTCTATCCATACAACGGGATATTAGCCAATAAAAAGGAATGAAGTGCTGGCACATGGCTACAAAAAGTGCATGAATCTTGAAAACATTATGCTAAGTGAAAGAAGTGCATCACAAAAAACCACACATTTTATAATTCCATTTATATAAAATATCCAGAATAGGTAAATCCGTAGACAGAAGGTAGATTAGTAGTTGCCAGGGGCTGAGGGGAGGGGGGAATGGGAGTGACTGCTAGTGGGTCTTAGGTTTCTTTTTGGAGGGTGATGGAAATGTTCTAAAATTGATTGTGGTGATGGTTTCATAACTCTGTGAATATTCTAAAAACCATTGAATTGTACCCTTTAAATGGGTGGATTGTATGGTGTGTGAATTATATCTTGATAAAGCTGTTAAAAACAAAATGGAGAGGCCCAGAGATAACAAGTGATCTGGAGGCGATATAAAGACCAGCACCAAATGGAGACTTTCTCCCTGATTATTGAAGGGTTGAAGATAATTAGAAAGGGAATGGGTTATTTAATGCCCTGTGTGTGAGTTGCCAGTGGTGTGGGTCCCAACTTTGGAAAGCAGTGTCTGATGTGGTATTGACTTGGAGAGGCCAGTCAACTCTTAGTCATTGTGGGCAGGCAGGAGGCAGATACAGATATTTAGCCCCTGGCACATTTATACTGTATCTATAGAGAGTCCTGCGCTAAGAGAGTATACGAGACCCCCTTCCCCGCGAACAGGAAACAGTAGGTGTAACCCAGAGGCTTTCAGAGAGAAAGGGACAGACATGAATGGAATCCTTCCCCCATGTACACTTTCAGAGAGAAAGGTACAGACACGAATGGAATCCCTCCCGCTAGCACGTGAGTACACTAGGCAGCTGGTCTCCGTGCTGATAATTACAGCCATCACTTATTACTTTCTATGTATATTAATTTCCTAGGGCCATCATAACGAATTACCACAGCTTGGTGGCTTAAAACAACAGAAACTTATTCTCTCACAGTTGTGGAGTCCGGAAGTGTGACATCAAGGTGTTGGCAGGTTTGATTTTTTCTGGGCGCTCTGAGGGAGAATCCGTTCCATGCCTCGCTCCTAGATTCTGGTGGCTGCTGGCCGTCCTTGGCTTGTAGCTGCATCGCTCCAGTCCCTGCCTCTGTCTTCACGTGGCCTTCTCTCTGTGTCTCTGTGTCCCAAATCTCCCCCTCTCTTTTATCAGGATACCCATCATTGGATTTAGGGCCCACCTTAAATCTAGGATGATCTCTTCTTGCTGATCCTTCACTTAATTATATCTGCAAAGATCCTTTTTCCAAATAAGGTCGCATTCACAGGTTCTGGGGTTTAGGACTTGGGCGTATCTTTTGGGGGCCGCTGCTCACCGCTCTGTGACTGTGCCTGGCACTGTGCTAAGCACCCTACGTAGGTCAGCTCGTTAATTCTCAGAACAGGTGGGAAGGGAGGTGAGTGCCGTTATTCCCATTTTATAATCGAAGAAGCTGAGGCCCAGAGAGGTGAGCCTCTTAACCAAGGTCACCCAGATTGTATGTGGCAGAATTGAGCTTGAAATCAAAGTCTGACTGAAAATCCCTGCTGTATGTCATGTAACATGTTTCATTGCTTTTGTGCACCATGCTCTGACTTAGGTAGGACAAGACTTTAAAACATTAAAACAAGGGAATTCCCTGGCGGTCCAGTGGCTAGGACTCCGCGCTTTCACTGCCAAGGGCCCAGGTTCAATCCCTGATCAGGGAACTAAGATTCCACAAGGTGCGCAGCACAGCCGAAAAAACAAACAAACAAACATTAAAACAAATGTGTTGTTTTCCATAGGGAATACATTGCCGTGGTCAAAATTCAAAATCTACAGAAAGGATACATAAGAGGAAGTCCCTCTCCCTCCGCTGTCCCCTAGCCACCCCATTCCTCTCGCCAGACGGCAGCTGGGGTTCCAGTTCAGTGTTCCTTCCAGGGATGAAAAGCCTGTTTGAAGGCCCCTTTACATCTCTTTTTATTTTCAGAAGAACCAAAGTCCTGCCTCAGCTGGGTGCTCTTTGGGGTTTTTCCTCCCCTCCAGCTTCCAAGGCCACCAGCCAGGTGTCAGCTGCCCGTAGGAAGGAGGGTTTGGAGGAGCGGAGGAAGAGGCCGGCCTTGGGGCTGATGCTCAAAGGAGTCCTTAGTTTTATCTGCGCTGCTCTAACTTCAAAAAAGGAGAGTGGATTCACGCATTACTGGCGTTACTAAAAGTCAGTTAAAAAATGGTGCCCACCACAGAGGGCAGTCGTGAGAGGATGTGGGAAGGGACCTGGTCTGTGCCAAGTGATCAATATATGGCCGCTGTCGTTACTGTCACCTTTATTATGACTGCAGAGGAAGAGAGTCTGGGGAGAGAGGCCCGAGGACTTCATACCTGTGAGATCTTTTTGACCTCATTTCTTCCCTCCAGCAAAAAGGCATCGGGATGAACGAGCCACTGGTGGACTGCGAGGGCTACCCCCGGGCAGACGTGGACCTGTACCGAGTCCGAACCGCAAGGCACAACATCATCTGTGAGTGACCCTCTCTGGGGACGTTCCCCCACCTTGCAGCAGAGGATGTTTAAGGCACACAGAGGAACCGCCAGTATTCCATATCATCTGCTTCCCTCGCTTCTGCCTTGATGGGATCATCTCATTGTCTCCATCAAGGGACTGAGAACTAAGGGAATGGGTTAGATAGACTCTAGGGGGTCTGTCTTTATGGTTTCATTTTTCATTTTGTTTTTAGGGACTTTGCTTCATTGCGGAAACTTTTATTGCAATAACAGCAGAAACCCAAGTCAGATATTGCTTATGGTCCCAATCAAATCAATTACGTCTTAGGAAATACGTTTAGCTATTAATGATAATGGCCTAACTATGGTCACTCAAACAGAAAATAGCTCAGTTCCTCAGTAAAGACATTCGGAGGTAGGCAGCGCAGGGCTGGTCATCAGAAACCCAGGCTCTGCCATCCTTAGGAAATTCATCCATCTTCAGGGTCACCATGTCCATGTTCCAGGCAGGAAGAAAGGGAAGGAAGAAGGTAGGAAGGGCACAAGCTCCTATGCCAGCTGGCACCCCTCCTGTTAAGGATCTGTCCTGCAAGTCCCACTCCCCCCGCCACTGCATCAATTTCTGCTTTCCTTTCATAGGCTCCTCTGCCTGCAAGAAATGTTCCCCACAATGGGCATGTTGCTATCCTAAATAAAATCTCTTATTTATGTGTGTGTATATGTATTGTATGTATGTATATACGTATGTATTTATTGTCAAGGAACACAGAGAGTAGAGGTTGGGTAGTTTATTAGTCTTCTGTTTCTGCTGTAACAAATCATCACAGACTTAGTGGTTTAAAACGTCACAAATTTATTATAGTTCTGGAAATGAGACATCCAAGTGAGTCTCACTGGACTAAAATCAAGGTGTCAGCAGGGCTGTGTTCCTTCTGGAGGCTCTAGGGAGAATCCATTTCCTTGTCTTTTCCAGCTTCTAGAAGCTGCCCACACTCCGTGACCCGCAGCCCCTTCCATCTTCAAAGCCAGCAGTCACATCTCTCCAGCTTCTGGGTTTGGCATCACGTCTCTTTCTCTCCCTCTCCTGCCTCCCTCTTTCACTTACAAAGACCCTTGTGATTACATTGGGCCCACCACCTGGATAATCCAGGCCAGTCTCCCCATCTCAGGGCCCTTAACTTAATCACACCTGCAAAGCTCCCTTTGCCATGTAAAGTAGCAAATTCACAGGTTCCGGGGATTTGGATGGGAACCTCTTTGGGGCCACTTTTCACGCTGCCACAGGTAGGCAACCAGCAGTCTCTACCACAAAGTCATATTAGAAGGGAATTTATCATCCACCTTTCCGCCTTAATGACTTCTGTTTTACCTGTGAATCTTGACTCTATATACAGCGTGCTTTGGTCTAAGGCCAGGTTTCTCAGTGAGAGTACAGGTAGCCCTGGGGTGAGACACAGCTGAGGATGCCAAAGTTTCCTCAAAGCCACACTACGATCATAGGACTTCTTAGAGCGTCACTTTTCCTTGAAGATGTTGGGAAAAGAAGCATGCCATTTTAATACTGAAACAAATAGGAAGATACAGAGTAGGGAAAAACCATGTTAAGACAGTCAGACTGGAGGGAAATTTGGGGCTTTTGGCTAAACCCTTGGACGCCCCAGGGAAGCAGTCCACTCGCTCCCCAGTTAGGAGGATTCTGGGAGAAATTTGAGAAGCCCTAGCCCACAGTGTGAGGGCGGGCACCGACTTATTTTTTTCCAAATGGTTGGCCTGATGTTGCAACACCATTTAGTCTGTTCTTTCTCTGTTAATTTGAAACACTAACAATATTGCGTATTAAATGTTTAGACGTGCTTATGTCTCTTTCTGGGCTTTTTGCTCTGTTCCGTTGATCTCTCTTTTTGGGTGCTAATATCATGCCATCTTAATGACTTTAATATACGTAAGAGTCTGAGCGATTCCTTATTGGTCTTCTTTTGAAAAACTATTCTCACAAGTTTATTTTATTTAAAAATAGACTTTTTAAAAAAAAATTTATTATTTATTTTTGTCTGCATTGGGTCTTTGTTGCTGCGTGTGGCTTTCTCTAGTTGCGGTGAGCGGGGGCTACTCTTTCGTTGTGGTGTGCAGGCTTCCCATTGCAGTGGCTTCTCTTGTTGCGGAGCTTGGGGTCTAGGCTTGCAGGCTTCAGTAGTTGTGGCTCTCGGGCTCCAGAGCACAGACTCAGTAGTTGTGGCGCACAGGCTTAGTTGCTCCACGGCATGTGGGATCATCCCGGACCAGGACTCAAACCCCTGTCCCCTGCATTGGCAGGCGGGTTCTTAACCACTGCGCCACCACGGAAGCCCTAAAAAATAAACTTTATTTTTTAGAACAGTTTCAGATTTACAGAAAAATTGCGAAAATAACACAGAGAGGTCCCGTATACTCTGTACCTAGTTTTCCCTGTTACTAGCATCTTCCCTTAATATGTTGCATTTGTTATAATTGCAAGTTTGTTTTTTGAAATGTACTTTGGAAACATTTTGTTCAAGGAAAAAATTTTTTTGATTCTGATTAGAATTGCAGTATATGGTATATACAGTCATTCATTCCTTCACCCAGCAGCAGTAGCTTGAGACTTACTGTGTGCCAGGCCTCTCTGAAGGCTCTGGGGTCCTCGTGGAGCTTATCACCTGGGGGACCTTTTCTAGTCTGAGTGACCGTGTATTATACACTGACACCATTTTAAGTCTTCCTGCCCAGGTTTATGTCTTCATTTATTCAAGTCTGGGCTCCTTCTCGTGTCTGCCCCAGTGGGTTGAGTGCTGGAGGCTCGTAATGCCTGAGGGCCTCACCTGTGCTCCAAAGTGACAGGAGCAGAGGAACAAGGTCAGGTGGCCTTGCGTGCCCACAGTCCAGGTGCCTGGAAAGTCTGAAAGTCTGTGGCCTACGGATGCTAGACGTGGATTGGCAGGCAGTGCTGGTTTGTTCAGGCCTCTGGAGCTCTTCACAGGGAACTGGCTTTTTTTTTTTTTTTTAAGTTTTTTTTTTTTTGATGTGGACCATTTTTTAAAAGTCTTTATTTAATTTGTTACAATATTGCTTCTGTTTTATGTTTTGGTTTTTTGGCCGCGAGGCATGTGGGATCTTAGCTCCCTGAGCAGGAATCAAACCTGCACCCCCTGCGTTGGAAGGTGAAGTCTTAACCACTGGACCGCCAGGGATGTCCTAGGGAACTGGCTTGAATGAGGTGCCGAATCCAGAGCCGTAGAGGAAGTTGTCTTTAGGTTAAAAAAAAAGTTAACCCAAATCCCAGCCACTCTGGCGGACTGGCCTGCAGAGATGACTTACTTGACCCACACAGTCGTTCCCAACACTTGAGTTAACCGTCAGCACTGAAAAAAATCAGAAGGTTTCATCCCCGAACTCCTAATTTCCAGCTTTTCTCCCTGTTGCCTCTCCCAGACTGAATATCACCAGTCATGTGTTGGTAGACTTGGCATCATTTTTTCTTCTAGAGGCATTAAGAGAAAAGCGAAATCCTTCTTAGCCCCAGCCTGCTCTACTTGTGTTTGCCCCTTGTGAGTGTTTGAGTTTGTGGCCGTGGATTCAGCTGGTCAGTTCCCTCCTACTGCTCGCCTTTCAGGTCTCAGCTGAAACGGTGCTGCCTTTGGGGGGCCTTCCCTGATCTCCTGGTCATCGAAGTCATCAGGTGTCGTTGTAATCACTTGTCCCACAGCTGCTTTCCTTGCAGGACCGTAAGCTTCATGAGGGCAGCCCCTCTGTCGTGTTCACAGATAGGTCCTCAGCTTCTAGCACAATGTCTGGCATATAATAAGTGCTCGTTAAATAGTCAGTGAATGAACGTGTGGGTCTTGTGTCCTCAGCTGTCTTCTCGGCCCCTGACACGGTGCTCTCCTCCAGGCTTGCAGAACGATCACAAGGCGTTGATGAAGCAGGTGGAGGAGGCCCTGCACCAGCTGCATGCTCGCGACAAGGAGAAGCAGGCCCGGGACCTGGCTGAGGCCCGCAGGGAGGCCATGAGCCATGGCCTGGGCCAGAGCCAGGACCTCAGCCCCGCTCAGGCCTTCGCCATAGTGAACAGCATCAGCCCCGGCTCGCCTGCCAGCATCGCAGTAAGCCAGGGCCTGGCCCGCTAAATCCACACCCCGAGGGCGCCTTGGGGCAGGGTTGCGGGTGGGAGGCTGTGGACAGACAGACCCACGCTGTCACCAGTGCAGCAGACGCCGGTGAAGGCCCGCTGCAGCCCAGCAGGAGTCGGCCCCTGCTGCCCCCTCAACTAGCTGCAGAGAGACCCTGGGACACAGGGTGAGGGTGGTAGATGTCCCCGGAGAGGGAAAGAGGCTCTCTTCTTGGGGCCGATTTTAGCTGGGCGTTGAGTAACGGACATGAGAATGACAACAATAGCTGCCACTTGCTGAGCCCTCGCTTTGCACCACGTGTCCTGCCAAGTGAGTTATAGCTCACCTGGTGTGTTTAGAAAAGTTTTAACAGCTTTATTGGGATATAATTCACATACCATAACTTTAACCCGTTTAAGGTACATATATGATTCAGTAGCTTTTAGTGTATTAACAATCAATTTTAGAATATTTTCATTATCCCAAAAAGAAACCCAGTGTCAATTCGCCATTACGCCTCAACCCCCCCATCCCCCCAGGCCCTGGCAACCACCAGTCTGCTTTCTGTCTCTATGAATTTGCTTATTTTGGACATCTCATATATACGTAAATGGAATCATACAATATGTGGTCCTCTGTGACTGGCTTCTTCCTCTTAGTATCATGTTCTCAAGGTCCAGCCATGTTGGAGCATGTATCTCAACTTCATTCCTTTTTTAATTTTTTTTTAAATTTTATTTTTTATTTAAAAAATTTTTTTTATTGGAGTATAGTTGATTTACAGTGTTGTGTTAGTTTCAGGTGTGCAGCAAAGGGAATCAGTTATACATATACACATGTACATATATCCACTCTTTTTTTCTTTTTTTTAAGATTCTTTTCCCATGTAGGCCATTACAGAGTATTGAGTACAGTTCCCTGTGCTATATAGAAGGTTATTATTAGTTATCTATTTTATATATAGTAGTGTGTATATGTCAGTCCCAATGTCCCAATTTATCCCTCCCTCAACTTCATTCCTTTTTACTGCTGAGTTTAATGTGCTGTCTGGATAGACCACGCTTTGTTTATCCATTCCTCAGTTTCCATTTTTTGGCCATTATGAATAATGCTACCGTGAACATGATGTACAAATTTTTATGTGTACCTGCATTTTGTTGTTGTTGTTGTTCAGCCTTAGTCTAGTCTTTTTTTGAATTTTATTGTGTTTATTTATTATTATTTTTTAAAAAAATAATTATTTATTTATTTATTTATTTTTGGCTGTGTTGGGTCTTCGTTTCTGTGCGAGGGCTTTCTCCAGTTGCGGCGAGCGGGGGCCACTCTTCATCACGGTGCGCGGGCCTCTCACTATCTCGGCCTCTCTTGTTGCGGAGCACAGGCTCCAGAAGCGCAGGCTCAGCAGTTGTGGCTCACGGGCCCAGCTGCTCCGCGGCATGTGGGATCTTCCCAGACCAGGGCTCGAACACGTGTCCCCTGCATTGGCAGGCAGATTCTCAACCACTGCGCCACCAGGGAAGCCCTTATTTATTATTTATACAGCAGGTTCTTTTTAGTTCTCCATTTTATACTTACTAGTGGATACATGTCAGTCCCAGTCTCCCAGTTCATCCCACCATCCCCCACCACATTCCCCCCTTGGTGTATGTGTACCTGCATGTAATATTTAATCCCACAGCCGTTCTCAGGGGTAGGTACTAATCTACCCCATTTCACCCATGAGGAAAAGCCTCAAAGACCTGGAGTACCTCGTGCCAGGACGCACAGCTTCTAGGAGGTGGACCTGGGTCCTGCCAGTCGTCTTTAGTGATCGCAAGACTGCAGGTTACACACAAGCTCTGTTTTATTCACCACTGTGTGCACAGCATCTGGCACAGGGCTGTCGTCAGCCTGTGACGAGTATTTGTGGAAGGGATGGGTGAATTGTGAGCTGTGTTCTTAGAGTGACAGGATCACTCTAGTCCTGGGTCAGCGTTGTGCCCATGGCTGCTTGCCTGGGGGCCTTTAGGGCCAATGCGTCTAAATTCTGACCCCTGAACAAAATAGGCCAGATGAGCCTGCCTCTTCTTGCCCCCAAACCTGGTTCAGGACCCCAGAGAGCTTTTCCCCATTTTCCTCCAGGCCTTTACAACTGCCAGCTGTTCTCAGACACTGGGCAGACCTGGCCACCTTTTATTAGATCTGCCCCTGGAGGAACCCCCGGAGGAGGTGGCCCAGTTATCCACCGCCCCTCCCTGCCCGAGGTGTCTAAATCCCAGCCTCTGCATCGCGCCTGCCGTTCTCCCCTGTAGAAAACACGCTTATTAAATTGGGAACGCATGGGAGGGTAAAGAACACCAGAAGAACATTTAACCTCTAGCCTGATTTTCTGTTTGCCCTTCTCTCTTTAGGGTCTGCAAGTGGATGACGAGATAGTGGAGTTTGGCTCTGTGAACACCCAAAACTTCCAGTCGCTGCAGAACATTGGCAGTGTGGTCCAGCACAGTGAGGGGGTGAGTTGGAGGTATTACGTGGCATCTGACCAGTAACCCTGGAATTGCCGGGGCCAGGAAACGTGGCCGGGGCCTTTGACGGCTGCCCTCAGAGTGCTGTTTCTCAGGCACAGTCCCTGCTCAGGGCCTTCGCATTTGCTGTTCGCTCTGCCTAGAATGCTAATCTTCTTCCTTTACCCTCCACCTTCCTTCCTTCCCTCCCTCCTCTTGTACAAATGCCACCTTCTCAGTGAGGCCTTTCCAGCCACCCTGTCTAAAATACCCCTCTCCTGCTTCCTATCCCCGTTTTCATTTAACAAGGTTTCTTAGAGATCTTTTCATCTCGGCGCACACCTCGCTCTTTTTCACTGCTGCATAGCACTCCATGGTATGAATGGATAGAAGTTTGTCCACCTGCTGCCTTATCAGTGGACGTCTTGTTCATTTCCAGTTTTATGCCAGTGTGAATAGTCGTGCATACTTGTTCACAACTGTGCACACCTGGAAGTAGAATTACAAGCTCTCAGCAAATGCACACTTAAGATTTTAATAGGTAATTTGAAAAAGTTTTACGAATTTGTACCCTGACCAACAGTATGTGAGTCCAGTCGTCCCTCAGTATCCACGGGGGATTGGTTTCAGGACCAGTGCAGATACCAGAATCTGTAGATGCTCAAGTCCCGTGGTTGGCCCTCTATATCCACGGATTGTGCAGTACTGTATTTATTGAAAAAAATTCACATGTAAGCGAACCTAAGCAGTTCAAACCCGTGTTGTTCAAGGGTCAACTGTGTATCATATCATTAGCAGTACTCTATTATTGATCTTTTAATAACTTTGCTAAAATGCCATCTTGTTTTAATTTGTATTTTCCTGATTACCAGTGAGATTGAGTACCATTTCTATGAACTGTCTGTTAGTCTTTTTTCCCACTTATTTTCTATTGGGTTATTTGTCCTTTTTAAAAATTGATTTGTAGGAACTCTTTCTATATTCTATATATTAAATCTTTGCCTGTTTACACATTGCATATGTCTCTCCTGATTAGCTCCTTTTCTTTTAACTTTCTTTATGGTAACTTTGATTACTTGAAAGTTTTTTTTTTTTTTTTTTTAAAGAGATTAGAAGTGGTCCCTGATCAGATTCAGGGCCAGTTGCTTCTCGGAATGTTTGGTGATATTCTTTTTAAAGTTTAATTTTTATTTATTTATTTATTTATTTATGGCTGTGTTGGGTCTTCGTTTCTGTGTGAGGGCTTTCTCTAGTTGTGGCAAGTGGGGGCCACTCTTCATCGTGGTGCGCAGGCCTCTCATTATCGCAGCCTCTCTTGTTGCGGAGCACAGGCTCCAGATGCGCAGGCTCAGTAATTGTGGCTCACGGGCCTAGTTGCTCCGTGGCATGTGGGATCTTCCCAGACCAGGGCTCGAACCCGTGTCCCCTGCATTGGCAGGCAGATTCTCAACCACTGCGCCACCAGGGAAGCCCACTTGAAAGTTTTTTGTTTTAATTCACTTAGATATCCATTTTGTTAAATTTATCAATATTACAGGGCTCTTTGCTGCCAAAACCATACCTGAGGATTAAAATAAAGAAATACAGTACAGTGCATAATAGTGTAGTACTGTTCAAACAGTAGTATATTAGAACTTGATTTGTGTGCCTTTTGATAATTTCATTCCTTAAAGATATAATAAAAGTTGAAATTCAAAATAGGCTGCAGCCTTCTAGTTTCTGGCAGAATATGCCATTAAAAAACACTTCCACGTAACCATCTCATCCTGTTTCTCAGTAATGTAACCCCAACAAAACTTTTTTTGGCAAAGATCCATACTTTGCAGGAGAAATATGGGGCTCAAAGTCCAGAGAAATTACTAAAGGTTTTGGTTCGCAAATGAAATCTTCAGTTCAACCGACAATTCTTGGTTTGTCTTGCACCCACTCAGCCCCCACTTGGCCACACTGCTCATCCACGTGTAACTCATCAGAAGGCAGGCATCGGGCCAAGAAACAGTTGGCCAGTGTTGGCGCCCTGCTAGAGGTCGGGCCCTCATTTCTGCACTGATTGACACCTTCATCAAGTCTGTACTTATGTGGAAGTTTAGAATTTTGATTTTGTCAAATTCATCAGTTTTTTGCTTTATGGCTTTGGCATTTTGTGTCTTCTTAAAGAAATTCTTCTAGTACTTTTATTGTTTTGTCTTTAGCTTTTCTTTAATCCATCTGGAATGTATCTTTTATTATTATTATTATTATTATTTATTTATTATTTTATTTTTGGCTACACCGTGCAGCTTGCAGGATCTTAGTTCCCTGACCAGGGATCAAACCTGGGCCCCCTACAGTGGAAGCTCGGAGTCCTAACAACTGGACTGCCAGAGAATTCCCTATTATTGTTTTTTATAACAGTTTAATTGATGTACAATTCACATAACTTATAGGTCATCCATTTAAAGTGCATAATCCAGTCGTTTTTAGTCTACTTATAGAGTTGTGCAACCATCACCACAATCAATTTTAGAACATTTTCATTACCTCAAAAAGCCTTGTACCTATTAGCAGTCACTCCCTATTCCCCCCATATATACCAACCCCTGGCAACCACTAAACTACTTTCTGCCTCTATGGACTTGCTTATTCTGGACATTTCATATAAATGGGATCATACAATATGTGATATTTTATGACTACTTTCACTTAGCATAGTGTTTTCAGGGTTCATCCATGTTGTAGCATGTGTCAGGAACTCATTCCTTTTTTTTTTTTTTTAATAAATTTATTTATGTATTTATTTTTGGCTGCATTGTGTCTTCCTTGCTGCACGCAGGCTTTCTCTAGTTGCGGTGAGCGAGGGCTACTCTTCGTTGCGGTGTGCGGGCTTCTTATTGCGGTGGCTTCTCTTGTTGCAGAGCATGGGCTCTAGGCGTGAAGGCTAAAGTAGTTGTGGCATGCGGGCTCAGTAGTTGTGGCTCGCGGGCTGTAGAATGCAGGCTCAGTAGTTGGGGCGCACAGGCTTAGTTGCTCTGCGGCATGTGGGATCTTCCCAGACCAGGGCTCGAACCCGTGTCCCCTGCGTTGGCAGGCAGATTCTCAACTACTGCGCCACCAGGGAAGCCTGTTATATAATTCTTATGTGTGTGATTCTTTATTCTGTTTCTTTGGTCTGTTTGTTCAGAGCCTTTCTGGGTTCCCTGGAACAAATCCATTTGTTTCTGCTCTGCTTCCCTTTAACCCCTGGCCATAAAGGTGTATTATTTGTCTATTGGTGAGTGAGAAATCACCCCAGAGCTTTAGCAGCTTGAAGCATCAAGCATTTATTATCTCATACAGTTTGGGGGGTCACGCAGTGTCCAGGAGCCGTGTAGCTGGGTGGTTTTGGCTCGGGGTCTCTCATGAGGTTGTGGTCAAGATATAAGCAAAGGCCGCAGTCATCTGAGGGCTTGACTGAGGTTAGAGAATCTGTTTCCAAGATCCCTCACTCACATGGCTGTTGGCAGGAGGCTTCAGTTCCTCATCACGAGGGCCTCTCCACAGTGCTGCTTGAGTGCCCTCACAGCGTGGTGGCTGACCTCCCCAAGAATGGGCGGTCCAGGTGAGAGCAGAGAGGAGTCAGCAGCACCTGCTCTGACTCAGTCTCTGAGGATTCACACTCTCACTGCCACTTTATTCGTTAGAAGCGACGAAGTCCAGCCTACACTCAAAGGGAGGGGAATTAGGCTTTAGCTCTAGAAGGAAGGAATTTCAAAGAATTTATCCTTGTGGCATGGTACCTTTGTTACCTCTTTACTGTCCCATCATCATTTTAGTGAGATTTCTAGAGATGATGCAGATGTAGGTTCATTCTGTTATGTTTACCCAAAGTCTCTTTTTCACTCCTTCCTCCCCACCCCACCCCCAGCTTGCTAGTGTGTCATAGTTTACTCACATCTCTTGGGTACCTTGCTGCACATACTTTTAAACTTTGTAGTTGTCTGGGCTCATTGTTACTGGTTTGTTTTGTAAATATGTCTTTTTTTTTTTTTTTTCCTGGTAGAGGTAATACATACACATGGTAAAAACAGAACCAAAGAACATGTAATGAAAAACCTCCCTCTCCTCCAGGTGCATTTCCTGTCCTCCAAAGGCAGCTACTTTCCAACTGTGTGTCCTTCATACATCACACAGAGCTACTGGTTGCTTTCATTAAGGTCTAATTGACCCACAGCAACATCCCCCCTTTTCAGTGTCCAGTACTGTGAATTTTGTCAACTGTATGTAGTTATGTAAATGTCACCACACGAAGATACAGAGCAGTTCTACAGCCCAAAATGACCTCATGCTTTTGTAGTTAAGCCCTCCCTGCACCCCCATCCCCCAGAAATCACTGATCTGTGCTCCATCCCTGTAGCTTTACCTTTTCCAGGATGTCATATAAGTGAAACTGCAAACTATAAAGCCCTTTAAGTCTGGCTACTTTCACCCAGCGTCATGAATCTGCGGTTTTCCACGTTGTCACGTGCATCTGTAGTTCATCCCTTTTCACTGCTGAGTAATGCTCCACTGTGTAATGAGCCCCAGACTCTTCATCCATTTCCCAGTGTGGGGCATTTAGGTTGTTTTCCAGTTTTTGGTGATTACTCATAATAGCTACTGGTTTTTAATTTGTCTTTTCCAGTTAAATATATTCTTAGGCTCTTTATAGGCCTATAAATCCTTTTTTTAAAAAAATTGAAGTATAACTGACAAATAACACAATATTAGTTTCAGGTGTACAACATAGTAATTCAATATTTGCATATATTGGGAAACGATTGCCACAGTAAGGCTAGTTAACATCTGTCACTGTACATAGTTACACATTTTTTTCTTGTGAGGAAGACTTTGAAGATTTACTCTCTAGCCACTGTCAGATATGCATAGAGTATTACTGTATACCCGAATGCACAGCGTGGTGACTATAGTTAATAATACTGTATAAGACCTTCTTTACAAAAGTAGTCATTGAATGTTTTCTAACAACAGAACCTTTTCTTCAAGTGAAATTTCCTGGGGAATTCCAATATATCAAACAGATAAAAGCTGAGCTGCTGGGATAGGCTAGAGGGGGTGGGGGGACCTCACGCCCTCAGGGCCTGGGGTTCTCCTGGAACCAGAGCCCAGCTTGAGAATCAAGGATCTGGGTTTCCATGGTCTCTGCTCTGTGAATTAAAAAAAAGTTTTTTAAAACCCGGCAGCATTCTATTGTTAGACTTTTAGGTACTTTCCAATTTTATGGGAACCTGAAAATTAACACTCTTGTAGACAAAGCTCTGTTTCTTTAGATAATTTTCTAAAGGTGAGTTTCTGGAATGCATATATTTTCAAAGGAAAATAACCTTGAATTAAAATAATTTTTCTCTATTATAAAAATAATGTGTATTTTATTCAGCCATAAAAAGGATTGGTGTACCGATATGCTATAACATTAATGAACCTTCAAAGGATTTCTGGTAAGTGAAAGAAGCCAAACAGAAAGGGCCACATAGTTTATTTATTTATTTATTTAAATTTATTTATTTTATTTATTTATTTTTGGCTGCGTTGGGTCTTCATTGCCGCACGCGGGCTTTCTCTAGTTGTGGCGAGCAGGGGCTACTCTTCGTTGCGGTGCACGGGCTTCTCATTGCAGTGGCTTCTCTTGTTGCGGAGCACGTGTGGGCTTCAGTAGTGTGGCATGCGGGCTCAGTAGTTGTGGCTCACGGGCTCTAGAGCGCAGGCTCAGTAATTGTGGCGCACGGGCTTAGTTGCTCCACGGCATGTGAGATCTTCACTGACCAGGGATCGAACCCGTGTCCCCTGCATTGGCAGGTGGATTCTTAACCACTGTGCCACCAGGGAAGTCCCAGAAAGGGCCACATATTTTAGAATTCCGAAATGTCCAGAATAGGCAAATGCACAGAGACAGAAAGCAGATAGGTGGTTGCCAGGGGCTGGGGGAGGAGGGAATGGGGAGTGATTGCTAATGGGTATGGGGTTTCTTTTTGGGTGATGGAAATGCTCTGAAATTAGTTAGTGGTGATGGTTGGACAAGTCTCTGAATTATATACTTTAAAATGGTGAATTTATTGTATATGAATTATATTTCAGTAATAAAAATAATGTGTTTTTATTGTGAAAAGAAATTACACAATGTGAACGTATTTCAAGTAAGGATAAAAGTCCTGGATTTCTCCTTGCCTTGTAGTACCTTCCCTGCTCTGAGTCCTGGGCAAGGTGCAGGCGCTACAACAGGGAACAAAACAGGTCAACCGAGGGTCCGTGGGAACATTTTGGTTGGGGAGATGAGCATTAATCAAATAATCACAGATATGTAATTGTACACTCCAACGAGTGCTATGAAGGGACAGTTCAAGGGGGCTAGGAGAGCAAGTAGTGGGGTTCTGATGTAGTTTGGGGTTGAAGGAGAGTGTTCCTGAAGACGTGGCCTGTAAGTGTATTGAAGTTTATCAAGACCGGCAGGGAGAGGAGCCCACCAGCAGGGTCAAGGCCCTGAGGTGAGAGGATCAGAGAAGGCTGATTGGAACCCAGAGCAAGGAAGAGAGGGAGAGGGGAGGAGGCGGGGCCCTTCTTCATTGTTCCTGAGCAGCAGTAGAGAGCCGTGCACTCTTCCAAGCTGGAGAATAACAGCTGTAAGCAGCTTCGTGCCTTGAAAAGATTTCTCCAGAGGCCAGGTAGAGAGCTGATTGGAGGGCTGACAGAGTTTTAGCAGCCAGGTCAAGAGATGGTGGTGTCTTTGACGAATGGGCTGGAGGTGCAAGTGGGCAAATCAGAAAGACATTTAGGATGTGCCATAGGTAGAAACCTTCTGGATTTCTAGCTCTCCCAGGGCCATCATTTCCAGAACTGGAAGCACATCAGTGAAGCTCTCACACGTTTTCTGGGTGTGGGTGTGTATGTCTACAGTGATTGCTTTTTGAAAAAGAAGTCATAAACAAGACCTACTCTATGTACTGTTCTGGATGTTTCCCCCTTTGAAAACCTCGGTACACATGTACCATATTCCCTGGCTTGGTTTCTCATCGTTCATTTAACCAGCCCCCCATCCTGGACATTTAAGCCGTTGCCAATATTTGGTCACCACAAATAGTGGTGTCATGAATATTCTTGTCTTGTGTGAGGGTTTCTGTCAGAGAGATTTCTAGAAGTGGAATTACTGGGTTAAAGGCAATGCACATTTACCGATTTGATAGGTGTCATCAAGGTGTCCTCCCAGAAGCTTGCGTTAGTTCATGTTCTCTCCAGTAGTGTATGTGAGTGCTTATTTCTTGACCCCTCCCCAACTGTGTTATTGTCAGTCTTTTATTCTGTGACAATCGAGGTGAAAAATGGCGTCTTTTTTTGTTTTTCTTCATGCTTTATTTTTTCCGATTCAGAGATCCCATTGATAGATCTGCCTTAATATTTTAAAATTATGGTAAAATATACATAACATAGAATTTACCATTTTTAAGTGGCATTAAGTACATTCACATTGTTCGGCAACCATCTCCACCACCCTCTCTAGAACTTTTTCATCTTCCCAAACTGAAACTCTACCCATTAAACACTAACTAGTCATTCCCATCTCCCCAAGATTCTGGCAACCACTAATCTACTTTCTGTCTCTATGAATGTGACTGCTCTGTATACAGCCCTCTAAGTGGAATCATACTATATTTGTCCTTTTGTGACTCATGTGTTTCACTTAGCATAACGTCTTCATGGTCCATCCAGGTTGTTACATGTGTCAGAATTTCCTTTTTAAGGCTGAATAATAGGGCCTTCCCTGGTGGCGCAGTGGTTTGGCATCCGCCTGCCAATGCAGGGGACACGGGTTCGAGCCTTGGTCCAGGGGGATCCCACATGCCGCGGAGCAACTAAGCCCGTGTGCCATGACTACTGAGCCCGCGGGCCACAACTACTGAAGCCCTCATGCCTAGAGCCCGTGCTCCACAACAAGAGAAGCCACTGCAATGAGAAGCCCGCGCACCGCAACAAAGAGCAGCCCCCGCTCACCGCAACTGGAGAAAACCCGCGTGCAGCAACGAAGACTCAATGCAGCCAAAAATAAATAAATTTATATTAAAAAAAAAAAAGGCTGAATAATATTCTGCTGTGTGTATATACTACATTTTGTTTATCCTGTAATCCATTGATGGCCACTTGGGTTGCTTCTACCTTTTGGCTATAATGCTATTCACCATTTTGGTGAATAATGCTACTATGAAATGGTTATACAAATATCTGTTCGAGTCCCTGCTTTCAGTTCTTTGGGTATATACCAATATGTTTAACTGCAGGTTGATATGGTTATTCTATTTTCAATTTTTAAAAATATTTATTTATTTATTTTGGCTGTGCTGGGTCTTTGTTGCCGTGCGCGGGCTTTCTCTAGTTGCAGCACCCGGGCTTCTCATTGCGGTGGCTTCTCTTGTTGCGGAGCACAGGCTCTAGGCATGCAGGCTTCAATAGTTGTGGCTCGCGGGCTCTAGAGCGTTGGCTCAGTAGTTGTGGCACATGGGCTTAGTTGCTCCACGGCATGTGGGATCTTCCTGGACCAGGGCTTGGGAATGGCAGGCGGATTCTTAACCACTGTGCCACCAGGGAAGCCCTATTTTCAGTTTTTTAAGGAATAGTCATGCTGTTTTCCATAGTGGCTGCACCGTTTCACACTCCCACCAGCGGTGTACAAGGGTTACGATTTCTCCACATCCTCACTAACTCTTGTTATTTTGTTTTTGTTTTTTGTTTTTTTTTGATAATAGCCATCCTAATGGGTATAAGGTGATATCTCATTGTGGTTTTAATTTGCATTTCTCTAATGATGAGTGATGTAGGCCATCTATTCATGTGCTTATTGGCCATTTGTATATCTTTTTTGGAGAAATGTTTAACTTCTTTGCTCATTTTTTAATTGGGTTGTTTGTTGTTGCTGTTGAATTCTTCATATATTCTGGATATTAATCCCTTATCAGATATATGATTTGCAGATATTTTCTCCCATTCTGCGGGTTGCTTTTTCACTATGTTGACAGTGTCCTTTGATGTACAGAAGTTTTTAAATTTGATGAATCTTGTTTTAATTTGTAATTTTCTTTGGTGTGTATTGTGCCTACTTTAATTTTTTTGTTAAGGTAATACATACGCATAGTAAAGAAGAAATAATGGTACAGAAAAATATAAAAGTAAATGTCTTCTTCTCTTACTCCAAACTGCTAGTGCTTCTTTCTGGAAGTAACCACTGTTAACAGTTTATCTTCCAGAAAACTTTGTATGCACCAAGCAACACATATGTCTATTTATTTATATTAATTAATTAATTAATATTATTATTTTTGGCTGCACTGGGTCTTTGTTGCTTCGCGCAGGCTTCCTCTAGTTGCGGCGAATGGGGGCTACTCTTTGTTGCAGTGCGCGGGCTTCTCATTGAGTTCGCTTCTCTTGTTGTGGAGCATGGGCTCTAGGTGTGCGGGCTTCAGTAGTTGTAGCACGCGGGCTCAGTAGCTCCGCGGCATGTGGGATGTTCCCGGACCAGGGCTCGAACCCATGTCCCCTGCATTGATGGGAGGATTCTTAACCACTGTGCCAGCAGGGAAGTCCTATGTCTATTTATTTATTTATTGAATTTTTAGAGCTTTTATTTTTTTATTATTATTTATTTTAAAATTATTATTTTTAAATTGAAGTATACTTGTTTTACAACACATATGACCTTTTAGGACATATATTCAAATGGATTCATACTTTGCTGGTTTTGTTTTGTTTTTACTAAACAAACTGCTATTCACTATACTGTATTTGAACAATACCTTATTGAGGGATATTTTGGGTGTTTTCAGTGTTTGAAATTTATAAACAGTCCTGGGATAAATGCTTTGTTCATATATCATCTTGTACTTTTGCAGAATATATCTTATATGCACCTTTTAAAGATGCTTTGTTGTTGCTGGGGGCAGTTGTGTTCTTCCAGGAAGACGGAACCAAATCTGTAGCCCCACTGCCTGCCCCCAGAGTGCCACGTCCTCCACATTCTCAGCAGTTGTAGGAATTACGCCTAAAATAAGCATCCTTACTACCAGTCTGGTGGGTGGGACTTCCTTGGAGGTCCAGTGGTTAAGACTCCACGCCTCCACTGCAGGGGGTGTGGGTTTGATCCCTGGTGGGGGAACTAAGATCCCACATGCCACACGGCCAAAAAAAAAAAGGACAGTATCTCAGCATTCTAGCCTGAATCTCTTTGAGTACTAAGGAGGTTGAACATAAAATGAGCTCATTTTCCTTTCAGAAGCCCCTGAATGTGACAGTGATCCGCAGAGGGGAGAAATACCAGCTTAGACTCGTGCCAACACGCTGGGCGGGAAAAGGACTGCTGGGGTAAAGTATCCGTGTCCGTTCATTCACACTGCAGCGTGCACTGAACGTTTGCTAGACACAAAGCTGCGGGCAGGAGGTGGGGTCGTTGGGAAATGAAGGGAATTTCCAGACTGCCTGTAGCAACTCATGATAAATCCTTGTGGCGGGAATGAGATTCCAGGTATGGAGGTGGAGGGAGCCCCGGGCGCTCTGGTTCTTATATTAACTGGACGTTTGCTTTGAAAGAATGAAAGCATGTAGGTGAAAAGCTCAGGACGGCTCACCTCTGATCTTCTTGAATGGAGCCACCAAACTTACACTGTTCCTTTTTTTTTCCTTCCAGCTGCAACATTATTCCTTTGCAAAGATGATTGTCCCTGGGGAACAGCAACAGGAAAGCATATTCCCTTGCCCCAGACTTGGGTCTAGTGGGCATTTCCTCCTTCTCTCCCTGAAGCTCAAGGATCTGGAAGAGGCTGGGAGCCTGAACTTCTAGGTGGTGGAAATGCTGTGGCCTCCCAGTGTGATCTCTTGGGATTAACACATTGTTAAAAACTTGATTTGTGTTCAGCATCTTTTGCAAATTAGGCCATGGCCCTAAATGGGAATCCTCTGGATTGTGAGCAGGTGGGCGGGAGTTATTCTGGTAGGTGCTGATGTGACTTTATTCTTCTAGAAATTTTGTTTTTTCCCCCCAAATAAACAGTTTTACAGTGTTGATCTGACCATGTTATCACCTCAACTGAATTTCCTGTGAACTTCTCAAACCAAAGCTCAGATGGGAGTTAGATCAGCCTCATAGAAAGTTGGGCAGAACAAACTAACAATTGTACTGAGGTCAAGATTTGACCAACAGCATCTCTGGGCCGTCATCCTTTAGTGAATGGGGGTTCCAAACGCTCAGGCTGCACCTGCGTTTGCACTGCAGCAGTGCTGCTCTGGATGCAGGATGATTGAATCTCCTGGCCCTGCCCTCGGATCAGCACTTTTGTAGACTGCTAAGGTGTGTTGACATTGCTGATGGGAACCAGCAGTGTGTGCAGAGCTGTCTTCTTGCAAATGCTGATTCCTCCTTCCTTCCTTTTATTTTCTCTCTTTAACATGGCAAAGTGAGTTTCAGTGATTCCTAGTGCCTCCGTGTTTTACTTTTTTTCTCTCTTCACCGTATCACAGTGTTTTATTTCCACAGTTCTTGCAGACCACTTTCTGTTTCACAGGGCATCTGGCACATTCTACTGAGGCATGCTTGGGTTCCTCGGGACTGGATTTGCTTGGCTTAGATACAGATACCAGCTCGCCCTGACGGGAGTCAGTACTGGGTGTGTTTCCAGCCATGGGTGCTCATGCTTGACTGGAAAGCCTTCCTGTTGAGTGTCTGCCCCCAAACACCATGGATTCTAGCCGAATATCCACGTGGATTTCCCCCCTTGTAGCCACAGACGTGCTGTGTTTACCAGTGTTTGCTGTTTAAATTGTTTTTCTAATTCCACATCTTTTCCAATCTTTTATAAGCCCTAGGCTATAATAAACACAGCTTGTCCCATCCAGCAATCCCTTTTATTTTTCTGAGATGTATGCAAATGCATCAACCAGCATTGGGGTATGAGGGTGGGGTGGGGATGGAGAGACTCATTCACATCCTCCTAAAATGATAGCAGCAGAGAGTCTTCTGCATCAGTGCCTTTGGCTGGTTTCCTGCAAGTCCCCCCTTCAGAAACCTCAAGATGGCCACGCAGGTGGGCTGTCTTTTGTGAGATTGTAATGGAGAGACACTTTGAGGTGGAATCATCCTAATAGACTTAACAAACTGGTTTGGCAGAAACGTTATGTGATAAGATAACGTAACCTATGAAACATTTAATCCCAGCTGGCTAAAATTTTCTGCACAACATGCAGTGCCCGGGCGAGGAGGTGGGGAGGAGCTGTGTGCTGCACCAGTGAGGCCGGGAAATTTAGTTTGCTTTTGACAGAATTTTATCAAACCGTTCGTACTTCTTCACATAACTTTGTCAAGTCTTCAGAAAGTCAGAGTTGCTAGGATTGGCTGCTGCAGCTTCTCAGGGGATGGCACCAAGGGAAAACATGCGGGAGAGTGGGAGGGGAGGAGAGGAGAGGTGAGAGGAAAGCCGATTTCACCTCCCGAGTCGCGGCGGCAGGGGGCGAGCTCGACCAGCTCCCCGCTCCCCGCTCTCGCTCCCGCCGCTTTCTGGGCACGTGACCGCCGTCCAGCCTTCTCGCTTTACGGCCCCGTTGCCTGCAGCGGCAGCGATTACCATGGAGACGGGGCTTGGGTGGCGACCGTAACTAGGGAGCCCTTGGAGGAGACAGCGGCGGCAGCTGGAGGCCGGGAGGTGGACGAGGGGTTCACGCGGCGGGAAGACCCCGGTCTTTGAGGACCAGGGTGGGCGCGCTCTGTGAGTCAGGGGCGGGGGCCCCGGCAAGGAGGGGCCTGGTGCCTCTTGGGGGGCGCTCACCCCACCTGGGCTCAGCCTGGGGCAGCTCCAGGGAGACCTGAGCTGGAGGAAGGGGCCGCGCCTGGGCTTTGTGCCCCCACGGACGCACACACCTGCTCCCCGCACGCCCCATGAAGAATTTGGCAAAGTTTGGCAGTCGGAAGAGGCTCTGTCCTAAGGGCCCTAGACTTTAAGTCTTAGCAATAATTTTTCAGATGGCGGAACTGAACATTGAGAGGTCTGCTTCTTACTCGCTGTATGATCTTGAATAAGTCACTTCACCTCTCAGAGCTTCAGACTCTTAAGTTTGCTGTAAGGAATAAACGAGAGAATATGTTAGGCTTTTTAACATTCTAGACTGCTACCATTTCTCAAGCACTCTGTGCTGCAACTCGAGCATTTTACATACGTCATTTCATCTAATCTTCACAACACCCCCAGAATTTAGGGTTATCATTTTAACTTTGCCTGTGAGCAGATTTAGACTCCGAGGGGTAAAGTGACTTGCCCAAGGTCACAGAGCAACTGAGTGGTGGAACTGGGATTCAGTGCCAGGAGAGACTGACTGGAAAGCCAATACTTAACCGCTAAGGTACCTGCTTCTTCCCTTATTCGTATTATTAGAATTGTTGCTAATACCTGGGCTATCATTTTGCTGCCTGTGGGAATATGAATATATATAAACTGAGTTAGAGGGCTCTAAAATTATTCTCAGAAAGATGAGGCCCGGGATCAATATTTTTAAAGATTTGAGACAGGCTTTCCTAGGAGTATGGCATTCTTTTTATTCCCATGGAAGGGAGCAGAGCTGGTATTGCACATTTCATTGATAGGTTTGTGGACCAGGAAATCAAAATGGAAAACAGAGGGCCCTGCTGATTATTATGCTCAAAATTTCTCTAGAGACATCTCCAAAGAGAAGAATGTCAGATGCAGAGGAAAACCCACTGGAAGAGACAGAAGAATATGGAGAAATAGAAATGGAAGAAGGAGAAGATGAAGACGAAGAAGAAAAATATCCAAATGATGAAGGGCTAGAAAATATGCAACAGGAATTAAAAGAAGATAACACATTAGCATGGAGAGGGTCTCAGGAGGAGGGGGAAGAGGAGGGGGAGGAAGGGGAGGAGGAAGAGGAAGAAGGGGAAGGGGAGAAGAGAGTGGGGGAGCAAGAGGAGGAAGAGGAAAGGGAGGGAGAGGAAGAGGGGGAAGAATTTGGGAAGGAGGAGGAGGCTGTCAGAGAAGAAGTGGAGGAGGAGGTTGCAGGAGCACAGGAAGAAACCACAGTGAAGCCCCAAGAAATCACCAAGTCCATGATCAGTTTGGAGAGACTTACACCAACTGATTCCCAATCAGTCTTGTCAGGAACACTCCCAGTAAGTAGGAATTTTCATTCATTCAATCATTCGTGTGTTCATTCATTCATTCCTAATCATTAATTGAATGCTTGTTACCCACTTACCTGCCAGGCTCTGCAGATATAAAACCAAGTAAGACACAGTCCATTCTTTTAAGGAGCTCTAGGGTATGTAGGGAGGCAAACATTATAAAACTAAGTGCAGTGATTGAGAGGTACCTAGGAGATATGTATCTATATAAAGGCCGACTTGACCCAGCTTGGAGGATGATCAGGGAAAGCTTCCTGGAGGAGGTGTGTACCAGAGCTGACTTAAAGGACAGGGGTTAGCTGGAGTGTGCTTGTCTAAACAGCCTGTAGAAATCACCTCTGGTCCAAGGAGAAGTGACTCTCTGTGGCTCTGTGGTGGTTTTGGAGGCCACCAGTGCCACTTAGAAGAATAATTTTGCTGTTGTGGGTCTGCTAGTAGGCAAAGGATAAACCTGACACACCCACGATTCATGTTATTTGAGTACAGAATGTCCCAGGCTCTTTTTAAAAAGTGCTTCATAATTCCGACGTGAGGCTAACACTAAGACTGGCTGATTAGGAAGAGAAAGGAAACTAAATGAGGGCACGTAGCAGCGTGTACCGTATTTGAAATCACAATCTCCTTTTTATTTCTTTTTTAAGAAAACCTATAGTGGTAGAGAGTCAAAGCATTCATTACAATCAGAGCTTTTGGAAACACTCGAACTTTCAAGAAGCATGGTCTCACAATTAGAGTTTCTTGATTTGGATCTAACCACTTCTGCGGAACAACAGCTTAGTTCCCCTGAAAAGCAGCCTTCAGGCGACCTTGCAGAGAGAACCGACCAGAGGCCCCAAGATGAATTGGGACAAGAAAGGAGAGACTTGGAACCAGAAAGGGGAGACTTGGAGCCAGAAAAGAGAGAAGGGAGAAAAGAAAAAAGAGTATTATATGTAAATGAGAAGAAAGAAAAAGAATTCCAGCCCAAAGCAAGGATCCCTAAGGTGTCACTGGTCTCCACTGCCACCGAGGACATTTTGTTCCAAAAGGATGACAGTGCCAACGTGTATCCCTTGGTAAGTGCAACATGCTTTTAAATTTCCCCCAGTGTTTTGAGAGTATTGTGAAATAGGGGAATTTTATGCATATGGAAAAAAATACCACCAGAAAGCTCCTTTTTAAGCTAATCACAGACCTGTGTCGTTTTAAAGTTCAGTTTGGAGCTGTGGCTGGACATGTGTGACAGCATGTGGACACGAACGCTGCATCTGGGTTCAGCAGCGTTGCTCTGCAGGCAGGAAATTCCGCACGTGGTTTGTCCATTGTATAGGACGTTGTTTTCTTGGGGGAGACTCCAAATCGACCTCTCCCCTCTCCCCTCTCTCTTCTCGCTCCATCTCTCTCTCTCCCTCCCTTTCCCTCTCTCTCTCCCACATCATAATACTCCTCCTCCATACCACCAGTTCCTTCCCTTTCCCTCCTCTCCTCGCCTCTTCTGCTGTAACTGGCTTGATCCCTTTACCAGCTCCTAAAACCACCACAGGTTCCTAAAGCTATCCATCCCAAGATAGATCAGTAAGTCAAAGGTCTGGAAAAAGTGAAAGCCACCGGGAAAAGCACCAGGCGGTCCCAAGGAGTCTGCCTTTGCTGCCGCTGACAGTGTTCCAGGGAGGCGCCATCTGCGAGGGTAAAAATATTATCATTTGCCAAGAGAAGGAAGAGGAGGGTTTTTTTTTTTTTTCCTTCTCCTTCTTTCTTCCTCCATCTGCTACTTTCTGAAAATTGTTTCCTAGGATTCATCTTTTTTTCTCCCCCCACTGTAGATTCATGCCTTTGGAAGATTCGTAAGTGATGGACTGTGTGTACTTAATGCAGTTCCTAACACAGAATGAGCACTTGACAAGTGTTAACAACTAGGTGATGGTGGTGACGGTTGTGCTGGTGGTGGTGACTGACGGAAGGGTGCCGAGGGGGAAGTGCAGAGAACTGACAGCCTCCTTTCTGTAGATTTGGCCGACTTTGAGCAATGGAGTTGAAGGTTCAAGCTTGCAATTGCTCAGTCTGAAAGAAAGAATAATTGAGTTTATTTATTTATTTGGCCGCACTGAGCGGCATGTTGGATCTTAGTTCCCCAATCAGAAATTGAACCCTCGCCCCCTGCAGTGGAAGCTCGGAGTCCTAATCACTGGACCGCCAGGGAAGTCCCAAGAATAATTGAGTTTTAGAGCCCATGAAGACATTTGTCTTGTTTAGCCAACTAACCAGAAATCAGGTAACGTCCCTAATAAGAGCAAGTGATCTTTTTATCCAGGCCCCAGCTACCTGGACTTGACAAAAGCCACTGCACAGGTCTGGGCCCCCTGTTAGCCTTGGGCTCACTGCAGAACCAAACTTTCCTAGGCCTACTCTCTTTGCAGGTTTGCTTAGCTCTTTGGGTGCGCCGTCTTTCTTTTTCCTTTCCTTTCGCCTTTATTGTTTCTTCTTTTTGTTAAAATGAATAAGCGCTCTTTATAAAAAAAAATATACAAAGGCAAAGATTCCTCTTCTCGGACACACTCCCATCCCAATCCCGTTTTCCTGAGGTGACTACTTTTGCAGTTTGGTATAACTGTATCTCTCCAGACCTTTTTTGGTACATATATAAACATGTATCTGCGTGCGCACACACACACGATTTGTGTTTTTAGATGTTTGTTTGTTTGTTTGTTTTTTATCCAGTGAGATATTCTGCATTTCTGCATAAATGTTTTTGCACTTAATATGTCTTAGAGGATTTTTTATATCAGTGCATGTATATCCACTTCCTCATTTTAAATTCGGCTGTTTCCTTATTGATGGCCATTTATGCTGTTTCTGATTTCTTGCTCTCACCAAAGGTGCTTCAGTGCGTGTGTGCCTCTCCATCTCTGTGCTCACAACATATCCTCCTTTTCCTATGGGCTCCCCCGGCTTATCCCAAAGGCCTGTAATAACTAGCAGTGCTCATGGTAAATAGACCTAACCGTGAATACCATCTCCGGCCAAGTAACAAGGTATCATGTGTTTATGAGAAGGAATCATATAACTATCAAATACAGTGAAATCTGATTTTGACAATAAAGTTTTGTTTTCCAGATGACCATGTTTTAGAAGAAGATTGATGTGAGAGGTGGCTGTCTCCATCATCATTCGCCATGAGTGTTAAAACTAGTGCAAAATGCGATGAGTGTTGGTACTGTGTGATTTCGGTTAATGTGAGGCTCAAGCAAGGAAGTTCTGTTACTACTGAGTGAGGTCAGCCCAGTTTTGACCTTGAAAGAGTTGTTTTACCTGGAGACAGGAGTCTAGTTAAGAGTGTTTTCTTTTTGTAACTAATTTGTTAAATCTCAAAATAAATTTCCAGGACGACTATCAGGCCTTTTAGAATTAGCAGGTTTCCAAAAGAACCATCTCACTTGAAGAAATTGGCTCTTAAGAACCAGCCAGATATGAAATAGTTCCGTTCCTAGAAGTTGCAGCTTGAGGCAATTATGATTCCGTAATTCTACCACTCACGCCCACGCAATAAAAGACCTAAATGTAAATATAAGTTACAGCGAATGAGCAGATAGAATCAGGAGAGAATGGGGAATGAAGCATGTAGGAGAGAAATCGGCCATGTCGCCCACTCTGTCTTGGGAGAAATATACGGTACATCAATTTAACCTTAAGTATCATTCAAAGATCAGAAAGGAAACTCACCAGATTTCATTTCTTTATTTATTTTTCTTTCGGCTGTGAGGCATGCAGGATCTTAGTTCCCCAACCAGGGATGGAACCCGCACCCCCTGCAGTGGCAGCTCGGAGTCTTAACCACTGGACCGCCAGGGAAATCCCATCACCAGATTTCATTTCTATGCTCCAATATAACCCACTGATTTTTGGTAACTAATCACTTAGCCATCACTTTAAACACTCTACCACATCAGCCTTGGTTAATTTTTTAAATAGACTTTATTATTTGGGGGCAGTTTTAGGTTTATAGAAAAATTGAATGAAAAGCACAGAGAATTCCCACATAATCCCTTGTGCCTCCTTCCCCCCTCGTCTCCTCTATTATTACCATCTTGCATTAGTGCAGTACATTTGTCGCAATTGATGAGCCAATACGGATGAATTAGAATTACCTTAAGTCCATAGTTTACCTTAGGGTTCACTCTGTGTTGTACATTCTCTGGGCTTTGACAAATGCATAATGACATGTATCTACCATTGTTGTTTGATACAGAGTAGTTTCACTGCCCTAAAAATGTCCTGTGCCCTACCTGTTCATCTCTCCCTCCCCCTCATCCCCCCAACCCAAGCCCCTGACAACCATTGATTTTTATTGTCTCCATAGTTTTGCCTTTTCCACAGAGTCATGTGGTTGGAATCATACAGTTTGTAGCCTTTTCAGGCTGGCTTCTTTCACTTAGCAACATGCATTTAAGGTTCCTCCACATCTTTTCATGGCTTGCAAGCTCATTTCTTTTTATTGCTGAATAATATTCCGTTGTATGAACGTACCACAGTTTATCCGTAATTTTTGTAAGAGACGTTGAATACAAAAATATACATAAACAAACTACTATTGAATTGGAAGCAGTAGTCAGATTTATAATACCTATTATTTTTCATTTCATGAAATATTTATTTTGGACTTGTTCCTGGCAGTGTGGAATTTTTAATCCTCCTAAGGGAGTTTTGTCTCTTTTATACTTTATCCTTCCAGGGAAAATCGTGTATAAGGAACAGATACCCAGGCTGAATAATTGCCTTTCTTATGAAGTTACTTAGTGACTTTATTATAACTTGTCCATTCTACGTACTCTCATTCAGTAAATTGAATTTCACAACGTGAAGTGCTCACTGTGTGTCTGGTACTGATCTGGGTCTAGGTCCTGGGGAGAAGATGAATAGGAAGTTGTTTCTATTTACTGTTGAAGACTTTCTTTTTTTAAAGGAAACGTCTTTATTGAAATATAACATAAACAGAAAGAGCACACGCAAGTGTAGAACTCATTGAATTCTTACACAGTAAACACTCCTGTGTAAGCACCATGTAGCTTTTCTTTTCTTTTTAAATCGAGGTAGAATTCACATCCATAAAATCCACCCTCTTAACTTTTTCTTAAAAGATTGTGGTAAAAGGCACATAACATAAAATTTACCACCTTAACCATTTTTAGCTGTAAAAGCTCAGTGGTATTGAATACATTCACATGGTTGTGCAGCCACTATCATCACCCATCCCCATAACTCTCTTCATCTTGTGAAACACACACTGTACCCACAAACACTGGCTCCCCATCCCCACCCTGGTCCCTGGCTACTGCCCTTCTACTTTCTGTCTCTATGAGTTTGACTACTCTAGGGACCTCATATAAGTGGAACCATTCAGTTCATATTTCTCTTTTTGTGACTGATGTATTTTGCTTATATAATGTCCTCAAGGTTCATCCATGTCGGAACATGTGTCAGAATCTCCATCCCTTTGGAGGCTGCATAATACTCACCTTTTGTTTATCCATTCATCTGTCGATGGACACTGGCTTGTTTTCCACCTTTTGGCTACTGTGAAATATGCTGCTATGAACACGGGTGTACACATATCTCTTTGAGACCCTGTTTCCTGTTCTTTTGGGTAGATACCCAGAAGTGTACTTGCTGGAGTATATGGTAATTGTATTTTCAGTTTTTGAGGAACCTCCATACTGTTTTCCACAGCAGCTGCACCATTTCACACTCCCACCAGTAACGCACAAGGGTCCCAGTTTCTCCACATCCTTGTAAAGTTTACCCTTTAAAATTAAAAAAAGTTTATAAAATTTATTTTTGTTGAAATACAGTTGATTTACAATGTTGTGTTAGTTTCAGGTGTACAGCAAAGTGATTCATATGTATGTGTGAGTATATATATATATTTTTTTTTTTCTTTTTCAGATTCTTTTCCCTTATAGGTTATTAAAAGATATTGAGTATAGTTCCCTGTGCTATACAGTAGGTCCTTGTTGGTTATCTATTTTATATATAGTAGTGGGTATCTGTTAATCCCAAACTCCTAATTTATCCCTCCCACCCCCCTTCCCCACTTTCGTAACCGTAAGTTTGTTTTCTGTCTGAAAATTTACCCTTTTAAAGTGTACAGTTGATTGGGGTTTTTTTGTTTTTTAATTAATTAATTAATTTTATTTTATTTTTGGCTGTGTTGGATCTTCGTTTCTGTGCGAGGGCTTTCTCTAGTTGCGGCGAGCGGGGCCACTCTTCATAGCGGTGCGCGGGCCTCTCACTATCGCGGCCTCTCTCGTTGCGGAGCACAGGCTCCAGACGCGCAGGCTCAGTAATTGTGGCTCACGGGCCTAGCTGCTCTGCGGCATGTGGGATCCTTCCGGACCAGGGCTCGAACCCGTGTCCTCTGCATTAGCAGGCAGACTCTCAACCACTGCGCCACCAGGGAAGCCCCAGTTGATTGGTTTTTAGCCTGTTCCCTAGGTTATGCAACCATTGCCAGTTTCTAATTTCAGAACATTTCCGTCCCTCCAAAAAGAAACCCATACGCAGTAAGCAGTCGCTCCCCAGTCCCCTCCCCTCACCCCCTGGCAACCACTGATCTGCTTCCTGTCTCTATGGATCTGCCTATTCTGGACATTTTATGTAGATGGGGTCACACAGTATGTGGTCCTTTGCATCTGGCTCCTTTCACGTAGCATCACGTTTTCAGGGGTCGTCCGCGGTGTCGCGTGCTCTTGAGGACTTCTCAAGGTGATGTGTCTTCATTGGCTGATGATGTGACTCCTTCTCCTCCAGGACTCAGGCCGGGAGTACCCGGCGTCACAGCTCTGGGTTCGTGCATCGTAGCGTCTTCCCGCTTTTACCTTTGTCTTCCAGACCATGACCTGGTCGTTCGGATGGAACAGTTCCCTTCCTGTTTACTACATTCAAGACGAAAACCAGAGAGTTCTTCTGTATGCCAGTGCTCACACTGCGGTCATCTACAATGTCTTCAAGAATAACCAGCACCATCTTCAGGTTTGCAGGTTTTCTTACTTCAAGTGAAAGAGGTTGTCTTTAACCTGAATATAGCACTTTGGTTGTTATTGTTGTTGCTTTTTAATTAATTAATTGATTTATTTTTGGCTGTGTTGGGTCTTTGTTGCTGTGTGCAGGCTTTCTCTAGTTGCGGCGAGCAGGGGCTACTTTTTGTTGTGGTGCGCAGGCTTCTCGTTGCGGTGGCTTCTCTTGTTGCGGAGCACGGGCTCTAGGTGCACGGGCTTCAGTAGTTGTGGCATGCGGGCTCAGTAGTTGTGGCTCGCAGGCTCTAGAGCGCAGGCTCAGCAGTTGTGGCGCATGGGCTTAGTTGCTCCGTGGCATGTGGGATCTTCCCGGACCAGGGCTCGAACCAGTGTCCCCTGCATTGGCAGGCGGATTCTTAACCACTGTGCCACCAGGGAAGTCCAGCACTCTGTTTTTTATTTCAGGGGTCAACTTCATTCCATCTCATTCACGTTTTCCTTCCTCTCTTCTGAACCATAGCAAATTCTGTTTTTAGGAACACATTTTATTGTTCGTTTTCTCTCTGATTCTAATCAGAATCAATTGACAAATAGCAGTTGACTTTAATTTTATAGTAACTAGAATCTAAAGCATCTGTATTTTTTACATTTCTGTAAAAATGTGGTCAGGAGAGACCATGTTGTCTCCACAGGACTATGGTGAGATGCAAAGGGCAGGGATTCGGACCTAATAAACACTCAGACTCCTTTCCAGGGCTCAGAGGGCTTTGATCCTCCTACTCATGCTGAGAAGTGAGTGTTAATATTCCCATTTCACAGGAGAGGAAACTGAGGTTCAGAGGGATTTAGCTGACTTGCCCAAGGCTGTGCTAGCAGATGTTGAAGCCAGGTCTTACATCCAGGTCTCCTGACTTGAAAGTATTAAGTAGGTCAGTCTTTCCTCCTGTCTCCTCCCTCCAGCACTTGGCTTTATTTACACCCTGCTCCGTGCCTCCCCGAATGCCCCACATGCCTGCCTTCCCCTCACCGCTCTGCCTCCTCTGTTCCGGATTTTTTTGACCTCTTTCGTTTTCATCATTTACCTGTCCAAATGTCACGTTTTCCTGGTGTCCGACTTTCTACTAGTTAACCCGGTAAACAGTTCCCTGTTACCCTTTTCAGTTGACATATAAGGACCTTCCTTAGTCAATGCCTAGATCAGAAACTTCACAAAGTATTTTCCAAGAGCTCAGCCAGTACTCAGCATCGTGCCAGGGAATCCAAGACACGTGGGTGTAACTTAAGGAATTTGCTTTCTAGAAGTCCTGAAATACACACACAGTCAGCAAGCAGCCCTTCTCAGAGCTGAGTTGAACGTGTAGCGCTGAGCACAGAGGTGGCAGCAGGGGGAGAAAGCACAGTGTGGTGGGCAGGCTCAGAGTCGGGGGCGGGCGGGGCCGAGGGGCTGAGAAGCAGTGAGCAGCCAGGCGGGCGTCCAGCCTCCGCAGGGTTGGATGGCTGGGGGTGGCCTCGGCCATTCGTTCGTTCATTCATACATCCCACATGTATTTATCATAACCACTGTGTTTCAGGTGATGGGTCTGTAGTCATGACCAAAATAGATCTAGTCCCCCCTCACGGAGAGACAGTCGTTAAACAAGTGAACACTTAAGCATATACCTAAAGATTTTAACAGTTGCTCGAAAGGAAATGTGAAAATGCTCTAAGAGGGAAGAATCAGGGTGAGAGGAGACTTCCTCTGGATTGAGTGGGCAGGGAATAAAAAAGTGCTGTTTGGGCTTCCCTGCTGGCACAGTGGTTGAGAATCTGCCTGCCAATGCGGGGGACACGGGTTCGAGCCCTGGTCTGGGACGATCCCACATGCCGCGGAGCAACTAGGCCCGTGAGCCACAACTACTGAGCCTGCGTGTCTGGAGCTTGTGCTCTGCAATGAGAGAGGCCGCGACAGTGAGAGGCCCGCGCACCGCGATGAGTGGCCCCCACTCGCCACAACTAGGGAAAGCCTTTGCACAGAAACGAAGACCCAACACAGCCAAAAATAAATAAATAAATAACTTAATTAATTAAAAAAAAAAAAAAGGGCTGTTTGTGCTAAGACCTGAAGGCTGAGCATGAACCAACCCAGGGCCATTTTGCAGGGAAGAGCATCCCAGACAGACAGAGAGAGCTCTGAGTTTTCAGGCCTCGTGTGTGAGGCCCAGAGAGGAGGCCAGAGTGAGCGAGGGGTGACATGGAAGGAGGGAAACAGGGGCTGTTTCCCGGCTGCCATCTTGTTTGTGTTTCCAGAAGATTCCTCTGTTGTGTGGGGAAGACTGTAGGAGGATACGAGTGAAAGCAGAGAGGCCTGTGCGGAGGCTTTGGTTCCAGAACTGCTCAGTGGCCTGAGTGAGCAGTTCTGGGGGAGATGAGGCTGGTAGGGAGGTTCAGGGGGGCTGGAGGTGGGGGGACCTGGACATTTATTCTCCACGTGGGTTCAGAGTCGGGTATACGCCTCGACCCCTAGGAAGCCACTGTTCTTGCAGGGAGCGCAGCTTACCCTGCGAGTGTTTTGAGGGGAAGTTTGAAAACCTCTGGCTGTGGAGAAACACCAGGGAAGGCGGGTGGGAGTAGGATTTTCAGCCAGCGGCATCTGGAAAGGGAGCTCAGGTGTGCCTCCGGGACTCTGCCTTTCCTGCTGGTGCCAGGGCTGGGCACTCCCCCCAACCCCTGTCTCAGAGCGACTTCTCTCCACGTCTGCAGGGCCACCCCAACGTCATCTCCTGCCTCTGCATCAGCGAAGACAGGCGCTGGGTCGCCACGGCTGACAAAGGGCCCGACTGCCTGATAATCATATGGGACTGCTTCTCGGGGTAGGCACGTCGCAGCCGCTTCCCCCCGCGTTTTTGTGCAGCGTCTGCCACCATGACCCGCAAAAAAAGGAGTCATGCCGGTCCGGGGGTACAGAAGCCGGTGCTGGGAGGCAGGGCGAGGGGCGAGGTTCTCAGGGGAGGTTGTCTTATTGCCTCAAGGCCTGTTGGGATGACATTACTTTGGTGAATTTCCCATGGGTGATTCTTGGCTCTTTAAGTCCAGAAACTTGGTTTGTCGGTGGCCCCCAGGCGGACTGGGTTGAGGGAGGCCAACTCACGCTCACCCAGCTGGGAGACCCAGAGAAATCATGTGACTTCCACCATCTGCCAAAAAAAAAAAAAAGACTAATTGTACTTACTGTCTTCATTTCCCTGGGCTGCTGTAAGAAATTACCCCAATCTGGGTGGCTTAAAATCACAGAAATTTATTTTCTCACTGTTCATGAGGCCAAATGTCTGAAACCGGGGAGTCTGCAGGGAGCTCCTGGGGCCCTGAGAGAGAATCTGTCCCATGCTGCCTTCCTGCTTCGAGTGGTTGCGGGCATCCTTGGTGGTCCTTGACCTGTAGACACGTCGCTCCAGCCTCTGCTTCCATCTTCATGTGGCGTCTCCCGCTCTGCGTCTCTCTGTAAGGACTCCAGTCATTGGGTTTAGGGTCCACCCTAACCAGTATGACCTCATCTTAACTAATTACATCCTCAGAGACTCTCTATCCGTATAAACTCACATTCTGAGGTTCTGGGTGGAATGAATTTCGAGGGGGCGCTCTTTGACCTACTCTACTTACCCTACGGGATTGTGAGGAAGATCCAGAGCACAGCACCCGGCCTAGGATAGATGCTCACAGATGTGTGTCCTTTCGTAATTCCTGGTCCTAGAGGCAGAGAGCAGTGCTAGATTCACCGACAAGACTGTAAGGCCTTGGTTGGGTGTGTAGGGGGGTGGGAGGGGGTGAGGTGGGGGGTGGACAAGTCCAGGTGGAGAAGAAGATTAGGAGGAAGGTATGTTGAATGTCCTGTGACACAGGAGCTGCTCTCTCCCGGGTGACCGCTGGCCTCCCTAGGGCCGTATTA
Organism: Balaenoptera ricei; assembly: GCF_028023285.1. Classification (NCBI taxonomy): domain Eukaryota; kingdom Metazoa; phylum Chordata; class Mammalia; order Artiodactyla; family Balaenopteridae; genus Balaenoptera; species Balaenoptera ricei. Next base: position 7,993,883 of record NC_082652.1, on the reverse strand, counting down.
CCTCATCATTTCCCTTGGCCGCTCTGACACCGTGTCCCCCTGGCCCTCGTCCTGCTCGCTGTCTGTTCCCTCTCAGACTCTTTTCGGCCTCATCCTCCTGTGGCCCTTCCTTAGCTGTGGCCATGCTCTCCAGCCAGGCAGGAGCAGAGCCAGGGTTTGAAACCGCGCCATCTTACTCTCAACAGCCGTCTCAGTGTTTCCTGTGTGCTGATGGGGGAGCTGCTAGAGGGCACTCCACCTGCACGTCCCACGGGCATCTCCTGCTAAAACGTCCAAAAGTCCTGCGCCTCCACCTCCAAATAACTTCTGACCCCACATCCACCGCCTCTGCCCGCCCTCTCCTGTGTGGGCCCTTGCAGTAGCCTCCTGACCGATCTCCCCTACTGCAGTTTCACTCTTCAACCCAGCCTCCGTGACACTGAACCGCTTTTAAATGTATATACAATTCACTGGCATTAATTACATTCACAGTGTTGTGCAGCCATCGCCACTCTTTCCAGAACACTCGCAGCACCCAACCAGAAAATCTGAACTAATGAATTCCTCATTCTCCCTCCCCTCAACGTCTGATCTACTTTCTGTCTCTAAAGATTTGCCTATTCTGGACATCTCATGTCTGTGGATTCATACAATATGTGGCCTTTGTGTCTGGCTTCTTTTACTTAGCATAATATTTTCAAAATTCTTCCATGTTGTAGCATGAATCAGTACTCCATTCCTTTTTATAGCTGTTTAAGATTCCATTGCATGGATATACCACATTTTGTTTATCCATTCATCTGTTGATTTTTTAAAAATCACTTTAATACATTTTAATTGGAAGCTAAAGTCTCCTTTGGCCACCATCTCCAATCCTAGTCCTCTAGGTAGTCAATTTGGTGTGTTTCCTTCCAGAACATTTGCTGTTGTTTTATTTATTTATTTTATTATCTTTGGCTGTGTTGGGTCTTCGGTTCGTGCGAGGGCTTTCTTCAGTTACGGCAAGCGGGGGCCACTCTTCATCGCGGTGCGGGGACCGCTCTTCATCGCGGTGCGCGGGCCTTTTCACTATCGCGGCCCCTCCCGTTGCGGGGCACAGGCTCCAGACGCGCAGACTCAGTGTTGTGGCCCACGGGCCCAGCCGCTCCGCGGCATGTGGGATCTTCCCAGACCAGGGCTCGAACCCGTGTCCCCTGCACCAGCAGGCAGACTCTCAACCACTGCGCCACCAGGGAAGCCCTTGCTGTTGTTTTAAATGCACATGTGTAAGGGGACTTCCCTGGCGGTCCAGTGGGTAAGACTCCGCGCTTCCACTGCAGGGGCCACGGGTTCCATCCCTGGTCAGGGAACTAAGATCCTGCATGCCTCAAAGCCAAAAAAAAAAATACACATGTGTGGCCATCATCATCTATCATCATGTGGTTTTTCTCTACAACATTTTGAGTGTGATCTTTTCCCACGTGCAAAATCCTAATGGGCTCCCCTGCTGCCTGTTGCCAGCTCAGCCCTTGTTACAGGGAGTACATGCTCACATCCTAGCCATGCAAACACCTCCCCCACGAAATCAAATTCCCGTCTGCTTGCCTAGTGGTCATCTCTAGCGATTACATGCTTTTCAGCTGCAAGAAATGGCACATCCACCTGACACACATGAGGGAAAGTCATCTCCTGCATCAGGAAGTCCTGAGGCAGGAAGGATGGGCCCCTCTGGTGCCTCTCTTCTCTCAAGCCTTTGCTGACAGCTCCCCTACCCCAGGCGGAGCTGGCCTCCATTCAAACAGTGTTTATCCTTTGCTTTTTTCTTGTTTATAGAGCTGTCTCCCCCACTAGACCGGGGGTGACTCTGGCAGTCATTTTTTAAAATTACAAAGTGAAGTGTATCTGTGGTCAACAATTAAAATGGTATGTCGATATGAGTTTTATGATATTGCAAATGATGACTCTGGGAACCCAGAAAGGATTATCTGGTTTTAGAATTAATATTCACCTTATTAAAGTGATAAATGGTACTTCTTCCTTGAGATTAATTCAACTTAAATCTTACTGTGTAAATCTAGCATATTTTTGCAATTGCCTGTAAGGGGGCTTTGATTAATGTTTGGTCTCACAAATTTTATTAACTCCTTTTAAACATTTTAAACTGCATTTAGAAATTGAATATATTCAGTTTCATCTTTAAGTTCTTTAGTAGTCTGATTAACAAATAAATCCTTCACCAGTACTTAGGTAATTCTTGTAAATCTAATAACTTAGACATAAATATGGCAAGTCCTAAGTTCTCTTAAGTGTTCTAGTATTGTTTATAAACCTAATACAATTTGAATTTAAAATCACAAGTCTAAATCAACTACAGACTTTCAATTAGAATCACAAATTAATCTGTTAGAGACTCTAATATGTTAAATTCTCTTAAACATGACCCATTCTTAAAAAAAGGAACAAATTCTCTTATCACAAATATGTTAAGAGTACAGGTCCAACTGACTTCATCTTCTCTGCATTTAATTCTAAATATCCCCGGGGATGAGATACACCTTCCCATGAAGAACGTCATTTTGTCATTCCCAACAACTTTAGGACTCCTTTCCCAAGGGAATTTTCGGGGCCACGTCTCAGTGGGATAAAATTTCTCAAGTGACAGAGAACCAGACAGGTCCTCAGCTAGGGCACAGACTTGGTTCCAGCCAATTGGGACACCGATGTGACATACTGAGGCCTGTGCATATTCTCTGTAACAAGGTCTCCATAATGAAAAACCAACGGGGGGTCTGCATAACCCGCGTTCAGGGATTAAGTCTTCCTACCACCCACTCTTCCAGTGGAAGTCAGGGACCCTCACCACATCACAGCTTACTTCCATCATTGCTTCAGCTGTTTCTTGCATTTCTTTGGCTCTCTCAGATATTCAGATAGCATCTAATTAAATTCTGCGTGTGTTAAGGCTTTGTCTGCATCTTACAGTTCTAAAGTCTTGCCAGTGACACAATACAGACGTGTAGGAAAAAAAAAAAAAAGGAAGTCCCCCTTCACCCAAACCTATATCCAGAGTCACCATGTAGTTTGGAGTTCATTCCTCCAGAGTTTTTTCTATACATATAAATACACACACACACACACACACACACACACACACTCTCTCTCTCTCTCTCTCTCTCTCTCTCTCTCTCTCTCTCAGGATGATGCTACGTCTACTGTTTTGCTATTTGCTTTTTTCCACAAAATTTTGGTCACTTTCCCAAATCTACCTCATTCTTTTGGAAGGTGGCATACATTTTCATTATATGGTTTACCATGATACTTTTTAAACAAATCCCATATTAATGGATATTTGTGTTGTTTCCAGATTTTTGCTATTAAAGCAGTGCCACAGTAAGCATGAATTTGGCATTTATCTCTGTTTACTTTTGCTATTATTTCTCTAGGAAAAAAAAGTTGTGGAATTGGCGGGTCTTAGGGTCTGTGCATTGAGGATTTTGACAGATGCAGGGAAGTTGCTGTCGAGAAAGCCTGTGCTTGTTTACACTCCCCCTTCTGGAGGAGGACGCCGGCTTTCCTGAAAGCTAGGATGGTGTCCTAGACATCTTGTTTCATGTTCTCATCCTTCACGCCTGGCACAGAATCAGCACTCGATAATGAAGGAGAGACTAGAGCTCCAGGAGAGAACAAATAGCACGTTTACATGCTGCCCTGAGTTAGTTTTTGTTTTAAATTTGAGGTAAAATTCACATAACATAAAAGTAACCATTTTAAAGTGAACAACTCAGTGGCATTTAGTATATTCACAGTGTGGTGCAACCACCACCTCTATCTGGTTCCAAAACATTTTCTTCGCCGCAGAAGGAAACCCTGAAACCATTAGCCTTCACATCCCGATCCCCTACCCTCTGGAAAACACACATCTGCTTTCCGCCTCTATGCATTTGCCTATCTTGGAGGTTTGATATAAATGGAATCATACAATATGTAGCCTTTGGTGTCTGGCTTCTTTCACTCAGCACCATGGTTTCAAGGTTCATCTGTGTTGTCGCCTGTGTCAGTGCTTCACTCCTTTTTTATGGCGGAGCAACTTTCCGTCATGTGGGTGGACCATGTTTGTTTCTCTGTAGCTGTTCTGTTCCTGACCTGGGTGTCCCCCGTCCTGTTTTGCAGCATTCCTGTGCACACGATATTCGACAGCTGCCCAGAAGGTGACGGCATCAGGGCCATGGCCATCACCCGCGACGCCAAGTACCTGGCGACCATCTCAGACACTGAGATCCAGGTACAGGGCCTGTCACGGCAGCTTCAGCGGCTGGCCCGCCTGTCACAAGTGTCCCCGCGAGCAGCTCTGCTCAGGCCGTGTGGCGTCTGTGGTTCTCTGGGTGGAGGGGGGTGACCGGTCAGGGGCTCCCTGCCTGCAGCTTAGCTCACTGTGCTTTGCTCAGTTAGTGGAAGTCACTGGCTTACCACAAGGGGTGTAGGTTCCTCCAGTAGCCTTCAGGAACCTTCTCACTCTCCTCTGTTTGCCATCACTTACAGAAAGTTTGCATCTGGAGGTGGACTTTAGCAGTGGAAACACCGGCCTGCACTCTTAACCTTCCCAAAGAGTATGGTTTTCAGGTGAGTTCATTTTGAGCCTGTAAGGATCCACCTAAAGGTACACTGAAGCCAGTTCAAAGCTACTTTTTGCTTTACTGGAGTTTTGTTATGGTGCACTAGAGCTTTTTAAAAACTCCTGTCCATGATCTCATTTTATTTTTGATGACAATAGCTAATTTTTTTGATCACTTCTTATGTGTCAGATTCTGCTAAGTTCTTTGCATACAGTATCTCATGTAATCCATGCAAACATGCTGAGAAGATGTTACTGTGGGATTCATATTGCTACTATTAACTATCAAATAATAGGTCTAAAGTCACCCAGCTAGCAGCCTTTCTTATTCTAGAAGCATGTTCTGAACTGCTCTTCATATAAGGGAGTTATTATTCTCGATTTGCATGAGGTGACTTGCCGAGGGCACCCAGACCATTGACTGTGCTGCTCTGCATCGTCTCATTCATGCTCGCAGCCGTCATTCACCTGCATTTATTGAGTACCTACTGTGTACCAGACACTGTGGTAAGTATGTACGTGGCTTGTGTGAACCAGAACCCAAGCAGGGGGTCTGGGTGACTGGCCTCAGCGAGGCACACATCATCATCAGCTTTACGTCCCTCTTCTCTCCTGCTCTCCCTCCGCCAACGTTCCTTTTTTTTTTTTTTGGCCACACCGCATGGCTTGCGGGACCTTAGTTCCCTGACCAGGGATCAAACCTGCACCCTTGGCAGTGAAAGCGTGGAGTCCTAACCACTGGACCGCCAGGGAAGTGCCCCCCCCAAATTTCCTTACTTCTCAAAGCTACCAGCCATACCTGGGTATTTAGGATGGGTTTTTCTATTGCTACCAAAAATGCGTTGGGGATTTTGATAGAGATTGCATTGAATCTATAGATGGCTTTGGGTAGTCTTGTCATCTTAACAGCGTTCGTTGTCTTCTGGTCCATAAGCATGGATGTCTTTCTGTTTATTTTATTTGGTTTTTTTTTATAGATTTATTTTACTTACTGATTTATTTATTTATGGCTGTGTTGGGTCTTCGTTGCTGCACGCGGGCTTTTCTCTGGTTGCGGCGAGCGGGGGCTTCTCTTCTTGCGGAGCACGGGCTCTAGGCGTGCAGGCTTCAGTAGTTGTGGCTCACTGACTCTAGAGTGAAGTCTCAGTAGTTGTGGCGCACGGGCTTAGTTGCTCTGCGGCATGTGGGATCATCCTGGACCAGGGCTCGAACCCATGTCCCCTGCATTAGCAGGCGATCCTTAACCACTGCGCCACCAGGGAACCCCTATTTTTATTTATTTTTGGCTGCGTTGGGTCTTACTTGCAGCATGCAGGATCTTCATTGAGGGACGCAGGATCTTTCGTTGTGGCCCGCGGGCTTGTCTCTAGTTGTGGTGGGCGGGTTTTCTCTTCTCTAGTTGTGGTGTGCAGGCTACAGGGCATGTGGGCTCTGTTGTTTGCGGCAGGTGGGCTCTAGTTAAGGCATGAGAGCTCAGTAGTTGTGGCACGCGGGCTTAGTTGCCCCACAGCATGTGGGATCTTAGTTCCCTGACCAGGGATTGAACCCGTGTCCCCTGCATTGCAAGGCAGATTCTTTGCCACTGGACCACCAGGGAAGTCCCCCAACTTAATTTTTGAGGTTCATCCATGTTGTTGCATGTATCAGAAGTTTGTTCCTTTTTATTGCTGAATAGTAGTGCATTGAATGGATATGTCACAATTTATCCCTTCACCGAATAGATAACTGAAGGACATTCGAGATTTTTCCTGTTTGTGGCTATTGAAAATAGATCTGCATGAACGTTTATGTACAGGTCTTTGTAGGGGTATATGCTCTCATCTCTCTTGGTCATTATCTTTGTTTTTGAAGGATATTTTTCCCTAAGTAGAGAATTCTAGGTTGGTGGTTATCTTCTTTTAGTACCTTGAAGATATAGGTATCATTCCATTGTCTTCAGACTCACATCATTTCTATTGAGAAGTCAACTGTCGATCTTACTGCTACCTTTTTGAAAGTTATGTCTCCCCTCCCAACCCCACCTTCCCCAGCCATTGTCTCTCTCTCTCTCTTTTTTTCGGGGGGTGCTGTGCCTCACGGCTTGTGGGATCTTAGTTCCCTGAACAGGATTGAACCTGGGCCTTGGCAGTGAAAGCACTGAGTCCTAACCACTGGACTACCAGGAAATCCTTAGCTATTGTTTCTTTAAACATTATTTCTGCCACATTCTTTCTTTCCTCTCCTTCTGGGACTCCAATTACATGTAAGTTAGACCTTTTCAGCTTGTCCCATAGGTCTTTTATTCTTTTTTCTGTTCTTTTGTGTCTTTATGCTTCAGTCTGGATATTTTCTCCTATAATTTATCTTCCTTTTCTATTAACTATTTTTTTGGCTATATTTAATTTTCTGTTAAACCATATTTTGTGTTTTTTATTTTTTACTTATTTTTAAAAAATTAATTTATTTTTATTATTATTTTTGGGCTGCCATGGGACTTCGTTGCTGCGTGCAGGCTTTCTCTAGTTGCAGTGAGTGGGTGCTAGTCTTCGTTGTGGTGCATGGGCTTCTCATTGCGGTGGCTTCTCTTGTTGAGGAGCATGGGCTCTAGGCGCACGGGCTTCAGTAGTTGTGGCACGTGGGCTCAGTAGTTGTGTCTTGCGGGCTCTAGAGTGCAGGCTCAGTAGTTGTGGTGCACAGGCTTAGTTGCTCCACGACATGTGTGATCTTCCTGGACCAGGGCTCGAACCTTTGTCCCCTGCACTGGCAGGCAGATTCTTCTTTTGTTTTCTTTTTTTTTTAAATAAATTTATTTATTTTCTATTTTTATTTTATTTTTGGCTGCTTTGGATCTTCGTTGCTGTGCGTGTGCTTTCTCTAGTTGTGGCGAGCAGGGGCTACTCTTCATTGTGGTGCACGGGCTTCTCATCTCAGTGGTTTCTCTTGTTGCAGAGCATGGGCTCTAGGCGCATGGGCTTCAGTAGCTGTGGTTCGTGGGCTCTAGAGCGCAGGCTCAGTAGTTGTGGCGCATGGGCTTAGTTGCTCCACGGCATGTGGGATCTTCCTGGACCAGGGCTTGAACCCTGTCCCCTGCATTGGCAGGCAGATTCTTAACCACTGTGCCACCAGGGAAGTCCCGTGTTTTTTCTTTTTTCTTTTTCTTTTTATTTTTCTCCCACCCTATGCTTTATTCACTTTTTTTTATACATCTGTATTGGAGTATAATTGCTTTACAATGTTGTGTTAGTATCCCCCATCCCTTCCCTGTTGAGCCTCCCTCCCACCCTCCCTATCCCACCCCTCTAGGTCGTCGCAAAGCACTGAGCTGATCTCCCTGTGCTATGCAGCAGCTTCCCACTAGCTATCTATTTTACATTTGGTAGTGTATATATGTCCATGCCACTCTCTCACTACGTCCCAGCCTCCCCTTCCCCCTTTGTGTTGTCAAGTCCGTTGTCTACGTCTGTATCTTTATTCCTGCCCTGCCACTAGGTCCATCAGTACCACTTTTCTAGATTCCATATATATGCGTTAGCATACGGTATTTGTTTTTCTCTTTCTGACTTACTTCACTCTGTATGACAGACTCTAGGTCCATCCACCTCACTAAAAATAACTCAATTTCCATTTCGTGTTTTTTAAACCATTTTTTTTTTCAGATCTAGAAGTTCCATTTGATTTTTTTTTTAAATAGAGTTATCTGATTGCTGATCATCAGGGAAATGCAAATTAAAACCACAGTGAGATATCACCTCACACCTATCAGAATGACCACAATATAACAAATATTGGAGAGGATGTGGAGAAGAGGGAACCCTCGTGCACTGTTGGTGGGAATGTAAATTGGTGCAGCCACTGTGGAAAACAATATGGAGGTTTCCCAAAAAACTAAAAATAGAACTTCCATATGACCCAGCATTTCCACTCCTGGATATATATCTGAAAAAAACTAAAAACACTAATTCAAAAAGATACATGCACCCCAGTGTTCGTAGCAGCATTGTTTACAATTACCAAGATATGGAAGCAACCTAAGTGTCCGTCAACAGATGAATGGATAAAGAAGATGTGGTACATATATATAATGGAATACTACTCAGCCATAAAAAATACCTGGATCTCCTGGGGGTCTCTTTCTGTAGATTACTTTTCTCCCTTGTTTTCCAGTTATTTGGACATGTCTTTTTCCTATGCCTGGTTATTTTTCATTGAATGCTAAATGTTGTGCTTTAAAAAGAATAGGAATAATTTGAGGCTCAGGTTGATAATAACTTCCTCCAAGGAAGACTTACTTTTGCTTCTTAGAGGCCTTTGGCAAAGTGGTCACCTCGATCTAATCAGAGATTGAGGTGATTTGAGGCTGATTTTCAGCCTTTGTGAGGCCTCATCCATGCACTTGCTTTCACCAGTTCTTCACCCCACCCAGGCCTTTGTGTTGTCCTGAAATTGATCATCTGGCATTGGCATTGGTAGTTTACATTCTTGAAATGAGGCAGCAATCAGCAGGCAAGGAATAAGAGATGGGGTGGGAGAGGCAGGAATGGAACTTAAAAAGCATTTCTCGGAAAGCAAATACCATATGCTAACACATATATATGGAATTTTAAAAAATGGTTCTGATGAACCTAGGGGCAGGACAGGAATAAAGACGCAGATGTAGAGAATGGACTTGAGGACATGGGGAGTGGGAAGGGTAAGCTGGGCCGAAGTGAGAGAGTGGCATGGACATATATACACTACCAAATGTAAAATAGATAGCTAGTGGGAAGCAGCTGCATAGCACAGGGAGATCAGCTCGGTGCTTTGTGACCACCTAGAGGGGTGGGATAGGGAGGGTGGGAGGGAGACGCAAGAGGGAGGGGATATGGGGATATACGTATACGTATAGCTGATTCACTTTGTTATACAGCAGAAACTAACAAACATTGTAAAGCAATTATACTCCAATAAAGATAAAAAAATCAAAGAAAAAAAAAAAAGTATTTCTTGGGACTTACCTGGCAGTCCAGTGGTTAAGACTTCACCTTCCAATGCAGGGGGTGCGGGTTTGATCCCTGGTTGGGGAGCTAAGATCCCTCATGCCTCAGCGCCAAAAAACCAGAACGTAAAACAGAAGCAATATTGTAAGAAATTCAATTAAGACTTTAAAAATGGTCCACATCCAAAAAAAATCTTTGAAAAACAAACAAAAAAAGTATTTCTCCAACCCATCTCTCATCCATCTCCTGCAGCCCTCCACGTCAGGCTGCAGCCGCCCGCCTCCCATGCGTATATCATTTCAAGACATACACCTTGTCTCCCCAGGGATTTCTCACTTGTTGTTACTTAGTTTCCGCAGTTCAGGTTTCCTTCACTTTATAGTGTCTGCAGGGTTGATTTTTGGGGAGGGAGCCAGGCAACCCATGCTACACACCATCTTGGCAGGAATCAGAACCCCCTTCCAATATTTTGCATTCGTTCCAAGTTACCTTGTGGCCCTGTTAAATTTAGAAATGAATACACAGCAGTCTTTGTCCAAAAGGACACAGAATAAAGGTTATTGGTGAATACTAGTTTACTTTTGCTTGCTCCAATTTACAGATGATGAATTATAATAAATAAGACTAAATAAGAAAGGAAACACGTTTGAGACCATTACTTTTAACACTCAGTATTTAAATTATATTCCTATTGCTTACAAAATGCCATGTCTGTTTTTTTTTCTTGTTTTTTTGTTTTGTTTGTTTGTTTTTGTTATTTTGGCCATGCCACGAGGCACGTGGGATCTTACTTCCCTCACCAGGGACCGAACCCGTGCTCCCTGCAGTGGAAGAGTGGAGTCTTAACCACTGGACCACCAGGGAAATCCCCCATGTCTTTTCTGTTTTATATTCCTACTCAGTTATTTATTTTAATTAAAAATATTATTTAACTTTAACATTCAGCTTAACCAGAGAGAAACAGAAAATGTATTGTAATGTAACATATTTTCATACTTTATATTTCAGAGCTACCTTACTTTTAATCCAACAAATAATAAAGAATTGGTGAGCAATAGTAAAACACAAGCAATATATTATATGTGGGTAAGTAGAAATATTTTCATTTGTTTTAAATGTATAAACAAGTATGTGTTTATTCTTTGAGTACAGATCTTTTGGTAATGTAACAATATAGTATCTACTTAGAAAGCAATAAACATATATTAAAATGTTTTGATTTAATTATAGCATTTATTTTAGTCCCATTGGAAATTAGCATATTAAATCAGAAGCAGATAATTTAAATTTCATTTAATTTTTTAAAGTAATGTGGCAAATATTTATTTGAATATATTTAAGGTCTAAAATATGTTCAAGATCAAGGGTTTTTCAAGATCTTGGACTTTATTTCCTTTTAAAAAGGAATTAGCAAACAGATTGGCCATATATATACTGACACAGGGCAAAATCATGAGATTAAAAAAAACTTCAAAAGTTAAACATAAAATTACCATATGACCCACCAATTTCTAGGTATATACCCCAAAGAATTGAAAACAGGCATTCAAACAAATGCTTATGCACAAATGTTCCTAGCAGCAGCATTATTCACAATAATCAAAAGGTAGAAACAAATCAAATGCCCATCAACTAATGAATGGATAAACCAAATGTGGTCTATCCATATATGGAATATTATTGAGCCATTAAAAGCAATGAAGTACAGACGCCTGCCACACCGTGGATGAACCTTTAGAACATTATGCTGAATGAAAGAAACCAGACACAAAAAGCCACATACTCTATGATTCCATTGATATGAACTGTCCAGAATAGGTAAATTCATAGAGACAGAAATCAGAATGGTGGTTGTCAGGGGCTGGGGGGGATGGGAGGTGACTACTTAATGGATAGAGGGCTTCCTTTTGGGGTGACGAAAGTGTCCTGGAACTAGAGGGAATGATGGTTGCACAGTATTGTTAATGTACTAAATGGCACTAAATTTTACACTTTAAAATGGTTAATGGTTAATTTTATATTAAGTGAATTTTCCTCAATAAAGAAAATGCTAAACAAAAACACATTGAATTGCTGATTTTCAGTGACATTCATTCCTTCAAGTATTAATTATAGCTTCAAAGCCTTATAAATGTAGAATTCAGATTTGCATTAACTACCACTTAGTCACAATCATTTGTGGCATTTTTTATGTATTTACTTTTCTTTCAGAATGTTTCTAGATGCCCCTAGAGACAGCAGGTTATCCTACCTGTAGAAATTGCAAAGCTCTGACCCTGTTCAGATGCATTTGTTTTGATTTTTGCTGTTATGTAGCTCTTCTTTTGGAAACCAAGTCTTTTTTTAGTAGTGATTTTTTTTTTCTGTGCTTATCAGTATGAAGAGGGAGATATACTTGTTCACAGTGCCCCACTTTTAACAGAAAAAGTGAGTATGCCTGTTGTGCTTTTTTTTACATCTGACTTTGTGGAGAATAAATATGTGTGTGTCAGCTTAGTCATTTTGGGCTACTCTTTGTATGTCTTTATATTGCAAAATGATTTGAAATTTTTACTTAGGTCCTTTACCACACTGAATGGCCAGTTAAAAATAATGGAAGGATTGTTCAAAATAATATGGAATAAAAATAAATGGCAGGGACTTCCCTGGTGGTCCAGTGGCTAAGACTCCGCACTCCCAATTCAGGGGTCCTGGGTTCGATCCCTGGTCAGGGAACTAGATCCTGCATGCCGCAACTGAGTCCGCATGCCTCAATTGAAGATCCTACACGCGGCAACAAAGATCCCTCGGGCGGCAACAAAGATCCCTCGGGCCGCAACTAAGAACCAGCAAGCCAAATAAGTATTTAAAAAAACAATAAATAAATAAATAAATGGCAAAGAAAGTTTAGTACCATGAAAAAATACCCAAGAAAGTGATGATTTTTATAATGTATGTGTGCACATGACAAAAGATGAAAGTTAATTTGGGGTGAAAAAAGTAAAGTAGTTGAACATGAGTGGATCCCTTTAAGCTGCTCAGTTTTCAGAGCAATAAAAATGATACTGGGTGCACTTCCCTGGTGGTCCAGTGGTTAAGACTCGGTGCTCCCAATGCAGGCAGCGCGGGTTCCATCCCTGGTGGGGGAACTAAGATCCTGAAAGACGCAGGGCCAAAAATAAGACAATAGATGGATGGATAGATAGATAGATAGATAGGACCATTTTTTAAAAATTATGTTGGGTATTTAGATGTTTAAGAGCCAGTAGAAAGGTGGTGAGCCAGGCGGTGGCGGGAACGTTTTATCGTTCCTGCTTTCCTTGAGTGATTGCACCTGAGGTGGACCTCGAGTCCTGTCTCCTGCAGCAGTTTCTGCTTTTGATACTCACATAACCTGCTCTCACTGTGCACCTGACAATGATTTTTCTGCTTCCCTTCTTCACTTTTGGTTTGACCAATAAAACTTTATTTTTCAAGAGGGCATGCCAAAAGACGATGGACACAAGGCAAGATTATTCTGTCTGCAAACTTTGCTTTTCATACATCAAAGTATCAAAAAAAAAAATACAGTCAGTTCTCATTATTTGCAGCAGTTATGTTCTGTAAGGTCTCTGTAGACCTGAATTAGCGGATGCTGAATCATTGCTCCTAGGAGAGATACAGGAATAGGCTCCTGCCAGCCTAGGGTCACAGTACTTTCACTGACTGACAGATACATGACCTTGTTTAATGTATGTTTCTGTTTAAAGACGCCATATTTAATATATAATGTTGGTTCCTTAATGTTGGACTCACTAGATAGAACTTCTGCCTGAATGAGGCTTATCTAATACAGGTGTATTCTCTGTAAGGCACGTCCCAGCCTTCTTGGGCTTAGGAGCAGTAGACAGCATTTCAGTACCATATTCAGGAGCCAATTTAAATACCAAAATCACCAACAAAAAGCACCAAAAAGAATTTCAAACATCACATTAAACAGGCTAGGAAAAGGACACTTGTCTCTCGTTTGAGAGCGGAAACAAGAAGGCACAGAGTTGCCTTATTTGACCTCAGCTGGGAATGTCACGTTTTTCACCACTCGGCACGTGCACACATCTGCAAATGATTGTGAAAGTGCCACGAGGATTGATTTGGGGGTTACAAATAAATATCAGAAAGTAAGTAAATTCACAAATACCGAATCCACAAAGAATGAGGATCGGCTGCAGTTTGAAATGATAAAAATGCCTCGTGTTGAAACAGGGCTGTTCTTAGAAAGAACGTGATGTCCTTGCTTGAGCAATTGTGCTTCTCCTGACCCTCTTGTGTTCAAGTCAAAGAGGTCCACCTTAGGATCTTCTCTGCCTAAGTAGAGAGTCAGGCAGCAAACTTACTGTATCATATGACGGATCGCCGAGTTTCCTTCATGTATTCACTCAGTAAACATTCACTGAGGGTTCACTCACTGCTCTGGGTTCTTTCTATGCTTCATCTCTAAGACACTCTCTAAGAAAGATGGCCTAGTGCCTTATCCTACGTAGCACACATTTAATAAGAAGTCTTAGGGCATTTCTATGTACAGCACTTAAATTTCCACTGATGGGAAAATAATTTATGATCAAAAATAAACTGAGAGAATTGTTTTATAATATTTTACAGCTGGAGCATGCTTTGTCCACCAGAGACATTAGTTTCTTTATCAGTCTCTGAAACCTCAGTAAGAGAAGTTGAACAGATATAAACGATGATTAATCACTCCTTCATTTGCTTTAAGCAAACAGTTTAATTAAGCCAGTACATAACCCTTCACTTGCTCTTAGCAAACCTTCAGAGGTTCAAAACTGCCTGGATCATGGCAATCCATGGGGGAGGGTTTTTTTAAATGATTTTTTTTTTTTACTTTATTTTTTTCCTACTATATTTAGGTAAAACATTATAAAACGTCGTGTCGATAAATGTTTTGTTTTATATTTACTCCCAAAGGTAACTCATAACCTGTCTCTTGAAATGCAGACATTCAACAAGCTCGTGGGAAAATTTAGCCAGTCAATCTTTCATCTGAATTTAACCCAAATACTGTCGGCGACACTGGAAGGGAAGCTGGTTGTCTGGGACATTTACCGCCCACCGCCATCTGCCTCCACCTCTTCGGGCTTTCCCCACATCACACCTTGTAAACTGGTTCATTTGCAGAAGGAGGGTATCACTGTGCTTACTACAGTTGACAGGTACTTAATTAATTAAAAAGTAGCTATAGATGATTATAAAATTATTTTAAAACCCTTTTGGATGTATACACATATGTTGTACATGCATAGATTGTTTCTTGGGAGAGCCAATTAACTGGGAACATTGGCTGCCTCTGAGGAAAAGAACTGAGAACTAGAATCAAGGATGGGGGTGGATTTACTTCTTTTTATAGTCTCATTTGTACTGATTGGTTTGCTTTTTTTTAAAAAAAAATCATGGGCATGTATTCCTTCTTTTTTAAAGTAATTTAATATTTTATTTATTTATTTTATTTGTGGCTGCATTGGGTCTTTGCTGCTGCACGCAGGCTTTCTCTAGTTGCGGCGAGCGGGGGCTACTCTTCATTGAGGTGCACGGGCTTCTCATTGCGGTGGCTTCTCTTGTTGCAGAGCATGGGCTCTAGAGCACGTGGCCTTCAGTAGTTGTGGCACGCGGGCTTCAGTAGTTGTGGCTCGCAGGCTGTAGAGCACAGGCTCAGTAGTTGTGGCGCACGGGCTTAGTTGCTCTGCGGCATGTGGGATCTTCCCGGACCAGGGCTCGAACCCGTGTCCCTTGCACTGGCAGTTGGCTTCTTAACTGCTGCACCACCAGAGAAGCCCCAGGCATGTATTACTTTTAACAGTCCTTTTGTGTTGGTGAAACAAAAAGTAACTAATCTTTTTTCTTCTGCCCTAATTAGACTTATTTTGCCCATACTTTAAATTTAAGAAGAGGACATAAATAGCTATATATTTCTTTCTGATTACAGAATAACATTTACCCATCGTGAAAAGATGAACTATAACATAACTTTATAAAGTTCCCTAACTCTTTGATTTTGAGAGACTGTGGGAGCACATAGATGATCTAAGCCTTGTGCCTTAGCCTCAGACATAAAGGGGTTCACATTGCCAGATGCATCCCTTCCTTGCCAAGTGACCTTGGACAAGGGGCTTAAATGTGCTGAGCCTCCATTCTTCCATCTGTAAAGTAGGCATAACAATACTGTCTCGCCAGAGTGATTTTGTGAGGACGGCTTGCGGAATCTTAGTTCCCTGACCAGGGATTGAACCCTGGCCCCGGCAGTGAAAGCTCTGAGTCCTAACCACTGGACCACGGGGGAATTCCCAAGCCTTGTAAAACTCTTAGCATGCCATCTGGTACAGGGGAGCTCTAGGTACAACCATTATCCATTATCAGTGCTGGAGACGATTGCCTCGTGACAAGAACCCTGCCCGCATGGCTGGAGTCATTGTGCCATCTGCTTTCCAGAAGCCCTTTGCTTTCTTGACCCTTTCTTTTAATACAGAGGAACAGTGAGGTCCTGGCGTGGCTTTACAAAGACAAATGCAAATCGTCATCTTCACTCACTTGATGCGAAAAGACAGTAGTAGAATTGCAGCTGGTGATGCAATCAACTTTTAATTGTTGGGGGTTAGGACCCAGGGAAGACCAGGCCTGCGTTTCCTTTTCTCCATGTTAAATAAAACCCAGCCAGGACCCCAGAGCCCTTGCAGGAAAAGGTCTCCGAAAACACTTGGCTTGTTTTGCCGTTTCTGTCCAGCAGAGGGCTGTGAATGACATTCTAGCCAATTACTCGGCCCACCTGCCTTGCTTATTAATCAGAAACCTCATTTAATCACTTTGCGTATATAAGAGAAAATTCATCCCACACCTCCCCCTGCCCCCCGTGATTAGAATTATGTCAGAGGCTTTAGAAAAAACAAGCCCATTTGGGATGGCTCTGAGGACTGGAAATAAAAGCCGTTTTGTCACGCAGCACTGCCTTTGGCTGTGGTGACTGGACAGGGTTTTACCATCGATCGCTCTCACAGCAGTGTCTTCCTGTATCCCGTTGCCAGCCTGCGTGATTTCAGAGGGATGGTTGATGGACTCTGTTGTCATCTGTAGTCTTACGGCAGAGGGTGTAAATCACTGCCCACTGCCATGGCGTGGGACTGATCTTGGGCGGCAGGGAAGAGGAGAGCAGAGAGCGTGGACTTTGCATAAGATACACCTGGATCCCGGCATAGTCTAGCCACATGGCCCTGATAGGGTTGCCAGGTTTATGTACGTCCCAAATGTTGCATGGGGCAACTGCATTTGGGACCATGCAATATATGGGACGTACTTATTCTAAAAATTTACTCATTGTTCACCTGAAATTCAAATTTAACTGGGTATCCTGCATTTTTATTTGCTAAATCTGGCAATCGAGGCCTTGAGCCTTAGTTTCCTAGATGTGAACTGGGATGACAGTAAAATCAGCCACATAGGGCAATATTTTTTAAAAAAATAAATTTATTTATTTATTTGTTTTTATTTTTGGCTGTGTTGGGTCTTCGCTGCTGCGTGCGGGCTTTCTCTAGCTGCGGCGAGTGGGGGCTACTCTTCATTGTGGTGCACAGACCTCTCACTGCAGTGGCTTCTCTTGTTGTGGAGCACAGGCTCCAGGCACGCGGGCTTCAGTAGTTGTGGCTTGCGGCCTCTCTAGAGCGCAGGCTCAGTAGTTGTGGCACATGGGCCTAGTTTCTCAGCGGCATGTGGGATCTTCCCGGACCAGGGCTTGAACCCGTGTCCCCTGCATTGGCAGGCGGATTCTTAACCACTGCACCACCAGGGAAGCCCAGGGCAGTACTAAGTGAAAGTTTTTACAATGCCCGGAGTCCAGGGGCTGACATATAATTAGGTGTTCAATAGATGGTACTCATTACCATTATTTAACAAGCCGATGTTATTCTCCATTTCAGCTATATTGTCACAGGTGACATTCAGGGTAACATCAAGTTCTACGATCACAGCCTGTCCATTGTGAACTGGTACAGCCACTTCAAACTGAGCTCCATAAGAAGCCTGTCCTTCTCAAAGACCCCGGCAACTCCTCCGATCGAAAATACAAACTATCCTCCAGACTGCACTTTAAAAGGTGACCTTTTTATTGTAAGGTGAGTTGTTAATGAATCTCATCATTTGCATGGTCAAAAAGTGATGTCTTCTTTTAGTTTGTGTACAGTGGGATCTTCTTCCTGTTCCTGGGATGTGAACTCGAGGGAGCTGGCCTCCCTAGTCAGTCCTTTACCTGGCATGCAGATGGATCTCCTTGGCTGATTAGTATCACTATTTAATCGATTTTTTAAGCGAAACATCATTCTCCTGTTAAGAACGTCTAGTGATGGGAAGCCGCAAAGGGCTCTAATCTCTGTTGCCTCTGGAGTCCTTCTCTGTAGGTTGGTCTCCTTTCTCGAAGCTGAGTTTGTCCTAGCACTACAGTTAAAGGGATTTGATAGTTAATAGCCATAACATTTCAAGACAGAATTATCTGTGAGTCTGCTTAATTACCCTTGTGGTATTTGCAGGCACATCTGTATGTGTGCACCAAACTCCATATTTGCATACACAAATGAATATTTGCATGTGCAGATTAGCTAATTGTACAACTGACTGTCCATCTGCATACTTAATGACTCAATTTACATGTAGAAATGTGGGCTTTTTCACTTGCAAATGGAGGCTGTTGGGTATTGGTGGTATATTTTTGGAGATGTTGGGTTAATAATGTCACTAAATTACAGACGACAGAGGCGTTTCATGTGCAATTAGAAGCAGAATAGCTGGCGTGCCCCATTCCCTGCAAACACTGATGCTGTTGGGTCTCTCCTTGGCAAACAGGAATTTTATCATTGGAACGTCGGATGCGTCAGTGTACCACTTAACAGCAGATGGGACCAAACTTGAGAAGTTATTTGTAGAGCCCAAGGATGCCATTTGTGCCATCTCCTGCCACCCGTACCAACCCCTCATTGCCATCGGGAGTTTCTGTGGGATGATCAAAGTGTGGGATTATGAACAGAAAAAATACCTCTTCAGCAGGATCTTTGAGAAGGGGCTTGGAGTCCAGAGTCTGACCTACAACCCCGAAGGTATTTTCATTTTGTCAGCCTGTCTTAGGTTCTAAACTGAAAACAGACCCAAATGGCTAATCCCTTGGCTGTCACAGCTCCAGGAAGGTTACCTTGACCGTCTCCCCGCACCAGGCCAGATGGGACGCCTTCTCCCCCTGGACCCTGCAGAGCTCCGTACCGCCTGGTCTCATCCCACGATGCCATGCTTTCCAGTTCACTTCTCCTTCTCAGGACCTTGTCTGTCGTGTTCGTTGCTGTCTCCTCAGCACCTAGAACAAGGCCTGGCGTGGAGTCGATGTTTCTTGAGTGAATGAAGTCCTTTTCGATCATTGTTCTCTGGCTTGTGATTTCAGGAGCTCTCCTCGGAGCTGGCTTCACAGAAGGGACTGTTTACATTCTTGATGCAATGTCCTTAGAAAGTGAAATCCCAGAGCCTTTCAAATATTCCAGAACCAGTGTGACTCACGTCAGCTTCTCCCATGACTCCCAGTATATGGCGACCGCTGTGAGTATTTTCACTCAGTGCCGTCCAGGGGCTCAGCAACCTTATTTAAAGCCACAAAGGGGAGGGGCTGGGAGGTGGGGGGGCTGGGGAGTAGCTGCTAGAGGGTACAGGTTTCTTTTGGGGGTGATGAAAGTATTCTAAAACTGTGATGATGGATGCACAACTCTGTGAATATACTAAAGCCCATTGAACTGTACACTTCCAGTGGGTGAATTGTGTGGGAGGTGAATTATATCTCAATAAAGCCGTTACAAAAGGAGAAAGGGGTGGGGGAAGTGGGGGTACTTCTGCCTGAAAACAAGACCAGGGCCTCAGAACTTCCAGACTTGGACTCTGCTACTCTGACAGCTCGTTTTGGTTTGTTAGTTTTTCGGAACCCTTTCTCTGCATCCAGGGTTTTATCTTTCCCTTTGATTTTTGACGAGATGACATTCTCATTTAAGCAGAGTCTTCCACCGAGCATTTCGGATTCTGGTCCTTCCCTCTGTGAATAGGGCTCTTCATCTCAGTAAAGATTTTTCTGGGACCCCCCACCTCTCCCTTCCTTCCAGTTCTCTTGGGGGGTGGGGTGGGCTGCGGGGAAGCAGCCGGCCTCACTTGAACTTCTGTCCCGCACACGCTTCCCAGCAACGCACTGACTCAGGCGCCCCAGGTCCCTTCAGGCTGCTCCCGCCCACTCCCCGACCCCTGTCACTCTCAGCCATCATGTATATATTTTTTAATCGTACCTTTTAAAATTTTGTGTAGCCGGATAAAGAGAAGGGAGGACAAAGGCAGAAAGAGTCGGGGTTTCAGTTTCCAACAGAGAATGAGGTGGGGACCAGCAAGGAGAGTAAGACCATAGTGTCAGACAAATACCGTCTCTCCCTGCCCCCACCTACCTACTTTGAACCTTGATTTTCTCATCTGCAAAACGGGCATGATTTTACTACTTGCTCCAATAGACTAAGGTTTTCTTTTTGCATAAAATTTCTAAAAGCAAAGTTAGTATGAAAAACATAGTGATGATTCTTAAGTTACAAAATCTAAAAAGGAGCAACTTCTGCTCTTTTGCTCATACTCAGGATGTAAGTTTCACCGTGGCTGTTTACGTGGTGAGAGTCAAAAATGGACGAAGGGTCTGGGAGTATTTGGCAAGACTTCGTTCTCATCGCAAGAGCATTCGAAGTGTCCTGTTCGGGGTTCATCTGGACAGCAATGAGCCGAGACTGCTGAGCCTCGGGAGAGACAGACTCTTGGTGAGCTGTTTCATTTTCCTTTGCCTGGTCACCAGGGACATGTCTCGTTCTCGTTACCTCCCTGGCGTCTGGCACAGAACCAGACCCACAGTATGCGCGCGTGTGTTTGTTTGAGAAAATGAATGTATGACAAAGCAGCGAAAACCTTTCCGAGTTGGCGCTTGGCCTTCATACGGCTCTGACACCACACAGGGACTTGTGTCCTGAGTGAGGAGGCTCCTGGAAGTGGCATGTTGACGGCGGGGGGTGGGGGGGGCGTGCTCCCCACAGCACGGACAGCTCAGCCACCCTCGCCTCTCAGTGTGCATCTGGAAGCCAACACTTACACTTTCTGTGTGTCTAGGGGACAGGGCCAGGCTTTTACCTCAATGTGACAACTCAGAGAATATCAGAGGGAAAGGTAGAGACAGTGGCAAATGCAATATTACATGATCGAGCCAAAAGGATTCAAAATCAATCGATCTATCTGTGCTTCCATCTTAACTTCCTTCCCTCCCCCCCTTACTTCCTTTATTCTATCCATCCTTCCTTCTGTCCACCCGTGCTGGTCTGGCCACCAAAGCCTACATATGTGTGAAATTCAGCAGGCTGCTAATTTATGACTGTCAAGTGCTGAGATTTAGGTATGAATTAGCTCCTACCCTCAAAAAGTTCCCAAGATAATGGTAAGTGAAGCAGTACAACATAACTGTAAGAGTTCAGGTTTTGGAGTTAGTTGGACCTAGATTTGAATTCTCACCCTCCCACTTCTTAGCTGTGTGACCTTGGGAAAACCACTGAACCTCTCTGAACATCTGTTTTCTCATCTGCAAAATGGGCACAACTACTGCTTTGCTGGGGAGTCGTGAGTACTAAATGGCATCATCTTGCTCATAATGGATACTCCGTATTGGTAGCTTATTAGGTGTAGAAGTTTAGGCAAGTTTCCTCCTAAAAGACCTGATGCTGTCTCTCCCCAGAAAAGGACTGTTGACTGACTTCATTCACCTCAGTCCTCATGTGTGTTCATCTGGGCTTCTCTGTAGATCGAGTATAATCTACTCAAGAGCTACAAAGACCACCTGGAAGTCCTGGACATTCACCGAACCGACCAGGGCAACTACCCCACCTGTATGGTCTGGTACCCGCCACTTACCAAGGAGCAGTTCCTGCTCATTTGCAACAGTGGCTACAAAGTGAAGCTTTTTAATTCAACCACAAAAATGTGCAGGTAAGCATGGGAGCTTCCCGCTAATGGCACGTAGATCCGTTTCTCAGCGCCCGGCTTATTTCAAGTCCCACCTTAAGGACCTGCAAGCAGCTTGGCTACCATCACAACCCTCCTCACTTTGCAGAGGAGGAAACTGAGGCACAGATAAGGGAGGTCGTTCTCACCAAAGGTCACATGGTTAGGAAGTGCCAGAGTCAGGATTCAAACCCAGAGCCCTCGTTTCTGAGCCCAGCACTGCACGGGGATAAGGTACCCAGAGCTCAGTGCCTGAGGCTCAACGAAGGAACTGGACCCTGGGGCCCCGGAGAAGTTGCTGATGTGCAATGAAATCTTCTGTTCTTCCCTCGTGGATAAAAACAGATAGTTTCAGAATGGACTTGAAGACACGGGGAGGGGGAAGGGTAAGCTGGGATGAAGTGAGAAAGTGGCATGGACATATATACACTACCAAATGTAAAATAGATAGCTAGTGGGAAGCAGCCACATAGCACAGGGAGATCAGCTTGGTGTTTTGCGACCACCTAGAGGGGTGGGGTAGGGAGGGTGGGAGGGAGACGCAAGAGGGAGGAGATATGGGGTATATGTACATGTATAGCTGATTCACTTTGTTATAAAGCAGAAACTAACACACCATTGTAAAGCAATTATACTCCAATAAAGATGTTAAAGAAAAAACAACAGATAGTTTCACCTGAATACTACCAGTTGTTTAATTTTTCTTATTCTTCGTTCTTAAAGGAGTTTTAAGTTCAACTGATAGTATTCTTTGTTCTCTCAGTAACTATTTACTGGGCCCCTACCTGAGCCAGGTGCTGTTCTAGGTGCTGAAGATGGAGATGAAAACAAAACAATGTTTCTGTCACCATGAAATTTGCATTTTATTGGGGAAGTGGAGTTCATGTTAGAAGCTGGGCTGGAGACCCATGTCTGAGGTCAGCACACCTGGTGGTTTAAAGCCGTGAGATGAGAGAAGATTCCAGAGGGGAAGGGTAGATGGAGAAGCGGTCAAAGGACCAAGCCCAGGGCATCGAAAGCTTAGCATCTTAGAGCAGTGGTTCCTCCATCCCGAAGTAGGTCTGCGTCTGTGGCTGGCCTCTTGTGCTGCTAGGCCTGTGGGTCCAGGCTTTGCCTCTCGTGATCAGCACTGATTATGGTGCACGATCCCTGTGTCGGGGCCCTGCATTTGTCATCCCGTTTCATCTGCAATAACCCTGCAAAGGATTGTGCCACTGGGGATCAGAGAGGTGATAAA
This sequence comes from Balaenoptera ricei, assembly GCF_028023285.1. Classification (NCBI taxonomy): domain Eukaryota; kingdom Metazoa; phylum Chordata; class Mammalia; order Artiodactyla; family Balaenopteridae; genus Balaenoptera; species Balaenoptera ricei. The sequence goes on along the minus strand of NC_082652.1, from coordinate 7,971,064 downwards.
ACTTGCCCCAGGTCAAGCAGCTGGTCAGGGCAGGACTTGACCCTTGAACCAAGCTGTGACTTTGTCCTCTCCTTGGCATCACTGGGCCCTGTTGCAGCCCTGGCTTTGGAATCCTAGCTAGTCAGCCCTGGCAGGCAGCCTCTTTCTGCCTGTGGTTTGGCTGCCTCGTGGGTATGGCCGGGAAGAGCAGAGTCAGGAGAAACTGGAGGTGAGAATGCTTTAGTGACCCCACCCAGGAGGAGGAAGTTGGAAAACACCAACAGCAGCTGGCCCCATGCTTGAGGAAGACCTTTTTTTGGAAATGTATCTCAGATAAGATAGGTCCTCAAAAGGCCAGGATCACCCAGGATCTTTTTTTTTTTTTTTTTTTTTCCCCAGTAACCCTTTTTAGAAGGGTCCAAGGAAAAATGACTGAAAAATGCCGTTTCATGTGGCAGGGACAGGAGAGAAATCCAGCACAATTTTTTTTTAACTATTAAAACACTGGGAAGGAGACATTTGAAAGAAATATGTAAAAAGGAGTTTTAGGAAGATTTCAGAATCTTTGTACATCATCTTTAACGGACACAAACTTTTTGGACAAAGAATATCCCATAGATGTGCCTGGTCCTGAGAACCTCTGAGCTGGCTGAGCAGGTGGCTGGGGGATGCGGGATGGAGCGGCCCAGGCTTGGAGTTGCCGCTAACACTTAGTAACAGACACAGAGCCAAGCGGTCAGGAGCTTCTGCCATTGAAGATCAGTGGGAAATTAGCATAAAGCAAATTTCTTTTTTTTTTTTTTAAATGTTTCCATCCATTGCATTTTTTGTCGCTATTATTTTTTTCTTCCAGTTTTATTGAGATATAATTGACATACAGCACTATATAAGTTGAAGGTATACAGCGTAATGATTTGACTTACATACGTCGTGAAGTGATACCACAGTACGTTTAGTGAACATCCCTCAGCTCCTATAGGTACAAAATTAAAGAAATAGAAAAACTTTTTTTTGTATAACTTTTTATAACAGTTCTTTTTTTAAAAATTTATTATTTACTTATCTTATTTTTTGGCTGTGTCGGGTCTTAGTTGCAGCACGCGGGCTCCTCTCTAGTTCTGGTGCGTGGACTTAGTTGCCCCGTGCGGCATGTGGGATGTTAGTTCCCTGACTAGGGCTCGAACCCGCATCCCTTGCCTTGCAAGACGGGTTCTCAACCACTGGACCACCGGGGAGGTCCCTAGAAAAACATTTTTTTCTGTGAGATGAGAATTCTTAGGATTTACTCTCTTAACAGTTTTCATGTGTGACACACAGCAGGGCTCACTCCATTTACCATGTGGTACATCACATCCTGAGGACTTATTTATCCTGTAACTGGAAGTTTGTGCCTTTTGCCTGCCTTCATCCGGTTCCCCCTTCCCCCAACCCCTCCCTTCTGGTAACCACAAATCTGATCTCTTTTTCTATGAGTTTCTTTGTTTCTGAAGTATAATTGACCTATGTCACTATATTAGTTCTTGTTACACAACATAGTGATTCTATACATTTATACATACTTCCATTCATTTCAACATGATCACTACAATATGTCACTGTACAAAGATATTACATAGTTATTGACTATATTCTCCATGCTGTACATTTCATACCTGTGACTCATTTATTTTGTAACTGAAAGTTTGTACCCCTTAATCTCCCTCACCTATTTCTTTCCTTCCCCCATCCCTCCTCCCCTCAGGCAACCACCAGTTTGTTCTCTGTATCTGTAATTCTGTTTCTATTTTGTTACATTTGTTCATTTGTTTTGTTTTTTAGTTTCTACATGTAAGTGAAATCATACAGTATTTGTCTTTCTCTGTCTGATTCATTTCACTTAGCATAATACCCTCTAGGTCCATCCATGTTGTCACAAATGACAAGATTTTTATTCCATTGTGTATCTTCTTTATCCATTCATCTTTTGATGGACGTGTAGGTTGCTTCTATATCTTAGCTATTGTAAGTAAAGCTGCAATGAACATAGGGATGTGTATATCTTTTCTAATTAGTGCTTTCATTTAGAGCCATGAAGTTAGGAGTTTCTGCCATTGAAGATCAATTGGAAATTAGTATAAACCATCTTTTTAAAAAATATTTTATTGAGGTGAAATTCACATAACATAAAACCAACTGTTTTAAAGTGAACAAATCACTGGTATTTAGTCCATTCACAGTGTTGTGCAACTACCACCTCTATCTAGTTAAAACATTCTCATCGCTCCAAAGTAAAAACACCTTGCATAAAGCATCTTTTAAGTTGTAGGAATAATAAAGCCCTGTAACCACAACTTAATTGGGAAGGAATTGCCTTTTGATGATAAATCCAAAATAATTAAAAAATGCATTTAAAAGCATTTGGAAGAACGTGAAGAGGCAGTTCACAGACAAAGGCCAATAAAACCTATGAGCAGATGCTCACCAGTACATCAAAGATGCAAATGAAAACAAGACTTCATTTTTCACAAATCAGATTAGCAAAGATAAAAATGATGGATAGCGCCCGGCGTTGGCAAGGGTGTAAGGGAACCAACCGGCTGCTGGCGGGTGGGGGTGGGAGGTGTGGGGACAGCAGTGTGTTACCCTCTATTAAATTATAGCCTGTCTTCTGACTTCTAGGAATGTAGCCCACAGAAGTACTCACACAGGATGCCAAGACATAAGTAAAAGGATGTCTTGTTTGAAAATATTTTTAAAAATGGAAACAATCCAAATGTCCATTAATAGGGAATTAGTTAAATGATGGCTTGTCAGTACACTGAAACATGATGCTGCTTTTAGAAGCGGAAAAAAAAGAAAAAAGAGAAGATAGCTCTCTGCATAGTAACACGGAAATATCTCCAAGGCATAATATGAGATAAAGCAAATTGCCAAATATGCATGAATATATTTTCATCTAAAATTATATTTATGTAACTTATATATTTTCATCTAAAATTATAATTATATGGGCTAGAATATATATAAAAGAAGTTCTCGAGTCGTATACACCAAGCTATTACCCATGATTATCTTGGGATAAAGGGTGCAGCCATGTAGAGTTACGGGTAGATTTTCTACTTGATGTCTCAATATTTGAAAATTTTCACAATGAATATGTAAAATGTTTTCAATCAGAAGAAAAAGATATTAATTTTATGAAATTGTTAGAAATTTTGGCAGTACTAGGTAGCATTTATATAGCTCCTACTATGTGCCAGGAACTGTTCTGAGTGCTTTATATATATTAACTTATTTAGTGCTCACTACAGTCTTATGGAGTAAATACTGTCATTATCCCTATTTTACCAGTGAGGAACCTGAGGCCCAGAGGGGTTGACTAACTTGACTTTTTTTTCTTTTGCTTATTTATAATTTAAATTAAGGTATAATTCATATACCATAACATTTACCATTTTCAGTGGCTTTTTACTGTATTCACAAAGTTGTATAACCATCATCACTATTTAATTCAAGAACATTTTCATTACCCCCCAGAAGATATCCCAAACCCGTTAGCAATCACTCCCCATTCACGTCCTTTCCCCCCTGATCCCCCACTGCTCCACCCCTGGCAACACCAGTCTACTTTCTGTCTGTATGGATTTGTCTATTCTGGACATTTCATGTAAATGGAATCATATAATATGTGACTTCTGGTGTCTTGATTCTTAGCATCATGTTTTCAAGGTTCATCCATGGTGTAGCCTGTGTCAGTTCTTCATTCCTTTTAATGGCTGAATAGTATTCCATTGTATCCACAGACCACATTTTGTCTACTCATCCATCCGTTGTCAGTTGGGTTGTCTCCACTTTTTGGCTATTATGAACATTTGTGTATCAGTTTCTGTGTAGACATCTGTTTCATTTCTCTTGGATGTAGACCTAGATCATATGGTAACTATATTTAACCGTTTGAGGAACCGCCAGACTGTTTTCCAAAGTAGCTGCACCACTTTACATTCCTGCCAGCAATATATGAAGGTTCCAGTTTCTCCACAACTTGCCCCTAATTTTTAAGGGTCAGAGCTGGGATTCAAACCAGAGTCTGTTCTCTTAACCATCCTCTTCCCTGCCTCTTCCCACTCAATGATATTTGAGGAAAGTCCTTAAACATTTCTACTCAAATGACTAGATAAGGGTGACTTACAATTAGCTGATGCATTGTCTACCAGCTGGTCATTTTAGTGTCTTTAACATTTCACCTAATTCTCTGTGCACGTAAACCTGATCCTGGATCATCCAGCCTGATACTCTCCTGCATCCTGCAGCCCAGTGGTCACGGTCAAGTCTGCCTTCAGAGCTCGCCCCTGCTCACCTCTTCGGTTTTACCTCCCTCCACCACCAGCCTTCTTTCTGCTTTACTGTTTCTGCAGTTTTCAAGCAATAGTCCACGTCCCATACCGTTGACCTCCTGTGCCCACTGCCTGTTTTTCCGTTACCTCCATATTTTCTCTGCCTTTCCAGTTCACCTTCCCAAACTCAGCTCAGATGTCTCCTGATAGATGTACCATCACTCCTTCCTCAGCGCAGGCTCCGTGCCGGGAATTTGCCTGTCACCTCACTTATCCCCCCCATGGTGCTTCCATGTCTGTTGTTCCCGCAAGGCTGAGAGGTTAGCAACCACATCTCACTCATTTCTGAGTCCCGACCCCCCGTCACGGTGCCTGGCACAGAGAGGTGCTCAAGAAAGACATACAAGGAGCGTCTCCTGTTCCCACCAGACACAGGCTGGGTGCAGGGGACACAGGGAGAAAACACATCCAAACGATGAGAGGCTTAAAATATAATAAGATGAAATAGCTACCGTCCTTACCCTGGGGCAGACCCAAGTTTTGTGGGGTGTGAAGTGTATTTGGCTTTGTGGGTCCTCTTTTTTTAAAAAAGATATATAATTAAGAATAAAAAGTGGGAACTTCCCTGGTGGCGCAGTGGTTAAGAATCCACCTGCCAATACAGGAGACACGGGTTTGATCCCTGGTCCGGGAAGATCCCACATGCTGCGGAGCAATTAAGCCCGTGCGCCACAACTATTTAGCCTGCACAGTAGAGCCCGCGAGCCACAACTACTGAGCCCGCATGCCACAGCTACTGAAGCCCATGCGCCTAGAGCCCGAGCTTCTCAACAAGAGAAGCCACCGCAGTGAGAAGCCCGCGCACCGCAACAAAGAGTAGCCCCCGCTCGCCGCAACTAGAGAAAGACCGCGCGCGGCAGCAAAGACCCAACACAGCCCTAAATAAATAAATAAATAAATAAATAAATAAATAAATAAATAAATAAATAAATAAATAAAATAAGCGACAAGGATATACTGTGAAAAATATATATTAAAAAAAAAGAATAAAAAGTGGCCAGTGCCCCTCCCAGGCCTCAGGAGGTGTGTGTGCAAGGAAGGGGTCCTTATGCGCAGGTCTGGCCAGCTTCAGGGAAAATCCACCTCTGGGCTTGAGATCCTGTCCTGGAGCCTCCCCTCAGATCAGATTCCTAATTAGCGTAAGAGTGTCTGAATTCAGAAGTCGGACTGCTGTGAGGGTGCGATTCATTACAGTTTGATGCGCAGATGGATTTTTGGAATCCGCGCGTTGCCTTTAGACCTGCTGTCAGCTGTCTGGACACCAGGCTGAGGTCTTGGCCCCGCCGTGGGGATGGGGGTGTTTCCTCGCATCCTGCTGACGTTCCTCCCGTGCTTGCAGCATTTTTCCCATCCCTTGTTCGCGTGCACGTTCTCGAGGCATAATGTTCCCTTCACTCAGCTGTCAAGGAGGAAAGTCAGAGCCGTGGCTGTGAAAAGCATCCTTCACAAGCAGAGTTTCCCCAGAGCGTTCGCCGTTTGGAGCTGTTGCCCCTTATTTACGGCTGCTGTTGGCGGTTGAGGGAGAGGTTCTTACAAATGGGCTTAGCTGAGCAACAAGACAGGAAATTCAGAATTTAAAATGTATAGGGCAACGTGAAAGGGAGCAAGTCATAAAACCTGCCTTGGGATTTGTGGAATTTAGAAAGCGTTCCTTTTTTCTCTTGCAGAAAGACACTCCTCGGGCCAGTTTACGGATCTCCCATTGAGCAGATACAAATCCTCCCAGTGAAAACCCCTCTGGAACTTCAGAAACGCTACATGGTGTTTGTTAACAGGGACAAGGTACCAGCCCTTTGCTCTCTGCCCCGTAAGGTGACCGTGTACTTGGAGCCGGAGGCAGTCTCAGGTATTTCAAGACTCAAGAACGCCGGCTTTCACAGCCAAGCCCGCGACTCCCATCCTGCTCCACAGTGAAAATGGCCATAAATGAGCGGGAATGACTCTCAGGAGAGTTACCTCATTTTCTCTACTCCCAAAAATACAAGACACATGGTCCACCAAAGGGTTTTTCTTTTCTGATTTCTTTACAAGGAAAAATCTTATAAAGACATACAAGTTAGTTACACTTAGTTGTATATTTGATGACTAATCTATATGGGAAGGCATAAAATCATAAGATGCCAGAATTGTCCTGGAAAAGCCTGGACATGTGACCATGAAGATAGGAGGAAAGCTTCCTTTCTGTGTCCCTGGTGGAACCGGCATCTCTCTCCCAAGGGACCACCGTGCAGGGCACAGTGTGTGCGAAGCCCCAGCCACGTGAAATGCAGCTCTCACACACTGAGGTGGCTGGTTCTGGACACACAGGTCCTTCCCGTAAACAGATCTGGAGGTGACAGGTGACCCTGCCAGGCCCGGCCTGGGGCCCAGTTATCTGAGTCTGAATATCTAGTTACATCTTCCTTTCTAGGTTGGACTTCAGATCTTACCAGTTGATGGCAACCCACATAAGACATCTGCTCTTATATGCCACCCCAGCGGGGTGGCTGGAATGGACGTTTCCTATGACGGCCGCTACGCCTTCACAGCAGGAGGGCAGGACCGGACGGTGGTGCAGTGGGAAATCAATTTAAGGTACGTGATGCGGCGAGAAGCTTGGCCCCATAAGAAGGGGGCCGAGTGGAGACCCCTTCTTTTCACTCAGGAACAGCAGACAGGTGTTAAACCCCTATGACGTGCCAGCCACTGTGCTGGGCCTGCGGGTCCAAAGACAGCCAAGACTCAGGCGTTGCCTTTGGGGTGCTCCCTGCGACACCCGCTCGTATTAATGTGCAGACAAAAGGTTACTGTTCTGTCCCAGGGACCCATGGTATTTGCAGGTGAGGCCGTGTGATTCCACCTTGTTCACCCGGGCCCCATGAGATACTTCTCACCCTGTCGCCGCCTGCAAATTCACACCAGTTAGAGAGATCTAGCCTAAATCTCCAAAGAGTGTGTTACAGAAATAGTAAGAGTATCATTTGAAATGTGTATTTTCAGTCTACTCTTCTCACCCCCCTGCCCTGAGCTGAGAATCTCTGCCTAGGGCGAGGCTGGAGAATTGCATGGTTGAGCATCAGAGAGACACGGACTTTGAAGTCAAAGAGACAAGGGTTCAAATCTGAAGCCTACTCTCTGCTAGCTGTGGGACCTAGGGCAGGTTTCTTAGCAGCTCTGATCTTTGGATTCCTTGTCTGTGAAATGGGGGTACATGGGGGTAAAAATAGGGACTTTTACAGGATCCTTGTAAGGATCAGGTAGGCTGATACATGTAAAGCACACAGCAGAGATAAGGACTCAGCAAATTAATCATTTCCTTTTGTCTCTTCTTCCTTATAAAGGCATTTGCTTATGAGCTCAGGATCTTTGTTACTAAAAAAGGGGGCAACCACCATGGTGATCCTCTCATCTCCCCAAATTCAGCGAGCAGCCCCGGGGCAGAGCCAGTTTCTTGTCTGACCACCTTCTCCAAGCCCCTGCCTCTCAGGTGGCCCCCTGCCTGGCAGGGTCCCATTGAGGAGCTGGGTAAAAGCAGCTCGGAGGCGCCGAGCTTCCTAAAAGAACAAACCTGTTTCATGGCTCCCAGTAAAAGCACGCCCCTTACTGTCTGCCACGTGCACATCTTTCTTCTGTGCAGTCATCGAAGCTTCGCCCCTTAACCTGAATAGGAGCAAGAACAGCGAGGTTAATTCCCTTTGGAACCGTGGGGGTTTCAGTTTGCAGTTGCAGCCCTGACCTTCACCTCTGCCTTCACCTAAGAGGGCAGATCTTGGGAATTTAGAAGCTGGAGGTGAGCTCTCCCCTTGAAAAGAACCTCCTGATCAGGGCCCCAGAATGAGCTGCTTAATTCCTGGACACCTAGCCTGTTACCTGGACCGATGGGGCAAGCAACACCCTGGTGGGAGAACAGTCTTCCTTCTTTCGTTTTTGTCCTCTTCTCAATCATCTTGGGATCTGCACTAGTAGAGATTTAAAAAAAAAAAAAGCACCCACTTTCCAGTAGCTTTCCTGTGCATGGCCAGAGTCCAGGCTTCTGAGAATTTCAATTTAATCTGTTGCAGGGACAAAAGATCATTATAAACTAATTAGCACTTCATTGCTGCTTCTGGTGTTTTAATATGTTCAGTGCTTCACTAATGGGAAGAAATATAAAAACCCTAAACAAGTAAACAAACAAAATTCCCTACCAGATCTACTGATGGCGAGTCGTAGGGTGAAATGAAGACGATAAATCCTCTCGCGTTCACATTATTTTAACCAGCCCACTCCTAGGCCCCCAATCTATCATTGCAGCATCTCAGACTTCCCCTGGGAGACCCCTTCCCTCATCTTTCCCCCTGTCTTGGCTGGCAGGCCACCCTCTTTCTCTCCTTGTCTGGCATCTGTTTTAAAATCCCCCATTTTTGTGCTCAACCTCACACCCCCCTGTAATCCTGCTGCCTTGCTCAGACAAGAGCAGAAAGACCTGGATTCAAATCCCACCTCCCCTACTACTTGCTGTATGACCTGAGGCAAGTCCCTTCCCTTCCCTGAGTCTCAGTTTCTCCATCTGTTAAATGGGGATATTATCACCGTGTTCAGAGCTGTTTTGAGGGTGGTGATTCCTACCACTGCTGTTCCCCCTCCTCCCTCCCCCCACCCCGTCCCCTCCTCTCCCCCCTCCCCCTCCTCTCCCCCCTCCCCCCCTTTTTTTGGTTGTTGTTGTTGCTAACATGAAAGCCTTTGTTTTTAATTTGGTTGATACACATTTGACAAAATATTTTAGAATAAAATAATCCATGAACAGGCACAAGGTATTTACAGTAACAACTGTGAAAAACATAAAACTGACGTATTCTTAAACAGTGATGTCTATTTATAAAATTTTTTGTTGTGAATCCGGAAGACTTTCAGTTCTGCTCATTACCCTGGTCTGAAGCCCCGACAGATGGTGTGTAAGGCCCAGGAGTAGGAGGTGCAACTCTAACACATTTGGCAAGTAAGGATCATCTGTTGGTTTGCACTCACAGGGAAGTGAAGGGCCAGATCTTGGGGTAAGGTCCCCTTTCTCTTCCCCCTCCTCCCTCTCCTCTCCCTCCTCTCCCTCCCCTCCCCTCCCCTCCCCCTCCCCTCCCCCTCTCCTCCCCTCCCCTCCCCCTCCCCTCCCCTACCCCTCCTCTCCCCCCTCCTCTCCCCTCCCCTCCCCCACCCCTCCCCTCCCCCTCCCCTCCCCCTCCCCTCCCCCTCCCCCTTCTCCCCTAGAGAGCGTTTACTGAGCTCTTGCTATATGCTGGTTGCAGTGCTCACTGTTTCTTGGGCTTTAGCTCTTTCCCAAAAGCACTGAGTATATTTCTGGGCACACACACAGTAGGTTTTCAGTAAATGTACCTCCATCTTGTGCCCCAATGACCTCTTTTTTTGTGGCAAGCATTAGAACCCAACTTAGGCAGAAAGGGGAAGTTACGAGCGGGTCCTGGGGTCTCGGGTCACCGCACCGCAGGGAGAGCAGGCCAGCCCGCCCTCAGCATTTGCTCTCCGCTCGCCTCTGCTGTTGCTGTCACTCTCTGCAGAGCTGGATTTCGTCACTCAGCGGGAACTCGGCCACTGACAGTCCCCAGATTTCACACCAGAGAGAGGGAGTCTCTTGCCCCAGCTCTGGTGGGACAAGCCCAGCCCCGTCCCTCTGGCTCTCAGGTCAGCTGAGCTGACGGTGGCCAGGAAGCAGGGGACGTGGGGTAGTCCTGACGGCTGGAGGGCTGTTCCCAGAGAATCCGGAGCTCTGTGCGCCTGTCCCCTGGGGCCTTCCTGGTGGCGACTGGCTCCTCCATGTCACCTGGGCCTTTACCTGGCCCTGCTTCAGAATCAAATGGCCAATAGTGGCCTCACTGCCCACAGAGCCTGTTGGGATTGGGCCTGGGCCTGGCCTGGAGGCCACAGAGCGGGAGCCCTCTCAGCCGGACACCTGCCTTGATGTCCGCCGAGACCGGGGTGAAGACTGGGCCAAGAGCCGGGTGAATATCAGAGCCAAGAGCCGGGTGAAGACTGGGCCCTACTGGAGACGGTCCTCAGGCCCACCTGGACCCCAGGCCCACCTGGAGAGTACACCAGCTCCATGGACCTCACGCAGCCTGCTTGGGTGGGGCTTGTGCGGGGCCGTGACAAGAGGACCGAGGACTGTTTTGTGGCTGACTCTTGCAGGAGAGCCGTAGGTGCACCTCAACACCCAGTTCCACAGTAATAATAGTCCTGAGCCAGGCCCGGGGCCGAGTGCTTTCCGTGTGTTGTCTGATGTGTCCTCACAGCCATCCTGTGGCGTAGGCACTGTTGGTATCCCTGTTGTACAGATCTGGAAACTAGCTCCGAGGGGTTCAGTGATCTGCCCAAGCAATGGAGTAATGTGCTGGGGCTGGGATTCACATCAACCCCACACCGCAACAAAGATTCATCACAGGAGGAAAATAAAGGGCTTCATGTCGAATCCTTTCTGTGCATTCACTTTAATTTTCACAACAATCCCCTGAGGCAGACCCTGTAATTATTTCCATTTTACAGAATAGGAAACTGAGGCCCTGAGTGGTTAAGTCACTTGCCCATGATCACACTGCTTGCAAGTGGCAGAGCCGGGGCTCACAGGCATGTCCCTTTGACTCCAGCTTCTGTATACATAACCACTTCCCTGCCATGGTCTGCACAAAGTGTGTCTTAATAACCCTACAAAGAGGCTAATGGTCTGATTAGCAGAAATCCAGTTAGTGGATTATTAAGATGATTTCATATTATTATTAGCATTTTGTATGAGGCAAAGTCAGCCTCATACAAAAAGTAGGTTTTCTTACCACTTAAAGGGGCTATTTTTGGAAAAATCTGACCCTGTGTTAGAGAGCAGAGGTTATTTTTATCTGACCAGCGTGGGTCCCTTGCGGCCTCCAGAGTTTTTATGGAAGCAATTAGCGACGGCCGTCCACCTGTGCCACATCCCATTCTTCTGGCTCTGGTCACATGCAGATCTAAAGTTACAGGAGGGCCGCTTGGCTCGGGGGACTGTGGACTCACCACCCTCCCTCCCTCCCCCCCACCGCCCCCCCCCCCGAGAGATTGCAGACAAATTGCCAGGCGTCTGCCCTGTCATCCACGAGAGAATATCATCGTCATTAAGGCGGGTGCCCTGTACCACCGGGTTCCACACTTGAGATTGAATTTTCCATTTGCAGCTTCATTTTGGAGGGAATTTGCTTAACAAGTTTACAGAGACCCTAATCGTATCCTCGCTGTAATACCCTTCGGAGGTCCGCAGCTGGGCATTGCGGTGCATTGCGTTCCCGACTGACTGCTGGCTAATAACGATGTTTCTCTCATTGTTCTAGTGCCCTGGAGGCAGCAGTTTCTCTTGGGGGCGAAGACCTGACCCCATTCTATGGTCTGGTGTCTGGTGGCAGGGAAGGAAAATTCTACAGGGTAATTGTCCTCAGAGTAAACACTTCCTGGTAACATCTAGTTAAGTCTGTAAAACAGATGTGCCCAGGGTTAACCTTCTTGCTTTTTGCCAAAGCTGTTTTCCCCACTGAGCTTAAAATGTACTTTCTAGAAAATGTCCTTGAAGTCTAAATGGCTGCTTCAGACTTAAGCCAAAAATGCATGTTGTGTTTCCACTTTATTTCCACATAGGAGCTGGAAGACTATTTTTACTATTCTCAGCTCCGTAGTCAAGGTATTGATACAATGGAGACTAGAGAGGTGTCGGAACACATCTGCCTGTCGGAGCTTCCTTTTGTCATGAGAGCAATTGGCTTTTACCCATCGGAAGAGAAGGTAGGTAGAATGAAAACAAGAACAGCCATGGGATGTGTTATTTATAAAAACGACCTCAGGGAGCAATCATTATAGGTCAAAGTAAAAATTTAACACTGTTCTTACATAAATGGATCAGAAAGGAGGTCCTGGGCATAGCAGATGCACTGCTTAGAAACAGACTTGCCGTAAAGATATTCCTGTAAGGCGGATTCCTTACCAGAGTTTGATGTTGGTAAGAGCATGGGCTTTGGAATTAGACAGAAGGCCCCTAGCTGCATGAGGACCAGCCTCATCCAGTTCAAAGAGTTGGTGCCCGCACAGCACTTGGCACAGAGTAGGCGACGTAGGAAGAGCTCAGTAAATGCTCGCTGTTGTGATCCTGTCCCTGTAGCTGCCATTCACCTGGCCTGTGTGAATGGGCTGCTCCTGCGAGCTGGGTGCTCACGCCGGGCTGCGGATGGAGCTCAGGAGATGCAGAACCTCGTAGCACACCCCAGCTGTAAGGGGCTCCCAGCAGGGGCCAGAGGAAATGGTCCTCGTGGAAACTGTGGCTTAAAATGCAACTGATTGTGTACTCTCACTTGAAATGCTAACACATTCTCATTGTAGAAAGTTTGGAAAAAATACACAAGTGGAATGAAGAAAATAATTACCTATAATCCCAGTACACAGAGACAACAGTTATTGGTATCTTCCTGGATTGATTTATATATAATACATACATATATATATATATATATATATATATATACATATACATAATTTTTAAAAACTAATGGGTACCATATTGAATATATATTTTTATCCTATATTTTCACTTGATATGATGTAATACGCATTTCCCATTTCATTAACAATTCTCTGAAAACTTGATTTATAAAGGATATAGCTTAATTTTAAAACTTTGTCTGATTTAGAAAATAGACCTGTAAAGAAGAAAATAGAAATGACTCAGAGGTAATCATTTTGGTGGACTTCCTTCTATTGTTTTATATTTAGACATAGATAAACAAAGAATTGTCATTATGTGGTGTATATAGGTATATATCTCAACATTTTACAGAGTACGTGTGTATGTATATGTATACGTGTATAGCAACATTCTCAGTAACTGTTGTTTTGTGAGCATGTGGCGAAAATTCCTCGATAATATGCTTTTTACCCCTGGCTTTATTAAGATATAATTGACATATAACATTGTGTGCATTTAAGATATTCAATATAGTGATTTTATATACGTACATATTAAAAAATGATTACCACGGTATGGTTAGTTAACACATCCATCCCCTTGCATGGTTACAGTTTTTTGTGTGTGATGAGAACTCGAAAAATCTACTATGTTAGCAACTTTCAAATATACTGTACTGTATTGTTAACTAGAGTCCCCATGCTGTACCTTACACCCCCAGGACATGTTTATCTTATAATTGGGAGTTTGTACCCTTTGACCACTTTTCACCCATTTCTCCCACTCCCCACCCCCTGCCCCTGGCAACCACCAATCTGTTTCTGTTTCTATGAGTTTGGGTTTTTTTTAAGATTCCACATACAAGTGAGATTGGACAGTATTTGTCTTTCCCTGTCTGACTTGTTCCACTTAAAGCAATGCCCTCAGGTTTCATCCATGTTGTCATACATGGCAGGATTTCCTTCTTTTTTATGGCTAAATAATATTCCAATAATATTCTATCATGCACACAGACACAATCCACATTTTCTTTATCCATCCCTACCAACAATGCACAAGAATTCCCTTTTCTCCACATCCTTGTGAACACTTGTTTTCTCGTTTTTTTGATGAAAGCCATTCTGACAGGTGTGAGGTGATAGCTCATTGTGGTTTTGATTTGCATTTCCCTGATGATTAGTGACGTGAGCACCTTTTCATGTACTTATTGATCATTTGAATATCTTCTTTAGAAAAATGTCTATTCAAGTCTTCTGCCCATTTTTTAAGGGGGTTATTTGGCTTTTTTTTTTTGAATTATTAGCACCTTTAATTATTATTTATTTATTTATCCTTTTTTTTTTTTTTTTTTTTTGGCTGTGTTGGGTCTTCGTTTCTGTGCAAGGGCTTCCTCTATTTGCGGCAAGCGGGAGCCACTCTTCATCGCGGTGCGCGGGCCTCTCACTATCGCGGCCTCTCTTGTTGCGGAGCACAGGCTCCAGACGCGCAGGCTCAGTAGTTGTGGCTCATGGGCTTAGTTGCTCCGCGGCATGTGGGATCCTCCCAGACCAGGGCTCGAACCCGTGTCCCCTGCATTGGCAGGCGGACTCTCAACCACTGCGCCACCAGGGAAGCCCGGCTATTCGGCTTTTTGCTATTGGTTGTGAGTCCCTTATGTATTTTGGATATCAACCCCTTATCAGACATGTGGTTTGCAAATATTTCCTCCCATTCTGTAGGTTGCTTTTTCATTTTGTCAATCGTTTCTTTTGCTGTGCAGAAGCTTTTTGGTTTGCTGTAGACAACATGCTTTTGAAAGGCTGTATACTCAGTTGATCCATTCCCCAGCTGACAGACACATAGGTTGTATGAAGTATTTCGGCTGTCAGAGACATGGCTGTGATGCACATCTCTGCGTATGGTTTTTGCACACTTCTCTGATTATTTTCCTGGGTCGGAGTCCTAGAAATAGAATTACTGGGTCAGAGAATATGAACTTTAAGGCCCGTTGCCAAATAGTTTTCCAGCAATGTAGCATTTTGCAGCTCACCATCAAGCATACATAACTCCTGAAACCCAGCTAAGACTCAACGTTCACATTAGGTGTCTGAGCACATTTCAGTGATGTGAGCTGTGGTCCCAGTCCTTTCCCCTGGCTTCAGTGGCCTACCCAGAATCACCAGTTTTTGGGTGCTCCAAGTATGACTGGAAGGTGACTTTTATTCTCCAAGTAGCGTCTGGAGAAATGAGTTTTCAGAGCCCATAAACCCAGCTGAGTCTTGAATGAGTACCTTAAAAACATCAGGGGGACTTCCCTGGTGGCGCAGTGGTTAAGAAGCCACCTGCCAGTGCAGGGGACACGGGTTCGAGCCCTGGTCCGGGAAGATCCCACATGCTGCGGAGCAACTAAGCCCGTGCGCCACAACTACTGAGCCTGTGTTCTACAGACCGCAAGCCACAACTACTGAGCCCCCGTGCCATAACTACTGAAGGCCACGCGCTCTAGAGCCCGTGGTCTGCAACAAGAGAAACCACAGCAATGAGAAGCCCGCGCACTGCAACGAAGAGTAACCCCCGCTCGCTGCAACTAGAGAAAGCCTGCGTGCAGCAACAAAGACCCAGCGTAACCAAAAAAAAAAAAAAGAAAGTCAGGGATTCTTTAAGCTCCTCAAAAGGTCTTTTGACCAGTGTTCATTTTGTAAAAGTACATGGTCAGAAACAGAAGCAACTACCCGGAAAGTTTGTGCAACCCACATAGAAGTGTTCCCTAGGGCTGTGTTTCTAAAGCATGTCCCTTAGAACATTGTTTCCCAAACTGGCAACCTGCAACAGAATTACCTGGAGCATTTACTAAATAATCAGATTCCTGGGCCCCATCCCAGATCTAGCCAATCAGAATCTCGAATTATGGGGCCTGGGAGTCTGCATTTTCCACTTTGCCCCTTACCTGGTAGTCCAGCCGGGAAGAGGTCCTCCTCCACAGTGCCGCACAGACTCAGTTGCTACCTGCAGTGTCTAAGGATCATATTCATATGAAACTCACCAAAATGCCATCATGGGCCATATGTCTCACATTTCCTGTAAGCACTCAGGAGCCTCTCTCTGATGGCTGCAGATCCAAGCCATCCTACTAGGGAAGCAGCTCCGGGTAGCAGCTGGGAGCACAGCCTCCTGGGTCAGGTGGCTCTGGGTTTGACTCCTGACTATAAGCACTCGCCAGCTGAGAGACTTGGTCAAGTTTCTGAACCTCCCTAAGCCTCAGTTTCCTCATCTATAGAATGGGGCTAATAGTAGTACCCAGCCCCTGGAATTATTGTGACGATTAAATGAGTATCTGTTTAGTACAGTACAGGGCACATGTTAAATGTTTGAAAAAACACCATCCAGTATTATTAACTCCACCATCCATCCTATCCTCGTCTCTGGATGTGTGATTATAAAAGGCCTTTAGATGAATGTCTCTCTGACCCTGTGGATCTTTGTTTACAATACCCTTTCTAAAATCAGTTTTTTATTTTCTTGATTTGTCTGGTAAAGAGACTTTATGTAAATGGCCGAAAGTCATCAAACTGGTGGCAGCCTTCTCACTCAGGATTCTTGATTTTAAACCCTGGGCTCATGTAAATGTGTCCTCTGCAGTCCTGCTTTGTCGATAAGGGAATTCTGGGTGTTTATCCTTTGTGACTGTCACCCACCTGCCACACGAATCGCTGAAGGAGGAGGGTGGCACAGAGTGGCTGTGGTTTTTCTGCTTCCTCTAGAAGTAAGAAGTGTAATTACCAAAGGCTCACTCTGTTGTCCTATCATTGGCCAAAAATAATAAAGCTTAACAACCTATTGAAATCTTGCTGATGAGTAAAAAGTACCCAGAGGGACTTCCCTGGTGGTCCAGTGGTTAGGTCTTGCTGCTTTCACTGCCAAGGGCCCGGGTTCAATCCCTGGTTGGGGAACTAAGATCCCACAAGCCATGCAGCGTGGCAAAAAAAAAAAAAAAAAAAAAGTACTCAGAAAAAAAGGTTAGTCTGCAACAAATGTTATAAAATGACATTGAATATTATTTTACCCACATTAAAATGGTCATTGCAAGGTTGTCACCGACTGTTGTGTCACTGACTGTTATGTCACCCCTCCCCCACCAGCTGCTAAAAAGGGGTTTCAGTGCCCTACTCAGTGTCTTCATAAATCCCCTGGACTCCAGGGTTTTTAATCCACTCAAAAAATAAATTTACTCTTTGGAGAGGTTTTCTGAAGGCCCCCGATCCAGATGTGGCCACATCCGAGTGCAAACACTGTTCGCTGATGAATTAGTTTATATCTGAAGCTCCGAAGGGAGAACTTTTTGATCTTTAGTTTCCATCAGATTTATAACGATTTTAATAAAAATGTTTTCGGGGCTTTGAAACTTTTAAACCCAGGCTTCGTCATGGTTAATGAAACATTTCCTATTAAGATGCAGCTGTTCCCCCTCCCCCGAGAAGTTGCATGAAGAAGTATGTGCCGCTGATAAGAGTATTTTCATACTTGGTTACTTGAAAGACTTAGAAACATAGACTCAAGCCAGCCCCCCAAGGCTCTACATTATTTATATTTTTCTTACGTCATTTTAACTGCCTTGGGGATTTGAATTTAGTCAGTGTGGTAGATTGAAGCCAAATTATACAAGAATGTAACCCTCCCCAAAGAATCCCTAGCCATTCCCATCTTCTGCAGAACACAGCCAAAGAGGTGAGGTAGGCTGCTCTTACAAATCTTCTTTTTTTTTTTTTTTTAAATTTTTATTTATTTATTTATTTTTGGCTGCGTTGGGTCTTTGTTGCTGCGTGCGGGCTTTCTCTAGTTGCAGTGAGCGGGGGCTACTCTTCGTTGTGGTGCACGGGCTTCTCATTGCAGTGGCTTCTCTTGTCGCGGAGCACGGGCTCTAGGTGCGCGGACTTCAGTAGTTGTGGCACGCAGGCTCAGTAGTTGTGGCTCACAGGCTCTAGAGCGCAGGCTCCGTAGTTGTGGCTCACGGGCTTAGTTGCTCCGCAGCATGTGGGATCTTCCCGGACCAGGGCTTGAACCTGTGTCCCCTGCATTGGCAGGCGGATTCTGAACCACTGCGCCACCAGGGAAGCCCACAAATCTTCATTTTTTAAAAAAGAAAGATCTGCAATGTTTATAATGTTATAAACCCTAGGTTTGGGTTCCTAAGTTAGGGCTCTTCACAGTTTGTATAGCTGATTTCACATACGAGAAAGTTTCATCTTCCATCTTTATATATATATTTTTCCCTCCGGGACTTTGGAATATCATGTCGGGGCCAGGCCTGTGCGTCACATGTGTTCCCTGGTTACTTGTGGCTATGTTTCTATTTAGCTTGCAGAGCGTTTTAGATTCTTGGTAAGTTTTTGCAATGAATTAGCAGCAGTTCAAGCACTTAGTTCTATAAATTAAGGCCAGTCCTGACAGAGAGGTGTGTGCCCAGCAAGAGTTCACATCGTGGAGGCTCAGCAAATCTTGGTCGGATGAGTAAACGAATGAATGATACGCTCACCAGTCATGTCTGACTGCAAAAACAATAAGGAAGATAGAATCCCTGACATTATTGTTTGATCTCAGAGTAATTAATAGTAGCCCTAACTATTTGGTGTATTCAGCAGCTTTAGCCTTGTTTAGGAGGGTTTGGAGAGGAAATAATCACTTAACTTTTTTAACGTGCTTACCTTTGGACCCAGCAATTCTGCTTTTAGGAGTATATCCTACAGGAAAACTCAAGCAAGTGTAACAGTGACGTACTGCAGGATAGTTTATAATAGTGAAAAATTAAAACAACCTTAAGGTCCGTTGATAAGAGATGGGGTAAATCAAGTAAGGCACACCTACACTTAGTAGTTATTAAACAGTGAAATTGACCTACGATTCTTTTATTCCTGTTCTCTTCTTTTTTTTTTTTTTTAATATTTTAAATTTATATATTTATTTATGACGTGTTGGGTCTTTGTTTCTGTGCGAGGGCTTTCTCTAGTTGCGGCAAGTTGGGGGCACTCTTCATCGCGGTGCGCGGGCCTCTCACTATCGCGGCCTCTCTTGTTGCGGAGCACAGGCTCCAGACGCGCAGGCTCAGCAGTTGTGGCTCACGGGCTTAGTTGCTCCACAGCATGTTGGATCTTCCCAGCCCAGGGCTCGAACCCATGTCCCCTGCATTGGCAGGCAGATTCTCAAGCACTGCGCCACCAGGGAAGCCCTCTTCTTTTTTTTAATTCTTTAATTTTATTTATTTGGCTGCGTCAGGTCTTAGCTGCAGCGCATGGGCTCTTTGTTGCAGTGCGCGGGCTTCTCTCTAGCTGCGGCACGCGGGCTCCAGAGCGCGTGGGCTCAGTAGTTGCGGCGCATGGACTTAGCTCTCCCATAGCAGGTGGGATCTTAGTTCCCTGACCAGGGATCGAACCCATGTCCCCTGTACTGGGAGGCGGATTCTTAACCACTGGACCACCAGGGAAGTCCCTGACCTATGATTCTTGCTTGACTCAGAAAGAATGTGCTGGTTTTATTGTTAAAGGACAAAAGGCAAGTTGCAAAACAGTATGTAAAGCATGACCTCACTTCATTAACGATAATATATAGATCTCATATATGCCTAGCAAAACTGAAAGAACTTCTTCCAAACCCTTAACAACACTGACTTCTGAGGCACGGGATCCGTGAGAGCTTTTACTGTCTACTTTCTGCCTATCACCTCCATCAGCTGGGGCCTCTGGTACCAGCTGGAACCCAGCCCTGGTTGCCACCCGTAGTCGGAGTTCGGGGCTGCCCTGGGGGCTCGCGCTCTCCTGGCCTCGGGGCTCCCCCGTGTGCGTGTGCACGCTCCAGGTCATTCCAGACGTGACGCTCAGCGTCTTCCTCCTTTTCCACAAAAACAGAAAGCCCATCCACACAAGACAGCTTCCCTGAAAAACTGGGAATCGCCAGACAGATTCATGCATAACCACATTCCACAGCAGTTTACCTAAAACTTCTCATTAGACCTTCTTCCCAATCCCGATGACCACCCCCAGGGGGGCTTCCTTGCTGGTCTTGACCCCCACCGAGCTCTGCTCCCCCTCTTCCTTCCCTGAGGAGCACCCCCTCCTGTCCCTCCGCTGGCCATGCCAGCTCAGCTCTTAGCTTCTGTTTCCAAATCTGCAGTATAAGCCCATCTCTAGGGTTTACAAATGAAAAACTTCCCATTTAGTCGCATCCACTCTCCTTAGAAGACCATCGTGGCTGTAAATTGCCGGGGAGAGGGGCGGCTCATACATACATTTCTGTAGAATTTAATTTTTCTTAACTACAAGCGGTAGCTTGTACTGCTTTTGTTTTCAGAACAAAACCCAGAAAGATAAACGAACAAATCCTCCCCAAGCCTTGTGTGCTAATCTTCGTGGCTAAACCTCGGTCCCAGCTGGGGTGGAGGGAGCGTAGCCAAGTGGCACAGCCGCCCGCCATACGAGGAGGAGAAATTTGAGCCAACGGTCATGGGCACAGTTTCTGCGCTGATGAAGACCCCATGGGAATTTGGAAATTCGCACTTTGAAGAAAGGTCCTCAGTGGGTTGGATTTGTTCTGAAGCATAAATATCAGGAGGTGTTTCCATCCTGAAAGTGAGAGAAATGGCCCACTGCTGTCGGGAGGCCTTCCTGGTCCACTGAGAACCCTACGCCAGGGAGCGCTGCTGTTGCCACACTTACAGCATCTAAAGAAAGAAATCCTAAAATGCTGCGCGGCCACTAAAAAAGAATGCAGCTGATAATATCAATAACACCAACAGCGGCAACAGCGGACCAGCCCTTCTCGCTTGAGCGCTCGCTGAGAGCCAAGGACTGTGCCAGCCCCCCTGGCGTTTCGTCCTCACAGCAAGCAGATGCGTTTATCATCTCCATCTTACCAGCCAGGACAGTGAGGCTTAGGGGGATGAGGAAGCTTGCTCGGCCACTCAGGGCCGCGGTCTGTACCCCAGCCGGCTGGTCTTAGTGCAAACAAAAGTCAGGACATCGAACACTGGCCATTGCTGAGGGATGGGGAATGATAGAGCACTTTACTTCTATTCTTACATCTCCAGTGTTTGCATTTTTTATAACAAGCACATATTCATCTTTACTGGTTTTATGATGATAAAAGAATAGATCATAGTCATGGTGAAAATTACATTTTTAAAAACTGATGTTATTTGCTTTGTTACTTGCCTTTGCCATTGCTTCACTTCTGTATTATATTTCTTTTTTTTTTTTTTTTGGCCTCACTGTGAAGCATGTGGGATCTTAGTTCCCCGACCAAGGATCAAACCCGCACCCCCTGCATTGGAAGTGCGGAGTCTTAACCGCTGGACCGCCAGGGAAGTCCCTATTTTTCTTCCTTTTATGATTATTATTATTTTTTTTGGCCACACCTCATGGCTTGCGGGATCTCCCCTGACCATGGCAGTGAAAATGCAGAATCCTAGCCACTAGGCCACCGGGGAACTCCCTATTTTTCTTCCTTTTAATCAACTTTATTGAGATATATCACATATCATACAATTCACCTATTTAAAGTGAGTCAATGGCTTTTAGTATGTTCACAGAGTTGTGCAACCATCACCACTATCGAATCCTAGAACATGTTTATCACCCTAAAAAGAAACCCTGTATCCATTAGCCGTCACTTCCCATCCCCCCTCCTCAGCCCCTGGCATCCACTAGTCTACTTCCCATCTCCAGATTTGCCTCTTCTGGACATTTCATATAGATGGAATCATGTGATGTGCGATCGTTTGTGTCTGGCTCCTTTCACTGTTTTCAAGGTGCATCCATGTTGTAGCATAATCAGTACTTCACTCCTTTTTCTAGAGGAGTAAAGAAAAGAGAAGTCACTGCGGTGGTTTCTCTTGTTGCAGAGCACGGGCTCTAGGCGCATGGGCTTCAGTAGTTGTGGCTTGCGGGCTCCAGAGCGCAGGCTCAGTAGTTGTGGCGCACGGGCTTAGCTGTTCCACGGCATGTGGGATCTTCCTGGACCGGGGCTCGAACCCATGTCCCCTGCATTGGCAGGCGGCTTCTTAACCACTGCGCCACCAGGGAAATCTGTCATTCAGATTTTAAAACCTTTAAAAACGTTCACCTGGGATGGGGAAGAATCCCCGGAAGTGCTTGCAGCCTGGGCCCCGTGAGGGGCTGGGCGGAGGTCACCATAAAGGGCGCTGGGAATGGTGGTGTTGTCATCTCTGAGCCTCCCCCCAGCCGGCAGACAGCAGGGAGAGAGCGCTGTGGCCCAGCACCGAGGGCTGGCCTTCTCCTGGGTCGGCGTCCAGTGCGCAGGACCTGACGGGAGGCAGCTGTTGTGCAGATCGTTACTGGAGAGGGGCGCAGCTGTGAGTGACAGAGCGATGCGCCAACAGCAGAGGCATCTCCAGCCCTGGAAGCTGCTGCCCAGCCCCTCCTCCCCTGCCCCAGGTCAGTGCGAAACGCCGCCGCGATGGGCCACACGGAGTGGGTGTGAGGCGAAGAGGACGCTGTGAGGAAAGACTGTCTCCTCATTTGCCAGGGACGGTCTAGAGAGCACTAGGTGTGTGTTAGGAGGAGGGAGAGTCCTTCCAGCCTGCGAGGCTATGAAACTATCACAGAAGAAACCGACCCGCACCAGGAGCCCGTTTATAAAGACGAGGAATGGCCCCAGTTCAAGTGTATCATGTTCCTCTCCGTTTAACAGGGAGGTTATAAAACTTAATTATAAGACACAATTCTAAGGCCATCAGTGGCTTCCTGCGGCTGACAACAGGATCGCAAACCCAAAGGCCTATGGGGAGAATGACAGCGGCAGGAGTAAAGCAGTCCTGGGCCAGGGGACCCCGGCCCTCCAAGGACAGGCCATCCTCACGTCTCGGGGCCTGAGCAGCGGTACCAGCAGAGGCCCAGGGGCCGACTGTGTAAATGTTTAAAAGTTATAAATCAGGAATTCCCTGGTTGGGTCCAGTGGTTAGGACTCTGCGTTTTCACTGCCGAGGGCCCGGGTTCAATCCCTGGTTGGGGACCTGAGATCCTACAAGCTGCATGGCGTGTGGCCAAAAAAAAAAAAGTTATAACTCAAATGACAAGCTGTTGAATAGATACTCGACCTTGACAGTTCTACCTTTTTATAAAATTTTAATTAATTTATTTATTTTTGGCTGCGTTGGGTCTTTGTTGCTGCACGTGGGCTTTCTCTAGTTGCGGCGAGTGGGAGCTACTCTTCGTTGCGGTTCGCGGGCTTCTCGCTGCGGTGGCTTCTCTTGTTGCAGAGCACGGGCTCTAGGCATGTGCAAGCTTCAGTAGTTGTGGCTCGCGAGCTCAGTAGTTGTGGCTTGCAGGCTCAGTAGTTGTGGCTCTCAGGCTCTAGAGCGCAGGCTCAGTAGTTGTGTCGCCCGGGCTTAGTTGCTCCGCAGCATGTGGGATCTTCCTGGACCAGGGCTCGAACCCGTGTCCCCTGCCTTGGCAGGCAGATTCTTAACCACTGCGCCACCAGGGAAGCCCCCCTTTTTTGAGTTTTAAGAGAACTTCTTCCATGGCCTCGTTGTGCCCACGGTGTTTCATTCATTCATTCATTCAGTAAATGTTTCTCTGGGCCCCCACGATGTGCCGGGCTCTGAACAAAGCTGCTGTGGAAATAGAGATGAACGCTACTGCTACAGCTTAATGGAGGAGACAGATGTGGGCCTGAAGAATTAGAATATGCCTCACAGCTGCCACCCACCATTACTCTCTGATGAAAATCACGAGCCGGGTGCTGATTCTTTCTGGCATGAGCATCACCTCCGCTAGCTGCTGTGGGGTAAGAGCTGGTTCTCAAAGCTGTGGCCCCCAGACCAGCAGCACAGGCCTCACCTGGGGATTTGTAAGCAAAGCAGATTCTCGGCCCAGATCCCAGACTCACGGAATCAGAAACTCTGGGGGTGGGACCAGCCATCTGTGTTTTAACGGGCCCTCCTGCTCATGTTGATGCCTGATAAAGTTTGAGATCCCCTGCCTTAAAGCCATACTTCCCAACCTTGGCCACACATTCATATCCCCTGGGGAGCTTTTAAAAACTATGACCGCTCATACTCCACCCCAGAACAATTAAATCAGGATCTCTGGGAATGGGGCCGAGGCCTTAGAATGTTTAAAGCTCCCTGGGTGAATCAAATGAACCACTGCCTTAGTGGATGACAGGCCAGCGTGAGAATGCCAATAAAAGGCCAGGCTGAAGCCAGCCAGAGCGCTCTGGGCGACCGCGGGGCCTCCCACTCCTCCCACCGGGGCCCTGGGAAGGCTCTGGGCATTCCATTTGGGCTCCGAGGTTCCTCTCCCAAGCATGACCCTCGTTTAGACATGTAGCAGCACCTGCCTCTTCAACTAACACAGAGCAGGCTCGGGAAAGAAATGTTGTGATGCTGAAACTGCCAGCTCTCTGCTTGTTGAGCAGTGATTTTTGGTCAGTCATTTGGGGAAAGAGAGTAAGAGGTGAATCACCTACAGAGTGGTTTGTGCCAAGAATGTTCTCTGAGATCTTTGGAATGCTCCGGGTATGAGTAACTCCAGGCACTTTTGGATTCCTTTTTTGTCCTCTTTGGGTTAGCCTCCTATTTCTGAATTGAGTTTGAATCGTATATTGCATTTGTAAAGTACACATATCATTTACATTATAATTTATGTATTTATAAATTATAATTTATGTTCTAATTACATGCATTGTAATTAGCAAGGGCATAGGAAGTATAATAATCACAAGAACAATTACTGCCAGTTGAGTGCTGACTGTGTTAGGCACTATGTCAGCACTTTAGATACATTGTCACGGTAAGCGTCAGATCAGCCCACTGCAAATGGTTTACCATATTACTCCCTTTTTCAAGACAGGAAACTGAGGATAAGGAATGTTAAGTTACTCACCCAAAGTCATATAGAAAATGGAAGAACCAGGTTTTGAACCTAGGTCTGCCATCAAAGATCATAGTGTTAGCCCCAGTCTCCTTTGGCTCATAGTAAGTGGTAGCACATGCATATACTAATAGTATTAAAATCATATAGTAGAATCTGTAAATAATATATGCTACTGGATAGTTTTATTTATACACAAAAATTGTACATAATTTAACATGCAGTTGTACATAATATAAACTCAATAAATGCTGTATATGAAAATGTTACCAATTAGAGCTACTTGCATAGTACCAATTATGGTTCATTTGTATCCATAACCAATGATGTTATATCTAAAGACCATTCCTGGAATGTTGCATTGAGGATATATGACTTCTTTGAAAATATTAGGCGATTACTAAGATACAGTGTAAAAGGGGGAAAAGCAGGATACAAAAGCAGGATACAAATATACACATACCAGTTTTGTAAAAAAAATAGACACATGTATTTTATATGCATGGGAAAAAGTGGAAGGAAGGTACCCCAGATCTTTCACAGAAATGATGGTTGGACTGCAAGAGGTTTGTATTTTCTTCCTGTTACTTGGGGCAAGACCAAGACACTAGGGTGTTCCAGACAGGCTAATATTTGGCGTTGTTTCAAACTGGTGCTCTTTCAATTTTTGCTCTACATTTATTTAGTAGACAGGGAGAAATTGGCTATCTATTGATAAATATTGTGTACAAATACAGATTCTCTTCCTGATTCATTCCTACAGACCAAAAGAGTTCATGTTCTGGGGAAAAAAAATTATTTCCCACTTTTCTGTGGCTCTTATTCTCTCTCTCTCTCTCTTTCTCTCTCTCTCTCTCTCTGTAAAATTCAAAACCCTGCAATTTGGAGGGACACATATTAGTTTCAAATGTAGACACTAAAATAAATTACTCATTTCTAGCCCTTTGTCAGGCACAGTTCAGGTTTCTGAATTTTAGCCGATTGCAGTGTGCGTGGTACAAAACTACTGCACAGAGAAGGCTGATGGGAGTGAGGAGTGGTTTTGTTTGTTTCTGTGTTCTCT
This sequence comes from Balaenoptera ricei, assembly GCF_028023285.1. Classification (NCBI taxonomy): domain Eukaryota; kingdom Metazoa; phylum Chordata; class Mammalia; order Artiodactyla; family Balaenopteridae; genus Balaenoptera; species Balaenoptera ricei. The sequence continues at coordinate 7,945,345 of NC_082652.1, read as the reverse complement.
AGTTCTCTCCTCCTGGCGTTCTGCCAGTTACTCAAGGAGCCCGGCGTGGAGACCTGCATTAACTGGCACCACATTTCCATTTGAATCCACAGACATGTCAGCACTCTGCTCATTCTAGGAAATTTGGAAAATACGCAAAGAATGACTTTCCAAATCAGAAAGCAGCCCTCACAGGATGAGTTGGGAATTGTTCCCTTTTCTTATGTTTTTGGGAGAGTTTGTGGAGGATTGGTATTCTTGAAATATTTGGTAGAATTCACCAATGAAGCCATTTGGTCCTTGGTTTTTCTTTGCTGAAGCTGTAAAGTTACTAATTCAATCTATTTACTTGTTATAGGTCTGTTTAGATTTTCTCTTTCTTCTTGAGTCAGTTTTGGTCATTTGTATCTTTCTAGCAATTTGTCCATTTCACCTAAGTTATCTGATTTGTTGGCATATAATTGCTCATACTCCTTTTAATCTCTGTAAGATTGGTACTGGTATTCCCTCTTTCATTCCTGATTTTAATAATTTGAGTCTTTTCTCTTTTTTTTCTTGGTTAGTCTCGCTTAAGATTTGTCAACTGTGTTGATATTTTCAATGAATGATGGCTTCTTAGGTCTTCATTTTAAAAATTATATCACCTAAGTTGTATGTATGTTACATAGAATCTTTTGAGTATATAAAACATTGCAGGATAAAGATGGAAAAGAAAGAAAGGAAAAAAGAATCATGGTGCAGTTAGTTGTCTTAAGAAACTTACCACAGCCTTAGGTCCTATATTTGAGTTTCACACTGAATTATTTGCTTATTCATCTAGACTAACTTCTAAATTCTTCAGGATTCCATCTTTTAAATGAAACTAATATCTTCTTCACAAAGCAAGGATGTAGTAGATACACTGTGAGATACTTAGGTGAAAAGTGAAGAAATGAAACACTGTTCATGCCAATGCTAATAGTATTGACCAGTTGGACAGTGGATCAAGGCTGCTGTAAAATTTAGTACCACAAAGTGGGTTGCTTCACACAACAGGAATTTATTCTCTCATGGAAGTCTGAAATCAAGGTGTCAGCAGGGTCATGCTCTCTATGAAACATGTAGGGGATAATGTGTCCTCGCCTCTTCTAGCTTCTGCAGTTACCATCAATCCTTGATGTTCCTTGGCTTAAGCTGTATCCCTCCAACCACTGCCTCGGCCATCACATGTCCATCTTGGCCCTGAGTGTCTCTTTCCTCTCTTTATGAGGACACTGGTCATATTGTTTGAAAGGCCCACCCTCCTCCAGTACAACCTCATCTTAACTAATGACATCTGCCATGAGGGACTGAGGGACTGGGGGTTAGGACTTCAACCTATCTTTCTTTGGCGGGGGCGGGGGGGGGGGGGCGTGGATACAGTCAGCTCATAACAGACATGTTCTAAGCTAACGGCTATCAAAGTGTCTTTTCTGCTTACCATGGTCTTTTTTTTTTTTTTTCCTAAACCTCTTCCCTAGATTGAAGATATGTTTAACGAAATCAGATTTAGTGAGTATGTGGACACTGGAAAACTAATTGACAAAATCAACCTACCGGATTTCTTCAGAGTTTACCTTAATCACAGGCCACCCTTCGGTAACACCATGAGTGGCATCCAGCGGAGCTTTGACATTCTTGGTTTTACCAATTCAAAGGGAAAGAAAGCTATTCGAAGAGAGGATTTTCTGAAACTGCTTCAAACCAAAGGTAAATACCTAAATAGGTATATCTCGTAACACCCTTGAGCCATTCCCACTGGAGAGAACTGAGCTGGGAGACAGACCACCCCCCGGCATCTCTGATTTGACTGGACTTCAGCCGCGAGGATGCCGCTTACTGACCCACGTGGCTGGCAAACACGGGGTAAAGGGAAGGATGCCGGGAACCAGAAAGATGCAGTTTATGTTCCAACTTCCTGGAACTGCAAGATTCAGGGCCCTCACTCGTAAAGCAGGAATACAAGTGCCAGCCATCAACCTCACAGAGCTACTACGAGATTGGGTTGCATTTGTGAAATGAAACCACACCAAAGTAAAACTTTTCATTTTTACCTATTCTCTTCCTCATCGTATTTTTTTTTATTATTTATTTATTTATTTATTTATTTATTTATTTATTTATTTATTTTTGGCTGCGTTGGGTCTTTGTTGCTGTGCACGGGCTTTCTCTAGTTGCGGCGAGCGGGGGCTACTCTTCGTTGCGGTGCGCGGGCTTCTCATTGCAGTGGCTTCTCTTGTTGAGGAGCATGGGCTCTAGGCGTGTGGGCTTCTGTAGTTGTGGCACGTGGGCTCAGTAGTTGTGGCTTATGGCCTCTAGAGCGCAGGCTCAGTAGTTGTGGCGCACGGGCTTAGTTGCTCTGCAGCATGTGGGATCTTCCCGGATCAGGGCTCGAACCCGTGTCCCCTGCGTTGGCAGGCGGATTCTTAACCACTGAGCCACCAGGGAAGTCCTTCCTCATTGTTTTATGTGAGGAAGTCAAGTAGCCCTTTTCTCTGGGCGATCATTTCATCTTAGCCAAACTGGTGCTTCTAATGTGAGGGAATTAGAAATGAAGCTAAGCACAGTCTTTGTCAGAATGCTGTCTTCTTTCTCTGCACAAGCCCCAACACAGTCCCCTGGGTTGGAGTCCCATTTGTAGCGCTATATAAGGAAGTCTATGTGACAGTAACATGGGACTCCCTAGATTGTTTTTGTGTCTCAAGAAAACAGTGGAATCATCCTCTTGAAGACCTCAGAATGATGATGCTGAACTCTGACGTGAGGCTTAGTCCCACGAGCTGAACAGCCTGCTTTTCCCTTTGTGACGCCCAGGTGAGCACATGACGGAAGAGGAGATGTCTGACTGCTTCGCTACACTGTTCGGACTGAATCCTGAGGGCTGGAAATCCGAGCCCACAGCCTCTTCTGTCAAAGGTACTACAGTGGGCTCTGTCTGGACATGTAGCTGAGGTGCACTAATTTGTTGGCGACTTAAGTGCCTTTATGTCTTCTAACTGGTGCAAGCCACTCTCCTTCATACCATGCACACAACAAAGCAAGTCTGTTGGGAACCCAACATGAATAAGTTATAAAAAGACCAGGGAGTGGTGGTCATGTCTAAGAGATGAAAGCTTTTGTTCTTGTGCTCCGTCCTTCCTTTGTGTCTCCCAGCCTTGTTTCTTCCCTTTATTCCCCCGATCCAGTCCTCATCTGTCCAGCTTGGGTAGGCGAATCCTGGCCACTAGTAGAGGATACAGTTCGGAAGCTGTTTCAGAAGAGGTATTGTCAGGAGAGTCTTGGATGAGGAGAGGGAAGGGACTCGGCAGGCAGGCACGAGCCCGATTTCAAGCTGCCAGAGCTTGAACATCTTTAAAGATCATCCTAGGACTTCCCTGGCGGTCCAGTGGTTAGGACTCTGCGCTTCCACTGCAGGGGGCGTGGGTTCGATCCCTGGTCGGGGAACTAAGATCCCGCATGCTGTGCAGTGTGGCCAAAAAAAAAAAAAAATCCTCCTCTCCTTTCCTGTCTGAGGATTTCCCACCTCCTTCTTTTAGCTCACTGACCCCCTTGTGCTGGAACGTGTCCGTGGACAACCTCGAGTGAGGCCCTGCTGCCCCCATGGGGTCGGGAGCAAAGACTCCTCACCAGGCTTCCTTCTCCCTCTCCTTCTATTGTCTGTTCCCAATTTCAAATTGAACAGAGTTCCTAACACAGACAGTTCTAGACTCCAGGATCTGATGGGTCATTTCCAACCTGCAAGCTCCTCTACACCATTCCTTGTGTACCTGGGATCTCAGAATGTAACTTTCCCAATTGTTTTATATACACACACATGTATACAGTGTTCCTAAGTGTCTCAAAACAGTAAAATCAATGATGCCTTGTAGCTGAGGCTTTCCAGTGAAGTGTGCAGAGACTTGGGTAACGGTGCTCCAAACCCAAACCACAAAGGAGGGATTTTAACCAGTTTCCACCCAAAGGGTTTTCACGGAATCAGAGCCAAATCCCAGCACAAAGCTCCTCTCACTTTTGTTTAGTATCATTTCCTCATATTTTTGGAAAATGCTTCTGAGTTAGAAACCTAATTGTTATGAAGGCATTTGCTTTCTTTTCTTGTTTGGTTAGGTTCAGAAATTTGCTTTGAAGAAGAACTTCCAGACGAAATCACTGCAGAAATATTCACGACTCAAATTCTTGGCCTAACCATTTCCCAAGATTCTGGACAAGATCCTACGGTCAGTGAAGTTGAAAGGAGTGCCTGAAGCACAAAGGACTTTGTGTGTGTGTGTTTCTTCCAAGAGGCACTGCTTTTCCCGCATTTCCCTACCCCTACTCTAATCTTCAGAACGTTTAGACATTAAAAGCAAATTTCTGTTAAGCAATGGAATTCACAAAGTTGGACATTCCACTGTTTCTGAAATAGAAAAGTGGGTGGAGGCAAGAAAGACACTGGCAGCTGGATGGAAAGGGTGGCTGGAGACCCCGGCCGCCATTCTCATGCCTAATCCACGGCAGTGCTGCCTGGAGGGGGTTTGGACAGGGTGAGAAGGTGGCGTGGTCCCCGGGGGCAGAGGGGGCCTGAGCCAGCAGCAGGCCTTCCTCGTGGCAAGTGTGGCCTTATTTCTATCCCCTCAAGCGGCACCTGGACCCTTAGCCTAATGAGGCCTGATACGGATCGTCCCAGCCTGCTCTTAGGCTGGGGCGGGGGCGTTGGCTGCTCGGGGCTCCCGAGAGCCCTGGCTTGTGGCTTCTTACCAGCAAAACCCCTGAGCAGTTGTGTGCGGCCGTTATGAAGAGCATCACTGGCCATGCTTAACGCCGGTGGCACCTGCCAGAGAGAATGCAGAAGAGCAGCCCCGGAGCCCCGTGTGTACTGCAGCTGGACCAGAACCCGCCGGCCGGCCTCCCCGGGGCAGAGCTCAGCGGACGGGAGCCGCCCCCTCACACGGCGCACGCGCTGCACAGGCCCGTGTGGTTGATCCGCAGCCTTGAACTCCGCTGGGCTGCAGAACGCGTAGCAGGCAGAAGCGGTTCCCCGGCTCGGGATGTGGAGGGAACGTGACTAAGGCTTCAGCAGCATTCTGACCTTGAAGATAGGGCACCCTCGTCATATAAACAGATGGAAGTTATGGTCTGATTTTGAGAGTTTTGTCCTCAGTTATGAGGTCTCGCTCAGGCAAATGGGCCGAAGGTTATTCTCCACACGTGCTTAGTCCGACACACCCGCCCGCCACTACCAGCTCCTTCCCCGGGGAAACCAGCCTTTGAGATGATGTTTCTGACCCCCAGAGCAGGGGTCCGTGTGAGGGAAGCAGAACGGCGGCCGCCGCGCCCTCCTCCAGGCCCGGAGCCCCCTGCGTGGCGGCCGTTTGGAAACCTGGCTCTGTGGGTCCTTGGGACAGCCCGGGGCACGGAACCGAGCCGTATCCCCGACCCAGGCTGTGTCACCGCAGCCTTGGGACAGCCGGCGCCCGCTCGTCACGCTGTATACCTCCAGCGCTTTGCAACCTGGTTTACATTTGGTTCTTTTTGAAAAACACAAAAAGAAAAACAAGCTTTGTGAATCAACTTTGCAGCTGCTAAGGGCTTAGGAGAGACAGACTACCAAGCCAGTTACAAAGTTCCCGGGGACATTTTAGGGAACAGAAAACTCTCAAGTGACTTGTTCTCTTCAAAAAATAACTCAGAATTGGATGCACTCTGGACACCCACCAGGGGCTTCTTTCATCAGGTCCGGCTCCCTCTTTTTGGTTCTTGTTGACGACATATATTGGAGTCATTGTCTGGAGCAGAACCGGCCCATGACCAGTTGGACCCGCGGTGGCGGGGCTGGGGAGCAGGAACCGCCCTCAGGCCCGGGCTGAGCCGCTCCCTCTGCGCTGAGTCGGTCCGGGGAGGGGGAGGGGGAGGGCGGCCGCTCACCGGGAAGGGGGAGGGTCAGGGCGGCCGCTCACCGGGAAGGCCCAAATAGCAGGGGACTGCAGCATCGATGTCAGCGGCGTTCCCACCCTGCTCCCGGCCCAGCCAGGCCACGGGCGCCCCTTCTCTCCCTTTCTGCTGGTGCTTTTCTCGGGGTATCTCTCAGCTTGTCCGACCAGGGTGAAGAGCAGCTTATGTGCACCTTCCAGCCCCGGCGGGGCGTCTTCACCTGCTGGCCACGCAAGCTGTGGAGAGGCCGGGCCCCAGCACCCGGGTCCAGGGGAGGAGGAGGAGGGCTGCCTTCCTGCCAAGAGAGCAGAGAGCTCAGACTCTCCCAGCCATGTGGGTAGCAGAGCAGCGACACCAGAAATGGAGGGAGCAGAGACCGAAGACGGTCTCGCTGGGCTTGTACATCAGACGTAGGGACGAGACGCTGGACACCAAAAAGCACCATGTGATGTTCTTTTGAAAAAACAATACTGTTTCAGATGGGGCCTCTGGCTACCGACCTCTGCATCCTGGCCTGTTGCTTCCAGAGTTCAGGAGCCCGTGGAAAAGCCATGGTCGTCCAGGAACCACCCAAAGCCTCCCCCGCCCTTGACTCTCTCCTCCAGACCCCCAGGCCCCTCCTGGGCAGGACGAGTGTCTTGTTTGCACAGCACCAGCCCACGGGCCGGGCCGGCCTGGGCTTGCGTCCTGCCTCTGCCATTTAGCAGCACCCTGTGTGCCCTTGGGTGTGGCTAATCTCTTAAACCTCAGTTTCCCCGTGGAACAACTCCTGGGGTGGTGGTGAGGATTAAAAGAGATATTGCAAATAAAAGTGTTCCTGGCATAACGTAGTGCTCAAAGTAGGACAGCAGCTATTATCACTGCAGGCAGAAACTGTGCCTGAGACTGGGGAAGACGTTTGATGAGAATTAATCTCTCCCGACTCCAGGGTTTTAGCATCTGTTAACACTTGCTCAAATAGGGGTCTCTGCAAGCTTTGACAAAGGACCCTTGATAAATATTTGTGGAACGACTGAATGAATGAACGTGAAGCTCCAGTGCTCTTTTAATAGCTGACTTAGCTTTTGAATCAAAGTGAATCCGGCCCCCACAGGCCGTCACATCAGGGTCAGCAGACTCTCTGGAAAGGGCCAGAGGGTAAACAGTGGGGATCTGTGGGCCGAGTGGGCTGCTGGACGCCTCACCTCGGCCGCTGGAGCACAAACGCAGCCACACAGACTCTGGTCCAGAAAAGAACGAACGTGGCCCCATTCCAATCAAACTTTACTTGTGGACGCTGAAACTAATTTGGATTTCGTGAGAATTTCCACATACCGTGAAATCTTCTTCTTCTGAGATTTTTTTCAACCACTCAAAAATGTGAAAACCATTCTTAGCTTGCGGACCACACAGACACGGCGGCCCGGATCTGTCCCGCAGGTTGCAGTTTGCTCCACCTCCTAGGCCAGGATGACTCTTTCCAACAGATTTTTACAAATGCGACGAATGTGTAAAACACCTGACTAGTACTCTTCAAAAAAGCCCAGGTCATGACAAACAAGAAAAGACTGAGAAACTGTCCCAGGTCGGAGGAGACTAAGGGGACACGATGACTAAATGTGAAGCAGGATCCTGGGTTTCTGGAACGGAAAAAGGACATTAGGAAGAACCCGGTGAAACCCAGAGGAAGTCTGTGCCAAACTTAATTTCTTAGTTTCGATCAGTGTATCTTGGTTGCCTAAAAGTGAACACGAGGGAAGCTGGGCGAAGGGTCTGTGTTAACTCTCCCTACTACCTTTGCAAATCTAAAATATTTCAAAATCAAAGCTATATTTAAAAATGAGGGAATTCCCTGGCGGTCCAGTGGTTAAGACTCTGTGCTTTCACTGCCGGGGCCCGGATTTGATCCCTGGTCCGGAAACTAGGATCCCGCATGCCTCGCAGAGCGGCCAAAAAAAAAAAAAAAAAAAAAATCCTGTACCACCTTTCTGCCTCAGCGACCCCTGAATTGTTTCCACGAGCTGCCCTGTGCCTCACAGCTCTCAAGCCAATGCTCCTGAAGCCAGTCCGGGCCCCTGCTCCTGGGTTACCTCACGTGCCAACTGTCCTCTGTGAAGCCGATGTGCTTCACGACAGTGCAGACAAAAAGGGGCTTCTTTTTTTTTTTTTTTCCAAAAAGATCTGTGTCCTAAAGCCATGGCTGCCCTAGACCCTGGGGTTTTTGGCCTGACCATGTTCTTGAGAGATCTGGAGGACAGAGGTTCCCCTGCAGGCAGTGGCTCAAAACTGACTGTAATAAATAGACACACGACACTGGGACTCAACAGTAAGTTGCCACCCTATTCATATGTCATATAACATCCTTTGCTAGCTTAGCGTAAAGGAATATCACACACACACACAGAGGCACACAACCTGAGTCGATGCAACATTCTTCCAGGGCAGTGCAATGCTGAGTGTAGGGACCAAGCTCCTGGGACAGTAAACCCGTCGCGGGGTTCTTTACCGTGTTTCCTGAGCTGCTGATGCCTGAGGCAGGCCTCTCGCCCCGCCGATAACCATGGGTATTTATCAGTGCCCAGGCGAGAGGCATCGGGCCCCGAAGATCACTCTCCACTGTTGGCATCCCTGCCTTTTTCTCCATAGTTTGAAATCACCAGCTGTGAGTGGGGAAGTTCAATACCAAGGTCGCCCCCATGGAAGGGAATGAGCCATTGTGTTCGGCCCTGCACCCCCTCTTGTTCCCTCCTTTTTTGTTGATGGGAAGTCAGAAAACACTTCAATGTAAACATGGTATTTATTTTTTTAGATCTTAGTCTTTAAAGCAAGTGGGTTTTTTCCTTTGGGCGGGGGCGAGTTTAGTTCCAACCACCACTACAAGCTCTGCCAGCACTTCAGACAACACAGAAGCGTGTGCTGTGAAGGACAGTCCCCACAGCGTGTCTGTCCTGGCGGAGGGAGCCGTGGGCGGTATTGTGACCCTGGGTCTGATGCAGAGAGAGCGCATCAGGTGTAGGCGCTGTCTAAAGTGCTGGCCGCTACCCAGCTTCTCCTCCGTGTGCATCTGATTGCTTCGGAGATGGACTTCATCCATCCATTCATTCACGAATTCAGCAAAGAGTGAGTGTGCGCCAGCACTGTGGTAGGGATGGGGGTACAGTGGTGGACAAGACGGGCATGGCCTTTGTCTTCGGGGATCTCTCGTTAAACAAACACATAACTATGTCGTTGCAAACTGCGGTCATAGAGGAAGAGCCAGGGGCCTATGAGATAGAATATCATGAGGGAACTGTGCTTTAGTTAAGTGATCAGGGCCGGTCTCTCCAAAGATGAGGCTTGTAAGTTAAGAGACAGTCATGGAAAGAGTGGGGAGAACCTTCCAGACTGAGGGGACAGTGCCACCAAGGCCAGAAGCATTCAGTGAACCAGAGGTTTGTGTGGTCAGACCCTAGAGAGGGATGTAGGCTCAAGGTGAGGTCCTCAGGAGTCTAGAACGATCTCTGGCATTTCTTCAGCACTGCCGTTGCATGATGCTTCCTCATGAGTCCGAACAGGAATGTTTTCATGTGGGCAATGGGCAGGAGGAATGGAGGGAGGCCAAGTCTTCAAGAAGATGATCTGGCCTTTCTCATTCCTTCACTTTCAAAGAGTCTTGATATGGGACTTCCCTGGTGGCGCAGTGGTTAAGAATCCACCTGCCAATGCAGGGGACACGGGTTCGAGCCCTGGTCTGGGAAGATCCCACATGCCGCAGAGCAACTAAGCCCGTGCACCACAACTACTGAAGCCCGCATGCCTAGAGCCCGTGCTCCGCAACAAGAGAAGCCACCGCAATGAGAAGTCCACGCAGCACAACAAAGAGTAGCCCCTGCTCTCCACAACTAGAAGGCAGCAACAAAGACCCAATGCAGCCAAAAATAAATACATAAATAAAATTTTAAAAAATTTAATTACAAAACCTTGGAGAAGCTTTTAAAAACAAAACAAAACAAAGAGTCTTGATATGGGGTATGCTGCCGCTCAGAGGAGCCCAGGAAAGACCATAGATAAGTCTTGTGAGGAGCCAGCCCTGAAGCTGGTGTGTTCTCTCACGTGACGCTGGACAAACGTGGGGAAGCTCACCGTGGGTTTCAGCCCCGTAAACCTTAAACCCTGAGTCGGCATCAATACATCCTTCTTAGTTTTCCAGGGATTTCAACATTTTAAAAAGATGTAACCACAGTTTTCCCCGTGATCTTGTTGTCCCTTTGTGCACAACCATGTTTAACTACACAGTCCCCTGAGTCGCTGGCGGTATCCCAAAGGCAGCCAGGTGTACAGCGAAGCTGCAGCAGAGCTCGCCACTTACCCTTTCCTCAGTGTGCTGTCAGTCACCTGTGCCTTTCACTAGGATAGAGGAGAGAATAGCAGTAACTTGTGCCAGATCCTCTAATAGTGACCTCAGTTGAACTGTGTGTGCCCTGGTGCTAAGGCCTAAGATAAAATGTGGCGGGAAGCATGTTTCTTTCCCTTTAGAAGGTTATATTGTAGCGAGGGAAACAGACATGTCAATACAGTATTTTGTGATGTGACATAGGGGCGTCCAGAGCAGGTGGGTGGGAAGGAGGAGGTGATCAGGGCAGGTGGAGGAGAAATTACATAAATGAGGCACTCTAAGCCCATCTGAGCAGTGCCTGGGGGCAGTGGCAGGAGAGCAACCCAGAGAAGATAGTGATCACATTATGAATGGCCTTGTGTGCTGAATCAAGGAGGTTAGACTTGATATTAAAGGGAAGGGGGAGAAGTGGATCAAACTTGGATCTCAGAGGCGTAGGGCTGGGTGATGGGCAAGAGGGGTTGGCTGGGGAAAGGGCCCACAGCGAGGAGATTATTATAGTAGTTTGGGGAGAAGTGAAAGTTTGCAACAAGAGAAAAGGCATTCAGGAAGGATAAATAAGTATACAGACTAAGAGGCAGCTTAAATAGGGTATCAGCCATGATCTTTGGTTTGGAGTAATAGAAATTGGCTCTGGTTAGCTTCAGTGGAAAGGGACTTTATGTGAAGGCTATCAGGTAACTCATAGGCTCAATGGAGCGACTGAATAAGCAAGCTCTGAAAATGACCAGGAACCAATGGCAGCCAGGATGCCAGTGGCGCTGCCACCACTGGGAGCTCAGTGCGTCCAATACTTAGGCTCTCCAATGGCCACTTCTGCTGGAAGTCATTTCTCCGCTGCCCCTACACACCCTCGAACATCAAAGTCAAAATCAAAACCACAATGAGATACGCCTTCACCGCCACAAGACTAATATGAAAAAGACAGACAATAACAAGTGTGGGTGAGGATGTGGAGAAATTGGAACCCTCATACGTTGCTGATGGGAATGTAAAACGGCACAGCTGCTTTGGAAAACAGTCTGGCAGTTTTTCAACATGTTAAATACAGAGTCACCATATGACCCAGCAATTCCCCTGCTGGGTATGTAGCCAAGAGAAATGAAAATATACATCTGCACAAAAACCTGTATACTTATCTTCATAGCAACATTATTCATAATAGCCAAAAAGTGGAAACAACCCAATGTCCATCAATGAATGAATGGACGAACAAAATGTGGTAAATCCATGTAATGGAATATCATTCAGCCATAAAAAGAATGAAGTATTAATACATGGGATGAACCTTGAAAATATGCTAAATAAAAGAAGCTAGGCACAAAAGGACACATATTGTATGATTCCATTTATGTGAAATGTCCAGAACAGGCAAATCCGTCGAAACAGGAAATAGACTCTTGGTTGCCTAAGGCTGGGGGGAGAAAGAATGACAGCAAATGGGTAGAGGGTTTCTTTTTCGGATGACAAGAATGTTCTAAAATTGATTGTGGTGATGGTTTCACAACTCTGTGACTATACTAAAAAACACCTTAAAAGGGTGAATTTGGGGACTTACCTGGCAGTCCAGTGGTTGGGACTTCGCCTTCCAGTGCAGGAGGTGCGGGTTCAGTCCCTGGTTGGGGAGCTGGGATCCCACATACCTTGGGGCCAAAAAAAAAAGGCCAAGACATAAAACAGAAGCAATATTGTGGCGGGTTCAGTGGAGACGTTAGAAATGGTCCACATCAAAAAAAAAAAAAAAAAAAAGAACAACCAAAAAAGGGTGAATTTTATGGTATGTTAATTATATCTCAATAAAGCTATTATTTAAAAATAATCAACTGGCAACCCAATTTAAAAAATGGGCAGAAGACCTGAATAGACATTTTTCTAAAGAAGACGTACAGGTGGCCAACAGGCACATGAAAAGATGCTCAACATCGCTAATCATCAGGGAAATGCAAATCAAAACCACAAAGAGATATCACCTCACATCTGTCAGAATGGCTATCATCAAAAAGACCACAAATAACAAATGTTGGCGAGGATGTGGAGAAAAAGGAACCAGTCACTATGTTATATTCCTCAAACATATTATATTGTAAATCAACTATACCTCAATAAAAAAGAAAATCAACCTACTAGACCATCCACCTGGGTAAGGTTGGCACCCATGCCCAGGACCTAACCCCCTGGGAAAAAGAGGGACAAGCCCCCTCTAGCTTCTGTAGTGGGGGGCAGCCTCCACCCACAAAGGCTCACCCAGAACTAGGAAGGGTATTCAGATGCTGGGCGGCCAAAATGACTGCACACGTGGGAGCGAGAGAAGACATTCGGGCAGCCTTCTGGATTCCTGACCTAAGAGCTCACCAAGCACGTTGGTAGATGCATTCCAACTCTGCTCCAGGTCACTGGGTCATGACCGGACTTCTGTGTTTAATCATTCATTGTTGGAAGAGCCAGCGTTACAGCGTCTCACCTCTGAACACATCTGTCTCTTGAAGCACTTTATATCTACTATCTCTTTGTTTCTATATGGCCTCAAGTGGCCCAACTTTTAGGCAAGCCAGTGGCTGCACGGATGGATATACAACTTGCCAGTCTATTAGTATTTGAGCTGGTGACCATTTTTAGAGCTGTAATTATAGGCAAGAAAAAGTAGGCAGAGAAGCAAATTGGAGTATTTGATTTATCAAAGAAAATGTTTTTAATGGCTCCCCAGTCTATCTGAAATTCATCATCAGGCCCACATTATGGGGGAGACCTTCCCTACGATAATTTGGGACCCTGTTGGGCTCCACCAGTGGCGTGCTGGTAAATATTTACTTGTCCTCTCTGGGTGGGGGAGGGACAGGAGGGTCCCGAGAGCACTCCCACAGGGCTGATTTGCAACTGTCCACATCCTGATGACTGTGGAGTGGGGAGCACCAGTCCAGAGACACAGGAGAACAGGGCTCTGGCCAGAACTCTGCTAACTGGCTGTGTGACCGGACGGTAGCGTCCCTTTTAAAAAAAAATATTTTATTTATTTATTTAGGCTGCACTGGGTCTTAGTTGCAGCACGTGGTATCTTTGTTGCGGCATGCGGCATCTTTGCTGCGGCATGCGGACTTCTTAGTTGTGGCATGCATGCAGGATCTAGTTCCCTGAACAGGGATCGAACCCGGGCCCCCTGCACTGGGGGCGCAGAGTCTTACCCACTGGACCACCAGGGAAGTCCCAGTAGCATCCTCTTCTGTGAAAGGAGGGAGGCTTCAGCCTCCCCAGCTCATCCTTTCTGTTCCTGTCTCCGAGGAAGGGACTGTATTTCATTCTGTGGTTGGAGTGTTCCCTTCATAGTTTTCCCTCTTGGCTGGGCCTTGCTAACGACCTGCTCCCCAAACACCAAAGCACCTCTGTTTATGAAAACAGCGCTCGGTTGCAAGTTGCTAGGCGAGGACCAAGGTGCCCAGAAGCGCCAGGGCTGGGCCTGCATTTTCCTCACAATCACCCATCTCCATCTCTGTTCCAGAGTTATTCTTCCCCTCCCCACACCTCCCACCCCATGGTGAATGAGCCTTCATCCCCGGAGGAGGAGGAGTGACGTTAAGGGTTGAATTTACCAGCCTAGGGAGAGTAGTTTGACTTCAAACCCCAGTGTGGGGCATACTGATGCAAAGATCATCCAGGTCTGTTATTTAACAAATGCTTTCTGGTATCTAGCACTTACTGTGTGCCAAGCGCTGTTCTAAATTCTTGACAAATACTGTTTTGTTTTTTGTTATTGTTGTTGTTTTTAATTGAAGTATAGTTGATTGACAATGTTGCATTAGTTTCAGGTGTACAGCAAAGTGATTCAGTTATACATATATATGTATTCTTTTTCAGATTCTTTTCCCTTATAGGTTATTACAAAATATTGAGTATAGCTCCCTGTGCTATACAGTAGGTACTTGTTGGTTATCTATTTTATATATAGTAGTGTGTATATGTTAATCCCAAACTCCTAATTTATCCCTCCCCCCACTTTCCCTGACAAATACTGCTTTTAATTCACATAACTCTGTGAGGCAGGTCTTATTTTCATCCCCATTTTACAGATGAGGCACAGTTAGGTCAAGACACAAGCCATAACTAAGTAACTCACCTCTGGAACCCCACGATCACTCTTTTAACGTGTCTAAGATAATCACAAACATTCAGAGAGAGCTTGACTTCCAGTCTCTGGTAACTAGTTATACAGACTAACGCTCAAGCTGAAAGCAACTAAAAATGCTAGAACATATGCTAGAAAACATATTTTAAAAAATCCTAAAAGCCACCACATGCTGACAAGATTGTAAGGAATAGGCGAAACTGAAGGAAAAAGAGAACCCTGAAAGCTAATCCAGCAAGGAAGCCACTTGAACCCTGTAGATATTTGGCAAGTCTGGCATATTTGAACTTCAGCGTGAATGGTTTTTTTGAGGCAAGAGGTCGGAAATCAAAGTCCAGGGTCCACACTGGGTGGGAGATGAGACCTTGCCCAGTGGTGTGCTGGTAAATGCTTATCACCAGCTCTTGGTGGGGTTGGGAAAGGGTCCTGATGTATTATCGCATTGACCAATTTCCATAGTGTAAATGCTCCGCCATGGCTGATTTAGAACTATTGATAGGAGGTCACTGAACAGAGTTGGGAAGCGCAGGCTTGCCAGTCAGCTGCAGCACATCACTGACCCCACCCTGGGGACAGTAAGCAAATCAGTCTCACTCACTTAGGCAACCTATATTGGCATCACCTGGGGGTCCAGGGACCCACGAGCCCCGAACTTGGATGTTAGTCATTCTGCACTCGCAGTGCCCTCAGGAGTCTGGCAGAGCAAACGTAAAGCAACTCGAGAGGAAGGTAACTCCATTCTAGGCCTCAAATCATCCCTATAAATAAATTTTAAAATACAATGTCCAGCAAGGTCAAGGAGAACCGGACAGATCACAAAGAAATAGGACACCATGAGTAAGAACCAGCAGAAACAGACTCTCAGATACTTCAAATATCAGAATGATCAGACATAGACTATAAAACAAGTGTGCTTTGTTGAAAGAAAGAAGTGTAAAAATATCCGCAGGGGACAGGAAACTATAAAAAGTGCCACACTAGATTTATAAAGAACATTTGTAGAGAGCTTTATAGTTTAATCAGAGATCAAAAACACAAACACCTTCAGGGGCCACGTGGTAACACAAATGAGTACAGTGACTGAGTGACACGTTGGTGACCTAGTGAGCTTTATCTGAGGGGCACAGGGCTCCTCAGCTCCAGCTGATTGTTGCCATGTGGCACTTGGGGCCCAGTTTGCAGGTCTTCTGCTATCTCTAGAGAAGCTGGATATTTGGATTTCTTTTTATTGTGGCAAAATACACATAATGTAAAATTGACCACTGTAACAATTTTAAAGGGTACAATTCAGCAACAGAAAGCACATTCACAATGTTGTGCAACCATCACCACTACCTACTTTCAGAACTTTTTTATCACCCCAAAAGGAAAACCTGTACCCATCTGAAGTCACTCCCCATTCCCCCCCTCCCTGCAGTCACTCCGGTTTCTGTCTCTAGGGATTTGCCTAGTCTAGATAACTCATATAAGTGGAATCATACAATATGTGTCCTTTTGTGACTGGCTTCTTTTACTTAGGATGTTTTCAAAGTTCATCCATGCTGTGGCATGTATCAGTACTTTATTCCTTTTTAATGGCTGAATAATATTCCATTGTATAGATATGCCCATTTGTCCATTCATCATTCAATACTTGGATTTTTAAATGTATCTTCCCATTTTTAATTCAAATATATGCTTTAAAAAGTTCTGTGTAACCTTAAGCATGTATCTGCTGGCCAGGTAAGTCAGAGGGCCAATGGTATGAGACCGCTGTTTTATGACCCACTGTTACATGTTTTCCCATATAATCCTCACATCAGGAACTTGGGGTTTGGGATGGTAAAAGGACATGCATAGGAAAAGGCCTGCAGTGCAGCTTCTACTCCGTATCGCCAGAAGCTTTTCTCCCCCAAACCAAAACCTCAGGAGAAAGGGCTTGGTTTTAGAATGAGCGGAAGACAAACATCTAGCTTATGGCTGTGTCCTTGAACTTCCCTGGGACTCAGTTTCCCTCCATGTAAAATGACTGATGTTGGGTTAGTTGATCTCCAAGGCACTGGGCTTGCTAACGGGGTCACTCTTTTTCCCCAGCATCCACCTGGGCACGAATTGGCTCTGGTCAATATAGTTTAGCTGCAGCTGAACACAAGGTTGAGGCCCCTGGCTTATCCTGGTAATTGTAGATTCGTGCGGAGTTGTCCTAAGGCACCGCGGTGAAGAAACCAGCCCGGAAGTTCTCCTTGTCGCTGGCCAGTCCATTTTACCTGCCAGGGTCATTTGTGAGGTGGCAGCACCTGGGCTGAGCCTGGGACTTACATCAGGAGTGGCTTAAACTCAACTCGTGGTTCTCGAACAGAAACCCCAGCGTGGGCCCCCTCACCTTATTTATGGCGAGGGCAACTTATCACTAGGAGGAAAGGTCTAAGAGCCCCTGTTGAAATGCTGATAAATAATCATCGAGCTTTTCCTGCGTCGAAAGCTGTTTCATAAGCAAGGTCGAATGTCTCTAGTGGTCACCCCAGGCACCTTTCCTCCCACCCTCGTTTTCCAGAGGGACGAAGGATAAGGAAGCGACGTCCTAGCTCGCGTATTTAAACCGGGCAGAGGGTCAGCACAGGTCCGCGTTTCTCAACACTTTCCAAGAGCACCTCGCGTCCCGAATCGGCGCCTTCAACTCGGAGAAGTCGGGAGCCCCACAGGAAACTTCCATTACTGCAGACGCTGCCACACACCCCGGGCAGCGGATGGGCTGCCGCGCTGGCTCCCCAGGAATGCGCTCCCTCCACGGCCGGCCGCCCCGCCGGCCCGCCCTCTCCCGGGGACCCCCCGGCACCTGCGGCCTCCGAGTAAGTGTCCGCGCGCACGTCCCCCGGCCCGCCTCCCCTCCGCGTGCCCGGAGCCGGGGGTCGCCGGGTGCCCCTCGCCGCCTCCCCGGGGAGCGGGGGGTCGCGGGCGCCTCCCCCGGGTGGACGGAGTGGCTCGCGGCGCTGCCCCGCGGCGGCAGCGGCGTCCGGAGGCCGCACTACCGGCGGCCGCGGCGGCGCTGCTCCCCCTGCTCGGTGCAGCTGCCGCCCGGCGCTTGCGCACTGGGCCCTGGGCGCGCGGCGGCACTAGGCTTTGTGTGTGTGTGTGTGTGTATGTGTGCGAGTGTGTGTGTGTCTGTGTGTGTGTGTGTGTGTGTGTCTGTGTGTGAGTGAGCGGGCGGGCGGGCGCGAGTGTGGCCGCCGCGGAGCGCGAGCAGGACCCGGCGGGCGCGCTCCCCCAGCCTCTCTCTCCCCGCCAGAACCATGTCGGGCAGGTCGGTTCGAGCCGAGACCAGGAGCCGGGCCAAAGATGATATCAAGAGGGTCATGGCGGCTATCGAGAAAGTGCGCAAATGGTAAGCGGAGGCGCCGGCTTGTTCTCTCGTTCGTTTGCAGGCTCGCGCCGCGGCCGCCCCGAACCCCGAGACCAGATACAAAAAGCCGGCGGGGCGCAGCGCCCCGGGCCGCCTGCGGGCCCGGGAGTTGGAGAGGGCGGGCGGCGCGCGAGCCGGGTCACCTGCGCGCGGCGGGGGCCGCGGCCGCTGCCCAGGTGCGCTCGCGCCTGTCGCCCACCTGGCGCGGCGGCGGCAGCCTGGAGGCGACGGGCGCCCCGGGCCGGGCGGTGGAGCGGCGGGCAGTCCCCGGCGCGGCGCTCGGCTCCCGGGAGGGGGGCTCGGGGCCGGCCCCAGAAGCCATTTCGTTTGTGCAAGTCACATGAAAGCGGCTTCCCGCGCGCCGGGGCCGCGATGCCGGCGGCAGAGGGGAGAGCGCGAGCTCCATTGTGCAGGCACCGAGCGGGCCGCAGCCGCCGTCTCTGTCTCCTACCCGCGCGCCCCGGGCGGCGCAGCGCCGGCCCCCGCGCCCTTGCCCGCGCCGGGCCTCCCTCCCTCCCTCCCTCCCCGGCCGGCTGGCTGGCTCGCTCGCTCGCTCCCCGCCTCCCAGGCCCGGCGCCCTCGAGTCTGCGGAGTTTGCAGAGCGCGAGCCTTTTAAATTTAGCGCTTTGGGCTGCCTGGAGCGAGGGCTCTTGGCGAGAAAGAAAGATGGGGACGAGCGCGAGGAGGAAACGCCGGCGGCGGCCGCGGGGCCCGGGGCTCCGGGCGCCCCCCTCCCGCCCCGCTGTGCCCAGACCCGGGCGCGGGGGTCCGGGCGAGCGAATGTTGGGGGCCAGACCCCGGTCCTGGGCCGCGTCTGCCTGTCCGAACCCGGCAGCTCGCGTTTGTTTTGCGGAGAGAGCCGTTGTTTTTGTTCTCTGCGCGGGGGGCGAGGGGGACTCGGTGTCGGCTGTGCCGTTTCTCCAGCTCACGTTAGATTCCGTCCGGCGTGGCCTGGTTGTAATTAATACGACTGAACGTTTCCCCGGCCTCGTCCGGGTCTGTCTCGGAATCGGCCCGAGGGCCAGGCCCGAGGCGCGAGCCGATCGCCAGGTTGGGGCGGACTTGTTGAAAACTCCCAGCTCCCGGATTTCAACTTTATTATTTTTTTTCCCACGGCCTCAGCAGGGTCAGGGAGGGAGAGGAGCCGCAGCGCCGTTCGAGTGTCAGCGCCCGCAGCCTCGTCCTGACTCTTTATTTAAAGCCTGCAAACCCCGCAGGCCCCGTGGCGGGCTCTGTTTATGTTTAGGGGTGTCACTCCTTGAGTAACGCCGCGCCTCGGTCCCTCAAAACCACTGGGGGCGAGCCTCCAGCCCAGCCGTGTCACAAGTTAGCTGTCCTTTCTGAGTCAAACCCAACAAAAAAGGCAAGAGGAAAATCAATAAAGTCCACGTGCTCCTGGGCCTCCTATGGAAAGGGCTGTCTGCAGATGGCCGGATGCCCGGCCGAGGGCTGGGTTTGGCTCTAGTGGGACAAAGAATTTTCAGAACCGTGAGAAGGGAAGGCCTTCCAAAGTTGAGATCCAAGTCTTCCCTGCCGTGGGAGCTCCCCTGGTGCGCAGGGCGCCCAGTGCCCGGACTGGAGCCATTTAAAAATGGCAGAAACAGCTGCAGGCCAAAATGCACACCGGAAAACAAGCCCACCACCCCCTCTCCTACGGGATTCCCAGAGGGAAGGCTGGAGTCGTCCCCTGCCTGAACGCCTGTGCAAAGAAAGAGCTGTTGTCTGGGCCTGAGTCCCTTCTGTCACCAGCCTGGAGGTGAGAAAGGGGTGGGGGCCAGCTGCCTTTCCGTGCTGCGGGAGGCTTGGCGGGGCCTTGCGCTCCAGGTTCCAGCCTGGCGGAGGCTCCTGCACCCTGACAGCTGCTCTGCTGGGAGGGCAGATGGAGCTGTGTGGGGTTTTCCACCCTGCCGGCCCCAGAGCAGCCGGCCTGGTGGCCCTCAGTGCTGCTCGGCACACTGCCGGCCAGGCCTGTGTTTGGGGGACGAGAGGAGAACGTGTCTCCCTCCCTTTTTTGTGTCTTGGGAAACTACGGGTCAAGTCCTCTAAAGACCTCAGGCTTTGGGATCTCATGGCTGGGCTTCCAGTGTGACCTTGGGCAAACCGCATAACTTCTCTAACCACGGCAAGAGGCTTCTGTGCTACCGTCTCCCCTTCTGGAATAACATCATGTCTCGAAAAGCACTTATCCTGCACACAGGAGCAGTCATTAAATGCGGTCCTCACTGTGAGGTAGAAACTTGCATTTTGCTGATTTTTTTTTTCTTTCTTTCTTTTTCTTTTTCTCCTGCCCATTCTAAGTAAAAAAAGACTTCGCCTTGTTTCCTGGGTTTCCCCAGCCCTGAGAAGCCAAATCTCACCCTCGCTGTGCCTTCAGAATGCGTCTTCCAGTCAGCCCTTGTGGTTTGGGGTTGTTTATTAACTGTGTGGCCACCAACCGTGCATTTCACCACTAGCTGGGACACTGGGTTGCCAGATTTAGCAAGTAAAATTATGGGACACCCAGTTAAATTTGAATTTCAGATAAACAAAGAAATAATATTTTTAAATACTTCTTTTTTTCTTTTTTAGTCTGAGTATGTCCCATGCACTAATTGAGACATACTTACACTAAAAAAATTATTCGTCATTTATCTGAAATTCCAATTGAACTCTGCATCCTGTTTTGTTTGGTTTGGTTTTTTTAAATCCAGAATGGAGGTGCCTGGCATACCACTTAGCCTGTAAGCCTAGGGTGGTATTTCTTCTCAGTCCCAGGGACCCCTAAAAATTCCCCCTTCTGCCAGCCCTACCCTTCCCCTGCCCTGGAAAAAGCCAGCAGCCAGCCGTGGCCACCCTGTCGGTAGCTGCCGGCCGTTTCTCCTCCCCTTTCTGTGGCCCAGCAAGGCAGGTCGGTGGAGTGAGAGGCAGCCAGAACACGAAGAAAGAACAAAATGGTGGGCTCCTTTTGGGGAAGCTGGGGCAGGGTTAGGAGGCCCGGTGTGGGCAGAGAAAAGCAGGGCAGGGGGAGTCCCTGGCAGGGAGGCAAAGGCTTGAGCCTCAAAGTAGGCTTAGGCCTGGGACCCCTGGATCCGTGGTCTGAAGGGTCCCTCGATGGCTTGTGAAGACAGAGAGAGGCCTGTTCCCCGAGACTTCCCACCCATCTCTGGGGGCGGGGGGAGGTTTGACTGTGCCTAGACCCTCACCTTGGTACTTCCAGGGGCACCCTTCTACCAGGCACAGGGCAGGTCAAGCGGGCCTGGGCCTAGTTAGGATGAGGCCAGCCGTAGTCAGGCCTCCTACGGCATCAAGGACTAGCCCTGGGAAGCGGATCGGAAGTGAGGGGTTCGGAGCCCCCCTTGAGGGAATCAGGTCACCCTGGCTGGCTAGCCCTTCCTTGGACCTGACCTTGGGGGGACACTAGAAATTGCCCTCGGCCTAGAGAATCTGGGGAGAAGGGTGCTCATGGTTTACACAGGAGCCTGTGCTGGGGAGGAGCATCTGGGGCTCTGTTCCTACAGCTGGAACCTCATTTGCTCCTTTTGTCCAGGAGCCCGAGCCTGGTGGGGAAGAGAGAGGCACTTAAGCCTGGCTGGTTACCAGGGGCCAGCGAGGCAGGAGGGCTCAGGCCGTGCCAGGGCAGCTTCGTGGCAAGGTTGGGCTGCGGCCTGGTGGTTGTGGTGAATCCGAGCCCAGTGCCTACAGGTGGTGAGACTTGGGGGATCCGAGGGAGCCACAGGGCCCCATCTGGAGAGAGTCAGTGCTCCTCGGGGCATGTGGGCCCCTCGTGGCCAGAACGTGTTTTTCAGAGTGGCCAGGAATCTGGATTTTAATGTGGGGTCTGACTTCTTTTTTTTTTAAGTCTGGCAATTGATTCAAATTTTTAGAAGTACCATGCAGGCCAGGCAAAACACGCCTGTTGGCCACTTGTTTGCCACTGCAGATGTAATTAAGTACAGGTTAATACCTTCCTTTGGGGTTGGGGGGCTGTGTGTTCTAGGGTGATGGGTTTGGAGGTGGTGTTGGGAACTCTCAGCTGCTCTCTGGAGTACCTGTGCCATTTCCCGAGGCGCTGCTGGGCCGCTGGCTTGGTGACACACCCGGCGCTCCCTGGTCGTGTGTCCGAAGTACCGGCTACTCACTCAGTGACTCGCCCCTGAGCTCTGGGGCCTGTGTCTCCCTGGGTGGCTGCTGGCCGGACACCAGGCTGAGGTCGGGTTCTCAAGGCTCTTCCCTCTGTCCCATGGCCCCTCAACGCCCACACCTAGAAATGCAACTGGAGAACGGTTTCTGATCCCTGGGGTGAGTTGGGAACTCGGGCCAAGGGAGGCACCAGAACCTAGCTGTGTTCAGCTCAGAACCTGCAGGGCCTGTAACCTCTCTGGGAAGCAACTGCCACTTGACGCATTCATCTTGGCTCAGGTGTGGCCTGCGAAGCCCAGATCTGGCACACTTTCTGCCCTGAGAGGTGTCCCGTGTACTGCAAGTCAATTACTATTTTTTTTTTTTAAACACAATCAAGCCTTGGATTTGCTGACCTAGTGGGGCCCGGGCCAAGGAAGCCAGTTGAGGGGCTTGTGAGTAGTGAGTGCCTTTGGCCATTTGCGTGGGATTTGGGCGATTTGTGCTTCTTTGTCCAGCTTCTGCCTCCGATGTGCTCTGTGGAGTCATTTCTTAGTTTTTCACGGGAGACAGAAGAGCAGGGGTCAGAGCCCGTGTCCAGTCCTGGTTCTGCCATTGAGGAGCTGTGTGACCGTGAGCGACCGGTATAACTTCTCTGGGCCTCCCATTTCCCCATCTATAAAGTGGGGTGACAGTAGTCTCCCTCTCATAGGCCTGCTGGCAATTGTCGGGAGAGAGAGCATGTAAGTAAAGTGCTCGGCACGGAAGCCCTCAGCGCACAATGGCCATTGTGATTGTTACTTTGTCACCAAGGTTGTTTCTTGGAATGTCTCTGTCCCTTCCAGGCACCTGCTGATTATTCAGCATGGAGGTGGGGAAAGACTGGGGTTGTGGATCGTCCATCCTGCCTCTGAGAGGCTGGGGACAGGTGGTGGTGACTTAGGTGCCTGACTTTATTTAATTCTCTCAGGGCTAAACGGGGCAGGGATGGGGCAGGGGAGGCTGCTCCAAAAAGCAGTGTGGTCTGGAGGTTGGAACACTGGCTCTGGGGAGAATGACTCCACCTCCCCCTGCCTCAGTTTCTTTATCTGTCAAGCAGGAAAAGTGACAGTTACTGCCACAAGAGGTTATGGGAAGATAAGAGTGTGTACAGTGCTTAGAACACAGAAGGCACTAGAAATGGTCATAGTAGAATAAGGAAAAGCCAGGCCCTAGCTTCGGACTTTGGGACCCGAGCAGGCACAGTCTGGGGAGTGGAAGTGTCCGTGATTTGGGTCAGCTGGTTTTGAGTGTGCTTGGGCACCCGGAACCCCCGGTGGTGAAGGGGTGCCAGGTGGCGGTAACGTGTCCCACCAGCTTGGGAGGGCTACTTGCCCATGGAGGAGAGGACCCAAGGCCAAGGTCTTGGTGGGGAGGCTGGACGAGGCGCCCACAGCCGCACGTAATTCTCAGCTCTGGTGGACCCCGCGTCGCTAACATTGCTGAGGACTCCCAGCTGCTATGCCACCTGCAGCAGGTGTACGTCTGGCTGTCCCGTCAAATCGTGGACTCCAGAGCCCAGCTCCCTGGTTGAAACCCCAGCTTTCCTTCTGGGGGGGCTCTCCCTTAGCCGTGGTGTCCTCAGGCACGTGGCCTCTGGCTGTCACTCTTAGTGTTAGGGGCAGGAGGTGACAGGACCTGACTCGTAGGCTGCCAGAGGTCGAGGACCGAAGTTGGGAGGCTGTGGTGATATAGCTAGAGAAGGACGATGCTCGAAGCAGAGAGGTAGGGGGAGAGAGTGGTAATTACCATCATTATTACCCTTAGTGGAAAGCAGTCACCCCCTTTCCTTCTTGTGGCTTGTGATCTGCTTCTCACCATCAACCTGCCTTTGGCCGCTGCGGGGCCCTGGGCACTGTGCCCCAGGAGTTTAGGATGCGGCTGGGGGTGGATCGGGGGCAGCTGTGCAGACGTTAGGAGCTGAGACCCTGGAACTGAAGCCTGTCTCCGAACCGAGGCATAGGGTCTCGGGGCAGGCAACCTCCCGGCCGTGGCTGCCCGCAGACAGGGCTGTGCTTCCCTGTCGCAGCCCCTCGGTTTCAGCATCTGGGGACTGCCCTTGGGGCCGAGGCCACTGGGCATCCAGGATCCCCCCTGCTCTCCATTCCCCGGGGCTGATCTAACTGGCGTTTGCCCGGAAGAGCCTGGGGTGGTTACTCATGCTGTCGGCTCCTGCTTCCCTTCCCACGACCTCGGAGGCATTGACAGGGGGCAGGGTGAGCCCCTGGGTTCCCTTGGGGAAGACCCTCCCACCCCCACGGAGGAAATGCCCTGTTGGTCTGAAGCCCTCTCTGCTGCCCAGAGGGGCTCGGGTGGCCCAGTTCGCCGGCTCTGGGGTGAAGGCTGGAGGAACCGGGGCTGATTCTCTCCATCCAGAGGAATCATCCCAGTGGCAGCCCCGCCCTCCCCTCCAGTCTTACCAGGCGCTCTCTTCCAGGCACGAGGAAGCTGTCAACATGCTTTGTCTCACTCGCGGCAGCCTGGAGAGATTGACGACCCCATCTAGCGGATGGGGAAACTGAGGCTCAGACTGGTGAAGTGACTTGCCCAGGGGCCCCCAGCCAGCGAGCGGCAGAGCTGGGATTCAAGCCCTCGTCTGTGTGATGCGGAGATGTTCTCTCAGCCCTGCCCGGAGCTGTCACCGTGTCACAGCTGCTCCAAGGGAGTGCGGCCTGTGCCCCCCACCGGCGTGAGCAGGGGCCTGCCCCCGAAGCCCCCTGGTAATGGGTTCTTCCTCGTCCTCTGCAGGGAGAAGAAGTGGGTGACTGTGGGTGACACATCCCTGCGAATCTACAAGTGGGTCCCTGTGACAGAGCCAAAGGTTGACGATGTGAGTATGTGGGGCCGGTCCCCTGGGGTGGGGCTGTCCATCCACACTCCCTCCCGTCACAGGGAGAGGGGGCTGTCCACGGCCACCCACCATGCGGGGACCCTGGGGCCAAGGCCACTTGGGCAGCAGAAGGACCCAGCTTAGGGCTGGAGAGGCTGCTGGACCTGTGTCTACCCCTCCCCCCATCATCCAGCCCCAGAGTTTGGCCCTCAGAGAGGTGGGAAATGTCCCCTGTAAGTCACCTCTTCGGGGCTGACAGCCCCATGGGTTGCCAGTGGGCACACTGCTTAGTGCAGAGGTATCCCCTCCCTGAGGCCCTGGGCACCATGGCTTTGCGGTGGGCGTGGCGGTACCTGCAGACGGGCAGACCCTCCCCCATCATTGTAGTGCCGTTCTTGGCACCTGACCATCTGCCAGGCATTACTTTGTGGAGTTGAGCTCTTTTCTTTTTTTTTTTTTTTTACATTTATTTATGTTATTATTATTATTTTTTTTAATTTATTTATTTTTATTTATTTATTTTTAGCTGTGTTGGGTCTTCATTTTGTGTGAGGGCTTTCTCTAGTTGCGGCAAGCGGGGGCCACTCTTCATCTCGGTGCGCGGGCCTCTCACTATCGCGGCCCCTCCCATTGCGGGGCACAGGCTCCAGACACACAGGCTCAGTAGCTGTGGCTCACGGGCCCAGTTGCTCCGCGGCATGTGGGATCTTCCCAGACCAGGGCTCGAACCCGTGTCCCCTGCATTAGCAGGCAGATTCTCAACCACTGCGCCACCAGGGAGGCCCTGGAGTTGAGCTCTTTATCCACTCTGGACAAGGGAGGACACGGGCTCAGAGAGGCGAAGCCGTTTCCCCAGAGTCACACAGCAAATGTCAGGTCTTCTGACTCCAAAGCACATACTCTCTCCACTCTTGGAGAGCCTTCTGGTGGTTGGAGCTGCAAGTTTGGTGCAGAGAAGCAGGGGCCATTGACGGCAGGGTTCCGGGAGGGGCGGTGACTGTGACCACTAGGGGGAGCCCTGGTGGCTGTGCTCGATCTCAGGGAGGCATTGGTGACAGGCCTGCCCCGCATCACGGATGGTTTTTCAGCTTGGTGGCTCCCAGGCCAGCTACCCTCAAAGACCCCCAGGTCAGCTGCTCTCATTTCCAGTCAAAATCCAGAATGGTCCCACTGACAGGCCTTTGCATGGGCTGTTCCTCCTGCCTGAGTGCCTTCCCTACTATGCAAGGATGGCTCAGCTCACACTGACCACATGCCTCCAGTCGTGACAGTGGGCATGACTGGTAGGTTTCTAGGGGCCATAAGGCGGGGCAGAGACTTCCCTGGCGGTCCAGTGGTTAGGATTCCACACTACCACTGCAGAGGGCACGGGTTCGATCCCTGGTCGGGGAACTAAGATCCTGCATGCTGTGCGGCGTGGCCAAAAAAAAAAAAAACACAAAAAACCGCGGGATAAAGCCTCCCTCCCCAGTCTCCAGTGACCTGCCCCACGAGTCTTGGGTCTCCTGGCAGGGCTGAGGCTCCATTCTTGACCCTTTGATCCCATGCGGCCCCTGGGTGGGTCGGTGCTGGGCTGAGAACGTGGGGGCTTTTCATCCCTTCTGGTCCTCGCCTGGGCTGGTTCGTGGAGCCACCAGGGCTGCTTTCCCCAGAGGCACCGACAGAGACTGTCCTGGCCTTTGGTGCCGGCCGTTCCGGAGGGAGAGCAGAGTGCAGCCAGCCTCCTCGAAGGCAGCTCCTGGCTCTTGCCCACGTCTGCGCCTTGCACATCATTAGGTGTTGTATAAACGCCAGTTGCATTTGAGAAGACGTGGTCCCTGCTCTCAAGGAATTTATAATCTTGTTGGGGGAAGATAATTATAGAATAGCATGAAACAGACATCAGGGAAGTGCCAAATGGATTGTGATGAAGGAGAGAATGTAATATATGGGCTGTCAGGAAGGACAGGGCAGCCTGGGGCTGGGCGAAGACCTTAAGATTTGGATTTGGACAGACTACCCCCAATTAACCTGTGATGCCAGACAGGTGACCCCACCTTGCTGGGTTAGTTCCCTCTTTTGTGCGGTGGAACAGTAACATCCGGCTCCTGGGGTTTCTGCAACAGAGCAAAGGCAGTGTATCATATGGGAAGAACTTAGCTCAGCACAGCTGTGCAGACAGTGCTCGGATGCTAATTCGCTGTCATCTCTGAGCCAAGATGTACAATACTCCTCCCACCTTTCTCTAGGGTGGTGGGTCCCACGCCTGGCTGAGCATTAGATCCCCTGGGAGTCACAACAAAATGCAGGTTCCTGGGCCTCACCCTGGATAGCTGAATCCGAATCTCTGATGGTTGTGGCCGGTAATCTGCAGTGGGAAGGGATAGCTTTTCATGTTCTTGTTTTTGGTTGGTTTTTTTTTGGCCGCGCGGCATGTGGGATCTTAGTTACCTGACCAGGGATCAAACCCACGCCCCCTGCATTGGAAGCGTGGAGGCTTAACTACCTGACCGCCAACGGAACTCCCTCTTTTCTTGTTTTCAAACACCCAATAATGACGTAGTTACATCTTTTTTCTTTTTCTTCAGAACTCTTGAAAATTGTCTTCTCTTAAATAGGTAGAACATGTTACAAAATTCAACTGTTACTTTAAAACTCTTTTTTAAAACTAAAACGATTCACATGCCATAAAATTCACTCTTTTAAAGTGTGCCAGTCAGTGTTGGTATATTTACAGTTGTGCAACCATCACCGCTGTAATTCCAGAACATTTTCATTACCCTGAAAACAAAACGTATACCCTCCCCAAGATCCTGGAAACCACCAGTCTACTTTCTGTTTCTATAGGTTTGCATATTCTTCAAACTTTAAGAACTTTAAACTTTAAGACTTCAAGTCTTATCTTTTTATACATCTGCTTCCCATCCCCGCTGAACACCTCCAACCCCATCCAGCTCTTTTCTTTGGAGACAACCAGTATTTGTTTATCCTTCCAGAGAGCTTGTGCACGCAAAAATACAAACACACGCTCATTTATGCTCTTCCTTTACCACCAGTGGCAGCATTCTGTTCACACGTTCTGCACCTTTCTTTTATACATCTTGGAGATACTGAAATATTTTAATATGTGGATATTTCTGCGGATCCTTCCATATTAGTACAGGAAGAGCTTGTACTTGGACTCTGTAATTGTTGCATCCCACTGCGTTGAGTGAATGTACTGTAATGTGTTTAACAAGGCTTTTACCAATGGACACAGGTTGTTTCCACACAATTCCAAAAATGGAAGCACGTACAAAAAACATCCCCTTGACCTTGCCCTCCTCCCCTGGGCTTTCCCTCCTCACCTGGTCCCCAGTGTCGGGCCGGAAGTCAGCTGACTGCCTTTGAGGAAGGCAGTCCCAGGGGCCTGAAGATAGTGGAAATGTGTGAGCTGTGTTTTCCATCCCTCACCTGGCAGCCCTGTACTGTACCTGCTTCGGGCAGGGTGACCATGGCCTTTTCCCCAGAGGAAATTCCCGCCAGCCAGGGTGTTTGCATGCCTGCGGGGCTGGCCGCAGAAGCATGGCAGCCTTGCCCCCAGCCCCCCAGCCCAGCCCCGGAAGCCTCCCCTCCACAGGGCTCCTTGATTCCAAAGCAGGTGAGGCTCCTCATGGGACGTGTTCACATGCGGGCCAGTGGAGCCCTCCAGAGCTCATCCAGAGGATGAGTCAGCGGAATAAAATATTCACCCCGCTCCCCAGGGTCTCACTCGTGCGTGTGCACACACACACAGTTGGTGACTCGGTTTCTTCATCCTTTTTCTCCTCCAGAAAAACAAGAACAAGAAAAAGGGCAAAGATGAGAAGTGTGGCTCAGAGGTGACCACGCCGGAGAATAGCTCCTCCCCGGGAATGATGGACATGCACGGTGAGCTCCCCGCTGCCAGCGGCCAGCCGGGCCCCTCTCCTGCCCGCAGCACTTGGTTGTGTTTTTGTTTTACCAGCAGGTTTGTTCACATTCCAGTCGAGGGGTAGGAGGGCTGGGCAGGACCGGGAGGCTTCTGTGCCAAGGAGGAGGCTCAGCAGAGGAGAAGAAGCTGCTTTTCCCAGAGCAGCAAAGCCAAGAAGCATAAAATGAGCCAGAGACATTGAATAAGACCTCCTTCCCACCCAGTGACACAAATGTCACAGGACATGTTCTGTTAGTCCCATGTGCCCAGGAAGTTTTTGGGAGGAATCTTATCTTTTTCCCTCCTGGGCCTGACATATCATATCAATGACTCTTATTTCCTATTTCCTATTTCGCTTGGGCTACTGGGAAGCTCTAACTGGATTTCTGACTTCATGTGAATCAGTCTGGGACCCTGGGACCTGCCCTTCTACATCGACTGCCTAACTTCCTTTGCTGTCTTATTTCAAAAGTTGTAACCAGTGTCCCACTGATCAGATCCAGGCTGGTGACATGCTTTAGTCAGTCTGCAGTTGTTTTGATGCTGCTGGTGGGGTTTTTTTTTACCTTTTTATCTGAGAGGAAAGGCACAAATCGTAAGTGTGTGGCTGCATGAGATGTTCACAAACTGCACACACCTTTGTCACCAGCCCAAATCAGGACAGAATGTTCCTGGCAATCCCCGTGGTGTCCCCTCCCGGTCATTCCCCTCCCCGCCATGGAAAACCACTACCTGACTTCTCACCTCAGAGATTTGAACCAGAAGTTTCTAAAAAATTGAGTTGCTGATATTTATAAATCAGAAAATCTGCATTTCTCCCATCCTTTGAGAAATCAGATCCGCCAGCCCTTGGGCATGTTCTTCCTCGAGGCCGCGGCCCGCTGGAGCAGGAGCAGCTGTCCCTGCGGGGAGAGTGTGGCCTCTCCAAGCCCACCAAGCTCACCTCCTGTTTTGTCCCCAGCCTGGCCCTGCTGGTCTAAGAGCTCCCAGCACTTGCCTTTCTCTGTCTTGATCACAGTTTGTGTCTTTGTACTTCTGACCACCCAAGCCTTTTTGCGCAACAAGGTGATGTTAGATAGATAAACAAGTAAATCAAGAGGGAATATTGGTTGGATCTAGTTCCTAACCCTCCAGGTCTGGGGCTGACTTACCCTGGGGGAAGGGAGGCCAGCAAACTTCCCCATTTGCCCAAACTGACTAGTCTGGAAAACAGTCACAAGCTCCAAGGGCAAGGAGTCTTGCTTGTTGCTGAATTGGCTTCAGAGAAGCACAGTGGGAGTGTTCGCTGACAGTTAACGTGTCAAGAAAGTGTCACACACACACACACACACACACCAACAACTGGCCGTATAATTGTAGTCGGGATGCATTTCATTTTCAGAAATAGGTATTTGAGTTGGGACATACCCTGTCCCTCTGTCACTGGTCAGCAGCCCCACTCTCTGGGGACCGAGGAGGCCCCTGGCCTGGCTCAGTTTCAGTTAATTCATAGAATTACAGGTGAGAACCTTTTCAAGCGGAGGGCAGGATCCCACCTGGATTCTAATGTGACTCTCCTAGGATCTACCCGTCATGGCGTGATCCTGGGCTAGGTATTGAACACGTAGCCTTGGGGTGGTAATGCCTACTTCACAAGGTCGTTATGAATATTGAATAAGATAATCCCTTAAAGGCCTTGGCGTGTCAGTCGCTAACATTTAAGAAGCCGTCACAGTGTGCCAAGCATCTTGCTAAGCCCGTTTTGGGCATTGCCTCATTTAATCCTGGTGACGAGCCAGCTTTGTACAGGTGATGAAACTAAGGCTCAAGGAGGCGAAGTAACTTGTCCAGAGTTAGGAAGTTCATAAATGCCAGTGCTGGCATCTGCGGTCCTTTGGAGGAGGCAGAATTCAAGTTCATGGCCACTAGCCCAGACTTAACACCCCAGAAAAACCTAGAATACTGAGCGACCCAGGTCCCCGTCTCAGGAACCATGCTCATCTTCCATTTTAGTACATGTGCAGCCAAGAAAGACCAAGTCCGACTGCAGGGAGTGAAAGCTCAGGGAAAGCTATGGGCCTGGTTAGAGTTATCTGGAAGGCTACAAGGCGGGAGGATGGGCACAGGAGGACATGAAGGGACAGGGCATCTGCATCCAGCTGTTTAGTCTCCAGGATCCACCTGAGGTCAGCCCAAGCATCAGGGTCACGCCGTTACAAGGTTACCAGGCAAGGCTCAGGGCAGCTGACTTGTTAAACGTTAGCGCTTACTGTCCTTAATTAGCATGACCTAATGCTGGGACCCATAGGTTGAGCCTCTTGCCTTCTGTGCTTCCAACACACATGGCCATGTATCTTGGCATAGGAAGGAGGCTGAGATTTTCTTGAAAGGTAAATCGAGGGAGTTTATATCTTTTTTTTTTTTTTTTTAAGTCCCAGAATTCACGAGAGGATGCTTTTGTGTAATGAGCGCCCCAGAGTACACTTAAAATAAGATGCAATTTACCAAGTCAGGGCTGCGGGGCTGCCTGCCACTTCCTCACCAGATTGAGGTAGCGGAAAGACTCGGGGTTTGGGGCTGGGCAGACCAGCCCGAGCCAGGGGCTCTGCTGCTGGGACTCAGTTTCCCCATCTGGGAGGTTGTTGAGATTAAACGAGGTGACTGTAAATGCCCTGGCCTGGTGCCCAGCATGTAGTAGGTGCCCTGCATGTGTCGATGTGCTTCTCGTTTTCTCTCCTCTCCTTCCTTCCCTGTCTCTGTTTCTTTCTTTCTCTCTCTCTCATTTTTACAAAAATGGCCTTGGTCCCAGGTGCACAGCATGGCCTAGAAAAGCAGGGTAACACCATGTGGGTATCCATGGTTTAAAATGACTCTTTGCTCGCTTCTCGGCCTTTCGGCTAAGATCAAGTGTGGTATCTGTTCTTATCAGTTTAATATCTGATATGTCCTCTATCCAAGGACAATATATTGAACGGATTTTTGGAGCAGGCAGTTGGAATAGGAGCTTGATATGTGTGGATGTGTGTCCCCTCCACATGTCGACCTGGTATTGCAGTACCCCCAGGAATGGTGCACCCCCTTGGGGAATAACTCAGTATCCAAAGGCAAACTGGGGGGCCTTCCCTGGCGGTCCAGTGGTTAGGACTCGGCACTTTCACTGCTGAGGGCCCGGGTTTGATCCGTGGTCAGGGAACTAAGATCCCACAAGCCTCACGGTGCGGCCAAAAACAATAATAATAATAAAATAAAATGACTCTTTGTGCCCAAGAAAGGGTGTCCAGGGCAAGGGGGGGATGTGGCCCAGGATCCCCAGCTTGACTCCCCAGCTCAACCCCTAATGCCCTTGCCCAGCTAACTTTCTTCCCCTTTCCTTTTTTATTATGAAAAAAATGTCATAATAGAGAATAGTAGAGAGAATAGTATGATGAAACCCATATGCCTACCCACCTAGGCTTTCATAACGTTATGCCACATTTGCCTCATCTATTTTTTTTAATGTGTTAAGTTTTTTAATTGAACTACAATTTACAAGTAAAAAAATGCACAGCTCTCGAGTGTAAAATTCAGGGAATTCTGACAATTGTATGCAACCTGTGCTAGAAGATTTTAAAGTACATTTCCCCACATCATGATACTTAAGTCTGTACCTAAACACTTCAGCACGCATCACTGATAAATGACATTTCTATCTACCCACTGTACCATTATCACTGCTAACAAAATTAATTCCTTACTCTTAAACTCCAGACTGTATTCAGATTCCCCATTTGTCCCCAAATGTCTCTCAGAGCTGGCACATTCACAACAGGGTGCAGATGAACTCCACACGTCATGCCTAGTTGTTAGGTCTCTTAAATTTCTTTAATCTGTAATACGACAGTAATCTTCCCTGCTTCTCCTTTTATTTTTTTGTCTTTAGTTGCATTGACGTGTTGGAAAGCCTGGGCCGGTTGTCCTATAGAATATCCACTTTCTGTTGTGAACTTGTTGCTCTCTCTCTCTCTTTTATTTTGTATCGAGTGGAATTGGTCCAGAGCTGGATCAGATCCGATGAAACGGTTTGACAGTGCTGCCTTGTGGGACCACGCTTTGGCCTTTGCAGTGCTTCAGAGCCAGGCCCACAGGACGTCTGGTTTCTTCACCCAGAATGAGACCTCACGTGACCCCCAAAGATCTTGTTTTATTTATTTATTTTTGGCCGCACTGCGTGGCATGTAGGATCTTAGTTCCCCGACCAGGGATCAGACCCAAACCCGTGTTGCCTGCAGTGGGAGCTCGCATTCTTAACCACTGGACTGCCAGGGAAGTCCCCTTTTTTTTTTTTTTGGCCCAAAGATTTTCAATGCGCTGGGCCACCGTCTGCGGTCGGCTGCCGCTAACACAGGAGTCCCCTCAGTGAGTCGGGGAGGGCGAGCTCAGATGAGCCTCCACCCCGCGCAGGACATGTGGGGAGGCCCTGGGTGGGCAGCTCAGGGACCTCAGGGGGAAGAGGGGTCTCCTCCCCCGGGAGAGCATCCTGTAGGGCTGCGGGCAGCAAGGCCGGGGGGACTGAGCCCCCCCCCCACGCCTTGAGTCAGCACCCGCAGCATTTCACGCTGTGGTTCTGTTCCCCCCGTGCAGACGATAACAGCAACCAGAGCTCCATTGCAGACGCCTCCCCCATCAAGCAGGAGAACAGCAGCAACTCCAGCCCCGCTCCCGAGCCCAACTCGGCCGCGCCCGGTGATGGCACCGATGCCAAGGCGGACGAGGCCCAGGCCGATGGCAAGGAGCTCCCCGGGGCCGAAGGTATGTGCCCTCAGGGGCTGGGCTCGGAGGGGCCTCTCTCCAGCCAGCCTTCAGCCAGGCAGTTGGAAGGGTCTTTAAGGAGGTCCTGCCAAGTGCCAGCCCCCAGAAGGTGACGTAAGAAGAAAGGTAATGCCTGGAGCTCGTATTCTTGAGGAGCAATTAAAAAAATCATACAATGTAATATTTGGAAAATAAGTGCTTTGGAGAATTATAAAGTAAGAAAGGGGAGTGGGGTAGGGTTGCATTTTAAATAGGATGGTCAGGGAAGGCCTCACTGAGAAGTTGACATGAGAGCAAACGAGGGTCAGGTTAGGGGAGGGAGCAAGCCAGGTGGGAGAAGAACATTGGGGGCAGTGCAAAGGCCCTGTGGCAGAAGCGTGCTCAGCATGGCTGGAGGAGAAGGCATGAGGGTCTCAACAAGCGAGATGAGGTCAGAGAGGAGGCAGGACCTCGAGTGTCAGGGCTCATAGGCCACTTCACAGACCCGGGTCTTTATTGCTGAGTGAGACAGGAGTCTTTGGGAGTTTGAATGCCGTGATATGAAGGATCACCTTGGTTGCCGTGATTGAGATCAGATAATGGGGAGGCCAGGGCGGAGGCAGGGAGACCAGCGAGGGGGCTGCTGTAGTTGTCCAGATGGGAGAGGATGGTGGCTGATGAGGTGGTAAGAAGGGGTCTGATTGTGGAGGACGTGTGTATACATGTATATGTGTATGTATAGGTTTGTTTATTTTAAGGTTTCCGGATTCTCTTTATGTATTTATTTTTTTAATCTTGAGTCTTTTATTTATTTATTTATTTTAATGTTTATTTATTTGGCTGCACTGGGTCTTGGTTGCGGCACACAAACACTTATTTGTGGCATGTGGGATCTAGTTCCTCAACCATGGATCGAACCCGGGCCCCCTACATTGGGAGCGCAGAGTCTTAGCCACTGGACCACCAGGGAAGTCCCTCTGGATTCTCTTTAAATGAAAAATTTTCCAGTATACAGAAAAATTGAACGAATAGTATAATACTCTCCTGTATACCCACCAGCCAAACTCGTCAGTTGTTAACGTTTAATGTTTTGGGGTTTTTGGTTTTTGTTGGAGGGGGGTTGGGGTTTGGTTTTGGTTTTTTTTTTTTTTTTTTTTTTTTTTTTTTTGCTTTGCTTAAAAGTATTTTTTTCTGAGGCCATTTGACATTGAGTCGTAGACCTTATGACATTCTGTCTCTAAACACTTCAGCATGCATCTTTTAAAAATAAGGACATTCTCTTACGTAGTCACGATGACCATTATTGCATCTAAGAAACTGAACAGTAGTTCCTGATTGTCTAATATCGAGGTGTGTTTCGGGGGCAGAGGTGAGAGTGTGTTCGATGGGTGGTGTGTGGGCTGTGAGAGAGGGGAGTGCAGAGTGACTCTCAGCACCTGGAGGGACGGCCTTGCCGCCACCTGTGATGGGAGAGGTGGAGGGGCGGGGCCGGTGGAGTGTGGAGGGGCGGGGCCAACAGGGTGTGGAGTGTGGAGGGGCGGGGCCAGCGGAGTGTGGAGGGGCGGGGCCAGGGCCATCTGGAGTGCCTGCAGATGCCCGAGTGCAGAGTTTGGGGTTCCAGGGAGAGGTCCGGGCTGATATGCTCTTACCTAGTGGGTCAAGGCAGCTGGCCTGGAGTCCGGGCTTCCAGATGCTTGGGGAGGGCGTGCATCTCCTTGGGAGAAGACCGTCCTGTGTTGTGGAGTTCATTCACATCCCCTTCCGTTCCGTTCCACACACTTCACCCACGTCAGCCCCATGCAAAACTCCATGCCAGTCCTGGGCGACAGTCAGCTGAGTCCCACTCCTGACTCCCAAGAACTCATGGGCAAGACAAGCATTGAAGCTGAGAATTACAGTCTACAGAGGTCGCAGACAGACTAGATCAAGCATGTGGTGTGCGGGTGTGACCATGGAGCCCAGTGGTGTTTTTATTTTTAATTGGAACTCGATGCCGAAATTTTTTTTTTTTATTGGAGTAAAATTGCTTTACAATGTTGTGTTAGTTTCTGCTGTACAATGAAGTGAATCAGCTCTACGTATACCTATATCCCCTCCTTCTTGGACCTCCTTCTCCCCGCATCTAGGTCATCACAGAGCACTGAGCTGAGCTCCCTGTGCTTTACAGCAGGTTGTCGATGCCGAAATTTAAAAGTTGAGCAGTTTCACTTAAAATAAGATCGATTTCCAGCCTCTCTTGAAAAGTGGGAAGATCTGGCAATACTGGACCTGCATTTCCATTGAGCAGCAACCAGCTAGAGCAGAGATGTGGCTGCCTCTCCAGAGAGGGCCAAGAGGACCTACATTCACCAGTTACCACACTCCCCACCACGCCCTATTGTCTCCCTGACGCTGAGGCCAAAGGCAGTTGCCATGTATTACAACGTGAGATCACTGTTGTTTTCCGTTTTTGTTTGTTTGTTTTTTGGCTGCGTGGCTCGTGGGATCTTAGTTCCCCGACCAGGGATTGAACCCGGGCACTTGGCAGTGAAAGCGCAGAGTCCTAACCACTGGACCGCCAGGGAATTCCCTGTTTTTCTCATTGTTGAGTTAAAAGGAAAGTTAATATGTTTCTTGAACCTTTTTCTCTAGTAAGAGTGGAAAAGTAAGTAAAAGGCTGAGAGGTTGGGGGAATGCACATTTCTTTGAGGAAGAAGAGAATATTCCTTTAGATTTTCTTTACAAAGCTTATTTGTGTCTGAATTAAATATTTGACTCATTCATGGCACTGCCTGGCCCCTAAGGGGGCTTTTGAGCTCACGGTGAGATGCAGTAAGGAAAGGGAGCCTGGAAGGCTTTCCAGAGGAGGTGCTGTCTGACTTAGTCTTAAAGGATGAGCAGAGGTAGGAGGGAACTGAGCAACCCAGGCAGAAGGGACTGCAGGGCAGTGCCTGGGGACCTGCGGGGGAAGATGCCCATGTGCCAGGAGCGCCTCTGTGCAGGGGGTGCAGGTAACCCTACACAGGGGAAACAACCATGAATTAGGACGCAGACTGAAGTGCGCCCCCAGCTCTCCAGGGTCCTC
Source organism: Balaenoptera ricei (assembly GCF_028023285.1). Lineage (NCBI taxonomy): Eukaryota > Metazoa > Chordata > Mammalia > Artiodactyla > Balaenopteridae > Balaenoptera > Balaenoptera ricei. The sequence goes on along the minus strand of NC_082652.1, from coordinate 7,908,901 downwards.
CCCCTCCTCAGGGCGGACCACTGCTGAGTCTGTTTTGAAGCCTTCCAGAGGTAGTCTGCACCTAGAAGCATCTGTATGAGATGATAACCTTTCTCTTTAGAACGCTTTCACTTAGCCATCACCATGGAGATAATTCCACGTTAGGACACACGGATTTGTCTTATTTTTTTTACCAGCCTATCATTCAATGACGTGAATGTGCCATGATTTATTTAAATAGTCCCCGCGTTGGTGGTCATTTGGGTTGTTTCTGTCTTTTTCCTACACCGACAGTGCTGGAGGGAGTCTTGTGTGCACGCCTCTTTGCCTCTTTGCTCAGGTGTGAGTGGGTGTGTACGCCGCGGCCCTGGAAGGGGGCTGTGGAGACGAAGGGCACGCCCTCCGTAGGCCCTGCGGGGTCTTCCTCCAGCGAGCCGGTGGGCGGAACGGCAGAGCAGGGCCTTTCAGCCTGGGCACTGTGGGCATGTGAGGCCGGATGAGTCTTTGCTGTGGGGTGTCCTGTGCGTGGCGGGGTGTTAAGAAGCACCCCTGTCACTAGATGCCAGTAGCATGCCCCACCCCCAGTCGTGACACCAAAAATGTTTCTAGATGGGGCCAAATGTCCCCTGGGGGAGCAGGGGACAGAATCGTCCCCAGTTGAGAACTCTGTCCCAGGGACTTTGGCGCCGCCTTCTCCCGTGTACAGCACGTGGGCATCCCCTCTCGTCCCCACGGGGCCCCCCCGCCCAGGCCTGGCGGGGGGAGGTGCTGGGACGGGGCCGTGGACACAGGACGAGCTAGTCACATCCGAGCCGACCCTTGCTGGCCGAGTGGCCTCAGGCCAGCGGCATCACCTCCTGTGTGCCTTCCTGCTTCCTCGTTCATAAGATGAGACCAATAAAAGTTGCCTCTCCTCAGGAGGCGGGGCTCGTGGGGGTGGGGCAGCGGGAGGGCGGAGCGATCCTGGGGGAGCTGGGGGCGGGGCCTGCGGGGCCCGGTGCGGACCACTCCTGGCTTATTGCCTGCTGTTTTTTTTGTGTTTTTTTTTTTTTGCTTTTTTTTTTTGCATTGGGACCGCCAGGAAGTCCCAGTGGCTTCTTACTTTCTGGCCATGGCCTCGTTTCTCCCATGTTTGGGGTCTGCGGCTCCTTTGCCCTAAAGGGTCCGGTAGAGCTCGGCTGCGGGATTACGTCTGGGGTCGGTGCTTCCACAACCTACCCTACCATCCACAGCCCCACGCCCCATCACAGGTCCAGGTGGGAACCACACCGGGGTCCCTCCTGGCCGGGCCTGGCCTCTGGGCCGGCACAGTTGCCCAGCTTTGACCCGGCGGGACCGCGCTGGCGGCCAGGCCCGCCTGCCCACGGCCCGGGGCTGCCGAGCTCCTGTGGGAAGGACAAGAGGCGGACCCTCGGGCCTTCCCAGGTTGGGGCCTACTGCCTGCGGGACAGGGCTGGTTGGTCACCAGCTGTTGACCTTGCTTTGAACTTGTTTACTGCTGAGTGAGTTCAGGGAATGACATAATGTCCAAACTCCCTGGACTAAATTTAGGCCCTCGGAAAATAATTTCCCCTGAGCGCGTTCCAGCGCTGTTGGGTTAAGAGAATCAGGCCGCTGCAGCGAGGCCTGGTACGCTCTGCCAGCTCAAAGGCCAGTTCCCACCGCGCTCTTGGGCCGGTCAAGGGGTTAGTGTGACTCTCTGGGGGACCGGCCACCTTCATGATTTCTAAGCCTGCAACCGGGCCCTTACCTTCCTCTCCACTCTGCAAAGCCCACCAGGTAGGGCAGAAAAGGATCTGTAGTCACAGGGAAGGAGGACGATAACAATTGCAAAGGTTTGTTAAAGCAAACATGTGTTATGAACTAGAATATAAGGTTAACATGGATATTTTCTTTTCTTTAAATTGAGATGAAATTCCCGTAGCATAAAAGGAAGCATTTTAAAGTGAACAGTTCAGTACCATTTAGCACATTCATAATGTTGTGCAGTCATCACCTCTGTCTAGTTCCAAACTGTTCTCATCACTCTAAAAGGAAACTCTGTATCCTTTGGCTGTCACTCCCCATTCCCCCCAGTCCCTGGCAACCACCAGCCTGGTTTCTGTCTCTGTGGACAGAGACAGAAACATTTTCTGGACGTTTCATATATATAAAGGGAGTCGTGTAATATGTGGCTTTTGGCTGACTTCTTTCACTCAGCATCATGTTTTCAAGGTTCATCCACATTGTAGCCTGTGTCAGTGCTTCATTCCTTTTTATGGCTGAATAATATTCCATTGTGTGGATGGACCACATTTTGTTTATCCGTTCATCTGTTAATTGACATCTGGGCCGTTTCCATCTTTCGGCCGTCATGAATAGTGCTGCTGTGAATATTTGTGTACAGGTGTCAGTTTGAGGACCTGTTTTCAGTTCTTGTGGGTCTATCCTACAAGTGGAATTGCTGAGTCGTACAGGAATTCTATGTTTAACTTTTTGAGGAACTGCTGTTACATGGATTTTAAAGGTAAAACTAAAAATATCAAAGATATGTCAGGTTTATGGGGAGTTTGTTTCTCTGCCCTAGATAATCCCTCATTTACTCCCACCTGGGATTATTTTGCTGCTTGGATACTTCTGTCTTTCCATTTAATCCTCACAGCGGCTCAACAGGGCGGCTACTGTCAACCTTGACTTTACGGAGGGTGAGGGATCTGAGACCCAGGAACAAGTGGCAGAGGCAGTATTAGAACCCAGGCTGGTTTCTAGACCCTGTGTCCCCCGCCCCAGACACCAGCTGGTAGGCGTAGCCCAGGGGCCCCAGTGAGGTGGACCCCTGACCCTCCCCGTGGCGGCCAGAGAACCCAGCTCAGACCCTGGCGGGGTGTCGGGTTTCCTGGCACTGCCCTGAGCAATCAGGACTGCTGATTTAGAGGAAGTAAGAGCGCGTGTTAACCGAAGCTCCCCCGGGACGGACGGGCTGAGGGTCAGCCTCCTTGGGAGGAGGGCTGCAGCTCCTTCCTGCCCTGTCCCCAGCCCTGTGTGCCCTGCTGTCCTCAAGCCCTGGAGTGCTGCCTACTTTCCCCCATTTCCCCATGTTGCTTGCCTGCTTTAAAACTTAAGCCTGGAATTTTTTTCCCCTTTGTTATGCCTCTGCCTCAGAAACCCCAGGAAAGTAAGGCATCCTTGAGTATTGTAGTGCGCTTTTTACAAATCGGGGTGACGTATGTTGTTGGTGTCTTGAATGCAAGCAGAGCTGGGCCCTGGGCGCCATGCGGCGGCTCCCTCCACGCGCTCTGTGCCCAAAATAAGCTTCAGGTACAGCAGCCGTTCCCGCTTCTTCCAAAGCCGCGTCACCTCACACAACCTGCTAAGGCCTGCACCTTCCTTCTGCTAAAGGAACATGGCGGGGGGAGCAGGGAGACCGATGCATGAGAAACAGCTCGAATGACTGGCAAAACAGGACTCGTTAAATAAGTGATTGCTTGATAGAATGCTATGCAGACATCTTGTAGGCTCTTGTATTTACAGAATTTTTGAGGACATGTATTTTGGAGAAAGTCTTCCAAAATACTATGAGATCCCTATTTGGGGAGAGTGTAGAACTGTATGCATGTAGGGAGAAAACATCCAGAAAGATGGGACTAAATCCTCTAAAATGTTAGTGGCGTGGTAGCTGGGGACGGCGAGATAGTTGGTGATTTAATTTTTTTTTTTTTTAATTTTTTTAATTTTTTTTTTTCTGTATTTTCTGTTTCTTACAATGACAATCAGAAAAATATCCATATTATTAAGAGAAATGTTTACAAAGGGGCAGTTACCTCTGTGGATTCCCCAGCTGGAGAGAAGACAGGCTCCCTAAAGGAAGAGGGAGGAGTCAGCAGCCATGATGGTTGGAGCGGGCTGTGTCCACCAGAGGGCGCCATGTGTACGCAGCACAAAGCATCCTGTAGCATCCTTTAGGTGGGCTCTCAGGGCACTTGGTAGGTAATAGGTGTGCAAGGGGAAGGGTCAGAGGCCGCAGGGCCAGAGTGGGGCCTGGCTGCTTAAAATGAGAACCCTAAGAATAAGCAAGAGGCTTCCCAGCTCCTTGCAGTCCTGACAGACCGCCTGGCCACAAAACTACCCAATTCCAGGTATTTTTAGTAGTTGGTCCATCTGGCTCCGCATCTCCCGTGTCTGAAAACAGCTTCTGTCGTCTTGCTTTTTCCCTCAGATGCTTCTGACGAGCAGAATTCACAGTCTTCAATGGAAAACTCGATGAACAGTTCAGAGCAAGTAGAACGGCAGCCATCTGGAGATGTGGGTCTGGCTGCAGAGACATCCACAATCTCTCAGGTACCTCGGTCGAGGTCTCAGAGGGGCAGCCAGATCGGCCAGGAGCCCGTTGGGGTGTCGGGGGTACGTCAAAAGGTGTTCTGCTGTTTTGTTTCGTTGTTTGCTCTTTGGACGAATGGAACTGTCTGGTATTCATTGAGCGGGATTCGTGGGCATCCTTCTGTGTCTGAGCTGGTCACTGGGGCCCATGGTGAAGGAGGAGACACACGGGTCTGGCCCTTGGGGTGGGTCCTTTATCCCAGCCTCAGCCCCACCACTTTGTTTATTCGGGTCCACAAAAGCGCTGCCCGGTCTCAGTGACCCAAAGTCAACTTCCCTCAGAGCTGGGAAGATAAGACTTCAAAATCCTAAATGCCGGATGAATCATCCTTTGGAATTTCGCAACTGACAACACTCCCCCTGCTCGGACCCCTTTCTGGGTCATCACTGTTTGCCAGAATCTGGTCTGAATCAGACAGTGCAGGCTCAGGTGGCTTTGTGGACAGGAGTAAAGGTCCCGGGTTCGAATCCCAGATCCTTCACTTGACACACACGAGCGTCAGTATCTCCAGCTGCTAAAATGGGATCACGGAACTGTCTTGGGGCCAGGGTGCGGGCGAGAGGAGAGAATGTGGGTAACACACTTAACACAGAGGTATGCGCACGAGATGCCCCAGTGTTGCCTCGGCCTCCATGGTGATTTTTTACCGTCAGCCCTCTGTGCTTACCTAAGAGGTCTGAGGACTCAGGTATCAAAACTTCAACTAATAAAACTGTTTCCACTTTGCTGAGTATTTTCATACCTAGGGAGAAATTGACAAGTAGCAGAAAGAAGTCTGTACTCTGGGGAGCCTTCAACCAGGCCTTCCGCAAGGGAAAGTGCCTCTCAGATTTTCACATCTCCATACCCTTGTATCTGCAGCCCCCTTTCAGCCTATAGAACACCCTTCCAAAGGCCCAAAGACACAGAGGTGGTGTTGATGAAAGATGTGTTTGCAGTGGCGGAAAATCGACCACAGCCTAAGTGTATCAGAAGGATTAAGTAAACCTGGGGTCATGGATAAAACAGCCTGCTATGCAGCTGTTAAAAAGAGTGTGTGGATCCAGGTACAGATAGAGAACAAAGAAATATTCTCACAATGTGAAATGAAAAACACAAGGCAGAGCCTCGAGCATAGCACGAGCCCATTTGATTAATACTACGATACAAATCAAAGCCTCATGTAGATAGAGCTGGTAAAACCAAGAAGCAGCTGGGGTCTCCTGGCCTCTTGAACTCAGTGGAGGAAAGATCAGCTTGAAACCTTGATCCACACCCTGGGGGCATGTAATGCTCTCCACTGACATCTGAAAAGTCCAGGGGTCTTCCATTCTAACACGCCACCCCCACTCCCATTTCCGGGGACCCAGACCTGAAATGGGACCTCTTCTGCCGTTTTCATGCTCACATAGACACGCCACCTTTCTCCAGAGCTGCTAGGTTTGTGAGCAAGGCGAAGGGTACGCCGCACTAAAGCAAACAGCTTGACATTGATGTTCAGCCATTCCTGTTTAAAAAAGAAAAAAGGCTCCCCGTCCCCTTTCTCACCCCCTCCCTCCTGCTCTCTCCCTTATGCAGGACAGTCCTCCTGTCTCCAGAGTCCGCTCCCAAGCTCACATTCTGTCCCCCACCGCGCCCCCCATGCAAGTGCTCTGCAGACACTTCACCTGAATGGGATCCACCTTCCGCGGAAGGCAGGGCGGCCCGCTTTCTCCCGTGACGTTTAGACTGAGCTTTTATCACTTTCATAAGGAAAAGGGAGGGGTGCCTTCCTGCCGTACCTGCTCTCAGGGTTTTCCTCAAGAAACTCATACACATCCTACATCAAGGCCCGGGGCTCTCTGTTTCACATTTATTGGGTACCCACTGTGTGTCGGGCAGTAAGCCAGATACGAGGTAGCCAGGGTGAGCCAGCAGACATGGTCCCCCGGCCCTTGCGGGGCTCATGATGGGGTCGGCGGGGCGGGGCGGGGGCGCAGAGACACAGCTGGGAGACAGCAGACGCAAGCGGGCCACGGCTCATGCCGCAGGAGAACGGGAGCGGGGCAGTGAGAAGATGCGTAACAGGAGCAGACTGCCCTCCTGGATGGCGTAAGCGGGGAGGAGTGGGAGGGGTGAGAAGTTAGGGTGGCGAGGGCAGGCTTTCTAGGCAGAGGGAACCGAGGGTGCACAGGCCCGGAGACAGGAGCCGCCCTGAGGACAAGGGGAGGCCGAAGCAGGAGGGCGAGGAGGAGGATGGCGGGATGAAGGGGAGAGAGGGAGGCCTTCTCTGCCTGGCAAGGAGCTGGGATTCTCTTCTGAGGCCAGTGGGACAGTATTCTATGTGTGATCGCTACTTTGAGAAGATCTCTCGGGCTCTGCTCAAGGCCGGGTAGGGCGGCCGTGGAGCGGCTGCTGCACCAGCCAGATGAGGGTTGGAGGCTCAGGTGTGGACGGGGTGGCAGGCGGAGGGCAGAGGGGGTGGGCCGAGGGCGTGGGGGCACGGAGAGGAGGGAGGGCTCCAGGGTCCACTGTACCCCGGGCAGACGGTGGTGCTGTCGCCAGCTGTGGGAGCACCAGTTAGGACGGGCGAAGTCAGGAGCTGGATTCGGGTGGTGGGTCAGGTTGGAGCTGCCTGGGATAGTGGCGTGAGAAAGTCGAGGGAGAAGCAGACGAGTGAGCATTGAACTTTCTTTTTTTTTTGAGTCCTGGGACTTCTTGGGAATTTGGTGGCAACTGTGGACCCTTCCCGCAGAATAACAGACTTGTGTACGTTCCACAGTGCTGAGTGTCTGCCCCGGGCCGGGCACCTGTGCTGAGCCCTGGATGAGCAGTTGTTAACACGGCCAGGTTGGTCTAGCCCTTGAGCTTGCAGAGGTAAACCCGAAACTGCGTATATAATTACCCTGCAGCTAATGAGAGATTGGAAGACATGAGTGACCTGGGCTTGGTGGACACAGGAGCAGCTTGGGTGTGAGGCTCCCCGTGGGTCCATGAACCTTTTTGAGTCCACGAAAGGGTCACAGGGTCAGAACCGCGGACGCCCGCCCTTGGGTCCTTCCTGGGCTGATCTGCAACCTCCCAGCTGACCTGAGTCGCTTTCCTGTGGTCTCAACCTGTGTTTCTCTTTTCTTCTCCTTCCCCCAAGGATCTGGAAGGAGTGCCACCCTCCAAAAAGATGAAACTGGAGGCGTCGCAACAAAACTCCGAGGAGATGTAGACACTGAGTTCAGTCCTCTGATCCACTTCTCACGGGAGATGCATCAGCAGGCTTAATTCTAGAACAACCTCACCCGAGCGGATCCCTGTTGGGTGCGAAGGGAACTACTAACTTTTCAAGTTTACCAAGTGCAAATCCAAGAAAACCTAGAACGGCGTAACTTCTCAGACACTGAAGAACTTTCTGCTGTGAAGCAAAACACTCGAATCTTGAAGTGACTGTCCTGGGGAAGGCGGGGTCGACAGCTCAGGAGCGTCTGCACACTGTCTCTGAAGCCAAGATTACATTTGTGTTGCTGCTGTATTTTTTTTTTTTTTTTTTTTTTTCCACTTCTCTATTTAACGATGTAAGCTATTTGAGGGTGGTACTGATCAAGAATTCGCTTTTTCATCGGGGCTTTTCACTGTTCAACTGATTCCTTCCACTTTCTTTTTTTGTGCCTTGTGCCCTTGAGGTGACCTCTGGCATGTTTTCCTGGTTGTTTTGCATCTCCCCTTGCAAGTGCCCTCTTGGTTCAGTTCAGGCAGCCATTGCCCCGGTCCTCACATCTCTCTCCTCCCTGCCCCAGGACTTCAGCTGGAGCGGACCAGGCAGGGAGAAGGAGAGCCCGAGGCTGCAGAAGAGCAGGACCTCCCCGGCAGCCTGACTTCCTGGTCCAGGGGGTGAGGGACACACCCTGAGCCCCAGGTGGGGACAGCACCAGCCTCCAGGGTCCGAGGAGTCTCCGATGTCTGGGCACTGTCCCCAAGGGCTTCCACAGAGCCCTTCGATTGTCCTGGCACTTCCCACTCTGCTGCCACCACACCGCGTTCTCCCACACCTCCGAAGACGGACTGGCTTCTGCCGCTGACTGCAGGATTGTCTCCTTAAGACGATAAAGGGGCGGAGGAGGCTGGGAGCAGACGGCAGAAATAGAGGAGGCTGGGAGCAGACGGCAGAAATAGCTGGTGCTGAACTTTCTCTCATAGGACGTCGCTTGGATTTCAAATCCACTGTCACCTGCTGCCCTCTGTTCGCCGCCCTCCCCCGCAGCTCCACCCGTCCCCACCTGCAGAGGAGGCGAGGTTGCAGTCGGCCAAAATCCAAACTCCACTTGCTTCTACATACCGTTCCGACTCCCAAAGCCAACAGTTGGATCGTGTCTCATTCCCGGGTGCGCCGACGCTCCCAGACGCTGCCACGGGGGAGCGGGCCTTGAGGGTTGGACCTCGAAGGCCAGAAACGAGGCACCGAGGAACTGGAGAGCTTTGCACTCCTCCAGAAAGGGGCAGCCGGGTCCCTCCTCCGCCTCCATCCCCTGCCTGCACTGGGACAGCTTCCTCTCACTAAAATGGAGATGCCCCCCCCCCCCACCTTGGACAAACTGCCTAATTGTTTGGTTCTGAGGCCTGGTTTGCTCTTAATTCCTATACGGACTCCTCAGACCTTAACCCTTTTCCTGAGCTTTCTTTACTGCACTGGAGTTCCAACTCCCTTTGAGTTGTATGGCGGGGAGGGAGGGTTCCGGGTTTCGTTGGTTGTTTTATTCTTTTTTTCTGTTTGTTTGTTTTTGTTTTGGCTAATTGGTGCATATTCAGGTACCACCTTTTTCACATGTGGATCTCTCTCCTGACCACCATGGGGAGTGTCTGCCAGATTCCATTTTCTAAGAGTGTCTGAGGGTGAGGCTCTTATTTGTTTTTTAAGGGAGCCAATCTATTTCCTGCACTTCAAGAAGAATCAAAATGTTCCTGAATTTCAAATACCTCATGCAAAAATGTCTCCTGAAACAAGGGAAGAAAAAAAAAAAAAACACGAACTTTGAAAATCTTAATGTTGAAGTTAGCGATGCCGAAAGGTTTCTGTCTTAAAAAAAAAAAAAATCCTTATCAATTTCGCCCCTCAGGCAGGCAGTTCTGCGGAGAACTGTGTCCTGCGTTACCTCTCCGCATATCTCAAGGCGGCTTTACCTCCAGACCCTATAGAGTTAGAGTTAACTTTTTCCTTTGCAGCAAAACTCCATTTGGATGAAAGATGAATTTGGATATTTATTTCCTCTTCTTTTTTGGGAAACGAGAGGTTACAAGCAAGACAGCTGAAGGAGAATCACACACACACATCCGTGGCAACAGCAGGGTCCTCTCGACAGGCAAGGGGAGTGGACACGGTTGAGGATGAACGAAGAGGACACCCAGGATACGAGGCTGTCATTAGTTTTTCTCTGAAGTGCCTGAAGGTAGGAATGGGCCGGGGGTCGGGGACCGACGGGGCCCCGCCACGGCCATGCCAGGCAGAGCGCCAGCGGCCCTGCACTCCATCCACGCCGGCCGGGAAGGCCTTCCACGCGGGATGATGAGACTGCAAAAATCCAGACGTGCTTCCTTCCCCGACGCGGCTCGCTCCTCAGAGCCGCCCTTCCCCACCCCTCGCCCCCAGTCCCACCACAGAATCTAAGACCTTTCAGCCGGCGAGCCAGAGGCGGGGGTCCTAAGCGAATGCCTTCCGCGGACACCAGGCCCCGCGGCCTCAAGGGCTCCCAGGGCAAACTTAACTCCCCGAAAAACTTGAAGTTGGGGATGCTGCATACACATTCCACAAAGTGCTGGCACTTACCCCGTAACCCGAAGGCGGTAGACCGGCTCATAGGGTGGTGACCTCCCATTACCAACGATGTCATGGTTCGGAATGTTCGTTATCGGCCAAGGACCTGCTTAGAGGTATAAAGACCTTTTTTCACTGTTACCTAATTTTTTCTTTTCCTTACGATTTTTTGTTTTTGGTGTGTTGTACAGCAGTATAATTTTTCACTTATTTATTCCATCAGTAGATATGGTTTGTACAATGTACAATGGTTCCATCTCAGAAAATAAAAACTCAAATCATGAACACCATGCGATTTTTGTAGCATCATGATACAGAGTAAAATCTGGTGGATGGTGAGAAGGTCCCCCACCGGCTGCTCTGGCGTCTCCTGCACGGCCACGTGGCCCTGACTTTGTACACAACTTGCACGCAGGCACTGTGGCCTCCGCCTCCCACGGTCGGTTGGTCATGATAGCTGCCATCATTAAGCACCTGCTGGATGCTGTGGGCGGGTGTTATTTGCCACCTTATGCAGACAGCCTCTTGCCGAGTCAGAGCCCCGGTGTAAATTACAGCTACGCCCGGCCCCCCAGCCTGGGTCCTGGCCCAGGACACAAGTTTGCTGCGTCCCTGACTTTGGGAGGCTCTGGCCCATGGCAGGGACTCTGAGGTGTCAGTTCACTATCAGCTTTGTCTTCACTTGTCTTAACTCTCGGTTAGGCTGGAGGCAGAACCGCCCCAGGGCCCTTCTCCCACACCCCACCACCCACCCCCAGCAACTCAGGCCCTTTCTCTCGCTCAGCTCAGACTCCCTGCCCCAGTGGACTTTTTCCTTTCTTCTCTGTGCAGTCCCTCCTTTTCCAACTCTGGCACCTGAAACCGGGCCCTGGGTGAGCCGCTGATGGGGGTGGGACGATTGTTCTAGCGAGGCCTGTGCTAAGTCACCCACGTTGACCATTGACTGACCTGCAGGCAAATGTTCTCTCCTTTTTGTTTTGTCTGACTCTCTTCCCCACCCCATTCCTTTTTAACATGTTCCAGTGTTTTTACCGGGATTGGTTGCTCAGCAAAATAAACTGATACGGAAAGTTCAGCCTGACAAAACACAAATCATAGGGGCCTTGTTTGCTTAACGAAAAAAAAAAGGGCCTTAGCGGGCACACTTTCACTCTCTCCCGTGCTCCCTGTGGTCTGTTCCCTGGGTCTCAGTCTCTGGATGAAGGTCCCTTCCTTCCAGACTTGTCTCTCTGGATCTCCCCCCTTCTCTCTGCCACTCTTGTCTCCACCCCCCTGGGTCTCTGTCTCAGGCATTCTGCTTTACCTTCTCTGTCTCAGTTCCCTGTCTGTGGAGGTGTCTGACTTCTCATCTCCCTCAAGGAGCAGTTGTGCCCAAGGGCTGGAAATTTAGGCTTTACAGGCATTTGTTGAGCGCCATCTGTGTACTGGGCCCTGGGCAGCAGTGACTCAAACTTGACCCTTTCTCTCTAGGCAGATAAGCTGGTGCATTAGGATGCCCAGCACAGTTTGGAATTGGGGGGAAGGTGCGTTTTGATGGCAGGGATCAGGGAGGCTCCTAGGATGGTGAGGAAGTCCAGGCATGGAGCTAAGAAGCTCATTTTTCCTTGTGGACGCTAAGGAGTGGTTGGAGGTTTCTGAGCCAGGGCTCTGCTGGACTGGGGGCAGTGTGGCTAGTGAATGGCGTGGATTGGAAAAAGCCAGACTGGAGGTGGGGGCAGGGCAGCTATGGAACTGGACAGTAGGTCGAGCAGGAGGTCAGGAGTTGGCAAGAGGGCCCGTGTGCCTGCAGGTGGTGTGAAGGCAATCAGCACTGCAGCCAGGTAGGGTGGGGACAGGTTGGGAAGGAGGCAGGCAGAGAAAGCTCTAGTCCAGGTCCAAGACTGGACCAAGATAAGTGTCATAGAAGTCCATGGTTGGGCTGAGGAGGAATTGCAATCCCTAAAGACCAAGTCCACCCCCCAACCTGCCTGGTGAGGAATGCATATTTTCCTCCAGAGGCTCATAGTAGACACTGGCTGCCTTTGCCAGTTGCATTCCCTTCTTCCAGTAGGGGTCCCCCTCACCCACTCTCAGTCCCCAGTCTGGCCACGTGACCCAGGTCCCTCCCCCTGGCAACAGCAATTGGGTCAAGGATCACATGACCTAAAGTGGCCCAATGAGAGTCAGCCCTGGGATTTTTGTGGGAACTGTTGGGAAAGAGTTCTGCTAGAGTGTTGGCTGGAGTTGTTAAATGGAGCCGCTGGGGCCACCTTCGCTCCAAGGTGGGGAGAAGCCTGCCTGAGAATGAAGCCAACACAGGAGATTGTTGAAAGATGGTGAGTGTGAGCCTCCTGAGAGCAGCATTTGAGCACTGGGACCCAGCCAGCCCTGAAGCCAGCCTTCCTCCTGAACTTTTCCATTTTGTGAGCCAATAAATGCCCATGATAGTTTAGGTCAGTTTTCACTGGGCCTTTCCCCACCTGAGCCCCCATCCCTCCGCCCAAGGGCTTGGAGAGTCTCTTGGACAAATCCAGAAAGAGGGATGGTTGCTAAGATGGTAGCTCTGACTCCTGACTGGGTGTCACTTTCTTGGAGGGAGTGTCTCTTTCCTCCGAACTTTGCCCTTTCAATGCTCCCATATGAGAAGGACTTGGAAGTTTCACAGCTGATGACAAACAAGGAAATAAACAGAGACTAACATGGACCTGTTTTGGACTTCTGAAGCAGCCCCTTCTAGAATCCTCAGAACTCCAGCACTTCAGAGCTGTGTGACCTCAGGTAAGTATCTTAACCTATCTGGGCCCCAGCTTCCTCATCTGTAAAATGGAAAGAATAATTGTGCCTACTCAGGTTGCTGTGAGGATTAATACATGTAAATTAATAAGTACATGTGAAGTGCTCGGGACAAGCCCTGGCACATAGTAAACCTCAATAATGTTAGCTGCTATTGTTACTACCATTGTAGTTATTACCCTCAGGCACATCTAGACTCCAGAAATCCAGCTGCTAGAAAATGAAGCACAGGGAAAGGCATAATCGCCCACTCCCAGCTGCTTTGGGCTTGTCCTCTGAGTTACACTTGGCTCCCTGAAGACTCACCTCTCCCCCAAATGACTGACACTGGAGTTATCCACCAAGCTCGCCCAACGTGATCCAGAGCCTGAGTGGTGCCTTGTGGGATGACTAGAAGCCCACCAGGAAACAGGCAGAAGGGAAGACATTCCTGGTCGAAGGAAGGGCTTGAGCAAAGGGCTGGAGATTTGACAACACATCCCCGCTGCAGGCACTGGCTGCTCTATAAGACACGCCCAAGCAGGGAGCTTCAGGCCCGGGTCTCAGAGGAACAGCTCACTGGGGACTCATTTTTCCAGCCTCTCTCCTTTACCATTGCTCTCCCTCCACAGGCTCTGCGGGGGAAAGGCCTCTGGGAGGCAAGGACCAGAATGTGGTGCCAGGCCTGTGGGTCCTGTCTCCCTCTGGGGTACCCCTGGGTACACTGGTGCCCGTGGATGCACTGGATGACTTGGAGTCAATGGCTTTATCTCTTTAGACTTGGCCAGAGATAACAATCTGCTTTGCATCAAAGAATCTCAAGAGACTCTTAAATCCTGCTTTTCTCCCTCAGGGCTCTCTCAGTTATGAGCTCATTTGACCTCCTTGTCACCCTGGATAGTAGTTTAGAGCAGGGATCAGCCTCCCCATTATACAGATAAGAAAACTGAGGCCAGGGAAGTGACTGAACAAAGGTCCTGCAGGGACTCAGTGAAGAAGACTTTGGAACCCAGCCTGTCTTCCACTAGACCAGGGGTCAGCAGGTCTGGCCTGCCAGCTGTTTTTGTAAATAAAGTTTTATTGGTACACAGCCATGCTCATTCACTTACATATTGTCCCTGACTGGTTTCATGATACAACAGCAGAATTGAGTAGTTGCTACAGAGACTGGCTTGCAGAGTCGAAACTATTTACCACCTGGCCCTTTGCAGAAAAAGTCTGCCAACCCCTGCACTTGACCACACTTTCCTGTTGAAACACTGTGTGGTTGAAAGAATATGATAATAATAATGATATTAATGATAATAATAATAACAATAATAATTACCTACTATGTGCCAGACACCATGCAAGACTTTTCCTGAATTTTTTATTGATATGAAAGGGCATAGCTCAATGAATTTTCACTGAGTACACCGGCAAAACCAGCAACTGGATCAAGAAACAACCCCCTGGATGAACCCCCCTTCTAGTCACTGCCCCTTGAAGGGTAATCACTACCCCGACGTCTCTCTGCACAGATGTTTTCTAAACTTTAACATTTTCTGAACTTTCTATTCATGGAATCGTACAGAATGTGCTCTTTTGTGTCTGGCTTCTTTCACTCAGCAAGGTGTTTGTGAGATTCATCCATATTGTTGCATGTCATTGGAGTCATGACACTCCTGCTGATGGGCGTTTGGCCTGTTTCCAGTCTCCATGGAGTATTATGAATACGCAAGATATTGGACCTCATTTCACCCCGGCTTCAACATGAGAGGGGGACCAATTAGCCTCATTGTACAGATGTGAAGACTGAGGTTAGAGACCATGGTGCCCGTGAGGTGACACAGCAGGTAGGAAAAGCCCTCGGCGCAGGAGTCCCTGCCGTCCTGGCTCTCTGGCTTCCTCATTAGATTCTGGCTTGGAATCCCGCTGTGACTACAGACTGTTAGATCCCATTTATATGAAATTTCTAGAAAAAGCAAAACTATGGAAACAGAAGGTAGGGGCTGAGTTGTTTGGGGCTGGGAGCAAAAGACTGACCACAGAGGCAGGAGGGAATGATTTGGGGCAACTGAATTGTGAGAATAATTACACAACTGTATCAACTTATTAAAGCTCATTGAATTGTACACTTAAAATTGGTGAATTTTATGGGATGTAAATTACACCTCAATAAAGCTCAAAAAAAAAAAAAAATCCCAAACCCGCAGGCATCTATTTCTTCACGCCCCCCACCCCACCCCCGTGCCTGAATTTTCCTTAGAGGTGTGAGGATGGCTGTGCAAACTGTCCACAGCTGTTGAGCCGCGGAACTCTTGTCGCTCCCCACCAGTCTGGCCTCTCCCTGCAAAGGCACGGGGGTCTCCCTCCCAGAGGTTTCATCTGAAGCAATGGGGATCCTGTTTGGCTTTGCTATATCCGACCTGCGCCCGGCGGGGGTCAGAGAGCCACGCGCAGCGGATGCACCGGCCCCAAACTGTTTCTCCAAGTAGTCCCCAGAGATGGCCTCTGCCTTTCAGTTTCTGCACTTGTTTATTTTCAAAGGGACGTTGCCAGACCGCTAGGCCCCCCCTGCCCTTTCATGGTTTGTTTTATGCAAGAGATTTCAGGAAGAAAGAGAGGAGGTAAAGTGACCTGAGACCAATTATTCTGCCGGCAGAGAACGGCAGCAGGCCCCAGCTGATAGGTTTGAGGGATGTGTGGGGTCAGAATGCTCCCTTGTTGCCCCCAGCCCCCAGAACAGGAATCCTGATAGTGTTAATAATCATTGCAAGGAATTCCCTGGTGGTCCAGTGGTTAGGGCTCCACGCTTCCACTGCTGTGGGCACGGGTTCCATCCCTGGTTGGGGAACTAAGATCCCACATGCTGCACAGCCATAAAAAGAAAAAGAAAAAAAGAAAGAAAAGAAAAGAAGAAAAAAGAAATCATTGCAAATATTCAACAATGGACACTGGAATAGTTTGACATGCATGTGCAAAAGGAATGACCCTCAGCCCATTCCTTACATCTTATTGCAAAATTCACTCCAAATGGCTCATAGACCAAAATGTCACTCTAAAAATTCTAGAGGAAAACACATGAGAGGATCTTTGTGACCTTGGGTTAGGCAAAGCTTTTTTAGACATGACATCAAAGGACTAACTATAAAAGAAAGAATTGATAAATTGGATTTCATCAAAATTTAAAACTTATGCTCTGCTAAAGACACTGTTAAGAGAATGAAAAAAAAAGCCACGGGCTGGCAGGTAATCTTTGCAAAACACTTATCTGATAAAGGACTTATATCTAGAATATATAAAGAACTCTCAAAACTCAGTAATAAAAAAGCAAACCCCCTGCTCCCACCCCCGCGCCAAAAAAACTAGCAAAATATTTGCACAGACATTTCATCACAGAAAATATACGGGGACTTCCCTGGTGGCACAGTGGTTAAGAATCTGCCTGCCAATGCATGGGACGTGGGTTCAATCCCTGGTCCAGGAAGATCCCACATGCCACAGAGCAACTAAGCCCGTGCACCACAACTACTGAGCCTGCGTTCTAAAGCCTGCGAGCCACAACTACTGAACCCACATGCCACAACTACTGAAGTCTGTGCGCCTAGAGCCTGTGCTCCGCAACAAGGGAAGCCGCTGTGATGCGAAGCATGTGCACTGCAAGAAAGAGCAGCCCCCGCTCGATGCAACTAGAAAAAGCCCGCGTGCTGCAACGAAGACCCAACGCAGCCAAACATAAATAAAATTAAAGAAAAAAAAAAAGAAAATATACGGAAGGCAAATGAGCACATGAAAGATGTTGAACATCATTAATTATTAGGGAAATGCAAATTAAAACCACAGCAAGATACCATTATACTCCCACTAGAATAGCTGAAAAGACCAGAATACCAAGTGCTGGTGACCATGCAGAGCAATGAAAACTCTCCTCCACTGCTGGTGGGACGGTAAAATGGTACAGCCATCTGGAAAATCATTTGGCAGATCCTTATAAAGTGAAGCCTAAACTTACCCTACAACCTGGCCATCCCACGCCTAGGTACTTACCTAAGAGAAATTAAAATGTACAAAAGCCTGTTTTCGTAATCACCAAAAACTGGAAACGACTAAATTGGCCTTCCACTGGTGAGTGGATAAACAAATTGTGATACAGTCATAAGATAAACTCAGCAACAAAAAGGAATGAAGTACAGACACCCTTGGCAACAGGGAAGCATCTCAGATGCACTTTGCTAAGTGAAAGAAACCAGACTCAAGGCTGCTTACTGAATGATTCCATTTACATGACATTCTGGAAAGGGCAAAACAATAGGGAGAAGAAGCAGAGCAGTGGTTGCCAGTGGCTGGGGTGGGGAGAGGGGTTGACTGCAAAGGGGTGAGACGGAATTTGTGTGTGAGACAGTGTTGGGAACTATCTTTTTTTTTTTGGTCACACCGCATGGCATTCAGGATCTTAGTTTCCTGACCAGGGATCGAACTTGTGCCAGGGAAGTCCCATTATTATTATTATTATTTTTTTTTTGTATTCCACATCTTGATTGTGGTGGTGATTACACGACGGCATATGTTTGTCAAAATTTGTGGAACTGTACAAAAAAAGAGAGAAATTTATGTAAATTATACCCCAACAAAATAAGACAAAAATAATAATAGCCAACATAGCACCACCTACTATGTGCCAGGCACTCTTGAAGCTCTTTACATATACATATATTAACTCACTCAATCCTCACGATAACCCAGAGAAGTAGGTATTAATTATTCCCAGTTTGTGAAAGTTTTGTCCCCAGAGCTGTCTCACCTTCTTAATTTCCTCGCCTTTGGTCTGATCCCTAGTGCCCTCTTCCTTCTGTAACCTTCACCTTCTCCTGTGGCTGTCTTCTCTCTCCCACAGACACAGCAGGAAAGGTTTCTTTAACTTTTTTCCACTGAGGGGCACAGAGCTAATAATAAGGTTTAGCAGAGATTTCAAACTCAAATGCCTACAGGAACCAGGCAGGTAATGTAAATAGCACAACTCACTGGGACGACAGGGAGTGGTGGGGACTGTGGAAAACTGGAGAGCTATGCTGTGTCTAAAGGGGATAGTCCCTCCTTAACTCCAGCTTCTACCATGTGGAAATAGTAAGAGCCCAGTGTTGTCAGATCTTCTGATAGTTCAAGAAAATCCTAACACCCTCACATTTATATGAAGTGTCATGATTTTTTTTTTTTTTTTTTTTTTTTTTTTTTTGGCCGCGTCGTGTGGCATGCGGCATGTGGCATCTTAGTTCCCTGACCAGGGATCAAACCCATGTCCCCTGCACTGGGAGCGCAGAGTCTTATCCATTGGACCACCAGGGAAGTCCCATGGTTTTTTAAATGTTAGCAAATAAAAAACTTGTTTGGATATTAGTTTTTACTCTTGTAAAGGCATGTTCATCCCTTTCTTTGCCTCCAAAATCACCCACAAAGTACAAGAAACCCAGATGCATGGACAGGAGGGTGGAGGGATGGAAATGAACTCTGCGAGGCGGAGGAAGACCAGACCCAAGTGCTGCAGAAGTAGATCTCAGTGAGAAGCAGGCCAGTCCTCGCTGAGAATCCCAGAAAGCCCCAGGACTGCAGAGAGCAAGGGACTGAAAATGGGGTTTGGTTGAAAATCTGTATATGAGACAGTCAGACCTCCACCCCCAAACCCCCCGCATCCTGCACACACCCCCATCTTGCACAGTCTCTGCTGACTGCCCCTCTCTCCCTTCTGCAGACAAGAGGTTTAGCATCTGGAGAAATTCAATCAGAGAAGCTCCAGAATCAGAGGCAGTAGGCACAGAGGCATGCAGGGAGGTTTTTAATAAGCCATCTAACATGATTTAATTTTTTAAAACTTTATTTTATTTAAAAAAAAAATCTTTAAAAATCATAATTTAGGGCTTCCCTGGTGGCGCAGTGGTTGAGAATCTGCCTGCCAATGCAGGGGACACGGGTTCGAACCCTGGTCTGGGAAGATCCCACATGCCGCGGAGCAACTGGGCCCGTGAGCCACAACTACTGAGCCTGCGCGTCTGGAGCCTGTGCTCCGCAACAAGAGAGGCCGTGACAGTGAGAGGCCCGCGCACCGCGATGAAGAGTGGCCCCCGCTCGCCGCAACTAGAGAAAGCCCTCGCACAGAAACGAAGACTCAACACAGCCAAAAGTAATTAATTAATTAATTAATTAATTTTTAAAAATTATAATTAAAAAAATTCAGTTTTAAGTTTTACTTTATTTTTTTGCTCTGAGCTGTTTCTTGTGTCCCATATCTTTCTCTTACTTGAATTTTTGTTTTGCTGGAGAACAACCTCCAGTAATTCTTTCAAACATGGACTACACATGAAAAGGCGATTTAACCTGTATCCTCCAAGATTTATTGAGGTATAATTTACATAAGTAAACTTCACCCTTTTCAGGTATAAATTTCCATGGATTTTGAGAAACTTACACAGTCATATAACCACCACCATAATCAAGAGATATTTTCGTCACCCCAAATAGTTCCCTTGTTCTTCTGTGTAGTTAGTTCCTGCCCCTCCAGCTCCTGGCAGGCACTAATCTGGTTTCTGTTCCTACCATTTTGCCTTTTCCAGATGTCATATAAATCAAATCAAACAATATATGGCTTTTTAGGTCTGGCTTCTTCTACTTGGCATAATGCTTTTGAGAGTCATCTAGAGTATTGTATTTATGGAAACGTTTGAAATCCAAAAGTATAGTCATCATCGGTCATCAGTGCTGTTCACCAGATATTTCTGGCTGTCTGTTTTCTGGTCTTATGATGGGGTTGTACTTCCTGCCTCCCTTGTGCTTGGGTGGGGCCATGTGATTAGTTCTGGCTGGTGAGTTGCGAGTACTCATCACTTCTGGCTCAGACCATTTAATCGACCCCGTTGAGCTCTCTCTCCCCCTGCCACAGTGATGGGCAAGAGTCTGGGAGTGACTCTGACCAGCAGAGAGCACCGCCACCCTGTGATGGACACGTAGCCAATAGACAGGTAGCTTAAATCAGAAGCATGCCTGAGTGGTTTTAAGCCTTTGAGATTTGGGTGTAGTTTGTTATCAGGGCACAATCAGCCTATGCTGACCCGTGCAGAAGGTTTGCTTTTTCCAGCGCTGGGAAATTTTCTTTTATTGCTGCTTTAATTATTTCCTTTCTCCAATTTTTCCTCTCACTTTTACTTTCTTCTTCCTTTCTGGAACTATTAGGCAGGTGCTGGAACTTTTGTTGGAAGAATCCTCCACGTCACTTAACTTCCCTTTGTCCTTTCGGCAGTTTTCTGGGAGAAATTCTCAGATTAATCTTTCAGTTTATGACTGTGTTTTCCAGACTTATTCATTTTGCTAGTCAACCTGGCGTTTTTTAAAAATCATAATTTTGTATTCATTGTTTTCCAGGACCTCTATTTGCTTCTTTTTCATAATGGGTTGTTGCTTAACGTGTGCAGAATCTTCTACATTCTTTCTTGGGCTATTAATTATTTTTAAAGTCTTCTGTTTGTTCTGTTAACTTTATCCTTTCACTTGTTAGTTCTCAGGTAGCTTTCTTCCAGAGTGTTGGCTTTCCTTAATTGTTTGCCGACATTTGCTGGTCTGTAATACTTTGTATTGGGGATTTTTTTTTTTTTTTTTTTTTTTTTTTTTTCTGCACTGTGCAGCTCGCGAGATCTTGGTTCCCTGACCAGGGATTGAACCCGCCTCCTCGACAGTGAAAATGCGGAGTCCTAACCACTGGACCGTCAGGGAATTCCCTGTATTTGGGAATTCTTATTTGCCTGTTTGCTGATTTGATTACCATGTAGCGCTGCTTCTGATTTTTGGGGAGAAGATGGTTATCCTATGAGATTCTCTGTTCTTATGGTTTGTCAGGTGTGGAAGCTCTTTGTCCTTCATGGGAGTTGTTGGCTCCCCTGGGGCACTGCCCTGTGTGTCCCCCCGGGCACTTGCTGTTGCTGCCCACTACTCAGTAGGAGGGGGGGCGGGCAGTCATCTGCAAACTCTTCTATATTTTCCAGAAAACTGCCCTTGAGACCTCTTTCTAGCCATTGATTTGTGAGCCTGGAGCAACCTCCAGATCTCACTCTTGGTGGTCCTCTGCTTTTAACTGAATTTTTAACTGCTTTTCCTCAAGTCTTGCTTCTCTTCTAATACAATCTTTAGGAATTTATGGTGAGGATTAAACAAAGCATGTTTGTGCACGGAATATGGCCTATACGTTGCCAGTTTGCAACTTCAGCCTTAAGAGTTTATCTCCTCCCAGGAAATTGATATTTATTTATATATATATTTTAAAGTATTAATATATATCCTTGCGACTTCCCTGGTGATCCAGTGGTTAAGACTCCACGCTTCCACCGCAGGGGGCGCGGGTTCGATCCCTGGTCAGGGAACTAAGATCTAAGATCCCACATGCCGAGCAGTGTGGCCTTAAAAAAAATTTTTTTTAAATAAAAGTATGTATCCTTCCACATAGATGCCTTTTGTGTTCAGAAACCAAAGAGAAATAAAGAGTACCCTGCAAAGAAAAAAGGTATACAAGTAATAATTGTCTCTTTTGGGAATTAGAAAATAGTCACCCCCCCCCCCCAGAGATAACCAGTGTTAACATTATGGTGCACTTCTGACATACACACATATATATATGAATTTTAAAAAATTGGGGACTTCCCTGGTGGTCCAGTGGCTAAGGCTCCGCACTCCCAATGCAGGGGGCCGGGGTTCGATCCCCAGTCAGGGAACTAGATCCTGCATGCACAACTAAAGATCCCCTGTGCCACAACGAATATCCCTTGTGCCTCAACTAAGACCTGGCTCAGCCAAATAAATAAATAAATAAATAGTTTTAAAAAACTGATATCAAGCTACTGTTAACTTTTTATTTTTTTTGGCTGTGCCGTATGGCTTGCAGGATCCTAGTTCCCCAACCAGGGATCCAACTCGTGCCCCCTGCGGTGGAAGTGCAGAGTTCTAACCACTGGACTGCCGGAGAATCCCCACAGCTAACTTTTTAAAAGTTGTTTTTCCACCCAACAACATATTATGGACATCTTTCCATGTCAATAAATATACATTTGCATCATTTAAAATGCAGTGTTTCGTTATATTGGGGACTATAATATATTCAATGAATTCCCGCTTGTTAGACATTACGTTGTTTCTAATGCCCACTCTTTACAAATGATGCTGTATTCACCATCCTTGTACCCACAGCCTTAGGATAATATCATAGAGGTGGGATCACTGTATCAAATGTGGCTGGGCATTTAAGCGTTTACCAAGGAGAAGAGTCTTCGAATAAAGGAAGGCAACTCAAAGGGTGGACCTTCAGACGTTTGCAGCCAGAGTTGGGAGCAGTGGTTTGGGCAAGTGGGGAGACCCTCAAACTCACACCGGCTGCCAGTCCGTCTGGCCTGTCCCTGCTTGGAGACATCCAGGGAAGGAGTTAGTTCCGCCACTTTGGTAAGAGACATTTGTCCCAACACGCTCCCCTTTAGGAGGCCCTTGTCAGGAGGAAGGCGGGGGAGGGAGCTCAGCCTCCACCCGAATCTGGAAGTGAAACTGGCTTCAAAGCAGAGCACAGGAGCAGCAGCAGAGGACACCGGAGGCCCTGCTGAGACTAGAGTGGGAGCTCCTGCCCCAGGGACGTCACTGGCCCTCTTGCTGGCCTGTCATCCCCTACATTCCCTACTGTCCCTACGTGGCCCCCACCCCAGGCTGGCTTTGAGCCCCTTGACAGCTTTCTATAAATGTCATCTCTTAGGTTGGACCATAGGAAATTGCTGTTTCTATAGTGAAAAGTGGTTGAGTATTGGCAATTTCTAGGTGCCTCTGGTCTGGCTGCTTCAGTTTCTTCAGTCTGTAGTCCATTTAACACTCAGCGCTCATTCTCTGCTAGGCACTGTGCTAAGTACTTTATAGTCATTTTTTAACTGTCACAACTTTCTGAGACATAGGAATCATTTCCCACTTGACAGAGAAGAAAACTGTGGCTCAGAATTGGAATTGTTTAGGGGCTGGTTTGCCCTTCAAATTTAAGATCTTAGCAATAATGACAGTATTTTGAGTTTTAGTGGCTCTGTCACGTACTAGTTGCGATGCCCTGGGAAAGTGCCTTAACTAACGTTGACTAAAAAGGCAGGTTCCACCTTTGTGGAGGTGAGAAGCGTTAGTGATCTTTCTTTTTTTAATTAATTAATTAATTAATTTTTGGCTGCGTTCGTTGGGTCTTCGTTGCTGAGCACGGGCTTTCTCTAGTTGCGGCGAGAAGTGGCTTCTCTTGTCGCAGAGCGCAGGCTCTAGGCGCCCAGGCTTCAGTAGTTGTGGCACGTGGGTTCAGTAGTTGTGGCTCGCGGGCTTGGTCGCTCCGCGTCATACGGGATCTTCCCAGACCAGGGCTCGAACCTGTGTTCCCTGCATTGGCAGGCGGGTTCTTAACCACTGCGCCACCAAGGAAGTCCAATGAAGCTTGCTTTCGCGTTGGAAAAACCCCTTTGGTATTCAGCGACTCAGTTTTATCAATAAAATGCGGACAAAACCCACAGCGCCCAGCAACATCTGTGAAGAGCCACAGTTCCGGGCCCTGCAGGGCCTGGGAGACGGAAGGAGCGCCACCCCCACCCACCACGTGGAGCGCCCGCCCGGCCTGCGGCGAGGCCGCAGAACGATTCCCCGGAGCGTGGGGCGGGATCGGCACGGCCCGCTTGGCCAACGCCTCTCCTAGGCCAAGACACTGGAGAGTGGCACCGCCCGGTTACCAAGTCCCGCAGCACCCCGGAGGGAAGGGGGTGGCGAGGGGCGGGGCCGGGAGGCGTGGCCTCTGCCTACCCCTGCCCCCCTTTTTTGTCCGCCCAGACACGGAAAGGTTCCCCTGCGCCTTTAAGAGGCCGAAGCGGGCACCCGATTGGCCGAGACGCGCCGGTGACGTCACGCCGGGGCCGGCGCCGAGGCGGCCCTGACGGCCCGTGCCCTCCCCCTCCCGCCCCGCCGCGCGCTCGCGGACAGTCGGCGCGCGGGCCGGGCCGGGCCGGCGCCCCGTCACCCTTGCTCACCCGCGTCGCCCCGGGCTCCGGGGGATGCCCCCGGCCGGGCCCCCCCATGGCCGCCGACGTCTTCATGTGCTCTCCGCGCCGGCCCCGCAGCCGGGGCCGCGCGGTGCTGCTCAAGCCCCAGGTGCCCGAGGACGACGACGACTCGGACACGGATGAGCCGTCTCCGCCGCCCGCCTCCGGCGCGGCCACCCCGGCCCGGGGCCACGCGAGCGCCGCGCCACTGCCGCCCAAGGCCGGGTCGGGCAGCGAAGAGCCTCCGCGCCGCCAGCAGATCATCCACAGCGGCCACTTCATGGTGTCGTCGCCGCACCGCGAGCACCCGCCCAAGAAGGGCTACGATTTCGACACGGTCAACAAGCAGACGTGCCAGACCTACAGCTTCGGCAAGACCAGCTCCTGCCACCTGTCCATCGACGCCTCGCTCACCAAGCTCTTCGAGTGCATGACCCTGGCCTACAGGTAAGACCGGCCGGCCCCACCTCTCGAGCGGGGCTCCCTTTGACAAAACAAGCGTGGAGGGCTGGGCCGCCTGGGGACCTCTTGGCTTCAGGCATTCCCTTTGGGTCTTCCCTCTTCGGGAGGGTTTATGGGTCTGGGGTCCCTAGTGGAAGCGAGAGGGGCGGGGGTCCTGGCCTCTTCCCTGTCAGCAGGGCTTGGGTTCTTCCGGCTTCACGTTCCCCATCCGGGCCCTCACCTCCAATTCCGAGGCCACCGATTTCGGATAAGAAAAAGCTGTAAATACAGGCTGTACCTTGTGTTACGCGACTTTATCCACCCTTCCCCCAAAAGCTTTGTGTGTTTCCAGCAATTGCCAGTAGTGGTTAGGACCACCTGTCCAGGGTGGCTTAAAGTCGCTGGTTCCAGTACTTAATGGTTGAGTCAAATTTCCGAGCCTGTTTCCTCCTTTATAAAGAGGGGATGACGGTAGTGTCTGCCTCCATTGGTTGCTGTGGGGATGGAACGAGATAGGTAAAGTGCTTATTCCAGTGCCTGGCACATAATTAGTTGCTCCAGAAGTGTGAGCTACTTTTCTTATTGTCCCAGCAGAGGGAGGCTGGGTCCTCTCACATCCCCTTTTATTGGGAAGCCCTCCCCCAACTTCGGAGGGGCCCTGGGTGCCTCCTAGGAAGACTTGGAGCCACAGCTCTTGGAGGTGCAGGCTGTCCTCCTGGCAAGCTGGAGGGTTCTTGGGCTGGCTCTGAAACATTATATGGAGATGTCAGTGTTTAGGGCAGGCATCCCAGGCACCATCCTGACCCACAGGTCATCCTGACCCACAGATCTCCGGCTCTAGGCGGAGATCCCTTTTTTCTAAGTCACAGAAATGCGTGGTCCTCACGGGTTAACGTGTCCTTTCAGTCTCCCTTTCTCGGTGTGTTTGTTAGGTATTTGCTTCAGATAATTTCTGCCTCAGCAGCAGAACCTCTGCGGACCAGCTGCAGTACAGAGCAGCCCAGCCCTGCCCAAAGCTCATGATAGCATCTCCGCAGAGTGGAGGTGACTGCAGTCGTAACTGGGCTGGCTGGGGTTGTCTCAGGTCTAGTCTGCAGGCAGCGCAGGGGAAGTTTCCTTGGAGACTCCAGAAACAGTGTAAAGAAGAGTAGGAACGTTACCCTCACCACCACCCCCCTTTTTTTGGAGAGTAGGGAGCCCCAAATATATCCAAGGTACACATTTACCTGAAGTTGAAACACTAGATATACATGGCTCCGGGTGGCATTTTCCCCTCTGGAATAAATGATTAGTCAACTTGTTCCTTTGTTATGTTCCTGAAACGCACCCCACTCTTCCCGCCCCCATTTCCTCTCTTGAAGGCTTCCCTGATGGTTTGTTTGCCACATGGCTGCATTACATTACCCAGAGCTCTCCTCCAACCCCCCTTGCGTGGCACATTGGTTAGGCTCTGCTCTGATTCTCTGGTCTTGCCAGCTTGAGCTGGCACTTAGCCTGTGAAGATGTTCTGTTTTTTTTTTAAGAAAAAAACCAAACGGCATTGAGATTGCAGCCCTCTGCCCTCGTTTAGCCCTGCTTACCCAGTCTCAAATTTTGAGCACTTCACTGGAATCAAACGCAACTAGATTGTAGCATATGCTACAGTGTGAGAGAGCCCTGTCAAACAAAATTGGAGGTGAAAGACAGGAATGTGCTTTATTAAGCGAACTTAATCCTCTTCTTTATTTTAATATAAACTTCTCCGCGTACAAAGAGAGAATGGTTGATTGAGTAGCGGGAGGCATGGGCTCGAAAGCACTCACCTAAGCTCTGCTGAAGGAAAAATAAACCCGTCTCCCCGCTTTGCCCTCAGTTTGGATAACCTAAAGGCTTATTATTAAATAACACCAAAGAATTTTAGTAATGGTATTTTTTTTTTCACTTCTTTCAAAAATATTTTGGCAACTGTCCATTGCTCATTTAACTTTCTTGGTTGCAAAATGCACCCTTAGTTTGGTCTGAGGCTTACCTTGTTCTTCAGGACCTCCAGCCCCTTTGGCTCTCCTGCTTTGCTGTTATTCCCCAGGCAGAGTCCTGCCACCGCAGGTCCCCGATATGTGTCCACCTAGTAATTTCTCATGAAGATGCTCTTTGTGTCTCCGCGTGAGGCTCGTTTGGATGGCCCCAGAGTTGAGTTGGCAGTGTGGAACCCGGGTACAGACTGACAGAGGAGTGACTCAGAACCAGTTGTCTGGGCTGTAGCCTCTGGCCCAGAAAGCAGCATGAGAACAGAAGTGAGTTTCTGACCTCAGCTGTCCTGTCACGACCACTAGCTGGCTTTCAGAGAAGGGGGGTTGAGATATGGGGGGCAGGGAGGAAAGAAGAGTTAACCCCAGAGGTGGCCTAACTTCCCTTTCAGTGCGGTGTGAGCCTTCATCACTGTTTTCCAGGTTTTCTGCTCCTGGGGCTGAGGGGAAGGCCAGCTGGGCCTCCTCTTCTGTCTGACTGTTTGTGGCCTAGGCTCTTTCTAACTTCAACTTCCTGTCTGTCCCCTGGCCTCTTCGTTCTAGCCGCCTAACTCTCCCTGGTACACTCTGTGCTTTTTTTTTTTGGTTTGGTTTCCTGTTAACTGCTGCCTCCCAGCTGTTTCCAGATGAGGCTCAACAGCTCTTTGGGGGAGGAACTAAGTGCAGGGGAAGTTGTGGTTGTTTTTTCCCCAGTCGTGTGAAGTGGCCTAGGGGCTCTGAATGTGATCTGTCCCTGAACGTGCAAAGTCTTGAACTCCTGAAGGGTCTTTGGCAAGACTGACTTCGGGTGGGGGAATAGGGTCTTTGAGGAGTTGGGACTAGGTGTGAATGTGCCCCGTGGTCCACCTGGGCAAGTGACAGTGCGGATGGACTCCAGCTTCATGCAGCTGGCATGCACGTCCTTCCCACGCTGTGGTGCTGAGAAGCCCTGTAGTGAAACATCTTGCTTTGGTCCCGCGGTGTGCGTTCAATTACTGGGACGTTTGGGAGGGGAAGAAGTCGCCTCTCCCCAAGGCAGAGCTTAGAAGTTCATGGCTTACCTTCTCTAAGGCTTCCTGTCTGCCACTGTAAAATGGGCAGGATAAAGCTCCCCTGCAGGGTGGAAGTGAGGATTAACTGAGATAATGTCTGTGAATGTGTCTAGTACCCGGCAAATAAGAGGCAAGAGGAGGTTTAATGGGCTGAATCCATTCTGCGTCCTCATTCAGCTGACATTTATTAGGAGCCCAAGTTTCTCATCTGTAAACTGAGGGAAATAACGTGTCTGACTGGGGTCTTTAGTGTGGCTTTCCAATGCCTGCCTGACAAATGCTAGATGGATGCATTCTTGGTTTGTCCATACTTTCTAAGGCTCCACAGAGGAGCTATGTACTCTAGAACATAGTTCATGGTTCTTGCCCTCTTAACACTGTGAGGAATGTCACACATGTAAATCACCCACGCGGATTCTGAACACATCTAGTAGATAGCTTTTTGTGGTTGGTTTTGGTTTCACTTGTCTCTCTCTCTCTCGTTTTTTTTTAATTTACGTTATTTTTGGCTGCATTGGATCTTCTTTGCTGTGTGCGGGCTTTCTCTAGTTGCGGCCAGTGGGGCCCACTCTTCATTGTGGTGCGCGGGCCTCTCATTGCGGTGGCCTCTCCTGCTGCGGAGCACGGACTCTAGGCACACGGGCCTCACCAGTTGTGGCACGCAGGCTCAGCAGTTGTGGCCCATGAGCTCTAGAGTGCAGGCTCAGTAGCCGTGGTGCACAGGCCCAGTTGTTCCGCGGCACGTGGGATCCTCCTGGACCAGGACTCGAACCCATGTCCCCTGCAATGTCAGGTGGACTCCCAACCACTGCACCATGAGGGAAGCCCATTGCTTCTCTTTTTATGTAATTCTTTATTAGGGAATCTTGGTGGGAATGTCTGGGGGGCGGGGGAAGAGACAGTCCTTTTATGTATTTAAAGATAAGCAGTAGCTTTCTGGACAGTGGATTTCTGCTCCAGTGGATATTTGAGGAGACCTTTTAATTTGGACTTGTAAGATAACCTTGGGATACAAGTTTCTAGAATGTAACCCTGTATACATATGTATAGTTACCCTCTGTTCCTGATCCCCAAGGATTAAAGGTTTAGAGCATCTCGTCCTCCAAGTTTTAAGTTTTCCATAGAGGAACTTTCTAATCCTAGGTGCAATAACTAGCTGTAAATGGGAACCATTCACACAAATGACTAAATTAGTTTTATTCTTCTGCAACCATGCTGAAGAGAAGCAGTTTCTCTTCTCTTGCGCTTTCTTTGGTCTTTAATCATAATATGGTGTCCATTAAAGGGCCGCACGGAGATGGGAGTGTGGGCTGCAGAGATGAGAAAAGACCGTCTCTGTCCTCCAGGAACTCACAAACCTGGGGTGGGGGTAAACAGACAGTTGTAAAACAGTTAGCAAGGGCTGTGATAAACAACGTGAACCAGGTCCAACGGCAGCACCAAGCAGGGTGGTGAAGCCAGTGTGTGTGTGTGTGTGTGTGTGTGTGTGTGTGTGTGTGTTTGCATAATCGGGATCAGTGTGGACAGTTTCCCCTGACATTGGGGTTTCATACCTATCTCCCCTTCCCCGTGTTAACTGTCAAAAATTATGCAGGAAGCCCCAGAGTTCCTTTTGCCTATCTTCTCCTTGTTGGTAGTCCAGGACCAAATTTCCTTTTTCTGTAGAGGCTGAATGGCTGATTGCCGTCCTGATGGAAGGGCGAAGAAGGGTGATCAAATTGGGAAGAGCCTGGGGAAAGGGGTTGGAGGGGAGCGTGGAGGGAGTTCATTTGCTAGGGTGGGAGGAGGGAAGAAAATTCGCACCAACTGAGCAACTACCGCCCTCCTGGAGTCTCTATGTTATCCTAAGTCACAATAACCCTCTCAGGCAGGTGATGGTGGAATTCCTATTTTTAAAACTTAAAAAAAAAAAAAAAAAAAAAAGGAACGAAGACCTGAGCACAGAAGTTAATTTGCCCTGTTGCTGGGAGGTGAGGCAGCTTGTCCAAGGCGGTGTCTCTGGGAGCTGAAAAGGAGTTGAAAAGTCACCTCCCTCATCTTCTCACAGAAGCCTGCAGTTCCGTAAGAGAGGAGGTGAAAGCGCCAGTTCCTCTAGGAATGTAAGGCGGGAGAAACCAAGATGGGGAAAACAAATGCCCTTAGGCAGCTCCATGCCCTTCCTCGGGCTGCCCTTCCCCACTGGTAAAATCCTGCCCTTCCTTCAAGACTGTGGCCCTGCCGTCCTTCTCAAAGGGAGTGAACTCCACGATCCTCTGCAAATCCACGACCTTATTGGTTCTGCGTGGTATTCTTCCATAGACCTGACTTCCCAAGATTCCTGCTCTCTTCACCTTTGACTTTCCCACGGAGCCTAACAGTTGCCTGGCATGTACTGGGTGGCTGAGAACTACACGTGGAATTGAAAAGGGAAGCTCAGGGGCCTAGCGGCCAACGTCAGCAACTTGCCTCTGGTGAACCTTGTTTATCTTCAGCTCTGCAAAGACAAACACACCCTCTGTGGAGCACTGACTGCTTCAGGGGTGTTGGTGGGGAGTGGGACAGCGAGGTGGTGTTTTGCTGGGTGGTGTTTGTGTTGTGACCCACACGGACTGGGGTTGTAGGCAGATGAGTGGCCCCTCGAGACGTCCACGTCCTAATTCCCGGGACCTGTGAATATGTTAGGTTACATGGCAGAGAGGCATTAGGGTTGCTAATCAGCTGCCTTTAAAATGGGGAGATTATTTTGGATTATGTGGGTGGGCCCAGTGTGATCAATCACAAGGGTCCTTGAACGTAGACGAGGAAAGCAGAAGAGAGGACCAGAGAGGGAGCAGCAGGAGAGAGACTTGGCCTGATGCTGCTGACTTGGAAGGTGGAGGAAGGGGCCATGAGCTAAGGGATATAGGCGACCTGTAGAAGCTTGAAAAGGCAAGGAAACAGATTCTCCCCTGGAGTCCTCGGAAGGAACCCAGCGCTGCTGACATCTTGATTTTAGCCCCAGAGACCCATTTCAGACTTCTGAGCTCCAGAACTGTAAGACAGTAAATTTGTGTGGTTCTAAGCCACTAATTTTGTGGTCATTTGTTACAGCAGCAATAGGAAACTAATACAGACTGGTTTCAAAAGTTTCTTGAGGTGATGTTTTTAAGCACATAACACATGTATAAAAGTCTTTCTGAAGGCTTCTTCCCCCACAGGAGAGCATAGCAGCCCACCCTGCAGTTACGTCAAGCTGTGCTGAGTGTATTAGGCACCACTTCAGGGGATCTAGTGATAGGAGGGCCCGCGATATAAAAGAAAGTCTGTAAAGTGGTCTTATCCTGGTTCCCTTGCACAGTTTCCAGAGTAGGGTATTGTAGAAAGTTAATAGTACTTATCTTTAAGGATTCTTATATGGCTGATGAAAAATTCAGAGTGTGAGCTCCTGTTCCCCAGAATTGAGTTACTTCTTGGGTATGAAATGTGCAGTTCAGACAGCAAATATCTTAGGTATTTTGTATCTTGTTGGAATTCTGTCTGTGGTTAGAATTCCAGGCCACAGGGCTTGAGTTTTAGGCAGAGCTCTTTTGGCCGCATGGATCAGGGACCCTCTGGTGCTAGCGCATGTAATGGGGGTTTATTGCAGGGATCAGGAAGGGTGCTGGTGCTCCCGTGAACCTCCAGGGTTACCAGGACTGCCGGACTTCAGTGGACACTGGAGTTGGGTCCCAGGGCACTGTGGGCCCTCGGCAGGGGGAGCTTGCCCTTTCCTTAAGGTTCACCCCCATCAAGTGACTCAGCTCCTCTCTCAGGCTCTGCTTTTCTTTGGGATCTTCTGCTTCCAGCTGGCGCTCTCACCTGCTGCCCTGCTCTTCTCTGCTTCAAAGCTCTTGCTTATGGGAGCTTCTGCGTCTGCCTGACTAGAGCTCGCCCATGGCCTGTGTTTCGCACACAGACCTGCTTAGAGCTTCCCATTACTGTCAGTGCTCTTTGCCAATTGTCTAATTAAATTAGTCCATCGTCTCCAATTCAGGTACTTGAGAAGGAGACCAGCAGCGCCCTCCCTCTCTGAGCAGAACCTCAGGGACCCCAGAGCGTGAGTCGAGCCATGGCCTTTGGACAGGATGCCCTTTCCTTCCAGAAGTATTAGTCAGGCCTCTGTTGTGTGCCAGGCACTGTTCTAGCCCTTCAGGGTACAGTAGTAAACAGGACCGATTAGTCATCTGCCTTCATGGCATTTATATTCTTTTTTTTCTTTCAGTTTTATTGAGATATAGGTGACATACAGCCCTGTACACATTTAAGGTGTACGGCACAATGACCTGACTTACAGGTATTGTAAAATCATGGAGTTTGTTGTCGGGGGATTCAGTGTGCAAATCAGGTCTGTATCGTTACTGCAATAAAGAACATAAAACACGCTGGGAGATGGAAAGTGATGGGGGTGGGCAGGGTGGGGGACACCGTATCTCGGCGGGTCGGAGAAGTGTTCTGATGAGGTGACATTTCAGGTTGAACTGAAACCTGAGTGGCGAGTGGGAACCAGACGTGGGTAGTCATTCCAGGCGGTGGAAGAGCCCGAGGCAGAGGCCCAAGGTGGAATGAATTTGGCACATTCCGGGGCTAGGAACAAGGCCAGCGTGGCTAGAACACTGAGGGCAGGGTGAGTGGTAGGAGAAGAGGAGGGAAGGGGCCTTGCTGGGTGGTAAGAGGTTAGGATCTTTGCTCATTGCTCTGGGAGTTGGCTTGTTGAGGCTGCTCGGTGGGGACTAGGGGATGGAGGGCAAGGGGAGCGCACGTGGGTCCCAGAGTGGGGGCAGTGGAGGTGGTGAGAAGTGCGTGGATTCAGGGCGGGTTTGGGCTTGCCGGTGGATCGGACCTAGGGGATGTAAGAAAAGAATCAGCAGGGACCCTGAGGGTTCTGGCCTGAGCCGTGGGGGCCAGGGCTGCAATGAGGAAGCCGAGGGAGCCCCGGCAGCCGCGTGGCTGGTGTGAGTGGTGCCGGGGACGCTGCTGTGTGGCGCTGTGCACTGAACTTGGCCACGTGGGCCGTGGGCGGAGCAGCTCCCGGGAAGTGGCTGCGAGGGGCTGTCAGCGTCGGGGGACACCGTGGTGTCCAGGGAGGTCCTCACTGTCGCCAGAGCAGTTCTCCACTTAGCCCCGACCAGTCTAGACCAGTCCAGGCGCCGGGCTTCTTTCTTCTGTCCCAGCTGCTCTGTCTTGCCTCCCTAACCCCTGTTGTGCCTCATGAGGGGCCAGTTGGCCATGGGAGGTTTTGGCGTTTTGAGCTTGTATTTGGGATGGCAGTTTTTTTTGTTTTTTGTTTTTTGCTGTGAAATATATACTATCATATCCCGAATGATATTTTTTACTCACTTGGGTCTGGTTGTGGTAGAGGAGTACCGCCTGGTCTTGAATGCCCTACGAGGAAACTTCTCCAGATCTAGCATTCCTAATGTGTTTGGGGTCAAACTGCACCATCAGACAAACCTTCTAGAAGGAGGCAGTGTAGAAGAGGTTATTTGGTAGCTCCAGAAGGACGTACAAGATCTGGAAAAATAATTCCAGAAACTGAATTCCTTGTCGATAGCTTTTGAGTCTCAGAAGTGAACGTAAAGAATCCGGTTGAGGAACAGTGAGGAGTGAGGCCAGGGAGAAGAGAGCTCATAAAGGGACAGCAGGGAGAACGAGGCTGCAGGTAGGAGCAGCAGTGCGGAGGGGACCCCGTGGGGGTGTTGTTAGCACAGTTACACTGTTGAGGAATATTCTGTGCCTAGGAGGGTCTGTTTTGAACGCTAGTTACCACTTCTTCCCTCTGTGGCTTGTGGGCGTAGGGAAGAAGGCAGCCTCTCTTGCTCTGTCACCATGGAACAGTCATCAAAACAAAAAACAGCTTCTTATGTAGAAAGTAGGAGAATTAACCTAGCTTCCAGATATTTACCCAGTATTCTGGCTTTTTAAAAATCTTATATTTGTATTTGTATGGAAATATGTATGGAAATATGTTAATATAAATGTTTCAGACATTACATGAAATTTCTAAAAATCTTATATTTGTATTTGTATGGAAATATGTATGGAAATATGTTAATATAAATGTTTCAGACATTACATGAAATTTCTAAAAATCTTATATGTTCTGGTATAATGTTATAAGTAATAATCCTAGTTATTACTTTAAAATATATATCTCAGAAATAACTAATTTTCTTGTCAACTGCATTATTATGAACTTTCATCAAATCTTTAACCGTGGTCATTTTTAAGTCTTTTGTCATTTACAGACAGTTCTGGGTGTACTCTGATGATTTTGCAAATATGTTCCTATAAAAGGGTTTCATCTTCAAGAAATTCATGGAAAAGACTCTGACAAGTACAGGTTTCTGGTAACTGACTGTACTGCTGAACTGAATGAATAAGCATTTTCAGAACTCTAATGAAAAACTGATGAACTCATAAAAGTGCTAACAAAAGATCAAGATGAAAAAAAAAATTAATTACATGGGACTGAGTGAACTGATGAGGATGAGTATAATTTTTGTGACTTTCTGTCTGAATGTAAAAAAAAAAAAAAAATCCCACAGGACTCAGAGGCAAAGAATATACAAATCAATTTTCACTGCAAAGTAAAGGAGCTGTTACAGTGGAGGATTACTGGACTGAATGTCAATATTATGACATAGTATGAGTGTGTTTCATGTTTGGTAATTGCAATCATTGTTGCTTTTGTTGTGGTCATCCATGTACAATGCTTGGTGTCAGTCTATTTATCTCTTGTAAAAATAAAATACAGTGTGTGTGTGTGTGAAAGAAAAAAAAAAAAACAACCAAGGGCTTTCCTGGCAGCTCAGTGGTTAGGAATCCACCTACCAATGCAGGGGACATGGGTTCGAGCCCTGGTCTGGGGAGATGCCACATGCCGCAGAGCAACGAAGCCCGTGCACCACAACTACTGAGCCTGCGCTCTAGAGCCCGTGAGCCGCAACTCCTGAGCCCATGCGACACAACTGCTGAAGCCCGTGCGCCTAGAGCCTGTGCTCCGCAACAACAGAAGCCACCACAATGAGAAGCCCGCGCACAGCAACGAAGACCCAATGCAGCCAAAAATAAATAAATAAAATAAATAAATTTATTAAAGAACAAAACAACAACAAAAAACAAGCTAAAGAACCCCTTCATATGCTCAGGTGGTAACTGACCCATTTGCAAATGGACTACCTCATCTTATGGGACCTGCCCAGATAGCTGGATACTACGCTTTCTAGAGAAAGTGAATTTATAAATTCCTCTTATTTATTAAAATGAAACACTTTCGGACTTCCCTGGTGGCGCAGTAGTTAAGAATCCGCCTGCCAATGCAGGGGACACGGGTTCGAGCCCTGGTCCGTGAAGATCCCACGTGCCGCGGAGCCGCTAAGCCCGAGCGCCACAACTACTGAGCCCAAGTGCCACAACTACTGAAGCCCACGTGCTGAGCCGGTGCTCTGCAACAAGAGAAGCCACCGCAATGAGAAGCCCGTGCACCACAACGAAGAGTAGCCCCCGCTCGCTGCAACTAGAGAAAAGCCTGTGCGCAGCAACGGAGACCCAACGCAGCCAAAAATAAATAAATAAATAAATAAATAAATTTATAAAATGAAACACTTTCAGCAAATTCTTAAAAGAGTATATGATTATATTAGCTTGCTGTTTTAAACAACTATTTTCCAGTTGAGTAGCAGGGTCTTTTACATTGCCTCCTTTGTTCTTTAAATTATTAAACGGATCATTCTCTGCCTTGGAGCAAGACTCTTTCTTCCACTTGTACAGACAAGTTTTTGTTGTTGTTGTTGTTAACAGCTTTATCAAGATATATTCATGTACCATAAGATGCAGTCATTGTAAGTGTGCAGTTCATTGATTTATATTTTTGTTGTGCGGTCATTATCGCAATCCAGTTTTAGAACATTCCATCACCCCACTAAGATCCCTCCTACCCTTTTACGTTTAATCCCGGTTCCCACTTTAGCCCCAGACAACCATTAATCTGCTTTCTATGTCTATAATCTGCTTGTTTGTGCCTTTTCTGGACATTTCATGTAAATGGAATCATACTGTATGTGGTCTTTTGTGTCTGGCTTTTTTCACTTGGTGTAATGTGTGCAGGGTTCATCCATGTTTATAACACGTATCCATATTTTGTTCCTTTTTATTCCTGGACAGTATTCCACTGTGTCAATATACTACATTTTGTTTATCCATTCATTGACAGGCAAGTTTCTGAGGGAAGCCTAGTAGCTTCATTATTTGGATGTTGACTTTCCATTTCCTGTAGTAAAGGTCTCTTGCAGATTCAGCTAGGAACTTCCTTACAAGGTGAGAACAGGAAATGGCAGTGAGTATGGTGGAAAGATGATGGATTCAACACCACTGGATAGTGGTGCCACTGACTGGCAGCATATCCCTTAGCCTCATAAGTCTGGGTGTCTTTAACCGTAAAGAAAGAAAAAAAGTGGGAGGGGTTAGACTAGAATCATGGTTACCAATCTTATTTTTCTTCCATGGACCTTATGTTTTTGAGAGATGTAGCCTTAGAAACAAATTGTATTCAGCAATAAAAAGGAACAAACTACTGGTATGTGCAGCAACACAGATGAATCTCAGAAACCTTACGTCAAGTGACACAAGCCTTACCCAAAAGATTATATACTGATTCCATTTACATGAAGTTCTAGAATAGGCGAAGCTAATCTACGGTGAAAAAAAATCAGACCAGTCCCTGCCTGTGAGGGGGGGTTGAAGAGGGGACCGGCTGGTGAGAAGCAGGAGAGAACCTTTTAGAATGATGGTCACGTTTTATATCATGAAGGGGGTTGTGTATACATTTGTCAGAACTCTCTGAATGGTACACTCAAGGTTTGTGCATTTTATTATGTGTAAATCTCACCCAAAACAAAAAGAGCCATTGACAAATGTTGAACTCAGGGACGAAGTGTACTGATGTCAGCATCTTATCTTTGAAATGCTTTAAAACAGTGGCTCTCAAACTTTTTGGTCTCAGGACCTCTTTGTGCTCTTGAATGTTGAGAACCCCAGAGAGCTTTTGTTTGTGGATTATATCGATGTTTACTGTATTAGAAATGAAAACTGAGGAAAAGTAAAACTATTTGTTAAAGTACTTTAAAAAATAATAAACCCCATTTACCATGTTAACGTAAATAACATATCTTTATATAGAACAACTATTTTCAAAAAAATAATGAGAAGAATGACATTGTTTTACCCATTTGCAAATCTCTTAATTAATGCTTAGTTCGAAGACAGCTGGATCCTCATATCTGCTTTTGCATTCGTCTGCTGCGATATCGAATGTCTGGAAAACCTCACCATTCTTGAGAGAATGAGAGTGAAAAAGGAAAATAACCTCTTAGTATTATTTTGAAAATAGTTTTGATATCCTGGACCCAGAAGGGGTCTCAGGGGCCCTCAGGGGTCTCCAAATCACACTTTGAGAACCACTGCTTAAGCAAAATAAGATGGGTTTTTGGGTGGGTAGATGAATTTTGATAAAGTAAATACATCAAAGTGGCAATCGTAGCATTCAGGTGGTGGGTACATGGGCGTTCACCATCTAATTCTTTCAATTTTTCTGTATGTTTGAAAATGTTCATAATGTTAGAAAAATGAGAAAATCACATTATTTAAACAGTGGCCACCTGGCTTTATCATGGACAAATAAATATGTTTGAAAATATTGAAAACAACTTTTGGAATGAAGTACTGACACGTGCTACAACATGGATGAACCTTGGAAACATTTTGCTGAATGAAAGAAGCTAGTCACAATGGGCCACGTGCTGTGATTCCATTTGTATGAAATGTCCAGATTAGGCAAACCCATAAAGCAGGAAGTGGAGGAGTGGTTGCTGGGGGAGGGAAGGGTGGATGGTCACTGCTAATGGGTATGGGGTTTTTTTTTTTAATTAATTAATTAATTTATTTTTGGCTGTGTTTGTTGGTCCTTCGTTGCTGTGCGCGGGCTTTCTCTAGTTGTAGTGAGCGGGGGCTACTCTTCGTTGCAGTGCCCAGGCTTCTCATTGCGGTGGCTTCTCTTGTTGCGGAGCACGGGCTCTAGGCACACGGGGTTCAGTAGTTGTGGCACGTGTGCTCAGTAGTTGTGGCTCACAGGCTCTAGAGCGCAGGCTCAGTAGTTGTGCACATGGGCTTAGTTGCTCTGCGACGTGGGATCTTCCCGGACTAGGGATCGAACCCGTGTCCCCTGCATTGGCAGGCGGATTCTTAACCACTGCGTCACCAGGGAAGCCCAAGTATGGGGTATTTTGAAGGAGTGATGAAAATGTTCTAAAATTAGGGAACGGTGATGGTTACACAACATTGTGAATATACTAGAAACCAGTGAACACTTTTAAAAGGTGAATTTCATGATGTGTAAATTATGTCTCAGTAAAGCTGTTATTTAAAAAAAAATCCAAACAGTTTAGGTTTTCAGCATTATCTTTAGGGAGTCTTACTTGGGAAGCACTGGACGATATGATCTTGAAGATCCTAAATATGTCAGTGTCTAGAAATTCCATGACTCTCTATCTTCCATCTCTTCTGTGTACAGTAAATGAGAGACTGTTTGGGAAGGTGACCTGTCCTGGGCATTTCCCCTAGATTAAAATCGACTCAGGAATTCGGCTCTCCAAGTTACCTCATAGCTTGGCAAATCACCCTAAGGTTATCCTGATAAGACCTTTTTTTCTTTTTACATTGTCTGGGTCAGGGGTCACAAAGTCAAATGCCCACAAGGACCAGGAAATAAAGTGGTCATCGGTAAGGCAAAGAGGACATTTGCTGTCTTTTATTTTCTGGCTTTTGATATAGTCATGGTTACACAGAAACATTTCTTTATTATGAAAACCATGCAAGCATAAACTGCAATTGACTGGGCCTCCGTGATGGAAGGGCAACAGGGAGTGGAGCGGTCTGTGGTGAACTGGAGGGTGTGTGCCTGGTCTAAAGGGGGCAGCCAGCGCTCAGCGCCAGGCGACTTTTGCTATTTGGGAATGTGAGCTCAGTGTTACGCGGTCTGGCATATTTGAAAATTGGAAGAAATCTGAATTTGTATGTGAACTCTGCATTTCAGTTTCTACCTAATGTCTGAGTTCAGGTATTAGGAATTCTGGGGAAATGAGTTTAATCTCGGTTGCATCTAGTTTAGAAGTGAGTTTTGGCCTAAGAGATGAAGGGGTGCTGTGTGGTGCTGTTTGCCGCAGGTCAGCCCTGGCACGGGGAAAGTCCTGTTAGGTGTTCTTACCCTTAGTGTCCCTTCATGCTGTGTTTAAGTTAATATGATCACAGGACCATCATCTTCTGAATACAAAATCTAAGACTATCCTTCTGGTAAACCCCAGAGGTATGCATGCTCCTGGTAGACAGCTACTCTGAGTTATGAGGAACTAGGGCAATTATTTTAAATAATCTTGACTTGGAGGTGGAGGGTTGACTCTCCATTTTGTGAAGTTATTGGACGGTAGGTCACTCATAGCTTTACATTCCATTTCTGACGGTTACCCCTTAACTTCACCACCGTAGCTGCCTCGGGTGGGGCTGTTTTCATAGGGTGATTCTGGGGTGAAAGAAAGGGGTAATCATTTGACTTAACTCCAGACAGTTGATTTGGTTGTAGTTGAAACAAAATCATAACTTGAAGTTAGCCTGCAGAGGCCTCTCACTTGGCTCTTGTTTAACGTTTCTAACCTACGCATTTGACGTTACGTGACGTGCCTCTGGCTTTGCCTCCCCAGCTAAGTGTGTACGTGCGCGTGTGTACTTGTGTGTGTGCTTCCCCAGCTAAGTGCGTACGTGCGCATGTGTACTTGTGTGTGTGCTTCCCCAGCTAAGTGTGTATGTGTGCGTGTGCACTTGTGTGTGTGTGTGTGTGTGTGTGTGTACGTGTACTTGAGGTGGTTAAGAAAGGAATGGACATGCTTGCTTTGAACCCTCCCCCCAACACACACACTCACACACGTTCCCATGCAGTCACCCTGCACACGTTCTGAGCCTTTCCAGCTCTTGGATTTTCTGTCTATATTTGATCTGATCTATAAAGGTGTTGGCAAATAGCTTTATGGTTCTTAAAGGCCATGACTTTGCTTCTAAGCCAGATTGAAATAGAATTTGTACTTCTCAGGGGTGCAGTTCAGCACGCTTACTGAGAAATTGGGGAAGTACTCTTCAGAGCTTAGCACCTTACTTTTTGGAATTTGACTGTATTTCTGGGTCTCCTTCCAGGGGAAGAAAAAAAAAAAAATCCCAACGCCCACAGATAACCATTGTCAATTCCCTGGTGTTTATCCTTCCAGACCTTGTGGGGTTTTTGTTTTTTTGGCAGGGTAAGTGTATTTTGTTTTTCTATTTAATAGATTATGAACACCTTTCCAAGTCCCCAAATACTCATCTGCAGTATTTTTTAGTGGCTGAATAGTATTTCATTGTCCACACAATGAAATGTACTGTTATTTATTGAATCCCTCTCGGGTGGTCATTGAGAATATTTCATGATATTTTTGTGTTTCTGAGCCCCTGTTCTATTTATCTTACCGTATCCCTACTTTCTATGAAAATGTCCCTCTGCCTCTTCCTCCTTCCTGATGGAAAGAACCATTTACCTGAGAACCTTTCAGCAGGACTCTGGAAAAAAGGCACCTGGCCTGGCCTGTCCCACCCTCCTGCCCGCATGGATAAGGTGTGTGTGGAGGTGGTGGTGAGCAGGTATGCAGCTCAGCAGCAGCCTTTGTCTGCGCCTCAGGCTACAGAGAGAAAGGCTGGCTGCATTCTGAGCCTGCAGCAGGGCAGGGGACACGGCGGGAGGCGTCTGACACACCCCTCAGCAGCATGCCTGGACCCAGGCTGAGCTTGCATGTTCACGCCCCGAGGCCAGGGCGCGGCACTCATGCCAGCAGGTGGATGCCGTCCCTCGGCTTTTTGTGGTTCCAGAGGCAGGGAGAGCGTTGAGCTTCACGAAAGGCGGTGATTCCAGCTGTGAGTCTGCCCAGCTGTGGTGAGCCCACCTGAGATGGGGAGCCGAGTGGAGGCGTGTTCCTGCGAGCCACAAACCAGACGCTGGGATGACTTGGTGTACGGAAGGGAAAGCTGACTCAGCTCTCTGGAAAACAATTTAAATGCTTTCTGTCACATCGAGTCCAGAGATGCTGATTTCTGGCTTTTCGGCAGCCTTACTTGTCAGCGTGATCACTGGTGGGGTTTCTATGGTTCCGTCTATCCGACCACCCACACTGGTGACAGAGTGGTGGCAGAGGGGCTGAGCCGAGACAAGAGGACTTTGGTGACGTTTTAAACGCTGGATCAGGTCATTACGACTCCCTAGGCCCAGTGGCAAGGTTAGGCTGCCCCTGTGACATCGGGTCCACCGGCTACATTCTGGCCCAGAGCTCCTTAGTGTGGCCTCCACCTCCTACCCCAGCAGAGCCTGGCCCCAGCCTCCTAGCGCTCTCCCAGGCTGGTTCCCTATTTATTGGACCAGCCTCTATTTCCTTCTGGCTTTGAAATTCATGATTTTTTTTCCCCCACGAGAAACCTTGGCAGAAGACTTTTGTTCCATGGGGAAAAAGCCTTCTCAGAAAAGCAAGGAACCCACTTATGAGCTCCGCCCCTGGCTTGTCCTTGGTGATGTCCTTGCACAGTACCTGAGAGCCAGCAGGCAGGTGGTGCTGGGGAAACTTACCTGTGGTGGGCACGGCCTCCTCCAGATGCTTCTCTGGTAGAGCCGCCTACCGGAGGACCTACTGATTGCCTTGCCGTTGAGCTGGCTCAGCCTGTATGTGGCCAGCTGCTTTTTGCCCGATAACTTTGTTTGCTGATCTCTGTTTTTATGCCGATTGCTGGCTCCTTGGAGTGAAGGGTGTGTCTGTGGTAGTGTTTGAGGTGATTGCCACTGATTGGTAAAGTATGGATGAAGTGAGCAGGGCAGGGTGTGGTATGAGAAATATTGTAATCTTCTGGTGCCTCTCATCCCTCAGTTCTTCCCTGCAGAGAAAATTTTTTCTGCTTCCTGTCCTAGAGGGTAACAGCTTTCAGGCTCCCGTGAAGCTGGGAGCAGCTGCCTCGGCTCAGTAGCTCCAGCTGAGGTCTTGGGTGTGCTGCCCGCCCCGATCGACTGGAACAGTGACCCAGCAGCACCGTAGAACAACTTGACCTTTCAGCCCTGTGTTCTTTGTTGTCTGGGATTGCTGGAGATGTATCAGTATGTGAGACTCAAATATGCCCCTGGAGTAGGAGCTCCACGGCTGTACAACGGTCAGCTCCGGTGATGCGTCATCGCTGAATGGCAGCTGGCCCGCCTGTGTTGAGTCACATGCATTGGCCGATGTTGGTTTATGTGTGTAACTTTTTTCCCTCTTTCTAGCATGGTGTCTCAAAGTCAGGGGTAGAAGTGAGGAGAGGAGGGCAGGATTTGGTGGGCTGTTGCAGTCTTCTGACAAAACCATCATTGTTTGGATTAAAGTACCAGTTGGTTCGGTTTGAATGGCTCCATCGCTTCAGTGCTCTGAAACGGCTGTTATTCTTCCACCACAGCGGCGTTCCTGGGGGGAGGTGGAAGGAGGACTGCCCGATCCAGAGGGGAGAAACTGCTCTCCTTTGCCCTCTCTGCTCAGCAGCAGATCAGTTAACCATCCAGAGCAGACAGTCTTCTCCTGGTCAGCGGGCATCCCAGGCCACTCCTGGACCCCAGCTGGGCCGCAGCCATCGTGGCCTCTTGGAGGAGTGGAGCTTTTAGGAATCAGGCTGCCTGCTCATGGCCTCAACCTCCCTTGGCGCTCACCTGTCCCGGCCAGGTTCCCTGCCTGCTGCGCTGCTGCTCAGCTGACCTCCCTGCCGACCTGTTAGCCTGCCGTCTGTCCCTGTCATGATAGCTCAAGCTGCGGAGTTACTCCAAAGAGCGAATCATTCCTCTGGCTGGACTCCCAGACACAGTCGCTCGAGCGAGCCTGGGACAGACACTCAGTGTTTTGGTTCTTTCTGATGCTGATTAGGTTGCGTTGTCTTACCTCTGCCCCTCGTTCCGTTTCGTGTTTGTGTGGTCAGATTAGTCAGACCCAGCTGTGTTTGTGGAAATCCCAGCCTCTCGGGTGAGGACAACAGGAACTCCCACTGCAGTGAAGGAGCTCACATAGGGAAGACGGAGCCTCCTCCGTTTGCTTCCAAAGTCGGGAACTTCATTTTCCTGCCTCTGAATTGATAGCTCTCCAAATGCAGTGTGGTCGCAATACGACATCTGAAGAACTTAGGAGAAATGCAGGGTATGAGAAACCATTTTTTTAATGACCCTGGCCCCAGACTGGCAAGTTAAAGTGATTTTTCTCAGAGACGGAGATGCAAAGGCAAGGAGATTCTACGAGGACAGAGCCGGACGGATGGGAGGGGGTGATGTAAAATGACCTTATCCACAGCGTTAGTTCTTCCTGAGAGATTGGAAACCACCTACATGGTGTACTTCGGGGAGCACAGAAGAATCTATCAATGGAGCTAAATTACTTCTTTAGTTCAGTCCTTTGAGTTTTGTGGTATTAAAGTTGGGTGGATAGCTATTAAAATATGTTTGCAAAAATGACTCATTTATTTGCCCTTCTCTTAAGGACTAGAGTTTCCTTTGATATAAGCCAGTTTTCCAGATCACTGTTGTTTATTTCATTAATCATCTCTTTTATAAAATTAACCATTCTTAATGGGAAATGGAAATCCCTCTCAAATGCTTAATAATCTTCACTGCTTTCTTGAACATACTGAGTCTAATATAACATTTGATTATTTAGAAACCTATTTCTGAATGTTACTTATTGTAGTATTAGTACCATCGTGACTTCTTGATGAAGTTGCACTGACCAGGTATGCTTACTTCTCTACTCAACCGTCTCAGCCTCCCTCGTGAGTTGAGTTTTCAAATCTTTAATGGATCGTCTCCTCCAGGCTGTTGGCTGCCACTTGTTCTGCAGTGAGTTTGCCATTTACTCTCCCTTTTTGTCTGGTGCCTCTCATTTTCTATTGGTTTGCATAACTTGTTAAATTGAGTGTAAAATGAGAGTAATTAACTTAGTGAGGGTTTAGAGACTCTCTGAGTCAATTGCACAGACCTTTACCATCTATCTTGAATTATTTGTACTTACTTTGGTATAACTAAATTAAGCTCCAGATAGTTGTGAGATAATGCTATACATACAAACTTCTTTTACAGTGTAATTTTAAGCCATTATTATCAAGTTACATCACTGAAATTTGTTGACCAGGTTAACTTGTTTGTATGAAAGAAATTATCTGCAAATCTCAAGAATATTAAGCTCTTAAGAAAATTACAGTTTATTCTCATTTCTGAAATGTGGCAAATAAAAAAAACCAACAACTCCAAATCACAATGATAAACTATGTCCCCTGGCTAATTAAATATTACTTTCTATTACTTATCAGAAGGAAATTCACTTTTTCCCCTTTTCAAAATAGAAATAGCTTTATGGAGGGTCCTCTCCAGCCCTTCTCCTTATTATATAGAAATACATACTCATTGTCAGATGGAGAATTCAGACATTTCAGAAAGATAGAAAAGAGCAACATTCTCTGAAACGTTCTTCTTGGATTTATTTACTTTATTTTGTCACTGTGCCCTTTTTACTTTTTTCTGTGCCTGTATAGGTAAAAATAGACCTGTACCATCATTTTCAGTTGTTTTTTGAAGAGCAAAAGTTTTTAATTTTGTTGAAGTCCAGTGCATGTTTTTTTAAATGGTTCATGCTTTTTGTGTCCTATTTAATAAATCTTGCCAAACCCGGGGCCTCTAAGATTTTTTCCTATGTTTTCTTCAAGAAGTTTTA
Source organism: Balaenoptera ricei (assembly GCF_028023285.1). Classification (NCBI taxonomy): domain Eukaryota; kingdom Metazoa; phylum Chordata; class Mammalia; order Artiodactyla; family Balaenopteridae; genus Balaenoptera; species Balaenoptera ricei. The sequence goes on along the minus strand of NC_082652.1, from coordinate 7,864,698 downwards.
TCGTTTTAGCTCTTACATTTAGGACTATGCTCCATTTTGAGTTAATTTTTGCATATGGTGTGAGGTAAGGGTTGAGATTCAGTTTAAGAAGTACTTTGATGAATGTTCTTGTTTATAGCTTTTCTCATTCTACTTCTTTAACTTTTATCTTAAGATAAACTCTTAAAAGTAAAACTGTAAGATCAAAGAGCATTCACACTGAAATCTTTGATATATGTTGCCAGACTGGTTTTCAGAAGTTGTACCAATTGGAAAAGACAACCTCCAGAATGGGAGAAAGTATTTGCAAATCATACATCTAATAAGGGATGTGTATCTAGAGTATATAAAGAACGCTACAACTCAAAAGTAAAAAGACAAACAGCCCAATTAAAAGCAGGCAAAGAACTTGAATAGATATTTCTCCAAAGATACACAGAGGACCAATAAACACATGAAAAGATGTTCAACACTATTAATCATCAGAGAACCCTGGCAGTCCAGTGGTTAAGACTTCGCCTTCCAATGCAGGGAGTGCAGGTTCAATCCCTGGTCGGGGAGCTAGGATCCCATATGCCTTGCGGCCAAAACACCAAAACATAAAACAGAAACAGTATTGTAACAAATTCAATAAAGACTTTAAAAAATGGTCCACATCAAAAAAAATCTTTACAAAAAAAACCCCCCCCACACACACTGAGATACTGCTTTACACCCACTAGGTTGTGATAAATGTTGGCAAGGGTGTGGAGAGATTGCAATCTTCCTACACTGCTGGTGGGAATGTAAAATAGTGCAGCCTCTGTGGAAAACAGCCTAGTAGTTCCTAAAAAATTGAACATAGGGACTACCCTGGCGGTCCAGTGGTTAAGACTTTGCGCTTCCACTGCAGGGGGTGTGGGTTCAATCCCTGGTTGGGGACCTAAGATCCCACATGCCCTGTGGCCAAAAATTAAAAAAAAAAAAAAAAAAAAATTTGAACATAGAGGTGCTATTTGCCCCAGCAGTTGCACTCCTAGGTATGTACCTGAGAGAAATGACAGCATATGTCCGTACAAAAACTTGTACACGAATGTTCTTAGTAGCATTATTCGTCGTAACCGAAAGGTGGAAACAGTTAAAATGCCCATCAGCTAATGAATAAATAAACAGAATGTGATATATCCATACAATGGGATATTAGCCATGAAATGGAATGAGGCACCCGCTCCAACATGGATGAACCTTGAAAACATGCTAAGTGGAAGAAGCCAGTCACAAAAAACCACACATTATATGATTCCAATTATATGAACTGTGCAGAATGGGCACATATAGAGAAACAGGAAGTGGGGGACTTCCCTGGCGGTCCAGTGGTAAAGAATCCACCTTCCAATGCAGGGGATGTGGATTCGATCCCTGGTCGGGGAACTAAGATCCCACATGCCGCGGGGCAGCGAAGCAACTACTGAGCTCGTGCGCCACGACTAGAGCCCGCGTGCCGCAAACTACAGACTCCCATGCGCCCTGGAGCCCTCACGCCACAACTTAGAGAGAAAACCCACACGCCACAACTAGAGAGAAGCCCGCGTGCCGCAACGAAGACCCAATGCAGCCAAAAAACTAAATAAAATAAATAAATAAGTAAATACTTTAAAAAAAAAAAAAAAAGCAAGTGGATTAGTAATTGTTTAGGTTTGGGAGCTGATGACCAAGGGGTGCAGCATATTTTTTTGAGGTGGTGAAGATGTTCTAAGTTTGATTGTGGTGATAGTTGCACAAGTCTGTGAGTACACTAAAAACCATTGCATTGTACGCTTTAAGTGAGTGAATTGTATGTGAATTATGTCCCAATAAAGCTGTTACCCCCTAAAAAGAAAAAGTTTACCAACTAATATTCCCACTAGCAGTGCACAGGAGCCCATTCCCCCACCTTCTCCCCAGCTCTGGGTTATCATTGCTGTAATTTTAAATTTTAAATCAGCCCTATTGAGGTTTAATACGTAAACAATAAAATTCACCCTTTTAAATGCACACTTATGTAACTTTGACAAATGTATTCACATGTGTAATCACTGCAGTCCAGATACAGGACATTTCCATCACCCCAGAAGGTTCCCCCAGACCCTTTCCAGGTATTCCTCCCCATGTCTCTCTCACTATAGGTTAGATTTGTCCTGTGTTTTGTGTAAATGGAATCATACAGTATATACACTTTTTGCCTGACTTCTTTTGTTCAGCATATTTTTAAGATTCATCTGTGATGGTACTTGTATCAGTATTATTGCACGGATTTGAATGTTTCTGTACCAGCCTTGGTGTGGGCGTATGTTTTTATTTCTCTTGGGTAAATGCTGGGTCATGTGTAAGTGTATGTTTAACTTCATAAGAAACTGCCAAACTGTTTTCCAAAATGGCTGTACCTTGGGACTTCCCTGGGGGTGCAGTGGTTAAGAACCTGCCTGCCAATGCGGGGGACACGGGTTTGATCCCCGGTCTGGGAATATCCCACATGCCGCGGAGCAGCTAAGCCCGTGCGCCACAACTACTGAGCCTGCGCTCTAGAGCCCACGAGTCACAACTACTGAGCCCATACGCCACAACTGCTGAAGCCCGGGCGCCTAGAGCCTGTGCTCTGCAACAAGAGAAGCCCCTGCTCACCGCAACTAGAGAAAGCCCACGCGCAGCAACGAAGACCAATGCAGCCAAAAATAAATAAATAAAATAAATAAATTAAAAACAAAAAAAAAGAATCCTTTTTCAAAATAGCTGTACCTTTACAAAAATTTTGTGTACCATTATTACTGTGCGTTCAAAACTCTGTTAATCTGATAGGCCAAAAAAAAATGGCACCTCTGGTGTTTTAATTTGCGTTTCTTTGATCTCTAGTGTGTGTTTTTGTTCCCTGAATTTAACCATTTATTTTATGTTTGTGAATTTCCTTTTAGTTCTTCCGATTTGCTCTTTCTTTTTTTAGTTGGGATGTGGGTCTTTCCTTTTCCATTTTTTTTCAACTTTTTGTTATAAAAATATTGTAGCAGAAAAGTTGAAATAAAGGTGCAACCATCACCTTTATAACCACCACCTGCACAGCTCACATTTGCTAGCTTTTGCCATATTTGCTTTATGTATCTGTCTTCTTAGTTTCAAATGGTTCAGGAAGAAAAGTTGGAGACATCATGACATTTTATTCCTAAAAATAAAGGCATTTCATTTCATAACCATTATGTCATTTTCATGCCAAAAAATATTTATATAACATACAGTCTATATTAAAATTTCTCCTGTCAAAATGTCTTTTGTAACTGATTTTTATGAATCAGGATTCAGTCAAGGCTTATACTATGCATTTGGTTTTCATCTCTTTAGTCTCTCTCTTTTTTAAAAAATTTTATTTATTTATTTATTTCTGGCTGTGTTGGGTCTTCGTTTCCGTGCGAGGGCTTTCTCTAGTTGCGGCAAGTGGGGGCCACTCTTCATTGCGGTGCGCGGGCCTCTCACTCTCGCGGCCTCTCTTGTTGTGGAGCACAGGTTCCAGACGTGCAGGCTCAGTAACTGTGGCTCACGGGCCTAGTTGCTCCGCGGCATGTGGGATCTTCCCAGACCAGGGCTCGAACCCGTGTCCCCCGCATTGGCAGGCAGATTCTCAACCACTGCGCCACCAGGGAAGCCCCTCTTCAGTCTCTTTTAACATAGAAAAATCATTCTACCTTTTCCCTCTTGGCATCGACTTTTGGAAGTGACCAGTCCACTTGTCTTGAAAAACGTCCTACATTCCGTATTTGTGTTTTGTTTTGTTTAATGTGTTCCTCTGGGTCCTGTATTTCCTGTAAACCACATGGTAGGCCCCGAAGGCTTGATTACATTTAGGTTCAACATTTTTGGTGAGTTTGCTTCACAGATAGTCACGTCGAAGATGCACAGTGTCAGGGTGTCCCACTATTAGTGATACCAAATCTGATCATTTGGTTACAGGTAACTGCCAGATCTCTTCACTGTAAAGATATGTTTTTCTCCGTGCAATTACTAGTAATTTGGGGAGCTTAACTGATTTCGTAGAACTCCTTATGCAGTTAACTTTTTTTCACAGTCTTTCTCTCAGTTTGGCACTGATCTTCTAACTTTGCTTCTTGATTTAGAAGAGATTTTTCACTTTTATATATTTAAACGCCCAATAGTACAAGAGATTTCTTTCCAAACGTCCCTTTCCTAAACCCTACTCTCCCCGTTTTTCCTTCCTCTCTCTCTCCCCCCCACCCCACTTTCTCGTTCTGCTTTATTTAAATAACTGGTATGAGAAGCTAGCTCTTCCTTCTGTTCTATCATCTTTTTGGACTACAGATTCAGAAAATTGCACTTAAACCCAAATGTGAGATACGGACGCACTGACTTTGCATAGCTGTCTCTTATTTTTCCAAGAACATAACTGCTGTAGCTGATCACAGCCCTCTGGCAAAGGGGAGCCAGCAGTGAGACTGAGACTTTGGTCCTTGAGGCTCCAAACAACCCATGCTCTTAACTCCTCTCATCAAAGCTAAGGATGGAGGAGGGAGGGGACCAGAAGTCAAAACTGCTGATATTTTGAGAAAGACCTCTTTATGCCTCTTGCCTGAAACGCTTTTTCTCTACATTCCCTTTCCCTGGTTAACTCCTGCCCATCCTGGAGACTCAGCTCAGGCATCCGACTTGAGGAAGCTGTCCGGGACCCACCAGCGAGCGCCCTGCCCTGTGTTTCCATACCCTGCACACATGCCTTCGCTCCCTCGAAGCAAGACATTTCTGTCTTTCCCATTAGCTTATAAGGTCCGAGGATTAAGAGCCCGGGACCAGCTCTGTTGCCCAGTCTTCCACACAGAGCCGGACACCTCGCAGGTTCTTGACAGATGTTGCTGGGAGGTTTCACTTCCTGGCCTGCAGATGATTTCTCCCGTACAGTTATGGATGCGTTTGCTTCCTGGGCGTGAAAGCAAGGTGGCGTTGCAGGCTTTTTTTGAGACATGTATTTCTCTGTACCTTATAAAGAGCTGAGGAATGAAAACTCTGGCCTTTCCCTTTTTAATTGTTCCAGCTGCCTTCTAGCTGCCTTCTCATCATTCTAGGGTAATCGTTTCTCACTTGGTGCCTTTCATTGTTCTTTATTCTTCTAGATTCATGGAATTATGGACTTTGAACTGAAAGAGGCTTAGCCGTCAGCGACACAACCTAAAATATAAACCCACAGACCCGTCCACTTTCTCCTGGAGCACCTGCAGGGTTTAGAACTGCATCCTCATCATTCCTTCTCGGGTTTTTCCTCTCTCCCTCCCGCCCTCTCCCAGGTTTCCCCTCGCTGGTCTGCCTGAGTGGTGCTTGATAAGGGACATTGCTGTGAAGGGGGCCTGAGAGCCGCGGTTAGGGGTGAGTGATCAGCTCCCGGTGGTGGTTTTTCTTGCTCAGGAGGCTGGGAGTGCAGAGAATGGGAGGCTTCAGCTCCTGTCGAAGAGCTGTTAGCCTTTTATACTACACAGATACTTGTCTGTGGTGGAGAGTGAACTAGTGCTAATAAAAAAAGAGAGACAGTTGTATCTGTGCCACCGATACTGGTGGGATTCGATTGCGTTTTCATTGAAGAACCGCGTATCTAATCTCTAAATGGTAGTTCTCTCCGGCTCTCAAGGACCTTTGCTCATCACCCACCCCTAACAGTTATTCTCTCTTTGTTCCCTGAGTCGAGTCGCTAGGAGGGAGGCTTGGCTGCTGTGGCCTAGAGGCCTTTAATTGTGCTTTATCACAGCCCAGGGTCAGAACAGTTCCGAACATCATGGGGAATGTCAGCTGGATGCATTAGTCCATTTTATTGAGAGCCTCCTGTGTTCCAGACCCTGTTAGTCCATTCTAAATACCTTCTTTGTTTAATTCTTACCACAGCTCTGTGAAATAGGTTGTTTTTCTTTTCCCCAAGGAAAGTGAAGTTCAGAAAGGCCAGATGTCTGTGCGAGGCCGCATGGCTGGCAGGTGAGGACACCGGTGGGCAGGTCACAGGGTGGGTGGTTAGGAAAGCGTCCTTCTGAGTAAAAAGCTTCTGCTGTACTTCAGAGTCAGCCCTAATCGGGAGGCACGTGGTGTTTCCACCCGTGAAGGTGGCCTGGCCTGAGATTCTATTGATAGATGACTTTTTATGACATCAGGACAGCACAGTGGACAGGATCAGATTTCCTCAGTAAAATCTGGAATTTTGACATCAGATGAATCAGATGTTATCCTTCTTCTTTATGCCAAGAAAGTGTAGCTGGCCCTTGCCATAATATGAAGACTCTGCAACTTTACAGTCAAAAATCCTCATAAATGGTTGGCTTTAGGTTTCGTTCACAAGTACCTCTCCCCCTACTCCTCCTCCACCAAAATGCACACTGGTCCCCAAAGATCTGTGGAATAAGAAGCACAAAATCTCCTTGCTATTTGGTTCAGTCTGTCGTTATCGCACAAGCTCCCGCCCGGCCCATTTGTTGATTTTGTGTGTGAATGTGGAGGGAAAAACTCAGCATATCAGGGACTTCAATTTTGAGAAAATAAAATGTCCGTCACTTTTTGAGTTGACTTTTTCCCCTGCTCTGTAGTTGGTTGAATTATTTTGCCTTAAATATTCTCGTTTTATTTTTGTCTGTTTTCCCAGGAGGCCTTGAAACAGGGAAATGAAAGAGATAAGTTACCCTGACCTTGATTTTTATAGCACCGTAGTATCTAAAGGTGTGTCTGCCCTCTCATGGAGCCATAAAAAACACACGTTTCTTTTCTTTTTAAGCATTTGCAGCAGCAGTTAAGATGGGAAATAACTATGCGGCTGGGTTCATAACATATAAAGGTCTGAGGTTAAAATTGGGATATGATAATAAATCAAAACTTCTTTTTATCTTTCACCGCTGTTTTTAAGTTTGGTTTTATGAGTAACAAGTTGTTGCTTCTGACGGAAAGGGCATAGTGAAAATGAGTATATCAGAAAGGAAAAATGTAGGTATTTTGAATGTGATAAAGACATAATATTTACGTACGTCTCAGGAGACAGTGTCAGCAGAGGGGTGTTCGTCTCAGCTGGGTCGGTGTGGAGATATACAGCGTTTCTGAAGCAGAGACCAATCTGATGAGATTATCTAGCTTGCCTTCGATTTAGTGGGTTCGTCTCCAGCTCTCCTGCTCATCCCCAAAGCCTCTGCCACTTGGAAGGTTAGCAGGTTGATTAAAAAGCAGGCATGGGAGAAGGATGAAAAGAGGGAGAGATTTAGGGTGACAACTGATTCTCAGCAGCAGACGGAAGGAAAATTCTCTTTAGCTGGCAGAGGTAGAACAGATCTTATTTTGGAATGTCTATTAGGGGAAGAGGGCTGTGCAGAGTTTTTTATTTGTTTGTATTGCTTTTTTAAAAAAATTATTTATTTATTTATTTATGGCTGTGTTGGGTCTTCGTTTCTGTGCGAGGGCTTCCTCTAGTTGTGGCAAGCGGGGGCCACTCTTCATCGCGGTGCGCGGGCCTCTCACTATCGCGGCCTCTCTTGTTGCGGAGCACGGGCTCCAGACGCGCAGGCTCAGTAGTTGTGGCTCACGGGCCTAGTTGCTCTGCGGCATGTGGGATCTTCCCAGACCAGGGCTCGAACCCGTGTCCCCTGCATTGGCAGGCAGATTCTCAACCACTGCGCCACCAGGGAAGCCCCTGTATTGCTTTCTAAAGTCCCCCTCCTCAGAGATAAGCCAGAAGCCTGTGGTTGTCGTGGGGTGTTACAGACCTTTCTAGTCCCTCTTCTGCGTAATGGTAGCTGGTGTTACCCTAACACCCCTCTACTATGGGTGCCTCTCAAGTGTATTCTTCAGGGCCAACCTCTCCCTTTCTGGGGAGGGGTGCAGTCCTAGACCCTATGAATTGGAAAGGAAGTTGGGGTAAGCTAATTCAGTTCTCTCTCATCTAAAAAAGGGAAGCTGAGGCCAGGGCGAAGAAATGACCTGTGGAGCAGAGATGGTGTCACACTGCTCTTCAGCGTCAGAACTGGGGCTGCAGCGCTGGAGCCTGCCACCTGGTTTTGTCTTGTTCAGTTTCTGTTAAGACCCTTCCTTTTCATCTAGGTGTCTTCTCTAAAATGAAGCAAGCCTGGAAAAAGTAACAATCAGTTAACTTACAAAGCCCTGTGGTCTGATTTTGAATGTTGGGGGGAAGAGAAGGGAGGTGGAATGGGGGGGGAAGATAAACCGAGAACAAACGGACAATAACACATCCATGTGAGAGTCTGGAGTTCAGGCCAAGGGGAATTTCAGTGAGCATGACGGCGGGCGGGGCTGAGAGGGGGAGGGACTGACGGGGGGAGGGACTGACGGGGGGAGGGACTGTCAGGGGAGGGACTGACGGGGCAGGGACAAATGGGAGGGAGCGACGGGGGAGGGGCTGGCAGGAGGAGGGAGTGCCGCGGCAGGGACACACCGGGGCAGGGGCTGATGGGGGAGGGCCGCTGGAAGGGGTCCTGGAAGGGTTGGGAGGTGTGGGCCGGGCCGGGGGCAGGAGTGGGGTGGGGGGGCGGGGCCCGAGGGAAGAGGGTTTTCGCTCTGGAGTTCCCTCAGCACCGACTGTGCGGTGGCGTTTTGCTGGGCTCGGGGGGAGGTACTGGTGAGCAAAACAGACGGAGTTGTTACCCCCCTCATGGAAAATGCAGTCGGTTGTGGAGACACACCGTCAGCAGACACACACACAGGCAGTCGCAGATTGTGGTAGGTACAGGGTGTTGTGAGAAGTCGTAGCCAACTAACTCATTTACCTTGAGAGCCATCCAGGAGGCAGACAAGGAAGGTGAATGAGGTTCTTGTTTAGCCCAGACATGTGCAGCTGCGGGGCTCCACCGGGGTGAATACGCAGGGATGCTCTTCTCTCTAACAAGCAGGGCAACCCCTGAAGGAGTCTCAGTGGGGGAGAGAGATGGACACATGCGGGTTGTCCAGGTCATTCTGGCCTCCTGGGTGGGGGAGGCAGGAGGGGAGGAGCCCAAAGAGGAAGCCTGGCGGAGTTTGGCGGCGACCCGTGTACACCCTGCCTCCCGGCTCCCCCTCCCCTAGCGTTTGCCCCACACCACTGAGGACTTCCCGACACCGCAGGCCTGTGGTCGCCTGCCTGTCTGTCATTCCCCGGAGAATATAAGCTCCACGAGGCTAGGGACTTGGTTTTGTTCACTGCTCTGCACCTAGAACAGTCCTAAATAACAGATTTGGGTGGATGAATCAGGATAGTGTCACAAAGAAAGTGGTATTTCAGCCAGATTAATCTGGCTACAGTATTCCTGCTGTGTATAGCCCATGTGCGGCCTGAAAAGGTTCCACTTCTTACCATCAACCCGTTTCTGGTGTTAAGCACTGTTTTACACAGGGCATTATGATAGGTACTACATAGAATGAACTATTGGCTTCAGCTTCTGGCCCCAGAAAGGTTAGAATTTGTTAGGTGTACCCAGAGCAACTTCAGTTAACTTACCCATAATGTCACTGTGATCCTAGTTATATTGTCAAAGTTATTGTCAAAGGTTTGAAGTTTCAAATTCAATCAAGAACAGATTCCATGGTTTTTTTTTAATAGTCAACGTTGACTTTTAAAAAAGGACCCAATGCTTTTTAAAGCCTATTTATAGCTCTTGGCTACCCGGAGGATGTTACCTTATCCTTTGAAATGCATCAGACAGCTTCAGATTTCTCTGCCTTTTAAGTAGGTTATGTATCTGGCGGTGCCTCAAAAACGGCTCATAATGGTGATAATAACAAAGTTGTTTCTTGCCAATCTTCGTAGGAACTCAGAAACATTTGCAAGCGTGATCTATTTCTGTTATATCTCTGGCAGCCAGTTTCTTGACTCCAGGTGTGTACTCTGGCTGGAGACCTCCGTTAATTTACTTCCTCTTTACACCAGGTGTCTGAGATGGGGTGGAGTTCTTCCATTCTTTACATAAAAATCTTAACCTTGGTGAATACTTGAACCTATTAATTACCTTTTCCCGTAGGTGGATGAAAGTGCTAGGGAAAGGCTGTATTCTTTGCGGGTAGTTGGTTATTCCTGGTACTGAATATAATAGAAACCTCTCACTTATATCTATGGGTTGGCCACTTTGATCCGGGTGAGGGTGGCAGTTACCATATCAGCTGCGGGTGCTGTGCTGAATACAATAAAGTGTGAATAGTGCTTGTGTTTGGGTGTGTAACTATGTGATTTTGTTTTGTTTTGCTGGCTTCACTTTTTAAACTTTCTTTTGACATTATTTTGAGTATTATGATTAGAAATGTGAAGGACATTTATGAAGAAAATTACAGAAGACAACTTCAGACTTCTCTTTTTTAAATAGGTTAAGTTGTTCGAATAAGTAGAGAAACATAGGCCAGTCTAGGATGGAGATGACCCAGCTGGAATGGTCAGTGGTGGACACACAGTAGTGTATTTGTTAAGTGCAACTCCAATCAAAATGCCAGAATAGTTTTCTTTTGAGATTTGACAACATGATTGTAAAGTTGGAACATGGAGGAATAAATAGGCAAAGATTCTAAAATTTGTTTTAAAAAATGATGGGGACTGGGACTTCACTGGTGGTCCAGTGGGTAAGACTCTGTGCTCCCAGCGCAGTGGGCCCAGGTTCGATCCTTGGTCAGGGAACTAGATCCCACATGCATGCCACAACTAAGAGTTCACATGCCACAGCTAAGAAGTCCACATGCCGCAACTAAGAAGTCCTCATGCTGCAACTAAGAGCCGGGGCAGCCAAAATAAATAAATAAATATTTTTTAAAAATGCTGGGGACTAACGCTACCTAGGTAGTAAAGTGTATCACAGATTTATAGTTATTAAATCACTGTAATACTAAGACAGGATTCAACATGAATCAGTGATATGAGGCCCCAGAACAGACCCTAGTGTATATTATAATTTAATATATGTTAATGGAAGTGTCATAAATTAGTGAGGGAAGATGAGATAATCAGATAGCTAGTCGGAATTTATTTTGGTGAGCTGTGTAAAGAACTAAATTGATTTTTCCCCCAGATGAGTCAGAGTTAAATGTAAAAAGTGAAACCATTTAAAACATATGCACAAAACACCAAAAGAACTGGGGTGCTCAGAAGTGGTCCCAGGTATTGTATATGAGAATGTGGTGTATGATAGTGATGGTTTTTTAGTCTAACGGGGGAAGGATGAATTATTGAGTGAATAGGTAGGAACCATTGACTGAAGCAGGATCCCAGTATCTTAATGAAACCAAAACAACTTTCAGATGGAGCGAAGAATGTAAAAGGTGAAGCTGTGAAAGAACTAGAAGAAAACATAGATAAGTGTTTTCACAGTCTTGGGGTGGCAAAGCCCTTTTAATTATGACACAAAAGATTGAAACATAAAGGACTTTAAAATTTTGATTGCATTAATGAGCAATGTCAACTAAAACAATAACAACAAAAACTCACCGTACATTAAAAAATTAAGTAGAGTAAAACAGCAAAACAAAGCACATCAAAAATAGTCGAGGCAAAGATAAATAGTCAAGACGGACACATTAACTCTGCCATGTGTGTGACAGACATTTCCACCAAAGTAAGAGCTTTCAAACAACAGAAAACCAGCGGAAGACATGCAGACAGTTAACATTAAAAAATCCAATGGCCAATAAACATAAAAGATACTAATAAGTGGGAACTAAAAAATTAGTGGTCTAAATGTTTGTTTGTAAGATTAGCAGACATTGGGACTTCCCTGGTGGTTCAGTGGTTGAGACTTCGCCTTCCAATGCAAGGGGTGCGGGTTCGATCCCTGGTCAGGGAGCTGAGATCCCACATGCCTCGGGGCCAAAAAACCGAAACATAAAACAGAAGCAATATTGTAACAAATTCAATAAAGACTTTAAAAATGGTCCACATCAAAAAAAAAAAAATCTTTAAATAACTAATTTGAGTAATGGTTTGCAGAAGTAGGTACTATTCACTGGTATTAGGAGTGTAAATTAGTATAAACCTTGAAAGATTCTTTGACTATTACAAAATTATAAATGTACAAATACCCTCTGATTCAGCTTTCCAATTTCTAGGAATTTATCTCACAGAAACAGTCGTGCAATTGCACAAAAATGTAAGTAGCAGTATGGTCATTGAAGCACTATGTTTATAATAGTGAAAAATAGAAACAATGTATGTCCGTTAATATAAACAAATGCCTATTTATTGAAAAGTGGTTAAGTAGATTGTGATAAATGTATATAATGGAATATTTTGTAACCAATAAAAGCTGTATACAACTATAATAAGATGTCCATGACCTGTAAGTGAAAAAATGAATTATAAAACAAAATAATTCCATATATTTAAATACTTTTTTCATATGTTTTAATCTGAATAAATACACACATATATACGTAATCAAATAAATATATATTATAAGGATTTAGGACCAACTACAAAGTTGCAGAAGGTAGTCCACGAGACTCCCTTTTTTTTTTTTTTTTGACCACGTGTCGCAGCTTGTGGGATCTTAGTTCCCCGACCTGGGATTGAACCTGGGCCCACGGCATGAAAGCCTGGAGTCCTAACCACTGGACTGCTGGGGAATTTCCCAAGACTTCCCTCACTTCTAACACCAATTGCAAGTTCCCAAAACCATCCTCAGGTTCTGTAATTGCTAGAAGGACTCACAGAACTCACTGAACGCTGTTATACTCATGCTTGCAGTTTATCTCAGGGACAAGATTCAGGTTAAATCAGCCAAGGGAAGCCATGCATAGGGCAGAGTCCAGGAGGGGTCCCCATGTGGAGCTTCTGGTTGTCCTCTCCCAGTGGACGGCGTTACCTCCCTCCGGCCACGATGTGTGATGCTGTCAACCAGGGAAGCTCACCTGAGTCTTTGGTCTTCAGATTTTCTACAGGGGCCGGATCACTGTCTGTGTGGCTGGCCTCTCGTCTCCAGACCCTCCCAGAGACAGCTGATACCTTTAGTCATGGGTTCCTCTGGAGATCGGAACTGACACCCCCTGCTCCAGGGCCCCCATTGTAATTACATAGTGAGGTTGTCCTGTGGCCAAAGCCCCAGGCAAACGCAGATACTCCTGTTGGGCAGGCCATTCCAGCGGCCTAGAGGTTACCCCTCAGGAGCTGAGGGCAAGGGCCTTCTCTTTGAACGAGGTTATTTCTTCACTACACAATGTTATCACCAAAATTTAAACAATGGTGATTTCTAGGTGGTGGAATTGCAGGTGACTTTGCTTTTGTTCTTTGTACTGTTCTGTGTTGTTTGAATTTTCTTTCAATGTGAGTATATAATTTATTTAAAAATCAGATAAGACTAAAAAGGCTAAAAAAGAGATTAAAATGAAAAGTAAATCTCTGGATAGGGTGGGTGGGCAGGCAGGGAAGCAATAAAAGAAATTCTAAAGACCAGTAGATATGACTACACAAAAATATAACCTACTTATTCAAAGACATGCTATAAAAAGAAGTAAAAACCAAAACCTAGGGGAAACATTGGCAGATATATCACAAAGCGTTAATATCATTAATATTATAGTATTACCAATATAAAATAGCAAGAAAAAAACAACTAACACTTCAACGGATGGTGAAAACTGAATAAAATCTGTCGTCTAGGTAACAACAATGTTCCCAAAGCTGGTTTCCTAGTTTTGAGGTTGTGCTACAGCTAGAGAAGGTGCCACCACTGGGGAAGGCTGGGCGAAGGGTCCATGGGACGCTTTGTACTATTTTTTTTTACTTCCTGTGAGTGTATAATTATTTCAAAATAAAAAGTTTTTTAAAAGACAGAAGGCACGGACAGCTCATAAAGTAAGAGACACATAGCTAATATGCAGATTTTTAAAAGTATTTTATTAACAAGTGATGCAGTTGAAGTGAGACACCACTTGTCCCCGTTGTAGGTCTGGTCCCATCCTCAGTCTAGAGGAGTCGGGAACACCCTGGGTTCTGGATTCAAGTTTACTCTCCTGGCAAGTAGACATATGGTTATGGCTTTAACTGGTGCCCTGCCCAGCACCCCTGCTTCCTGCCTGAAAGGCCAGTGGTGGCTCGAACCGGACAGGAAACGCCGGGCTTTAACACTCAGGAACATGCCCAAGACTCAACTTCAGTGTTCAGCAACAAGCCCCAGGTTTGGGCAGCACTTACTCTGCACCAGGCCCAGTCCTTTCACGCCTCCTGTGGTCCCCGGCTCTCCTGTCGGGGAGGGGACATCGGCACCCTTTTTACCAAAGGTGGGGCTCCGACAGCTCCCGTTGTCACCAGCCCAGAAATGGAAAGCACTCTCTTTCCTCATTTGCTTGGGAATGGTGTAGGCATGGCGGTGTCTGTCCGCAGATGGGAGGCCGGGACACAGCAGGGAGTGCTCCCAGCAAGGACACAAGTCACTGACCTTCACAGTCAGGGCGAAGGGGCCACCGCTGCGGCTAGCCCGATTTTGCCTCTTTCAACTCCATCGTGGTGCTCTAACTTTTGATGGTCATGGACATGATTACTCCCTGCTTTTTACACAAAACAGACAACCCCAGTCCTCACAAACATGCTCACACATGTGAGCAGACACACACCTAGACACACTGGCACACCCACACACACACTCACACACACCATACATACCACACACACACACCACACTGTACCCACATACCCACACACACAAGCATACACTACACACATACACACATATGCATGCACCACACACAAACCACACACACCCCCCCCTTGTCAGTAGGACAGACCTGGAATGAGGACCTCGGGAGCCCATATTCCTGCCTTGCTGCCATCGCCCTCCGATCCTGCTTCTCCAATACGACTTTCTTTGAATGTTAAAAAAAGAAAAAGAAAAAGAAAAAAAGATGCCAAGTGCCCCAGGAGGAGGATGAATTTGGGGTGCAGGAGAGAGGACCCACGCCTGGGCGTGGGAGCAGGGCCTGAAAACCTCACAGGCTTTCTCCGGGTGGAGACTCTGCTTGGGCAGGTGGCCCAGGGCGGAGGGCCCGTGGCTCCAGGGCGGTTCCGTTGAACACGGTGCCCTCCTCCTGCCATGCCGCTCGCAGGGCCGCTCCCCACGCCTTGGCTCCTCAATGAACCTTTGTCTGTCTGGAGCCTGTTAGTTTTGGCTCCTAGCAGCCTGTGGAACCAGGCCCAGATCCCAGGGAAAGCCAATAGAGACCGCTTTTTTGAAGAAAAAGAATCGGAGTCCTGCCTGGAATAGAGAGACCAGTCTGAGCATTATTGATCCAGTCACTCATTAAAGAAACCACTTATTAGCTATTATCCTCATATTTGGATCCGGTGCACAAAACTGACTTGCATACAAGTTTTATATCTGCTCATGTGATTAATTTCCTTCCCCAATTAACTAGAAGCCCTATAAGGTCTTGGACTATACCTGGTCTTTTTCTCTTGTTTATTTTGAAAAAATAATACATTCCTGTGTTATATTTAAACAGTAGAAAAATGGTAAACAGTGAAAACTAACTCTCTGGCTGAGCCCCCTTAATTCTGCGATTCAGCTCTCCAAAGGGAAATCACTGTTTCACTGTTACCTGTTTCTTGTGTGTCTTTCCTGAGATTGACTGGTTGTCTTCCTCCCTCCTTCTCCCTCCCTTCCTGTGTGTGTGTGTCTGTATGCATATCTCCCTGTTGAAAATACAAATGGTGGCCATCCTGTATATCTTGCACCTTGTTTTTTTTCCCCACTTAATACATCTTGCAGATCTTGCCTGTACATCAGCCCATATAAACGTGTGTTGTTCCCAGCCTTTTGCTCCCACAAACAGTACTGCCGTTTAATGTCTTCTATTTATGTCTTTGTGCCCACGTGCAAATGCGTCTACAGACTCAACTCCTAACAGTGGAATCGTGAGTCAGAGGGATGTGCATTTGAAATGTTGATAGACAGTTGCCCGCTTGACCTCCAACAAAGGTCACAGTTGTTTTTGCCCATCATCATGTCCCCGGTGCCAGTGTAATGATCAGACCTCTCCCCCTTAACCAGCATTCTGAGCCAATTGGGAAATAAAACTGGAGTCAGTTCACACCAGCACTCTTCACAATGGCCAAAATGTCAAACAACCCAAGTGTCCATCAGCAGATGAAAGAATAAACAAAATGTGGTCTCTCCATCCAATGGAATATGATTCAGCCATAAAAAGGGAGTACTGATTCATGCTGCAGTGTGGATGACCCTTGAAACTATTGCGCTAAGTTAAAGAAGCCGGACATAAAAGGCCACACATTTTATCATTCTGTTTATGTGAAATGTCCAGAAGAAAGAAACCCATAGAAACAGAAAGTAGATTAGTAGTTGCCAGAGGCCAGGGGGAACGTAATGGGGCGAGACCGCTGGTGGGTACAGGGCTCCCTTGGGGGTGATGAAAACAGCACTGAAACTAGGTAGCAGCTGTGGTTGCACAGCGTTGTGAACGTACTGGATGCCACTGAATTGTACATTTCTAAATGGTCAAAATAGTAACTTTTATGTTACATGTATTTTACACAACGAAGAAGATTCAGCAGATGCTGGCTGAATTATTCTCCGTATGGTTGATCAAGCTGAGGATGTGGCTTTTAAGGGAACCCCAGACCGTCTTTCCAGGCAGCCTGGGACTAAGAGGGGCCTCCCCGACCCCAGGCTCTCTCTGTAGGAGCAGAACAGGAGGGGCCTGGGCCCTCAGTGGGCAGCTTTCCCGCAAGAGGAAAGGAGAAGGGCCTGGCCCCCCACGCCAGTCCTGCTTTCCACACTCCGTAGCTCACCCACTCCACCTAGCTGGGAGGGAGTAAGGGGGAGACAGGCCTAGGAATGTTTTTTGTTTGCTTGTTTTATTTTATTATTATTTTTTAAATTTATTTATTTACTTATTTAATTTCTGGCTCCGTTGTGTCTTCATTGCTGTGCACGGGCTTTCTCTAGTTGCAGCGAGCGGGGGCTACTCTTCATTGCAGTGTGTGGGCTTCTCATTGCAGTGGCTTCTCTCGTTGCAGAGCACAGGCTCTAGGCACGCGGGCTTCAGTAGTTGTGGCACGTGGGCTCAGTAGTTGTGGCTCGCGGGCTCTAGAGCGCAGGCTCAGTAGTTGTGGCGCGTGGGCTTAGTTGCTCCGTGGCATGTGGGATCTTCCTGGACCAGGGCTCGAACCTGTGGCCCCTGAGTTGGCAGGCAGATTCTTAACCACTGCGCCACCAGGGAAGCCCTTTTTTTTGTTTTAATTTTTTTTTTAAATTTTATTGAAGTGTGGTTGACTTGCAATGTTGTGTTTAATTTTTGCTGTGCAACAAAGTGACTCAGTGATACACATAGACATTCTATTTCATATTCTTTTCCATTATGGTTTATCACAGGATATTGAATTTAGTTCCCTGTGCTATACAGTAGGACCTTGTTGTTTATCCATCCTATGTATACTAGTTTGCATCTGCTAATCCAGAGCTCCCAGTCCTTCTCTCCCCGACCCCACCCTCCTCGGCAACCACGAGTCTGTTCTCTATGTCTGTAAGTCTGTGTTTTGTAGATTTGTTCATTTGTGTCGTATTTTAGATTCCACATATAAGTGATATCATATGGTATTTGTTTCTCTTTCTGACTTACTTCACTTAGTATGATAATCTCTAGGTCCATCCATGTTACTGCAAGTGGCATTATTTCACTTTTTAATGGCTGAGTAATAGTCCATTGTATATTTGTACTACATCTTCTTTATCCATCTGTCAGTGGACATTTAGGTTGTTTCCATGTCTTGGGTATTGTAAATAGTGCTGCTATGAACATAGGGGTGCATGTGTCTTTTTTTTTTTAAATAAATTTATTTATTTATTTTTGGCTGCGTTGGGTCTTCGTTGCTGCGTGCAGGCTTTCTCTAGTTGTGGTAAGCAGGGGCTACTCTTCGTTGCGGTGCGTGGGCTTCTCATTGCGGTGGCTTCTCTTGTTGCGGAGCACGGGCTCTAGGCGCACAGGCTTCAGTAGTTGTGGCACGCGGGCTCAGTAGTTGTGGCTTGCGGGCTCTAGAGCGCAGTCTCAGTAGCTGTGGCGCATGGGCTTAGTTGCTCCGCGGCATATGGGATATTCCTGGACCAGGGCTCGAACCTGTGTCCCCTGCATTGGCAGGCGGATTCTTAACCACTGCGCCACCAGGGAAGTCCAGCATGTATCTTTTCGAATTATAGTTTTGTCTGAGTGTATGCCCAGGAGTGGGATTGCAGGATCATATGGTAGTTCTACTCTTAGTTTTTTGAGGAAACTCCATAATGTTTTACATAGTGGCTGCACCAATTTACATTCGCACCAACAGTGTAGGAGGGTTCCCTTTTCTCCACACCCCCTCCAGCATTTATTATTTGTAGACTTTTTAATGATGACCATTCTGACTGGTGTGAGGTCGTACCTCATTGCAGTTTTGATTTGCATTTCTCTAATAATTAACGAAGATGAGCATCTTTTCATGTGCCTGTTGGCCATCTGTATGTCTTCTTTGGAGAAATGTCTGTTTAGGTCTTCTGTCCATCTTTCGATTGGGTTGTTTGTTTTTTTGTTATTGAATTGTAGGAGCTGTTTATATATTTTGGAAATTAAGCCCTTGTCAGTCACATCATTTGCAAATATTTTCTCTCAGTCTGTAGGATGTCTTTTTGTTTTCTTTATGGTTTTCTTTGTTGTGCAAAAGCTTATAAGTTTGATTAGGTCCCATTTGTTTATTTTTGTTTTTATTTCTATTGCCTTGGGAGACTGGCCTAAGAAAACATTGGTATGATTTATGTCAGAGACTGTTTTGCCTGTGCTCTCTTCTAGCAGTTTTATGGTGTCTTGTCTTATATTTAAGTCTTTAAGCCATTGCAAGTTTATTTTTGTGTATGGTGTGAAGGTGTGTTTTAGCTTCATTGATTTACATGTGGCTGTACAACTTTCCCATCAGCACTTGCTGAAGAGACTGTCTTTTCCCCATTGTATATTCTTGCCTCCTTTGTCAAAGATTAATTGTCCATAGGTGTATGGGTTTATTTCTGGGCTCTCTATTCTGTTCCATTGATCCATGTGTCTGTTTTTATGCCAGTACCACGCTGTTTTGATTACTGTAGCTTTGTAGTATTGTCTGAAGTCTGGGACAGTTATGCCTCCTTTGTTCTTTTTCCTCAGGATTGCTTTGGTAATTCTGGGTCTTTTATGGTTCCATATAAATTTTAGGATTGTTTGTTCTAGTTCTGTGAAAAATGTCATGGGTATTTTGATAGGTGTTGCATTAAATATGTATATTGCTTTGGGTAGTACAGGCCTCGGAACGTTTTGCTCGTGGGTTTCCAGGAAGCATCAGGAATGGTGAAGAAGTATTGCCTCACGAGCAAATATGGTTGCATGACCAAATGAATGGACTCCACCACTCTCTGGGCCCCACACCGGTAGACCCCAGAACCCTTGCCTGCTTTCTTTTGGAGAGAATGGTCTGGCCAGGAATTAGGACCTGGGACCTAATCCTACCTGGGACCAACAGAACCCCAAATCCCCGCCCCAGTCTCACTCTCCCCCGTTCTTCTTAATTCCAGCTCCTGTCTGTGCAAGGCTTGCATTTTAATTTTCATTCCAAAGCAGTCTCTTGCCAGACCTCTGAAGAATTCAGTTTGCTCGTTGCACCCAATGGCAGTTTTGAGAGAGACTTTTGTTGTGCTGTAGACTTCCTGCCCGTGTCATGAACCTGTCTTCTAGGAAGGGCTGCTGTGGCAGGGTGGGGATGAAGATTTTTCTTTATGGAAAAGTTTAGCACTCAGTAATTCCATATTTAATCGCACCTCCCACGTGCCAGGCACTGTGCTGGGTTGAGTCAGACCCAGACCCTGGCCTTCCCAGAGTAAGACTGGGAGAGTTGGGGGTGAATCAGGGTCATTGTTCTGATCAGGAAGCTGGTGTGTGTGTGTGGGTTCCCAGGCGTTTAAGGAGGCGGGGTTGGGAGGCAAGGGTGGAGGAGGTCTTGCCAGTGGTCTCAGAAATTTTGATAATGTGTTTCTGCTAACACTTTATTTTATTTTAAAGATTTTTTTGATGTGGACCATTTTTAAAGTCTTTATTGAATTTGTTACAATACTGCTTCTGTTTTTTTTTTTTGTTTTTTTTTTTTTTTATTTATTGGCTGTGTTGGGTCTTCGTTGCTGCGCGCGGGCTTTCTCTAGTTGTAGAGAGCGGGGGCTACTCTTCGATGCGGTGCACAAGCTTCTCATTGCGGTGGCTTCGCTTGTTGTGGAGCATGGGCTCTAGGTGCGCAGGCTCAGTAGTTGTGGCGCACGGGCTTAGTTGCTCAGCGGCATGTGGGATCTTCCCAGACCAGGGCTTGAACCCATGTTCCCTGAGTTGGTAGGCGGATTCTTAACCACTGCGCCACCAGGGAAGCCCCTGCTTCTGTTTTATGTTTTGGTGTTTTGGCCCCAAAGCATGTGGGATCTTAGCTCCCCGACCAGGGATTGAACCCACACCCCCTGCATTGGAAGGCAAAGTCCTAACCACTGGACCACCAGGGAAGTCCCAATGGTAGCACTTTAAAGAAGGAATATGGCAGAACCCTGAGTTAGACTAAGAAGTATCCCAATCAGCCGAGTCTGGAAGCCGAGTGAAGCTGGGACGGGGTTGAGGGGAGCAGGAGTCCGACCATGGGTGCTTTGTGGGCGTCCTGCTCAAGGGAGCTCCACCAAGGAGCTGCACGGTCCCTTTTAGAACTCTTTAGAGCAGCGTTTCCTGTATGTTCCATGGGAAACTAGACTTGGGGTACCTCCATAGAAAGGGTCCCAGTCCTTGTCTTCGGATGTCTGTATAGGGAATGTCTCCTCTCCCCGTTGAAGATTGATAGTGACATCAGCACATCAAAGCCTCCAGGGAGCCCATCAGTAAGGAAACTTCTCTCCACCTCTGAGGGCTGTTTAGGTTTTGGTTTTGGTTGCAGACTTACTTCTTTGCGTTGGTTGAGCGCCGCCTGTTGGCTGTTGAGATATTACAGAAGCCTCAGTTGATGGGTGATAGCAGTTGGAAATAAACATCAAGGAAGAGGGAAACATCCCAGCAGTTGAGGAGGAAGAAGATGAGAAGCCCAAACTATACCCTATCAGATTTGGTTTCTAGCCTTCCAGGGTTTGACCTCTCTCTGAATCTTCCCACCCCCTTCGTGGTAAGTAACTGAAGCTGTTGGCATTGTCTGACTTCTCTGAGAAGATGCTGTATGCTCACATCAGCCACTTTGTCTTAAGTAACAAAGCAGGAGTAAGGGTGGGTTTATATTAAGCCTGGTGGTCAGTTCTTAACAGAATGTTGCAGGGGACTTCCCTGGCGGTCCAGTGGTTAAGACTCCGCGCTTCCACTGCAGGGGCCACGGGTTCCATCCCTGGTCGGGGAACTAAGATCCCACATGCCGTGCGGTGCGGCCAAAAAAAACAAAAAAAAAATGTAACGGAACGTTGCAGGACACCAAAGTTTCTCCCCGCAGGAGTCCTCGTTTTCCATCCCGTCTCTTCTCCTGCTTCTGTCCTCGGCAGCTGTCTCTGCAGGTGGCAGATGCCGGGTCAGGATTCTGGTCCTGCTAGACACACAGAGAAAGTGGTGTTTGAAGCCTGGCCTTCAACATAGGAAGCTGTCAATTATAGAAAAGTTTTGTTTTCCCTTAAGGAAATAAAAAAATAGGGAGGGTTTTCTGTTTTGTTTTGTTTTTTCCTGGAACAGGCAGGAACACCCTGCCTGGCTAGACAGCGGGTTGCTGGAAGATCTTTCAGAAGAGGGGAAAGAGGGTTGGTTTTGCCCAGAGGCGGGACCAATATACTCTGGTATATACTCTGCCCTCCAGACTGGCCTAGAAGCATCCCCCCGCCTCCCCCACCCCTCCAGCTCCTGCCATTCTGGGTGTTTTCTACGGCCTTGACCGGACCTGTGTTGATCTCCTGAGGACTGTCAAGCCAGGCAGAAGGACCAGCACGGGCCTTTCTGCCTCTCCTTGGTTTAGCTGAAGTTTCCTCATCCTCTGGGCCTCAGCTGAGATGTTACCTTCTCCAGAATGCCTCTTGTGACTGCTCAGACAGGGCTAGTTATGCCAACTGTGTTCCCACAGCCCTTTGCTCTTGTTCGAGGCACTCAGCACGTAGGCAGGACTAATGCCTCAGCAGCTCATGTGCTCCATGAGGGCCGGGACCTCATCCGCCTCATCCATCCTTTCCCTCCCCTCCTAGCGTGTGCACGACACACAGTAGGTCCTCAACGCTTGTCGAGTGAGTAGATGGACCCAGGCCTGCCTTCCGGGCCCTGAGGAAGCGAGTGGCTCTGCAGCTGTGCGGGGGTCAGGGCTGACCTTTGCCGTGGTCTCTGCTCGCGGGTGTCGAGAGGGGGGCCCATGGGTGTCACCTTTTCTTCCTGTGGGGAGGAGGCACCCCACAACAGTGGCGGCAAACACGAAAGAGAGGACTTTTCAAGTCAGGAGGTGTTAAAAGCCAGGCCTTCGGAAAATAACTTAAATCCAGATCACTGAGGTGGTTATTAATAGCTTACATTTACATTTTACCTTAGGGTTTACCTGTCCTGTGTGTCTAAGAACGTGTGTGTGTGTACATTTAATCCTTATTAAAACACTCTGGAGGCAATGGTGTTATTGTAATTTTACCCAGGAAACTGGTGTGTCGGAGAAGTTAAGTGACTGTGAAAGTTCACAGCCAGTGCGCAGTCGTGCCACACAGGCTGAGAAACAGTGGGCTGCTGGCGGTTAAACGCAGGTGGCAGCTGGGGTGGAGGTGCCTTTGGGCCGGGGAGAGGCGGGAGGAGGGAGGCGTGTGATGGGCTCGAAGCCCTTGACCCTTTGAACTGAGGGGGCTTCTGTCTGTCTGTCCCTCAAATTCTCAGAGGATTTGCTGTGACTTTTTCTCTGGGGGAGGGGGTCACAGCCTTCTTCCAAAGCCTAGGCCAGTGCTGGGTTGAGTTGGGGCGGGGGCATGAGGTTTGCCCGGTGCGCTGCCAGGGGCTTCTGCTTTATAAACCAGGTGTTCGGGTTCAGGGAAGGTTTATCGCTCAGGCACTGTCTTTGAAGACCCCAGCTGCTGTGACTGCTTGTCACGTGGGATTTCCGAGTGGGTTTGGAGAAGGCGCAGGGCTGTGGCCTGCAGGGATGTAGAACCCACAGAACCGCCTTTGTATGGACCAGTGACAGTGCCTTGCCCCTCTCAAGCCATCTGAAGAGCGGAAGCCCTATGCCAGCTGCTCAGAGGTGGCTCCTGGCACAGCCCTTGGAAAACTAAACTATCTGAGCAGCCTGTGCCACCAGGCAGCATTCCTTGCCTGCCGTCAGCTTTGTTTGCAAGGGCCCTTTAAGTCATTCAGTGGAGAATTATTACACGAGCCCCTGCGCTGTGCCAAGTTCTGTGCTGGGTGCTTAAGATGAGGATGCCGGAAGGGCCCTCCCCTCGAGAAGCTGCGGTCTAGTGGCAGGAGGTGTGGGGACACGTTGCTGTACGGGGAGTGCATGAGTGCTGTCCTTGAGGTGTGAACAGCGCTCAGGGATCCTGAAGGGGTTGGCAGCAGCCTGGGAGAGGCCAGTGCCGGCTCGGAGGAGACGGTGTTTGAGCGTCACTCGGAAGGCTGAGCAGGTGGCCAGGGGCGGAGGGAGCTCCGTGAAGGGTGAGGACGGCGAGCACAGGGGCCTGGAGGCAGGAGGGGGCCCGCAGGTTCTAAGGCCAGTGGGGCGTTTGTGTGCCTGGATTGGAAGTGCCTCAGGGGGACTGGTGGCAAAGGAGGTGGCCAAGACCAGGTTCAAGGGGGCTGGCTTTCGTTCGGTGGTCAGCAGATTTCTTTTTTCCTTCCCCCAACTTTACTGAGATAAAATTGACTTATAACATTGTTTAAGCTTAAGGTGTACAACATGATGATTTGATACATGTATGAGGCAAAATCAGCAGATTTTTAACTTTTAATTATGGAAAATTTTAAAGATATTTGAAAGTAGACAGAATAGGATAGTGAACCCCGTGTACCATCGCTTCACTCCAGCAGTTACCAACCCACGGCCAGTCCTGATTCCTCCATACCCAACACCATTGCCCCCCTTACCCCATCCATATCACTTTGAAGAAATCCTAAAGTGCCTTGTGTATCCTGTCAAGCCTAGCCTGTGGCTTACATGGGTTAAACCAGAATTTTGAGGCCTGGAGTGATTGGGTGGCACTTTGTGATTTCATTCCATTTTCAGAGAAACCACTGAGTTTCCCCTCTTCATTTTACCTTTCAGTGGGAAGTTGGTGTCTCCGAAGTGGAAGAATTTCAAGGGCCTGAAGCTCCAGTGGAGAGACAAGATCCGGCTCAACAATGCCATCTGGCGGGCGTGGTACATGCAGTGTAAGTGCCGCGTGGCTGGGCTGGAGACCCTCCAGGTTCTGCCACCAGGAGGCCTTTGCACCTCGGGGCCCCGGAGCCTGCTCTTGTAACACTGTGTGTCAAACAGAAGTCTCTCTCGGGCCGTGTGTGGCCAAATCCGAGTGAACTGGACCCTTATCGCCATCGGCACTGGGGGCCCAGCCAAGCGTCTGCAGGAGGCGGAAGTGTAGGCCGATTGCTCCCAACCTAGTGTGCTCAGTGTTGTAAAGGCAGAGGAGGAGGGACGGGTGTACAGCCGAGAGGTGGCATTTGGAGAGTCGGGGAACAGTTCCCGTTTTCAGCAGGTCTGGGACGATGCAGGCCCAGGCCGCGTCCTGTGTCCAGCTGGCTTGGGTACGGGTGGATCTGGTGACTTCTGCAGGAGATTGGCGTGCTCGGGGTCCCCTAGGCTCAGGCCGGTGTTTCTCTTGATCAGCCAGACTCCCTTTCTCGCCCACACATCACTGCCAGACTCTTTTCCTTGGACCTGGACCCCTTTATTTCCCTGAAATCTCGTTTTCCAAGGGAAGGAGAAGGAAAGAACCCTTAAGGGTCCCCCCTGAGGGGTGGGGTGTGAACAGAAGAGGCGGAGCTCCTGCGGGGGTCTCTGCCTCAGTGATGCTATCTCATCCTCTCCCCGCCCAGATTTGGAGAAGCGCAAGAACCCCGTGTGCCACTTTGTCACTCCACTGGACGGCTCTGTGGAAGTGGACGAGCACCGGCGGCCAGAGGTACTTGGCATGTGGTGGGCCCTCACTCGGGAGGAGGTGACTCACAAAGGTGGGACTGAGGGCTCTGGGTCCCGCAGAGGGAGGATGCAGGACAGGGTGCTGGGGCTGTGGTGTCCTGGCAGCTGTTTTGACCCTGAGAAGTGATGGCGATGCAGGGGGCAGGTGGCCTCTGACACCCCACAGAGGCTCCCGCCTTCTCAGACCGGGCTGACCCAGGGACTGAGGGGGGGGGGTCCTCCAACCGGGACTTACCCTCTACTTTCTTTTAATGTCAGTATTTCTCTGGAAGTCAATGCGGAGGGAATCTATTTTTTTCTTTTTTTTAAATTATTTATTTATTTTTGTCTGTGTTGGGTCTTTGTTGCCGCGCGTGGGCTTTTCTCTAGTTGCGGCGAGCGGGGGCTACTCTTCATTGTGGCGCGCGGGCTTCTCACTGCAGTGGCTTCTCTTGTTGCGGAGCACGGGCTCTAGAGTGCAGGCTTCAGTAGTTGTGGCTCGCGGGTTCTAGAGCGCAGGCCCAGTGGTTGTGGCGCACGGGCTTAGTTGCTCCACGGCATGTGGGATCTTCCCGGACCAGGGCTCGAACCCGTGGCCCCTGAGTTGGCAGGCAGATTCTTAACCACTGTGCCACCAGGGATGTCCCACGGGGAGGGATCTTGACTCCTTACAAGGCAGGCATCTTTAACTATTAAAGAATGACCTTGAGATCTTTATATACTGAGAGGGAAAGATGTTGAAGAAACAGTAAATGAATAAAAGCAAATTGCACAACAGTATTTGAGTATCTTTAGGTTAATTTTTTAAAGTGTGTGTCTGTGTGATTGTA
The DNA here is from genome assembly GCF_028023285.1 of Balaenoptera ricei. NCBI lineage: Eukaryota > Metazoa > Chordata > Mammalia > Artiodactyla > Balaenopteridae > Balaenoptera > Balaenoptera ricei. Next base: position 7,838,826 of record NC_082652.1, on the reverse strand, counting down.
CATGCATAGGAAATGCCTTGAAGGATATACAGAAATTGTTTCCTCGTGGGATTAGAGTGAGGAGGAGGGAAGACTCTTCTCTCACTTTTTACTCATCTGCATCGTTTTAGTTTTGTCCAAGCATGTCTCACTGTTACCATGAAAAGGGGAAAACTTGGAAAGTAACCTAATGAAAGACAGTTTGGAGCCATAGGACATGATCTGGTGTTAGTATTAAGGAATATCACTTTTTTCGGTCTGGTAATAATATTGCATTATTCACTGTCAGAGACACACAGTGAAGTATTTTTGGGTGAAATTATGTGGGATTTATGATAGGATATCTGGGACTTGCTTTAATATTTTCCAGCCATTAAAAAAAAAAGGAATCTGAAAGTGAGGTGGGCTCTCGGAGGCCGTCGTGAACTCCTCGTCACCAGAGGTCCTCAAGGCTGCTCTGGAGGGGCTCCCTGCCCTGCGCAGTGGGGAGGCTGGACTGTATCTTAGAGGTCACTTTCCACCTGAACCTTCTGTGACTGGCCGTTTGTTTTCACCCTTTGGAAACGTGGCGGAGGCTAAGGGCATTTGAGAGCTAGCCCGGGTCTCTGGAGGTTCCTCCAGCGCCGGGAACTCTGTGCTTCTCCCCTGCCAGGCACTCTGTCTGACCCCTGCTCCGGCCCAGCCTCCAGGACCTGGGCCGCCGAAGCCCCCTGGGTTATCATGGGCCATGAAATGAAAGCTCCCCATCACTCAGAGGCCGGGTGCCGCCGAAGCCCCCTGGGTTATCATGGGCCATGAAATGAAAGCTCCCCATCACTCAGAGGCCGGGTGGGGCCCAGCAGAGGCGGGACGCACTCTGTGGATGAAGCCGCCGGCAGGCAGCCTGCTTCTCAGAGCTGGATTGCCCGGGCCTGACTTCCGGAGCCAGACGCGTGTTTGTTGGCAGGGTGGCTCTTCCAGCGCCGCCGCGTCACTCTGCCCCGCGTCTCCCCACAGGCCATCACCACGGAAGGGAAGTACTGGAAGAGCCGCATTGAGATCGTGATCCGGGAGTACCACAAGTGGAGAACCTACTTCAAGAAAAGGGTATCTGGCTCGGGCTCCAAAGAGAGCACGTTCAGGAAGCCCCGTAGGGGAGGGAAGAAGTGAGCCCGGATTCAGAACACTGGCCCCCAAGGCTGTGGCCCGGAGCTGGCCGCCCCTCTCCTTGGCCCAGCATTCTAGCCCAGCCCAAGTGGTGGCCTGCTTTGGTCGTGTGACTTTTGCTCTCAGCATCTCCAGCTAGGAGCCAGGGCTCTTTATTCCACACACGCTGGTTGGGAGTCTCCTCGGTGTCCAGCGTTGGCCTGGGGACGGCAGGGGCAGGGTCCCTCTCCCCGCCCGCCTCCCAGAGGGAGAAGGCCTAGATGTTTCTGGAGGTTAGCCCCTTCCACGAAGGAGAGGCCGAGGGCCTCGTCCCCTGCCTGGGCCCTGAGTGACCACCTCGGCCCTCTCTGTCCTTTCTCCGCAGCTCCAGCAGCACAAGGATGAGGACCTCTCCAGCCTGGCCCAGGTGTGTGAGCTTGGGGGCCATGAGGACCCTCATGGGACCTCCCCCTTTGACAAGAAACAGCAGTGACTTGGGTGGCCCAGCACTGCAGCAGAAGGTGGTGGGGGCGTGGACTCTCCCTGGGGCTAGAGGAGGGGCCGCCCCCCTTCTCACGTGAAGGATGTGAAGGAAACGAGCCAGTTCTCTGCTGGGGGGCTGGAGGGGGCTTCTCCCTGCAGTTCCCACCCCCTCGCCTCGTCTCTTAAGCGGGAGCCCTTGCTGCTCTGTGAAACGGTGCAGCGTATTTCCCTGATGGGGCGTGCTGGGAACTCCCGAGTCACTCCCGCCCCTTTGGTTTGTCCTTCCCCCCGTCGGTGGCAGGACGATGACCTGCTTTACTGGCACAAGCACGGGGATGGCTGGAAGACCCCCGTCCCCATGGAGGAGGACGCGCTGCTGAGCACAGACATGCTCATGTCGGAATTCAGCGACACCCTCTTCTCCACGCTCTCCTCGCACCCGCCCGTGGCCTGGCCCAACCCGCGCGAAATAGGTAACCCGCCCCTAGACTCTAGACTGGACACGTTGCCCTCTCCACCAGGCCCCCAGAGCGGGCTCTGCCTCGGGGCCATCCCTGAGCTGCTGTCGCTTGTCTAGGGTGAGCGGTGAGGAGAAGGGTTGACCAACCTCCTTGCTGTCAGGCCCGTGGTGACACCGCCAGGGAACAGTGGAGGTCTGGTCTGAACCAGTTTCGCATTTCTGATACGGTCCCTCAGCGGAGGACAGGGGCCTGGGGCGCGTGACAGGGCCCGTGACGCACTCTCAGGAAGAGCATTCGCACTGCGGGGCCGGCCTCTCACCTGGCGGCGTGCAGCTGCCGCCAGCCCCTCGGGAGGGCCCGCAGGCCGAAATCCGAGCGCGGGGTCTCTGCACAGCTGCTCCCGGCTTGTGGGGAGTGCCCCTTCCTGGGTACTCGGCCTACCGTTCCTACGAAACTCTCCTTCCTGCCCCCTGAGGGTGGACGATGCCCGTGGACTGACGAGAAATCCCAGCCAGTGGCCTGCGTTTCTCCTTGGGAGAATCTAGAATGCGAGCAGGGCCAGGAAGATCCATTCCAGGCCCTTAATATGTTCCTACAGCATGGCCTGAAAAGGCAAAATGATTGCTCTGTCTCCTTTCTGATTCTTACAGCACATCTGGGAAATGCAGACATGATTCAACCGGGGCTGATTCCTTTGCAGCCCAACCTGGACTTTATGGACACTTTTGAGCCTTTCCAGGGTGAGGACTCGGGGCAGAGAAAGAGCATGGCTACCTGCATCTCCCTTTACCCAGGACAAAGTGGATGTTCCTTCCCTGTCATAGAGGCAACTGTTAGAATGGACCAGGGGGAGGACTTAGAATTTTTCCAGAACTTTTTTTTTTTTTTTTTTTTTGCTAGTAGCTGCAAGGCCTGGAAAGTGTTTCTGGGATGTTGTTCTGTCTCATCCCGCACGTCTCAGAGCCTCAGGCTTGGCTTTGACTGTAAGCAGTTCCCCCACTAGGCAGCAGAGTGCGCCGACGACACAGCCACTTCCTCGCAGTTTCCCGCAGTTAGAACTGGTCCTTGAGCTCCTGCCACTGTAAGAGCGGGTGCCACCCAGGCCTGGGAGTGTTTCAGAGGCCACACTGGTTGCCAGCCTGTGCAGCTCCAATCAGAGGGCCTCTTTCTGCAGAGTTACCTCGTGGTGGGGGGCGGGGAGATGCCCTCTAGCCATGGCATTCCTCTGGGTGAGGTGGGGTTCAGTGCCTGATTTGTTTGGATCTTAATGCAGTGAAGTGATGGGCACAGAGCTCACGAGCCCCTGATGTTGTCTTTCAGACCTCTTCTCTTCCAGCCGCTCCATTTTCGGCTCCATGCTGCCTGCACCTGCCTCAGGGCCCGCACCGGATCACAACAGCCCACCTGCTGTAGGTAGAGGGAACTTGGGGGAAGGGGCACCGGACTGGTCATCAAACCTTTGCAGCCATAAGCAAAGTGCTAGGGGTGGCTAGATCCAGCGGTGAACTCACATATAATGTGTAAAGAAGTTATTCTAGCCCTCCTTGGAAGCATCCTTAGGTATCCGTGAGGTGGGAGACTCTGTCAGTAAGCGTATGCTCCCGCCTAAGGCCCAAATAAGCTGTGTGCAGCGGGCTCTGTCTTGACCAGTTAAGACAGGGCCAGTGAGACAGCAAAGAAAAACGCAGATCGCTGAGAAGAGGAAGTTCCGTGTATTTCTTTTACTTTTTACTCAGCACGCAACACAAGTTGGTTACCAGCTGCTGGGACGGCTGAGCTGAGTGAGGCACGGCTCTCTGCCATTAAGAGACTCTCAGGCTGGTGCCCGTAGCCAGTTAGGCGCCCGTGACCTGACCCTCTCTCCTTCCATCTGGCTCTGTGAAGAGTTTCTCCTGTAGAGGCTGAGATCCGAACAGTTGATTCCTTGTAGCGTTTCCCTTTTAGGAAGAGGTGACCTCTCTAGAAGTTGACACGTGAAACTGTCCTGGGGGAGCCTCGCGAGCAGCTGTGATCCAGGCTGCCCCTGCTCTGTAACAGAAGGTGGCAGGGACTTCGGGGGGACCCCGCCGGACTCCAGAAACAAGATATCCCCAGGCCGAGAGCCAAGCGTGTGCAGACAGTCACTGTGTCTGAGCCCTGTGTTATCACTGAGTTCCTAGTGGAAACAAGACCCCTGCAGATGCCTGGGGAGACCCAGATCCATCCCCCGCAGACTAGCAGTCCCAGGGCCGGGAGACGTCGCCTCTGTCCCTTCTGCCCGGGGCATCGTCCCAGGCGCCGGGTACCGTGTCGGACCTTGTGGCGTGCAGCGCTGGAGAGTGACGGCGAGCAGTGTGGCTCTAGCGTGCGTTCCTCACGTCTTCTCTTCCTTTCTTAGGAGAGCATCCTGCCAACCACCACTCTGCCCACCGCGAGCCTCCCCGACGGCTTCATCGCACCCCCTGCAGCCACGGCCCTGGACCCCCCGCGTGGGCAGGGCTGTGAACACACCTCCCAGCCGGGGGACCCCTTTCTCCAGCCCGCAGACTTAGGTCCCTCTGCACCACCACTGAGTGTCCCCCAGCCCTTCCTCCCCGTGTTCACCATGCCCTTGCTGTCGCCCAGCCCAGCCCCGGCACCTGCTTCCCCCGTCTTGCCATTAGGCCCTCCTCCCGCCACTGCCCTGAACCCCCCGACTCCCCCTGCCTTCCTGCAGCCACAGAAGTTTGCCGAAGTCAGCAAGTCGCCCCCTGTCATCACCCACACGGCCTCTGCCACCCTCACCCACGACGCCTCTGCCACCACCTTCAGCCAGAGCCAGGGCCTCATCATCACGACCCACTACCCCACCCCCTCCGTGTCCCCCTGTGGCCTGGCGCTGTCTCCGGTCACCCGGCCACCAACCGTCGGGCCTCCTCAACCCCGTTTAACTTTCGTGCACCCCAAGCCCGTATCCTTGCCTGGGGGGAGGCACAAGCAGCCCCCCAAAATAGTGCCTGCTCCCAAACCAGAGCCCATGTCCTTGGTATTGAAGAATGCTTGCCTCGCCCCAGGTGAGTCAGGTGGAGGGAAGCAAGTGGGATTCTCCCCCCCGCCCTCATCCCCCGCCGCCGGGATGTTTCCCGTCCCCAGGCTTGCAAACTCGTGGCGCACACATTGTGATGGGAAACAGAAGGGTTATGAAAGACTACATGCGTAGATCTAGTCTGTTTTTTTCTATTCTATGTTGTTCTTTTAGTTAGTCTCAACCCAGTTTGAAAAAAACATGGTCCTGGTCATCTCTTTCCCGGGTCTGTAATCTGTCCCCTCCAAGGAGAAGTTGCAAAAAAGTAGCTTTGTCTCCATGCCCTGCGGCAAGGAGGTGACGTCTCAGTGGCAGCAGAGGGGTCGTGTGCTGCTCCTAGGGCCCCCCCGCCCCCCGTGCAGCCTGGCCAGCCCTGGCATCAGGAGCAGGCCCCCAGCTGGGCCGCCACCCTCACCTCCCCCTTGTTCTGGCAGCTGCCTTTTCAGGACAGCCCCAAGCAGTGATCATGACATCAGGCCCTCTGAAGAGAGAAGGGATGTTGGCTTCCACCGTGTCCCAGTCCAACATGGTCATCACGCCTGCTGCCATCGCCAGGGTGAGTGGCCCAGACAGGCCCTCAGCATCCTGTAAGCTTGGGTGGCCCTCACCCAGCATGACTGTGGTCGGGGGTGACCTCTCTCCCCTGTGTCCCCTCAGGCTCCTGGGGTCACAGAGTTCCACCGCGGCATCCTGGTGACAGACCTTGGCCACGGCACGGGCAGCCAGCCTGCTCCCCTCTCCCGGCTCTTCTCTCCCAGCACAGTGCCGGACTCCCTGGTAAAGGGCGAGCAGGTCCCGCCACATGGGGGCATCGCCCAGGTCCCTGCCACGGGTGCCAGTGAGTCTGCTGTCTGGTTGGAACGGTTGGGACCGCGTGAGTGGAGTGACGGGCCCGCTCTGGACTGGGGAGGCTGCCAAGGGTGCCCGGGATTGAGCCTGGGTTTCCAGGCCGGGTGGTGAGAAGCTGCCAGTGGCCCAGGCTAGGGAAGCGCTCGGCAAAGGGCAGGATAAACCAGGGAAAGCAGCCGGCGCGTCGCAGCGCAGGCGGTGTGTATGCTCGCGGAGATGTCGCTCAGCCTCCTTCAGAAAGGCCTCGCTCGGATGGGGACTTCCCTGGGGGTCCAGTGGTTGAGACTCCGTGCTGCCAACGCAGCGGGTACAGGTTCATTCCCTGGTCAGGGAACTAAGATCCCACGTGCCACGCGAAGTGACCAAAATAGATTTTAAAAATTAAAAAATAAATTAAAAAAAAAAAAGAAAGACCTGGCTCTGAGCTGCCAGCTCCGATCCACAAAAGGGCTTGAGGGGGCCGCGTCGACCGTTTCCAGAAAGCACGAGCCTGCTGTTGCTGCAGCCACGGGAGCCCCCGGCCTTGTCCCCTCCCCCGCGGTGGGCCGGCACCGTGCCTCGGGAGCCCCCTTCCCTCCTCCCCAGCTTGGTCTTCCGTTGGTGAGGTGGCCGGGGTAGGACTGATACTGCCCAGGGACGTCTGAAGAGCTGAGAGGTCAGGGTAGATGATCTTCCCGAGGCTGTGCTGCTGCGGGCCGGGGAGAAGCCAGGTACCAGGTCGGAGGGAGACCAAGGTGTCTTCCTGTCTCGGGTAAAACCGTGGCAGCTGCTCCCGGCACCCTGTGCAGAGGCACCTTCCCGAGGTGGAGGGCAGGACACGAGGGGGAAGGCTCTCTACTTAGAGGGGTCAGACAGGGACTTGTCCCAGGACAGGTTTTGAAGAATAAGGACCCTCATCTGGGAAGATGGGGGCACAGACTAGCTATGAGTCAGGCCCTGGGATGCTGCATGGGGCTCGGGCTCAGGGAGACGGCGCCTTGGCCACTGAGGGGGGTCCCAGCAGGTTAGAGCCTTGAGAGCAGGGTGGGGAGAGCAGCCGAGCGGAGGGGGCCGAGCCTGAGGCATCCGTGCTGTGAAGCGGGACCAACGGGGGGGGCCAGGGAGGGGCTTCCTGCGGGTGGCTCCGCAGCCTGGGCCACAGGTTTCTTCCACCACGTTCTTTGTGGGTAAAATAGTGCTTTTGTTTTTTTTGTTTGTTTGTTTTTTTTTTTTTAAATCTATTTATTTATTTATTTATGGCTGAATTGGGTCTTCACTGCTGCGCGTGTGCTTTCTCTAGTTGCAGCGAGCGGGGGCTACTCTTCGTTGCGGTGCGCGGGCTTCTCATTGCGGTGGCTTCTCTTGTTGCGGAGCACGGCCTCTAGGCGCATGGGCTTCAGTAGTTGTGGCACGTGGGCTCAGTAGTTGTGGCTCGCGGGCTCTAGAGCACAGGCTCAGTAGTTGTGGCTCACAGGCCTAGTTGCTCCGCGGCATGTGGGATCTTCCCAGACCAGGGCTCAAACCCGTGTCCCCTGCATTGGCAGGCGGATTCTCAACCACTGCGCCACCAGGGAAGCCCGCGTTTTTTGTTTTTTTAATTAAAAAATGTCGGGAGTGGGTACGATTGAAAAAAGTGTGAGAAAACATACATGTAGAAATTAAAGAACAACAAAAAAAGGACAGGTAGCCGTGTGCTCGCCACCCAGGGTGAGAACTGCAGCCTCGCAGGTGCCGAGGGGCCCCTGGCGGCCCAGGAGGCAGGCCTCCTCGCAGCCCCCAGACCCGCGACTGCAGCGTCCAGCTGGCGTCCGTCAGGCCTAACGGAACCCACCTCCTGCCCCCGCCTGGTGGCAAGGGTCCCTCCCGATTTTGCTGTGGGGCTGCCACGGAGGCTCAGGGTGGGTGCCCCGCGCAGCTGCTGCAGCCTGGTCCCTGAGGGGAGTCTCTGCTCTTCTCAGGTCGAGACTGCCCGAACTCAGGGCAGGCCTCTCCGTGTGCTTCAGAACAGAGCCCCAGTCCTCAGTCTCCCCAGAACAGCTGCTCAGGGAAATCTTCTGCAGACCCCAAAAATGTGGCTGCTTTAAAGGTACCTGTGGGGTCTTGATTCCCTTGGAAGGATGGGGAGGCAAGGAGAAGCGTATCAAGGGACTTTGGGGATGGCTGCGTCCCTTACTAGAGACACACTGGAAAGAACCGTGGGCTTGAGGGGTGTCCCACACCAGGCTGGGGCAGCATCGGAAAGAGGGAGGTTTGCTGCTTTAACCTTGAGCCTCTTGGCTCCTCCCATCCCCCACCTCCCCCCCAGCCCTGTGGTGACGGCGGCCCTCAGCCCAGGAGCCAGCACGGAGCCCTGTGGAGCAGTGGGGGGAGGCGGCAGCTGTCAGAACTGGGTCCGGGGTGTGAGGGTGGCCAGGAGGGGCCGAGCCAGCAGCCTCGGGCCCTTGCTGTGCTCTCTTCTGCAGGGATGGTTTTCTAGTCCCGTCCTGTCGCCCTCCTGGCTCCCGCTGGAGCCTTTTAGCTTCCTCTCGCCCCTCCTTCCACATAGGTCTCTAGAGGCCACAGGGTCCCAATCTGCCCCTAATCTGGGCAGCAGGTGGGGGTGGGATGGGGAGGGGAGGGGTCCCTGTGTCACAGTGACGGGTCGATTTCCCAACAGAACCGGCAGATGAAGCACATTTCAGCCGAGCAGAAAAGGCGCTTCAACATCAAGATGGGCTTTGACACCCTCAACAGCTTGATCTCTAATAACACCAAGCTGGTGAGTGGCCGGAGGGCGGGGAGGGCCGGCAGGACGGGCGGACATGGCGGGGTCGCCGCGCCTGCTGCCGCCCTGACCCGGCCGCCCCTTGCAGACCAGCCACGCCATCACGCTGCAGAAGACGGTGGAGTACATCACCAAGTTGCAGCAGGAGCGCAGCCAGATGCAGGAGGAGGCCCGGCGGCTGCGAGAGGAAATCGAGGAGCTCAACACCACCATCATGTGAGGCTGGGCCTGGGGGCTCAGGTGGCACCCCGTCCTCGCTGGCACGGCACGGAGGGGGCGCTCATCGCCGGTGGAGGCCTCTCTGCTCGGCGCTGCAGCCTTTGCCCTCCTCCTCCTCCCCAGGCTCCCCTCCCGGGCCCGCCCACTTGGCCCCCACCACGCCGAGCTTCCTTTGACTCTTCCTGTCGTTTCAGCTCCTGCCAGCAGCTGCTCCCTGCCACGGGCGTCCCCGTCACCCGGCGCCAGTTTGATCACATGCGAGACATGTTTGACGAATATGTGAAAAGCCGGACTCTGCAGAATTGGAAGTTCTGGATTGTATCTTTGGGTTTTCTTTGCTCATCCCCCATCCCCCCGACCAGGGCACTAAAACCGCAGACACTGAGCCTTCAGTTGCTTTAGAAAGATGCTCTCTAAATGGTTGTCATTGAGTTTGTCAAGACAGGTAATGCTAGTTTCTGTCTCGAGAGGGAGGGGCCCGGCCAGGCCTGTGGTGTGGAGCAGGCTGTCCTTGGTGACCGTCCAGGCTTGGGGCTCCCTGGGGACCTGGAACAGGCCCGCTTTGCGCTCTGAGTCCTTGAGAAGTAAAGACAAGGCTGGAGCCACTGGCAGAAGCAGTAAGGTGGGCAGGAGGGGGCATCTGGTCTGACGCGTCCTGGCACCAGCGCGGAGTGTGGTGCCACCCGAAACCAGGGCTCACAGAGCGACTAAGTGGCAGAGCCTGGATTTGAAGCCAGTTCCCCCCGGGCTGTTTTCTGGGTTTGTGCCGCAGGGCCTTGACTGCTGTAACGAGGCACGGATACCTGAGTGCTGGGCCCTGTCTCTGGGGCCAAGGCCTCCCTGCACTTGGCTTTCCAGATGTCAGCAGGGCCCTTATGGGGGACGGCTCTGCCCTTGCCACTCCCCACCCAGCCACCGCTGTGCCTCCGAGTGGACAGTGTGTGCAGGGGTGGGGTCGGTCGCCGTGCCTGGGCCTGGGGTCTGATGGGCTGCGGAGGGGGTCACGTGGGAGGAGGGACACTCCAGCCTCAGCTCTGACAGGGCAGCTGGTGTCTGTGTGCACTAATGGGCGGGTTTTAAAGGAAGAGATGACAGACACCAGCTCCAGTGCCCCAACTTTGCTCTGGTCCTGGTCCCTGAGTGGCGCTGGCATGAGGCAGAACCTCTGTGGTCAGTGGCAGGTTCCTCGGCATCAGGCTGAGTGTGGTGACCGTGGTCGCCACCTGGGCTCAGGAACAGTTAGGGACCGCTCGCTCTCTCTCCCTCCCTCTCTCTCTCTCTCTCTCTCCCTCCCTCTCTCTCTCTCTGCCTCCCTCTCTATCTCTCTCTCTCTCCCTCCCTCTCTCTCTCTCCCTCCCTCTCTCTCTCTCTCTCTCTGCCTCCCTCTCTCCCTCCCTCTCTCTCTCTCTCTCCCTCCCTCTCTCTCTCTTTCCCTCTCTGTCTTTCCCTCTCTGTCTCTCCCTCTCTCTCTGTCTCTCCCTCTCTCTCTATCTCTCTGTCCCTCTGTCTCCCTCTGTTCCTCTCTCTGTCTTTCCCTCTCTCTCTCCCCCTTCGTCTCTCTCTCTCTCTCTCTCTCTCTCGCCCCCTCTCCCCCGTCCTGCCCCGTCACAACTATGCACAGTTACTTGCCAGTCCTGAGGGGAGTTGGTCACGGGCAAGCCCGTGACTGGACGTCGTTCTCTCCACGCTCGCTTCCCTTTTCTTTAACGTGCGTGCTGTGCAGTTCAGCGTCATCATCAAGCCGCTGTTTGAGTCCTTCAAGGGTGTGGTGTCCAGCAGCAGCCTGGAGGAGCTGCACCGCACGGCGCTGTGCTGGCTGGACGAGCACTGCTCCCTGCCCGTTCTCAGGCCGAGTGAGTGGGGCCGTGCGGGCTTGGACGGGGCTGCCGAAAACCCAGGCTCTGCTGCAGGTGGCCCGCAGACAGCTGGGGCAGGGGGGCGAGGCCGAGCCGGAGGCGCCCCTGCAGGGCGGAGGGGTGAGGGCTCCCAGAGCCTCCGTGTGCCTGTTTGATCAGATCCAGCTCGCATTTAGTGAGCACCTACTATTTACCAGGCCACGTATCAGGGGTTTTCAGATACGTTTTCGTGTTTAATTCTTGTAATAACAAAAAGAGCTGTGGCCGTGTATAAAGGCTGTAGAGGTGTGATGCTAAAGCAGGGGGACGAGCAGGAAGAGGTCAGCGTTCCCCGCCCACCTGCAGCGTAGGAGGTAGGACCGGGGGAGTCGTCTTAAAGGCAGAGGTGTGAGTGTCCAGACCTCAGGTGAGAGGCTCTCCCGGTGTCCGTGCCTCTCCTGCTCTGGGGGCCTGAGAATCCCCACGCGGGGTGCACACACGTCGCTGCGTGTTCCGTCCTCTGGGGGCTTGGAGCTGGCGCCGGGCCGTGTCTGCAGGCTGCCCCTCTGTCTTGCAGCCGTGCTGAACACCCTCCGGCACCTGAGCACCACCACGTCCATCCTGACGGACCCGGCCCAGCTGCCGGAGCAGGCGGCGGAGGCCGTCACCAGAATGGGCCAGAGATCTGGGGAGTCTTAGCAGTGCTTAGCGGGCACATGGCCGCGTGAGAAGCCGTGGAGACCCTTCCTGCCTGTGGAGAGGAGGCCGCGCCCCTCACCTCTCCTGATGCGGAGCTTCCGGGCCTCCCTCCGACTGCGGCCCAGGCCGCTCAGAACGCCATGCTCAGGTCTGAAGCAGGTTCGGGTCCTGCCCACAGCAGTAGCCCAGCTTAGGGAGCCCCTTGCTGTGAACTCTGACTCAGCGACCTCTGTCACCGACCTCCCCTCCCCTCGGGTAGCCGGGATAAAGGGGAACGCTGCCCGTCCCGGTCCTGTCCTGTCCTGTCCTGCTGGTGGGTTGTCGGGGCCACGGCGGCAGCGCGGGGAGCAGACGGGGCAAGAGGGGGCATCACCCGCTCCCCCAAGTCAGGAAACGTGAGGGTCCTTCCCGGCTCCTGTCTGGAGACTTACACACGCTGCCTCCTGTCACCTCTCAGGCGCCCGTGGGGCAGTTGGAAGGCATCCTCCTTCCTGCCCCGACTCTGACCTTGTAGATAGGTTGAACGTCTGCTCAGGCTTCACAGGGCCGGCTGCCGGGGAAACCCCGCAACACACGTGTGCAAAGTGGTGGGTGCGCGTGCCCGCAGACAGGAACGGAAGCGCGAGCGACGCGGAGCTGCTGCTGGCTTGGAGGGCCGCTCGGGCGGGGCTTCGATCTGTCCTGATCTGGTTCCACTTGGCGTTGCAGCCTCCGTGGTGACACCGACCTGAGAATCGCGTGGCGGGGCTCAGCTGGGGCCCTGCTTCCGAGCCGCAGCCGGGCGGGCGGCCGTGCTTGATGGGTGCTGCTGGCCCTTCGGGTGCAGTGTTTGAAAGATCAGGCTCCACAGTGCTGCCGTCGGCCTGGTCACCTTGTCTGGATTGTCCAGCTGGGAGCCCCAAATCATAACAGTTCCTGGACCAAAGACGCCACCGCACCCAGCGTCTGTCTCGTGTTTGGAGGCAGAAACTGAATGTTGACACAGAGCTCCGAGGTGGCTCCAGACCAGACTGTAGAGAGTTGTATTCAGATTTGGTCCAGGTGGAGGGGGCAGCAGGCTGTTTCCGGATGTGGGAATTGCACTTGGAAGGGTTCAGAGGAGGTCCCGGGCCCGCCCTCCTCTCGGTGTGTCTGCAAGAGCAGCTCCAGGTGGAAGGATGCTGTCTAACACTCAGGAAGCCCAGCCAGGGGCACCTCCTCACTGAAAGAATGTGCTTTTCACGTCCTGCTGTGAAGTTCAGAGGCCAGCAGGCTTCCCGTTCAACCTCTGTCCTCCGGGCCCGAGACGGAGACTGGGCAAGCGCTGGGCAGACCAGGAGCCCAGGGGCCCCAGGAGGGGCCGCTGCGGGCCACCCTCTGAAGCTTGGATCATTTCGGAGGCTGCTGCTGGTTCCCGGAGGCCTGTGGAAGGTGCTCGGGGGGGGGCAGGCAGCCCCACCTCAGCCTCGGCTGATGGAGGACGGAGGCGGGGTCCTCTCTTGGCCGCTGGCCGTGCCACTGCCCCTGCCATGGGTCACGACCGGTCACCTGCTCCAGCCCCGTCAAGGGTGCCTCGGCGGCACCCCTGCAGCTCCCCAGAACCCGTGTTTACAGGCCTTCCGATTGCTCTCCTGAGGCGCGAGCACGCAGCGAGGCCGGGCCAGCCCTTCGTTTCCACTGGGATGAGGGACAGGAACCCAGCCTTCCCCGGGGTGGACACGAGGTCACCCTCAAAAGTGGAAGAGCACGTGGTAAGAACTCCGTGAGGCTCAAAAGGGAAAAAGGAAAGCCAGAGACGTTCCAGCCATGAGGGCTCGTGGAGGGTCCTGCCCTCGGCCTCGCCCCAGTTCCTGTGCCTTCGTAAACCGCGTGGTGGCCGCGGAGCTCGGCCCGGCCATGACCTCTCCGAGATCACTAGCTTTCTCCCCACCCCTTGCTGGGAGTCTTTTTTTTTTTTTTTTTTAGCTCCATGGGATATAAAATTGGCCTCTTCCTTCTCTGGCCTACCTCTCCCTCCCTTTGGCTGATTTAATGTTCACGATTCTGTTTTTTTAAATATTTAAGGCTGTTAGGTTGTATGAGGCATTGAAGGGGGTGTGTGCGTGTGTGCGTGCGTGTGTGTGTGTGTGTGTCCCAGCAGGTGTTTAACTAGATGCATGTTTTGTTTTGAGATATTTACTTAAATCCATTTCTCTTGGTGCTCACCATTACGGCTGTAGGGCCGCAAAGCTGTATCTCTTACTACAAACACGTTTGTTTCTTGCCCCGGAAGTTTTCTTGTTTTGGATTCTTGCCTGATGAGTCTGGCCAGACGGGGGCCTAGCTTTGACCTCTGTCCTGGGGTCCCAGGCCGGGGTGCAGGGACCCCGGGGCCACTCTGCCAACCGCCTCCAGTGGATGCTGTAGTTTGTTTACACTCACTTTCACCCCTACTCCTGTCCCTACTCCCATAAAAGAGACTTAAAAATGCTGACACTTTGGAGGATAAGAAAATCAAATCTGAAAAGGAAAAAAAAAAAAAAAAAGCCCATCTGGCACGTAATCTCTGAAAGTGTTTCCTGTGAAATCTTTCTGTGCCATCAACTCCTTTCCCACTGCTGGTTGCTGTTTGACACCCTGTGGGAGATGCAGGGAGAGTGGGGCTTTCTGCAGTTGGCTGGCCCGTCCCTCCCTCGGTCTCAGGCAGGTTACAGCCAGCTGTCACCCCTCTCCCACCAGGCCCCCCACCTGACTGGGGTTTTCAGGGCACGAGGGAAGAAGCAGTCCCGGCGTCAGGAGTCAGTGTCGATGTGAGCACCAGCTCCTGTTGGGGAGGGGCGGGCAGGGCGCTGTGGGTGACCCCGTGCACGCAGCTCAGCTCGCTCTGCTCTCTGTGCTTGTGACCTGATCCCGCCTCCCTCGCTAGGTGGCGCTCAGCCCTCCAGGTGGTTATTGCTCTGGCTGATAGAAAGAGAAACTTAGAGTCTTAGGGGACACGGCATCCCAGGGTGGGGGCCAAACCCCGTGTCCCTCCCCAGGTGAAGGGGTGCGGGGGCCTCCTCTCAGCCTGGGCCTGCCCTCCCTGCACAGCCGGCTCTCCACCTGGGTGAGCGGGTCCGAGAGGCAGGCTCATTGCCGTTGTCAAGATCCCGCGTTCTCACTGTCCAGCTGAACGAGGGCTCATCAGGGCGGAGCCGGGGCTGCCCAGGGGGCCCGTCTGCCCGCGGCCTGCACGCTTACTCAGTGTGGACCCAGCCCGGCGCCGGCTAGCCTGCCCCACTTCGGTTCTTTTATCTCATCTGGGCTCCAGGTGGGCAGGCTTGGAACACCGCTTGTCGGAGCAGCTTGGCTTCCTTGGTGGTGGGCTTGCTGAGGAAGGGAGCTGGGGAGCCCCACTGTGGGCTCAAGGGCAGCAGTGGGCTAGGGTTTCTGGCTCCACGCCCCTGGTGCCTCGTATACGAAAGAGGATTGTCACCACGTCTGAACACAGATGACAGGAGAGGACAGCGAGGCTGGAGGGTGGAGGAGCTCGGACCTTCAACACGTTGTACCTTTCAGTGGTCGCTTAGCCTTGACCCGCTCAGCGGGCAGGTTTGGGGATCGGAGGGGCTCCAGGAGCCGAGAGAAGCCTTAGGACCCCCCCGGGTGCCTCCACACAGATCACCTGCCCTATTTTCTTTTCCTTCTGACGACTTGGCTTTCCCAGCTCACCACACAGGGCTGTTTCCTGTCGAGGCTTGTGAAAGTAAGCCTTTGAGAAAGAAAAGGGAACGTTTCCTGTTGAATGTTGGCCTTGGCTATGCGTGTGTGTATGTGTGTGTGTGCTTGCACAAGCCTGCGTGTGTGTTTGTGGGTGTTTACTTAATGGAATTTTATTTTTGTGAAATTCTTTTATAATTATGTAGCAAAATTCACCTCCATCTCCCAGTCAAACTTTTGGTTCCAGAGTCAACCCTGGGCGTCACTAATTTGAAGAATTCTCTCCTGGGTTTCTGAACGGAGATGCGCCACTGTCAAGAGTTGAGGTTGTGGAGAGGGTTGGGAGAAACTGAAGTCTGATGCATTTCCGTAGAGTTTACATCCTGCAGTTAAAAGGTAGGAAGGGCTCGACCAGGGAGACACGAAGCCCAGGCTATGTTTCTTGCGAGGGAGCTGGATCGCGGCCTCACCCCGAGGTGCCCTGCTGCTGCTTTATCTGAATCTGTTCACACGGCTTGTTTTGCTTGTTTTGTAACGCCACAGCTGAAACAGCACGTTCTTTTCCTTTTTTGGGTTTCAGTTCATTGTATAAATGGTTCATTTTTTCTGTTGTGAGCTCTGGTGACTTGTGTCAGGCCTCCCGTAGGAGACAGTCACCCCTTGTGGGCAGAAAAACAAAACCCAAGAAGAGTTGTGTTAATCGGAGGCTCCCTCAGGCCTGCACCATCCAGAGCACGGCCCTTTATGCTCCACTGTTGAGAAGCAGGTTTCCACCAGCTGAATTCAACACTACAATGCAGTTCAAAAACTATATTTGCATCCAAGACAATAAAAAGCCGTATTTTTTTGAAGAGCCTGTGGTGTGTGGTCTTTGCTACCCTGTTGGGCGGTGGAAGAGGCCATAGAATGAGGTCAGAGCGGAGTGAAGCTCACGCTAGCCTTGGGGGGAGTGGGTGCAGCCTGGAGCCAGGGGCTGGGAGTGAGGAGACGGGCCTGAGGCAGTGGGGCTCCGGAGGCGGCCGCAGAAGACGGCGGCCCTAAAGAGAGGCCTCTGCCGAAAGGCCCAACGGGACACATTCTGCCCGTGAACTCACCAGGGCCTGCTCCAGGCCTTTCCCAGGTGGACAGAGTCCAAGGGTACTTGTACAAAACTGCCCGTTTCCTCGTGCGGAACTTGGGCAAACAGCAGCCGCCCTGCGCTCTTTACAGGGTGGTCACGAGGGTCACATGAAGTCACGAACGTCCGGTGCCCAGAAAGCACAGGTTATCACCAACATGGCCAGCACTGGCCCCAGCACAGAGCGGGGGGGCTGCGTCGCGGTGATGCCCCGGGGGGGCGGTGGGCCCCCTGCTGACTGTTGACCCGACACTGTAGACAGAAAATGCTGGGAAGTTGACCAGCAGAGATGTCCCTTTGTTGTGCTGAGATGTTGATGATTTCTGTTTAATCTAAAAGCCTTTCTTTTAGCCCTACCATCTTCCTGTGCCTCCAGCTTCTTGCGGCTGGGCAGGGTGACTGTGAGATGAGGTGTGCTGTCCCCTTTCAGCCTGCCGGCCCCTCTACAGAGCTGCTGGCTTGTTTCACTGAACAACTGCCCGGATCCGTATCTCCTGACTAAGATGCAGTGCGTTCATATGCAGGCCCTTGTCTGATCAACCCCCCACGCCTCCCCCGAGGAAGAAAGTCTTCATGACACAAAGCCAGATGTGGGGCCGTGAGAACCAGGGCCCCCTGAGAGAGGTGAGTGGTTCATGGACTCCTTGAGGCTAGAAGGAACTCGGTTTCCATTGACCTAATCAGTGGGTGTCCAGTTGGTTCTTCTAACTTTTTGAGCCCAGCCCCATGTTAGGTATGGGATCGTAAAGATAGTTGGGGTGTAATTAGGAGAAGAAGGGAGGGTTTGGAAGTGGGGAGGGAGGGGCCAGGGCACTGGGGCTTCCCTGCCTCAGTGTCAGGCACTGGGCCATTTCGGGGACATGCCCCACTCTGGACAGTTCTCGAGTTGGTGGTGTGATTATTCCCATTTTATAGAGGAAGAAATCAAAGTCGTTTCCAAGGGGGCGAGGCTGCATGGGTCAGAGCCAGAAGGCTAAAGGTTCATTTTTTATCCTGTAACGGGCCTCTCCATCCACCGAATCCGGAGGATTATCCGTGACGTCCTTCCCCTCCCCTTCCCCTCCGCCAGCACCAAGTCCTGTCGAGTTTGTCCTCCAAATGTCTTCCAAACACATCATCCACTTTTCTCCAGCCCCACAGGCATCATCACCCACGTCCGAGTTGCCATCGTTTCTCAAGTGCACACGATGGTGTCGTCCATCCCTTCTCTGTCTTGTAGCCTCGACCTTACAGTCAGTGGGAACTTGAGGAGGTCCCAGTCCAGCCACAGCACTGACTCTGCCCAGTCCTTCAAGGGCTTCCAGATAAAGGTCAGTCCACCCCACTCCGTTGAGCCCATCCTGCCTCTACTTGCCTTTCCAACCTCATTTTTGCTCTTTTCAGTTCCTTGAACATTCCATGCTTTGTTATGTTTCACTCTTCAGGTTTTCCCAAGGCCTCTTTCCTCTGCCTAAGCCTTTGCCCATCTCCACCCCTTTTCCTGAATAGCTCCTATTCTTTCTTCCCATTTTAATCCTTAAATGTCAGTTCTTCAGAAAGCAGCCCTAATGTTCCTCCCACCGACACACAGGTGCATGCACACTCGCACACACATGTACGTACACACGTGCACATACCAAGTCAGACCTCAGAGCAACTGTATTTCCTCAGGATGCTGGTCATGTTTGTCATTACCATTTATCTTCCCCGCCAGGTTCTGAGGCCCATCAGGACAAGATGCCCACGGCCATTGCTGTGCCCAGCTCAGAACCAGCACAGGAGGTGCTCAGGGCACCTGCCCAGTGACCCTCAGCCCCAGGCCCTTCCACCAGCCCAGCGGCCCCTTCCGCACCTCCATGTCAGACAGGCGGGGGTGAGGGGCAGGCAACCAGCAGGTGCAGAGGTCAAGCTCAAGTGGGTGTCCTGCAGGGTTTAAAGGTTGGCTCCTACGATTACATACTTAATATAAAACATCAACTTCAGTAATTCAGGTTGTAGATATGATTAGAATAGTCTCCAAATGGCATTTGAGAGCGTTTCATCTTGGATGTGGACTTGATTCTATAGAACACAGTCTACCTTCTTCAGTAGCTCTTTTTTGTACGTCAAGCTCTGAATTTAGCCTTGTGTAGGCTGGTGGGATTACACTCAATGTGTGCTTTTACCTTTTTCAGAAAATCTCCAGCGCACACAGAAGTAGAACAGTACAGTGAACCCCTACATACCCATCATCCACTTTAACGATGACCAACTCTGGGCCAGTTTTGTTTGCTATATACCTCACCCCCACCCCCATTATTTTGAAGCAAATCCCAGACACCATATGGATTTCGTCTGTTAATAGTAAATGTGCTTTTGTTTCCAGAATTGCATCTATGCCTGCAACGTTGGTCGTTTGAAAACTCCCGAAGGCTTTGTGAAAAACTACAAAGTCACAGTTGATGAGAAACCTGGGGACTAGGGAGTTCTGATTGATCAGATTTTCTGTTTCACTGAATCATTAGCTAGAAAACCCTTATTGTTTAGAGAGGGGGAAAAGCTTTCTAAGGGTCTACTTTCATGCCTTATATGGATTTGTACAGCAAACAGTCTAACCTCTTGATCTAGTCCGACTGATTGTCGCTCCAGGGGGATGTGACTGAACAGGGCTGGTTGGTACCATTACAGGTTTGTGGCGGGGATGGGGCCTTCCCACCTGTTCCCTTATCTGTCCCGCAGCACAGATTCCAACCTGTCGGTGTCTCCTGAGTCCCCAGCATAACTGAACACCCTCTCCACCCCTCACAGACAAAGGATCCTCCAGTTCCGTGCCCCGCCTGAACACCTGCCACAAGTTCCCCCAGCTTTCTCTCTTTTCTCTAGACTTTGAGCAAGACACGTGTGCTGAAGGCTGAATTTGTACTCAGCTCAGGGGACACACAGTGAGTTTATTGGAGACACGACAAAAGTCTGTCTTGGTACCAAGGGGTGGGGAGAAGCACGGGGTGCCGTAGAGGAGCGGCAGGGAGACCGCTGGGGGGGGCGGGGAGGGGGTCAGGGAGTGGCCCCTGGTAGGTGGCCCCCGAGCCAGGACCCAGCAGGACAGGAGTCAGCCATGCAGAGGGGGCAAGATCCACAGGGAAGAGCACGTCTCATGGGAAGAAACGTTGACCAGATGCAACACCTGCCTTCGCATGGAACCTTCCCTCCCTCTCCACTGGGGCTTTTGCTCGTCTGTTGCCTCTTCCGTCCCGTGCAGTTTTCTCTTTTTCCAGTTGACTCCTTCCTCTCCCCCGAGAAGCGTCTCAAGTCTCTCTCCTCATAACCAGCCTTCCTTTAGCTTTCACCCTCCCTGGCCTAGAACGCGTTCATTCCCACATACTCCACATCTCCCTACATGGCGTTGCCATCTGCCCAGTCTCTCAGGCCGGAGATTCACACGTCACCCCCGTTCTTCCTTTTCCCTCGCTTCCCACCTCTGATCTACCAGGAGGTCCTGTCAGTGGTCCCGCAAACCAGCTCGAACCCACCCGTTTCTCCCCACTCCCACTGCCACCACCCGTCTGGACAGCGTGCATTCCCAGGTTCCTCCTCTCACTGCTCTCTCTCATCAGTTCCCCCCAGAGCTAGAACGATCCTTTTAAAGACACCTACCACACACCGTCCTTCTCCTGCTTAACCGTCCAGCGGCTTCCTGCTGCATTTAGAGAAAACTCCAAACTCCTCACCTTTTAGCTCCTGACTGCCTTGCGAGTGACGACATTTCTGGGCCCGAAAATCTATAAGATGTGGACAATAATTACGCCTGGGGACTTCCCTGGCGGTCCAGTGGTTAAGGCTCTGTGCTTCCGCTGCAGGGGGCGTGGGTTCGATCCCTGGCTGGGGAACTATGATCCCACATGCCTCGAGGCGCGGCCAAAAAAAAAAAAAAAAAAAATCCCCACAGTAATTACGCCTGCCCCGCTAGATCGCGGTAAGGGTTCAGGGTGCTTGTTTTTATGGTCAGCAACTCCAATGTCAGCTTCTGTTACTCTTCTTCTTTCCTTCCCACCTTCTCTCCCATCCTCTCTTCCAAAGTTCCCCGTTTTTAAGGCATTGCTAAGACCATCCTCCTTTTTTTAAAAAATTGAAGTGTAGTTGATTTACAATGTCATGCCAATCTCTGCCGTACAGCAGAGTGACTCAGTTATACACATGTAGACATTCTTTTTCATATTCTTTTCCATTATGGTTTATTACAGGATATTGACTAGAGTTCCCTGTGCTATGCATTAGGACCTTGTTGTTTCTCCATTCTAAATGTAATCGTTTGCATCTACCAAGCCCAAGCTCCCATTCCATCCCTCTCCCTCCCCCCTTCCCCCTTGGCAACCACAAGTCTGTCCTCTATGAGTCTGTTTCTGTGTTGTAGACAGGTTCATTTGTGCCATATTTTAGATTCCACATATAAGTGTTATCATATAAGACCATCCTCCTTTTTAGTACCCTGGAGTCATTCTAGTTCTCCTTTCCCCACAGCATCCTGCTCCTCCCCCTTTTCATTTGTCAGATCTTGTGCTGTGAATTCTTTCTCCGAAACGTCGCCGACTGTGGTCCCAGGCCTCGCCGAGGGCCCAGCTGGTACGGGTCAGAGCTGAGCTCTTTCCCAGTGAAACTTCCCAGCTCTGGCCTGAAAAGTTCAGGAAATAGCACGCCCACCACACCCATCCTTTTGTCAAAAAACCTGCCCGCTCCCAGCCCTTGAGAACTTACTGCTCTTTTAGAACCAAGCGCCGCCCTCAGCCTGGCCTTCAGCTCAGCACTGACACTGTCTCCCATTACAGGTTCCAGGCAAAAGGAACGCCCTGTGGTTGTGCAGTCACACCCCGCACTTCTTCCCTCTGTGCCTTCGCCAGCACTCCCCCCGCCCCCGGAAGGCCCGGTGCTTCCTCCTCTCTGTAGCCTGCCCTGGCCTGGTCCACCCCACTTTGGACTCTGAACTACCTACCACTGGTGCTCCATTTCTGTCACTTACGTCACATGCTGCCTTTTTTTGCTTGGTGCTGTAAATGTCAGTACTGCATTCATAACATCACCTCTTCCTAAGGATAGGAACCACATCTCGTTTGATCAGTCATCTACCCTAGCACAAAGCTTTGGTGTCCTGAGCTTATGATCTAAGTCATAGCTACTACTACCTGCCAGGGAGGATGCAACAGCCCTATGAAATAGGTACTGTGATTATCCCCACTGTAGAGATAAGGAAGTTGAGGCTGAGAGAGTCGCAGAACTTGCCCAAGGGCATCATCACGGACTGCGAAGCTGAGCTGCAGGCCCAGGTGAGTCTGACCATAGCGCCTCCTACAGCCGACGCGTGCCAGCCCCCAGGCTAGACATCTTTACATAACCTGCTGTTATCCTCAAAAGACCCCATATGGTGGGGATTATTATCCTCATTTTACACTGGAGAAAACTAAGGCTCACCCTCTATGATAAGAGCACTCAACAAACTGGCAGTAGAAGGGCAGTTCCTCAACCCGATAAAGGCATCTACGAAAACCCCACAGTGAACATATTTAATGGTGAAAGACTGAATACTTTCCATCTGAGAGAGGAACAAGACAAAGATGTCTGCTCTCACTAGGACTGGACAACACTGTCCCAGAGGGTCTAGTCAGGGCACATTGACAAGACATAGAAACTCAAGGCATTCTGACTGGAAAAAAGGAGTAAAACTCTGTGCAGATGACACGATGCTTTATATAGAAAACCCTAAAGGATACACACACACGCACACACACAGGCACACACACATACACATAAGGGCTAGTAAATGAGTTCAGCAAGGTCCTAGGACACAAGGTCAATATACAAAAATCAGCTGCATTTCTGGACACTAGCAATGAACAACCCAAAAATGAAGAAACAAGTCCATGTACAATAGCATCAGAGAGAATAAAATACTTAGGAATAAATTTAATCAGGGAAGTCTAAGACTTTTACACTGAAAATTGTAAAGCATTGTTGACGAGTAGTATTCAGCCATGAAAAGGAATGAAGTGTTGACACAGGCTACTACGTGGATAAACCTCAAAAACCTGGTGCTCTGTGAAAGGAGCCAGACACAAAGGCCGCACATTGCATGAGCCCATGTAAATGAAATATCCAGAATAGGCAAATCCACAGAGACAGAAAGCAGATTGGATTTGGTCGGGAGAGGGAGAGTAGGAGCGTACTTAATGGGTACGGGGTCTCCATTTGGGCTGATGACAGTGTTCTTGGGACTTAATATACGTGGTGGTCGCGTGACATTGTGAATGTACTAAATGCCACTGAATTGTACACTTTAAGATGGTTAATCTCATGTAAATTTCACCTCCTTTTTTTTAATGTTGAAAAAAATTTAAAGAAGACCTAAATAAATGGAAAGACATCCTGTGTTCATGGATTGGAAGACAGTATTGCCAAGATGGTAATACTCCCCAAAGTGACCTACAAGATGCAGTGCAATCCCTGTCAGAACTACAACTATATATTTTTTTTGCAGAAATGAACAAGTTGATCCTAAAATTCATATGGAAATGCAAGGGACCCAGAATAGCCAAAACGATCTTGAAAAAGAAGTACAAAGTTGGAGGGCTCACACTTCCCAATTCAAAAACTTACTACCGAGCTGCAGTAATCAAGACAGTGTGATACTGGCATTAAAACAGACATGTAAATCAATGGAATTCTAGTCTATCAAGAGTCTAGAAATACACCTATAAATCTATTATCAAATGATTTTTGAGAGGGATGCCAAGACACTTGTGGGGAGAGAATAATCTTTTCAGTAAATGATGTTGGGACTTAGAAGAAAACTGGTCTAAATCTTCATGACCTTGGACTGGGCAACAGTTTCTTAGACATGACGTCAAAAGCACAAGCAACCAAAGGAAAAATAGAGTACACTTCATCAAAAATAAAAATGTTTTTATGTCAAAGGACACTATCAAGAAAGTGAAAAGACAACCCACAGAATGGGAAAAATATTTGCAAATCATATATAAGACAAGGGGCTGGTACTCAGAACATATAAAAACTCTTCCAACTCAATAATAAAAACACAAAGCAATTTAAAAATATACAAAGGATTTGAATGGATCTTTATCCAAAGAAAATATACAAGTGGCCAATAATCACAAGAAAACATGCTCAACATCATTAGTCAGTCATTAGGGAGATGCATATTAAAAACCACTGTGAGGGCTTCCCTGGTGGCACAGTGGTTAAGAATCTGCCTGCCAATGCAGGGGACATGGGTTCAAGCCCTGGTCCGGGAAGATCCCACATGCTGCAGAGCAACTGAGCTCGTGCGCCACAACTACTTAGCCTGCGCTCTAGAGCCCTCAAGCCACAACTACTGAGCCCGTGTGCCGCAACTACTGAAGCCCGCGCACCTAGAGTCCATGCTCTGCAACAAGAGAAGCCACCGCAATGAGAAGCCGGCGCACCGCAACGAAGAATAGCCCCCGCTTGCCACAACTAGAGAAAGCCTGTGCGCAGCAACGAAGACCCAACACAGCCAAAAATAAATAAATAAATAAATAAAAATAAATTTATTTAAAAAAAACTTTAAAAATGAGGGAAGACAGTCCTTTATATATACACATAAGTGATAAAGCAATGATTCTCAAGTTGGGGAGATTAGAGAGAAGTGTCAGAATCAATCAAAGTCTTTTTCAAATGATAGGAGTCCTTGACCTTATCTCCATTTGGAGATGACGTGGAGAGCCACGACTAGCAAGTACGTGCCTGTAGCGTCCCTCAGAAGTGGAGGGGCAGAGGCGGAAAGTTGAGATACAAGATGTGGAAATAATCAGGATCACTTCATATGAATGTGTTAATATATATATTTTGTGGGTTTTTAAAGAAATTTTCATTGAAATATAGTTGATTTATGATGTGTTAGTTTCAGGTGTACAGCAAAGTGGTTCAGTTATACACATATACATATATATGTATCTATTCTTTTTTTAGATTCTTTTCCATTATAGGTTATTACAAGATATTGAGTATAGTTCCCTGTGCTATACAATAGGTTCTTGTTGGTTAACTATTTTATATATAGTAGTGTGTATATTTTAATCCCAAACTCCTAATTTATCCTTCCCTCCCCTTCCCCTTTGGTAACTATAAGTTTGTTTTCTATGTCTGTGGGTCTGTTTCTATATATATTTTGGGGGAAAAAAGAGGTGGTTTTGGGAGAAAAGAAAATCTTCTCCTAAATAGAGTTGAGAGGTGAAAATGGAGTGAACTTGAATACAGAGGGCACAAGTCACTGTGGGATGCTAGTTGGATCTGTCCTTCTAAAGCAGAGCCTCGGGGCCTTCCCTGGTGGCGCAGTGGTTAAGACTCCAAGCTTCCAATGCAGGGGGCCCAGGTTCAATCCCTGGTCAGGGAACTAGATCCCACATGCATGCTGCAACTAAAAGTTCGAATGTCCCAACTAAGGAGCCCACGTGCTGCAACTAAGGAGCCCATGAGCCGCAACTAAGGAGCCCGCCTGCTGCAACTAAGACCCAGAGCAACCAAATAAATAAATATTAAAAAAAAAAAGAAAAAGAAAAAGCAGAGCCTCCCATGGACCTCTGACAAAGGGCCTCAGAAGCTTTTTGGCAATAGAGCAAAATGTTTCAGCTCTCTGGTTTCTGTAGTGGGAGAAACCTCGGTTCTGATCTCAGCTTAGCTGCTTATTAAGCTTAGGGAGTAGCACCACCAACTAAAGAACTACTTAAATCTCTGAATCATGATTTTCTCATGTATAAAATGTTGATGACAATACTAAAATTGTTCCAAGGATTGAATGTGATAATGTGTGTAAAACACTAGGCAGTCAATAAATGATAGTTTTTATCATTGCCTATTAAAAAAAAAGTTTAAAAATTAAAAAAATTAAAAAATTAAAAAAAGAAAAAACCACTGTGAGATGCCACTTCACACCTACCAAGCTGGTGATAATAAAAACAAAACAAATGGAAGGTAAGAAGTGTTGTGAAGGATGTGGCGGGCGATATTGGAATGCTTGCACAAGGCTGGTTGGAATGTTAAAATGGTGTGGGCTCTGTGGGGGAGTTTGGTAGTTCCTCCAGAAGTTAAAGATAGAGTTACTATGTGGCTCAGCAATTCCATTCCTAAGCACATGTTCCAAAGAAGTAGCTGTGTGCAAATATTCATAGCAGCACTATTCATAATAGCCAAATGCGGAAACAACCCACATGCCCTTGAACTGATGAATGGATAAATGAAAGGTGGCATATCCATGCAGTGGAATATTATTCAGTCATAAAAATGGATAAAGTACCAACACAGGCTACAACATGGATGAATCTTGAAAACATTATGCTCAGTAAAAGAAGCCAGACTAAAAAGGCCACATATTGTATTATTCCATTTCTATGAAGTGTCCAGAATAAGCAAATCCATGGACAGAAAGTAGGTTAGTGGTCACCAGGGGCTGAAGGGAGAATGGGGAGTGACTGCTACAGGGTACAAGTTTTCTTTTGGGGGTGATGAAAATGTTCTGGAAATAGATTGTGGTGATGGTTGCACAACTCTGTGAATATACTTACATACAGACACACACACAGCTAAATTGCATACTTTAGAGAGATGAAGTAGTTTATCTAAAGTTACATCTGGTCCTAAATAGAGGACGAGAAACTGGAACCCAAGAATATCTGCTTTTACACCAATGCTGTTGGGGAAAGAATGTTTCCAGGGCCCTTGAATAAGTAAATTAATATAGTTGGGATCTCACAAAGCCTCAGAAGTATCATTTTGAATATTCCTTCTCATTATAAAATACTGTAGTTGTGGATAGTCCATAGAAGGGCTGAGAGAAGTAATATTGGTTATACTGAAAAATCGGTTACACTATGCAAGGAATAATCCGCCCTGATGCTCTGCTTTGGTTGTGCCATTCAGCTGGGAGTCTGAAGAGCAGATGAAGGGCTGTGAACAGGGAACTCGAGTCTAATTTCAGAGATCAGTGAGAAGAAATGACGAACTGTGCAAGCCCACTACTGTGGTGAACAGCCTTGGGACAGCCAAAGAATTTTACCTTTACCCATATATGTAAAACCCTTCAAACCTCTCCATTTTTCATCCTCTTTTCTCTGACAGCTATTTCTTTCAAAATTTAAAGTGTGTTTATTTTACTGATTTCTAAAATAATACATACTAATTTTAGAAAATGTGGAAAGTATATAAAAATATAAAGAAAATTATCCTCATCCCCAAAGACACTTTTTTCCAGCCTTGCTTTCTGTCCCTATACTATATAGGTATATACACACATTTTTAAACTCAATGAGAATGATGGTAGATACAGTTTTGTATCCTGCTTCTATAAACATCACATTTGGAGCATTTTACCGTACCATTAAGTATTCTTCAAGGAAATGATTTTGAATAGCCACATAATACCACCTTATAGAGACACAATAGGTTTTTTTGGGTTTTTTGTTTTTTTGCTATTTCCTTGTTTTTAGTCATTTGGGTCACATAGCAGCCATGAAAATGTGCCTCTCAGGTCTCCTACTTTGAGCAGCTAGTGGACTGGGGGGTCCCAGCTGCTGTGCTCTGAAGCCCAGCGGCCCATCACGCAGGGGCCTCGTCCCCCACAGGCCCCCCCCAGCCAATGACAGGGTGGCAGGGACACCGAGGCTGCCTCACTCCTGGGAGGCACGAGGTCCCTCTGACAATTGACTTGGAGGACCTCCTGACAGCCTTGCTGATCTCTCTCAGCAAAGCACCTCAGCGTGAGATGCTGCCCCCTGCCCTCCTGCCTTCTCTGTTCCCTTCAGCGCAGGCCAGACCTGCCTCTTCCTCCTCCACTTCCCCTTGTCCGCGGATAAACCTTTCTTCGCGGCGAATCCCGTCTCCGGATCCGCGCCTCGGGTGGCCTCGACTAACACAGGTTGCTTCCACTCTTGTTCCCTTGTTTGTTTTCTCATTAGTGCTGTTATGAACACGTCAGTGTGTATATCCTGTCCCAGTTACGATCATCTCCTCAGGAAATTCCGTGAGCAGAGAATACCCGGGGAGGGTTCCCCAGTGAGGGATAGCATCCTTTTATCAGACGGGCGCCTGTGTCCAGAAGTGGGTGAGTAGGCCTTTCACAGCCTCATCATCAAGCCCGAGCTCTTGTGAAACCTCTGCTGATTGGATGGGCGGGAAAGAGAGCCTTCTGTTTATTTGCCTTTCTCGGTTAGTCAGTGAGGTTCAGCCGAGTTTCACATTTACGGGCTGTTTGATTTCTTGTTTTCACATTTACGCATTTCTTTCTCTTCTCTCCCCTCTCCTCCTCCTCTCTTCTCTCTCTCGTTATCTATTGCCTTTTCTATTTCCTTTTGATTTTTCCTCTCATGTTTTAAATCTCCAGAATAAGAATATGACATTGCTTAAAAGTGTTTTTCTTACAGCTTTATGTTCCTGACTCTTCCTTTATAAATTGAGCAAGTTTTAGCTCTTAAGTTTGAGCTCAGTCTCAAAAAGTTCCCCCTGAAAAAAGTAAGTCCTATTATCATATTAGTGTTTTCTTCTCTGTGACCCTTGATTACTTGTTTTCCTCTTCTCTGTGAGCCAGCGGCACTTGATTTTCTTTTTTACTTTTTAAATTTTTGGCTGCGTTGAGTCTTCATTGCTGCACGCGGGCTTTCTCTAGTTGCGACGAGCGGGGGCTACTCTTCGTTGCGGTGTGTGGGCTTCTCATTGCGGTGGCTTCTCTTGTTGTGGAGCACGGGCTCTAGGCGCGAGGTCTTCAGTAGTTGCAGCATGTGGGCTTAGTAGTTGTGGCACTTGGGCCCTAGAGTGCGTGGGCTCAGTAGTTGTGGCTTGCGGGCTCTAGAGCGCAGGCTCAGTAGTTGTGGCCCACGGGCTTAGTTGCTCCGTGGCATGTGGGATCTTCCTGGACCAGGGATTGAACCCTTGTCCACTGCATTGGCAGGTGGATTCTTAACCACTGCACCACCAGGGAAGTCCCCTGGATTTTTTAAAAAAATGTTTTATTTTGAAATAAATTTAGAAATACAGCAAAGTTATAGATAGTACAGAGTTCCCATACACCCTTCTTCAGTTTCTCCTAAATGTGAACGTCTTACATAACCCAGCCACATCTATCAAAACTAAGAAATTAACACTAATACAGGCTTAATTTGGGTTTCCACCAGTTTTTTCGCTAATATCTTTTTCAAATCCCCTCCAAGATTGCATCCAATGATCATGTCCCCTTGGTCTCCACTCTGTGATAATTTCTCAGTCTTCCCTTGACTTTCCTAACCCTGACACTTGAAGAGGACTGGTCAAGGATTCTGCAGATTATCCCACAATTTGGGTGTGTCTGATATTTTCTCAGGAGGACGCTGGGCTTGTGGATTTGGGGGAAGAGTCCCACAGAGGTGAGGGGGTGCCGTTCCCATCACAACACTTTGGAAAGAGCACCCGACACCCTGACTGGAGGTGTTTATGTCACTGCAGGTGGTGTTGACTTTGCCCCCTTGCTCAGGGAGGTGTTAGCCGTGTCTCCACCGTTGAGTTGCTGTCTTTCGCTTCCCTACTCTGTGCTTTAGAAGCAAGTCACCGTCCAGCCTACTGTCAAGAGGAGTGGTGTCCAGCTGCACCTCCTGGAGGGGGAATATCAAAGAATTCGTGGACACAAGGTAAAACCACCACAATAATTAGTAAATATCGGGAGGCAGATGCTGGGAGGCTATGCAAATTTCCTGTTTCTCCTCCATTTTCCCCATTAATTTCAGCTTTCATCTGTGGGTCTTGTCTGCAGCAATTACTGCTGTGGTGCTTCATGGTGATTTTCTTCATTTCTATGTTTATTAACTAGAATTCTGTAAGGAACATTTTTTCCTTTTCCTCTATTTATTTACTTATATCACTACAGAGTAGTAGATGTTAGTTTTATTCTTTGGGAGGACATATGGTCATCTTTCTGCCTTATTTCCCTGTTTTGGATAATTTTCCTAATAATAGTAAAGGTGTTCCAATATAGGACGGTCAAAAAGAACGATAGATGTCCAACCAACCACAGTGGATGTTTGTGGAAGGATTGACCAAAACATTGTCATTGGGGGCTGGGATATTCGGGGGCTTTACAAGCCTGGTGTGGGTCTGGAGTAGAAATACCCACAAGAGGGACTTCCCTGGCGGTCCAGTAGTTAGGACTTGGTGCTTTCACTGCCGTGGCCCGGGTTCAATCCTTGGTCAGTGTACTAAGATCCTGCAAGCTGTGTGGCGTGGCCGAAAAAGAAAAAGAAAAAAGAAATACCCAGAAAAGTAAGAATGAGAAGAAACCAAGGCTGGACTGCGTATCTCGGAGTCCTAACCTCGTGCCCCTTATACAAGCACTTGGGCAAATCATACTGTCTCTCTGGGCTTCAGTTTCCTCCCAGTTAAGGTGAAGATGAAGGTGCTGGGCAACTCAGGATCAGTGGTTCTCAGGCTGGAGCATGCATGTGAATCACCTGGCGGTTTCGTTCACGTGCAGGTTGCCGGCTGCACCCCCAAAGTGTTGGATGCGGTAGGTCTGGGGTGGGGCCCAAGGATTTGCATCTCTAACATGTTGCCAGCTGATGCTGGTGCTGTTGACCCAGAGAGGACACTTGGAGAACCGTTGGTCCAGATGATCTCTCAGAACCGTTTACAGCCGTGGACTCATCTCTTCAAATGATTCAATCCTTGGCCCTGGCTATGAAGTTACTGGTGAAATGATGGAACAGACCTTTGCAGGAGCAGAGGCACCGGAAATCCAGTGGGGTACCAGGCAGTAGACACGTGAATGATTGCTCTGTGCCAGGCATGGTTATTAAGTGCCTCAAAGACCTAGTTGCTGCCCAGGGAGGGACAAAGTTTGTCAGAGTGGTGAAGAGTAGGCTTGAATCTGGGTCCCGCCACTTAACAGCCATGTGGCCTTGGACAAGTGACAGAAATGACTTCTTGCCTCAGTTTCCCCACCTATAAAAAGAGGACAAGAGTGGAATTTACAAGGCCTGGCAAGAAAATGCCCGATGAAAGGTTATTGCTGCTAGAATTAATATCCTTTGCGCTAAGCCTGTCCGATGAGGAGAAATAGCAGTGACAGAGAGTAGGTGTTTCCACAACATGCCCCGAGCCCCTCAGCCAAGCACGGCCCTGCCTGGGGTCCCAGTCACCAGCTTTCACCCCCAAACAAAACGCCAAACAGAGTATGAGAAAAATTCAATATCATTTATTAAATAGTTTCCAAGGGCTCCTCCAAGGAGCATTAACAATCTCAATATGATAAATATCAGTAAATTAACATAGCTGCCCTCCTGCCCTTCTGCCCTCCCAAGAGTATAATAAGATTTAAGTCTTCAGAAGAAAAACATTCCATAAATAACAATGACATAACTTGGAATCTTTTTCAAGGTAGCTCATACATTTATATCTCAGTCCTCCCAGGACTGGCAATTTTGAGGCTTCATTGAGATTATAATTAGAATAATTTACTTAATAACTCACAGCAGAATTCTCACACTTAGCTGTCACTCTTTTTTTTTTTTTTTTAAGGCTTCATGCATTTCTGCCATTCCAAAAGGACCAGGTTCAACCAGATGGCTTTAAATGACCTACTGGGCTCCAGCGTTCAATGATTTAAACAGATTTCAGACACTCTGAAAACTTTTTAAAATAGACACGATGAAGCTTTTTTACATTTAAAGCTCTCTGTAGGCACAGAAACTTTTGTTTCTGGTTCATGTCGAAATTCGAGTTTACTGAGATGGTCTGTGACGGCAACAACTTGAGTTTCGTTATGGAAAGATGGTTTGATCGCTCTGCAGTAAGGCAAGTGTCTGAGCAGTCCTCGCTGTATGGCAGCTGGGGGTTCAGAGCGAAATACGACATCTGGTACTGGCTGCGTTCCGGCACTCCTCTCTCTTCCTGCTGCTGTGTAACAAGGAGGGGAAGTGGGTGAGCGTTAGTTTTGCAAAACAGCCAGATATCCCGGCGACTAAGGTCTGGATGCCTCCTCTGTGAAGGGCCTGGCCAGTGCTTTCCCCTCACCAGCTCATCTGGTCGGTGCTGCACCCCTGCGAGGCTGTGACCGTCACTATCCCCATCCCCAGAAGGGGTTGAAGCTCGGTTGGTTTGTGAAGCTGGTGCAAGGTCAGGTGGCACAGGAAGACTCCACCCCACGTTAGGCAGCACTTCCAACGCCTGTGCTAATAACCGCTGCCCCCCCACCTCCTCTGCCCCATGTGGCCAAGCACTGCACGGCCTTCTGCCGCAGTCTCAGAGAGGTGGCGAAGAGGCAGGCGTCTGGGTTTCCATGCTGCTCCTTGCTCTCTGTGACTCTGTGTTAAAGTCATTATATCCCCCGCTCACAGAGGGGGATTCATGCTTCTCCGGAAAGGCCTCCAAGATGCCAGGGAGGGTTTATCCAAACACACTACGGACTCCAGAACGCACCCTCTCCCGTCCCTCTTCCTAAGGGCTAGAAGCGTCTCATCAGCCTGATCTGCCTGGTCACCTGAGCTAACAACCTCCGCCTTTGTGTCTGTAGAAGCCAAGGCTAAGGTTTAAATGCCAGAATGGAAGGGAAGAGCAAGACCAATTTCACGAAACATTTCCGCATGTTGTTACCTGTTTGTCTACTCAAAGCTGCCTAAGAGCTTCGGTCTTGACCACAAGCCTGAGAAACTGAAAGAATATTTATATGTATTCAGCCTCATATTTTCCCAACCATGGGTCAGGTTCAGCAGAGCCTCTGCTAGAAGCCGACTGCGCCCTAATTAAATAAAGTAGCACGCACATAGACACCTAATTTGTTAACTGCCCTGATGTGCTGTAAGAGACACTCTTTGTAACCCACACAAGCATTTTAACATCCTGCATTCGCTGGGCTATCGTTTACAGCTTAGGCTGGCATTGGCTGCTCCTTGGGGGGCTGCTGAAGGGGTGGGCAAGATGGCCCATCTCTAGGGATGTACTATGGGAGGGAAAATCATTTACTATTACTGCAAACTGAATATGTTCGGGATGAACAGCCTACTAAAGCAGCAGTGCATGAGAAATTGCTGCGTTTGGGGCTGTCCGGGCTAATCTCTGCCTCTGACCTCACACCCTCACACAAATTCCATCCTAGCCTGTCTAGCTGTTCCCAATCCTTCCTGGTGTATCCACAGCCCTAGCTTCTGGTCTGAAAAGAGTAGGCTTCTTCTGGGGGCAATGGAAGGCATTTTAAAGAAATGGCTTGGAAAAGAAATCTCGAGGGCACTTACGTAGTCATTCAAGAGTTTCTCAAACGAGGACCGTAATTCCTTGATTATAGCTTGTTGTTTATCTGGTCCTAGCATATAGGGTGCCGTATGGAAGGACAGCAAGGCTCCGAACAGCAGAGCAGGAACAGGGCAAACCTGGCAGATCCTGGAGAAAGAGGCTGATGCCGGGAGGAGCGGAGGCCGCACACCCCAGCCCGCCCCCTGGCTTCAACCGCTCAGGCCGTTGTCGAGCAGTGGCTGAGCCCCTCCAGCCTTCCTCTCTGTCTGGTGAGACCCGACTGTGCGCCGTGGCCGCGGCACCCCGTGGTACCTGCGTGGGAGACCATGGCGGGAGAGCGAGGCTGCTTCAGCAACAGCTCCTGGAGCCAGATGTGCTCGCCGTGGTCTTCAGGAGCTATATAAAGGGCCAATGGCGAGGAAGAGGGGCAATCACTCTCCCACCCATGGCAAAATCATTACTCAGCTTTTTCCCAGAAAACACTTTCAAAAGTCTGCCACCCAAGGCTGGGTGAAAGCAGGGCTGGAAGGAAATGCTGAGGTTACCCTCAAGGTGGGCAGACGCCTGATTCAGTACAGATACACACAGGCACACACAGGAAGGCGTACACGTCTTTGCCATTTCTTCTTGGAAGGAGCTTGTTGATTTGACTAGAAGAAATTTCGAAGTCCCGGGGTTGACAGGCACAACCCCCAAGGAACATGTGACTAACCAGAGTTGAGGGTCAGTGCCCCACAGGGAATTTCTGGGGAGGGTCATGGTGAGCACGTGTAGGCGTAAGGCTGGCATGAAGTTTGTAAAATGTGTTATCTCTGGAAATTTCTGAAGCGTGCCCGTGCCAGAACATGGGGAAGGCCCTGATAACCACCGTGAAGGTGGTGAGTCAAAGCCTTCATCTCCACTCTGCTTGGCCTTGAATATCATTGGATTCTCCATGGTGTCTTTGCAACCGTAGGCCTAGAACCAGAATCCACGCTCCAGAGTTATTTGTTGAAATCACTTATTCGTATTTTGAGTGCCAACTTTGACCAGATACTCTTCTCGGGTCTCAGAAATGACGGCAAAAAAGTTAGACAAGGTCTTTGCCTTCAGGGAGCTGGTGTTCTAGTGGGCAAGGAGCATACAACAAACACCATTAATAAACAGGAACCTATCAGGTAATGAAAAGAGCTATACAAATATCTCAAGGGATGAGATAGAGAGTGATGGGTGACGTACTCTAAGTCAGGGGATCAGGAAAAGTCTCTCAGATGAGATGCCATTGCAGCTGAGACCTGAAAGATGAGAAGGAGCCTGCTGTGGGAAGATCTGGGGAAAGAGTGTTCCACGCAGGGGAGACCCTAGTGCAGAAATGAGCTTGACGTGGCTGAGAGTGGGAAGCAGGTCATGGTAGCTGGAGTGAAGCGAGAGAAGGAGAGGGTGGTGGAGAGCTGGGCAGAGGCCGGGTCACAGAGGGCTTTAAAGAACTTGGGTTTAATTCCAAGTGTGATAAGGCACCACTGCATGGCTGTAGGTGGGAAAATATAGGCTCTGGTGTACTTTAAAGGGTGAGAAAGATATAGGCTGCTGAGCGGAGAATGGACTGTGTGATCCAAGATGGAAGCAGAGGAACCACTTAGAAGGTTATGAAGCAGTCTAGGAGAGAGATGATGGTGGCTTGGATTAGGGTGGAGTGGATGAAGACGGAGTCTACAGAACTGGCTGGTGGACTGGTGTGGAGATGAACTGAAGAGAGGAATCAAGGATGACTCCTGGGATTTTGATAAAGCAGTTGAGTGGTTAATGCGCCATGGGGGAAAAGTCTGGAGATGAGAAATCAAGAGTCCTGTTTGGAATGAGTTAAGTTCGAGATGCCCACTGGGCCTCTATTTAATGTCAAGTCAGCCATTGGATAAAAGTCAAGAGCTCAGAGATGAGGTCGGACCTGGGTGGGTCATAGAACCCAGTGCACAACAGAAGAGACAGCCAGCAACCCCCTTCCACCCTTAACCCAAGTCCCCCTCTAGTCATTGCTGTCTCTTTCCTCTTCTTATCCAAGCTTCTTGACAGAGAGATCTAGACTCATTTTTACCTCACTTCCCAAACTGCCACAATATGGTTTTCACCCCAATAATT
Source organism: Balaenoptera ricei (assembly GCF_028023285.1). Taxonomy (NCBI): domain Eukaryota; kingdom Metazoa; phylum Chordata; class Mammalia; order Artiodactyla; family Balaenopteridae; genus Balaenoptera; species Balaenoptera ricei. The sequence continues at coordinate 7,804,271 of NC_082652.1, read as the reverse complement.
TATTCAAAACCCTCTAGAAAAGTCCACAGTAGGTAACATTTTGGCCCCATGACTTTCACCCTCTGGTGTTTACTCCCACAATTATGTTACATTACACGGCAGAGGGGACTTTGCAGATGTAACTCAGGTTACTAATCAGTTGACCTTAAGATAGGTTGATTACCAGGTGGGTCCAATGTTGTCACATGAGCCTTAAAAACAAAGAGGAAGGAAGAAGAAGAAGTGAGAGAGACTCAAAGCATGAGAAAGACTCAACTGCCATTGCTGGCTTGAAGATGGAGGGGGCCAGGTGGAAAGCAGGAGAAGAAAATGAATTTGGCCAACAACCAGTGAGTTTGGAAGAGGTCCCTGGGTCCCAGGTGAGAACTGCAGCCCCAGCTGATACCTTGACTTTAGCCTGGTAAGACCCCAAGGAGAGAATAGAATCTAGTTACACCATGCTGGACTCCTGACCTACAGAAACTGTAAGACGGTAACTTTGTGGTCTTAAACTGCTAAATTTATGGTATTTGTGAGAACCAGTATAGTCTCTAGTGACCTCATGTTGTCAATGTCACTGGGTTCTTTTCAGCCTCCGTTTGACTTAATCCCTTCATGGTATGCAATAATGCCAACTACTCCCTCCTTGAAAACTTTTTTTCCCCTCTCCTTTCATGACAACGTTATCCTGATATATATATATTTTTAATATTCATTTATTTATTTGGCTGCACCAGGTATTTAGTTGTGGCGTGCGGGATCTTTTAGTTGCGGCATGTGGGATCTAGTTCCCTGACCAGGGATCGAACCCGGGCCCCCTGCATTGGGAGCAGGGAGTCTTAACCGCTGGACCACCAGGGAAGTCCCCTCCTGATATGTGTTGGATATCAGCCTCAGACAGTGCCTTCTGAGGCTGAATCATCTTCCTGCTTGGCCCTTTAATGGACATGCCTCCAGGGGCCCCATGCTTGGTCTGTTCCTCACACTTTAATGTCTCTCTCTTTCAGATCTAAATGTCCAACTGCCCAATGGACATCACCTGGACCTCACACTCGACATAGCCAAAGACCAGGATCTGAACCAGGGTAATAGTGAGAGTGGAGATGAAGATGTGTGGATGGATTGCTGAAATCTGTAAGAGGTAGAATCCAGTGTTTAGGAGGTGATTGGTTGGATCTAGGGATGATGGAAAGGGAGGAATTGAGGACGACTACCAGGTCTCTTGTTTGGGCAACTAAATAGATGGTGTTGCTCAAAACTGAGAGAGGATTACAGGGCTCGGGTGCTGTGAAGAATTCAGTTATTGACATGGGGAGGTGGAAGTGTTATGGAACCCTCAGGTGAAGATGTACAGCAGGCCACTGGACATTTGGAAATGGAGCTTGAAGGAAGGAACCAGAGACATACATTTGGGTGCCACCTGTATATTGTGTTGATAAAACTATAAGCCTACAAGAGAGGACCAGTGTGAGTTGTGTAAGTCAAGTGTGGAGCCCTAGGGCACACCTCCATTAACGGAACAGGTACAGGAATAGGATTTAGTCTAAAACACCGAGAAGACGTCCTCAAGAGGGAAAGAAATGTGCTAGAAAAACATGTGGTCATGGAACAAGATAAGAAGTGGTTTTCAAGAAGGAGGAAATGATTGGCACCATCAAAAGCTGCGGAGAGGTCAAATAAGATAAAGGCTGAAGAGATACACTAGGTGTGAGAATATGAGGTCACTGGGAACTTTGCTAGGGGAGTTTGAATAAATTGTTGGGGGGGCAGAAGCCATATTGTGGTGGTTTTGGAATTGAGGAAAAAGTAAAACCACTCAGTTGTGTTACCAAAACCCCAGGAGTCCTCCCTGGTTCATCTCTTTGATGTGTTTATATCACTGTAGATTCTTGGATATTTGTTTTATTCTTTAGAAGGACGTGTGGCTCCCTTTTTGTCTTATTTCCCAGTTTTGGAAAATTTTTCTAATAGCAGTAAAGGTGTTCTAATATAGGACAGTCAAAAAGAATGACAGATATCCACAAGAGTGGGTGTTTTTGGAAGGATCACAATCAATAAATTGAACTTCCTCAAAATTAAAAAAATTTTTTCTCTTCTAAACACCCTGTTAAGAGGATGAAAAGACAAGCCTAGACTAGGAGAAAAATGTTTACCAAACGCAAATCTGACAAAGGAGTTGTGAGCAGAATGTATAAAGAATGCTCAAAACTCAATTTTATGGATTAGGCAGTGGTTTCTTCTTACTATTTTTAAAAATATTTATTTATTTATTTATTTGGCTGCACTGGGTCTTAGTTGCGGCGTGCAATCTTCAGTGCAGCGTGCGGGATCTAGTTCCCTGACCAGGGATCGAACCCGGGCCCCCTGCATTGGGAGCGCAAAGTCTTCGCCACTGGACTACCAGGGAAGTTCCTAGGCAGTTGTTTCTTAAAATGACACAAAAAGCACAAGCAACCAAGAAAAAACATAAATTATATCTCATCAAAATTAAACACTTTTGTTTGTCAAGGGACACTACCAAGAAAGTGAAAGACAAGCCACAGAATGGGAGAAAATCATGTACAAGACAGGGGGCTAGTATCCAGAATATATAAAAACTCTTACAACTCAACTGTAAAAAGACAACCCAATTTAAAAATGACCAAAGTATTTGAATAGACATTTCTCCAGAGAAGATATACAAATGGCCAATAAGCACATGAAAAGATGTTCAACATCATTAGTCAGGCATTAGGTAACTGCAGATAAAAACCACAATGACAGGCTTCCCTGGTGGCGCAGTGGTTGAGAATCTGCTTGCCAATGCAGGGGACACGGGTTTGAGCCCTGGTCTGGGAAGATCCCACATGCCGCGGAGCAACTAGGCCCGTGAGCCACAATTACTGAGCCTGCGCGTCTGGAGCCTCTGCTCCGCAACAAGAGAGGCCGCGATAGTGAGAGGCCCGCGCACTGTGATGAAGAGTGGCCTAGAGAAAGCCCTCGCACAGAAACGAAGACCCAACACAGCCATAAATAAATAAATAAATAAAATTAAAAAAACAAAACAAAACACAATGAGCTACCACTTCACACCTATTGAGGTGGCTATAGTTTTTGTAAATGTAAAATAATCAGTGTTGGTGAGGATATGAAAAAACTGGAACCCCCGTATATTGCTGGTAGAAATGTAAAATGGTGAGGCTTCTGTGTAAAACAGTTTGGCAGTTCCTCAAAATGTTAAACATAGGACTTCCCTGGTGGTGCAGTGGTTAAGAATCCGCCTGCCAATGCAGGGGACACGGGTTCGAGCCCTGGTCCGAGAAGACCCCACATGCTGCGGAGCAACTAAGCCCGTGCGCCACAACTACTGAGCCTGCGCTCTAGAGCCCCCGAGCCACAACTATTGAGCCCGCGTAGCATAACTACTGAAGCCTGCGCGCCTAGAGCCCATGCTCCGCAACAAGAGAAGCCACCGGAGAAGCCTGAGCACCGCGACGAAGAGTAGCCTCTGCTCGCAACTAGAGAAAGCCCGTGTGCAGCAACGAAGACCCAATGCAGCCAAAAAAAAAAAAAAAGTTAAACATACAGTTACCATATGACCCAGCAATTTCATTCCTAGGTATCTACCTAAGAGAAACGAAAACATATGTTTATACAAAACTTGTACACAAGTGTTCACAGCAGCATTATTCGTAAGAGTCAAAAAGTGGAAACAACTCAAATGTCCATCACCTGATGAATGGATAAACAAAATGCTTTCTACCCATATATAGAAAATTATTCAGCCATAAGAAGGAATGCAGTTCTGACACATGCTACAACACAGATGAACCTTGAAACCATTATGCTGTGAAAGAAGCCAGTCATGGAAGGACAAATACTGTATAACTCCACTTACATGAAATATCTAGAAGATGCAATTACAGAGAAAGAAAGCATATTAGCGCTTGACGGGGACTGGGCAAATGGGGGTGGGGTGGGGCTTGACTGCTAATGGGTGGTGTTTCCTTTTGGGGTGAGGAAAATGTTGAAAATTAGATTACAGTGACAGCTGCACTATGAATATAGTGGCACTGTGAATATACTAAAAACCACAGAATTGTACACTTTAAACGGGTGAATTTTAGTTATGTAAATTAGATCTCAATCAAGAAGTTGCATTTCCAAATTATAGGAACCAGAATCATCTTACCCCATTAATTTCACAAACCGGTGCCCGGGAGTCCCTAGAATGTCGGGCAGTGGGCTAGGTGCTGCGAGGATGGAGAGATGAATGAGATTGGAGGAGTCTACAATGGGGCATCGGTGCTAAACGGGTTGTATAGATGGGACAGTGATTAAGACCCCTGACTCAGGGATTAAAGATCCACCTTGGAATCCACTGATAAGAGTGTTCAGAGTATTTGGCCTTGGGCTCACTTCTCCTCTCCAGTTCTGCCAAACAGGGATGAGAATTAACACTTTATTCCGAGGGGGCTTCGGAGTAGAAATAGAAACAGATTAACAACTGGGAAGCGCTCAGGACCTGCTGGGGGCCCCCAAGGTTATAACCCCCAGGCTGTGGTGGGGAAGTGGATTTTTAACCCAGCGCACGTGGGGCTGAGTCGGGGTCTCAGGTTCCCGGCTGGGGAAAAGTTCGCCCGCAAGGGGAGGTAGTGGGTTTCACGAGGGCCGGCGCGGCCGCGCGCCCCCGCCTGCTGGAGCACGCGCCCGGCCCTGGCGCAGGCGCGCGTCCTGGCGGTTGCCTAGCAACCGGGTGGCGTGGAGAACGCGCGATCATGGAGCCGCCCGCCCTGACCGTGAGCGCCGCGGTCCGGGAGCACCTGCGGAAGTTGTGTCTGCACGAGTTCCCGTGCGGCACGGGCAGCTGGGTGCGGGCGCTGGCGGGGCGGCTGCAGGAGGGGCTCGGGGCTCTGGGGGACGGAGGGACTGACCAGGGGCCAGGCCGGGGCCTAGGGGCGGAGAGCGGGGCCGGGGTGGTGCTGGCCCCGGGTGCTGAGGGGGCCGCCAGCCCCAGGAGATGGCTGGTCTGGAGAAGCCTGAGAGGATGTTTGCGTCTGGGCGTTTGGGGAGCGTCCTGACCGGGGTGGGGGGGGGTGGGGATGGACTGTGGGAACAGAGACACTGCAGGGGTGGACGGGATAGGCCCCCCTCGGGCCTGTGGGCGCTCACCGAGGGTGGAGGGCAGGGGACCCCCCCCCCAACCAGAGCAGGACCCCATCCTGAGCGCATCAGGCGGATCCGGGGCCCCTGGCTGTCTTAAAGACACTGGGCTCCTTTGGGGTGAAAAGCTCATCCTGAGAGCAAGGTTTGCAGTTAGGACCCTGCTGTGCTGTGGCCACAGGGGCCATCCTCATCACCTAAGTGCACAAGGAGCGTGACATTGAGAGCCCGGGGCTTCCCAGGTGTGCCCTGAAGTCTTGAGTCCTGAAGGGTTCCCGTGGACTTGGTGGGAAGCTGGGGCCCCACCTACTCTTGTCAGCTGGTTTCCATTTTCATAGAAGAGAAAACTGAGATACCAATCAAGGAACTAATTTATTTGTTTCAACAACAAACATTGATTGGGCACCTACTACCTGCCTGGCGTTGTGCTGAACTTGGGGGTTTCATAGATAGATGTCTCTCGAGAGGAAGGAGTGGGAGAGAGTAAACTCCAGGACCGAAATCTTTCATCTTCCACTTATGGCATCTAAAGGTTCTGAATTTACCTTTGCAGGCTTTGCCGCCTCTTCTTCAAAAACCTTTCCTTGGCTCGTTACATCCCACAGATTGCCTTTTGCACCTCCCGGCTTCTAAACTCTCCCTGATTGTCCTGTTTTACAATCGATTCCATTTTGAGAGTTTTGAGTCCTTGAGAGGGGCTGAGTCATAACGAGAGAAATTCTCTGCCTCCACCTCTGCAGAATAAGTCGCGCTTTCTTCCCCAAACTTGCCGAGCATGGCGGGAGCTGATCCCCAGAGAGGAGGACGCTGTGGGCCCCGGGGAGGAGACGGTGGATGCCCTCCTGGGCCTGGTCTGCAGCCCCCACTCACCCTGGGCCCTGCTGGAGGGCTCAAGCGCTGAGGACCGTTTTCTGAGAGAGCTGGCCGTCCAGAATCCCCTGGTGCTCAAAGACAGCTTCTTCTACACCTACTTCAGGTCGCTACGGGTGGTGGACAAACAGGTGAGCCCTGGGAGCGAACACCAGGTACAGGGGTGATGTTAGGGGGGCCGTTCCCCTTACAGGGCTTGGTGGTAAGACCTAGCTCTGCCCTCCTCCTAATTAATCTCACCAGCTTGTCCACAGAGCAGGGCCAACAATCCTGGCGAGCTGGCCCAGTCTGTTCCCCAGCCGGGGAGGGCCCCTAATGTCCTTGAAGCCAAAGTCAGCTGAGGATTCACAGACAGACCCCTGAAGCTTCTGGTCTGACCCTGCTGGGTGTAAACTAGAATGATTCCTTAAGACCATAGGATTCACTGTGGCTCTGGGGTAGACAGCGGAGAAGATGGGATTCCTGGCTTCAGGAGCTGACAGTCCAACAAGGGACACAAGACATGAGCTGGAAGTTGTCCAACATCTACAGTCAGAGGAGGGGTGAGGGTTGAGAGGTGACAGGCCACTGTGACGGCCGAGGCACTCGGATCCTGGCAGGAAAGGCGTACAAGAGAAGAAAGGGTTTGGGGTGTGGGGCGGTCACTCTCTGAAGATGGACGTGCCATTGCCGTCCTCACTCCAGTGCCGCCTCACGCACTGGAGCTCTGAGCTCCCTTTCCTCCCTTCCAGGTGAGCCTGGTGGACAAAGACCTCCTGAAATTTGTGAAGCTTGAAGAGTTGGTGCTGAGTGCTAATCAAATCAAGGAGATTGACACCACCAACCTGCCCCCAACTCTCAAGGTAAAGGAGCCCAGGTTCCATTCCAGGTCTTGGAGCCAATGCTGCCCAGAGGCCCTGCCCCTCCTCTGCCCCCCACACAGAAGCTTTGGCCATCCTGACTGTGCTAAGGGCCGGCCTCAGGCTTTGGAGAGGTAGGCCTGATCCCTCAAAAAGTTAAACCTAGAATTTCCACATGACCCAGCAATTCCCTTCCTAGGTATACACCCCAAAGAAGAGAAGGCAGGAATCAGACAGATTCCTGTATGCCAGTGTTCACAGCAGCGCTATTCACAATAGCCAAAAGGTGGACACAGCCCGCTTGTTACCAGCAGATGCATGGAGCGGCAAAATGTGGTCTATCCACACCGTCATAAAAAGGAATGACATGTGTACAACATGGATGACCTTGAAAACATGATGCTGAATGAAGGAGGCCAGACACAAAAGGCCACGTAGTAGATGACTGCACTGCATGAAATATCTAGAAGAGGCAAATCCATAGAGACAGAAAGTAGATTAGAGGTTACCAGAGGGAAGGATTGGGGAGTTATAGCTTAATGGGTACACAGTTTCTGTTTGGAGTAATGAAAAATCTTGGAAATGGATAGAAATGATGGTTGTACATTAAGTGAATGTACTTAATGCTGCTGAATTGTCCACTTAAAAAGGGTTGAAATGGCAAATTATATATATTTTACCACAATAAAAAAGTTTTAAAAAGAGGTAGGCCAGGCTTTTTTTTTTTTAAGAATATTTTTAATATATTTATTTATTTTTGGCTGTGTTGGGTCTTCGCTGCTGCGCGTGGGCTTTCTCTAGTTGTGGCGAGCGGGGGCTGCTCTTCGTTGTGGTGCGCGGACTTCTCATTGCAGTGGCTTCTCTTGTTGCAGAGCACGGGCTCTAGGCGCACGGGCTTCAGTAGTTGTGGCACGCGGGCTCAGTAGTTGTGGCTCACAGGCTCTAGAACGCAGGCTCAGTAGTTGTGGCTCGCGGGCTCTAGAGCACAGGTTCAGTAGTTGTGGCTCATGGGCTTTGTTGTTCCACGGCATGTGGGATCTTCCCAGACCAGGGCTCGAGCCTGTGTCCCCTGCATTGGCAGGCAGATTCTTAACCACTGTGCCACCAGGGAAGCCCCAAAAAGAGGTAGGCCAGGCTTTATTACGAGTCTTCAGCTGAGCATATCAAAATGGTCTCAATTTTAAATTAAATGCTGAGACTAGTAGGTTTTGTGGCAGAAGAGGCTCAGAAGTATGGCTCAGTACTGGGCTCAAGAAGAAAGAGGGCAAGGCCTTGGAGGAGAAATACAAGAACTCTGTTATCTTTGGGTTTATTCCCTATTCCAGCCAGGGGCCCTTTGGCTTTCCCAGAGACAACTGCCATGAGTCGAGAAGTTGCAAAATTGTTAACTTGGGGCTTCCCTGGTGGCGCAGTGGTTATGAATCAGCCTTCAATGCAGGGGACACAGGTTCGAGCCCTGGTCCGGGAAGATCCCACGTGCCATGGAGCAACTAAGCCCGTGCGCCACAACTACTGAGCCTGTGCGCCTAGAGCCCATGCTCCGCGACAAGAGAAGCCACCAGAATGAGAAGCCCGTGCTCAGCAACAAAGACCCAACACAGCCAAAAATATAAATAAATAAATAAATAAATTTTTAAAAAGTGTTAACTCATTTCCTTTCCCACTCTCTCCGACATCACCTCCACTCCATATTTTAAAGCTTCCTTCACAAAAGGAAAAGAAACTTTCTTTTTTTTTTAATTTTTAAGATTAATTTTTATTGCAGTATATTTGCTTTACAATGTTGTGTTAGTTTCTACTGTACAGCAGAATGAATCAGTTATACGTATACATATATCCCCTCTTTTTTGGATTTCGGTCCCATTTAGGTCACCACAGTGCATTAAGTAGAGTTCCCCGTGCTATACAGTATGTTCTCAGTAGTTACCTATTTTATACATAGTATCAATAGTGTATATATGTCAATCCCAATCTCCCAATTCCTCCCACCCCCAATTTCCCCCTTGGTATCCATACATTTGTTCTCTACATCCGTGTCTATTTCTGCTTTGCAAATAAGATCATCTATACCATTTTCCTAGATTCCACATATATGCATTAATATACGATATTTGTTTATCTCTTTCTGACTTACTTCACTCTGTATGACACTCTCTAGGCCCATCCACGTCTCTGTAAATGACCCAGTTTCGTTCTTTTTATGGTTGAGTAATATTCCATTGTATATATGTACCACATCTTCTTTATCCATTCCTCTGTTGATGGTCATTTAGGTTCCTTCCATGTCCAGGCTACTGTAAATAGTGCTGCAATGAACATTGGGGTGCATGTGTCTTTTTGAATTATGGTTTTCTCAGGGTATGTGCCCAGTAGTGGGATTGCTGGGTCATATGGTAGTTCTATTTTTAGTTTTCTAAGGAACCTCCATGCTGTTCTCCATAGTGGCTGTATCAATTTACATTCCCACCAACAGTGCATGAGGGTTCCCTTTTCTCCACACCCTCTCCAGCATTTATTGTTTGTAGATATTTTTTAAAATTTATTTATTTTATTTTACTTATTTTTGGCTGTGTTGGGTCTTCGTTGCTGCGCACGGGTTTTTCTCTAGTTGCAGAGAGTGGGGACTGCTCTTCATTGTGCACAGGCCTCTCATTGCGGCGGCCTTTCTTGTTGGGGAGCACGGGCTCTAGGTGCACGGGCCTCAGCAGTTGTGGCTCGCGGGCTCTAGAGCACAGGCCCAGTAGCTGTGGTGCACAGGCCCAGTTGCCCCACGGCATGTGGGATCTTCCCGGACCAGGGCTCGAACCTGTGTCCTCTGCATTGGCAGGTGGATTTCTAACCACTGCGCCACCAGGGAAGCCCTGTTTGTAGATTTTTTTTAATGATGGCCATTCTGACCGGTGTGAGATGATACCTCATTGTAGTTTTGATTTGCATTTCTCTAATAATTAGTGATGTTGAGCATATTTTCTTGTGCCTCTTAGCCATCTGTATGTCCTCTTTGGAGAAATGTCTATTTAGGTCTTCTGCCCATTTTTTGATTGGGTTATTGGTTTTTTTAATATTGAGCTGCATGAGCTGTTTGTATATTTTGGATATTAATCTTTTGTCAGTTGCTTCATTTGCAAATATTTTCTCCCATTCTGAGGGTTGTCTTTTCGTCGGAAAAGAAACTTTCTGACACCTGCTGCAGGAATATTTTCTTCCCGGATTCTTAGAAGGGGGTCCAGGTGGGCACAGGGAGACGAGGCATTAGTACTTCATAATTCCTCTCCTGAGTTGCCCAGGGCGGAAGCAGGGAGCGGGTTCCGTTTTGTCTGGGCTCACGGGCTGTCTTTCCACCCGTGTCGCAGGTGCTGGAGCTCTACGGCAACAAGATGACCAGCATGGAGTGTCTGTGCACCCGCCCGCCCCCAAGGCTCCAGCACTTGGGGTTGGGTCACAACAAGCTTCTGGGCCCCCTGGAGAGTGTATACGTCACCAGTGATTACTGGTAACTCGGGAGCCCCACGTGGAAAGAGGGAGGGAGGGGTTGAGCATTAGATTTGGGCCATTCTATGCTGGTGGCTTGGAGAACTCAGCTTTGCTCTTTTTTTTTTTTAAATTTTTTGTTTATTTATGGCTGTGTTGGGTCTTCGTTTCTGTGCGAGGGCTTTCTCTAGTTGTGGCAAGCGGGGGCCACTCTTCATCGCGGTGCATGGGCCTCTCACTATCGCGGCCTCTCTTGTTGCGGAGCACAGGCTCCAGACGCGCAGGCTCAGTAATTGTGGCTCACGGGCCCAGCTGCTCCGCGGCATGTGGGATCCTCCCAGACCAGGGCTCGAACCCGTGTCCCCTGCATTGGCAGGCAGATTCTCAACCACTGCGCCACCAGGGAAGCCCTTTGCTCTTTTCTATAATAACTCCTGCTGCTAAGGCCGGACCTAGGATTTATTTCTCTGACCCAATAAACAAAAAATCCCACTGAGGCCCAGGGAAGGACACCAAGAGGTAGTGGGAATGAGTGGGACCTTTTGCTTCGGGGTTTCTGTTGACACTCAGGCCGGCTAATTCTTGGTTGTGAGGGCGTGCTGGGCACTGCAGAAGGTAGAGCAGCGTCCCTGGCCTCTGCCCACCCGATGCCAGGAGCACCCACCCCAGACCAGCTGCGACAACCAAACGGTCTCCAGACGGCACCAAATGTCCACTGCGGGGCAAAACCACCCCCAGCTGAGAACTGCTGCCCTACAGACAGCTCTCGGTTTGACTTTGTCTTCTTGGTGGGTGAGCAGTGGGAAGCTGAAACGCTGGATCTGAGGAGTCTCAGGGCCTCGGATACCGCCCGTGAGAAGCCCTCCGCGGACGCGGGGCCAGGGAGGCGTGTCGGAGGAGCCCCGCGCTCTCCCGGGGCTCCGCATCCTGGGCAGCGCTTCGCCGGCCGACGTTCATGGCGGTCCCTTTCTTCACGGCCCGGGAGGGGCACGAGGCGCGGGGCAACATCGCTTCCCTGCTTTCCCAGCTCTCCTGGCAATGTGCTCGTGGAAGGTCCGTCTCTCTGACCCTAACTTCCTCCTTCCTCCTCTTTCCCTACTCTTGGCCAAGCTGCCTCTTCACAGCCTTGGCTGTGTACAATTCCGGATCCCTTCCCTCCGCTGACCTCAGCCGTCAGGGTGTGTAGCACAGGAAGGAAACGTACGCTTTGGACTTTGTGTGACAGCTGAGTTCAGACTCGTACCATGGACAGAGTTCTAAGTGTTCTGGTTTTTTTAAAAATTTTTTTTAGTGTTCTGGTTTTTGATTTGGAAAACAGACTTACGATCACGTAACCCGCTTAATGCTGAGTATGGATTTCATAGAAACACATATATGTGTGAAACCTCCGTCTTTTGCTGTTTTGAGTTTAAAAGGAGGGTACACTTCCTGCGAATCCATTTTGCTGATGTGTCCACCAGGTCTCTTGAAGGAGGCTGATATTGGGTAAAATCTGTGTGCCGGTCAGCATGAAATGTTCTCCTCGGGTATTTTCGTGACTGGCTGGCCAACATCGCGGGCGGGATGAGAGGAGGGAGGAAGGGGAGTTGAAGAACCTGAACTCAACAGCTGGGACACTGTCACATGTGATGGCGGGATGGTACTGATGCGTTGCCCCCTTGTGGGTTTTGGTTCTGTTTGTTTTTGTGCCTCTGTTCTCAGAGCTGAAATTGATTTGCTTTCTGCTTTGTGCAGTAGGGAGGCCCTCTTCTCCAGGTCGGGGTGCAGGGCGCCTCCTCTGTCCTCACCGGCCAGTTCTTCTTCACCCACGTTCCCCAAGAAATGAACCAGATGGCTTCCTGTGGTCACGCGCTGGTCTGACTCTGGAGAGCGTCCTCCAGCTTCTAGACCCCTCGAGCCTCGTGCACCCTCTCCCCAGGCCCCCCTATTTACCGACCTCTCCTACCCCCACCCGCTGCTCCTCCGCGCAGAGGCTCCCCTCCGCCTTCCTCGCCAGTTTGTCCCTCTCTGCTGAGAACCTTCTAGATGCACAACCCCGTATTAGGCTCTATGGGAGATAGACGGCTAACTGAGAAGAGGTCTGTATACACAGAAGTCCGGCAGAGGCAGGATGTGGCGGTGGCCACCTCTATGCCACACAAGGAGGGAGGGCACCGGGAGAACCAGGAGCCCCTTCCCAGCAGGGCGGCTAACCCGGGTCAAGGGCAGCACAAGGCTTGCGAGTCGAGGATGGGCACAGCCTCCCATCCCGTCCTCAGCACCAGGCCTTGTCCATCGGGGACTCGGGGTGCTGGGGGATGCAGGCGCCGTGGCAAGACCACGGCTCCCTGTCCCCACCCCTTTGCTTACCTCTGGCCTCTTGACTCCTGGCGGTCCCACTCACCTTCCAGGCCCAACCTCGTCTCCCTGGACCTGAGCTTCAACGACCTGACGGACCTGCAGGGCATGGTGGCCGGCCTCCGAACGCGGCGGCACCTGAGGTTGCTGGTGCTGAAGGGGAACCCGCTGGCCCTGGTGCCCTGCTACCGGGGCTTCGTCATCGACAGCCTGTCCGGGCTCTGCGTGCTGGACGACATCACCGTGGCATCCAGCGAGAAGCATCTGTTCCGAGGGCTCAGCCACAGTGGGGGTGAGGGGGCCGATGTGCAGGGCAGGGCGGGGGGTGAGGGGGACCTGCTGGCCCACCCGTCACCCTACTGGCTGCACGTGTCTGTCATCCAGCTCCCTGGCTGACCCAGACCCTGGTCAGGTGTAGGTCACCTTCTTGGTCAGAGTTCTCTCCCAGATTTTGATTGTTGTGATTGAGATTTGGCGACAGAAATGGTAGGGAGGCTGGGACCATCACATTCCCCTCCCTTCCTAGACAAGTGGGAAACATTCTTTAAATTAGTTTCTTGGTGTCCGTGGTGGCTTGAGATCACCCCCTTGTGGCTCACAGCACAAGCTGCACCAGAGCCTTCTCAAGGTCAGGGTGACAAAACATTGATAAAAATAGCTACGCCTACTGAGTACCAGCACGGGCTAAGGTAACATAGTCTCCATCTGTAACTACCCTGCAAAGTAGCTACTACCATTCCCATTTTACACATCAGGGAAACAAGGTTTAAGAGGGGCCTCTTGCCCAAAAGAGACTTACCCCAAATCACGGTGTGTTGAACTTGGTAGAGCTGGGATTCGAACCCAAGTCTGCAAAGTGAGGCTCAGCCCTGCTCGGAGGAAAGAAGGCAGGAGCTGAGCTCGCCTGCCCTCCCCTGCTGTCTGCCTGCCCACTCCCTGCCCGCGGCTCCCCTCACCCCTGCCCGTTCCCCCCTGCAGATCTCCTGGCGCATGAGGCGCGGTTAGTGGTGACTGTTGGACATGTCAGAGGGGTTCTGGACTCCTCGGTCTTGGACCCGGAACCAGGGCCCCAAGGCCCTTTCATCGCTTACAGCTATTATGTAACGTACGAGTTTGTGGAAGATGAGGAAGGCGAAGGAAATGAATACGGCCGCGTTCTGGCTGAGGTGTGTCCATGGGGGCTCTGCTCTCGGGTCCTCAGGGTCTCCTGTGCAGGCACAACGGCTTTGGGGACCCAGGAAAACCCTTAACATGGAGCTTTCCAATTCACACCCTACTCTGAGCAGGAAACTGGCTTCCACTCAGCCTGTTTCTTGCAGCTGGAGTAATTCTCAACCGTGTTCACCCCTTCCCATCCCCCCGAGATAGGAGCAAAGGACATAACAAGGGAGCAGCCCAGAGTTTCCCGACTAGGCTGCTGGCTTCCCAGCCGCGTTCTCCAACTCCCCCTACACCTCCCGGCTCCCTTCCTGTCACAAGAAAACCCAGCGGTGTCATCCGACTAGGAGAAATGCCTGGGGCCAGGACTTCCCTGGCGGGCCAGTGGTTAAGACTCTGCGCTTCCATTGCAGGGGGCGCGGGTTCGATCCCCGGTCAGGGAACTAAGGTCCCATGTGCCGCAGGGCGTGGCCAAAAAACCCCCAAAAAACGCGACGGTCCCCGGCTCATGTGGAAGTTGTTACTGTTTTTACTGTTAACATAGAACTTTCAGAAAAAACAGGACTGGTATTTTTTTTATAACTTCCTGCCTCCTAAGTCCACGTGTTTGCTTTGCTTCACATCCATCAAACACTGGTGCCCATTTACACCATCTTCACATAGTGTCAGGTGAGAGCTCTGAGGCCGGCAGCCCTGGACGTGTTTTCGTGTCTTCTGTGGCAGATCGTCAAGCCCTCTCCCAGCACGGAACAGCTGGGTGAGGACATTCCCAAAGAGCCCGTCAAAGAGGCTGAAGACTCCGTAGAGTCTGGGCTGGCCTCCCAGTCCCGGTCCGGGGAACTGGCGGTGTCTGTCGTCTCCGGCGCCTCTGCACCCTTGCCGCGGTCCATAGACTCTGCAGAAGAGCTGGCCAAGCTGCGGCCGCGCCTGGATCCCCGGCTCTGCCCGTCCCCGGGGTAAGGTTGCTCACCGGGCTGGGAGCAGGGCCCAGACCACACCTGGCATTTATCATTCTGCATTCTCCTCTGGCCCACAGCCCTCCTGGCCTTCTGTCCCCTGCCCTCCCTGACAGCATGGGCCCCGCAGCCTCATGCTGTGCCCATGTGTGCACATCTTTTCACAGTGCCCTCCCAGCCTTGTCCCTGGTCCCCAGCACAGCCCCCTGGGTGATGGCCCCCATGTCTCCATCTCCCCTCCCCAAGGACAGTTCTCTTTAGCACAGTCCGCAAGCCCTGGTCTGACGTCATCCCCTGCGACTACAAGATGCAGCACACGCTCAAGGACCTGGTGCTGCTCAAGGCCTTCCTGCTCTCAGGGACCACCGTCACCATCGTGGAGGAGAAGGTGGGAGGCTGGAATTCTCCGGGGTCCACACACTGCCCCACTTCTCCTCTGTTCTGCTCTTCTGTCGGGCATCTGTAGCCCTGCTCCCTTGTTGGCAGGGTCTCGGTGCCTTTCCAGAAAGATCCTGGCTAGCTCCAACCCAGCTCCTGTCCCCTAGATTCTCTCCTGGCCTGCGGTGCCACCTTCCCCCAGCAATCCCTCGGCTGCTGAGAAGGGAAAGGGAGAGAAGGACAAGAAAGGGAAGAAGAAAGACAAGGAAGAGAAAGACAAGAAGGGAAACGATGGGAAAGACAAAGCGGGCAAAGGGGAGAAAGAACCAGCCAAGGTGCCTCTGCGTGCGGCGGCCTGGGTGGCGGGAGGCTGCTCCCTCGGTCCCCTGCTCCCCCCTCCACTCGCCGGCCTCTCCCCACAGGAGCAGAAGGGGAGCAAGAAGAAGAAGGAGCTTCGTCAGGACCTGCGCCAGGACCCGCCCGTCCTCCGGGTGCTGGGCAGTGGCCCGGTGGTCCTGGAGCCCCTGCTCTCCGGAGAGCCATTCGTGTCCACCGTGTGCAACTTTGGGGTGGTCCGTACCTTGGAGACCGACAGGCTGACGCTTTACAGGGTACAGCAGTGCCCCTGGCCTCCCCCACCCACAGAAGCCTGGCCAGGCTGTGGGAGGGAGGGGGAGGCGAGGACGGGGAGGGGGGCCAGAACCACAGGAGGTGGGGGCTGGAGGGGTGACGCAGCAAGGGTCACCTGCACGGTGGGCGGCCTTCTCGAGGGCGAGGGGCCAGGCAAGCGGGCAGGTGGGGCAGCTGCTCCCCAGGAGACCAGGAGAGGCCCTGGCGGGGTGAGAGCACCCACCCCTTCCCCAGCCTCCCCCCACTCCAGCAAGGAACTTATTCTGTGGTTCTTCCTCTCAGGATTCAAAGAAGAATAAGAGTAAGAAAGCTAAAAAAGGTAAGACCGATGATGGTAACAGGGCAGGGAGTGTATACTGAGGACCAGTCCTAGTCCGTTCATGTTGCTGTAAAATTCCACAGCGTGGGTGGCTTGTAAACAACAGACATTTGTTTCCAGCTGCTCTGGAGGCCAGGAGGTCCAAGACCACGTTGCCAGCAGCATCAGGTGAGAGCCCTCTTCCTGGTTCGCGCCTTCTCCCTGGGCCCTCACGTGGTGGAAGGGACCAGCGGTCTCCCTCTGCCCTCATGACGTAATCACCTTCCAAAGGCCCCACCTCCTAATATCATCACCTTTGGGGGCTGGGATTTCAACATATGAATTTGGGGAAGGGCACAAATATAGCAGGACTTGCTGAGGGATCAGCCTGATTGGGGACCAAAGGAATGGAAGGATGGAGAATCATATCTTCCAGCCGGTGGGAGGGCCGTGCCTACCCTGAGGACCAAACCCTGTGTCTTCCCTGTAGCCCTGCTGCGGTTGTGACATGGGCAGGACAGGCGTTCTGGGGTGGGGGCCAGGATGGAGCGGGTAGGGAGGCTCAGGGTTACGAGTGTCCAGGGTCCTTCTGGCTCATCGGTGGTCCTGCTCCTGCAGGACATTAGCCCTTATTTGCTGTATAAGGAGCCTGGACTTGTTGTATGGGCAGTGGCAGCATTGAAATAGGTAAGTTTTTAAGATTTATTATTTATTTATTTTATTTATTTTTGGCTGCATCGGGTCTTAGTTGAGTCATGCGGGATCTTCGTTGTGGTGCGTGGGCTTCTCTCTAGCTGTGGCGTGCAGGCTCCAGGGCACGTGGGCTCTGCAGTTCGCAGCAGGCAGGCTCTCTAGTTGAGGCACGCAAGCTCAGTAGTTGTGGCGCGTGGGCTTAGTTGCCCCGTGGTATGTGGGATCTTAGTTCCCTGACCAGGGATCAAACCTGTGTCCCCTGCACTGTAAGGCGGATCCTTTACCACTGGACCACCGGGGAAGCCCCTAGATTTAATGTTTAGAACTGTCTGGCTTGGAGGGAGAGGTAGGAGATAGGTCACTCAGCTGGGAGACTGCTGCAAAAGTCTAAAGCAAGACCACAGCAGCCCGCTTCAGAACAGCCAAAAAGTGGAAACAGCCCAAATGGCTATCAACGGATGAAAGGATAAACAAAATGTGGTCCATCCATACAATGGGATATTATTCCGTCACAAAAAGGAATGAAGCACTGACATGTCCTAAACCATGAATAAACCTTGAAAACTCAATGCTAAGGGAAAGAAGCCAGACACAAAAGACCACATAACGATTTTATATGAAATGTGGAGAATTGTCAAATCCATAGAGACAGAAAGTAGATTAGTGGTCGCCTGGGGGCGGCGGAAGGAAGGAATGGGGCGTGACTGGTTAATGGGTGCGGGTTTTCCATTTGGGGTGATGAAAATGTTCTGAAATTAGCGGTGATGGTTGCACAACATTGTAAATATACTAAAAGCCCCTGAACTGTACCTTTTTTTTTTTTTCACACACACACTATTTTATTTTTACAAGAGATAAACTGACACCAAGCATTGTAAATGGATGACCACAACAAAAGCAACAATGATTGCAATTACCAAACACGACAAAGAGTTATAGTTAATAAGCCAACAAAGGAGAGAAAATAGGGATTATAAAAATATTCAGTTAATCTGAAGGTGGAAACAGAAAAACAAAGAACATATGGGATAAATAGAAAACAAATAACAAGATGGTAGACTTAAACCCAATTATATTGAGTCACATGAAATATAAATGGTCTAAATACCCAATTAAAAGGCAGAGATGATCAGACTGGATAAAAAAGTAAGACCAAGCTATCCACCTATCAGAAACCCCCTTTAAATATAAAGATACAAAAATACGAGAAATAAAAAGGATGGAAAAAGATATTCATGCTAACACTAATCAAAAGAAAATGGGAGTAGCTGCATTAATATCAGACAAAGTAGATTTCAGAGCAAAGACTATTACCAGGGATAAAGAGGGTCATTTCATAATAAAGGAGTCAGTTCATTGGGAGGATGTAACAGTCCTTAGCATGTATGCACCTAATAATTGAGTTTCAAAATACATGAAACAAAAGCTGATAGAACTACAAGGAGAAATAGACAAATCCAAAATTCAGAGATTTCAGCACAAATAAGTAACTGACAGAACAAATAGACAGAAAATCAATAAGCATGTAGAAGACTTGAATCACACTGCTAATTAACTTGAGCTGACAGCTACAGAGCACTCCATCCAATCACACACACACACACATACACACACAAACGCACATTCTTTAAGTGCACACAGAACTGAGATATTCTATAACCTGGGCCATAAAGCAAGTCTCAATAAGTTTAAAAGAATTCAAGTCATATAAAGTATCCTCTATGACCACAGTGGAATTAAATTAGAAATCAGTAACAGAAAAATATTTGCAAAACCCCCAAATTTTTAGAAACTAAATAACACACTTCTAAATAACCTATGGGTCAAAGAAGAAATCAAAAGGGAAATTAAAAAGTATTTTGAACTGAATGGAAATAAAAATACAAAATACCAGAATTAGTAGGCTATAACAAAGCAGTATTTAGAGAGAAATTTATTGCACTAAATGCAT
This sequence comes from Balaenoptera ricei, assembly GCF_028023285.1. NCBI lineage: Eukaryota > Metazoa > Chordata > Mammalia > Artiodactyla > Balaenopteridae > Balaenoptera > Balaenoptera ricei. Next base: position 7,785,569 of record NC_082652.1, on the reverse strand, counting down.
ATATTAGAAAAGCTTCTAAAACTAAGAAGTGAGTTTAACAGGGTTGCAGAATACAGGGTCAGCATTCAAAAAATGTTTCCATATACGAGCAATGAACAGATATTAAAAATTTTAAATAATACCATTTACAATAGCATTATCAATAGAAGTTCTATATGTTGAAAACTATAAAATATTGCTGAGAGAAACCAGACCTAAATCGGTGGAGATATATACTATGTACATAGATCAAGAGATTCAACATTGTTAAGATGTTGGTTTTTCTCAGATTGATCTAGAGAGTCAATAAAATCTCAATCATAACCCTGGAGGGATTTTTTTTTCTTTTTTTTTGGTAGAAATCAGCAAGCTGATTCTCAAGTTCATATAGAAATTCAAAGGATCTAGAATAGCTAAAACAACTTTGAAAAAGAACAAAGGGCTTACACTACTGGAATTGAAGACCCAGACAAATATGGACATGAGATTTGTGATTGAATCCTGGGGTTAAAATGGGCTTAAACAAAACTTTTTTTTTTTTTTTTTTACATTTTTGCAAATTTCTTTAATGTCTGGCTTAATTGAGGAAGCCACATTTGCATAGCTGCTTCTGCAGTCAGTCTCTGTGACGTGTTGCTGTAGTTGAAGTGTATGAAGAAAAACCTCACATGGACATGTAATTGGCAAAGAGGGAAATATTTTAATAGGCTTTTAAATAACTGGATATTCCTCTTTGCATGAGACTTGACAACTAGTAGTTTTTTAAAGGTTGTTAGTGTGAAAACTGAATCTATATGGATGAATTTTTTCATAATCAGTTATGTTAAATTAATCCATTGGTCTACATTGCCTTTTTTTTTTTTAACATTGCATTTTGAACCCATGCACAATTGTTAACATCTGGCAATTGTTATTTGTAAAATACTGGTTCACTGAGTTATGCAGATCTTCCAACTGTTGACACATTTTTTTATCCATTAACCAAAAATCGCGTTCTTTATCGTCAACCACAACATCAGAAGTCTTTTGAGTATTGGAAAACTGTTAAGTTCATGGTGGCAGATACAGTGTTACAAAATTCTAGTTTCTACTTGAAAAGTTCAAATGTTATAAATGTATTTATCAAAATGCTTTCAGTTGTTTTCCCTGAAGTGCCAGGCTTGCTTCATTCTTTTTTTAGAAAATATCTGCCAAATATTCACGTCGAAATAACCATATTTTGTCAGCGTACTTTCAAGTGAAAAAGATGTTCCAAGAAAAAGCAGCTAGTTCACCTTGTAATTCAAACTGAGACTTGTTAAATGATCGAGTTAGATGTGATTTAATTTTATTCCTTATTACGGTTAAGACCCGAGGGCGGAATCTGATTCTGAAACCGTGCTCGCCTCCAGACGGCGGAGGTCACATTTGCGTTTCCGGGACGTGTCGTGAGCCGGGCCGGGATGGCCCGGCACTGCCAGCCCATCATCGCTCCGGATTCACACTTTAATATTTCCTCAGAAATAAGAATATCTTTGGTTTCAGTGTACGAAAGCGACTACCGCCCCGACCCCCTGACGGTGGAGATCCAGATCCAGCTGATCCAGGGCCGCTCGACGGAGGAGGCGCTTCGGGGGCTCGTCCCGTAGGGCGCGGGATTAAAGGTTGTTCTGACACCGCGGCTCCGCGTCTGTCCAGCCGCCGCCGCGCGTCCGGGGAGCGGGGTGCTGGCCGGGGCCGCGGGGGGCCTGTTCGGGAGGAGGCGTGAGTGCCTGGCTGGGGAGGAGCGGGGGGCTGGCCGAGGGGAGCGGGGGGTAGGGTGCTGTTCGGAGGAGCGGGGAGCCTGGCCGTGGGGAGCGGGGGTGGAGCTGGCCAGGGAGGAGAGGAGAGCTGGCCGGAGGAGGCGGGGGGCTGGCCGGGGAGAGCGGGGTCGGCCTCCCCGGGGCGGGCTCCGCAGGGCCGGGCCTCTCAGCCGGCAGGTGCGCGGGGAGCTGCGCAGACCCAGGTGGGCGGGGACCCGCGGCGGCCCCGGGCCCGCCCCCAGAGACCGCGCCCCTAAGCCCGGCCTTAGCCGCTGGGTTGGTGGGCCGCGCGGGGGCGTGGCCAGCGCTCAGGGGTCGCCGCTGAGCCCTCCCCACCTCCCGCGCGCAGCGGAGAGAGCTGTGCCTACGCGGCTGCGCTGCGCGAGCTCCTCGCCTGTGTCCGCTCGGCGTCTTGGCTCAGGTAGGCAGGCGAGGGGCGGGCGGTGTTTGGCCTGGGGCGCCTGGAGCCCCGCTGCTGGGAGGGGGCTGTCCCACTGTGAGCGGAGGGGCGCCGAGCCCCCGGCGGGAGGAGTCGACTTGACAAAAGCGGGGTCGCGGTCGCACTGCCCCGCGGGAGCGGCCTCCCGCCTGCGGTGGACCGTCGGGGCCAGGTGGCCTCCTGCTGCCTGTCGGCTTCTGTTCGCCCCGCTGGGGCGAGAATGGCCGGAGCCGCGGGTTGTGGACGGGCCAGCCTGCGGCGCTTGCTCCGGACTCCCCGACGGGCAGCGCCGCTCGCTGTGCTCAGGCCCGGAGGGGTGTCCCCCGCGGGGCTCTGGTCCTTGCTCTGGCGACCCCACGGGCCTTTGCGCCTCCACAAGAGCTCTTTAGAGGCTGTCGTGTGGAGAGAATGAACCAGCCCTTGACCCTTTCCCTCATCAAAGCGTGATGGGTCACCGAGCCCTGTGGGGGCCCCAGAAACAATTTCAGACCCTTAGGGCTCAGCACCCACTTGGAGGGGGGCGTGCACTCGCTGAAGCCCGTGCCGGTTAAGGACCAGGCTTGGGGGCTCAGAGAGCGGAGGGAGGCTTACGCTTAGCAGGTACTGAATGGGATTCACAAGCAGGTGTGTGGAGTGGGGAGCAGAGGAACGGCCGCCGCCACTGCGGTGGGGAGCTGCGGGTTAGTTCCCGCAGTGAAGCGCCTGGGGGATGGGGTGCATTGGGAGCGCTGTGGACAAAGGGGAAATCAGGTCCACAGAGCACCTCAGCCTGGGCCTCTGAAACGCACAAGTCAAAACCAAACAGCTGGCTTTGCGCCTTTCTCGGTAAGTGGCACCACCAACCCGCCCCCAACTCTTTCCCCTCCCTGGGTGCCCTCACCCACAGCAGGCGTAGCTCCCACACCTGAAATCCATTTTCCACGCCTGAAATCCATCTGGTTTTCACGTGCTCCACGGCCCCCACCCTAGTCTCAGCTGCGGCTGGTTACTGACTAATGCAACAGTTTGCTAGCTGGTCTCCTGTTACCACTTTTGCGCTTCCACAATCCAACATCTAAGCAGCAGCAGTAGTGACCTTCCAAACAATGTAAATTCTTTTACTGCCTCTGGTAAATCCTCTGACGTATCTCCGTGGTGCTTACAATAAAACCCAAGCTCTTTCCCCAAACTTTCCCCATGGATCTTGCATGTGACCCTCCTCAGGCTACTGCTCCCGCTTCACCACCTAACACTTTCCTCCTTGTTCTTTCCGGTCCAGCCACGCTGGACCTTGTTCTCTCCTGTCCTGCTTCAGGAGCTCTGCACTTAACTCTTCCCTCTGCCCGGCCCACTCCCCCACTCTCCCCCCCACCCCAGGTCTTTATGTGGTTTGGTCCCTTACTTTGTTCAGTTCTTGCTCAAGTGTTCTTTTTCAGGGAGGGCTTTCTAAACTACCGTGGGCTGAAAGAGCCTTTCCGGTCACTCTATTCCATCACACTGCTTCAGTTTCTTCTCCGCACTCCCTGAAGTTCGTACTGGTTTCTTGGTCTCTTTGTGAGGGCTGGGACCTGCCTGCCTTGCCTGCCACTGCATCCCTGACAGCTAGAAGAGGTGCTTTTGTGGCAGCGGCGGCAGGGACACCCGATGGAGGCTAATGCGGGTAGACCGGACCGAAGTGATGGCCAGCTGGACCAGGACACGGCAGGGGGAGGTGACGAGGAGGGGACTGCTGCCAGGCTACTGTGGCTCTTGGGCAGGTTACTGTACTAAGTCACCATTTCTCAGCTTTCTCTTTGTATTGCTGGGAGACTTGCTGAGAGAAAACCAGGACTCAGTAAGCGGTACAACTGGTGAGGGGTGGCCGCAGGGAAGCCATCCTAGTACAAGTCTATGGCTTTCCTATTTGCTTTCATGCTCTTCCTGCGCATGTTGTTTTTTTTTTCCTAAAGCTCCATTTAAACGACTCCCAGGAAACCCCAACTACTTCAGGCAAACCTTGTACCAGTGTGTGTTGTACCCCTCCCAAACCTTGTACCAGTGTGTGTTGTACCCCTCCCAAACCTTGTACCAGTGTGTGTTGTACCCCTCCCAAACCTTGTACCAGTGTGTGTTGTACCCCTCCCAAACCTTGTACCAGTGTGTGTTGTACCCCTCCCAAACCTTGTACCAGTGTGTGTTGTACCCCTCCCAAACCTTGTACCAGTGTGTGTTGTACCCCTCCCAAACCTTGTACCAGTGTGTGTTAAATGGGTGAGTTCTGTGGTGGCTTCCGCCGCCTGCTGCTGCCCTGCAGTGGTTTCCTCTCCCTGGAGGAGCAAACGCCCTAAGGGCAGTGCCCGGGGCTGTCATCTCTGAGACATGAAACACACGGCCTGCCACCACTCTAGACTTTTTTTTTTTTTTTTGGAAATAAGCTGTGCCACTTTCACTAAAGCTCATTAGGTACTTGAGTTTCGTGGGAAATGCTGAAAACACTCGTGGTGCCTCAGTTTTAAAGTGGCTGCAAGTCCTTTTGGAGAAAAAGTTGACCCAAGAGTCCCCTAATGACAGCAGAAGGGAAGCGAGGGCTGGCATAGCAGGTGTGTTTGGTCTGTCCTCTGGGAGAGGGACTCTGGAAAGAGCCGGAGGACACGCTGAAGAAGATAAATCGAAGGACCTAGCTGCTGGGCCGCGGGTTGCTCTTGGGACCGGGGCGGTGGAGGCCGGGCCAGGGCCGGGCCCAGTCGCTCACCGGCTCTCTCCTTGCAGGCCCTGCCATGCTCCACAGGGTAGGCTGGCTGGTCCTGTACAGCCTTGCTGTGCTGCTGCTCAGCTGCCTGTTCTTCCTGAAGAAGGCGGCCCACCCAGCGGGTGGCCCCACGGCCCGACAGCCCTTCTGGGCTCCCCCAGGGCCCCGGCGCAGCCAGTGTCCGCCCAACCACACGGTGGCTAATGCCTCCCTGTTCCTGCCTAACCGTCACCGCCTCTTCTTGACCTATCGCCACTGCCGCAACTTCTCCATCTTGCTGGAGCCTTCGGGCTGTGCCGAGGACACCTTTCTGCTCCTGGCCATCAAGTCACAGCCTGGCCACGTGGAGCGGCGGGCGGCCATCCGCAGCACGTGGGGCCGGGCAGGAAGCTGGGCTAAGGGCCGGCAGCTGAAGCTGGTGTTCCTCCTGGGGGTGGCAGGATCTGCGCCCCCAGCCCAGCTGCTGGCCTACGAGAGTCGGGAGTTTGATGATATCCTACAGTGGGACTTTGCTGAGGACTTTTTCAACCTGACACTCAAGGAGCTGCACTTGCAGCGCTGGGTGGCAGCTGCCTGTTCCCAGGCCCATTTCATGCTAAAGGGAGATGACGATGTCTTTGTCCATGTCCCCAATGTGCTGGAGTTCCTGGATGGCTGGGACCCAGCCCAGGACCTACTGGTGGGAGATGTCATCCGCCAGGCCCTGCCCAACAGGAACACCAAGGTCAAATATTTCATCCCACCCTCCATGTATAGGGCCCGCCACTACCCACCCTATGCTGGGGGTGGAGGGTATGTCATGTCCAGAGCCACTGTGCAGCACCTCCAAGCAGCCGTGGAAGAGGCTGAACTCTTCCCCATTGATGACGTCTTTGTGGGGATGTGCCTGAAAAAGCTGGGGGTGAGCCCCATGCACCATGCTGGCTTCAAGACATTTGGAATACGGCGACCCCTGGACCCTCTGGACCCCTGCCTGTACAGAGGGCTCCTTCTGGTGCACCGCCTCAGCCCCCTGGAGATGTGGACCATGTGGGCACTCGTAACAGATGAGGGGCTCAAGTGTGCAGCTGCCCCCTTGTCCCAGCTTCGAGGGGTGGGTTGAGCGAGTAGACTGTTAATTTTGCAATCGTGATGAGAAATCGAGAACCCTGAAACTTGGCCCGTGATGGGTCTACAAGAAATGCTGACTTTGTTTTTGTAACCCCCTCCCAAACCTTGCTAACTCTGATTAAAACACTGAAACCTGGCTGACTTGTACCAGTATACGTTAAATGGGCAAATGCTGCCATCACTCCATGGGGGGACTCCTGGAGCCCCTCGGGGCTCTTCCAGTCTGGAGGGGGTGGTGAAGGAGGGAGGCTGCCTAGGGCTCCAAAAGACACACACAAACATCTTTTTTAAATGCAAAAAAAAATTATTCTCCTTTAGATACAATAGAGAAACTCCAAGGAAAGAAGGAAACGAGAAGTGTGTGTTGGAGTAAGTCCTGTTAAGAGCACCAGGTAAACACTCTGCACCAGTCCCTGGGCTTTTGGGCTTTTGGGCTTTTGGCTCCTTGGCCTGAGCTGTCCTTACAGGGCAATGGGGCCAGGTCACAGAACGCATTAGAAACACTTACCAAAAAGAAATCTTACAAACACACAGGCTCCCCTTTCCCCCCAAAACTCACATCCCTATGGAGGGAGCAAATAATCATATTTGAAAATATAGATGGGAAACAGGTTTAATAGCTACTGAACTTGTCGACATGAACAGAGAAGCCCCTTCTCTCTGGCCAGGTTGGTGAGATGCTCTGGGTGGGAGGTAAAAAGATCGATGGGTGAGAGGGCAGCTGTGCTGAGCAGGGTGAAATGTTAAACAGGGTGCAGTGCCCTGCGGGCTGCAGGGCTAAGAACCAGGTCCAGTAGAAGCCTGAGACCGTGGAGACAGGGGTCAGGCACTCACAGCTCACAATGACCTCTGGTCTGATGGGCCAGGGCAGGACCTGCCTGCCATGCCTCTCTGTGCAGAGAAAGCTGTGCTGACTCGGGGCTGGATGGCGTCTGCCCTTGCTTTCCCCAGGCCGAGTGGGCAGACGTGGGCAGCAGCTCAGGCCCTCAATCCTCACGCAGGTAGGCCTCCTGCTCCGGCTCAGCCCTCTCATCCCCTTCCTCCTGTGTTTTCTGTCGGAGTTCTTCTGTCTGTGCTTCTGCCAACTTGGTTTCTGCTTTCTGGGAAAGCTGGCGCACCTCCTGCACCTGCGATCTCACCAGCTGGATATGACTCCTGGCGGTTACAGACGCCTGGTCCGCTCCTGCCAAAAGATGGGCCACTTATGCTGAGTGGACACAAGGAAAGCCTGGGGGTCCTGTGGTTGTCATCTGAGCCTTTCTTGGGGCCACTTCCCCTGCCCTCCCTGCAAAGCAGAGAACCCTCTACCCTCCACATCCAGGTCTGCATTTTACTCTTTATTGTCAAAACCCTGGCATTCTCCTCCAGCTATCAGCAGCCACCATTGTTACAATTATCAAATGCAATTCCCACAATCATCTTTATAGCTACTCAGCTCTTAGTATAGACGTTTTAAGATTTTAATTTTTTTAACTGCACAATACATTTCTTTTTGACAAATGAAGAGATCACTAATAAAATCGTCAAACATCTCTTTCCTCACCCTACCCAATCTTCAGAGATAACATCTTTTAGAAGTTTAAAGGGCACCTGTCTCATCCTTTAAAATGTTACTATAAAGTAACATTTCATCTATTTACTACTAGATGGGCTGCTGTCCAATTCATGAACTGTTGAATAAAGCCAATTGGATCTTTTTAAAAAGTTACTACATTCATATGGAATACATAGAAAAAATTTTTATGACTATAAATCTACATAATGGCACAAACAGTATTTATTGAACATATTTTGCAATTTTGTTTTTGAGCGCTATCATTTTACCTGCTGCTAGTGTATTTCATCATATAGATATCCATATTTATTAATTCATCTACAGAACATTCAAGCCGTTCTTTTCTATGTTACTGCATTAACGAGAACCTTTAGTACATTGTAGAAAGGTAGTGGAGGATAGCAGGCATCCTTGTATTTCTGACGTTGATGGAAATGCTTCTCATATTTCACTATGAAATAGGATTATTTAACCTTCATTATGTTAGGAACATTCTCTCTATAATTGTACTCAGATTTAAATCGGAAATGGGCACTACATTTTACTGAAGGCTTCTGGGGCATACACTGATATGATTACACAAGTGGCTTTTCTCCTATAATCTACTGTAGATAATCTCAAGTAGTGAATTAAATGTTGATAGGGTTTTTTTTGCTATATGTAGATTTTTTTAAAATTTTACTTTTATTGAAATGTAGTTGATATACGATGTTGTGTTAGTTACTGCTGCACAGCAAAGTGATTCAGTTACACATATATATGCACTTTTTTTTAATATTCTTTTCCATTATGGTTTATCATAAGATATTGAATAGAGTTCCTTGTGCTATACAGTAGGACCTTGTTGTTTATCCATCCTATATATAAAAGCTTACATCTGCTAACCCCAGCCTCCCACTCCATCCCTCCCCTAATGCCCTCGGCAACCACCAGTCTGTTCTCTATGTCCCTGATTTTGTTTCTGTTTCGTAGATAGGTTCATTTGTGTCGTATTTTGGATTCCACATATAAGTGATACCATACGGTATTTGTCTTTCTCTTTCTGACTTACTTCACTTAGTATGATAATCTCTAGTTGCATCCATGTTGCTGCAAATGGCATTCTTTCGTTCTTTTTTATGGCTGAGTAGTATTCCCTTGTATATTATGTACATCTTCTTTATCCATTCATCTGTCAATGGAGATTTAAGTTGTTTCCATGTCTTGGCTATTGTGAATAGTGCTGCTGTGAACATAGGGGTGCATATATTTTTTGAATTATAGTTTTGTCCAGATACATGCCCAGGAGTGGGATTCCTGGATCATATGGTGACTCTATTTTTAGTTTTCTGAGGAACCTCCATACAGTTTTCCACAGTGGCTGCACCAACTTACATTCCCACCAACAGTGTAGGAGAGTTCCCTCTTCTCCATACCCTCTCCAGCATTTGTTATCTGTAGACTTTTTAATGATGGCCATTCTGACTGGTGTGAGGTGGTACCTCATTGTAGTTTTGATTTACATTTCTCTAATAATTAGCGATGTTGAGCATCTTTTCATGTGTCTATTGGCCATATGTATTTCTTCTTTGGAGAAATGTCTACTTAAGTCTTCTGCCCATTTTTCGATTGGGTTGTTTGCTTTTTTGTCATTGAGTTGTAGGAGCTGTTTATATATTTTGGAAATTAAGCCCTTTTTAGTCACATTGTTTGCAAATATTTTCTACCACTGTGTAGGCTGTCTTTTCATCTTGTTTATGGTTTCCTTTTCTGTGCAAAAGCTTGATTAAGTCCCATTTGTTTACTTTTGTTTTTATTTCCATTGCCTTGGGAGACTGACCTAAGAAAACATTGCTATGATTTATGTCAGAGAATGTTTTGTCTATGTTCTCTTGATAGGTATTTTTAATGTTGAATTATCCTTTTATTTTGAAGATAAATGGCTATATTTGATTTATATCTATATTCATAAGTGATACTGAACTATAGTTTTTTTGTTCTGGTGCTGGGCAAGTCCAGTTTGGGATCAGGCCTATGCTGGCTTTAGACAATTATAATAGTTGGGAGGCTTGTCATCATTTTTTGGTACACTTTCTATAACACAGGAATTATGTTTCTTGAAGATTTGATAAAACTCTCCCACAAAACTGCCTGGGCTTAGTGTCTACTTTGGGGGAACAGATTCTTTGTGAATACTATTTCAACTTTTGTGGTTACTGATCTTACTTGGATTCTTTACTTCTTGGGCCAACTTAGGATTTACATAAAGATCATAATATTCTCGTATGATTAAAAAACCCCTCCATATCTATAATAGCTCCTTCTGATGTTACTTTTGCTCTCTAAAAAGTTATACTTGCCAAACCTAATTTTTTAATTCTTTTCAAGGAACCAGAGCTTGCCTTTTTAACTGTTTATTTTTGGCTGCATTGTGTCTTCGTTGCTGCACACAGGCTTTCTCTAGTTGCAGCACGCAGGGGCTGCTCTTCATTGTGGTACGTGGTCTTCTCACTGTGGTGGCTTCTCTTGTTGCGGAGCATGGGCTCTAGGCGTGCGGGCTTCAGTAGCTGTGGCACGCAGGCTCAGCAGTTGTGGAGCACGGGGTTAGTTGCTCCACGGCATGTGGCATCTTCCCAGACCAGGGCTCGAACCCATGTCCCCTGCATTGGCAGGTGGATTCTTAACCACTGCACCACCAGGGAAGTCCCTATTTCTTTTTAGTCTTCTTATACCTTTTATTTCTTTTATTCCACATTGTCTGAATTTATTTTGCTTTCTCTAACTTACTGGGTTAAAAGTTTAATTAATTTTCAGTTCTTCTTAGTACAGTGAACATTACCTGTCACTTATGGCTGCTGTTCTTTTTATTTATGACATGTGCCTTTAAATAACGGTCAATTTCTATTTAAGAGCTACTTTGTATACAACCCTCTGGGTCTGCTATATACAAGACTTATGACAGTTCTAAATACTTTTAAATTTCCATTTTTCTTTATTGAGGTATAGTTGATTTACGATAGTATATAAGTTTTAGGTGTACAACATAGTTATTCACAATTTTTAAAGGTTCTAATCCATTTATAGTTACTATAAAATACTGGCTATGTTTTCTGTGCTGTTCAATATATCCTTGCAGCTTATTTATTTTATACATAGTAGTTTACACCTCTTCATCCTCTCCCCACTGGTAACCACTAGTTTGTTCTCTGTATCTGTCTGTTTTGTTATATTCACTAGTTTTATTTTTTAGATTCTATGTATAAGTGATATCATACAGTATTTGTCTTTGTGTCTGACTTATTTTACTAAGACTAAACCTTGCAAGTCCATCCATGTTGTTGCAAATGGCAAAATTTCATTCTTTTATGGCTGAGTAATAGTCCACTGTATATATACACCACATCTTTATCCATTCATCTGTTGATGGGACACTTAGGTTGCTTCCAAATCTTGGCTATTGTAAATAATGCTGCTATGAACATTGGGGTGCATATATCTTTTTGAATTCACAATTTCATTTTCTTCAGAGATATACCCAGGAGTGGAAAGGAACTGCTGGATCATATGGTGGTTCTATTTTTTTTTTTCTTCTTCTTTTTATCTCTTTTTTTTTTTTGCTGTGCTGCTTGGCTTGTGGGATCTTAGTTCCCCAACCAGGGATTGAACCCGTGCCCTCGGCAATGAAAATGCAGAGTCCTAAACACTGGACCACCAGGGAATTCCCACTATTTTCAGTTTATTTTTACCATTGCCTTTTTAAATTTTTATTGGAGTATAGTTGATTTGTTAGTTTTAGGTGTACAGTAAGGTGAATCAGTTATACATATACATATATCCACTCTTTTTTAGATTCTTTTCCCATATAGGTCATTACAGAGTATTGAGTTCCCTGTGCTATACAGTAGGTCCTTATTAGTTATCTATTTTATACATAGTAGTGTATATATGTCAATCCCAATCTCTCAATTTATCCCTCCCCCCACCCTTTCCCCCTGGTAATCATAAGTTTGTTTTCTACATCTGTGACTCTATTTGTTTTGTAAATAAGTTCATTTGTATTTTTTTTTTTGGTTCCACATATAAGCGATATCATATGATATTTGTCTTTCTCTGACTTACTTCACTCAGTGTAACTATCTCTAGCACCCATGTTGCTGCAAATGGCATTATTTTATTCTTTTTATGGCTGAGTAATATTCCATTGTATATATGTACCACATCTTCTCTCTCCACTCTTCTGTAGATGGACACTTTGGTTGCTTCCGAATCTTGGCTACTGTAAATAGTGCTGTAGTGAACACTGGGGTGCATGTATCTTTTCAAATTATGGTTTTCTCAGGGTATATGCCCAGGAGCAGGATTGCTGGATCATATGGTAGTTCTATTTTCAGTTTTTTTAAGGAAACTCCATACTGTTCTCCACAATGGTTGTACCAATTTACATTCCCACCAACAGTGTAGAGGGTTCCCTTTTCTCTATACCCTTTCCAGCATTTACTGTTTGTAGATTTTTTGATGATGGCCATTCTGACCGGTGTGAGGTGACACCTCATTGCAGTTTTGATTTGCATTTCTCTAATAATTAGTGATATTGACATCTTCTAATGTGCTTCTTGGCCATGTGTATGTCTTCTTTGGCAAAATGTTTATTTAGATCTTCTGCCCATATTTTGATTGGGTTGTTTTTCTGTTACTGGGCTGCGTGAACTGTTTGTATATTTTGGAGATTAATCCCTTGTTGGGCACTTCGTTTGCAAATATTTTCTCCCATTCTATAGGTTGTCTTTTTGTTTTGTTTATGGTTTCCTTTGCTGTGCAAAAGCTTTTAAGTTTAATTAGGTTCCATTTGTTTATTTTTGTTTTCATTACTCTTGGAGGTGGATCAAAAAAGATATTGCTGTGATTTATGTCAAGAGTGTTCTGCCTGTTTTCCTCTAAGAGTTTTATAGTATCTGGCCTTAACATTTAGGTCTTTAATCCATTTTGAGTTTATTTTTGTGTATGGTGTTAGAGAGTGTTCTAATTTCATTCTTTCACATGTAGCTGTCCAGTTTTCCCAGCATCACTTATTGAAGAGAGGAGACTGTCTTTTCGCCATTGTATATTCTTGCCTCCTTTGTCACAGATTAGTGGACCATAGGTGTGTGGGTTTATTTTTAGTTTTTTGAGGAACCTCCATACTGTTTATCACAGTGGCTGCACCATTTTACATTACCACCAACAGTGTACTAGGGTTCCCTTTTCTCCACATTCTCGGTGACATTTGTGATTTATGATCTTTTTATGATAGCCATTCTGACAGGTGAGGTGATATCTCATTGTGGTTTTGATTTGCACTTCTCTGATGATTAGCGATGCTGAGCATCTTTTCATGCACCCATTGGCCATCTGTACGTTGTCTTTGGAAAATGTCTATTCAGATCTTCTTTCCATTTTTAAATCAGGGTTTTTTTTTGATATTGAGTTGTACGAGTTAAATTTCCATTTTGATTTTTGGTGAGGAAGGGGGGTATCAAGTAATTTGCTGAGTCTTTGTCACTTGGCATAAAAATCAATTTTTGTACATGCTGTATACTATTTGAAGAGAATTTTTGGGGGGAGGGCAAAATTTTGTATTCAGTATATGTATTTGGTTAAGCTTTTAAAAATCATTCTGTTCCAACACTGAATAGTTTTAATTGCTTTGGTCTTGACCTGTGAGCCTGAGATGTGTATAAAGCTCCATTTCTCCTTGTAAATCTATCAATCAATCAGTTTTTGCCTCATTAGGCACACACTTCACGATTGATGTCTTGATGAACTGTTCTGTCCCCTTTAATGCTTTTTGTCTTGAATCCCCCTTCTGATTCTGACATTGCTCTGCCACCTTTTTTGGGGTAGATTTCTTTTTGTTAGTAATGTTTCAGTTTATCTTAAAATTCTAAACCTTCCTATGTGTTTTTGTTTTAGATGTGCCTCTGTAAACAGTTTTAGCTAGAATTATTTTTTAATACATTCAGAAAGTATCATTTAATGTGTAAATTTATTCTTAGTTATTGTGATTACTGATATTTGAATTGTTCTTCTATTTTACTTTGCATTTTCTAATTAACAGGCTTTAATTCTTAAACCTTTCCTGCCTTAACTGAATTTTATCAACTTTTCCCTTTCCCCCCCCAATTCTTTTTGAAGTGTTTAACAATGTCTAATGTTAAGCCATTTTCTCTCTTCTCAAGCAAGAAAGCTTAGCATGCTTTCACTTCTTCCCCAAATTGATTACTTAAAAATTTAACACTCAGGGGCTTCCCTGGTGGCACAGTGGTTGAGAATCTGCCTGCCAATGCAAGGGACACGGTTCAGTCCCTGGCCCAAGAAGGTCCCACATGCCGCAGAGCAACTAAGCCCGTGCGCCACAACTACTGAAGCCTGTGTGCCTAGAGCCCATGCTCCATGAGAGAAGCCACCGCAATGAGAAGCCCGTGCACAGCAACAAAGAGTAGCCCCCACAACTAGAGAAAGCCCACGCACAGCAACGAAGACCCAACACAGCCAAAAAGAAATTAATTTATTAAAAACAAAAAGAACACTCAGAGCTTTTGACAAGTTTTACTAAATTTTCTTCATTAGTTTTGTATCTCAGTTGCTTCTTTCTAAACTAATTTTTCTTTACAGAGTAGGTTTTCCAGAAAGCATAAGCAGCTGGTAAGCTGAGTCTTTATGTCTGAAAACATCTTTTATTCTCACATTTTAAAGATATTTGGATGGTTATTTTTTTGTCACCTTGCATCTAGGGTTGCAGATAAGAAGATTAACATCTGATTATACTTCTTTTGTAAGTAATTGTTTTTTTCTTACAGTTTTTAGGATTTTTCCTAAAATTTTTGTGTTTATGTTTGTTTGTTATGTTTATGTTTGTTTGTTTTTTTTAACCACATGAGATATATTTATATTTTAAATTCTGTTCAGAACCTTTGTGAGCCCTTTCAATCAGTTCTGGGAAAATGTCTTTTTTCAGATAATGCTTATAAATTACTCTCCCTCTTTTCTCCTGCTAGATCTAAGCCTAGTGAGTGGTGAGGGCTGCCTGGGCCTGTTCCTGCTGTAGAACCCTCAGCAAACCTCCCTGTTCACTGCACCTGGAAACCCTGCTCCCACCTCTGGTGCGCCACTACTAAAATGCTACTTTTACATGTCTGTTGTTTCGCTCTTCATTCCAATCCTGTTTTCAGAATCTCTTATTCCTCAGGCATTAGTAACTAAGAAAGAATTTTTTGTTTTTACTTAAAAAATCTTTTGTATCGTTAAGATTTCAGAAAACAAAAGCACTTTAACAAACCAGTTTCCTAATAAGAATTTCTGTGGTGACATAGTTTGGGCCCAACCAGGTAAGATTGTCAAATGAGGGGTTCCCTCAAATACATTTAATTAGAAAACCATTCAGCTCAAGCCCACTGGATGGATAGTGATGGTTTAAAAACGCCTGGTGAATGAATAACTGCATTTTTTATACTCAGGCACCAAGGCACAGAGGATGAAGCCCTGGCTACCAGGGGCAAAGGCTTTAGAATTTGACCTACCTCGCTGAATCCCAGTTGGGCTGCTTACTTACTGTGTACCACAGCATGCTGGGTGAATTACTTAACCCCCTCTATCTGCCAGTTTCTTCATCTATAAAGTGGGAATGATGATAGTAACTCCTACTTTAAAGGAACTATGGGGGTTAAATGTCTATAAAATGTTTACCACAAAGCCTGAAATATAGATACTAGTTATTCATAAATTATCCAGGTTATTAAAAAATAAAGTGTTCAAAAACTATTTGGAAGCAATCAAAATTTCCAGCTGACAGTAGTTTTATCATTTCTCATTTTCTAGATATTAACTATCTAGCTTCTACGGGTCTGGTCTACAAGGGCATTAATTTTTCCTTTGTGTAGATAAAATATTGGTTAATATACTGCAAATGGGAACATTTTCCCACAAAATTATAGCCACAATATTCCCTCACTTTTCAGCTAGATGAAAACTCAAACAGCACCTCCACAGTAAGAACTTTAACCTACCAGTTTGGTATGCAGCTTCTGCTGCCATCTCTGAAAGACTAACTGCAGTCATCCAGGTGGTTTCCAACTTCAAGTACTCTTGCTGTTTTGAAGTCATCTATAAATTAAAGCACTTCAGACAACATGACTCTGCATTACGTCATTAAGCACATTTAAATGGACTTATTCAATAGTAGACTGAGAGAACAGCTACTGGTAAAACACCTTCATTCAATCATTTAGATAACCACAATGAGGTAGGAGCACTAATAAAGAAACGCAAAGTAACTTTTTGCTCACCTCAACTCTGGCTCCTATGATCACCTGCCACACTTCATCTTCCTCCTGTGAATTCATTTTCCCAAGTAAACTTGTGTATTGTCGGTACAGAGAAATTAAGATATAAACAGCCTACAAATATAGAATAAATGAGTAAAATAAGTGAGACATATTAGGGTTAGTGAGACTTAGACCTCAAGGTGATGAAGTCCCATTGCAGCAAACTGGCTCTTCAGTCCTTCTGCCTCACTGAACCTGCACTATTGTATGAAGCAGAGGCATTATCCTAAGACATCAGTATCTCTACTTGTCAACTTTTGTGTTTTAAAAGCTTGTTAGCAATTTAGACATACAAAAAGAACATAATGCAGATGGAAAACTCAGAAATCTGGGAATAAAGCTGCTGAAAAATGAAGGTAAAGAAACATATAAATGAGACTTTTAAAAATGATTCTGATTATCCATATACTACTCTCTATTAGCTCAGATCAGTGGTTTTCAAACTGTCCTCACACAGAAGCCCCTGGTACCCCCAACTGAACCAGATCAGTGTGGTCCCCTTGTCTTATATACTGGGCTGCTATATTTAAGATTTTTCTTTTAAAAAGCATTCCTGGACAGTGAGGCCGACCACAGCCCTGTCCCAGAGGGCGAGTGTCCCACCTGCAGGGGCCCTACATTAAATGAGGATAAAGCAAAACTCTAATTCAAAAAGATACACACACCCCTATGTTCACAGGAGCACTATTTACAGTAGCCAAGATATGGAAGCAACCTAAATGTCCACTGACAGATGAATGGATAAAGATGTGGTACATATATACAATGGAATATTACTCAGCCATAAAAAAGAATGGAACAGGGGCTTCCCTGGTGGAACAGTGGTTAACAATCTGCCTGCCAATTCAGGGGACACAGGTTCAAGCCCTGGTCCGGGAAGATCCCACATGCCGCGGAGCAACAAAGCCCGTGCACCACAACTACTGAGTCTGCGCCCTAGAGCCCATGAGCCACAACTACTGAAGCTCGCACGCTTAGAGCCTGTGCTCTGCAACAAGAGAAGCCACCACAAGGAGAAGCCCATACACCACAATGAAGAGTAGCCCCCGCTCACCACAACTAGAGAAAGCCAGTGCACAGCCACAAAGACCCAACTCAGCCAAAAATAAATAAATAAATAAAAATTTATTTTAAAAAAATGGAATAATGCCATTTGCAGCAACATGGATGATCATACTAAGTGAAGTAACGCAGAAAGAGAAAGACAAATCACATGATATCACTTGTACGTGGAATCTAAAATAATGCTACAAATGAACTTACAAAACAGAAACAGACTCGCAGATGTAGAGAACAGACTTGTGGATGCCGAGGGGGAGGGAGGTGAGGGAAAGATGGATTGGGAGTTTGAGATTAGCAGATGCAAACTATTATATAGAGAATGGATAAACAACAAGGTCCTACTGTATAGCACAGGGAACTATAGTCAATATCCTGTGATAAACCATAATGGAAAAGAATATGAAGAAGAATATATGTGTAACTGAATCACTTTGCTGTACAGTAGAAATTAACACAACATTGTAAATCAACTATACTTCAATAAAATTTTTTTAAATAAAATAAAATGAATAATAAAAAGGGTTCCTGAAGAAAGTCTAAAAACCGGTAATTTAGATCAGGACTCAGCCAACTTTTTTTGTAAAGGGCCAGAGAGTGGCCCTACAGTCTCTGTTTGCAACTACTCAACTCACGAAAGCAGTCACAGACAATACACAAAAAAACGAGCCTGACCGTGTGCCAATCAAACTACAAACGCAGGCATCAGACCCGATTTGATCTGTGAGCCATAGTTTGCTAACCATTGACTTAGATGACCAAGACTTAACAAGAGGACACTTACCTTAGTATATTCAGTGATTGCTTCAATCAATGCATATGTGGTCTGAGAGAGAAAGGTAGAGGTGCTATCTGTTACCAAAGACACAGCCCTCCTCATTAATGCATCGTTACTAAGAGAATGAGGCTCCGGTTTCTGAAACACAAACATTTTTAGTCAATTTTGAACCTAAAGCTCCAGCTGAGATCACAGACAGCCACGTGAAAAATGTAATTCTCACATTGCAATTGCACTATGATGCTTCTGTGTTAACTTTTTCTTTTTAAGCTTTATTTTCGCTATTTAAGACAACATATGAAAATAATTCTAGAATATGCTTTCTACCTACTTTTGTTGCTTATTCTCTGCTCCAAAAAGCAAAGTATTTCTTTTTATCAAATAAAAGGCTAGTATTTATAATCAACAAATTTCATGAAGTTATGATTCATTCATTACCACAGTGCTGGATGCTTGGGATATAAAGATAAACTAGAAAATTAATGCAATCAAGTACCATGGGAGCTGTGGAAGAAGTCTGGAGGGGCACACGTAAGACAGCAATCACTTCTACGTTGAATGAGAATAACTTAGAAAAGGCTTCATAGAGTTGATAAGGATTAAGCTGAGTCTAAGAAAGTAAATGGTGGAGAGGGCAAATGTGCAGAATGAGCTGTACAGTCTTGATGCGGGGGAGAGGAGACGCCTCCCTCTGACCTCAGCTGTTATGTTTAAAAAAAAAAAAAAAAGGGCAGTATAACTATCTGACGAGTTAAGGGAATGTGGTGGCCACCTTGATTAAATATTGGCAACTACGATGACGAGTCATCCCTAACTCTCCCTTTTTCTCCCATAGCAGAGGATTTATTGCATCAGAACTAACAAACCAATCCCTCTATCATCTGTTGTCGTTTTGCTATTTAAAGTATAAGCACACTGAATCACTGCCTGTTGAAAGTAGCAATCAAGAAATATCTCTCGGGGCTTCCCTGGTGGCGCAGTGGTTGAGAGTCTGCCTGCCAATGCAGGGGACACGGGTTCGAGCCCTGTTCTGGGGGGATCCCACATGCCGCGGAGCAACTAGGCCCGTGAGCCACAACTACTGAGCCTGCGCGTCTGGAGCCTGTGCTCCGCAACAAGAGAGGCCGCGATAGTGAGAGGCCCGCGCACCGCGATGAAGAGTGGCCCCCGCTTGCCACAGCTGGAGAAAGCCCTCGCACAGAAACGAAGACCCAACACAGCCATAAATAAATAAATAAAAATAAATAAATAAAAAAAAAAAAAAAAAAAAAAGAAATATCTCTGGGGCTTCCCTGGTGGTGCAGTGGTTGAGAATCTGCCTGCCAATGCAGGGGACACGGGTTCGAGCCCTGGTCTGGGAAGATCCCACATGCCGCGGAGCAGCTGGGCCCGTGAGCCACAACTACTGAGCCTGCGCGTCTGGAGCCTGTGCTCCGCAACAAGAGAGGCCGCGATAGTGAGAGGCCCGCGCACCGCGATGAAGAGTGGCCCGCGCTTGCTGCAACTAGAGAAAGCCCTCGCACAGAAACAAAGACCCAACACAGTCAAAAATAAATAAATTAACTTAAAAAAAAAGAAATATCTCTGATACACAAACAAATCATGAATTTTATCGTATTTATATTTCATTCGATCAACTAAGTAAGTATTCATTATGTACCTCGCACTGAGGGGCTAGAAAGGAAAGAATGATGGAAAGAATGATATCATCTCTGCTCATGAGAAGCTAATTTTGACCTATTCTGACAATTTGTGTCTTCATAATGCTCTCCATTTTACAATGCATGTTTACTTGTTCCTCACAACAGTCTAGGTATTAGCACTTCTCTTTTAATGAGGAAACGGAAGCTCAAAATAGTTATGTAACTCTCCCCAAAAGTACACACGTAGACCTCAAACCAAATCTCACTCCAAAGTTTCCATTATGCTCTGCTGACTCAGGAGAGTCAAACAGATTATCATCAAATATCAAAATAGACAATATAAGTGGTCAGAGAGGGAAATCATTGTTGGCCAGGAACTAGGAAAGGCTTTAAAAAGAGGTGGGATTTGGGTCTCAAGACAACTAGGATTAGAATGGACACGCGTCCTGGGTGAGAAGAAACAATGAGGAAAAGAACACATATGATGTATGCAGGGGATGTCGGGAATCTAGCCTGGGTGGAGTGGATGGCACAAGGCAGATGAGACTGGCTAGGGCACTGGAGTGCGAGGAGAGTTTGCTGGATTTTAGTTCTGTAACACATTATGGGGAGCCACTGCAGGCTCTGAAGAACGGAAGTGGCATTGCTGTTCCTGCAGGAGAATGACTAGAGGCTCCTGTCAACCAGAGGCCCCGGGCATGTGGCCTAGAACTGAGGTAACTAGGGCTTAAGAATAGTATACGAACTAGAAAGGACAAACACAGGGGACTTCTCTGGTGGCACAGTGGTTAAGACTCTGCACTCCCAACGCAGGGGGCCCGGGTTCTATCTCTGGTCAGGGAACTAGATCCCACATGCGTGCCGCAACTACGAGTGCACATGCTGCAACTAAGGAGCCGGGGAGCCACAACTAAGACCCAGTGCAACCAAACAAATAAATAAAATAGGTAAACATAAAAAAAAAAAAAAAAAAAGGATAAACTCACAAAAAATCTTTTGGAGGAAGAAAGAAAAGGCTGTCCTAACAATGACTGAAAATGGCCTGGTGTCCAAGTAAGGATTTTAGGGTTAAAGGGTCATTAGTGCACAGAGATGAGGGCTGAAGTGAGCACAAAAAGGGAAAGCCTCATGAGTGAGCCTCAGAAGATGCTGAAAATACTCGTGATAGATGGAATTAATCTTGTTGCTATGATAAACACACATTTAAGTATCAGGAATGTGTTGCCAAAATGGGGTTTGCCGATTTCTTATTTAGGTCTTCCCGATAAAGCATATAACCAACAATTTTTTAATAAGGTACCACTTTCATATCACTGTCTACTTGACAACTCCACCTAGATGTCATTTCCAAAACTGAACTCTTGGTTTCTTCCTCCCAAAACCCATTCCTCTCCATCCCAGTATATGGCAACACCATTCTTTCAGTTGCTTAGGCCTTTTAAAAGCATTGGAATCGAAGTTACATACGTCACACCTAACCCATCAGCAACTCCAGCTGATCACATTCAGCCGGCTTCCCCCCACCTGATCCAAGCCCTCAATCATCTCATGCCTGGACCCCTGCTGGTCTTTTTAGTTCCACACAGCAACCTTTAAAAACTTATGTCAGATCATAATAATCTTATGTTAAAATCCTCTGTGGCTTCTTTTCCATAATAAAATCCAAAGCTCTACAATGGCCCACAAAGTACAGAAGTCGAAGCACATTCTGGTCCTGAGCTAACTCTGTGAGCTGAGCTCATCTATTTCTCTCTCTCTCTCCCCCTCTCATTCCACTTTCTCCTCTTCCTTCTCTCCAGAATGTAAGCTTTATGAAAGCAGAAACTTCGTCTGATTTGCTCGTACGGTCTCAGTGTGTATGGCACATAAAAGTTGCCCAAGAAATTTTTGTTGAATGAAAGACTATTTTGTTGATACTGTAATATGTTCTTTTCTTTCTTCCCGCTTCATACAATCTGACCAACTTGACATAGTGTTCCTACCAAATAATACTATTAAAATGGAAATATTACTATATTTGCTCAGCTCTGAAAAGAAGATGCCGACACACTAGAAAGCATACCATCACATGCGGGTGGGGAGGAGCGCGGGGTAAAACCATGAGAGCTTGTCAGATGCTTCACGGCCCACCTGAGACTTCAAGAGGACACAGTACACAAAGACAAACAACACGGAGTGACAGGACAGTACTTCACCTGTGCAATAGGAACTGCACACAGGGCTACCCCAAATCCAGCAGCCACAGCTTTGTGCCATGGTCTTATCAATTCCGAGAAACAGCGCTTCTCACAGTTAGCCACGACTGGCACACGCTGTTTGTACCTGGAAACAGAAGTCAAATTTAGTAAGGCACAACCACCAACCTGTAAAAGCCTCTTCAATGTACTGATATTTGCAGGGGCTGGAGACTCAAACTCGGGCCACGCTGGAACCCAAATGACGACGCAGGGTGGCCTTCCACACGACAGGGCTCTGTGGGGAGCGGGGTGGACCGGAAAGGCCCGGGCGCGAAGAAACCGCTACTTGGCTCCCCGCGCGGGAATGCGGGCCGACGGTGCCGCAGTTTAAGAGTTACCAGGTGTGGACGTTTAAGAGGTGGTCTCAAAGCTTTTAAAAAACTCAGGCCAAAATAAAACGCTTCTGCAGGCAGGATTTAGCGCTGGCCCTCTGGCCTAGGCTGCAAGGGCTCTGATGGTCCCCTGGAGCCCGCAGGCGTCAAGAGGCCTAGGGAGCAGGGCCCGCGGGGAGACCGGCAAGTTCCTGGGGCTCCTCCGCCCTCACGGAAAACCCTCACGGGTTCCGGGAACCCGCCGCCTGCCCGGGCCTCTCCCCCTACTCTCCCCAGTGACTTCAATGGGCCAACGAGAGTCACTTCGCGGGCAGGCCGAGCGCCCCCCAAAAGACAGCCCGAGGATGGGGGAACGCGCTTTCGGCAGGTGGGAAAACGGAAAAGCCGTCAGTGAGACACAAAGCCCGGGCTTCGCCGAGGAGGCGGGAGGCCTCTGGCCCGAGGCAGAGGCGGGACGTCCTCAGACCTCCGAGAGGGGCGGGACGCCGTGACCCTCTCGGCCGAGAAGGGAAGCGCGCGCCCGCAAGGCCGGGGCTGCGGCCCGGGTGCGGCGCTCTCAGCGTCCCCTCCCTCTGTCCGACCCTGACCTCCTACACGGCCTCAGCCCTACCTGAAGAAGGAGGCTACGCTCCTCGACAGCCAACTCCGTAGAGCCGCCATTCCGCGTCGGGCGGACCCCACGCGCACACGCCGGAAGTGACGCCCCTTCGTGAGCGGGGGGCGGGGCACGGCCCCCACTTGAGAGGGCCGCTTCACATGACCACGCCCCCCGCCCGAGGGCGCAGCCGGGATTGGACAGACGGGGAGAGAGGGGGCGGGGCTGAGGGTAACGGCTATAACGGCCTGGCCGGACACCCAACTGCCGGAGCTTCCGCGTGGGGCGGGGCGGGCCGTGTGAGGACGCGGAGCGGGCGGAGCCAAGTCGGCCGTCGTGGCGGGTGCTTGGACTGGGGCCCTTCACCTCGGGAGAGTTTTCTCGTTAGCTGGCCGTGCGGGTCCGTCAGGACAGAAGTCGGAGGCGGAGCAGCGCTCTGCTGGGCAGGCTGCTGCTGGGGCAGGGGCGGGGCGGGAGGCGGGAGGGGCGGGGAGCCGGGCCAGCGGCGCTGTCACTTCAGCACCATGAAATAGGTGGTCCAGCCGGCCAGCAGCAGCGCCCCGATGAGCACCGTGTAGCTGAGGAGCACGAAGGCCAGCAGCTCCCGCAGCAGCTGCAGCACGTGGATGGTGGTCGAGGCCGGCATCGCCCTGCGCGGGAGGCCCGAGGACCTGCGGAGCAGGGCACCCGGGAGAGCCTGAGCACGCAAAGAGGACGGTTCCCTCCCTTGACCAACCTCCGCTGGACCCTGAGCAAGCGCTGCTGAGCCAGGCACTGTTATAGGCAGCGTGGACCCAGGGGGCTAGACTAGGTCCCGGCCCTCTACAGAGTGAACATTCTTTCCTAAGGCTAAGGAAGCCCAAAGTGCTGATTTTCTCCATTAACAACAACCTGGACACTCTGCATTGACACTACAGAATTCTTTTAAACCGAAAGTTCCCCTCATTCTTCGGCTCCCGATCTGGATCTGGGCTCAGAGAAGAGAGAAGCCTGGCGGTTCCCAGACCCCGCTGCTGCACTGGTCTTCATCCCCAGCCCTCTCCTCCCATCCACCTCCTTCATTTTTAATGTTGTGAGTGCTGCTAATGGGCTGGTGAAGTAAAGCTTTCTTTTGCCATCATTCAAGCTGCAGCCCCGGCTGTCAGCGCTACTTGGGAGGGGAAGAGAAGAAAGAGCCTTTTGAGTAGGGGGGAAAGAGCAGACCCTCACTGCAGCCCCTCTGCAATTCCTCTGGCCCCAAGGCTTATTAGTACACAAGAGTTTGAGGATCCCTGCTTTGTGGCCAGGCACGCTTGCCCTTCTGGCCAGCCAGGATAGGAGTGCCAAGAGGTGGGCATCAATTTGATTCTGGGCTGATCTCCTTCCCCACCGTGCTCTTGGCATCTGCTCCAGCGCTCTAACTTCCACCACAGATGGAATCATATAGTAACAATCACAAACCACTTCTTTACCTCCACTGCTGCCCTGCCCAGCAACGCCCCTCAGTGCCAGCCACCAGCTTCCCTTTCTCCCCATTTCACTCACTCAGGAAAGTTTCCACGACTCGTCCACCGCAGCAGCTCCACGGTCCCTCTCCGGTCTGGTGTCCAAAGGTAGGCTTGCATGCACTCCAGCGATGTCAGCAGAGCTGAGGGATTTTCAGGCAGCAGCTGCACTCACCAACTAGGTGTGGTCTAGAGACCAATCACAATCTTCACGTGGTCCCTGAGCTCTCACAGAGCTGCGCACAGGCGATCCCAGACCAGGCGGGGCGCTGGCAACCCTACCCGCCCTCTGCCTATGTCACCACGACGGCCCACAGAGCTCTGAACTTGCCTGCAAAGCTCCTGACTTAGATGGGCTGAGCAAGTGGCACACTAGGGGGGATTTCATGCCTCTTGTCTGGCTTTTCTAAACACTACAGGTGGATACAGTCCAAATCCTAACAGACTCCCACGGAGAGCAGTCCCATCCTACTCCTGAGTCTCAGACGAGAAGAACCACTGTACATACAACACTCATGACTGCCCCACTAAAGCAAAAGCTGTTGTCTTAAAACATATGCAACTTCGAGCATTTGTGTGTGCGTGTGTGTGTGTGTGTGTGTGTGTGAGAACCAGCTCAGAGAACCAAAAGCTCCCAAGTGCTTGATTCTAATTCACAGAGTTTAGCAGGTTAGAGACTCATTATACAGTCACCTTCCCAATGTGCCCACTTCCAATTTCAACTCCTCCAAATGCGAGGCAAAAAGAACCAGTCAGGATTTCAGCCAATAAAGAACAGACCCTTTCCCAGATGTAACAATGAAGGGAAAAGAAAGCACAAACTTTATGCTGCTTCTGATTCTTATGCTTTTTGTAGTAGTTTGTAGTAAGAATATGTTTTGACCTTTAAAAAAAAGCAGGCAGTGTGGACATCAACCCTTTTATCAACATCATCATCCAGAAGCAAATGGCTCTCTAATTTGATCAGGATCTCTTATTATCAAATCATTGCCCCGCCGCAGCTGGGCTGAAAACAGGAGCAGAATATTATCAAGCTGCGCAGGAAGCCAGTGAGTAGTAATTGCTCCCCCAGAGAACTGGTCATCTGGAGGGCTCTGTGTCCTGCCGAGTCACAGCAAAGAAAGTACAGCTGAGATTTATACCCTCATCCCACACCAAAGTAACAGATGAAAAAGGCTATTAAAATAGGCCTGATTCTGTTCCCCTTTAACTCTCACATCCTTCAAATGGATATCTCAAGTCAGTTATGTGTTCCAGCCTTTGCAGACTCTAGTCACCACGCAATTTGGGGGTATTTTACAGCAACGGAGTAACTGGAGCTGAGAAACATTATGTAGCTTGAAGTTCATATGCATTCATTGAGAAGAGAATCTGAGAAATTTTACATTACTGCCTTTAATTGTTGGATGACAAAAAGGCATCCTCTATTTTCTACAGTAGGTCATCGTTAAACCATATGATTGAATGTAATACACCAGGCTCTAGAGTATAATTCACAGTCTGTTCATAATTCATAGTCTATGTGATATCTGTATTTCTCTGCCTTGCCATCTTTATTACAGCCCCTCTTCCTGGCTGCTTTAGATACTCAGTCCGTTCTGGTGTTTTGTTGTTTTTTTTTTTAAAGTATTTCTTCTTGAGTTCAACTCAGCTGAATACAAACACTTCCTCCTGGTGACAGGCCAGTCTTTAACATACAACTGAGAACAAGAGACGGACTCCATGTGGGATTAATCATAATCCACTTGCCGTGAGGGCAGAGCTAAAGGGGACTATCGCACGGAGACCCTCCCTTCCCAGTTCTCTTCAAGAACTAAATGTGCTGTTTTTTTTTTTTTTTTTTTTTTTTAAATGTGCTGTTTTTAATCCTCCTCCTTTTAACCATTAGTCTCTTGCTCCACAGTTAAACTACAGTTCAAATACTTATTTCTCTGTTGGCTAAAATTCAAAAGTGTACAGTATGACACACAATAGTGTCTATGTAGACTTCTTTGTCTATGTAGACTTCTTTTTGGTGGGACTGCTGGTGTAGAACCGTCTACCCAACTAGACAAAAGTCCAGACATGATGTAAACAATCCACCCTCTCCAAGAATAAACGTACCATTCACATACCCTTTTTCTCAGTAAGGGCACACTCCTTTGAGACAAAGACTGCTTCAAGTATTAAATGAACTTACACAAAGGCGTATAATATATAATTATCCACCACTTTCTATTTGCATACAAATGAAGCAATTGATGTTTTGAAGTCTTCTGCTGAATGCATTTTTAGGAGCTGACCTAACTATGCTCGGAGCAAGCAAGTATAGAGTCACCAGTGAATGCAGACACACGAGACACAACTGAGTACCTGTTCACAGGACAAAACCCCAGCCAAGGAGACTTGACTGGACTTGAATTGAATCCCATGAGCCGAAAACACTTACAGACAAGGTGGATTTCATTCTCTAAAGCAGCTGAGACTCACAACCGCTGGGGCTGGAAGGTATAAACTAATCTCCCTGGGATAACAAGTAGCTGAAAAAGGATTCCTAAAACAGGAATCATTTTAAGACCTTTCCAAATTCTGAATGTCAAAGCCAAGTTAAATCCTCGAGTAGCTAATCTTTTAAATATTCCCTCTTCTACCCCTCATTCTTACATTAAGGAGATTTTTAAAAAGTACAGAATTTCTCCTTCACTCATAACATGCAGTGTGCTAAGAGACTTCCACTAGCGAAAGAAAGTGAGGAAAACATATACAGGTACTAATTAACAGTAGAAATGACACCTGGGGAAGGACACTGACTTTGGCCCTCAGCAAAGACGGGGATCAGCTAATTTGGATGGAGACTCAGGCAAGGGCTGTGAAACCATCAATTTGGTCCCCTTCTTGGCCTTAACTCCTCCAGACACTGGGATGGAGCAGGAGGGAGATTTCCAACTCCCCCACCAGCACCCAAGCTCCTCCGTCCTGCAGTCTAGCAGTCTCCTGTAGGACGGGTAGCAGCTGGACTCCAAGATCATTGACAAGCTGCACCAGAGGGGGATGAAGTCACCGGACCACGGACTGAAATGGGGCTGGGTGTCTTCTAGCAAAATAAATGCCAGAGGCCGAATAGGGTGTGTCTGCAGACTGCTGGGGAAGCGCGTGTGGCACTTAACAGGGAGAGGGAGCTGCCGGATGCTGGAGAAGCAAAGCTGCCACTGCTCACAGTGGGCCTGGCTGGATGGTGCGGCCCACGATGGGCAGGGAAGAAAACTGGAGGCATCTACCATTGAAATGTCTTAGCGTTAATAACACGTGCACTAAGAACGCGTCTTTGAATGGTTACATTCTCAGGAAGCTGCTCCCTAATTATTAGGTTACTCAATGTAAAAAGCCCTTGATAAGCACGGGACCCATACCGACTTAGTTGATCAGGCAGATCATAATCTTGTTCTGGGGAAAGAAGCTCTTCCAAACCTCTTGCTTTTAGAAGCAGAGGAATCAAAAACAGAAGGAACACAACTTGCCTTAATGACCAGATAAGGTAGAGACTGGTGACACTGAATGTAATGTGCCATGTTCTGCAGGAAAAAGAAATCTCAACTCAGTGATAATACTAGCCCTAGGCCCCCAGCACTCAGCCACTGCCCTAGGCATGATGCACCTTTAAGAAATTCAGCACTATTTATTAGGGGTCGGACCTTCCACTTTTATTTTCATTTTTACCTGCTTGGTCCCTGCTTTCTTAAGAACTGGACCCATCTGTGTGGCTGTGTAGATTATCCATCCCACCATCCTTAATATATTTCCAGAGGTCTCTAATGAAGATCCTGAGCTCAGAACATTAAAAACTGTTATGTCTTTTACCCTGGCTGATTCTCTTCCATTCTTCTTTCTTTAAGAAATTAGGAACACAAAAGACAAGCAGAAAGGAGAAAACAGCATAATTTAAGAAGCTGACCCCAAAGTAAATTCTGTATTCTCGTGTTATTCCTCCATGGGGTTGCACTTCCTTCCAGCAACTTCTTCAAAGGAGCAGTTTATTCTGCAGTTCACCGGTAAGTCTCCTTTGAACGCCCTAGAAAGGTTTTTCCATTAGCGACTCTATCCAGCTGGCCCCGTTTATTAGCTTAGTGGTGGCGATGACATATTCTGTACCTCCATCTTCCAGCTGGGAAAGAAATCGCAGGGCAGCAATTTCAGCAAAGGTTACACCCCCGAGGAAAAATATCAGAGTGACTCGGTTTTCTCCCGGTTGACCTAAAATATAAACATTTCAGAATGAAGAATTATTATTGATGCTTCTCTCCCCACCTCTTAAAAAAATTGCACCATTCCTAAGGAAAAATAGTCATATATGTCTTGGTACAGACAATTCATTTGAAACTCAGGACCATGATTGTGATCTCAATGTTTTTTCTAACTTCTGAGATCCTCAGTTCAGAGGTTGAAAGCGGCTTCTCCTGAGGGAGTAATGGGTTCTAGTGCTTACAATATAATTCACGACTAACAAAAGAGGTATGTACATCGGACTCTGACTCCTAAGTACTTTACAAATGTATCTTACAAAGCAATTGCATATTACATGAAAAGCACACTAACACTACATAATCATCTGTGGATACGGACTGTGGACGTACGTTTCTTTTGCAGCCCTGTGGGCAACGGCTGCCGCTCCTCAAAGTGGGGCCCTGGGAGAATGCGCAGAACTTCCTCAATACTCCGCCAGCCGGGCCGGGAAAGCAGCTGGGCCAGGCGCACGCTGAGAGGGGCATAACCACTGTACACGTACGATATGTCCGTGGGATTCTGTTGAATAATTAAAGGAGAAAAGGCCTGTAGACAGGGCGAGAGAGAGAGACGTATAGCCGCCTAACTGTGGCTCGTGGGGTAACCCAAAATTATTTGATTTGGCTTTGAAGGCAGAAACACAAACCCCCGAAATAGCCTGCTCCAATATTGAAATATCCTGCTGCAATATCGAAATATCCTGCTCCAATCCACCCCTGCTGGGCTCTGTTCTCAGCAGCCAAAGGTTCACTTTCGACTCAAATCTTCAACAGCCACTCAAAGCATCTATAGGTACTGAAGATGAAAAATTGTTACTTGGTTTGGCAAGAAACTTCTTGGACGGTAAAGTGGAACTCGCTAGCTGAGAATATAACCCTTGAACACGGCAATTCCACTTTCAGGCACTTATCCCACAGAGGGGCTTGTACTCTAGAGGACAAAAGACCAAAGCACAAACATATTAACTGCAACACTGTGAGAACTAGCAAAGGACTGCAAACGACCTGAATTTCTATCAATAGAAATCTGATAAATCATAAAATAAGATGTATCTGAAAAACCACTAGGTAGCAATTAATTTAAAAATTTATTTTATTTTATCTTTGGCCTTGGCGCTCAGCTTGAGGGATCTTAGTTCCCCGACCAGGGATCGAACCCAGGCCCCCTGCAGTGGAAGCTCAGAGTCCTAACCACTGGACCACCAGGGAAGTCCCTATGTAGCAATGAAAAAGAACTTAAAAGAATGAGATCACAGAAGGCTCTTCAAGATACGGTGTTAAGTGGTGGGTGGAGTGGGGAAAGACAGGTCAGCGCTGTGAAGAGCTGAACTAATCTATGATTTACGTTGTACAACACAGGAATTAAGATTATCTATATTCCCACTGGACAAAAACAATCCAATTTTGCTACTGAGGCAGGAGACTGTTTGTTAGCTTTTGCGGCAAGATGCAGCCTAATAAAGTCCCTTATGAAAAACCAAAAAAGAAAATAAGAAAAATGAAACTTAGAAAGATTGGAATAAACAATAAATATAAAGCAAAGCACACCCTACTTTGGAGACCAGTGGTATAGAATATGCACCATTTATGTAAAAATGTTTGTCTGGGGCTTCCCTGGTGGCGCAGTGGTTGAGAATCTGCCTGCCAATGCGGGGGACGCGGGTTCGAGCCCTGGTCTGGGAAGATCCCACATGCCACGGAGCAACTGGGCCCGTGAGCCACAATTACTGAGCCTGCGCGTCTGGAGCCTGTGCTCGGCAACCAGAGGCCGCGATAGTGAGAGGCCCGCGCACTGCGATGAGGAGTGGCCCCCACTTGCCACAGCTAGAGAAGGCCCTGGCACAGATGCGGAGACCCAACACAGCCATACATACATACATAAATAAAAAGAATGTAAGCAGACGAGAATAGCAAAAAAAAAAAAAAAAAAAAAGTTTGTACAGAGACTCTTTCCGGAAGGATAGATTACAAACGGGTTACAGTGCTCGCCTCTGAGGGGAAACTGAGGTTGGATGTGGGAGGAGCCTTGCTTCTCACCGTTTGCTTTCCCTGTACTGGATCTTTGCCTGACCCTCCCGCATTTCTCCCTGGTGCTCTGTGCCCCAGAGGCAGCCCCGTGGGCTCTACACCAGCTGGAAACTGGAGAGAGGATGGCAGCGTGGGTTGTCGCCCTGACTTCCCCTCTGTGGTGCTGCCAGAGGTTGGCTGTGTCCCTCGGCTTGTCAGACGGCCTGGCCACACAGCTCTTCTCTCCCGGTTCTGGAACAGCCCCCTTCCCCTGCCCTCAGGCCTCGCTGGGGAGGGTTCCCCACTGCACTGCCTCTCCCCGGTCCACCCCGTCTTTATGAAACTCCCTCAAACTACCCAGTGCAAGAGCGCCCTGTGCTTCCTGCTGGGATCCACACGAATGCATGACTTTCTCCAAAACATTAGAAAACTGTCTTTAGAAAGCAAGGTGGATGCGGACATCAAGTGGCGTATGTCGCTGCAATAACCTGTTGACTGGGAACTCAAATGAGTTGAAGAGCGGGAGCGTCTTACTTGCTCGTTTACATCGTCCATCCAGAGGCGTAACGTTTTCCGGATGGTTGGGTAAGTGTTTCTGCCCCCCGTCTGTGGTTTCAGCAGGCCAGTCTTCTCTAGGTTGTGCAAGGTCAATATGTGCTCATAGCCGTATGTCTGCAAGAGAAGTCGAATCAGGAGAACAGTTTCTGCGACTTTCAAAAAAGAGCACTTCCATGTACAGATGGCCAGTAGGCACATGAAAAGATGCTCAACATCACTAATTATTAGAGAAATGCAAGTCAAAACCACAACGAGGTACCACCTCACACCAGTCAGAATGGCCATCATTAAAAAGTCTACAAATAACAAATGCTGGAGAAGGTGTGGAGAAACGGGAACCCTCCTACACTGCTGGTAGGAATGTAAGTTGTGGTGCAGCCACTATGGAAATCTGTATGGAGGTTCCTCAGAAAACTAAAAATAGAGTTGTCATATGATCCAACAATCCCACTTCTGGGCATATATCCAGACAAAACTATAATTCAAAAAATACATGCATCCCTGTGTTCATAGCAGCACTATTTACAATAGCTAAAACATGGAAACAACCTAAATGTCCATCGACAGATGAATGGATAAAGAAGATGTGGTACATATATACAATGGAATATTACTCAGCCATAAAGAAAGAATGAAATAATGCCATTTGCAGCAACAGGGATGCAACTAGAGATTATCATACTAAGTGAAGTAAGTCAGAAAGAGAAAGACAAATAGCATGTGATATCACATACATGTGGAATCTAAAATATGGCACAGATGAACCCATCTACAAAACAGAAACAGTCACAGACATAGAGAACAGACTTGTGGTTGCCAAGGGGAAAGGGGGTGAGGAGGGAAGGACTGGGAGTTTGGGGTCAGCAGATGTAAACTATTGTATATAGGATGGATAAACAACAAGGTCCTACTGTAGAGCACAGGGAACTATATTCAATATCCTGTGATAAACCATAATGGAAAAGAATATGAAAAAAAAGAATGTCTCTATGTGTATAACTGAGTCACTCTGCTGTACAGCAGAGATTGGCATGACATTGTAAATCAACTCTACTGCAATTAAAAAAAAAAAAAGAGCACTTGCAACAAATCACTGGTTTGTACTCTGGGGCACGTTAGCGAAGTCCAGGCAATGACCGTCCATGGGCACAGGTGCAGGGCAGGGATGAAGCCTGCCCTAAAACTGCCTGCCATTACAGCAAATCCAGCTCACTGGATCACTCAAAGAATGATGTAAATTTTTTACTTTAAAGTCAGAATTTATGGACCCAACTTAAGTGAGCGTCAAATAAATTATAGTATATTTTTATATGGGATATAATTAGCTATCAAAAAAAGAAAGAGGCAGATCTATACATCCTGATAAGAAAGACCTTCTGGATTTATTCTTAAGGACAAAAAAATATAAGAAGACTATTACGTATAGTAGGATTTTATTTTTGTTAAAAAAGATATAGTAAGTAATAATAATAGCTAACACTTATATAATACTTTCTATGGTGGGGGGCACTGGTGTGTTCTAAGTGCTTTACATACGTTAACTCAGTCATTCTTATTATAACCCCACGAGGTAGCCACTATTATCTCCATTTCATAGAGAAGTTTAAATAACTTGCCCAAGGTCACACAGCTAATGAGTAACAGAGCTGGGCCGTGGATCCAGCTGGTCTCGCCCCATGGTCTGTGTATGTAAACATTCTTTGTACATAGATGCAAAGACAGGAATCTGGAAGCACACAAACCAAACTGCTGACATTGATCCCTTCCAGGGAGGGAAATGGGGGGAGGGGGAGGCGGGAGAGGGTCATGGTTTGCACCATGGACTTCTGCTTTGTTTGAATGTTATATGATGAGAATGCACGTGTAATTTGTGTAATTTTTTAAAAGGCAAAAAACAAACAAACAAAACCCCCCGCCAAAACCCAACCTGAATGAGTATTTAGTTTTAACACTAACATACTTAACTGTGACTAGTAATAGCAAATAAATAGTGCCGGAGACATTTTTAAACAGAAGGGAGAATTTTAAAAACAATGGTGGGCTTTTCCTTATTATAACGTAACAGGCTTGATTTAAGTAAGTTGGCTAAAGAATCATCATCAGAAATGTGCAAAAAGTTCCCTTCCTCCATCGAATAGTTGGGTTAACAACAAGAGCACTAGACCCTGGCTGCCTGAGTTTTAGCCCTGGCTCTGCCACATACTAGCTGGTGACCTTGGGCAAGTTATAGCACTACTCTGTGCCTTAGTTTTCTCATCCATAAAATGGGGATGGTAAGAGTATATAACTCAGCGCTGTTGTAAGGATTAAACAAATGAATACACATAAAGCTCTTCCAGTTGAGCCTGGCACATAGTAAAAGCTCAGTAAACACTAGCTATTGTTATTATTATGCAAACACAGTAAACAATGAATACCAAGGACAATCCCTCCATGTATTAAAACATTTAAAAGATAGTGGAAACACTACACCAAAATAGCAGCTTTGGGAAGTATTTTTTTAAAAAGATGTTTTCTCCCCTGGCAAATTAGTAATTTAAAACTATACTGACCTGCAGGATTTCTCTTTTGTAATAATCCAAAACTTTTTGTTTGAGTCCACTATTGCACACGGATTGGAGGCAAACTAGTCTTAACACCTTGATCAGCGGATGTTTTTGGGCAATACAATCCTCAATGTAACTGTTGACCTGGAAACAAAATATATACCGGTACCAGCATCTGGTTTGGGGACCTAAAGAACTTGATATTTACTATTATTTTTCAAAGTCAAATATTGTGTGGTGACCTGGATGGGAAGAGAATTTGAAAAGGAATAGATACCATAACCTATTCCTATACATATGTGTGTATATGTATGTATATGTGTATCTGAATCACTTTGCTGTGCACCTGAAGCTAACACAACATTGTTAATCAACTATACTCCAATATAAAATGAAAAATGAAAAAAAAAAAAAAAAAAGGAGATGAGTAGGAGAACGGTTCATTCTTTTTTTCACTGTCCCTAAGCTCCCTCCAAAGTAGCTCCTCTGGCCCCTGCTACACGCACCCCCGTCACCATGCAGACACACCAGCGATGGGGAGCACCGGCCAGTGAGGGCACACGCAGGCAATCCAGCGGCCTGTCTGGACTCACCTGTCTCCATGGACAACCTCGGGAGAGGCTGCCGCACGTCCCGGGTCTGTGACCGTTAACAGCAGCAATTTATCAGCATAAAGTAACAGGAATGTTTTTAGAAGATGGGAATTTTCATAAATTGAATAATTTTAAATTTAGTAATAGAGGTGAATATGTAAGGGAAATTATATGATCAATTCTCTCAGAGAGCAAATCTATTCATTTATCTATTATAGTCCTTAAAGGTCTTTGATTTTAGGGGCTGGGTCTCACCTCTCCGTGCACCGCAGAAAGTGCCTTGCATAGGATAATGTTAAATATTTGATACTTGATAAAATCTCTATTTTCACATTTTGCATTTGCTCTTCAAAATATGTAGAAAAGGCATGGGAATCAAAGCAATTGCTTTTCTAGCTATAATCTTATGTTTGATAAGGTATCAATTATTTGTTAGAACAGTTTTATTGTACACATACCTTATCAGTGTCTATTCCAGACATAAACTCCTGCTCCACTGTTAATTTATCAAAGAAGTCTTCAGAAGCTAAAATGGAATTAGCAAATTTGTAACTAAGAAATTAATGTTAACGCTTTTATACACAGAGCATGATTAAGAAACAAGACACGCAAAAAAGAAAGCAAGCAAAAAGTTCAAATCGTCACCTGAAAAGAATCTTCTAAGAAACATGGAAACCCCTACAATCCTGAGCTCCTAAATTACATCTAGAAATAGTCGAGCACTGTACCCCTTTGCTAGCCTTAGGACTCTAATAAGGACTCAAGAATTTTTTCTCAGGACTTCCCTGGCGGTCCAGTGGTTAAGACTTCGCCTTCCAATGCAGGGGGTGTGGGTTCGATCCCTGGTCGGGGAGCTAAGATCCCACATGCCTCGCTGCCAAAAAACCAAAACATAAAAAACAGAAGCAATATTGTAACAAATTCAATAAAGACTTTAAAAATGGTCCACATCGGGCTTCCCTGGTGGCGCAGTGGTTGAGAATCTGCCTGCCAACGCAGGGGGCACGGGTTTGAGCCCTGGTCTGGGAAGATCCCACATGCCGCAGAGCAACTGGGCCTGTGAGCCACAACTACTGAGCCTGCGCGTCTGGAGCCTGTGCTCCGCAACAAGAGAGGCCGAGATAGTGAGAGGCCTGCGCACCGCGATGAAGAGTGGCCCCCGCTCGCCGCGACTAGAGAAAGCCCTCACACAGAAACGAAGACCCAACACAGACAAAAATAAATTAATTAATTAGTTTAATAAATAAATAAATAAATAAATTTTAAAAAAAATGGTCCACATCAATAATTTTTTCTCAGTATCAATGAAAGCTAATTTTGAAAGAGCATTTTACTTGCATCATCAGATCCAACCCAGTTTCACTTGATTTCCACTTCTATTAATATGAAAACAATGGATTGATTTTCCAACACTTTTATATAAGATTCAAAGTCTACTTTATAAAACAGGGCATTGAACAATCGCCAACTCAGCTTTTACAGCCTGTGTTTTAATGAATAAACTCACATCTTCCAAGCCCTTTCAAAATACTTAACATACACTCTCTACCAATTCTGCAGAGAGTCTTCAAGAGACAAACAAGAACTAAAACCGAAACATGATGCTGCCCTAATTAAGTAATCCTTAACAACAGGAAAAAACCCAGACTGAAAAAATTAACCGCCTCATGTTACGGGAAGAATTTTTTTCTCTTTTCGACATTCCAAATATTTTATCATACGATTACGTGATTTTAATAATGAGAAAAATTGAGTTAGCCACAAAGGGAACATTTTTGACTATAAACATTCGAATACTTAACGCTGAGAATAACATAGGGTGTTAAAACAGAGCTGACCTTCCCACGGGAGTACCGTGGTGCCAGTGATCACGGTGTCGGTCATGGCGCGTGCAAGTCAGCCCCAGGTGAGCACGATCACTCCCAAGGATACTCACTAGTTACATCTTTGATTAGCTCTGCAATCGAGGTGTGGTTTGCGAGGGAGCCCCTTGCTGCCTGCATGTGGGGCAGCTGCGAAACGAACTGCTTGATCTCCCCAACGGTCTTGGCATTGTGCCTCTCCTGAAACGCGTAAAACAGCAGAACCGTTGAGCGGGGAAAATATTTTAAGCGCTCTGTTCTTTGTATTGCTTAGAGGACATTTAATTTATACTAATGCGAAAGAACAGAATACAAATAAATCAGGCCAAACCCACCTCCAACATGACACAGAAAAACAGAAAAGATAGGCTCGTTGTTCCCGTTCACTGCATTAGTACTTTTTAAGGGAGCAAATGCCTAATGTTTTTTCTTCCCAGGCATCAGATCATACTGTGATTAGTATTTGTGGGGGACAGTACTAGGTTGTCCACAAACATTTCTGAGTAAAAAACTAAAACAAAGACATGTTAAGAGGGGAACATAAACGGCAAAACATTTCCTCCGTAATAGAAAAAAAAATCCATTCTTACTGCTGAACCTCAATCTTGAATACTGTCCATGAATAAACAGAACCTTACTGGGTGATGAGAAGTTTTTTTTTTTTGCAAAATTTAGTAATTTAAGCCAAAAGTAACTTCAGAAATTTGAAGAAAATCAATTAGCGAATACAATTCCTAAGAAAGATGAAACCTGGAATACACACTCAAGTAAAAAAAAAAATCAGCCTTCAAAAATTCTCCCAATTTACGTTTCCAAAGATTAAATACGCAGAGTTCAGCATCTTACTAAATTCGCATGTTTCAGAAACGAGCTTAACCAAGAATAAATCAGTGGTGGGACAAGAGGAGGCAGGAAGGTGATCATGAAGCCGCCAATTTAAAAGCTCTGGGCTGCTGGGATCTCACTCTTATTATCACCTACCACATCTGCAGGGTTCCCCTGCATGTTGGCTAAACTGGGAGCTTTTGGCCCAAATTGCAAGTTCTATTATAGAGGATATTTTATTTAGAGTACAGCTGGCTTCCTCTTTTTTTTTTTTTTTTTTTTTACAGCTGCCTTCCTCTTAAGTGAGATAGGAAATAATTAAAAGGAAGGTAAAACAAATATTTATGATGAAAGCTTGTAAACTGCAAACACTCCCCCTTTCTCCCCCAAAAGGAGAAAAACTTAACACCTTTTCTCATGGGTCTGGGAAGAAGTTTAAAAAGAAAATCTTGAGTCCTCCCAAGATTTTGGGTCCTCCCAAGAGTCCGCAGTTTCTTAGGACGAGAACTGCAGCTCTGCTTAGTGGCTGCACTTCTGGCAGCTCTTCCTTCCTTCGTGGGGTGGGCAGTCTAGCCAGAATCAGGATGACAACCAAACCGTCTCACCTCGAACGCTGCAGAGATCACCTTTGCTTTCTTGCTAAGCACGGAGCCCACTGCATTGAAGTTTTTATCTCGGATCTCAGCATACAGCTCCTCCGCAGAATTCAGCTGAAGCTTCTTTGCTTCCGTGGGAAGGTCCTTACCACCATCGCCCTGTTTTTTAGGTGCAAATTTCTCCGGAGGTAATTTCACGTAACCTGAACAACAGTGGAAGGGAACAAGGCTCTGCGCGCATTTAATGGAAGAACCAGTCAAGTGCTCAGGCACAAAACAGAATCTTCCAACTTAGGAGAGGATGGAAGCAGGCTTTAGAAAAAACTGGAGTATAGCACTGAGGTTTTGATTTTTCCACGATCAAAGTACAGAATGTAGTGATTCTTTAATATTAATATCATGGTTCCACTTTTCTTTGGGGGCACCTATCTGAATCACTGCAGCAATGACCAGTTCCTAAACTTATTCAGGGATCAGGTTACTTTTTCACTTAAAAAAAATTACAAGGCTCTCCCCATTATCTTCCGGTATTTTTCAAACTGTAAGTCATGTCCTATTAGTAGATCATGAAATCAAGTTGGTGGGTTGCAATTAGCATTATAAACAAACAAACAAAACATTAAATACCATAGTGCATCACATGAGGTAGGGTGGTTTTTTTTTTAAATAAAATGTTGCTTCAGTTTCACACACACATATGTGTGCATGTACTAGGTCATGATATAAAATATATTTCTTACTATAGGTTGTTGTCGAAAATAGTTTGAAAGCCCACTTCCTGTTTTTATAAATAAAGTTTTATTGGCACAAAGCCATGCCTTTTCATTATGTCTCATCTGGGGCTGCTTTCACATTACAATGAAGAAGTGAGATTCCACAGAGGCACTGCATGACCTAAAATAAAATATCTGCTATCTGGCTCTTTACAGAAGTTGTCCACCCGGCTCTAGAACAAGCTCCCAAATTCCTCAGCACAGCGTCCAGTTCCTCCACTAAGTAGCCTTAACCCTCTTCTCCCGTTTCTGTTCCTGCCAAACCAACTTAGTCACCATTTCCGGAACACCCCACACACCCCCATGAGTTGCCTATAAACCGGTTTAACTCTAAGAAGCTTGGCAATATGAATCAAGGGCCTTATAACGTTAACACCTTTGACCCCAAAATCCCTCATCAGAGAATGTAGCGAAAGAAAGTACTATGCTATATGAAAAATATTTTTTGTATACAGATGCTTTTATAACCATAAAAAACCCTCAAATAACCTAAAATGCCCAACATTAGGGGAAGGATTATGCAAACCATGGTATAATACATATTACGGATTTTAATTAAGCTATTAAAATTATGCATATGCTGAGAAAATGCTCATATTATACCAAATCAAAAATGAGGTTCAGGGAATTCCCTGGCGGTCCAGTGGTTAGGACTCCATGCTTTCACTGCCGAGGGCCAGTGATTTATCAATCCCTGGTTGGGGAATCTCGCAAGCCGTGCGGTGAAAAAAAACCGACAAAAAGAGAGGTTCAAAATAATTTGGACAAGCTGATGCTATTTATTTTTTGTTAACTAAAATAAACTCTGCATAGAAAAAGGACTATAAGGAAATACACCAAAATATTAACATTGGCTGTCCCAAGGTTTGTAGGGTAGGGCTTTGGGGATAATGGGAGATCTATGTTTTCCTTCTTTATTTTTCCAATTTTCCCTTAATTGATATTTGACTCATATTATGAAAAAAACTTGCTGCAGAGAAACTGTGAATTTATACATATTCCTTCTCTTCTTGGAGAATCCCCTCCTACCTCTCACCTGTCTTAGACAGAGCCCCCTGAGGCCGCCTCACAGGTCATCTCCCTGCTCTAAACTCTAGCTCCCTTTAATGGTCTCCTGGGTGTTTCACTCTCTGGGACCATGAGAGGAGAGGCACCCTTGTTTCTTTCTGGGTTTTTTTTTTCCCAACAGCCCTGCTACCTCATTTCTTTGACTCCCACCCACTATCCAGCACAGAACTCCTCTGTCAATGAAATGGAGTTTTAAAAAGTATTTAAGATGTCATCTTTTGGAACAAATAATTTAAAAATAAGACAACTTTACAACTTTACATTAAAGACTCTTTGTTTTGTGGAAACCCCTCTTCATGGCTGTGTCTTCACCTATTCCCTTGGCCATCCATCCATCCTTATGGTAAAATACACATAACATAAAATTTACCATTTTAACCATTTTACAGTGAACACTGCAGTAGCATTTAGTACATACACAACTTTGTACAACCACAGCTAGTACCTAGTTCCAGAACCTTTTTATCCCAAAAGGAAACCCCATACCCAATAAGCAGTCACTCCCCATCCTCTTCCTGAGTCCTGGCCACCACTACTCGGTTTTCTGTCTCTGTATTTTCTCCTTCTAGGCCGTTCCTTGGCTCCCTGTGATGTAATTCAGGATGGCAATAGAGGCCAGGGCTGATGGAAACCAGAGAAGGGCG
The DNA here is from genome assembly GCF_028023285.1 of Balaenoptera ricei. Taxonomy (NCBI): domain Eukaryota; kingdom Metazoa; phylum Chordata; class Mammalia; order Artiodactyla; family Balaenopteridae; genus Balaenoptera; species Balaenoptera ricei. The sequence continues at coordinate 7,745,800 of NC_082652.1, read as the reverse complement.
CCTGGAAGGGACAGAGGGAGTGGTGGGACCTGTCGTAAACTGGAGACAGGGGCCTGTCTAAAGCGGGATCTCCACCGGGCACCAGCTGCAATGTGGAAATGTGACCTCGGGGTCGCCAGAGCTTCAGATGTTTTTAAAGACGTGGCATACATGGGAATTCCCTGGCGGTCCAGTGGGTAGGGCTCCGTGCTTTCATTTCCAAGGGCCTGGGTTTGATCCCTGAAGCTAAGATCAGGGATCTTATCTTAGGTAAGCCGCAAGCCACGTGGCATGGCCAAAAAAATAAAAATAAATTTTAAAAAAGACATGGCATCCGTCAGGATAATTATTAAAAATTCTCTCCAATTTTAAGTGCTGACAGAAACAAACAGACAAACATCATGCGGACCAAAACCAAATAAAACATTTGTGACCTCTGACCCCAACAGTTTGTCAGGCCTAAACTCTAGCAGGCCTTCAAATCTTCCGTCGAGTGTCCCCAACCTCCTGTATCAGCCTTTGCCCCAGAAGGTCCCAGCTGTGCTCTCTGCCTCAGCAAGCTGGTCATCCCATGGTTCCCTGCAGGTATTATGCCACCTGCCCCTCGCCAGCAACCCCCCCAAACTCTACCCCTCTTTCCAAACCCAGTACCAAGGCCACCTCTTCCAGAAGCTTTCCTGAACAACTGCCTGCCACGGCATCTATGTTCTGCAACTGCAGAGCCATCTGTTTATTTAGCCCTTGGCCTCTGCTCACAGCGGGCAAGCAGAGTCCTGTGCAGTAAACATCTGCCTGCCCTTGTGTGACGGACAATGGTAGTTTGCTCAGATGTCGTTTAATTTTTTTTTTTTTTTTTAGCCGCACCGTGCGGCATGCAAGATCTTAGTTTCCTGACCAGGGATTGAACCCATGCCCCCTGCATTGGAAGAATGAAGTCTTAACCACTGGACCACCGGGGAAGTCCCTCAGATGTCGTTTAATCCTAGCGTCGGCAGGTCTAAAGTCAGCATTTTTATTTTTTTCAAATATTCTCTGATTTATTTGAAAAGGAAGCACCTTCTAAAAGAATGGCCTTTTGGATATTTTTATCAGATTACGTATTAGTAAAAGTAGGTGGTACTTTACTCACTGTTCTGAATGCCATAAATTTCATCAATGAGTCCTTCATATGTAAGCTGAGTGGCAAGAGGCGTTAACAAATCCACGTTCCGATCGAGCAACAAGAGATTATCAAAAACAGGGAATATTGAATTCTGGCTCCCTGTATACTCTCTCTTCATCCTGATCATCATATTGGCCACTTGCTGGAAACAAAACATGGGATCAGGTGGGGCCCTCCTGGGAATAAGCAGATTAAAACATTCAGCTAAAAACGGAAAGAATCAAAAAAGTGAAAAAAGGAGAAAAACTGTGGAAGAGTGAGATGGATAAGAAATAAGCAGCTACAGAAAAGCATTCGCTACTGGCTGCCTGTCCCAACACTTACACTTTAGCCAGTGGCAGCAGCTATTTCTCAACGGGGCATAATTCAGAGAGTCTATTTCTGTTATTCACAGTAGTTCTGTTCTATAAAGTTGCTGTGAATACTGAATCAGCAAATACCGAACCACTGCCCCGAGGGGCAATCAGGGTTAGGGTGCTGCGAGCCTCTGGTTATAACATTTTTGTCATCTGATCAATATATAACCTTGTCTTATGTGTGTTTCTGTTTAAAGACACATTAAATATATGCCATTGATTCTCTAACACCGTCACTCACGCCTGAACGAAGCTCATCTAACATGAGATTTCTCCCTAAGGCCCATCACAGCCTTCCTGCGCTCTGAGAACTAGACAGCGCTTCTGCACCACCCTTGGGGGCCATTTTAAACAGCAAAATCACCATCAAAAAGAGCACAAAAATGCCAAAAAAAAAAGTGGCACTGAGCAGCGCATGGCATTATATGGCGGCAAAAAGGACACTTGTTTATGGTATGAGCTGAAGGCAGAGGGTTGCTCTGTGCGACCTCAGCTGGGAACATGCACACTGGACAACTCAAATTACTGCCGCTCTGAGCATGTCCACAAAACACTGTGAATATTGATTTGGGGGCTACAAATAAATTTCAGCAAAGAGGTGAATGCCCAAATAAAAAGGATTGACTGTATTTGTAAACAGATTCCCACTCCTTCCCTTCCTGGGGACCAGGGGACCCTTCCTCCACCACCAGAAGCACCTGCCGTTTCTCACCCGGGCGCACTCTCCTTTCCCAAAGATCTGGGGGATCGTCCCGTACAGAGCTTGCAGGGTCATCAGCCCCTTGGCTGCGTGGTACAGGCTGGTCTGGTCGCTCTCCAGGTAGCACTCCTGCGGGGAGGAAGGGCTGGTTACGGTCACGGTCACCTGGGTGCGTGAGGCACCCACCTCTGTCTGGCGCTGGGACTACGCAGCCACTGGGTAAGACCGTTTCCACTAATTCCCCACTTTGCCAGGAAGCTGCAGACTCGGGTCCAGCCCAGGCCAGGAGGCCAACAGCTCTGCCGTCGGGGGGCAGCCATGGCAGCAATTCTGCCGTGGCAGAGCCTTCTGGAAGGCACTCCTCTTAGTTTGTCAGCTCTTGAATAAGCTACTGATTAAGAAAGACTGACACAGGAACTGGGCTCTCATTCACCGTGGTGAGTGTAAAGGCTGGGAGGACACCATGGGAGGGCCACATAAGCGCACATATTCTTTGACCCCCCCCAAAGTCCCAGATGACCTCACAACAGAATACCTGGCAGTTTTTACAAACATGACGCCAATTTCATATATACTGACAGCAAATGAAGGCCATAACATCTTGAGAAATGAGAAAGGGATAGCTGAAGAATCTTTAGAGAGTGATCTCATTTTCAGAAAATATATTTTACCTTATAAAATATACAGGGTATATTTTGTAAAGTAGACAAAATTATACTTTTCTGCATAGAAAAAGGGACCAAAAAATATACACAAAACCAGCTAGGAAGTGAGAGGAGAGACTCTAGCAGTTCTGACATGGGTAAGAGCACAGGTTCTCGACTCTGTTTGTCTTGATCTGAACCTCAGCTGTGTCACTTCCCAACTGGTGCCCTCGGCCACTTAGATAACCTCTCTGTGCCTTATTTATTGTCTGCAGAAGGGAGTATATTCAACATAGTATACGGATTAAATGAGGTAATTACATGTAAAACATTTCATCCCAGTACCTGAAACATATAGTAAGTCCTTAACAAATGTTAGCTTTTATTATTAGAAATTGTTTGATTATTATTATATTTTTACAATCATCATCCACTCATAAGTCAAAATGGAACACTGTACCAGACACCCCTCACCGACCCTCCCAACGTGCTTCTAGCCTCCAAAGCCAGGAGGGAGGGGACACTGGAGGCATTAAGGAGGAGAGGGTGGGACTCATGTGCTCCGCCCAGGGAGGAAGGAGGCTGTGCCTGGAAAGAGCCTGGGGAGAGTGCTTGGCGGCTCTTCCAAGTCTGATGATTTTAACATTTCACTGCATACGGCATGTCCAACTCAAGAATGTCCGAAGACATACTTTCTTGAAAAATTACTTAAAACTCCCTATCAGACCAGAGCTAAGCTAAAAATTCAAGAAAAAAAATATATTAGGGAATATCTCTCAAAATCGTATTCATTTTTTTAAACGTAAGAAGTTGTATTACTATAGACATTCTTTTTGTAATTCTTCTTAAAAAAAATTTAAAAGTTGATGACATATTAATCTTGAATTTTTTGCTCTATTATAATTGGTGGTGGGATGATTAATTGTACTAATATCCCTGTATTCTGTGCTTGTGGAATCACCTGGTATTTCAAGCCATGAGGACATTTTTGGAGGGACAAACGCTAATACCCATTAACATTTAAGTACACATATTTTTTGACCCCAAAGTCCCACATGCCTACACAATAGAATACCTGGCAGTTTTTTTGTTTGTTGTTTGTTTTGTTTTGTTTTTCTATGTTTATCAAACCAATGAAAATGAATTTTAAACAGGTGGACTTGTAACTACTTGGAATGTATTTGTTTTCTTGACTTAATTGTAGGCAGTTCTTACTTCAGGTTGGGGAAAAAAAGGGCAGGCGGTTTTGATTTTAACTAAAATTATAGTGCTTCACTCACATAACACCAGCGAGTCTAGCACACCATATAAGAAGTAAGACCTTTTAAGGAAAACTTTACATTCTAAAATTATTAAAAGGACAACATAAACTCATTCAATCATGCAGGTCCTTTAAACTTTGCTTTGAAAGTCTTAAGGAGAAAAAAATACGGTACTGTGACTAGGGCATAGGCTGGAGAAACTTTATTTTTCTTCCCTTACCTTACTACTTGAGAGAAGTCAATACAATTTTCCATTTGTATAAATGAAAGGCCACAGTTTTTAACTCTTTTATAATAATATTCCTTGAGCCAGAAGAAAATATACATATTTTCCACAGTTTAGTTACATTTCAACAATTATGTATTATATGCTTATAGGGATCATGTTCAATGGCAAAGTGAAGTGGACTGATGGTCTCAGATGTCTCCGTGTAAGACAGCGTGCCAAGAACTGGCTTATATATCATCCGTCCTCCAGACTGACATCACACTTCATAATAGCTTGGTATGATGATTGCTGTCAAAATCGCCTGCATGGAAACACCCGTGCCACTGGGCCTGGTCGCGCCACGCGGGGGCCTCGCCGGGAAGGATACGCGGGCTCACGCCGGGGAGCAGAACCCCAGCGGGTAGCACCCGCACCGCTGCCTCGGAAGGGAGGCCTCTACCGCCCGCTACCTTGCAGTTTTTGCAAAGCAGGTAGGTAGATTTTATGTATACTGATTTCTATATATACATATGAAGGCCACAATAGTTTAAGCCCTGTGACTGAGCATGAGAGTTCAATGAGCTGAACTCTAATTCCCACGTTTTGTACAGTGCAATTTTCAAGGCGATCATAATCATAGCCCCAAAGCACAGAAAGATCTACATGTGCCTCCTGATGCCATGAAAAGCTAAATTATGCTCACTGTTTAAAATCACATAAATAAGTAAAATTACCTCAACTCTATCAGAAATCGGGCTTGAATTTAACATTAGGTAGAACTCTCAGCTTTATTATCCAGGCAAAATCTTTGACTTCTAAAATAGAATCTTAAGTGAACATATATAAGCCAAGGGCTTGAAATTCTCAGCAGAAAAGAATTCTGTTCTTTTTTGCAAACCAGCAGTTAAATAAAGAGGAAATCTCTCCTCTGGACAGGTTTTGTCATGCCAGGACAAGTTTACCTCAGCTGCTACCAATTCACATTAACTACACGGATGTGAATTAATTACATGAGGGTATACCATTATAGCTACGTGATAAAGCGAATAGAGCAAAATGTTAATTCCAGAACCTAGGTGATGAGTATACGGGTGTTCACTGTACCATTCTTTCAACTTTTCTGTATATTTGAAAATTTTCATATAAAATGTTGGGGGGCGGGAAATCTGTACCATCATTGGAAGAGATTTAGTGTAAGCAGATCAGTGGGGAACATGGCTGAAAAGAAGAGCCAAGAAACTCTCCTGGTTATAAAATTCATCAGTGGTGCCACTGAGTTCTTCCTCAGGTTACCTCTTTGAAGGCAGTGGTCACTGTAACAACACACTGGGGAAGAAAGAGTTTCAAATAATCTTTTGCACAACACCAGTGGTTCTCAGAAGTTCTAGTCTCCAGACCAGCAGCATCAACGTCACATACGCGTAACTCAAAGAAGGAAATACTGATAAATATGATTACACTAAGAAAGTACACATAGCAAAAACTACCATAAGCTAAGTCAATAAAAAATGTAAAAGGCAGGTAAAGAGCCTACAGATACAGGGCCCATGTGTACCGTGATCTATGCATGAGGTAATTCACTGTAGCACTGCCTCTAAAAGCATAAGATGAGAAACAACAAAATGTCCTTCAAAAGGGGACTGACTTGATAAATCACGGTACATCCAAACCATGGAACAGTATGCAGCTTCAGCTAAGAATAAAAAAGTATTTTCATAAATGGTAGAAAATGACTCCAAGATATATTATTAAGAGAATAAAGCAAGTTACCAAGTTATATAGGATATGCTACCATTTGAATAAAAGCTCATATATACTATGAGCTGTAGCTGCCTAAAGCACTTCCAAAAACAAATAAAAAAGAACGAGTAATAGTGATTGCTTCTGGGAGGGATAGCATTTTGAGAATTGGGTGGAGAGTGGCTTACTTTTCATTCTGTACCCTTTCTTACTCAAAGAAAATTTTCATGTACACAGATTATGTTTACAAAAGATTTTCAAATTACTTTTTTAAACATAAAGTAATATTCTTACGAGAGAAAGCATTCTTTGAAATAAAGTTGTAAACAAAACCAATATATAGGGCTTCCCTGGCGGCGCAGTGGTTGAGAATCTGCCTGCCAATGCAGGGGACACGGGTTCGAGCCCTGGTCTGGGAAGATCCCACATGCCACGGAGCAACTGGGCCCGTGAGCCACAACTACTGAGCCTGCGCGTCTGGAGCCTGTGCTCCGCAACAAGAGAGGCCGCGATAGTGAGAGGCCCGCGCACCGCGATGAAGAGTGGTCCCCGCTTGCCACAACTAGAGAAAGCCCTCGCACAGAAACGAAGACCCAACACAGCCATAAATAAATAAATAAAATTAAAAAAAAAAAAAGTGGTTTCTTAAAAAAAAAACAAAAACCAATATATAAAATTACATTTGGAAAAACCGTCCAGAACTGGGGAACAAAGATATGCATATTTGCTAACAAACACATGCCGAAAATAATCAGTGGGGAAAAATTGCACTGGAACAACTGGCACTCTATGGAAAAAATAAATAAGCCCCATATGGAAAAATACAGATAAAAATAAATTAGTCCCTACTTCACACCACACACTCCAAACACATGGTTCAAGCTGAATTAAAGACCTGAATATGAAAAGCAAAACTTCAAAACTTTTAAAGGAAAATACAAGATTTTCTATGTCTTCAGGTAGAGAAGGATTTAGTAAGACTCAAAAAACACAGACTGAAAGAAAAAAAGTGATATACTACTTTGAAGGGCTCATACCTCCAAATTTCAAAGCTTACTACAAAGTTACATTTATCAAGACAGTGTGTTACTGGCATTAAGGACAGACATATTGATCAATGGGGTAGAGCTGAGACACCAGAAATAAACACATTTAGGGACAATTGATTTTCGACAAGGGTACCAAGACAATTAACTGAGGAAAATATACTCTTTCAGCAAATGGTGCTGGAACACATGGATATCCACATGCATATCTGCACATGCAGAAGGAAGTTGGACCCCAACCTCACACCAGATAAAAATAAACTCAAAACGCATCAAAGACCTAGATGTAGGACAAAAATCGTAAAATTCTTTGAAGAAAACATAGGAGTAAATTCATGACCTTAGATCAGATACGACACCAAAAGCATAAGCAACAAGAGAAAAAAATAGATAAACTGAACTTCATCAAAGTTAAAATCTTTGGTGCATTGAGATATCCCTTTCACCAAAAAGTGAAAAGAACCCACAGAATGGGAGAAAATATTTGCAAATCAAATATCTGGTAAGAGACTTGCATCCACAATATATTAAGAATTCTTAAAACTCTTATAATGAAAAGATAAGTGCCCAATTCTAAAAACGTGCCATGCTTAAAGACTTAAATATAATATATGACACCATAAAACTCCTAGAAGAGAACATAGGCAAAACATTCTCTGACATAAATTATACCAATGTTTTCTTAGGTCGGTCTCCCAAGGCAATAGAAATAAAAAGCAAAAATAAACAAATGGGACCTAATCAAACTTATAAGCTTTTGCACAGCAAAGGAAACCATAAACAAAACAAAAAGACAACCTATGGACTGGGAGAAAATATTTGCAAATGATGCGACCGACGTGGGCTTAATTCCCAAAATATACAGACAGCTCTTACAACTCCATAACAAAAAACCACACAACTCAATCAAAAAATAGGCAGAAGACCTAAATAGACACTTCTCCAAAGAAGACACACAGATAGGCACATGAAAAGATGCTCAACATCGTTAATTATTAGAGAAATGCAAATCAAAACTACGATGAGGTACCACCTCACACTGGTCAGAATGGCCATCAATTATTTGCAAAGCAGAAACAGAGACACAGATGTAGAGAATAAACGTATGGATACCAAGGCGGGGGGAGGGAGGGTGGGATGAATTAGGAGATTGGGATTGACATATATACACCACTATGTATAAAATAGATAGCTAATGAGAACCTACTGTATAGCACAGGGAACTCTACTCAATGCTCTGTGGTGACCTAAATGGGAAGGAAATCCAAAAAAGAGGGGATATATGTATATGTATAGCTGATTCACCTTGCTACACAGCAGAAACTAATACAACATTGTAAAGCAACTATACTCCAATAAAAATTAATTTTAAAAAATAGTCTACAAATAATAAATGCTGGAGGGGTTGTGGAGAAAAGGGAACCCGCCTACACTGTTGGTGGGAATGTAAATTGGTGCAGCCACTGGAAAACAGTATGGAGGTTCCTTAAAAAACTAAAAAGAATGAAATATTGCCATTTGCAGCAACATGGATGGACCTAGAGAATATTATGCTTAGTGAAATAAGACAAAGACAAATACTATATGACATCACTCATATGTGGAATCTAAAAAAATAATACAAATGAATGTATACACAAAACAGAAACCGACTCACAGACACACAGAAAACAAACCAGTGGTTACCGGTGGGGAGTGGAAGGGGGGAGGGACAAATTAGGGGTATGGGATCAACAGATACAAACTAGAATACATAAAATAGATAAGCAACAAGGATTTACTGTATAGCACAGGGAATTACACCTAATATCTTGTAATAACCTATAATGGAATATAATCTGCAAAAATACTGAATCACTCTGCTATACACCTGAGATTAACATGACCATCATGCTCACAAATTTGGCAAAAATTAAAGTCTGACGTTAAAAAAGAAAACGCCAAACTTACTTTGAATGCACCCTCTGATTCCATGGATAAGAGATCCCCATCAAATGGAATGAGATCTAGGCTGTACTCCTCCCTATGAATAAAGGATCCCAAAACACCTAGATCCTTCAACCGCTGTTCGCACAATAAGCTACGTCGTGGCACAAACAAAATGTGGAAATCTCTTGCTGGGCCACGTCTGTCTTCACTGCAAAAGAAGGAACATTTGTTAGCTTACGAGCTCCTCAGAGTCACAGACTCTTTCACTTACTTTATTCAAACTGCCAGGCACACAGGAGGCACTAAATAAATGCTGGTTAGATAAACATATGAACATTGACTTTCAGACCCAAACTGTTAACAGTCGCTTTCTCGCTCTTTCTCTTTTTTTTTTCCCTGACAGGAAAGCGTTGATTCATAGCCGGTATTTGCATTTTCTAGCTTTCTCTTAAACTATTTATGGGGGCATTAAAGCGCTCAGGTTTACTGAAACAGGATATCTGTGTCTTGTTGAAAACAAATTGTTCTTTAACCAAACCAATGCAGCCACAGCGTCTCATATTAAAACGAAACATCACTCTTGACTCCTATCTCTCCTCGACAGTGGACTTCTCAAAATAGCCCATATGCTTTTAAGATTTTAGGGGCCATTTCAATCGATTATACCACAGAGTACAGACTGGGCTGAGAGAACTTCCTCTCTCTAGACTGGATGCTAAATTAAATTTTAATCAGCTCTTACTTTGCTTATGAAATTCAAGCACCTTATACTCAGTATAACCATTAGAGGTGTTTTTGTTTGTTTTTTGTTTTTAAAATCAGTGTCCTTTCTACTGATACACGTCCAAACTTTTAGCTGTCCTGAAAGAATGGGGTTTTATGATGACCGCCCTCTCAAACTGTTTGAACAATGTCACAAGTTTCCCACTTTCCTTCGTTGTATTCTTCCGTGCCTGTCCCAGTTTTTCCAAAAGACCACTTTCCAAGGTACTGGCAAGAGAAGGGGTTCACAATGAAAAGCTCAGGACATTAAAACCATGAGAAGGATTAACTTCTTTTGGCCCAAACATAAGCTCTGAGAGATACCTGAGCACATTTTCAGAGATTATATCCATCAATTCTAGCCTGGGTCTGACAACAAAAATAATATTCTTGACATCAGCTGCTGGCAAACGACTTCCTTTAAGCGTGAACATTTTTTCCACTTCATGTTCCTAGGAAAACACACACACACAAAAGGTTAACAAAACCCCTGAAATTTACATATGGTATCCAGACTCAGACATCATAAACACTCCCAGTCAAATGTACATCAATATTTTGTTATCAAAATTTAGATTTCCCAAAGCCAGCTGTATAAAGGACAAGGTTTCAGGATGAAGTCACTGCTACTGTATCTGAATTTAAATGACTCTCACGTGATGAACTATCAAAGACACCAGGTAACAGTCACATAATACAATGTTAGTAATTAGGATCAGTATAGAATCATCAGCCGAAGGACCACTGTATACAAAATGTTAGCCAGGCATTAGTATCGGTGTTTATAAAAACCGAACAGCCTTGCAAGCCAACTACTCAGGAGGAAATGTAAACTTATTATTATTACTAAAGTAAAGAATTATTATTATTATTTTTTAAAATTTAATTTAATTTAATTTTTAAATTTATGGCCGTAACTCGCGGCATTCGGGATCTTAGTTCCCGGATCAGGGATCGAACCCGTGCCCCCTGCAGTGGAAGCGCAGAGTCTTAACAGCAGGACTGCCAGGGAAGTCCCTAAAGTACAGAATTATCAATCCCTGAACAAAACCCAAATAGCTCATTTACCTTCAGTAGTGAATACTGTGCAATCAGGCCAAATGGTCCTGTGAGGTACTCATCCCAAACTATTGCCTACAAGAGGGGAGAAACATTCTCTTATTACAGTTAATATTAGGAATTTCAACAATATCAACAGAAAATAGCAGTCATACGTAGTAGAACTATTGGCCTCAAAGTCTGAATTAACAAAGATTGTAACTGGCTCTGGTCACATTCATATCCTACAGGTCTTAAAAAAGTAGCATCAGGGCAAGTGATGTTACTGGTGGTAATGGTAAAGTTAAGACCTAATTACTGTCCTCAAAGGAAAGAAGGAACTGTACTTTGTTGTGTATCTGTGTCATGGTATTATTATTAGACTGAACCATATGGAAACTGCCAATTGCAACAATTCAACTTGTATTTTATTTTATTTTTTATTTAATTAATTAATTAATTTTTGGCTGCATTGGGTCTTTCTTGCTGCGCGCAGGCTTTTTCTCCCGAGCGGGGGCTACGGCTTCTCATCACGGTGGCTTCTCTTGTTGCGGAGCACAGGCTCTACGTGCGCAGGCTTCAGGAGTTGTGGCACTCGGGCTCAGTAGTTGTGGCTCACGGGCTCTAGAGCGCAGGCTCAGTAGTTGTGGCACAAGGGCTTAGTTGCTCCGTGTCTTGAACCAGGGCTCGAACCCGTGTCCCCTGCATTGGCAGGCGGATTCTTAACCACGGCACCACCAGGGAAGTCCTCAACTTGTATTTTATATAGAAGTATCATATAATCGAATTATAAAAATTAAAACCTCTGATATAGGTATTACAAATCTTATTTTGACAGAAGAGGAAATTATTTTTAATTGAATTGTATACTTTATTTTTTAAACTAATTAATTTATTTTTGTTTTTGGCTGTTTTGTGTCTTGTTGTGTGCGGGCTTTCTCTAATTGAGGCGAGCAGGGGCTACTCTTCGTTGCGGTGCGGGGGCTTCTCATTGTGGTTGCTTCTCTTGTTGCGGAGCACGGGCTCTAGGCGCGCGGGATTCAGTAGATGTGGCACGTGGGCTCAGTAGTTGTGGCACATGGGTTTAGTTGCTCCGCAGTACGTGGGATCTTCCCAGACCAGGGCTCGAACCCGTGTCCCCTACATTGGCAGGCGGATTCTTAACCACTGCGCCACCAGGGAAGTCCCAGAAGAGGAAATTTTTAAAGGCTCGGAAAGTTTAAGTAACGTCCAAGGCCATATAGGGACCTTGGACATATACAGTGTAAGGGAGTCAGGACTCCAACCTAGGACTTAATGACCCCACAGGGTAGTGCTCTGGGGCCCTACTACTGCTAAACTCCAGTGTGATTTCTTTTTCTTTCATTTTTAATTGAAATTTTTATTGAGATAACTGTAGATTAATATTCAGTTGTAAGAAACAATACAGAGACCCCCTAGTACACTTTGCCCAGTTTCCCCCAATGGAAACTTTTTGCAAAACTATATAGTACAATAGGTATTACAACCAGGATATTGACATTGATACAATCCATGATCTCATTCAGATTTCAGATTTATTTCCCGAGCTTGAACTGAGCACGTAGGACTTAGCCTGCTTTTGTTTTCTCTCAATAGCTTCTAGCATCCACTCTACCTCTTGAGGTCCTATTCTTTCTAATACTGATTCCTGAGTTTCCCCAATTTTCCTTTTCTCTTCAGAGTTGTATTGCCAGTTACTTAGAGGGACTGATAAATCCTAAGGGGAGAGAGGAGAGGTAATACCACTTAAAAGAAATCCTATGAAGTCTCTAATCTACGGTTTCTGATCCCATTGTGAGCTGGGTGCTAATAAACGTCTAACAGGAGGAACAATACTATTTAAGGAAGCCGACGTTAAAACCTCAAATAGCTACAACTTCTCATAATCCGAGGGAGCAGCAGGTTGTAAGGTGCTGGTGCTTCATACTTTTGAGGGTATGATTTGTAACGACACGTATGATCATTGTAATGAATGGACACTGGACCAGCTACGTCCCTGGGCCGGGCCCGCCTCACCAGTTCCAGAGTCTGGGGTGGGAGCTGGGGGGCACCAGATCCGCCCCTCGACCTGACACAAGCTGGTTCACTAGGGGCTGAGACAGCACGGTGGCTTATTCTGCTGTCATGAAACAATCACGATGCCACGCGGACTGCGGGCTGGACGCCCCAGGCCCCACCAGCGGGCCCCTCTCCCCGACTTATCGTTGCCGCCAGCTCTGCTCCTGGAAGCCCTAGGAAACCTCGTACACCTGAAGCCCAGGCGGTCAGAGACCTGATCAGGCCAGGCCGGACGGCGCCGGAAGGCGGTGTCGCCGCGCACTGCCCCTCACCTTGCTTCCCGCGCACTTGTCCAGGAACTCGCGCAGCTCGCGACGCACCGCCTCGCGCAGCACGTTCAGGTTCACTCGCCCGTAGGACAGGTGCGTCGCCATCTTGCCCCACCGCTCTCTTTTCCCCGCAATCCAACCGGATCGGCTTTACCCCTACGCGAGGCCCACAGACGCTGTCACGTGACGACACGTTCACGTGATGAGGGACGCTGACAGCAAGCCAACACGGAAACCGGAATCGGCGGGTGTCGGCTGCTCTCTACCCAGGCCCTAGCGCCCGCCTCTTTCTTCCACTGCGTGGGTTCCGAGGCTCCCCACGACCGACAGACCCGTCCAGACCCCGCCTCAGTCCAGGGCACCTCAGTTGGGCGCTGAGAATTGGGTTTAAGGGCAGAGACCGGATCCTACTCGTCCCGTTTAAAAATCGAGACTTTCATCTTAGCAGCAAGCATACTCGCTGTAAAATGGTAACGAAGCTAAACTTGAATGGAAATCTTTTAAATTATAGCAATCAAAAAGGTCCTGCGCTTTGCCCGTTTGGTTTGTCGGCTAAAATCTACAAAAATGGCTAAGGGCTGAGGGAACCTTGAGTGACTTGTCTGTTCAGCTCATGCGACATGGTATTTCACACAAATACTATCCGATGTGGAATCTAGGTAAAATTCGCATGTTACCTCGTGAGTTGCGAGGGTGAAACAGGATGTAATTTACATCGTGTGATTTATGTAAAAGGCTTAGCAGGGTGCCTGTAATTTAATAAGTGCTCAGTAAATAACTTTTTAGGAAGATATATGCGTTTCAGTACTTTGAGGTGTAAAATTGGCTATTTGGGATCTGGTGAAAGAGGCTTGAAAATGTCTGGTCTTGCCTGGCTTCCTTCAACCCTTTATACACTGTTACCAAGAAAGGAATCGCTAAGCAATTACCATGGAGTATGAATAAGCAAAGAGTGGAATTTGGAGATGATACAGTAATCAACTATACATATTTACATACTTCCACTCTCAACTTCTTGACTCTATCAAAGACATTTAATTTTAAAATAACGTTTCCACACATGCAGACTGTTCCATGCCCTAGTTCTCACCCGATTTTCACAGGGATTCTTCTCAACCTGTATCACAAACTCTTCTCACGTGCGCAGGTTTTTTGCTCAACTGAGAACATGTATTATTTTAGCACCATCTGTGAGAATAAATGTTGAGCTCAGCAGGCCATGTCCTGAACTGGTAAATGAGGGCACACCCACCTAAGAGGTAAAAATGCCCACGGTTAGCGAACTCTCAGGCATGTGTGGGTGCAAACGAGCAAGACGAGGATGATAAACGATCCTCTGCAAACAGGACCAGGATTCTAAATGATCAACAGAGGTGTTTTGTGTAAAGACCCAACTGGAGATACTGCAATACTACCGCAGTTGCCCTATAAATATCATAGACTTTAGTGTTTTTTTCTTTTTAAAATGTATTTTTAACGGACATAATGGATATTTAACATTAATTTTAGGTGTACAACATAATGATTTGATATATGTATATGTTGTGAAATGGTCACCACAACAAATGTAGTTCATAGTTTTGAGTCTTTTCATCAATTTGGTCAATGCTGAAGGCAAGGACCACTGTCAGGGTAATTTTTAGGTCAAAATAATGTTCAGCTGGTAACTCTGCTTTGGAAATATCTACCTGTGGGGGAGTCAGAGCTCATAAAACAGATTGCTTGGTTCAGTTATCATTTTGGAAAATACCACAACAGCTTTCACAGAGTTTCCTTCCAAAACTTCATGCTGTAATAGGTAGTGGGTACTACATGGTGCCACTTATATTTCTGTCAGGTAATACAGTGAGACATAGCAATGGATAACCACCTTGGATATTTATCTTATGCTGAATGGGTCATAGAATGCTTTGAGATAATTTCTTAAAAGCAATTTATCAACAGACTGCAGTAGAAATTGATATTTGGGTCTCTAGTGCTTGCTCACTTAAAGAAAAACCACTATGACAAATAAACCTGAGAATAATACCAGTTTACTACACTGGCAAAAAAGAATAACCATTTATTAAAGTAGATACAGAACACCTGTTTGCTCAGATTTTAATATTGCTTTACATATTGTGTTTGTGAAACAGTTCCTATTATATGTTTATAACCCCACATTTCAACAGACTACAGATTTATTTTTTCACTTGTCAAACACATAGTTGATAATCTTGAGAGGAAAATACATCAAAGGCATATATACAATTATAGAAGTTCTTATTATACATGTCTCATGGAAGATACATTTATTTATTACTTTTTACATATTCTAGGAGACATTCTAATGAAGATAAATAGATTCAAACTGGTTGATAAACTTCTTGTGGTTGAGGTCCTTCAGTTTATTTTTTGTGATAAGAAAATCCAAAATTATTAATGTTGAATTTCTCATCGTACATTCATCTAAAAACACAGTAAAAAAAACTTGTAAAGATTGTAGATTGGTTAATTTAGGTGTTTTATAGTGGCTTATTATCTAATTAACTGACTGCTGGGGATATCTGCTGGAGAAGGAAAAAAAAATCTGGAGAAAATTCTCCCAGTTATTTATATCTGATAAAGAAATAAAATGAAAACACAAAGAACAAAGAGCTGCAAAGCCACATGATGCTATTTCTGGCCTAGTCCATTAGGTCCTGATGAACATTTTAAGTGTTTTCTTTTTCATAAAGGTAAAAATCTGAAAAGAAAGACACATTGTATATGTTTTTTCCCAAAATAGAAATTTTACAAAAATATATACATATAATATATAAGCTGAAATTATGCAAAACCAATAAACAAAACACCATAGAAGAGTAAGTGGGTGCAGCATAGAGATTATAAAATGTCCCCACAGCAGTTTGGGGGCTTCCCCCTCCCTTTACCTGTTTCATGATTTTATAATCACACCTAAGTATCATCAAGCCTGAAATAAAGGCACTACTGACATCAGGTAGTGCAAAGAGCTCAGGTATTTCTTTAAGTAAAAAATACTTTAAATGAGTAGATGAAAATGCAAAGTGGCACATTTTTTCAACTCATTCCAGTGTCAAAGTTTAACCAAAACATCTAAATATACAAACGCAGCCTGGAAATATTTTAGTGCAAATATGAAAAGTAACAGCATAATTTAAAGTACTTAAATAAGGTACTGTGAGGGTAGGAGTCGTTCTCTGAGGTCTCCCTAGGGACAATTAATGTAATGGCATCTGGTGCAATGTCTTGTTAATACTTTTTAAAAATCAAGACAAAATCAGAGGTGAAAACTCACCTATTTATTATTCTAACTGATAAACTTATAAGGGGAGACTAAAAGGGAGATTTGTTGAAGATCAAAATATTTTCTTAGATTTGTTGATGGGGGGTCAAAAATAACATGAGTTCTCCTGAAGTCTGCACACACAATGCTGGTGGTCAGTTGCCTAAATGCTAGTGCATCTGAGAAAGCCCAGTTCTGGATGTGAGGCTTCATCAGAAAGTCTCGTCGTCATTGCAGTTGGTTGCCCAGTGCCCGAACATCTCACAGATTTCACAGTAGGGGCGTTCCTCGCTCCGACTGCCGTGGTGTGTGGAATGGGGGGGGTCCTCAGACATCTGTGCCTGGGTAGGACAATCCTCTGTGTCGTGGAGATCAAAGCAGTCACATATGTCACAGAAGAGGCGAGGTTTCTTCTTGGACTGTTTCTCCTGGTCATCACTACAAATGTTAACGTGCATAATCAGAAACTCATCTCCATCAGAAGAAATTCAAGAGACAGTATCACTTGTAATGAACAAAAAATAAGCAAGAATTATGGCTAAGTCTGGGAGCCTCAAGTGTTTAAGTACTACGGTCCACATTTTAAATTTTCACATCAAACCATTTTCACTCTCTTGCCAGATTTGTGGAAGTCAATTTATGGCCAAATAACCACAAAGCAATTGTTTCTCCAATCCACTGGAGAACCTTTTTTTTTTTTTTAATTTTACTGATGACGTATAGTTGATTTACAACGTTTTGTTAATTTCTGCTGTATAGCAGAGTGACTCAGTTATACATATATATATTCTTTTTAAAAAATTTTTATTGGAGTATAGGTGATTTACAACGTTGTGTCATCTTCTGCTGTACACAAAGTGAATCAGCCATACATATACATAATTCCACGCTTTTTTAGATTCTTTTCCCATATAGATCACCACAGAGTACTGAGTAGAGTTCCCTGTGCTACACGGTAGGTCCTTATTAGTTATCTATTTTATATATAGCAGTGTGTAAATGTCAATCCCTATCTCCCAATTTATCCCTCCCCCCTCTTTACCCCCTGGTAACCGTATGTTTGTTTTCTACAACTGTAACTCTATTTCTGTTTGTACCATTTGTACCATTTTTTTAGATTCCACCTAGAAGCGATATCATGCGATATCTGTCCTCTGTCTGGAGAACCTAACTTTAAAAACACACATTTATTTAGATGGAACTAAGGTTCCGCTCAGTATCGCTGGACGTGAAATACCTGTCGTAATTGTTCATGTCGTCACCGTTCCCATTCAGGGCTGCTTCCGACATCATCTCCACCTTCATCTTGAGATCCTGATTCTTCCTCTGAAGGTCCACTATTACTGAATTTAGGAAATCGATCTGATTTTTTAGGGAAAAAACAAAAGCAGATGTGTAAAATGTCTGAAGTGTGTTCGCTGGAGCATCAAGCAGTCTACAAGTACACTCTCAGGCTGTGGCTACAGAGATATATGCTGGAGTCGCAGGGGCCCACAGCAGCTGTGACTCAACCGTGTTTTACATTATGTTCACACACACACACACTGTACAGAAAGCGTAACCAGTTACTTGCTACACTAAACTACAACTAAGCCAGGACTTTTATGTTCTGTAGATTTCAAAAAGCTCATGGAAATTCTCCTCCAACTACGATTTAACATTCACTTATTAGTCACGGTGGGATGGTAAATGGATCTTCAGAGAAAAAGGAAGGCGTTCTAAAGAGAAGGCTTAAGCTCTCTTTCACCTGAGGAGGTGTGGCCACACACTAAACGGGCAGCATTCAGGCCACCTGGGCCCAGAATTGGGGCAGTGGGATAACGAGATGACTGCCCACCAGGAGGAAACGCTCTTGTCCTAACCTTGCAAAGCAAGGGCACTTTAATTTAAAATCAGTTAAGTTTCAGGACTTCCCTGATGGTCCAGTGGTTAAGACTCTGCACTTCCAATGCTAAGGGGCGAGGGTTCGATCCCCGGTCAGGGAACTAGATCCCACATGCCGCGTGGCACAGCCAAGAAAAGAAAAAAATCAGTAAGTTTCTTCCCTCTTCTACAAATACAAAGGTCTCATTTCTCTAAATGTCCATTGGGAAAAAAATCCCATTTTACAGTGTTAAAAAATACATCTGTGTGTGTGTATATATTCATACATACATATTCACTTTTTAAAGAAATATTTGGCCTTTTTTTCCTGCTGGGGCAGTTATGAAACAAAGCTAGAAATCACTAGCTTTGTGATTCTCTGCAGAATCTCCCTTCTGCCATTGAAGGCAAGACCCACTGAATCTCATCTCACTGCTCAAACTGTATTTTCTAAAGACTTTATCCTGTTAGCAGATACATATCAGAAAGGGGGGAAAAAGCCACAAAATGGATGTAAGTACAGTGGGAAACCACACACACACACACGTGCTCACAAATTAGGAAACATAAAACAAACCATTTGCTGATTGGAAGAAAAGTGTTGGCAGTGGCAGATGAAACAAACGGAAGCAGAAAGGAAGGGGGAAAGAGAAAACATTGTGAATTAAGTTTGTGCTCATCAGACATACAAACTAAGCAGAGACTATGCTATTCAGGGTAAATTAGGCTGTGCGTTGAATCCTTACATGCCTTTCAAAGGAGATGTCATAACTAAAACAAATCACTAATGCACTGAGTTTCTCTTTTATTTAAAAGTCAAAGAAGGCTTTTGTACCTTTGAATTTTGAATGGGGTAAGTATGTCCAAAATATATAATAAAAATTGAAAATAGATGTTTGTTGCTTGTGGGCTATACATTTCCAAAAACAGAATAGTTTGCCTCCATATAATACCATTTTTAAAACTAAGGCTATTTTGATAATTTTGGCTTTAGGAAACAGTTTTCAAGAACCCTGTCTTGGGGCTTTCCTGGTGGCGCAGTGGTTGAGAATCTGTCTGCCAATGCAGGGCACACGAGTTCGAGCCCTGCTCTGGGAAGATCCCACATGCCGCGGAGCAACTGGGCCCGTGAGCCACAATTACTGAGCTTGCGCGTCTGAAGCCTGTGCTCCGCAACAAGAGAGGCCGCGATAGTGAGAGGCCCACGCACCGCAATGAAGAGTGGCCCCCGCTTGCCGCAACTAGAGAAAGCCCTCGGACAGAAACGAAGACCCAACACAGCCATAAATAAATAAATCAATAAAATTTAAAAAATAAAAAAAAATAAAAAAGGAGATACTGTTCTTTAAAAAAAAAAAAAAAGAACCCTGTCTTTTTAAGGTAAAGATGAGGAAGGAAACTTTTATGGAGCAATTCAACTTCTAGAAATTTATCCTAAAGAAATATTAGTATGTCTGTAAAATGACAGGTGTTCAAGACAGTTCATTATAGCATTGTTTATAATACATCTAAAAGATCAGAAAACACCCCAAATGTCATGTCAACCAATAAGGCCTGATTAAATTATGGTACACCCATATAATGGAATACCATACAGCTATAAAAAGCTAAGTGCAGATCAGTTTATGTAATATGCCCCCATTTGTGTAAAAAAAAAGGAGGGGGAAAGACTGTATTAGTCTTGGCTTGTATGTACATTTAAAAAAATCTCTGAAAAAATAAAAGAAGACGTTAATAACCCTGATTACTTGTTTGGGGGGTTGGGAACTGAGCAGGAGAGAGATGGTGTTTGGAGGGAGATTTTTTTTTTTTTTACTGTACGTATTTTTAACGTTGTTTAATGTTTAGAACATATTAATGTATTACCTATTCAAAAGATTAAATGATTTTTTAAAAATAGCAAGTAAGCAAAGCAAAAGGAAGGAATATTACCTGACTCTCCTGGGCTCTTTCGTCCTCTTCTGCCTGAGTATCAGTATTACCTTATATTAAAAAAAAAAAAAAAAAAAAAAGTGGAGGGGGAATTTTTTAAAAATTTACAATCTTATTTCCTTGTTATTGCATTGAAAGGGCCAGTGTTAGAAACACATTCTCATGTGGAGCCCCACATGCGCCTCTCTGAGAACACGTTTGAAGTGCCTGTCTCCTCTCTGGACCCCTCGGACATGGTCGTCCTCTCTCAGGCCGGCCCACTGCGGGGAGGAACGCCGGTCACGGTCACGATCACGGCCGTCATTTCCTCCTCCCCGGCAGGGCACCTGCAGAGGCCGCGGCTGCTGCTGGGATGGCAGCTATTACCCACTGTCTTATATAAACTCCTGCCGATGCTCAGGCCCACGGAAGGTCCGGAAGTGGGGACAGGCAGGCGCGCCCCTCTGCGTGGGGCCTCATCCGACTACAGGCGGGCGAGCCCGGCACAGAGCGGCCCCGTCGGCGCGGCGCGGCGCAGCCGCCGCCTACAAAGCGCGCGCCCGCCACGAACCCCGCGTCCGCGGGAAGCAGCGGGGTCGGGAGGAAGCACGTGGCCATTTTACCTGACGAGCTGCTGAGCTGCCTCTTGTTTTCTTTGAGTTGAAGCTCCAAGTTCTTTACCTTGAGCTCAAGCTTCGCCTTGTCGGACTCCAGAGACTGAACGACCGCACGCAAGGACTTGGCGGAGGCGTTCTCTCCCCTGAGCGCTGTGACCTGAAACACACGGCTGGGCTTAGCTTCCGGTCGGAACACAGACGGGTACCTCCAGGGTCCCCGAGGTGGTACTCTACCTCATTCCTCAGCTTTTCCAGCTCTGCATCCTTTTCTGTGAGTAAGGCACTAGTAATAGTGATGGATTTCTGCAAGGAAGCTTTTTCTTCATCTGCGTCTTTTATTACCTTGGATTCTCTAAAAGATCAAAGAGTTAAAAATTCCAGAAATGAACCGAGAGAGCGGTCAGTGTACAACTGTCCTAGAACAAACGCGCAACTTTAGCTAATATACAGGGAGAAAGTATCACGGGGAAGTTTTACAGGGGGTTAAGGCTATTATGCTTGCAGAATGTTACTTGAAATTTTACTTACTGTGAGGGGAGAAAAAGTTTACCTATGCAGAGACATGCCAGAATCTGCATATCATTGTATCCGTTTGAATTTAAAGAAACAAGTTAATAACTTTGGAAGACGCAGAATTAAAAAACAAGACTGTTACACCCCCAAATAATTACTTTAAAAATCTAAGCCCCCCCAGATGAATTCTGTTACTTCTTGAATAAATCATTACCAAGCAATAACAACAATTAAAATACACACATGCAAAGCGATTAAACAGATGTCATGCAGAGCAGTTTTATGCTGGAAGTATCGATTGGTTCTCACTAATTTCAGTAACTTTCAGCAAGTTCCAAGAGTGTGTTTTGGAGATCTTCTGGGCCAAAACAGTAGCAGAGATTATTACCACTATTCAAACGGAAGGATTATTACTTTTCGTCCATAGACTCTGAAGAGGACAGACATTAAGTTGCTCATAGAAATCAAAGGTAATGACATAAAGGCTAGAACGGAAATGTGAAGATGGATTTCCAGGTGTAGAATGGAAGCCAAGGGGCATCTGGAGGGAGAAGGTCAGCACACGGGATGTATGTTCTCAGGCCGACCCAGCACTTGGTTATCAGCACAGGGACGGGGGCCGGGCTTTCCAGGAGAGGAGAACATTTGTCTTGGAGTCAGGGGAGTGGGAAAAGAAAGGGAAAGATGAAGGGAAGACAGGGGAGGAGGGCAAGACACAATAGAGACAACCCCGGAGGGCAGGCTACTATGTGTTTATAAATGTGTGAGTGTATTTAAATTTTCGTGGTGAAAATTCAAACGTGCCAAGGTCACGGAAGCCAAGGAAAGACTGAGGAGCTGTCACAGATGGGACAGCTAAATGCACTGTGGTCTCCTAGACCGGATCCTGGGAGAGACAGAAAGATATGAATGGAAAAACTGGGGAAATCTGAACAACGTCTAGAGTCTGGCTAAGAGTACTGGACCAATGTTACTCTCTCAGTTTGGATCAAAGGACCAGGGGATGTAAGATGTGCCCATGAGGGGAAGCTGGGTGAAGGGAATGCGGGACCTCCAGGTACTACCTTTGCGGCTCTTCTGGAAACCTCAGATTTTGAAATAAGAAGTTTTTAAAAAATGACATGCAGTGTGAAACAAGAGGAAAAAAGACCTTGTATCACAAAAATATTTGGGGAAAACACAACTGGAGAAATATTTCCCGGCCGCCCTCAGGCCATACAACCTACTCATCTGCATCCACATAGAGTAGATAATCATCAGTGAGAGTTCATGGCTTAAACCACAACAAACCGAATTACTCCCGGTTCTATTAGAAGTAGCTGGGTGAGTGCAGAGCATGTTGTGGTTCAGTCTGTCATCGAACCAACTGGAGGGATTGGAAACTGAGGCCCAGGTTAGAAATGGCAGAATGTATGTCTGGTTAGTGAGACCCAAGATATCCGGCACACGAATTACAGAATTCTCATGGTTTATGGTAAATTGAAATTCTATTCTACACAAAGATGAAAAATATAAGTGTTGTATTTATCTCATTGTGTGGATAACACTCAAACCCCAGAATAAGTAGTAAGAAAAGAATCTGAGACTTACAGAAAATGTCTTGAACTCAACACCCAAGCATTATATGAATACTTGGTGCTGTTAAATTACTAAGTGCATAACACCTCGCTAGGAAATAGGATCCTGTTTAAGTAAAAACAACAACAACAAAAACAAACAAACAAAAAAAACCCCAAAGATTTAAATGAAAGGAATGTACACAGGCATTTTTTCCAGCTGGGAAGTAAATATCTGATTTTATCCAAAGATTCAATAACTCTTGGGCTCTTTAAGTTTCTATTAAACTTATTTGGTAGTTCACTCTATTATAAAAACCATTTCAAGAGATTCACTTGTAAATCCAACTCAAATTTGAAAGATGTGATTTTAAATGTTTTTACTGAGAAATACCAGGATTTGGGGGTTAACGGATTTAGATTCCTCTGTAATCAGGACTCTAGTTAGTCAAGCTCTCACAGGTTGTGTTAGGGAGGGATGAGGCCAGCATCAGCCGGCAGAAGGAAAAAGGAGCAGGTATCTTTGCTTATCGCCACATACGTCCACCCTCTAAGTGAGGCTGCTTTCTAAGAAGATGGCAAGCAGATGTTTCTCGTACAAAAGTTATCAAAAGATGCGTGGTTAAAAAAGGGATCTGAAAAAAAAAAAAAAAAAAGGGATCTGACTTGCGATTTGTACACCAAATGAAGGGACAACTAGGCCTCGGCAGCTCATCTCTGTGACAGGTCTTCAATGTTAGCATCTTCGGTGATTTCTAAGCCCAAATCCCACCGTGCAAACCAAGAGGGGCTAAATTAAACCATTTATGCCAGCATTACTGACACCTGAGTCACACATCACATTGACAGTAAGGCCTGTGTTACTTTAAAGCCACGCTGGCCCCAGTGACTTGGCGTTACTAAAAGTATCAAGAAGGAAAGATAAACTAACATGAAAGAAGGGTTATGGGGGCCAGAAATCTTTCCCCCAAGGGAACGTATTACCCAGATTCTTTCCTTACTACTTACATAAGAAAGAAATTACAGTAATGAAGCAGATACCTTAAAGTGTTACTGGGCAAGCTTTAAAAATGCAAGATAACAAGAACCAAATATTAGGAACATGAAGAGAACTGCAAATGCAGTAAGGAGAACTCAATTTGCACTGAAGTTCTGTGCTGTATATAGATATAAAAAAGATATGTGTGCGTGTGTGTGTATGTATATACTGCTGAGAATATTTTACAAAACAAAAGCAAGACACAGAGGGACAAAGGCAGCCAAAAAAATATATACAACAATTTTGTTTACTAAAAATATATGAAATTTATTTATTATAACGTGGATAGACTTTCTTTAGTCTTACCATTAAAGACACACAGATATAGCAAAGGAAGCAAGAGTAGGAAAGGGAAAAGAGAGGGGTGAAATGAGCATTGATAAGTAGCGCAAGCTGGAGACAGTCAGACAGTTAGCAACCCACGGTGAGCTGAATGAGCTGGCGTGGCAGTGACCTCTTCAGAACTGGTGGACGGGACCGTCGGCCAGTTTTCCTTCCTGACAGGAGTCTTGCCTTGACGCCCACAGAATTAAGCCTGACTCTACAAGTCCACAGCTAAGATGATGGCTCTGGAATTCCTTCTAGGACATCAAAAAGCCTAGAGAAGAGAGGGGAGCCCAACAGGTTCCCAAATCTGCCGTAGGCTCTCTGGCCAGAGGGACACACTTCTCTACTTCCATCAGTTAGAGCGCTCAAGGTTGGCTCTACTTTATCTACTAGACGTGTTGGAACCTGTTCTGAAAGAGGTTTGCCTAACTTGGAGACCACTTTCCCAAAGAAATGATTACATTTTTAAGCTAAGAGAAAAACTTACACTACGTGTTGCTTGCAATTCGATGCTAGTAGCAAAAAAACAGAGCAAGTACAAGAGGGTGATACTGATTTCTTAACGATAAGTAGTTTCACCCTACATCAGGAGTAAGTACTGCACTTCAACATAATGAACAATAGAGTTTGAATGAAGCCATCATATACTATGTTGACTGTGTATGTTCAGTTCTCACCTCTAAATTAAACTGTTGGCTAAGATCTCGGTTCTTGCATGAACCACTACCTTTCAAATATCTTCCTGATTTAAGTACTTTCTAGATTTTTAAATTAAGAAGGTATCCAATTCTTTTTAGTACTCTATGCTACAGGTACTTAACTATTACACACATAGACCTACATATGAATCCTTTACCAAACTGACTTTCAGAAGGCATTTAAGGCCCCCAAAATATGAGCTAAAATATATTTTTATTCAGATTTCTGAAAGAGACATAACTTTCCGTGAGGATTAATTAACAATTTGATTAAAAAAACAGTTCTAAATATAAGAAACTAAGTTTTAACATTTTTCACTCCCAGAAAAATTATCATCTTTATCCACGTTTATTGATTAAAAGAATAATTATCCAGGACCTAAAATGGGAGCAGGGTGAAATAAGAAGAGAGGAATGGACAAGTACCCAAATTTGTTCTATCTTTTTAAGCCGTGAAAAAAGTCACATGTCTAATCACATTTTGAGAGGCAGGTAATTCAGTCAGTCACATGAAAAGGACTAACAAAGCAATAGCATCTTTATTTTTAAAGAAGATTGAAAAGTAAAAGTAAATAAATAATAAATGTACAATGAGAAAAGACCCCTTGTAAAAATCTTAAGTCCTGGGTCTTGTGCCTGCATCTGAGTTCTTGGCCAAGTTGCCTAACTTTGGGGGTTTTAGTTTCATCATTTTTAAATGCAAGCCCCACCATATATTTCAGTGGTTTGTTCTGAGATATGAGAAATTTGTGAATTACAAGGGCTACATAAATGCAAAGGGATTACATCAGTACTCACACCAGCCTGTTTTTATTCATTCCCTTGTCAGAATGCCTCAGGAATAAGTGCTATCAATTTTTTCACATACCCTTGACAACTGCATACATGGGGTTCTTTTTAAAGAAACAAAGCCTTATTCATGGAAAATTAAATATCCCAAGGCCCCCACGGGTGGAGCTGTGCTTGTACCTGGGCCCCAGGTTAAGGCATGGCAGGCCAGTCACCACAGCTCGTGGGCACTGGGCGAATACCTGGCTGGACCAGGGGCGTGGCAGTCATGAAACACACATGCATTCTGATGTGAAACTTTAAAGAAGAATGAGTCTAAGGATGTCTTAAAAAAAGAAAGGAGGAAGGCACCCCTGAACTGAGGCCTAATTTCCTTTAGAATGGAGCTTATGGAACTCAAGTATCTTTGTGGGCTAAATAAAGCCCTCGACTCTGAAGCAACCGCCATACTGGCAGGAGGGACAACGTCAGCATAAACGCATGCGTCAGTGGTCAGTAAGGGAGACTTCCTCTGCTCTGACAAGTAAGAATAAAATGCTCTGCAAGACCATGAAGGAATTCTTTTTTTTTCTATTTTATTTTCTTATTATTTTTTAATTGAGGTATAGAAGAATTCTTGATTATACTATTCCTAAAGGTTTATTTTTCTTTTTGTAATTAATAAGACAAAAACGCCTGTCTCTGTTGTGATGTACTCTACAGCAAACCACTGTACAGGCTGTGGTTCTTAGCAACAGTATACACTATGCCTACTTGGCATGCAGAGTAAAGCAGAGAATCTCTCTAGACACAAACTGCACATTTTAAAAAAGCAGACAGAGACCATCAGAAAGCATAAGCATCAGGCTTCTAAATGATTACTCCTGGGGGCCCGTTTATCCTTACTCAAAAGTACTGGAAGCTTCCATGTGAACAGCATTCGATTATCATCAAAGAATAACAAATAACAAAGCTCTTTTTAAGAAAGTAAGTAGAAACATTTAAAATGTTTCCCATTATTATTGAAAAAATGAAATTTTTATACAACTGAATTTATTTGCAGATTACTCTAGGTAAAATTATAGTACTTTAGTTACTGAAACTAGGAGGTAAGCAGTATAATATGAGACAATCTAATTTAGAACACTTCTTGACAAATGCAACTGAACATGGCTTAAAAATCGAACTATTCTTTTAGTAATTCATACTGAAACTCTTACAAATTTGTCAATTATGAGTACCAAACTATCAAGATGCAATTTTCTGAATATAAGAAGGTCGTATGTTTTCTACAAGTCACTGTACACAGCATATTCTAACATTTTCCTTATTAAACACACACACATACACACAAAACAATATATACAAAAAGAAAGCCTACCTCTTTTTCATTTCTAACAACTGATTATTGAGCACAGATCTCTCTTCTTCCAGCTGGGAAAAAAAACACACACAAAAAAAAGTTCAGTGCATAACAGAGAGGTCAGTTTCTCATCCCCCAGGTCACATTCCCATGCTCCAGGACCGCTAAAGCAACGGGCTTTCCTCAAAGGCAGTGAAAAAGGACCAAGTGTACATCAGGGACCTGAGAGTTAAAATATTAAACAACACCATGTACATGCCATATCTTAGACATTCAATAAATGTTTCCTTCATTTGTTAGATGAATGAGTGAAAGCTTCACTATTAACATTCTGGTTCCTTTACTGAAACAAAAGAAGTTAAAGGTCACTAACTTGTGTAGGGCTAGGAACAGGTAATTTATTCTACACGGGCCTTATCTTATGCCTACTATATCCAGGCATTTCTTTCTCACCTATAAAATAAGAAAGTTACAGAAGAATTTCCACTGGCCCTTTAGTTCTAAAATTCTGTTATTCTATTAAGGATAAAAAACAAAAGATTCAGCTAGTCAATCTTGTGAGAAAAGATTCACCTCTACCCCCAATCTGTACCACATACAGTTTAGCCAAATACAGTACCAATTTTAACTCACACTGTTAATAAAACAAAGAGGTAACAAAAGCTCTTACATGGTTTTTTTTAATCAAAGGATAACAACAAAGACTATGTAATGGTTTCCAACCATTTGGGATTGGCCCAGAATTTAAGCCACTAATTCACGATAAGTCGTTGTGGTTTTATTTCTGATTATGTGTCAGTTATGTACATGCTTTGCTATAAAAGTCTTTTATACTTTAGAAGTTCTTAAATATAAACATGTATGTTTTGAACATAAGGTTATCAAGAAATCTATAGAGATTAACATACAGTTTTTTTCCACTGTAGACTCTCTCCTTTCCTAGTCCATTAAGATAAATGCTTTTGCTGCATGAGTAATTCACAGATATATTTAGAAATTTGTAAAGAGTAAAAGGAAGGAAGAACAGTGGGAGGCAAACTTTAAAGGAATGAAACAAGAGGGACAACATCTGGAGAGTGGGATGTGGAGACGAGAGGGGCTCTCATTTTTTCCTTTGTGCCCTTTTATATGGTTTATATTTATTTTTTAAACAAGGAAGCTGTTTAAGTTTTATAGTTAAAAAAATTAAAAGAGAAAAAATCAATAAACAAACAAGACTGGGAAATGACTACAATGAAGATATAAATGGATAAATGACATGGCAGATAATTCACAACAGAGAAAATACAAAAAATTAATAAACACTTGGAAAATCATTCAACACTGCAAAGAACAAGTATGCAGAGATTCTCCCCATTTCTTGGAGGCTGAATTTCTTGTACCTGAACTTCCACAGAACAGAAGTTTAGGATACTTATTGTACTGATTCTTCATAGGAAATAATGTTTTTTTCTTCTTCTGGTCCAGGATCCAATCCAGGATAACAAGCTTCATTTAGTAGTCAAATTTCTTTAGCCTGTCTAGTTCCTCATTCTTTCCTTGTCTTTTGTGACCCAGACTTTTTTTTTTTTTTTTTTTTTTGGCTGCGCAGCTTGTGGGATTTTAGTTCCCCAACCAGGGATTAAACATGGGCCTTCAGTAATGAGAGCTCGGAGTCCTGACCACTGGACTGCCAGGGAATTCCCTGACCTTGACATTTTTTTTTGACCTTGACATTTTTGAAGAGCACAGAGGCGAGTAAAATGTCCGTCAATTTGGATTCACCTGATATTCCCACATGAGTAGAGTCAGACTATGCACTTTTTGGCAGAAATACCACAGAAGTGATCCCATGTCCTTCGCAGTATGTGATATTAAGAGGCACACAATGTCGATTTTCGGTGAGGGTAACTTCAATCACTTGGCTAAAGAAGCATCTTCCATGTTTCTCTACTGTAAAAATACTACTATTTTGTGGAGAGATACTCTGAAACTATGTAAACATTCTGTTCCTTAACAAAATTTCACCCACTGGTTTTAGCACCAATTGATGACTCTTGCTGAAATAATTACCATGATGGATACCAAATAGTGATTTTCTAATTCCATCATTTCACATACTTATCAGTTGGTATTTTACCATAAGGAAGAGCTTTCTTTTTTTTTTTAGAAAGGCATTCCTATCTATCTATCTATTTATGGCTGTGTCGGGTATTCGTTGCTGCCCACAGGCTTTCTCTCATTGCAGCGAGCAGGGGCTACTCTTCGTTGTGGTGTGTGGGCTTCTCATTGCAGTGGCTTCTCTTGTTGCGGAGTACGGGCTCTAGGCGCTCGGGCTTCAGTAGTTGTGGCACATGGGCTCAGTAGTTGTGGCTCGCGGGCTCTAGAGCACACGCTCAGTAGTTGTGGTGCATGGGCTTAGTTGCTCTGCGGCATGTGGGACCCTCCCGGACCAGGGATCGAACCGTGTTTCCTGAACTGGCAGGCGGATTCTTAACCACTGCACCACCAGGGAAGTCCCAGGAAGGGCTTTCATTTTTCCCTCATTTACTTATTTATATCTGTTTCCATGGCATATTTATATATCATGGTTTCTTATTTTATTCAATAGGCTATAATCCATTACTATCATTATTTCTTTTGATGCTCAAATTATCTCAGATTTGGCCAGTGGAAGCCCCTTCAACATGGTTCTGATAGGTTTCTGACTAATCCCCAGTATTCTTTAAGCACTGCCTTGCTTTTTGGTACACAAGATATTCCAGGCTTATCTTGTAGTCTTTCTCTCTCAGCCCTGGAATCAGCCATTTCTCTAAGGACCTTTTAGTGGGGAAGAGTATTTAGAAACCAAAATCTAGGTAGTTAGGTGTGCTCATTGATACTGGAGTGTTATTACTTCTAAGCCCTGTCAGTGGACTTGACCAAAATTTGAAACTTCTGCTCTTCAAAAGACACTGTTAAGAAAGTGTAATGAGAATACACAGACTGAGAGAAAACACTTGCAAAACTCAATTTGATAAAGGACTTGTATCCAGAACATATTAAGAGCTCTTACAACTCAATAATACACAGACTACAAACCAAATCTTAAAATGGGCAAAAGATCTGAACAGACACTTGACCAAAGAAGGAGCTCAAAATCATTAGCCATCAAGGAAATGCAAATTAAAACTACACCTGAGATACTTGGGTTATCACTTCTAGTTTCTAGGTCAGAGAACATACTTTGCAGGATCTCATGAGACTTGTTTTATGGCCTAGCATATGGTCTACCCTGGAGAATGTTCCACATGCACTTGAGCAGAATGTGTCTTCTGCTATTGTTGAATGGAGTGATCTAAAGATGACCGTTAGGTCTAGCTGATGTTCAAGTCTTCTATTTCTTGTGGATCTTCTGTCTAGTTGTTCTATCCATTACTCAAATAGAATACTGAAATCTCCAACTACTATTGCTGAATTATCTATCTCATCCTTTAATTCTGTCAGTTTTTGCTTTCTGTATTTTAGGGCTCTGCCATTAGTTGCATATATATTTGTAATTGTTGTATTTTCTTGAGGGATTGATCTTTCTACCATTATAAAATTTCTTCCTCTGTTTCTAGTAACAATATTTGTCTTCAAAGTCTACTTTGTCTGATAATTAGTATAGACACTCCAGCTTGCTTTTGGTTACTATTTGTATGATATATCTTGTTACATCTTTTTACTTTCAATCCACTGTGTCTTTGAATCTATATTGTGTCTCTTATAGGCAGCATATAGTTAGATGATGCTTTTTAAAAATTAATTCTGCCAATGCCTGCCTTTTAATCAGCATTTAATTCACTTACTTTTAATGTTATTATGCGTAAGGTTACATACTTTTTTTTTCAATTAATACAGTTTATTTTTTTAAAGAAGTTTCAGGTTCACAGCAAAATCTAACAGGTACAGAGATTTCCCATAACTCCATGTCCCCACACATGTACAACCTTCTCCACTATCAACATCCCACAGGACAGAGGTGCATTTGTTACAATCAGTGACACATCATTACCACCCAAATTTCCATAGTTTACATTAGGTTCACTCTTGGTGTTGTATATCCTACGAGTTTTGACAAATGGATAAAGACATGTATAGTTTAGTTTCACTGCCCTAAAAACCCTTGGTACTCTGCCTATTCATCACTCCCTCCCCCTTTTACCCCTCACAACCACTATATTTTTGTCTCCATAGTTTTGTCTCTTCCAGAATGCCATATCTTTGGAACCATACAGTATGTTGCTTTTACAAATTGGCTTCTTTCACTTTGTAATATGCATTTAAAGTTCCTCCATCTATTTTCATGGCTTGATAGGTCATTTCAGTTTGGTGCTGAGTAATATTCCATCATCTGGATGTACTTCAGTTTATTTATCCACTCACCTACTGAAGGACATCTTGGTTGCTTCCAAGTTTTTGGCAATTGTGATTAAATCTGCTGTAAACATCCATGCACAGGATTTTGTGTGGACATAAATTTTCAATTCGTTTGGGTAAATACCAAGGAGCACAATTACTGGATCATATGGTTAGAGTATGTTTAGTGTTGTAAGAAACTGCTGAGCTGTCTTCCAAAGCAGCTGTACCATTTTGCATTCCCAGCAGGGAATGAGAATTTCTGTTGCTCCACATCTTCATCAGCATTTGGTGTTACCAGAGTTTTGGATTCTGGCCATTCTAATAGGTGTGTAGTATTATCTGTTAATTTATAATTCCCTAATGACATATGATACTGAGCACCTTTTCATATGCTTACCTGCCATCTACATGTCTTATTTGGTGAGGTGTCTGTTAAGGTCTTTTGTCCATTTTCTAATTGCGCTGTTCATTTTCTTATTCTTAAGTCTTACAAGTTCTGTGTATATTTTGGCTAACCGTCCTTCATTACATGTGTCTTTTGTAAAAAAATTTTCTCCCAGTTAGCAGCTTGTCTTCTCATTCTTTTCACATTGTTTTTCACAGAGTAGAAGTTTTTAATTTTAAGAAAGTTCAGTTTATCAATTCTTTCTTTCACGGATCATGTCTTTGGGGTTGTATCTAAAAAGTCGCCTCCATACTCAAGGCCATCTAGGTTTTCCCCTGTTATTTTCTAAGAGTTTTATAGTTATTCACTTAACATTTAGGTCTATGATCCATCTTGGCTTAATTTTTATAAAGGGCATAACATCTGTGTCTAGATTCACTTTTTGGATATGGGTATCCACTTGCTCCAGCACCATTTGCTGAAAAGATGATCTTTGCTCCATTGTATTGCCTTTCCTCCTTTGTCAAAGATCAACTGCCTATATTTATGTGGGTCTATTTCTGAGCGCTCGATTCTGTTCCACTGACCCACTTGTCTACTCTTTTGCTGTACTTGATTATCGTAGCTTTATACTAAGTCTGGAGATTGGGTAGTGTCAGTCCTTCAACTTCGTTCTTCTTTAATACTGAGTTGTTTGGGGTCTTTTTGCCTCTCCATACAAACTTTAGAATCAGTTTGTCGATATCCATAAAATAACTTGCTGGGATTTTGATTGGGATTGTGTTAAATCTACAGATCATGTTGGTAAGAACCAACATCTTGACAATATTGAGTCTTTCTATCTGTGAACATGGAATATCTCTCCATTTATTTAGCTCTTTGATTCTGTTCATTAAAGTTTTGTAGTTTTCCTCAGATGGACCTGGTACATACTTTGTGAGATTTTTACCTAAGTATTTCATTCTGGGGGCTGCTTATGTAAATGGTATTATGTTTTCAATTTCAAATTCCACTTGTTCATTGCTTTGATATAAGAAAGTGACTGATTCTTGTACACTGAACCTTGTATCCTGCAGCCTTGCTATAATCACTTACTAGTTCCAGGAGTTTGTCATTCTTTTGGATTTTCTACGTCATGTGATCTGTGAACAAAGAGTTTTATTTTTTCCTCCCCAATATGTATACCTTTTATTTCCTTTTCTTACTGCATTGGCAAGGACTAGCAGTACGATGTCGAAAAGCAGTGGTGAGAGGGGACATCCTTGCTTTGTTTCTTATCTTAGAAAGAAAGCTTTGAATTTCTCACCACTAAGTACGATGTTAGCAGTAGTTTTTGTAGGTATTATTTATGAGGTTGATGAAGTTCCCCTCTATTCCTAGTTGGCAGAGAGATTTTATCACAATGGGTGTTAGCTTTTTCAAATGCTTCTTCTGCATCTACTGATATGATCTTGTGGCTTCTCTTCCTTAGTCTGTTGATGTGATAGATTACATTATCTGATTTTCAAGTGCTGAACCCAGCCTTGCATCTCTGGGATAAATCCTACTTGGTCGTGGAATTATATACTATGTTCCAGAAATGGAGGAGACAGCGGTGAACAAAATAGAAAACTGCTGCTCCTCCCTCAGTCAAGTGGTCTGACTGAGCCTACAAAAGCAGGAGTATGTGTAATGGTTCCAAACTTCGGCACATCCTTCACTTCACACAAGCTAGTATTTTTCTTCACACACGCTAGTAATTTGTTTTAAATCTATCATTCCTCCTTTTAAACATTGTTGGGTTTAATTTGCTAATATTTTGTTGTTACATACTATTTTGATTCCATTTATGTTACCTACTAGAAAAGGCAAAACTATAGCACCATAAAAGAGAGAAATAGTTTTCAGGGATTGGGAAGTGATTGACTATAAAAGGAGCATGAGAGAAATTTTGGGGGTGAAGGAAATCTTGATTTCGGGGTAAATTATATGACTATATATATATGTCAAAACTCATCAAGCGATATACCTATGAAGGGTGAATTTTATGTAAATTATACCTTTTTTTTAATACCTTCTCTTTCATAAATTTATTTATTATTTATGTTTTGGCAGCGTTGGGTCTTCGTTGCTGTGCGCAGGCTTTCTCTAGTTGCGGCGAGCGGGGACTACTCTTTGCTGCGGTGTGCAGGCTTCTCATTGCGGTGGCTTTTCTTGTTGCAGAGCACAGGCTCTAGGTGCGCGGGCTTCAGCAGTTGTGGCACGCAGGCTCAGTAGTTGTGGCTTGCGGGCTCTAGAGCGCAGGCTAAGTAATTGTGGTGCACAGGTTTAGTTGCTCCGTGGCATGTGGGATCTTCCCGGACCAGGGCTCGAACCCATGTCCCCTGCATTGGCTGGCGGATTCTTAACCACTGCACCACCAGGGAAGCCCGTAAATTATACCTTAATAAATATAACTTCGGGGGAAAAAGGTGAGTTTGAGTAGCGTATACAATATTGCTTTTGTAAAAAACAAACTATATGTATATGCTGTTACACACATGAAGAGCAGTATGGAAAGGTACACCCAACCATTTATAATGTTGCCTCGATGAAATAACAATGGGAGGAGTAATAACTTTGAAATGGTATGTATTTGTATTGTCTCATGTTACAAACATGTATGATTATTTTTAATTTTAAAATAACATTACAATTTAAAAGGAATAGGGAATTCCTTGGCGGTCCAGTGGTTAGGACTTGGTGCTTTCACTGCTGTGGGCCCCGGGTTCAATCCCTTGTTGGGAACGAAGATCCCGCAAGCCACACAGCATGGCCAAAGGAAAAAAAAAAAAAGGGTTCGGGGCTTCCCTGGTGGTGCAGTGGTTGAGAATCTGCCTGCCAATGCAGGGGACACGGGTTCGAGCCCTGGTCTGGGAAGATCCCACATGCTGCGGAGCAACTGGGCCCGTGTGCCACAACTACTGAGCCTGCGCGTCTGGAGCCTGTGCTCCGCAACAAGAGAGGCCGCGACAGTGAGAGGCCCGTGCACCGCGATGAAGAGTGGCCCCCGCTTGCCGCAACTAGAGAAAGCCCTCGCACAGAAACGAAGACCCAACACAGCCATAAATAAATAAATAAATTTATTTAAGAAAGGGGGGGATAAATAATTTTATTTTTTAGAGGTACAAAGATATTTACAGATAAAATGACAGTATTCTAGGATTTGCTTCAAATTGATCTATGATGGAGTGGAGGGTGAGTGAGAGTAGAACTGAAGCAAGAGGGACTGGGCCTTCCCTGGGGGTCCAGTGGTTAGGACTCCGCGCTTCCACAGCAGGGGGTGCGGGTTCAACCCCTGGTCTGGGAACTAAGATCCCACAGGCTGCGCGGCCAAAAAAAAAAAAAAAAATGAACAAGAGTGACCAAGAGTTGACTGCCTTCAGAGTGGGGCACGTGGGGATTCACTGTTCTGCTCACTCTGCTTCTGTGCGTGTTTGAAACTTTTTGTAATAAAAGGCTGAATAAAAGGGAGGGTTATTTTACAGAAAAATATTAAGACGATAACATTACAGTGAGGACAGTATACAAGTGACCATGATTTGGGGAACTCTGGACCAGAGAATCTCACACAGCTGATCTATCCACAAAACTGTTTTATAATACAATAAACATGGTGGGTAATTTGTCTTCAATCTATCACCTAAGAAAAATACTAGCTTGTGTGAAGTGAAGGATGTGCTGAAGTTCGGAACCATTACACAGACCACTTGACGGAGGGAGGACGACCAGTTTTCTGTTTTGTTCACCGCTGTCTCCTCCGTTTCTGGAGCACGGGCAGGCACACAGTAGGCACTCAGTAACTACGTGTCGCGTACACGACGGGGTCAGAGAGCCGGTAAGCTGGTGCTGTCCTCGGGTGTGAGCTGGCAGTGACGCCGAGGAGCCAGGGCTCTCACAGGAGGAACTCTCTGCTCAGCTAGTCTGAGCGAGCTGGCGCTCAGCTGCTGCTTTTCTCACCGACTTCCCCGGGGAAGTGGTTCACGTGTGGGCGACTTCAGCCTCTTCTCGGAGCAAGTGTTCTGAGGTCCAAAATAGCGGCGCTACCTTGACAGCACAAGACACTTCCCCATCCCCTGTGTCTGCGGATCTCTAGTCTCGCCTCCCACACAGACTCGTGCTCTTGGAAGTGGAGAAGGTAATGGGGAGGAAAGAAGAGGACGATTTAGTCAATTCTGTGGACAAGCCCCTTCAGAGGAGAAACAATGAACATTAGCTGTCTGTCCTCGCACACACAGACAGACAGACTTCTCCATGTACGCAGAGCAAGAAGGACAGAGAGGGGAGACAAAAGTCAATTTAATTTGACTTGAATTTAACAGGAGAAAGAAAAATCAAAGTAAATAAAAGAAAACGGCTGAGGGCAGAAAAATGTTCTTTACCACAAAGATATATTCCTTTCTAAGAACTCCCACTAGGTTTATACATTTATTTTGTAAAATTTTTAAGTAGAATATAGTTTAAAAAAAACATAGATGTTAATATCATTTTCTTAGGTGTAAGTTAATTTTAATTTTAAATAATATCAAACATCACCCTGATATAAAAGATGAGGAGGCTTGCATACTTCCACGTTCTTTCAACTCTATCACCTCAAATTTTGTTAGTCATATTCTCTCTGTATATTTTTCTTTTTTCTCCTTTGTCTTTGATTTTTTTCTTTTTGTCTTGCAAATGCTTTAAGCTTACCTTCACTAAATGATCAAAATTGACATCACCAATAATGGGATAAAGCAACATCACCTGCCTCCGGGCAGGAAATGGTTATCACTTATATAGTCTTCCTGCTAAAAATGAATAACCTAAATACCATCATGAGGAAACACCTGACAAACCCAAAATGAAGGATTTTATACAACATAACTGGCCTGTTTTCAAAAAAGTCAAGTCATAAAAGACAAAGGCAAAAGAACCATTCCAGATAAAGACAACTAAAGAGACCTGAGTCAATGAATGGAACGCATGATCCTGGACTAGATCCTGAATCAGGGGGAAAAAAAACCCCACAAAAACTATTGATATAAAGGATATCACGACAACTGCCTAAACAGGAATAGGGCCCATACATTAGATAATAGTGTTCAACTTCCTGAATTTGACAGCTGCACTGTGGTTAGGTAAAAACCAATCCTTAGCCTACATGAGCACTCTGTGTTTTATTTATTTATTTATTTAATTTTTAAATTTTATTTATTTATTTATTTATTTATGGCTGTGTTGGGTCTTCGTTTCTGTGTGAGGGCTTTCTCTAGTTGCGGCAAGCAGGGGCCACTCTTCATCGCGGTGCGCGGGCCTCTCACTATCGCGGCCTCTCTTGTTGCGGAGCATAAGCTCCAGACGCGCAGGCTCAGTAGTTGTGGCTCACGGGCCTAGTTGCTCCGTGGCATGTGGGATCTTCCCAGACCAGGGCTCGAACCCGTGTCCCCTGCATTGGCAGGCAGATTCTCAACCACTGCGCCACCAGGGAAGCCCTCTGTGTTTTATTTTTACAACGTTTTGCAAAGCTTGAAATGATTTCCAAATAAAAAGTTAAAATCACAACTCTGTTCCTCATCTGTGATTCCCTAAACTGTTAGCTTAGCTGTCTATTTACCTGGATTTAGTGCTCACCTCCAGTCCCTTTGCCAGGCTTCTCTTGAGCTAGTAAGTCCTGTATATTGAGTCATGTCTTGCTTGGCCAAATTTTATCAGTAAGTAAGCTACTTTCCAGAAGGACTCATAGATGCTATAGCTTCTAAGTTCTTTCAAGTTTGGAAACACCTGTCTTCTTACTTGAATAATAATTGCTTGGATATGATGCTCCTAATCATATCTTCTGTCCCTTAGAACTTTGGAAACAGTGCACTATGTTTTTTGGGTTTTTTTTTCTGGTATTGAATGCAGCTGCAGTGGGCTATTTTTTCTCCTTTTTATAAGGAATCTGCTTTTTCTGCCTGGGGACCTGAAGAATTCTCTGTATATTTTCAGCAACGTTCATTAGGTCCCTGTCTGTTTCTGATGTATTTACCAGTTCTGATACGGTGTGGTTTTGGTCTTCAATTTGTTTCCTTAACTCTTTCCTCTCTCTGTTCAGCTTGTGTCATTTTATCATCTTCTCTTTGAACAGCTGTTTTATTTACATCACTTAAGCTTTTATATAACACAAAGCAATATTTTACTCTGGGTAGTGTTTTCTCATGGCCTGAATCCCTCATCTCTCTTTGGATTCCTAGGTTCTTTTCTTCTTTCCTCTTTTGGTACAGTATGTAGTCAATTGTTCATCTTACCCTGGGCAGCTCTACCTAGACCTTCTATTTGCTCACGTGTAATGTAAATGAATTTTCCTTTATGCCCCTCCTACTTTATCTGAGACCTCCAAGCTACAACTGAAAAATCGGGCATTGCAGTCTATATATGTCTGTAGCCAGAGGGCCCTGGGGCGAGGGTGGGCAGAGTGCTGTTCGGGTGACTATACGATCTGCTGGAGCTCTGTCTCTGAGCTTTTCCCTTCAGTGTCCTGCATCTCATCTACTGCATCAGAAAAGAGGCCACTCTATTCCTGAAGGAGTGTGTGATCTGCTGGAGCTCTGTCTCTGAGCTTTTCCCTTCAGTGTCCTGCATCTCATCTACTGCATCAGAAAAGAGGCCACTCTATTCCTGAAGGAGTGTGTGCTCAGCTTCAGCTCCAGGCAGATACTACAAGTTGGCTCTTTCAACGTCTACTCTCACCTCCTCTGTTTCCTTCCCTTCCTGGAGGAATCCAGCCTCACTCGTGGTTGGAGGTGACACTATTACAGAGATCTGAATTGTCCTCTCCAAATGAAAAGATAAACGATGTAAAGAGGAGCCCTCTGCCTTTCCCCACTTGTCCTTCTGCCTGCTTCCTCCCGGAGAGTTTTGCAATGCCTGGGGGTGTAAGAGCCACTGAGATTGAGAGGATGAAAACTATCTGCTGAGGACAGCAGCAGAGCAGAGAGGGAGGGCAGGGTTCCCTGAGGACATCCTTGAGTGGCTGGACCCACGGGGACTACCTACCTGTGAACTTATCATCATTTGAGTTAAAACCCACCCATTCCCACCCACCCCTGTTTACTTAAGCCACCCTGTCGGCTAGACCAGCTACGGAAAATGACGACTAGCCGTTTTTCCTGCTCTGGTAGAGTGCTGGGTGGCAGAAGCAGCTCTGGCCTCAAAGATTTTTCCCTGACTGCCTACTCACTTCTTCAGGCTAATTTTCTCCAAACTGGGTTGGGCATGGGGATGGGGAGAATTAGAGGGAAATTTCTGGGGATTTTGCTATTTGTTTTCCTTTCTCTTACCACCGTGGACACAGTTTCAAACAGAGTCACACCACAATTTTGTTTCTTTTCTTGGTTGTCAGTTTCAATGTTTACAGCATGAACTTGATTGGCTTTGCTGGATTTTCCTGAAGGTGTTTTTAACAGTGGAAAAAGTGTGTTCATTTCACTAGGTATTGTGCGCGCGCGGGAGAGAGATTCTGTGATCCAGCTTCACTTGGCCCTACTCGCCCGGAAGTCACCCCACCCCAACTCCAGATTAAAATTTGGTGGCCGATGATCACTACTTTTCCAAAATAAAATACGACAAGCTAAAAACAGCGTTTTCTTTCTAAACATTCAGGTCTGGGAATGTAGGCTTATTTAAAAGGCAGGCAATGATTCAAGGATCAATTTAGATGATAACCCCAGTTTTTTGTATACTGCATCTGTTATAACCTCTGTTAGGAAGAGGTGTTGATGAAATACAGTTACTGAGTCATCTCATATCTGTCCAGTTTCCATAAGCCAACTATGACCTCATTTTGCAAATAACCAGGGGAAAAACCAGCACTATTCCCATAGCGGCAGTTCAGTGTATCTGCAACCCTCACAGAGGAGAATACATATGAGGTTTGGGAATGATACATCAGACATTTCAAAAGTGACTCCCTAAGGTGACTGTTTCTATAGAAGAACTCACATCATTCTGATTATTTTTAGTATTCTCTATGAGAAGAAATAATGCTCTGCACGGTTTCCATTAAGCTTGACACCACGTGACCCTGCCCGAATTCACTGTACAGTCCACCATCCACACAGAGCAA
Source organism: Balaenoptera ricei (assembly GCF_028023285.1). Lineage (NCBI taxonomy): Eukaryota > Metazoa > Chordata > Mammalia > Artiodactyla > Balaenopteridae > Balaenoptera > Balaenoptera ricei. The sequence continues at coordinate 7,705,837 of NC_082652.1, read as the reverse complement.
ACGTCCCGCTCGTGTGGTGATTGTCTTTTGGCAACCGCAGCTCTGCAACAGAGCCATGAAACTGGAAGTAAGTGGACGGGAAGAAAGCAGAAAGAGCAGTCACACAGTCTCCATATCGTATGCTGTAAAACGGGACCTGAGGGCCTGGCTAAAGATGAGATAGTCATTTCATCACCCGTTCATTCATTCACTCGTTAAACCTTCATGTCCTGCTCTAGGAGGCCCACTGTCTCCGAGCTGTGCGGGGAGAGAGCCTGAGTCGACCACACACCCGGCTCCGAGGGTCACGCGCAGAGAGCCGAGGAGACTGCGACCCGGACCGGGGAAGGAAGCGCCCACCTGCAGATGAGAGGTGACAACAGGGCACGGGCCTCCAGCGGTGAGGGAAAAAGTGCACGAGTGGGGGAGGAGGAAGAGAGATGGACAAGCAGACAGGCACACGGCCAGGGACGGGGTGTGGCGGGAGATGCGGGAGACACGTGAGGTGTGGAGGAAGCCAGGGGAGGCGCGTCGGAACGCGGATGGTGGCGCGCACCGTCTACAGAGCGTGCAAGGAGCCGCGCGTGCGCAGCCGCAGGGAAGCCACCGCTCACGCCAGAGTCCTTGCCGGCGTGCGCTGGGGCGGCAGGAAGCCGACGGCACCGGACGGGGAAGGAAAGGGGAGTGAGAAATAAGGCAGAAGACAAACTTTAAAAGTTTGGAAGTAAAGATAAGCTGAGAAGATAGGGCTGCAAGTGTGAAGAGTGTGGCGAGATTTAGAAACGAGGATCCCGACCCGCGGAAGACCCGAAGGGGCGGTGAGACGCAGCGGCTCCAGGCAGGGGTGGAGGCTTCAGGAGGGACGGGTGGCCGTCTGAGTGGAGAAAGAGACTGAGACGCCTGAAGCAAACGGATACATGAAACGTGGTCTATCCCTTCAATAAAATGCGACTCAGCCACGACAAGGTATGAAGTTCTGACACAGGCTGCAACATGGATGAGCCTCGAAAACATTATCCTCCGTGAGAGAAGCCAGGCGCAACTGGACACGGACTGTATGACGCCATTTATGTGAAATATCCAGAATGAGCAAATCCACGGGGTAAAAAAAATAGATTAGTGGTTGCCAAGGGCTGGGAGGAGGGAGGAACGGGCAGTGGCTGCTTAAGTGGAGTTTCCTTCCCGGGTGATGAAGATGTCGCAACTAGACAGAGGTGACGGTCGCACAACGCTGTGAATGTGCTAAGTGCCGCTGAATCGTACAATGTAAAATGGGTAAAACAGTACATTTTATGTTACGTGTATTTGAACACACACACAACACACACACACACACACACACACACACACATACATCCCCAAAACCAACCCAAAGCAGCATGAAACCAGTCAGGCCATCAGGAAGGAAACAGTGTGAGGGCAAACCGTCAATAGCAATTATAATGACAATCTTCAAAACCATCAGTCATAAGAAAAACTAAATTACGTGAGCTATTAGGTTGAACCCTATGAAATTGCAGAACCATAGCTACTTCGTATGTTCAATCTAATATAGCCTCTTTTAAAAGACGAGGCACTCTATGTGACATTTTATGAAGATTTCTGTCACAGGCGATGCCAGATAACTCCAACACTTCTGCTTCTCACAACCCTAACTGATGCTGGTTGTCACTCCCCTCCCCTCTCAAAATGAAAAACCCTACTGGGTAAAGGGGACTTAGAGAGGAAAGGAGAGTGTCTGATAGGGGCTCTGCTTCTGGCTTAGCCAACTCCACCCTGGAGGGCTGCCAGCGAGCAGGTAAGCCCCACGACTGTTCAAACACTTCCTCCCGGGGGACATGGCACCCGCTTGCCAATCACAGCAGACGAGGGTTTCTAAGAAAGCACAGAAGCTATCATCACTCCCCACCTTTGACCAACCAGTCCTGCTCACTGTTGGCCCTCTTAATTTCGGAACTGCTTCATCACCTTTTAAGGTGATAGAGAGAATGCTCTACAAAACCACTGTCACAGGGGAGCAGGGATTCTTTTATTTCAACAAATAATCTGACTTCCAAATGACAAACAGGAAATGAAATAGCCCTCTTCATGAAGATGGCTTCTCAAGGAAATCAAAATCCTTAGCCCACATTCCCAGTGAGAGTCTTAAGAGGCAGGATAGGATGTCCCTCGCACTCTAGTGGTTAAGACTCTGTGCTTCCAATGCAGGGGGCGTGGGTTCGATCCCTGGTCGGGGAACTAAGATCCCACATGCCACGCGGCGAGGCCAAAAAAAAAAAAAAAAGATGCAGAACAGATTCTGGAATCTCGTGGGTTTTCTAAGCAAAATAAATATTTGAGGCAGAAAAAAAGTAACAGTAGAATTGAAAGTATATTTTTATAGTACTGTTTGACCCCACCTACCCCATTCCTAGCTCAGAGGGTTTTTTTTTTTTTAATTTTAACGATAATTATGAAGTACATAGAAATAAGTTTTATTCTCAGTAAGGGACAGGAGCAGGCAAACAGGCTTATGAGTTAGTCAGGCACGAGTTCTGATCTCGGCTCCTCCGCTGCCTAGCTCTGTGTCCTTGGTGAACCGCTTCATTTTTGAGCCTCAGCTTCTTTCCGTCCTACAAAATAACCTTACTGTCTCAGGTATGTGGTGATGATTCTGTGAAACAACGGCAGAGCAATCCGCTCAGTACACGGTCAGCGAGTGTGGTGCTGCTGAGCAAAGGGACTGGGATGGAACTCGGGTCCCGGGTCAGTGTTTGTCTGTCCCACGTCAATCTAGTCTCTACTGTCTTCACTTTATTATTTTTTAAAAATATTTATTTATTTACTTACTTACTTTGGCTGCGCCAAGTCTTAGCTGCGGCATGCAGGATCTAGTTCTCCAACCAGGGATCAAACCCGGGCCCCCTGCATTGGGAGCGTGGAGTCTTACCCACTGGACCACAGTCCTCCACTGTCTTCACTTTAGAATGAAACACTGACTATGTCTATAGTACTACAATTAAAATTCTTTTTTTTTTTTTTTAAATAGGGTTTCTGCCAAACTCTGTAGTATATTTCTGAACAAAGTTGATCAATAGTTTGGCTCAGGCTTCCCTGGTGGCGTAGTGGTTGGGAATCTGCCTGCTAATGCAGGGGACATGGGTTCGAGCCCTGGTCTGGGAAGATCCCACATGCCGCAGAGCAAATGGGCCCGTGAGCCACAACTACTGAGTCTGCGCATCTGGAGCCTGTGCTCCGCAACAAGAGAGGCCGCAATAATGAGAGGCCCGCACACCGCTATGAAGAGTGGCCCCCACTTGCTGCAACTAGAGAAAGCCCTCGCACAGAAACGAAGACCCAACACAGCCATAAATAAATAAATAAATAAATAAAACCCAAAAGTTAAAAAAAAAAAACAAACCCCCAATTAAAAAAAAAAATAGTTTGGCTCAACTGTAGCAAGTAACAAAGTGGAAATTCGTGATTTTACATAAGTAAGCAGCACTCTAGACTCTTGGAGATTATGTAGTAAGAGTAATGAGAGCCAATGAATTAATCAGTCTTCTTCAGCCTAAGGCTGCTTCTAAGTTATTTTAAATGGGGGGATTCTCTCCACTCTTTTGAAATGTGTACACGTCAAGGGAAGCAGTATCTGCAGTCTTCCTTGGTGTTCACCATCGCTGTTCACAATCTCTGGCGTCGCAGCCTATCATGGTTTAGTTCACAGCTGCTTGCTTCTCTCTCCAGAGTAAAACACAGGGCCCTACAAAGGGCAAAACAACCCCTGCTTTTAAGGGAAGTCACTCCCCTGGTTGTTTCTTGCAGGTGCTGTTTTCTAACATTCTTCAAAGTCACTGAGCTTCAAATTTTTAGTCCCAAAACCTTTTCAAAAAGAAGGTAGTTCAAATACCAAGGCAAAAGAGAAAGGGCTGGAGGATGGAGAGGAACCCTGAAAACCTCTGTCCGAGGAATCGTGATGCTTCCCTCTTAGTCTTTCCGGTTCTGAGTGACAGAAACAAGAAATGTAATCAACAGTCCGGTTAAGGTCACAACGTAAGACAGGAGGCTGACCTCTGTGTGTTCTTCCCATTGGTGGATTCCACGCTCTCCTCCAAAGACGTTCAGTGAGACGAGATAAAAGGAGACCAACAGACTCGGCACTTGGCCAAGATCCTTCCCTTGCAAGTCCTTACAGACACACTGATGTCAGAGGTACCCACAGGGTTTCAGACGCTCTGGTTTGTGCCAGGAAGAAAAGAACCTCATCTGGTCAAAGGGCTTCTGTTTTCCATGAACCCCGCTTTCTCACATAGTGACCAAAGCAGAGTGCAGCGACCCTATTTACGTCAACCCCCTTTGATCCTTTTCCTGACCCAAATCAGAAAATGACACACATCTCCGCATGCTATTGGCTGAACGAGGTTGAGCACATTACTACCTTCTTTGGGCTTCCGCTTCCTCTTTTACAAGTGGGGGTAATGACAGTGCCATCTCATGGAACTATTGTGAAGATCGAGAGGACAGCTATCATGTATTTGTGCCTGTCACACAGTAAAATAAGAGCCACTGAATGTGAGCTACTATCACCAAGAGCATCATTGTTGGCCTGGAGTCTGGAGACATGGGCCATTTCTCCAGTGAAGTAAGGCAGCTGTGGAAAGCTCTAATGAAGACTTTCAAGTATGAAATCAACTCTCTGAAGAGCGCTTTCACTACAAATGGCACCACGTCAATGGACACTCAATCTACTCCATCCAAATGAGAATATTTGCAAAGGGGCTTCCCTGGTGGTGCAGTGGTTGAGAGTCTGCCTGCCAATGCAGGGGACATGGGTTCGAGCCCTGGTCTGGGAAGATCCCACATGCCGCGGAGCAACTGGGCCCGTGAGCCACAACTACTGAGCCGGCGCGTCTGGAGCCTGTGCTCCGCAACAAGAGAGGCCACAACAGTGAGAGGCCCGCGCACCGCGATGAAGAGTGGCCCCCGCTCGCCGCAACTAGAGAAAGCCCTCGCACAGAAACGAAGACCTAACACACCCAAAAATCAATCAATCAATCAATAAATTTATAAAAAAATATATATATATTTGCAAAGTATGCTTGGGAAAAAAAAATTTTTTCCCCTTGACGTGCAAAGCAAGAAATAATGACCACACAGTAAAATTCTCTTAAAAATGTCATTTTTTGGAACTTCTGCTCTGAGGTCAGATGTGACTAACAGTCTAGCGTTTTGATTCAAGAATAAAAAGCAGAATACAGCATTCTTTAAAATCAGTTTTGCTTCAGTGTTTAATAAACTTGTCAGAAGCCTTTGTAATTTAAATACGGAAACAAGTGGGTTGTGGTTAGCTTATCGTTCATTCCAAGTGTAACACACGTTCCATACACCAATGCGCACAAGTGCACATGTACACACAGTTCCATTAGGAGGTGTTTAAACATTTTTTTTAATTTAAAGAAAAGCAGAGTCCTATTTAAAAACAGCTGCCAACCCTCACACCAAATCTGTATTCTTGGAACCTTTTTCTTAAAATTGATTTTCATGAAAGAAAAAAAAAAATCGAGAAAAAAAAATTTGAAACCCAAGCAGTAGGGAAAAGATACTGTCCCTATCCATTTAAATGCATTGCCATAAGATCATCTGATAAAGATCTTATTTTCTACTTGCCTGCAAGTTCCCAGCGCTTTTTTTTTTTTTTTTAAAGGACCTGTCAACTCACTCCTACCCAAGTCCTACAGCAGCACGCTTGAAAACGAGGAGACATGTAACACAGGTGACTTGAAATCCCATTTGAACCACCCCACCACATCGAGCACGTTCTCTGAGGAGCCTCCGAGCGCCCTGCCCACAGCAGCAGACATCAGCGTGGCCGAGCTGGGAATGCCCACCCAACGCCCACTGACCTTTTGATGACTTGTGACTTCGTCCCTGCTTCTCCCCAGCTCCTCGGCAAGTTTCACGTTCTCCTCTTGCAGTGCTGAAAGCTGCTGGGACTTCTGAGCTGCTGCCTGCTTTAGGGTTTCTCTGCAAGGACAGTGAGTGCAGGGTTACCATAGAAACAAGACAGGCAAGGAAACTGTGGGAGACGACCAGCTTCACAGCACCAAGGAAAATATATCTGGGTCACGTGCCTGATAGGCTCTATAACAACAGAAGGCAGCGTTATCTACATGCAGGAGGGGCCAAATGGCTTTAACCTCTCAGGAGGAGGACTGCTGCTCGCATGTATTCCATTTTTTTTCAAACCTGATAAACACTACATCCACTCTCTCATCACCCACACTTACCCCACTTCTAAATACTCCCCATACAAAAAAGCAATGTCACTCTAAAATAAATGACAGATGAAATGGTGAAATGGTCAGTATTCCCCTTATTTCCATTAGAAAATTATACTTAAACCTATCATGTTGATAAAGTGATTTACTTTGCTGCCAGGGCACTGTTCTAACTGTACAAATCTGTAATCTGTTTTTTTTTTTTTTCTGGCAGAAATGCATATCTGGTGGTTCCATTTGCCAGTATCTGTCAGAATCAAGTGCTGGCGGGAATCTGGGTATATTTTCAGGACAATTAGAGGTGAAATGCCCAAAGGAAATGCAGTTTTCTAATTACATAACAAGTGTTTTATTTTGATTGTATTCTTTCCATACTGCTAACCTGAAATTAAAAGAAGCAAATAAAAATACAGCTTGCTAACCATGTTATACCATGAATATCAGCATATAAAATGTGAACAGGGTAAATGTATTTATTAAACATCTTCCCATTATTAAGCTTAATTGCAAATATACATCCCAAATTATCCTTTACACGTGGACATTGAAAACAGTTTATTTGATTGTTGAATTTTAGTTTTATACCATAGAAGGTTTTGATGCAATTATGAATTTTAAGTCTGTGCTGGCTATATTCCATTTAGTGAGCTGTCATACGTGGCTGAATTCTGAATCAAGTCATCTGGCTATGAATCCATCTGCTGATGCATGAACACATCTATTTTTAACTTCAGTTGTCTAATGGGTGGCAGTGCTTGGCATCTTCAGTTTTCTTGATTTTTAATTCTCCACGTACCTATAACATACCTACGGGGCCGACCTCATGAAGATATAGGGGAAGATGTCTACACAAAAATCCTCCCAGCACATTAAATTTGTCATTTTATAGAGATGTTTATTTAGCAAGTGAAGAAAAACTGAGAAGGAATTTTAGCTTCAGGTAATTAGTCATTCAAAAGCTGGGAGGCTTGATTTTAATTATGGATCAAAACACACACACACACACACACACACACACACACATATACACACACGCGCACTACAGGTAAAGTTCATCTTCTGGCCAAAGTCCACCAGCTCTTGACAAATCAGAAGATTTTACTTATGATGAAATCATCATAAGCCAAACCTTTTATTCCCAAGTGGTCACCACCTTCATTAGGGGCTATTTGGTTTCAGCATTTGTGTGGCCTGTCAGAGATAAGTTCAAGATCCTGTTCTTTCTCTTTTAAAGATTTTCATCCTTTCAAATTTTTTAAATCCTTGGTTGTTATTAAGAGCCCACAGTAAAGAAAATTAAAATAAGGAGTCAAAGAAATATCAAGATGACCTAAGATTTATAAAAATGATACTTGTTCAATGTTTTAAAACCTGCAAAATGATTTCATGTACATTTAATCCTCAAAGCCCAAGGAAGCTAATGTTATTATTTATATTTTAAAGATGACAAAATTGAAGCTCAGGTAAGTGAAAAGATTTGCCCCAAATCAAGTAAGTTGTGGAACCAAGAGAACTGGAGTTAAAACTGGCAGACAGACCTCAGTTGTGATTTGAATATAGAAACACCTCTTTCAATTTTTCTTTAGACCAGAGGGGATATGTACATTTCACAGAAGAAGGAGGCTCTAACAGCCCAACTTCTGGACATACTCTAAGGAATAATTCCAAAAACACCTACAAATATAATTCTCACAATTTTTAAAGATGCTTTTCTTTCTACATTATAAGATAGATGTCTTGCAACAGAAAAGGAGACTGTCGCAGTTTTAAAACTGAGAGGCAAACATTGCTAATATTGACTTGCAGACATTCTACTTAGGAATCTATCATAAACCTATTAATTACCATGCTAAATATATTCTAGATTTATTACTGTGCCAGGTGAGTAATTAAAGGCAAAAATTAGATGGCTTATATCGTTTTCCCTGAGAGTCAAAAATTACACACCAGAGAGAAACCATTTTATTTTCTCTCTCCAACTAAAAATAGGAGCTGGCTCACCAAAATCAAGTTTTCCTAAAACCAGTTGAGTAAGTGACATAGAGGAAAATGAACATTTAGTTGCAAATGCTGGGATTCCAGGGCAGAGGGCAAGTTTCTGTAGGAGGTGGCTCCCGTTAGAACTCCTGGGTCTGCATAGGTGTCCTGGCAGGTGAAGAGAAATACCTGAAAAGCTCTAGAGGCCATGAAGATCCCAGGTACGTGCTAAACCTCGAAAAACAAACAGCTGCTCCTTCCCTAGCTCGGAGCACCGGGGAACAAGACTAAGGAACAGTAAAAGGACTGCTTTTTTCTTTTTAAGAAGCACTGTTCTCATGACACAGTACATTTATATCAGCTGGTCCCTGAAATGCGGCCAAGTCTCAGGCAGGGAACAATGAGTCACTGGGGGCGGGGGGCGCTTTCAACCCACTCCTCACACCTCCCTCCAGCAGCTTCCCACGTATGTCACCGCTGTGTCTCCCACTGCCCCTCCGTCCTGCTAAGAGTCCCGGCCTTGACCGGCCAAGTTACTGGCACAAGGCACGATTCTCGCAGCCCTGCTGGGCCAGGACAATCAGAAGCAGCACAGGCCCTGTCTGCCCTGTGGTCTGGCTTCCCCTGGCCTGAACTCCCCGCTCAGGGATCAGAGACCCGGGAACTGGGCCCGGGGAGAAAGGCGCAGGTGAGGTGGACGGCAGCGCGGCCCACAGGCTTTTGCTCCCGCTCCCTTGCGGCCGCGGGCCCGAGGTTGAGCTTTCCTTATTCAATGGGGTCGTTCAAAGAAGGGCACGCAGAAAGAGCTTCCCTCTCGGCAGGGGTGAAACCACCCCACACGGAGTGGGGTGGGGGACATGACAGAGAGACTGAGTGAGGAGGGTGACACTTAACGCTAGACCAGTGCGACGACCCTTACAGGAGACGCCCAGATAGCCCTGCAGGAGACAGGAATTCCACCTCTCAGCTGGGTCCCCTCTGGTCCCACCCCTCCTCTACCCAGCACGGCCCAGAGAGCTCAGAGTGGGGTGATGGCAGAGGGGGCGTGGTGAGGGTATCTTCTCCCGACGCTCAGATCCTCCCTCACCAGCTGCCTTTGTGACGCAGATGATGGGCTCCAGACACTCAGGTGAGCAGAGCTACTGTGTCACCGGGGAGCGGGGGGGACCCTGAACTGTAGCTGAACCCATCCTCTCTGAACTGATTTGAATTCGTTTTTCCTGTCACAGTGACCGTTTCTATTTGTGCCCTTTGCCTTCGGCAGACCAGGAGATTCAAGCCTCTCCTGGTGGCCGGTCACCACAACTGTGCACGTACACATCGGTGTAAAAGGAACCATTGGGAGCTGTTTAAACACCACCCAGAGAAACATCACTAAAACCAAGACTGACAAAAGGATCCACCATCAATGTTGTGAGCTGTCCATCCCCTCAGATGAGCAGCTCAGATGAGATCATTTCTAGGAGGATTTTAAGAACTCTCAGAAGAACTAGACATAGTATACTAATTTAATCCGAGCTTGATCAACACATAGTATTGAGGATGGTGACTTGGGAACAGCAGTTTGGAACTGGTGCTTTTGTTTGTGTTTGAATCTCATCTATTCGTTTGATCAAAACTGGAAATAAATAATACAAACCCTCGGAGGGCAGGGTCCACATGCAATTCACCTTTGTATCCTTCCTAGCTTAACTGTACCTAGAACAAAGGACATACTCAAATGTTCACCAGATTAGTTGGCTTTGAATTTTAGGTTCACATGGCTGATACAGTATAGTTCTCAGAACAGATAAGCAAAATGAAATCTACTCTGTAACTGTCACTTACAATGCCAGATAAATAACCACCTGCAATGATTATAAGAACCAAACTCGAAAGGTGGTATTGACAAAGGAAACATGGGCAGCCTGTCTGCCTGAAATCTAGGCAGCAGACTGATGGGTGAACCTTGATTGGAAAGAGTCTCCCAAAATTCTGCTCTTTTAATTGCCACGCCAGAAGATTAGATTACTCTTAAAATCAAGACTACTGACAATCTCAAAAGTGCATGCTTTTTTTTTTTTCCCTATAGAAAGAGTTTTGAGGGATTGATTCACAGAGGGTCTGATGTTTCCTAATGTTGAGATTAGCTACCATGTAAGCATACTACTTTAAAAAGCTCTGGGCGGGCTTCCCTGGTGGCGCAGTGGTTGAGAATCCGCCTGCCAATGCAGGGGACACGGGTTCGAGCCCTGGTCTGGGAGGATCCCACATGCCGCAGAGTGGCTGGGCCCATGAGCCACAATTGCTGAGCCTGCGCGTCTGGAGCCTGTGCTCCACAACAAGAGAGGCCGCGATGGTGAGAGGCCCGTGCACAGCGATGAAGAGTGGCCCCCGCTCTCCGCAACTGGAGAAAGCCCTCACACAGAAACGAAGACCCAACACAGCCAAAAATTAAATTAATTAATTAATTAATTAAAAAAAAAAAAAAGCTCTGGGCTTCCCTGGTGGCGCAGTGGTTGAGAATCTGCCTGCCAATGCAGGGGACACGGGTTCGAGCCCTGGTCTGGGAAGATCCCACATGCCGCGGAGCAACTAGGCCCATGAGCCACAACTACTGAGCGTGCGCGTCTGGAGCCTGTGCTCCGCAACAAGAGAGGCCACGACAGTGAGAGGCCCGCGCACCGCGATGAAGAGTGGCCTCCGCTTGCCACAACTAGAGAAAGCCCTCGCACAGAAACGAAGACCCAACACAGCCAAAAATAAAATTAATTAATTAATTAATTAAAATACTTATTAAAAAAATAAAAAATTTAAAAAGCTCTGATTCCCCTTGGATTTTCATAAGGCTTTACCAAGTCACATTTGAATTCCAGCTGTCCTAACTCATCAGCCAGCACACATTTCATTTTGATCCTGTAACTTAGCTATAGTTCTGACTTCACAGTGTAACGTTACAAGGGTGACTTCTCGGGTTTGCAACAGCGTTCGGGGGGCAGGAGGGAGACTATTACTTTTGACTATGTACTTGTCAAGTATTCTAAAAATAATTGGCATTGTTTTCCCTTTTGCAATTTTAAATTAGTGCCATAATTTCTCTCAAAGGAGGTAAACTTACATTTCTTTCTTGAATTCTTCCATTTTTTGGTTCTCTACAGTCAGAAGTTCTTTTGATTTGTTCAGCTCTTCCATATTTTTCAAGTTGTTTTCTTTAAGTGTATCCAACTTAAACACCAAGAGAAAAAAACTTGATGAAATTATTTCATTTTCCAATCACATGATTGGATAGACAAATCATTCATGAAAAGGTGCATTAGAAAAGTGAAATTAGTCATTTGCAAAACAAACAAACAAAAAGATCACCTGGGTGAAGAGATTATAAATGATCAAGTCTATTATAAACTGCAACCTCCCCCTTACTTTAGTCAGACATGTCCTGTACACCTGGCCAAAATGTCAAACTAAATTGCTACATAAATTAAAGCAAAAGTTTTCTTTCACCTTGTATACAATTCTCAAAATTTATCATTGAACTTGCTATTCATGTATAATCCATCTTAAAAAAAAACAAAAAGAAATTGCAAAGGCATGCCATCAGCAAGGATTAACTCTCTGGAATGAAAATAAACCACTTTCTTCCCCAAAGACTAGTCATTTAGGATAAGATATTTTTCAATGTCAGTACCAAACTTCTATGGTCCTCATTATAAAAATTATTGGGATATTTGTAGATGGGAAAAGATTTAGTTATTCATCTCAACTTCAATCTGAAAAGGAAAAGGTCATGTAGTGAGACTGAAAACCACTCACTCACATTCAGCCCCATCACCTGCCCATGGGGGACACAGCCAGCCTAGGTCCTGGCCCCTGGTGGGAAAGCCAGACACATTACTAGAATGAGTGGGGATGTGACCGACCACAAGCTCTGGCAGGTGGCTGGAGTTCGAGGTGTGCATCCCCAAGGATGGGGAGCTCTTCACGGGTGATCCATTACACAGGGTGTGCTTCTGGCGCCTTGCTGGCTTTCTAGGACGTGTATCGTTATCTCTACAGCCAAAGGTGCTTCTGTCCTGTCACCTGCTACCAGTCAGGAGCCCTAGAAAGTGTCTTGCTAGTTTCAACACCACCATCTCCCTTTTAATGCCCCCTAACATTCCAGATTCATGGAATGTTCAGTGGGTCCAAAAACTGATTCCTCCAGTCTGTATTCTGGCTGTAACAAGACACCAAGGGGTATGGTTTAGAAGCACACAATTCTCCCTGAATCTATCTTCAAAGGTTAGAGACATTCCCTAAAATCTTCTCATTTACTTTACTTTCTAATTTTGGTTATCACCTATTATTTTTGATGCTTTTATATTTTCAGCTGATGTCCTCTTCTGTTAGGACTGTCAATTCCTAAACGCACTCTTTTCTTTTTTTTTTTTAATTTTTATTTATTTATTTTTCTTTTTTTATACAGCAGGTTCTTATTAGTCATCAATTTTATAAACATACTCTTTTCTATGTCAAGTTTTATTTACCCTATAATTATCTCAAAATGTTCATGTCTTTATGGATTTCAATCATTGACCTTCCATCATGAGAAGGTCTGATCTTTATAGCAGCTATTCAATGAGGCTCTCCGGATTTTCCCTGGCTTTAATTTCTTAACCTCTTACCTGACTATCGCTTTAAAAAGCATTTCAAGTTCTACAAAACTTCACATAACTATTTCGGCGAAGCAATCTGCTTGAGATTTATGTAACAGCTTTCCAAAGAAAGAAAGGGTTGGTATGAGCTGGGGGTGGGGGGACTGGGAATCAAAGGAAGGTGCAAGAATAAGAAATGCTACTTCTGGACAGAATCAAAATTATCTTGAGGCCGCAAATCTATCCAAGACCCAGAAGTGACTGATTCAAAATGAGACAAAAGGGAACCAGTACTGAATTAGGCCAAGAAAAAGGCCTATGTCAAACTCAGGGCTGCGGGATGGAATTCAGTGGCTCAAAGTTGGGAGAAAGTTGAGAAAAAAAGCATATGTGATTTAAGATAAAAAAATACAAAAGCTAGAGAATGTTATCGGTACCTCCTTTCATTAGTTCTATCACTGAACAATTATCACAGAAAGCCACGCTGTTAGGGTTTTCCCCTCCTTTTTTAAAGGTTGATCCTACTAAATAAGTAATGAAGTAATACACTTTATTTAATATTATCATCCCGGTGTACGTTCGACTCCACTAACATAGATCCAACCTGTGTAAGGCCACACTTCAAAAAATAAACAATCCTGAGTTAGTGATCAAACACTCCATGAAGTCGGTAAGCTGTCCTTTGTACAAAAAGCCATTTAAATCTGATTACTTCGTTCTGCAGTTTTTCATTTGTTTGCTTGGAATCCTCCAAGGAGGCCAGAGTTTCTGTCTTCTCTTTGGTCATCTGTTCCATTATCTGCATGGCATCTTCTGTTGTTTGAGCAGCCTAAATACAAGAAAGCACTGTGAGAAATGAGGGCACCCCTCACCAACCCGCGGAGGTGACTAACGCTCAGGCCATAGGGCTCAGGGTCTGTGTGGTGAAGGGAATCACACAGAGACGGCGAGCCAATCACTGATCCCATGCCGAAGCAGACAGACCAAGACATCAAAGGTCTTTACTCCGAAGCAGAACAAAGTTATAGACCCTTTTTGTGCCATTTTTTCAACAGGTTAACTGTAATATGCAATTTGTGTTTTTTCAGACCCCTCTAAACCTACATTTTCTAAGTTCCAAGTTCCACTAACAACAGTGCTCACTATTCTGACTTATGTTTGAGGGAAATGCTTAGCAATAATACAGAGTAACATCCTTATGTGGCCGAATTTTCTCTTCATCATATTTATTGTTAAAAATTTAAAATACTATTCTTGCTATCTCAAATTCGGGGAATTCGGGGAATTCCAAGATCACTTGGAATTTAGGTTGGGAACTTCTCAAATAAAAATAAAAATTATTTGGGCAATTACAGTGTAAGGCTCAAGCGTTTAATGAGAAGCACTGAATGACAAAGTCGATGAGAAGCTGTAGGTAATGAACATAAGCATGGCTGTGAATAAAAAAGATAACATGCATATGGAAACAAATCCTTAGCTGATAAGATATTGAAAAAAATCACCTAAGTGAATTAAAATCTTTTTAGGCACTTGCTTATTACAATTTCATGTGGTCTAATAAAATTTATGGGAATTCTGCCTTTATACCTTCCCTGTTACCAACTGTGGAGATTTCCCTGGAATCTTCCAATTCCAAATGAATAGACACGATGAAACAATTAAAAGTCACATAGAAGATACTTTGTTTTAACATGTGCCCATTTTACTATTGTTCTTAAGCCTTTAAGAACCACGGTTGCCTTTTTCACAAAAAAAATCTCCCTATGTTAAAAAAATCTATCCTTTTTATTCACAGTTTGCAATTTTTTCTAATGGAGAGGGACAACTGCTATTAGACATTTAGTAAAGAGTTGCCCTTTCAGGTGGTGACAAAGAGCTTGAGATATCTAAGCCAGTGATTAAATGGGGTGGGTCTCCTTCTTCGGAAACAAAGACAAATCCCTCAGCCACTGCAGGGTTAGTGCACAGGGTTAGGCCAGGTGCTCAGCACTTGAACCTCCCACTTTACCGTAAAGGACTGCAGAGTCTCGAGCTCTCTAATTTTAAGAGTGAGCTTGCTCTTGTCTTTCCTCAAAATACGGTTTTCATTTTGAGATTCTAGCAGGTTGACTGAGATATGGCTGTTGGTTTTGGCCAACTGGCTGATCTCTTTCTGAAGGATGAAGTAGCTTTCGGCCAGCTTCTCCTTCTCTTTCAGGAGCTCGTCCTTCTTCAGCATCAGCTCTCTGTTCTCAGCCAGGAGGTTCTTGTTGTCCTGCATCACCCTGGCCCGCTCGGCCAGGGTCACCTCGTGGTTCAGCCGCAGGTCATCCAGCATCTTGGTGAGGCAGCTGTGCAGCTCCTGCAGTTCCAGCTTGGATTTGGACAAGGCAGCAAAATCGCTCTTCAGAGTCTCTATGCTGGCGGCCAGCTGAGCCGTCTCTGCGCTCAAGAGTTCCTTCTCCTTAACAATCTCCGCCACTTTCTGCTCTGAGTTGGCCTTGTCTTGGATTAGCACAAAGTTCTCGGACTGGAGCTCCCTGGTGCACACCCTCAGCTCCCCCACCTCCCGCTCCAGGAGAACCACTCTCCCGTGGAGTTGGCTGTTTTCACACAAGGATGACTCTTTGTCCTGGGTCCTGGCTTCTTTCTCCAGGACTAGGGACTGCTGCATCATGTGGATCTTCTCATTTAACTTCTGACACTCTTCTTGCAGGTTCAACCCATCCTTCAGCAAGATGTTCTTTTCGGAACAGCAAGCCTTGAGTTCAGCGTTCAAACTCTCCTTTGCTTGCAGTACGTTAGCGTGTTCTTTCTCTAGAGTCTTTTTGGCATTTTGAGCCTCTTTCAGCATCAAAGCGAGATCACGCCTGGTGGCTGCGAGTTCTTGGTTTTCCTTTTTTCTCTCTTGAAGCTCTTTCTTCAGGGCATCGAGATTACTGAGCAGTTTCATCTTCTCGTGCACAATGATTCTTCTGTTTGCAGACTCTTGATCGTATTTCTTTTTAAGGTCTTCTATGGCTTTGATGGAATTCTCCCTTTCTGCAAGTAAATCTGTATTTTGCATTTCCAGTACAGATTTTTCTTTCAAGAGACTATCCTGCTGCTTTTTGAGCTTAGTGATTTTCTGACAAACCATCTCCTTCTCAGAAGTTAGGTAAGTGATCTTCTCATTCAGGTTCATCTCGATGTGGGCAGCCTCTTCCAAGCATTTGTTGAGTTTTTCAGTGATGAGCCTATTTTCATTTAGAAGTTCTTCTTTTTTGGCCAAGAGCCTTCTCTCAGACGAGGCCAGGGTTTCTCTTTCACGCAGAAGCTGGACGCGCTCGGAGTCTGTGATCTCCCGACTGGTCTTCATTTCTTCCAGCAGCGTGGTGAGGCTTGTGTTTGTGGCCTGAAGTTGCAGAGTCTCCAGCTCGGCCTCCCTCAGAGCCTGGCTGGCCTCCTGCAGCTGCGCGCGGAGCCCACTGGCTTCCGTGCTGAGCAGATGTTTGACCTGGAGGGCAGCCTCCAGGCTGGCATTCAGCTTTTCCTGATCTTGAAGCAGCATGTCCTTCTCAAACTGCAGATCTTTGCTGTTTCGGAGGAGATGGTCTCTTTCGATCTTTAAGGCTATGCACATGTTATCAAGACCTGACTGTTTCTCCAAAGCTGACTTTTTCTCAGTTGTGAGATTTTCCATCTCCTGCACCAAGCTTTTCTGATCTTTGACTAGCTCCTCATAGGAGCTCTGAAGCTTCTGAATAATTTCATCTTTATCTTCAGCCAACGCAAGGTTTTCAGTTACAAGCTTCTTGATATGATCCTCCAGGTGATCTTTTTCTTCCAGATTCTTCTTAGACTCAGCCATCAAAATATCTTGGCTGAACTGGAGTTCCTCTGTGAGTGCCTGCAAGCTTGCTTTGGAAGCCTGCAAAGACTCATTTTCCATATTTATCTTCAAGAGTTCTTCCTGTGCGTTATTGATTTCTTTAAGTAATTTCTCTCTCTCAACAGCCAAAGCTGCTTTATTGAGCTGCTCCTGCTGATAAAGCTTTTCAGCATCTTGCTTTTCTTCTAAGACTTTCTCCTTTTCTAAATTAAGAGTTTCGTTTACTGACCATAGCTTCTGTTGGTCTTCCTGAAGTAAAGTTATTTTGGCCTCCACCTCTACAAGCTTTGACAAAAGTGAGCCTTTTTCTAACTTTAAAGCATTTCCCTCCTGTGCAAGAAGCTGCTTCTCTGATTTCAGACCCCTCAGCTCTTCTGACATTAGTTCAATTTCTTTTTTGGCTGATGTTAATAAGTAAGTTAGCGACTACAGAAACAAAAGATGGAAAGAATGGAAACAAAATGAAATCAAGGAGACAAATGCAAGCTCGAATAACTTAATGTAACCTAAACCATAAAAGTTAAAAAAATTTTTACAATAAATGTCATAGAAACTATCTGGATAACAGGGGAAAGAAACTCGATGAACAGAGGCCATAAAAGGATAATGCAAAGCAAGTTTAGCTTTGCAAAGTGCTGATATATCTATTGGTTTATCTTTGAAACAACTTTTGAAGTACTCCTGATAGACACCTAGAAGATACAAACAGTAGTTTGACTTTGATGTCAGGGCATGAAATTCTTTCCTGCCATTCCAATTATCCAATTGTTTCTATTGTAGAAGGGATTCATAGAATTTTTTAAAACACAATCTAAAGAACTACAAAAAGTGAGTATACTTTAACCAAAAAAGAGGAGGAAGAGCAAGGTATTATAAACTGTTGCTTTTCAAACTAAATGAAGAGCCTTACTTACTAAAGGACCTGGCCTGAGACTGATTTAGCTTCAATATTACATATAACTTAGTAAAAATACAGACTAATTTTCTAGTCTTTGGCAACCAAAATAAATGGGCTTTAAACAAGTGTATTGGTTTATAAAGTAAATTGACCACAAGGTCTCTACCAGCGCTGTCCAGAACTTTCCGCAATGATACAAATGGACTTTATCTGCGCTGTCCATTGTGGTAGCCACTAACCACACGTGCAGTGCTCGCGACTGAGAGGATGAATTTATAACTTGAACTAATTTAGATTTAAATGGCCACACGTAGCTAGTGGCTACTGTACTGGACGGCACAGCTATAGTTCACTGGCTCTTAAACTAGGGAACATGGGAGCACTGTGGGCTCCACGAATCTCCTGAGGTTTCATCTAAAACTGGTTGAGTGCATATATCAGCTTTCCTGGGGAAAATATCTTAAGGTTTCATCAGATTCTCAAAAGAGTCTGTTGAGCCCCTGCTGTTGACAACATTGAGATTCACGGAAATCGGAGATGCAGACAACTCTGGAGGGGGAACAACCCTGGCATTTTAACCAAATGATCCTTATAAAAACAACAACAACAACAACAAACACAATTAATGAGCCTTCACACAAACCACTAGAATGCTGTGGTTTGGGCAGGCTGCAACATTTTAAGGGAAACACTAAAAAACTAGAGTCTGTCCAGATAAAGGGAACCACAAAGACAAAAACTCTGGAAATGATATCCAGTTGTTAAATGGTTCATAAACCTGGAGACACATCGCAGGGAAAAGAGAAAGCTTTGATGGACAGCATGTAGAAGAAAGAAAATTTAGGCATCTTATACATGACATGTATTACATGTCATGCTACACTTAATTTTATAAGTTTTAAATGGGCTCTGTTTCAAGTCCTATGTATGCTCTTTTCTATTTTCTGTCTACTAAACTCATATATATATATATAAACATTTCTCTGACACATTAAAAATAATTAAAGACAAGTATTTGCTTTTCTTTGAGCAATTTAGATGGGAGTTAGGAGGGTTGAACTTCATTACGTTACCAGAGTCAAAAAACATATTGGGACACTGATACGATCCTGACACCATACAATGAAAATCAGTGTATCAAGTTCTACTCTACTTAGCAGTAGGATGTTTTCTCACAGCCCTTAAATCTAGCTTCCTTGCTGATGAGCTCGTGGTGCCTTCCTGGGGACATGCGAGAGCCCTCTCTAGAGCTCTCCCTTCTACTTTATCCTCTAAGAGCTCTGTTCCTCCAACCAGGCTCCATTCCCTGCCCACCTGCCTCACGTGGCCTCTGCCTCTTGCTTTTCTGCAAGATGTCTCTCCTAACCCTGGTGCAAGGTGGCAGCAAGATGGCCAAGATTAGAGGAACATGCTTTCCCGCAACAAAGAGTCTACTACAGGCAGGCAGACAGAGGTCAGGCAACAGCAGACTCTTCGTGACAGCTGGGGAGCAAGCCGCGTAGGGGGTGGTGGCCACACAGTACATTCGGGGGAAAGACCTGTAGCCATCACCCTCCCTGAGAAGGAACAGCGGCTGGTACAAAGCACTTGAAGATACAGGACATGTAATTCGCCCTCCTGCCACGCACTCTGAGGGCCGACACTGGTAACGGCCACTGAACCCATCCCACGTGCTGCTTCTTTCTAAGCCCCCTTGCAGCCTTCACGCAGAACGCAAGCAAACTGTAATTCGACCACACGATTCTCGCCACCACGTACTCTGGCTTTGTCGGTTTGCCTTCTCAGCTCCTCCATCTCCTGCAGCAAGTCACTGTTCTCCTTTTGTGCGGCCTTCAGCCGCTCCCCTGTGTCCAACAGCATCTTCTGGAGGTTCTGCAGCACTTCTTCATGCTTGGCCTGTGTCTCAGAACTGGCTTCTTCATACCTGGCTTCCAGCTCTTGACACTCATTGTGGCTCATTTGCATTTTCTTTTCCTGCAGACACCCCGAGTCAGGAGTGAGTCATCTGGCCATGTCTGTTCTGCCCCTCAACCTCCCCTGCCAGCCAACAGTCCCACTGATTCTCTCCTTACCAGGTCTGACAATTTTTTCAGCAGTTCTTTCTTCTCTTCCTCATGCTTTTTAGCTGCTTCTTGCTGGCTCTGTCCAGCTTTGAGAGTTACTTCCCCAATACTTTTCTGCAGAAGACTTTCATTTTCATTAGCCTTGGTAAGTTTTAGCTGTAATTCTTCTACATTTCTAGAACAAGTTTCAATACAAGGCGTCAGATTTTTCAAAAGAGTACTTTAAATTCTAGAGTTGTACTTTAAAATATTAATAATAATTGTCTTAATGATTATAAATGTTATGAGCAATTAATAACATCTGAAATAAGCAAAAAACAAAAACAAAAACAAAAACTGACTTGTCCTGAAGAATAATTTTAACAATTGTGATGGTTACAAATACCTTAGAGTAACTACTCCTCTAACTGTGAACATTTATTATTTTATGTCAGTAGATCAATAAGGAAAAATGAGTGAAAAGTAAGCACATTAGAGGAGGTAAGTATTTCGAGGTTTCCAAATTTTAGCAGACTAGATTATCAAAGACTCATTTTGGGGTCGCTCGAGAACAGAAGATACGAAAATAACAATAATGTGACGTTCTAGCTCAAAGAGAACCACGTGGTCCCACAAAGATGTACGAGGGCCATCAACCTGGAGAAAAGGCTGGCTCATGGACCGGAGAACAGGAAGGAAACTTGGACGGTGCCTCTGGATAAGCACCGACAGAAATGCAACTTCTCCAAGGCTCTGTGCCACAACCGCCTGGGCAGCTGTGCCCACCTCACAGCAGGTCTGCCACAGTCGGCCAACCAAGGCCCATCTGCCCGTCACCCACCAACGCTGAGCCGTGCGTGAGTGCACGGCTGGACGTAAACTAACTCTGCCAATTATTAATACTTTCAGAATCAGAAGTCTACCGGGGCTAATATGTCCTCGAAAAGTTTTTGCCTTATAAAATAAACATTTGATTTTTATAGGGCAGCCATTAAAAGAAAAAAAAAAATCAAAGCAACGAGAGCCTCAGAATAAAGACGAGAAGAGAGATTACGATAAAAGAAGCTTTAGCGCTGAGGAAGTAGGGTGTAGTGATGAAGAGCAGCAAGGGCTCTGGGACCAGACCACCTAGATCCGAAACCTCAGGCAAGTTACTTAACCTCATTAAGCCTCAATTTCCTTTTCTTTAAAATAGGAACAATAATACACTCACCTCAGAGGATTATTAATTAGGAGAACTAGAAAATATACTCTACACAAAGCTGTTAGCATAGCGTGTGGCACGTGATAAGCTCTTCACACGTGTTATCTATCATCCCACTGAAATAGGTTAAAAATATATATATACTTTTTTCTCTTCTCTAGTTGAGGTGCAAGAGCTCAGTAGTTGTGGTGCATGGGCTTAGTTGCCCCATGGCATGTGGGATCCTAGTTCCCTAACCAGGGTTCGAACCCGCATCCCCTGCATTGTAAGGCAGATTCTTTACCACTGGGCCACCAGGGAAGTCCCTAAAAATATTTTTAACTGCCTGTAAAAGATGTTATTGCCGTTGGTAAACTACTACCTTTTCTTTACAAGTCACCAGAAAGTCTGCAATACACTGCGATAACAGAGAAAGAATGAGATTCAGGCAACTTTAAAACCTAGCAGTCCTTAAGATTTCAGCTCCCCTCCCACCCAGACCTTGCTTGAGGGCCTAACCCAAAGCAGGCGCTCTTATTAATACTCATACATACCTTTCTTTCAGACGTAATTCATCATTCATTTTTGTCAGCTGAGAAGAACTATCTCCTGACATTTTCATTATTACTGCAATGTCGTTTTCCAGTTTTTCCTTCGCCTTTATCAACTGCTCTTCCCTTTCCTCTCTCTCTCTAAATTTTGCCTCCATATCTGAATATATATAGAAAAAAATAGCACTGTTGTGTTATAATCAACAAAAATGTATTAACTACACCCTGTATGCCAAGCCTTGCTCTGGGAATATGTGCATATAGCAATCCCTGCTCTCATGAAAATTACATTCTAGCAAAGAAGACAGACAATAAACAAGATAAATAAAGAGAATAAATAGTACAACAGATAGTGGTTAAGTGCTAAGAGGGAAAAAAATACAAGCGGAGAAAGGAGTCAGGAAGGACTCGGGGAGGTTAAAATCTTAGAGAGATCCTCTCTGAGACGCTGACATTTAAGTAAAACCCTGAGGGAAGTGAGGGAAGAGGAATGCAGGCAGAGGGGAAAGCAAGTGCAAAGGCCCCGAGGCAGGAACATGCTTGACAATCAAGTATCACCAAGGAGGCCAATATGGTTGCAGTGGAAGGATCAAGGGGAAGAAGAGTACAGGATGAAATCATAGAGATAAGAGGACCTGATGACAGTAAGGACCACAGCTTTTACTGTGAGTGAGATGGGAGCCACTGGGCCATTCTGACCAGAGAAGTGACATGATCTGACTTGATGTTGAAAGGATCCCCCCCGGCTGCTGGGCTGAGAACGGACTGAAGGGGTCAGAGCAGAAGCAGGCAGCCCAGGTGGCCAGCTTCGATTAAAGATGCTGGTTGACTCGGATCAAGGATAGCAGGGGGAGTAGTGAGATGGGGTGGATTCTGACTTGTTTGAAAACAAAGCAGAGAGAATTCGCTAAGGTTTACAGACCTCAAACAAGTATTTTATCACAATATAACACGAGTGAAGAATTTATGCCTGAATAGTAGATATGCTGTAACAACACACTAAAATTATCTCAAATCCTAGGAAGCCTATTACATTTAATGTGTAGAGACGTCTTCTTACCTGTTAAATTTTCTCTCAACTTCTCCAATTCAGAAGACAGCACATTAAACTGTTCCTCTTTTTGGTGTAATTTATTTACAGTTTCTATTTGGGATGAAGTTAAAAGTTTAATACATTTCATAGTTAATAAGCCATCTAAAGCTTGACTGTCTTAAAACCAAATCAAATCAAAAGCTTGAGATTTGGGATCACGGGAATACTAAAGAGTCCCATTACAAATCAAACCACTGAATAACGAACCTAAAGAAACAAGCAAGCAACTCTTTCTTGTCTCCCCAAATCTGTAGATTAGGCAGGCACCGGGCACCCCTTTTCCAGGCATCTCTTTCCTCCTTCCACTTAAAACTCAATAAAGCTATCAATGACTGAAGCTTAAGTAAGACAATACTTTTCCCAAGTACACCTACATTTTAATATGGAGCAAGCTTTGAGTCAAAAAGAAGAAAGAATGAATGGGAGCTTGAGGCTTCAGGAAGCCAAGGGAACCCAGTATTACTGTGCGCTGCAGGAACTTCCAGGGTGGTGAAATTAGGCTACAGGCAGCATCTATTTTTATGCACCAAAGGCCAGCTCCAGCTTGAGAACAAGAGAGCTGCTCATACTCTGCTAAGACATACCTTGCATACTTCTCTGAACAGAGACTGCCTGCTCTGAAGCATCAGCAAAATTTTCTTTCTAAAGAAAAAGAAGTGGACGTTCAGAATAGAAAGATTTCAGATTATAAAAATAAAAAGGTTCTATGACTACAACATTATCTATTTTTTGTTGCTAGTTTTGTTTCATTAAAGCTAACTTACGCTTAAAACATGTAGGCATCAATTACTACCGTATGCATACTGTGCACGTGTACACACGAGTGAGGTTTGCATGTGTGCTGCATGCGTGGGTATGCGCATATGTCTGTACACGTGTGGATGTGCACACTTATGTCAGTATATGCATGTGTGGATACACATGTGGTGCCACATGTATGCCTTTTCTTCATGTTGCTACCCTCAAGTAGCAGAACCTCTCTTCAGAAATCTGCCTGAGACAGTGAACAGAGTTCCGAAATTTGTTTTTTTTAAATATTTCTTTTTTTCATTGAAGTATAATTGGTTTACAACATTGGGTTAGTTTCAGGTGTACAGCAAAGTGATTCAGTTATACATATATATTTTTTCAGCTTCTTTTCCCTAATAAGTTATTACAAAATATTGAGTATAGTTCCCTGTGCTACACAGTAGGTCCTTGTTGGTTATCTATTTTGTACATAGCAGTGTGTATACGTTAAACCCAAACTCCTAATTTATCCCTCCCCCCAGCCCTTCCCCTTTGGTAACCATAGTTTGTTTTCTATGTCTGTGGGTCTGAGTTCTGAAATGTTTTACATCTAAGAATAGTCAGAACCTAGTATCTTAAAACCAGATCTGTGTCAACTATCTTAAACCAAAAAGTCCATCGCTCACTCACTATCTTCTAAACATGACAGGAGGGCAAGATAAAACCACTCTCCTGATTTTCTGAGACGAACTTTGAGCTAGATACACCAAGTGAATTTTTTTTTTTTTTTAAATGTGAAATTATTTTAATGTATTTATTTTATTTTTATTTTTGGCTGTGTTGGGTCTTCGTTTCTGTGCGAAGGCTTTCTCTAGTTGTGGCAAGCGGGGGTCACTCCTCATCGCGGTGCGCGGGCCTCTCACTATCGCGGCCTCTCTTGTTGCGGAGCATAGGCTCCAGACGCGCAGGCTCAGTAGTTGTGGCTCACGGGCCCAGCCGCTCCGTGGCATGTGGGATCTTCCCAGACCAGGGCTCGAACCCGTGTCCCCTGCATTAGCAGGCAGATTCTCAACCACTGCGCCACCAGGGAAGCCCCACCAAGTGAATTTTTAAATGAGTCTTTCAAATTAATTAATATTTTAGTTTAAAAATGGGCTCACAAGCCACAAGTCCATCAAAGCCCACAAGTTGTCCACCTGTGTTACTCCCAAAGCCAGACCTCAGGTGGCATGTTTCCAGAGGACGTAGAGGAATACTCTAACTTAAAAAAATAGTAAGGCATCCTGAAAGTTTGGGGAGGAGGGCAGAGAAATAACATGAAACTCAAAACACATTTTCTTAAAGGACACCATATTGAAAAATGGTAATTTCCAGGTCAACTTTTCTCAATATGTAGCTGAAATACACTGTATCATAACTGTCTGATAGAACTCTCTACAATGAAACTGTGCTGTTCAATTGGCAGCCACTGGCCACGTGTGGCTTCTAAGCACTTAAAACATGGCTAGTGCAACTGAATTTTATATTTTATTTAATTTTAATTAATTTAAATTTATAGAGCCATATATATAGACAGTAGCTACCATAATGAAGAGTGCGGCTATATAGTTAACATTTTAAAAGTAGAAATATGTAATATTGGCATTTAAATAAGAAAAAAAAAAAATCACTTTTTTTTTTTTTTTGGCCGTGTGTCATGTGGGATCCTAGCTCCACAACCAGGGATCAAACCCGTGTCCCCGAATTAGAAGCATGGAGTTTCAACTACTGGACCCCCAGGGAAGTCCAAAAATCGAACACTTTTATTCACCACTGGTATTAGCAGAGAAGTGTAAAACGTGGAGAACAGGAAGGTACATGTAAGACCCAAGACAACTGACCCTTCATAGCTAATGTTCCTCTTATCAAGTTTTCTCCATGAGCCTACGCCTCTCCTTTCCCATGACGTGTGGGTATCACTGGCACCTGCCCGTGGTTATCAGCCTTGACTAAGCTTGTGTTTTTGATGTAGGAGGCAAGGCAGAAGGGAGAACAGTTGAGAAAAAGACAAAAAATGTCCTACAACCTGGGATTAAGCTAAGAGGATATATATGAAAGGAAAAGTAATTTCCTGAGGAGGAATAAACTGAGCTGTAAGAGAGAATTCTGTGAACTCGTTAATTAGACAGCACCCTGCCTTGCTACCAGAGGGTGCCGATGGTCCAGGAGAGCTTGCTGGCTTGCTGTCACAGGGCAGGTAGGACAAGGCATAGGGCGAGACCTCACTATATATGAAACCTAATGTGCTGGGTATATAACTTGAAAGGTTCCTGTGTTTGGTGAAACTAAGTAGTCAATAACATGCCAAAGCAATGCATTACCAGAGGCAAAGGACAGATTAAAAAAAAAAAAAAAAAAGTATTACTTACCTTTATTGCTAGTTTGGGTTTGATCCAATTCCTCTCAAGTTATTCATCAACCAATCAATACTTTGCAAGAGAAAGGAAATAGGTGCAATACTTCTTTCTTTATAGAAGTTTTTGTTTTTTAAACAGGAACAACTTGAATGGCCAGAAACCCTGAGATTCAGATTCCCAACAGGTACTTACCAAAATCTGAAGTTCTTTTTCCAAAGCCTCTTTCACTTGACTGACTTCACTCAAGTTTTCCTGAAGTTTATTAAGCATTAGCTCTTTTCCCTGCAGCTCTCTGGTGATGCTACTAGCCTAACATACAGAGTTACATGGTACAGAAACCAGTGAGCAAAAGGAAACAAAACAGAACGAGAAAGAAAACATAAAACAAATATAAAAAAATGTATGAGATACAAACATAACCAAACAAAACTGAAAGGAATAAAGGCATGGGTAAAAAGTCGTTTTGGTGTTTTTTTTGGTTTTTTGTCTTTAATTCTAAGAAGCCAATGACTTTTCATACAATCAGTTCTAGATAAGATTGCCCAATGGCTAATTTTAAATAATCAAAAGAGTATTTTTCTATACCTGAATTTGGACTGTCAGCATGCTCTAAAGCAGAAAGTACAGATGCTTACTTTCTAAATGAGACAGTTGAGCAATTTCATCTTCTGGACTTTAGAAAACCTTAAGACAGGAATGGTGGATTCCTGTGGACTGTGTTTCATTTTCTGTATTTTTGTACACGCTTAAAGTATTTCAACATTTAAAATAGAAAATAAAATTTTAAATATGTACTACACAACAGTCGTTAGAAATTGGCTTTCATTAAGTCTTAATGTAAAAAAAGTAGACCAACACATTAGCTGCATATTCCATATTAATTTAATTTTTGTGTTTTGATTGGTATTTCAGAACCAAGTGAGGAGATTTGAGAAAAATTTCCTATGACTGTCATCTTCAACTAATGTTACTTAGCAATTTTTGCCGTTTGTCTGTCTTCACCTCTCCCCATTTAACCATCACAACCCTTCCTTCTTTGCCAATAGAGCAGCTTCTCCCGCAAAAAGCTCAGAACATTCAGCATCAATACCAGCGCCTCCACTAGTGGCAGGAGGACTGGGAAAAAGGGTTCCTTCCTTGAACAATCCTTAAAAATGAAGATGACATTTAGCAAGGCTAGTTAGTAAGAAAGGTAGCCAGCGAATGTCTCACATCATTTCCTATGCCTTGACCAAAAGCACACTTGTCCAGTCTTTCCTCAAAAAACCAGGGACTAGATCACATTCTCATCGTGACACAGAAAAAACTCCAATGAGACATAAGTAGCAACGCAAAGGGCTCCAGGCTCTTCACCTTCATTTTGCTGTGAACGTTATTCATCATAGCATGTTAATTCGCACCAGTCAAGTGCTCTCGGAGTTCACATTCTGTTTTACATGTAACCTTACGGACAAGGCAGTTATGTAGGTGGGAAGGGAGGAGATGATCTTACAAGTTTCTATCTTATTCTTTCAATTCATTCACCTCAATGCCATCATTTTTGGGGAGTTCTCTATTTTAAAAAGTTTATAGACTGGAACCAAGCTTAAACAGGAGATCACAGCAAGCCCAGAGATTATAGTAATAAAGTATTCAGATACTAGGAAACCGGGATCAATCCACAGAGTTGAGCCATTATTTTCTCTAACCTCCTCAGATGAAACCATACTCAGAATACTCAGAAGATACTATACTCAACTGGGAAATTCGTTAGCACCAGTTTTAACTAAGTCAAGAATCTGGAGGATGAATTACCTCAACTGAAAAATAAGATACAATGCAAAATAAGAACAAGAAATGGAAAAGAAAAAGATGGAGGATGTTGATACAAACCTTGCCACTTTCAGCATTCTTTTCGATCACTAAATTTTTAATCTGTTTCTCAGCTGCCTCAAGCTGCTGTCTAAGGTTCTCGATTTCCGATTTACCTTCGGAACTGGCTTTCCGAAGAGCATCAAGATCCAAGAGCTTGTCTTCGGCAGCCTTGAGCTGTGATGTAAAATTATCAATAACCTTGGTTTGTTCATTGCATTTGGCTTGTAGTACCTCTAGCTCCTTTACCTTTAGCTCAGCTTCCTGCAATTTGTTTAAGGTGTCCTCCATTTCTACTAGATGCTGGTCTTCCGCTTTGTCCAGCTTCGACTTGATGGCTTCCAGACTGTTCTCTTTCTCTTTCATGACTTTCATCAGTTTAGCCCTCAGGGCTTCGAGCTCTTTAGTGTGAGCAGACCTTTCCAAGTCTTGTTTATTCTGCAAATTTTCTATTTCGTGCTGGTAATCTAGTCTCATTTTCTCTATTTGCGTTTTTAACTCGGCAAATTCTGCCGTCTCCGTGCCGACCCCCTTGCTGAAGGACACCTTCAGCTCCTCCATCGCCTGCTGGTGGGATGCAATGGCGGTCTCCAGCCTGGACTTCCACAGAGCTATCACGTCCGAATTCTCCTTGTTGGCGTGATCAAGCTTGCTTTTCAGTGACTCGTTCTCTTTGGAAAGCTTCTCTGTGGTGGCCTGAAGAGCCTTTATCTCCTTCTGATGCGTTTCTTCCCGGGCTCCAAATTGCTCCTTCAAAGAAGTGATTTCTTTCTGATGGTCAGCATGGGTGGCTTCTAACTTTTCTTGCAAAGCGCTTATCTCTTGTAAAAGGGAGAGTGACATGTCAACATCCCCAGCAGGCTTACTGGACTCCAGCCTCCTTCGCAGCTCAGCTACTTCCTGTATTCTGAACGCTAGGTCTTTTTCTAGTTCCATTATGCGGGACTTTTCTGACACTGTGGCCACCTAGTATCAGCAAAGAAAGGGAGATCATTTAAATAACAAATCACTGATGATTTTCTTTAACCTTAAAGATCTTTAGTCACTACCCCAGCTCAGGCAGCAGTCAAGCCACCAAGAATGTCTATGTGTTAATCTAGTTGTGATAATGGCTTAAGCCCAGTTCCGGGAGCTCCAAATCAGATTTATAGTCTTTGGCAAACTTTTCACCATTTTGAGATGCTAAAGGAAAATAAAATTGAGTTTAACTCACCCCCAAAATATTTCTTTTCCCTTTAAAGAACCTTAATCAGGAAAGTACCCATTAACTGTAGTAAGTTAATAGAAACAGTACCTTTCAAGGTTCTCTTACATCTGCCTTCTGGAAGAAGAATCCTTATTTTGCCTACTTCAACCAAGGTGTATGAACGTTTGTCTATCTGATGGAAGTGACTTTACACAAGTGTGCTGTCCCGTACAGCAGCCACTAGCCACCCGTGGCTACTCAGCCCTTGAAACGTGGCTCCAAGTGTCAAATATACATCAAATAATGAAGACGCGGGAAAAACAGAATATATCTTGTTAATAATTTCTTTCTCTCTCTGTTTTTTTTTTTTGGCCACACCACGTGCCTTATGGGATTTTAGTTTCCTGACCAGGGATCAAACCTGGGCCCTTAGCAGTGAGAGCGCGGAGTCCTAACCACTGGACCGCCAGGGAATTCCCAATAATTTCTTATATTGATTACATGATGAAGTGATAATAGTTTGGATATATTGGTTTAAATAAATAAAATATATGATTAAATTAATTTCACCTGCTCCTTTTTACGTATTAAAAAAGTATGTTAATGTGGGTACCAGAAAATTTTTAATTATATATATGTGGCTCATGTCATAATTCTGTTGGATAGCACTGGTGTTAAAGGTGTAAAAATATCTATGAAATGTTTCAGTGAATACCACAACAACTGTAGAATAAAAGCCTCAAGTGGATAAAGAAGAACTAATTTACTAACCTTTTTTAAAAAGGACAAAGAAAGAATGATTACTTACCTGCAATGATACATAAGAATCTTATACAGAGTCCCTCCCCCTTTTAGACTTTATAATTCCTTCACCATCTTGACGTACATGTCTCGCTCCCCTAACCCAGTGGTTCTCCGACCTTAGTGTGCGTGTGAGTTGCCTGGGACGTGTGTCTACGGTGCAGGCCCAGTTCCTCCCACGTGTGCTGATTCTACCTGAGCTCTGGGACAGAACCCGGGAATATGCTGCTATTTAAACTCATACCCCCAGGACGAGGAAAAACACTTTCCTAACCTGCGTCCTTCTGTTCTTAGGAAGTTATTTCCCTCTGCTGTTACGCAGTAAGTTTAGTATACAAAATATGTGGGAAATGGTAGCTTTGGGCATAAAAACTAATTATTGGACTAACCTGGGAAATAGAAGGGAACTTGAATGATTTAAAGACATCAGTGAATCCCAAATTTCATGGATCAAAAGTCCTCCGGAGTGAAGGCTCCGCTCCCTCACTGCCTTTATTGGGACAGAAGGTAACGGGTGTGTTTTTCCTTCAGCCCCTCTGTCCACCTACAGGCTGTGAGATGGATAAAGACTAAAGTGTCCACCAAGAACAAGAAAATAAAGCACTTGGGGCTCCAAAACTGCATGATCAAATTATTAAGTATTTCAGAGCTGGCTATAATTGTTGTGTTTCAGGGTTACAGGTGCTTCAAAGACGTTAATTCATTTACATAGTTTTTTCTGGGGTGGAGGTGGGGAGTCCACAGATAAGGTGCATTATTAAATCCCACTGCTACAAGATTCATAACATAAATAACTTGAATCCAACAGGGCACTAATTCTTAATCAGTTACAACAAAACCGTCAAACTGAGGAAATACCAAGTAAAAAATAAGGGAAAATAATAAATAGTGTGGTTATGCAGCATTTTCACAGCACTTCCATTTTTTAATTTTATTTCCCAAAATCTGCCCTCAGGCAAAACTATCTATGTGTCTGCCTTTCCCACCATAAAAGCCAGGTATCATTTCTTATTCTTGCTAATGTTTCTACAGCGCCAAGCACACTGTTTATAAACTGGGCTTACTGGCTTAGAGGAATTCTAAAGCGCTTCCCAAAAAGGAATGCAGGTGATGGGAAACTTAGATGGGTCAGTGGTTAGTTGCACACTTGGCAAACCAAGAGTGAGGATCGACAGGAGACAAGGCTTGTTATAGGAAGATGACAGATTGCTTGAATCTGAAATACTTAAATAAACCATGCTGTGAACGGATGCCTTCTTTTCCACAGAAAACAAAAACAAAAAAAAAAATCAAAATTGTTTGCTGACAAAGCTGTAAGGGAGATTTGTTCAGAAGTAAAAAAAATACATCCTTACTTCAATAGCCAGCCACACCATGGGAGCTCAGTCTTACTATTAGTCCCTTGTATTTCCCAGATCAAGTCTTTGGCTCTCGGGTAACAAAGAAACGGCACCAAACTACCAGGATTTTTTTTCTTACCAAATACACAGACGATATCTTTAGTTTTGAGGCCGACTGAGAACATTTTCTTTCTCTTAAAAAATACAAACTCATGACTTAGAGAAGAAAAATTACTCGATTTTCTAGATTTTTTAGATCAATGATTTCTCAAGAAGAGAAATTTCTACAAATACTAATAATTCAAAAGGAAAAAAAATCAGGATACCAAATTTCATCAGAGACAGAATAATTTTTGAAATTTTAAAATTAAGGATCTGGGTGATTTAGCTATTAACAGTCAAATTTGTGATTTAAAAGGTATATAATACATACATGTTTTCTTATATGTGACTCAGATTAGTTCTTAAATCTTTTACCACAAAACTACTTCCATAATAGACAGACTCCATCCTGTAGTGGTTAACAGCACAGACTCTGGGGTCAAATGGCCCAAATACAAATCCTGGCCCCACTATCTCTATTAGCTGTGTGACCTTGGACATATTATTTAACCTCTCCATGCCTCGGTTTCCTCATGTGTAAAATGGGGACAATACTACTACCTCTCCCTTGGGGTTGTGGTGAGATTGAATAAGTTAATACTTGTAAAGTGCTTGGAATAGTGCCTGGCATAAAGTAAGCACTATATGGGTGCTCAAATACATAAATAAGTGAAAACATGACTAATGCACTGGCTCCGAGGGCCAAACGCAGTGAGCTGGGGGTTGTAAGAAGCCATTCTGTTCCCAACACACTTTTTCCTCCTGACCACTGAGATTCTAACCTACTGGGTAACAGAAATGCAAAGAGATCAGGTGCAAAGAAAAAAAGACAGCTGGGGTGAAAGTCCCTAACTCTCATTCAAAAAGAGCCAATGTTTCAATTCCCTTTGCCTAAGAGGCCAGGGAAGAAGGCAGGAAAAGAGAGCTAAAGTGAAACAACAAAAAATTATTTAGAAAACCCACTAGGAATATGAGAACAAGAGGACAACTGGCTGCCGGTGCGAACTGGAGAAAGGTTATTTCCCGGTGTGAATACAAAGAACCTCAAATGCAGCTGTGGACGTCCATGCAGTCTACACGGTCGCAGAGTTTCGGATCTTGATGTTGGTTGAGTTAACCAAAGGGGAATGAATCTTCACCTTGGACAAAAGGTTCCACACAAAACACCTGTGCCCACCCGTCAGCCTACACTCACGAGCACCTGGGCGGCACCAAGGCCAAACTCGAGTCGAACCACTGGGTCAAGGCTTGGGCCCACTGCAGGGCCGGTCACCCGCGGTGTCCACCGTTCGCAAACATGGGTCTGCTTCATTAAATAGTGAAAGCCATTACCCTAGTGTCTTCTAACTCCCTCTGGAGTTTGCCAGCTTTGGTCTTTTCATAGAGCAGGCTCTGTTCAAGCTCCTTAATGCGGGCGTGCTCCAGTTTGGTCTGCGTCTGTCAGCAAAAAGGAAGAGGAAGAAACACAACAGTGCCACCGTGACATGCCAGCGCAGGAGGAGAGGGCGCGGCATGCGGGCTGAGCCGGCAGTACCTTCCGCCGGAGGATGGACAGAAAGGGTGACGGAGGGGGGATGAGGGCAGACTGAGGTGAAGAGGCTGGGGGGTGAGGATGAACACTATGGCCGAGAGGATGAGGCGGGCAGGGGACACGAGCTAGTCTACCGAGAAAGAAAAAATGGAAAACGCATGAGGCAAGGTGAAAAGTGTCAGAGGCATGCAGCCGAATATAAGTTATATTGATAAGTGAAGTTTATCAGCACACATTAGAATAGTTAATATTCCTCTAATCTATCATGTTCCCTCCTCCCCACAACAGCGACTTGACATTAATGTGTATGTAACTGACTCAGTGACTTAAAAAGTAAATTGACCCTCAAAATGATCATTATCACCCAAATATGGAAAAGATCATGTCAGAAGTCTGTAAGTGTTCAGTTAGTCCCTACAGCAGATCTTTGCACTTTGGCGTACAATTTGACGTGAGCAAGGGTCAAGTATTAAACCTAACGAAGGAAATCTAGGACCTAGAGCTAAGGAAATCACACCAGTGGCCTTTTGCTGAGATGACTGAGATTCTTAGCAACATTCCCATATATGACAGGCGAGGAGCCACTAAAGCTCTCATTTCCTTCCAAGGGTGGACCTTCCAAAGACTGTTGCCAGAAAACAAAAGGTGGGGGGGATCTGATTTAAAAGAGAAAATTCGGTAATAATTATGCTTGAGGGCCTCCATCCCTGAGGTTCAAAGCAGGAGAAAAGTTGAACCGCAACTGGTAAGGGGCTCATAATCTTGATCCTAAGATAATTCATTCTTCTCAGTTCAGAGGCAAGAAATGGTGACTCAACAGAAAGGCATGAGTTTCAACTCCATGCAAAAAGAGCCGGTAAGGTCTTCACATGTTTCAAAACCTCAGACTCCCCATCATCACTTACTTACATGGAAGCTGATGGAGAAGCCAGAGGGCAACCTCTTTCTACCAGGCTTAAGTGCATCAGAATCTTAATCAATTTGAAATAACCTAGGTCAGTCTGAATGGACCTCTTTCCCCACTCACCTCTCCCACCCAAGAGGTTATCAACTGATAAAACCTGTTGACAGAGCTGCTCCCAGCAGCTTCTAGTTATTTTGTGGTTCCAACTGGTAGGATCTATCAGTCTGGACAATTAAGGGCAACAAGGAAATGACAACAAACTCTAAAGTGACAGAAGGGAGTGCAAAGCTTAAGCACGAGGTTGAATGTTTTACATTATAAACATCTTTGCTCACTCCAGTGGTACTCTGGGGATTTCAGTGCATTCAAGAGGTCAGTTTGCTTGTGAATCAGGTATAAAAAAACCATCATAGAATATTTAAAAAGTAAATAAAAATTTTTTTGTAAAAATTCTTCACCTGCTTCAGCTCTTTACATTCCACAAAAATAATGAAATAAAATTCAAAACCTAATTGTCTGGGTAGTCCCCTTCGTCCATATGTACCTTAGACAGAGGTTGTTCAATTTACCTGCTTTTACAAGAAAAGAATCTAATCCAGATCTACACAGTTGGGGTCACAGCCTCAAGAACAGAAATCCAAAATTAACAGGAAGAAGCCAAAGGCAACGGAACCTTTCTTCCCTTGACACTGAGTTCAGTGTCCTCTGGGTGAAAGGTCACTACTTCCAGATAAAAAGCAAATACCCACTGAATGTGATCTTCTCCCCATTCCAAGATCCTCCAGGTGCCTCCTGACTGGTGAGAGTGCACACGAATGATCTGGGCTCTAACAGCTGTACTTGGTCAACTACCAGCAAGGAAGCTAGCGATCCGCTTCCCTTCCACGGTATGTGGTAAAAACGTTATGCTGAACAGGACAACCCTCCCAATAAAACGATTCCTTTCTTAGAATAGGACAGAGTATCCCAAGAGGAGAGCCCTGGGGCAGGGGATTGAGAGGGAAAGCCAAGGCTCCGCGAGAAGCGCACAGGAGAGGCGGGAGGGAGTCCCATGCAGACTGGCTCCGGAGGTAGCAGGAGCCTGTTTTGGAAGCAGAGAAGAGACCCAGATCACTGAAGGAGCTTCACAAAAAGGAGACCTTCAGAACGGAGGCTTTTAAAAAAGTTCAGTCTCGAGTTGTCTAGTTCAGCTGCCGGGAGGTGGTGGGAAGAAAAATTCTTTGTTTTAATCTTGTTCTCTTGTGGTGGTACCTCAAAGGAAGAAGTTTTTAGGTTTTTCTCAATTGGCATCTCAGCTGGCGGGGTACGCCGAGAAGCCGTGCTTCTGAGGCCACTCTGGTACGATCTGAATTGGGTGTTTGATCCTAAACAGAGGGAGGAAGGAAAAAAAATACACCTCCGTGCCTAGTGGCACTGCTACTAGAAAAATCTCGCTTCAAGAATAATAAATTTAAAATACACAACGTCTTCACTGAAGAATGCTTGCCTCTAGCCTCAACCTAGGGAAAGCACTGCCCCAACAAAACTGAAGTTTGAATTTCTCGTCAGCTGCACTGGCAGCCATTGGCCAGCAGTGGGCGCTCACACAAAAGGCAATCAGTCTGGGACTCTATTCCTTTATTTTCATGGGAATAAATTAAACTTGGGGAAACTTTCCCCCAAAATTTCTGTAACAACTTCATCTAATATGTTTTATGTTTCAGTCAGGTATCATCTATTTTGGAATAATTCTATTAAAACTAGAAGGCATTATGAATTAAGGGAAGAAGGCCGGGCCCCATACAAAATTCTTTTCTTTCTTTTTGCCGAAATTCTTTATAGAAGAAACGTGTGCCTATGTGTTAAACAAATGGGTTTACAGAACTTAGTCATTACATACAATTTCTTCAGGATTCAAATGTAACTGCTTTGAAAGCCCACATGCACAGAAATATTAAGGACAATGTCTCAAGATCAGATTATGCAGTTAGTATTTGAGTATATCAATAAGCATTTTAATCTGTAATCAATCTGTGTTAACAAGGGAAATATCCACACAGTTAAGTGCCCTCTTACATTCTCAGGATCTTCAGAAATCTGGCTCTTTTGCTATCAGTAAAAAAATAAAAAAATTAACAACAAAAGAGAG
This sequence comes from Balaenoptera ricei, assembly GCF_028023285.1. Taxonomy (NCBI): domain Eukaryota; kingdom Metazoa; phylum Chordata; class Mammalia; order Artiodactyla; family Balaenopteridae; genus Balaenoptera; species Balaenoptera ricei. The sequence goes on along the minus strand of NC_082652.1, from coordinate 7,670,429 downwards.
ATTCAACTAAAGTTTCAATATGTGTTAGGGTTTCAAAATAACTCTGATTAATTACAAGTTTACCAGACAGACTATCCTAGCCTAGTGCTGATGTAAATATTTTAACTGCCCCTCCTCAAAACATCATAGGCTGTATTTGACATGAATTAGATGATGATATGAAACTTCTAATGAGACTTTGGGGTGTTTTTAAATGGATGAGAACAAACACAAAAGTCAGCTAAACGACTGTGATTCTACATGAAATGAGGGAGGACGATACTCATCAAATTACTGATAATCCAATAAATTCTGGGCCTTATAAAACTGGAACTCAGAATATGTTTCCCTTATTCTTCATTGACTGTAAAGATACATTTATTCCCAAAGAAATCAGAGTTCTTATTTGGAAGGGCTCTTGAAATTGAAGCATGGTGGGGGCAATCAATAGACTAAAATTGCAACAGTAGCAAAAATGTGTATTCTGAGAACTGCACAGACAAGTGAAACTTTTACTAAAATATTACAGATTAAAGTACCAAAAAATCTGCAAATTTGAAAAATTTTAAATTTATATTTGTCATACATCTAGCAGTGGTTTGAAAAGCATCGAAACCATTTAATTCTGGTGTCTTATTAAAAAACTAATATGAATGACTGTTAAGAGAGAGAAACTTGATGCTAAAGGTAAATCTCTGTGAATTTAAAATATGCCATGGAATAAAAGAAGTTGAAATAAAATTGTTCTTTTTCTGGTAATTACTAGAAAAAAAAAATCAATTACTAGAACATACATTTATTGTCTGTAGGGTTATAAAGGATTTATCCTGCTCAACTGAAAAGCAAAGCTGAGATTGTTCTGAACTATCATGGTGAAATAAAAAAATGTTCTTTAAAATGCCATTTCTGATCATCGGAGGAATGTGTAGAGTCTCACTTAGGACACACTGCCAGATTTATGACTTGATTAACTCCAATTCAAGGTTTTGAATTCTGAGGCATGAGAAAAGGGTAGTAAAAATTTTAGTCGGCCACCGGAGTCGGGACGGCACAGTGACAGGTTCGAGGGCAGCCACAGCCCACAGGCCAGAGGCCGGGGTTCCTGCCGCCCCCTCTGCTGCCTGTTCTGACCACAACGATTTTATCCGTATTTCTGAATACTGTACCCATAAAGGCTTTAGAGAGGTGGTGGGGTTTTACCTCAAGATCGCCCTTAGTAATTGATTCTTCTTCAACCCGGAACTGAAGGTCCTCAACCTTCCTGTGGAATAAAATCAAAACAAAACACCTGAGAAAGTAACTAAGAAACACCTCTGCCTTATCTCAAAATTATATATATATAATCAATGCCCTGATGAATTTAGCAGATGATGACGGAAAGAAATGCCTTAGAGACATAGAAAATAAAGAAATGCATCTTTAAGCCTCTGGTTTATAAATCTAAGAGCTCTTCTCTACTTGGGAAACTCTAAAGTTTTATCCAGGTATGGATTCCAGAAGGGATGAGGTAAGAGTTGAGAAAAAGCAACTGGTTCCCCAGGTCACAGCCACCAGAAATGGATCTAATCAAGACAAGATCAGCCTGAAAGGAAAAGGTTTGATTACCACAGAAACAGGTTTGAGAATGGAAGTCTGTAATTTCTACTTTCCAATAACAGAACACAGGGGAAAGTGGCACAGAAAACAAATCTCTCTTTATACCACCCCACATCAGGCATTCTAGGGTGAGGTTAGCAGAGATACTACCCATGCAGAGATCCCTAGGACAACACGAGTACCTGTTCCAAGAGTGGGAGAATAAGGCTGTGAATAATTTGGGAGAGAGGCAATCAAGGATCCTATTTCTTTGCTTCTAAAATGCACACTTCTTTTTCACATTTAAAAATCTCTGATATGGCATGTGGGTTTCAATTAATGCCATCACAAAGTCAATGAAATAGGATACTAGGAAGATCTACAAAATCTGGGTAACACCCACATTGTGAATCTTTACAAAATTGGATGTAAGAGAAGGAAGAAAAGGAGGACAAACCTACATGCAAAAAAAAAAAAAAAAAAAAAAAATCTTTCAAATTCACTAGCATTTCTAACAAAATTAAGAATAAAAAAATTCTACTCGGTTAAGTCAGAAATATAATCATAGGTTAAAGCCCTCAAGATTACTGGAGAGCTGGGGGACATTTCTACTGCCCAGAAGTCAGCAGAGCAAGAGCCGGTTTAAAAAGAGAAGCAAGTGGTGCAGATGCCTTGGCCTTCAGAAGGGCCTGGAAGGGTCTGTCACTATGTCTCGCTCACTTGTAGCCATTTTTAGGATGCAAGGAGAACTTCCTGTGTAAAGTGCTTCTCTCTCCAGTGGGACAGCCATTTCCCTGGTAAGGCACTGTTACTACCCCCCTGTATCCCCCAGCGCAGCAGTGCGCGTGACCATCCTAAAGACCCCTGCATGACATCGCTGCAATCAGAAATGACAGGAGATGGCATTAAGTGCAACCGAGGACAAACAACGTCCCAGAGCCCAGAGACAGTCAAATCGTTTCCACGCAGACACTTTTCCCAGAGATCTTGTTCGCTCATGGCCTCAAAAGGCCTTTTACAAGAATCAAACTTGCTTTCTCTGTCTCACACAGTTTAGCACCTGATTTCATCCTGACCTGGATAATTCTCTAATTGAGAGTTTTTGTTTTCCTATAAAGGTAGTGAGTTTCCTGAGGTCAGGGCCCCTCTGTCACCCCCCAGACACAATACGATTTCACTAGATATGCAGAAGGTGTTTCATAAATACCAGGTAACTGGGCCTAGAAAATCCTTTTTCCAGGAGTGGCTCTAGGTAGAAGCTGGGTTTGAATGAACTGACTCAGGCCATCCTCTAGAGGATGTTTGGCACACAGTAGGTGCTCAATAAATAGTTGTTAAATTAATCAGGGCACATTTAGCTGGTTCCAAACTTCTCAAAAAAAGTCAAATCAAAGCAAACCCTCCTCACACAGCATGAGGAGTTCAAGCTCCACTGAACACACAGAGAGTCCTTTGGTTCTAAGGGTTTGACACCAACAAGGCTGTTGATGGGCAAGTTCTCCCGAAGGCTGTTTAAAAGGAGGACAGTTTAGGGTCACCTTCTCTCCTCTTCAAGTTGGTTGAGAAGCTCCACCTTCTCCCTGTCAGCAGCTTCCACCATTGCTCGCAGCTGGTCCATCTTGGCCTCCAATTCCAGGACATGCTGGGGAAGGCAAGGGTGTCGGTGAGTGGCCTCCTTCTGACCCAGAGGCATGCCCAGGGATGCCTCCAAAGAGCTACGGCTAAGTGGTACCACTGCGGGTCGGCATTACTCAAAAAACCTTTCCGCGTTAAAATGCCTTCTATGGTCTCTTATGATAGGTTATTCTCGGTAGCACCCCTGGGAGCTAGATGATGAAAATCCATGCCAGTATAGACATAGGGGGCAATGTCAAAACAACGCTCATCTTTTCTGAGCTGAAACTCGTACAAAGCATAATCTACAAAACAGGAGCTGTCACCACTGGTAAGGTCCTAGTACACAAGCTCACCTGACACAGACAGGCCAAGAGATCTGGATGTAAAGACCAAAAGAGTGCAGTAGACTCGAGAAGAACAGAAATTCATCTGTATGATGATGCAAATTGGTACCCCAGGGCAGAGCTTCCAAACAAGCCCAGCAGAGACATCTACGCTCCTTTCCAGTGCTCTCGAGACCAGCTCCCCAGCTCCAAGCACCGGGTACACCGTTCAACCTCCTCCCTCAATTTAGAAACCATCACGGTCTCTGTGACAAGATCAGCTTAGAACCTGTCACCATCTCTGCAACGAGGTCAGTGCCAGACATCACCTGGTCGTGTCCGTCCCGGGCCAGAGCTAGCTCCTGCTCTATCTCCCCCACGTGGCTCGTGGCCTTGGCCACCTCCGCCCTCTCTAGATCCCGTTCAGCCAGCAGCTGTTCAATGTGCTGCTGCTTCTCCTTCAGGGCCTCCTGGAGGGCAGTGGTGCCGGAGATCTTCCTGGCGTAACGGGAGGAGGTTTCGGTCAACTGCAAAGGAAAGTTAAAGAAGTGAAGGGCGATGACGCTATCAGGGACGCAGGGAGGGAGCGGTGCATGCAGGCAGGGGTCTCCTCGGCAAAGCAAAAGCGCTGCCCCAGCTCGCAGGCTTGCCGAGGCTTGGGAAAGGCTTTTCATCGAGGAAACGAGACAGCGTGTGCCTCCTGTCTGTCAGTTTCACAAAGAACCCAGCAATGTAAAGAAGCCATGGAACAACCGGGAAGACGTTTAGAAGAAGTGGCTCAAAAGCAAAGGTGCCCTGAGCTCGGCTGACGGGGCCGGGTAGGAATCTAAAAAATTCCTCAGAACCCAGGTAACAAACAAGCTTCTCTAGATTCCATTTCGGCCTGAGCTTCACGAATAGTTATCTTCTTGTTATGACAGTTTGGCCAATCTTTTGATCCTCAGAGTTCGGGATTAGACCTTTTTTTCAACTTCTTAAGCTTCTAAATACCATTACGTGACCAAGAGGTCACCCCTGGAGTCACAAACCTTCTTTCAACTGATTACGTAGTTGGATCTCTGTCAGGATTTTCTTCATCTTTGTTTCAAAATGAAAGGCAGAGGTGATTTCACCCAGGAATCCAGCCATGAGGACCTGAATCCCAGTCACCAGAAAAACTTACAGAGACAAAAGATTAAAAGGAAACCTGTATGTGCCTTCAAAAGCATGTGTGAGTGGGTGAGTGAGAGTGCAAGTACACGTAAGAGAAAGGAGGAAAAAGGGCATGGGAGAGAGAAAAGGGGGGGAGATAAATCTGTGGAGAAAGAGAAGCAGGGGAAGGAAGGAGGGAGAAAAAATGGGGACTGGAGAGGGAACGGGGGCAAAACAAGAGGTGAGGGAGAAAGAGTGGTGGGGTGAGGCGTGGAGAAAACGTGTTTCAGCGCTGTCACCTGTTAATCTTTGCTGTTTCACACACCAGATACCTCCTCAAGATGGCTAATCGTCATGTAAAAACACAGACGACATGACCTTCCGTTAAATGTGAATAGGTAATGTGGGCAAGTTGAGTAACACTCTTCCAAGCTGGGCTCCGGGGGCTGGGAGGTGGTCCAGAAGAGGCCGCATCCCCTGGCAAGCGTCTGTCCAAGGCCATTTACTTAGCAATCACTGGCTCTAGGTCAACGCCGCTTGACTTCATCCTCTGCAGTCAAAGCCTCACTTGCTGCTTGAAGGCTCTCCTCGTCCCCCGTCTACCTGAGCCCCCGGCCAGGACGCAGACCGACAGTGACGATCTGCTGTCAGTTCATAGTCAGGCAATTTGACAACTATGAGAGTAAAGTAAACCCAAATTGTCCTTCGCTGTTTCTATTTAGTGAAATTTCTTGACTTACTTAAATATATGGGGGGGAGGGGCATTCCTATGCTCTCTTTTAACCATCTGACCTTGATTTTCCAATTTTACTATGCGGTTATACTTTCTCATACTAACATTTCTTCCTGAATACACTAAGTCTGAGGTTCCCAAACCCTGCGCAGAGGTACACCCCAGGGTACTGCAGCTAACTCACAGGGAAACACAAGGAAACAGAGCGACACCTGTTGGATGCCATGCAAACTACCAGCTGGAGGCAATTCAGTTTCAACCTTGGATTGTACTACATTCCCTTCCGTAACGTCATGTCTTTCCGAAGCCGGGTTTTGGCTACTTCCAGACCAAAAGCAAGTACTGTGCAAAAGCCAATGTGGCACAGGAAGTGAGGGTGGCAGTGTCCAGGAAGAGTCCAAGGTCTGACAGGATATGCAGTGCCCAAGAAGAGCATGCAACCTAATACTAATTCATTGTGGTTATTTAAGAATGAATTAAAAATATTCTTTTTCCTTTCAATTAATGTGAACCATTTTTTTTTTTTTTGAAGAGCTACTAAATTGTTAGGACATAAATATTAAGTTGTTTGGACCTAACTACTTAATAAACAGAACTGTTAGCTATTTCTTTTGGCCTACAGGCACTGTGAAAAAATAACTGAGACTCTAAAGGTTCTGTGGAACCAGAAAGGTTGGGCACCTCTGTACTCAATTCTTTCAGAAGATCATTCTGCATTAAGGAATGTTCCCACTTTTTTATATATATATATACAAGGGATCACACATTGTTGAGATGCATTTTTAAGAAGTCACGCTTTCAATTACTCTGTATTTTTGGTATATTCTTTTATGGTGATTTTTGGTTTAGAAACTATAGCCACTCTATATAAAGAGATACAAAAACAAGCTGTTTTAGAAGGCAAGGAGACTCATTTCTCTTTTGCTAGTTTTCTTCAAAAGAAAATGAGGTGAACTAAGAGGAATCAGAACTGTTCTAAAAAGTAAGAGGACAGGTTGGGGGAGCAGGGAGGGCTTGGGTATCTCCAAAGAAATGGACACTTTATTACAACGTAATAAAAATTACACAAGAAATAATTCCTAATCCAGAGTAGATACTTCCACGGAATTGTTCCTGGATTAGTAAACTCGATGTCCGCTTTAGAGTCTGCTGACCCACTCTGAACAAGGCTTCGTCCAAACAGAGGGGTTTCTTCATCCATTTCACTCAAACATTCAAAAAGTTCTTGACAAGCTTTTCTCATAAGTCCATTTGTAATTTTTCTGTTGAAGATGCAGACTTTTATATGCAAAATGACATAGTCCAAGCAGGTTATTTATTTTACCTGAACATAAGAGGAACAAAGTCCAGAGAAGCATAACCCCTACTTTAAAGAAAGATGCTTCCGCCGTTGCCTTCCCTGCCCAAGGTCAATGGAGAGAAGGCAAAATGAGATCAAGGGCTAGCCGTTGCCTTCCCTGCCCAAGGTCAATGGAGAGAAGGCAAAACGAGATCAAGGGCCAGCAGCCTTACTGCCCGATCATGACACTTCACATTCTAACTCCTGTCTGTAGTTCATCGTCATAAGGCAGAGATCCTGAATTCAGTCTGGAGTACAACCTCATACTGCCACTTCAAATTTAAACAGTATTTGCCTCACTTCAAGTGAATAAACTAAAGGGCGGGGGTGGGAGGGGGGCGAAGCCAAAAAAGTCATTGCTTTGACGCTAAAAACAAGCATGACATTAACAAACAGAATGAGATGCTGCCTATTTTGATTCTGATGATTTTCTCTTGCTGATCTAAATGGGAAAGAGAGGGAGAAAGTAAGAGGGAGTGGGGGAAGGGGGAGATGGAGACAAAACAAAACATGGCTTTTCCTAGCATCCTTTCAAGTTCCCTAAGTTCCCCTCTGCATCCTCTGGCCTGAGTCAGGAACGCTCCACACACTAACTGCTTTCAGTGGGTTAGACTGTATGAACATAATACTAAAATTCTAAGAACATGCCTTTTCTCAAAAGACTGTAGTTCCTAAAATTGTTTGATGTCAAAGAGAAAGAGACCCAGGTCCTTGAGGAAAAGGGTCCCTCCAATTTTCCTGTCCTTCTGATGCCAAAATAATTTCAGAATACTCAATCATCCCATATGTTAGACTAAGTAGTAGTTACTACAGATTCACCAAGAACTGTGATATCTTCAAGTCTAAGGAACCTGAAAAGGGCTGTTAAAAAAATTCTTTATTTCAAACTTGTATTCTTGCTAGAGGGTTTTGTTTTGTTTTGTTGCAAAATGTGTAAGGACTTTCACAAGCTACAGAGAACATTTAGTACAAGGGCAAGGGGAGACTTAACATCTCCTAAAGCAAAGCAGGCACACCGACGGGGCGGGGGGGCATTTACAGTGCCTGGGATGCAGAGACACGCAGCGGGAGAAGGGAGGCTTACCAGTCCTGTCCGACTGGGCTTGCTGCTCACAGAGGAGGCCACAGAGCTCAGGGAGCTGAGAGACGAGGCAGAAGGGCTGCGTGGCAGGCTGGCGGGTGTGGTCGCCATCACCCGCCTCACTGCAGCGGCCTTGGCTTTGGCTGGTGTGGTGGAAGGGAAGCCAATCCTGGTCACTTTGTGGACAGGAGCGAACAGGCCATATTTGGGTTGACACTGAAAATACCTTTAGGAGACAACAACAGGAACAGTAACAAGAAGCAACTTAATTACAAGAAATAACAACTATAACCGAAAAGCTCTCCTGACTCCTAACTCGTGACTGGTTTGCTGTGAATTTTACCAACCAGCTGGGGTGGTGCACCAGCCTGTGGCACTCACTGGTGTGCAAGCTGATAAATAACCACAATAATATATATATTTTTTAATTTATTATTTTTTAAAATTATTTATTTATTTTTGGCTGCACTGGGTCTTCGTTGCTGCGCGCGGGCTTTCTCTAGTTGTGGTGACCAGGGGCTACTCTTCGTTGCAGTGCGTGGGCTTCTCATTGCGGTGTCTTTGCTTGTTGCAGGGCAAGGGCTCTAGGCACGCGGGCTCAGTAGTTGTGGCTCATGGGCTCTAGAGTGCAGGCTCAGTAGTTGTGGCGCAAGGGCTTAGTTGCTCCGCAGCATGTGGGGTCTTCTCGGACCAGGGCTCGAACCCGTGTCCCCTGCATTGGCAGGCGGATTCTTAACCACTGCACCACCAGGGAAGCCCCACAATAATGTTTTAGAAAACACACTAGGAAATAACAGTATGATACACAGAGATGGAATCACTCATCTGTTACTAAGATTCTAAGCAAAGGGAAGGTATTTCTACTATCTGATAAACACACAGCAGAGGAGTGATCTCACTTCATAAAACCTTGCCAAACAAAGGGCAAGAGAAATCAAACAAGCACCTAACTCTGGCAGGTTCACTCAAGTAAAGGTGGAGTAGTATCAACTGGTACTGACACTTGGAGATCTCACGACTCTAGTGAATTATAACATCTTAATATCAAGGATATCAATGATATGGCTTCAGAATCGCTGCAGCACTAAGATTTTTTTTAATCTCCTCAAGGCATTATTATTGTATTTGGTACATAAGACCTATACGCTTATAATCAGTCTGTAAACATTTTATAAGTAAAATGTTAACTACAACACTTTATACTACTAACAATAATGCATCAGAGACCACAACTGTGCTCAAGGCCTTCAAAGCACCTGAAGTGTGGGAAACGCCTCTTGCATTCATCTGCATGACTTAACTCCCACGCTATCCCTGGGAGGTGAGAGTGGGGTTATCCTCACAGTGGAATAGGTGTGCCTGCCGTCAGTTCTCTTGCCACAGGACGGAATCCTTGTCACCAGGTATAAAGACACATTTTGTGTTCTCGTCCTAACAAGAGCAGCTTCCTTCTCCTCACTCCCCCTACGCTCCAACGCCCAGAAACTCATTCAGACGTTGACTGCTATCGAAGGGAGAGCAGCCAAAAGGATGATATAGTATTTCCTTTCTATTTTGAAAAATAAAATGAAAACACTATAGATGATACTATATTTGTAGAAACATGTCATTACACACTTGTCTAAATCCATAGAATGTATACCAAGAATAAACTGTAATATAAACTACAGACTTTGGGGGATAATGATGTGTCAATATAGGTTCATCAGCTGTAATAAATGGACCACTTGGGTGCAGGATGTTGATAATGGGGGAGGCTGTGCATGTGTGGGGCAGGGGGTAGAGGAGGGATATCTCTGTACCGTCCTCTCAATTCTGCTGTGAACCTAAAACTGCTCTAAAAAAAAAAAAAGTCTTAAAAATAAATAGATAGGGCTTCCCTGGTGGTGCAGTGGTTCAGGATCCGCCTGCCAATGCAGGGGACACGGGTTCGAGCCCTGGTCCGGGAAGATCCCACATGCCGCAGAGCAACTAAGCCCGCGAGCCACAACTACTGAGCCTGTGTGCCATAACTACTGAAGCCCGTGCACCTAGAGCCCGTGCTCCGCAACAAGAGAAGCCACCGCAATGGGAAGCCCACGCACCACAACGAAGAGTAGCCCCCGCTCACCGCAACTAGAGAAAGCCGCGGGCAGCAACGTAGACCCAACATAGCCAAAAATAAATAAATAAAATAAATTCTAAAAATAAAATAAATAAATAGATAGATAGATAAATAAACCAAATGCTTGCTCAGAATCTATTCAGACGCATTGCACATATTACTAAAACAGTCAGTCAAAAGAAAGACTCTGATTCTAGTGGGGGGAAAAACCTGTAGATGAGTCTTAGGAAATAAAAGTGCAGCTCTTCAGAACACTCACGTCGGGGCTTCCCTGGTGGCGCAGTGGTTGAGAGTCTGCCTGCCAATGCAGGGGACACGGGTTCGAGCCCTGATCTGGGAAGATCCCACATGCCGCGGAGCAGCTGGGCCCGTGAGCCACAACTACTGAGCCTGCGCGTCTGGAGCTTGTGCTCCGCAACAAGAGAGGCCACGATAGTGAGAGGCCCGCGCACTGTGATGAAGAGTGGCCCCCGCTTGCCGCAAATGGAGAAAGCCCTCGCGCAGAAACGAAGACCCAACACAGCCATAAATAAATAAATTTTAAAAAAAAAAGCAAACCTTTAAAAAAAAAAAAAAAAACCACTCACATCCATTTTATTATACACGGTTGGTGGGATCGGCTTGAGCACCTTTACATGCAAGAGGGAGACGAGATTCCAACTGCAAACAAACCTTGTTCCAGCGACAGCCCCATCATTCTTCCCAAGAGGCTCATCCAACTCCACACCACACCACTCCCCCTTGGCGAAGTCTGTCTCCCCAAGAAACCGGACGACGCCAGCCTTCGTGCCACCAACCTGGAAGAAGAGAACGTTAAAAGGAAGAGATGAACATGATTACAGTTTCACAGCTTAATCCTTTGCAGTCGCAGCCAGTACTGTGTTCCATCATTTCTATAAGCAGCTCTTCTCTTAACCTCCTCTCCAACTCTTCAAAGAGTTCTCTCCAAAGGTTAGCAAAGTTCACCTGGGTGGCTTCTGTCGCCAGAGTGATCCGATACCTGAGATAGTCCAATAATGAAATCGCCTAGGTGATGTGCAGTCATCAACATTTAGTCGAATTAAAAAAATACCTTATTACTCCAGAGGGAGGTTCCTGCTTCAAAATAAATATTTGCTACAAAAATAAAACCCCTACGTCATTAAAGAAAAACAAAATTCATGCATAATCCACTGTAACAATTGCTGTGTTTATGTTCCCAAACTTCCTTTACATCATTATCCAGGTAAAGCAATAACACATACATATTAAAGACAAATACTCGGGCTTCCCTCGTGGCGCAGTGGTTGAGAGTCTGCCTGCCGATGCAGGGGACACGGGTTCGAGCCCTGGTCTGGGAGGATCCCACATGCCGCGGAGCAACTGGGCCCGTGAGCCACAATTACTGAGCCTGCATGTCTGGAGCCTGTGCTCCGCAACAAGAGAGGCCGCGATGGTGAGAGGCCCGCGCACCGCGATGAAGAGTGGTCCCCACTTGCCGCAACTAGAGAAAGCCCTCGCACAGAAACGAAGACCCAACACAGCCAAAAATATATAAATAAATTAATTAATTAAATAAAATTAAAAAAAAAAAAAAAGACAAATACTCACACATCCACACACGTGAAATGTAAATTCTTTAAAATATTTAAAATATTGATATTTTCCGCCGTGAGGCTCTCCATTTCTTCACAACTATTAAAATGACTGTTCTTCACATTTTATTTTACGTGAACTGTTCAAAGCTGTGAATCTTTTTAAATGTCTCTTTGTCCCAGCTGTTGTTTGATATAACATGCAAACATTATTTCCAAAATTATCCCATCAGCATTTATTACTTCTTCCTTTGCCATTATTTTTCTACTTCAAATACTCATTTTATCATATTCTCTCTGACATGCACATAAGAACAGATCTGAGTCTTTTTACAGTTTCAAAAGTTCAATATCTGTGCTACTGCCCTGGAATTTTGATTACTGCTACTTCACAACCTGCATGATATTTCCTAGTGCTGGTTTCCCTTACTACTATTATTCTTCAGAATACTGATTTTCTTACTTTTAGCTAAGCTTCTTTTTTTAAAATTTTTTGGCTGAGCCTCATGGCTCGCGGGGTCTTAGTTCCCCAACCAGGGCTCGAACCTGGGCCCCGGCAGTGAAAGCACAGAGTCCTAACCACTGGACCACCAAGGAATTCCCTCTTTTTCCTTAATTAAAAAAAATTCCCCAATTATACAAGAGGCGAGTCACCTCAGGCAATTAAGAACATTATGAACAAAAAATAAATGTTATTCCTGTAATCTCAACACCCAGGGACAGTCACTGCTGACATTTTGGTTCATTTTCCCTGCTATTTTAGGGCAGCTGTTTAATATCCACAGTACAGATGTATCACGATATGTACCTTACTCATTTTTCGTTTGGGATGTTCACCTTTTTCTTACTGATTAAAAAAGTAATTCTTTATAATGAATTAATTCTTGAATAGCGAATACATTCTCATGGTTAAAAAACTTTTAAATGTAAGTATGTATCCAGGGAAAAGCCTCTCTTACTAAACTCCTGTCCCTAACTCTCCAACCCTCCCCATCACAGGTAGCCACTGCTATTGATGTATAGTGTGTATCCTCCTCCCAGCATTTCTTTATGCATATAAAGGCAAATGCTGGGGCTTCCCTGGTGACGCAGTGGTTAGGAATCCGCCTGCCCATGCAGGGGACACAGGTTCGAGCCCTGGTCCGGGAGGATCCCACATGCCGCGGAGCAACTAAGCCTGTGCGCCACAACTACTGAGCCTGCGTGCCACAACTACTGAAGCCCGCGCGCCTAGAGCCTGTGCTCCTCAACAAGAGAAGCCACCGCAATGAGAAGCCGACGCACCGCAATGAAGAGTAGCCCCCACTCGCCACAACTAGAGGAAGCCCACGCGCAGCAACGAAGACCCAATGCAGCCAAAAATAAATACATTTTTTAAAAAAATGAAACGTTAATTCATATTTTTACTCCTCCCTTTCATTTTTACACACAAAAAATGAGCTCTCTTGCACCTGTACTACCTGAGCTGCCCTGCACCTCGCTTTACTCCACATCAAGACACAGAAAACGCCCTCCTTGTGTTTACAATTGCACGTCATCCCACTATACGGATTCACTCCAGTTTATTAAATCAGCCTCCACTGGGAGACATTTAGGTTATGTAGGTTTATTGATTTAATAAATTTAAAAATCATTTTGGTTAATTAAAAAAAAAAAAGTCCAGTGGGATTGTGTTAAATGTAGATTTACCTTGGGAAGGTAACTTATTTTATCGATCTTCACAAGGAACCAGCTTTTCAGTCTTTCCTTTTTGTTTTTAATGTTCTCTATTTTATTTAATTCACTTTTTATCTCACTATTTCCTTTTTTCCCACTTCCTTGTGGTTTATTACTCTTTCCTTCCTAACTTCTTAAGACCAATACTAATTTGCTTTTTAATACCAAAGCTATTTGGTGCTAATTTTTCTCTGAATATAGTTTTCTATGAGTTTGGGATGATACACATTTTTTTCCAGCTCTATTTAAGCTTTGCTGAAGATGGAAAACGTTAAAGTCTCAAAGCTATATACTTTTCCTCTGAAAGACAAACTCTTTGTGAAACTGATTTTAGGAACCAAAGCAGTTACAGTTTAATTTACTCTAGGCAGGAGAGCGTGTGAACGGTGACAGAGGGCAGGCAGCCCCTGGACAGTTCAGAAACGTCCTGGTGTCATGACAGGTGTCACTGAGGAAAGATGGAGTTGGATGCCGGAGAAAACTCCACGCAGGAACCGTTGTGTCCAGCACTGCAATCCACAGTGCACAGCAGGAGACACTCAACAAGCATTTGCTGAAGAAATGAAAGGTGACCTTCTCCGTAGGGAACTACACAGAAAAGACCATTTTTCCATGTAAACCAACAAAAGGAAAAAGACATCCAGTGGCTGAGGCTGAATTTGATGGCTCAGAAGAGAGCAAAGGAAGAAATATGCTAACACAGACTAAGTAAGCATGGGCTCCAAGTTGGACAAATTCAAATGCCAGCTCTGTCTATGAATTAGTCAAGTTGCTTAGTTTCTAAATCTTAGTTTCAGAACTTCCCTGGTGGTCCAGTGGTTAAGAATCTGCCTTTCAATGCAGAGGACGCAGGTTCGATCCCTGGTCGGGGAATTAAGATCCCACATGCCGCGGGGCAACTAAGCCTGCGTGCCACAACTAGAAAGAAGCCCTTGAGCCACAACAAAGAGCCTACGTGTTGCAGCTAAGACCCAATGCAGCCATAAATCAATCAGTCAATCTTAGCTTCCTCATAAGTAAAATGGCGATAATTACAGGATTGCTGTGAAGATTAAATAAAATAATCCACATAAAACTGTTTAGTCAGTGTCTGACAGATAGTGTGAGAGTCTGCTATATGTTAGCAGCCAGTGTGTCCATGCTAAGGAAAGTACTAGTTCTAGATCCGGCAAATTGGACTTTTTAGCACTCTTATTGGTAACCATGGAATGTATGAATAGTAACCTATATAAAATTGGCCTCTGTTTTCTCTGTCCTCTTACACACCTTTCAGAGCAGCAGACGAACCAGTATCACATGAGCAGAACACAGCACATTAGTTAAAGATGATGCAATCTTTCCAGATAATCTGTTGAATTCTTTGGGGGTGAGTCTCAGTTACTGTCATGACAATTGTTTTTCCAAGAGGCGTCTAACAGGCTGTGGGCAGTAAATTCTCCAAACAAACCATGGCTTCACTCAGATCAGAAGCTTTATAACAAATTACCACAAACAGATCAGCAACTTTTTCTCTAAATGCAGGTAACAGAACATACATCTACCCCGGAAAAAAAAAAAAAAAAAAAAGCCATAAAGTTTGTTTCAAATGGATGATTACTAGTTCCTAGAATGGGCAGTTTTCTTATACTTTTTCTCTCACCTAACTTGAAATTCTTGACTCATATAACAGATAATATGCTTTCCTCTCCCCTGTAAAAGATCCTTAGTAATTATTCAAAATATCTTTAACACAGAAAGTCACATCCAAAATCACTCACTTTTCTACTTAATCATTTTACAGTCAAATATTTTTCTAAGCATTTAAACATGATTTTATAAAGTTAAGTTTTACTTCTCATGTGTTCCAGAGAACCCAGAGTATTATAGTATGTGCATTTACATTAAGTATAAGCCACAATTTTCAAATCTATGTTTTAGGGGCAGATATCAGGATTTTTTTTAAAAATATTTATTTATTTATTATTCATTTGGTTGCACTGGGTCTTAGTTGTGGCAGGCGGGCTCCTTAGTTGCAGCAGGCAGGTTCCTTAGTTGCAGCTCGCTGGCTCCTTAGCTGTGGCATGGGAACTCTTAGTTGTGGCACGCATGTGGGATCTAGTTCCCTGACCAGGGATCGAACCCAGGCCCCCTGCATTGGGAGTGCAGAGTCTTAACCACTACACCACCAGGGAAGTCCCAGATATCAAGATTGTTAAAGATAAAAAGTTTTACAACACTGAAACAAAAAACAAAAAAATGGATCCCTATGGCAAACACAAGTAACTACCATTCATTCTCTTTGCTTGCAGAATATATATATATAACTCATAACACTGTGGTCAACCTAATTCAAAGTTAGAAGTCACTACTGGAGACCAAATTAATTTAAACTAGAAACTCAGCTAAAGGAAAACCTAGCTGTGCTCAGGCTTTAGCAAATCTCACGTTTTTAAGTTCTCATTCATTCATTCAATATATATATCCTGAGTGCTTGGGCCCTTAGGATACAAATATAAACAGAATACAGTGTTGGCCACTGACAGAAAAATTCAAGCAAATATTTCTAGTGAAAAGTGATAAGCACTTTAAGAGGTTTCTACAAAATGCTGTGGGAACAGAGACAGACACCCTTCTTGTAAACTCTTTGGAAAAATAAGAACACTGATAAATTCTGCTGGGGACTTCCCTGGTGGTCCAGTGGCTAAGACTTCACGCTCCCAATGCAAGGGGCCCGGGTTCCATCCCTGGTCAGGGAATTAGATCCCACATGTCACAACTAACAGCCCGTGTGCCACAACTAAGGACTCCACATGCTACAACTAAAAAAGATCCTGTGTACTGCAACTGAGACCTGGCGCAGCCAAATAAATAAATAACTAAATATTAAAAAAGAAAAAATTCTGCTGGGCTGATGAATGGGTCCACAAACAGGAAAAAGGAAACCTTTCATCCTCTCTCAACTCTCCCATCTAGTCATCAAATCTCAAACAAGTCATTTAACCCCACTGTGCCTCAATTTATAAAGCTATAAAATGTCCAGTGAGTGGTAATGAGGGACTGTTCCACGGGGGTTTCGTGAGCTACTGAATTTTGTGAGGTGGCTTCTCATCTGCCATATTGTAAGTTAAGCAGCTTAATTTAAAAAGGTAAATATGGCTAATTGGTATTTACCGATACAAATTTAGCCCTGACTTAAAACTTAATCACCTGTGAGATGATGATGGCCATATTTTATACTACCTCAACTAGAGAGCAATCCAGCTTAGGGCAGCTCCACTGGGCAACTCCTGCAAGAAAGCTAAGATCCGCCTGGCCCGGTCTTTATCCACGGGTCCTAATTGCATCTCGTCATACTTTACAATGTTACTCCTCTCCTTTAAGGGTATAATGTGACAACAGTATTTAAAACCCTCTGATTCTTTTGACAATATTTTATGAATGCCTACTGTGTGCCAGGCACTGCTCTAAGTACTGGGGAAAAGATGGTGAACGAGACAGAAAGTTTCCAGACTCTCATGGAGCCTAAATTCTGGTCAGGGGGAGATGGGCAATGAACAAATAAATAAATGAAAAGATCATTTTAAATACATAGAGGGGGACTTCCCTGGTGGCGCAGTGGTTAAGAATGTTAAGTGGTTAAGAATCTGGACACAGGTTCGAGCCCTAGTCCAGGAAGATCCCACATGCTGTGGAGCAACTAAGCCCGCGAGCCACAACTACTGAGCCTGTGCACCACAACTACTGAAGCCCGCGCGCCTAGAGCCCGTGCTCTGCAACAAGAGAAGCCACCACATGAGAAGCCCACGCACCGCAACAAAGAGTAGCCCCCGCCTGCCGCAACTAGAGAAAGCCCACGCACAGCAACGAAGACCCAACGCAGCCAAAAATTAATTAATTAATTAATTAAACTATTGCTATTAAAACAAAAGACCCGACACAGCCATAAAAGAAAAATAAATAAATAATAAATAAATCTTTTTAAAAATCCATTTGTAACTGTTTAAACATTTAATAGGAACCAAAAAAAAAAAAAAGAACCCCTACTAGCCCTGAGGTTGATAAAAGAGAATATTTAATTGCCAGAGTCACATTCTTTTAAAGCACTGAGATCAAAAAGTACCCCACTTGACCAAAACGGTATTAGCAAAGTTTGCTTTTCTAATCTATATGTTTCAGAAGCTACAAAGAGTCTCAGCCTCAAGATATTTTTGTAATTATGCTTAAAGAATTCACAGAAGCAGTATTAAAAGTTAGAAGATGTGATCTAGCAACAGGCATTCCAACATTAGACTCTGGCCTGGGCAGTGGTCAGACTTTCCTCTCTTCAAGTCCCAAAGCTAGACAGCGTAAGCTGCCTCCTCAAGAGCCTACACAAAGTCCTCAAGGCAGAGATACCAGCTTTGACATGTCTGGTGTAAAGATACTGGCTTAGGTTTGCAAAAAGAACCTAATTTCACACTGATCAGCCAGTGCCCAGGTACTGAGCCCCGTAGAAAACCCCCAGCACTGTGAAAACAGCACTGGTGTAGGCAGACAGGGCACCACCACACAGGAGAACAGCGTGATGAGATCCACGTGTCAGGCGCATCACTCCGTAATTGTGTGAAGACCAGAACCCAGGAGAGACGAGGCTAGCAGCATGGACAGCAGGCTGGGGGTCCAGGTGAAGAGGTGACGGCTTAATTCAAGGCAGCGCAGGACAATGGGGCTGGAGAGAGGAGGATGGGTCGTAAAACCGAAGACATGAAATCCAATGGGCAGATGGATGAGTTTATGCATTCCCAAGCCTCAAGAGTGAAAATGGCAAAAGCACACGAATCCTACCCTCTCACAGCTGAAAGCAGTGAGCAGGAAGAGGAACACTGCTATCAGCTATGACCTAAGAAGTGGCTCTACTGAACCCGGCTGTGTGCAGAGAGGAGGAAGCTGCCGAATCTCGCTTCTCATCAACAGTGTGATTCTCTGCGTTCCTTCCCAGACAGCCCTACAAGGCTATGCTGAGTAAGATTTAAGGCTTATGGAAATTGAAAATGAAAATAAAAAAAAAAAAAAGTAAAACTAAAATCAGAAAAAATGATTCAAATCTGCAGCAATCCTCACTGCAAAGGAATTAGGCTAAGACTGTGGTGCTGGAAAAGATCTCAACATTCAGCCAAGGTGTCCAGAAAGAGTTAACATAATGTGAACATCTGGAGTCTTCTCAACCTTGGGCCATACAAAATAACAGATCCTTCTACTAACAACTACTCTGTCAGCAATCAAGGGAAGGAGAGGTCACTGTGTAAAGAACAGCTTCCCTAGAGCTCAAACACCCCACCCAAAAAGAGCCCAAGAACCCCCCAGGTAGATGATGAACAAACACCCAATATGAGAGCAATATCACAACCAGACTTGTAGATTTGGGGGTTATAAGTCACTGGTAAGAAGACTGAGAAAAATAGAAGAAATCAAATTATCACAAAGGGCATACTTGTACACACTTTGTGGGAACATAAAATGGTAACAGCTTTTTGGACTGTACTTTGGCAATATTTATTATGATTTAAAATATTTATATATTCTTTGACTCAGAAATTTCATTTCTAGGGAAAAAAGGCTGGGAGCAATCTAAATGTCTATGATTAAATTAGGTGCCCCAAACAGTGTGATACCAAACAGCAGCTTATTATTTTAAATGAAGAGTTGTATTTACTAGCATAGAAATGCCCCAAATCTATCAAAGTATACTGTAAAATGGTGTGTATATAATATGACCCCACTATATGTGTTTGTTTTAAATTTACATGTTATAATAAGTCTCACAAATAATGCTGAACAAATGAAGACACACAGAAAAGTACATACTAAATGAACTGTAGTTATTTAGACTCAAACACAAGCAAAATAACTTATAAATAAGATTTTTTTTTTAAATCACAGGAAGATGTTTTTCCCTTTCGCAGCATCCAAAAGACCTACAGATTTACACTATAGGATTCTTAGTTTAAGAGCCCTGGGAGCAGCTCGTAGAAAGATAAAGCTTGTCACTTTAAAAACAAAAGCCTAAAAAGTCTCCTTCTCATACTTGGTCATAAGCTAAGAATTCAGCATAGAACATACAGTACCGGACATGGAGACAACCATGTTGAAACAGAACGGCTGGAAGTCAGTCAACTTCTCGAGAACCTGACATCACATCCCTGAAATAGTGCATTACACCCGAAAATGCAGCAAGACCATCTCAAAAACATTCAGAGTAATTGGTCATCCCAGGGATTCCCAGTCTGGAAAGAGGTGAGTCTCTGAGAGTCAGCTGAACCGCTGCGTCGGCCCAAAGCAGCTCATGCCACAAGACAGATGAAAGCAATCTTCAGCTAAGGAGATCTGTGGAATATTCGTGAGGACAAATGGGAAAACAGAAGGTCCAGAGAGAGATGGGAAGGAGGCAGGTGGGTTTGTTACAAGCAGCTCCAACTGACCCTCCTTGACCCAGCTCATCCACCCCACTGAGGACCACGAGCGTGGAGGGGGCGAGGACAGGCTTCCCCAGGCCCTGACTGCCTCCCCCAAGATGGAAGTGCCCAATACAGTCATAGCTCAGGAGCTCCCACCTCGACCTTCAAGAGGTCATTGAGCTAAACCTCACACCTGACGCAGAAATCCGCTTTCCTGCTCTTCCCGCGATGACAGCAAGAACTGGAGAGAGCTGCGTGGAGAAGGCAGCCTCCACTCCTGCCCTCTCTGCGCTCGTTCCACGTGGAAGGCGCCACGAGGGCGCTGGGGGCGGGACTGGGAATATTCTATACCGCTCCTCACATAACAGTGACCTAACGAACTTAGTTCTATTGGAATTTTTTTACTGAAGCATAACTGACTTACAATGTCACATTGGTTCAGGAGTGCAACGTGGGGACCTGATTCATATGTTACGAAATGATCACCAGGAAAATTCTAGTAACTGTCTATCACCATACAAAGTTATTACAGTATTATTGACTACCTTCCCTATGCTGTACATGACATCCCTGTGACTTACTTATTTTATAACTGGAGGTTTGTACCTCTTAATCCCCTTCACCTAATTCGCCCACTCCCCCCCATCCCCCTCTGGCAGAACCAGTTTGTTCTCTGTATCCATGGTTGAGTCTGTTTCTGTTTCACTATGTGTGTTGGTTTGTTTCATTTTTTTAGATTCCACATATACAAGGAAAATCATATGATATTTGCCTTTCCTCTGACTTATTTCACTGAGCATAATACCCTCTAGGTCCATCCATGTTGTTGCCAATGGCAAGATTTCATTCTTTTTTATGGCTGAGTAATATTCCATTGTATATATATACCACATCTTTACCCACTCATCCACTGATGTACATTTAGGTTGCCAACAGAAGTTTTCTTTAATTAGGAGAACTCCAATCAAATATTTCAGATTTCTAAATCTAATTCCCTTTATACATGAATTTTGAAGTAAAAATGTTTTACATTCCTAAATCAAAGATTTCTATTAAACAAGGCAGCACATTAAAGTAGAAAAAACATATTAACTGGGAACAAGAGGCCATAATGATATGTGTACACATACATCACATACGACCTGAGGCAAGTTGCATTTGTTCTCTGGGCTTCAGTATTCTAAGCAAAAAGAGGCATTTGTTGATCTCAAAGAGCCTTTCCAGATCTAAAATACTGTGACTCTAAGGTACTCCTTTAATTTCTCCTAGAAATACTAACCAAAACAGTAAATAATTTTACTGCCTCTAAAAACACTCTCATTAGACTTAACACTTAGAGATTCAAATTCTGTTCCAAGTATGCTAGTTTTGCACATGTAATTAAAATTTTCCTACAAATACACCCTTCAAGCCTCTACAAACCAACCTGCATCTGCAGATTCTCCTCCTTCCTTACTATAAAAATGGAGGAAATCTCCGTGCGTCTCAATCGAAGGCAAAGCAATCCCTGTGGTGTGCGCCCGGGGTGCCACCTCTTCCCAGGACCCTCATCCCAACACTGATCCCCCCCGCCCCAACTGTATCTGCACCGTTCCTCTGGTCCAGATCATTTTAGGCAGGATGCAAACACCCCAGACTCTGCCATCTTTAGAAAACACCTTCCCTAGATCCAACACTCCTCCAGCACCAGCCTGACAGCTCTACTCTCCTTCAACATCCAACTTCTTCAAAGAACGGTCACCCCAAATCCACTTTCAACCACCTCTGATCTATTCTTTACGAAGCAGCTGGAGCGATCTTTCCAAACTACAAATCTAATCACATCACTTATCACTCTTGTTGCTCCTAAGGTCAAAATCAAAATCCTTAACATGGCCTAAACTTACAGGCCCTATGTCACCAGTCCCTGCAGACACCACCTAGTGAATGAGTCTCATCTCCTACCCCTATGGGCTCCTCCGCCTGTGGGGAATGACACTGGCCACTTCCCCAAACGTGCCAACTCCCTCCCATCTGGGGAGTTTGCCAATCCCTCTGCTAGAACGTTCCCTCTTACCACTACCATTGCTCTGCCTGGCCAATTCCTACTCTCCTTCAGGTCCACTTTAATCCTTACATCCTCATGGAAGCCTTTTGTTGTAAGCTAAACCATCCGGACCTTGTCATTTTGTCTGTTTTATCAGCCAAGCAGCACAATACTTGACTAGTAATTTAATCAACTGTTTCTTACTCTGGTGGAAAAGGAGAGCTACTTGTTTTGAAAGCGTGCCATACGTTATCCATTTCATTTACAGCTAAGCACTTAGAATGGAACTGCATATAACCTGTAGTCTAATCTACAAAGCTGTCCTGTGCTAAGGTAACAGGTTTCTGATTTAACCAAAGCTTACTAGATAAATAAGTACCATAAGTCTTAAATATTTTTAGGCCCTTTGATCTAGTAATTCCACCACTATAAATTTATCCTAGGAAAGTAAGAGAGATACACACAAAAAATTTTAAATGGCATTCATGGCAGCAATATCTATACAGTAAAAAGTGGAGGAGAGGGGAGGGGAAGTAAACATCAGTAAAAATGAAAAGAAGAGTAAGCATCAAAAAACCTTCACTGCAACAGTGGTTAGGATACGTGCTCTCACTGCCGAGGGCCCGGGTTCAATCCCTGGTGGTGGAACTAAAATCCCACAAGCCGCTCAGCGTGGTTTAAAAAAAACAAAACAAAAAAATATTGGTATAGCAAGTGAGTATGAGATTGAGCCGCAGAGCACTGCCATACTGAAATGATGCTCTAAGTTCTGAAGCATCAACTGCTAAAACTCATGACTATTATAAACAGAAGAAGGAACCTACTGACCTTGAAACTAAGAGATCCAGAAGGACCCCCTTGAAGGTAACAGGTATCAAAGGGTTCCCACAGGTGCATGGGGCCTTCTAGATTCATGATGCTACAGGACTGGGAGACAGAAGTCCCAAGTTCTAAATCTAAAACCTATAGTGAACGCACTATTTGACTACAGGGAGTCACTTCCTTTTTCGGGGCTTAAGTTTCCTCATCTGTAGGACAAAAAAATTACAAAAACTTCCAATTTCAAAATTATACTATCAATCATCAGCTCGACATAACAGGTTCTGGAGTAAAAATACCTACATTTAAATTGCAGAAGCACCACTCTTCAGGTTGTATGACCTTGGGCAAGCGATTGTACTTCTTAGAACCTCTGTTTCCTCACCAATTCTATGGGGGCTACTCCATATACTGCTGACACATTAAACGAGATGCACGGGACATTCTAAAGGCTAACAGCCATTCTTTTTTTCCCATTATATTACTGTACGCCTCCAAGACTGATGGAATTTTTACGGATACAAAGGAAACTGAAGAGCACAGGGTCAAAGACTTCAGACAAACGTCATGCCTTGAACTGAACTGACCAAAGTGTTGAAAAAGTCAGAGAATAGCTTTAAATTTTCATCAGTGAGAAAAACAGCTACCATTTCTTGGGAATTCTCTGGCGGTCCAGTGGTTAGGACTCGGTGCTTTCACTGCCGAGGGCCTAGGATTGAAATCCCTGGTCAGGGAACTAAGATTCCACAAGCCGCATGGTGTGGCCAATAAATAAATAAATAAATAAATAAGTAAGGTTCTGCTGTTTAAAAAAAAAAAAAAAAAGCTACCTTTTCTTGAGTGTTGACTGGATACCAGGCACTGCTAAGAATGTTATATGCATCATCTAATTTAATCCTCACAACAATGTTAGATGTTAGCACTATTATTCAACCTCATTTTCATAGATGAGAAAACCAAGAAGTTAAATAACTTGCTGAGGTCACAAAGGCAGAGCTGGACTCAGCTTGTGTTTTTAGCACTGCTACACTGCCTCTCATTTAAAACAAACAAAAAGGGGCTTCCCTGGTGGCGCAGTGGTTGAGAATCTGCCTGCCAATGCAGGGGACAGGGGTTCGAGCCCTGGCCTGGGAAGATCCCACATGCCACGGAGCAACTGGGCCCGTGAGCCACAATTACTGAGCCTGCGCGTCTGGAGCCTGTGCTCCGCAACAAGAGAGGCTGCGATAGTGAGAGGCCCGCGCACCGCGATGAAGAGTGGTCCCCACTTGCCGCACTAGAGGAAGCCCTCGCACAGAAACGAAGACCCAACACAGCCATAAATAAATAAATTAATTAAATAATTAAAAAAAAAAAAAAAAGAATAAATCAGTCACTGTGTCATTCAGGGGTTCTAGAATGTACAACATGTAGACCTTATACATTGTTTCCTGCTTATTAGTAAAAAAAAAAAAAGAAACTACAGTACATTTCCTTTTTTTTCTTAATATTTATTTATTTATTTATTTGGCTGCGTCGGGTCTTAGCTGCCACGCACAGTCTTCTCTCTAGTTGTGGCGTGCAGGTTCCAGAGCGCACGGACTTGGTTGCCCCTCAGCACGTGGGACCTCAGTTCCCAGACCAGGGATCAACCCGCGTCTCCTGCATTGGAAGGTGGATTCTTAACCACTGGACCACCAGGGAAGTCCCTCCTTTCTTTTCCTAGACCTAAACCTGATCATTTAAAAGGCAGCGAAATTCTGAAATAACATCCTGTGATCTCTGAGTTTTCCAAGACACTCAAAGAAACAGGATCTCATATTTACCAACACACTATCCTTAAATCAAAAATTAAAAACCAGAAAGAAAGAAAAAAACCTTTGTTAAAAACATCTAAGTCCCCCTCTCAGCTTGTTTTGTCAAGTAAAGTTACCTTAATATTTACAAGCTAAAAACTCAATATTCTTCTGACTAAACTGGAAGATAAAACTAGAGTCGATCCCTGCAAACCTACCCTTATACTACACGCAAACTACGTAGCCAGTTTCTAATCTGTTGTATATTTACACATAAACGGAACCAGAAAAGCTGATTACTTTCTCTATAAATGAATGGTCACCCCTACAGAACAGATTCTGAGCCCGCATGTGTGTATTTCAACCCCTCACTCAGGTCAACATAACGACCTTGGAAGGTTTATGGACTCACCAATACTCGGTCTCCAATTTTGAGCTCTCTTTCTCCTTTCTTGATTGAGCCGGCCTCCGAAAGGTTGGAAATAGATTCACTGGTGGTTTTTGTAAGGTTGCTGATCTGAGACGTAGCTGAAGGTTCCTTTGCAGTAGGCTGGGGCAATTTATGGGGAATATTTGAGGGGGTGGCTGGGGAAGAGGACACCATGCTGGCTGTCGAAGTGGACAGAGGCGAAGTCGCTCTGGAAGCATGAGTTGTCTGCAGGCCGTCGGCTTCATCTTCTGCCTGCACCTTCCTCGTCAACTTTGAAGGTCGGGTGAATATGCCCTTTAAAGGCTCACACTGGAAATACCGAATTCCTGCCACTGAACCATCGTTCTTGCCTATGGGTTCATCTAAAACAATCCCGGCCCATTGGCCTGGTGCAAACTGGGTTTCTCCCAGGAACTGGATAAATCCAGGCTTATTCCCATTCACCCAAACTCGCTCCCCAACTCGAAAATCATCCACAAACTCCTCTTGTGTCTCAGCAGACGGAGTGCTTGATGCTTTTTCACTGGATATTGTTTTTTCTATTGGAGCTGCAACTGAAAACAGAGAAGAAAGGATCAGAAAAGATTCGATTTCATATTTAAGCAGACAACCCCTAAGTTAAAAGGAAAATAAACTAGAGAAAGGGCCAAAAGCAACAGAAGTAGCCACAACTCTTCAAGAGGTGCTCTGTTTATCTTTCTTCTTCTTTTTCCTTCCTTTTTTTTTTTTTTTTTTTTTAGCAAGGAGGCAAAAAGTACTTGACCCATCACTATCATTTTCTTTTTTTTTTTAATTAATTAACTTATTTATTTATTTTGGCCGCGTTGGGTCTTCATTGCTGCACACGGGCTTTCTCTAGTTGCGGCGAGCAGGGGCTACTCTTCATTGCAGTGCACAGGCTTCTCATTGCGGTGGCTTCTCTTGTTGCGGAGTACGGACTCTAGGCACGCCGGCTTCAGTAGTTGTGGCGCACGGGCTTAGTTGCTCTGTGGCATGTGGGATCTTCCTGGACCAGGGCTTGAACCCGTGTCCCCTGCATTGGCAGGCAGATCCTTACCACTGTACTACCAGGGAAGTCCCGCATCACTACCATTTTCAATGCTGTCAAAACTCAGTGAGCTGATAAGACTTAGTCCTTATCTGCAATTAAGACTGGAAGAAGTCAAAATTGAGAAAAAAAAAAGTAGTCCTTTTCCCAGAATTCATAATATAGGTCTGATTTCATTCTTCACCCTGTATCCTGCACATCATGAGCAAATGCCCGTTCGGACCCACTGAGATGGGCTCTGTTCCCCCATTTGAGTGGTCAGGTAAAGCTGACAGGACTAGGCCCATTTAACCACACACATGCGCAATTAACTTGATGCAGGAGGGGATTCAGTGCCGCAGTCCCTACCATCATTATTCCAAGACTATTCCTTTGCTGGCAGAAATGGAAATCACAGCAGGGAAGAAAAGAGAGCACCTGGCCCGACTCCCTGTAAAGGCAAGACGACTTGGCAAACTCTACCCTACGGTAAAGACAGAGTTAAATTCTGCCAGGAATGTGACATTTACACTGGAAGTACATTCACGCGTTCACCTGGCAAGCGTTTATTAAATATTCAGCGTGAACTGGCAAAGAGAGCCTGAATTCTTTTTTTTTTTTTTTTTAATAAATTTATTTATTTATTTATTTATTTATTTATATTTGGCTGTGTTGGGTCTTCGTTTCTGTGAGAGGGCTTTCTCCAGTTGCGGAGAGTGGGGGCCTCTCTTCATCGCGGTGCGCGGGCCTCTCACTGTCGCGGCCTCTCCCCTTGCGGAGCACAGGCTCCAGACGCGCAGGCTCAGTAGTTGTGGCTCACGGGCTTAGTTGCTCCACAGCATGTGGGATCTTCCCAGACCAGGGCTCGAACCCGTGTCCCCTGCATTGGCAGGCAGACTCTCAACCACTGCGCCACCAGGGAAGCCCGAGCCTGAATTCTTAATGTCTGCCATTTACTGGGCATATCGTGATCTTAGGATGTTCCGTGACCTCTCTTGAGTTTAGTTTTTTCATCTGTAAAAGGGGAAAGCAGTAATATCTATCTTGAGGGCTTTTTTTCTTTGAATGAGGATTAAATGAAATAATGTATTTATCCACGTTATGCATCTTTCTTGAGTTCCTACCACTCCGGAACTAGTCCCAGGCATTGTTCTTCACCAGGGACAAAGCAAGACAGCACAGTCCATGCCTTCATAGAGCTCAGGGTCTAGCGGTGGAGAAGCAGACAGTCAAGGCACACACCAGGTAACTTCAGGTGGTCTAAGTGCTGTGAAGGAGACAGTGCCTCTGGGCAGAGCAGTCAGGGAAGGCCTCCTGGAGGAGGTGATACCTAGTCTGAGGCCTGATCGACAGGATTGAATCACACAGACTGGGGAGCAGAGTGGCCCAGCTGAGCGAGAGTGGGTGCTGAACATCTCTTTACCCGACACAGAAAGGGGGACTGTGGAGTTTCCATTTGTGGAGGGTTTTTTTGCTTGTTTGTTTGTTTGTTTAGAAGACAGTGGATGCTCTCAGATAGAACAGATAATAAATAATCTGCCAAAGACAGGGGCCAGTTTTTTTTTAGCATCAGTTCTGGCTTTGCACATCAACAGTTACTCTTCACAGAGTGCTGCAAGCATGAATTTCTGAAAAACAATGTTCATAAAAGTATCTTGAATTCCTTGGCAATTACTTCCTTTTAAGCGTGTAAGTTTTAGTATTAATAAGCTGCTTTAATCTTAATTTCAAAAAACCTAATGTGTGCCAAGTAACACTGGAGAAACCAAGTTGAATTACTCATGATCCCTGCACTCAAGGACTTCAAGTGCTAAAAGGTATGCACGAAAAATACTAAAAGTGAAAAAGATAATGCTAACAGGGGTAAATATAACAGTGGAAGGCTTCAGAGAAGGGTTGGCATTTGAAGGGGTCTTAAAAGAGGAAGGATTTTGAGGAGAAGGGGATGCCAATTTTGACTGACTTCCCCAAGGCTAAATAGTCCTTAAATAAACCCATTTCTTCACAATCCTTTGCTTTATCAGTAAAGCTTTCCTCTAAGATGTTGTTACCGAGTCTAAGCTCGTACTACTCACCACACAACAGGCAGATAACCAAGAGACGAATTGCTGGGGCAAAGAATAACGACTTTATTCGGAAAGCCAGCAGACCGACAAGATGGTGGCCTCGGGCCCCAAAGAACCATCTTGCCTGAGTTAGAATTCGGGCTCCTTTTATACTAAAAGGGGAGGGAGTAAAGTCAGACACTTCCTGGTTCTCATCAGCCTCCGGAGGGCATGGGTTAATTCCTTCCTCCCTGCAGTCATTCACAGGTGGGCCTGGCCAGGATGTTTCCTGTGAGCTGAACAAAGGTATTTTAGCTTAATGCTCAGTATCTGGGAAGCAGGGTTCCAAGAGATGCGCCATTATGTATAATTTAAACTTACAGGCAACATCCCTTTAGTGAGTAACTTGTAATAGAATACAAAAGGTTCTTCCCTATTACAATGTCTTATGGCCTCTCTGAAAAGAACCGGGTTTTATCCTGATACATAAAATGTAAATAACTCAGGATCTCCAATGAGTCAACACATATTTACTGAGCTCCTGTTACATACCAGGCAATTTTCTAGGTGTGTGGATGGAATACAGCAGAGAAAAAAAAAAAAGGAAAAAAAAGCGAACACAAAGATCCCTTCCCTCAAGGAAGACCAATGAATGTCTTTATGGAAGAACTTGAAGAAACAATGTTGTACTTAATAGATTATGGTGGGCACCTGTCTGGAAAGGCTGAAAACATAAGATCTAATAGTATACAAATCACATAAAAGATGGTAAAAGCAAGCATCAGATGCTTCTCTCCTGCCTCTCTTACTAAAGACCTTAGGTGATCATTATGGGATGGAAATGGAAATGCTGAAGGAGGAGATGGAGAACTGATGAGAAACAGGTTGTTAAAGATAATAAAAGACACAAGTTCATCTATAAAATGGGGAAGGTTTTCCCTCATGAGCCAGACTTGAGCTACTGTACTACCTGCTCCCTTGATGATGATGGCCAATTTCAGGTCAATGACTGTCATCATATCTTTTCTTTTTTCTTAAATAAATTTATTTATTTTATTTATTTATTTTTGGCTATGTTGGGTCTTCGTTGCTGCGCGCAGGCTTTCTCTAGTTGCGGCGAGCAGGGGCTACTCTTTGTTGCGGTGCGCGGGCTTCTCATTGCAGTGGCTTCTCTCGTTGTGAAGCACGGGCTCTAGGCGCATGGGCTTCAGCAGTTGCGGCACACGGGCTCAGTAGTTGTGGCTCGCGGGCTCTAGAGCACAGGCTCAGTAGTTGCGGCACACGGGCTTAGTTGCTCCATAGCATGTGGGATCTTCCCAGACCAGGGATCGAACCCGTGTCCCCTGCATTGGCAGGCAGATTCTCAACCACTGCACCACCAGGGAAGCCCTGTCATCATATCTTTTAAGCCAGATTAGTCTTTGTTTTCTCTATCTATCCCTAAACCCCAAGAGAAAGGTCCTGATGAGTTCAGGAAGACACGTGGGCAGAAAAACTGAAGAAACACTTTAACACTGTAAGGCTCAAACACTGAAATTAACTTGACAACTATTTCAGAACCTTACGCTGAATCGATGAAATAGACTCTTCACTGATTAAGTCTACTAAATATAAAATTCTATGTCTTTTTTTTTTTTTAATTTATTTATTATTATTATTTTTTTGGCTGTGTTGGGTCTTAGTTTCTGTGCGAGGGCTTTCTCTAGTTGTGGCAAGCGGGGGCCACTCTTCATCGCGGTGCGCGGGCCTCTCACTGTCGCGGCCTCTCTTGTTGCGGAGCACAGGCTCCAGATGCGCAGGCTCAGTAACTGTGGCTCACGGGCCCAGTTGCTCCGCGGCATGTGGGATCTTCCCAGACCAGGGCTCGAACTCGTGTGCCCTGCGTTGGCAGGCAGATTCTCAACCACTGCGCCACCAGGGAAGCCCATAAAATTCTATGTCTTTTAATTGAAACTTTCTCAAGTATTTTCAACAATATGAAGTTTTATAAGATTGTCTTTTTAAATTTTTCAAATAGAAGTCTTCACATAGGATGAAAAACTTGCTATTAAGGAGAAACATAAAGCATTACCAGGAGCAGGTGTCTTCAAGGCTGTGCTTCCAGGCTTAAGGATCTTCGTCGGGGCCTTAAGCCCGCTTGGTTTCAGCATACTCATTGTCCTTAGGATATCAGAGCTGTTTTTCCTTTGCCTGTTGCCACTATCTTTCCCCAGTCATTGATAGAACTGTGGGTGTTTCTATAGTGGAGTCAGTCTCTGGGTTAAATCTGCAAAGAGAAAAATATAAAGAGTTTAGAATCTATAGGAGAAAGAAAGTAGAAAGAGTTACGAAAGTAGCTTTCACAGCCTAAACTTTTCCTTATGTATGATAAGAAAACCATCTCCACAATGAACCTAGGAACCTAGAAAACTCCAGATATCAAAAATATGAAGATGCTGCTGAAATAGATGTAAAAGCAATTTACTATCCTAAAGACAAGTAGCTAAGGCTGGCAATATATTCACTTTTCTTTATAGTATCTAATAATACCAGATCAGTACAGTGCCTAAAAACCACACAATCCATAGAAGAGGGTTCAGAAAAATGTGCACCAAACTAAATGGGGGGAAGAGAAGGGAACTTTCAGTTTTCACTTCATTGACTTCTATGTTGCTTAAGCTTGATGACCACTAGCCCGTATTAACTGTATATACTATTTAATCCACAGAATTATACAGTAACTCAGTATAAAGCCAAGTATATGTTAAACAAGAGAAAGATTCAAATTCAAACTCTGTAAGAAAAAGCCGTATCTGGAAAGTACTAAAAGGAAGTTATCTTTGTTTTGTCTACAGAAACACAATGAACTTCTGATTTACTCAAGACCAAGTATGAATCTACAGCTTCTGCGCTCAGGCAAAACAGTACTTTGCCATTCGCTCTTTAAGAGAGGAGGAAGACCTTGGGATTTTGGAATACAGAAAAATATTTCTAGACATAATACCTAATAAAACAGAATTCAAAGAGAAAAATGCTATTTACTGACTCTCTCACACGGCTGCATTTTGCATTTTTTTTCTGGTAGTCGAGCTTGGATGACGAAGCACAGACCTCACTCTCTGGCTCTCTCACAAGCAATGCCAAGCATCAGTAAACAGTCTGGCCAGGGCTAACAGAGGAGCTGCTACGGTCCCTGCAGTGAGTTGAATGGTGGCCTCCCCAAAAGATATGTCCATCTGGAACCTATGCATGTGACCTTATTTGAGAGAAGAGTCTTTGCAGACGCAATTCAGTTACGGATCTTGAGATGAGCTCGTCCTGGATCACTTGCCTGGGCCCTAAATCTGATGACAAGTGTCCTAATTAGAAGAGGAGAGCACAGAGGAGACGGCCAGGTGAAGACCCAGGCAGAGATTGCAGCCATGTGACTACAAGCCAAGGACAGCCAGCAGCCACCAGAAGCTAAGACAGAAGCATGAGACGGAGTCTCCCTCAGAGCTCCAGAAGGAACCAACCCTGGTGATACTTTGATCTTGGACTTCTGGCCTCCAGATCTCTGAGAGAACAAATCTGTTGTCTTAAGCCACCCGGTTTGTGGTCACTTGTTATGGCGGCCCCAGGAAACTAATATAGCCGTGTAAGTTTTTCTATTCAAAGATAATCAGACTGGGACTTCCCTGGCGGTCCAGTGGTTAAGACTTCACCTTCCAATAGAGGGGTGCAGGTTCGATCCCTGGTCGGGGAGCTAAGATTCCCACATGCCTCGAGGCCAAAAAACCAAAACATAAAAACAGAAGCAACACTGTAACAAACTCAATGAAGATTTTACAAATGGTCCACATCAAAAAATCTTCAAACAAACAAACAAACAAAAAAACAAAGATAATCAGACTGAACGGAAATCAAACCAAGAGAGTAGTCTCATTAGGCTCACTCTGAAGATTCCCCATGGTTCTCAAGAGGGTCCAAAACGGCACAAAGTGTTTTTTACGAAGTCAAAGGTAAGCCATGTGGCTTGGGGGAAGACTGGGACTAACAGAGAAAGCACTGCTGTGTGCTTGAAGACAGGGGTTGCCGATCCCGGCTGTTAATACAAAATTCCCGGGCTCCTTACTGTCACCACCATCACCCTCACTGCCAGGACGGCGGCAGTGTGCTGGGGGTCTGTGTGCCAGGTCAGGTGGTTCTAACTCAGAGCGGAAACCACGTGCTTTACTGCCAGACCCTCACCATACACAGTCTGTAGGCCGCAAGCAGAGCTACCTGCTCCTGCTACCGCCTTAGACACATGGAGGGTTTCACTGAGTCTCCTCTAGGCTACTTACTCGTGCAAAAATATTTGAGGAAGATAGGGATAAGCTAAGTGCAGAGATTACCATGGGGTCTTGTGTCTTGGCTACTCTTCACCCTGGTCCAATATCATAAAGTGACAAGGGTCAGGTAGTTAAGGACAGAACAGACAAAGGAGGCACGATCGTCCTGGAAAAGCTACTATAGCGGCGAGAAGAGAGGATGAAGTACTCCTTAAAATATTTCACTCGGGCTAAACAGTGAATTCTTGGGCTCAGGTCAAGCACTCCTCCCTGAAGAGAAATTCTGAAAACAATAAGCGACTAGGCCAGCCTCAGCCAGTTTCAAACCTTGCAGCTCAACATGCTAAGCTCACAAAACACTGGCCAACTAAAAGCCTCGGCCTAAGAAACAGGCGTGTGGTTATCAGGAACCCAAGAACGGTCATAAACCCAAAGTCTTATGTCTTCTGTTGTCTAATCTTCATGCCTCTAGCTCTCGGTCCATCTGAGCTACTTGAATCCCAAAGCAGGGAACTGTGACCAAGATTTAATGAAGGAGGAAAATCTAGTCTGTCTCAATAAGAGAATTGGGAGCAATTTAAAAATCCACTCTGTGTTTTTTGTGTCTTGGACCTATTTCTGGGCCTTCTAGTTTTCCACACTATTTTAATAATTATGGCTCTAATCACTGTTAACATTTCGTAGTACAAGTTCTCTCTCATTCTTTTAAATTTGTGAAATATACAGAAAAGTACATAAAACAGATATGTACATAAAACAGATATACAGTTTTATGGGTGAAGCAAACAGCTATGTAATCACAAACCAGATGCAGAAAAGCCACTGCCGGCACTCCAAAATCTCCCTGTGTGTCCCCTCCAGCCTCGCCTTTGTCTCCCAGAGGTAACTACTATTCTAACTTTACGGCAATACTCCCCTTTTAGAAAATAGTTTTACCGGTTATGTGTGCAACAATATGATTAGTTTGTTTTGCCTACTTTTGACGTATAAAAATGGAATCACACTGTATGTTGTGTCTGGTATCTTTCACTCAACATTGCTTATACAATTCACATCGCGTGTTGGTGTGATTTATTCATTTTCATTACTGTATGATGTGCCATTTCCTTAGTACCACTTTATTTTACTGTGACAGACACTTCTGGAGTGATTTCAGTTTTTGGCTATTATAAGCAATGCTGCAACGAGCATCTTTGTGCACATAAACACATTTCTGTAGGGCACTGACCTAGGAGTTTAATTGCTGGATTGTGAGGTAGGCATATCTTTAACATTTAATATCCCTCTCCTTTTCCCCTGCTGTGTATGAGTTCCAGTTCACCAACACTTGATATTGCCAGACTTTAACTTTGGCCAGTGTGATGTTGAGACATTCATTGTGGTTTTATTTTGCATTTCTCTAATTAGGAACAAATTTGAGCATCTGCCTATGTTCATTGGTCACTGTAATTCTTCTTTTGAAAAGTGCCCATTCAAAACTTGTCTCTGTTGTGTTCAAGTCAGCTGTCTTTTACTCATTGATTTGCATACATTCTTGGTACTAATCATTATTGAGTTACATCTGTTGTAAATATCCTCTCCTTCTCTGATTATTTTTCATTCTCGTCATGGTTTTTTGATGAATAAAAATTCTTCATTTAAAAAAAATAAAAAAAATAAAAACCAACAATGTTGGTTTTTAAATCTTCCAATTTAAGTTTCTTCTTCATACATTATTAATGAATGCCAAGTCAGGCTTGCTTTAAAAAATCAATTCACTGAGAAACAACAGATCAAAGTCTTGGTCATGGTACCCATAAAATGTAATGATCCAGAAGCAACAGCTCTGCATAGTGTTTCAAGGTCAGTGAATGTCACATTGAAACTAATCAATTCCAAAACACATGCTAAAGGAAAAAAGATATTCTTGCCTCACTAATACACTGAGAATATTTGAAATTTTGATATTTATGATCACTGAATCAACAGTTTTGGATCTAAAATAAGACACCCCCATCCTCCCAACACCTGAGGACCACAGCACCAGAATATTATAATTTAGAAATAATTGTTATCCTTATTATCCCAGTTGAGCCTTACAATAATAATACTATAGATTAGCTACTATAACTATTCCTTCTTTAATGAAGGAACATCTCAGAAACTAACACATGTATTTCCTCATTTGTTAATGACCTGCCACCTAAAGTTATTCAGCTAAGAAGCAGAGAGGTGAACACAAGTGTGATTCCAGAGCCCAAGTTCTTTCCCTAAATCTAACGTTCAAACTCAGAAGAGACCACACACCACAATTAAAAACACTAGGACTAAAAAAAAAAAAAAGAAAAAAAAATTAGGGGGCGTCCCTGGTGGCACAGTGGTTAAGAATCCGCCTGCCAATGCAGGGGACACAGGTTCGAGCCCTGGTCCGGGAAGATCCCACATGCCACGGAGCAACGAAGCCCGTGTGCCACAATACTGAGCCTGCGCTCTAGAGCCCGTGAGCCACAACTACTGAGCCTATGTGCCACAACTACTGAAGCCCACGTGCCTAGAGCCCGTGCTCCTCAACAAGAGAAGCCACCGCAATGAGAGAGAAGCCTGTGCACCACAATGAAGAGTAGCCCCTGCTCGCCACAACTAGAGAAAGCCGGCGCACAGCAACAAAGACCCAATGCGGCCAAAAATAAACAATAAAATAAAATAAATTAATTAAAAAAAAACATTAGGACGAGTATTACTAAAATGACCTACACATGTACAGTGCTGAGACTGCACAAAGCACAAATATAAAACTGCCTTATTTGTGTCTCAAAATAGCTGTGAAGGTAGGTGAACAAATATCTTTATGCCCATTCATGGACAAAGAGGATTAAGGTCTGAGAAGGTAAGTGACTTTCCCAAGGTCAATGAAATCAGTGCTGGCGCTTTTGGGACCTGGTACTTCGCTGAACAGATTCACTCTCTGAAGGAAATCTTCCCACAAGATGGTCATCCATTCATTCAACAAATATCTCCTGAGAAACTACTATGTGAAAGGTACTCTTTCATTTTCTCACTGGCCGGTGGGGTAAGCAGGAAAGGAGAAACCGCTGGGAGGCTCAGAGAGAGTGCTGAACACACAAAAATATTTGTCTTTTAGCAGAGAAACAGGAGCTTACTAGGGAAATGTAGTAGGAACGCCAAGCAGCCCAAAGTACACGTGAGGCTTGTGGTCATGAATTTAAAGTGAAACCTGTCTCCTGTTATTTTTTCTCTAATAACAAGCTTCTGCTCAGGCACAGACATGAGGAAGGTAGATAGCTAAGTTCAACTACAATCAAAATTCTGCCAGTTAAATTAAAATAGAAGGGAAAAGCAAGGGAGGTGATGGTGATTTTAAAGGAGTGTTTTAAAGGAGTGATTAAAATGGCACGGGGGATCTGAGATGAGTAAAAAGGGAAGTGAAGACAGGGTGAGGTCAGAGTGAAAAATTGGATCAGAGGTCTCAAAGAGGATGAAGGATTGTTAGAATGGAGACGCTGGATACTCAAATGTGCATACAAATTTGGGGATCTTTTTTTTTTTTTCCTTTAATGTATTTATTTTATTTATTTTTGGCTGCGTTGGGTCTTCACTGCTGCGCGTGGGCTTTCTCTAGTTGGGGCAAGCGGGGGCTACTCTTCGTTGCGGTGCGCGGGCTTCTCATTGCGGTGGCGTCTCTTGTTGCGGAGCACGGGCTCTAGGCGCGTGGGCTCAGTAGTTGTGGCGCACGGGCTTAGTTGCTCCGCGGCATGTGGGATCTTCCCGAACCAGGGCTCAAACCCGTGTCCCCTAAATTGGCAGGCGGATTTTGAATCACTGCGCCACCAGGGAAGTTCTGGGGATCTTGTCAAACTGCAGATTCTGATTTGGTAACTCTGGGGTGAGGCCTCAGATTCTGCTTTCCAGCACTCCCAGAGGATATTAATCCTGCCATTTTGAGGACACGCCCTCCCCTTTGAGTAGCAAGGGGTCAGTGGATCCGAGGCGGTGTTTAGAGTGAGAAGCTTCAAGGCTCTGACCGTGGGGATGGAACTCAGAGGCCTGAGCGCTGAAGGGATTACTGGTAGGACTGTGGGAGTCTAAAATACAGGGACTGGAGGAGGAGATGTGGACAGCAAGAAGGAGGCAGAAGCTAAAAGGAGTGAAGGGAAGAGGCTGAGGTCAGTGGATATCAGCATGGTAGAACCTCGAAGGGGCTGCGGTTTTTGAAGGCCTGAGAAGTAGCAATTTACAGCATCACACAACACGGTCAAGTCTGAGGTAGGCCCTTGAGAGGGCTGCAGGGGAAACAGTGTCTTCAGAGACTAGACAAGGCAAGGAGGGAAAGAGACTGTTCAGAGAAGAGGCTGGTGACAGAGAGAGAAGACTGATAATCACAAACATGAACTATAGAAGGCCGAGTTGAAGAGTTTGGAATTGGGCTCAATTAGCAGATGAACCCAGCAGTACAGAGATGAATGGTTAAGTATAAAATTATGTCTTACATTGTAGTTAAGCAGTGTACTTAAAAAAAAAAAAAAAAAAGGGCTTCCCTGGTGGCGCAGTGGTTGAGAATCTGCCTGCCAATGCAGGGGACACGGGTTCGAGCCCTGGTCTGGGAAGATCCCACATGCCGCAGAGCAGCTAGGCCCGTGAGCCACAATTACTGAGCCTGCGCGTCTGGAGCCTGTGCTCCGCAACAAGAGAGGCCGTGACAGTGAGAGGCCCGCGCACCGCGATGAAGAGTGGCCCCCACTTGCCACAACTAGAGAAAGCCCTCACACAGAAACGAAGACCCAACACAGCCATAAATAAATAAATTAATTTAAAAAATATATATATATCAGATCCTGCCACTGTTCTACTAAAACCCTTAAAAAAAAAAAAAAAAAAGTGGATTTGTGAAGAAAGCAACCTAAACATAATGAACCTAAAATTTAACAAAAAAAAGTCTATGTTTTGTAATAATCAGTTATAAAAACAACATCGAAAGTCAACATAATGGTAATGTTCAATTTCTTAAACTGGGTGGGGTGTACATGGGTATTCACTCCATTGTTCATTATGTGCCCACAAATCTCCTGGGGATCTTGTTAAACTGCAGATTCTTATATATGTATACACCTACATTTCATTATGAGTAATTTAACATAACATGAAATACACCAAAAGAAGGAAGAAAGGTGACTGTGCATTGCCAAACTAAAAAGAAGCACAGCCCAAGAAGTCTAGAAAAAGAGTTAAAAAGAAAATATGTATTTTACTCACCCTGGGAAAAGGTTCTCTGGAAAATAAACATAGGGAGTCTACGAAGCAGACTTGGAAAAGCTGGGTGAAAATCAGCATTTAAGGACATTTGAGACAACGCTCCAAAATCCTTTGCTCACATTATGGTCTGGGTTTCTAAGAGCGACCAAAGGGAATGGTGCCTTTTGGCATTTCACTCATTATAAATACACAAAGTTATATTTTATAAACTTCAATCTCTGAATTTGTTAGTATGAGTCTAATCTCTGAGTATATGGATTAAAAAAAAAAGAGTTTCTGAGCTTACAAAGTGGAGGGTAAGTTCTCTAAGACAGGAGTGACACAGAGACAGGCCGTCCTGCCAACCCTGATTTTTGTTACTTTAACGCAGCGGTTCTCTAAGTGTGAGCCCTGCACGCCTAGAGCACCCAGAGACCCTTTCAGGGAGTCAAAACTATTTTCATAATATTGCTAAGACGTTAGTTGCCTTCTCCTGCAACGTTGACATTTGCACTAGTGGTACAGTAGCAATAGTGGGTAAAAAGTGTAGATGCCATAATCAAGGCAGTAGAGGCACACTGTGCTATTCTTTTCTGTATTCAGTGCTTCCAGGAAAAAAAAAAAAAAACTACTTTCACATAAGAATGTGATAAAGCACTTGCTAAAGCATAAAAATGAATAATTTTATTAAATTTCAACCTTGAATATGTGCCTTTTTAATATTCTGAGTAACAAAATGGGAAGTCCACGTGAAGCACTTCTGCTGCACACCCCTGCACAATGACTGTCTCAATAGAAAGCACACGTGCAACTGAGGGGCAGGCTCAATCAGCCACTCTGTTCAGGGAACACCATTTCCACCTGAAAGAATCCCTGACAAACTGTGGTTACTCACACTCGGTATCTCCAGCAGACACTTTCTTGAAAACGAACTATGTGAGCCTGTCACTTCAAGGAAAACAACTATTTGTTGACAATGATAAAATTTAAGCTTTCAGGAGAAAGAATTTTGGAAAACCTATCCTCTGATGTGAGCTTGAGAGCTTCGCAATACTACAGATATTTCTGATGAGATCGATGGTTAACAAACATAATTTTTAATGTGCCAATATTTGGAAGATCTCATAACTCAGTAAATCAATATTTTCCAACCAACAATGTATAATGTTATAAAATCCCATATGGGTAAAGGGTTCATTCAAAGCACAAATTAGACCAATGGATTTTTACGTAACAATAAAAGTTCATTAATATAGTTTGAGATGCCACCTTTAAGAAACTACAGCCTATCAAGTTTTTGGAGTAGTATTTTTTTAATACATAAATTTATTTTATTTATTTATTTTTGGTGTGTTGGGTCTTCATTGTTGTGCACAGGCTTTTCTCTAGTTGCGGCAAGCAGGGGCTATTCTTCATTGTGGTGGCTTCTCTTGTTGCGGAGCACAGGCTCTAGGTGCATGGGCTTCGGTAGTTGTGGTACGTGGGCTTCAGTAGTTGTGGTGCACGGCCTTAGTTGCTCTGCGGCATGTGGGATCTTCCCAGACCAGGAAGATCCCACCTGTGTCCCCTGCATTGGCATGCGGATTCTTAACCACTGCGCCACCAGGGAAGCCCTGGAGTAGTATTAAAGAAGAAAATCCATAATTATCTGAAAATGCTCTTCCTTTCCTATAAATCTGTGAGGCCAATTTTCTTCATGTACTTCAACCAAAACAATGTATAGGGACTTCCCTGGTGGCGCAGTGGTTAAGAATCGGCCTACCAATGCAGGGGACACGGGTTCGAGCCCTGGTCCAGGAAGATCCCACGTGCCATGGAGCAACTAAACCCGTGCGCCACAACTACTGAAGCCCGCGCACCTAGAGCCCGTGCTCCACAACAAGAGAAGCCACTGCAATGAGAAATCCACGCACCACAACGAAGAGTAGTCCCCGCTCGCCGCAACTAGAGGAAGCCCGCGCGCAGCAACAAAGACCCAACGCAGACAAAAATAAATAAATAAATTTATTTAAAAAAAAAACATGGGGCCTCCCTGGTGGCGCAGTGGTTGAGAGTCTGCCTGCCAATGCAGGGGACACGGGTTCGAGCCCTGGTCTGGGAAGATCCCACATGCCACGGAGTAACTAGGCCCGTGAGCCACAACTGCTGAGCCTGCGCGTCTGGAGCCTGTGCTCTGCAGCGAGAGAGGCCACGATGATGAGAGGCCCGTGCACCGCGATGAAGAGTGGCCCCCGCTTGCCGCAACTAGAGAAAGCCCTAGCACAGAAACGAAGACCCAACATAGCAATCAACCAATCAATCAATCAATTAAAAAAAAAATGTATCACTACAGATTAAATGCAGGAGTTCACTTCTATTAAGCTTCTGTTAAAGCCAGACATTTAGAGAGATTTGCAAAAATGTAAAACAATGCCATCTTCTCATTAAATTTTTTACTTTAGAAAATAGTTATTCTTCATTAAAGAAATATAACATGTATGGGTTTATTATTATGTCTAATGAATTAATAAATATTTTAAAATATTTTCAGTTTTACTTCCTAGTATGGTAAATATCAATAGATAAAACCGACAAATAAAAACTCTTTGGAGACCTCAATAATTTTTAAGAATGTAAAGGGGTCCTAAGGAAAAAAGTTTGAGAACTGCTGCTATATGCATTTTTGCTTTACATTTTGAGTCACAAAGGGCTTCCCAGTTTATAAGGCCTTCCAAAAGCATGTGCTTCTTGTTCAGATAATTTTAGATCCGGATGCCAAGTTAGCAAGCACAGGATTTACTACTGTATTACCACTGATACAGCATTGTGCTAGGGGTTGAGTGATGTAAGGAGCCTGAACTTACAATCTACAGGAAAACCAGATGTGTGTACATAAAGCAACATGAACACAATGATGCACTGACACTGGGGTATTTGCATATGTAAGACAGACATTTCTCTAAGGCAGATATCAGATGGACCGGAGCTCTCAATCAGCACTTTTCAAAATGTGCAGCAGCAGTCACCTGGGAACTTACTAGAACTGCAAATAATTTGGGACCCTCCCCAAACCTACTGAAACGAACTCTGGGGGCGGGGCCAGCTATCTGCATTTTAAGCCCTTCTGGTAACTTGAGGCTAACGTTTGAGAAACACTGCTGAACAACTGATAAGATCAGAGGTTCATTTCTCAATTACATGCACATGAATCACCCACATGATCGATTTGGCAAATACCCCTACAGAAGCCCTGGTGCTTTCACTCTATGCTTTTGTTTCAGGTTTTTCACTCAGCCTTGAATGCCCTTTCCAAGCCTAGTTATTTTCATCTGCTGAAACCTTACTCAAGGGCAAATTCAGGGATACAGCCAGCCCACAAAACCTTCTCCAATGAAAATGTGTTCATCCTTCAATTTCCCATAGAACTGAGTCTGTATCTCTTTCCTATCACCTAGCACACTGAGCTGGGTGTACATGGCCTATTGATTCTACAGATTACAAATGCCCTGGGGGGAGAAACTGTATTTTAGTCATTATATCCCTCATGATACTTTATAAACTATGCTCGCTACAAAAAAATGAGAAAAATAGTCTCAATCCTTTAAATGAGTTTACAAACCAGTTGGGATATACCCAATATTTTAAAAAGTTATTCTTGGTGCTTGCTACAGGTGACAGAAAAATATATGATGCAGGCATAAGCTCAAGAATTTATGATGCAGTTGGAGAGAAAAGACCCACATACATGAAAAATAACTAAGAACACAATGCAACTTGTGTGTCAAAGGAAAGTAACAGCTGTTGGCAGTCAGGATTTTTTAAAAGGCAGAAAAATTTCAGAAAAGACCAAGGAAGGAAGAGGAAAGGTGTAAAGCATGTGAATAAGACAATGAGACACTCAGTTTGGCTAACATTAGGAGATTCTTGTAAGAAATCAATTTAGAAAGTTAAATGAAAAGGAGACTTTAAAGAGCCTTAGAGGGTGATGGTCTAGTTGGGTGGGATGGGGGGTGGGGAGGGAGCGGATGTGTGTATGCATATGGCTGATTCACTTTGCTATGCACACAACATTGTAAAGCAATTATACTCCAATAAAATAAATAAATGAATGAATGAATCAATGAATGAATAAATAAAGAGCCTTAGAGGGAATTCCCTGGCAGTCCACTGGTTTGGACTCTGAGATTTCACTGCCGTGGCCGGGGTTCAATCCCTGGTCGGGTAATAAGATCCCACAAGCCACAAGGTGCAGCCAAAAAAACAAAACTTTAAGACTCTACTGGTACAAGACAAAAGATGTCTAGAGTTTCCCTTTAGGCCCTATATGTGTTTCATTTGTTCATTTCAGTTATCTTAACCTAACCACCATTACCAAGCAAAGATTTAAACCGAAGGTTGGCAGCCCCTTTTCCAGTGGCATGCCGAGTCTTCATTCACTCCAACCATGGGTGCTTGTAACAGATGGGGGCTGGCTGCTGGGGTAGGTCTTAAATTTCAGGGAAGAACCATGAGCATCAAAAGACGATGATTAAATTGCAAATACAAAGAAAGGTTTTCATCTAAAACCCTTCGGACAACACCTTAGCAAGGATAAACTTGGAGAGGCTATAAAGATTGGATACCACTGAACACAAATGACAAATTCCAGAGTTTTCTACTACTCTTCGCACTGCGGGAGGGGAGGGGGA
Source organism: Balaenoptera ricei (assembly GCF_028023285.1). Lineage (NCBI taxonomy): Eukaryota > Metazoa > Chordata > Mammalia > Artiodactyla > Balaenopteridae > Balaenoptera > Balaenoptera ricei. The sequence goes on along the minus strand of NC_082652.1, from coordinate 7,628,534 downwards.
TCAGATATGCCACAACCTACTTTGCCTTGATAACTTTTGGTATCTTAGCATAAGCTGCTCACCCCAGTTTACAAGTCAGGCTGAAAGCTAAATATTCTAGGTCTGAACTCTCCAATATGGTAGCCGCTAGCCACTTTAAATTCTTTTAAAACGAAATCAAGTTAAAAATTCCGCTCCTCAGTCACACCAGCCACACTTCAAGCGCTCAAGAGCCACAATGCAACATATAGAATAATTTCCACCATCATAGAAAGTTCTATTGGACAACACTGTTCTAGAACCTCCAGGAACCCTCTACGTGCCAAATGAACAGTGTCCTTCAAAGTGACCACCTGAGGAAATGGTAAGTTTATTTGAATAATACTGCTTTGGTCAAAATATTTTTAACTCTTATTTATTTATTTTTTAAAATTTATTTATTTTATTTATTTTTATTTTTGGCTGCATTGGGTCTTCGTTGCTGCGGTCGGGCTTTCTCTAGTTGCGGCGAGTGGGGGCTACTCTTTGTTGCAGTACGTGGGCTTCTCATTGCAGTGGCTTCTCTTGTTGCAGGGCACGGGTTCTAGGCGCGCGGGCTTCAGTAGTTGTGGCATGTGGGCTCTAGAGTGCAGGCTCAGTAGCTGTGGCGCACGGGCTTTGTTGCTCCGCGGCATGTGGGATCTTCCCAGACCAGGGCTCGAACCCGTGTCCCCTGCATTGGCAGGTGGATTCTTAACCACTGCGCCACCAAGGAAGTCCCCTTAACTCTTCTTTTAGAAATAACTTCATGGCTTCCCTGGTGGCGCAGTGGTTGAGAGTCTGCCTGCCAATGCAGGGGATACGGGTTCGAGCCCTGGTCTGGGAAGATCCCACATGCCGCGGAGCAACTGGGCCCATGAGCCACAACTACTGAGCCTGCGCGTCTGCAGCCTGTGCTCCGCAACAAGAGAGGCCGCAATAGTGAGAGGCCCGCGCACCGCGATGAAGAGTGGCCCCCGCTTGCCACAACTGGAGAAAGCCCTTGCACAGAAACGAAGACCCAACACAGCCAAAAATAAAATAAATTAAAAAAAAAAAAAAGAAAAAAGAAATGCAGTGTTGGGCCCCATCTCAGATTTAGAGCCTGCATTTAAAAAAAAAAAAGAAGAAATAACTTCAGAGACAGTTTATAAGTTGCACTTTATTAGTGAACCAAGGCGACAGTGACCATCTCAATCTCTCAGTACTCTTCTTTGGACTTGGCTCTTAAAACACTACTAGCTGTTTCCAAAACTTCAATCCAAAACCTCAAAAATATAATGACGCGCAGCTACTGAACATAGCAAAAATTTATCCAAGGCATATGGGCCAATTCCAACAGTTCGAAAAAGTATTCATGAATGGCTTATCACTATAATTAATGAACACCTCCCTAAATGAAAAAACTAAGTTCTGGTGTATTTTTTTCATTTATTTTTAAGGCAGTCACATCACTTTATTATCCCACCTTCCAAACTATAATATTGCAACATATACCACACACAAGAACCCCCAGAATCCTTTATTTACACCACTGACTGATGCCACAGTTCTAATATTTTCCAAGCCAAAAACCGTTTGTAAAATGTTCATCTCTAGAACTTAACAACTCATTTCTGAATAGTCAACAATAGCTACTGTTTTGCTAGTACATTCTCAGATGGGAGACAGAGAGAGACCTACTTCCAAAAGCCAACTATGTAGCAGGGAGAAGAGCCCCAGGCCACCGGCAGCTCAGCTACACAGTCCCTTCTGCCTCCCTCCCTCTCAGTGAAAGGGTTACATTTCCACCTAAAAACGGGAAGCTTTGTTGCCAAACATCAACACCAGAGGAACAGTTTCTGTTTTGTTTTGTTTTGTTTCTGTGTAACCTACAGGTTTATTTTAAGAAGACAAAAAAGCCAAGCCTGGAATAAGCAAAACTTTTGAACTAGATTAACAGCCTGTGTTTGTGATTTAACTCCTAGATCTGATCTAAGTAACAAATATAAAAGAGCAAGATATTTATTTCAGGGAAGCAAATAACCTTAAAAGACCTATCCTTGGGCTTCCCTGGTGGCGCAGTGGTTGAGAATCTGCCTGCCAATGCAGGGGACACGGGTTCGAGCCCTGGTCTGGGAAGATCCCACATGCCGCAGAGCAGCTGGGCCCGTGAGCCACAATTACTGAGCCTGCGCGTCTGGAGCCTGTGCTCCACAACAAGAGAGGCCACAATGATGAGAGGCCCGCGCACCGCGATGAAGAGTGGCCCCCACTTGCCGCAACTAGAGAAAGCCCTCGCACAGAAACGAAGACTCAACACAGTCATAAATAAATAAATAAAAGAACGTGAATTTCTTTAAAAAAAAAAAAAGACCTATCCTCTTTGGTATTTCTTAAAAAGAAATGTGCATTGTATTTCTTGAGAATGTCAGCTTTACTCAAAGGTGGGATTTCAGGAAGTAGGACTATTCTTCCACCCAACAAACAAATTGTCTTCTGGGACTTCCCTGGCCGTCCAGTGGTCAGGACTCTGAGCTTCCACTGCAGGGGACACGGGTTCGATCCCTGGTTGGGGAACTAAGATCCCGCAGGTCACAAGGGGTGTGGCCAAAAAAAAAAAAAAGTCTTCTACCCTCTATGAAGTCAAGGACAGGTACACATTTGTCTAGTGTGTTAGATACTGGAAAATACCGGCATCTGGGGAGGTTTCATGAGATTAAAACAATGCCGGGACATAGAAAATGCCACAGATACTAGCTATTACTATTTTTAAGAATCCAAGCACCCCACTTTCCTCTCAGAAAGAACCTTTCTCACTACACATCACTGGACAGGAAATTACATACAAATCACTCTCCCATTCTAAACAAACAAATTTTCAGAGGTAGAAGATACTGTTCAAGACTATAACCTTCTCAAAACACAGAACATATGCTTACTGCAGTTATTCCTTTTAATAAGCAATTTAATAAGCAATCACCTATCATCTGCCTCATAAAGGTAAGAACATTGAAAACATCCAGATAAAGAAAACTTTTACTTGTAGTAAGAACAGTGGTTTAGTTACAAGGACCTTGAACGGGGGAGGAAAGAAAAGACCCTACTAACGAAGCCCAAGTTTGGAGGTGACACTACTGCCATCTAACACTTTATGCAAGACACAGAGAGCAGGTACTGCTCCAGCCACCCCAGAAAACTGCCACAGTGTCATTTCAACATGCCTCTGGGATCACTTCCCATCTGCTAACACCCACTACCATTCAGACCCCATCCTAATAACCCTTCCATGAAAGAGGTCTTGCAAAGTGAATGAAAATTCAGAAGTTAAAATTCAGTTCTATTCTCCCTGCATAAGAATATATGCTGAGGGCTTCCCTTCCCTGGTGGCGCAGTGGTTAAGAATCCGCCTGCCAATGCAGGGGACACGGGTTCGAGCCCTGGTCTGGGAAGATCCCACATGCCGCGGAGCAACAAAGCCCGTGCACCACAACTACTGTGCCTGCGCTCTAGAGCCCGCGAGCCACAACTACTGAGCCCACGCGCCACGGTTACTGAAGCCCATGTGCCTAGAGCCCATGCTCTGCAACAAGAGAAGCCACCACAATGAGAAGCCCGCGCGCCGCAACGAAGAGTAGCCCCCGCTCGCCGTAACTAGAGAAAGCCGCACACAGCAACAAAGACCCAATGCAGCCAAAAAAATAATAAATTTATTTTTAAGAAAAATGCTGAAAGCACAGAAATGCTTTCAATAGTGAAAACTGATCTAAAGCAGTTAAATATTGTCCCCATAGATAAAACTGACTTTACATTGGCAATTTTGAGTGTCTACAACCTATGTGTACAGGACGACTCATTTCTGAAAAGCCAATTGAAGGAGACTCTGACACATTTGGAAGGGAACACACCAAGCGAATCTAAAAAAGCCTCCTAGTCTCAAAGAAAGTAAATGTTTTAAGACTCTAGGTCATGTGTGTTTAGGAAAATAGGGACATGTGACTGTTACAGAGGGGAAAAAATAGGGAATACATAGGACAATGCTTTAAAAAAGAGGTCTACTTCAGAAACTGGGATGTTGAGTCTCTCGAATACTGACATGCTTTCCGGGGGAAAAAGCAGTAACAACAACAAAAAAATTTTGCCCACTTCATCTCTCAACTCATGGGAATAAACTTAGGAAAAGGGTCCAATATCTACTTAAATAAAAAAATAGGAGGGTGCCCTCCCTGGCGGTCCAGTGGTTAAAGACTCCACGCTTCTAATGTAGGGTGCACGGGTTCAATCCCTAGTCGGAGAACTAAGATTCCCACATGCCGTGCAGCCAAAAAAAAAAAAAAATAGGAGGGAATAATTTATCAAGTGCTTGCACCCAGCACACAGGAACACAGAGGTCCTTGAAATTTTTGTTTGTTTAAAGGAGGACAATCCTTAAGAAAATTATATTATGTATTAACCCTTAGAGACTAGATTTCTGGATATCTGTGTGAACCAACACCTCTTCTTCCAACTCCCACTAAAACAAGTACAAAGAGCAAAGCAATATATTCAGAACCAAATGGTGACAACCTCTCAATTGTGATATATCAGAATTTAGGCCTCTAGGTGATTAATTTATACCACTGACAAACCAAGTCTAATCATTCCAAATTGTTACTTGTCTAGTGCTATAGATACATTTTCACAGAGCAAAAATATTATGTTTATTTGCAGGGAACAGGAAAATTGACAGCAAATTTCATAGCTGATTGAGCCACTGGTTATCTACATACCTATTCACACAGCAAAATACTTCTGCTCTACTGCTGAGTTTTCTATTTTCAAATGTCCTGCCAGAGGATACTTTAAAACAGTGATATTCTTATCATTATACATTATTTTTCAATAAAATACAGAGGATCCAATGTCAGTGTCTTTACTTTTTATCTACTGAAGTTGCAGAAAAGTCGACACAAATCTAGCAAAATGAGACAAACCGGTACCTCATGGTGTCTGCAGAATTGCAAACTGTCTGCCAGGCCTCACCTCATATCCGGGCAGAAGTTGGGCAAACACTGTGAGCAATCCTGGCTGTGAGGTCACAATGACATCACAAACAGGGATTCTGATGCCTGACCGCCTCTAGGAGGCAACCTCACTACGTTAAAGAAAAACCAGAAGGTTCCATAATCCTGAACCTGGAGCCGATGACCCAAAACAGGCACCTTGTCCCAAGAAATTATCCTCCCATGTAAAATTAAGCAGCATCATTCTCCAGTGTTGACCAGCATAGGCAATGCAGGTGAGCAGAGAAAAGCTCATCCACCTAAAGTTAAGTATGCAGCTCACCACCAGGAAGGTATTTTTATATACTTCAAGTTTGCAAGTTTTTATTTCAGTTCAGTTTCAAACACCTTTCCTTAGTATTCTGTCCTGGAAAATTAAGCTATATTTAAGAATTCTGAAAACTGAGTAGGATGTAAATCATAAACTTAAAATATCACCTTGGCCTTGCCACTCTACCACATCGCTAACTTCACCAATCCCAATATTTATTTACTAAGAGGAATAAGGATTATAATGTGTAAGCTAGAGGCTCATTTCGAAAATGCCAGAAGTACAAAGCCTCACCACAGCTCCACAATAGTGTATCTTTGCTAAGAAAAGCCAAAAATGCCAGAGTGTTGTCATTGTTGTGGTTCCCTCCCCCCACCCCCATGAGTTCTGGAATTTTCAAGCCAGCACAGAATAAGAATTAGTGACATTTTATTGTTACTTCTAAGAGGTTAAACATTCTTAAATTGGAAAGAAATGTAATAAACGATTAACAGTAATTATCTCTAGGTGATGGGATTACTGGGAGTTTTTAATACCCTCTTTGTGTTTTCTTGGGTTTCTCAAATTTTATTTAACGAACAGATATAATTTCTTAAGCAGGAAAAAAACTTTTAATGACTTTTTTGGAGCCACAGTAAAATGGGCTTCAACCAGGGAGTGAGGAAGCAGACTCCACTGTGCTATGTGCACAGGAACATGAAACCAACAGGCCAGTGTAAGCAGTGAGAAGTGGGTACCCATGGGGAGAGGCTAGGTGTTCACCAAGCCGACTTCTTTCTCTTCCAGGAGTCACAGACCTCGTTTCCCAGCTCCCTTTGCAGCTCAGGGTGACCACGTGACTGAGTCCTAGCCAATGGAATGAGAGCAGTGCCTGGGATGTGTGCACTTCTCGGCCTCCCCCGTAATATCTTCCCATTCTTGGCCCTTCCGGTGGCTTGATGGAGATGAGCAAGGCAACCTCAAAAGCATGGATGGAAGACAATGTGATCACAACTCGGAAGAAGCTTGAATCCCTGCATCACTTCTCTTCATTCCCCCATCAGAAAATACCTACCCTGGACTCCTCCATAACTGAAAATAAACTTTCATCCATTTAAGTCATTAAAATTAGTGGAGTTTGCTACAGCAGCTAGCTTTTCTTACCAAATACAGTGGCAAAGAGATAAAAACCCTTGCTAAGAGCTTTGGAATCATCTCAGCTAAGTAAACTCAAAAGAATATTTTAGGATAAGCACCTGAGACAGAAATGCTTCACATCACAAAAAGCATAATTATATGAAAGATAAATAAACGCAGTGGTTAAGAATCCGCCTGCCAATGCAGGGGACACGGGTTCAAGCCCTGGTCCGGTAAGATCCCATATGCCATGGAGCAACTAAGCCCGTGCGCCACAACTACTGAGCCTGCGCTCTAGAGCCCGTGAGCCACAACTACTGAAGCCCGCGTGCCACAACTACTGAAGCCCGCACGCCACAACTACTGAAGCCTACGCGCCTAGAGCTCGTGCTCCACGACAAGAGAAGCCACCGCAATAAGAAGCCCACGCACTGCGAGGAAGAGAAGCCCCCGCTCGCCGCAACTAGAGAAAGCCCGCACACAGCTATGCAGACCCAACACAGCCAAAAATAAATAAATAAATAAATTTATTTTTTAAAAATAAATAAATAAATGTACTGTTTTTTTTTTTTTAAAGCAAAAAGACATTTTACTGGGACTTCCCTAACGGTCCAGCAGTTAAGACTCCGCGCTTCCACTGCAGGGGGCGAGGGTTCGATCCCTGGTCGGGGAACTAAGATCCTGTATGCCGTGTGGTGCGGCCAAAAAAAAAAAAAAGGCATTTTACTGGCAAGAGCAAAATATGTTTAAACAACACGTAAGTCTGACTGTATGTAAGATAAGACTGACGATGAGTTGGTAAGTGTTCAAGAGTTAGGTGATGGTACGACTCACTTTTCTTTTGTAAATGTCTGAAATTTCCCACAATAAAAAAATTTTTATTATAGAAGATACTTTAGTAAAATCCAAACTCCACCTTCTTCCTCACCCCCTGTAACCTAAAAAAAAGCTTAAGCAATTTACAGAAATGAGAGGTTCCTCAAAATAAGCAGTTCCCCACAACAAGCACGGTATAAATTATGTCCAAATGAAAAGAAATAATAGTCTTCATAATTCTTCTCTGATTTCCTAAGGTTTTGTTTACTCTTTTGTTGTTGTTTTGCGGTTTTTGTTTTTGTTTACTGTTATAAAAAATGTATTTTTTTTTAAAAAAACATTAGGAAAAGAGGGTTAGATTAGGAAATGAAACACCTGGATTCTGCCCCAGCTGGATGACCTTAAACTAGTATTTAACCCCTTCCTGGAACTCGGCACTGTCATCTATATAACCTAAGGATACTCATTACATTAAGATCGGTTTCTAACTCCGTCCTTTCGTAGTTCCACTGTTTCAGGTTTCAAATCCAAACTCCCTAAGTGACAGGGCAAGGATTCACAAGTGAAAGGACTTGTGGCTCAACCTCTGCCAAAGTAAGAGTACTCTGCCATGAGGGAAGGAAGAACCACACCTGACAAGATCGGCCTCTAACAAGTGCAGAGTCTCCTGGTGCTCTCCAGCTCGGCACCGCATCCTCCGAGGCAAATCACATCTCCACACTCCCCCACAGTCCCTTTACAGTCCATGTTGCCCCATCAGCAACATGAAAATACTCCTCTATTTACCAAATCTGGAAATTCTATCGGGAGGCAGAGGAGAGTTGAATAATTTGCAATGAATTTAACCTGCCAGGAGAGGGAGTTTAACAGTGAGCCTCCAAAAACAAGCTGCCCCCGACTGCAGAGTGAGCACCTACCTGGACGCTCAGGTTTCTGCTCGACCCTGCTGGGTGCCCGCGAGGAGACCGGGCATCAGACAGGCTAAGTGACTTACCTGCAGACAGCTGCACTCTGAGACTTCTGAGCTCCTGTCTATTTCTAAAATGTTAAAAGTCCATGCACTTTATAATAGAAAGGAAGGGGGAAAGAAGTTCTGGTTTAATGGAAAGTCTAGTTTAGAGAAAGATATTTCTGAAGCTAATTTTCAAGTCAAGCTAGAGAGAAAAACTCAAAGGCTGTGTTCTAATATCATGTTCCTGAATTTGGGAAGTTCATTCACAGCTTAATCCCCTCCCCTGAAGTCACGGTTACATAAGCGTCTGTTGCCTGCTGTGTCACTTGCTGTCCCCCACCCCCAATACAGGAGCCGCCTTGTAACCTGAGCTCCTCTGCTTCAGTCACTGAAAACACTTACACAACACCCTGGTCGCTTTCCAAATTGACTTGTACTTCTACTAAGGAAAGCCAAGTTATTCCATTTTTCCCCATCTTTCAGTTTCATTCACATTGATATTTCTGTACATACATAAAACACAAAGTTGAAGATCATTTTCGTATTTTCTTCAATCCCTGAGTAAAACAAGGAAGGTCAAGTATTTCAACTTCACAGAAGGATAGCAAAGCACAATCAATAAGCTGGTAGGCTTGCCTGGGGCCAAGTTAAACATAACTCATCTCCTAGGTGAACAGAGCAGATACTCCTCGTATGGGAACTGCACAGTCATGCCTATTTATACACCCAAAGCCCACACTCCACTGCTCCACGCGGCACACCCCCACGTGTAAGGGCTTCTGGGGGACACAGGAAATGAATGACTCTAGAAGAATACAAGCAGACACATCGCCTCCTCAGAGGTCTTTTCTGACCGCTTCCTGCCCTATCTCCTCCTCCTCAGGACTGCTCTAGCCACCCTGCAGTCTGCTATAATTGAATGATGAATCACACTCACTCCTGTTTGGTTTGCACATCATGCTATGACTAAGTTTCTCATGGTCGGGGATGAAATTTGTCTCTGCATCCAACGGGCCTAAAAAAAGTATCTGATACACAGCAAGAGTTCAAAAAAGTCCTGAACTGACTCAACAAAACAAGAACACCAAAAATGATGCAATACTGCAATTTCCAAACTAAAGCATCATCTTCTAAGCATTTGATGAAGATGACAATATTATAAGGTTTCCCAACCCTGGTGCCTCCTTTAAAAAGTAGGCCAATGAGGCTATGGGCAAACTGTTCAATTACCACCTCCAGTGAATGCTATGTAAGAGCTGTAAGTCTCAAATTAGATTACCTTTGTTGACACAGAGATACGTGCTCTGTCCAACAGAAATATAATGTGAGGCAAATGTGTAATTTTGAATTTTCTAATAACCATGTTTAAAAATTTTTTTAAACCAGGTGAAATTAATAACCTATTTCTATTAACCAAATATTGATATATGCAAAATATTACTTCAAATGTAATCAATATAAAATTATTAATAAGCTATTTTTACATTTTTTTTTCCTATTAGGTTTTTGAAATGCAATTGTGTATTCTATACTCAGATCTCAACTTGGACTTGCCAATAGCCATATGTGGCTTATGGCTACTGTACTGGACAGTGCAGCTCTAGAACATACGCTTAACGTAGATTATAAGGTAGCTCTCCTCTTGACATCGATAATGAACTTGCCAATCAGATACCCCAAGTCCCCGTGGGTATGCAATATTCGTCTTTCCTACCTCATTACAACACACATGTGCGGGAAAGGAAAAATGTGTAAACTCTTGAATGTAAAACTGAATAATTTAATTGTTCTTAAGATAAAAAAAGAAAAAATAACATTTCTAGTAAGAGGACCTTTTTTTTTTAAATTTTTTTTTTTTTTTTGGTAAAAGGACCTTTAAAATATCTATTTGACAGGGATACATGATGTATAAAGAAGCCTTGCTTATAGCACAAGGCACTGCCCAGTAAAACTGATAGCTCAATGCAGCTTGAAAACACACCCACACAAAACTCAAAGCAAAGTACAGAGATTAAATTACAGATGAAAATTTAATAAGTGTGTCTCAATATACAAGAAAGGAACCTGAGAGGTAGTGACTGGCAGATTTAAGGGCAATGTAGCAGGAGGCAGCGTTTCAAGCACGAAGAGGGGCGTGAAAGCATCGTTCTACTGAAGCGGCATCACGCTCAGCTGCTTCTGGCTTTCTGATTGCAGGAAACCAACATAGAGTCAAGGAAGGGTGGAATAAGAACATGTGGAAAGACAGGCCTGGAGACTGGAGGGGAAAACTATAGGAGAGAAGGAGGGGCTCAGGATGAAACTGCATTGTCAGTTATTCATTTCTTACTAATCTGTTATTTTTTTCCCCCAAACTTTAGTAAATTGGCTTTGACTTAGAAGCAGTCTAATGGCTATAATTTAAAATGTAAGACCCAGGGAAGAAAAAGCAATGTCCCAAGTTTTAACATCTGGGAAACACGTCAGTCTACTGAATGAAGACACAGAACACTCCTTGGGGGGTGGAGAGGGGAGCATCTCCTCCAGGGCGAGGGTTCAATGTGCGGGAACGATGATGAGTGATGTGAAGCCACCTAAGGTCAGCCTAAGGCCTGGGCCTCCCAGAAGCTTGCCCCTTGAACACAGAAAATGTGTGTGATGTCACCAAACACAGTTTAGGGCACAGGTCACCAAAGAGCCACTGCTTCACATTAGTGTGATAGCAAGTGAGATAAACTAAACTGAAGAGTGAGCAGGGAATTGGAGCCATTTGGTTTTAGCAGCAACTAACTAAGTGGTTGGCTTAAAGGGTAAAGCGAGAGGTAAGTCTGCTGAGGCTGGCTGATGACAGAGAGGGAAAATCCAAATGGCCCCTCTGTTTCTTTATTCCACCATCTTCAGCAGAGCATTCCAATACTCAGGAATAACGGAAAGATTAGCCAGGGGAAAAGGTCATACAGCCCTCTCAGAAATAAACATACACAAGAAGTGAAAGAGAGAAAATGAGAGAATCTATCTTCCAGAGAGGTGACTGTCCTTCTGAGTGCTATGCCTAAAAGGGTGGGGCAGTGTCTCAAATTTGTTCAGGAGGCCAGGGCATCTGGAAACAGTGGTGTTCTTAAGAGAATACCACGAAATACTGAGATGCAGTACAAAGTCTAAAACATCTAAATGCATCCATAGCAACAGAAGACGAAGACAAACGAAGAAGCCCTATACAAGGTGAAAAATGAAATTAAGAAAACCACTGTTCATTATTTAGTTTCTTATATACACTGGAAAAAGTAGCATCTCAGTCTAGCCTAAAGATTACTAGCATTCTCCAACAATCACCTGGCTGAAGAAACAGAACCTTCTAAGGACTGAAGGTTGCCTGATATCTCTCTCACAATTCATTCACGTTATTTTGGTACTGCTTTGGATAAATTTACAGTTAACCCACAAGCTGAAGACAGAGCTAGTAATAATTTATATTCGTGGAGTGCTAAGTTTATACTTTTCAGAAATCATTACAAAGCATGACACAAAACAATAACGTAAGTTAAAGGGAGGGAAAAGGAGACATGGGAGACACAAGTAAAATTAAAATGTAAAAACACCAACTTAACTGTGGTGCCACTTGTCAGTACTTCCATTCAGGCCCACATGTACCAAATTTACTACCTTGTTTTTACAGGATTTACTTATACTAACTCCCAAGAGACGCGCGTCGGAGTAAGAGTACTAGCATTTATCCTTCAAAACCGTGGTCCTCACCGTCTTCACTTGCAACAAGGAACTATTCCTTGTTGACTATGGATCAATGTGCCTTTCACATGGTAGATCCCTTAACAAATATTTATCCAATATTAAAGCCATGTCCTTTTTTTAAAAAATTCCATTGTCAACAATATTCCTAAACACCAGTATTTCCTCAAAGATTTCCAACCCCTGAGCAGCCCTTGCTACCCAGACTGATGACAGCAACAGGACAACCCAGATGTCAAAGAACTCTTGACGGGTTACTCAGGGGTTGGAAATCTTTGAGGAAATACTGGTGTTTAGGAAGAGTCCAGGAGGCATAATTCTGGGTCTTCTTTAGCCTTTTGTCACCTTATTGTACTAGAGGACCACTAAGATCTGTTTTCACTGATACTTATCTACATAAGTATTTATATATTTCATACACAATATACAACTTTTTCAACGGGCCAGACTCAAATAGCTTTAAAATTAACACAAAGATTAAAAACACAAAGTACATATCTCTAGCAAGGATAAAGTACATAAGATGAAAATAAATAATGTAGTCACTGTTTGTTTAAAAGGATCAATGTGAGAAGCCCATTTAGACACTAAAGGGCTGACACAGCCAGGAAGGGTCAGAAAATTAATTGGCTCCTCAATTCTAATGGTGCTAAAAGGGAGTTGTACTTCCACTGTCTAACTGGCAGAGCCCTTACAGGGCAATTTATAAAGTCAGTGTACCAACAACCTTAAGTGTTCGTTTGAGAATATCACACAATAAGGTGCTGAAGGTAAATAGAAAGTTTTACATCTTTCCATCAAAGACAGAAGTAGAATGTTAAATGATTAAAGACTCAGTTTAGGATGTTTGCCAAATAAAGTCAGAACTGGATGTCAACAGAGAGACATAACCCCTTGAAAAATTATTCTGTGCTCGAAAATTATATGTTATTAACACTTGACGTGTATATGACACAGTACCGAATACAAGTGGCACCCAGAGTTTCGAAGTCTACAGCAGTTTTTAAAAGGAGGGGGAGGGTGCCAAAACCCAACCAAAGCAAAAGGAGCTGGAGCATTAGGCAATTTTTTCAAGATGGAACACTGAGCCATGATGCATCCACCTGCAGTGATGAGTGTCTTTGTACAGCTCAGTTTGAGTGAAGATTTATTTTCTGTTCCTGTTACTTAGATAAGCAGATAATAAGCAGCCTCCCAAAGTTCCTCCATCTGCAAAATAACTCTTTTTAAAAGGAGGGGAACATGTAAAGCTGAGCTATTCTGCTCATTTATACAAGTTTTGACAAAATTCCTGTGACTTTGTAACTCTAATACCACCAGCTTAGAGACGGGATCTTAAAAGGAACTGAAATTACTAGGCCTGGTTAGTATCTCCCAGAAGAACTTAATAGGTCAGCAGCAGTCAATTATACTAATGTGTAAAAAGGAGCAAATGTGCTTAATATAGCATCATAAAATTTTAGAATCAGAAGAGACCTGCAATCTAGTTCAACTTCCTCATTTTACCACTGAGGAAACTGATTCTAAAAAGTGAAATCACTTGTTAAGGTCACAGTTACTTAAGAGTCTAGGACTTAAACCCCAGTCTCGTCTCCAGTTTAAAGGCTCCTGACCCTAAACTATACTGATGAATAAAAGTTTCTGATCTGTTATAAACAGCAGTGAGATGAGTGAGTTAATCTCAAGGCAAGTTAAAACTCGTTTCCCTTTCCAGTCTTCACAAAGGAATAAAAGTAAGCATATTTTCGCTTGCCCTGAAACAGCCACACATTGCCCATACCAAAAGCAAACACTTCCGCAACTGTTTGTTCTGATCAGGAAAAGGGCACAAAGACAACACAAAGAAGAATCAATGACTTCCTTACTGGGTTTTTTTGTCTCTTTATAAAAATTTTCTTGCTTTTACTTTGCAAATGAGCAAGTTATATAGTTGCAGGTCGGGAATTCCCCAGCGATCCAGTGACTAGGGCTCGGCCCTCTCAATGCCAGGGCCTGAGTTCAATCCCTGGTCAGGGGACTAAGATCCCACAAGCCACATAGTGTGGCCAAAAAAAAAAAAATAGTTGCAGGTCTTTAGAGCAAATGGAAAAAATAACCACATTTCTGTTTTCACAATACTGAAGGATACTCGGCTACTTCAAATTTATTCGTTAAGTCCCTAAGACAGTTTTCCGTACAACCACCCTAGATGCTGTCAAAGGAAACTAGGAATTGTTTCATTTGGATCTTAACACCCAACTTCATTGTTGGTTATTTTTTACCTGTTTAGGTAATCTTCTACACACACACACAGCAAGTTCTATCAGACCTTAGAAAGAAAGAAACCCCTTTTAATTAAACTGTGGGAAATAAAACTGACAAATACACAAAAGGGCCTGAGGTTTAGCAAGGCGCAAGTTCTGACATGAGGAGCAGGAGGTACTTTCCCATGCTGAATATTTAGCTCCTCATAAATTAAAGTTCTTCAGGGAAAGCTGTTCATTAAAAATGTGCCCTTCAACAGTGGCAAGGCGCTCCTCCTCAAATTAACTTTCTAAAACATGACAGAAAAAAGGTTTTCATTTCCCAGACTTGTAGAAGTGGGGCTTTCCCCCATTCTGACTTAAATGAAAGAAGAAAACTGAGGTGCTGAACCTCGACTTCCTTTAGGGATGGGAGGGCGGGAAGACACAAGGGATTAAGGGAAAGGGAGAGAAGAGTTCTGACACTTAGTTTTACAGACATTAATTCATTTAATAGTCACGACAACTATGTGAAATAGCTATTATCCCCAATTTAGACATGAGAAAACTAAGCTCCAGAAGGTTAAGCAGTTTGTACAAGATCTTCCATAAAAGTAACAGAGCTGGGATTTGCTGTCAGGCAAGGACTGAAGTCTTGCCCTTAACCTTACTTCCGTTAACAGCTCTGCGTTCTCCAAGAGCAGAATGTGCGCCTGTTTTACTGAACTTTGTATCTCCAACATCTGGGCTAGTGCCTTGCACCAGCAGGTGCTCATAAATGCCTGATGAATATATGAATTAAAAGATAACTGGTAGGACTTCCCTGGTGGCGCAGTGGTTAAGAATCCGCCTGCCAAGGCAGGGGACATGGGTTCGAGCCCTGGTTCAGGAAGATCCCACATACCGCGGAGCAACTAAGCCTGTGCGCCACAACTACTGAGCCTGCGCTCTAGAGCCCTCAAGCCGTAACTACTGAGCCCACGTGCCGCAGCTACTGAAGCCCGCGCACCTAGAGCCCATGCTCAGCAGCAAGGGAAGCCACTGCAATAAGAAGCCAGCACACCACAACGAAGAGTAGCCCCCGCTCGCCGCAACTAGAGGAAGCCCGCGCGCAGCAACAAAGACCCAACACAGCCAAAAATAAATAAATAAATAAAATTAAAAAAAAAAAAAAAAGATAACCGGTATGCCTTTGTATACCCTTTTTATCCTAAATGGTAACATACTATTTTTCTGCACTTTGCTTTTATACTTAATATTTTGAAGGGAAAAAAAAAATGATAACTGGGATATTTTCCAAAGAAGCCATACAATGACAACTAAGTACATGAAAAGGTACTCAACATCACCAGCCATCAGGTAAATGCAAATCACATCACAATGAGATATCACATTTCATCCTCACTAGGATGCCTGTAATCAAAAACATAATAACAAGTGTTGATGAGGATGTGGGAAAATTGGAATCTCGCTCATTGCTAGCAGTACAACCACACTGGAAAACAGTTTTTCAGTTCCTCAAAAGGTAGGGTTCCCACATGATCCAGCAATTCTATTCCTAGGTGTGTACCTAAGATGAATGAAAACATATGTCCACACAAAAACTAATACACACATGTTCACAGCTGCATTATTCATAACAGGAAAAAGGAGAGACAACCCAAATGTCTATCAGCTGATGAACAAACAAAATGTGGTATATCCACACAATGGAATGTGATTCAACCATAAAAAGGAATGAAGTAGCATTGATATACGCTACAACATGGATGAAGCTTGAAAACATTTTGCTAAGTGACGTCAGTCACACTGTATGATTCCATTTATATGAAATGTCCAGAATAGGCAAATCTCTAGAGATAGAGAGTAGGGCTTGGGAGAGTACGGAGGAAATGAGGAGTGACTATTAATGGGTACAGGGTTCCTTTCTGGTGTGAAGAAAATATTCTAAAACTGAGTGTGGTGACGGCTGCACAAGTCTGTGCAAAAACGATAACTGGGGGAAAAAAAGATAATTGGTATACACAGAAGTTTTCCTATTCACCACCTACAACCAGATATTTTTGACCAAACAGCATTAAAAAAAACTTGCCAAAAAACTTAATGATTATAAAGTGCTACAGACCAGTAAGAGGGACTCCTCCTCAGGGCAGGGAAGCCTTTGCCTGATACAAACCCAGACGTCTTAGCTCTATTTCCCGTTACCTGCCCTCAAACTTCAGAGCAGTAGACTGTCTGCTACCATCTCAACACACTACCTTTATGCCTTTGCTCAATCCAGCCTAGAATGTCTTCTCTAACCCATCCCTGCCTAGACACCCTCCGTCTCCACCAATGCCAAACACAAGAGCTAATTCCCACTTCGGAAGCTTCCTGAATCCCCTCTCACACACACACACACACCCACGCCAAGAGAACGGACCCTCTTCCAGGGCCCCAGCACGTCTCCGCCTTAGCCGCCACCTGGCCCACATTAGCTGTCTCACCTGGTGAGACAGAGTCTTTGCAGCGCTCAACAAATGTTTGATAAATCGGTATTTCTGGGGTTTTCTCCCACCCCACAGGACACTTTCTATGGGTCACATTCATCTGAAAAGCTTTCCTAAAAATGTATCCATTCGCAAAATAAGCCAGGTGACTCACAGGCAACTAGTGATCCTGGACTAGTCTTCCCTCTGTCTCCTGGGTCTCTTTGGTATTTGAAAGTGCCGATGACTCCCTTAGCACTATGACTGTCACCGAATCCCTACATTAATAGAGCAACCCCAGCAGGTGGACAGGGCAGGCGTTACCCCCACTTGACAGAGCAGGAAGCAGACTGACAGAGGTCAAGCAACTTGCCCAACTTCACATGACTCATGGAGCTGGGGCTGAAGCAAATCCAGGACCTCAAACTTCTCTTTTTTTTTCTTTTTTGGCCGAGCTGCGTGGCATGCGGGATCTCAGTTCCCGGACCAGGGGTGGAACCCGTGCCCCCTGCATTGGAATCGCGGAGTCTTTACCACCGGACCGCCAGGGAAGTCCCTCAAACGTCTTAACAGTAGTTCTGATTCCCCATGTTGGTTTACCCAGAATATTTCCAGTGAAAATATTACCCTTGTAATTACTTCAAAAAAGAAATATAGATCCAGCCATAAATATATTTTTTAAGTATAAAGAAAAAAAGTTTAGAAGGACATACTCTAGAACACTGAAATAATCTTCTCTCAGCAGTAGGATTATGGATAATTTGCTTTTTTCTGTGTTTTTTAATATGTGTGTTTTATATCTTACGCATTGAAACCACATATTATAGGATGACCAATATATGTTATTAAAATGTAAGAGCCCTTGTAAAACTGGTACGTAAGGGGAAAATAAACCTGCGAACCTAAAAAAGTAACAACTTCACTAGAAAAATTTTCTAAAATCTGAATCTGACTCTGATACTAGATTCTCAGTGTCACAACCCAAGCAAGCCACATGTGCCTTACAACAGAAATTAGCAATACACTTTTTTCCAGTCACCCATGTGTGAAAGAAACTTAGTGATAAAAGTTTTCTTTCACTTAAGCTGTAAAAAAAAAAAAAATTACCCTGCCTATAAAGTTTATTTTTCTATAGTGTGGAAAAGAAAAGTCTAAATAGGTTACTTCCTGCCTTACGATATTAGAAGGCAATGTCTCCAGTAAGAAATCATTCTATGGAGGAAACCAGATAAAGAGAGAAGGCAGGAGATAAAATGATTTGATTGAAAGATTTTTAGGGAAATTTCCCTAATACCTCTTATTTTTCCTGAGAAGACAGGGAAAAATTATGCCAAATATTTCAGTGCACTACTTGACTAGGAATCTGTAGAATCAGGGAAAAAAAATCTCATTAAAGTTGTCTTCTCTTTTACAACAAACACAAATTTTGGATGATTTGCACCTCCTGAACATCTGGATCTTCAGGCCTTTAACTTCAGAGAAGATACAGTAAATCAAGGACTCGGCAATTTTAAGAGTAAAAAATGGGCAGAGTTAAAACTGGGATCTAATCCAAGCTATACTTAGACATAAGTAAGCAAAGGAGAATACAAATATCAAACTGCTTAATTCAAGTTGGAAGTACAATATAGTAGACCTTATGCTTATATAAAACATTAGGGCAGCAAAATGTCTGTCTGTAGTCTCATTGGGATTCTTAAGAGGCAAATGAGAATACAATTCCCCGGGGAAAGAGATATCAGAAAGGGTTTCCAACAGGGATTCTGTAATAGGAGTACTTCTTTTCTAAGATTTTGCAAAGAATACTTTTAAGATTTTGTTGCTGAACCACCATAAGATAGACAATTAAAAAACATACCCATCCACTGAGTTAGCGCTAGTGGAAGCTGTCCTTCTGGAAGTGCCAGATGGAGATTAAAAAAAAAAAAAAAAAAAAAGCTCTTTACTAATTGTGGCCAAGATTCCTTGGTACTTGGTGCCAGGACCAGGATATTAACCCAGATGTCCTAGCCAAATTCAAGGTTGGTTAATTACAGTCTGCCAACCCACCCAAAAAAAAAAAAAAAAAAAAACTCCTCTGTTCCTCTGATTTGAAACCTGAAGAAGTCACTCTTGAAATTCTTGTACAGCACCATCAGTCAATATGTTTTCCCTTAAAAGTGCATTGTAATTCAAATGCTGATTTAAAGCATATGGATTCCTTGAGTTCCATCTACATGGGAAACATATACTATGTATATTAAAAATATATAAGATGCTATATTAGTTTAAAGCCTCCCTAAACAGTTCTCTAAAAAATTCATATTCAGAGTAATACTGTCACTGCCTTCCAATTAAGATTGAAGAGACTTAAATAAAAGTTTATATTAAACACAGATTTTGAACCATGAAGCTTTTAAGACTAAAAAGGAAGGCTTTACTTCCAGGAGCACAATTCCAGGAAAAAGCTATATTTGCAAATGTCAGTTACAAGGCCTCCCAGGGTTGAGCAAAAATCCTGCATACAAACAGGAAAGTATACACTTAACAGCAAGTCTGAACATCAAGTACTGGTCTGGCCTTTCTGCCAGCCACTTATTTAAGGTTCCATTGCCAACATATTCTGTGCATTGCTTAAAATAATATAAACTAAGTTCAATTTCTAGCTCTGTATTCACTAGCTGTGTGGCCTTTTAGGGAAGTTAGTGAAATTCTTTAAGCCTTACTTCCCCCATCTTTAAGTTTTTCTTCATCAAAATCACTAATAACATGGCACAAAATTCTTTACCTTTCACTATTTTAAAATATTCTAATACATATTTTAACGACTACAACCTATATGGCCTTAAATTATCTGTCCCCTCCCAAGCTCCCACCTCAGGACCCTTGCCCTTGCT
The DNA here is from genome assembly GCF_028023285.1 of Balaenoptera ricei. Lineage (NCBI taxonomy): Eukaryota > Metazoa > Chordata > Mammalia > Artiodactyla > Balaenopteridae > Balaenoptera > Balaenoptera ricei. Next base: position 7,609,069 of record NC_082652.1, on the reverse strand, counting down.
GTTCCCCCTTCTGAGTATGCTCTTTCCTCTGGGATCTACATTCTCTCACTTCCTCAAGATCTCTATTTAAAAGTCATTGTCTCAGCTAGGTCTCTTCTTACCACCCTATCTAAAATTTCCATTACCCTAACTCTTGTCCCCAAAACTTCATATTCCCCCTTCCCTGATTTATTTTTCCTTACCACGTATCACTCTCCAACATTTTTAATATGGTTACTGTCTGCCTCCCCTACTTGAAGGGGAGTTTCAAGAGAGCAGGGATTTCTGTCTGTTTTATTTACTGCTGTATCACCAGCACCCAGAACAGCACCCAGCACACAGTAGGTGCTCAGTAAATATTTGTTGAGTGAATACCAAATGAGACCTAAGTACTGCCCACATATAAGTGCACCATAGCCCCCACAATCTCCCTTTGGGAAGACTCCCATACATTTCAAAATTACTGAAAAGGAGAACTACTGGCTTGCAATGATTAATAAACAACAGTGTCCATTCTTTATATCAGAGAAAAACACTCAACCTCCCACCTCATTTGTACAAGGAAGAGAGGGAAAGAAGCTGATAATTCAGATAAAGTGGAAAATTATATGAGGTGAAAAGTCTCACTTTAGTTAACACTGCACAAAGTTTTCTTTTAATGTTAACAAATATTAAGCCATCTTCCTGTGACTTTACTACAGTACTTTCAGTTTTTTTCTTTAGCTTTAACTTCTATAAAGCCAGTCCTGAAACTTATGGACCTCATATTTTCAATTAACTAAATAATAAATATTTACTGAGCACATGGGACTCTGCAGAATTCTGTAGAGGGTGCTATAAAGTGAAATACAAGGTCCTTGATAGATAGATAGATAGATATACACACACACACATTTCATTGAGATATACACACATACACACACACACACACACACACACACACACATTGGGAAGAACAGAAAATACATCTGTAAAAAACAATGAAGAACATCAGGCAGCCAATATGTGACAAATTCAAAAGTGCCTACCTTTGTATGGAGTATAAGAGGACCAAGTCATCTCTTACACACCATGAGTTGGGTTTGGAATCCCAAGAGACAGCACGTAAAAGCAAGAGTCAAACATGACTGACTTAATGGGTCACATAGGATGCAACAGACTCAATGTTAGACACTAGGTTAAAAAAAAAAAAATTTAAGGTAAATAAGAGGAGCACCAAATTCTAAACTCCTAAAGAACAGAAACCAGATCTGCCTACGTCATACTGAAGCACAATTAGGAGCTTAAGCAATTGCTGAAAAAAAGAGGGAAGGGCCGATTTTTATCTTTGGACAAAATACCTTCGCAAGGTCCACCCAGTTCGTTTTTCTACCCTTTTGAACAATGCCTAGTGGGAAGCCTAAGCTGTACTTTACCACTTTCTCTGAACCTCAAAAACCTAGGATAAGCTCTTGGCCAAGCAATCACCCACTTTCTTTGCTTTAAAAAGGGCCAGCCTTTTTTGTTATTGAAAAACAAACAACCCAATCCAAAAATGGGCAGAAGACTTAAATAAACATTTCTCCAAAGAAGACATACAGATTGCCAACAAACACATGAAAGAATGCTCAACATCATTAATCATTAGAGAAATGCAAATCAAAACTACAATGAGATATCATCTCACACTGGTCAGAATGGCCATCATCAAAAAATCTAGAAACAATAAATGCTGGAGAGGGTGTGGAGAAAAGGGAACCCTCTTGCACTGTTGGTGGGAATGTAAATTGATACAGCCACTATGGAGAACAGTATGGAGGTTCCTTAAAAAGCTAAAAACAGAACTACCATACAACCCAGCAATCCCACTACTGGGCATATACCCTGAGAAAACTATAATTCAAAAAGAGTCATGTACCAAAATGTTCACTGCAGCTCTATTTACAATAGCCAGGACATGGAAGCAACCTAAGTGTCCATCATCGGATGAATGGATAAAGAAGATGTGGCACATATATACAATGGAATATTACTCAGCTATAAAAAGAAAGGAAATTGAGTTATTTGTAGTGAGGTGGATGGAGTTAGAGTCTGTCATACAGAGTGAAGTCAGTCAGAAAGAGAAAAACAAATACAGTATGCTAACACATATATATGGAATCTAAGAGGGAAAAAAAAAAAAAGGTCATGAAGAACCTAGTGGTAAGACGGGAATAAAGACACAGACCTACTAGAGAATGGACTTGAGGATATGGGGAGGAGGAAAGGTAAGCTGTGACAAAGTGAGAGAGTGGCATGGACATATATACACTACCAAACGTAAAACAGATAGCTAGTGGGAAGCAACCGCAATGGCACAGAGAGATCAGCTTGGTGCTCTGTGACCACCTAGAGGGGTGGGATAGGGAGGGTGGGAGGGAGGGAGATGCAAGAGGGAAGAGATATGGGAACATATGTATATGTATAACTGATTCACTTTGTTATAAAGCAGAAACTAACACACCATTGTAAAGCAATTATACTCCAATAAAGATGTGTTAAAAAAAAAAAAAAAGGGACAGCCTTGAGCTTCCCTGGTGTCGCAGTGGTTAAGAATCCACCTGCCAATGTAGGGGACATGGGTTCGAGCCCTGGTCCGGGAAGATCCCACATGCTGCAGAGCAACTAAGCCTGTGCACCACAACTACTGAGCCCGCGTGCCACAACTAGAAGCCACTGCAGTGAGAAGCCTGCACACTGCGCAGCAACGAAGACCCAATGCAACCAAAAATAAGTTTTTTTAAAAAAGACCCTATAAAAAGGGCCAGCCTTGCTCCTTGCCAGAGAGGCACTATGCTAATTTAATTACTCAGCACCTGGAGTCAGGATACCTGAGCTCAAATCCTGACACCACCAGTGGTGACCCTGAGCAAGGTTCCTGACCTTTCTATGCCTCCTCTGTAAAATGGGGATAATAACAGCACCATCATTGGGTTAGGTTAATTAATGAGATAAAACATATAAAAGACTTGCCCGGGGCATGAGCACAGGAAGCCCTCAATGAATGTTAATATTTCCAGAGAAAAATGCCCCAAAGCTGAGGAGCCACCTACCTGAGGATTCTTGCAAAAGATTATCATTAAATCCAAAATTCTAACACATTTGGTCTCCGGACTTGTGCATACTATAGGTAACAGTAGTAATTAAAAAAATAAAATAAAATAGAAACCAGTAACACCCACCAGAACCAGAACCATAAGAGCAGCAGCGGTAACACTAATGCTGAGCTCTTACTGGCCAGGCACCGTCCTAACCTGAAACAGGAAGAAGGCAAGGCCGCTGAATCCAACAAAAATAACAACAAAAAGCAGCATTTTCTCCACCCTCCTTCCTAAAAACGGTAATAGGCGCCCGGGTTTTGCTAAAAGCAGGTAACTGAAGATTACAGACTTAACGTGCAATTTCTTCACACCAGAGAGGTGGGGCTGGGAAGGGAGGAGGGAGGGAGTGGTGCTCGGCTCCTGCCAGACGGAAAAGCCACATGAAGTGGAGAAACTGCCGAGTTCAGGGTTTCTCCCCAGATCAAAATCAGATTTCTGAAGCACAGGACCTCCAGAGGAGGGGAATGAGAAGGCTCTGCTTTTAAAATAACCTCTGAACAAGTGTCGTCTGTCTGCCGAGCCAATGCCCTGCCGAGGCAGAAGGTTCGGGTTACGGGGCGGCGGTGTTATTTCAGAAATCCCTGTCACCTCTTGTCATCCACCTTCTCCAAGAATCACAGTCCCACTCGGCGGGGGGCGTGGGGCTGGGGGACAAAAGCCACGGCCGGCCAGGCCCCAGGCCAGCAAGGCCAGCCCGCCGGCCGGCGCCCGCCACGGAGGCCACGGCCAGGGTGCCCTCCATTCCGGCTCGCGGGCACCGCGGCCAAGGGCCCGAGCACGCTCAGGTGCCCGCCGGGGCAACAGGTCCCGCCGGGCCTCGGCCCCCCGGCGTCCGCCCCACCCCCACTCCCCCTTCCGAGGCCGAGGAGAGCGGAGAAGGGTGCCGGGGAGGGAGCGGCGCCTGGGGCGGCGCAGGGGCAAGGAGTCCAAGCTCCATCTTGAGGCGGGCGGAGGAAGGGAAGGCCGGGCTCGGCGCTGACAGGGCCGGCCACTTTTCCGGCTCCGGGCGGAGCACCCCGGGGACCGCCGGCCGCCAGGGCAATCGCCCTCGGGCTCCCTGCGGCCCCTCGGGAGCGGCCCGGCGCGCGGGACTCGGTCTCCCTCTCGGACGCCGGGCCCGGCCCCCGGCCCCGAGCCGGGCGGGCAGGAGCGGGCCGGGCGGAGAGGGAGGGGAAAGGTGAGGAGGGGACGAGGAAGGGGAGAGGGCCCGCGCCGCGCCCCGCTCACCGCTCGCCGCCGCCGCCGCCTCGGTCGCCGCCAGTCACCGCCACCTGCCCCACTGCAGCAGCAGCAGCAGCAGTAACAGCAGCCGCGCGGCCACCGCCTCCCGCCTCCCGGCTCGTCGGCTCCGGGCGGGGGAGAGCGTGACGCGCCGCCGCGGGGCCGGGCGGGCACGCGCCGCCTGGAGAAGACGCCGCGGCGGCTCCTCCCCGCGCGCTCGGCCGCCGCGCCCACCCCGGCCGACCGCGCGCCCCGAACCTCGCGGCCCGCACCCCGCGGCCGGCGTCGGGCCCGAGCCCTTCACCGCCGCCTCTTTGTCTGCACCCGCCGCGGCTCGGGGGCGGCGAACCCCAGACCCCCGGCGCGCCCGCCGTCCGGCCCTCAGACCCTAACGAGGACCGGGATGGGGAGGAAGGTGCCAGGGAAACCCGAGAGGCCTGGACTAAGGGGCTTCTCATCATCTCGGTTTGTTCCCCATTTTCTGAAAGTGTTCCCCAAATTTGCAAGTCACACCCGATAGCTCCATTCAGTCTTGACCACACAGCCTGTTAGTTTGGAGCCGATTTCTGCCCCCCCCCACCAAATCCCCAGGGTGAGAAACCCTTTGAAACAAGCTAGGAGGAGCTGCCCACAGCTGGTTAAGTTTAGGGAGCGTCCTCTCTGCCCTCCTCGCCCTCCAGAGTGAGGGATCCCTGGGGGAGACGCTGAAAGGCGCTGCCTACAGCAAGTGAAGCTTGGGAAGAACCATCTCTGCTCTCCCTTTCCCATCAGGGAAAGAACGAGGGTTAAAAATCCCGTGAAACAAGCCCAGCACTTGCACCGTTAGTTTGAGAAAAGCCTCTTTTATTCGCCCCAGCCGCTTGGACGGAAGCCCTGGTTGATGTCCCGTCCTCCCCCCTCCCCCCAGGGATCTCCTTTAAAAGCTTTTCAAAGGGACTGAAGGGAAGGCAGCAACAGCCTGCTCCGGGCTGGTGCAGCGAGGGCGGCCAGCATTTCACTCCCATGGACCATGGCAACCCCAGAAGCTTGGCAGCTCCTGGGAGGAATTTGCAGCTGTCAGGGATGCCCAGGATTTTGCAGCGACTCAGGGGTGGATAGGGGGCCCGGGGCTTCCTCCTCCTCTCCGGTAGAAGGGAATAATCAGGAGGGTGACCCCTTTGCTGACCTTTATTCAAAGCACCGTGCTGCCTGGACCAACAGGCGTGCACAGAGCCGGGGGAGCAAACGACATTGAAAATGCGTGGAATTCTGAACGAATAAGTAACTTTATCTGCTGGCCCCTCCCCTCGATTCACCTTTTAAGTCACAAAAATTCTGTTTCCTAATTCAACATCGCTTTAGCTTGCAAGTTGCGAGGTCAAAGTGTAGTGGCACCCGGATATCCAGTATCGATATTCCTAATCTGAAAGCCACACCCCACCCTCTCATCTGAAACACTTTTCAGCTCTAGTACACAACCTGTGTAATTACAGATGCCGTAGAAAGAGGCAAAGACCACTGTTAAACGTGGGGGTGCAAATATAAACACTTCCGATGTTCTCTTTTCTACTCAATCTGCCGAGCCTATCTTTATTTCTAAATTACATTTTGTTCCTTATGGACTTTTTTGCATTAATTTTGATTTTTAGAGTATTACATTAAAATAGTATTCTTCTTGACTACTGGGTTTTTAGCACCCACTTAAATTTTGTGACCAAGGCCTAGTCCCTGTCCTACAACCAGGGCATTGACTGTGTTCAGTCCCATGGTGTGGCTGGTGTTAGGACTAAAGAAGTTGCTCAGTCCTATTTCAAAATAAGCATTCACATTCCGTTTTTAGAGCTGAGCCACTGAGCTTTTTAAAATGTATATCTGCTCTAAGAGTATTGGAACAGCTCAATGGAGAAAACTTTGGAAGACAGAGGGAAGTAGCCGAAGTTGAAAGCCAGTAGAGCTCCCAAATCTTCATTTTACAAAGTGGGGAAGTCATTAAATACTTCTTTTTTTTCTTTTTGCTAGGAAAAAAAAAAGGTTTACTCACATCATTAGTGTAACTAATAAGAACAACTACAAATAGTGGTAGACCTGTGTGGAGGGGGAAAGGTAGTGGTGCTTAATCATAACACAAAGTCAATAGATAATGTCTACAGATGATAAATAAATAACAATATAAGTATACTTTTGGAGATATGGAAGTAACCACCTGAAGAACTGAAAGCAAAAAATTAGTGGTCTCTGGGGAACAGGGTTGGGAAGATTGGCAGAACAACGTTGCTTTTCATTATAAACCCTGATGTACTTTTTTTTTTTTTCAATTTGTTTTATTTTTGGCTGTGTTGGGTCTTCGTTGCTGCGCGCAGGCTTTTCTCTAGTTGCGGAGAGTGGGTGCTACTCTTCATTGCGGTGAGCGGGCTTCTCATGGCGGTGGCTTCTCTTGTTGCGGAGCGCTGGCTCTAGGCGCGCAGGCTTCAATAGTTGTGGCACGTGGGCTCAGTAGTTGTGGCTTGCAGGCTCTAGAGCGCAGGCTCAGTAGTTGTGGCGCACGGGCTTAGTTGCTCTGCGGCATGTGGGGTCTTCCCGGACGAGGGATCAAACCCATGTCCCCTGCATTGGCAGGCGGATTCTTAACCACTGCGCCACCAGGGAAGCCCGCACTTTATTTTTAAAAACGTGCATGCGTTACTTTGATTGCTATTTAAAAAAAAAAAAAAAAAAAAAGGTATTTAAGGTCCTCAAACAAATGAATAGAGAATATTCTCTGCAAAGTGGTGGGTGTTCATAGTTTGTTTCTACGCAGCTCTTTAGCTTCATTCTTTCTCTGATAGTTTTCTGCTGTATAGCAGGTTTATTATTTTGTTTATTACCTGTCTAATTCCATCCCTACTGGCATGTAAGTTTCAAGAGAGAAGGATTGTTGGCTCATTGCTCTAGCTGCATCCCTAGAATACACTTGGTTCATAGTAGATTAATTTTAAAAAGGATGTAGTATAAGACTTCAGGTTCTAAGTAACTGGGGACTTTTTTCCAGTATTTTGTCTTCATTTTTTTAAAGAATAATAGGTGTTCAGTACATAAAATTAAAACAAGCAAACTGAAGAAAACAAAACAGTTATAATCCCATACATCCAGAGAAAATTACTATAAATAATGGTTTTAAATTAATTCATTACTGTTAAAAACATTTTAAATCTTTCACTAAAGGCACAAATAGTTCTTATTGCCATTCAAAAACAACGCTCAGTGTAAAATAATGGTTGGAGAGTACTCTGTAAATTTCTAAAAGGATGTGAGGATTTATAGAGCTTTTAAAATAGAAAATGAAACAAGCTGTCAAGACAAGAACACTCTTTAAATTAAAAGTAAATTCTTTTCTTTTCTGTTTTCTTTTTCTTTTTTTAAGTTCCTGAACCATAACAGATAACAATTAAAAATGTAAATCCTTCAGTTATAAAATAACTGTCATGAGGATATAACATACAATACTGTGACTACAGTTCGTAATACTCTACTGCATATTTGAAAGTTGCTGAGAGAGTAAATCTTAAAAGTCTTCATCACAAGAAAGAAAAATTTTTTGCAACTGTGTCTGGTGACAGATGTTAACTAGCCTTATTGTGGTGATTATTTCACAATATATACAAATATTGAATCATGTTTCACACTTGAAACTAATATAATGTCAATTATACCTCAATAAAAATGTTTAATGTAACTCCTAAGAGACAGTCCATAATTAAAATAATCTTTATAAAGAAGACAAAGGAATTCATTTTTTAAATTACATCTACTTTTATTAGCATTGTTTCAGAAACTAGAGTCAAATTAATTTCATTCACTCATCTATCAAATAGTTACTGGCCCCCTGCTGTGTCCCAGGCACTGTTCCAGGTATTGGGAGAGCGCGGCAGTGGAGATCAAGTACTTATCCTCCAACCTTGACTTTTACTGCTATGTGCTTTACTAAATCAAGGTGGGATAATCACTGTTCCGTGAATTCCACTGGTTTTATGCCCACAGTGGATATAATGCACCAGACCATACTCCTTGTCAATATCATTCAACTCTGCTAAAAATTGAGAGAGAGATTTATAAAGTCAGATACAAGAAAAATGTTTTAAGTTAACTCTGGTGTTTAAGGAGATACTAACATTTCCTTGCAAAGGTAAGGCGCTAGTGCTGGTTCATTTAATCAAAAAGTGACTAATCCAGAGCAAGACAGTGTCTTAAGATGCAAAGAAAGGAAACCAAAAAATAAATCCCACAACACATGATGAAGCATTCAGACTATTTTGGACCAAAAATTAATTTTATCACTGAAACCAGTTAAGACTGTCTGCCATATCTACTTTATAAAAACAATGCTGATGGTGGTGGTTTTGTGGAATCTTTCAAGAAGCAAAACAATGAAAGAATGACAAGCTACTAAATTTAAATGCATAGATCACTTCTCAAGGAGAACCATCTTATGACAACAAAAGCTGTATTGTACACATTCAGTTAACAAAGAACAATATCAGTAGGGTACCACACATCATGATGTAAACTGTATTTAGGGCCTTCTAAATAGACTACTGCTTTGAGTGCGTGTACTTTCATGATGAGGGGGTTGAACAAGATGACTTATGAAGTTCTTACCACAAACATTTTTAAGATTCTGTGACTTTTATCCGGTGAAGCAAGACATTTGTGAAATCAGTGGTTGTTGCAGCAGTTTTAATCTAATGCAACAAATATTTGTTGAGTGCATGAAAAGTTGATTCTACCTTCAGCAAAAAATCAAGCAGACTCAAACAAATACACGTATATACATGTTCACAGCAGCACTATTCACAGCCAAAAGGTGGAAGCACGCCAAATGCCCAACAGTAGATGAATAGATAAACAAATAATGGTATATAAGTACAATGCAATATTACTCAGTCAAAAAAAAAAAAAAATGAAGTACTGATACCTGCTACAACCTGGATGAACATCGAAAACGTTACGCTGAGTGAAAGAAGCCAGACACAAGAGGTCACATATTGTCTGATTCCACTTATACGAAATATCAAGAAAGGATATTTATATGAGATAGCCAGAAATAACTAAAGCCATAGCAACAGAACATAGATAGTGGTTGCCAGTGACGCAGGGGAGAGGGAAGTTGGAATCAACAGTTGGAATCAACAGTTTAATGAGAGGGAAGTTGGAATCAACAGGTCTCCTTTTGGGATGAAAAAATATTTGGAACTAGATAGAGGCAGTTGTGGCATACTAAATGCTACTGAATTGTGTACTTTAAAATGATTAATTTTATATTATGTGAATATTATCTCAATAAAAATAAATACATAAATAAATGAAAGTAATAAATACTCAAAAAAAAAAAAAAAAGGTAAGTAGAGAATGGACGATAACCAGGTAGGTGGGAGATTTTGGAAAAGAGATTTTTTAATTGGGAGGCTGTTTGGACTAAAGTCCTTCCCAACTCTAAGAGTCTATTATTTTACAGACTCAGCTCTTCCTTAGTGTTCAATCACAACCATATTAGATCTAAAAAGTCTAACTGTACAAAAGAGATAAAAATTAAAGTTGAACTATAAATTAAGGAAATGTGTACAGGGAATTGTCAGCTTCTGCCAGGGCTTGTATTCAAATAAAATGACTAAATCTCATTTAGACACCTTCTAGAAGGAAAGGCTCAAACTAAATAGGCAGACTTAATACTATCCTTAATCTTACATCATGGAAATAATAGATAGTTTTTAATTTATTTCAAATAAAAAAATTAATGGACTTCCCTCGTGGAGCAGTGGTGAAGAATCCGCCTGCCAATGAAGGGGACACGGGTTCGAGCCCTGGTCCGGGAAGATCCCACATGTCGCGGAGCAACTAAGCCCGTGCACCACAACTACTGAAGCCCGTGAGCCTAGAGCCCGTGCTCCACAACAAGAGAAGCCACCGCAATGAGAAGCCCGCGCACTGCAATGAAGAGTAGCCCCCGCTCGCCGCAACTAGAGAAGCAGCAATGAAGACCCAGCGCAGCCAAAAATAAACTAATTAATTTTTAAAAAACAAGTAAAAAATTAATACTAGATTAACTAGTTTAACTCATTAGTACTAAATTAACTTAATTGATTTCATGCCTCACAGTCTGTGTGGGTATGGGTGTATGTCTTTCTGAGTATACATTTATTACATGTGAAGAGGTCGATTGGATACACTTGGGTTTAATGGTTGTCAATGAGACTCAGGATTTCCTGGGGGAAATATATTAATATTAATATAAATTAATATTTTATCATTATAAAAAAAAGGAAGGTACAAAACAGTGTGCATAATATGCTATGTTTTTGCCTTAAATAAGCAAGGGAGAGATACATACATACCTGTTTAATAGAAGTTGTCTTTTTTTTTTTTTTTTGGCCACACTGGCATGCGAGATCTTAGTTCCCCGGCCAGGGATCCAACCCACGCCCCCTGCATTGGAAGCGCAGAGTCTCAACCACTGGCCCACCAGGGAAGTCTCTGGAAGTATTCATTTTAAATAAAATATTAATGCACGTTTCTTGTCATGTTCCTCACACCTGACCTTGACCCTAAACAGCGCAAGGCATCCACTTGCCATGACTGGGAGGCAGGAGAGAAAGTGAGGTTGGATTGTTGCCCAAGAAGAGAAAAGAAAAAGAAGTTTATATGCAGGTTTTGACATTCAAAATAGGATCTTTGCCCACGTGCCGCAACTAAGACCCAATGCAACCAAATAAATAAATATATAAATAAATATTTTTTTAAAAATAGGATCTTTGTAATAGCTTTGTTGAGATGTCTTGATAATTCACATACGCATTAAAGTGTACAAATCAATGGTTTTTGGTATGTTACATTACTAACTTTTTAAAATTGTAGTAAAAAATATATAACATAAAATTTGCCACTCTAACCATTTTTAAGTGTACAATTCAGTGGCATTAGTTGCATTCACAATGTCATGCAACCTAAAATAGAATTTTGCAGAGAAAAAAAAATGGCTTGGTATTCCAGCATTGTCAAGCAAGAAAGGATTATTAAAAATTTGTTTAGCTCCCATTTGTCGGACCAAGGGCCTGGAAGACCAGAGTTTCTGCTATGAGGTACAGAAGAAACTCCTGTCCAACATTAAGACTTAGGAGACTGGACATGGGAAGAAAGAATATGGCATCAAAGAAATAAGAGAAAATGCTGTACTTCCAGGCCTGGGAGTTGATGGAGGGAAAAGATCATGAGAGCAGGTAAGGAAGGCAGATCTACAGGTTGAGATCTGGGGCAGGGAAGAGGGGTGGCCCCCAGAACTAGACTCTTTGTCCCTACTCCACATTTGAGAGTCTGGAAGAAAACCCTTAGCCAGGGTGGTAGTTCTATGCCAACGTTGTTAGGAAGATGGGTGGCAAGGTCAGGCATAGGTAAGATCTAGTTTGCGCTTCTGGGCCTCCCTTAGACATGAATGGCTGGTTGAGAGTTTTGTGCACCTGCTCTGGGACCCACTGTGGCAGCATCATGGCAGAGACTCAGAGGTGCCAGCTGTGCCAGAAAGAGGAGGGAAGGCTTGAGTCAGCAGGAGGAGGCTCTGAGCCAAGAAAGAGCATATGTTAGGAACAGACTCCAAACAAACACTGAGACACAAAATCAGGACCGCTGCCCTCAAAGAACTCAGCTGTGGCTGACATTGCTGATTACCAACCTGAGATCCTCTCCCTTCCTTTGACTTAAACTCCAGTTATACTTGACATGACAATGTGCCCAACAATTTATGCTCACTTACTCAGGCTTTTCCTAGGAAATTTGGCTAGAGGTGCTTCTGGGAAAGCTTTTGCTTCTCTGATAAACGGAGACAGACACAGATGTACTGTCTGGAGCCAAAGCAGCTATGTTGTCATGCCGAGGCAGTGAACATGGAGACAAAAGCCAACAGGCCAAGGTGACAGAGAAGAAAGACTGAAAGAACAGAATTCCTCTCCTAGAAAAAGAACTGTTTATCTGGCGCAAATATTTGATAAGAACAAAAATAGAGCTGCTTAGAATGATGAATACTTGAGGGCTAACAGACTTGTTGAAAAGGAACTTTGTGAAGAAAACAGAAATGGCTACTGAGGATTTTTATTGTCTTACTATATGTTGCGTGTAGCTGTGTTTTACTCCAATTTTTTAAGAAAATGTATATCTTTATGAGTTTGAATTTGCTTTTAGGGGAAAGCCATGTAGTCCGGAGTCCTGCTCCAATGTAGACGTGGGTTCAGGGGAAACCAAAATTTTTACTTATAGGAGTTTTTCCTCAGTGAAGAGTCCTCAGATGACACTTGCATGGTCTGTAATGTATATAATCCATATATGAATACAAGCACAAATAGTATTTTCACATATAAATCCTCTCATTAGTCTGGGCTTTGCCAGATAAGGTAGTTTATCATATTTTTATTTAACTTTCTGCATACCTAGGTAGATCTCAGGTTGAACACTGATGCCAAGTATATGAATTATCCATTTTTATTTATTTATTTATTTATTTTTGGCTGCGTTGGGTCTTCGTTGCTGCGCGCGGGCTTTCTCTAGTTGTGGCAAGTGGGGGCTACTCTCCATTGTGGTGGGCTTCTCATTGTGGTGGCTTCTCTTGTTGCGGAGCATGGGCTCTAGGCACTCGGGCTTCAGTAGTTGTGGCATGCGGGCTCAGTGGTTGTGGCTCACAGGCTCTACAGTGCAGGCTCAGTAGTTGTGGCGCACAGGCTTAGTTGCTCCGCGTCATGTGGGATCTTCCTGGACCAGGGATTGAACCCATGTCCCCTGCATTGGGAGGCAGATTCCTAACCACTGCGCCACCAGGGAAGTCCATGAATTATCCATTTTTAAATAATTTTTTAATTTTTATATGATGCTTTTTTGGCCATGCCATGCAGCTTGTGGGATCTTAGTTACCTGACCAGGGATCAAATCCAGGCCCCTGGCAGTGGACGTGCAGAGTCCTAACCACTGGACGGCCAGGGAATTCCCCAATTTTTATACAATTTTTAAAGGTTACTTTCCATTTACAGTTATTACAAAATATTGGCTATATTCCCCATGTTGTACAATGCATCCTTGAGCCTATCTTACACCCAATAGTTTGTACCTCTCACTCCCCCCTCATATTGCCCTCCCCCACCAATTATCCATTTTTTTCTTCAGCATCTTCAACCTGTCTCTCTCTACCAGTTCCTCATTATCATGTAAATATGTTCAAGCTTCTCTTAAAAAAAAAAATGAGACAGGGACTTCCCTGGTGGTCCAGTGGTTAGGAATCCACCTTCCAATGCAGGGGACGCAGGTTCTATCCCTGGTATAGGAACTAAGATCCCACATGCGGCGGGGCAACTAAACCCACGGGCCGCAACTACTGAGTCCGCGTGCTCTGGAGCCTGCATGCTGCAACGGAGACCCAGAGCAGCAGGACTCCCTTTACACATCTTCACTTTCCCAGCCAAGCTTTTGAACAAGTTCTCTATGCCCGAGGTCTCTGTTTTCCCACTTCAATCTGGTTTTGCTCCCATTGCTTAGCTGAAACGGTTACTGCCAACATCATCCATGACAGCCATGTCATTTAGTGAACTTAGTGAAATGGCTCTCATGGATGACTTTGGCAACAGTCGTTTCAGCTGAGCAGTGGAGGCAAGAATTTGACCTACTCAACATCTTAGCATTTTCACTGTTGTCTATTCCCTCTGTGGTATATTGTAAAAAGTGGCTACAATTACTCATGCCAAACTCGATTAGAAGAGCTGCCTAAATAACCTGCAACTGATTTCAGACTCATCAGGGAGCCAGATGAGACCAGAAGAGCTATGTAACTAAGCACAGTCTAAGTCTACAGAATTATGAACTAAATAAATGGCTGAAGTTTTAATCCACTAAGTTTTGGGGTGGTTTGTTACTCAGCAACAGCTAACTGGTACATCCTCTTTCCATATCCCCTTCTCATCCTTTCTTTTCTATAACATCACATTTTTCTTATGCTCCTCCTTCCTCTCTGGCTGTTGCTTCTCAATCTCGTTGGCAGGCCTTTCTCTATCTACCCCTTAATATTAATGTTCCTTAGGGATTTGTTTGAGTTCCCTCTTTTCTTTTCACCCATCATTTTCCTTGGGATAATCTCACCAGTTCACTCGTCTTCAGTTACTACCTATATACAAATAATTCCCAAATCTACATCTCCAGCCCAGAATTCTTGACTTTCAAATTAGTATATACAAATGAATATTGGACATCTCCACTTCAATTTATTCAATAATTATTTATTGCTTGTGTCATGGGTACGAACTGCATATATTCAATACTGAACTGCTAATTCCTCCTCTAGGTTCCTTATTTCCTTATCTCCTTTCTCCATGCAGTTAGTCACCAAGTTCTGCCAATTCTATCAAATTTGTTGTAAATCCATCTACCCTTCTCTATCCTTACTGCCACTCTAGTCTAAACCACCATCAATTTCGGATTGCTGCAACACAAAAAATGATGTCCTTTCCTCTGGATAAAATAATACATATGATTATTGGTCTTCCTGACTCTGTGTTACTGCTCTGCAATCCCGTCCCTGCCTTGTTATCACAGAGGTTTTTTGTTTTTTTGGGTTTTTTGCCACGCTGCATGACATGTGGGATCTTAGTTCCCCGACCAGGGATTGAACCCGCACCCCCTGCATTGGAAGTTCAGAGTCCTAATTACTGGACCACCAGGGAAGACCCCAGAAAGGTCTTTTTCTAAGGCAAAGTCAATATAACTCCTGCTTAAAACTTTTCCATGGGACAACAAGCCTTTATGTGTCTCTGAATGTGATGCAACACAAAGCACACAGCACCATCTATGAAGTAGTCTCGCCCAAATAATTGAACCTGGATCTAATCCAGCCTTTAGGGCTATCTTCTAGTTTCCAAGAAATCTAGGAGATAAAGGAAAAGTTAAATAACAAATTCAGAAGGTGGAATGTTCTATTGGACAACTGGCCCAGTTTTTTCAACTAGTCAATGGCATTTTAAAAAAAGAAAAAAGAGGGAGGACTTCCCTGGTGGTCCAGTGGTTAAGACTCCGCGCTTCCAATGCAGGGGGTGATCCCTGGTTGGGGAACTAAGATCCCACATGCCACATGGCTTGGCAAAAAAAAAAAAGGATGGGGGCTTTTATACACTAAATAACTACAAAACATTGTTAAAAGAAAGAAGACCTAATAAGTGAAAAGATGTTCCGTATTCATGCATCAGAAGACAATATTGTTAAGATGGCAAAACTCTCCAAATTTCCATTTCTATGAAATGACCCAAAGAGGTAAATCCATGGAGACAGAAAGCAGAGCAGTGGTGACCAGGGACTGGGGTGACAGGAATGAAGAATGACTGCTTATGGGGGGGTGGGATTATCTCTTGTGTTGATGAAAATGTTCTAAAATTGGTTCTGGTGTTGGTTGTACAAGTCTGTGAATATACTAAAAACCATTGAATTGTGTACTTTAAATGGGAGAATTGTGTGATATATTATCTCAATAAAGTGGTTTATAAAAAAAATAAAATAAAGTAAAAATAATTATTCAACTTGAGACACAGATGTAGAGAACAAACGTATGGACACCAAGGGGGGAAAACCGCAGTGGGGTGGGGATGGTGGTGTGCTGAATTGGGCGATTGGGATTGACACGTATACACTGATGTGTATAAAATTGATGACTAATAAGAACCTGCTGCATAAAAAAACAAACCAACCAACCAAAAAAACAACTAATACTAAACTTTCTTTGGGTTATTTGTATGGAAATATGTTAATATAAATGCTTCAGACACTAAAAAAATAATAATAATTTTTCAAGGATGCAAGTTCTTAGACAATTGGATTACTATCCACAGACTCATTAATCTTCACTGTACTTTAAAAATCAGTACAACAAAAAGAGAAAGCTACATCCCAATATTTTTATAAATATAGATGTAAAATTCTCAACAAAATACTAGCAAATTGAATCTACCAATACATAAAAAGGACTATACATTACGTTCAGGTGGGATTTATCCCAAGAATGCAAAGTTGGTTTAACATCTGAAAATCAGTTAATGGAATACACTGTATCAATAGAATAAAGGACAAAACCCACACAATCTCAATGCAGAAAAGATATCTGACAAAATTCAATACTGCTTCATGAGAAAACATTCAATGAACAAGGAAATCAACATAACCCATCCCACCATAACTGATGAATTTTCAGTAGATCATTTGTTTTGTGCCTGCGGTTTTTCATGTATTCCTTTGTAAAATACACTTGGTTGCAACTTCTTGAAAGCACAGTAAGGTCTATCTTTGCCTACACACCCTACATACAACTGAGAGTGAATCATTCACACAAAGCATATTAAACATGAGGGTAATTTTGCTCTAAATAAAGAATGTGCTTAGGAGATTGCTTTGGTTCCTCAAAAATGAAATGCAGTTCATGGTGAAGGAAGCCTAAGTGAGGACAAAACGCAGACATTCACGAGTCGGAAGGGACCTTAGAGATCAGAGTTTAAACTCTTACCTTGTGCATGAATCCACTTCTCTGCCAAGATGCCAGCCAATCTCTAAAAGGTAATAAACAAGTAGGATATTTCAACTTCCAAATCTAGTCACTTAACCAACAAGAATTTATTGAGCATTTACTAATGTGCCAGGCAATGTTCTAGGCGCTTGGGACATATCAGTGGAAAAAAGATCCCTGCGCCTGTGGAACTTAAATTCTAATAGGAGATGGAAGTCAATAAACAATAACCAAGGGCTTCCCTGGTGGCACAGTGGTTAAGAATCCACCTGCTGGGGCTTCCCTGGCGGCGCAGTGGTTGAGAGTCTGCCTGCCAATGCAGGGGACACGGGTTCGAGCCCTGGTCTGGGAAGATCCCACATGCCGCGGAGCGATTAGGCCCGTGAGCCACAATTACTGAGCCTGCGCATCTGGAGCCTGTACTCCGCAACAAAAGAGGCCGCGATAGTGAGAGGCCCGCGCACCGCGATGAAGAGTGGCCCCCGCTTGCCACAACTAGAGAAAGCCCTAGCACAGAAACGAAGACCCAACACAGCCATAAATAAATAAATAAATAAATTAATTAATTAATTAATTTAAAAAAAAAAGAATCCACCTGCCAATGCAGGGAACACGGGTTCGAGCCCTAAGCCTATGCACCACAACTACTGAGCCTGCGCTCTAGAGCTCATGAGCCACAACTACCGAAGCCTGCGTGCCTGGAGCCTGTGCTCCACAACAAGAGAAGCCACTGGAATGAGAAGCCTGCACACTGCAATGAAGAGTAGCCCCCGCTCACCACAGCTAGAGAAAGCCCGTGCGCAGCAACGAAGACCCAACGCAGCCAAAAATAAGTAAAATAAATAAATGTATAAAAAAGTAAACAATAACCAAAGTAATTTTATAATATGTTAGAGAGTGAAAAATGCTTACAGAGAAGAGAGTAAATCAAGGGAAATGGGGAACAATTGGGTGGTGTGTGTGTGAGTGTGTGTAGACTTTTAAATCCGTGGTCAGGGTGGCCTCACTGAGAAGGTGAAATTTAAGCACAGACTTGAAGGAGCTGAGGAACGTAGCCAATTGGATTTCAGGGGAAAAGCAGTCCAGGCAGAGGAAACAGCCAGAACAAATTCCCTAAGGCAGGCCTGAGACACCTCTCCTCTGATTGCTCTAATGTGAGGTTCTTAACTGTGAGTCTGCACACCTGTTGGATAGAATTCAGGGAAACATTTCTTTGGATTATGAACGCTGGCAACAGTTTCTACTCCTAGCAATGCCTGCTGTGCCTGTCCTGATCTTTGATTCTCTAAGTCATGAAACCACATTACGTTTCAACCACCCTAACATAGTAGGGCCTCAGGATTGCGCCGTATATTCTCATATAAAAACATTAAAGGAGGATAAACAACAAGGTCTTACTGTATAGGACAGGGAACTATATTCAATATCCTGTGATAAACCATAATGGAAAAGAATATGAAAAATATATATACATATGTATAACTGAGTCACTTTGCTGTACCACAGAAATTAACACAACATTGTAAATCAACTATACTTCAATAAAATAAAAAAAAAAATCAACAGAGGGACTTCCCTGGCGGTCCAGTGGTTAAGACTCTATGCTTCCACTGCAGGGGGCATGGGTTGGATCCCTCCTCAGGGAACTAAGATCCCGCAAGCCACATGGTGCACTCCCCACCAAAACAAAAAACATTAAAGTAAACTGGACCAGTACAAGAAACAGAATTGTACTTGGTGCAGAGAGTCAAAGATCAGGACAGGCATGGAAGGCACGAGGTAGGAACAGAAGGACACTTGTTAGAAGCCTGTGAGAAATCTGCCCCGGGTCTAATCCCACAACGTGTCGTAATCCAGTTTCATTTGTCATGCTCGCTTATGACTCATGAACTAGCCTCCACCGAAAACTTTAAGGACTCACTCTAGCATGATGTCACCCCTCTGGAGGAGCAATCTCAGCCGTCCACAGTGATAGAAACCTGAGTCAGGGTTAGACCCTTGCTTTTTCAGTAATTCCTCATATTATAAAGATCACAGGACTTCCCTGGTGGCACAGTGGTTAAGAATCCGCCTGCCAATGCAGGGGACATGGGTTCGATCCCTGGTCAGGGAAGATCCCACATGCCCCAGAGCAACTAAGCCCGTGCGCCACAACTACTGAGCCCGCGTTCTAGAGCCCGCGAGCCACGACTACTGAGCCTGCGCACCACAACTACTGAACCCGTGCGGCTACAGCCCGTGCTCCGCAACCAGAGAAGCCACTGTAATGAGAAGCCCGCGCACCGCAACAAAGAGTAGCCCCCGCTCGCCGCAACTAGAGAAAGCCTGTGTGCAGCGATGAAGACCCAACACAGACAAAAAAAAAAAAAAAAAAGAACGATGAGTAAAAGATATAGACATTTCATAGAAGAAATAAAAATTGCGAATAAATCAGATTTATAATCTAGAAATAATGCATCCTATGCACATATTTCCATAAATATTCAAAGATTTACCTCTAAAAGTGTTCACTGCAGCATTGTTAATATTGTAAACAGTATTTAATAAAATATGGTATACTACTACACATCCATTAATAATAAAAATTTAGATTTTAAATACTGACAAGGAAAGTATAGTCTCACTTTTGTTAAAACACACATTTATATATACAACACATTAATAAAAAATTCTTAGTTACACGTATTTGCTCAGGAAGAAGATATACCACACTCTGAACACAATTTTCTCTGAAAGTTGTGATCATAAAGGACTTTTACTTTATAATATCCTGTTTTGTTTGAATTTATAAAACAAATATGTATTATATTTATAATCCACAACAAAATCAAGAATTTCCATTTTGGGAAAGAAAAAAAATTGGGGGGGTTTAGAAAATTATCTAGTGAGAAAATACGTTACTATGCAGTATGAAGAAAAAATGTTGTGTGCTTTCTCTATGGGTTATTTTCCTTCAAATTTATGGCTTTATTATTCCTTCTGCTTACAATTCTAAAAGTAAACTTTTTTTTGGCCATGCTGCATGGCATGTGGGATCTTATTCCCCGACCAGGGATCGAACCCATGCCCCCTGCAGTGGAAGCGTGGAGTCTTAACCACTGGGCTGCCAGGGAAGTTCCAAAAGTAAACATTTTAAGCAGAGAAATCAAGTATCTTATTTTATTCTTTAAATGGTTATGAAAGGATCTAATTTAATCGCAAATAAAAATGTCTTAGAAGTTGGCTCTAATGCACAGACACTGAACGTCAGCTAATAGAAGGGTATGGCAGGTGAATTTTACAGAGAGGCTGTTTTCTAAATTATAAAATCCACAAATTCTAATTCCAAGGGTGAATGACAAAGACATGCTCAGCCAGAGTATGAATAGGGAGTGATGAAATAAAATTCATATTTTAAGGCAAGACAAGAAAAATTTAAACATAAAACTTTTCTCTGCTGGTTTGGGTCTCCTCCCTCCCCTCTTGTGTGTATTGTGTATCCATATTGTGTATTAACCAGGCCTTCACAATGACACAAAATTTCTGCTCGACTATAAAGATCAGTTTTTCTTCTTCTGGCTCCAAACATGTAACTCCTTAGATCACTTTACTTATTGATGACCTTATTAATGTTATTAGCTGTATTATTTATATTCTGCCTATTTTACAAGATTATTGTTTCTTACCTTACCAAATGTGTGACTGAGCCTCTGATAAAAATAATGACTAGGTGACTTGAAACGATTAATCAAATATATAGTTCGATAAGATCAATGACTGTAATAGTGTAGCTCTAGATATGGGAAGAAGCAACAAGAAGGAACCATTTCTTGGACCATAACAGACCAGTAAAACAGGTGGTCCAGAGGCCTTTGGTCACTGTTAACAGGGAGCTAGTTCAGCAATAGCACATTGAGTGGCCCATCAATGAAATCCTCGCCTGACCTGGAAATGAGCATTCCTAGCGCCATGGGACAAAGTGGTCACAAAATGGCCCCCAAAACCTTAGTCAAAATTAAGACCGAAAGGGAGGGGATTGTAAAAATAAAGAATATTGCCCACCATCCAGTTCTACAAGAATCAAGTCATTAGCCAGTGCAGTCACTGACCTACAATACACCCTGAAAGGGATTCAGGGCGAAGATCAGGATGAGGCACTTGGTGCTCTGGGAAAACGGGCAGAACTGGCTCTTGGATAGGTATTTTCGGGAGAAAATTTTATGAACCCAGTTTCTTGCATCTTCCCATACTTGGAAAAACACTAAAACCATTAACTAAGGTATCTGTTCCTTTCGAATAGCAGTAAACTTCTACTAAGGTGTGTGCACATACCCCTTCACCCAAATCACATACATCCTGACCTCCCCCATTACCTCTCTGGAAC
This sequence comes from Balaenoptera ricei, assembly GCF_028023285.1. Taxonomy (NCBI): domain Eukaryota; kingdom Metazoa; phylum Chordata; class Mammalia; order Artiodactyla; family Balaenopteridae; genus Balaenoptera; species Balaenoptera ricei. The sequence goes on along the minus strand of NC_082652.1, from coordinate 7,587,861 downwards.
ATCCTCAGAGCTTTTCCTGAAAAACCGTCTCCCAAGTTATAGTCCTCAGGTTGGCTTGGATAAAACATTCCATTTCTTTCTTAGATTGACTATTGATTACTTTTTTCATCGATAAGAGGGAGAACTTTTTGCTTAATCTCATTTTACGGCCTCACTCCATTTCCCCCAGCTCCCTCCCACAAAATGCAGTTCTTTCTTTCTTTTTTTTTTTTTTTGAATGGTTAAGATGTAAATTTTATGTGACATATTTTCCCACAATAAATGTAATTTTTTTTCACACACACTGTATTTTATTTTTACAAGAGAAATAAACTGACACCAAGCATTGTAAATGGATGACCACAACAAAAGCAACAATGATTGCAATTACCAAACACGAAACACACTCATACTATGTCATAATATTGACATTCAGCCCAGTAATCCTCCATTGTAACAGCTCCTTTACTTTGCAGTGAAAATTGATTTGTATATTTTTTGCCTCTGAGTCCTTGTGGGATTTTTTTTTTTATTCAAACAGAAAGTCACAAAAATTATAATCATCCTCATCAGTTCACTCAGTCCCATGTAATTAATTTTTTTTATCTTGATCTTTTGTTAGCACTTTTATGAGTTCATCAGTTTTTCATTAGAGTTCTGAAAATGCTTATTCATTCAGTTCAGCAGTATAGTCAGTTACCAGAAACCTGTACTTGTCAGTCTTTTCCATGAATTCCTTGAAGATGAAACCCTTTTTTTTTTGAAACCCTTTTATAGGAACATTTTTGCGAAAGCATCAGAGTACACCCAGAACTGTCTGTAAATGACAAAAGACGTAAAAATGACCACGGTTAAAGATTTGATGAAAGTTCATAATAATGCAATTGACAAGGAAATTTAGTTATTTCTGAGATATACATTTTAAAGTAATAACTACAATTATGACTTATAACATTATACCAGAACATACAAGATTTTTAGACATTTCATGTAATGTCTGAAACGTTTGTATTAACATATTTCCATACAAATAACCCAAAGAAAGTTTCGTATTAGTTTTTTGTTTGTTTGTTTGTTTTTTTATGCAGCAGGTTCTTATTAGTCATCAATTTTATACACATCAGTGTATACATGTCAATCCCAATCGCCCAATTCACCACACCACCATCCCCACCCCACCGTGGTTTTCACCCCTTGGTGTCCATACGTTTGTTCTCTACATCTGTGTCTCAACTTCTGCCCTGCAAACCGGTTCATCTGTACCATTTTTCTAGGTTCCACATACATGCGTTTATATACGATATTTGTTTTTCTCTTTCTGACTTACTTCACTCTGTATGACAGTCTCTAGATCCATCCACGTCTCAACAAATGACTCAATTTTGTTCCTTTTTATGGCTGAGTAATATTCCATTGTATATATGTACCACAACTTCTTTATCCATTTGTCTGTCGATGGGCATTTAGTTTGCTTCCATGACCTGGCTATTGTAAATAGTGCTGCAATGAACATTGGGGTGCATGTGTCTTTTTGAATTATGATTTTCTATGGGTATATGCCCAGTAGTGGGATTGCTGGATCATATGGTAATTCTATTTTTAGTTTTTTAAGGAACCTCCATACTGTTCTCCACAGTGGCTGTATCAATTTACATTCCCACCAACAGTGCAAGAGGGTTCCCTTTTCTCCACACCCTCTCCAGCATTTGTTGTTTGTAGATTTTCTGATGATGCCCGTTCTAACTGGTGTGAGGTGATACCTCATCGTACTTTTGATTTGCATTTCTCTAATAATGAGTGATGTTGAGCAGCTTTTCATGTGCTTCTTGACCATCTGTGTGTCTTCTTTGGAGAAATGTCTATTTAGGTCTTCTGCCCATTTTTGGATTGGGTTGTTTGTTTCTTTAATATTGAGCTGCATGAGCTGTTTATATATTTTGGAGATTAATCCTTTGTCCGTTGATTTGTTTGCAAATATTTTCTCCCATTCTGAGGGTTGTCTTTTTGTCTTGTTTATGGTTTCCTTTTACTGTGCAAAAGCTTTTAAGTTTCACTAGGCCCCATTTGTTTTTATTTCCATTACTCTAGAAGGTGGATCAAAAAAGATCTTGCTGTGATTTATGTCAAAGAGTGTTCTTCCTATGTTTTCCTCTAAGAGTTTTATAGTGTCCGGTCTTACATTTAGGTCTCTAATCCATTTTGAGTTTATTTTTGTGTATGGTGTTAGGGAGTGTTCTAATTTCATTCTCTTACATGTAGCTGTCCAGTTTTCCCAGCACCACTTACTGAAGAGACTGTCTTTTCTCCATTGTATATCTTTGCCTCCTTTGTCATAGATTAGTTGACCATAGGTGCGTGGGTTTATCTCTGGGCTTTCTATCTTGTTCCATTGATCTATGTTTCTGTTTTTGTGCCAGTATCATATTGTCTTGATTATTGTAGCTTTGTAGTATAGTCCGAAGCCAGGGAGTCTGATTCCTCCAGCTCCGTTTTTTTTCCCTCAAGACTGCTTTGGCTATTTGGGGTCTTTTGTGTCTCCATACAAATTTTAAGATGATTTGTTCTAGTTCTGTAAAAAATGCCATTGGTAATTTGATAGGGATTGCATTGAATCTGTAGATTGCTTTGGGTAGTATAGTCGTTTTCACAATATTGATTCTTCCAATCCAAGAACATGGTATATCTCTCCATCTCTTGGTATCATCTTTAATTTCTTTCATCAGTGTCTTATAGTTTTCTGCATACAGGTCTTTTGTCTCCCTAGGTAGGTTTATTCCTAGGTATTTTATTCTTTTTGTTGCAATGGTAAATGGGAGTGTTTCCATAATTTCTCTTTCAGATTTTTCATCATTAGTGTATAGGAATGCAAGAGATTTCTGTGCATTAATTTTGTATCCTGAAACTTTACCAAATTCACTGATTAGCTCTAGTAGCTTTCTGGTGGCATTTTTAGGATTCTCTATGTATAGTATCATGTCATCTGAAAACAGTGACACTTTTACTTCTTCTTTTCCAGTTTGTATTCCTTTTATTTCTTTTTCTTCTCTGATTGCCGTGGCTAGGACTTCCAAAACTATGTTGAATAATAGTGGTGAGAGTGGACATCCTTGTCTCATTCCTGATCTTAGAGGAAATGCTTTCAGTTTTTCACCATTGAGAACGATGTTTGCTGTGGGTTTGTCGTATATGGCCTTTATTATGTTGAGGTAGGTTCCCTCTATGCCCACTTTCTGGAGAGTGTTTATCATAAATGGGTGTTGAATTTTGTCAAAAGCTTTTGCTGCATCTATTGAGATGATCATATGGTTTTTTTTTTGTTTTTTTTTTAATATAACCAACTGCCAACAGGGAGAGCTGCTCCTTTATAACCAGAGGGTGATTGTGTTTCTTTTTTTTTTTTTTTAAAGAAATTCACGTTCTTTATTTATTTATTTATTTATTTATTTATGACTGTGTTGGGTCTTCATTTCTGTGCGAGGGCTCTCTCCAGTTGTGGCAAGTGGGGACCACTCTTCATCGCGGTGCGCGGGCCTCTCACCATCGCGGCCTCTCTTGTTGCGGAGCACAGGCTCCAGACGCGCAGGCTCAGCAATTGTGGCTCACGGGCCCAGTCGCTCCATGGCATGTGGGATCTTCCCAGACCAGGGCTCGAACCCGTGTCCACTGCATCGGCAGGCAGACCCTCAACCACTGCGCCACCAGGGAAGCCCGATCATATGGTTTTTATTCTTCAATTTGTTAATATGGTGTATCACATGGATTGATTTGCGTATATTGAAGAATCCTTGCATCCCTGGGATAAATCCCACTTGATCGTGGTGTATGATCCTTTTAATGTGTTGTTGGATTCTGTTTGCTAGTATTTTGTTGAGGATTTTTACATCTATATTCATCAGTGATATTGGTCTGTAATTTTCTTTTTTTGTGGTATCTTTGTCTGGTTTTGGTATCAGGGTGATGGTGGCCTCATAGAATGAGTTTGGGAGTGTTCCTTCCTCTGCAATTTTTTGGAAGAGTTTGAGAAGGATAGGTGTTAGCTCTTCTCTAAATGTTTGATAGAATTCACCTGTGAAGCCATCTGGTCCTGGACTTTTGTTTGTTGGAAGATTTTTAATCACAGTTTCAATTTCATTACTTGTGATTGGTCTGTTCATATTTTCTATTTCTTCCTGGTTCAGTCTTGGAAGGGTATACCTTTCTAAGAATTTGTCCATTTCTTTCAGGTTGTCCATTTTATTGGCATAGAGTTGCTTGTAGTAGTCTCTTAGGATGTTTTGTATTTCTACGGTGTCTGTTGTACCTCCTCCTTTTTCATTTCTAATTTTATTGATTTGAGTCCTCTCCCTCTTTTTCTTGATGAGTCTGGCTAATGGTTTATCAATTTTGTTTATCTTCTCAAAGAACCAGCTTTTAGTTTTATTGATCTTTGCTATTGTTTTGTTTCTATTTATTTCTGCTCTGATCTTTATGATTTCTTTCCTTCTGCTAACTTTGGGTTTTGTTTGTTCTTCTTTCTCTAGTTCCTTTAGGTGTAAGGTTAAATTGTTTACTTAAGATTTTTCTTGTTTCTTGAGGTAGGCTTGTATAGCTATAAACTTCCCTCTTAGAACTGCTTTTGCTGCATCCCATAGGTTTTGGATGGTCGTGTTTTCATTGTCATTTGTCTCTAGGTATTTTTTGATTTCCTCTTTGATTTCTTCAGTGATCTCTCGGTTATTTAGTAAAGTATTGTTTAGCCTCCATGTGTTTGTGTTTTTTACGTTTTTTTCCCTGTAATTCATTTCTAATCTCATAGCATTGTGGTCAGAAAAGATGCTTGATATGATTTCAATTTTCTTAAATTTACTGAGGCTTGATTTGTGACCCAAGATCTGATCTATCCTGGAGAATGTTCTGTGCGCACTTGAGAATAAAGTGTAATCTGCTGTTTTTGGATGGAATGTCCTATAAATATCAATTAAATCTATCTGGTCTATTGTGTCATTTAAAGCTTCTGTTTCCTTATTTATTTTCATTTTGGATGATCTGTCCATTGGTGTAAGTGAGGTGTTAAAAGTCCCCCACTATTATTGTGTTATTGTCGATTTCCTTTCATAGCTGTTAGCAGTTGCCTTATGTATTGAGGTGCTCCTATGTTGGGTGCATATATATTTATAATTGTTATATCTTCTTCTTGGATTGATCCCTTGATCATTATGTAGTGTCCTTCCTTGTCTCTTGTAACATTCTTTATTTTAAAGTCTATTTTATCTGATATGAGTATTGCTACTCCAGCTTTCTTTTGATTTCCATTTGCATGGAATATCTTTTTCCATCCCCTCACTTTCAGTCTGTGTGTGTCCCTAGGTCTGAAGTGGGTCTCTTGTAGACAGCATATATATGGGTCTTGTTTTTGTATCCATTCAGCAAGCCTGTGTCTTTTGGTTGGAGCATTTAATCCATTCATGTTTAAGGTAATTATCGATATGTATGTTCCTATGATCATTTCCTTAATTGTTTTGGGTTTGTTTTTGTAGATCCTTTTCTTCTCTTGTGTTTCCCACTTAGAGAAGTTCCTTTAGCATTTGTTGTAGAGCTGGTTTGGTGGTGCTGAATTCTCTTTGCTTTTGCTTGTCTGTAAAGCTTTTGATTTCTCCATTGAATCTGAATGAGATCCCTGCCGGGTAGAGTAATCTTGGTTGTAGGTTCTTCCCTTTCATCACTTTAAGTATATCATGCCACTCCCTTCTGGCTTGTAGAGTTTCTGCTGAGAAATCAGCTGTTAACCTTATGGGAGTTCCCTTGTATGTTATCTGTCGTTTTTCCCTTGCTGCTTTCAATAATTTTTCTTTGTCTTTAATTTTTGCCAATTTGATTACTATGTGTCTCAGCCTGTTTCTCCTTGGGTTTATCCTGTATGGGACTCGCTGTGCTTCGTGGACTTGGGTGGCTATTTCCTTTCCCATGTTAGGGAAGTTTTTGACTATAATCTCTTCAAATATTTTCTCTGGTCCTTTCTCTCTTCTCCTTCTGGGACCCCTATAATGCGAATGTTGTTGCGTTTAATGTTGTCCCAGAGGTCTCTTAGGCTGTCTTCATTTCTTTTCATTCTTTTTTCTTTATTCTGTTCCGCAGCAGTGAATTCCACCATTCTGTCTTCCAGGTCACTTATCCGTTCTTCTGCCTCAGTTATTCTGCTATTGATTCCTTCTAGTGTAGTTTTCATTTCAGTTATTGTATCATTTGTTCATCTCTGTTTGTTTGCTCTTTAATTCTTCTAGGTCTTTGTTAAACATTTCTTGAATCTTCTCGATCTTTGCCTCCATTCTTTTTCCGAGGTCCTGGATCATCTTCACTATCATTATTCTGAATTCTTTTTCTGGAAGGTTGCCTATCTCCACCTCATTTAGTTGTTTTTCTGGGGTTTTATCTTGTTCCTTCATCTGGTACATAGCCCGCTGCCTTTCATCTTGTCTATCTTTCTGTGAATGTGGTTTTTGTTCCACAGGCTGCAGGACTGTAGTTCTTCTTGCTTCTGCTCTCTGCCCTCTGGTGGATGAGGCTATCTAAGAGGCTTGATGGGAGGGACTGGTGGTGGGTAGAGCTGACTGTTGCTCTGGTGGGCAGAGCTCAGTAAAACTTTAATCCGCTTGACTGTTGATGGGTGGGGCTGGGTTCCCTCCCTGTTGGTTGTTTGGCCTGAGGCAACCCAACACTGGAGCCTACCTGGGCTCTTTGGTGGGGCTAATGACAGACTCTGGGAGGGCTCACGCCAAGGAGTACTTCCCAGAACTTCTGCTGCCAGTGTCCTTGTCCCCACAGTGAGACACAGCACCCCCCCGCCACCTCTGCAGGAGACCCTCAAACACTAGCAGGTAGGTCTGGTTCAGTCTCCCCTGGGGTCACTGCTCCTTCCCCTGGGTCCCGATGTGCACACTACTTTGTGTGTGCCCTCCAAGAGTGGAGTCTCTGTTTCCCCCAGTCCTGTTGAAGTCCTGCAATCAATTCCCACTAGGCTTCAAAGTCTAATTCTCTAGGTATTCCTCCTCCCGTTGCCGGACCCCCAGGTTGGGAAGCCTGACGTAGGGCTCAGAACCTTCACTCCAGAGGGTGGACTTCTGTGGTATAAGTGTTTTCCAGTCTGTGAGTCACCCACCCAGCAGTTATGGGATCTGATTTTACTGTGATTGAGCCCCTCCTACCGTCTCATTGTGGCTTCTCCTTTGTCTTTGGATGTGGGGTATCTTTTTTGGTGAGTTCCAGTGTCTTCCTGTCAATGATTGTCCAGCAGCTAGTTGTGATTCTGGTGTTCTCGCAAGAGGGAATGAGAGCACATTCTTCTACTCCGCCATCTGGGTTCCTCTCCAATGCAGTTATTTCTTTAGGAGACAAAAAAAGATACTTCCTTTAAGACAGCTTTCACTTTTTTCCCCTCCACTCCAATATTTCAATATAAACATTCTAGCTAGATTGCTGATTTTCAAAACATGGTTGGTTCAGAGACTTCCACATTATTAAGACTATAGAAACGGCTCTGTTATTAAGAACTATTTAGAAACCCTTTAACAAAATAATTTAATCCTAAACATTTAAAAGTGAGTTTATACCAGTAAATCAAACGAATATATTAAGTTGAAGAAAAAATAATTTTCTTAAATGCTAAAGAAAAACACAGCCTGTGTGGACACGAGTTCTTGGGAACTGAGCCCTACCTTACAAATTCACGATTGTTACAATACCCTTGCTGGTTTTATGTGCTAATGATAACCTACACAGTATGAGACAGAAGGGCAAAATGATTCCATCAGAGACGCTGAAGAATAGAACCAACTAGGAGGAAGCCTCTTATTGGCACAAAGTAGACTGTACTTTGACCATGTAAGGACATGCAACATTTGAAAAAAGAAATCAGTCCTTCAGTATTTTAGTAAGGACGGTGACTTCTTTCCACTTACGTGCTCAAGGAGATGACAAAGAGCTGGCCTCATTTTAGCAGACTGTATGACAATTCACATTCCTTTTCACTGAAGGCAAAGCTTAGAAACGGGTCCCCACCCCGGCTCCCAGTCCAGCCTGAAGTGCAAGTGTTTGGTTATGACCTCATCTCTCCACACCTGGAGACCTGTCACAGCATGGCCAAGTCCAAACAACAACTCACTCCTCCACCCAACACTCTCTTCCTAATATTCAAATACACCAAACAGAATGCATTTAAAAAACGGGGCACCTTCTTAAGGCAACCACTTTCCATTTTTCTGGGTTCACTTCTATAAAATATCTCCTCTCAAATTATTCTGAATTCTGCTTTAGGATGTCACTTCCTAAAATACCACTTGGATGAGGTCACTTCACATTGCAAGATCTTTAGCAGATCCTTTGTCTTAATAAAATTCAAACCCCATAGCAAAGCAATCAAGAGTTCTTAGCATCAATGAATAAACAATACTTTTAAGTCTTTTATTTTTCTACCATCCTACATTTCTTGAGTGTTCCTGCTTGGTTTTACTCATGCCATTTCTTGTGTATTTCAACACTCATTTTGTCTATGGAAATCTGTAGTTCTACCTACCTTTTTAAAGGATTAGCTCAAAGGTTCTCTTTCCAGAAGTCTTCAGAAACCCTCCAAACGAATACTGAAACCCCTGGCCTTGTGAATTTAGCCAGTCCTTCCTAGGTGCCTCTCCCACCACCCCAAAATAACCCAGGTACCTTGCCCGTTTCACATGGCCACATGATCAATCTCCTAAGAGGAAACCATTCATTTTCTCCTGCTAGTAGCCAACCTCCTCTTAAAACAGATTCTATCATTTTCTTCTTTTAATGCCCCAAAGCACATAGAACAACTCAAGTGTGCCCTCAATAAGTAACTGGATAAATAGAGAAATAGGAGTCCATTTTTTGAGAAACCAGTGATTTATAGAGCTTTTGACAGAGAGGCAGTTTAATGGTTAAGAGCATGGATATGGGGGTCACAGTGATCTGGGTTTAGGTTCACCAGGTTACTCAGCCAGTGTGTGTCTTAGGCATTTCCTCTAAAAATGAAGTTAATGATCTCTACCTAATATGGCGATTTTGACAATGGGGTAATAAAGCACAAAGAACCTCAACATGATTGTCTGTGGCACATGCTAGAGAGATAACTGTTAGATTATCTCTGGTGTCACAGGAGACTCTGTACAATGCGGTGCTTAAGGGGCATTTAAACAACTACTTCTGTGATTTAGGGAACAGTCAAGTCTTTAGTTGGACTGGCCTCTCAACAACCACTTTTTTTTTTTTTTTTGGCTGTGTCACGTGGCATGTGGGATCTTAGTTCCCCGACCAGGGATCTAACCCACTGGACCGCCAGGGAAATCCCAACAACCACTTCTTAATTGCTGACAAGTCCTTTTGACCTCTCTATGCTGCTGAAGTTTCCTTAGGTTATATACATAATGTGGTGATAAGATATTTACCTGACAGAAATGTTGAGTAAGATAATGTACGTAAAAGCACTATGTAAACTATTGTAAAAGATCAGTTTTATTATGGACTTCGACTCAGAGAAAAAAGTCAAAAGTATTAAACATTTTATTCAATTTCTAGCACGTTCTGTGAGGGCCTTGAAAATAAATTTCTCTCTTTCATATAATTTTTCTTCCCAGTTAATTTGGTTTCTCAAGTTCCCAAAATGAAAACCAAATCTGAAATGGTTATATTTTGCTCCCTCTGCTGGCCTGTGAGGAGAATAACACTACCTAACAGGAATCATTCAAGATCATCTAAATGTTTATTTTCATGGACTTGACTATAAAGATGTAATGGCATTCCACATAAAGACAAAAAACATAGTTTCAGCTCTATCTGATATATCTGACAATTAAACACAATTTGTTTATGTCTACTTTTTGTTTTTAACAATTATCATAGGATTCAAATCTAGAAAACTATTTTTGTACAAAGGCTAGCTGCCCTCCATTTATTTTCTTCAAAATGATTACTTTAAAACGTCTTGCTATTTCTATATTTAAGGCTGAAATCCACTGAAAATACCCAAACTTGTAATTTCTTTATTTCCTTTGCTGCCACTAATTTTTGCAAGCACATAATTTACTTCCAAACTTACAAGGTTGTATATACTAATTTAACTGTGAATCATCTTTTTGTATTCAAAGTCTCAGATTATGTATATGAAAACTAATTTATTAAACCTTTGTACACAAAGATGAACATACCTGTATAGCAAGCTTATATGAAGAATGAAGTTACAAAAAAGTAAAAGTGTTATTAAAACTGATGCATGTAAATCACTTACAAAAATACCCGAAATGGGATAAAGCTGCTCATCCCTGATTTTTCTCATTTGGTTGACAGAGTTGAAATATGAATTTTAAATGGTTAGAATTTTTTCTTTTAAAAAGTGATATATTAAACTTACATACAGGATAATTAGCAAAATGTAGAAAGGGAAAACAATGTACAAAAGACAGATAAAAACCATCACTCTTGACAGACACGATCCAAAAATAGTATAAACCTTAACAAACTACCTCTAAACCAGCTCCTACCTACGTCCCCCCCGCAAGGTTTTATCAGCGAGAATAAAATATAGTAAACCAGCAAGCTCAGTCCTTCTGTTCTTTAAAAGAGGCCTGACTTCAGACCACAATTAAGCCTTAGATAGACTTCTTTTAACATGGGAGGGACAAACAGGAAAATAATTTTACCTGTCCACTTAGTACTAATTACCAGAATGCACAGTTATAATTAAATAGCTCTTGGTGCTATGTCAAAAGCAGTTATTCAGAAGCCTTCTTGTGTTTTTGCTGGTTTCGGGGCGAGTTCTTTAACAAGTTTCTTATCCTGAGGTACATTCCAGTAGATTCCGCCATGTTCTCGAATTCAAATGGCGTTATTCCGGTTGCAAACTTGCTCATGTCGGGGACGGGGCTATGGATTTTAGTGGCTGTTCCAGGACTGGTGTCCGTTTGAAGGAGCTTCTGGCTGCTGCCTCCATTCTTGACCTCACAGTCTGACCCGACCCTGCCACTGTCAAGAGTACCTTCAGAGTCGGCCTCGGCCGGCCCTTCCTCTTGCTTCTGGCCAGGCAAGGCAGCCTCAGAATCTGGACTCGAGGTTTGTTCAACTTCTGATTTCTCTGTGCAGGTGTCTGGTACCTCAGCCTCATCTGACATCTGCTTTTCAGATGTTTTTCCCTCTGGGACAGGGAGGTCAGGCTCATTCGGACAAGGTGAAGAGGCAACTGAATTCCCGGTTAAAGGTGTGTCAACAGGAATATCAGAATCACTGTTTACGCTCTCGGCCTGCTCGAGGGCCGCCCAGATCCGCCTCTGCTGTTCTTCAAGTTCCTCCAGAGTCAGTGCGTCCTCGTCCATAGTCACAGATGCCGCTCTGGTCTGGGGTGAGCCACTGGGAGTGAGCGGCGGGGTGCCCTTGGGGAGCGGAGGCGTGAAGATGGGTGGAGGGGTGCTCCGGGGCAGCGGAGGAGTGCCAGGGGGCAGCGGGGGCTGAAACTGAAAAGCTTCGCTGCTCGGGGGCCCGTGCGGGACCTCTGCATCTGAAATGAGGACGTTGAGATACTTTGAGTTGTCATATAGCATTTATTTGGTTTTACTGACACTTATTATTTGAACTCAGGTGAATCCAGAGGTTCACTGGCCAAAATAACTGGCTCAAGAGGGGAAAACTGGGTCCTCAGATACCATGACCATCACTTAATGTCCTCAATCCACCTGAAAAGAACATCTGCAGGGGGAAAGGTCAGGATCTCTGGCGCCAGGAACTTTAACCGAGGGAAAACTTTAACACAGTAGGAAACTGGGCTGGAAATTCAGCTGCCTAGACTCCAGAGTGGTGGAGGCAGAAGGATATGAAGTGGAGCAGGCAGGGCGGGCAAGTCCCTGGCTTACTTCCCAATTCTGTACCCTGAGTGTAGACTGCTCGCCTGAACTGTGGGTTCACGCAGCCAACTGGTCACTGGTCATCACTGCCTGTATGTCCCACAGACACAACAGATCCGACCTGTCCAAAACAGAGGAGCTTTTCCTAAAATTCACACTCTTCCCCCATTTGCTAAGCTCGCTAGTAGCACCACCGGTGGCATCTGGCTGAAGTCTCCCAAACTGAAACCTGCGCGTCATCAGAGAGTCCTCCCCCTTTCCTTCTGCCCACAGCAGGTCCTTGGCTCTCTGGGGTCCACCCTTTCCTGCAGCCTGTCATAGGTGCTGCGTTATTTTGGGCCCACTACTGTTTGTCAGGAATATGAGTCCTTCCTGCCTCTGGACTCTTCTTCCTTATATTCATCCTCCAAACTATCAGTCTTTCTAAAACATAAATCTGGTCCTAATAACCTTTCCATCTCATGAGAAACTCTTTAGTGCCTTCCCATCACCTACAGGAAGAAGTCCGATCTCCTCTGTGCCTTATGAGGCTCTCACAACCAAGAATTTGCCTATTTCCACCATGTCATTTCTTACTGCCTGGTTGAAAAGACTCCAGCTGTCACACTGTTGTTGGACCAATGTGCCGTGATGCTTCGTGCTTCTGTATTTGCATTTCTCACTGTCTCAAATGCCCTAACCCTTCTCATGGCCCTGGTAAGTCTCTGAATTCATCCCTCAAGATGCAGCTTGAAGTCATTCTTGGGAAGAGGCTATGACTTTATCCAGCACGGCTGCGCAGTTTTTCCTTGGTGCCACTATTACAGTTGGTAACCAGCTCTGTGATACTAACCTCTGTATGTATCACTACAGGCCACCACATTTATATTAAAATGATGTTTACACATCTGCAATCCTAGGCGACAGAGAGCCGTAACTAAGGGTAGCAGTTGTGTCTTATTAATCTTCCTGCCCTCAGGGTCTAGCAGAGGAGTCTGAAACACACTATGTGTGTAAAAACTTTGGAAAATTCAACTGCGTAACACAGAATCATAAAGCCTATGCAAAGCCAGTCTGAACTTTATTGTATAGGCAATAAGATCTGTGAGGAGGGTAATACACTGTCACTCAGATTTTAAGATGTTAACTCAATCAGAAGAGCAAAGAATGGATAAAAAAGCTGAAAGGAAGGATTAAAAAAAAAAAAAATCAGTTATAAGGGCGCCAAGAGCAATCAGGTGAGAGAGAAAAGCCTGAACGAAGAGGCAATTTCTGAGACAGTGTTAAGATTTCGGTAACTGGCTAGAAATGGAAAGCCACGATCACGGGGGGATGCGGCTGCAGACGAATGGCATCTCTCAGTCTCGGGAGCTACGAGAACACGGGTGCTGCCGACTACAGCAGAGAGCACAGAGGAGGGAGGGGCAGCTGGCAGGGAGAAGGGATGGCGAAGCTAGTGAGCTATTTGACAATATATGTACTTCATGCTTTTAAGAATAAAACATAACTAAACAGTTTAACCCAAGTTTCATTTTGCACAAAATATCACAATGAACACTATTAACATAAGAATGCTAAATGGGAAAAAAAAAAAAAAAAGAATGCTAAATGGGAAAAGGATGTTCAGGTACTTATAGTTCACAGTTCCACGCTGAATCACTGTACCCACAGCTTTGCAATATGGAACCCATTTCACTTATAACACATTATTTGCTAATAAAATTTTCCACAGGAAAATGGCAATTAGACTGACTCACTGTTTCTTCTTCTTGGGAATGAGCTGCCCACAAAAGTCACTCGAATTCCTACGCCTTACAGAGTTTCATCCCTGCAGAGCAGGAAGAAGCTGGGGACGGGGCGGGGCGGGGGGGGGGGGCTTGCGGTGGTTCTGGGGTGGGAAGGGCCTGCCTTTAGGACCATTTACCAGGGTGTTCATAAGCCAACCCAGTTCAGTTAGCAGACCCTCTCGGCCCTTTCATGAAGCAGCCCTATAACTGGCCTTGATAATTTGATCTGTTACTACTCACTGAATGATCACTTAAGTTGTTCAGAACCAGGGTAGGGAAAGGGGTTGCTATTCACCCCCTCAAAGACCCTGACATTCAGTGTGCTGAGAGGGAACATGGAAAACAACACGTTTTAACAACAGAAGGATGGCCTGCGGGTGGGAAGACACATGGAGGTCAAGATATGTGGCTTGAGGCCTTGAGCTTTACATGTGGTCAGAGTGTTCTGATCCTGGCACTGGCCCATCTTTTAAGTCTGTGGCTTGGGCAAGAAAGCTCTTGTCACGGGGTTCTTTGTCCTCAGCAGGTGACTGCATGTTATGGTGGCTTCTTTTAGAGGTGCGGCTGTTTCTAGAAAGGCAGAGGCTTACTTAAGCTTCTGCACAGAGGCAGGCGCTTGTAAACAAAACCAGTTGCCTCTGCTGATGGCTGCGACCAGAGGGGCCTTTAGCAGGTGGTCTGGGACCTTGAACTACATTTAACAAATGTGTGCGGGCAGGCAGAAGCGTCAGCGGATGGCAGCAGAGGCTCGGAAGCAGGCACAACTGACGAAATAATTCACTTACAGACTGCAGGGCGAGGGGGATCTAGCGAACTAAGGCACAGGCTTCGGGGTAGGGGCCCAGCTGAGTCCTCAGGAAGTGTGGCAGAGGCAGAGATCAGATATATAGTGTGGAAAGAAGGCATTTCAGGCCTTTTAGGCACCCGGGGTAAATAATCTTTGTTCTGCAAAGGTTCTGTCTGTCTTACAGAGAACTAAAGAGGTTCTAATTAAACTGTTTATCCCAGGGTGAGTTAGGCAAGCACTAGCACTAGATCTTCTGCCCCAAATTCCACTGTGGACCGAGAACCACGGAAGGAATGTGGAGGCACTAAACTTGGATTCTTGAGTCTCACTTCATCACATGGGCTCAGGCTGGCTCTTGATTGGTTAATTATATATGAAGGAGAAAGAAAGAGACAGACAGACAAACAGAGAGAAACTTCCCTTAAGAGGAAGGTTTCCTAGGCCTCAGAAATCCCCTCACAAGAAACAGAAGCAGCAGCTCCCAGCACAGGGCTGAAAGCGCCTGCAGGTAGTGTGTGGACCTAGTTACGGAGTGCCACCGCCGCAAATTCCCAAACCTCGAGAGAAAGCAACTACAACCCAAATGGTTCAAAATACCAAGCTCGGGTGTCTTTTCCTCAGAGGTACTACTCTAAGTGCCTAAGACCAAAATTCTCTTCTTATGGGGAAACTTCTTCCAACCTAATTTAAGTTCCCAGGTGGTGGAGTCAGATGACTGGCACTAACTAACATCCTTGAGAGACAGAAACCAAGACTTTTGCCCTTACTCAGAAATCTCGGCTGTGGCCTTTGATAACACTGGGAAGTGCTGGGCTCTCAGAATGTAATTCTGTCTGGGACAACTGCTTTTGGGTTCTGGGGAATTGCTTGCTTTCAAAATTTCATAGGTATGTGGCAAAGGCTGTAATTCTGTTTCCTATGAACTCTTTGGCCGTGTTAAAAGTGAGACTAGATATTGAAGTAAGGCTGTTGGTGCTAAACGTCCAGGTTGTGAACTTTACTAAGGCGTCAAGACTCCTGTGGTAAGAACAAGCAGAATAAAAAATTTGGGAAAATGGTTTGGAGGCTTTAATTTTGGACTTTGAAGTTGCTAGTGCAAAATAATTCAATTTGGGGCTTTAAGGTGATTTAATCTGCAACCTTTAAATTCTCCCTGGGTGGGGCTTCCCGGCGGTCCAGTGGTTAGGACTCCGCGCTTCCACTGCAGGGGGCACACGTTCAACCTCTGGTCGGGGAACTAAGATCCCGCGTGCCGTGCGGCACGGCCAAAACAATAAAGTAAAATAAATTCTCCCTGGGAATCTGAAAATGGGTATTCAGGGTAGGGAGGTCTCCATTCAAATTTGAGGCAATTTACATTGCTGGCATCTTATTACTAGAGCATCTGTATGCATTTTACCCTAATGTTGCCATTTCATTTCGCTTTCAGAACATCCGACATGCTACATGGGACCAGAGTAGAGGGGCATGGTTTGTGACGGGAAACAGAACAAGGGGTGAGTTTTCATTAGGTTCAGAGCAAACTTGGAGTTTATCCAATTAACACAAAATTCTGATCCATTCCAGAGCCTTCTGGGGGCAAAATCTAAACTACTCATCAGTAGTCCCAAGGGGAAACCCAAAGGAGTGGTGGTTGGTAGTGGGGCAAGCGGGGACTCAAAAAGGTGGGAGCGTGACTGTCCTCATAACTACTGAGCTGCTGAAAAGGACCGTCACAACCCTGCTTGACCACAGGTTCCACGGTAAACCCAGAGGGTTCAGAGAACAAAAGGCTGGGGGAGTATCAGAGGGCAAGGCCTTTGTTCCCTTCTGGTTTCTGAGAGGACGGACTTTCCTCCTGGTCTCTCTTTCCTGGGGGGAGGAGGGACTTAGTGGATTTATACACTTGGGAAGAGTAACTGGGAAAGCCTGACTTAGCTCTGCCCTTCTTCCCCTCGGGAGCAAGCTGCGAAAGGGGAGCATGTCCCACTGCTTGTCTCAAAGCACTGCCCACCAGAGGGGCCGGTCCAGGTCCAGAACCACTGGGACCGGGTGGGTAGGTCTGTCTGACTCAGGTATCCAGTCGGCTGCCCAGCGGGCTCTCACACCAAGCTATGAGTCTTCCAACTGAGCTTCGAGCAGTAATAGTGGAGATGCTCTGATATCCAAGGAGAAAAGAAAAGATTTCCTCTTTAGTTACTGCTCGTAAAGAGCTTCCTCTTTCTTATGGAACTCAGGAGTGTACAAATTCGCCCTACTTTCTAAAGAAATCAAAACCACGGGATGAAACCTACCCGAGTCGAGCTCCATGTCGGCGGGCGAGGCTGCTGAGCTGCCTTCCTTCTTCTGCTTCTTTGGACTACTAGGGCTGGGCAGAGACGAAGACCTCTTGCTGCTGGACCTCACACTCGGCTAACGGAGAACCAAACCGAACACAAGTCAGGTGGGTCCACAAAGAACTGAACTCCATCCCTTCACTTAAATATGATGTAGAAAACCAATCTGGAGCTAAGTCCAGGTAACTGGTGAATGCAGTTATCTTTTTCCTTTGGATTCATCAGAACACACAGAGTGCTTTATATCCAAAGCGAGAAAAGGCGATAAGATGCCTAATGAGTTACAAAATTCCTCAGATAGACGCGATACATGTTTATAAACCACACTCTGAAAATCTATTTACCGCTTGGAAGTTAGAAGTTAGGTAATTGGCAAACACGTCTTTCTGCTGACATGCCTGCATTGGTATGGAACCAAACATCCTCCATTCCTAATGATGAAAGGAGAAGAGAAAAATAAGTATGTATTTGGAAAACGTCATGCTTTGAATAGTCTGCTGACAGGAGGTAAGGTGGAGGTCTCAAATTACATTTCTGCTTCATATGTGACTTTTCCTTTTTGGGGGAATTAAAGAAAATAATGGAGCATTGAAGGGGAAAAAAACCCCAACTCTGCCTGCAGAACGCGCAGGACTGAACACTAAAAGACTACTTGACAAAACCGCTTGGCGCAGAAAGGTTCTACCTACTGCAAGAAGAACTTACAGGCAGTAATGACACAGACTCTCATCCGGCCTGGCTGGCTCCTGCCCCCTCCTGACGCACCAGCGCTCTTCACATGACTGTTAACTGTTCCCTTCTCCTAACTCGCTCACTCATGCTGATTTTTTTATCTTCTGTTCTTTCCCTTTCCAAACTGAACAATAATCTTTAAGGTTCAACATCACTCATTTCTCTCTTATCGCCAGTAACACATTCAACAGTGGTTCTCAATAGAAATCACTCTGGGCTCTTGTGAAACCTATAGATTCCAAGGACTAAGTCAGTTAAGTCTAAGGGTGGGAAGGGGCGGTGCTCAAAAATGTGCATTTCTAATGCACACCCCAAGGAGATTCTGATGTAGGCTGGTACTTGGACCCACTTCCAGAGGCACTGATGATCTGTACATGCAACTCAGCCCTTGATTAATTACACACATCTTCGTATCTGTTCACTAGACTGTAAGTTCAGACCTTTGGCTGTTTCTCTAAAGCCCAGTCCCTAAGAACACCTAGAATGCATTTTTATTAAAATACCACCACCACCATCACCACTACTATAGTTAGTTGTTAAAGCCTGAAACGTAAGATGAAAGTTGGAAAAGATTAAGTGTAGCAAACCTTTCTTGTATAGGAGAAATTTTACTTTGGGGAGGGGGGGAAGAGGGAAGAGTAGGGAAAAGTTATAGTATACTTAGATTTATTAAAGGCAGAAATTTACTTCCCAATTAATTCTGTAAAACTTATAATACTGCTTCAAACCATCCCATATTTTAAAAAAATAATCTTTTAATTTTAGAGTAGTTCTAGATTTATAGAATCTCACCATTCTATTTTAGCTCCTTTTCTTAGGGCATAAAATTGGAAAAAACTGTGGGGTTTTTTTCTTTTTGATGAATTCAAGATTTCACTTAATATTCTAATCAACATAAAGGAAATTAAAAAGTTAAACACAAAAGTAACACATTTACTTCTTTATGGAACAGTAATTGCTACATAAGCTAACATTTTGAACAATCTACATAAATAAAGTCACATCCCAGAAGAATAAAAAACCAACACACTTACATCTGGAATTCCTCTGGGAGTAGATATATTAAAACCTGGATAGTTTACCAATTTCGAGAGATCGTAAGTGACACTTTTATTTTGTTGTACTTCTCCAGCTTCTGTTTCTCCATCAGCACCATCTATTACAGACCATCAAAAAGCTTAATATTGCTAGATGCCCATATAAATCCCTCTCCAGACCAAAAGTAGACCTGGAAAGTGCTTAGATTCATGACCACAGAATTATTCCGAGAATAGCTTTAATTATAATTTCTTTGAACCATTAGATTATAATTTTTAAACAACATGGACGTATTATTTTGATAAAAATAAACATTTAAAATCTTGGAAACTTTAGTTCTTCCATGAGTTATTTGAAAAGTCTGTTTTGCACTGGTCTTATGATTTGCCTAATCCTCTATTCCAATTCTTTATTTAATAAACATTTATATAATGGTTACTGTGTATGAGCTAGTGTTTTCTTTTCAGATAGTGCCTTTCAACAGTTCACAAGTATTCATTCGCTTAATCTTCATAACAACCCTAAGAGGTACATACTATTAAAACCACTTTACAGATGAGAATAGTCTTTGAAGGATACTTGGGAACCACTTCATTATTTTGAAAAGTACTAAATAAATCGAACATTTATTTTGCTAGTCCCATGTCTATATACCTAAGGAAAACAAATAGTTGATGAGAAGTTTCTCTTTATATAAGTTTTCAGGATAAGAAGCCAAGTAATGAAAGAATAAGAATATAACCAGTGTGTCATCTGTATCATTAACAGATAGATATAGGCAGTGATCACCAGTGACTGATTCCACCACAATTCACAGGAAACAGAGGGACAGAGAAACATGCTAAAATAACACCACGGGGATGCATCAGCAAAATCTCGAAAACTCAAAAGGACAAAATACAGAGTTTTGTTAAAAACAAGAAAGGGAACTTACAGATTAAAAGAGATTTAAGAGGCTCTCAATGATCTACAATCTTTTGTCCAAAGAATCCCTATTCAAGCCAATAACTTAGAGAGAGAGAGAGAGAGAGAAAACACAGAAATGCAAGCACCTACAGAGTGGCACGAGCAATGATAATTTGAATGTCAGCATGACTTGGGGATATATTAAAAGGCTGTGCTGGGGCTTTCCTGGTGGCACAGTGGTTAAGAATCCACCTGCCAATGCAGGGGACAAGGGTTCGGGCCCTGGTCCGGGAAGATCCCACATGCCGCAGAGCAACTAAGCCCGTGCGCCACAACTACTGAGCCTGTGCTCTAGAGCCCGCGAGCCACAACTGTTGAGCCCGCGTGCCTAGAGCCCGTGCTCCGCAATAAGAGAAGCCACCGCAATGAGAAGCCCGCGCACCGCAACGAAGAGTAGCCCCCGCTCGCCACAACTAGAGAAAGCCTGCACACAGCAACGAAGACCCAATGCAGCCAAAAATAAATAAATAAAATTTAAATAGAATTTTAAAAATAAGGCTGTGCTAAATATTCTTTGGTACTACTTGAGGTGGGGGGGTGGTAAATTTTTTATTTAGTTTTTATTTAATTAATTAATTAATTAATTTTGGCTGTGCTGCGCGGCATGTGGGATCTTAGTTCCCTGACCAGGGATCGAACCTGCACCCGCTGCAGTGGAAGTGCAGAGTCTTAACCACTGGACCGCCAGGGAAGTCCCTAAATTTTTTATTTTTATTTTTAATTACCTAAGTAATATCTAGAAACACTTTCATTTTTTAAAAATATAGAGCATTAGAGATAATACTAAAATCTTAAGCCCAATCCTGTTTTCCTTCTCAGGGATAACCACTGTTGAGTTTGCTGTATATTGGTTAGGACTTTAAAAATTTTTATATAAAAAGTTATTTACTATCTACCAGATGCCAGGCACTGTGCTACATGATAAATAAATAGATACAAATTGTGACAGGGCATGAAGAAAGCAAACAGGGTGAAGTGATAAAGACTGGTAGAACAGGTGGGTAAACATGGGAGAGACACCTTTAAATAAAGTGGTCAGGGAAGGCCTCTATGAGTCCAAACCCTGAAATCTAGGTGGTTCTTGGTTAAGATCTTTCAAAAATATCTTTTACAAACATAACTCCTCATAGAAAATATAGAGCATTGTTTCATCCGTGTGGGTTTTTTTTTAAATTTAAGATCAATGGTATCATAATATGTAAGTCATCCAGAAACTTGCCTTTTAAACTCAGTACTGCATAGGGATTTTGCCAAGTTAGCTCCATGGATTTACTCCATGTTAAAAAATACTGCAGGGATTCCACCCCCCAGATCTACCACGGTTTACTTAGCCATTCTCCTTTAGGGCCTTAATGTTGTTTTTAATTTTTCACTATCATAGTCAATGTTAAAAAGTATCTTTATATACATACATTTCCTTGTGCGCACATGTGAATATTTTTCTAGAGGAGGTACCTAAGAGAAGTTCTAGATTACAGGAGGGTTTATTTATTCTAACTTTTATAGGTCTCCTGGCAGAGATGGATATATTTCTGTTACCGTTACTGAGAAAGGCAAGAGCTTACGCGGTCTAGCTGGAGAGCTAATACCTTGCTAGGTAGTCACTGAGCAAGTCCAGATAACCATCTGATAACTCTCAATGAAGTTTTAGTTCTTTCCTTGTAAAACAAGGGAAACACCATCAAGATATTTTTTTTTTTTTTTTTTTTTTTAAATTAATTTATTAATTTTATTATTTATGGCTGTGCTGGGTCTTCGTTTCTGTGCGAGGGCTTTCTCCAGTTGCGGCAAGCGGGGGCCACTCTTCATCGCGGTGCGCGGGCCTCTCACTATCGCGGCCTCTGTTGTTGCGGAGCACAGGCTCCAGACGCGCAGGCTCAGCAATTGTGGCTCACGGGCCTAGTTGCTCCGCGGCATGTGGGATCTTCCCAGACCAGGGCTCGAACCCGTGTCCTCTGCATTGGCAGGCAGACTCTCAACCACTAGTGCCACCAGGGAAGCCCCCCATCAAGATATTTTTTAGTTAACTCAGCACACACTAAATAAGCCAGCCATTCCCACCCCATTTTACTGTGATTCTTTAATTAAAAAAAAAAAAGAACACTTAAGCTGACTTATCTAACTGAACATACTATACCTTTTCCATCATAGAGTGCAAGCCCTGAGGTCTCTAGTTCGGCCTCTTTGAGCCAGCCTGGTGGGTATCCTAGCTGGCGCATTCGATATATAAAAGGTGGAAGACTCTTGTCCGTCACACCCAGTGCATCCTGAAGTTCCTCACTGAGTAAAAATAAAAGAGGAAGAAAAATACTGTATTCTTGTTTGGATGAAAATACATACTGGTCTGATATTTTAAAACTCTTCTATGTTTTATATTACACACCTGTGGCACGGTGCCTATCAAACACATAGTTAAAATTCCAATAACTGTTTTTGGATTAATTGCTGTACATTATGTAGAGCCTTGCCAGAGAACACTTATATCTTGATTATCACCCTGAAGATCCACAGAACGTTCCAAATAGTGGGGAAGTAGAAATGACATTCTGCGGTAAAATGACAGTGGTACCTGATAACTCCCGGCTTGAATCTTCCAAATCTTTCTTCTACTTCGTCTGCGTGGTATCGCTGCTGAAAATTCTGATTGCTTGTCTCACCACAGGCATCCATATACTCTTTTCTCTTCTCACTTATTCGAGCAGCATTCCGAGGCTAAATCATAATGTGTTTGGAAAGAATGGTATCGAGCAGTTTAGAAATATTTCAGAAATTAAATAAATACAAGCACTTTTTCTAGGTCAAGCACACAGATGATTTCAGTTTTAATGCATAAGGGACAGGTATAAAAGAGTGGATACTTTAGAAAAATAAGCAAAGAAGAGAAGCAGTCCTTTAATTTCTTATTACCTTGGTACTATCATAACATAAAATAAAGTTTTGAAAATAAGTTGTCTAAAAATGAACTCTCATAATGTTTTATTCATCTCAAATACAGAGTACTGTAATAAATTATTTTTTAAGAAATCTAATGTCTTTAAAACTTATGTATAAATTTGGAAAGATTTCAAAATCAAGGACTACGGGAAAGTAAGACAGGAAGTTTCTTCACATCACACAATGCCATAGATGTATTGAAAACATTAGAAAGCTCTGGTTCAAAGATTTTTTTTTATATGAGAAAAATTTACCATTGGGCAATCTTTCATTTGATGCTCTTCAGAACCACAATTGAAACAGTGAGGCTTTGGCCTATTTGGTCAAAAAACAAAGATTTTCATAATGTAAATAGAAATATAAAAGCAAATCAACAAAATTCTGTATGACAGCAACGTGTATCAGAGACAAGAAAGCATGTAGATCGCCAATTATTATCTGCAAAAATGAGTACACTTTCACCTCTTGTGCTTAGTGATTTAAACAAACAGTACTTTTGACCAAGTCTTTTAACCAAGAACCCTTGTGTTCCTGACTGATCTGTTACCTCTGAGTTTTCTCAGTGGCTAATAACAGAAGAACCAAGGCAAACAGATTATCATATTTTCCTTTAGGTAACTTGGAAAGGGGTAGATGGTTACAAGACAGCAATCAAACTGACAGCAGTAATTATACCTTTCCACCCACCCAGGCACATCAGGCGTGAACCAATGAATTCCAATATGACTGTCTTAAACATTTAACATGTCTATATATTGAAATTCTAGTTTAATCTGTTTATTTATCGTAAGCTAGCAATAAAGAATATTAACTTTTCAAGCTAAAAGAGTTCATGGTTTTGGTTAAAAAAGAAGAAGAAGAAGAAAACAAAAGCAACTCCCCACACAAACCTTTTTGCCTTTACTTGTATTTCTTGCCCTTCTAGAGAAACAATGTGGCTGAAGACTTGCTGGTACCTTTAGTGAGTTTTATTAAGGAATAGTTATCATAGTCTGCAAAATTTGGTTTTTTTTTTTTTTTTTAAAGGTGAACTTAATGGCAAGATGCATAAAGATCTTCATTCACTATGTAGGATACTTGGGTATTTCCCATCCTTCCGTAAGCTGAGGGTTTTCATTTAGTAGCGGTTGCCCCAATTTATCAAGGCAAAAATTAGTAAAATACAGGACACTTCCTACAACCTGCAGAAAACAAGTCAAAAAATATTGCTATTTAAGCAGAAAAAAAAAAGACATTAAATAATGTAAGACTATGATTAATTGTTTTAACAATTTATTTCTGGATGAAATTATTAGAAATAATAATCAACTCCCTAGTTAAAGGAGCCACATTCTGATGTGTAAGTAAGATCTCCATCACTGAATTCCCCTCTGTTGCCTAGATCACTGAATTTTTCCTGTTGGACCACTACTATCAGCTGCACTTTCTCCAGACTTAAAAAACTAAAACTTGTCAACAACTCTTACATTCCCTCCAATTCCCCATTTCTTTGCTTCCTTTTGCAGCAAGATCCTCAGACAGTTGTCTATATCTATATAGTCACTGTTTCCACTTCCTTTCCTCCCAATCACTCTTTTCCTTTCTTTCCAATTTTTGGGAACAATTTCCTACAGAAAAGTTGAAAAAAATGGTACAAGGAACACCCACGTACCCTCCATCTAGATTCGACAATTGTTAACTGACATTTTTGTGTGCACATCTCTACACACACACACACACACACACACATTTTTACTGAGCCATTTTTAAAAAGTAAGTTGACACCACTATCATCTTAGTCTAAGTCACTATTTTCTCCAGCTTGAGATTAATACAATAACTTCCTACCCGGGTTCTAGCTTCCACACATAACCAACTACAGATTCTATTCATGACACTGCACCCCTAAATACTTCAGTATGAGCCTTCTAAGAATAAGAACATTCTACAAATCACAATACCACTGTCATGCTTAAGAAAATTACTAACACCTTAAAATCATCTATATCCAATCTATTTTCAGTTTTCCACAATTTTAAAGACATGGGGGTGCTGGGATGATGAAGAGCCCACAGATCTTACTGAAAAGATTCACAAGGTATGTACACATCTCTGCAAATGTGATAAAGGCTGATATTTGCAAAGGCATCGTTTTAGATCACCCTATAAATGCCAAGTGGAAGAACTAGGACCAGTGATTGGATTGAGTACAAGAAGCACATTTCAGCTCAACTTTTAGAGAGTGGAAATTTCTATCACAGGTGTGAAGAATGAAGTGGTTTGTCTCATTTTTTAAAAAAGTGAATTCCAAGTTACTGGAAAGACTCAAAAAAAGGCCAAGATGCTCTAAGGGCACTTTAAAGAAAGATTCCTGAATTTGAATTAGATAACTTCATTTCCCTTTTAAACTCTAAGGTTCTGGGATTTAAAGTGGCACCTGCCTGGAAATGGGGGATTTTGCACTTACTAATTTAGTCTAAATTGTGGTACACCAATGGGACACCATACTCCATGAACATGAAACCTAGTCTTCCTTTAATGGAATCCAGGATTACATCATCTTCTTTAAAAATTTTTTTTTTTTTTTTTTTTTCTTTAAAAATTTTTAAGTTGCAAAATCACACCACTACACTGCACTGACACTGCTGAATTTTGCATAGGTACTGAAAGGGCTAATGTAGGTTCATCTCTGTAAATCGTCTTGTTTTTCACCCACCATTGGAGTCTGTGAACATTTAAAATTTCCTATCTGCCACCTGTTATATTAGCTATATATCCCTCTCAGCTTCACCCATCTCTAAGTTCCACAAGCATGCTTTCTACATCTTCATCCAAGTTCTTAAAAATGAATAGAGGTGGGAGAGAGGGATGAATAGGTGGAGTAAAGAGAATTTTTAGGGCAGTGAAACTACTCTGTATGATAGTCTCATGGTAGATGCATATCATTATAAATTTGTGCAAACCCACAGAATGTACACCACCAAGAATGAACCTTAACGTAAACCATGGACTCTGGGTGATAATGATGTGTCAATGTAGGTTCATCAATTGTAACAAATGTACCACCTGGTAGGGGCTGTGGATAGTGGGGGAGGCTATGAATGTCTGGGGACAGAGGATACATGGCAAATCTCTGTACCTTCCACTCCATTTTTTAGTGAACATAAAACTGCTCTTAAAAAAAAAATCTATTAAAAAAAGAAAAAGAAAGGAAAGAAGATGAACAGAGAGGATAGTCAAGAGAAAAATAAAGTCCTCCAAAGTATATCTATTGTGCCCCCAGGCCACAGTGAAATGGTTATTAAAAAGCAAACTATGGTATTTAGAGGCTGAAGCCTACACTGTTGTTTACAACAAATTTAATGAAAGAATGTGTGACCATCTGATGACATATGACTATACCACTTTATCATTTAAATGCCACCCAATGGACATAGGATAGGAAACATATCTGCAGAATTCAAAACTTAAATGTCCAAACTTACACTAAAAGCTTCCTTATTGTTAACAGCACTGCATTCTTCTACTTTATGGTCCTCTTCTAGCATAACACTGGAAGGCTAACACAAAGAGAAACACACGTTACAAAAGGTAACCAAATTCTAACAACTTTAAATTTCAAATATTAGCAATCTGAACACACTCATTTTATTTTCTAATACATACCATTAAGGTATATAAAATTTTGAATTCATTGTTGTCATAATTAGGGTGAGTTGAGAAGTTAAGCTAGGTAGGAATGTTTATGAAAGAAATCTCCCGAGTGGGAAAGTTAAAAAGATATATAAAAGATAGTATCTTCTGGAACATTAGCATACACTATGACTTTTTTTTTTTAAATTATTTTTACACTATGACTTTTGTGTTAACAAATATTAATTATGGAACTTTCAACACTTAAACTGACAAGACAGACTTTACCTTGAAATCAGATATAATCAAAGATTAAAATAATATATAACTTGGTATCACTGGTCAATACTGATATTATAACCCTTACAGACCTCAAGCCACTACAAAATTCTGGAGTGTTTCTTGAATCAAATATTAAATAATGTTCAGTATGGTTTTTTTCTTTTTTTCAGTATGGTTTTTATTGTTAAATGTATTTTGTTCCGTGAATCTTTAAAAATTATATCTGATAGGTGAAAACTAAAGGTGATAAACAAAAAATTTAATTAATTAGAATACTCCATTCTCCAACCTCTGAGGATAAACAGCTAAAGATCCTTATTTGAGAGACTCTACTTACCTTAATTTTTAATTAAAAAAAAAAAGCCCAGAAATCATAATTCTGATTTTCTTAAGGTAAACTCATGCCCTAATATTCAGAGTGGAATCTCTCAGATTTCTTCGGGCATGCTGTTGATTTTTAAAACAAGTAGAAGGGAAAGAAAGGATGGCATATGAACCTGTTCATTTTACATAAAAAGAATCCATCTTTTATAAACCCCAGAAACAGAGATTTTTTTTTCTGACCTAAAATTAATTTTCTGCCCCAAACCACGTGTCCAAGTCAGGGAATAGAAAATAAAGAGGTTTCAGTTTTGAGTGTAGCCAGGTGTGAATATGACTCCCTGAGAAAAGCACCCGTGATCCAAAAGAAAGCCCTGTGGCTGCGCTGGTCAGACTGTGGAGAAGGAAGCCCGGCTGCAGGATGGGAGGTAACAGTCAATCTCAACAGTCATTCTGGTTTTGATTCAAGAGGATCCCCGGAGCCTAACAATTGGCAGTGAAAAGCATAACCTACTAATCTTAAAATCTCTTAAGTTTGAAATACCTGGGGCAAAAGATTAAAGGAAGTCTTTTCCACATCATTTTTCTGCTGTTCCTCAAATCTTTTTACTAAATTTGATACAAATTCCTCTATTTCTTGATGATATTGCCTGCGTAAGAGGACAAAATGGTCAGAACCCAGACAGAGTAAAACATTGACTTGATTGAGTTTTATGCATTTTTAGAAGATGTCATGTGTAAATTTTGTTATTTTGTTTTTCAGAGTTTATCAAATCGCTGACTCTTTGTAACACTCAGGAATCTATTCCTTAGGAAAAATATATACATTGTTGTCAAGTTAATAAAATGATTATGATAAACTAATACAGTGCCTAGGATGTAACAGCTGGCAAATACTTATGCAAAGACTAAATGGATTTTATTTATAAATTTTACATACTTAATTTTTGAATCTATAATACATGTAAATGGTTCAAAATTCAAAAGAACTAAAAGGGTGAGTTATGTAACGAAAAGCTCCCTTCCTACCCTGTCTCTCAGCCCCTTATTTCTGCAACACAAAGATAATCAGTGCATTCAGCTCTTCCACATCCTCCTCCCAGACACCCTCTCTGCACATATAAGGAAACACCTATGTAAATATTACACTGGAGAAAAAAAGACCAAAATGCAATGCAAGAAAAACGACTGAGGTCTATTTTCCCCAGCTTTCCAGGTCAAGAACCACATTCACCAAATATTCTTCAGTGCTCAGTTCAGAAGGGGCCAAAAGAGCCAACTTCCTCTTTACAGACTTGATGTGTCAGGTCTCGTTAGCTCTGACATTCTAAGATTTCTGCAGGCACAACACCAGGTGAGCGGTGCAGACATTAAGACTGCCAGGAGCTTGAGTTAGAGGCCGATTCTGACGGTGACAGCAGCGCCGGAGCCCCGCGTGCCCAGCACCGCGCTGCTCCTGCGCTCACCACAGGCTGCTCCACCCTCCCAGAGCCTCAGGTTCTGCTGCTGCTGAGATGAAGTAGCCAATGGACCTGCCACCCAGGTAACACCCTATGTGTGGTCCCTTTACCTTGCCCGGCGCCTAAGATAACAATATGATTAAGTGACGCCGAAGGGGGCAAGCAAGTGTCTGAAATGTCTATGACCATGCTCTGAGGAAGGGACAGGTCAAGGCCTCAAACCATGTCAGAACATTCTGGCAAGCACTGCAGGAATGCACTGAGTCATCCTAGACCCAAGCATGCTGGAAGGCTTGCAAAGGTCTAGTTTTGCTATTAAAAAGAAAAAAAAAAAATCATGTGGGTAAGCTTTGAAGATAGCCAACAGGGAAAACTTACTTCCCTGATTGTGGTAGAGAAACGGTTAAGATTATTTATGGCGGTAGCGGTGACTTTTATTTGAGGCTATTTATTGGGCTCTTACAGGTGCTCATTTAGCTACTTAAGAGGTAGTTACTATTAGTGTCCTGTTTTCCAGTGATGAAACTGATATGCAGAGAGGGTCAGTGACCTGTCCAGGTTCACAGATATAGAACGTAGAGGAGTCCAGCTTCAAATTCAGGTTTATATGACTCTAATGTCCTCTTATCATGATTCCATAAATTTTAAGTAAAAGAATAAAGATGGTATATAAAGTAAAAATGAAAACAGTGTATTTATAGAAGACATTGTATCATAAATACATCAGCTCATAATATTTAGGAAAGGGAAAATTACTTACTTTGAAATAACATTGTTCATAAATAGAATCTGAAATAAAGGTCCATCTAATTTAGTATTGTTCACCAATATTCCACTAAAACAGAAGTTAAAACATATTCTTAGAAGACATTAAAGTAAAACTTGCATATGTATATATAAACGCTGAATCTTTATAATTCTTAAGTACCAAAGATCATATAATATTTTACAAATAAGATCAAGAACCACAAAGAACTCCAGTTTTACCCACTTTAACAGTTTTTAGGGGTATCTTTTACATTACATATTTAAAAAAAAATTTCATAAAAAAATTAAAAACTACAGTTAATCTTTCAACCAAAAAGCTTCTTTACCCAATGGCTGTTTGTTTACAAATTGAGGGGAGGGACGAATTGAATAAACAGCAGGTTACAAGAATATATTTCTGAAAGAATCAGTGAAATTGGCTTGGAAATATATGGGAAATTGAAACACTATAAATAAATGGGTAGACTCTTTCTGGAGGGCAGAGCACACTGCACTAAGTAGCTCAAATCCAAAATTTTAAAGTAGAGATGTAAAAAGTATCTCATTCCTGAATTTGACTTTCAAATACTGCAAAAAACAGAACTAGACTGCAGCCTGGAAATCTGCTATATATCCCTTCGGTAACCTGGGAGCAGCTGAATCTCTGATTCCTCCACACCTGCCTCAAATCCTTCTACCTGTACAGCACGTGAAATAAATCAATCCGTATGTGGAACTGCCCACATCAAGTAGAGAAATAAAATTAAAATATGAAGACACCCAGAAACTTGCTTCAATTTGCACAAACTTCAGTTTTAAAAAATACATCATGTTTTTAAAAACTACATGCAATTGCATGACCCTTGACTGGAGTTCAGTTTGAGAAATCAGCAATAAAGACATTCAATTGGGGAAATCTGAATCTGGTTGGGAATGTTATTAAGGAAATCGTGCCAGTTATTAGGTGTGATCATGGTGTTGTGGTAACATGAAAGTCTTTAGAAAAAAAAATACATGCTGAAATATTTGGGGTAAAGTATGTATATGGAATTAGAAGAAGGAAATATGGCAAAATATTGTTAAATCTAAGTGATGAAAATATGGGTATTAACTGTACTATTCTTTCCACTTTCTGTACGTTTGAAAATTTTCATCATATAAAGAAAAAACAGGAAAAAAAAAACAACCCCACAATGTTTACTGGATAAAAAGAAGAGACACTTCTGATCATGAAAGTTCCAAAAATAAGGGTTAAATCAAGAGATGTAGGGTACAATTTTATCTAAATAATTTTATTTTTTTCTTCCTCGGTGTTCTGTAGAAAGCTTTGTCAGTCTGACAATGTGGAGGACTATTAATTTAAAATATATATATATATATATATATATATATACACACACACATATATATATATATATTCCTTTTTCAGGATACTAATGCTTGCTTCTTATAAATTGGCAAAGCCTATGATGCTGTAATCATTTGAATTCAGGTGATTATAACCCCCTTATAAATAAATATTTAATGTTTAAATGAACAACTCTATTACAAAGCATATGCTTGTCTAAATAAAATATCTTTACATATATAAAAATTGTGATTTTTTAAGAATCCTAGTTACATTCAATATGTTTACTACCTAACCAAAAATAAATGTAGATCTACAAAGCGTGCTCACATAGAGGAAGGAAAGTAGGGCATAGAGAAGTTATTCTTTAGACATATTCTGAAATATGTCTAAATTCTACATATGTTAAATTCTAAAATTTTAAAGTTTTAGTCACCAGTGTAGCCAGTTAATTCAGCTGGTACCAGGGACAAAAAATTCCATGTGAAACTGCATCAGGGCACCCCATATTCTGAAAGCCTTAACATACCGTTCTGTGTAATAAATTTGTACTTTAAGAAATATTTTAATTTAGTGACTACTAAATAAATTTATATTACAAAATATCAACATTTATTCTTCTATTAAAATCAGATGCCTGAATGCAAATTTACTCACTGTACTTTTTTCAAAAGCAACTACTTTCTCTTCTTCTACAATGCTGCATCTTGCATTATTTCTATTTATGAGCACATTTTAATTGTATAAATAAATCTTCAGCCAGATTAATACTGTAAT
The DNA here is from genome assembly GCF_028023285.1 of Balaenoptera ricei. Classification (NCBI taxonomy): domain Eukaryota; kingdom Metazoa; phylum Chordata; class Mammalia; order Artiodactyla; family Balaenopteridae; genus Balaenoptera; species Balaenoptera ricei. Next base: position 7,556,918 of record NC_082652.1, on the reverse strand, counting down.
CTGAATTCTAACTTCCCAGAAATGTTCGCTGAATGGCAACAGCTAGGTTGATAACTTGCCTGTTCTGAACATTAAGTCAAAAACTTCTGAATTGTGTTTCACACGTATTTTCACCCAATAAGTCAGTTTCAAAGTTTAATACGGTTGTGAGAATTCAAATTTTACCCTCACAAATTAAAAATAAAGGATCATTACTATGATTTCTTGAGTACAAAATGGTACAAAAATCCTAAACACCCTTTTTGCAAAAAAAAACCCTGTGATTAAATATTCAAATTCAAGATCTCATACCTTGGTCGAGTCAGAATGTTCAATTTTCTTTTAAGTTCTTGATGTTATTACTTGTTAAGGAGTATAAGCCCTCATTAAATAGAAATATGAAGATCATAAAGTTCAACTACTAACCTCACTTTTGGTGTCAATGTTATAAACATATGTTATAAACGTTAAAACACAAATATTTTGAGGATGACACACTTACTGACCTCCTGTTTTGTTGCAGGGCTAGGTATCTGGATCTACAAACTAAAATACAGTTTTCATCCCTTCCAACGTGGTATTTCTAAGGCAGGGTCATGTAATTCAAAGAGACTAACAGACTAAACCAAAAATGTTATGCAGCATAACAGACTGTTAAGAACTGAAGCATCTAGGATGGAATCTATGAATGTTCACTGTAAAATCCTTTCAACTTTTCTGTATTTTGAAATTTTTCATAATAAAATGTCGAAGAAAAAGGCATTATGAAAAAATTACTTCGAAAACCTTAAAAGATGATTTACCAACCACTTTCAGGGGTCTTTACACTAGAAAAACTACCTGAGCCAAAATTACCTGCATGTGTATTACAAACAAAAAAACACCAAAAATTCTCTAAGAATGGGAATAAACATATTAACACATCTTGCTAGAAAGGCTGTAAACATGTGACTAAAGGCAAACGGAAACTTATTTGGCGCGTTTTCCCTAGGGGTTTGCAATGGACCTTAACCACGGAAGCTATTTCCAAGTGGAAGAACTTTAAAATGAATCCCCGAAGTTCATCAAGCAATTAACCATTTCTCTCTGCATGCCTCGACTCCTTAACGCCCCCAACTGCACATCCTAGCACCACTAACTTTTGCCCCGCCCTAAAGACACATCTGCGCCTAGGTCTAAGCATCCGGTATCTCCTAACATAAAACTACAGCGTGACTGCAACAACTTTAGCTTGGCTCCAAAAAAGGAGATCGGATAACGACTCCAAAGAGGGGAAGGGAAGTGGTGAAGAGTCTACAAGTGAACAGTTGGAAGAGTCCGGAATAACACTAAAAACCGGCCCCAGATTGGGGGGCGGGAGGAGCGAATAAGGTCCAGGATACGGATCCCAGAAGGGGAGATGTCTGCACCGAGGCCTCGGGGACAGCTTACGCAACCCGAACCCGCGATTCTCAGCCTCGTGGAATTTCCGCCCGCACCCTCCCGGGCACGGCACACACCACACTCCCCAGTGACAGGGCCCAGCGAGCGGGAAGGATATTCTCGGCGCGGAGCTGCTCGATGGTTTCCTCGTACTGCCGAAGCCGCTCCCGCAGCTCCGCGTCGCCCACCCCATTCTCGTCCTCCTCGTCGCCGTCGTCGTCCTTGAAGAGGGTGTGAACTGGCTTCGGAGTCGACTCCTCTAGGTGGTCAAACGCCTCGAACAGCTCTAGGTCGCCGAAATCCACCTCCGCCGCCATTTTGGGCTATGGGAAAGATACGAGAAGAGGCGGAGCTGGCCCCCCAGCCGAAGGCAAAGGTTGTTGGGCGGCACCGCTCTCTAGGGCTCCGGCCGCCCTAAGCTACCCAGTACGGTTTCCTCCAAACGTAGGCCGCCGAAGCTGCATAATGGGCGGGCCAGTCCTGTGAGACTACAACTCCCAGAATGCAATGGCGTCTCTCATACCCACTTCTGAGATCGCTCGGGAGCAAGGCATGCTGGGATATGGGTTTCTAAGCGACTGTTAACTCATCGTTTGCATTGCATACTGGGATTGGTCCTTTTTAACGTGAAGAAAGCCCAACTAGATCAGAATGTGTTACAACAATATGAGTTGTCTCTTATGCATTTAAGGCTGCAAAAAATCAGAGCACGATGTACGGCTTATCACAGATTCTGGTGAATAAGGAACTCCAGTTTTGCCACAGACTACCTTTGTGATCTTGGAGAAGCTACTTCAGTTTACTGGGCTTGTTTCACTTTTTCATGAAGAACTAGGCTTGATCTTAGATTATTTTAGATTTGTCTGTTGCAGCTTTTGGTGATTTCTCTCCTTCAATCACTCATCATTCAATAACATTTATTTACCGAGTTCAATGTGCCAGGCACTGTTCTAGGAGCTGAGGGTGTAAGAGTGAGCAAACTAGAGAAGTTCCTGCTTTCATAGAGGGTACAGTCTAGCAAAAGAAAGAAACAAAAAATAAACATACATGTTCCCGCTCTTGGGTCAAAGTGGATGTTGATGGGTATTCATCATATTAAGAAATAAATATGTGAAATAAAAACAGGAATGGATATGTAACAAATCTGACTTTTCTGTGTGAGTCAGTGAATCGAAGAACTGAGGTTTGAACTGAATTATAAAGTGTTAGGAGGGCAATGTTGGTGGTGAGTATGGGGGATGGAATTAAGAGAGTCCTAGTCTGAAGAAATGGCATGTAGAACGAAAAGGCAGAGTGGAGCAAGATGAGGCTGGAACATTAGGCAAGTACTCACCACATTAGGGACATTGTTTCCACCCCAAAATTGGGAAGTCATTTCAACATTTTAAACAAGTTGTGGGTCTATGACCCACAAATTTTCATTTTGGTAAGATGGTCCTGATGGCATGACAGGAAAAGGACTGGCGATGGAGCAAAACGTAAAATTCCAAATCTAGTAGACTGATAGATTTTTGTAATAAGATTACAGATGTTAGCTTGGATTAGGGTAGTGGCAATGGTGCTGAAGAGTTGATATTTAATAGAGGATATTTAAAAGATAAAATTAAAGCAACAGAGGTAACTGAAGGGTTGTATATAGGAATGAGAGAAAAGGGTGGTGAATTATTTGCCAGGATTCTGACTTAAGAAACTGGTTAAATAAGTGATCGTTTGAGATAGAGAAAAAAATCATTTGATGTTGACCAGGTTTGGGAGTAAAGGGTGAGCTCCATTTTGGCTGTGTGGTACCTTGAGGCAATTTTATCCTTATAAACAATTTTATCCTTATATAACTCTAGTTAGGTAAGTAACTAGACTAGTGGAAGAAATTTTTGAAGCACTAGTACATTGAAGGTAAAATTTTCAGGCTCAGTGGAGGTGTATATTACACAGATATTTGGCTAAGCTCCACAGAGGACTGAACTAAAGATTAGCATTTGGCTGGTTCAAATTTTTATGGAAAGTAAATACAAAGATGATAGAGAATGAGACTTCATAGTGAAGAACAGAGTGGGAAAGAAGTCTAGAACTGAGCCCTAGAGGGCTGGGATTAAGGATGAGACAACTACAGAAATTGATGCACAGCCAGTGGGAGAACTAGGAGAGGGCCCCAGAGAAATTATATTTAAGTATATTCTTAAATCATCTTTTGGCCATGAAATTAACTTGGAATGATAACACAACTTAATTTCTGCTTCTATCTCCTTCCACCAACCTACTATAGTATTTAAGTTTTCTAATTTAATCACAATGAATGATCACCCAAATTGGAAACATCATCTTTGAAATTTTCTTATCCTCCAAGCCAGTTGCTCTCACACAGCTTATCAAAACCTTGCCTCAAATAGTGTGGTCTTCTTGTCTTACTACCATGTCTTTAAAGAATCTCCTGGACAGCAACTTATGTTCCCGTCGCATTCAAGAGTAAAGCCCAAAACATCCATCATGGAGTACCAGGCTCTGACATGGAAAGCACAGTAACAGCCAGGAAAAAGGGGAAACAAAGTTTAAGCATATAAAAGCTTCCCTACAAACTCATTTCAAATTGAGCCAAGCAGTTAACTGTCCCCCACCCCCAGGACTCCAATAATTGCTTCGTAAAATTTAATTATGCAAATTGCAATTACCTATATGCCTCCCTCTAAATCTGCACTGTCCAGGATGGTTTCCCCTGGCTGTATGTAGCTATTAATAACTTTACATATGACTAGTCCCAATTGGGATGTTAAAATATAAAATACCCCCTGGATTTCAAAAACAAGCATGCAAGAAAGAATGTAAAATCTCTACTAAGAATACTGATTACCTAACTCAATTATTTTAGACATACTAAATGAATCAAAACTAGTTTCCTGCTTAAAATTGGCTACAAAAATTCTTTAAATTACTAAATGAGTACAGGATGGACCATATCATTCATCGTGTATGGCCAGTTCCTAAAATACCATAGAAAAACACAGGAAGCAGTTTAATGTGTGCTTTTCATATCCACACTGCATTACAGGCCCACAAACATTCTTCCCCCACCACCCCTGCCACAAACATTCTTAATGAAACAGATTTCAGAAGGTACAGCTCACCAGGAAAATGTGAATTTGGGATGACTCCAAAATGAAAAACCATGGTGTTATTTCCCCAGAAACTTGACTTTGTCACTGAAGCATGAAGAGCCATCTCTCCCCAAAATAATTGTGCTCTGGAAAAACCAAACATTTACCAAAACACATTAAACAGTCTTCCCTTGTGCTACTACATTGTGGAGATGTTTTTCAAAGGGTTTTTCCAGGGAAAGCTAAAAATTATGAATTTGTTGTAATGAAAGCAAATGAAGTACAAGTTCTGTAGTCCCCTCCTTCCACCAAAACTATGCCCTAAATTTACTCAATTTAGTGACAAAGTTGTTTTCTGTTTTAGTACTTCAGGTTAGACAATTCAAAAGGGATAATGAGGAAAGGGCATACAAAGAACTTGTTATAAGGCACTTTATTAAAATAAAAGTGCTTACATCCCTTTAATGTATTAATCTATTTCCTGAATAACATATGGAATATTTAACAAATACTGTACACCAGTTCTGTTCCTTATAATAGTAGGAAAACAGATTTATTTTACTAAGTTTTTTCACGCCTCCCAACTTCCTTTTACATTTTTGCTCACCATGGTATTGCCTATAGCATAATTCTTTAAAAAAAAAAAAAAGGAATTTCTAGCCAGTGTCTTCTACTAGAAATTGCAAAATGCTACAGAAACCATAAGACAAATTCAAATAAGAATTCCAGGTAACTTAAATTAACACGAGTTTTGAGAAAACCATTTTTATTATCATCACCACCCAGCCTATTTGTGCTGGATTATGTACCAAATGGCCAGATCTTCTAAAGAACATCTACATAACATTTCTTTCATGTTTCAAGAGATGAAAATAACTGTACAAGGTTAAGTACAAAAGTACACAAGACAGTGGACACCAAAAATCCATGTATGAGATTTTATCCCATCTGCAGCTTTTATATATTTGAAAAGTAGAATTCATTAACTAAAAAATATTGTCCTTCTATAGTCCTGTCAAGTTTAATGGAAGCGGGTTTAACCTGATTACAACACTAACACCATTATCACTGATCTGATATTTACAAAAAATCGTATTTTTTCAATAAATTAAAGTCAATGCAACACCCATGCAAGCTAGAATGCCAGCTGTTTGGTGAACAAGGACCTGACATCAGAACCAGAAGTCTATAAAAGTCCCAAGTATAAAGTGTGATTTTCTTCAAACTGTGTCCATTCCTCGCATTGATGATGTGAAACCCAATCCCATTCCTCTTTGTGTGTGGGTTTGTGATCTTGCCATTTCATACTGAGCGTCTAGATTTCTGAATACTTCTTCTTGCTGTTTCAACGTCTTGTAACTTTCTTCATCAACGGAGCTACATCCAGCTTCATCTTCACTCTAAATAACAGATACAAAATATACTATTAAAATGAATTCACCTAGGAATAAAAAGTGCTTCTCACTTAAAAAGTACTAGCAGATCACATTTTTGCAGTACGTATTTGACCTCACTTAGTTTCCATTCATTCATTCAGCACCTACGGAATTCAAGGCAATGTTCATTCTAGGTACTGGGATAGAGCAGGACATAACAAAAATCATTCAGTGGGCCCAAGGAAGAACATGTAGGACATGCCAGGGACTTCCTTGGTGGCGCAGCGGTTAAGAATCCGCCTGCCAATGCAGGGGACACGGGTTCAAGCCCTGGTCCGGGAAGATCCCACATGCCATGGAGCAACTGAGCCCGTGCTCCACAACTACTGAAGTCCGCATGCCTGGAGCCCGTGCTCCACAACGAGAAGCCACCGCAATGAGAAGCCTGCACACCGCAACGAAGAGTAGCCCCCGCTCGTTGCAACTAGAGAAAGCCCATGCGTGGCAATGAAGACCCAACGCAGCCAAAAATAAATAAAGTGTCTAGGGAAAAGTAAATAGAAAATGGGGATGGAGTTTAAACCAAATATCCCTTCAATGGAAAACCAACTCCCTTAGTAATAACCAATATCTGAACATTTGTCGACCTTACCAGGTTGTTGTGTAAAACCTAAAACCTTCCTTGGGACTTCCCTGGTAGCCCAGTGGCTAAGACACTGTGCTCCCAATGCAGGGGACCTGGGTTCAGCCCCTGGTCAGGAACTAATCCCACGTGCCGCAACTAAGAGTTCGCATGCCGCAACTAAAAGATCCCGCTTGCTGCAACTAAGACCTGGCACAGCCAAATTAATTAATTAATTAATTTTAAAAAACCACAAAAACTCAAACAAAAACCTTCCTTGAAAAAAATTAAGAAAGTCCGACCCCACACCAAGTACAGTTAGCCTTAAATGGGCATTTTTTCTTTTTATACATCTTTAGTGGAGTATAACTGCTTTACGATGTTGTGTTAGTTTCTGCTGTATAACAAAGTGAATCAGCTATATATGCATACATATATCCCCGTATCCCCTCCTTCCTGAGCCTCCCTCCCACCCTCCCTCTATCCCACTCCTCTATGTGGTCACAAAGCACCGAGCTGATCTCCCTGTGCTTTGCAGCAGCTTCCCACTAGCCATCCATCCATTTTACATTTGGTAGTGTATATATGTCCATGTTACTCTCTCACTACGTCCCAGCCTCCCCTTCCCCCACCCACCCCGTGTCCTCAAGTCCGTTCGCAATGTCTGCATCTTTATTCCTGCCCTACCGCTAGGTTCATCAGTACCAATTTTCTAGATTTCATATATATGCGTTAGCATATGGTATTTGTTTTTCTTTTTCTGACTTACTTCATTCTGTATGACAGACTCTAGTTCCATCCACCTCACTACAAGTAACTGTTTCATTCCTTTTTATGGCTGAGTAATATTCCATTTAAATGGGAATTTTTAAAAGCAAATTAATTCCTTTTTACAAATTTTTTAAAAAAATTTACTAAGAGAAGCTTATGATTTTGAACAAGGTTTGCTTAAGGCATAAACATGCAGTAACAATCAATAACTGTTTTATTTCTTATGTTTTGGCTGTGCCGCACAGCATGTGGGATCTTAGTTCCCCAGCCAGGGATTGAACCCATGTCCCCTGCAATGGAATTGTGCAGTCTTAACCACTGGACCTTCAGGAAAGTCCCTCAACAAATGTTTTAATCAAATTTAACAATTTGTACTGTTGACTGGTGATGATAACTTATTGGTTAATTCTGTGAAGTTAATCTAGAGAACACAAATGAAAGAGCACTAGAAAGTACCCAGAGATGACACATCACTGAAATAATGTTTAAGTTGAGAACCAATGTTACCCTAAAAATATAAAATGACATGAACTTTATTACGAAGTGTATAACTCACCTTGATACCCATTAATTTCCTAAATTTGACATTTTGGTCCTTGTTTCCGAAATTTAATTTCTCCCATATTTCAGCAGACTGGGATTTGTCCTGTTAAAAAAACAATGAATTTTTAGCATATGTAAAGCTTAAATACCTTTTATTATGATACTAGATCTTTCCATAATATAGTCTTAGTAGAAAAACAACAGCATTTATGGCATTCCACCAATGGAATTTATAATTATCTTAATAATACGAAAAAAATCTAAGCTAAGGAACCAACTCTTTCCCCTTAATAAATGTAGGGCAATATTGGTTTTCTTTGAAAGCCTGACTTAGATCGTGCATTTATTATTTTTGCTAATAATTGTAGCAAATTAAATTATTCCAGTTAGGCTCTCAGAAGAAAGATAAACCCAAACTAATCTTTTCCAATCCAAATTTGTTTTTCTAAGCTGAGGAATCAATGACAAAAAAGGAGAATAAGAGAACTTACTCCTTCTTTCTTGCCTTGCCACAGCATTTTCCTTTTTTTCTCTTGTTCAGCAAATTTCATTGGATTCACAGCTGCTGGGTTGTAATAGCTAGGTACAGCTATTCCAGTCTCTGCCAAAGCTTTAGCCTGCAAGGCTGCCATTTGAGCTGCCATAGCTATCTGAGGAGTTACTTGTGTTCCTGATGCCAATAGGGCAGCAACATTGAGAACAGAACCTCCGGTAGCTGCAGCTGCTGAAGAGGAAATAAGTATGGATTTTAACCAAAACAAACCTCCTAATTTACAGTAATACATTATTTATATATAAGAGCTACTAATCTGCAAAAAGGCGGAATATTTTCACCAAATAAAAAATGACTGAGGGTTAAGCTTATAAAGCAATAACATTTTAGCAAACATTTATTTAATGTATTCATCCCTAGACATTTCTGTATATGATCCCTTATATATACTTAAACTTCACTTCTGAGGATAAAGAGAATCCTGCGAATAACATAAAGGTGTATGATTTCAATGGAAATGAACTATAGTGATTGTAGCTAAACTTTTAATAAATTGACTTTTATTTGTATGGTTCTTTATAGCTCACAAAATGATCTCACAACATCTAATTTGAAACTCACAAGAAACGTTTAAAACTATTAAACAGGTATTATACACACTTAACATACTAGGCCCAAGTCCTATAAAAGTTAAGTGCCAGGTCTGTTACTTCCACCCTCCAGATTACATTTCATACAGGCTCTCTCTGATCAACTTTTAATCATCCACAGGCAGTGTGTCTGTGTTGTCTAAAAACTTGATTTCCTTATTAGTAAGACATAATACATACTCCAGTTCAGTTCATCATCTTTAATAAACTGTATTTCTAAAATCATAACTAAAAGACATATGCAGTGATGGCTAAACTGCTACATGAACAAGAATAGTCATTATTCACTTCTCAAAATTATCTACATTGACCAAATCAGAAATACAGTGCAAAAAAAGTTTTATGAGGTACAAAAGTTAACACTAAAAATAACATGTTCACAATTCAATTAATAATTTACAGCATACTGATCTACAGCATACTGATGGGTAGAAGGGATCATACGTGATTCTCTTCCTATTACTATTCCTGAACTTTTCAAATGTTTTACAAAAAAATGTCATACTTCCATAATAAAGAAAACAAAAATTACCTGCAGCTATTTCCTGTTGTTTTTGTTTTTCAACCATTTCCTTTTCTCGCTGTTCTTGTAATTTCTTTGCCCTTTCCAACCTGTCAAAGACAATTTAATAAAAATATCAATATAAAGCCAACATTTATCTCTATGTATACATATGTAGGCATAAAACACTTTATATAGAATTTTAAATAAATTTAATACGTTCCCCAAATTGATATCTGCATGTGGGAAAAAAAGCAATCATTCTTAAGATGGTATCAGTCACAATTAAATAATATTTCACTACTGGTTTTAAACATTTTTAATTTCACCGAATAGCCAACAACTCTAGTAGCTTTTATATATAGTTCCCACAGAGAATCATTAAAATGGTTAAGAGATAAAAAATTATTCAATCTTCATCAGTGCTGGTTATAGGAGTAAGGATAAAATTAAATCTTGCAAATTGAGGCATTGAGAAAACATACTGAAAACTGAGTAAATCTTAGGGTACATGCAATAATTTATAGAATTACCTAAATGCTTCTTAAGGGAGGCTGATACAGGATTAAGGCCAATCAAAACATGCAGATGATTTTTATATCTAAACAGACTTTAGTCTCTAAATCAGTGAAAATTAAAAAGCCAAAAATAAAATTTAAAAAAGGGCAAGCAAACCCTGCCACCCTCTATAATCTAATAAAATGGGGGTAAAAAACCTAAATATTAGAAAATTACTTTTAGGAGGTAAAGAAATTATTAGCAAAGGAACTGGAAACGTGAAACACAACTTCATCCCCAAACAAAAACGAATTCTGATTCACACTAAATTCACCACTGAATACACATACTAAACAAAATGTGCTGTCAAGTAGGTATCTATCTGGTATGTAGCAAATCGTAAGTAATGTTATCTTCACAATGAGTTCCTGAAAGAGAAAGCCCTTTTCTTCCGAAGATTCCTTGATTTACCAATCGTAAGTTAAACACCACCCTCTCCCTCCTTTAAAGTGGTATAAAGGGGCAAGGATTGCGGAAAGTTTTTGGGGGGAGGGGAGCAGTGGGCACTACAAGTAAAATACAGTAGTAGAAAACTGACATTTTAACAATTGCTGTAATTTACATAAAAGGAGGATAACAATCTATAATTTTGTTCCCTTCTATTGAGCACGCATGAAAGAAAGACAAGTAGTACAGCCTTGAATTTGTCCTTGGAAACAAGTTTCTGATTAGGATTAATGTTAAAACATAGATTCATAAATAAAAATATTTCCAAAGCAGTTTTAAAAATTGTCACCTGAAAATCACTAAGTAGACTAAGTTAAAGTTTTAGATGCTAGTTAGATTCAACTTTAGTATAATCCAAAAATTAAAATACAATAAACTTAAGAGTAAACAAGAATAAACTTTAGGGCTTAAAAAAATTCATGATCAAAGTTAATGGACCATTCTTTATAAATTAGTTCAGATATTGTAGAAAATTATTTCCTAATTCTGTTGATTTTAGTTTCAGTCAGAAAGTGATTGACAGCTACTGGCTGTATATTTTAAATGGCCACTGCAGGTTTGGAATCAATACCATTCACTAAGGTGAATGGAATGAAGAAGGGGTGAGCTCACACCTTTGCTGCTGCTGCTGTTCAGCTGGAGTTTCTGCCAGGCTGGGTTCACAGGGCAGCAGCCCATCAGGTTACATTGTGATAACTGCATTTTTGTAATAAAAAAAAAAATACAAACTCAATTTCATAAAGAAAAAAAAATCAAAAGATTTTAGTTTTCAGAATATGGGGAAACCTGCAAACAAGGGCTTGGATTCTACTTTACTTCTTGCCTCTATGAGGCAGTTCTTTCAACGGTTTTGCAGATTTCGGTTAGACAGCCCTGCTGTGTGTGGTCCCACAATCACCCATCTTTGAAACATTAGAAAATTTTAAAATACAATGATCTTCCTATGCTATCACAGCAGTAAAAACTTTAAGATCAAATGAACTGGCTTATTATTTGCCACCTTCAAAATAAGAAAACTATTGACAGAATTCTACTTATTGTTTCAGAGACTTTTCTTAAGGAAGAACAAAGAAAGTAAAGTAAAGACAAAGCAGTTTTAGATGCAAAATTAACAGTTCTTAGATCACATTTAAGATTTTTTTAGAAGTTCCAATGGCCAACTGAAAATATTTATGAGTCTAGACTTGAGAAAAATGAATTAGTTAATCATGAAGAAAAAAGAAACTGTTGAAGAAATACTCTTTCCAGTTGTGCAAATAAGCAAATTAAAGATGAGAATTAACAAACCACTTAATGCAGTTCTGTATCACAAAACTGCCACAGTAGTTATGGCTAGATTTAATTATTTGAATTATCCTCTGAAAGCATTCATTTGGTCCACACAATTGAATATCTACCTCAAGATGAAAAGGAGAAAAAAATGTATCGAATAAAAAATACACGCACCTCCTAGCTAAAGCTTCTTGTGCATCCATTGCTGTGTTTCTGCCTCGGAAGGGAGGTGGGCTAGGAGTTCGGCTTAAACTTCTGCTAAATCTTCTCGGTTTTTCAATTCTCTTCTTTCTATCTCTTTAATAAATCATATTTTACATGTCTCAGTATGGCCAAGTAATAATTATTTTATTGAATCAAAATAAATTATAGTTACATAGTTCAATAAAAATTAAACTGGTCTAGGAAATATATTTTGAACCCTTCCTTTCCACCTCTGTTGTACACCTTCCATAGGCACCCCAAGTTCCTTGTGTAAAAGACTAGTTTCTATAAATTCACTTAACCATCCCTGTTTCAGATGGACATTTAGGTTGTTTCCAATCTTTTGCTATTATACCCAATGTTGCAAAGGCTAGACTTGTACGTTAGTCATTTTACACTTGTGCAGGTCAATAGGATAAATTCCTACTAGTGGGATTGATAAGTTAAATGGTCCTAGTATTCTAATGTACAATGAATTAACTTGTAAATGTTTTCAAAAATATAAATCACTAAAACAAAATGAGAAAAATTAAAAATAGTCATTGATTAGAATCAAAGGTTATCAGTGGTTAAAACTAGAAATGCAATAATGACCCGAATGCCCAAATGGTGATTTAAAAAAAAAAAAAAACAACAATGGTAATTAATGGTGAAATTACCACTTTAGATTGACTAAATCTCCTAACTGGTAAAGTTCAATTTAGGCAACTATTACATACTAAAACCACTGATTAAAAACTGAAAAAATGATCAAACAAGTGACAAACCAAGTTATTATAAACCAAAGTACACTTTTACCCATACTTCATTCTTTTATAGACTGTTTGACTTAATGAACAATGAACAAAGAAGCTGTCACATTAACTTTATTACCAGTATCTGTGAATATAGATATAATGCACTATTAATAATATTAGTAGAGAATAAACATATTCTCTGAATATTTATTATTAAATGCTCTTTATTGTATTTCTTGCATAAACAAATTAAAATTTCCTTCCAATCAAGACAAGTGTGGATTTATAAGCTCATCTTTTTGAGTATCTGAGAGAGTATAACTAGTACGGTGGATTAAGCACACATACGGACTTTGCTTTCAGATGCATCTGGGACCAGGTCCTAGCTTTACCATTTAAGAACTGTATGATATTGGGCTTCTTGAGCAAGTTACTTAACCTTTCTAAGCCTGACTTAACAGACCCTGTGAGGGGCCTATTTGATTTTATTCAAGATGATGAATACCTACCGACTTCTACTCCTTGTCCTACTCCTGCTTCTACTCCTATGTCTGTGTCTTGATCTTGAGCGGGAACGAGATCGGATCCGACGTTTTCTCTCCCTGCTTCTGGATCGTGATTTCTTCCTCTCTCTGCTTCTGGATCTTGACTTTTTCCGCTCCCTACTCCTGGATCTTGACTTCTTCCGCTCTCTGCTCCTACTACGATGACGTCTGAAATTCAAGTACATAAATTTGTAGTTACTTATAGGGAACACAATAAACTGATAACGTCAAAAAAGCAATGTTTCCTACCCCAATTTAAGATTCTGTTTAATAGCTTGAAGTCTATTGCCGTACCAAACTATTTCTAAGAGTAACAATCAAGTTATTCTACTACTGAAAATTTTTGACCGAATCTGATACCACACACATATTCCCCACAGAAATCCGCAAAATATGTTGCAGACACTGGTTCCTTAAAACACAAAAAAAAGCCACAAAAATCTGAACCATGACCCAGTTTCTCAAAAATCTTTTAACCCATACCTAAATAAAACCTAGATTAGAGTTCAGCAGCAAATGAATCCTGCACCAGCAATGTAAAAGGATTATGATATTAGCAAACTATATAAACATAGTTCAGCAAAAATTTTTTCACCGTGACAGACAACTCAGAAAGTTAAAAATACCAATTTTCTAACTAAGATTTTTTTGGGTGTTGCTCCATTAATGCAAACCTTTATGTAATTCAGGAGTTCTTCAGAAGGCATTAACTTAGGAAAAACTACTTACCTTTCACGAGACCTAGACCTTGAATGACTTCTGCCTCTTGATGACTTTCTTTCTTTGCGTTTGTGTCTGTCCTCACCATTTTCAGATGAATTTAGCCGCTCTCTTCCTTTATCAGAAGAATGCTCTTTGTCATTATGTTCCTCAGACTTGTGTTTCTTAGAGGATTTATCTTTGGATTCATGTCTTCTTGCCTGTTTTAAGAAGAAGTTGGTTCTTTCAGGAAAATAGTGCAACAAAGAGAGTTAGTATGGGTATCAGTAGCAAAAATGTTGTGATGCAACATTAGTAACCTTAGGAGTGTGTGGCAAATTTAAAAAAAGATCTAGTTTCACATCACCCAAATGTTGCAGATGTATATTACTAATTTTACTTTTTCTTTATAAACCCCCCCAAATGCAGTTTCCACCCCCAAATACTTTCAATACCACAATCAAAACAATAACTTTCAATGTTAATAATATCGAAAAACCACTATTTCAGAAAAAGAGGAATCCCTGATGTTTCTTTTATCTAAGAGGGAAGTACACATGTATCAAAATTTTTTCAATTTTCCAACAAACCTTTTAGAGAAACAGACATATATATACAACAACTTCTAAATCCAGAGTACATAATATTAAGTTTTAAAAGTTAACAATAACGAAGATAAGGACACAAAGAAATGCACCAGAAAAATGCATTTCCAATTAGGTAACTAAGTAAAATTAACCTAAGTATTAATATCTTCTGCAACTTCAAATTACTTTACGCAAAGTTAAGTGTCCTTTTTATAGCTATACTGCCACATCCTTTCTTAAAGACGGCTCTTGATTTTTCTCCCAATCCTAAACTGTGAAGCAATCACTTTTCATCTTGCAATATCCCAACAGGCTTGGAGTTCTATTACATTTCATGTACCTAGGGTAGAAAATGGCAACCATATCTGTTTTAATTTTTTTGAAATCAAACTAGTTGTAACACAATTAATCCCTATACCATTATATAATACATACTTCCCCCATATTCTGAATGATTATAAAAACCAAGGCTTTTGCTTTCACAACATATGCATTCAGAGACTGAGCTAAATTAATTGTATGATCAAGTCTCCATCCTACACTCACATACTGAATTAGGAAGTGCTAAACATTCGATTTCCCCACATTAAGATTTGTCAAATCCATCTTGTAGCTAAAGCTTAAAATCCTGGACATTTCAGAATCACAATTTCAAAGCTGGAAGGAAACTCAGATCTTCTAAATCCCCTTACTTTATATATGACTAAATTAAGATCTAAAGTCACAAAGCTACGTATTAGGAAGTTGAACCCAGACCCCATATTCTTCTGACACCCAGGCCACCGTTTTCCACCACAACAGGACACTTATCTCATAGTTCCCAGAACAGACCTTAGCATATTTCCTTCCACTCAAGATTAACTTTTCTTAAAAACAAAAAACTTAGTCAAACATTTTAGAACATGCATGGTGATACATCAGAAAAGGATCATAGTCTGTAATTTATATTTTGCAGAAAAATAAGAGACCTGGAGACACAGCTAAATTTTAGTTTCAATGCCAGTTCTCCATATGAGCTTATAAAAAAGACTATTTCCTTGATTTTGCCATATGGTGGCAAACTGGAAAAGCTTTAAGTGGTTAAGCTTGCAAAAGTTTTAGTTTACTTCAAACCAGTTTTCCAAACATAACATTACTATTATTATTTTTTTAAAAAACCATTAAAACCCTTAACTGATTTAAGATATACTTAAGGGAAATAGGAGTTTGAATGACTAATAGTTACCTTATCATGAAGTAGGCTTATTATTTTGCTATCTGAGTCTGCAGCGTCTTCAGTTCAGTCTCTTCGCGCATTAGCACGCTGAGTATGATTTATTATAGAAATGTTATCATGTGAGCTAAACAAAATAGTCATTTTCACAAAAACTCTCCTAAATTAAAATTCAACAGAGCTTCCATTAGGGGAAGAGGTGAAGTCCCTGCCCACAGTTGTTTAAGGAGTCCCTCGCCCAGCCCCCATGAGACTCTTCTCCTCCCTTTTTGGCTTCTACTTCTGCTCTTCCTTTGTTGGCTCACTCCTTGTCTTCTCAGGTGGGCAAGTTAACTCCTCTGCAATACAGCTGCTGTCTTTCTTTATCCTCAAGTTTTGTGTCACCGCCATCTTTCCAGCAGTCCCTCACTGACACTTTTATTTCAAAATTCAATACTATTCTTAGGGAATCAAACTAGTTTACTAATGAAAAGGACTCTCATTATCTTCCATAAAGAAAAAGTAGCCCATAGATATCTAGAGTATTGCTACTTAAAGATGATTGCTATTTAAAAGTCCTGAGCAGTCGTCAGGCATAAAGAGACTCGGGACCTCAGATTAATGGAAGCTCTGTGTGACAGGCCTAAAAAACCAGTTATATTCTTCATATGAAATTTTTATTGTGAATATTTTCACAACATAACATTAATAGTTTTTGAATGAACTTTTCATATAAACAACTATCTTCTTGAAAAATGATGAATCCAAATCATGCTTATTTTATAACTGAATTAAACCTTTTAAATTTCAAGTTTTGGTACTTACCTTGACAATATCATATATTCACACAAACATTTCTACCAGATACTTTACAAGTATTCTAAAGTGCCTATTCACTACAAAGTGTTAATTACCTCTTTGCTTCTGCTCCGGCTCCTGTGTTTTCTTCCTTCATTATCTGTGAACACACAAAAATTCACCATAAATAATGGTACAGAAACATCTCAAACACAAACTCCAAAACTCATACAAAGGACACTTCTGGCCACTTGCCTAACTAATCTATTTACTAGTCATCCTCTAAAGCCTATTTTTTTATGGCAGGGGTGGGATTATTCTACTACAGTAATACTTCACGTATCTGAAATAAATCAAGCAATCTGAGCAAACCAGAATATAATCAAATAAGTAAGCAAAAAAAGTTCCACAACAAGTCCATGTTCCATGACACATGACAAACAGACTTTGTCTTTTAGGTGGTCACAGATTCTTTATATTTTACAGAACATTCTGTCCAGTTCATCTTGCTTCCTATTACATAGCAAACTTATAAAGGGTCTTATTAGAGGAAAACAATTAAGAACAAAAGGAACAAAGAATGCAAGAGAAAACAAACAGGTTGAATTATACTTGGTGTCTTATAAGTAGCCAAAAGGATGTTACAGTTTAGAAAAATTCCCATGAAAAAGTAGTTATGATGATACTGTACAGTTTCAAACATATACATAAAAATTACATTTGAAACCATTTTGTAGATGGACTATCTGTGGGTGCAAAGGATAAATAACCAGAGCCCACGTCTTGAAACTTTTAAACTCATTTCTATTCTATTGCTCTTTTAACTACTTAAGTATTGATTCATTAGCAATACATCATGCTTTCTATGCCACATCAGTCTAGTTAAAAAAATGCTCCAAATAAGGAGCACTTCAAAACACTAAAAACTCTTGCTTTCAGAAATATTTTAACATTAAGTTAAAAAGAAAACCAAGGTTAAAAATGTTCTTGTAACTCATGTCTAAGATGTTAAATAAGTTCAGAATATATCACTGCCCAGACTACATCTTTCAAAATACTGTTTTGCGTATGTCGAAAGGATAAAATTTGAACATCTGAGGGATAATAGTTATTGTGACACAAATTTAAGCATACATTTTGTCTTTGACAAGTTATAAAATTCCTGTATTAGGACATTCGTACTCCTCATAATTGAAAAATTCTCCAGAAAATTCCCAATGCACTTTTCACTATCCATTTCTCAATGGGAAGAACACATATTAATTAGATCAGTAAACTTATGTCTTATACATACCTGACTTTCGTTTTCTTTCTCTTGACCTTGATCGTGATCTTGAATAATGATGTTTTGAGGCTCTGGGAGAAACAGATACATCGGACTGCTCTTTTTTCTTATC
Organism: Balaenoptera ricei; assembly: GCF_028023285.1. Lineage (NCBI taxonomy): Eukaryota > Metazoa > Chordata > Mammalia > Artiodactyla > Balaenopteridae > Balaenoptera > Balaenoptera ricei. The sequence goes on along the minus strand of NC_082652.1, from coordinate 7,539,035 downwards.
TCTATCTGGGGATGTCTTTTCTGGGGCTAGTCCATCTCGTTCTGTATCACTAGCCTAAAAGTTTAGAGAAAAATGGTTATAAATTCTTAACTGCATTTAAAATGTTTCCAATTGCTTAAAAGAGTGAGAAGGGAGGAAAGATAGTTATCCTTGAGTTTTACAAAATTAAAAAATAAAGAAAATCAGAAGAACTTATTTCCAAGTAGCTAAATATGCTTTGTACTTGCTAAGTAGGCCTGAATAAATTGAAATGACTAACCCAATACCAAAGAGACACATGTAACTGAATGGATGTATCTTTATTTTTTTTAATCATTATTTTTATAACTTTCAAAACATGGGGGGAAGGGGAAAATAGGGCTCCAAGTATTTCCAATAAGTATTCAAGCAGAGAAAATAGAGTCCATTTTAGATCTGTGAATTCATTTAGTTGACCTTTCCAATACTTGTATTTTAAATTAGCATAAAGAGGCATTTAAAAATGAGCTGTTAAAGGTTAAAAAGACTGAGGACTGTAAAATCTTAAAAAGCAAAGAGAATGGTTCTAGAATATTACTAAAAAAAAAAACAAAACAGAAAATTAACTTACCTGAGAACCCAATCTTAATTTCATTAACCCTCTTTAATGAAAGCCCCTTGGCACAATGCTGCTGCAAAATATGGTCTGCCTCTCCTCACATATGCTCTGGGCTATGGAAACATTAAGTTGTTTCTGCTTTAAAGCATTTTATAAGTTATCACAATATAAATTTAAAAAAAAATTTAAATAGTCAAGAGTACACACTCTTTACCAAAGACCTGATTTACCTAGGAGAGTAGGTTCCTTCATGAAACTGATTTAAATGAGTCATAGAGGGACTTACCTGGTGACGCAGTGGTTAAGATCCGCCTGCCAATGCAGGGGACACGGATTCGAGCCCTGGTCCAGGAAGATCAAACATGCAACGGAGCAACTAAGCCCGTGCACCACAACTACTGAGCCTGCGCTCTACAGCCCGTGAATCACAACTACTGAGCCCGCGTGCCTAGAGCTGGTGCTCCGGAACAAGAGAAGCCACCACAATAAGAAGCCTGCGCACTGCAACGAAGAGTAGCCCTCGCTCTCCGCAACTAGAGAAAGCCCGTGCGCAGCACCGAAGACCCAAAGCGTCAATCAATCAATCAATAATAAGTTTATTAAAAAAAAAAGTCATAGAAAAAAAGCTTCAAGGAGAAACTAGAACCTAAATGTTCTCCTGAGTGAGATTCTGATAAAAGGCAGGGATAACAGTTTCCGTAATATGTGGAAGGTGGACGTTGGTGACCCATCTAACCAGAGAGGAAATACGAAAATAGTCAATATGCCTGGGGAGTTGATTACTGAGCACATGAGTTAGCAAAGTATCGCCCTTGAGCTAAGAATGACTTTTACATTTTTAAAAGGGTTGTTAAAACAAGCAAGCAAGGAATGTGACAGAGACTGTATGCTGCACGTGGTCCACAATGCCTAAAGTATCTACTAACTTGCTCTTTACAGAAAAAAGATCTGGAATGGGTAAATAGTAAATATACTATACATTTTCAGCAGGAGGAATAATCACATGATAATGCACTTCTTCCTTTAGGAAGATTAGTCCAGAAAACAAACACCAAGTAAACTAAATGGGGAGTACTTTAACAAATGAAGTGTGAGAGGTCACATTATTTTAACTATTTTCTGACAGTCAAAAATGCACCTAACTCGATGTTAGACTTCAGGAATAAAATAATAAATTAAAAGGGAAGGATTTACAGGTTAGTTAGGATGAAAGACAATATTATGTGTTACGCCTCTAACAATGTTACCAAAAAACCCACTAACAAATAGGACGAAACACCTAATTACTGGGGAGGCCCATTCCAGCACACATGCTTCTCTATGTATGGGTGATTTCTGGAATCATAAAATTTTTGTGCAGAAAGGCTCTCATCTCTTAGAATCAAGCTCAACTTTCCCATTTCACAGATGAGATCCAGCAACATTAGCTGACTCACGTAAGATGGTAATCTCTTTGCTGTCTAATAGTAATACATGACACTACTCTATCACACAACTAAAGATGATTCTGATTTTCACAACTAACATTGGTCATTTTCTTTTATTCTTGTTCTCATCACTATTCTTTCTTTTTGGGCCTCGCCGTGCGGCACGTGGATCTTAGTTCCCCGACCATGGATGTAGCCCATGGCCCCTGCAATGGAAGCATGGAGTCTTAACCACTGGACCACCAGGGAAGTCCTCTCATCACTATTCTTTTTTTTTAATTTTTGAATTTTATTTATTTTTTTATACAGCAGGTTATTATTAGTTATCCATTTTATACATCTTAGTGTATATATGTCAATCCCCTCATCACTATTCTTAAGGATTATTTCTGACAGGTCTATGATGTGCTGTGTTGGTAAAGTTACACTCAGTAAAATGCCCTTAAGGGAAGGCACTCTGTAAAACGGGCTAATAACCTACACCAAACAGCCATTTTCATCTGTAAAACACACTACAGGACAAAAACAAAAACCATCTATCACTAAACAGATATGAATAATAGGGGGCCGCTTAGCTCACCTGAAGCTTTTATTTCCTTGAGAATATATTACACTAGCATAACAAAAGTATCCAAGTAAAATTGAGTATTAAAACTTCTCTGAAAATATCTAAGATTTCAATTTAGTACAGGCCTATGTGTAAATCTTAAATGCTAACTGCAAAAATGCCCTTCACTCTACCATTTGCTCTATTAGAAAAACAACACGGTTTCTTAAAATTCACATCATCTTTAAAACCCCAATGACACTCAAGACATAGTATAGGAATCTTTTTCCAGCGCAAAGACGGCACATTGGACTTAACACTAGGCCACATCTCGAGGGGATCGTGTCTTTTTATTGAACAAGGCGCTGCAGAAACGAATGTTTGAATTGTTGTTGTTTTTTAAATATTTGAGCCCAAGTAAAATAATACTGTTCTTTCAAGTAGATTAAGAGGCCCAAAACACTAGTTAAACAAAAAAATATTTAAATCGATTATGTGCCCAACTGTTCCAACAGGGGTTCTAAATTGGTTATCAGAAACTGGGTTCTAAATGAAATCAATTAAGTATGGGGGCGCGGGGCAGACAACGATTTCTACTTCCAGATACCCCAATGATCAGGATGAGTAATCTACGAGTTTTTCGTTATGCTTAATAGTCCTATTTATCTTCGAAAACGAGAAAACACAACTTTTTAATCAATGGAAAAGAATGCAAAAAATGTTTGCATTTTTCTTGTAACCGGGTAAGTAAAATGAAGTAATCACACAATAATGCGATCTATCAGGATTGGGCATCTTATATCCAAAGCTGGCTTAATTTCTCAGAAAAGGCAACTTAAGAACTGTAGCTTTCATTTAAAATTAAACGGGCCTATGAAGAACTCCCAAATTTAAAGTAACAATGCCCATGTTAGGGCTTTGATTATGTTTCTCGAAAACCTCAAAATGATTACATCAGGAGCCGCTTCGGAAACGGAGCGTCAGAATTCGTAGCTCCAAAGACTTCTCATTAAGTCGAATTTTTACTCCCTTCGAGAAACACGTTCCCTAGATGCTTACTAAGGAATAAACTAAGGTTTACACGGACGTTCACCCTAACCGAAATTATGCAGCTAAAATCATCTCATTGAGCGTAGGCAAAATAATCGCTACAAGACCGCTTGCTCTCTTCTCACGTTCTACCTCTTACAGGCACCGCCTTTTTGACCCCATACTTTTCAGAGACGACCCCGGATCCCTTTTCTCTCCTCCCCAGCCCTTTCCCACCGCGAACATAAATGCCCAAGCCCTAACGAAACTCAATATTAATCACCAACCAGAGTGAGTAAGCAAAACTGGAGTCAGTTCTGTGGAACAAAAGGAACATAAAACTGGGAAAGACACGAGGAAAGTTCTGGAAGAAAAGACACTCCCTGCGGCTCCCCACCCCCATCGACACCGCCTTCTTTCCCCCTCCCTACAGTAGCCAGCCATGATGGCGGGCGCAGAAGAAGGCCGCGGCGCCATCTTGTCCACACACTAGCCCCGACAACAGCTCTGGGAGCCGTTCATCCCTTCTTTGCAGAGCAGCAGAAAAATATGCCTGACTTTAAACTCAGATTCGGCACCTACCGCCATAGTGCAGAGTCCTGGCCGCTACGGCGGCACCTCCACTTCCCGCTCTCCACAGTACCGGCCGCCTAAACGCTTCGCCAGACTGAAGTCGCTCGCGCGAGAGACCCGGATGGCACAAAGAGGCTAATAACCGGCGCGTCGCACAGCTTGCTGGGAGGAAAAGGGGTGGTGATAAGAGTTTCTGTAGCAACGCGGTTCGACGGTGATTGGTTGTTCTTTTGAAGGGGGGTTGTGAGGCCGGGGAGTGGGGCGGGGCCTAGAACACACCCTAGAATGCGCAGCCCGGATATCGGAATGGGTGGAATTTAGGGTGGGGCAACTTCCTATTTCGATTCTAAAGCAATCTTGGCCTCCGCTGGCCGCCGTAAAAGGGGTTGGGCTTGGTGTTCTCCCGCCAATTTAAATTTGTGGCATGGACCCTAAAGAGACTGGGAACGTCTGTTGGAGCTCGGAAGGGCGGGGACGATAAACTTGAGTGCTCCTCTTTAGTTTCTTCAATTGCAGGTGAGGAGGGTGAGCCGCGCTGCTGTAGGGAGCTGCGGGTGGATTCAGGTCGAAGTAGCAGAGGCCTCAGCTCAGTTCGATGTGTTTTCCCCTCAAGACGCTCGCGGGAGAGAGGTTGAAGTCGGTTCTTGCTGGCCCCGGTGTCCAGCTGAGAGCATTTACGCGTGGAGGCCTAAATGAAACTGTTTCATTTCGCTTAATTTGTTAATCTGTTCACCCGGCACCCAGAGGAATCTCAAATCGTTAATCACATCATGTCACTGGTCTGCTTAGTATCTTTCCCTCCCTAGCATTGAGGATGAAACCCAATCTTGTAATCAAGGATTCATTGGCTCCACCTGTTCGTTTAGCGCCCGCACTTTTCCATTCTTGCTGTGGCCCGGCAGCCGCCCCAAACTCATTCCACCCTCTGAGCCTTTGATACTCGGCCTGCATCTTTGTCCCCCCGAGCTTTACATAGTCGGCTTCTTTTTTTTTTTTTTTTTTTTTCGGCTTCTTGATATTCGGGTCTCAGCTCAGATGTCATCTCTTTCCCTTCCCAAACAGGTGTCTCTTATGCGCCCCTTCCCCCCATTCATTTGAACACTATTTCTAATTGTGCGTTTACTTATTTTTTCGTAGGGAGGCAGTTAATAACTGGCATGAATTTGAGTCTTGTCTAGCTACATCATTAACTCGCTTTAGGTGACCTTGGCCGTTTACTTAGTCCCTGACTCATGTTTCTCAGCTGTAAAATGGATTGTTGTGCAGATTTAATGAATGATGCATTCAAACTGTTTTGCCTACTTAATACCGTCTTTATTTTATTTTTGTCTATCCTTCGTACGAGAATATAAATTTCATAATGACAAAGACCTTTTCTGTCTTCTTCACAGCTGTATTCCCAACTCCTAGAACAGTGCCTGTCACATAGTAGGCATTCAATAAACATTTGTCAAATGAGTGAGTGTGACAGACCTGGGAGGCTGATGATATTTCTCTATTTTTACAGATGTGGGACTCTGAGACCCATAAAAGTATTCACTCCAACCTGTCTTAATCTCCTCCCAACTCCCACCCAAACACAGCCACTAAAATCGTGTATTCTAGCATACTTTGTTTTTGTGCCCTTGCTTACACTCCTAGTAAGAACTCTTTTCCTATATTTAAAAAGCTCCTGTGACCTTAAATTTCTAACCCAAGTGTTACTTGCTTCCACGAATAACAATAGTGAATTAGATAACACTTAAATTGAGTGCTTGCCATGAACGAAACATTGTTTTGTGAATGTTTGAAACTCATAGTGACCTTTCCAGCTACATACAACTGTATTCCTATTTTATAGACGAGAATTGAGGAACAGAAAGGTTAAGTTACTTGCTTAAGGACAGCAGCTTAGTAAATGTGAAAGAACACCAAGTCAAAAATCATTTCTTCCCTGTACTATACCTTCCAAAGATTTAAAAACATATTTCTGCGAGCACTTACCAAAGCAACTGTAATTATTTGGTTATTGTTCCCCACTAGTTTTGGTCCAAGGATTGTTTTTCATTTTAGTATTCTATGCCCACCCACATCCAATGAAATGAGTTATATAAGTCCTTGCTGATGAGATAGTTAAGTGACTCGAAAGGTTACAAATATACTCTTTGGTCCAGTCAGAAACCTAATGCAGTTTTTTCTTCCTCTCCTTAACATTTTCATTCATTGTATAACAATACTGGAAACATGAATGGACATTTTTTTTTTTTTAAGTTCATCTGGAACCTTACCATTCTAAGATATCCCATACAGTCTGACTTCAGAGCCTTCACTATTTATTGCTATATTGGTTAAAGGTTTTTTCCAAATGAAAACTTCTTATAATTTCAACTAGGCACACAAAATACTAGAAGCTCTAGGACAGATTGGTAAGATTGGAATTGTTTCCTTGTGTCCCTAAACCAATAAGTTCTCTAGTGATAATCATAGCTCTAGTTCCATGTATCTTATTGATCCAAAGTGTCTAGTGACCACAGAAATAACACAAAGACAGAGAAGTCTTTACTTATTGATGTGTGTGTGTATATATGTATATTTTGGGGGGAGCGGATAAAGCATTTTCATTTCCCAAGGAACTGGAGTCTATGCAACAATATAATTTGGCCTAATTTTACATGTTGTCACAGGGAACGCAGTGGTTCCTGTCTCAGGAAAACAATCTCAGAAACATGTGGAATGATATTGAGCTGCTAACGAATGATGATACAGGAAGTGGGTACCTAAGTGTTGGTTCAAGAAAAGAACACGGAACTGCTTTATATCAAGTAGATTTACTAGCGAAGATCTCCTCCGAAAAGGTAATGGTTATGACGCTGACTGTTTTCTTTAACAAAATTTTTACTGAGTGTTTAGTAAGACTAGTGGCCACGTGGTAAATGTTTTATAAATGAGTATAGTCCTTTCTCAGGGAATCAAAGTTCAGTATCAGATTACTGGAAATTTCCATCTGAATTCCCCCTGCATCATCTTACGGTCAGTATTCCAAACCTGAATTTTTCATAGCTCCTCTTGACATTTTAGACATACAGATGTATATAAAATGATACAAAGAATATCCACCACCAGCTTAGGAAGTAAAACATTACCAATAGAATTGAAGCAAGCCCCTAGAGCCCGCTCCTGACCCCAGGTGCTTCTCATATTCCAGCCCTGAGTTAAGGACTCTACTGAGATTGAGATTATCCTTTCCATGAATTTCTTTCTATATTTTAACTTTCTTCTTTTAATAACTATTCCACCATTCTCACACCAGGCTTGAAACCTTATTCTCTGCCTTTTATGGAAAGTATTGCTCTTAGTTTTTTATCTTTGATTTGCTTTCTCAGTAATTTGCTTTTGATAAAATTTTGATGATCGTGGTAAACAAAAGTTTCTTTTAGAGAAAGTGCAAATGATCTTCTGTCACAGTATTATAGCCCAGGATTCCTCTACTTCCCATAGTAAGTTAATGTAATGTTTAATTCTCTAATTAAGAAAAAAAAGTGTAAAAGAAAGGAGAAGAGACCAGACAAGATTTTCATTTTCTAGGGCTAGAAAGGCAGGGCCTCCTCTGGGAAACCTTATTCACAAATGGCCTCAAGTGTAGGCTTTTGACTTTTCTTCAAATGAGCATTCAGAGACACTGGCCAATAGGGATTTTTTTAAAAATCATTCTTCATTCAGCTTGTATCCTGTTGTCAGGCTATACTGCTTTGTGGCATTTAAAAGTCACAGAATTTATAAATTTTATGAGTAATACAGATAAATTGTGTTCTTTGGCATTAAACTGTTTATTTGTTAAGGCAAAAGTGTAAAGAATACCATAAGTTCTGTAATGAGAAAGTGGTATTTCTTTATTTTTTTAATGTTACCAGCAGCCTTAAAAGATGGAAGTGACCCAGGCTACTTGATCTCTGAGGGCTCCTGTTGAAAAATAATAGTGTGTATTGAGCTTTGAATTCAGTTAACAACAAAGTTCCATTTGTTATTAGCTTGGGGCATTACTTGTAGCAAATGCTGTGTTCACAACCTGTGGTAGGCCCTTGGTAAGGTAACATTATCTCTTCTTTTTAGGATCTTTCCTTAAAGTTAGGCAGACAGGACACAAGCAATAAAAGATATCTATCTAGATGTGCAAGTCAGTATATGAGAAATACCAAATGAATGGTACAGACAGTAAATGTAGTAGGAATTCAGAGGATGGAGAGCTCACTGTGGGTTGGGACAATTTAAGGAGCATTTCATAAACTAGCACCTGACTTGGGCATTAAGAAAAAAAAGGGAAAATGAAAGCACAGCTTACCAAAATATGTGGAATGCAGCAAAAGTAGTGCTTAGAGGGAAATTGAATGCATATATTAGAAAAAAAGAAAGATCTAAAATCAATAATCTAAGTTTCAAGTTAGGAAACTAGAAAAAGAAGATGGACTTCCCTGGTGGTCCAGTGGTTAAGACTCCATGCTTCCAATTCAGGGGGCACGGGTTTGATCCCTGGTCAGGGAAGTAGATCCAGCATGCCGCAACTAAGACCCAGTGCAGCCAAATACATAAATTAATTAAATATTTTTAAAAAGAAAGAAAGAAATAACAAGAGAGCAAAAATTAATGAAATTGAAATAGGAAATCAATAGAGAAAATCAATGAAGCCAAAAGCTGGTTCTTTGAAAACATGAATAAAATCTATAAGCCACCAGCCAGGATAACTAAGAAAAAAGAGGGAAGACACAAATTACTAATATCAGGAATGAAAGAGGGGGCATCACCACAGATTCTGGGGACATTAAAAGGATAATCAAGGAATATTATGAACATCTCTATGCCCACAGATTTGATAACCTAATGAACTGGACCAAGTCCTTGAAAAACACAATCTGCTAAAACTCACACAAGGAGTAAACAACCTGAAAAGGTGACATACTGTTTGATTCCAACTCTATGACATTATGGAAAATGAAAAGACAGTGAAAAAAAGATCAGCGGTTGCCAGGGTTTGGGGGTTGGAGGGAAGGTTGACTAGGCAGAGCACAGAGGATTTTCGGGTAGAGAAAATATTCTGTATGAGACCATAATGCTAGATGTGTGTACCACAGAATGTAAAACACCAAGCGTGAACTGTAATGTAAACCGTGGACTTTGGGTGATTATAATGTGTCAATGTAGGTTCATCAATTGCAACAAATGTATCATCTGGTGAGGAACGTTGACAATGTGGGAGGCTATGCATGTGTGGAACACAGGCTCTGTGGGACATCTCTATAGTTCCCTTTCAATTTTGCTAGGAACATAAAACTGCTCTTAAAAATTAAAGTCTTGGGAACTCCCTGGCGGTCCAGTGGTGAGGACTCCGCACTCTCACTGCCAAGGGCCTGGGTTCAATCCTCGGTTGGGAAATAAAAATCCCACAAACCTTCCGGCACAGCCAAAAAAAGTCTTAAAAAGAAGAGGGGGAAGAGCAGTCCAGGCAGAGAAAACAGCCTGGGTAGACCCCTACTAGGACGTGTAGCACAGTTTCTTCTTTGCGACACTTTGGTGTAACTTTTCACTAGTTGAAGAAGCAAGTTAAGAGTATAAGTGGGATCAGGGTCTTCCCTGGTGGTGCAGTGGTTAAGAATCCTCCTGCCAATGCAGGAGACACGGGTTCGAGCCCAGGTTTGGGAAGATCCCACATGCTGCGGAGCAACTAAGCCCGTGCACCACAACTACTGAGCCTGCGCTCTAGAGCCCGTGAGCCACAACTGCTGAGCCTGCGTGCCACAACTGTGGAAGCCCGCATGCCTAGAGCCCGTGCTCTGCAACAAGAGAAGTCACCTCAATGAGAAGCCCACGCACCACAACAGAGAGTAGCCCCTGCTTGCCACAACTAGCGAAAGCCGGCACACAGCAACAAAGACCCAATGTAGCCAAAAATAAATAATGCATAAAATAAATTTATTTAAAAAAAAAAAGAGTATAAGAGGGATCAGAATGTAGTTTTCAAAAGTTATACCTGCAGAAGGTGACCATTGAAACAGGTATAAAATGAGCTGATTGGCTTAGTTTGTCAGAGAAGATTAAGAGTAATTAACATTTATCCGAGCATATGCTACAGGCAAGGTTCCCTTCTAATCCCTTTACGTGAATTAATTCACTGAATCTCCATACTAGCCAGCGTTGTAGGCATTATTATTATTATTATTATTCCAGCTTTACCAGAGAGTCAGTTGAGGCATTTGCTTGAGATTACTCAGCTAGTAAGTGACAGCATTCTCAACTACTGAGCTATCCAACTGCTTCAAGATTATCTGTGGAGGGCTTCCCTGGTGGCGCAGTGGTTAAGCACCCACCTGCCAATGCAGGGGACACGGGTTCAAGCCCTGGTCCAGGAAGATCCCACATGTCGTGGAGCAAGTAAGCCTGTGCACCACAACTGCTGAACCTGTGCTCTGGAGCCCGCGAGCCACAACTACTGAGCCCGTGTGCCACAACTACTGAAGCCCATGCACCTAGAGCCCGTGCTTCACAACAAGAGAAGCCACCTCAATGAGAAGCCCATGCACCGCAACAAAGAGTAGCCCCCGCTCGCCACAAGTAGAGAAAGCCCGTGCACAGCAGCAAAGACCCAATGCAACTAAAAATAAATTAATTAATTAATTTTAAAAAAATGATTATGTGTGGGAAGCTCTAATCAACAGAAGCTACAAACAGGAGACTGATATTTGGCTTGCATTGTGTTTTTTAAAATGTTGACTTAGTTGCCAATATTTAAAAATTAGAATGTTTCACATAAAGCTCCAGATTTTCTTGGTAAATTGGAAGCTGTGGCCATGCCAGGATCGCATTTCCACGGGGCATTCATCTGGCTGACTCTGCTCTCTTTAGTTTACGTGGGGCCTCGTGTCCTCCAGTTCACAGTCCCCCTCCCTGCTGTTTCCCAGACCCTGAGACTTATGCCACTATTGGTTCATTCATTTATGTTAATGCCTGCTGGCTTCTCCAGGCGTAAGCTCTGCCCTTAGGAAACAAAGACTTGTACTTTTGAATCCTTTGCCCTGTTCTAGCAACCCTGGACTATTTCCCTGTTCTAGGCTCTGAACGGATTCAAGATATATCATACAAAGAAAAGCTTGACTAATTAGATATATGGGCTAAAGAAAGAAGACCTATCAAGTGAAGTTTTAAACTTGGGTGCTTGCGACTATGGTGATACTATTGATAGGTATTGTTAAACATGTATAAAAATGTTTTATTTTAGTCCTGCTTTTCCCTCCCACAGGCCTCATTAAATCCAAAACTACAAGCATGCAGCTTAAGTGATGGGTTTATTATTGTAGCGGACCAATCAGTGATACTGTTGGACAGTATTTGTAGATTGCTTCAATTGCATCTTATATTTGGTAAGTCTAATGTAATGCAGTAAAGTAAGTTGGAAGTCAACTATATCTTGCTACCAATTTCTACAGCATTGCCTTTTCTTTACTCCATTATTTATAAGACTCGAAATTACACTAATTTCAAGAAATTAATCTTGAGTGCCTTGTGCTGAGTACCAGACAGAACAGGTACTGAGATGATCCCTTCTCTCAATAAGTCTAAGGAAAAACATACATGGAAAGCAACAATTTATTTGCGTGGTTTTTGTGTTAGAATACTGTAGAAAACAGTTGAGCCCAATTATGTTTAAGTTCCTGAATCTTGTACATAATTTCAATACCATCAACAGATATTTGAATACTTTTAGCACTATAAAAAGTTTTTAGAAAGTACTTATGAATTAATTCTTTATTGAGTTAAAGGGCTTTAAGTGTGTATATGCAAGTATGGACTTCAGAGTAAATTAAGGGACAGACAAGTCAGTGATTATGCTGGAAAATAGGTGATAGTATTATGAAATTTTTTCTGAAGTTTTGAGAGAAAGATGGTTATTGAAATGTTTGCGTAAGAACAGCTGAAAATTAATTAATTAATTATTTTTAAAAAGAACTTAGATGAAAAGGAATTAGAAGGTATGCACATAAGAACAAAATCTTGATCAGTTTGCAGGAGAGAAACCCATATTTTGTGGAATCTTAATGCATCTACCCTGATGGGTCCCCAAGATTCACAGTTTCACCAATGAAAAGTGAGGCTGTGTTTACATATAATACTTTTTTTTAAATAAATTTGTTTGTTTATTTATTTATTTATTTTTGGCTGCGTTGGGTCTTTGTTGCTGTGCGTGGGCTTTCTCTAATTGTGGTGAGCGGGGGCTACTCTTCGTTGCGGTGCACAGGCTTCTCATTGCAGTGGCTTCTCTTGTTGCGGAGCATGGGCTCTAGGCACGTGGGCTTCAGTAGTTGTGGCACGCGGGCTCAGTAGTTGTGGCTCATGGGCTGTAGAGCGCAGGCTCAGTAGTTGTGGTGCATGAGCTTAGTTACTCCGCGGCATGTGGGATCTTCCCAGAGCAGGGATCAAACCCGTTGTCTCCTGTGTTGGCAGGCGGATTCTTAACTACTGTGCCACCAGGGAAGTCCCTACATACAATACTTTTGTATAAAGATATTGCTGCTGAATAATTTTAGTTATAAGCAATTTATATGTTACTGCTTTTGTCTCTTAGTCTTCCCCTCTCGGTCTCCATGTCATTCCCCTTGGCCTTCTTGCTGTGTGCAAGCAATAACTTCCTCACCTCCTTCAAGTCTTTGTTCAAATCTCACCTTATCAAAGGCGGCTCTCCTGAGCACTCCAGTTAATACTGCATGGCTCTTCTGAGTTCTCTTTCCCTGCTCTACTTTTTCTGTTTGCCAGAGAATTTATCACCTTTGTGTATGTCATACAATTTGATTACTATGCTGACTGTTTATCATCTATTTCTGCCTTAGAATTTGAGCTCTATGAAGGTGGGACTCTTGTTATTATTCTCAGATATATGCAAAAGACCTAGAACAATGCTTAGCATACACTAAGTGCTCAGCAAATATTTGTTGACAAAGAGTCAGTAACACTCGTTTTTACATTAGTCACTACTTTCATGACATATTTAAAAGAAGCTTAAAGAGTTGACTTTTAATAACAAAATTTGCAATATTTTGTGTTGAAAATAAACATTTTCAGAGGAAGCTTGTAACTTTGACTTGAAATTTTCAGATACTGAAGTGGATGTGGTTGGCCTATGTCAAGAAGGAAAGTTTCTTCTGGTTGGGGAGAGAAGTGGCAACTTACATCTTATTCATGTAACATCAAAGCAAACATTACTCACCAATGTAAGACCCTGTTATGTTTTTCATCTTCATTATCTAAATTCTAAATTATCTTTTAGACAGCTAAAGCTCTAGCAAAGCATTACTTGACTTGTGGCCTAAATTAAAAGAATAATGTTTCTTTACCTTGAATTTAAGAATCATACCTTAGAAACTGTCTGAAAAAAAAGGGCACAACCTAAAAGTTGAGAATTATGTTTTATTGGGCGGACTTTCTGAGAACTTCAAGCCCGGGAGGCAGCCTCTCAGATGCTCTGAAGAGGTGAGGGAGGAGCCAGGGTACATAGGAGTTTTGCAAGGTAGACCAGGTAGTCGGAACATCAAAAGATTACTGTTAAAGAAAACCAGGTATATCGGGTTAATAAATTTAGCGTTTTCTATGTATGGAAGATGCAAGAGTCTGGGCTCATTGAAGTTATTCCTTTGATATACACCGTTGCCGTCTAGGGCCAGTATCCTGTGCTTTTCCATCCTGAGTCCCCTCAGGATGCACAGTTGGGGGTTGCTGCAATGGCTGATGGCTTGACAGTGGGCAGCCTGTTTATCTCCATCCTGGGCTCCCTCTTGGCTTGATGGTCGCAGCATCCTTTGTTTGCTAATATGGCAGGCAACATTTTTCATCCACAAAACATATGCAATAAATGCAAAATTGAAAAAGTATGGTTTGAAGATAGTATACTTGTCCAAAGCAGTTTTGTATTGAAAATAAACATTTTTGGAGGAAGCTTGTAAATAGTTTTCCATTTGAAAACTAAAATGTTTGGAATATAGGCAGAATTATTGCTAATGATAATTGATATCCCTAGAGTTTAAAGAATATAATCCTTGACTGTAATTTTCTGGGTTTAATCTTATCATTTGAAATTAATTTGCAATTAGGCTTTTGTTCAGAAAGCTAATGATGAAAATCAGTGTACTTACCGGAATCTTGTTATTGAGAAAGATAGTTCAAATGAAGGTAAGTGTTTTTAATTTCTTTTTTAATGTCTTCTTATAAATACCCAGTCAAAAAATCAGATTTATAGTTAATATATTATGTAAATTAATTGGTGCTACCTACACAATGTTAAACTTTCTAGGGATGCAATTAATATTATTTTAAAAAACAAGTTTTTGATTTTAGCTCTTTTCAGAGGCTTAAATGTACTCTTCTTAAGTATAATATCCTAAACTTTTTACAGTTTTGAGAGTTCTATAGATTATCAGGGAGACATAATATTCTTTTAATATGTTCTTATGGGTTTCAGTGTATTTATCGTATTTCTTTTTAACAAATGTTAACTGGACCTTAATTTATTTTGATGTATCTGAGTTTCATTTTTTCTGGCAAATGAAATTTGGTTTATAGAAGTTTCAAAGAAGTGAACATTGTTTTTGCAAATAACTTACCAATTCTTTGTAAATAAGCTTTGTATTGTTACTGTGTTATTTTATTATTAGACTTTAAATGAGCAAATGGACATACTTTTAAGCTAGATCCAGACCCTGGTTTAAATTTTATATCATGTGCCTTTTAAAGAAGCTGGCTTGATTTTATTTTAATAGGTACCTATTATATGCTGCTTCTTACAAACAATGGATTTTTTTGTATTACAAACCTTCAGCTTGTAAAAATTCAACAAGGTAAGTAATGTATTATTTTCTTATTACTGATTTGCTGCAATATTTCTTATTAGTTTTCCAGGTAAATTTTAAAATAGGCTCTTTAAGAATATTTTAGTTTAACTACATTCTATGATATTGGGTATACTTTAAAGTATTCGTAATATACTTATTCTCCACAGTTAGGGCTACAACAGAATCTGAAGAAATATTTATTTATAGCCTTCAAGGACTTTACAACTTAGTTGGGGAGACAGGAGTTACGCTAGCATAGTAATAAATGCTTTTTGATGGAATGAATGAACCTGGAAACTGAAATGATTTTGTAAGTGTTAACAATACAAGGCAGTAATCTAGAGTGTGTGCTAAGTGAGTGGTGTGGACCATACATCCCTGTGAGCTGGCAGAGATTGAGGAATTGATTCCGGGCATGTATTCAACAAATATTTTTTAAAGATCTACTCTGTGCTAAGAATGTGCCAAGTTCTGGGGATACAACGAGATTTAAGATACAAGGTTCTCTATAGTTTAATGAAGGAGCCAGACAAGTGAAACAGCTCTTCCAAAAGGGAGTGCAAAGTGATGAAGACTTCACAGGTAGGACTTCAGAGCTTGAATAGGAGAGTTGGAGCAGGGAGAAGACCATCTTAGTAGGAAGAACCTTTTAAGGGAAGGTGTGGAGAGACACTGTAGGGACCGTAAGGCAGCCTGGCTGGTGCCCCGAGTACGACATGTCATCAGAGTTTATTTCATTGGTCAAGGGCAAAACTGAAAAGTCACCAGCACCTTATGAATTTCTGACCAGTGTTCCTCTCCCTAGATCGTATGTAATTTAACCTTGACACAAAAGGGGAGATTCATATGTATTTTATAGGTTATAGTGTAAATTCAGCCTACTTTCTCTTTTTCATGCAGCGATTGAAAAGGTAGACTTCCATACGGCAAAAAAGGTAAGAACACAAAACCACACTGTCTTCTAGAAACTTAGATTTAATGTCAGTTTAGGAAAGTGTTTCTGCATAATTGTCTAATGGTTGATATTTTGGGAATTAACATGATAAAACATTTTAATAATATTCCTATTTTTAAAAATACATTTATAGCTATTGATTTAAACGGATTTTTTTTATCAGTCTTTCCAAGGAATTTGGACTATGGAGCATATATATAACATTCTTATTTTTTAAATCTTGCAGTTACAAGGACAAATCAAGTCCAGTTTTATTTCTACTGAAAATTGTCATACCCTTGGTTGTCTCAATCTTGTGGCTGGTGATTTAGCAAGCGAAATCCCTGTGATAATTGGGGTAATTCTTTTTATAAAATTTTGGACTTTTTTTCTGAAATGTTTCTTCATTAAAACATAGTTTTGGTAAAATTACAAATTAATTTGTAGTGTATAACAGAAACAGGGAAATTATAAAATGAAGGTCATAAAATTAACTCAACAAGTAAAACTAAGTCTCTGTGTTGGAAAAAATATTGCATCTTTATTTTCACTAATCTCTACCTGACATTTAGCATGTCTTTCAATTATGAGTGTAGGCAAAAACAACAGCAGCAAACAAAACATCTAATATTATATTCAAGGAGTAGGCAAAAATTCTATATTGAATTATATTATTACAGCATTTACAACATTTTTACTTGCCAAATTTATATAATATGTTAAGAAGCAGTCACTTTTCCCCGTTTTGTGTATCTAGTTCAGTATTTCATCAGGGTTTCAAATAATTTGAAGCAAATATTTATGAATGATTTTCAAATATTAGTAGTTATTTTAATGAAAATACTTCATCAAAGGTTATCTTTATCTTGTAATGCTGGAGGAGGTCTTGAAGCTTACCTGATGTCTCTAGAGTGAGTTGCCTGAATATGCCTCCTCCTTATTAAATGTTCATGTGATGACAGTGTACAGCAGGAGTTCGCTGTTTTTTCCATTCTGTTCTGTTGAAAACAAACTGAGAGAGGAACTAGATGATAAGAGCTAGCTGGGCTTGAATATATAAATATATTTTGAAATTAGTCACATGTACAACTTAGATGTTTCTACTTGGAGGAGAATTCAGATCTAGACCCAAGTTTGTAATTGACATACTATTTTCACTTCTGTAGGGAACTGGTAATTGTGCATTCTCAAAATGGGAACCAGATTCTTCTAGGAAAGGGATGACCGTTAAGAGTGTTATTGATGCAGAGATTATTGAAGGTAACATCAGTTAATGAAACTACTTTTGGTACTTGTGAGTTGTCGTTTTCATGTCAGTACACTAAGTCTGGCATATGAGCCGTTTTACCAAACCTTGGAAACAAGCCAGCTTAGTCTGATGATCGCCCATGTATTTGGTTTCTTAGCGTGTTGCAATTGTTACTCTTCATTTTGGGAGGTTTTACGTTTTAGTGATCCTCCAAAAAAGTAGAGAAACGGGAATAAATGGGAATGGGAACTTCTTTTTTAAGTGTAGTTCTGCCTTTCCATAAATATGTTAGTTTACTATTTTAAATATGGCTATATGTAACCCAGAAACATAGTCCTTACACACCTTGTTTTCTCTTTTGTAGGTGCAAAGAAGTTCCAGCTGATAGACAATCTACTTTTTGTTCTTGATACCAGTGTATGTTTCTGATACATCCCCTTAAGTATTTTCACTTGATGTTATGTTTAACAACAGAAATTTTGTCGAACTTAACAAAGACGAGGACTTTAGCCAGGGTAGATTACTATCTTGTGTAATGTGCTTTATTTCAGTTACATATCAAAAGATAGATTCCAAAATGTAAATTTTTAGTCGTTAAGAGGACGTATCAATGAAATGTCTCTTTTGCAGAACGTGCTGAGCTTATGGGATATTTACACCCTAACTCCCATATGGAACTGGCCCTCCCTTCACATAGAAGACTTTCTTCTCACCACAGAAGCAGATTCGCCTTCATCAGTCACGTGGTACATTATGACGCTCATATTGATTTCCCTTCTGATAGAACCAGGTTTCTTGCCTGGTTCTGTTCAGATCATTTCTTATGTGTTACATTCCAGATAACACTGTGAACAGACTGAGAGGGTAAAGACCATTTCATTGTTAGCCAAATTCATTGAGAACAAATAGGCAACACAAAAACCTCCAAGTGAATGTGTTAGAAAGAGTGTGAGTCTGGGCCATAAACATTCAGAAGTCAAGTTCAGTATCTTCTGTGTGAATTAATTTTAACTATTATACAAGGATATCACTTTGACTTAGCTTATGTCTAGCAGTTGGCTTCTTTGATTCACTTAAACCTTCTTTTCTCTTTCAGGCAAGGGATTACAAATCTCAAGTTAGTAGCTCTGACAACTACTACTAATAAGAAGGTATTGGAAAATTTATATCACATTCGTCCATATTATGTGTTAGAAATAGCATTTATATAAAAGTACTAGCCGTTAAGTAGTACTCACAGCATATCAGCTCTTAGTTCACACAGGTACTTGACAGATCAGAAATAACCCTGCAGAGCTCTTTTTTCTCATTAAAAAAAAAAAAAGGTATAAATCTCAGCTCCACATTTTAATTGGAGCATTTCAGGAATAAAAATTTCTATAAGAAAATGTTTATTATAGTGATACTTATGTAGTTCTGGCACTGAGGAATTACATTTGCCTTAAAAACAACTTGTAGAATGGACTCCAGGTACGTGGATTTTCATTTAACAGATTTAAAAGGTAAGATAGAACATAATTTTCTATGTAACATTTAAATAATACAGTAACAGATTTACTTATTTTTTGCACTTAACTTTGTGTCAAGTGTTTTAATCTATGCCCTGGATTGTGAAGTGCTGTCTTGTGCTCATAGGTTTATATTGACCTAAGACATTAATTGCTGTCCTATTTTTCTTAGATGAGAAACCTCATGGTCTATTCATTACCTATGATGGAAATACTATATTCTTTGGAAGTATCTAGTGTTTCTTCTCTGGTCCAAACAGGAATTAGCACAGTAAGTTGATGTGTATTTTGAACTAATATATTTTTTTATAATTGAAAAAAAATAAGAATAACTAAGCTAAGCATGAGTGGAACCTAGTGGAATACATGGATAGATCTCAGGTAAACCATATTTATTGTTATCAGAGGTCCTCAAATATATTTACAGGAGGTCAGTCTTCATTTAAAAAGAAGGAAATTAATCAAATAAAACATCAGTCAATTGCACATTCAATTTTCTTGTCTCTCCACAGGAAATACAGATGATTGTTAATTTGGGGGAGGTTATTGCTTGCTTTTCTTTTTGGCCACTTTGGGTCTTCGTTGCTGCGCGCGGGCTTTCTCTAGTTGCGGCGAGCGGGGGCTACTCTTCATTGCTGTGCGCGGGCTTCTCATTGCGGTGGCTTCTCTTGTTGCAGAGCACGGGCTCTAGGCACATGGGCTTCGGTAGTTGCAGCACTCAGGCTCAGTAGTTGCAGCACACAGGCCCTAGAGCGCGCAGGCTTCAGTAGTTGCAGCGTGGGCTCTAGGGCATACGGGCTTCAGTAGTTGTGGCTTGTGGGCTCTAGAGCACAGGCTCAGTAGTTGTGGCACACGGGCTAAGTTGCTCTGCAGATCTTTCCAGACCAGGGATCGACCCCCTGTCCCCTGCATTGGCAGGCGGATTTTTTTTTTTTTTTTTGAATTTATTTATTTATTTTTGGCTGCGTTGGGTCTTCATTGCTGCGTGTGGGCTTTCTCCAGTTGCGGCGAGTGGGGGCTACTCCTTGCTGCAGTGCGTGGGCTTCTCCTTGCAGTGGCTTCTCTTGTTGCAGAGCTCGGGCTCTAGGTGCATGGGCTTCAGTAGTTGTGGCTCACAGGCTCAGTAGTTGTGGCTCGCGGGCTCTAGAGCGCAGGCTCAGTAGTTGTGGCACACAGGCTTAGTTGCTCCACGGCATGTGGGATCTTCCTGGACCAGGGCTTGAACCCGTGTCCCCTGCCTTTGTAGGCGGATTCTCAACCACTGCGCCACCAGGGAAGCCCGTTTTATCTCTTTTTATATACACACGTTGTATTTTTCCAAACCATTTGGAAATTACTTGCAGACATCATGACCTCTCACTCCTAATTTCAGCGGGTATCTCCTAAGAATAAGGCCCACAAAATTTAACATTAATGCAATACTATCATGAAATATGCCATCCAAATTCAAATTTTACCAATTGTGCCAATTACTTGAGAACTTTTTTTTGTTCCTGACCCAGGATTCAATCAAACATCACGAATTGAATTTTGTTGTCATGGTCACATGGTAGTCTACTTTAATCTCTAAAACTTCCCTAGTCTGTTTTTGTCTTTTCGGACATTGACATTTTTCGAGTCCTAGCCGGCTGTTGGTAGAATGTCCCTCTATTTGGATCTGTGTCTCGTCATGATTAGATTCATGCTAAGATTTTTGGCAAGCATCCTGCATAAGTGATACTGTGTCCTAACTGCATCACATTAAAGGACTCATGTCCACTTGTCCTGTTATTGGTGCTGTTAAATTTGATCACTTGGTTAAAGCAGTTCTGCCAGATTTCTCCATTGTAAAGGTACATTTTTCCCTGTATAATTAGTAAGTAATTTCCTTGGTGTTATTTTGAGACTATGGAACTATCCTTTTCCTCACCAGTTTTTCCCAGTAATTTTAGAATCCATTGATGGATAATTTCTGCCTAAACCAGAAATTATTGTTACTCTAGTAACTATAAAGTGAATTAATTCTATATTTCAATTTTAAACATGTTTTTTCTATTGTAGGATACCATATACCTTCTGGAAGGAATTTGCAAAAATGATCCAAAGTAAGTCCTGTTTTGTTTATCAGATAAGTTGTTAAATAATAGCAAACTTAAAATTTACTTACTGATGACAAATGTCAATATTAAAACTTTTTTCAGACTATCTGAAGACACAGTCTCTGTTTTAGTGCTTAGATGTCTTACAGAAGCTTTGCCAGAAAACAGGTAACTTCTTGTGTTTTGTTTTGTTTTTTTTATAATTTATTTTATTTATTTATTTTTGGCTGCACTGGGTTTTTGTTGCTGCGCACGGGCTTTCTCTAGTTGCGGAGAACGGGGGCTACTCTTCATTGAGGTACGCGGGCTTCTCATTGTGGTGGCTTCTCTTGTTGTGGAGCACGGGCTCTAGAGTGCAGGTTCAGTAGTTGTGGCTCACGGGCTTAGTTGCTCCATGGCATGTGGGATCTTCCTGCACCAGGGCTCGAACCAGTGTCCCCTGCATTGGCAGGCGGATTCTTGACCACTGCACCACCAGGGAAGCCCTCTTGTGTTCTTCTAAGCCTTACTCCTTGATGAAAAGCTTGAATTCCCTGATTAATAAAAATTTTACTGAAATTTCTTTCAATTTATCAGATTGAGTCGGTTACTTCACAAACACAGATTTGCTGAAGCCGAGAGCTTTGCCATTCAGTTTGGACTAGATGTTGAGGTAATTATTCATTTATTCATTCATTCATTGAAAGCATTTCTTCATGTGCTAGAGGCTGTAGAGAGAAATATGTAAAACATAATGGGAATTTAGTGTGATCAGGCCTATAATTAAGATACGACCAAAGTAGAGTAGGGATTCAAAGGAGATATTGACCCTTAAAGTAGGGTGGGAAGACTTCATGGAGGAGGTGATTTTATGTCAGATCTTGAAGATGTTCCAGATAGTCCTGGGAGAGGAAGGGAATTCTAGGTGTTAAGACACATGAAGAAAGTGAGGGAGGCTTATGGTGCTTCCAGGAACTCCTAGTAATTAGATAGGACTAGGGTGTAGGCTGTATGTGCATAGAAGGGAAAGGAGATGATGGAGAAGGAGAGGATCAGAGCCCGGAGGGCTTTGTATGTACTGCAAAGGATTTAGATCTTATTCTGCAGGTAATGGGGCGCTACTGAGATTTTTAAGCTGGAGAATGTCTTGATTAGGTTGTCATTTTGTAAACATGGGAAATTGTTTGGAAAAGGGTAAATCTAGAGGTGCAAAGACCAGTTGAAAAACTGACCCAATGCAGTGAGGTGGAGACACACAGGAGGGAAGGTCTGATGAGAGAGGTGTATAGGAGGTAGAAGCAGTGGGGCTCAGCGATCAAACATAGTGGGGGGTACAAATGTCAGGAGCAGACTAGCAGGGCTCTGGCTCAGCGTACTACAAGTAAGTCCCTTACATATAAACGAGTTCCATTCCAAGAGCACATTCATAAATCCAGTTTGTTCAGAAGTCCAACAAAGTTAGCCTAAGTACCCAACTAACACAATCGACTACATAGTACTCTACTGTGATAGGTTTATAATACTTTTCACACAAATGATACATAAAAAACAAACACACACAGGAAATAAAACATTTTTAATCTTACAGTACCATGCCTTGAAAAATACAGTAGTGCAGTACAATAGCTGGTGCTTCTTAGCAGTACCGGGTACATCACCGCTGCTTTTACGCTTGCTTCTGGACATCCTGGGCTTGAAATAAAGATACTGTACTACTGTGCTCTATACAGTAGTGTACGGTAAAGTACACAAAAGCACAACCACTTGTAGAGGATGCACGCATGTGACAGTGTACGCCAGACACGTGAACTGACTTACGTGATTGGACATGTGAACACACGTTCGCATCTTGGAAAGTTCACAACTTGAAGATTCGTATGTAGGGGACTTACTGTAGTTGGAATGTGATGGCATTACTTAAAATGAGGAATATGTGTGGAAAAACAGGTTAGGGGTAAAATATGAAGGGTTCTGCTTTATAAAAATTGCATGTAAGGGATCTTATAAAATGAGGCTGTCTGATAGGAAGTTGGAGAGTGATCTGAGCTGAATCTAGGCATAGGTAACACCAGAGGAATGGCTCAGACCACTCAAGGAGAACGTGTGGAGTAAGAAGAGATCTGAGGATGAGATACAGGGGCACCAGCACACGGGGGATAGAGGAAGAAGGGCTATAAACGTATTTGGGAAGAAAACCACACAAATGTACGATTAAAGAAACCAAGGGGGACTTCCCTGGCGGTCCAGTGGTTAGGACTCCTTGCTTTCACTGCAGAGGGCACGGGTTCGATCCCTAGTTGGGGAACTAAGATCCCACAAGGCGTAAGGTGTGGCCAAAAAACAAACAAACAGTTTAGTGGGGAGTGATCAGCAGTTGCAAATACTACCAATAAAATCAGGTATAAAAACTGAAAGTTGTCTGTTGGATTTGGTGATTAGGAATTCATTGATATCCCTTGAAAAGTCCTGGGAAGTAATGAAGGATGAAGCCTGATGGTAGTGAAGAACTAACATTTGCTAAGTGGGTGGTGGGTACCCATGGGTTTGTTGTTTTAAAAATGTAGCATTTTATATTATGTAACCACCTAAATGGGAAAAGAATTTGAAAAAGAATAGGTACCTGTATATGTATAACTGAATCACTTTGCTATACACCTGAAGGTAACACAACATTGTTAATCAACTATACTCCAATGTAAAATAAAAAGTTTAAAGAAAGTAGCATTTTAAAACATGCAAAACAATTTTGTATATTGTTTAGAAATGTATAGGAGTAAAGCAGTATATAAATTAATGGGATAACAAGCACCAAAATCAGAATAATGGAGACTTCTGGTTAAGGGAAGGAGGATGATTTATTTGGAAGAAGTGAAAGTAATATTAAACTATATTAGTAATGGGCTTTATTTTTTTTAAATTTAGGTGATAAGTACATGACTATTTGTTATATTATTACCTTTTTGAACATCTGAAAGTTTCATAATAACTAATTTTTAAAAAGAGCAAATGAAGCAAAAAAATCAAAACCAGTGAAAGATGTTTTTAGGGAGTGGAGACACAGAACTAGAGAAACTGCTCTTTCGTATCATTTTTAGCTTTCGGAACCAGAGAGCCCATGTTAAAGTTGGTATTTTGTTTATAAAAAAGGAACCTGAAATTTTGACTTTGTCTAACACAAGCTGTTTCTAGCTGCTAAAGAACCTTTGATAGACTGGGAGTTCCCTGGTGGCACAGTGGTTAAGAATCTGCCTGCCTCAGGGAGATCAGCTCGGTGCTTTGTGACCACCTAGAGGGGTGGGATAGGGAGGGTGGGAGGGAGACGCAAGAGGGAGGAGATATGGGGATATATGTATACGTATAGCTGATTCACTTTGTTATAAAGCAGAAACTAACACACCATCGTGGAGCAATTATACTCCAATAAAGATGTTTAAAAAATAAATTAAAATAAAATAAAATGGTATGCCTCACTAACCTGAGTTAAACTATATCAATTTAGCAAATCAATTAGCAAATAAGTAGTGAGAACCTTGCTAAGTATAGGGATTGTGGGAACACCCCCCTCTTTCTCTCAGCTTAAAGTCTAGTGGAAGACATCTTCAGTGGCTAATAAAGGTACAAAAATAAAAAAAGAATCTTCCTGCCAATGCAGGGGACACGGGTTCGATCCCTGGTCTGGGAAGATCCCACATGCCGTGGAGCAACAAAGCCTGTGCGCCACACCTACTGAAGCCCACGCGCCTAGAGCCCATGCTCTGCAACAGGAGAAGCCACCACAATGAGAAGCCCTCACACTGCAATGAAGAGTAGCCCCCGTTCGCCGCAACTAGAGAAAGCCTGTGCACAGCAACGAAGACCCAATGCAGCCATAAATTAATTAATTAATTAATAAAATTTAGAAAAAAGAACCTTTGATAAACTTAGAAAAGTAGACGTGAAACATAATTGTGTGGTATTCTTCTAAAAACCAGCTCCATTCACTTTTTTTAATGTATCAGTATTAATTTCCTGTTTTTTAAAAAAATTAATTGTTTCTATTTTTGGCTGCATTGGGTCTTCGTTGCTGCGTGCAGGCTTTCTCTAGTTGCGGTGAGTGGGGGCTACTCTTCGTTGCGGTGCGTGGGCTTCTCATTGCGGTGGCTTCTCTTGTTCCGGAGCACGGGCTCTAGGCGCGCGGGCTTCAATAGTTGTGGCACGCGGGCTCAGTAGTTGTGGCTCATGGGCTGTAGAGCGCAGGCTCAGTAGTTGTGGCGCACGGGCTTCGTTGCTCTGCGGCATGTGGCATCTTCCCCGGCCAGGGATCAAATCCATGTACCCTGCATTGGCAGGCGGATTCTTAACCACTGCGCCACCAGGGAAGCCCTCCATTCACTTCTGAACAGCAAAATTTCAGACACATTACTTAACCCTCTCTTGAGCTTCAGTTTTCTTGATTGTAAAATAGGGATCTTAGTATTTACCCCATAGGGTTATGATGAGGTGCAAATGCTTACTTAGGTTTTTATGAGCATTAACTGAGATAATTCACATAAAGCTCTTAGTACACTGCTGGTCACATTTAGTGAGGACTCAGTAGAAATGGTTTCCATAACACTTTGTAATCTGGGTTACCTTTCAGTTATCTAAGTGTTACCTTCTTTAATGCTTATTCTTGAACCACATGAATATTCACATTTTTTTTTTAGCATACAGCGTAAGATTTCATCCACAGGCATTATTTTGCTTCAAGTTTCTTGATGTGGCATGTTTATATTACAGCTTGTTTACAAAGTAAAATCAAATGATATATTGGAGAAACTAGCTTTGAGTTCTCTGGACACCAGTGAGCAGACCAAATGGCAAAAACTTGTAGATGAAGCTAAGGAAAATCTGCATAAAATCCAGGTATGTTTTCCCTGTCGTATACTAGAGGATTCAGATTGATGGATTGATCAACATTACGTTGCCTTACCATGTCTGGCATTTATGAAACAGGATGATGAATTTGTGGTGAATTACTGCTTGGAGGCTCAATGGATAACCTATGAAACGACCCAGGAAATGCTGAATTATGCCAAAACCAGGGTAAGTGTTTCTGACCTCTGTGCATGTTAGTTTGTCTTATGCAAAAGAAGTAATTTGCAAAAAACAATGATTTTTCCCATAGACCTTTTTTAAAGTACATTTTTTTTGCTCTTCCAAATGATGCCATTTTTGCTATAGATTGTTCCCCTCACTCACCTGTAAATGAGTACCATTGCTAGTTATATACCTTAAAATCACGGTGTAACCGATGGGCAAAATGTGAGCTGTTTTCATAAAATGCATTATTTTTAAGATATGTAACTTCTTAATTGTTCATTGTTCATCTCAGAGTTCAGTGCAATTTAATTTTGAAAGATGATTTTTTCCTTTAATTCACAGGAAATCCATCTTCTTTCATGAAAAACCTAGTATAGCCGATACTCTAACCGTGTTTCTTATTCATCTTAGCTTTTGAAGAAAGAAGATAAAGCTGTTCCTATCTATTCTGATGGCTTAAAAGAGGTAATTACATTGGGTTTATAGGTTAATTTGGGAGTGAATATACTGTTACAATATACTTTTGAATTCAAGACAGGTCTGTATTTTTTCAAGAGCAAGTTATATTAATACATTTTTTTCCTTATTGCAAAATGGGAATAATAATAGTACTTATGGGTTATTTTGAGGTCAGATGAAATATTTCCTATAAATCATTTTACATAGTGCCTGCTATTTCAAATAATTGTAAACTGTGATGATAGCTATGATGGTGCCAAAAATATATGTGCGTGCACGTGTACGTACAGATCTTCCTCAGCTTATGATGGGGTTACATCCTGACCAACCCACTGTTAAGCTGAAAATACCGCAAGTCAAAAATTCACTTCAGGGGGGGGTGGTTCCGGTGGGATGAATTGGGAGACTGGGATTGACATGTATACGCTAATATGTATAAATAGATAACTGAAAAGAACCTGCTGTATAAAAAATAAATTAAATTAAATTTTAAAAATAAAATTAAAAAAATTATCTGCAAGGATATATTGTACAACACAGGGAATATAGCCAATATCTTATAGTAACCATAATTGGGGTATTACCTCTAAAAATTGTGAATCACCATATTGTACATCAACTATACTTCAATAAAAAATGTTTTTCAAAAAAAAAAATGCACTTAATACACCTAACCTACTGAACATGACAGCTTGGCTTCACCTACCTTAAATGTGCTCAGAGCACTTATATTAGCCTAGAGTTGGGCAAAGTCATCTGACTCAAAGCCTGTTTTATAATAAACTGTCAAATAGCTCATGTAATGTATTGAATACTGTACTGAAAGTGAAGAAACAGAATGGTTGTAAGGATATCGGTTGTTTGTGATTATGTGGCTGACTGGGAGCTGCAGCTCCTTGCTGCTGCCAGCATCACGGGGGAGAATCGTCCTATATATCATTGCTAACCCAGGAAAAGAGCAAAATTCTAAGTATGGTTTCTACTTGAATGAGTTTTGCCTTTCCACCATCATAAAGTCGAAAAATCTTAAGTTGAACTGTTGCATGTCAGGGACCATCTATATATTTTTTAATTCTTATCTCAAAGTAAATGTTTAGTATAATCCAGCTAGGTTTTACCATAAGGGCATATTTATAAATCAGTGGGAAAACTGATTGATTTTGAAAGACACCTACAATTAATGTACAAATACCTTCCTCTTCTTTGCAGGTTTATTGCATTGAGTGTGATTGGAAATATTTCCGTTATTTCAAGTTTTTTTGTTTTGTGCTAAGTTAAGGCAGTCATATTTATGGGAATTGGCCTGTAATATGGGATAAAACGAGAATATGTACAAGACTTCTGAAACAGAATGCCTAATTTTTGGTGTTTTTTATTTTAATATTATTGCACACAACATTCAGACTGTCAAGTTATTTCTTTTTAGGTGCTAAGGGCTCATGCAAAGTTGACTACTTTTTATGGAGCATTTGGACCAGAAAAATTCAGGTATGTGCATTCCCCATTTTGAATTCTGGATTATGAATTAGATTTAAGTTAGGAATGTTATGAAAGATATAGCATTGCTTTGAGTGAATTTGTGTTTCTGGGGGGTCCAATGATGGAAAATGTTATCTTTTCTGCTAAGCTTTAGGCACTTCTACATCATCCATTGGAACTGATACATTTGGAAGGCAGATTTAAATAAACGTACCTTTTGCCTTAACAATCCACTTCTGGAAATTAATCCTGTTAGATATACTAACATGTGCACCAAGAATATCGTTATTGACAAATATGAGATCTAGTTACCTTAAAGCTAAGGCAAATTTATTTATCATGATAAACTAACAATGAAGGAAGCTTTATTTTTTCTCCTTATGGCTATACAGTTATCCCGATACTATCATTAAACATTCTACCTTTTCACTGCTCATTGAAATGTTACCTTAATCACATGCTAAAATTCTCACGTGTATTTAAGTTTCTGCAATATAATTGTATTCACTTGATCTCATCTCTCTATTCATTCACCAGTATCAAATAGTTTTAATTAATGTAGCTTTAAAGTGTCCTATTAACTGGTAGACTAGTCCTACTATACTTTTCTTATTTTTCAGAATTTGGGCAGCTACTCTTTTCTGTATGACACTTGGAGTCAGAATCAGCTTATCCAGTTTTTTAAAAATCTTATTTTTATTGGATTTTTTATTATTTATTTTTATTGGGAATGTGCTGAACCTAAAATCAATTTGGGGAGAATCAGTATCTTTACAATATCAAGTCTTCATATCAATATTTAAGGGCAGTATGTGTCTTCCTACTCATTCTATCCTTTTTTTTATGTTCCTGAGTGGTATCTACTCAGTTGTCTTCATATAGATTTTTTACATTTTTTTGTTAATTTTATCTTTCTTCCTACTTTTATAAATGGGACTTTTCTCCATTGTATTTTCAAAAGGATATAGAAGCTATTGATTTTTAAAAATTACTTTTAAACCAGCTACCTTATTGAACTCCTTTTTCACTTGTCGTAATATTTCAATTGGTCTTGTTTTTTCCAAGTATATAATTATATATGCAAATAATGATAATTTTGCTTCATTTTTTTCCTCATTTTTTTTCCTTGCCTAATTTCGGCTGGTACTTGTAGAACGTTTTTGTTTTTGTTTTTTTTTGATGTGGGCCTTTTTTTTTTTTTAAGTCTTTATTGAATTTGTTACAATATTGCTTCTGTTTTATGTTTTGGTTTTTTGGCCATGAGGCATGTGGGATCTTAGCTCCCAGACCAGGGATCGAACCCACACCCGCTGCATTGGAAGGTGAAGTCTTAACCACTGGACTGCCAGGGAAGTCCCATGTAGAACATTATTAAATAATGGTGGTAAATAGGCATCTTTCACTTGTTCCTGATATTAGTGAAAATGCTTATTTTGTTTTATCATTTAAGCATGATACAGGCTTATAGGGTTTTGTCTTTTTATCATTTTAAGGACGTATTCATCATCTATTTCTGGGCTTTAATTAGGACTGGGTAGTCACTACAGCTTTGTTGGTTATAGCAAAAGACTAGAAGTAACCCTAATGTTCAACTGTGGGTGTCTAGTTAAATTATAGTAAATCCATGCCATGGACTAATATGTAGTCCTTAAAAAGAATAATATCTATATGTGCTCATTTGGTACAAGCTGCCGAGATAATATAAAATGAATTTTTTTAAGTACAAATAGTATACATAAAAAACTCTCATTCATTTTAAAGTTAAAAATAGTTGCTTGTATATGTAATGATTATCTCAGGAAGGACCTACAAGGAGAGCTATAACTTCTGGGGGAGATACAGGAGTTCTATAGGTCTGGGATAAGAAGGAAACTTACTTTTCACTGTATAATCTTTGATTCTTTTTTTAACTCTGAGGAAAAAAAAAAACCTAGTTAAAATGCATAATGATATCTAATTGTAACATATAACCTTAATATATATTTTTTGACTACTAACTTCTTTCCTCTCTTTGACTTTGCAGGGGTAGTTCTTGGATTGAATTTCTGAATAATGAAGATGACCTTAAGGATATTTTTTTACAGCTAAGAGAAGGAAACCTTGTTTGTGCACAGTACCTTTGGCTGAGACATCGGGTAATTTGTTTTGCATTTTTTTCTTAATGGCTTTATAGCTCCTGTGAGAGGTGATTGAATCAGTGTTGGAAACTAATAGGGTGGCAGGAGTGACTGGGCAATGGGGTGTTTTCAGACGATTTGATAAAATATGACCTGTCCCAGAGAAAACTATCCTCTGATGATATTAACTCAGGAAATATTATACATAAAATATAAACTTATGTTATCTCATCATTCAGAGTCTAGTTAGCTCCTAAACTTAGGTCAAGAGGTAACATTTTATTAAGCAGTTTGTTGATGGGCTTTCTTATGTAGGAATGGTGGAGAGGGTAGTCCTGTTGCAGCTCAGATTGTGGAAAAGGATTGCCCATTATAATTGCTGCTCCGAATCTCCTTAATGTTGATATAGAATATTAGGTCCAAAGCTCAGTATCTGGGTGTGATGCTATTAAAGACACATGCTTGTTAGGGTTTGTACTGTCACCTCTAGTTAAGTTTTCCCTAGAATGCCATCTCTGCCTGTTCCTCTGCCTCTAATATATTAACTAATACTCGCTGCCATGAGGTTTCACGGGATTTGTGGCTACCAACTTGAATCATTAGCACAGAGTAAATCACCTTTAAGGGTCGTTACATCAGTAAAATTTTTTTTTTAATAAATTTATTTTATTTTTATTTATTTATTATTTTTGGCTATGTTGGGTCTTCGTCGCTGCGCACAGGCTTTCTCTAGTTGCGGCGAGCCGGGGCTACTCTTCATCGCAGTGCGCAGGCTTCTCTTGTTGCGGAGCACGGGCTCTGGAGCGCACGGGCTTCAGTAGATGCGGTGTGTGAGCTCAGTAGTTGTGGCTCGTGGGCTCTAGAGTGCAGGCTCAGTAGTTGTGGCACACGGGCTTAGTTGCTCCGCGGCATGTGGGATCTTCCCGGGCCAGGGCTCGAACCCGTGTCCCCTGCATTGGCAGGTGGATTCTTAACCACTGCACCACCAGGGAAACACAGTAAAATATTTCTTGAAATGACTTTCTAATAGGTCTTTCCCTCTTGGGAGGCTATCGGTTTAAATTTGTTGGATAAATCTTAGTTTCTCGCTCTGTACGATTTAGGCAAACTTTGAAAGCAGATTTGATGTGAAAATGCTTGAGAACTTGCTCAACTCAATTTCTACACCAGTCTCTTTGCAAAAGCTTTGTCCATGGCTTAAAAATGATGTGATCCCATTTGTGAGAAGGACTGTACCTGAAGGACAGGTAAGTTTCCCTCAGTGTTTTTACTCTTTTTTTTTTTTTTTTTTTAATTTATTTATTTATTTATTTATGGCTGTGTTGGGTCTTCGTTTCTGTGCGAGGGCTTTCTCTAGTTGCGGCAAGCGGGGGCCACTCCTCATCGCGGTGCGCGGGCCTTACACTATCGCGGCCTCTCTTGTTGCAGAGAACAGGCTCCAGACGCGCAGGCTCGGTAATTGTGGCTCACGGGGCCAGTTGCTCCGCGGCATGTGGGATCTTCCCAGACCAGGGCTCGAACCCGCGTCCCCTGCATTAGCAGGCAGACTCTCAACCACTGCGCCACCAGGGAAGCCCAGTGTTTTTACTCTTGATGATTCTATTTTTTACATTATATCATTGAAGATTAAGTCATGCT
Source organism: Balaenoptera ricei (assembly GCF_028023285.1). Classification (NCBI taxonomy): domain Eukaryota; kingdom Metazoa; phylum Chordata; class Mammalia; order Artiodactyla; family Balaenopteridae; genus Balaenoptera; species Balaenoptera ricei. The sequence continues at coordinate 7,507,533 of NC_082652.1, read as the reverse complement.
AACACCAGTTAGTTCATTTTAGTGTCTCTTGAAAGACTACGATGGAGGTTTTAAATTATTTCAGTGATTATTTATTCATATCAATACTTTTTATGATATATCTATTTCAGAAAGTTCTTGCAAAATGGTTGGAACAAGCAGCCAGGAACCTTGAACTAACTGATAAGGTAATACCAGTATAATTAGCACACTGAAAAGGCATTTCCAGTACTCCCCATGGCATAAAACGTTGTTTTTAATGGTCTCTAATATTTTTTTAAAGGCAAACTGGCCAGAAAATGGGCTTCAACTGGCAGAGGTATTTTTTACAGCAGAAAAACCAGATGAGTTAGGATTGGCGTCCTCTTGGCATTGGAGTTCCTTGGTATGATATGAAAAACAAATTTTTAGTAATAAAACATTTAATTTATATTGAAGGGTTTGTCTGTGTGTATTTAGACACATATTCACTTCTTAAATATTCTTTTTGTATGTTCTTTTGTTGTGTACTTTTAAAATCCACAAAAAGGAAAATTAGGTTTTTTTCTTCCTTATGTTTCTATTAAAACTTGAACCTGTCTTAATGCACTGTTTTTCTCTATTGAGCCAACCAAAAGGGAAAGAATATATAAACATACTCCTAAGTAGTCTAATTGGGATTTTATGCATTAGTAACATTTCACAGTCCTTTAAAAGGGCAAAACTTAGTAACATATTAGGATTAGTTTTCAAAGGCTCTATCAATCAGGTTTACTTCTTTTATTTAAAGTAGTAAACTACTTCTAGTTTTGATTGCATTTCTTAGGCATTCCAATAGTCATAATGGCTTAAGTACCAAAGAATTTTTTAAAAGATCAAATTGAAAAAATTCTGGGACTTTCTGACTGACTGAATAAAATAGCAATGCTAGAAAGAGAACTAAAATCAGGAATATTGATGTTATATATGATGTTAATTTGAGGTTAATGAACTGAATTTATCATTTGGCTTCTAAATTTCTTAAGTTCATTTATTTTTCCCTTCAGATTTCTAAACTAGAAAGCATTCATTATATTGAAAAAAAAATGCATTCTTATATTTTAAAAAAGTTTGTTGGGGTACCATAATTTAGTTTACAAACTAACATGTTGAGACATCTCAGTATAACCTCAACTCTGAAGTTTAAAGTACTTAAGGACCGGAAGGTATGACCTTTTGTAACATCATACATACATTATGAAATTACATTTATTCCTGAAGTTTCTGGAGCCCAAAAATAAATAATAAATTTCCTCCTACTTTCTGATATAGCAGATTCTTGTTATTAATTATACTTACTGATTTTGTGCTGTTAAGAATAAGATGGGAATTTTTTCTGTAAGTTTCAAGCAGTATATTGATGTTATATAATCAATACATGTTATAATGTACAATGTATATTGATCATTTTATATGTTTTTCCACAGAAGAGCTTTTCCTCTTGCTATAAAACAGTACTTTGTCTTTTCCCTAATTGCCTTTTATCAATTGAAAATTCTGTTCCTTGTATATAACTTTAGGAAATGTCATCGCTTTGTATCTGTTCGTGGTCTATTTGGATGGAACATTGAGGATTATCTAAATGATGTTTGTGTACCTAAGTATATTGGGGTTCTGAAAAAATATTACACTAATATTAATAGTTTTTTCTATTTTTTTAAGAAAGAAAATTTCTTTTAGATTTCTATTGGATTCTGATCTGTTAATTAGTACTAGTTAATTTTGCTTAAACGTCTACAAAATTTAAAGGCATAAGTTGCAGTTTCCTCTTATTTTGTATTTCCCTCTCACACTTTTATTTCATATCCTTAACAACTTCAACACTTTTGTTTTATAAGGATCATCAAAACATGGAGGAAGTTTGTCAGTTAAGGACTTTGGTAAATAACCTGCGAGAGTTAATCACACTGCATAGGAAATACAACTGCAAATTGGCCCTCTCTGATTTTGAGAAGGTAGAAGTCTAGATTTATCAGAATTATTACTATTTTGTCATAGCCAACACAGCTAGAGTTTGCATTTATGCCGTCTTTATTTCGACATCCAGGAGGACACAACCACCATTGTATTCCGAATGTTTGATAAAGTGCTGGCCCCCGAGCTTATTCCTTCCGTCTTCGAGAAGTTTATCAGAGTTTACATGAGGGAACATGACTTACAGGAGGAGGAACTTCTCCTTCTGTACATAGAGGTAACTTCTTCTTTAGCTCTAGTCTTTTTTTCTGGATCTGTGCAGTGCGTCATTGTATTAAATGTTTAACTCTTTACGGAATGTCATGCTTTACCATTAGGATTGACGCAGCATATTGTATTGGTTAAGAATGTGGGTTAACTCTGCTACTAACTGACTGGTCACCTTGAGCACAATGAGATAATAATAGGACTTTCTCCAAATGGTTGTTGTGAAATAATAGAGCATGAACAAAGTTTTCTGTACCATGTAAAACTGAAGGCCAAGGTTTTGGCAATTTTGCACTTGTTGACCATTGTTCAGCATTCATGGCTAAGTAGAAGTTTTTGGTTTTTTATGCATCCATAAAAGCTATTTATCTATGTTTACATATGTGTGTGTGGGTATTTTAGTGAGAGTTTTAAATTTAAAAAAATGTTTATCCCATTTTAGGATTTATTGAAGAGATGTAGCTCAAAGTTCACCTCACTCTTTGATACAGCATGGGAAGCAAAAGCTATGGCAGTAATAGGATGTTTATCTGACACAGATGTAAGTAAATAGTGATCATATAGATTTGCCTTTTGAGCATTGCATCCTTTCTTAAAACTTTTTTTCTGGTCACAAAAGCAACATATATTTGTTAGGGAGAATTTGTGTAATAGGAAAAAAGAATAAAAAGAAAATAAAAACCACTCAATCCTTTTTTCCTATGAAAATAAAAAGTGAAAGTCTTCTCATTCCCACCCCCAGAAAAACCCACATGGACGGTTGGATGCATATATTTTCAGGCATTTCTATGGTTTTACAAACATAGAGACATTTTAAAATATGTTTATCATATGCCTTTATTTTGACTTCACACTGTTATTAGTCACCATTATAAAATGTGAATAAAATCATGGAGAATATTTTTAAGCACAGTCTATAGAAAGTTAATAGAGCTATATGATTTAACTTTCAGCAGAGAAAATACTCTTCTGAATTTTTCTAAATAATAAAATTGCCCTTTATGTGTGAATATTGGAAGACATATATGCTTTTGCAGTCAGAAGATGAAATATTCTCAAGCTTCCATCCAGTAGATGCAAGATCCCTGCTGTAGATTAGGCTTCATCATTAATTTGCATGAAAAGTAAATCCGAGGGCTATTCACTGTCAGTGTGTGTGTCTTGATAGCTCATATTTGATGCTGTGCTCAAGATAATGTATGCAGCAGTGGTCCCCTGGAGTGCAGCTGTGGAGCAGCTAGTGAAACAGCACTTAGAGATGGACCATCCCAAGTAAGATTACACTGTACCAAACAGCTTTTCTGGTGTTGGATAAACTTCATGTTTTGAGTTGAAATTCATATATGTTTTTCTATCCTTTACTGTGTCCCTTAGTATTTCATAAAAAAAGACAGTCTATGTTAATATCAATAAATTTACTTTTAGAGTCAAGTTATTACAGGAGAGTTACAAACTAATGGAGATGAAAAAACTTTTACGAGGCTATGGAATAAGGGAGGTGAATCTCTTAAGCAAGGAAATAATGGTAAGTACAATAATTGAATGTTTTAACGCCTTTGCTCCACTTCCAGAGCAACATGGGAAATTTAACCGGATTTTATATTCTTTAAGATTAATAGAGCTAGGTTCTTCGCCGCTTCCCTTTTGTTAGATAGAATGATAAGAGAGTGTTTGATTGGTTGTTAGAGTAGTAAAGACAACAGACAGTAAATTAAGAAGCTGAAGGAATATATTATACCATCATGTTGTACGCCTTAAATATATGTAATTTTTATTTGTCAATTAAACCTCAGTAAAGCTAAGGGGAAAAAAAGAAGGGTGAAAGGACTGTCATTAAATTCAGAATGCAAATCATGTTTTAATTTTTCATACAGTTTAGAGTTTGCTGCATTGTTTTAATTATATGAACAAATGATTTCTGGGCTCTCTGTGAGATTTCATAACAAAGAAATGTGTATTGTCTCTATTTCAGAGGGTGGTAAGATACATTCTCAAACAAGATGTCCCATCTTCTTTAGAAGATGCTTTAAAGGTGGCCGAAGCATATATGTTGCCTAAAGACGAAATCTACAGTCTAAGGATTATTGACCTGTTTGATAGAGAAAAGGTGTGAAAATTTTATATTGTACTTTTATATGGTTGGTTGGTTTGTTTTGAGCTTTTAAAGATTTAACTATCAAATTATCCAAATAGACAAGCACAAAATAAAGTTATACCAACATTGGATGTTAGATTGGCCTATATATATATATAGTTCTGTTTTGTTTTGTTTTAAGTATTTTGTGAATACCTAATGAGCTTTCATAGTCTTTGGTAGTTAACAAAACTCAGACTCATGTTTTACATATGCGTAGGACCCTTTGTTTCCAGAATAGGAGGTGGGTTTTCTTTTTGTGTTTTTATTTATTTATTTATTTATTTATTTATTTTCACACACACACTATTTTATTTTTACAAGAGATAAATAGACTGACACCAAGCATTGTACATGGATGACCACAACAAAAGCAACAATGATTGCAATTACCAAACATGAAACACACTCATACTATGTCATAATATTGACATTCAGTCCAGTAATCCTCCACTGTAACAGCTCCTTTACTTTGCAGTGAAAATTGATTTGTATATTCTTTGCCTCTGAGTCCTTTTTGGATTTTTTTTTTTTTTAATTTTTTTTTAATTTTATTTAATTTAGACAGAAAGTCACAACTTTTTGTGTTTTTAAGTGTCTTTATTTTTATATAATTCTAAAACTACAGGCATACCTAAGAATTATAAAATACAAAGGGTAGTGTTTTAATTTACTTTTTCTGTTTGCTGTCATCCAGAACAGAATTTTCAGATTTTTAAACCATGGAACCATAATGTCTTTTTCAAAATGATGTCTTTTCATCTTTAAATAGAAAAGTAAGAGGTAAATCCAAATCATCCTTTGCAGGTAGCAGCTGTTTTTTCTTCCTTTCAAACTCTGTTTACAGGGTGAAGACTGTATCCTTCTGTTGAGGTCTTTGCCTCCTGCTGAAGCTCAGAAAACTGCAGGAAGAGTAATCATATGGGCACGACTGGCATTACAGGAAGAACCAGATAATTCTAATGAGGTGAGATTTTCACTAAATAAAATGTAGATAAATCCAAGTTTTATGGATATTTATCAACAGGATAGAAAAGACAGACTTACAAATATGAGTATTTGCTCTTCTCACTGCTAGAATGGCCTAACATTAAAATTCCTATTTACTATATAGAAAATTTACCATATAGAAAAACAAACAAACAAATACAGCTGCTTTGTAGCAGTGGCTTTGAGCCCACAGTGAATAATCTAGGATCTGCAGATCAAAAGGATTAACTGAAGTATCTGTTATACATAAAGAATTTTCCGTAATGCCTTGAAGTGTAGACAGTGTTTTGCATTGTATGGGACATAGTCATTACTCTCAAGTAATGTCAGCCACAGAACCAACGTAAATCTAATCTGAGAACAGAACGTTGAAACTTAGAAACGATTTCCAGAGAGTCAATTCACGGTAGAGAGATAAGGAACTGAAAACCTAATTTATCCAGGGTAGTTGAGTTTTTTAAACCTTTGAAGATACTTACCTCCCAGCCTCTCTCAGTGGTGCACTTCAATCATTTTTTACCTTTAGGGAAATGATTTTTTTTTAACACCTAAAATTTATTATCCTCTTATTGCCCACTAGGCATTAGGTTAAATACTTCAAATGGATTGTCCATTTCTTCCTCACAATAAAACTGTGAACAAAGTTGTGAAGGAGGCCCTATTGTTAGCTCCTTTTGATTGAGTTTAGAAACTAAAATTTTAAAATTAGTGGCTTTCCCAGGGGTATTTGGAAAGTGGCAGAGTCTCATTTCAAACTGTCTGTGTTCTCAACCACCAGCTTCAACTGCAGCCCGTAGTCAAAATGTTTGAGTACTTTGTATGGACCCGGCCCTTGCTAAGCATTTTACACATACCAAGTCTTTCAATTAAAGCTTTTCCCTCTTTGGTTTTTCTTATCTTTAAAAAAAAAAAGATTTTTTTTTTTTTTGTCAGTCTTGAGGATGATTCTTTCTTAGACTTCTGATTTCTGTACTAAACAAGTTCAGTTCTTTTTAACTTTTCCAGAGATCCTTTCCAGATTTTTTCTCAAATAATAAGTAAAAGCTGTTAAAAAAACAAAACCCAAATGCCTGTTAATTATAGTGTATCTGAAAGGTGATTTGGGAGATTTGCATGTTCTATAGTATTTCTAAATCATATATCCAAGAGTCCATATGGGTATTTTTCATGTTTAGCTTATATATTATTTAATTATGATCCATTCTTTGGCTGCCCAACTCCCTGTAACACAGACCTCTCAACTCTTAAGCCATATCTATTGTTTATTCTGATTCGGTGCTTTTTATTTATTTGTCTATGTATGCACTACATATACAATGGCAAATACAAGAAAGGGACTTCATTTTGCATTTTTCTTTTTAGGACAAGGCCTGGAGACTGTCTGTAGCGAAGACATCAGTAGACGTTCTTAAATTACTGTGTGACATTCAGAAAGGTAGTTTCCATCTCTGTTCGCTCCTCTTGGTTTAGTTCTAAAGCTGATCCTTTTCAGAAGAGGGCATCAGTGACATCTCCCATCCTGACCCACAGTTTTCCTGCCTCTGATTGTCTTTTTTGATCCCACACACTTTTCTTCATGAAAAGGCTTTCTTGCCTTATTCTTTTGATTAGTAGTGTAAGAGCAGAAGCATGTAAGATCAACTCATCATTTGTGTATATGCTTCAGTGACTGTTTAATGCTAGACTAGATTTCTTTGGTGCCTTGCACTTTTTACTCACATTGCTCACTTATCACTTGGTTATGATTGGGAAAAAACCCATTTAACCTTGAATTTAAAACAATTAACAAAGTAATTCTCTTGGGGAAAAAAAAATCTGTAATTTATTTCAGAAAAATTGCCATTTGTCTTGTAACCAACAAACTTCTCTTTTCTACCTTCAGAAAGAATAATTAGATTTCTTTTTGTACTTAAATTGTCTTCTGTCAGAATCTGAAAAGAACTACTGAAGACTTGAGAGGAGAAAACCAAAGCGAATTAAAATTTTAGCTTTTAAAAATTCTGATAATATCAGAATTTGGATGTATGCTATAACTTTTAAAAATTTAATTACAGACAATCTGCAGAAGAAGGATGAATGGGAAGAAACCTTGAAACAATTTAAAACTGTTGCTAGCTTACAGGTAAAGATGTTAAGCCATGTTGAACATAATTACTTGATTCATCAGTGCATTTGACATAGATCAGTTCCTCCTTCTTAAAACCATCTGCACTAGCCTTCAGAGACTTCAGATATACTGGGTTTTCCTCTTTCTGTCTCTCTTTTTTAAAGCAGCTTTAATGTAATATAATTCACGTACCATACATTTCATCTCTTTGAAGTGTATAATTCAGTGGTTTTGGGTGTATTGCATTATTGATTGTTTAAATCATGGTAAAGTACATACAATGTAAAATTTGCCATTTTAACCATTTTTCTATTTACAATTCAGTGGTATTGACTCCATTCACAGTGCAGTACAACCATCACCATCACCAGTATCTACTTTTCATCCCCTCAAGCAGAAACTTTGCACCTGTTAAGCAATAACTCCCCATTCCTCTCTCCCCGCAGCCACTTGTAACCTCTAATCTACTTTTTATCTCTATGAATTTTCCTATTTCATAAATTTCATTTAAAGTGGAATCATAAAACATTTGTCCTTTTGTGTCTAGCTTTTTTCATTTAGTATAATGTTCATCCATGTTGTAGGATGTATAGAACTTCCTTCCTGTCTCTGGCTGAATAGTATTCCACTGTCTGGCTCTACCACATTTTTGTTTATTTATCTCTTGATGGACACTTGGGTTGTTTCCACTTTGGGGCTACTGTGAATAATGCTGCATTGGACATGGACGTACAAATATCTGTTAACTTCCTGCTTTCAGTTCCTTTGGGTATATACCCAGGAGAGGAATTGCTGAGTCATATGGTAATTCTATGTTTAACTTTTTTTTTTTTTTTTTTTTTTTTTTAAAGTTTTTTCCCTTTTTTTCAATTTTTATTTATTTATTTATTTATTTATGGCTGTGTTGGGTCTTCGTTTCTGTGCGAGGGCTTTCTCTAGTTGTGGCAAGCAGGGGCCACTCTTCATCGCAGTGCGCGGGCCTCTCACTATCGCGGCCTCTCTTGCTGCGGAGCACAGGCTCCAGACGCGCAGGCTCAGTAATTGTGGCTCACGGGCCCAGCTGCTCCGCGGTATGTGGGATCTTCCCAGACCAGGGCTCGAACCCGTGTCCCCTGCATTGGCAGGCAGATTCTCAACCACTGCGCCACCAGGGAAGCCCCCCTATGTTTAACTTTTTAAGGAACTGTTCTCTCCTTTTTAATTGTATTCTAGTTTATGCCTTTTTAAAAAACCATTTTGGTTTACGGTATCTTTATAGATTATTTATTTAACTCTGGTGGCCCGGAATGATGGCTAACAGTAGCTGTCATTTACTCAGTACTTACCATGTACTAGACATGGGGCTTTGCATGTGTTATTTGTCACAGTAGATCCCCAGGGAGGGTACTGTTATAATTCTCCTTTACAGATGAGGAAACTGAGGCACCACAGTGTCTCAAAATATTGCGAAAGACAGCAAATTGTCGATAGAAACTGGCCCAAAAGATTACTGTCTACTTCATAATGTCTTAATTTTTTTTTTCTATATAGTTTCATTCTAGGTAGTTCACTTTTTCTTGAAAATTAATTTCTGTTAACTTTGAACTGATTAACTGTCTTCAGATTTGAAATTAATTATTTTATTTTGGCTCTAGGGCCTTCCTAACGTGAAAAGATTTTGTAAATAGAAGGGCTGTCAGGGTTAACTGATAAATTTCATCAAATAGGAAATTGGGTAGATGTGAGGATCTCTTTGTGAAAACTTGAAATTAACACACCGGCAGATTTAACTCTCAACTGTATTATCTCAAAGTGTGTAAAGAAGAAATAATTTATCACGGTTTATTGTACTGCTGTTTCTCAAAGTATGGCCCATGGACTCCCAAGGGTCTCTTGAGACCCTTTCAGGGAGTCCATGAGATTAAAACTATTTATAGCAAAAATACAAAATTGTTCTTTCCATCCATATTCTCTCAAGAGAGTATACTGGGTTTTCAGAGGCTTCATGATGTGGTAATATCATCGCTCTAAAGGCTGATGGTATGTGCACTTTTATATGCTCTTGTATTTTAAACTTTTCTGTTTAATTTCTTATATGGTAAATATTGATAGATATCTCCTTAAAAAGTTTTTTGGGGTCCTCAATAATTTTTAAGAGTGTAAAGAGGTGCTACAACCCAAAAGTTTGCGATCTTCTGTATTAAACAATAGATGTCTTCGTGTGAAGCACCCAGGAGTCAGCATAAGTTAACCTCGCCGCGGTCTTCTTAAATTTGAAAATTACAGGTACTTTAAAGCAATGGTTTAGATCTAAGCAAATTCATGTTTAGTTATCGTGCTACCATTTATGGAACAATCCTTGTGCCAGGTCTAGTGGGAGAGGCTAAACATCCTCCTGTGCAAAGGCAGCCCCTGCGGCAAAGAATCATCTGGCAGATTGAGAAACCCTGTTCTAAAGTGTGGTGTCAAAGAAGAAGGTCTCACTCACTCCCACTACCTCTTGGTGTCCTTCCCTGGGCTTCAGCAGGATCCTTTTATGGGGTTGGAAAAATTAATTCTAGGTCTGGAGTTAGCAGCTAACCAGAAGTTATTACAGAAAAGAGCAAAACTGGCTTCTTCAAGCCACCAGGGTAGAATCGCACAAACCTAATACTTAATCCCTCCTTCCTTCTGTTCAGGGTTAGTGTTAGGATTAGGATTAGGGCAGAATTACCACAACAGAATTACCAGACCCAAAAACGTCAGCAGTGCCAAAGTTGAGAAAACCCTGGGTTAAGTGATACTTTCCCCTTTTCCAACCTTTATATAATAAGTTACTTTTGAAATATAGAGTCTTAAATTCTTAATTTACAAGGGAGAGAGAGAGGTAAAATAGAGGTTCGAGACACACCGATGATTTTCAACCGCAGATGAACTGAACGGACGTGGGGCTTTGTCTTGCTTGCCTTGCTACAGGAGAACTTTGAGGTCTTTCTTTCGTTTGAAGATTACAGCAATAGTTCCCTGGTAGCAGAGCTCCGGGAACAGCACATTAAAGCTCAGCAAGTCGCACAGGCTAAACACAAACCCTGGAGGACAGCAGAGCCTGCGGCTGCTGAGGAGGAAAGGCTGAGCGCCGAGTCCAAGCTGCACCGACAGGTGCTGGCCCTGCAGGTGTCCCGGCAAGAGCTGGAGGCCAAGATGATCTTGAGGGCCTTGAACGACGGGAACGTGGAAGTGGCGCTGAGAAAATGCAGGTGAGTTCCGGGTCCCCAAATCACACAGCTCATCAGAAAGGAACACTGGTTTCATTTATTTCTTCGGTGACGAGGATAGGGATGGTGACCCTTTCACTTCCACAGACGTGATTCTTGGTTTCTCGCCCTGAGAGCCTGTTTTGGATGCCTGGGTCAGAAAGTGGTGGTGTAGGGACTTGTGGTTAAGAATCTGCCTGCCAATGCAGGGGCCACAGGTTCGAGCCCTGGTCCGGGAGGATCCCACATGCCGGGGAGCGACTAAGCCCATGCACCACGACTACTGAGCCTGTGCTCTAGAGCCCATGTGCCACAACTACTGAAGCCTGCGCACCTAGAGCCCGTGCACTGCAACAAAGAGTGGCCCCCGCTCGCCGCAACTAGAGAAAGCCCACGTGCAGCAACAAAGACCCAACATGGCCAAAAATAAATAAATTAAATAAATAAATTTATTTTTAAAAAAGAAAGACAGTGGTGGCATATAAGAGGAGTGACTAACCCTGTGTAGTTAGGTAACCAAACCATTGAGTTTAGGTCACCTTGCAGTGCAACAGTTAGTGGTATCCCAAGCAAGTAGAAAAACGAAGCACACTGTATACCACGAAAACATTTAAAGACATTGTAAATGTTGTTAGTGGTTATATATTAATCCAAGAAAGGCAAATACATCTGCTTTCCATACGAGTGCTCTAACTTCTGACACTTCCTTTCTTCCAAAGAGACTTGTTTAAGTATCACTGCAACACCGACACTGGGAAATTGCTGTTCCTGACGTGTCAGAAGCTTTGTCAGATGTTGGCTAATGGCATTGCCGTGACAATCCCTGCGGGACTAAATCTTCCTTCTGAGATACATGATCTAGCATGCCAGGCTGCCACCATCTGCAGTCCAGGTGACAAGATTTATAATCTACGTGGTTTTATATTCTCTGCTTCATTTCGTACTTGTCTAATGCTGTCTCCTTACAGTTGGACACTGAGGTAGAGAGAGAAGCGATCATTATCCCTCTTTCACAAAGGGGACACTTATAATTGAATCTCTATGGGGGTTATGATTTTAAAGTATTTCCAAAATTAACAATGTCATTTCTGACTATTGACAATATTCGCTTTCAGAAGATTGTGAAATTCCTTGCCTCCCCATATCTGATCTTACTTTCCAGTCAAGCTTAAGAAAAATGTTTACCTGTATTAGTTAGGGTAGTCAAAGCTATGTGGAAACCTTTCTCTCTGCTTTGTGGCCTACCTTAGAATTTTGAATGGTAATTATTCAAAGGTTGTTTTTGTTGTTCTAAACACATGAAATACTAGTTTAATGATTTTTTCCTCCATTTTCTTTCAGATTTTTTGCTAGATGCCTTAGAACTCTGTAAATATACTTTAATGGCAGTAGAGCTTTCCAGACAGTGCCAAATGGATGACTGTGGAATTCTCATGAAAGTAAATTGCTTGGAATTTCTTTTCCTTAAACAAAACCCCTACCCAATCCATTACACACCACTTTTAAATCACTTGCATAGTTTATAAAAATACTGAATCTACCTCTCATATTTTCTTACTCTAGACCAGAGAACTACTTAAGGGCATGAGACCACTCCTCTTTTCTAGTCACATTTATTGGCTTTAATTTGCACTATCTTTTGAAACATTGGGCCTCAAACAAGGCGTCTCTGGACATTGTCCAGAGTAACAGTTTGTTGTTTTTGTTTTTTTTTTTTTTGGCCATGTGGCTTGCGGGATCTTCCCCTACCAGGGATCGAACCTGGCCCCCTCAGTGAAAGTGCCAAATCCTAACCAGTGGACCACCAGGGAATTCCCTGAGTAACAATTTAATTTAAAGCGGCATTATTTTAAGCCATAGACCAGAAGAAACAGACTACATGGTTGTATTTGACCATCAACATTGTGTTTGGCTCTGATAGATCTGATTCTGGATTCTGCTTGGTGAAGAAGGAATCTGTGTTCCGGAGTGTCCTTATCTGTGTCTTTTCTGTATGATTTGATATTTAGACTTCTTTTGGAACTCATAAAGATCCATATGAGGAGTGGTCTTACTGTGACTTCTTCAGTGAAGATGGGATAGTTCTCGAGTCACAGATGGTGCTCCCTGTCATCTATGAATTGATTTCATCACTTGTGCCTCTGGCCGGTAAATCTCATTTGTGTCATCTTTTTTCTGTGTATTTCTGCTTCATGCAAGTTTAAATGGTAGAGGTTTGGAACTGGAACTACACATAGTAACATGGATGAATCTTGTAGGCATAATGCTGAACAAATGAAGTGAGGAACAAAAGAATATGTATTGTATGATTTCATTTATGTAAAGTACAAGGACGGGCTATAAGGAGGCCATGCTATTGGAAATCAGGGTAGTGTTTACCTTGGAGGGTAGACTGGAAGCGGGCAAGGGGATGGCTTCTGCATGCTAGTAGTGTTCTGCATCTTGGTCTGGATGTACACTTATCTGTACATCCAGACCTGTAAAGGTTTTGGTTTTTTTTAAGTAACAGGTTGCGTTAGAACATTATTTGATAAGAGCACAATATTAAAGTATCTCTGGGACTATGTGCTCTAAAAGAGAGTTATTTTACTTATTGTTATTGAATTTATTCTCTTTTGTAGAAAGCAAGAGATATCCCTTCGATTCTACAAGTTTACCATACTGCTCCATCAGTGAAGGTATTTGACATCAGAAATGTATAACCATTGAATTACGATTTTGTAAATAGGCCAACATAGAAATTTCTTGAAATCCTGAATATGAATCTGATGTAATGTCCTTAATATAGTTTCTTAATTATTACTGTCACATTGTTACTCTTCCAAACTGTCAGGAAAATGGGTCATTTGGCTTATAGTGTTAACTTTTATGAATCTGTTCATAAATTTTGGTCTTCCAAGTAGAGGAATGGTTTTCTTCAGCTAATGATTTAAGCATCTCAAAATAGGCAAGTTACAATCAAAGTACCTCAGTATCCATGTACCTAGCTATTTTCTGGTTTAGATCAAGCCTCGTGTTAACTCTTTTATTTACTAACTTTGAGAATCAATTCTATGACCATTACCTGCATTGAAGGAGTAGACCGTCCCTGAAAACAATTTCCAAATATGGTCTTTCTTTGTTTAAAAAAAAAATCTAAATATTAAAATACTTGTACTCGAGTAAAATACTTTTATCATTTCACAGGAGACAGCCTTATGTTACCTATTATCAATTCCATCTCTGCCTTGCTTCAGAACCTTCAGGAATCTAGCCAATGGGAGCTCGCCCTAAAATTTGTAGTTGGTTCATTTGGTACCTGTCTTCAGCACTCCGTGTCAAACTTCATGAATGCCAGTTTGAGTGACAAGGTACAGTTTCGAGAACAACTACTTTCACTTTGCGCAAATACAGATACAAAAGCACTGCCAAACAAAGGAATTTGGAACCCACATTTTCCTATTTGGCTTTGTAGTAAGGAAATTGATAATTTGTCAGATTTAGGAAACGTCTGTTGAACATGTACAAAGTCAGGTATAGTTCAAGGTGCTTGCACACATTTTCTTTTTTTAAGAAAATTTTTATTTATTTTTTATTTTATTTCTTTTTATTTTTTAAATTTTCATTTATTTATTTATTTATTTTTGGCTGTGTTGGGTCTTCGTTGCTGTGTGTGGGCTTTCTCTGGGTGCGGCGAGCGGGGGCTACTCTTCGTTGCAGTGCGCGGGCTTCTCATCACGGTGGCTTCTCTTGCTGTGGAGCACGGGCTCTAGGCGCGCAGTCTTCAGTAGTTGTGGCACGCGAGCTCTAGAGCGCAGGCTCAGTAGTTGTGGCACATGGGCTTAGTTGCTCCGTGGCATGTGGGATCTTCCCGGACCAGGGCTCGAACCCGTGTCCCCTGAATTGGCAGGCGGATTCTTAACCACTGCGCCACCAGGGAAGCCCTTGCACACATTTTCATACCTAATGTTTATGACAAACCTCAGAAACTCCACTTTGCAAACGAAGAAACTCCGATTCAGGGAGGTAAAGTAAATAATCTGAGGCTTTTGGTTGCAGTGGTAAGTCCTCTTACTCCAAGCCCAGTGACCACATTGGGTCAAAACTGTCGATCTGCTATTTGTTTTACTGTGGCCCAAATTATAATTATTACCTGACGGCATCATTAAAAAGATTCTAGAAGACAAACTATCTGTTGATAACTTGCTGATGAAGCTGGTCTTGTATTCATTTCTACTACTCTATTCATATTTACTAAATGCCAATTTTTTAAAAAATCAGCTTTATTGAAGTATAGCTTTCAAAATTAAAATGCATATATTTTGGGCTTCCCTGGTGGCGCAGTGGTTAAGAGTATGCCTGCCAATGCAGGGGACCCGGGTTCGAGCCCTGGTGCAGGAAGATCCCACATGCCGTGGAGCAACTAAGCCCGTGCGCCACAACTACTGAGCCTGTGCTCTAGAGCCCGTGAGCCACAACTACTGAGCCCGTGTGCTGCAACTACTGAAGCCTGCGTGCCTAGGGCCTGTGCTCCGCAACGAGAAGCCACTGCAATGAGAAGCCTGCGCACCGCAACGAATAGTAGCCCCTGCTGTCCACAATTAGAGAAAACCTGTGCGCAGCAACGAAGACCCAACCCAGCCAAAAATAAATACAATTTATAAAAAAAAAAAACCAACACATATTTTAAGTATATCAACCAATGTATTCACCTTGTCACCAACACCATAATCAAGGTACAGAGTATTTTATAAGGTTCCTTTTTGCCCTTTCCCAGTCAATTTCCCTGCAAGCCCCAGCTTTCTGTCATTATAGATTAAATGACAATACTTTTTGCATATAATGCTGAATTTTCAAAGTTCCTTAATATTTAAGAAAAGTTTTCAAAACTGTGCATAGACGTGGACCTGAGGATTCTTTTGTTCTTTTCTAAAAGTTGTGTGGAGAGGCCACATTAGTTAAATCCAAGCATGTTGTTATGGAATTGAAAGAGAAAGCCGTTATGTTTATCAGGGGAAATGCCGCAACACTTTTGTACAAAGTGAGTATTCGTTTGTGGTAAGCTCTTTTCTCTCTCTCTCTCTCTCTCTCTCTCTCTCTCTCTCTCCTGCTTGCTTCTGATTTTTCAGTGAGGATAAGAGTGAGGAGGGGGAGGGGATGTTGGGGACTTGAAAAGAAGTAATACAGAGAAGGTAAGTGTTCTATGTCATATAGAACTTGTTAGAGTTTCTTTCCTTAAATTTATAATAGTGATAAAAGACATTAAAACTAAGCAAACAAGTTGGAACTATTTTACTATAAATAACTTTTCATGAAATGCTCATTCTTTCGTAGGGCCTAAAACTAAATTTAGTGACAAATCAGCCTTTAGAGAGTGAATTCTGTTTTGATTATGAGGAATTTGCTTCTCTGAATGCTTTCTTCCCACAGGTATTTAATTGTCGTCTGGTGGATCTCAACTTGGCATTGGGGTACTGCACTCTCTTACCACAGAAAGAAGTCTTTGAAAATATATGGACGCTCATAGATAAAGCATGGCAGAATTACGACAAAATATTGGTATGACCTAAGGAAGCACACCTTCAGTTCTTGAAATATTGAAGATTTAGGGGAAGAAGTAAAATTGGCTTTGCCACCAGATCTTAAAGATTTAGCAGAAGAAACGTCAAGCTAACACACATGGTTTCTACCAGCTTTTCCTTAACTGGCGACACACCAGTGAATGTATATGCAGGTCCTAAGCATTGCTTAACCCAGAGGATTACATTTTTTATTTCTTAAATCTGTATTCAGCCAGAGAACCTCATTGCTTATGCTTACTCTAGTGTACTGGAAAACTTAGACCCATGAGCCAGTTCTTCTTTGTAAGACAAGTTTAATGGATGCAAAACTTGTCTTTGATATTGTTTGTTTCAAAATTTGCCCTTTGTGGGCATTTTACGTGCAGGATAGCTCAAATTTGGCCTTTTCTCACGAAAGAAATCCAGACTAAATTTATGGCATCACACTAAAAGCCGAATTACCTAAGTATTATATAAGTAATGATGGTGTATGAAGCAACATGTAACATTCCAGCTGTTATCATAAAGAAAGATTATGGTTTTTATTGTTGGGTTTCTTTTAAAAGGTATTAGAACATTTTCTATTTGCAATTCAATTTTAATTCTATTTTAATTTTTTTTTTTTTTTTTCTATTTTAATTTTTTAGGCAATATCTCTGGTGGGCTCTCAGCTGGCCAGTCTCTATCAGGAAATAGAAATGGAGCTTAAGTTCTGTGAACTCAGTACTGATTCCCGGTGGGGTATTCGTCTTAGGAAACTTGGTGTGAGTATTCTTCAAGTGCCATGAAGTTTCATCCATTCTGATAATTACCCAGTTGGAAAATTTAAAACAAAGAACTCATTATCCTTTACTTTTGGAGAGGTTATATATAAACCGACTTGTAAGTTTTAGTTAGTTATTACACGCATTGGTGCTTTCAAAGAAATAAGGACCTTTTGCCTCATTTTCTTTTTGCTATATTTTTAAAGAAATTAGAAGAGGCTTGACATTTCATCTGCTTAGCTGTCTCATTATAGGAATGTATCTAGTATTAATTAACATTTAAGGTATTCCAGGCCTACCGTTTAGCCTCATACATTTTTGTGTGCTATTTGTTTAAAGATAATATTAAAATGTATCTACATTGTACTACGCTTCAGCAACTCCTACCAGGGAGAAGTAAGTGGCCCTTATTTTTCACTTTGCAAAAACAAACCAACAAAATCCTGTTTTCTTTTCTATGAATGTAAAACATTTTATTTTATTTGCAAATAGTTGACTTATCGGGAGTGTAACCATTGTAGAAATGGTATATGTTTTGAAGCCTCGTTCCTATGCAGTAATGGGACTGTTTGTTGCTAACTACCAAACTTTACTGAAGAGCCAGGGGTTAGTGTGACTAAGAGAGATTTTGGACCTCTAGCCAAATATACCTGAAATTTCAGAGTGATGGTCGAGTTGGGTAGTATGATAAAAATAAAAGTTGAAGGAGCTATAGAAAAATGTTTCTCTAAAAAAATGGATAGTAAAAGGGCAGGTCGCAACAGTGCCCTTAGTCTGATACATTTCAGTTTAGCAGGGTTTTTGTTTTGCTCTTTTTATTTCTAGATTTCTTTCCAGCCAGTTTTTAGGCAACATTTTCTCACCAAGAAAGACCTCATTAAAGCTCTTGTGGAGAATATAGATATGGATACAAGCCTCATTCTGGAATATTGCAGGTAATTCTTTAAATTTCATTGGTATTTTTGCTGTTAGCTTAACAAACTGGTAATGCTAATGTGAGAACACAGTGATAACAGTGATTATTATATGTGGCCCATGACCTCTGATGTTTTCTTTTGCTCAACCACAAACTGAGTAAGTCCGAACCAGATTAAATTCTCTTATAATATCACCTTTTTAATTCACTCTTTGGTGTTTCCTCAACTTGCCTCATGATAAGCATCATGTGGGGCACTTGATTTAAAATACAGATTCCTGGGTCCCTCTGTATTGGTTCTGACTCGGCAGGTCTGAGCTGAGGCCCAGGAAACTGGTCTCAATAGGAGCTCCAGACGATTCACATGATAAGGGAAGTTTGGGAATATTCTGAGCAAGTAAACTTCTAAATCAGGTCAAGTTAGGGGCAAGTTGATCTTAAATTAAAAATTGGTGAAAAGTATGATTTAGGGAGAATTTTTTTTAAATAACTTAAAAAAACTGAGACTAAGTGTTATTTATAGATACAGCTTACTGTGATGAGGAGGATCAAATGATTTGTAATTTATATCTCAGTTGTTTTTATCTGATAAATTTAGATATTAAATTTGCTGGCCCACTATTAGTTTCAAAGTGGTTTCCCACACATCATCACGTTTACTTTTTATTGTATATTATAACCAATTTATGTATGAGAAAACAAACCCATATTAGGTGCCCTGCTCAAGGTAGATAATAAGTACTGCTTCTAAAATACCAAGGGCGCTGTAATCCTTATCCAATTTATGACAGATGGGTGGAATTTCAGTTCTTGATAATGAGGCTGCTTAGTGCATTTCCTCACCAGACAGGGATCTAGTTCTTTGTCCTTGTGGATGGTGGGGAGTAATGCCCCTGGCTGTCACCATCCTGAACCTGCAAGTCAAGGACCATAGACTGCTCATAGCTCTAACTAGCTGTGACTTACCTGCACTCTGATATAACAAAACTATGCCATTCCTCAGTTTGGAGTGCTACAAATCCAGAACGAGGTACGCACACTCCCTCTTCTTTATTAATTTGAACTCCTGGTAGATTTTTGTCTGTTGTTTTATGGCGTGACCCCTTTTCTGAAATTTAAATAGCTATAATTATGTCAGGCTCATTTCACAATCGTTGTGCTTACATGGCATTGCTGATTTTTACTTGTGTGATAGTGACTGTCTTGCCTCAGGCAGTCCCACTGAATAAATTTAGATGACCTTTACAATTTCAGGGAGTGACTTTAAAATTATCGTATGTAAAGCTCTTCTTGACATTTCAGTTATTCTGTATAACAGACTAAACTATCCCTATCTTATTAATAGGGCTTAGAAGGCATTTCAGTTGTCGATTTGTCTATACTAACCTGATTCTTAATTTTTAAATGTACTACTTTTTCTAATTCAGATGGAACATACTAAAATCAAAGTCCCACATAATTCCACCCGTCAGGGATAATCACTGTTAAAAGAGTTTGGCTTATATTGTTCTTTTTTTTTTTTTCCTTATGCATTTACTAACATGCATTTTTAAAAGTTTATGAAAAACAGAATTGTACATTATCTTGTAGCATGTATCCTTCACTTAACAAAATAATGTCTTCTCAGATTAGGACATATAGCTCTTCCTCATATCTGTTGAATCCTATGGTATTCCTTTGAATAAGTTATTTAACCAGCCCCCTATTGATGAGTATTTGTTTCCAGTTTTTAAATATTACAAGCAGTTGTTACAGGACATCCTATATGTGTATCTTTGCTACTTTCGTGAAGTGTACG
The DNA here is from genome assembly GCF_028023285.1 of Balaenoptera ricei. Lineage (NCBI taxonomy): Eukaryota > Metazoa > Chordata > Mammalia > Artiodactyla > Balaenopteridae > Balaenoptera > Balaenoptera ricei. The sequence goes on along the minus strand of NC_082652.1, from coordinate 7,487,894 downwards.
AAAGTGGAATATCTCTATTAAAGGACATAAATATATATTTTCAACTTTATTACAAATTTCCCTCCAAGATTGTGCCAGTTTATATGCCCACCAAGAATATCTGATGTTTTTAAAAGCAAGAATTAACTTTGAAAACAAGTAGATGGCTGGTTATGACACTTGACAATGGAAAGGTTAGATTTCAGTGGTGGGAGCTCATGCCTAAGTTTTCTGTGAGAAACTCTGTGTAGAAATGCATGCATTTTGGGACATTCATGTGTAATTAAATACTTATTTCAGCACATTTCAGTTGGACTCTGATGCAGCTCTTCAGCTGTTCATTGAAACACTCCTGCACAACACTAATGCCAGCCAGAGCCAGGGAGACGCAAGCACGGAATCCACAAAACAGCAGCGTTCCATACTCCTGGCCAAAGCCATCGGAATGGTTCCTTTACTGACAAGCACAAAAGATTTGGTCATCAGTCTTAGTGGAATACTGCATAAGGTAGATGAATGGTGAAATGAATGCACTGGGTCGTTTCAAGCATCCCTCCTACCCTTAATTAATCAGATATCTATAGTAACAAATTGAAAATGTAAGTCCTATATTTTTTGTAAACTATTAATTTTCAAAAAATTTTAGATTTCTGTATTTTTATTATACTTTAATTAATACAGTACGTTTCCTGTCTTTTTCTCCTCCAAAATAAAAATACCCCTTTTTCCCCAGATTTTTTTAAATAGCACACATTCTTTGAAAAAGATCAAACTAGAGAGAAAGGTATAAATCAAAAAGAGAAATTTCCCTACAACCCCACTCCCACAGATAAAAATGTTAATAATTTGGTAAATATCTTAGACTAAATATACTATCCTGTCACTCTCTTTTTTCATTTAACATTGTCGTTACCTGTCAATGCATAGACATCTCTCTCATTTTTGACAGATACATATATATTATTCCACTATGTGGATGAAACATCCTGTATTTAACCAGGCCTTTATGAAAGGACATTTAAATTGTTTGTAAATTTCATTATTATAAGTTGTTAAAATGAATATCTTCATACACACATTTGCCCTCTTGTCTGATTATTTTTTTAGGAGATCTTCTGAGAATTGGAACTTTTAGGTCAAGGGGTAGTTTGATGGGGGAATGAAGGTGGATAGAAGGGGAAATAAAATTATAAGACTAAAATTATAATACTTCAGTTTTATGTTTTGCTTGTAATTCAGCCAAAAATTATATAGACTTGCTCAAAATTTCTAGTTACTAAAGAGATCACCTTCCCACTTTGTTCAATGTTATTATTCACATGAATTTAGTTGGCATTTAAAATTTTTTTTAAAAAGTAATGGTGTGTGGGCAGAAACAGAACAAAGAGAATATTTCCTTTCTTATTATAAGCATATATAGATGCCACCCAGCTAGTTCTTGTATCTTAGTGTATGGTTATAGCTGGAATGAAATCCTTTGAAAAGGTTTTGCTTGGAGGCCCACACTTTTAGTTATGTCATTTTCCAAGAAAAGGTCAAATTTCTCCTATTCTAATTTTCCCATCATAAATGGAAGAAAGAATTTTAATTTAAAAACCTTGTAAAATTATTCGGACTTCCCTGGTGGCGCAGTGGTTAAGAATCCGCCTGCCAATGCTGGAGACACGGGTTCGAGCCCTGGTCTGGGAAGATTCCACATGCCGCAGGGCAACTAAGCCCGTGCGCCACAGCTACTGAGCCTGTGCTGTAGAGCCCATGAGCCACAACTTCTGAGCCCGCGTGCCACAACTACTGAAGCCTGTGCGCCTAGAGCCCGTGCTCTGCAACAAGCGAAACCACCACGATGAGAAAAGAAGCCCCCGCACCGCAACGAAGAGTAGTCCCTGCTCGCCACAACTAGAGAAAGCCCACGCACAGCAACGAAGACCCAACACAGCCAAAAATAAATAAATAAATAAAAATTTTTAAAAATCTTATAAAATTTTGATATGTTTATCTTTCTAGGTTTTTAGTACCTTAAGAACATTTCTCTTTATTGAAATGACATTGCCTCGTACAGGTTTCTTAAAAAACAGCTTTTGAGACATTCTAAAGACGTATGTTTATTCTAATAGTTAATTTTAGAGATGAGAAAATGTTAGTTCATTTTTTAAAGAATAATCTAACTTAATATTGTAGTGCACTGAGCTGTTATATTTGTAATCTCTGCTGATGAACATAACTGCATAAAACCATCAACCAGCCTGGCAACGTCTTCTCCAGTTTTGACGTATTTTTGTTTTTATACAGTTGGATCCCTATGACTATGAGATGATTGAAGTCGTCCTGAAAGTCATAGAAAGAGCTGATGAAAAGATAACCAACATTAATATTAATCAGGTATAACAAATATATTATAGATTTTAAAATTATGTTTTTATTTGGACCATTTTAAAAAATTACTGTTATCTAGTGTCTTTCTGGACTGTCCTCTGAGTTCCCTTTAAACTGTAGTTTTTACTCTATTTCCTTTTCTTTAAAAGGGATACAGAAGTAAAAAGAGTTTTTGTGCTCTCCATGTTTTATCTTAATCCAGTTTTTGCTCTACTGAGGCAATTTAAATCTGGCCAAGAGTACAAAGTCACTAAAAGACTGATTTAGAAGAATTAAGGCAAAAATATTTGTCATCTGGCAAAAAAAAAAAAAAAAAAATCAAAGCATGTAAGACCCAGAGTCAGATTTAGCTTTCTATATTAGTAGGTAGGTCCTGGACTAAATTCTGTTTCAGTACTCAGTAACTTCCTAGTGTTTTACAAATATGGTCATAGGAGCTTACATATATTTTTTAATTGGATTTTAAAAATTAAAAGAAAATGGGTTGATTCAAAAATTTATATAAGCCCCAGGGACCTCCCTGGCAGTCCAGTGGTTAGGCTGTGTCTCTTTCATTGCCGAGGGCCTGGGTTCAGTCCCTGATCAGGGAATTAAGATTGCCCACATGCAAGTCGTGTGGCACGGCCAAAAAAAAAAAAAGTTGTACAAGCCCCCAAAATATAAGATGTAAACTTAAGAGAGAATATAGAGGATTAATTTTAGATCTACTGCCTATGTATTTAAAGTGAAATCAAGTATTTTTGAGATATATCTAAAACTATTTGAAGAGCGTAGAGAACTTCCAAACTCTGGTTTATAAAACATCCCACCAACAACAGGGTTCCGCTGGTTTCTCCTAGTATAATTTCTTTAATGATCACAAAAGTTATGGTTTAGAAGAATAGCATAATAGTTTTGAAGGTAAAACTACGAAAGGTTTTGATCATCTTTATGAATATGAGACTGTCCCAGGAATGGAACCCTATGATAGTATAGAATTAGATGATTTTAAAACACTCAATGATTGTTTTAATCTCACAGGAAAATACTTTTTTATTTTAATGTAGGCATTGAGTCTTCTGAAACATTTGAAGTCATACAGAAGAATTTCTCCTCCAGTGGACCTAGAATATCAGTATATGTTGGAGCACGTAATAACTTTGCCATCAGCTGCCCAAACTAGACTGCCTTTTCACCTAATATTCTTCGGCACAGCACAGAGCTTCTGGAAAATTCTCTGTATGTTCCTTAACTTCTTATGAATTGTACCGAATAGCCAAAACCCTTTTCTTAGGTAAATCATACTATCTTTGTTTCCTTTCTAGCTACAGAACTCAGTGAAGAATCCTTCCCAACATTGCTCTTAATTTCTAAGTTAATGAAGGTAATGGGTTAAAACTCGTAAAAGTTGTATCTTTATTCTGTAATTCATTCAGACCCTGTGTAGAAAGATTTTATGCTGTTTTCATGTAAAGCCTTTAAAGGTGAGCACGTAAGTCAGCCTTAACTTTTCCTTTCTTTGAAGTTCTCTTTGGACACTCTGTACGTGTCTACAGCCAAACACGTTTTTGAAAAAAACCTGAAGCCTAAGCTCCTGCAGTTAACACAAGCTAAATCCTCAACACTGATTAACAAGGAGATAACTAAGATCACTCAAACCATCGAATCCTACTTGTTATCTATCGTTAACCCGGAGTGGGCTGTAGCCATTGCCATCAGTCTAGCCCAGGATGTCCCAGAAGGTATGGATCCTTCCTTTAATTGGGCTTAAAATGGTCGGCTGTGTTGTTTTTGGAACTTGTCGTAAAAAAATGTACTCCTTTCTTATCTTTAAGGAGAAACAGTATGATAGCTTAGAAATGTATGTGCCCCCTCTCCTCACTTGCGGCACTGCTGTACATTAAAGAGGAACCAAGCAAGACGCCATGCTGCTTGCCCAGGGCGCAGAGACATAGGCATTGCTCAGCTTAAATATAGATTAATACTTCCTCGTATCCAATCATACATACTTTCAATAATGAATCCTTAGACATTGTTGCATGATCAAAAAAATACACAAACACAGGCACTTATTGCCATGTTTTTGGTTGTAACAAAAGTTGAAAATAACTAATTTTTTTAAATGCTCATTTGTCAGGAACTGGTTAAAAAAATAGTGTATTCATAGAGTGGAATTCTATGTAGTTGATCTGGAAAAATATCCAAGATATGTATTAAGTGAGAACAGCAAACTGTACTACATGTATGATCTTATCCCATTTGGGTTAACGTGCTTGAGCACATGTGCGTGCACACACACACAAACACACACATACACACAGAAAACTTCTGGAGGAATGTAAGGATCTAGGGAATAGGTATAGAAGCTGAAGAGATGGGCCTCTGTGGACTTGTACTTCCTACTTTGTATCCTCTGGCCTGTTTAAATTGTTTTTTTACTATGAGTATGCTTCCTATCATTATTTTAAAAAACTGGCTAATTTGACTGAAGTACATTGTCTTGAAAGGACTATGATTTGCTTATAAATCTTTTATCTCTCTAGGTTCCTTCAAGATGTCCAGTTTGAAATTCTGCCTGTATTTAGCTGAGAGGTGGCTTCAGAATATCCCATCTCAGGTGTGTCTGAACTGTAAGATTGAAGGCTCCTCTTTTTTTTTTTTTTTTTAATGAAAGGGTAGCTGATTTACAATATTATATTAGTTTCAGGTGTACAACATAGTGATTCAAAATTTTTATAGATTATACTTCATTTATAGTTATTATAAAATATTGGCTATACTCCGTGTGCTGTACAATATATCCTTGCAGCTTGTTTATTTTATACATAGTAGTTTGTACTTCTTATTCCCCTACCCCTATGTTGCCCCTCTCTCCTTCCCTCTCCCCACTGGTAACCACTAGTTTCTTCTCCATCTGTGAGTCTGTTTCTGTTTTGTTATATACATTCGTTTGTTTTATTTTTTAGATTCCACATGTAAGTGGTAACATACAGTATTTGTCTTTCTCTGTCTGACTTATTTCACTAAGCATAACACCCTACAGGTCTATCCATGTTGTTGCAAATGGCAAAATTTCATTCTTTCTCATGACTGAGTAATATTCCTTTATATATATGTATATACCGTGTCTTCTTTTTCCATTCATCTGTCGATGGACACTTAGGTTGCTTCCATATCTTGGCTACTGTAAGTAGTGCAGCTATGAACATCGGGGTACAGGCTCCGCTTTCTTTTTAATTTGAATTGTGCTCTCCTAGCATCCCTTCTCATCCTGCCATAGTGATAGGTGTTTTCAAGGGTTGGATGCCTAAAATGGAAAAAGAAGATGAGGCTTGGTGTAGATACTTAAGGGTGTAACTAAGGCAGAGAGGGACCTTGACTGATAAAGCTGGATTCTTAGGCTCACTTGCGATTTAGAAAACAAGAGTTTCTTTTTGCTTGGAATTTTTTAAAAGGATGAAACACGTGAAAAAGCTGAAGCTCTGTTGAAGAAGCTTCATATTCAGTACCGGCGATCAGGCACGGAAGCTGTGCTCATAGCCCACAAGCTGAACACTGCAGAGTATTTAAGAGTGATCGGAAAACCAGCACATCTCATTGTCAGTCTGTACGAACATCCCAGCATAAATCAAAGAATTCAGAATTCATCTGGCAAAGATTATCCTGGTGAGGGCAAAACCCTTTTTATCTTTTTGTCCAGGGAGACCTTCCTTTTGATTCCCAGGTATCTTGCATTGAAAACCTGAGGTTTTCTTTCTTTAATTCTTTACCTTTAATATCTTAGATATTCATGCGGCTGCCAAAGAAATAGCTGAAGTCAATGAAATTAATTTGGAGAAAGTCTGGGACATGTTGTTGGAAAAATGGCTGTGCCCATCTGCCAAACCTGGTGAAGTAAGTGCTCGTTCTGAGAGTGTCTGTTGTTGAGTGTGAGCTGATGGCTTCTTCTCAAAGGCTAATTATTTGTCTTGCAATGATGCAACTTCTAATTAGGAGCACGGAATGTTAGAAGAAGGAACATTCGAGCATTTTAATACCTTCTGTTATCTGATGAGTTTTAGTGGGGTTGTTTACATTTTCTTTTCCTTTAATTATTGTTTTGCTGCTATTCTACCTCTTTTTTTTAACTTGCCAATATTTTTTTTATTGAAGTATAGTTGATACAGTCTACCTTTTAATTGATGAATTAAATCAATTTCAGATGAATTTCAGATGAATTCTTGTATAAAAGAAGTGGCCTATTCTTAGACTCAGATTCATGTGATTATTTTATTTTTTTATTTTGAAATAATTTTAAAGGTACAGAAAAGTTGCAAGAATAGTGTAAAAGAATTCCCTGTATATCCTTCGCCAAGATCTATCAGTTTTTAACATTTTGCCACATCTGCTTCATCACTCTCCCTATATTTACCCATAACATTTTTCTGAACCATTTGAGAGTAAATTACGTGTGTCATGCCCCTTTACCCCTTAAGAATTAAGTTTGTAGTTCAAAGAACAAGGATTTTCTCTTACTTAACCACAGTATAATTATCAAAATCAGATAATTTAATATTGATACAATTTTGATACAATATTGATAAAATACAAATATATATATGTATGTATACCTGAATTTATGGTCCATGTTACAATTTAACCAGTTGTGCCAATAATGTCCCTTATAGCAGTTTTCTCCTCTGGGACCAGAATCTAATCCAGGATTGTGTGTTGCATTTATTTGTCATGTCTCTAATCTCTTTTACTCTAGAACAGCTCCATAACTTTTCTGTCTTTCATGACACTGACATTTTTGAACAGTTTAGGCCTGTTATTTTGCCCCTCAACTTGGGCTTGTCTGTGTCCTCATGATAAGATTGGAGTTAAAAAAAAAAAAAAGATTGGAGTTATGCATTTTGGATAGAGTATTACCTGAGTGATGGCGTGTCTTTCCCAGGGTCTGACATCTGGGGGCACACGATGTCTCTTTGCCCTAATAGGGATGTTAATTTAGCTAACTTGATTATGCTGTTGTCCATTTCTGTACCACATAGTTACTACGTTTCCTTTTATAATTATTAGGGGAGATGTTTTGAGACAGTGAAATATTCTGTTCTTCAGATTCCCCCCTGCACCACGCATGTGGCCTGAGTTAGACTCGACTGATGATTCTTACCTGAATCTGTTTTATCTGTGATGGGACCTGGACATTTTTGAAGGGTGCAGGCCATTTGCTTTATAAAATGTCTCGTTCTGGGTTTACTGATGTTAATCATGATTAGAGTCAGGTTATGGATTCCTAGCAGCAATACTCTGTAGGTGATGTGTTCTCTTCAGATATGAGAACACATAGCATCAGTTTTTTAGAAATAATATTAACATCTAAATTTATGATGGGATTCGGCAATCCAAATGCAGAATTTTCTGAATTGTTTCTTCTGAGTTTTCAGGCAGAATTTAATGAGGGAGATTCTATAATTCCTCTATCCACCTAGGCAGATATCCTTGAAAAAAAAATCCATTCTTAGACAAATAGTATAACTAACATGACATTAGATTTTCAACTACTGGTTTTTATATTACTTGGCATTCACTTTAACAAGTATTTTTTGAGTATTTACCAAGAGCAAGGACTGTGTATCAGTGGAAACAGAGGACTTAGAAGCATATCCAGGCCACGTAGAATCTGTGTTTGACTCAAACCCACATGTTTTAACTTACGCATAAATCTGGAGCACTAAACTGAAAGCCCCTTGAGACCAGGAACTGTGTTTATACATATAGCACCTAATGCATTTCTTTGTAAGTCCCCATAAATACGTGCTGAATTAATGGATAACTCATAAAATTCACGGAGTCCTTTCCTTTTAAAAATTACCCAATGAATATAAGCTCCAGGAGGACAGGAATATTTGTTTTATTCACTCAGGCAAATGCCTGGTGCATGGTAAGCGCTCAGTACATATTTGTTCACTGAATGAATGTGAGTAAACCCATTTTTTAAAGCAAGAATCTTCTCATAAAGTAATGAATTACACTGTAATTCCCTGTCTGTAAATTAAAAGTTTTTTTTAAATCTTTTTTTTTTTTTTTTTTTTTTTTGCTGTCATCAAACATGGAGGTGCTGGGAGTTGAACTCAGGGCCTCACGTATGCTCAGCGTGCACTCTACCACTGAGCTACACCTCCTCCTGTAAATATAATTTTGTATATTAGGCTTTTTCATCTAATAGACTTTCATAAGCTTATACAGTCAACCAACTTTCTTCAATTTTTAACTTTCTTTTTTTTTTCACTTTTTCAAAGACACCATCAGAATTATTTGAACTTCAGGAAGATGAAGCACTACGAAGGTATTCTTCCTGTACTTACGTTTGTCTACATCCTGTTGCCTAGTAAGAATCTTACCAATGAATGTGTTAGACATTGGACTTTCTTGGTATAACTTGGATCAGAACCTCTGAGAAGAATCAGTTCATTGATATATGGCTGTGAGTGTGTTAAGTATCTCCAGTGGAATAAATAAAAAACGACCAAGATCCAGAGTTTCTGAACCCTCAGTGAGTTCCTACTAGAACACCTTTAGCAGAGAATGTACATCGAGCAAAGGAAAACTCTTCTGTAGCTAGGACTCTGGCCCCAAACCTCTGTGTGTTCTCTCTCCCTGGGGAGCTAGGCTGGTTCAGATATAGGCCACCAGGATTTCTTTTTCCCTTCTAACCTAAGACTGAGACCTAGAAAGGCACATTGGTGTTATGTACTGTGCTAAGTCTGATTGGTTGTGGCTTGCTCTCTTGAGAAGGCTATATCTGTGCTCAAATCAGAAAATGTGGTAATCTATTAATGTTGCTTGGCATAGGCATGGGAAAGGGAGTGGTAGCATGCATCCCAGCTTTTTGCCATTCTGGTCTGGACCAAAGTAGGTCAGCTCACTCATGAAGCCCTACACCCTACATTGGCCCTGGAGATCTGATAGTGAGAGAGGATGTGGAAAGATAAACACTGGAAAAGAATTTTTCCTGGTTGGGGGAGAACTGGCCTAGTATCCCCTCCATGCCCTTCTTTCCTCTGGGCACCCCTTCGTCCTTGCTTAGTCCTTTAAGGGCAGGGACACCTTTGTCTAAGCAAAAGGTAGCTTCTGGAGCATCTGACTGAACCAGCCACCTGGACAGGCTTAGAGGGAAACAGTTCAGAGAGAGAGAGAGAGAGAGAGAGAACCCCAAGAGGAGATCCCAAAGGGTACTTCATGCCAATTTCATAACTTCCTGCCTTTTCCCACTGGAATCTCCACCCACCCCCCTTCCAGTACATCTGATTGTCTTGCCCTTCTCTGCAGGGGGCCAGTCAGCCCTGAGTCCAGAGGTTAAAACGTGCCACTAACAAGGTCCTGTGAACTAAACCTGAAGTTTCCATGTGTAGTGTTCAATGTACTTTGCAGCTATGGTTTGTATTAATTCCTTAACTAGAAAGAATATAAATTTTGGGAGGTTGACTAGCTATTTCATAGATGAGAGGACTGAGGCTTGACATTTATTGGCTTTATTATCTTCTTTAGCTGTGAAGTAACTCAAGAAAAGATTAAGCACCCTTTAAAGGAGATAGCCCTTCAGGCCTGTGTTTGGGATGTCTAATGACTTTTTCTGTGGACAGTAAAACAGGTCTCTTGTTTTGCTAATCTCTCACTAAAGTCTAAATGTAATTAACAATTTTTTTTCAGAGTCCTGTATCTCCTTCTGTCTCGTCCAGTTGATTATAGTTCAAGAATGCTGTTCATTTTTGCAACATCAGCTACAACTGTAAGCTCTACAAACTTAATCAAAGCTCATCTTTGCATCTAAGCTTAACATTTTTTTCCTGCATATTTACCATTTACAAATGATTAAGATAATGCTCACTTCTGTACTTACTCAAAGTACATCTTACTCTATAGATGAGGATTGTAGTGTCTGCCGAGCTCCATTTAGTGCTGGCTTCTGAGACATCCTGCTTGGCAAACTGAGTGGTGCAGCTGTTGACAGTTCCCACGGGTTATCCACATTCACTGTTTTAACGCCCTGGTCCAGCTGCATCCCTAATACCAGAGGCCCCAATGAGCCAGCCTGAGAGAAGTCTCCACCCTGGTCTCCAGGCCCTGCCTGAGCTGTCACACCCCCTCCCCACTAAACTCTAGGGATAACTTTCCCTTATCCCTAAAGGCAACTTGATCTCCGGCCTTCAGGCTTCTGCATATAGAAATGCTCTCTGAGGCAGCTGAAGCAGAGGGAGAGTAAAGATGTAGATAGAAGGAAGAAAGGGGAAAAGGCTAAGATGCTGATTGTATGTCCTTGACAGCAAGGGGGGGGAAATATCCCTTCTTGCATATTAGTTTATCTGATAGTCATTCTTTCAGGTAAAAATGGTGTTCCATGAAAAGTGCCTGGCTCAGCTCACAGCTCAGTCATACAAGGGCTTTTCCCTGAAAAAAACCCATTGCATCGCGGTGTGCTTTACCAGTACTTCCTGTTTAGTCATGTAGAACATTAGTGAATATGTTTTGATTAATTAATAGTAACACGTATTCAAGTGTGAACTCATAGTACTATATTCAGGAGTTGAGGTTTAATAAAATTCTTATTGCTTCAAGAACCTTCTTAAGTGGACGTCTCTTGTTTTCAATACTGCAAATGTGAAGACTATGGCGGCTGCCACAGCATTTGGGTGTTGCTACCGTTCACCCACCAGTGCTTTTGCACCATCAGTGCAAATATTAACACAGTGTAATAGGCAGGTATACCATTATAGTATTATTACAAAAGTGGTTCTATTTTCCTTCTCAAAGAGTGTAAGAAACCCTCCAACCCCTATGCAGGGGTGCATGGAACACACTTTAAGAACCACTGACTCCCTAAGGGCAGACATAGACTTTAATCTTTTAAAAACTGTTGCGGCTCATGTTACCTAGATGGAAACTCAGTTGTCCTACTACAGCACGCGGCACAGCTCTACAAACCTCTTTTGGTCTTACAGACGTTAGGTGTGCACCAGCTCACTTTCGCCCACAGGACTCGAGCCCTGCAGTGTCTCCTCTATTTGGCTGACAAGGAAACTGTAGAATCTCTCTTCAAAAAACCCTTTGAAGAAGTGAAGTAAGTGGAAGTTTAAAAATCGTATTAATAGAAAACAGATTCTTTGGAAGCATAACTTTTAAGCCCCATAGTTCAGAAGAGCGCGTTAGAGGGGCCGTGTCAACGTGGTTCTGTTGCCTCGAGTGTCTTTGATGTTCTGGCAAAGGGGAAACAGGCCTTTAAGAACACCTTGTTTCCCTTGAGGCTTTGAGCCATTTAGAAACTGAGTGTTTTCTTCATCTTGCTCAGATTGATTTCTTTTTATATATATATAAATTTATTTTATTTATTTATTTTTGGCTGCGTTGGGTCTTTGTTGTTGCGTGTGGGCTTTCTATAGTTGCGGCGAGCGGGGGCTACTCTTCGTTGCGGTGCGCAGGCTTCTCATTGCAGTGGCTTCTCTTATTGTGGAGCATGGGCTCTAGGTGCGTGGGCTTCAGTAGTTGTGGCTCACAGGCTCAGTAGTCGTGGCACATAGGCTTAGTTGCTCCGCGGCATATGGAATCTTCCCGGATCAGGGCTCAAACCTGTGTACCCTGGATTGGCAGGCGGATTCTTAACCACTACGCCACCAGGGAAGCCCCTCAAATTGATTTCTTTCTAATATTCCATGACTATATTTAGAAGCCTAAAATAGACATTTAACAACAAACTGTCCGATATTTCCAAGGGTTGGCTTTTATTTTAAATGTAAATATGGTCGGTGAGGATGATTCCCATACATGCCTCTGTTTTCCAGATCTTATTTGAAATGTATAACTTTTCTGGCATCATTTGAGGCTCTGAATATCCCCATCACATATGAATTATTTTGCAACAGTCCTAAAGAAGGAATGATTAAGGGTCTATGGAAAAACCACAGCCACGAATCCATGGTATGTACACTGAGTCATCCGGCGGTGGGGCCTCTGTCTTCTCAGATGCTCTTGTGTTCACTCAGCTGCCTGCCACCACTCAGAGTTCTGAAAGACAGAACCAGAGAAACTCTTGGTTCCTGAACAGGTCTGCTGCTCTGAGGGCTTCCTGACTTTCCTATCCTGGCAGGTGACAAGGCAACTTGGAAGTCCCCTTACCTCTCTCCCTGAAAGCCTGAAGCCATCCCTACCTACCCGAGGGAACACTTTCATAATCCCTCCCCAAGTCCTGCCTGTGCTCATCTAGACAGACTGTCCCTGTGTAGGGAACATTGTTTCTCTTCCTTCTAGTTACTGGTGGGAATGTAGTCTCTGAGGCAGTTGGAGCCCAGGGCGGGAAGGGTATGAGGCCAACAGGCAAACTGTTGTAGGACAGAAGAAACAAAGTGGGGAAGAAGGGGAGTCTGAGATGCCGTTTGTGAATCCATAACAGCAAGAAAGAAAAAGAATAATTTTTTTTTCTTTCCCTAGAGAGATGAAGGCCTTCACTGAAATTAGGCAATAGACACACTTTGACTATAAGCATGTTTTGTCTTTAGCTGCCCTACCTTTTCCAAAGGTGGTTTGATTTACTGGTGTCTTGAAACAGTATGATTTTTTTTTTTTTTGTCTGCTTCAGGCCGTAAGGTTGGTGACTGAGCTTTGTTTAGAATACAAAATCTATGACCTGCAGCTTTGGAATGGACTCTTGCAAAAGCTTCTTGGCTTCAAAATGGTAAGACTCAGTGCCCTAGACTGCAGTATATTTTAAAGATTTTGCACAGCATCTCCTAAACATTTTGCACTGATACTCGTTATTGAACAGCTGGATGCTGAAAACATTCACTCTCACTGGCTTCATGCCCAACTTAAAGAACTTGGCGTTAGGCCAGAGAAAGTGCAAACTCAAAACTGACATAAATTTCATTGGAAACAAATGGAAGTTTCCCTGGCCTCTTTTTATGTTTGTGAATTTGTAAGGGACCTTCTCTGGTGGTCCTCATGGAAGATAAATTTTACTGATAGTCTTGTGAAAGTTTAATTTTCACACTGGAATTTTCTGTTTGGGTGGTCTTCAGAACTCTTGTGTTTTATTTTTTCAGATTCCTTATCTAAGGAAGGTTTTAACAGCCATTTCTAGCATCTATTCTTTATGGCAGGTATGTAGTTTTCTAAAGTAAATTTTACAGAATTTAATCTTTCCTCTCACCGGCTAGTGCTGGGTACACTCGATTAAGTAGTCAGCTCCTCAGTGAAGCTGCAGGGTGCTGTTCCATTAAAGTGGCGCCTGGACCCAGAATACTCAGCTTGGACATTGTCTCATCCAAGACATCACTTCTCCCAGTTCTGCAGGCCTCAGGAATCACGTCTTCATTTATGCCTTCAAAACACTTTGGCTCGGGCTTCCCTGGTGGCGCAGTGGTTGAGAATCTGCCTGCCAATGCAGGGGACACGGGTTCGAGCCCTGGTCTGGGAAGATCCCATATGCCGCGGAGCAACTAGGCCCGTGAGCCACAATTACTGAGCCTGTGCTCCGCAACAAGAGAGGCCGCGATAATGAGAGGCCCGTGCACCACGATGAAGAGTGGCCCCCACTTGCCGCAACTAGAGAAAGCCCTCGCACAGAAACAAAGACCCAACACAGCCATAAATAATAAATAAATAAATTAAAAAAAAAAAAAAACACTTTGGCTCAACTATAACATTGGTCACGGTATAATTTATTTAAATCACACATTCGACTGCCCCTCTTGGACTTTGAGGATCCTTAAAGTCAAAGACCATGTCTTATTCATCTTTTCTAAATTTCATGTGTTGTTCACACACATAATATATATATAATAGAAATATATAATTTATTCTTAGTTTAATAAATTAGAACATATGCTGAGTAAAACATGAAAATTTTTCTTTACCATTTCCCTTCATAATTATCTCCCCAGAAGTGACTACTGTTGACAATTTCTTATGTTTTCTTCTAGAGCTTTCCTGTTATCATATAAGCAGGGGTGTGGGCGCGTATATGTGTGGGTGTGGGTGTTGTGCGTGTATGTATTCATTTTGGTACATATAAATGCAATCACATTCTAGACAAAGTTTTTTTCCACATAACAATGGTATCTTGGAGATTGTTTCACATCAGCACATATAGATCTTTTTTTTTTTTTTGAGATATAATTCACACGTAAAATTTACCCTTTTAAAGTGTACAGTTAGTTGGCTTTTAGTATATTCACAAAGTGTGTTACCAACACCACTATCTAATTCTAGAACATTTTCTTCACCCTGAAAATATACCCCATATCCATCACAGATCATTCATTCCTTCTTCCCCCCTCCCTCCAGCCCCTGGTAACCACTAGTCTACTTTCTGTCTGTATGGATTTATCTATTCTGGACATTTTATATCAATGGAGTCATACAATATGTGGCCTTCGTGCTTCTTTCACTTACCATAAAGTTTTCAAGGTTCAGCTACATTATCGCATGTATCAGTGTATCATACCTTTTTTTTTTTTAATAAATTTATTTATTTATTTATTTTTGGCTGCATTGGGTCTTCGTTGCTTCACACGGGCTTTCTCTAGCTGCGGCGAGTGGGGCTACTCTTTGTTGCGGTGCGTGGGCTTCTCATTAGAGCTTCAGTAGTTGTGGCACACTGGTTCAGTAGTTGTGGCTCGCAGGCTCTAGAGCACGGGCTCAGTAGTTGTGGCTCACGGGCTTAGCTGCTCCGCGGCATGTGGGATCTTCCCGGACCAGGGCTCGAACCCATGTCCCCTGAATTGGCAGGCGGATTCTCAACCACTGAGCCACCAAGGAAGTCCCATATCTTTCCTTTTTATTGCTGAATAATGTTTCATCGTATGGATAGACCTCATTTTATTTATCCATTCATCAGTTGATGGATATTTGGGTTGGTTCCACTTTTTGGTTATTATGAATAATGCTGCTCTGTGAACATTTGTGTATAAGTGAACATATGTTTTTGTTTCTCTTGAGTGTGTACCTAGGAGTGGAATTATTGGGTCTTACAATAACTATGTTTAATCTTTTGAGGTATTTCATTATTTTTAACTCTTAATTGTTCTCCAAAATGTGGAATAAAATGTATCATAAGTTATTTAACCACTCGTCCTATTGATGGAAATTTATGTGTTGCCTTATTCATTTTTTGAAATTCTTTCTCTCCTTCCGCCTTTCCTATGGTCCTAGCACAATGTCTGGGACATACATAGACTTAGTATAAATTTTGTTTTCTGAACTGAGTTCTGACACTTTTTTCCCAAATGCAACAATAATGAATCGTGGAAAGATACATGGACCCCATTGTTCATATCAACACTATTTACAGTAGCAAAGATACAGAAGCAATCTAAATGCCCATCAACAGATGAGTGGATAAAGAAGATGTGGTGTAGATAGATAGATACAATGGAATACTACCCAGCCATAAAAAAAAAGAATACAATTTTGCCATTTGCAGTAACATGCTTAATGAATTAAGTCAGATAGAGAAAGACAAATACTGCAAGATATCACTTATATGCGGAATCTAAAAAAATAATACAAATGAGTGTGTATGTAAAACAGAAACAGACTCACAGAGAAAACAAGCAAGTGGTTACCAGAGGGAAGAGGGAAGCGGGGAGTGGCAAATTAGGGATATGGGATGAAGAGATACAAACTACTACATATGAAACAGATAAGCAACAAGGATATAGTATATAGCACAAGGAATTATAGCCATTATCTTATAATAACTTTTAGTGGAGTATAGTCTGTAAAAATACTGAATCACGATGCATATAATATTGTAAATCAACTACTTCAATTTTTTCAAATATAAATAAGAGGGTATTTTGCAGAGCAAAATTAATAATAATGAATCAACCAGGATTATATGTTAATATCCTGAAATATACAGTTATGAAGAAAATTCTCCTAGAATCTTAATGATCTAGAACTGGGAGATATCAACTTACAATTGTGGTCTTAACATCAAGAATATAAGCTCTAAGTGTATATAGTTCTGTGACTGCAAAATAAAGAGAGGTTCATAAGATCCCAGACATGAATTCTTTAATATACTTGTTTCCGCAGGTTCCCTACTTCAGCAGAGCCTGGCAGCGCGTGGTTCAGATACCGCTACTTTCAGGTATCTTTCTCTCCCCTCTCCCCAACACACTGACAGTAGCATTTTATAGTTATGTGTATAGACACATTATTGTTGCTTTTCATTTTCAGCCTCTTGTCCTTTAAGCCCCAGTCAGCTGTCAGATTGTTGTGAGAGTCTCATCGCTGTCCTAGAGTAAGTAAAATATTTGTTTTCCTACCCCCCAAAATCAGATTTGTTGCTTATAAAATTCCTTTCTAATAAACGTTCCTATGAGTAATTCCTTTTTGGGGGGAAGTTAAGCATACCGCTTGATTTGAAAATAAAATATCTCTATTATTTTTACAATGTCTACTTTCCACGTGCAGTGCAACTAGTAAACTTATATTCAACCTGCATTCCCTAAACTTTGTACCCAGTTTTAATGTGAGTATAGAGCACCTTTTGTGACTACCGTAAATCATACAGTGTTGTCTCATAGATTTTGAGTCTTCTAAGTATTCGTCTTTAGCCATGTATAGACTTTCAGACACAATTATAGCTGCAGTCAGGAGTCTGTGTTCCTGTAGATCAAGTCTTTTATTCCATGAAGGATGTCATAAAAGGCTCAAGCTACTCATTACTAGGCATACGTTATGCACCAGCACTTTAATGTTTAAAATTATTGAAACCATAGACAGGTAACCACTGTGGAAAACTAGGAAGGCCAGTATAATCTAGTGAATATGGCAGGTTATTAACTAATTAATGTGCTCTCTTGAAGATGTCCAGTTTCAGATGATCTTGACCTGATCAGAGTGGCCAGGCAGTATGTCCAGTTAGAGCTTCCGGCTTTTGCATTAGCCTGTCTAATGCTCATGCCCCACTCGGAAAGAAGGCACCAGGAAATAAAGGTATCTTGCAAATTGTTGCTCCGGGACTGCCAAGGGTGTGGAAGGTCTCATACTGCATGTCCCCTGCAAAAGGTTCCACTTTCTTTTCACCAAACCTGTAAAGCGTGAGTGGGGTGGAAGGTGTGTGTGGGGGTCTGGTGGGAGGCAAGACTGAGAGACAGATGAAGGTTTGTCTGAGGGATGCCCGAAGAGGAGTTTGCACCTTATTCTGTATCAGTGGGGAACAGTGAATTTTCCTGCCAGAATAAAGTGAAATGATCAGGCAGTATTTCTGAAGGAATAATCCACGTGGGCCTGATCAGAGGAGAGAGGGGGTGAGAAGTGAAACTCTTGGGAATCATTGCGTTTGAATAGGAATTATCCAACAATCTTGTGGCTAGCCAGGGGAAGCCTGAGGGGATAAGTACCCAAAGTAGGGTGGTGGTAACGAAAATGAGCTAGGTGGGAAAGATGCTGCTTTACTTGGTGATTAGATGTGGGAGATAAAAGAGAGAAGAGTCAGATTGTGTGTGGGTGTCTAACAAAGGCACCATGAGCATTCTGAGGATAGAACTTTTAAAAATAACTCCCATCCCCTTTATACTATAGAATAAATAGAACAAAGCATTTGGAAATGTTTTACAATTATTTCCCCACGGGTAGAGAAGCCAGTACATAGAGATCTATATAAATGAGCACACGTAATTTTTATTTCTCACTTGTTCTATTCGTTGCATTTTTTCAGAGCCATCTGTGCCTGTCTTTGACTTTGTTCCTTTTTGACTCTTCTTAAACTCATCCATTGATGCTTTTCAGAATTTTAGTATTTAAATAGATTCCTTTTGGCACTTAGAATGACAAAATGCTTATTAAGCAACTCTTTGCTGTTGGAATAGTTATTTGTAAAATGCTTTTTTTCCTTATTTCAATAATTTTGTTGTTGTTGTTGATAGAGGTGGTTTTTTTCCTATAGTAGATATGCTTTATGATATTTCAAATTTAAAAATGAAAACCTTCCAGGTTTGACAGAAATTAGTAGTAATTATACTTTTCCATTAATTATGTTTTGGTTTTTTTCTCTAGAATTTTCTGGGCTCGTGTGACCCTCAGATCATTTTACAGCAGTTAGAGGAACATATGAATACTGGCCAGCTGGCAGGGTTTTCACATCAAGTAAGAGGCAATTTCCTCTCCCTTTTGTTATGAAAAACTTGATGTTAGAAGGTAATACATTTTCCCCAAACCAAGATTAAGCTGAAAACTTACCATCTCGATCTGTTTGTTAATATATACAATTATTTTGCTTTCATTAAAGCCTCATTAAATTTTTAAAAGGCAGGGACCCCGGCTGTCTTGTTTGTTTAGTGCTCTACTCAGTGGAAAATCTGTAGCCTTCAATACTTGTCATTGTGAACAGTTTTCCTTGCAAAAAGTCCCAAAGTGCTTAGCAACAACTTTTTATTTATTCACTGTACACTGAAATGGACCAAAGCCGTCCCCCCTGCCCACCCCCTCAAAGAGGAGGCTTAGTCACGACGCGATGATAATTTAACTTCTAATTGTCAGGAATGTTTTGGTATTGAATAGGATGACATGGCATCTAACACATTTTGCGGATGACGACACCTGTCGTTCTACAGGTGAGAAGTCTGGTGCTGAATTATGTCATAGATAAGAAGGAGTTTGGGATTTTGGCAAAGACAAAATACTTCCCAGTGTTGAAATCACACACGATGAATACCCACAACGTCACTGAACTAGTAAACTATTTGGCAAATGAGTTAAGGTAAGTTAATAAAATTGTTTAAAAAACAACTTAATGTAGAATTTCCTTAAAACTTCTCTTTATTTTGGAGGAAAATATCGAATAATCGTAAAGCTATTTGATTGTAATTAAAGGCTCCAAATAATTAAGCTGTAGCATCACTACGTTACACATACCTTGCTACTAACACATACTAAGAGGTTAGTTGTCTTGTAATCCAATCTCTTGGCACATGAACCTGGAGTCAGACAATTAATCAAGCTGACTTACCTCCCAAAATAGTCCTGCTCTAAAACCCTACATTACAACTTTACTCCTTAGACACTTGACCAAAGAATCAATAGCTATATGTAACATAATTTTTGCTAAGCTTGGTTATCTAATTTTCCAGCACCCACAAGTTTAGAAACAGTAAGCTTCTTGGGATAGGGCTCGGAGGGGATTTGGAAAGTAAAAAGAAGGGAGAAATGGGCTGGCACAGAAGAAAGGGAAAGCTCAGTCAGGACTGAAATATTTCTGGGTCCGTCCCTACATTTGATCTAACTGTGCTGATCCCTGGGAGGTGTCACTTTCTCAGGGCCACGCCATGGATTTCTTTCTGCTTGTTTACCACTTGTGATCCAACCATAATTACAGGTTGTCATTTATGAACAAGTAGTATTTTTTGAGGTAAAATTGTTATATATAATCAACTGCACATACCTCAAGTATGCCACTTGATAAATTTTGATATGTGTATACACCTATGAAGCCGTCACCACAGTGGAAAGGGCAAACGTATTTATCACTCCCACGTTTTCCTCATGCCCCTCTTCTTCTTTCTGATTCCATAGCTTAGAAGAAGCTTCAATCTTTATAACTGAATATTACAAGCATTGTGGGAAACCTGTGCCACCAGAAGCCACTCCCTGTGAAACTCTGAAGGTAAATCTGGCCCAGAGTTACTGGGTTCTAACCTGACACGATTTTTATTTCTAGGGTCTTAAAATTGAGCCAAACTGTTCTGGAGATAAATGTATTTTTATGCGTGACTGCATGTATTTTTATATTTCACTTTTTGTGTGAGAGAGTCCCAGACCAGGAATCAAGAGGCCTAGGTTCCACTCTCAGCTTTATTTAATTTTTTGGCCACACCGTGCGGCTTGAGGGATCTCAGTTCCCCAGCCAGGGATTGAACCCTGGCCCACGGCAGTGAAAGGGCAGAGTCCTAACCACTGGACCGCCAGGGAACTCCCCGACAAACTAAATTTTAAAGGGCATTGATTAATGTTGTGCTGTAGTATCCATTGCTTTTATTACTTCTTCTTTAATTAGCTGAGACATATACGTGCACTATAGAAAAACAAAAGGAAATCTGGAAGAGCGGAACTTCCCTGGTGGTCCAGCGGTTGAGAATCCGCCTTCCAATGCAGGGATGCCAGTTGGATCCCTGGTCGGGGAACTAAGATCCCACATGCCGCGGAGCAACTAAGGCCACACCACAGCTACAGAGCCCGTGTGCTCTGCAGCTCGCGTGCCACAACTAGAGAGAAGCCTGTGCGCCATGACGAAAGATCCTGCACGCCACAACTAAGGCCCAATGCAGCCAAATAAATAAATAGATAGATAGATAATTTTTTTTAAAAAAGAAATCTGGAAGAGCAAAAATAATAATAACAAGAAAACTGATAACTTGAAATCTCAGAAACCAGAGATAAGATCATTGTTAACAATTTGGTGTACATTCTTCCAAATGTTTTTGTGTATAAAATATGCATGTAAATCACTTTTATTCCTGTTCTGAACTTAAATATAAGGTAAAAATTTTAATTTTGATCATGTTTTGGTAGTTTTAGTGGACGTAATTAAGTTATTAGCGGTTTTTTTCTTCCCTTGGTCCAGATCAGTCACATTAAAATAAGCCTGCATTTTGTTAACATGCATTAATAACTTCCCTTCTCCACTTCCAGTCTGTTGTGCTCAATGGCTTAAGATTACTTTTTTCAAAAAGGGAGAATATTGATTCAGTAGACAGATTTGTGGCCCTTAAAATGTATCTGTTTTTCTCCAATCATATCTGTCTAAAATGCAAAATAATCTCATACATATATTTTTAGCAATATAGTTAAGGGCTTAAGTTCTATAGTTTATCAAACCATTTTCTATTTAAAAAACTAAGTGACACCCATAAAAATGCTTCTGTGTTTCTTCCCATTTAGGTGTTTCTTAATGGATCATAGTAGATCATCAAAACTTTTTTCAAGAAGAATAAGAGGATGTTTGGAATCTGTTATCAACTGACCCTATTTATTACAGTTTTTAAATTGTGCAATCTGTATACAGTAGCTATTGTCAGATGTTCCTCGAGAAGTAATAAATAAGATGCTTAATAATAGCATAACTGTCTCATAAAGAACTCATGTCACAAATTAATAAATGTTTTCTTTGCCAGTTACGTGTATAACGTGTAAAGACTATTAGTTTTTTTGCACTCTGTATGAAGGAAAGTTTTTTGCTCCCCCCATAAGAAAAGCAACTACTTATATCCTGTTTCTTCCATCTATATAAATAAGAATATCAGTCTTTTTAACAGCATTCTAGTAAATATGGATATAATCTTTGCTGCAGAGCGTATCCGTTAGTGGCCAGCCAGAAATACAGAAACCACTCTAGCTAGTTGAAGCAGAGAAGGACTGAGTGTCAGGAATTGGTTACAAAGCTGTCAAGAGGACTGAAAGGCAAAAGGGAGATGAAGAGGGGGCGCTGGAGAAACTAAAGGGAAGGGGCTGTTCGCTTAACATCAGAAGCTGCTTTGAGACTTCCCTGGTGGTTCAGTGGTAAAGAATCCGCCTTCCAATGCAGGGGACGCAGGTTCGATCCCTGGTCAGGGGACTAAGATCCCACATGCCGCAGGGCAACTAAGGCTGCGTGCCGCAACTACAGAGCTTGCGTGCCTCAACTAGAGAGCCTGAGTGCCACAACTACAGAGCCCATGTGCTCTGGAGCCCGCTCTACCACAACTACAGAGCCCACGTGCCCTGGAGCCTGTGTGCCACAACTAGAGAAGAGAAAACCCTCATGCCACAACTAGAGAGAAGTCTGCGTGCCACAACTACAGAGCCCCCCCCCATGTGCCCTGGAGCCTGCACGACACAACTAGAGAAGAGAAAACCCGCACGCCACAATTAGAAGCCCGCGAGCTGCAGCAAAGGGCCAGTGCACCGCAACAAAAAGATCCTGCACGCCTCAACGAAGATCCTGTGTGCCGCAACTAAGACCCAACACGGCCAAAAATAAAAATTAAATTAAATAAACAATTAATTAATTAAAAAAAGAGAGAAGGAAGCTGCCTTGCCTCGGAGCTCGGGCGCTGCTGTTCCGGAGGCTGAGCCTCCTCCCCCCGGCACTGCTGCCCACGCGGCGCTTGGTCACCCTCGGCTAGTGCTGCCGCCTCCAGAAGGGAAAAGAGGCAGCGTTTTGCTTTCTCCAGCCTCCTGATTCTCGTGCCAGTGCCAAGAGATAGCAGGAATGAACAGAAGCCATCTGGCAAGGGGTCTGGGAGACGCAGTCTGCAGGCTGTAAGGCCCCGGCAGGACAGGGCAGGATGGAAGCTGGCCTGCAAGGGCGGCGTGGAGTTGAGAGCCTGCAGCCGGGACCCAGCACACACAAACGTCACTCACACCTCTATCCTGCCTGTGTAGTCTTTTGCTCTACTTGTGAATAAACTGAATTTGATAATACTAGAATTTGTTTGCCTTTGCTTTGCCTGTTGAGAAAAATATTATTTCTGTACAGGAAACAACGTAATATGACTAAAAACATGGGTTTTGGATAAAAGACAAGTCTGGGTTTGACCTCTGGCTCTATCACCTACTAGCTGTTTGATCCTGGACAAGTTATATAACGTCTCAAAGCCTTAATCCCCTCGTTTGTAAACCTCCTACTTGCAGGAGGTTTAGATGGTCATCTGCTTGCTCTCTTCTGGAAATTTACACCAATATTTTCCACAAAGCTTTTTCCTTATTTGGAATTATTTCCTTAAGATACATTCCCAGGAACAGATTCACCAGATCAAAGGGAATAAAGGTTTGGTTTTTTTTTTTGACCATGCCGAGTGGCTTGCAGGCTCTTAGTTCCCTAACCTGTGATTGAACCCGTGCCCCTTGCAGTGGAAGCCCAGAGCCCTAACCACTGGACCGCCAGGGAACTCTCAGAAGGACATTTTAAAGACTGGATGCAAATTGCCAAACTGCATGCATTTCAAAAGGTCTTCTTCACAAAAGCCTATTCCTACCAGAAACATGAACGTCTGCTTTACTGTATCCTCCCCAACGTTGGGTGATCATACTTTTTTTTTTAAATTAATTTAATTTATTTACTTTTGGCTGCATTGGGTCTTCGTTGCTGCGTGCAGGCTTTCTCTAGTTGCGGCGAGCAGGGGCTACTCTTCGTTGCGGTGCATGGGCTTCTCATTGCGGTGGTTTCTCTTGTTTCAGAGCACGGGCTCTAGGCGCACGGGCTTCAGCAGTTGTGGCTCACGGGCTTAGTTGCTCCGCGGCATGTGGGATCTTCCCGGGCCAGGGATCAAACCCGTGTCCCCTGCATTGGCAGGTGGATTCTTAACCACTGCACCACCAGGGAAGTCCTAGCAATCATACTTTTTAAAACTTTTTGCTAATTTGATAGGTGAAAATACTGTCTCAGTATTTACATTTGTATTTCTTTAATATCTATGTGATTGAACCTTAAGAAAACTGTAATTATAAGCCTGAGATCACAAGTAGAGCCTGTGATTTTATTCTTGGGCATAAATGTGCAAGGAATGAAAGGGTCAAGTGGTGGCACTAGAATGTAACAAATGGAAATGAACGTTCCGGCTTCATGGACTCAAGCTGCGCTAAAAAAGGAGCTCTTTCCCAGTCTTAACACTGGTTTCATTGTTCAGAATAAAGCTCTGGATGTTAACTAGATCTATTGTGGTGATCATTTCATTGTATATACAAATATTGACTCATTATGTGGTACACCTGAAACTAATGTTATATGTCAATTATCCCTCGAAATAAAATAATTTTAGATTAGGAAAATTTATCAAATAAATTGGTGGAAGATTAACAGACATGCACAGTTCTGATAGGTAATGGGTTAGCTTTTGATACGCCAAAGAAGTAGCTTTATGGAGTATAAATATATTTGAATTTAAGTTCAAATACATAATTAGCCAGGGTACTTTTTGTTGTTATATTTATTATATTTTTATTAGCCATGATCGTTTTTATCTTTCCACTCTTGTCTCCATACAGCCATTCTCCGTCCCCTTCCCTAAGTATATTCTTAAAACATAAGCCCGATCTCATCTTGTCCTGCTTCACACTTTTTACTGGCTCACCATTGTCACTTCACATAAAATCCAAGTCGCCAACTGAGGCACACAGGCACCTTTGCTCAAATTAGAAACAAAGACCTTGATGAAATAAAAATTCACATTGTGGGACTTCCCTGGCCGTCCAGTGCTTAAGACTCCGCGCTTCCACTGCATGGGCACAGATTCAATTCCTGGTTGGGGAACTAAGATCCCGCATGCAGCGTGGCATGGCCAAAAAAAAGAAAATTTCACATTTTAAGACAAGAAAAACTTAAAACTTTTTCTCTGCTTGTTTTGGCCTCCTCTCTAGTGTGCATTGTGCATCTGCATTATGCATAACCAGACCTCCCCTATGGCAGAAATACCTGCTCAACCATAAAGCTCAATTTTTCTTCTAGCACCAGCCATGTAACTCCTTAGAACCGGGGTCCCCTACCCCTGGGCCGTGGACCGATAGCGGTCCACAGCCTGTAAGGAACAGGGCCGCACAGCAGGAGGTGAGTGGCAGGCGAGCGAGCGAAGCTTCATCTGCGGCTCCCCCATCGCTCGCATTACCGCCTGAACCATCCCCTCCCCTGTCCGTAGAAAAATTGTCTTCCACAAAACCGGTCCTTGGTGTCACAAAGGTTGGGGACCTCTGCCTTAGAAGATGCCATTCCTTTCGCAATCCTGTAACCGGTCACAATGACCTACCACTCACCTTGCATGTGCAGACATCTTTGGTGAGCACTACGTAAAATACCAATATATTGGTTCCCTTATAAAGATTGGTGCAGGGACTTCCCTGGTGGTCCAGTGGTTAAGAATCTGCCTTCCGATGCAGGGGACACGGGTTTGATCCCTGGTAGGGGAACTAAAATTCCACATGCCTCAGGGCTTGTGTGCTGCAACTAGAGATCCCTCGTGCTGCAACTAAGACCTGATGCAGCCAAATAAATAAATTAAATATTTTTAAAAAAGAAAAAAAAAAGGTTGGTGCAGAACAGACTGGTCAGACAACCTGGGGAGATACTGGGCTGCAAGTAATGAAAGTTCTTAGCTTAAATACTTATGACTACTAATGTTACTAGCTATATTTCTTTCTTTTTTTTCCCTTAATCTTTTATTGATTGATTGATTGATTGATTGGCTGTGCTGGGTCTTCATTGCTGTGCGCGGGCTCTCTCTAGTTGTGGCGAGCGGGGTCTGCTCTTCATTGTGGTGCGTGGGCTTCTCATTGTGGTGGCTTTTCTTGTTGCAGGGCACGGGCTCTAGGCGCACAGGCTTCAGTAGTTGCGGCACGTGGGCTCAGTAGTTGTGGCTCACAGACTCTAGAGCACAGGCTCAGTAGTTGTGTCACATGGGCTTAGTTGCTCTGCAGCATGTGGGATCTTCCCAGACCAGGGCTCGAACCCGTGTCCCCTGCATTGGCAGGCGGGTTCTCAACCACTGTACCACCAGGGAAGCCCTAGCTATATTTCTTGTATTCTGCCTATTTTACAAGATTATTGTTTCTTGCATTACCAAATGTGTGACTGGACCTCAGATAAAATTAATGATGACCAGGGCTTCCCTGGTGGCACAGTGGTTAAGAATCTGCCTGCCAATGCAGGGGACACAGGTTTGAGCCCTGGTCCGGGAAGACCCCACATGCCAGGGAGCAACTAAGCCCGTGCGCCACAACTACTGAGCTTGCGCTCTAGAGCCCAAGAGCCACAAATACTGAAACCCACGTGCCACAACTACTGAAGCCCACGTGCCGCAACTACTGAAGCCCGCGCGCCTAGAGCCCGTGCTCCGCAACAAGAGAAGCCACCGCAATGAGAAGCCCGTGCACCGCAACGAAGAGCAGCCCCCGTTCGCTGCAACTAGAGAAAGCCTGCGCACAGCAACGAAGACCCAACGTGCCAAAAATAAATTAAAAATAAAATAAATTAATTAAAAAAAAAATTCATGATGACTAGATGACTTGAAATGATCAAAAATATAGTTCTATAAGATCAATGATTTTAATAGTATAGCTCTAGATATGGGAAGAAGCAACAGGAAGGAACCATTTCCTGGACCATAGCAGACCAGTAAGACAGGTGGTCCAGAGGCCTTTGGTTACAGTTAACAGAGCCTAGTCCAGTAATAGCACACTGAGTGGCCCATCAACAAAATCCCCACCTGACCTGGGAATGCACATTCCTAGTGCCATGAGGCAAATTGGTCACGAAATGCCTCCCAAACCTTGGTTGCAATTAAGACTGAAAGGAAGGGGTTGTAAAATAAAGAATGGTGCCCACCATCCGGTTCTACAGTAATCTAGTCATTAGCTGCTGTAGTCACTGACCTACAATACCCCCTGAAAGGATGGGGATGAGTCACTTTGTGCTCTGGGAAAACTGGCAGAACTGGTCCCCAAATAGATATTTTCAGGAGAGGATTTTGTGAACCCAGTTTCTTGCATCTTCCCATATTTAGAAAAGCACTAAAACCACTAAGATGTCTCTCCCTGGTGACTAGCAGCAACCTTCTATCAAGATGTGTGCTTGATTGCACGTACCCCTTCACCAAAATCACATCTATACTCACCTCCCCCCTTACCTCTTGGGAGCAGTCCTCAGAGCTCTCTGAGACACTCTCCCAATTTACAATCCTCAGGTTGGCTCAAGTAAAGTTTTTCATTTCTTTTTTAGATTGACTATTGATTAATTTTTTCTGTCAACACTCTCTAGGAAGATTTTCTATAAAAACGTTCTCCTCTCGGTACATCTACCCGAAAAAGGCTGCTCGGTACATCTACCCTCCACCCTGCAGAGGGTCACATTTTTTAAAGCACAGGATTTAAAAGGTGGATCTGTTACAGCTCAGTGCTACCTGCCCATCCATACCATGGCTTAGAAGTGGATCCAGCCCACCTGCCTTTCTGGCCTCAGTTCCTACCACTCTCCCCTTTTCTCTGGCCAGTGTCTCCCCACCCCAGTCACTTGCTAGGGCATGAACGTATGTACTTCCTTCACAAAACTGTTCAAAATTATCTTTGTCGCCTTCTTTATTGATTGTCTCACCATTCATTATTTTGTCCCCAAACCTTAGAGCCATGCCTCATGTAGTAGGCTCTTAATATACATGTATGAGATAAATGAATTCTGGCTACCCATTTTTCAGGGTAAATTTCCTTCCTCGAATGTTTCATGGTCACATGAACAAATGAAGGAACCTCATTACACATAACCAAAAAAAAAGGGAGGAATTTAGCAACAATTAAATAAGTAAAGACATTATATTTAATTTTCATGACTCATGCACAGTCTTTCATCATCTCTGACTTTGCATGAGGTGGCTCAATAGCCATTCCTTTGACTAGTTGGAGTAGAGAATTTAATTAGGGAGGCGCTGCTTGCCCTTCCCAAGGATGGAAAAGGTGGTCTGACAACATGTAGGATATTCAGTCTTCTTTCTGCTGTTTCTTCTGGTGCCCAGAAATTTGGAATCTACTTGCTGTGCTTATGTAAACACATTGGATCCCTCCCTTGGGTAGTTTTTGACAAGTTTTCTGTAAGTAAGAGAATAAGACTAAATAGTTTTGGTGATCACATCCATCCAGGTGGGAGTAGCTAAGCAAGCATACACAGGTGCTTAAGATAACCAACGTGTTCCTTTTTTGTTGAATGTTGGTGCCCTAGGTATAAGAGACTAGTGCTCCCCCACCAGAGTTTTTTATTGCATGTCCCTCAGTAAAAAATTCTGAATACATACTCCCAATGTGTATTCTTTCAGTAGAGATTTTGAAAAGAAGAAATAAGAACTATATTCAATATCTTGTAATAACCTACAATGGAAAAGAATCTGAAGCTGTACACCTGAAATCAACACAGTATTATAAATCAAATATAGTTAAATTTTAAAAAAGAAGAGGAAATAAAAAATAGAGATGCTAATACTTTCTTCCTATATCCAATGGATTGTCCTGTGCACACCATTTTGGAAACTACTGGGAGAGACGACTTTACTTTGCAATACTCTTTTTGATTGATTGATTGATTGATTGATTTTGGTTGTGCGGGGTCCCAGTTGCAGCACGCAGGATCTTAGTTGTGGCATTTGGGATCAAGTTCCCTGACCAGGGATCGAACCTGGGCCCCCTGCATTGGGAGCGCGGAGTCTTACCCACTGGACCACCCGGGAAGTCCCTACTTCGCAATACTCTTAATACTGAGGTATAATTTACATCCAATAAAGCACATAAATCCTAAGTTCAAAGCTGGGTTACTTTTCACCTATTTCTACAGCTGAATAATGATAATCCTAATCAAAATATAGAACATTCTAGCACCCCAGAAGACTACCTCCTCCCAGAGCATACTCCCCCCCATTAATAACCACTCTTCTGACCTCTATCATCAGAGATTATTAGTTTTACCTGGTTTTGAACTTCATATAAATGGGCTGTTACGGCATCTACTCCGGAGTCTGAATTCATTACTCAGCATTATAAGATTCATCTCCGTTATTGTGTGTAGCAATAGAAGTAGTTCATTCTTTTCCATTCTTGTGAGTATCCTATTGTATTAATATTAATATACCTGAATTTATCCATTATACTCTTTTTTCTTTTTGTCCTCGTTGCATGTGGGATCTTAGTCCCCAGACAAGGGATTGAACCCATGCCCCCTGCAGTGGAAGCATGGAGTCTTAACCACTGGACCACCGGGGAAGTCCCTATCCATTCTACTCTTGACAGATAGTTGGGTTATTACCAGTTTTTGACAGTTATGAATAAAGCATCTCTGAACACTCCTGTACATGTCTTTGGTGGACAGAAGCCCTCACTGACCATGGGTGTGTTTCCATGAGTGGAAGTGCTTTAGTAAATATTGCCAAACAGGGCTTCCCTGGTGGTGCAGTGGT
Source organism: Balaenoptera ricei (assembly GCF_028023285.1). NCBI lineage: Eukaryota > Metazoa > Chordata > Mammalia > Artiodactyla > Balaenopteridae > Balaenoptera > Balaenoptera ricei. The sequence continues at coordinate 7,458,618 of NC_082652.1, read as the reverse complement.
TAAGAATCCCCCTGCCAATGCAGGGGATACGGGTCCGAGCCCTGGTCCAGGAAGATCCCACATGCCTCGGAGCAACTAAGCCCGTGCGCCACAACTACTGAGCCTGAGCTCTAGAGCCCGCGAGCCGCAATTACTGAAGCCTGGGCGCCTAGAGTCTGTGCTCTGCAACAAGAGAAGCCCATGAACCACAATGAAGTGTAGCCCCCGCACCACAATGAAGAGTAGCCCCCACTCGCTGCAACTAGAGAGAAAACCTGTGCGCAGCAACGAAGACCCAACGCAGCCAAAAATAAATAAATAAATAAATAAATAAATTTATTTAAAAAAAATATATATATATATATTGCCAAACAGTCCTGCCACAGTGGTTGTACCATCTACACTCCCACCAGCGAGAGAGAGATTGCTCCACATCCTTGACAACACTTGGAATCATCAGTCATTTTAATTTAATTTTATTATTTTTTAAATTTATTTTTATTTTTTAAAATGTTTATTGGAGTATAGTTGATTTACAATGTTGTGTTAGTTTCAGGTGTACAGCAAAGTGACTCAATTATACATATACATATATTGATTCTTTCTCAGATTCTTTTCTCATATAGGTTATCACAGAATATTGAGTATAATTCCCTGAGCTATACAGGAGGTCCTTGTTGGTTATCTATCATATAGATAGTGTACATATGTTAATCTCAAGCTCCTGATTTATCCCTCCCATCCATGTTTCCTCTTTGGTAATCATAAGTTTTCTTTTGATATCTGTAAGTCTGTTTCTGTTTTGTAAATAAGCTCATTTGTATCATTTTTTTAAAATTAGATTCCACATATGAGTGATACCATATATTTGTCTTTGTCTGACTTACTTCATTTAGTATGATAATCACTAGGTCCATCCATGTTGCTGCAAATGGCATTATTTCCTTCTTTTTTATGGCTGAGTAATATTCCGTGGTATATACGTACCACACCTTCTTTATCCATTCCTCTGTAGATGGACATTTAGGTTGCTTCCATGTGTTGGCTGTTGTGAATAGTGCTGCAATGAACACCAGGGTGCATATATATCAGTCCTTTTAATTTTAGCCATCCTAGTGGGAGACCTTACAATACTCTTGATGAAGGGGGAAAAAATGTCAGGACAAACATCTTGCCTTCCATACTGGCTTATCTCCCCTCCCTTTTCCACTTGAGATTTGTGGATGAGTTAAATCCACAGTGTATCTGCATATCTCAGAGTCCAGTGGCCATCACACTATATGATCTTAACCAATATGCACAGCAAGATTCTAAATCTTAACTCACAACAGCTAAGTCTTACCATAAACTTTACAAACAATTAGAGAGCTACAAAGTGGGGTTTTTTTTCTTTCTGGTACTCTTTACATATTCAAAAGCAACCAGAAAACAAGAACTTGTGCTTCTAGAACAACCAAGACTGAATGTTTTCTAAAGGAAATAAAGAAATTTCTAGAGTAATTTCTCTTTTTGAACTCTTCTTCCAACATCCATAAGACCAAAGAATACAACCTCTAAACTGACTTTCCCTTGGTAAGTAATCCTACAGCTTAAACAAAAAAAGGTTTTATTGAGATATAGTTCACACACCATACAATTCACATATTTAAAGTATACTATTCAATAGTTTTGAGTATATTCACAAATATAAATTTATTTATTTATTTATTTTTGGCTGCCTTCGGTCTTTGCTGCTGCGTGCGGGCCTTCTCTAGTTGTGGCGAGTAGGGTTTACTCTTTGTTGCGGTGCGCGGGCTTCTCATTGCAGTGGCTTCTCTTGTTGCAGAGTACGGGCTCTAGCGCGCAGGCTTCACTAGTTGTGGCTGGTGGGCTCTAGAGCGCAGGCTCAGTAGTTGTGGCGCACGGGCTTAGTTGCTCCGCGGCATGTGGGATCTTCCCAGACCAGGGCTTGAACCCATGTCCCCTGCATTGGCAGGCGGATTCTTAACCACTGCACCACCAGGGAAGCCCCCACAGTCAATTTTAGAACATTTCCATCACCTCTAAAAGAAACCCCATACCTTTTAGCTATCATCCCCCTATTCCCCCTCCCAAACCCCACCCGCCCACAAGCAACCACTAATATACTCTCTGTCTCTATGGAATTGCCTATTCTGGACATTTCTTGTAAATGGAATCACACAGTATGTGGTCTTTAGTGGCCACGAGGTTCATCCATGTTGTAGCATGTATCAGTACTTCATTCCTTTTTATGGTGGAATAATATTCCATGGCATAGATAGACCACATTTTGCTTGTCCATTGATGGAAATTTGTGCTGTTTCCACCTTTTGGCTATTATAAATAATATTGTTATGTCCTATAGCTTTTTTACCACCTTGATACTTTGAGGGGTTTTTATTATTTTCAGTATGTATACATATTGGCTTACTCATTCTTAAGACATCAGTTAAGACTCTATGATCAGATTTTTTCCACTCCCTGTCTTGTCTCTGGGAGCGATTCTCTGCACATACCATGCTGTTTCAAGTCTTTGCTGCCATTCTCTCTTTGCCTAGTTAACTCCCACTCATTCGTTATTACATGACATTTACTCAGTATCCAAGTTCCTTGAATTACTTAAGAGAATATCTTATTTATATGACTATGCATCTACATATGAAGTGTTAGGATAGTCCTTGCATTCAAAGAAATATGATGAATCAGGAGAAATGGCATGATCTCAAAACCAGGATTATTGTCAACTTATTTTTTCCAGTGTTCTTTATATAGACTTGATTTTTTAAGTCTGAAAAGGATGTTACTCATAACCCATACTGTATTTCATACCTCAAAAGAAGAAGTGGTCATTTACAAAATTTCTTCCTCTTCTTCCCACCCCATAATATCACATGTCTGTAGTTGCTGATGTTTTTGGTCATACGGAGCCAGAATATCTAGGAAAACTTTTGTCATCAAATGATATGAATGCATATGCTGGTGTTTCAATCTCTCTCTTTCTAAGATGACTCTTAACCAACCACAGTATACAACATTGATTGTAATAGTTGAATCATTCATAAGTTTGCCATGTAAAAATAAGAATTCTGGGGAATTCCCTGGTGGTCCAGTGGTTAAGACTCCACCCTCTCACTGCCAAGGGCCTGGGTTCAATCCCTGGTCAGGGAACTAAAATCCCACAAGCCGTACGGCGTGGCCAAAAAAAAAAAAGAAAAAAAGAATTCTGCGTTCTGCATGCTGATATATTAGTGGGTGACCTTTTCTCAGAAAGTTCCATGCTTTTGGTTCAATCTAGTTTACTGGTGGGATTTTTCTATATTTTCATTTTTACTTCTGGGCTTAGTGAGAGTGAAAAGAAAATGTAAGTGGTGAAGGTTGTATGGAAGAGTGAAAGAGGAGATCTCAAGAGGGAAAGGAAGAAAGTACCAGAAGGATGAAAGCCAGTGACCATGTTATGCCATCACATCATCTTCATCCAACCTCCTTGGTTAGGTCTCCTGAAAGGCAGTGAGAGAAAACTCGAGTTTCTCTTCTATTTGCCCCAAATATCTCTGTATTCATTTTCTAGGGCTGCCATAACAAATGACCACTAGCCAGGTGCTTTAAAACATCGGAAACTTATTCTCTCATGGTTCTGGAGGCCAGAAGTCCAAAATTAAGGTGTCAGCAGGACCACATTCCCTCCAAAGTCTCTAATGGAAAATCCTTCCTTACCTCTTCCAGCTTTTGGTGGTGCCAGGTGTTCCTTGGCTTGTGACAGCATCACTCCAGTCTCTATCTCCATCATCACATGGCCCGCTCCGTGTGTCTCTCTGTCCTTTTCTGTCTTTTATTTATTTATTTATTTATTTATGGCAACTCTGTACGGCTTGTGGGATCTTACTTCTCCAACTGGGCCCGGCAGTGAAAGCACCAACTCCTAACCACTGGACCGCCAGGGAATTCCCCTTTTCTGTGTCTTGTAAGGACACTTGTCATTGGATTTAGGGCCCACCCTAATCCTGTAGGATCTCATTTTAATCCTTACCTTAATTACATCTGCAAAGACACTATTCCCCAGTAAGGTCACATTCTGAGGTTCCAGGTGGACGTGAATATTGTGGTTGGGGAGTAGGGGGGACACTCCAAACCACTCCAGCCTCCTGAAATTCTACTGCTTCTGCCTTTGGATAAAGTGTGTACTCCTTTAAGTGACAGTGAGCTCTCTACTTTGCCACTGATAAGAAACAATCATTTTATACTTTTTTTTTTTTTTTTGGCTGCGCCTCACAGCTTGTGGGATCCTAGTTCCCTGACCAGGGATCGAACCCGGGCCCTCAACAGTGACAGAGTAGAGTCCTGACCAACTGGACCACCAGGGAAGTCCCACAATCATCCTATAAATTTTTTTTTTTTTTTAATTTTTTTGGCTGCGCTGGGTCTTCATTGCTGCTTCTCTAGTTGCGGCAAGCAGGACTACTCTTCGTTGCGGTGCACAGGCTTCTTATTGCGGTGGCTTCTCTTGTTCCGGAGCACGGGCTCTAGGCATGCGGGCTTCAGTAGTTGTGGCACGCGGGCTCAGTAGTTGTGGCTTGCGGGCTCTAGAGTGCAGGCTCAGTAGTTGTGGCGCACGGGCTTGGTTGCTCCGCGGCATGTGGGATCTTCGCGGACCAGGACTCGAACCCGTGTCCCCTGCATTGGCAGGCGGATTCTTAACCACTGCACCATGAGGGAAGCCCTCATCTTATAAATTTAACTGAAGTAAACTAAGGTACAGAAAAGTACGGAAATCGCAATGGATTTTCACAAAGACAACGTGTCTATGTAATAAACACCCAAATCAAAAAAAAAAAAAAAAACAACACCCAAATCAAGACACAGAACATTCCCAGTATAGATTAGGAACTATGTTCTTTCTTTTTTTTCCATTAAAGAAAAAATTTTATTTGTGGTAAAATACACATAACAAAATTTACCATCTTACCCATTTTAAAGTGTACAGTTCAGTGGCATTAAATACTTTCACACTGTTCGGCAACCATCCCCACCATCCTGCTCCAGAATTTTCTATCTTGCAAAACTAAAACTCTGTCCCCATTAAACAATAACTCCCCATTTCCCCAGCCCCTGGTAACCACAATTCTACTTCTGTCTTTATGAATTTAACTACTCTAGGGAACTCATGTTAAGTGGACCCATACAGTATTTGTCCTTTTGTGACTGGCTTATTTCACTCAGCGTAATGTCTCTGGGTGCATCCATGTTGTAACACATGTCAGAATTTCCTTCCTTTTTAGGGCTGAATAATATAGGAACCATATTCTTTTGAAAGGTGATGACAACCTCCTTCTGATTTTTATGGCTAAGTGTTTACTTATTTTCATCCCTGACTCTAGTTAGTAAACAATGTATATTTCACTAGTGTTTTCCTCCTTGGTGATTATAGAGTTCAGTTTTTCGGGTTTTTAAACCAGAACCTAGCCCTCTGCTCTGGATCCTGTGGTTTTGGCCGTGTTACCCAATCTCACGTGCATTTTAACTATCCCATTTTGTGTGTGTGTGTGTGTGTGTGTGTGTGGTAAAAGTCACATGATATAAAACATAACTATTTTAACCATATTTAACTGTACAATTCAGTGGCACTAAGTACATTCACATTGGTGTGCCACTCTCACCATCATCCATCTCCTGTAACTATCCCATTAAATCTACAGAAAAGCTAAAGAAGCAACAGCTTTCAAAAGTGGATACAAGTAACCAGCAGGGCAAGTCTCAAAAAACAATTTTTTATTCCTCTTTCCTTTCCCTTTCTTTGCAGCTGGCTCATAAGCAGAGCCCGAAGGACCTTGGCAGTAGTTTAGATTTAACTCAATGTCCTCATCCTGGCAGCCCTCTGAGAGTCGGCAGGATTCTGTGTTTTGTTTCCTTTTATTTAAGCACACTTACTCATTGTTTTGGAAATACCTCACATTCCAGGCGATTCAAGACTTCTTGAATAAACAACTCACCTCTTCAGAGAGAGAAGACCCATTGAATATATGAAATCCCAGCTGAGTCAAAAAAAAAACAACCAAGATGTGAAGACAGAGAGGAAGGTAACTCCATGTCCCTATTAGAGATTCTCAGAGGAATACATCTTAATTAATTTCCATCATGGCTAAGGCCCTGCAATATTTATAGACAAATATAGCACCTTAATCAGTATGGGTGAAGGACCTAGTTCCCTTAATCCATCAGCTGGGAAACAGGTTTTTACCGTAGGCAACCTAAGTCATTTATTTTAATAGTTTACACATTACACAATGACTTAGGACTAAGTGCCAAGAAATATAGTAAGAACACGATCAAATCCAAACACTTCAAGTATTAATCTCTAATATTAGCCCTTAAATGCCCTTATAAAAGCCCATCCAGCTGCATTATCCTTTTTCTGAAAGCTTTCTGTCTGTGGAGTAGAGCAGGAAACGTGTAAGGCTGTGTATGATCAAGCCACTGACCATGGCTGTTCTCTTGCTCTCTATCCATCCCCTGCCCGACCAGTGCCTGCTTCACCTACACCCTACGCACAGGACTGACCTTCCTAAGTACTTGTCCCAGGCCCCAGCTAGTGATTGTTCTTATCAAAGGGGCGGTGAGGGGCGTGCCCCTCTGCTAGTTTCCCTGGCAACTAATGAGCCCATGTGAGGTCAATTCTCCTATAACTGGTAACCTCCCCTGCCCCCGAGGAGCGAAGACCGCCACCATGTCCTGCCCACCGACCGCTGCACAGTGGGGCGTCGCTCCAGGACCTTGCTTCAGATGTGTAAGCTCCCCCATCCATTGAACCATTGATGTATCTGTAGCTGACTCCAGGCTCTTGAAGCTGGGGAAGCACAGGGCTTGTTGGCCTGTGGGGTACAGCCCAACAGGCGCCAGAACTTTCCAGAACCACAGAAAATTGAGGGAAAGGGGGTGGAGAGGGATCCACTTCTATCTTCCTCTGCTTTCTCCCAGTCACAGCCTAGTGATTCAGAAAAGTCAACCTGACTTTGAAAAGGGAAGTGCTCACCTTCACCGCATAGAATTGACATTTCACACAGAGAAAGCATGAGTTTTCCACAACGTTTGGTCACATTTCAGTGTTCGATGCTAAGCTCTCAAATCCCGAGAGAAGCCACACAAACTCAGTGGTGTGGCTAGTGATTCCATCTTGCCTGCAGTACTCAGAGCTGACAATTCTATAATTATTTGCATATTGCACCTAAAGCTAGTCCTTCCCTGTTTTTGAAATACTAAGATTGGCTTGAGACAGTATGAGACCTGGGTTCATCTTGGGGATCACACACACACACACACACACACATATACATACTCCTTACCTAACCCTGAGATTTAACTGCACTTGAGAATTCTTTATCATCAGCTGTCTACCTACAAGCTGAAAAGGTTTGTTTCTTTCACTTTAGCTGTAGCAACTCATTACACTATCTTTTCTCTCCAGGGAGAGACACACGAACACGGCTACTGTTAGTCTTGTGATTCTTGCTCTCATTTGGATAAAATCAATACCTTTGCCTTGCTTTTTCAGAACCTTCTTTGGAGTCTTTTGGCTGCCAGTAATAAAAAACCTAACTAGAACTGGCTTTAAGAGGGCATTTACTATCTTGCATAATCAGAAGTTCAGATATTGAGTTCCCAGAACTTGCCAATGATGTAATTGAGCCCAGGTTCTTTCCATCTTTCCACTTGGCCATCCTTTAATGTACTGGTTTGGCCTTAGCTTGTCTCCTCACAAAAGGACTCAGCTGGGATTTCCATGCTCCCACTGCAGGGGGAGACCCCGCATGCCCTGGTGCGACCAAAAATTTTAAAAAAGGAGGTGGGGGCGGGCCTCAGCTGCTCCAAACATTACATCCTTAGGCAAGAATTTCCAAAGGTCTTCTTTTTTTTTTTTTCATTTGAGGTGAAATTCACATGACATAAAATTAACCATTTTATAAGTAAACAATTCAGTGGCATTTAGTACCTTCACAATGTTTGCAAACACCATCTCTACTGAGTTCCAAAACATCTGCATTACCCTGCAGAGGAGAGCTCATACCCACTAAACAGCCATTCCTCTTTCCCTCCTCTTCGATTCCTGCGAAACCACTAATCTTTCTGTCTCTAAGGATTTGCCTATTCTGGACATTGGAATCATACAATATGGGGCCATTTTTCGTTGTTTTTTTTTTTGGCCGGGCTGTGCATCATGTGGATCTTAGTTCCCCAACCAGAGGTCAAACCTGTGCCCCCTGCAGTGGAAGAAGCGCGGAGTCCTAACCACTGGACCGCCAGGGAAGTCCCAATATGCGGCCTTTTTTGTGGCTTTTTTCACTTCATCTAATGTATTCGAGGTCCATCCACGCTGTAGCATGCATCAGTACTTTGTTCCTTTTTCTGATATTCCATTGCGTGGATATGCCACATTTAGTTTATCCATTCAGCTGCTGATGGATGTTTCTGCTGTTCCTACCTTTTGGCTATTGCGAATAGTGCTGCTGTGAACATGCCTGTACATGTATTTATTTAAGTAACTGATCTTCAGTTCTTTGGGACATACACCTAGGAATGGAATTACTAGGAGATTTTCTGAAACACATCCCTAGACTTCCCCTCACATCCTATAGGTCAGAATTGTGTCACATCTCTGAGCCTACAGCCATGTCTTGGCAAGGAGAGTGAGACCACCACGATTGGCTAAAACTAATCAAGATTCACACCCTGAAGCTGGGTGAGAACCCAATCACCTCTGAAGGGCACGGTCACTTGGAAGAGGGCCATTTTCAGGAGGTGGTGACCTTGAGTGTGACTGTCATGACACAGGTAGGCAAGTTCTCTGTCAACTATCCCTCCCCATATTGTTAGAGCTATTTGTATTCTGTTCAAGGGTGTGAACCTTACTGTTCTACCTGCCAAGCAACCTTTCCTTTGGGGATTGTTTATTCTGCAAACATCTGTCTTAAGGAGGAAGTGTGGGAACTAAGGTCATGACAAACAGCATGTCAGACGATGAAGCCTGTGTGAAATGGAAGCTCTTAAAATATACTAAAGGAAGGACCCTGGTGGATCCAGGGTGTGTTTTCCTTATGGCACCTTTGAAACACTGGGAATGTGTTTCAAGGAACTCCCATTTATTTAACGTTGTCTAGATTCTGGTTTGTGTACCCAGATTTGCCTTTGCCTCCCCCACCAAGCCGTATGGAATTCATTTCTTTGTCTATTCCACAAATACTTCTTGTGTGTCTACTATGTGTCAGGCACTGGGCAAGGCAGTCGGGAGATGATGGTAAGACAGAGAGCCTTAGCTCCTGTCCTCATGGAGGACATTGTTAGCTAACAGTGCGGTGGAAGAGATTGAGGTTAAACAAATAATTCTGCAGCTCATTTTATTTATTTATTTTTATTTTTTTTACCTATCAATAATTACTTTTTTCTTTTTTTTAATTGAAGTATAGTTGCTGTAAGTTACAAGTGTACAATGTAGTGATTCACAATTTTTAAAGGTTATACTCCATTTATAGTTACTATAAAATACTGGCAATATTCCCTGTGATGTACAATATATCCTTGCAGCTTATTTTATACCTAATAGTTTGTATCTTTTACTCCCCTACCCCTGTATTTCCCCTCCCCCGCTTCCCTCTCCCCCTTCCCTCTCCCCTCTGGTAACCACTAGTTTGTGCTCTGTGAGTTTGCATCTTTTTTTTTAGAAGGAATGTTATCTTTTTTTTTTATTTTATTTTTTTATTTATTTATGGCTGTGTTGGGTCTTCGTTTCTGTGCGAGGGCTTTCTCCAGTTGCGGCAAGCAGGGGCCACTCTTCATCGCGGTGCACGGGCCTCTCACTATCGCGGCCTCTCTTGTTGCGGAGCACAGGCTCCAGACGCGCAGGCTCAGTAGTTGTGGCTCACGGGCCTAGTTGCTCCGCGGCATGTGGGATCTTCCCAGACCAGGGCTCGAACCCGTGTCCTCTGCATTAGCAGGCAGATTCTCAACCACTGTGCCACCAGGGAAGCCCTGCATCTTTTTTTGTTATGGCAAAATTTTTTCCTTTTTATCGCTGAATAGTATTCTACTGTGTATATATATATATATATATATATATATATATATATATATATATATGTAATATCTTCATCTATTCATCTGTTGATGGTCACTTATGAACATTGGGTTATGCAGATCCTTTTAAAATTAATATTGTGATAAATGTGATGAAGAAAAAAAAAGCACAGGGTACAATGAAAGTGTGGAAGAGAGGAAGTGTTCTGATTGGATCCTCCATGACAATAGACACAAGGAAAGACTGCAGCAGTTCCCTGCAATGAGTGGTTAAGGGAAAGCAGTGACATCAGCCAATGTCACTGAAGTCCCTCAATTAGCCAGCAAGGCCAAGTGCAGGCTCCAGGGACACTACTTAGAGCATTATGGGGATTAGTTTGTTTTCAACTGAATGTTTATGAGAAAAATAATACTAGGTTTGAAAACAAAGGATTGTTTTAGACCCATAAAGGCCAGAGCGGGGAAGTTTTTAAAAATCGAATTGCAATCCTTGTGTCACTCTGTGCTGTGCTGAGAGAGAAGCCCATGGCCCGAGTACCATGTCATGTCACCATTTGAGCTTCTACTGACTAGACCAGCCCGGGGGAGTCATCCACTGGTTGACTGACAGCTGTGAGCTGGCCTGGTACATAAGCTTTGCTCAAAAAGGCACTCCAGGGGGCTTCCCTGGTGACGCAGTGGTTGAGAATCTGCCTGCCAATGCAGGGGACACGGGTTCGTGCCCTGGTCTGGGAGGATCCCACATGCCGCGGAGCAACTAGGCCCGTGAGCCACAACTACTGAGCCTGCGCATCTGGAGCCTATGCTCCGCAACAAGAGAGGCCATGACAGTGAGAGGCCCGCGCACTGCGATGAAGAGTGGCCCCCGCTCGCCACAACTAGAGAAAGCCCTCTTACAGAAACGAAGACCCAACACAGCCAAAAATTAAAATTAATTAATTAATTAACAACAACAACAAAAAAGGCAGGTGCTTGCTTTAAAAAAAAAAGGCACTCCATACTGCATATTAGTTTCCTGGGGCTGCTATAACAAATTACCACACACTTGGTGCTTCACTTTTTATTTTTTAAAAATATTTATTTATTTATTTATTTGGCTGCTCCACGTCTTTGTTGCGGCACATGGGATCTTTTAGTTGCAGCATGCAAACTCTTAGCTGCGGCAGCATGTGGGATCTAGTTCCCTGACCAGGGATCAAAGCCGGGCCCCCTGCATTGGGAGCACGGAGTCTTAGCCACTTGACCACCAGGGAAGACCTTACACTTGGTGCTTGAAAACAACAGAAATTTATTCTCTGACAGTTCTGGAGGCCAGAAGTCTAAAACTGAGATGTTGGCAGGGCCACACTCCCTCTGAAGTCTCTAGGGGAGGACACTTCCTTGCCTCTTGTAGCTCTGGTGGCCCTAGGTGTTTCTTGACTTGTGGCTGCATCACTCCAGTCTCTTCTTCTGTCTTCACATGGCCTTCTCCTCTCTGTGTGTCTCTTATAAGGATGCTTGTCATTGGATTTAGGGCTTATCCAGATAATCCAGGATGATCTTATCTTGGGATCCTAAATTTAATTGTATTTGCAAAGACCCTTTTTCCAAATAAGGTAACATTCACAAGTTAGGGTTCTGGGATTAATCCATGAATATATCTTTTTGAGGATCACCATGCAACCCACTCCCACTGGATAATGATTATTAGACCCAGTCATATCAGGGAAGATGCTGGAGAGTGACAACGATGCAGTCGGGTCCTCTCTTTATGGAAGTCTGGACCCAAGCAAGATATGCAAGAAATAAACACCTCCGTTGGAGTTGGGCAGAAGCCAAGAGACCCCCAAAGAAGACAGTCAGAAGTCAGAGCAACGACCAACTGAGGCCACATCATGAGAATGGGGACAATTCTAGAGCTTCTCTCTCCTGGCATACCATTTTCATCGATGTAAGCAAAAATGTATCTTTTGAACCCTGCTCAATATTGTGTAACAACCTAAATGGGAAAAGAATTTGAAAAAGAATAGATACATGTATATGTAAAACTGAACCACTTTGCTGTACACCTGAAACTAACACAACATTGTTTTTTTGTTTTTTGTTTTTTAAATTTATTTATTTATTTATTTTTGGCTGCGTTGGGTCTCCGCTGCCACGCGCAGGCTTTCTCCAGTTGCAGTGAGCGGGGGCTCCTCTTCGTTGCGGTGCGCGGGCTTCTCATTGCGGTGGCTTCTCTTGCTGCGGAGCACAGGCTCTAGGTGCGTGAGCTTCAGTAGTTGTGCCTCGTGGGCTCAGTAGTTGTGGCTCGCGGGCTCTAGAGAGCAAGCTCGGTAGTTGTGGCGCATGGGCTTAGTTACTCCACGGCATGTGGAATCTTCCCAGACCAGGGCTCAAACCCGTGTCCCCTGCATTGGCAGGCGGATTCTTAACCCCTGCGCCACCAGGGAAGTCCCTAACACAACATTGTTAATCAACTATACTCCAGTATAAAATAAAGTTGAAAAAAATTAAATTAAATTAAATATGTCCTTTGTTTTTCATGACATTTAATGTCTTGAACTGTGTCTAACAATAGCTGGTGTCTTAATTCTTGCTGCTGTGGGGGCAGCAATCCTGGAGTGACGACCTTGCCTGCAGGAAGGTGAGCGCCAAAAGCACAGGGGTCCAAAGCGCCAGGATGGGTGTCGATAGCTCCGGGAAACAGTGGAGCACTTTTTTCACTCCTAAGAACACAGGAGTTGGAGGAGGGATGAGACAAGAAGAGGATCAGACATGTATAGCAACATTCCCATTGGAGGAGTCAAAAGGAGGCTCCCCTACATGATTCCTGAGCCGGCACAAGAACCCAATGCCAACGGCTTTTCAGTCTTTTAAGAAATGCAACATCGGGCTTCCCGGGTGGCGCAGTGGTTAAGAATCCGCCTGCCAATGCAGGAGACGCGGGTTCGAGCCCTGGTCCGGGAAGATCCCACATGCCGCGGAGCAACTAAGGCCGTGAGCCACAACTACTGAGCCTGCGCTCTAGAGCCCACGAGCCACAACTACTGAGCCCACGTGCCACAACTACTGAAGCCCGGGCGCCTAGAGCCCGTGTAGAGAAGCCACCGCAATGAGAAGCCTGCGCACGGCAAGGAAGAGTAGCCCCTGCTCGCCGCAACTAGAGAAAGCCTGTGTGCAGCAGCAAACACCCAACACAGCCAAAAATAAAAATAAATACATTAAAAAAAAAGAGAGAGAGAGAAATGCAGCATCACCAGCATTCTCAAGGCACAGAGGACGATGGTGAGTGAAAAACACAGACCTCAGTGTGACTGCTTCGAAAAGTGATCAGAAGAGTCAGATTCTAAGCAAGAAGACATTGTAGGAATACCTTAATCAACAAATTTCCATTTTCCTCTTTATATATGCACAAGAGTGACATAGGAAATTTAAAACTCCGAGACTAAAAAAAAAAATAAAAAATCCGAGACTACAAGTATCCGTTGAAATTTTAAAGTGATAAGAAGTTTGCCATAGTGGGTGCACATTCTTTTCCTGTCTTTGTGGCATATAAAGTAACGATGCATCTTCTATCAGATGGTATTTGGACTTGGCTTAAGACAGTATAGTCCAGGCCTGCACGAGGCTTGACAGTTTCCTGAGCAAACTTACTTCGGTTGCTTATATAACGTGCGTTACCCCAGGTAACCCAGAAGGTCCCAAGTAACACAGAGTCAGACAAAAGTTGGACAAGAAACAGTGATTAAGCTCAAATCCTTGTGGGCTGTGAAAGAACGCACCCCAAATCCTGGGTTAGAAACAGAAAAGGGGGGTGATTTGCCTCAAAGGCCTACAAGATCCCTCACTGTTTTATTTATTTGACCACACTGCGCGGCTTGTGGGATCTTAGTTCCCCCACCAGGGATTGAACCCCGGCCATGGCAGTGAAAGCCCCAAGTCTTAACCACCGGACCGCCAGGGAATTCCCCCTCACTGTTTAAAAAAAAAAAAAAGGTGAATTATTTAGGTATTTGCTTTAAGGCCAATGATCTTTAATGTACTGAAGCACAAACTAGTCTTTATCCCACTGTTTCTCAACCCCTTTTCCTTTATTGCCCCTCCCCCAGTTATCTTTTCAGACTCTCTTTTTCTAATTGTCCCGCTCTGTGAATTTTTTCTTATTGTGATAAAATATACAAAACATAAAATTCACCATTTTAACTATTTTAAAGTGGCATTAACTATTGATACATTCACAGTGTTGTGCAACAAATACCACTGTCTGGTTCCAGAACTTTTTCATCACCCCAAACCCATTATTATGCAGTCACATCCCATTCTCCCATCCCCCCAGGTCCTGGAGACCATTAATCTACTTTCTGTCTCTGTGGATTTGCCTCTTTTGGACATTTCCTATCAACGGAATCATAAAATACGTGGCCTTTTAGTTCTGGCTTCTTTCACTCAGCATAATGTTTTCGGGGTTCATCCATGATGTATATGTATCAGTACTTTATTCCTTTCTATGGCTGAATAATATTCCATTGTACGTATGGATGGATGGACCACATTTGTTTATCCATTCATCTAGTAGATAAACATGTGGGTTGTTTCCACCTTTTGGCTATTGTGAATAGTGTTGCTATGACCATTTGTGTTCAAGTGTTTGTTTGAACATCTTTTTCAGTTCTTTTGGATATATTCATAGGAGTGGAATTGCTGGGATCCTATGGTAACTCTATGTTTACCTTATCAAAGACCCACCAAACTGTTCTCCATAGTGGCAGCCCCATTTTGCATTCCCACCAGCAATATATGAGGGTTCCAATTTCTCCACATCCTCACCCACACCTCCCCCCGCCCCCCCATGAAAGGTTAATAGCACACATATACCACGTATGTTTGTGTGCTGTAGCCCTTTGGACGGCAGACTTTGTGTCTAATGGAAATATTTGCAGGGGATCATAGACTCAGAAGCCTGCAGGAATTTATAAAAACACTGCTGGCTCACCAAAAACACATCTGCCAGCCCTTAGGGCCAGCAGGCTGC
Source organism: Balaenoptera ricei (assembly GCF_028023285.1). Lineage (NCBI taxonomy): Eukaryota > Metazoa > Chordata > Mammalia > Artiodactyla > Balaenopteridae > Balaenoptera > Balaenoptera ricei. The sequence goes on along the minus strand of NC_082652.1, from coordinate 7,443,566 downwards.
CAGGCTGCAGACACGGATTGGTTTTATTTTATTAAAATGTGTATAGGGTGGACGGAGCATCATTTATTCCATCGTTCCCCTTTTCCTTTTGATGGGCATTCATTTTATGGCCAGCTTCCTACCACACATACAAAAAAACAATGTTCCAATCAACATCCTTGTCCTTAAGTATTGGTATTTTTATTTTTCTGGGACGGAGTCCCAGGAGTCGGATTAATGGGTCAAAGGGTTTCGTTTCCATTTTAACAGATGTTGCCAGATTGCTTTCCCAAATGGTTGCAAAACTTCACATGTACCAGAGTGGCCTTTTCTCCATATTCCTGCCAGCACTTGAGAGCATTGCTCGTTTTAGTTATGTCAGTCGGTCTGATGGATGCAATGTCTTACTGCTTCTTTAATTTGCATTTATCTGACCACTGTTGAATTTGAAGATCTTTACATTCGTTTGTTGGCCATTTGGTTTCGCTCCTCTGTAAATAATCTGTCCATAATCTAAGTCCATTTCTGTCTTGGTTGTTTGTCTTGTTCAGGTCAATTTGTAAAAGCTCTTTAGATAGCATCCATTTGACCTTTGGCTTAATTGCAGAGAAGTGATTAAGAGCATCGTCCTCTGGGGCAGGCTGCCAAGGGTCGCATCAGAACTTGGCCCCTGACTGGCTATGTGACCTCGGCAAGTCATTCAACTTTGCCTCAGTTTACTCATCTGTGAAGGAGCAATCATCATCAGCATCATAATTCCTACCTCATACTGTTGTTCTAGACACCAGTGAGTTAATACAAGTCAATAGGATGGTGCATGGCACACACTAAGTTAGTCAACCGCAGTTGGTGACTGTTATTTGTATTACAAATATTTTTCCAGCTCCATCATTTGCACTGGCTTTATTTTTGGTATCCCTTGTCACATAAAACATTTTAATGTTGACATAGTCAAATACCCATCTTTTCTTTCATAGCTTCTGAGTTCCCAGGCTTGGTTAAGAAGGTCTCTCCATTTCCTTCATGATGAATTTCCTTGTTTTTTGTGTTTTTTTGAAGTTTAAAATTTTTTATTTTATATACAAAGAGTTAGTATTGTTTCTGAGGAAGGTAGATATGCTGGATGACCCATTCAAGAAGTTCACACTGGGCTTCCCTGGTGGCGCAGTGGTTGAGAGTTTGCCTGCCAATGCAGGGGACACGGGTTCCAGCCCTGGTCTGGGAAGATCCCACATGCCGCAGAGCAACTAAGCCTGTGAGCTACAATTGCTGAGCCTGCGTGTCTGGAGCCTGTGCTCCGCAACGGGAGAGGCCACGATAGTGAGAGGCCTGTGCACCGTGATGAAGAGTGGTCCCCACTTGCCGCAACTAGAGAAAGCCCTCACACAGAAACGAAGACCCAACACAGCCATAAATAAATAAATAAATAAATAAAATTAAAAAAAAAAAGAAGTTCACACTTAGTCCAACTTAATGAAGCCGATGTCCTTCCCATACTGGCGGCAACACTGGCGGCACATATTGAGGCTGTATTTCTGGATCAGATCGTGCCGGTTTGGGCCAGTTTGGACCAGTTTGAGCAGGCACGGCAAGAGCTAGAACCCTGGCCAGATTTTTTTGGATGGCTCCAGTAGAGCTGCTGGTGACCCATGTTGCTTTCTTGGCTGCAACTAGGCAAAAGGAATTTCCTTGTCCTGATAATGGGAGGCCTGTAACTCACCATGTCCCACGCTGAGGTGCACTGTCCTCGCAGCTCCTAGGTCCGTTTCCTCCTCTTCTCCCTCGTCCCTCCGAGACGAGACCCTTAGAACACTTTCACTTCCTCCCTCTCCTCCTTTCCTTTCCCATCTTCCCCACTGAGACCCATGAGACCCTTTTCCTCCCCACCCCCACTCACCAATCTCTGAGGTTTGGCTGAAATAATTTAGTATTTGTTAGAACTCCCTTAGGGGAGGTCCATTTGGTTTCAAGAGTCCTTCTCTGTTACACAAATCCCTCTCTGGATCCACTAAGATGTAAGACGTCATATGCCTGTGTTCTTAACACTGTTTTCTCTTTTGTTTTCTTCTTCTTTCAGTTTTCTTTTCAGGTTTAGTTGTGGTTTGGTAAGTCTTTTCTCAAGTCATTTCCTAAGATGAAGACCTGGGAGTTATAGTCTCTGAATCCTTGGGTATCCTTGACTCTTCTCCTTTTGCCTCAATAGATAGAAAGTATTTTGAAAACTGGATAGAGGATTCTTGGGTTGGAGTCCTTTCTCTCTTCTGTAGATACGGGTCCACTGTCATCTTTCCATAGCGTAGATGAAAATCTAATGCCAGTCTGATTTTTTTTCCTTTGTGAATATCTTCTGCTTTCTGCTTGACACTTGTAAGATGGTTATCTTTCAGGTTTGGGAATTTTACCAGAATATGCCCACATATGACTCTTATCAGACCAGTCTGGAACTCTGTGAGCCCTGTCAATCTGCAGTCTCTGATCTTTAGTAATTTCAGGAAAATCTTCTCCTATTATTTGTTGATCTGTTGCTTATTCTTGTTCTGGAACTCCTATTGTGTGTTCATTCATTCTTCAGGAGCTATCCTCCAACTCTCTTACCTTTCCCCACAGATTTCTATTTCTTTATCATTTTGCTCTATGTTTTGAGACATTTCTTGCACTTGGTCTCCCAGACTGTTCATTTGGATCTCAGTAGAGATTCTACTCACCTTTTGTTACCAAACTTGGGTTTGGCTGCTCGCCACTCAAAAGCCAATACTCAAGAGACAAGTGTTGGTTGGAAAGGAAAACTTGCTTTATTCAGGAGGCTGGCAACCTGGGGAGAAGGTGGACTTGTGTCCAAAAACCAGCTCCAAATGTTCTGCTTGACCAGGAAAGTTTTTAAAGGGAAATCATTTGGGGATGGGGTCAGAGTCTTCATCACCTCCCACTGTGTGCAGACTTTCTTCTGATTGGTTGGTGGTGAGGTAACAGGATGGTGTCCCAGGAATCTTGTGCTTGTCCTGAAGTTACCATCCTCCACCTGGGTGGGGGCCTTAGTTCCTACAGAAGAACTCAAAGATATTGTTCTGTGTATCCCTTGAGGAGGAACCAGGACCCTGCCCCAGGGCTGCACTATTGTTTCTTCACTGCTCCTCCTTTGTTTCTACATCCCCTCCCTTTCCTGATAAGCAACTATTCAAATCTGCCCTTTCTAACTCAGGGAAGGTCAAGGAGGCTGAATAAAGCCTATTTCCTACAAACAAGAAACAGGGGACACAGAAAGGATTTGTACCCAGCAGGTCCCCACAGGGTCCTACTCTGTTTCATTAGCATCAGATCCCACAGGTGAAGGGCTCAGTCCCACAAGACTGTTGGACTCAACCTCAGAAGAACAAACAGTCACAAACCAGATGGGGAAGAAAGCCTGTTTAAGGCCCCCTGCCCAAATCGCCCTACCTCAATTTTCCCAACATTGTAATGGCATTTCTTCATTTAAAAAATACATCATGGGAACTCCCTGGCAGTCCAGTGGTTAAGACTCCGTGATTTCACTGCCGAGGGCCCGGGTTCAATCCCCAGTCAGGGAACTAAGATCCCTCAAGCTGAGTGGTGCATGGCCACACACACAAAATAATAATAATAATAATGATATAGAGATAGAAAGTAGATTGGTATTTGCCAGGAGCTGGGGCAGCTCTATGGGGCATGACTGACAATGGGCATGGGGGATTTATTTGGGGGGGATGATGAAAAAGTTCTGGAATTAGACAGTGGTGATGTTTGCACAAGTTTGTGAATATACAATAATAAAAATGGCTGAACTGTACTTTAAAAGGATGAATTTATCATTTCTCAGCCTTTTGTCTAAGATCAAGCGTCAGTATCTGTTTTTAGTCTGTGTTTTCAGTCAGTGAACTGCGGTTGAGGGCTGGAGGACAGCATCCTCAGGGAGTTGCATGCTGTCTCGGTTGCACGGATTGGGTGGCTGGGAATCCAGTCTGTGTCTGGAGCCAAGCTATGACCCAGGACATCCTGGTCACCTCTGCCAGCATGCAGCCATACCTGGGGACCTGCTGTGGCTTCCAGAATCAGCTGGACCATCTCTCTTGGGAGTTTCTCCGGCTTCCCTCTGCCAACTGGTTGGTTCTCCCAGATTCCATTTTATTTCACTCTGTCAGTTATAAAGGATGGATCACTGGGCTGTTGAGATAGAGGGGAAGAGGGGAAGTGCTGGCTTAGTCCTCAATGGGAAAGACATAAGAAGGGCCTGGGCAGGAGTTTGAATTGTGTGCCCCGGCTGTCCTGCTGCTCTCAGGCTTTTTAGGCATGTGTATCTGAAAGAAAGTCTCTTGAGTTAAGAATATAAGAAAGTACACAAGATATTCAATAAAATGAATGACCTAAAAAAAAAAAAAAGATGAATTTTATAGCATGTGAATTATATTTCAGTATAAAGTATCCGTAGCTGTAAGGATCCTAAGCCCAGGACCCCTGTCATCCTCTCTGCATCCCCAGCACCTGGCCAATGAGTGGGAAAGCTGGAATTTCAGCCCAGAAACATCTAATTCCAAAGGCCATTCTCTTTCACCTCCACCCCACGTTGATACCAGGTAGTCTGGCAGTGCTGAGTTGGAACTCTATTCTTTTGATAATTGAAGGTTGTTGAGGTTAGGAAAAGAGGCATGGTTCAATTTTTGTTTTAGAAAGATAATTTTTAGGAGCTTTATGTGAATATTCTTTGTTAGAAATGATAACAGTAGATAAGACTATTCAGCAATTTTTTTCTGGATTATAATAATTTTAGTTGTTCCGTTTAAAAAAAATTTTTTTTTTAAATCATGACTGAAATGTCAGCTTCTATGGGAACCTCAGAGAGCAGTGTGATTTTTTTTCTCTCATTCAGTTTTTTAAAAATATGCATGTTAATGAATTTTGAGATTGGTTTCCATCATTAAACAAAAGATAGCTGGAGAGAGAGAAGAGGCAGTTGGGCAATGTTTGCCTGTGAAAAGTCAACCTGTCTTTAATGTTATTCTTCTACTTTTTTTAAGTTGAATTTCTCTGCTGTGTAGCACAAGAGGCCTTATGTGAAATTCTATTCTAATTTATAGGTGATAAGTGGTTTTAAATAAACACAAATGGCGTTCCAGCCGAGCTCTGTAACCACTGGCTGACAGCGGCATAGGACAAAGAGGATCAGACGCTGTGCGAGTTTGCTCGGGCCACCTTATCAAAGTTTCACAGTCTGGGTGGCTTAAACAACAGAAATTTTATTTTCTCACAGTTCTGAAGGCCAGAAGTCCAAGATCAAGGAGTGGGTAGAGTTATTTGTTCTGAGACCTCTCCCCTTGCTTTGTAGACAGCCGTCTTCCCCGTGTCCTCACATGGTCTTCCCTCTGTGCACGTCTGTGTCCTAATCGCCTCTTTTTATAAAGACACCAGTCCTATTGAATTAGGGCCCCACCGCTAATGACCTCATTTTAATTTAATTACCTCTTTAAGACCCCTTGTTCAAATACAGTCACATTAAGAGGTACTGGAGGGGCTTCCCAGGTGGTGCAGTGGTTAAGACTCTGTGCTCCCAATGCAGGGGGCCCGGGTTTGATCCCTGGTCTGGGAAATAGATCCCACATGCATGCCGCAACTAAGAGTTCACATGCCACAACTAAGGAGCCGGCAAGCCTCAACTAAGGAGCCCACCTGCCACAACTAAGACCTGACCCAACCAAATAAATAAATTTTTTTTTTTTTTTAAAAAGAGGTACTGGAGGTTAGGACTTCAACATAGGAATGTGGGTGAAGGGGGACACAAATCAGCTCATAACAGACACCCTGGTTTATGTCTTGCTCTAAGGAGTTCTTTTCGGTGAAAGGGAGGAAAATGTTTATACAAGAACTACCCAGGCTAGAGACGACCAGAAATCACAACAGACACTGGCGCATACCTAGTATTCCACCCTAACTCCATCCTCAGACCACAGCCTCTGGGGCAGGGATCTTGCCTGACCCAGGAGAGGACTGGGGACAGAGAGTGGGGGATGGGAGAGAGGATGAGCTAGAGAAGAGGGGCGGTTACTCTATACATTTGTAACAGCTTTTTTTTTTTAAATCACGTGAAATTCACATAACATAAAACGAACCAGTTAATTAATTAATTTATTTATTTTAATTTATTTTATTTATTTATTTTTGGCTGCATTGGGTCTTCATTGCTGTGCATGGGCTTTCTCTAGTTGTGGTGAGCAGGGGCTACTCTTCGTTGCAGTGCATGGGCTTCTCGTTGCGTTGGCTTCTCTTGTTGCGGAGCACGGGCTCTAGGCGCGCGGGCTTCAGTAGTTGTGGTTTGTGGGCTCTAGAGCGCAGGCTCAGTAGTTGTGGCGCACGGGCTTCGTTGCTCCGTGGCATGTGGGATCTTCCCGGACCAGGGCTCGAACCTGTGTCCCCTACGTTGGCAGGCAGATTCTTAACCACGGTGCCACCAGGGAAGCTCAAAACAAACCGTTTAAAGTGAACAGTTTAGTGGCATTTAGTACATTCTCAGTGTCATACAACCATCACCTCTATCTAGTTCCAAAACATTTTCATCACCCGAAAAAGAAACCCCCTGCCCTTTAGCAGTCACACCCCATCTCCCCTCCCCCAGCCCTGGCAACCACAGTCTGCCTTCCGTCTCTATGGATTTGCTTCTTCTGGACATTTCATACAAATGGGATTATACAGTATGTGGCCCTTTGTATCTGACTTTCACATCATGTTTTCCAGGTTCATTTTTAAAAAATATTTATTTATCTACTTATTTAGCCTGCGCCGAGTCTTTTTCTTTTTTTAAAAAAATTTATTTATTTTTGGCTGCATTGGGTCTTCATTGCTGCATGCGGGCTTTCTCTAGTTGTGGCGAGTGGGGGCTACTCTTCGTTGCGGTGCGCGGGCTTCTCATCATGGTGGCTTCTCTTGTTACGGAGCACGGGCTCTAGGTGTGTGGGCTTCAGTAGTTGTGGAACGCAGGCTCAGTAGTTGTGGCTCGCAGGCCCCAGAGTGCAAGCTCAGTAGTTATGGCACACGGGCTTAGCTGCTCCATGGCATGTGGGATCTTCCCGGACCAGGGCTCAAACCCATATCCCCTGCACTGGCAGGCGGATTCTTAACCACTGCGCCACCAGGGAAGCCCTGAGCCGAGTCTTAGTTCCTGAATGTGGACTCTTAGTTGCGGCATGCACGTGGGATCTAGTTCCCCGACCAGGGATCAAACCCGGGCCCCCTGCATTTGGAGTGTGGAATCTTACCCACTGGACCACCAGGGAAGTCCCTTATTTCATTTTGTAAGAGTTTTTAACCTTACGGTTTCATAAACAAGCTAATTTTGGGCTACCCTTTATCAGTTTTCCAAGTTGCCAGCCATAAAATCTTTAAAACATAAAGGACATTCGTGGGTATTTTGAGGGATGCAAAAGAAGGTGGAGGATAAACTGAACATAGAGAGAGAGAGGGCCTGAATGGTAGCATCTGCCTCACAGCCCCGTCAGGTAACCTGATCGTGTGCATATTTATACAACCTCCTACTCACAAAGATCAAAAACCAATAACACAACTTGTGTTCCTACCACCCAGACTTAACAACCCTTCTTCTTCTTGTAGGTCTTTGTTTTAATTCTCTGACATTTTATTACATACGGAGATTTGTATAACCACCACCACATTTAAGATACAGATGGTTCTGCCACCATGAGGGAACACCCTCATACTATACAATGCCCACTCCCTCCTCTTTAACCCTTAGCAACCACTGATCTATTCATCTTCTTAATTTTTATTTTATTTTATTTTATTTTGGCTGCACCGCTCAGCTTGCGGGATCTTAGTTCCCCGATCAGGGATTGAGCCTGGGCCCTCGGCAGTGAGAGCATAGAGTCCTAACCACTGGACTGCCAGGGAATTCCCTATTCGTCTTCTTTATAATTTTGTCATTTCAAGAATGTTACATAAATGGGATCATACAGTACAAAACTTTTTAAGATTGGTCTTTTTTTTTTCCAATTAGCATAATGCCATTAAAATCCACCCAAATTGTTACATGTGTCAAATAGTCTATTTCTTTTAATTGCTAAGTAGTATTCCATGGCATGCACGTGTCACAAGCTGTTTAACCATTCCGCCTTTGAAGGACATTTGCAGATCCTTCTTCTAAAATAAAGTAAAAGCGTTACAGAGACAGTTGAGGCCTCCCCTCATTCAAGTGTTCCTCCTCCCTCCGCAGAGGTCATCTGTATCTATGCATCCTTATCATCCATGATTTTTGTTTTGTTACAGATTGATGCTTCCGAAATCCATGTTATTTTGTTTAGCATATTTTAAACATTTTAAAAAATGTTATCATATTACATGTATCTTTTGGCAACTTGCTTTTTGCTCTAGATGTTATGCTCAAGGTTCAGTTCTATTGATACAGGTAACTCTGGTTCATTTTTTTCTTCCCTACTATGTATTGATAGTATTCCACTGGGTGCCTGTATTGCTGTTTATCTATTCCCCTCCTAATGGACACTTAGGTTGTTTCCTGGTTTTCACTATTACAAACACTGTTGCACTGAACATCCTTTACCTGCCTCCTTGTGAGATGGTAGCTTCATCAGAAAGACAAGAATATTCAACAAGGAAGAAAGAGCTCAATCACCAGTTAGCTTTGGAAGAAGGGAAACTAACATTTATTGATACACTCAGTGCCAAGCGTCGTGCCTGGCAGCTTAAGTACATGAGCTCAGCCTGGACCTGGGAGATCCCTAATGGTTGGGCAGCCTGAAAAGTTCTGGATTTATCGACCCCTAATGGGTCAAGGCATTCACCCTACTTTTTTCAGTTCACGTTGCTCATCTCTCACTTTGCGTTGTTTCAGAACTTTAAAGGCAAAGACTCTGGAGTCAGACTGCATATATTTGTTCCCTCGGTTCATCACTTACAGGTCATATGACCTCTGGCAAATTATTCAAACTCTCTGGACCTCAGTTCCCTTATCTGTGAAATGGAATAGCACTTACCCTATGAAGTTATTGAAAGGATGAAACGAGATCACCTATGGAAAACACTAGGCATAGTGTCTGGCAGACGGCATGGAGGGAATCTTACATACAATAATTGATAGCGATCAAATGATGATAAATGAAGCATCTCTCTAATTATGAGTCTATCTTTGCCTCATGTTGTTTTGCTGAAATAAAAAATGAATCAATACCATTTTCCTACTGAAGCATTGTATTCCAAAGGAAGGATATTTTGTAAGCACAATGAAAAGAAACCCACTGTCTTTCAACCTGATGACATCAGTAGGCAGTTTTCTCTTCTTTTCAGTTGCATTGGGAATGTCATGTACTGTTCCCAATACCTTTTGATGCCAGTAAATCCCTCTATATACTGGCCAGTGCCCAGTATATCAGTATTTGTTAAGAGCCTTGAAGTGCTTGCCTTTCATAAGACAGGGCCATGGGATTGTGTTCAGGCCTGATGTTTGTAATGCCGCACGCAAACCCCTTCTCCCTGAAGAGACAGGGGGTGACCAAATCTTAAACTTGAGCCCCCAGAGAATCCAGCACTGGGCTGTAAAATAGCCATGTTTCCTTTGTCATAGCAGATGCAGAACTCAGTGAACAGAATGTCATGGCCAGCTACTCACCACAGCTAAGCCTGCCAAAGAGTATGTCTTGGACTTGAGTTTATTAAGTAATATATAAAATTGCAAAGATTTTAATTCTCTGGGAAGGCCTTCAGAAGGGCTCTAGCAGTCAACATCTGGAGGTCCACATCTGTTTGGGTTTGGGGCAGTGTGACTGTATTTCTTCCTCAAGGTTGGCTGATTACCTGTCTGTTCTCCAGAGTTTTGTAACGTGGCAGAAATTTTGGAAGCAAGAGAATTGGGATCAAGTCTGCTGAAAGCGCAAACGTGCTTTTTAAGCGAGTGATGTGGGCGGTGGTCTGAAATGTTACCTGAGGAACGCCTGGCAGTCAGCATGAGTTCACATAAACAGTAGTTTAAAAATACCCTTTAGGGGCTTCCCTGGTGGCGCAGTGGTTAGGAATCCGCCTGCCAATGCAGGGGACACGGGTTCGAGCCCTGGTCCGGGAAGATCCCACATGCCACAGAGCAACGAAGCCCTTGCGCCACAACTACTGAGCCCGCGTGCCACAACTACTGAAGCCCACGCGCCTAGAGCCCGTGCTCCGCAACAAGAGAAGCCACCGCAATGAGAAGCCTGCGCACCGCAACGAAGAGTAGCCCCCGCTCGCCTCAACCAGAGAAGAGCCCGCACGCGGCAATGAAGACTCAATGCAGCCAAAAATTAATTAATTAATTAATTAATATTTAAAAATTAAAATACCCTTTAGTGGTTACTAGAGGAAGGCGGTCGGGGAGGGGGAATTGGATGAAGATAGTCAAAGGTACAAACTTCCAGTTATAAGATAAATAAGTTCTAGGGATGTGATGTATAACACGACAGATATAATTAACTCTGCTGTATGTTATAGATGAAAGTTGTTAAGAAAGTAAATCCTAAGAGCTCTCATCACAGGAATAATGTTTTTCTGTTTCTTTAATTTTGTATCTATATGAGATGATATTTACTAAACTTATCGTGATCATTATTTCATGTTGTATGTAAGTCAAATCATTATGCTTACACCTTAGACTTCTGCAGTGCTGTATGTCAATTATATCTCCATAAAACTGGGAAAAAATGAAGTAATGAAAAAGAGATGTGTAAATGTTGATAACTGCCCCTTCCAATATGTATATAGACACACAGACATGCATACATATAGTTACACACACACACTCACACACACACACTCACACGTACCACACACAGTTTGAGACTGAGTGGAATACACCATTGGTTTAGCCCAGAATGTCATTGCTTGCTCCCTTTTAAAATTAATGTTGGCATTCTCCTGGACAGGGAAACAGAAGTATTTAGGAGACTGCTCTCTCTTTTTTTTTTAATTGAAGTATAGTTGATTACAATGTTGTGTTCATTTCAGATATACAGCAAAGTGATTCAGTTATACATATATATACATATTCTTTTCCATTATGATTTATTATAGGATACTGAATACAGTTCCCTGTGCTATACAGAAGGACCTTGTTGTTTACCTATTTTATACATAGTTTGTATCTGCTAAACCCAAACTCCTAATTTATCCCTCCCCCACCCCCTTTCCCCTTTGGTAACTATACGTTTGTTTTCAATGTCTGTGAGTCTGTTTCTGTTTCATAAATAAGTTCATGTGTATCATATTTTAGATTCCACATATAAATGATATCATACAGTATTTGTCTTTGTCTGGCTTACTTCATTTAATATGATAATCTCTAGGTCCATCCATGTTGCTGCAAATGGCATTATTTCATTCTTTTCTTTTTAAATTTTTAATTTATTTATTTATTTATTTTTGGCTGCGTTGGGTCTTCGTTGCTGTGCGTGGGCTTTCTCTAGTGGTGACGAGCGGGGGCTACTCTTCATTGCAGCACGCAGGCTTCTCATTGCGGTGGCTTCTCTTGTTGCAGAGCACAGGCTTTAGGAGCGGGCTTCTGTAGTTGTGGCTCACGGGCTCAGTAGTTGTGGCTCGTGGGCTCTAGAGTGCAGGCTCAGTAGTTGTGGTGCACAGGCTTAGTTGCTCCGCGGCATGTGGGATCTTCCCGGACCAGGGCTTGAACCCATGTCCCCTGCATTGGCAGGCAGATTCTTAACCACTGTGCTGCCAGGGAAGCCCTAAATTTTTGTTTTTTTAAGCCACCAAATTTGTGGTACTTTGTTATGGAGCCCGAGGAGACTAATACACTCACACACCTCAGGGCCTTTGCACTTACCATCCCCACTGCCTAGAATGCCCTTCCTCCAGATTTTCACACTGTTTGCTCTGTCTTGTTATTCATTGCTCAGCTCCAGGTCACTTCCCAGTCATCCCAGCCCCACCCCCTTTTTAGCCTGTCACCCTGCTTTGTTGGCTTCAGAGTCCTCATAGACATCCCAAGCTCCCTTTCCATTTATTTGTCTACTTCTTTTCTGTCTGCCTCCCCACCTTGAATGTGAGTTCTATGAGAAGAGGGTCCTGGGGACCTTGTTCCTTGCTCTATTTCCATCAACCACTCAGAACACAACAGCACACAGCTGGTGCTTAATACATAAAAGCTGATGGGATGAATGAAAAAAAGGACGGATGTGGGTTGTTAGTTCTGAACAGGTTGGAGTCACAACTGGGTGCCCTGCTGAGTCATGCATCTGGGGCTGCGGGAATCCCTACTTTCCTCTGAGCTCAGCTCTGCTCATCTCTTCCTCTTTAAGAAGGTAATCTCTGCTTTTAACTTTCTGTCTCTAGGAGTTAATTGAAAAAACAGACAAGCACACTGATCAAAAAACACTTCAGAACCTCAAGAACATTCATCTTTCTTCCTTTACTGCCATTCAGCCATGGCTGGGAGGCTGAGTATCTGCATTTCTTACTGGCATCGGAGTCACAATGCCAAAGCAAGCCTCATCTTGCTAAAGAACTAATGAGTGGAAGTGAAAGCGTAACAGAAACTTGGACCGATCACAGACTCAAACCAGTACGTCTCCTTTCCATCCCAGAATTGGGAACTGAAACCATTCCACAGGAAGTTCTCTCTTCCCCCAGTCTGGCTGGATTCCTTTTTTAATGCACAAATACTCATAGCAGCATTCACCAAGCCCTAAATAAAACAAAGTGCTCTTGCAATCCTGTCTGTACTACCCTTCTGAATTAAATTGTTTTTACTTTTCCCAGCTCTCTCCCATCTTTGTTCGAATGCATGTGAAATTTTTACTTAACTATCTCATGGTGCAGCTCAGAGCCCACATCCTTTTCTTACTTTACAGTATGTGGTGTTTTTCTACCAGGGCAACCTGGTTGAAAATTTTATGGGTTAACCGCCCATAAAGTTCTCCACTTAAGTAAGGAGTCCATGTCTGTGAACCATCACCCAGACACATGCAACACCAGACTGTGTGTCTCATATCAAAGTTTATTGAAGTGGTAGATTTCTTATAAGTACAGAAACACAAGCAAATGAACCAGGAGGAAGCTTTCCCCCCTCTAACCATTAGGCAGCATTTCCCTTTTAGTGATAAAAGCAAACAGAGGTGGCAAGCAGCTCTCTCCCTGAAGTCTTTATAACAGTTCAACCTTCAAATTAGTGTAAACAAGAGAGGAATGGATTCCTTGCAGGTTGTAACATAAATGCCATTTCCTTTCCCTTACTAACACTGTTTTGCTCATTCCCTCCTGGGGCAAATCCCCTCCTTACCAGCACTGGAAACTCGGATATTAACCAGAGCTCATGAGTTTCTGTCTGGTCCATTTCTGCTAAAGCGTAGCTGAAATATGGATTGGTCCCACGGAACCCAGGTGACCTCCTGGCTTGCCTGTGCTCCCTCCAGGAGCAATAATTCCCCTCCAATCACTTAGCTTTCCTTATCCCAGTGGGAGCCCACAAACAGGCTAGGCGTCACCCCAGGAGCTGAGAACCATCCAAGTCTCAGGCAGGTGAAGGAAAGAGGCCAGCGAGTCACAGGTGCCAGTGGGCATCTCTGTGGCTCCAACTCTCCAGCAGCAGAAATGTGGACAGTTTTGCCATCTTCAGTTCTGCGAGTGTCCAAGATTGAACAGAAGTTTCAGACACCTAGAAGCTTCTTCCTCCGTTCCCCCAAGATCCCGGGGGAGACACGCTGCAACCAAGCAGCCCATGCTGCCAGACCAATTCTCTAAATCGGATTCTCTGGATCTGGAAGTTCTGGGAAACCACAGGCCAAGGCTCATGATGTTACTCTGTGTACCAGCCCAACTGCTTCTCCAGAGATCTTGGTCCTTGATGATCATCTCCCTTCTTGGCTTGGTTATTTTAAGGAGAGGCTGGAGTCAGATAAGAGGGGCTCTGAGGCTCACTGGGATTGGCCATTAAAGTGTCAGGAACGTTCTTGGTAGTACTCGGATCCCCCGTGAGCTCGACACTTGTGCTGCGGTTATTCTCGGACTCATCCGGCACCTTCCTCCGCAGGCAGCGGTTGATCAAGGCGGAGAAGAAGTTGGGGAAAGATGGGCTGGAGAAGTAATACACCAAAGGGTCCAGCATGCTGTTCATGTAGGTGAAGCTGAGGGTGATATAAAAAGCCAGGTCAACCGAGCGATAGGCGTCACAGTTCTTTGTACCAGTGGTGTGCAGGAGCCAGAAAATGCGTATGCGTGCGGCCACACTGGGCAGGAAGCAGATGATGAAGACGATGGCCACCACCATGATGAAGTTGATGGCCCTCTTGATCTTGGCGTGCTTGTTCATTTGTCGCTGCCGCAGGCTCCAGATGATTCTGGCCGAGCAGAACAGGATGATGCCCAGGGGCAGGAAGAACTCCAGGAGGAACATGGCGTCGTGCCAGCGGAAAGTGTGGCAGATGTTGAAGCTACTGCACAGATTCGAGTTGCGATTCCTGATCAGCATCGTTTTGTACAGGAGGTGGATCGTCAGGCCGATGGTGACGCCCCACAGGAGGCAGGAGATGAGGGCCGCCGTCCGATTGGAGATCTTGTTCAGCGCGTGATGGGGATGGACCACTCGGAAGTACCTGTCCACGGCCACCACCGTGAGGAAGATGATGCTGCCCTGGCGGTTCATGGCCAGCATGAAGAGCATCATCCGGCACGGGACCTCCCCAAACCTCCAGTCCCACTTCCTCACGTAGTTGTCGGTCAGGAAAGGCAGGCAGATGATCAGGAGAAAGTCAGCCACGGCCAAGTTGAACAGAAACACCCGGCTGGCTTTCCAGGACTTGAGGTGGAAGCAGAAAACCCACAGGGCAAGGCCATTGCCCAGGAGCCCGAACACAAACTCCAGCCCCACCACCGGCGGCAGCACCTTGGCAATGAAATCATCCCGGAACACACAGCAGTTCTTCTTGCCTATTTCCAGAAAATGATTCTGCGGGTGGGACGGGTTCATGAGTGAATCGCGTTGGTCTTAGGGAGCGCCTCACCTAGCGAACGCTCAGGGAACAAGATGTGGGTCTGAGTGGCGAACCTGTGGTTCATCACTCGCCTTTATGTCATGTCAGGGTGTTGAAATAGATGACTGAATGGTTACCAGGAAACTACGAAATCGCTTTAAAAAAAAAAAAAAAAAAGCCAGCAAGGCTCTTATGCAACCTGCTATTTGCATAAACAAATAACAAAAAAAAAAAATCCCCCCCGGGCATATAAGAACCCACAAAATTTTCTAAATGTAAAGAATACGTTTGGCCAAGCAGACTGTCATTGTGAATTATGACATGACATAATTCAAGCAGACTGAAATGTGGAAGGCTGTGTGCCTGCATATTGAATACTTAGCATGGGAGAATTAATTCACTGTCATGCGGTTGCCTTGCATAATGAACAAAACAACAACAGCAATAATAATTTACTGTGCTCAACAGAAACGTGAAGAATTAGCATGGAATATTAACAGGCTTATGTTTTAAGAAACAGTAGCGTGTGTATGATTTTTTTTTTTTTTTTTGGAAAGGCCGAGAGGACAGTAATTGTCTAGTATTTTATGAGGACAGATGTGTTGCATTTGATGTTTCCGTGCCATCTTCTTTGTAAAACATGGGTTGCTTTTCTACACCAGAACACTGCAATTAATCCCCATCTAAGGGGAAAAAAAAGCTATTTGAGAGCAGCATGCCATTTCATAAGATGCTTGAAAACTTGAACCCAGTTTGGATTGCCAGTGGTATGTTACAATAAGTTAGTTTTTTTTCTTTGTTTGTGTTAGATTTTGAGATGCCTTCTTGCTCAAGTAAGTAATTTATTGTTGAGCACGTGACTTACTAAAATTAATAAGCTGTATTTTTTAGAGCAGGTTTAGGTTCCCAGCAAAGCTGAGTGGAAAGTACAGAGCGTATATATACCAGCGGTATACCAGCTGTCCCCACACGCACACAACCTCCCCCATGATGCACGTGATATTTTAAAAGCCCCCATTTTTGGGAAATTAAACTTAGAGAATGTAAAAAGACTTTGACCTCTGCCTTGCAGCAGGTCATCGTTTCACACATCATTTCTTTGCTTTTCAGTATAATTGGGTGTAACACTACAGAACATTTCCACCCTGTAATATTTTGGTCAGATGAATTCTTGCCGTGCAAGAGGTTCTGAGTTGTGTTGCTTCTACTTTGAGTGAGAAGTAGGACATCTGCTTCTTTAGTTTCACACCCAGGTTCCACGATAGGGGTTTGTAGACTCCTCCCAGGAAACGGCAGTCAGGATGATCTAATGTTAGACTCACACAGGAAGCAGTGGCACTTGATGATGAAGACGATGATGAAGATGATGTTGGCACCCCCATTAGGGAGAGCTTCCTTTGTGCCAGACGCCATGCTCAGTGCTTTATTTTTATTTATTTATTTATTTGGCTGCGCGGCTCGGCATGCAGGATCTTAGTTCCCCGACCAGGGATTGAACCTGTGCCCCCCGCAGTGGAAGCTCGGAGTCTTAACCACTGGACTGCCAGGGAAATCCCATCATTATCTGAAATACATTATCTTGTTTTCCCTTGACTGCAGTCCATGTGGTAGGGACTGTTACTGATTCCAATTTCAAAATGATGAAGCTCAGAGAGGTTGGTCATCTATTCAAGGCTACACAGCTAATAAGATTTGAATCTGGCCCTGGCTTCAAGGCCTGTGTCCCTAACCATTACACTACACTCCCTCTTATTATATTATTGCCCCTTCTAGAAGGCTGTACTGGATTGAGGTCACATTATGTGGCTGTAGTTAGACTCTAGTGAAATGACTAGTATTTGCTTCCCATCCTTGCTGCCTGTGAATATCCTGCTCCCTTATTGGATGCATGTGGACTTGTCAATGACATTCATAAAGTAACCCTAAGTAACCCTAAAGCAAACCCTAAGTGCCTTTATTAGCTAAGAGTCAGAAAACCTGATGATTCACGATAGTTATTTTGGGGAGCTGGAATTTGCAAGGGATCCTCCCTTTCTAAGTTTTACGATTTCATAACATGTCCTTTTTTTTGGCTGCATTGGGTCTTCATTGCTGAGTGTGGGCTTTCTCTAGTTGTGGCGAGCAGGGCTACTCTTCGTTGCAGTGTGTGGACTTATTGCGGTGGCTCCTCTTGTTGCGGAACACAGGCTCTAGGCACATGGGCTTCGATGGTTGTGGCTCACAGGCTCAGTAGTTGTGACCCACGAGCTTCATTGCTCCGCGGCATGTGCGATCTTTCAGGACAAGGGCTCGAACCCGTGTCCCCTGCATTGGCAGGCGGATTCTTAACCACTGCGCCACCAGAGAAGCCCAATATTTGCTTTTTAAAAAGAAAAAAAAAGTCATGGGGGACTTCCCTGGCAGTCCAGCGGTTAAGACTTCGCCTTCCAATGCAGGGGGTGCGGGTTCCATCCCTGGTCGGGGAGCTAAGATTCCATGTGCCTCGCGGCCAAAAAACCACAACATAAAACAGAAGCAATATTATAACAAATTCAATAAAGACTTTAAAAATGGTCCACATCAAAAAAATCTTAAAAAATGAAAACAAAAAAAAAAACCAATACCATGGATGAAATTAGGAAAGAACAACAATAGATACTGTTACGTTTGAAAAAAAGAGAGAAATTGGAGGCCCTGGATGCTTTTTTCTCACTCCATCATTAGCCGTGAAACCTCTTAACCCCTGAGCTTCCTCATGTATAAAGTGGGGGATGAGACCATCTTCCAGCTTCTTGCCAGTTCTCACACCCTAGGATTCTAAACCCAGGTCCACAACTACTCAGACAGAATGTCAATCCCAGCTGCCCTGGATTCTGGCCCTGCTATGGAATTTCCTGTCTTCCGATTGTGCTGTGGGCATGTTTTGTCTTGCTCCTGTCCTTCTTCTATGTATTTATTTTTTTTCTTACTAGTGCATGAGTTGTACAGAAACTTGTTCCAGTGAATCATTTCAACAGCTCAGGCAGTGATTCTACCGAGCTGGGGGGAAACTCCATTTAACATTTGTGACTTTCACAATTAACTCGAATCTCCCTGCCTAGTTCTCTTATTACAACTGGAATGTGCTCCTGAAAGGGATGGAACTACTTTTTAAAATTAAAAATAACAATAGCTGTCCTTTATCAAATGCTTGCTTTGTGCCAGGCATGCTAAGAGATGTGCCTACGTGATCTCATTTAATCCTCTCAAAAACCCTGTGAGATGTCCTATTATGATCACCATCTCCATTTTACAGATCAGAAACCCCAGAGACGTTAATTCACTGTTTGCCTTTTTTTTTTTTTTTAATTGAAGTATAGTTGATTTACAATGTTGTGTTTAATTTCTGCTTTATAACAAAGTGACTCAGTTATACACATCTATATATTCTTTTTCATGTTCTTTTCCATTATGGTTTATCACAGGATATTGAATATAGTTCCCTGTGCTATACAGTGGGACCTTGTTTATCCATCCGTCCCTGGTGGTCTAGTGGTTAGAATTCGGCACTCTCACTGTTTGTCTTTGAACGTAGCTGGGGTCTCTGTTTTAGTTATCTATTGCTGTGTCACAAACCACCACAAAATTCAGTGGCTTAAAACAATCACCATTGTATTATCTCTCATGGTTCTATGGGTTGACCGGGCTCAGCTGGTTGGTCCTTGTTTGGGGTCTCTTAGATGTCAGGGAGGCTCACGCAGGCCATTTGGGATGCCTGGGCTTCTCTCCCTCTTCATATGGTCTGTGTCTCTCTATATGCCATCTGCACACAGCCTCTTCACATATTCTTTCCACTGAGTGCGCTGGACTTCTTACGAGGCTACTCAACACTTCCGAAAGCACACAGGCAGACCTTCTGAACGCCCAGGCTCGGAAATCCCAGAGCATCACCTCCACCACATTCTACTGGCTAAGGCGAGTCACCACGCCAGTCCATATTCCACGGGGAGGGCCACATAAGGCTGTGGCTTCAGGAGGCACAGTTCATTGGTGATGTTTGGGGAGACTTGCCTCTGCAGGTAGTAAATGACATTGAGTTGGGACATTTGGGAAATGAGAGACCTTTGGACCACTAGTGAAGAAGATGAAGTAGGAGAAATTGGGAAGTAAGGGGGCAGAGGAAGCTGGTGATACTGACTAACAGAGACATTAAAAGAAAGGAGAAGGGTATTTCAGGGTTTTGAAACGTGGTGTTAAATTTATTGCAAAAAACCTAAGGGCAAACCAGAATAACCAAATAATCTTGAAAAAGAAGAACAAAGTTGGAGAATTCACATTTCCCAATTTAAAAACTTACTGCAAAACTACAGTAATCAAGGGGCTTCCCTGGTGGCGCAGTGGTGAAGAACCAGCCTGCCAATGCAGGGGATATGGGTTCTAGCCCTGGTCCAGGAAGATCCCACATGCCATGGAGCAGCTAAGCCCGTGCGCCACAACTACTGAGCCTGCGCTCCAGAGACCGCGTGACACAACTACTGAGCCCACGTGCTACAACTACTGAAGCCCGCGCACCTAGAGCCCGTGCTCCACAACAAGAGAAGCCACGGCAATGAGAAGCCCACGCACCTCAGCGAAGAGTAGCCCCCGCTAGTCGCAACTAGAGAAAGCCCGCGCACGGCAACAAAGACCCAATGCAACCAAAAATAAATAAATAATAAAGTAATTTAAAAAAAAAACTACAGTAAACAAGACGGTGTGGTTCTGGCATAAGGATAGATATATAGATCAATAGAGCAGGATTGAGAGTCCAGAAATAAACTCTTGCATTTATGGTCAGCTGATTTTATAACAAGGGTGCTAAAACAAATCCATGGGAGAAAGAATCATCTTTTTAATAAATGCTGCTGGATGACTGAATAGGCAAAAGAATGAAGTTGGATCCGGTTCCTTGAACCGTACACAAGAATGAACTCAGAATGGATTACAGACCTAAATGTAAGACATAAAACTCTTAGAAGAAAACCTAAGAGTAAGTCGTCATGACCTTGGCTTAGGCAAAGCCTTCCTAGGTACAACACCAAACACACAAACAAGCAAAAAAAAATGATAAATTGGACGTCACCACTTTAAAGGAGTAAAGGTTTTTGTTTTTGTTTCGTTTTTGAAAAAGACGGAGAAAAATGCTTATTAAACAAAGCAACCAAACAAGGGCCTGCTGGCAAGGGCGTGGAAGAAGTCTTTCTCATACACTGTCGGTGGGAGTCTAAGTTGGTTCAGCCTTTTTGTTGGGTGATTTGATGGTATCTATCAAGGTTATAATAAAAGCTAATATAATAAGAACTAATACAAGATAATAATAAGGGTTAATAGAAATAGAGCTACTCCATTTGGGCACTAGTGTAGGTGCTTTATAAGCTAAACTTGTTTAGTGCTTAGAAAATCCTTAAGGGATAGGTATTATTCTTTTACAGACAAGAAAAACAAAGCAGTGAGAGGTTAAGTAACTTGCACGAGGTCACACAGCTAGTAAGGAAAGGAGATAGGATTTGAACCCACACAGTGTGGCTCCAGGGGCTATTCTCTCAGCCACTGTGCACACTACCTCACTCAATATGCCTGTCCTTTGACTCAACAATGCCATGTCTAAGAATCTATCTTCTAAAACCTCTGGCACATTTACCCAAAGATATATCATTCAGAATGTTCACCATAGGATGGCGGCAATAGAGGAAAATTGGAAATAACTTAAATGTCTATTAAAAGGTCATTGGTTAAATAAACTACATGTGGTCCATTTATACAATGAAATATAGTTAAAAACAAGGAGCTTGATCTCTGTTCTGATATAGGAAGATATTCCTGGTAAGAGTACCTTGCAAAAATTATCTATCTATCTATCTATCTATCTATCTATCTATCTATCTATCTAACTATCTTGCTTTAGCAAAACTAAAGATTCATTAGTTTTGTGCATGAGTGTATATAGCCCAAATGTTAAAAGTTATCATCTCGGGACTTCCCTGGTGGTCCAGTGGTTAAGACTCCGCACTTCCACTGCAGTGGGCAGGGGTTCAATCCCTGGTCTGGGAGCAAAAATCCCTGCGTGCCGCATGGGCATGGCCAAAAAAAAAAAGTCATCACCTCTAGAAAATGAGATTAAGAGGAATGAAAGGAAGACTTACTTCTTACTTTACATACTTGTGTGTTCCTTGAGTTTTGAACAAAAACATGTATGCCTCTGTGATTAAATAAACGTAATTCCTGTTTAGAAAGAAAGGGGTCTGCAAGGCTATTCACAAATCTTCTATCAAGAAAGATTGTGAGCAGACCCTTCTCACCTGGGTGGATCTCAGGGCTTCACCTCTTACCAGGTTGTTGTAGCCCAGCCTGGACTTTTCGTTCCTGTCCCATTGATCTTCCTGCAGTTCCCAAACAATCTGCGTTCTCATCTCTCTCCTCTCTAACTGGAACACCTTTCCCCACTGAGTCATCTTGATGCCAAAATCTTGACTCTCTGTGCACCGATGCCGAACAGAAATACAGAGACAGAGTTATGGAGGAGAAAGAAAGAGTGGCTTTATTTTTTTGCCAGGCAAAGAGGGAATACAGTAGGCTAGAGCCTCAAGAACTGTGCCCCCCTCCCTGGGGAATAGGGAGAGGTGTTATAGTTGGGGCTTATGGTCAGGGGTATGTGACAAGGATCAAGACAGTAACAGTCTTGCATTCTTCTTTCTTCTGCAAAATTTGAAAAGGGTGGGGTTGCTGACAAGATTAGGGTGTGTGCAGGATCTCAGGTGGTTGGCCTCCTAATCCTTTTTTTTTAAAATTTATTTATTTATTTTTATTTTTGGCTGCCTTGGGTCTTTGTTGCTGAGCTCGGGCTTTTCTCTAGTTGCGGCGAGCGGGGGGCTACTCTTAGTTGCGGTTCGCTGGCTTCTCATTGGGTGGCTTCTCTTGTTGCAGAGCATGGGCTCTAGGCGTGCGGGCTTCAGTAGTTGTGGCACTCAGGCTCAATAGTTGTGGCTCGCAGGCTCTAGAGCACAGCCTCAGTAGTTGTGGTGCACGGGCTTAGCTGCTCCGTGGCATGTGGGATCTTCCCAGACCAGGGCTCGGACCCGTGTCCACTGCACTGGCAGCAGGATTCTTTTTTTTTTTTTTTTTTTTTTTTAATTTATTTTATTTTTATTTATTTATGGCTGTGTTGGGTCTTCGTTTCTGTGCGAGGGCTTTCTCTAGTTGTGGCAAGCGGGGGCCACTCTTCATCGTGGTGCGCGGGCCTCTCACTATCGCGGCCTCTCTCGTTGCGGAGCACAGGCTCCAGACGCGCAGGCTCAGTAGTTGTGGCTCACGGGCCCAGTTGCTCCGCGGCATGTGGGATCTTCCCAGACCAGGGCTCGAACCCGTGTCCCC
Organism: Balaenoptera ricei; assembly: GCF_028023285.1. Taxonomy (NCBI): domain Eukaryota; kingdom Metazoa; phylum Chordata; class Mammalia; order Artiodactyla; family Balaenopteridae; genus Balaenoptera; species Balaenoptera ricei. The sequence continues at coordinate 7,421,235 of NC_082652.1, read as the reverse complement.
TGCATTGGCAGGCAGATTCTCAACCACTGCGCCACCAGGGAAGCCCCAGGATTCTTAACCACTGCGCCACCAGGGAAGTCCCTGGTCTCCTAATCTTGATGAGCTTTTCTAGTCCCTTTAATCTTGCCTCAAGTGGTTTCCTGGCTGCTCCCCCCCTTGATTAGCAACTGTTCTAATCTGCCCTTTGGAACTCAGGGAAGGTCATGGAGGCTGGAGTCTTGCCTACAAGAAATGGGGGACAAAAAGGCCTCCACGCCTGGGAGCCCTATAGGGTCCTGTTAGGTTTCAATCTGGTTGCCTCTTCTCCATCCTTCAGGGCTAAGTTCACAAGTCACTTCCTCTGAGAAGCCTTCCCTCACCCCCTAAGCCAGGATTAAGGGCCCCTGGGTTCTCCTGTAGAACCCTAAGTTTACCACTTTCACTGCAGTTGCCCTGAATGGTAAATTTACTTTTTCCTTGGTTTCTACAATGGAACCCATGGGGTGAGGGGCTATGTTTTTTTTGTGTTTTTACTGTGCCTGGTACAGAGCTGGTGCCTAATAAATGTTCCTTGAAAGAGGGAATGAATGACTGAATGAATCTTTACAAGGAAGAAAATATTGACCCCCTTCTCACTGCAAGTGTATCATCGCTGGAAGCTGAGTAGAGATTAAGCCCATATGTAAGCCCATCTGTTTATTTAGCTCCATCTCAGCCTCTCTGTACATAAAACGTATGGCCCCAGCTTCATGGATGAGTTCAGAAGGGTCTTGTGTTTAGTTTAACGCCCTGCTGTCACCATCTTGAAATTCTTAATTCTTTTTGAATGAGGGACCTTGCATTTTCACCTTGAACTGGGCCCTGCAGATGATCAATATGTAGCTGATCCTGAAGCCATTTAGGTACTCACTGGGATGATGGAGTCTTGAGTAATATTGGAAACCTCTGTGGATTCGAAGGCCCAGAAAGCAGCAAGCTGAGACTGTGCATTGCAGTGTGGTCACTTCCCCCACCTTGCTGGGGAACCTTTAATAAATGGCTCAACCCCTTGTGCCCAGAGTTCTAATCCCATCCAAGCAGCCCCTGCACACTGGTGACCTCAGACACCATCTTAACCATGTCAGTTGTCGGAAAGGGTAAGGAAACCCATTCTGAGAATAGACCAGAACCTAAATTTTTATGTTGTCAGCACCAATAAAAGGTACCTCTTATTTTTTCCATACAATTCCTGAATAATAATGGTCTACTATCCCTTCTTACTTTTATGTGACTTTCCTGAAAGACCCTGAGTCAGAGGACACAATATTTCTTTTAAATTGATGACATTTTCCTATTCCAGGTAGTTTAAACAAAACTTTGTCAACAAAGCTATATGACTCTTCCTTACAATTCTGAACACTTCTTGATAACATTTGTTTCATCACATTCTATGAATTTTAAAAAAGAGAAGCAAAACCAGAGTCAAGACTGTGGTTGTGAAACGGTGCACCTCAGATTGGGACATGAACCCTTGTGCCGGGATTCGAACCCAGCCAAAACCCACAGTCTTCCAACTGAGATCACACACCTGGTTTCAGGACTTAATGAAGCTCAGGTTCTTGATGTCTCATCGCAGAAAGAATTCAGTGAGAGACAAAGTGATAGGTAAGAAATGGATTCATTTAGAGAGAAACACGCTCCACAGACAGAGTGTAGGCCACCTCAGAAAGTGAGAAAGGCAACAGGGTATGGGGTTGTCAGTTTTTATAGGGGTGGGTAATTTCATAGGCTAATGAGTGGGAGGAGTATTCCAGCTATTTTGGGAAGGGGCAGGAATTTCCAGGAGTTGGGCCACCACCCACTTTTTGATCCTTATGGTCATCTTGGAACTGTCATGGTGCCTGTGGGTGTGTCATTTAGCTTGCTGATGTGTTACAGTGAGCGTATACTGAGGCTCAAGGTCTAGCGGAAGTTGACTTGTGCGCCATCTTGGACCCATTTGGTTCTAATCAGTGTATGTCATATCCTTGGTCTACTGTCATCCTTTCAAAGGTTGTGCCCTGCCCCCTTCCCTCTTGTTTCAGTTGGGGATTTGATTTTTGTTTTCGTTTGTTTTTGCTGTTTTTTAGTGAGAACCTCAGCCTACCGTGTGCTTCTGGATTTTTTTGGATTTCTTTCCTTGGAGGGTAAAGTCTCATGAATCTTTTTTTTTTTTTTTAAACATCTTTATTGGAGTATAATTGCTTTACAATTGTGTGTTAGTTTCTGCTTTATAACATAGTGAATCAGCTATACATTTACATATATCCCCATATCTCCTCCCTCTTGCGTCTCCCTCCCACCCTCCCTATCCCACCCCTCTAGGTGGTCACAAAGCACCGAGCTGATCTCCCTGTGCTATGTGGCTGCTTCCCACTAGCTATCTATTTTACATTTGGTAGTATATGTAAGTCCATGCCACTCTCTCACTTTGTCACAGCTTACCCTTCCTCCTCCCCATGTCCTCAAGTCCATTCTCTACATCTGCGTCTTTAGCCACTCATGAATCTTTTAACATAGGATCACACACAGGACGCAGACTTTCTTTTGGAATCCGTTTTTATTAAGATGAAGCAACAAGGGGGCAGCCCAGGAAAGAATGAACTAAGAATAGAATTTAAAGCAGAAGTGTGGGGTTTTCACAGATTTCTATCAAGAGGATATATGGTTCTTTGATGCTGATAAGAATCCTTGCTTTCACTTCTCCCCTGGAAGCTAGGGAGGCAGGGAACTCAAGTAGTCACAACAGAGCAGCTACTTACGGGCTCTGAACCCCAGGGGAAATTGCTTCTGTGCCTCAGTTTCTTTATATGTAGAGTGTGTTAATGTAATACGTCATAATATTATGCACTATATTATGCCAGACACTGCGCTTAATGTTTTACATGCACTTATTTATTCATTCAAATATTTACTGAGCACCTACTATGTGCAGGCATGCCTCTAGGCTCTGGGTATATAATAGTAAACAAAGTCCCTGTGCTTCAGGATCCTACATTCAATGAATCCACCCAATGACCTTCTGATGTCAACGTTATTGTTACCCCTATTTGACAGATGAGGAAATTGAAACTAAACGTGGTTAGGTAAACTCTTGCCCCAGGGAATTCCCTAGTGGTCCAGTGGTTAGGTCTCCGAGCTTCCACTGCAGGGGGCATGGGTTTGATCTCTGGTCAGAGAACTAAGATTCCGCATGCCGCGGTGCAGCCGAAGGAAAAAAAATCTGTCCCTAGATCACACATCATAAGCAGTTGAGCTGTGATTTGAGCTTTGTACAGCCCATGCCTGGGCTGTGCAGTGCCCCTGAAAAAGGAATTAATAGGAACAGCCTAGCGGGATTTTTCAAGGCTAAAGAATGAAAAGCTGGTAAGGGCCTTAACTGCAGAGAGTCCCCTGGGAATTTGAGAAAGTGTAAATAAAGGAGCCAGGAACACTTTCACCACTTCGTGGCTTGAGAACGGAGCTAAGGTTGGCTTGGAATCTTTCCCCCTAATCCAGGGCAGGGGCAGCATGTCATTCATACAATCATCTAGTTTTGAGGGTCCCATGGACATATTTGGGAAATTCATGTGTGTAAGGGATACTACCCTTTCCTCCCTTTCGTGTTTGTATGGAATCCTACAATAAGAGGACAACACTGGTGTTTGCAGAGAACAGGTCTAGAAACTATAGTCATTGAAAGGGTGAACTTCATTAACTTCTGTTTGCTTGCTACACACACGCCTCCCACCCCGCCACACACAAGTTGACTAAGGACCGTCCAGGTAAAAGGGACATTAACACAGTACCTGGCACAGAATATTAATTCAGGAAATACGTGGAAAATGAGTGATTGAATAATTCAAACTCATAGTCACATAACAAGCAGCCAAAGCAGTTACGCCAGACTCAGCACTTCCCAAAGGCTAATGGGATTTTTTCAAGCACTCAGCTCCCACTGGAAAATTCCCACTGGAATAAACATATCCTTCAGTACTTTCTTTGAAATGCAAAGACTTGCAGATAAACGTGGAGCTCCAAGAAGGTGGGAGCAGATTGTTTGGCTGTCATTTTTCTTGGGTTCCTGAGAAGTCAGAAAAGTACAGAGGGGCCCCAGGAAGATGAAAATCATCGGGGTCGAGACTTCCCAGTCTAAAGCCTCACTCCCCCTGAAATAAAAATATTGACTTACACTAGTTTCTATTTTCCAAGACAGGTAAGAATTTAAGGTCAGAGGATAGGTTATTAAATTCACTAACTCCCCCAGAGAGAGAACATGATGGGTTTAAACATTAGTACCTATTAACTCAGCCATTTAAAAATACACAGGAGCCAAGCTCTTCCCAACCCACCACCCAACACACACACACACACACACACACACACACACACACACACACACGCCCCTGTCATTGGAATCAAATCATATAAATGCAACCGACTCACTTCTCAACTGGAACCTTCCAAAAAGACATAGTGATCTGAATTTCGTACCTAACAGAGTGAGGAGGATACAGCTAAGAAAGAATGGCATTTTCAAAGCTCTCCACCCCTCAGCATGAATTATTTCTAAGTCGCCCATGGGTCTTCCTTGATTTTGTCCATCTGTCTGTTCTGGTGCCATCCATCACATTTGGAGATCTCACTGCACATCGGATTGGCTTTGGAAGCTATTTGCCACACTGATGCAACTCTTGCAACAAAGGTTTGAAATGGACACCTCTTCTGGCCTCTTGGAGTGTCCTGGACGCTTAGGTCTCAAACTGTGGATTTTGAGCTTGGAGTAGAATTTGGGGAACGAGGGACTTGAAAAATAATACACCAGGGGGTCCAGCATGCTGTTCACGTAGGTGAAGCTGAGGGTGACGTGGAGGGCTACGTGGACAGAGGGATCGCAGGCGCTGGTAGGCACCGTCCAGAGGAAATATAGTCTGGCCGACACGCTGGGCAGGTAGCAGGTGATGAACACAACCGCCACCACCATGATGAACCGGGTAGCCTTCTTCATCCGAGTCTGCCTGGCCAGGTGCTGCCTCCGCTTCAGACTCCAAATGATCTTGAAGGAGCAGAACAAGATGATGCTGAGGGGCAGGAAGAACTCCAGCTGGAACATGACGTCGTGCCAGCCGTTGGCCGACTCCATGATGAAGCTCTCACAAGTTACGGTCTTCTCTTGCACACACAGATGGTTCTCCATCAAAAGATACAGAGTCCCCAGGATGACCATGGTCCAAAGGGCACAGACGATGCCAACCGCAGTCCGGTTGGAGATGGCATTCACCATATGGTGGGGGTGGACCACTTTGAAATACCTGTCCACGGCCACCACCGTGAGGAAGACGATACTCCCAGCCCTGTTCATGGCCAGCATGAAGAGTGCCACCCGACAAGGGATGTCCTCGAAAGCCCATTGCCTGTGTCTGCGGTAGTAGTCTGTCCGAAAGGGCAGGCAGATCATGAGAAGGAAGTCGGCCACGGCCAAGTTGAAAAGGTAAATGGTACTCGGCTTCCAGGTCTTCATGTGAAAGCAGAAACCACACAGGGCGATGCCGTTGCCCAGGGCGCCCAGCACGAAGGCCAGGATGAGCAGTGGCGGCATCACCTGGGAGATGGGGTCCCCCTGGATGAGGCAGCACGACCCGTTTTCCATGGTGGACAGAGGACCAGTGTTCTGTGTGTTGGGCTGTGGAGCTCCCCCCAAAACACAGATGCTTACCTGAATGCTCCAGCTGCTACGTTTCCAACTTCTTCACCCCGGGACTCAGGTACCACACGTGCACATGGATGCAGCCACTCCACGGAGAACAGAAACTTCGGCCAGGAAATGGGAGGCTCGAGGTGGTGGTGGGGGGGTCCTTTCTCTGGAGCCTGGGTCACAAGCCGCCTGTCTCCCTGAGAGCCGAAGCATGTAGCACCCCAGGGCTTTGAAACGCAGGTAATTTCACGCAGTTGTCATTTCTGGGAAGCAGCTGGCAGGTCCGAGGAGATTCATGCTGGAGAGGAGTAGTTGAGTCCTGTCCCAGAATGATTTTTATTTTCAGCCTCTCTCTTAGCTGGAGAATAAGCAAAGCTGCCCAGAAGGAATGAAAAAAAGCTTATTTGTCCTCCCTCCCGGTGGAGAAATACAAACATTTCCTGGAGCCGTTCTGGGTCTCTGCCTGCGCTTTCCTCCCTAACCTTTGCCTGACTGCTGTCCTCTCCCTCATCCTGTGGGGTGCTCCCAGGCCGTGCCAGGGAGGGGAGGTTTAGCTCTGCAGCTCCTCAGGGCCACTTCCTATGCCAGACCCAAAAACACAGCACTTAAACATCGGAAGGATCTGCGGAGGAGAAAAATCCTTAATATAGCACTTGTTGGCTGTTAGAAAAATTCTCTGAAGCGAGTCGCCATTCCTCTCCCCCATTGGCACCTCCTACCCTTTGCATTCTTCCTTGGAGCCGAGTGACCAGTTGCACCACCACCAAGACCATGAAATGGATCTGAAGCCGCCTCTCACGTCCGTATTCATGAAACAGCCTCTTTGGGAGCCAGGTCCTTCCTCTGCTGTTAGCAAAAGAGGATTTGGCTCTGAGTTTCCCAAATTCCGCTGCTCAAAAGAGCAGAGCGCCATGATCTGTATGGTTTTTTTGTTTGTTTTCTTTTTTGGCTGCACGGCACAAGGGATCTCAGCTCCCCAGTCAGGGATCAAACCCATGCCCCCTGCGTTGGAAGCGCTGAGTCTTAACCACTGGATGGCCAGGGAAGTCCCTATAAGTTTTAAATTTTAATTACGTGCTGAGCCCATTGGTGGGGGAGAATGAGAGTTGGGGCAGTTGGTCAAGGAGTTTATCTCAAAAACGATCATTAGTAAAATTAGTCTGCTCCCAAGACCAGAGTCTTTGCTAAACTTCCCTGTCCTTTGGCTTTAGAGGTGATCTGTCCGTCCTTTCAGCTTTCAGTTTAGGAAAGGGTGAGGGGAGGGCGTGCACGGAGAGGAGGAATATGCCTTCTTCCAGATAGCTGGTGAAAGCTAAATTCTTCCCCCTGAATCCTGGACTCCAAATCATCCCAACAACCTTCTCCCCTGTCCCCACCCTAGCACGGATCATTGTCAACTCCCTCCTGTTGAAACAGTTGAGTCTCCTTGCCTCTAGTCTATTTTCTGTAACTCCTCTCCCACTCTACAGTGTGATTTTTTTCTAAAGCACAGATATGATCATATCTTTTCTTTTTCCCCTTAAAACCCTTCAGTCTGCCAAGGTGATAGCTGTGTGGCCTGTGAGCCGTATCTGGTTTGAGAACCAGTTTGACTTGGCCCATATGTTTTAAAAACCTAGGACTGTCATATGAAAACCTGGATTTCCAGGGACTTCCCTGGCGGTCCAGGGGTTAAGACTCCATGGTTCCACTGCAAGGGGCCTGGGTTCGATCCCTGGTCGGGAAACTAAGATCTCATGTGCCACACAGCATGGCTGAAAAATAAAAAAAATATTTTTTTTCATTAAACAAAACAAAACAAAACAAAAACACACCTGGATTTCCAGCCTCTCTTGGAAACTGGAAGATCTGGTCACACTGGGCCAACCATTCCTACCTGGTAACAGTCTGCTGAAGCTGAGAGTAGCTGCACCCTTGAGACAAGGCGAGAATCCCCATTTTGCCACAGTCCTCACCCCTCCCTGTTACCTGGTCAGCTTCACTCATCGACACGCCTGGTCTCTGTGGAATTTTAAGTTTGTCACCTCTGCTCCAGGTTAAAGGTCAAGTTCCTTGGGTTGGTCTACAAGGCCCTTCACAGATGGTTCCCAAACTAATTTTCCAGTGTCATTCTCCTGTCACTTTCCTCCTCCCACCCTACCTGTGAGTCTCTGAACTTCTAACAAATAAACGTGTCCACCAGACAACTACATTTAGCTCCCTCACCAATCCAAGAGGTCCTTGGAAGTAAAGTCCATGTTCTTGACAGTAAGGGCCTAGAAGAAGGATCTGATGATTAACTCCTACTTTTCCTCAGAGCACGTATCCGCCACTTTCACTCTGTGGACCTTTGTGATTCTATAAGAATGTGCTAACTGATGGGGGGGAAACTACCGTAGGCTGGAATGCCCCAAAATGAGGCTGGGTGGGTGACCCTGAGTGCTACCTCAGTATGATCAGGCTGGATTTTGCAACTAATGGAAAAGATTCTTCCTTCTGGGTTAGCAGATACCGTCGAGATTCTTGTAAACACTAACACAAGTGTTTCCCTTTTCCCGAATGACTAACACGTGCCTTTTTTTTCCACAACCTTTCTGTTTTGTCGAATCACCTCCCACTCCCTCTCGCTTCCTCCCTCTAGAGTTAGCAGAGGATTAAGGAAGAAAAGATAGGTTTCTCTTTCTCTGAAAGTCTACTGCTGATAATAGGGGAGGCTGCGAATGTGTGGGGATGGAGGGTTTGTGGGAAATCTCTGTGTCTTCCCCTCAATTTTGCTGTGAACTTAAAACTGCTCTAAAAAAAAGTCTTAAATTTTCTTTAAGCCAAATTTCATTACTGTTCTGATTTTTACTTCTAGCTACCAATTACAATGCCTGATATAAAACAGAGGCTTGGAACTTCCCTGGCGGTCCAGCGGTAAAGACTCCACGTTTCCACTGCAGGGGGAGCGGGTTCGATCCCTGGTCGGGGAACTAAGATCCCACATGCCATGCAGCACGGCCATAAATAAATAAATAAATAAATAATAAAATAGAGGCTTTATTGATTAAAAAAATGGTTACTCAATGAACCTCTGAGGTACTTTATCTAGATGCTTCAGGATCCCCAAAATGAGGATGTTACCTGCTGTCTGGAGCTGAGTGTTTACTAGGAGAAATAAGACAAGAGCATAAATAACAATAAAGGAAAAGCAAATTGAATAAGCGGTTTAAGGCAATATTGTCCACAATGTGGTGGACACGCCACAGATGATAACGTGAGATGATTTTAGATGATGGAGAGTAATATCCATATGGACTTTGACTTTATAGCTATGACTTTATTTTAATATGTGTTCGAAAAAAATACAGCTGTTTTATTGCAGTTTTGTGAGTGGGGGGGATGAGGGAGAGTTGTTAAAATTTCTAGGGGCAGAAATAGAAGGAACAGACATTCCGGAAAATGAGGAGCATGGAAAAAGTAAGGTGGAGGGGGCATCTGAGGAACGTTCGAGGAGTCTGGAATTTGGAGTCTGTTGCAGAAACATAAGGAATAAAACAGGTCACGCTGAGTGGGGCTGTTTTGCAGAGGACCTTGAATTCAGTGGCAGGGGGGACCTTTTTTTTCTTTTTCTTTTTATATAGCAGGTTCTTATGGAGGAAGCTTTTTTTTTTTTTTAAACTTATTTTATTTATTTATTTATTTTTGGCTGCGTTGGGTCTTTGTTGTTGCACGCGGGCTTTCTCTAGTTGCAGCGAGCAGGGGCTACTCTTCCTTGTGGTGGGCGGGCTTCTCATTGCGGTGGCTTCTCTTGTTGCGGAGCACGGGCTCTAGGCAAGTGAGCTTCAGTAGTTGTGTCACGCAGGCTCAGTAGTTGTGGCGCACGGGCTTTGTTGCTCCGTGGCATGTGGGATCTTCCCAGACCAGGGCTCGAACCCCGTGTCCCCTGCATTAGCAGGCAGATTCTTAACCACTGTGCCACCAGGGAAGCCCTGGAGGAACCATTTTTGAGTGAGTGACGTTGTAAAGGATCGGAGGCAGGAGATGAAAAAGCAACAGGCTTTTAATATGTGTCCCCCCTCCGCTTCTCCTGCCTACCCTGGAGCCACAGTACTGGCCACTGCTGTCACCTGGGAATTCTGCAGGGTCAGAGCCCATGACTTCTCTTTCTAGTGTGTTCCATGGTGAGCCATAGGGACAATGTTATCAAGGAGTGTGGTGTCCCAGATAACTGAAGCCCTTGAGTACGAACACTTTTAAAATAAAGTTCACATCAGACAAAGGGAACTGTTAGAACCATCCATCAAGTAGCTCAAGCCATAGCTTGGTTCCCTCTTCCTTGCTAGCCACCTCCCCATCTACAGATCATACGCCCGAAATCTCTCTCCACCCACACTACTACCACTTTTTAAAATATTTATTTAGGCTGTTGCAGCATGTGGACTCTTGGTTGTGGCATGCATGTGGTCTAATTCCCCGACCAGGGATCGAACCCGGGCCCCCTGCATTGGGAGCCCAGAGGCTTACCCACTGGACCGCCAGGGAAGTCTCCACACTGCTACCACTTTGGCTGGTCCGAGTTTCTAGAGGAAACAACCACCTCCTGATGGGTCCTCCTGCCTCCTGTCGTGCTCTTCCTCCAGCCCACTCCCCAAACTCAAACCTGATGATGTCACCTGTCACCCACCAACCCAGCTGAATGCTCCCATGCTTCCCTATTGTCCTTAGCAGGGAATTCAAGACACCATAGGAACTGGCCTCAACATCCAACATGAGGCATAACAGTGTTTAGTGTCCGAAGGCTGTCTTACAGGGACTGCTGGGAACACATTTCCCTTCCCTCCTAGTGCTGGATAACTCCTCTTTTGTTGGCTTCAGCAGCTTCCACTAGAATTTTCTAAATACAATGATGGAAATGTTCTGTAATATACATGCAGCTCTTGAGCGCTTGAAATTGGGGCTAGTGGGCACTGAATTTTCAATATTATTTAATTTTAATTAGTTTAAATTCTAAAAGCCACATGTGGTTTGTGGCTACCATACAGGGAGTCCAGGGGATACCTCTTCCTCCAGCCCCCAAGCCTCCTGTGTTTCTCCCTCTCTAGTCTGGGTTAAACCCTCGTCTCTGCCCATATCTGCCACACACACATTGACCACGCAGGATTGTGACAGTTTACCTGTGTGTCTACCCCCAGCCCCTTGTCTCCACGAAGCCTAGTGCTGGGTCTGATTCAGCTCTGCAAGCCCAGACTGTAGCCTGGCACCAAGGGGACACACAAGAAGTATGTCCTGAGTAAACGAATGAACTAGTGCACGAATGACTCCCGACAGACCTCTGTAGTTTACTTCTTCTCCTGGCTCTGAGGAGACACAGGAAGGGCAGGTTGAAAGGACTTGCAGCCACACCTGCCAGGCTGATCTGGTGTGAGCTTGGAGCTCTCGGACCCCGCCGGGCCACCTCCCCCGATGCTTTGTGAGATAACATGGCACTTTGTACGGGACAGGGGCAGGCAGTGGACATTCCCTGCGGGACCGCCCGGCAGGTGGCAGGAGGGGGGAGTGTCTGTGTGGCGGTGTGTTAGGAACTCACACTCCTCCTGGTGTGTCTCTTTCACTCCTGCACCTCGGCCACACTCATAACACTTCCGATGTCAGGTGTGTGGGATTTTTTTTTTTTTCCCTGCGCCACACGATTCTCTGTGACACCAACTGGGTATCCTACAGTTTGATTCAACTCTGACACTAACCAGAGTTAGCCCAGACCCCACAGGTTAAAGGTTCGGTCCCATGAGACTGCCCCCCTCTTTGAATGCTAATTGCAAGTTGTGGGTTCCCTAGATACCTACAACTTATGTCCGACATGGCTGCAATTCGAGGTTCCCATGACACCCCTCCTCAGATTCGAGCATATGCTAGAACAGCGCACAGAACTCAGGGAAACAGTCATGTTTACCAGTTTATTATACAATGAAGGATGTGATAAAGAGAAGAACAGCCAGATGAAAGGTATGTAGGGTGAGGTCTGGAAGGGTTTTGAGCGCAGGAGCTTCTGTCCCCATGGGGTTGGGGACCTCCTGGTTCATGAATGTGTTCACCAACCCAGAAGCTCCCCAAACCTCATAGAATTGGGATTTTTGTGGAGGCTTCATCATGTAAGCACGGTCGCTCATTAACTCCATTTCCAGGCCCTCTCCTTTTTCTGGAGAATGGGGGGTAGGGCTAAAATTCCAAGCCTCTAATGATGGCTCGGTCTTTCTGGTAACCAGCCCCCATCCAACAGTCCATTAAGAGTCACCTCATTAGATGGGACTTCCCTGACGGTCCAGTGGTTAGGACTCTGAGCTTCCACTGCAGGGGGCTTGGGTTCGATCCCTGGTCGGGGAACTAGGATCCCACATGCTTCGAGGCATGGCAAAAAAAAAAAAAAAGTCACCTCATTAGAACACGAGACAATCCTATCACCCCGGAAATTCCAAGGGATTTAGGAGTTCTGTGTCGGGAACCAGGGGCAGAGACCAACATATATATTTCTTATTATGTCACAGGTAGAAATCCAGGGCCTCTGCTTCTCCAAAACGCCTTTCCCAATCAGAGACCTGGTGTGTGGCTGTGTTACCTTCCTGAGGCTACTAGAACAAATCACCACAAGCTTGGTGGCTTAAAACAACAGAAATGTATTCTCTCACAGTTCTGGAAACTAGAACTCTGAAATGAAGGTGCCGGCAGCGCTGTGCTCCCTCCAGAAGCTCGAGGGAAGGGTTTGTTCCTTGCCTCTTCCAGCTTCTGGGGACTGTTGGCAGTCCTCGGCTTGTGGCCGCATCACTCCAATCTCTGTCTCCATGGTCACATAGCCTTCTCCTCTGTGTACCTCTTCTATGGACACTTGTCATTGGATTTAGGGCCCAGATAATCCAAAATGATCTCAGGATCACTAACTTAAATACTGCAAAGACTCTTTTTCCAAATAAGGTCATATTCACAGTTTTGGGGGTTTAGGATGTGGACATATCTTTTTTTTGAGGGGTAACCACTCCATGCATTACAGTGACCTTCTCTTTTTCTTTTAAAAAGAGTCCTTTATTTATTTATTTATTTATGCTGAGCAGCTTGTGGGATCTTAGTTTCCCAACCAGGCATTGAACCCAGGCCCTTGGCAGTGGAAGCACAGAGTCCTAACCACTGGACCACCAGGAAGCCCCTACAGTGACTTTTTTTTTTTTTTTTTTTGGGAGAGATTTATTTATTTATTTATTTGTTTGTTTGTTTTTTGGCTGTGTTGGGTCCAGGCGCACGGGCTCAGTAGTTGTGGCACGCGGGCTCAGTAGTTGTGGCTCGCGGGCTCTAGAGTGCAGGTTCAGTAGTTGTGGCGCACGGGCTTAGTTGCTCTGCAGCATGTGGGATCTTCCCAGACCAGGGCTCGAACCCGTGTCCCCTGCATTGGCAGGCGGATTCTTAACCACTGCACCACCAGGGAAGTCCTACAGTGACCTTTTCAACGTCAGTGTTTGAGTCTCAGAGTTCCTTTCTCTACCAAACTATTTCAAAATGCCCTCTCTGGAAGGGAGGAGGAACTACTGACGGAATTTATGGTGTAAATGATTTATCACATTTTTCTTTTTGTTTCCTGCTACAGCCCAGCAGAAAGCTAGGGGCCTGAAGGTTAAGGAGAGAGCTGGGGATTGCTTCACAGGGTGATCAGAAGAGAAGTTACCCTGACCTGACACAAGCTGACAAAGAAGTTCCTCACCATTTCAAAATGAGTCTTTTTTTTAATCAGTCATCAATTTTATACACTTCACTGTATACGTGTCAATCCCAATCACCCAATTCAGCACACCACCATCCCCACCCCACCGCAGTTTTCCCCCCTTGGTGTCCATACGTTTGTTCTCTACATCTGTGTCTCAACTTCTGCCCTGCAAACCCAGTTCATCTGTACCATTTTTCTAGGTTCCACATACATGCATTAATATACGATATTTGTTTTTCTCTTTCTGACTTACTTCACTCTGTATGACAGTCTCTAGATTCATCCACGTCTCAACAAATGACCCAATTTCGTTCCTTTTTATGGCTGAGTAATATTCCATTGTATATATGTACCACATCTTCTTTACTCATTCCTCTGTCGATGGGCATTTAGGTTGCTTCCATGACCTGGCTATTGTAAATAGTGCTGCAGTGAACATTGGGGTGCATGTGTCTTTCTGAATTACGGTTTTCTCTGGGTATATGCCCAGTAGTGGGATTGCTGGGTCATATGGTAATTCTATTTTTAGTTTCTTAAGGAACCTCCATATTGTTCTCCACAGCGGCTGTATCAATTTACATTCCCACCAACAGTGCAAGAGGGTTCCCTTTTCTCCACACCCTCTCCAGCATTTGTTGTTTGTAGATTTTCTGATGATGCCCGTTCTAACTGGTGTGAGGTGATACCTCATTGTAGTTTTGATTTGCATTTCTCTAATAATTAGTGATGTTGAGCAGCTTTTCATGTGCTTCTTGGCCATCTGTATGTCTTCTTTGGAGAGATGTCTATTTAGGTCTTCTGCCCATTTTTGGATTGGGGTGTTTGTTTCTTTAATATTGAGCTGCATGTGCTGTTTATATATTTTGGAGATGAATCCGTTGTCCGTTGTCCGTCGATTCCTAGTCAGGGAACTAAGACCCAGCATGCCGTGCACCATGGCCAAAAAAAAAAAAACTAGATATATTAACCAATTGTTTGTACTCTCAACTCCAGCTGTTAAAAAGTATGAGACATTAGGGGAAATCTGAACAAGGACTGGCTAATTAAGGATAATAAGGAATTCTTGCTAATTATCGTAGGTGTGATAATGGGGTATTTTGGTTATGTTTAAAGCAAGAGTCCTTATCTTTTGGAAATAAATACTGAAATATGTGTAGATGAAATTACATGGTATTTGGGACGTGATTCAAAGGAGTCCAACAGGAGAGGGGAAGAGAAATAGAAAAACAGAGGTTACGAATTTTTTATTGTTGTGGCTGGATTAGGGGAACAGGGATATTCATTGTCCTATTCTCCCTGTTTGTATTTATTTTTCATTATAAAAAGTTAAATAAAGTTGAAAGCAACTTAAATCTGTATCAGTGGGGAATGAGATAAATTATGGTGTCTCCATTCAATAAAATTCTGTGTACTTATTAAAAAAGAATAGTAGCGTTCACTTGTACAACACTACCTTTGGATCAGGCCCCCACCAAAACACAAAAAATGCACTGGAGTTTGTGTTGAATAATCCCATTTTTGGAAGCTAAAAAAATAATGTATACGCTGTTGTACGTCGCTGGGTGGAAATGTAAAATGGCTCAGCCGCTGTGGAAAACAGTTTGGCAGTTCCTCAAAAAGTTAAACATAGAATTGCCATATGACCCAGCAATTCCACTCCAGGTATATACCCAAAAGAATTGAAAATAGGACTCAAACAAATACTTGTACACAAATGCTCAGAGCAGCACTAGTCACAATAGCTAAAAGGTGGTATGATTGTTTATTTTCTGTGTCATCATGGCTGGGCCACGGTGCCCAGATATATGTGGTCAAACATTATGCTGGATGTTTTTCTGAAGGTGTCTATTGGAAGGGATTAACATTTTTTTTTAAACATCTTTATTGGCGTATAATTGCTTTACAATGGTGTGTTAGTTTCTGCTTTATAACAAAGTGAATCAGCTATACATATACATATATCCCCATATCTCCTCCCCACCCTCCTTATCCCACCCCTCTAGGTGGTCACAAAGCACTGAGCTGATCTCCCTGTGCTATGCGGCTGCTTCCCACTAGCTAGCTATTTTACATTGAGATTAACATTTAAATTGGTGGACTTTGAGTAAAGCAGAGTGCCCTCTATAACGTGGGTGGGCCTCTTCCAGTAAGCTGAAGGCTTTACTAGAACGAAGACTGACCTCCCCCAAGCAAGAAGGAATTCTGCCTGCAAATGACCTTTGGACTTGACCTCAACATTGGCTCTTCCCTGGGTCTCCAGCCTGCCAGCCTATCCTGCAGACTTACCAGTCTTCACGGTTGCATAAGCCAATTCCTTAAAATAAATCTCTCTCTGTATATATATATACACCCTATTGGCTCTGTTTCTCTGAAGAACCCTGAATAATACAGGTAGAAACAATTCAAATGTTCATCAACACATGAACAGATGAACAAATTGTGGTATCAACACACAATGAAGTATTATTCCATCATAAAAAGGAATGAAGTTCTGATTCATGTTACAGAGTCCATGAACCTCAAAAACATTCTAAGTGAAAGAAGCCAGACATAAGAGGTAATGTATTATTCCATTTATATGAAACATTCAGAATATATAAATCATAGCGACAGAAAGTGGATTAGTATTTTCCAAAGACTGGAGATAGGGGAGAATAGGCAATGACTGCTTAATGGGTACAGGGTTTGTTTTGGGGGTGAAAAAATGTTGGAACTAGATAGAAGTGGTGTTTGCACAACAACGTATTATGCCCCTGAATTGTACCTTTTTTTTTTTTTTTTTTGGCCATGCTGTGTGGCACGGGAGATCTTAGTTCCCTGACCAGGGATCAAACCCGTGCCCCTTGCAGTGGAAGTGCGGAGTCTTCACCACTGGACCGCCATGGAATCCCTGAATTGCACACTTTAAATGGTTACTTTATGTGAACTGCAACTCAGTAAAAAACATGTATATGCATTTTAGAAATCTGGAAGATAAGAATATGTGCTCTGGAGTTAGGCTGCCCGGGTTTAAAGTTAATTCTCTCACTTACTGGCTGCAAGATCTTTAGGCAAGCTACTTCCCTCTTTAAGGTTCAATTTCCTCACGTGTCAAATGGAAATGATATTACCCATGTTATTCTAATACGAAGGCAAAATTGTAATAGGGAAGAACTTCTGCATTCTATTACAAGTTAATCACTAAAGGGATTTTGCCTATAAGTTTAAATTATGCATAATGGCCCATCTCTGGGAACCCTGCCTCCTATGTAATGAGTGTTAAGCTAAAATACATTGGTTTAAGATGTAGAGAACAAACGTATGGACGCCAAGGGGGGAAATTGGCGGCGGGGGTGGGGCGGGGTGGTGGTGGTGGTGGTGGTGGGATGAACTGGGAGATTGGGATTGACATATATCCATTAATATGTATAAAATGGGGCTTCCCTGGTGGTGCAGTGGTTGAGAATCTGCCTGCCAATGCAGGGGACACGGGTTCGAGCCCTGGTCTGGGAAGATCCCACATGCCACGGAGCAACTAGACCCGTGAGCCACAACTACTGAGCCTGCGCGTCTGGAGCCTGTGCTCCGCAACAAGAGAGGCCGCGACAGTGAGAGGCCCGCGCACCGCGATGAAGAGTGGCCCCCGCTCGCCGCAACTAGAGAAAGCCCTCGCACAGAAACGAAGACCCAACACAGCCAAAAATAATTAATAAATAAATTAATTAATTAAAAAAAATATGTATAAAATGGTTAACTAATAAGAAAAAAATAAAATAAAATAAAATACATTGGTTTAGCTCACAGGAAACCTCCTGACCGGGCTCACCTATGAATGGCTGCAGGAAGAAAGAAATTAACACATCCCCTCCCAAGTCTGACCGGAACCAGGACTTTACTCCCTCCGTTTTTAGTATAAAAGAAGCATGAATTCTAACTCAGGGAAGATGGTTCTTTGGGACTTTAGTCCACCATCTTCTCGGTCTGCTGGCTTTCCAAATAAAGTCACTATTCCCTGCCCCAACAATTCGTCTCTCAGTTTATTGGCCTGTTGTGCGGTGAGCAGTACGAGATTGAACTGAGTAACAGAAATGAGTTAATCTATGTAAAGTGCTTCGAGCAGTATACAACATAGAGTAAATGCTATATGTGTCTTAGTTAATATTCCTATTAATATCATTATATGTACCAAACTGCTAATAGCACTCTGGAGAGGGGGAAATTTTGTTTTTTTACTGTACACACCATGAATGTTTTGTAATATTTTTGTAATAAAAGAGAGGTATACTTAAATGTATTGTAATATAACTCTCAGAATGTCAGGGGGCTGGGACTTCCCTGGTGGCACAATGGTTAGGACCCCAAGTTCCCAGTGCAGGGGGCCTGGGTTCGATCCCTGGTCAGGGAACTAGATCCTACATGCATGCCGCAACTAAGGAGCTTGCCTGCTGCAAATAAGACCTGGTGCAACCAAATAAATAAATATTTTTTAAAAAAAGAATGTCAGGGGGCTTTGCGCCCCTTATACGAGGGCTAAACAAAGACGGGTTTCACTGTAAACCTGATCAAGTTCCTGCCCCATCATGATAAAATTGTATCATCTTTGTAAATTTATCCTCCTCTATATTGAATATTTATGGGCCTCTTGTGGCAGAACTTGTGTCCCTTGTTAGTCCTGTGTTGCAGGAATGGCAGGAAGGGCAAATGACCTTATGAAACATCAAGCTTTTTGGAGAAGCAGAACAGGTTGCTTTTCATTAACCTCTGTCATATCTGCTCCTTCCCTATCATCTCAGTCCCCCCATCCTTCTTCCTTTGAGCAGGGCTTCTGGGATCAAGAGCTCGGCTGACGGGGTAGTTCTATGCTGTTTGGGTCTTCCCAGCATCTACGTGCCCTCCTTTTGGCATTGGCACCCAGATTTCCTTTGCTGACTGCTCCATCCCCGAGGTTTGACCATCTCTGAGGTTTAGGAGGGTCTGGCTCTAGGAATGGACATCTGGCAGATCAGATCGTTTCATCCCTGTGGCCACTGTGACTGGGTCAGGTGGGCACAGGACTCAGGGGACTGATGACTCCACTTGGGTTGATCTAACAAAATACCACGGACTGGTGGCTTATAAACAACAGGTTATTTCTGTGATTATTTCTCACAGTTCTGGAGGCTGGGACGTCCAAGATCAAGGTGCCAGCAGAATCACTAGTGAGTGGCCACTTCCTGTTGTCTGCTCTCTGCGTCCTCACATGGCGGAAGGCAAGGGAGCTCTCTGGAGTCTCTTTTGTTTTATTTTATCTGAGGCATCAGTGGTTTAATGGATGGGGGAGCTTACACATCTGAAGCAAGTTCCTGGAGCGAGGCCCCACCCTGTGCAGCGCATGGCAAGCAGGACTTGGTGGCAGTCCTGGCTCTCAAGGGGAAGGGAGATGACAAACTATAGGGGAATTGACATCAGGTGGGCTCATTTGCTACCAGGGAAACCAGTAGAGGGGTACGCCCCTCACTGCCCCTTTGATAAGCTATCACTATCTGGGACCTGGGGCAAGTACATAGGAAGGTCAGTCATGTGAGTAGGGTGCAGGTGAAGCAGGCCCTTGTTGGGGTCTCTTTTATAAGGACACTAATCCCATCATGAGGGCACCACCTTCATGACCTAATCAGCTCCCAAGGGCCCCACCTCTTAATACTATCATATTGGGAGTTAGGATTTCAACGTACAGTTTTGGGGGGGACACAAACATTTGATCTATTGCAGATACCAACCTGAGTTGTTTGCTAGAACCACTGGAAAAGATAGTCTTTCTTCTGGGATTGCTAAACTAGTAGTAAATTTGGGGAAGTATTTGGAGAGTATGACAACAGCATAGGGGAGGAGACAAAGCATGAAAAGAGATAGTTTCTTTTTTTAAAACATTTTCTTTTTTTTTTTAATTTTTGGCCTCGCCGTACAGCATGTGGGGTCATAGTTTCCCGACCAGGGTTCGAACTTGTGACCCCTGAATTGGAAGTGCAGACTCCTAATCACTGGGCTGCCAGGGAAGTCCCCTAAAAAACTTTTAAATTTGAAATAATTTCAAACTTACAGAAAAGCTACGAGAATAGTACAAAGTAACTCCCCTACCTGTACCCAGAAGTATCAAGCATAAGCACTTTTCACTTTTGCTTTATAATTTTCTGAGAGAAGTAGTTGTAAAAAAAAAAATTGTATTGACGTATAGTTGATTTACAATGTCGTGTTAATTTCTGCTGTACAGCAAAGTGACTCAGTTATACATACATATATTCTTTTTCATATTCTTTTCCATTCTGGTTTATCACAGGGTATTGAGTATTGTTCCCTGTGCTGTAGAGTAGGACCTTGTTGTTTATCCATCCTATATATACTAGTTTGCATCTGCTAATCCCAGGCTCCCAATCCTTTGAGAGAGGTAGATTCTTTTTTTTTAAAAATAAATTTATTTATTTATTTATTTATTTATTTATTTATTTATTTATTTATTTATTTATTTTTGCCTGCGTTGGGTCTTCGTTGCTGTGCGTGGGCTTCCTCTAGTTGTGTCGAGCAGGGGCTACTCTTCATTGCGGTGCACGGGCTTCTCATTGTTGTGGCTTCTCTTGTTGCCGAGCACGGGCTCTAGGCGCACAGGCTTCAGTAGTTGTGGCACGTGGGCTCAGTAGTTGTGGCTCACGGGCTCTAGAGTGCAGGCTCAGTAGTTGTGGCGCACGGGCTTAGTTGCTCTGCGGCATGTGAGATCTTCCCGGGCCAGGGCTCAAACCTGTGTCCCTTGCATTGGCAGGCAGATTCTTAACCACTGCGCCACCAGGGAAGCCCCTGAGAGAGGTAGATTCTTGAGTATGTTATTTTATCTCTAGAATCCAGCTGTTCCTGAAACTGGAATCCAATCCTGGATTCTTAAAATTTTTTCAATAAAAAAATTTTTTTTTTTCTCTAGCTCTCTGTCTCTCTGCACTGGGAGCAGCTCTCCTGCCACAGCTTTTCATCCCCTGAAAATGTACATTTGCACGTTTGTCTCCACCTCCTTCTAAGTCAGAAGAACCTCTAAGCTACTGAGCCCATCGCTGTCTGCAGTGGTGCTGAAATGAACAGAGACGCTGACAGATGAGACCCTCAGTAGCTTGGCAGCCCCATGTCCCCTGACTTCGCTTACTCTTAGCAGCAGCTTCCAAACCAGTGCCCCCCAGCTTTTTTTTTTAACTTTTTATCTTATGTTGGAGCATAGTTGATTAACAATGTTGTGTTAGTTTCAGGTGTACGGCAAAGTGATTCCGTTATTCTTTTTTTTTTTGCAAAGATGGTACAAGAATCCCCGTTTACTCTTTTATTTATTTTGTTTTTTGGCCGCGCAGCACGGCATGTGGGATCTCAGTTCCCCGACCAGGGATTGAACCCGCGCCCCCTGCAGTGGAAGCGCAGAGTCTTAACCACTGGACCGCCAGGGAAGTCCCTGATTCAGTTATACATATACATTTCAGTGCCATTTCAAGGGACATCAACTCAGCAGCCAAGTTCACTGGACCTGAGGCGGCCACAGTAGGTGGCTGGTTCTGGGGCTGGAATCAGGACTGTTCGGGAGCCTCATCATTGGTTATGCCAGGAATTCTTCTCTGAAGCAACGGCTCTTCTCCTACACCATTCTGGCCTTTGCCCTCTCGGAGGCGATGGGGACCTTTTGCCTGATGGTGGCCTTTCTCATCCTCTTTACCATGTGAAGGAGCTGTCTCCACCTCTTATAGTTCTTTCTCCTGTGTTTCTCTGCCCTGTATGTTCCTTTTCCTATACCTCCCCAGGCAGCCTAGGGAAATTGGTTGGCTCAGGGTTTGACAGAGAAAAGACAAATAAATACTGTATTAATTTAAAAATATGTTTTTTTCTAAACCAGTTTAAACATCAAAGATCCAAGCGAAAGGTACCATCTTGCCCTTGAGAAAATAAGTCTCAAAGGCTATCTGTCCTTCAAGAGAGAAAGGTGACAAATACAAACTCTCTTTTCAGAAAAGAATAAATGTTTTCAATTTAGACCAGAGCTAACAGATGAAAATTGTATTAGTTTTGAAGATAGTTCATGTAGCTTGGGAATAAACTGAGCCCAATTCACTTGTCAGTTCTCATCCATGTGTGTCTCGATCCACTGGTATGTTGAAATCAGTTTTTATTTCTTACTTATTTACTTTTTTTGGCCACACCACACGACTTGTGGGATCTTAGTTCCCCAACCAGAGATTGAACCCATGCCCCCTGCAGTGAAAGTGAGGAGTCCTAACCACTGGACTACCAGGGAATTCCCTGAATTCAGTTTCATGTATGGCATGTGTCTGGTAATTTATTGCTAATATGGAAGTATTAGAGTTTAAAATTTTATTTACTTAAGCAGATGAGACAGGTTGAAGGTTAGCCCTGTGTTTCTCTTTGGACTGGGCCTTGTTCTAAGAACTCCAAAATGCCTTCTTGAGGGGGAAGGAAAGGAATCAAACAACAACCCATTTAATCTGCCATAGTCCATGGCCACCTACCTTATGTGTGTATTGTAATTAGTTGCGAAAATCACAAATTATTATAATGATTTACATCCTTGCAGTCATTTGGAGGTGTCATCAAAATGTAGATTTGTTTATGAGATTGTGCTCTGCAAGGGCATAAAATCCATTGGGTATATCACAGTGGGGGGAAAATGTTAGGAAACATTGGGTAGAACAGGTCTTAACAAACCCCTGTAAGGGCTGCACTAGCCCTAACCCTATGTGTCCATCAGAACTAATTTGAAAATGACATTCCAGTTCAAACTGGCCTGAGCAAAAATGGGAATGCGTTGACTTTTATCCAGAAAAGTTGAGGGTTAAGGCTGACCTCAGATGTGGCTGGATTCTCTGTCTCTCAAATCTGCTCTCCATATTGACTTTATTCTCAAACCACAGCGGGGTGGGACTTCCCTGGTGGTCCAGTGGTTAAGACGCTGTGCTCCCAACGCAGGGGGCCTGGGTTCGATCCATGATCAGGGAACTAACACCCGACGCAGCCAAATAAATAAATAAGTAAACAAACAAAAAACAAACAAACAAAAAACCCCACATGGTGACAAGATCGCTGCCAGCAGCTCTAGTGTGAGTCCTCTGAGACTCAAGTCCAGTGGGAAAGAGAGAGCCTCTTTTCTAGAAGCTCCTTCAAAAGTGTGCTGGGATTCACTCTGATTGATCTACCCTTGAATCAGTTAATCGCTTTTACCAGCAGGACACCATGTGCTGATTGCCTTAGACCTGGGTCACAGGCTCCACCTCTGAATGGGGGTGTTGTGACGGTTCGATCGGACCACATGGGTCGAGTGTGGGGAGGAGATGAACACTTCCAAGCCAAGATGGACCTTTTACAGAGAGGAGATGCTAGAAAGACAGTCAACAAATATCCACTCTGCCCCAAGTGACCATCTTGAAAATGCCCAGAAAGAACCAGATGAAAGAAAATGTCTGGCTAAGGGCCAAGCCAGCCCCAAGAGTGGAAAAATAAAACCCATGATTTCCTGAGAAAATAGATGATGTTATGACAAAGCATCACGTGTGGTAAGAAGTCACTTCTCATTCAGGGAGCCCAGGGCAGACGCTTTCATTCTCTTTGACAGAAGTCTTCTTGAGGCAGGAGATAGATGGGCCCCAGGTTAGACATTTACAACTGGCCTCCTGCTTAACTTTTCATGAGGCAGAAAAAAGTGGGCTTCAGGCCGGATACTTACAACTAGACTCCTGTTTGCATTTCCTGAGACAATTTAGCCAGTGGGGACAAAACAAGATGATTGGAGAGAAGGAAGACAAAAGACCCGTAAAACTGCCCCTTTATAAAGGATTTAAACTTCCCCAAAGCACGTCTCTCTCTGAGTTCACCCGTGCGTCTGTCTTTCCGTGTGTACTTTGCTTTTCCAATAAACTTCTTACTTTTCTCTTTACCTTCTGCCTCCTTGCCTGAATTCATTCTTGACAAGACAGGCAAGAACTAGGGATCCAGGTCCTAGCCGCTGGCCCCTGTGGTCTAGTGGTTAGGACCCTGGGTCCAGGAACTAAGATCTTGCTTCTAGCTACTGTTCGCTGTTGCTTGATGCAAGCTGCCGCTTACTGCTGAGTGCGTCCGAAATCATTCTCAGAAAATGAGTGACAAAATGCTCCTTCCTCCATGCTTCATCTGAATGACAGGTCTCACATCACTTCCCCATTGTCCCTTAGCCAGGTCTCAACCTTTGTCCCCTTCCTTCACACATGCTTTGCTGGACCATGGGTTCCCCTCTTGTGTTAAAGGAAATGATACCCACCAGGGTTCTTGGCCTTCCCCAATCAATAGAAATTGATCAGAGGCCACACAAGAAATTCAGGCAAGGCTTTACTGGGGCTCCTGCAGCAGGGGAAGCAAGAACAATTAACAGTTTCCCTTGCTTGCTCACTCCTGGAGTGGGAGGTGAGCGGGTTCCTTATATGGGGTGAGGGTAGGGGTGTGTCCAGGGGTCTGGCTGGAGGGGTGACTGAGGTTTTTTGCCCACCCCTTAGGTGGTGCTGAGGGCAGGGGGCATGTGCAGTACCCTGCTTTTGCTCCCGGACACCCTGTTTCTGCTCCCAGCTCTTCAGAAGTGGCAGTTGGGATTTTTTTTTGGTCTTTTTGTATCTTTTGTCCAGAATTTGCCCCAACTGTGCGTACTTGCAGTTATTTTTCAGTCCCTTATAGTTTCTTCTTTTTTTTTTAATGAGCACATTTTTTTAGAGAGCTCATTTTATTTATTTAAAAAATTTTATTATTTATTTATTTGGCTGCATTGGGTCTAAGTTGCTGTGTGCATACTTTCTCTAGTTGCGGCGAGCACGGGCCACTCTTCATTGTGGTGCGCAGGGTTCTCATTGTGGTGGCTTCTCTTGTTGCAGAGCACAGGCTCTAGGAGCGTGGGCTTCAGTAGTTGTGTCACGCGGGCTCAGTAGTTGTGGCTGGTGGGCTCTAGAACGCAGGCTCAGTAGTTGTGGTGCACAGGCTTAGTTGCTCCGCAGCATGTGGGATCTTCCCAGACCAGGGCTCAAACCCGTGTTCACTGCATTGGCAGGCCGATCCTTAACCACTGTGCCACCAGGGAAGTCCCTCCCTTATAGTTTCTTTGTATTTTGTTGCTGGAGGAGAGGTTTGTCCAGGTGCAAGCATTGCAGCACTGCAGCAAAGGGTCCCAGGTCCCAGGCCGGTCTCAGAAATACCTGGCTTCCTGATAGTATCATTTAGGAATGCATTCTGTAGTATTGATATAATAGAAAACCCTAGTGTATTAGTTTAAACAGTCTGGGGGTGGGGGGCGGGGGTAGGGATGGGGAGTGTTTGTCTTTCACAATAGGAAGCTCTGGAAGGAGGACAGTCAGGAGCTGATATGGTGAGTCAGCAATGCTATCCAGAACACAGGCTATTTATGTTTCCAGTCCAAGCTCCTTAGCATATGCACCTGCATTCTCAGGCTTGCAAGATGGTTGTAATCCGTCCTCACGGTTGCAAGATGGCTTATGTTCATGTTTCAGTTGGAAAGAAGACAGAAAAGTCAAGGGTTTTTTTGTTTTGTTTTCTTTTGTTTTTAAATGAGGCCTCACCTTTTTATTTGAGAAGTGTTAGCGATTTTTTTTTTTTTTAAGTAGGGAATTCCCTGGCAGTCCAGCAGTCAGGACTTGCACTTTCACTGGGGGCCTGGGTACAATCCCTGGTTGGGGAGCTAAGATCCTGTAAGCTGCGTGGCGTGGAAATAAAAAAGCATGACTAATCCAATTATAAATAAACATGTGTTAAAGGTTTTATTTCACTTCTTAATTAATAAGGGAATTAGTAGACGTGAAAACCAATTCAAAGGAGAATTTTAAAAAACATACACACATAGGCAATCATATCCACATACATAAGCAATCAGAAATGTTGAAATGAGGACTTGCCTGGTGGTGCAGTGGTTAAGAATCCACCTGCCAATGCAGAGGACGCGAGTTCAAGCCCTGGTCTGGGAAGATTCCACATGTCGTGGAGCAACCAAGCCCGTGTGCCCCAACTACTGAGCCTGCACTCTAGAGCCCACGAGCCACAACTACTGAAGCCTGCGTGCCTAGAGCCCGTGCTCTGCGACAAGAGAAGCCACCGCAGCAAGAAGCCACGCACCGCAACAAAGAGTAGCCCCGCCTCTCCACAACTGGAGAAAGCCCCCGCGCAGCAATGCAGACCCAACGCAGCCAAAAATAACAAAACAAAACATATTAACAGGACTTCCCTTGTGGCGCAGTGGTTAAGAATCCACCTGCCAATGCAGGGGACACGGGTTCAAGTCCTGGTCTGGGAAGATCCCACATGCCGTGGAGTAACTAAGACCGTGCACCGCAACTACTGAGCCTGCGCTCTAGAGACGGCGAGCCTAGAGCCTGTGCTCCACAACAAGGGAAGCCACCACAATGAGAAGCCTGCACATCGCAACGAAGACCCAACGCAGCCATAAATAAATGAATTTTTAAAAAAGAAAAAAAGAAATGCTGAAATGAATTTACAAGTAGATGGAAAACTAGTCAACAGAGAAATAATCAATTAGAGCTCCACCAGACAAAAGTCATTTGCATATCTATGGACAAGAGCAAACTGCATTACTATCAGTTTTCTACAACTTACAAAATTGTAAAATAGCTCAAAGACAATGAAAGATAACACTATGATAACAGAATGATAAATAGGACACCCAGTATTCTTTTTTGTCCATTTAAAAATCTTTCACAATGTTTCCCAAGAGAAGGCATGCCCTATCTCAGCATCCACCTACACCTCATTGACCAGAACCGCATCACATAGCCTCCTTCACTGCATGAGAGGCTGGGAAATCAAGTATCTTTAGCTGGACACACTGCTATCTCCAGCAACACAGGATTCTGTTAGTAAGGAAGTCTGCCTCACCTATACACCCACTTGATGTGTTAAGGGCACTAGGTTTTTTTTGGCGTCGTTGGGTCTTTGTTGCTGTGCGCAAGCTTTCTCTAGTTACGGCGAGTGGGGGCTACTCTCTGTTGCAGTGCGCGGGCTTCTCATTGCGGTGGCTTCTCTTGTCGCAGAGCACAGGCTCTAAGTGCGCGGGCTTCAGTAGTTGTGGCGTGCGGGCTCTAGAGCATAGGCTCAGTAGTTGTGGCACACTGGCTTAGTTGCTCCGCGGCATGTGGGATCTTCCCGGACCAGGGCTCGAACCCATGTCCCCTGCATTGGCAGGCGGATTCTTAACCACTGCGCCACCAGGTAAGTCCCTAGGGCACTAGATTTTAAAATAATTTTTAGCACATGTATGAGGATGGCTGGAGTAAACATCTGTTGGTTTTGATACTTCAGCATCATTCCCTCTTCTATTTATAGTTCCTCAAATTTCCTTTGGGATGTACCCTGTCTCCACTCTCCAAACCCAGCTCCAAAAATGGACACTTTTAACTCAGGGCTTGTCTAGTTATGGTGATTGATTTAGGAATGGACACGACTGGAAACAACCCAATCAGATTCAACTTTTGGACTTTCATTGGAACAAAACTGTAACTTACGCTAGAAAAATAGTAATACTTAAGCCTGAAAGCTACTTAGTCAATTTCCTGACAGTCCTTGGTCCTCAACTGGATTCCTGTATTCTTTGCAATAATTCCACTGCCTCTCGGGGTCTGTGGCTTCCTGATGAGAAACCACTGTTGTTTCTTTATTTAATGGGTTGTTCCTCCTTTCAGTACCTGATTGCTGACAGGTTGTGACGTGTGCGCTAGGAAGTGTAGCTCTGGGTTTGAATGCCAGCAATGTCAGGCAGAGTCCACCGAGAAAACAGAACCCCATCTAAGTATTTAAAGCAGAGGAGAATTTCATTCAGGGGATTGGTAACACGGGGAATGGAACTGTTGAAAAGCTAAACAGAGGTGGTGAGGCAATCGGAGATTAGCAGTAGCAAGAAGCCATCGATCACCACTGGTAGGCTAGACACTAGATCCAGGGAGGGCACTATGTTACAGGAGCCCAGGGGCTGGGATCCCTAAACAATGCAGGGGGAGAACCAGCTACCTACTGCCAGAGAGGCTGCTTAAGGGGGTGGGGAGGTCTCACTGCTGTTTCCCATTAGTTTAACCTAGATGGAAGCTCAGGAACAGGAAAGCCTGGGCATTCAGTCATAGGGATCAGCACCCCCTTCCCTACAAAGCAGAGCAGGAAAAGGGTGAGGGAAAGAACTGAGGACATTGGGTCTACTACACAGGACTGGCCACTTATCCATATTTTATCACATCTAAGATGCCGTTGGTTGTAAGATGCAGCATTATTTTATGCATCACTGAGAGAAAAATGCTGCCAAATAAACTATGCCACAGTGCTAAGACTCCATCCATTGCAAAGCATCTTGATATTGTAACAGGGAAGAGCCAAATCTGACTACAAGTTGGACCTGTTTCTTTTACTTTAACCTTTGCTTTCTGCTGCTTTTGTTCACTAAAAGGATACTATCTATACACAATGGCCTGCCTCAGGGAACCCTGCCCCTTTGCATGACTGTTAAACCAAAGTGCCTTTGTTCAGGGAAACATCCGGCCCCTGTCCACCTGTGGATGGCTGCAAGAAAGAAGAAATTAACACATCCCCTCCCTCAGGCTGGCCATTCCAGGGGACATTTGCAAATCTTATGGCCTTTTCACTTTACTTCCTCATCTCCTCCCCACTCTCTGTTCTGTAAAATAAACTGGCCTCCAAACCCCAATAAGAAGGTTATTTTGAGACTGTAGTCTGCTGTCTTCTCAGTCTGCCGGCTTTCAGAATAAAGTCGTATTCCCTGCCTCAACACCTCGTCTCCGATTTATTGGCCTGTCGTGTGGCGAGCGGGGCGAGCTTGTATTCAGTGACAATATGAAAGATGTGAAAATGTGAAAAATGTGTGTCTTAAGATCAATAACATGCTATTAGCTGTGTGATCTTAAGAACAGGTGAACTTAATTCATCCCATCTTTGAGCTTCCATTTTACCATCCACCTGGGAATTAGAGACAATCCTTACTTTGTAGGGATTTTGTAACTAAGACTGTTAAGTTCAGTGAGATTGGGGGTTTTGTCTCTTGTTCACTGTGTTCCCCAGTGCCTAGCACAGTGCCTGGCACATGGTAAGAACCCAAGAAAGTTTTGTGAAATGAATCCACCTGGACTCTATCTCCAAATGAGCAGGTTCTTGGCACATAGTGGGAGGTGAGTATCAGCAAATGGAAGATATTATTACTGGAATCAAATAGGCTCTGGAACAAGATCTTCTTTCACGAATGTCATTTAGAATTGACTCCCTTTTGTGAGAGGGGGGAACCCCCTCTTTTATTTAAGAAAGATACTGACTTAAAAAAATGCACAACGTGAGAGTTGCGAGCTAAGTTTTATTTGGGGCAAAATGAGGACTGCAGCCCGGGAGACAGCGTTTCAGATAGCTCTGAGAAACTGCTCCGAGAAGGTAAAGGGGGGAGGCAGGTTATACAGAAGTTTTGTAACAAAGGGCAGGTAGTCTGAACATCAAAAGATTATTGTTAATTAAAGAAAACCAGATATGTCTAGTTAAGGAATTTAGCGCTTCTCTCTGTATGGGAAGATGCAAGAGTCTGGGCTCACTGAAATCATTCCTTTGATATGCACCTCAGCTATCTGGGGCCAGTATCTTGTGTTTTCACATCCTGAGTTTCCTCAGGGCTCACCGTAGGGAGTGGCTGCAGTCTGATGGCTGCTAGACAGCAGGTAGGCAGGTGTTCTTTTGCTTCCTGAGTTCCCTCAGGGTTCACCAGCTCACCGTCTGGTGGTGGCTGCAATCGCTGATGACTGACAGCCTTTCTCTACCGATGTGACAGGAAATATTCCATTTATCATCAGGTTTTCACACATGGTGTGTCTTAGCTTTGCTTCCATTTAGTGGTTTCATTTTGGGAAAAACC
Source organism: Balaenoptera ricei (assembly GCF_028023285.1). Lineage (NCBI taxonomy): Eukaryota > Metazoa > Chordata > Mammalia > Artiodactyla > Balaenopteridae > Balaenoptera > Balaenoptera ricei. Next base: position 7,391,928 of record NC_082652.1, on the reverse strand, counting down.
CTTCATATCCATCCTCAGCCTGAGTCCCATTTGTGAAATGGGAATAACACTACAACACTTGCAGAGCTATGAGAGTTAGGGAAACGGTGACCAAAAAGAGCTGTGTAGATGGTGGAGGTTGTTCTTTTCTATTTTGCTTTATCCTCCACTCATATCTGCCTCATTCCCCTCCTTCCTTTGCAAACTTCTCTGCCACCACCACTACCACCCTTAAATTTTCTGCTCAAAACTGCACACGAAGCCATCCGGCATAATCTGCACCGGAGACTGTGGCCTCTTCTCTGAAGTCTCTGATAAATGGAATATTTAAACAAAGGATTTCACAGTCATCAGCGATTGCAGCCACCACCAGACGGTGAGCTGGTGAACCCTGAGGGAACTCAGGAAGCAAAAGAACACCTGCCTACCTGCTGTCTAGCAGCCATCAGACTGCAGCCACTCCCTACGGTGAGCCCTGAGGAAACTCAGGATGTGAAAACACAGGATACTGGCCCCAGATAGCTGAGGTGCATATCAAAGGAATGATTTCAGTGAGCCCAGACTCTTGCATCTTTCCATACAGAGAAAAGCGCCAAATTCCTTAACTAGACATATCTGGTTTTCTTTAATTAACAATAATCTTTTGATGTTCAGACTACCTGCCCTTGGTTGTAGAACTCCTATATATGCTGGCTTGCCCCCTTTCCTCCTTGCAGCAGTTCTCTCAGGGTTACTTGAGATGATGCCTCCCGGGCTTGAAGTCCTAAAAATTCCTGCCGAATAAAACATAAATCTCAACTTTTAGGTTGTGCAGTTTTTTAGTCAACACTCACATGGGAGAGATTAATTCCAATTCACAGCACATATAAAGATCGATAAACACTAGGAAGCTGTGAAAACAGTTGTTAGGGTGGTGAGACTGTGGGGCGATGAGAAAAATGTAAATTGCGTTGATACTGTCTTTTTAAAAAGAATTCCGCCAATGTAGGGTACTGTGTTGAAATGAAACCAAACGCCTTTTCCAGCTGCAATCTCCCCGGATAGGAAAGACTTATCCAACAGGCTGGAGGTCAGTCAGGTCTCCAGGATGCACCCCAGACCCCAAGGGCCACGTTCTCCGACTCAAAATAATGAGTCATTGCTGATTTAGATGCATGTCTCCACTCTCTAAACAGCGTCCCCTTCCGGGCGCCGACCGCGGACCACCCCTCCTCTCCCATAGGTAACGAGCACCGCCTACTGACTGTCAGCCTCTAGGCTGCTTGGCTCCGCCCCTGAGCGAAACGCGCATGCTCCCCAATTCCTCTCCGCCCCCGCCTTCGAGCTTCTCGCGACAGCCGCCCAGCGGAGACTGAATCTCGCGATAAGGTTTATTGTCTCGCGGGACAGCGGCTGGCAGACGGGCTTTCGGGCGGCTCTGGCCGGGGAAGAGGAGTTGCATGTGTCGTTTCAGCTGGCGGTAGTGGCGGGCGCGGAGGCGGCGGAGGCTGTGCGACCGCCTGGGTAATGACCCCTCGTGCCTCTCCCGCTTCCAAGAAGCTCGTAGAGAGCGTGGGGGAAGCTGAGGTGCTCCCCGGCGGAAGGGGGCCGGGCCGGGCGTCTCCACACCCCCGCCCACATGGGCCGTTCTGGTGTCCCCGGGGTTGCCCCTTCGCCTCAGGTCGCGCCCTCACACCTGGCCGCTCTTGTCGTCGCCTCAGTGCTCTTACATTCTGCCCCTTCTTGGTTCTTTTGCCCGCATTTTCTATCCTCAGACTCTGGCCTCCCCGCCCCCTCCCACTCCCTTTCCCTTCCGTGACTCTTAACGCGTCCCTCCCTTGGCCTCTAGCCCACCCCACACCCTGCCCTCTGGGCACCTCCGGCGACCCACCCCTTCTTCGTAGGCGTTTCCAGCCTCTTCAGCTGCTTTGTGGCCTTTCCCTGTTGTTGCAGTTTGTTGCATCCTTTCCAGATCATCCCCCAGACCTTTTGCCCTGTCCCTACCGAGTTCACCCTCCCCATCTTTTTCCCCATTGCGTCCTCTTCCACTAGTGCCCTCCTCCCCCTAGTTGTCGTGGGCCATTTGCTGTGAGTCTCACTGTTGTCACTTGCTTCCCTGCAGACCTGGAAAATGGTGTGCCCAGAATTACTCATATTTTATGAATCCTAATGCAGCTTGTATCTCTCATTCAGCAAAGAATTGAAACAGATTCGGGGTGGGGGGATTTCTAGTAGGAGGAGGCCGGACTACACCTGAACACAGCTTCTCTGGGCGTCTTGGTCCAAAATAGTGAAGATGTGTTATTTTCCCTTGCTTACAGGTTTTGAAATGGCTGCTGACATTTCTGAATCCGGTGGGCATGACTGCAAAGGAGACCCGAGGAGCAATACCAAGTTAGATGCAGATTACCCACTTCGAGTCCTTTACTGCGGAGGCAAGTGTTGGAAGGCAGAAAATGGCTTTTACTCACTGTATTTTTATGCATTGTGATAAATGGTTTCACATTGGTTTGGTCCTAGTAGTTTTTTCATCTTTGTCATTTGGTGAATCGTTAATTGGGAGTTGGGGAAGAGGAGGCATGGATTAACAGACCTTTCCCAACCTGTGTGACTTGCGTCTTGTTACTTGGCCTGGAGAAGTTTACAGTCCGGTTGGAATAGAGATATGTAAATAGATTATTCCAGCCTAATGCTACTTGCTAGTCTGGCTATTAAAGGTGGGCTTCTTGGAAGATATTGAATCTTAAGGGATGAGAAGGATTGGTTGAGGGAGTGGGGAAAGGCATCCCGGATGAAGTGAATAGCTGTGCAAGAAAAAGCTTGTCTGTGGAGAAATAAGCAGCTTTTTATTAGTATAGTGTGTAGTATAGGAATGGTGTCAATAATGAGTGGAAGATCATGAGGTTGGAGTGATGGGTAGTAGGACAGTCTTGGGAAAGTGTTCTTGGTTTGATTAATAAAATGTAAATCAAGATTTTTTTCCCTTTGAGTGTTTTTCCTCATTTTCAATCCAGAAATATTTGTGAATTGGAAATACTCTAATTTTACTAGCATCTTGGAAAGGTTTAGAAAAATCTGAAGATGTAAGACAGTAAAGTAAAAGGGCAAGTAAATATTGTTTTTTTTAGTAAATATTTTTGGCCACTTACTATGTGCCTAGCAGAGTTTTAGATGCTGGGGACTGAATAATGAATAAGTCAGGAAAGGTCTGTGCTCGGGGACCTTACATTCTGTGAGTGTGATAGGGATTTCTTCTGGAATTTAAGTACTTCAGTACTTACAGGAGAGGTGATGTCACTGAGTTAAAAAACTGTATCAACTCATCATTTATTGACTATCTTTGATGATAAAATAAAATGAGTGTAAAATATCCCAGAGAGTAGGCAGGGGAACTTTTTGTAGGGTTGATGGAGACTTGTTATGATGTTCGTCTTATTTGGTTATATTGTTTGCCTTTGGAGTCATGGGCCAGGGTTTGCATCCTTACCTTGGGCATTACCAGCTGCTCCTGCTTAGTTTTAGCTGTGTGACCTTGGGCAAGTTACCTGATTTCACTAAGGGTTAGAGGTCTGTTTCTTAAGGGCTGTAAAATGAAAATGATGATTACATCTGAAGTCAGATGATTCCTATAAAGCTGGTTCAGCAACTAACATAAGAACATAATACAATAAGTGCTATTATTACTGTTATTAGGAAAGTATACTAGTTTAGTTTATTCCTCCTTGTTTGTCAGATATAGTTAGGAGCTATTGTTCTTTGTACCCTAATTCACCGAATCTAAGATTCCATATGTTATAAGGTGCACCATTATTTTAGGTTCCACTAAGAAAGAAAAAATTGTTAGATTGACGTGCCATAATTATGGAATGCATCCCTATAAAAATGAAAAAAAATTAGAATTAATGAAATACAGGATATGAAAGCCATCCTGTTCAAGTGCTTAGGTCACTCCTAAGATGGCTTTGAACAACTGCACTAAGTATGCAGTCCACCCCAGTGATACTTTGTGTTGACCAGAGGTACCTAACCTTTTTGAGAAAAGTTTATTTTTATTTCCCTCCCTAGTTTGTATTGATATTCCAGGCACTAGGTTGGAGACAGGATTACCTTTTCCTCAAAGAGTTTGAGGTCTAGTTGTAGGAGAAGCACTTAGGGAATATTAAATGTTAAATTCAATGGTACTGACCATAGCTATGAATTAGGGTTTCAGGAAAGGGAGGGATCTTTGTTCAGAGGGAAGCTGGGAAAGCAAAGTGAGGAAGTGAGAAGCCTTAGGTAATGGGCAGAGTTTGCAAGAAAAGGTGGATGAATTCATAAGAAAAATATGGGGGCATGGTTTAATATGGTATCTTCATGTTAAAGATCGAGGGGAAAGATAGGGGGTAGAGGGAAAAGAAGGGGCTGATTGGAGCAGAATGCTGGTTGAAGTATAGTGAGAAACAAGGGTAAGCAGGATGAGGTCATTTCTGGGGAGATATATGTCTGCAGGATTGAGACTTCAGAATCTGAATTCAGTCTGAGTTTGAATCCTGGCTTAGCCATTTACTCACTGGTGACCTTGGTCAGTTCCCTCATCCATAAAACGGATAACAGCCTACTTCAGAGGGCTGTTGAGAAGAATAAATGAAATATTACTCCCAAAGCCTGCATCTCCTAATACCATCACATTGGGCATTAGGATTTCAACATGTGAATTTTGAGGGGACACAAACATTCAGACCATAGCAGAAGGTCTCATGGATGATGTGGCTTTGTTCATCATATCTCATCATGTCAGCAGATGCATAATGTCAGGTTGTTCCACTGTTAGTGATGTGAAGCTGGTGACTGCTCGGTCTTTTCCTTGAAAAGCTACAGTTTACAAATAGTAAATCATTTGTGGAGGGAAATAGACTGTAAAAGCAAATAATGTGGAATTTGGAATATTTGTCCAACTTTTTTCATTGTATTAGAATTTTGCTGAACCAAATATTATTTGAAATGGTGTACTAAGTGTTATGGTTTTAGTATTTGCTGTAATGGTATTTAACCTATAATTATATCCTGAAAGTGTGGCTGAACATCTGTACCTACTAGTATTTGAACTTGAACTGTGAGGATTAGAGAGCTTCTGGTTAACCAGGAGAGCTTTAGTAGAAAGAACTCTAAACTGAAATAGAGATGGTAGATTCTAGTTTTCTGCCCTGTGCCACCTTTGGCCTTGGATAAGCTATTTAACCTTTTTCGGCTTCATCTGTAAAAGAGTGATGATGGGCTGGCACACAGGTGCACTGCTTTTATATGTTGTGTGGTCTAATTTAGTGGTTAAGAGCATGACCTTCAGAAACAGACCAGGGTTCAAATCCTGTTCTAACCGGATACAAATGAGTTACTTGTTCTAAGTCTCATTTTTCTCATTCATAATACACGTGTGGTAGTTCTTACCTTATAAGGTTGTGACGATTGAACATAATAATATAAAGCATCGCAAAGTGCCTGGCATGTGCCCAATATATGGTAAGTGCTGTTATTATTAATGGTGTACCACCCCTCCTCTCCCTCACAAATCTCAAGGTGTTGTCACACTGAACTATTCCATTCCTCACCTTGAAAATAAAAATAAAATAAGCAGTTGACCCAATAATAGAGTTATAGTTAAAATTGGGAAACCCTTTGAGTTTTTCTAGTCCTTTAGCCTTTGCAGGCTATACAGTGACAGGATTGAACCAACCTTCCTTCTAAGGAAGGAAATTCACAGGGTCTTGGTCTTATGTAGCATAATATGAAAAAAGAAAAGGAAAAGTATATTGCAAAGAAATGGTAGCAAAATTGCTACTGAAGTCTGTAAATGTGTTAGTATGAATAAAAAGTAGCGGCTGTTTTGGTGAAGTTATCAAAAGAAATAACCAGCTCCATTCAACCTTTGTTGTATGGGGAATTGTTCCCATCCTAGCTTAGTTTCAGACCCATTGAGGTTGTTGTAAAACCTTAAGACATGCCAGATAGTATAGTTTGATGTTCTACCAACTGAAGGAGACATTGTTCTTTAGATCCAAAAAAAAAAAATTAAGATAATATCTCTATTAATCATGGGCCATTTACCTCAAAAAAAAAAAAAAAAGTGCATCACGGAGTAGTATTTGAAAAGTGGTACAGAAAAGTTATAGGAAAAAACAAATGAAGCATTTTGTCAGATTAAAAATAAAATTTGTTATGAGCCGTGTGTGTGTGTGTGCGTGTGTGTGTGTGTGTACTTATTTATTTATTTATTTACATTTTCAAATCTTTTTTTCCTCTCCATCCCCAGTCTGCTCATTACCAACAGAGGTAAGTCCTTCTAAAATTCTTTTTTAACTTCTGCATTTGAGGTCATTGATTTTAGAGCTAGCTTGGGAACTTCTTACTTTTCATTTTCTATTATTTGATGGCAGAGTTTCAACCTTTTATAGAGAACTTTGGTTTAGAATAATTTTATGGTCCTACAAATTTTTCTTTAGACTTTGAGTTATATGTGTGCATCTTTTGCACTTGGCTATACATAGTTTGGATTTTTGCATGGAACTCATGAATAGTCAGCTAATAAAACAAGAGTAACCTTAAAGCCAAAATTTAACATCCAAACAGAGAAGAGAAAGCATAAATTATGTGTAAGACTTTCTGTTGATAAGCTTCTAAGTCAGGCTCTAAGGGTAGGTCATGAAAATGAGACACCTAGGTGCCCAAAGCAAGAAAAACACCTGCTCGTTCTTGTCTGTTTCCTCCTTTTTCTAATGGCCTTTCTGTTTGTTGGAGAGGAAATAAATTGCTACAGTGAGGAGGTGTCTTAATTTTTAATTTCTTATGGGACATTTCTTGGTTGAATACAGATTTCCTGTGGATAAAATGTCAGGTGGGAGTAGTTGGTTTTATGATTCTATATATAGCAAGCACAGGGAATGATTTTTAATTAAAATGATTAAAAATGTACTGTTGTGACTCAGTTTCTTTTTCCCCCTCCAGTACTGTGAATATATGCCTGATGTTGCTAAATGTAGACAATGGTTAGAGAAGAATTTTCCAAATGAGTTTGCAAAACTTACTGTAGGTATGAACATTTTTTTTTCCTCTTTCATCAAAGCCTATATACCTGAAACAAATGCAGCGTGCATTTGTTTAGTAGGATATTACAGAATTATATCTATCTATGTCGATTAACTTTAAAACTGTTTTAAGTTCTTGGGTTAAAATTCCTTACATAAAATCATGGACTGTGGGACTTCTCTGGTGGTGCAGTGGTTAAGAATTCGCTTCCCAATGCAGGAGACTCGGGTTTGATCTCTGGTCAGGGAACTAGATCTCACATGCATGCCACAACCAAGGAGCCCACCAGCCACAACTAAGGAGCCCACCGGCCCCAACTAAGACCCAGCACAACCAAAAATAAATTAAAAAAAAAAAAATCACAGACTGCTTCATGTGTCTTATCTCTGAGACAGGATAGGTCAAAGTATTAACTTTTTTATATAAAGAAGAGTAAATGATTTAGGGGCATATATTTTCTTTCATTCATTTAACAAATTTTTTTTTAAATTTATTTTTATTTTTGGCCGCGTTGGGTCTTTGTTGCTGCGCACAGACTTTCTCTGGTTGTAGTGAGCAGGGCTACTCTTCGTTGCGGCTCATGGGCTTCTCATTGCGGTGGCTTCTCGTTGCGGAGCACAGGCTCTAGGCGTGCGGGCTTCAGTAGTTGTGGCATACGGGCTCAGTAGTTGTGGCTCGCGGGCTCTAGAGCGCAGGTTCAGTAGTTGTGGTACACGGGCTTAGCTGCTCTGCGGCATGTGGGAGATTCCTGGACCAGGGCTCGAACCTGTGTCCCCTGCATTAGCAGGCGGATTCTTAACCACTGTCACCAGCGAAGTCCAACAAATTGCTTCTTGTAAGCATACTATATGCTATACACTCTTATTGGATGCTGAGAATAAAGCAGTAAACAAAAGACCTACTCTTTGGAAATTATATTCTAGAGGGAGAGACAAAATAAGTAAAACAAGACAAATGAAATAAGTACATTAAATTAGGATAAGCAGGGAATGGAGAGATAAGAATTGTTGGGGAGGGAATTTGAAATTTTAGGTAGTAGCCCTGAAAGATTTTGCTGAAAAGATGGCATTTGAACAAAGACCTAAAATAAGTTAGGGAGAGAGTCCTTTGGCTATCTGGGAGAACAACGTTCCAAGCAGATGGTGCAGCCAGTGCAAAGGCCCTGAGGCAAACACTCAGTGCTTACAGCATGTTTAAAAAACAGGAAGGAGGCCTTTGTTTCTGGAGGGGGAGAAGGAAGGGAGATGAAGTCAGAGAAGTAGTGAAGGACCATGGCTTAAATGCCAGGTCTCAGCTTTCACTCTGAGTGAGATGAGCTATTGGAGCGGTTTGAGCAGAAGAGTGATACGGTCTGACTTCTGTTTCAGCAGTTCTCTGGCTGCTGTGTTAAGAATAGACTGAAGAGAGGCTTAGGCAGCAAAGCAGGGAGACCAAATAGGCGGCTCCTGCACTAATCTGGTCAGGATGACAACGACTAGAATGGTAGCAGTGGAGATGTGAAAAGTGGTCAGATTCCGGATACGTTTTCAAGGTGCAGCTGACAGGGTCTCCTGATGTGTTGAATGTGGGATGTGAGGAAAAGGGGCAGCTAAATTTTTGACCGAAGCAACTAGAAGAATGGAGTTGCTGTTGCCAGAGGTAAGGAAACTGCAGAGGAACAGATTTCCTCAATTAGCTAAAATTGACGGCCTCTCTTACAAGATTGTTAAAAATGAAGGCAGTAGCAGGGAGAAGGGAAATCCTGGGCTGGAAACAGTCCTGTCACGTATACCCAGTGTTATCCCACTATTTGCTGCTTTGATTTTCTGATAGTTTCCATGAGACACAGCCCCTGAGACAGCACAGTCGCTGTCCGTGATTGGATAAGAACCCTCACATCTGATGTCACGGTCTACATGGTGGGCCCTGAACGTGACTTGCCTAGGACATACCTTCATATTCAGGACCAGACTTCCTGTTAACAGAACTAGTACGCTTAGATGCTAAATATTCCTGTGGAGTCTTGAGTGTTCTATGCTCCTTTAATGTGGCTTAAAAAATGGCGATTCTCACATATCAAAGACTTTGTTTTGTCTTCTATCACCATATACTTATCATAATGACTTCAGAGTTAGGCTTGATAGGAATCTAACAATATAATCGCTTACATTATAAATGTTATACTCATTTGTTGGTAAAATACCTTATATGTGTTTGAGGTTCCTCAAGGGTAATTTTTTTAACGTAGTGAAGTGATGTTAATGCTTTTGGATTTTGTTTTTACATCTAGAAAATTCACCCAAACAAGAAGCTGGAATTAGTGAGGGTCAAGGAACAGCAGGGGAAGAGGAAGAGAAGAAAAAACAAAAGAGAGGTGAGACCTGAATCCATGATTTGATTTACACAAACATACCCTCCCTCTGCTTGAAGAAATAAGAAATGAAAGCATTCCCAAAGTGAATAACATCTACCTGTTACAGTAATTCTGTGTGTATACCATACAGAGGGATACAGGATCATGTTCTCAGGATGACTGGATTTCGTATGAATTGGGCTTTATCAGTAAATTGGATCTAAGAAAATATGCTTCATTTGCCATATATATACATAAAAAGCATCCAGCCAGCTTGTTTATGACTTAAAAACTTTGTTACCTTATTAAAATACCTGTGTATTCTATTTAATTAGAGTGAGGACACTTAAAAAAGATTTTGTTCTCTCATTACTTCTGTCAGCTCAGTTGAATTTTTCTTTTTACAGCTGTTAGGCATACCTGTTTACCTCTCCTCCTTCTAAAATGAATTCCTTGTGCCCTGGATCGTGTCCCCGCCTGTTTCTTCTTCCTGAATTAATTCTCCCCGTGACTAAAATTAGCTTATAAATATTTTTTAGGACTTTGCATTAAAAAAAAATTCCCCCAAGAGCTCATATCTTTCTTTGCTCTATTCTCCTCCCCCTTTCCTTCTTAGCCAGACTTCCTTAATAAGACTAGACTTAACTATCCCCCTTTCAGTTCGGTCATTGAGTCTTTGCTCCTCAGTCCATCCTAACCTGACTTTCATGCCACTGAAACTCCTCTAACGAGGGTCACGACGGCTAGGTGATTGCTGAGTGGTAAGCGCATCTGAGCCCTCCCTTCCTGAAGTGCTGTGCTTCCTCCCTCATTCTCCTTCACTCCTCCTCAGTCTTCTGTGCAGACTTCTCTTCTCCCTTGTGTCCCTGAAAAATTGGTGTTTCCCAGGATTCTGTCCTCGGCCCACTTACCTCCTCATTCTGCATATCCTCCCTGGATGATTCCTCCACATCCTTAACTTCTGCCACCACGCTACACTTACAGTACCCAAATTTATATCTCTAGTCCTCTAGTCCTCGCCCACGTCTCTAGACTAGAAATGCGCATGTGGTCTCACAGGTACTTCAAACACAGCACTTCCAAAGTAAACTTACTAAGTCCCAAATCTGCATCTTTTGTTTTCTCCATTTTTGGTTATTAACAGCACAGTTTATCCAGTCATCTGAGCCAGAAACCTGAGACCCGTCTTAGATTCTTTCTTTTTGACCCTCTTAATCAGTTCTAAATTCTGTCATTTCTTCTCCTTCCTCTGTTTATCCTGTGCCAGTGGCCATTACTGTTGCCACTGCTTTGTTCAGATTTTGATTAAGTTCTGCCTGAAGTAATGTAGGAGCCTCAGCAGTGGCCTCTCTACCATTGCTCTGCACAGACCCACCCTCCACACTGCATGGTGATCTTGACAAAACGTAAATCAGTAATTTCACTCCTGCATAGTCAGTTGTTCACTGGCTTCTCTTCTTTGCAATATAAGATGACAGAGCTTGTGCTGTTCCTTAAATTACTGGTATATAATCTTTGCTTTTCTGGCTTCCTTCCATATCCATACGCTTCCTTCATCAACACAAGTGTATTTGCAGCCAGTTAAGCCGACTGTGCTCTTTTCCCCGTTGGGGCCGGGTGTGCAGTGGTTGCAAGCAGTAGCCTTCTTGGTAGTGTATGCAGCCTGTTGGCTGTATGGGTTGCCCTAAGGGATCTTGGAGACAGCCCTTTCCAGTGGACATTCACGTCTGGCATGCTGTTCCCAGTCTAGGCTCCGGGTAGATATGCACAGTGCCTTTGGAAAGCCCCAGGGCACAGTGGCCAGGGTCCACTTTGGTCACATTGGCCAAGTGATGTCCATCCACACCAAGTTGCAGAACAAGGAGTATGTGATTGAGGCCCTATGCAGGGCCAAGTTCAAGTTCACTGGCTGCCAGAAGATCCACATCTCCAAGAATTGGGGATTTACTAAGTTTAATATGGATGAACTTGAAAACATAGTGGCAGAAAACCAGCCCATCCCAGATGGCTGTGGGGTCAAATAGATCCCTAATCGTGGCCCCTGGACAGATGGCGGGCCCTGCGCTCCTGAGTGCCATTGTCCCCTCCTTACGCCCACCAGTAGATCCTACTTTCCTGTCACACACAAAAAGACAAGTGTAGTTCTCAAAAATATAATGCCCTTTCTTGTCTCTGTACTTGTTTCCCTTTCCTGGAATATCCTTTTTATATCTCCCCAGCCCTTCTCCCTTCGAATGGACCATTTCTTATTCTGCAAGCACTTAGATGCCACTTCCTGTAGGAAACTTGTCCCGTCCTCTGGAAGCCGAGTTAGCCATTCTGTGCAAAGCTTGTGGTAGTGCCGTATTCGTGGATCCTATTACAGTATATATCAGGTTGCTGTACTTATTTAACTTTTTGCTTCCCTGCACTAGACTGAGAGTCCCTGGAGGGCAGCGACTCTGTTCTTGTTCTGTTCATCTTTGTGTCCTCAGCCCTTCGTGCGGTGCATGGCACATACTACTTAATAACTGTGGATTGAATGAATACTCATGCATGTGTTTATTAATTTTGTATTAGAAAAAGAAACTTTAGAAATTAGTATTTCATAACTTTTGAAAGTTAATAAATTTAGAGACAGTATTCTCTATTTATGATAAGAACAGAACAACTAATCCTGAGCTCTTTCTTAATAAATAAAGGTGGAAGGGGTCAAATAAAACAAAAAAAGAAGACTGTACCACAAAAGGTTACGATAGCCAAAATTCCCAGAGCAAAGAAGAAATATGTAACAAGAGTGTGTGGCCTTGCAACTTTTGGTGAGTCCAAGCTTAAGTACGTTTAAAATGTGTGAACTACATTCATTCATTTCATTCTCTCTTTTTAATCTATTATCATGAAAATTTTACAGTTCTGTTTTTTGCTAAGAAGATACAAAATGAGATTTTGCATTTCTAACTATAGGTTCAAAATCAAATTTTGAAGCAACTTAAAAATCTTTTGCACAGGGGACTGGTTTAACTTTTTCCTTTCCAGAATTTCTGTTTGGGCACGTTTTATGTAGAATGAGGAGGGCTGGATAGGTTTCCCTGTGAAGTCTACCAGCACTGCTCCTTGTTCCCTGCAGTCTCGGTAGCCCAGTGGTTGCAAAATGACCTGTCCCTTCTGGGATGACAGTAGAGGGTGAGGGAAGGTGGTTAGTGGCAGAATGTCCTGCTTCAGAGCCCCTTCATTTCCTGGAAGACTTGAATGAATAGTGAAACCAGGGTGATGAGGTTCCTTCATTTGACAACATGGAGTGAAAAACAGTCACTAGACCACATCATAAATATTAGGCTTGTTTCTCTGCTGTATATTTTTCTTTTGTAAAAAGGGATAACCAAAAGAACTTCATATACTTGGAAGTGTATATGTAATGTTGGAATTAATGTGTCCCTGGATTTATTTTGGTCTTAACTATATGAGTTAGGAATAGTGTGGGTGATCTTATTTTTATGTACTGAGGCTTTATTTGACCTTAAAAATATAAGTTGAATTGTTAAGATGACTGCCTTTGGGTAGTTTGTAATTATTGTTCTGAAAGGAACATGAAATCCATTAACACAATCTGTTTTATGAATTTAAAATGCAGATTAAATTTCAAGATGGAAAAATATCTTTGACATATGATTCCAATTATAGTCTTGCTATTTCTTTTTTAAAATAACAGAAATCGATCTTAAAGAAGCACAAAGGTTTTTTGCTCAGAAATTCTCCTGTGGTGCCTCAGTAACAGGGGAGGATGAAATCATCATTCAGGGAGACTTTACAGATGACATAATTGATGTCATTCAGGAAAAATGGCCAGAAGTGAGTATTTGGAACATGTGCATCAATAGAAATAAGTTATTAAAGTAAGTTGCTTCTGTGTTAGTTGATAACCACAGCTCATGAAATGTGATTATTTTTATTTTACAGGTGGATGATGATAGCATTGAAGATCTTGGAGAAGTGAAGAAGTGATTTTGAAAATTTGTCTGTATTTAAAGATCTGAACTGATTGTTGATATGGCCAAAGGGAGAGAGGCCTTTTAAAAAATATATATATATTTATCCTACAGTAAAACTGTAGCCTACCCTCACCCTTGGCATTTTCACTGTTCTGTACAAGGCTGCTTGTTGTTTTTTTTTTGTTGTTGCCAAAGTCTGATAAACAGGAGAGACTGTCATGCTTATGCATGAAATAGAATTTAGTCAAATAAAAAATTTTGGTCATTTGGTACTGACTTTTCTCTTTCTTTTTAACTTTTTATTTTTGGAAAAATTAGACTTTCTGTGGAAAGCTTTTCTGTTGATTATTTTTAAATAATCATGATTTTATCAAATCATGATTTTTTTTTTTTTTTTTTTGGTTGTTAAGCTGAGTGATACTTTGAAGAATTTGAATTTGGCTTCATCACCAGTAATAACTGTCTCCTTGCTTCTTTGGTGTGATAGTTTTGAGATGCTTGAGCATCTCATGGATCTGTGGTTGAATTTGCTTCATTGTCACCAACCAAGTTCACTTTGTGGGCCTATTAACATATTGTTGGTAATAGTTTATCAAGCTGTTCTGGAGATTATTTGGTAAAGTATATTAAAAGCCTTAAAACCATCTGCACTGTTTGACCCACTTCTTGACATTATCCTAAAGATATAATGTTTTGCTTAAAACTGTGGATGAAGGTGTTCATCAAAGTGCTACTCATAATATAAAATTGCAAATGATAAAGATGAACAATTGGGAAATGGTTAAAGAAATGATGGTTTGTCATATGGTAGAATATTTGCATATATTTTAAGATATTTTCTAAGAATACTTGGAAAGGTGTTTGATAATGTTAAGTAGGAGGTCAGACACCCAAATCCATTTCATACGTTATTTTCATCATTGTTTTGAGTGAATAGGCATCCAGAGAGGCTGAGTTCTTTTTCTGGCTATAAATTTATGTAAAATTCTAACCATTTGAAAATAATATACACCATTGCTCAATATAGTCTGGGAAATAGCAGTTAAAATGTGTTTTTCTTACAAGAGAAACAGTGACAGTGAATCTTAATGAGTACATTAAATGAATTTAAAATCTGTTTTTATAAAGGTCTCACGTCAGGTGCTACAAACTAAAAAGACTCATGGTATTTTAAATTGCTATAGACACCTATAAGAAAGGTAGAACCCATTGTTTATTGCCATGCAAATTGCAATCTTAAATAGTGGGTTTTTAAATAATTGAAATCTTAGAATGTATAATAAAGATGTAAATTAAGAAAATGAAATTCTGCATTAACTGTGAATTTAGCTAAATAAAATTATCTGACGAAGCAAATTTATCCATCAAAACCAATTGGTACGTGGTCATGTGTGTATTCTGTTGGTGCTGGAAGATGTCTTTGTGCTTGTATCAACACGTGTGACTTCATGTGAAGATTCTTAATGTTCACAGTTCTTGGCAAATGCAGTTTCAGTCCCTCTATAGCCAGCAGTGGATGGTACTGCAGGAAAATGCAGGATTAAAATCGTCCTTGTGTATAATATGTGTGAATCTTTTTCTTTGACCTTAAATTTAAAATGCAAGAGTTTAATCTCTGATTAAAATGTGTAGTTCAGGGGGTGTTCCCTGGTGGTCCAGTGGTTAGGGTTTGGCGCTTTCATTGCCGTGGCCCGGGTTCAATCCCTTGTCGGGAAACTAAGATCCCACAAGCTGCGTGATGTGGCCAAAAAATATATAATATATATACATATATATATTCAAGGATTGAGTTTAATTCATACATTCTATGTTTGTATTATGTAAATGCTTTTACAATCTAGTATTTTTAGCAAAAAGAATACTAACCTTTAAACAGCCTTATGTAAGAGATTTGCAAAGATTAAGCTGGCAACTTCAAATACAAATAAAGTTTTTTTAAAAATTTTAACAGTAGATTTTATTTAACACAGTATACCCCAAATATTATTATTTCAACAGGACAAAGTTTTGATATGTAGTATTTTATTCATTTAAAAAAATAGATGCTGGCAACATGTGATTTTAAATTCCTTTTTAGTTATTAAATAGAAGCCCCAGTAAATCAGCTGTCACTTAAGGTGTAATCCATGGTAGCTTTCTCGCTCTTAAAGATTGGTAAGTTACAATTTTTTAAAAACGAAATCTACCTTTTAGTTTTTTTGGTTTTTTAAAAATTTTTTATTTTTGGCTGTGTTGGGTCTTTGTCTTCGTTGCTGCGCCCCTGCTTTCTTTAGTTGTGGCGAGCGGGGGCTGCTCTCCGCTGCGGCTTCTCATTGCGGTGGCTTCTCATTGCGGTGGCTTCTCGTTGCAGAGCACGGGCTCTAGGCGCACGGGCTTCAGTAGTTGTGGCTCGTGGGCTCTAGAGCGCAGGCTCAGTAGTTGTGGCACATGGGCTTAGTTGCTCCACAGCACGTGGGATCATCCCAGACCAGGGCTCAAACCTGCGTCCCCTGCACTGGCAGGTGGATTATTAACCACTGCGCCACCAGGGAAGTTCCTGCTTTTTCGATTTTTAAATTCTAAGGTATTGTCTTGTTGGTTTTCCTGAACATGAGCCTATCCTAAGGAGGTAACTCACCCAAATCAGTAAAGCTTCAAGGTAAGAAATTTTAAATTTGTTTTTCCGTGTTCAGATTGTCTCTTATGAACACAAGGGCACGTTTCGCTAATTCACAGTCAACCAAAAAGGAAAGTTGAAATACTATTAAGACTGTTCCGTAATTTGTCTTGCCAGAAATGCCATCTTATGGGTTAAGCAGTAGGGGGTGAGTGACCAGGGGTTAAATACGATAAGCATTTTTTTCATAGTCCCTCTATAACGAAGAGTAAAAGGGGGAAGGAGTGACTATGAAACAAAACGAGAAGAAAGCTTAGCTTCAACTCAATGTGGTAAATATTGTCACGATTAAGTGTCAAGGTTCTTGCCCCACGGGGCGCATGTCCACCCCCCCAAGGGGACAGCACCCTCCTTGGCTGTACACCAGGGGGTGCAGTGCATCCCAAGGGGTACGTCATCATCATTTGATATACAGCGAGGGGGGGGTGCACGGTCCCCCAAGGGGCGCCTGAGCACCCGCCCACGTGGGACAGCACTCCCATTGAGTCAATCTGCCTTGGTAAATATGGTGACCCTAATTAAATCAATCATCCTTAATGGATGCCCTGAGACGTAAGAAGGCAGATTGATTTAATGGGGGCCAGGAAACCTAAGGCGTTTGATTGGTTTAATGAACGCCAAGAGATTTAAGAAGGGCGATTGATTTAGTGGTGGTCACGATATTTAAGGGAGCCGATTTAATCAGCGAGAACCACGTGACTCATGGGGACTGATTTAATCAGTGTGAGTCACGAGATTCGCGGGCTGGTTTAACATGTGGGAGTCACGTGATAAATGGTGCTGATTGACTCAATGGGAGTCACCTGATGTACGGGGCTGATTTAACAATAGGAATCACGCGAGCCAAGGGGCTGATTAAATCAGCTTGGGCACACCCCCAAGGGGGACGGCACCCTCCCCGGCTGTACGCCAGGTGGTGCACGTCCATCTTAAGTGGGGCACGTCCACCCAAGGGGTGCAGTCCACCCCAAAAGGTACATCATCGTCATTTGATGTACCCCAAGGGGTGCACGTCCACCCTAAAAGATACATCATCATTTGATGTACACCAGGGAGTGCACGAGCACCCCAATGGGTGCACGTCCACCCCAAGGGGTACATCATCATCATTTAACAAAAGAGCTACATCAAGAGTCCAAAAAAAACCGTTTTTAATTTTTTTCTCTCTCTCTTCATCTGTGATTCTCAGTTTAGAGCTGTCTGCTGGGATGGCCAGCAACTGACTATTAACTACCAAGGGTGGCGTCTGCCTCCATCTGTTTGTTGTTTGAATGCCAGGAAGCGTTCTCCTTGCCCAGTGTACACAGCAGCCAGAGCAACCGCGCTCACAGTTTAGGAGGGAAAGAGGGAAGTAAGTAAGCGAGCACATGGTCACACGCCAGGGCGACGGGGCAGAAACAGCCCTTCATTTGCTCCATCAATCCCTGGGTCACGGTGAGGAACGGTTCTTTGCGGGCCGGGATAATGGCTTTTACATCTCCAGGTAAACCATTCGAGAGACCCCAGGCCCGGATTTGGAAGAACAAAACGCCAGGAGGGGGGCGGGGGCCGCGCCCGACGAGGCCGAGTGGGAACCGGCCTCCTGCGGGGTCTTGCGGCCGCCGAGGTGTCGCGAGAGCCGGGGCTGCCGCTCGGCTACGCCCGTAGGCCGAGTGGGCCGGGCGCGTTCCGCGGGGCCGGCGGTTTGGGCTAGCCTGCTTGGGCCAGCGAGGGCGCGGGGCTCCGGGGCTCGGGGATCGCCCCCGCCGCTCCGGGTAGGCGCGCCGATGGCGTTTCTAGGGTGACGCTGCGCACACCGACTCTCTCCGGGGGCGGAGGAAACACCTATGAACCCTTCGGCCTCCTTCCTGGCCGGGCGCCAGGTGAGCGGCCGCTGCTCCGCGCTTCCCGTTTCCGCCGGCGCGTCCCGGGGAGAGAGGAGAGCAGACCGCGGGGACGACGTGCATTGGGGTTATTCAGGAATCGTTTCTGCTTAAAATTTAAAACAATACCCAGGACGCAGAAGGAAAACGGAGCGTCACATCAGTTTCCTTACCTTAATGAAAATGGGTTGTTCAGCCCAGGCGCAGAGTCGAGTCGCGAGTATTGGGTACTCGCTTTTTAACGATAACATTGGGCATTTGTAGAGCTGCTTCTCTATATACCTCCTCGCTTCCTGCGCTTCACTTGCTTCACAGTACCCTGCGAGTGGAGCAGCACTCTGATAGACCGTTTTACCAAAAAGTCTTGAAAGTAAACTTGCCCAAGATTTGCAGTTGTCGGCATAGGATAAGATGAACGTGTTTTGCACGCTTGGCCTGTTGCTTGTTTCCTGTATTAGAATACGTGCTCCTTGCCGGCTGCTGTGTGTCCCCAGCCACTTGGCGCTCGGTAAATATTTGTTGAATGAGTGAGTGAGTGAAATGGCTTACCAAAGACTGGAATTCAAGTCTTGTGGCTTGGAATCCTTGACTCCAAATTCCATTTTCTCTGTTTAGTGAGAAACTGTAATTCATTCGTCATTATTATTTATTTACAAATCTTATTTTTCAGAAAGCAATAATGATGTACATGGGCCTCTGGTGAACTTTAAACTACTGTCTTTAAGGTAGAATTCTTAAAGTAACACTTTTAGTTATTTTTTTTTTTTTAATTGAAGTATAGTTGGTTTACAATATTGCGTTAGTTTCAGGTATACAGCATAGTGATTCGGTTTTGGGGTTTTTTTGTTTTGTTTTTAGTTCTTTATTTCATAGATGGGGACAGTACCATACTTTGGAATGTGACTTAACAACCTTAATAATAAAATAATATTGATAATACTAGCTAATGTTTGTTGGTCGTTTATGATAGAACAAAATTATTTTAAGGCAGGACAAGAAAAAGTTAACATAAAGTTTTCTCTGTCGTCTTGCCACTGCTCACTGCTTCCTCCACTTTGGTGTGTATTGTGCATCTGCATTATACATTAACTAGATCCTTTTAGAAGACGTAGGAATGCCTGCTTGCCAAAAAAAAAAAAAAAAAAAAAAAAGCTATTTTCTCCTGGTGTCAGCAAGGAACTCCTTAGGAGATAACATTCCTTTCTCAATCCTGTAAGGGGTCACAGTGACCCACTACTTGCCTTGTATGCGCAGATCTGCATTGTGTAAAGGTCAATATATTATTTTGATGTGTAGCCCTTTGTCTTGAAAGTGTTTGTAACTGTGTTTTGACCTCTTACAGGCAGAACAGTTCTCAGAGCTTTCTGAAAGACTGTCTCCCAGGTTATAATCTTCAGCTTGGCTCAAATAAAATTTTCCACTTCTTTCTTAGATTGACTATTGATTAATTTTTAATGACACTTACAATGGTGCCAAGTACTGTGAAGTGCTTTACTGAGATTATCTTGCTTAATCCACACAACTCTTAAGAAGTTAAAATGCTGCTATTACCATTTTACAGACAAGGAAATTAAGGCTTAAGGACATTAAGTAACTTACCCAAGGTCTTAGAGCCACTAAGTGGCTAATTCTGGATTCCAACTCAGGTCAGACCAACTTCAGTGCACTAGACTTTAAAATGATGTATGCTTAAAAGGAGTTATCATAGATAATTTTGTTAGACATGAAAATGGCATCATGGTAATATAAAAACGTTCATTTTTAGAGATGCATACTAAAATATCTAAGAGTAAAAAGTATTTTTTATCAACAACAAAAAGATAAAGGAAAATTGAAACATGTGGCAAAATCGTGATAGTGGTAAGAAAGACCTAGGTACTGAGCAAATGGGAGTCTATTGTACTATTCTCTTGTCTTCTGCGTATATTTGAAATTTTTCCTTTACAAAATTTGTTTTTAAGTAGGTATGTTGAGTTTGGATCAGTTACATTTAAACAGTAATTACTTCCTCTTTCCCTTTACTTGACTGCGGTAGAATTTCTGGGGCAAGCTGAGGGATAATATTGTTGATTGATACAAGGAGAGGGTTGACAGCAAAGAAAAAAAAATGCAGAAATGGGTTCATTTGTGATTAACCAATGGAGGTTTTACAAATGGTCCCACTCTTTAAGAGTGGTGTAAATGGTACGACAGAAAGTGATAGAGGCAGAGTGTACAGTAGGTGTGAACTTGCTTTAAATATACATAATTTTGACGCCATGTTATAATCAGTGAATAAAACGTAGTTAATTTAACTACCTTGAATTGGCAGCAAAAGAAGATATAATTGTTTGGAAAATATGCTTTGGCCGATTTATGTTGATTAGTTTTATCCTGACGTGAAGCCACTTTCTATGTTTAGGGCATTGGGTCAGAAGTTGAGATTTCCACTATCGAGAAACAACGGAGAGAGCTACAGCTGCTCATTGGAGAATTAAAAGATCGAGATGGAGAGCTCAATGATATGCTTGCAGTACATCGAAGGCAACTTCTTTCATGGGAAGAGGATCGGCAGAAAGTGCTGACTTTGGAAGAACGTTGCAGCAAATTAGAAGGTCAGACATATATGCAGCAGCATCTGTCATGCACTTGTACATGCCAGCACGTTAAAAGGGCTCAAGGGAAAGATAGGAATATCTCAACACAATCCCTGCTGCACTGGAGTTTATTTTATTTTTTATTTATTTATTTATTTTTGGCTGAGTTGAGTCTTCGTTGCTGTGTGCAGGCTTTCTCTAGTTGCGGCGAGCGGGGGCTACTCTTCGTTGCGGTGCGCGGACTGCTCATTGCGGTGGCTTCTCTTGTTGCGGAGCACGGGCTCTAGGCACGCGGGCTTCAGGAGTTGTGGCTCACGGGCTCTAGAGTGCAGGCTCAGTAGTTGTGGCACACGGGCTTAGTTGCTCCACGGCATGTGGGATCTTCCCGGACCAGGGCTCGAACCAGTGTCCCCTGCATTGGCAGGCGGATTCTTAACCACTGGGCCCCCAGGGAAGTCCCTGGAGTTTATTTTAATTGAAGATAGGACGACATCATGAACACTCACAACAGAACAAACACAATGTGAATTAAAGTAGGGCAAGCAAAGTACTTAACTGTAGAAAGAGGGCTGGGCAGCTTCAGTCAGCATGGAGTGTCAAGAGTGAACCTGAAGGAAATTAGTTTTGAGCTAAAGTATGAATGAAGATGCCACAGAACTGGCCATTTCTCTTGAACTGACTCAAAGATTTTAAACTTGGTATTGAACTTGATCTCAAATACCTAAAATAGTCATCTTTTAAAATTAGAGCAATCTCAAAAATGGCTTACAAAAATTTCCTTTTGTACCATATTTTAACTGTCATCCCTTTCGTGCTGCCCTAAAGTCTGAATGTTCTACTGACACTGCATTAATACTAGAATGTGCTAGAGGGGAAAATACTAGATCTGTTTAATAGAAAGACAACAATGTATCGCCTTCTTTTTTACTTATATTACAAAAAGGATTCTGTAAATGCGACAATCTAAATATGAGTAATTTTTCCATTTTGTTGATGACCATCTGATTTTATTTTGACCACACCCACCCACATGTAGATACACATAAACGCAGTATTTAATATGATTGTACGTTAGATGCAATATATCTTATATAATTAATATCTTTTATATAAACATATTAAAGAACAAAGATAACATTATATACACGCATACCTCGTTTTATTGCACTTTGCAGATATTATGATTTTTAGAAATTGAAGGTTTGTGGCAACCCTGTACTGAGCAAGTCTATCAGCACCATTTTTCCAACACCGTTTGCTCACTTTGTGTCTCTGTGTCATATTTTGGTAATTCTCGTAATATTTCAAACTTTTTCATTATTATTATATTTGTTACGGTCATCTGTGATCAGTAATCTTTGATGTTACTACTACGACTCGCTGAAGGCTCAGGTGATGGTTAGCATTTCTTAGCAATAAGTTATTTTTAAATTGAGGTATACAGATTGTTTTTTGGACATAATCCTATTGCACACTTAGTAGACTACAATATACTGTAAACATAACTTTCATATGCACTGGGAAACCAAAATATTTGTGTGACTTGCTTTATTGTGATATTCATTTTATTGCAGTGGTTTGGAACTGAACCT
Organism: Balaenoptera ricei; assembly: GCF_028023285.1. Classification (NCBI taxonomy): domain Eukaryota; kingdom Metazoa; phylum Chordata; class Mammalia; order Artiodactyla; family Balaenopteridae; genus Balaenoptera; species Balaenoptera ricei. The sequence continues at coordinate 7,369,925 of NC_082652.1, read as the reverse complement.
GCAATATCTCCGAGGTCTGCCTGTATAACCATCAGTATCTGGTTTTAAAATGAGCAAGACACCTGAATAGACATTTCATGGAACACTGGATGGCCAATAAATGTACAAAAAAGTTCTCATTCTCATTAGTAATTAGGGAAATGCAAATTAAGACCATAATGAGACCTTTTTATACTTACCAGACTGGCAAAAAATATCCGGTATTGGTAAAAGTGTGGAGCAAGGGAAGGCTCATTCACTGCTGGTGGGCGTGTCAGCTGGCACAGCTACTTTGGAAAATCATTTGACAGTTCTGGTAAAGTTGAAGATATACATAGCTATGGCCCAGCATTTCCACTTCTAGGATATCTACTCGCCCTTCAATATGCACATGAATTACCTAAGGATCTTGTTAATATGTAGATTGTGATACAATAGGTCTGTGTATCTAACAAGGTCCCGGGTAACGTCCCTGCTGCTGGTCCAAGGGCAACATTTTGAGTATCGATCGAGGCTCTAGAGGAACTCCTGCAAAAGCACCAAGATGCTTGTAGGAGAATATTTAGAGCAGCATTGTACATCATAGCTACAAAGTGGAAACAGTCCAAATGACCACCAGTAGTAGAATGTATAAATACATTTTGGCATGATCATATAATGATATTATACAGCAATGACAGTGCACAAACAGGAGTTACCTACAGCCACATGGATACATCTCAAGATCATAAACTTTTTTTTTTTGTCTGTGCCAGGCAGCTTGTGGGATCTTAGTTCCCCAACCAGGGATCGAACCCAGGCCCTTGGCAGTGAAAGCGTTGAGTCCTAACCAGTGGGCCACCAGGGTATTCCCAGGATCATAATCTTGAGCAAAAAAAGCAAACAGAAGAATTCATAGAGTATAATTACATTTACATACGGTTCAAATTAAACTATTCTTAGGGATGTGGTCATAGATAGTAAAACTATAATAAAAAACAAGGAAATGAGTAAGATCAGGACGGTGGTTAGGAAGGTGGGAAATTGGAGAGATTGTGTTCAGGAAGTGACATACAGGGCCTTCTGGGTTGCTGCTGGTGTTCTGTCTCTTGACTAAGGTACAATATCGTGCATTTCATAATAAAAACTTTTAAAAGAAGTATTAACCTTTAACCATGTGTTGGAAAATAATGCATTTTCAGCTTCAAATCTGACCACAAGTAAGTTATTGATGAAATCTCCCTCAGGTGAACTACATAAAAGAACTGAAATAATCAGGTCACTCACAAAGAAGGTAAAAACCCTTGAATCGAATCACATTGAATGCCAAAGTACTCTTCAAAAGACTCAACTACAGCTTCAAGAAATGGCCCAAAAGGCAACCCATTCCACTCTCCTCTCTGAAGACCTTGAGGTTGGTTTTAAGATAAGCTTCCCTAGCCCAAATTCTGTTTGTGTTTCAGTTATTGAAAAATTAGATTTAAATATTTCCATTAAAAATGCATGTGCGTGTGTATGAAAGTATATACATCCATCCATCATCATAGTTTTGTGTTCACTGTGGGGCTTTGATTAGCTGCCAGTGCTATCTTGTCTTGGAGATGAAGCTTCATTACAGCCCTTTTCTAACTGTTAGGCCATCTGTTTGGAAGCATCTATCATTTTATCAACAATGGGTTATTTTAGAAAGCCTTTCTCAGATTCTGAGATCCATATCATCAAGTAGCTTCAAATTATGCTTTCTGAATAACTGTGTCTAATCTGATGAAACAAATATCTATAGCACGTTAGTGGCGCATATTGGGAATAAAATCTGTAAGAGTGATTTTTCAGTTTTCATTTCTAGCTGGTGAGTCATCAGATATCTTTTGAGCTCATGCTTTTTGAGAGACGCAGTGAGAAAGCCTTTTTTGTTGTTGTTATAGCCTTCATATTCTTGTTTCATAATGATATCGGTATAGATCTTGGTAATATAGTGAGTCTTAATAACTCATAATAATTGTATAGATTTTATGTCTAAAATTTTTTTCAGATTACTCTTCTAGACAGTTTCTAGCTATAAAATAAGTGAAAACTATTCTGGAATCTCTTGATATGTTGAATTAAAAAATGAAAGCATGTTAGTCAGCTTGGGCTGCCATAACAAAGTACCATAGACTGGGCAGAAATTTCTTTCCTCACAGTTCTGTAGGTTAGAAGTCCAAGATCAAGGTGCCGGCCTGGTCAGTTTCTGGTGAGGGCTCTCTTCTTGGCTTGCAAATGGTCACCTTCTTACTGTGTCCTCATGTGGCAGGGTGAGAGACAGTACATGAGCAAGCTCTCTGGTGTCTTTTCTTATGAGGACACTGATCCCATCATGAGGGCCCCACCCTCATGACCTCATCTAAACCTAATTACTTCTCGAAGGCTCCACCCCCAAACACCATCACATTAGAGGTTAGGGCTTCATAGGGCTTCAACATGTGCATTTGGGCGGGGGGTGCAATTCAGTCCATAGCAGGAAGATTTTTTTTTTAATTAATAAACTTTACTTTTTAGAATAGTTTTAGGTTCATAGCAAAATTGGGTGGAATATACAGAGGTTTCTCATAGACCCTGCCCCCTCCCCCAGCCAGCCTCCTCCACTGTGGACATTCTGCATCACAGTAGTACATTTGTTGCAATCAGTGAATCTACACTGACACCTCATTGCCACCCAAAGTCCATAGTTTACATTAGGGTTCACTCTTGGTGTTGTACGTTCTGTGGGTTTTGACAAATAATGACCTGCATCCACCATTGTAATGTCATACAGAAGTAGTTTCACTGCCCTAAAAACCCTCTCTGCTCTGCTCCCTCCTTCTCTGCCACAACCCCTGGCAGCCATTGATCTCCTTACTGTCTCCAGAGTTTTGCCTTTTCCAGAATGTCATAGAGTTGGAATCATACAATATGTAGCCTTTTCAGATTGGCTTCTTTCACTTAGTAACATGCATTTAAGTTTCCTCCATGAAGATCTCTTTTAAAAAGCCTGATTATTCTTTTTTTCCCAACCAATAAACACATTATGTACACAATAATTATATCAAATCTAGATCTATGGATAAAAAAAAAAAACCCTGATAAGTGGGAATACCCCAATATGAAATTATTTCAACATAGAGTAAAGATGCACAAAAGTTCATTAATGCTACTTTATTTCAGCAAAGGAAATCTCTTACTAATCCAGTTTTCATTCTTGCCAACCTGGAAGTATACATTAAAGACCATTAGGAAGTAGACATGTTTATAAACGTAACTGATAGAATTCAGTAGGGCAAAACTCAAGTATACTGAGAAGATGCTGGGGATAATGGGGAAATAGATATTTGTGTTCCTTTTTGATGACTGCCTACTTAGCCTGCTTTGTTACTAAAAAAGCTAAACAGAAAAAACAAAACAGAAGAATGAGCACAGGTTGTGGCTGGTGAGAGTAATGAAAGCTTTTAAATGACTCAATTAGTATTTTATGTTTTCCCTCATAGGCTAGAAACGAAAATCTCAGCAACACATTAGTGGAACTTTCTGCTCAAGTGGGACAATTGCAAGCTCGAGAACAGGCTCTCACCACCATGATAAAGCTGAAGGTAATTCAGAATCACGATACTTCCACTTGCCAGGCACTTTGTAGTTGATAGCAATGTACATTAAGTTACTGAAGTCCCACAGCGACTCAGATAGGTTGAGCTATCAATGTTGCTCTCTTTTTTTAAATTCTGGTTTTAGAAATGCGGGAAACAAGTTTAAAATGATGCCCCCAAGGCACTGAGAGGAGGCAGGACTGCACTGTTGGTCTCTGTCTCCAAGGCCCATTCCACAGTCCAGCATGCCTGCATTCAGCTGGTTTCTTCTGAGGTATCCATTACTGGGTCTCATAAAGTCATTAGCTATCAAATTGCTTGTTAATATGTTTTTTTTTTTTTTTCATAACTTATAGTCAGTCTACCTTTTTTTTTTTAAGAATTCTATTTCTTTTTTTTTAAATTAATTAATTAATTTATTTTTGGCTGTGTTGGGTCTTCATCTCTGCGCGAGGGCTTTCTCTAGTTGCGGCGAGCGGGGGCCACTCTTCATCGCGGTGCGCGGGCCTCTCACTGTCGTGGCCTCTCTTGTTGCGGAGCACAAGCTCCAGATGCGCAGGCTCAGTAGTTGTGGCTCACGGGCCCAGTTGCTCCGCGGCATGTGGGATCTTCCCAGACCAGGGCTCGAACCCATGTCCCCTGTGTTGGCAGGCAGATTCTCAACCACTGCGCCACCAGGGAAGCCCTGTTTTTTTTTTTTTAATTAATTTATTTTTGGCTGCGTTGGGTCTTCGTTGCTGCGCACGGGCTTTCTCTAGTTGGGGCAAGCGGGGGCTACTCTTCGTTGTGGTGCACAGGCTTCTCACTGCAGTGGCTTCTCTTCTTGCGGAGCACGGGCTCTAGGCGCGCGGGCTTCAGTAGTTGCAGCACGTGGGCTCAGTAGTTGTGGCTCGCAGCCTCTAGAGTGCGGGCTCAGTAATTGTGGTGCACAGGGTTAGTTGCTCTGCAGCATGTGGAATCTTCCCAGACCAGGACTCGAACCTGTGTCCCCTGCATTGGCAGGTGGATTCTTAACCACTGCGCCACCAGGGAAGCCCGTTAATATGTTTTTAATTGAGAAGAAAACTTAGCAGTCAAGTAGTTGATGTAGTCACTAACATGCCATAAACAGTGATTGATAAAGTCTCTTCTATGTGGTAACACGTGTTGAACAGCAGGTGGCTAGAGGAGTGATTTTGGTGTAATGGGACACTCATGTTGATTCATATGTGATTTTTCCCAGCACATTAATGTTTTTGAGTGATCAGGGACAAGCTTTCATGAAATTAAAAAGAAAATATTAAAATCTATAGAATTGTCTTTAATCAAGTAGTGACCAGTTTCCTGGCTTCAGCAACCTCTACAGTGTCCATCATAGCAAACTCCTGGGGAAGCTGAAGAGGATTGCCTGACTGATGTGTCTGCAGTGGCATTTGCTGAACTGTGTTCTTGTACGTAACAGGACTACTGTTTCTTTGCTACTGGTCTGATCACAGAGTTCCATCGGTTTTTGAATGGTCTGCCCAAACCCTGTTTTTCCCATAAGTCCTAACGTGAGATGTGCAGACTGTGAAGTATTTTAGGAACGCGTATAGGATGCTATCGCAGAAACCTTTGTCCTTAAGCAAAGGTAAAACCTGCAAGTAATAGTTATTCCACATGAGTGGTGGGGGAGTACTTTTGCTTATTTTTATTTTTATTTTTAAAATTAATTAATTAATTTATTTATGGCTGTGTTGGGTCTTCGTTTCTGTGCGAGGGCTTTCTCTAGTTGCGGCGAGCGGGGGCCACTCTTCATCACAGCACGTGGGCCTCTCACTATCGCGGCCTCTCTTGTTGCGGAGCACAGGCTCCAGACGCGCAGGCTCAGTAATTGTGGCTCACGGGCCCAGTTGCTCCGCGGCATGTGGGATCTTCCCAGACCAGGGCTCGAACCCGCGTCCCCTGCATTGGCAGGCAGATTCTCAACCACTGCGCCACCAGGGAAGCCCCTTATTATTTTTATACTTTCAGGTGTTATTTGAATTGCTTTTCAACAAGCACATAGATACCTTTTATGTAATTAAAACAACCACCTCAACAATAAGAGGTTCTGAATGGGGTAGGTTTGGGATAAGGTCTTGGAGTCTGTCATTTTAACAAGCTGAAAAGAAGGGGAGGAAGAAGAGAGGGCCTATGGGATTTATCTGTAATGCAGAGAATAAGCCCCCTCAAGGGTCACCAGCCTTCCTATTGCTATTACAGTTTCATAGGTAATCAAATGTTTGCTTCTAAACTTTGTGAGACAGTAAACTATGGTGGTTCGTGCATGGTTTCAGGGGCAGCCGGCTAAGTTCAAATCGGAACTCCGTCACTAACCAGTTGTATAACTGTGTCCACTTTACTGTCGAGTCCTCTGTCATGTGGGGAGTAACAATAGTCCCTACCTCAGAGAGTTACCGTGAGGATTAAACGAGGTAACACATGGAAAGTGCTTGGAATGAAACCGGGTACACAATGAGATCTTTTTTTTTTTTTTTTTAATTCTTTTTGGGGTATAGTTGATTTACAATGTTGTGTTAGTTTCAGGTGCGCAGCAAAGTGAATCGGTTATACATATACACATATCCACTCTTTGTTTTTAGATTCTTTTCCCATATAGGTCATTACAGAGTATTGAGTAGAGTTCCCTGTGCTATAGCAGGCTCTTACTCATTCTCTATTTTACATATAGTAGTTTGTATATGTCAATCCCAATCTCCCAATTTATCCCTCTCCGACAATGAGATCTTAATAAGTGTAGTGTTTTCTTATTGTTTAGTTGGAATTTTAAAATCTTATGTAACAGTTTTCGAATTTGGTTTGTAGGACAAAGATATTATCGAGGCAGTCAATCACATTGCTGACTGTTCGGGTAAATTTAAATTGTTAGAGCATGCCTTACGCGACGCTAAGGCGGTGGAGACCTGTATTGTGAAAGAAAAGCAAGATTATAAGCAGAAATTGAAGGCACTTAAGATTGAAGTCAATAAGCTAAAAGGTAAGGAAGAGGCATAAATTTAAGCATTTTATCTTGGGAATATATTTCTTCATTTGGGTTCACTTAATCTCATAACTGAGAGTAGGTCTGTTGTTAGCTTTAGGTCCTACCATGAGATGTTCATTTCATTTGTATAGAATTATGCTGCAATTTTTTGTGTTACAAGATAAATAACAGAGTTGGGGGTAACTGCCTAATGCGTTCTATTTTAAAAATAATCCTGCCTTTGCTGTACCGGCTAGCTCTTGCTACTATACGCTTTGTAGCAACCAACGACAGTATCTCAGTGGCATGCAACCACGAGCATTTGAGAAACTCATGTATCTGGAAGCCACATGGGAATTGGCTGATCTCTGTTGGGCCCAGCTGAGCTCCTCCACTGGGGCATCTTCTCCTCCCCGGTAGGCTAGCCTGGGCATTTCTTCCCACGGTGAAGGCAGAAGCTTAAGAGAAGCAGAAAGATGGGAGGACCTATATATACCATCACTTCCCCCTCATTCTGTGGCCAAAGTGAGTCACATGGCTGAACCCAGAGTCAGACAATCCTCTGTGGGAGGATTTACAAAAAATCGAGGGAGGAATGCAGAGAGGGGTGAGGAGTTACCACTAACAACACAAACTCCCAGAGTGGCTTTTTGGTGCATGTTTTATTTTGGGGGGAATTCCTTTTGTGTCCTCCTGTTCTATTTTCATTCTCACAGTAACCCCACAGTTTATTTTTCTACTACTTGAGGTTTTCTAATGAAACGAAGGCTGGGTATGCCAGATAGGTTAGTGCTGTGTACTGGAATATGGATCTAGGTGATGGAGTAAAAATTTATATTCGTCTGCAGAGGATGTGGAGAGAAGAGGCCACTTTTCTCTGGCCTTTCCCCACTGTGGGGCAGGGGAAGCTGTTGGATGGAGGCGCCATCCAGGTCTGAAATCTGCACCCAGACTGTCCCATTTATAAGTGGTCATCACATTAGACACGAAGACTGACTCCTGCTGTGGAACAAGCAAACTTAGAATGACAGAGCCGTGCGATGGTGCAGTTGCTCCGCCTCTGTCCCTGGTGGAATCCCTCATGAGGCAGGGAGTTGCTGTTCAAATTGTGAAAGGCTATCGGGGCAGATTTAATTTAAAAAACTCCACCTCCTAAAATCTTGTTCCTATGATGCCCTGACTAGTGGTAAATCATACTTTTGTCTCCATTTGTAGCTTCAGCTAAAATCATAATCGTACTATAAGCCCCCTTGACAGCAGGGACGGACTCTGTCTTCTCTTTTTTTGGACCCACAGTTAATAGCACAGCCCCTGGGTTACATTGTAGGCATTCGATAAGTATTTATTGAATGCTGTGTTTACCTAGGTAAGATTTAAAGTAAAAAGAAGTCTGTTTTATCAACTTTTATGTCTTATTTTATAAATTCAATATTTATGAAAAAAATAAAAGCAGCATCATGGATAGTGTACTAGAGAGTGAGGGAAAGAGACTCATTTAGTTTGGGTGCGCTGGGAAGGCGTCTTTGAAGAGAACATTAGAGCTGAAACTTGGATGATGGGAAGAACCAGTCGTGCAAAGATCTGGGCCAGGACCTTCCAGGCAGAAGAAACAGCAAATGCAAAAGCCCTGGGGTGGGTTTTGAGGTTGCGGACAGTGTAAGGAACAGATTGAAAGGGCAGGGCCAGGCTGTGCAGGCCTTAAGGTAATGAGTTTGGATGTCCTCCTAAGTGTAGCACAAGGGCTTGTAACAGAGAAGCGATGCCAGCAGATGGCCCTGATGGCTCGGTGGATAGTAGGCTGCAAAGGGAGAGGCAGGGTTCGAGCAGGGAGACAATGGGAGCCTTGGCCAGGGTCACTGCTGGGGGTGCAGTGAGATGTTAGATGAGGGACATATTTTGGCTGTAGATCGAACAGGACTTCATATTAATTGGAAACGGGTGCGGAGGACATGAGAGGTATTCACAGTGTATATTCTTCTAGGAACTAGTATTTATTTGAGGACTTTTTTCCCCCTTTCTTCCCCCTATTTGTGAAGAGGATCTAAATGAAAAGACAACAGAAAATAATGAACAACGAGAAGAGATCATTCGCCTCAAGCAAGAGAAAAGTTGCCTGCATGATGAATTGGTTTTTACTGGTAAAAATAGATAATTAGTTTAAGTAACCTGAACGTTCTACGATACTACCATGACAGGCTAAATGAATTGTACCTCTCTCAAAATACTTTATGTATTTAATTAATTTATTTTAACACCCTTTGAGAAATGAGGAGGGACCAGGCAGGGAATTTTAAAGCTGTTATCTGCCTCCCAGTTCACTCTGTTTCCTCTTCTGTGAAATGAGCTGCTCTCCCTTCCAGCTTGAGTGCGTGACTATACTAGCTTACTAAAAACATAGCACTTGTGCTTAAAAGTTCAATAAGAAAGAATCTTATGAGCCAAGTATTTGCAAATACTAGATAAAAATTAGGAATTCAACATTTTTTCAATTTTGCAAATAGACCACCTGTAATTATTACAGTTGGAAAGTACTCATGTGTTTTGTTACATCAGTATGACCGCAAAATAATAATGTCGGAGATGAATTTTTCATGACTTAAAAGCAAGTTTGTCAGTAAGGTGTGTAACTTAGGCCCCCTTCTGATAAACATAAAAGTGGCACTCCCACTCTCCCTCACCGCCATGTTCTCCTACACTCTAACCCCAACCCACCCCAGTATGTCAGAGTTTCTAGCCTCCCCTTTCTCTGCTCCCAACTGAGAATCACTGATATTTAGAGCTTATCTATATATGGCCCTGACAGCCAAGAAGATTTTGTTAGACTTTAATTTTGGTAGTTTGTATGAAGAAAATCATAGGTTTGGAGGTAAAGTTCCAAATAGAAATTAAATGAACTGGGACTTCCCTGGAGATCCAGTGGTTAAGACTCCACGCTTCCACTGCAGGGGGCACGGGTTCAATCCCTGGTCAGGGAACTAAGATCCCGCATGCCATGTGGTGTGGCCAAAAGAAACAAGAATTTAATTAATTAAGTGAACATGTTTGGGTCTACTCATACCTACCCTCAATTGTCTTTCCTGCTAGGAAGAGACTACATTTCTATAAGTTAAAGGGCAGAATACAGTATTATATTACATTTTTTTCAAATAAAATGAAATTCTTAATTTTAATCTCATGGGATTAAAGATTGGGGAAATGCAGTTTTCTACCACTAGAGGTCACTATTTCCATTATTTCTAGGATTACTGTGTCTCAAAGTAATTATCTCTTACATTGTTACAGATACTTACATAAAGATATACATATATTTGTACATCTACATAAAGATATACATCTATACATATGTTTGTAGCTTTACAGTTGAATTCCCGCAATCTTTAGATCGGCATCTGTGTGCCAGGTACTCTGCTAGTGACTAAGAAGCTCATAGACCCAAAGAGAGTTTAGTGCTCTACAGATGCTGTGAATAAAATGTTGTGCGAGGTCAGAGGAAGGAAAAACATTTACAGAACATTTTAATAATCTCCTTTCTTTTTGGTTCATCTATTTTTACTCATTCTATTATGTATTACTAGGTAAAGTATATGTAATTTGTTAGATAATACTCTAATAAATCCATTTTGTGAAATATTTTTTTATCATTTCCTAAGCTGATTTCTTAAATATCTTTTCTATTCGTACCACTGTCTCAGAACAATTTTTGTGTGTTTAAATTATAAAAGTGAATTGAAGCCTGAAAAGAATTTTTAAAGGCTTAACATGATAACATGCTATCAGGTGTCATGGCTAAAAATTAACACATTTTATTCAAGGTTGGAAGATGTCTTAAAAATGTACTTCTAAGTTCAAAACTTCTTTTTCCTCTTGTTGAAGATGAAGTTCTTCACAGAGGCTTAGAGACATGTTTCATTTGTACATGTTGCATATAAGAAGTTCGCAAATAAAACAATGATACTAGTTTACATTTCTGTGGCCCTGCGAGTCCCGTAAACAAGGCCCTGTGAGATTGAGTGAAGGTCTCCCAGGCAGTAAAAGGCACAGAAGCTTGATCAGAATTTGGCAGGTCCAGACTTCAGCACCCTTTCCTTTGTGCTGTCTTCCTTAGGCTGCCCGCTCAGGCAGGTGTCAGCAGAGTTCCATACCTCTTTGTCTTCAGTGACCAACTTGTGAAATAGGCGGACTCAACTCCACTTTGACCAAACCCAGATAACCCAGCCACGTACGAAAGTATCAGATCTAAGGAAACAATTCTATTTCATGCAACAGTAGATTATTCTAAAGTCAGATTAAGGCAGTATTGAAATATATTTAAAATTATCCTTGAATGCCAAATAAAGTAGCTGGCTTTTGTTTAGGGGCTGTGCTGTGTCCAAAACAAGTATCTCTGAGTGCTGGGAATGCACCCAGTGTGTGATCATGCTGTTAACGGAAGAGGTGGGTAGAGCTGAGAGCAGCCAGGAGTCCCCAGATGCCCTGAGGGCGTCACTTCCACCGGGAAAGAGCTACTGTTTTACTGTTTTCTTTGTGCATAGAGTTGAATTCACATAAACTAAATGCGACTCTACGTGAACATTGCAAGTGCACTACTTTTATAGGCTTTTGTTATGGTGTTGACTCACCTAATGCAAAGAAATAAATTCAGAATTGAAGAGACGTAAGTTTTAAATCCGACGCCGTGGCTTTCACTGTGCCACGTTCTCAATTCTGTGCACGAGGATTACCTTTAAAAGTAAGATGATGCGGGACTTCCCCGGCGGTCCAGTGGTTAGGACTTTGCCTTCCAATGCAGGGGGTGCAGGTTCGATCCTTGGTCGGGGAGCTAGGATCCCACATGCCTTGTGGCCAGAAGGCCAAGTCATGGAACTGAAGCAGTATTGTGGCAAATTCAATAAAGACGTTAAAAATGGTCCACATCGGACTTCCCTGGTGGCGCAGTGGTTAAGAATCCGCCTGCCAATGCAAGGCACACGGGTTCGATCCCTGGTCTGGAAAGATGCCACATGCCGCAGAACAACTAAGCCCGGGCGCCACAACTACTGAGCCTGCGTGCCACAACTACTGAAGCCTGCGTGCCTAGAGCCCGTGCTCCACAGCAAGAGAAGGCACCGCAATGAGAAGACCGCGCACCGCAACGAAGAGTAGCCCCCGCTTGCCACAACCAGAGAAAAACCCACGTGCAGCAGTGAAGACCCAATGCAGCCCCAAATAAATAAATAAATAAAATTTTTTTAATGGCCCATATCAAAAAATATCTTAAAAAAGAAAAAGGTGATGCTGCAGACCCGTATCAGAAGGGCTGAGCATTAAGCGTGTTTGGCTAGGAGGTGGTGGCTTTCACAGATCCCTCCTCACGCTTTATTCCGCCTGGTCCCCAGTGACCGCCAGCAGACACTTTGCAGAAAAGCTGTCTCAGTAGAGTTGCTGTCTCCAGCAAAGCTCATGCCTTTGTCCTTAAATGGTTTCTGTGACGCTCCAGATGTAAAGCGATAATAATATTTGTATTCTTTTTCATCCATGAGAAAAATGACATGTGGAAAAGGTGCTTTGTTAATAAACCATAGAAGTTGTAAATTTTGATTTAGGCTGCACCTGATTTTCTCAAAACCGATTCATGTATTAATAATTAGAGGGTCATTTTATGCATTTAGCTTGAACTTCTTATAAAGATAATGGTTTTTTTTAGGTGAGACATTTATTGTTGATCTATCACTTCTATGTGAATGAAATTATTTCCCCTTAAGCATAATATTAATATTTTTTTCCCGTACAAGTCTTCGTATAGCACTTTAGATCTTTCCTTTCTAGGGGTTCTCATCTGCCAAGTTCTGAAACTTTTTAAAATACTGATTTCTCATACCCCAACTCTAGTAACAGCGAAGTGTCTGCGTTTCAGCAGAATGTTTATGGTCTTTGTAAAAGAATGAAGATTTAAAAAAAAAAAAACCTCTGTTCTGTCTTTTTGGGCTAGAAAATTGAGTGTAATACTATGTATATTAAAGAAAATTCTGAATCTTAATTACCCATCAGGTAAAGAGTTTTCAAGAAAAAGAAAGTCTGTAAAGGAGTGCTGGACTTTCATTAAAATGGAAAGACAAGTTTGTCTACCTATGGGGTCACCTCATAGGTCCAAATATCTTCAGTTTTTGCTCAGTGAGAATACATACAAGTGGCCTGATTGTGAGATTATATCAGATTGACTTACATACTGGTGAAAATAGTGATTTTTTTTTTTTTTTTGCCCCTGTAATGTTAGTTTTTTTTCTGTTGGTAAAGGTAATATGCTGTTTGGATTTTTACAAGGAAAATGCATTTGTAAGTTACCTGTGTAATGTGAATAAGTAAGTAAAGAATAAAGTAATATGTATTAAATTTAGAGATTTAGAAACCACCCCCTCAAAAAAAAAAGAGGAAAATAATTGTCATTAATCCTTCCATCTAAAAAATAACTTAATTTGATACTTCAGTATACTTGCTCTCAGCCTTTTTCTATGCATATCTACATACAGACACACACGTAATTTGAGCAGAGAGTTGGTACAGTTTTGAATACTTTTTTGACTTAACATTAATTATATTGTGAAAGTTTTCAAATTTGGTGAAAGATCTAGTCAGAATCACTGATTAAAGCTCTTTCCAGCCATCCATTTTGCAATTTTAAAATTCAGGAAGGAGGGGAAAAAAGTTAGCCGCGCATAAACTTGTTGGAAATGAATAGGTTTGTGATGATATGGGCTGGTGAAAAACGTTTTAATAATATTTGTTCTTAAATAGTAGAGAGAGAAAAAAGGAAAGACGAGTTACTGGATATTGCAAAGTCAAAGCAAGAACGCATGAGCGCAGAGCTGCATAATCTGAGACAGGTAGGTTCCCACTTAACCTTCTCTATTAGGTGGGAAACGCTTATAAACAAACATCAGATTAGGAAAAGTGTATGCCCAGTGATTTCGTTTATGATGCTTTTGGAATCCTGACTACATTAAAGGTATATCATATTAACCTAGCAGATAGGGTCTTGCTTATGGTAATGAAAGGTTAGGAGACTAGTTACATTAACAAATCTCAGTGCTAACATAGGAAAAATAAAAGCAAACATATTCAGCATACTTCTTTAGTCACTATCTGATCTGTTTTGGCATTTGAAAGTGCCAGTTGTTGGCTCAGTTTAGCTTTGTTGTTACACTTTATTTTGATGTATCAATATCTACGGCAGATTTACATAAAACAACAGCGTGACCTGCAGTTTCTTAATTTCAATGTGGAAAATTCTCAGGAATTAATACAGATATATGACTCAAAGATGGAGGAATCAAAGGCCCTGGAATCCAGGTAATCTTAGTATGATGCTATTAATATGATCTTGTGTTTTATTCCATCATTCAGTCAATATTTGTTAAGTACCTGCTGTGGGCCAGTACTTAAGTACTGTTTGGTAGGTAGTAGGGAATAAATATATGTGAGCTAATCCTGGGTTGTAGTGAGAATTTTAGGCATGATCTTAATTTAACCATTTGATTAAATTCATTAAACACATTATTTGTGTGCTTGTGTAGAAGGCTTTGAGCTAAAGTAGAAATTACAGAGATGAATCATTTATTCATTCATTCAGCACTCAGTATTTTAGGCACGGGCTAGGAATAGGGAAAATGAAGATATATTGGGCATGGTACTTGCTTAAAATAATGCCAAAGAATGGTATAAATAACTGCAGTAGGAGTTCAGCTGAGGGTGATCTCTGCTCTCAGCTTGATTTTCCCATTTTCCTTGTTAATAGGAGGAGATGTCTACTCTTACCTATAAAAGGCAGTGTGTGAATTAAATTGGTTTCTGTAAAATTAAAATATAAATATATGAGGTCTGGTTTAATTTAACAAGCATACAACTGCCCCACAGTTAAACTGAGTCCACTTTGACAAGCAGAAATGGTACAGGGAGTCATGGAAAGGAACAGGAATTCAGGGAGTTCCCCATCACCGCACACAGGCGCAGAAGCTGGGTTGGATGACGCAGCTCCTTTCCCCGGAGGGTGGAGTTCAGGATGGGGGTGGTCAGAGTTGCAGGGAGGAATGTAAGGAGCAGCTGCTGCTACAGACAGTAGGACTGGGGACTCACCCGCACTTTGCTGCATTTGCTGTACTCTTCTTCGAGGTCTTTTGCTGGGGGTTGTTGCACCATTGCTCTGTATCCCAGCTGTGGCTGCTACTAATAAACACCAGACCAACCCAGTGACCTCTTGCAGGCAAAAACCCCTAACCTATTGGCTCTTTTTCCTTTTTGCACTGCATTTCCCCTGGGAGGTACCTGGGCTAGATGATTGAGGTTATTCTTTAAGAACGTAAAGTGGCTTATCCCATTCTAGAAGGAGGGATCAGAATCATACAGATTAGAACACCTGAATAGGTGTGACATGAAAAACTTTGACAATTTATTAAAAGGTTTATCACAATGATTTTTATTTTATGCACATGTGGTGTCATTTTTACTTTAGACCAGTTTTCAATATATAGATACATTAAGTATCCAGCAGATAAATGGGATGGTCATGAATGCAGTATGGTGAACACATTTGGCACTTTCCAATTTATCGTTGTACCTTGACTCTCCATTGCCTTTCAATCCTGACTTTACGTCTATTTAACTGTGAATTAGGAAGAGAAATAACAGATCAATCAACAAGTATTTACAGAACACTTAGTGTATGTTAAAGGCTGTCTTAGGTTCCAGGAGGATTAAAAATGCTTCTACATGTGAAAAAAAAACCTTAAGAATCTTTTCACAAAACTTTTATATGTATGAAACAGTGAATGTTATAGTTATAATAGGAAAATCGCTATCTGATTAATTAGATATATATTAATATGTACAGTAAGATAATGATTTGCAGTATGGATAGTGAGTACAGTGGACGTTAAGGATGGGAAGAGGGGAGTGGGTATGGTGGTCAGCAAGACTTCCTGGAGGAGGTTGGGCTAAAATTGGGCTCAGAAGAATATACAAATTCTACCTCATATTTTCACCTCAGACAAATGGGTCTTACTAGGGTTTAGCTCAGCTGATGAGGTTTGAGTGAAATATTTAGAACGACAGTATCAAATGTATCTTATAACTTCCGTTTTTTGTAATGCCACCATAGCAGAGAAATGTGTTTATCAGACCTTGAAAATAACCACCTAAAAGTCGATTTTAGGAGGGAGGAAGATCAGAAGTCACTGGTTAAGGACCAAAAATTTGAGACCACGTTGGTTCAGCAAAATAAGTCAGACAAGAGCTCTTATGATGTATGCAAAGAGAAGAAACTACAGGTTAATACTTCATTTGGGGGAAAAAGTGTAATTGCTGTCTCATCTCTATTTGCAAAAGACTTAGTGGAGAAACAAAAGTCTTGGTCTCTGGGAGGAAAAATCCAGACTGAACCCGAAAACAAAAGTACATTTTGCAAGATCCACGCAAAATCACCAAAAGGTGATGGAGTTGGGGTTCAGAATGAAGAGAAACAACTCTCGGAAACATCAGCATCTGTATCCGGTGAAAAGTGGCATGACGTCAGCCTTTACCTGGGCCTGGCCAACTGTTCTGGTTCAAAACAACCAGAAAAGCTGGATGTCGAATGTCAAGATCACCTGGAAAGGTCTGGAGTCTCATGTTGCCATAAAAGCGAAGCCTGTCTGGATGAAAGCGACGCCCGTCTGGATGAAAGCGACATGTGGGAATCCAAGTGCTGCCACCCGAGTAACTTCACAATCGAAGCTCCAGGCCACATGTCTGACGTGGAATGGATGAGCATCTTCAAGCCTTCCAAAGTGCAGAGAATCGTGCGCCACAAATCGGTGTGCACTTGTTCGGAAAGTGCCAGTGGAACCAAATACAACTCCTCTACAAGGTCAGTCTCGTTTCATGTTTGTAAACACCCAGGAAGCCTACTTACTGTTTTGGGAAATGTAAAAGGGCTGCAGTAGCCACTTCACGCCAACCGTGAAACGGAAAGCAGTGTTTACAAACAGAAATTGCGTTTGACAAACCGTTTCCTCTTTTCATCACAGGGTAGGCTGTTGAGTTTTTTGATTGTACAGAGACTGTATTGGATTCCAGTGAGAAGTTTGTGCCTAGGACAGCTTCTGAGGCAAAAGTTTTGCTTAAAAACAAAGCCAGCTGTCATGAGCTGAGCAAACATGTTTTATTTTAAAACAAACGGGGAGGTCACTTTACAGAGTAGAGTGCTGCTCTGGGGCATTCCTCAGCCAGGATCCTTTTGAATCGATAAGCCGTTTCTTTCATGTCCAGATTACATTCCCTAGACCCCAGATAAGACATTCCTTTTGCCCCCATTGGCTTATTTACACATCCAACTGCTTTGGCCTTTGTGTTCACTTTACATTTCCCAAACTTTCTTACTTTTAAAAATCATGCAGGAGAAAGAATATTTGTATTTAATAAGCTGGTAACAGTTATTGGGTTTTTTTTCCAGTTTTATTGAGATATAACTGACATACAGCACTGTATAAGTTTAAGGTGTTCGGCATAATGATTCCAGTGCGTCAGGAAATGATGACCACAGTAAGTTTAGTGAACATCCGTCATCTCTTAGAGACACAAAATAAAAGAAAAAGAAAAAAATATATTTTTTCCTTGTGATGAGAACTCTTAGGATTTACTTTCTCAACAACTTTTATAGATAACCTACAGCAGTGTTAATTACATTAATCCTACTGTACATGAAATCCCTAGTTCTTATGTATCTCATAACTGGAAGTTTGTGCCTTTTTTTTTTTTTTTTTTTTTTAAGTTTGTGCCTTTTGACCACCTTATCCAACTGGTTTTTTTAAGAGAAAAAAAATGGATTAGTTATTGGCATAGGCTGCATTTTTCAGGCTCATCTTACTGTTTGAATTGCTGAATCTTGTAGTTAGTTGAGGGGTGCTATACTAATGTCTGCTATTGTTAAAGGAAACCTAGCTCTTTGATCTTAAATTACAGAAAGGATGAAGTTTCTGTATTGAGAGCCTTATTTTAATCATCACATTGACTTTTTTTTTTTAATATATTATTTATTTATTTATTTATTTATGGCTGTGTTGGGTCTTCGTTTCTGTGCGAGGGCTTTCTCTAGTTGCGGCAAGCGGGGGCCACTCTTCATCGCGGTGCGCGGGCCTCTCACTATCGCGGCCTCTCTTGTTGTGGAGCACAGGCTCCAGACGCGCAGGCTCAGTAGTTGTGGCGCACGGGCCTAGTTGCTCCGCAGCATGTGGGATCTTCCCAGACCAGGGCTCGAACCCGTGTCCCCTGCATTGGCAGGCAGACTCTCAACCCCTGCGCCACCAGGGAAGCCCCCACATTGACTTTCATAGGACTCTATGATTAAACTTTCCTTCTGGTATTTTCATTGTTTGGATTATCGTTTGGCCCTTTTAGAAGCCTGAGTCGCTTAAAAATCATACAGTTATTCTGTCAACAAAAACTGGTTGTTACACTAAATATTATCTATTCATATTTGGTTTTTAAAGATCATCTTAGATAATTGCAAGTACCAGGAGGGCACAACTTCCTATTTTTCACTATTGAACAAAAACACGCATATATTAAGGGAAAAGCTTGTGTTAAGTAGTTTTAAGAGCAGAGTGGACACATATTAAATTTAATGTATGAAAGAAATTCAAAGACAATTTCAGAGTTTTCTTTCGAGGCCCTTTTGACCTCCATGGCTTGAAATGATTCAAGTGACTTCTTGTTCTGCCGGCAGAGGCATTTGCCAAGGCATCGCATGACAAACGCGTGATTAAGTGGAAAAGATAATGATGTTTTCCTGTTTTTCCTTAGATTATAAGAGCTTGTGTACCTACTTCATCATCTGACTAAAATGTTCACATTTATACCGCCGTTCCGTTTGACGTACAGGGGTTTATGTGTGGAGGGAGAAGCTACCGCAGCTCTGCCTGCCTTACGGGGCCTGTGGGAGGAAGAGGTTTCCAGGGCCTCTTGCTCTCAGCTCTGCTTTGAGCCCAGTGTTAACAGCACACCAGAAACTTAGCTACACGTGTCTGTTCTCTAACTACTGAGACCCTATGGAAGAATCAAGGACCTACAACAGTGCCATTCTGCTTTCACAGAAGGACTTGTAAAAGACCATTAACAAAAATCAGTCTCACAAACCGAAAACCTAAAATCTTCAAATGTTTAACCTTATGCTGTATTCATTTTTTTCCTCTCTTTTGGATGATCCCGTCCCTCACACCTTCTTTTCTTTGCTTTTTTTTGTGGGTGTGGGGAGGAGGGCAATTCTCTCTTCTGTAGTTACCCTTTAACGAAGAATTTGGTTTTAATTCTTACTGCTAAAGGTATGCATTCATTTATAATATTCTACACAAATATTCTGCTCAGGTCTCTAATGTTCTATTCAAACTTGAGCTTCGTCATCAGAAAAGAAAACATTTTCTTTTTTTTTTGTCCTGTTGAGATACTTTCAAGTATAACAGTATTGGTGACATGTGTTTGCTGTTGTTTCAAGATGCCTGTTTTTGTTTTTGTTTTATTATTCACAGTGAGCTGATTGCCATCCAGCAGTCCCACTGTTTGGGTTCTTCAAAATCTGCCTTAAGAGAGGGTGAGAAGTTCATAGAGACGGAGTCCTCTTCTGATAAAAAGAATTCATCTGAGATTTTGTTAGTCAACAAAAATGCAGCACTGCCCAGTGAAAAGGTTTGTATTTTGCTTAGAAATACCCAGCTTAATTCAAGCAAGACTTCGCCCCAGCATACTTTTAATTCTCCTAGAGCACTACTGTTAGTGTGCTTAATTTTGGCTATTCTTCAGGTTATTTTTTAATTATAGGACTTTATATTATTTAACTGAAGTCATAATTATGTACCTTCTTTTTTCTTTAAATATCCTATAGATAACTTCAGGTAGGATGTCCCTCAGGCCCTCCAGGTGATTAATATATCTCTTTTTTTTTAAATTAATTTATTTATTTTATTTATATTTATTTATTTTATTTATTTTTGGCTGTGTTGGGTCTTCGTTTCTGTGCGAGGGCTTTCTCCAGTTGCGGCGAGCGGGGACCACTCTTCATCGCGGTGCGCGGGCCTCTCACTGTCGCGGCCTCTCCCGTTGCAGAGCACAAGCTCCAGATGCACAAGCTCAGTAGTTGTGGCTCACGGACCTAGCCGCTCTGCGGCATGTGGGATCTTCCCAGACCAGGGCTCAAACCCATGTCCCCTGCATTGGCAGGCGGATTCTTAACCACTGTGCCACCAGGGAAGCTCGATATATCTATTTTTAATAAATATTTTAAACACACAGAAAAGGAAAAATACAAGTAACTATGTACTTACATTCGGATTTAACATGTTGACATTTTGCCATGTTTGCTATATTTTTCAACTTGTTAAAGAAATAAAATGTTACAGATAAAGGGTAAGTTCATGTGCCATTCTGCCTGTGCCTACCCTCCACCCCCACCAGTTAACCACTACCCTGAAGTTACGTCCATGCTTGCTTTATGCTTTTATGTTTTACATAAAAGTGTATACTTAAGGGCAGGAATAGAGACGCAGACGTAGAGAACAGACGTGTGTCCACGGCGCGGGGGAAGAGGGGGATGAATTGGGAGATTGGGATTGACATATATACACTACCACGTGTAAAACAGATAGCTAGTGGGCACCTGCCGTATAG
This sequence comes from Balaenoptera ricei, assembly GCF_028023285.1. Lineage (NCBI taxonomy): Eukaryota > Metazoa > Chordata > Mammalia > Artiodactyla > Balaenopteridae > Balaenoptera > Balaenoptera ricei. The sequence goes on along the minus strand of NC_082652.1, from coordinate 7,349,717 downwards.
CACAGGGAGCTCAGCTCAGTGCTCTGTGGTCTGTCTGTATCCCTTTCTGATGTGATTTTCCAGCTTTGTCAGTGTTTTGTGACCTTCATCTGTGCTGACACTGTGGACCTAGCGTCTTCATTTTGATTGTTGCTTGATGTGCGGGCCAGTGATTGAATAAACCGCAGTCTGTCCACGCCCCTACAGACAGGCAGTGAGGTTGTGTCTACAGTGTCATTATTGTGGATGAGCCAGTGTCTTCATCATGAATGGGGTCCCCTTTGCAGTTGGTTCATAAAGAAAATAAGTTCAAGTAAACTTAGTTATTTTTGGTGTTATTTTGGGAAGATATCCGGCTTTGAAATCAAACTCATCTGGGTTCAAATCCCGGTTTTGCTTTGTCATAGCTCAGTGACGTTAGTACAGTTATTTAATTTCTTTGAGCCTCAGTTTCTTCGCCTGCAAATATGCAATTATAACATCACAGTTGCTTGGTTTAAAGGGGATATTGTAGGGCCTGGCCCCTAATGGGTATTTGATGAGTGTTAGTTCTCTTTGTTCAAAATTGACTGCACCAAGTGTTGACTAGAATCGGGAGCACCTGGGACTTTTGTTCCCTGATGGTGGGAATGTAAATGGTAGAGCCACTTTGGGAAACACTTGGGTACTTTCTATTAAAAAACTACTTTAAAAAAAAATTAAATATACACCTACCCTATGACCCAGCTGTTCTACTCCTAGAGAAACGGAAACATATGTCCACATAAATATTAAAGCAGCTTTATGTGCACTAGCTAAAAAAACTGGAAACAACCCAAATATACTGCAGTAGGTGAATAGATAAACTGTGGTATATCCATACAATGGAGTACTTCTCAGCAATAAAAAGGAATGAACTATTTATACACATACAACATAGGTAAATCTCAAGATAATTATGCTGAGTGAAAGAAGCCAGACAGACAAAAGTATGTAATGCATCTATATAAAATTCTAGAAGATGCAAACTAATCTCTGGTGACTGAAAGCAGATCAGTAGTTGTCTGGGAATGGCGAGGAGGCACTCGCAGAGGCAGGAATTCCAAAGGGCCAAAGGCGTGATAAACGCTACCCATATTCATTGTGGGGATGGCTTCATGGGTGTGTACTCATGTACACATGTATGTAGGAACTCATCAGATTGTACACTTAATTAACTTAGTTATTTTTGGCTGCATTGGGTCTTTGTTGCTGCGTGCGGGCTTTCTCTAGTTGTGTCGAGCAGGGGCTACTCTTCGTTGTGGTGCGCGGGCTTCTCGTTGCGGTGGCTTCTCTTGCTGTGGAGCACGGGCTCTAGGCGTGCGGGCTTCAGTAGTTGTGGCACGTGGGCTCAGTAGCTGTGGCTCGCGGGCTCTAGAGCGCAGGCTCAGTAGTTGTGGTGCACGGGCTTAGCTGCTCTGTGGCATGTGGGATCATCCCAGACCAGGGATCAAACCCGTGTCCCCTGCATTGGCAGGCAGATTCTTAACCACTGCGCCACCAGGGAAGCCCCTGTACACTTAATTGTACAGTTAATTGTATGTCCACTGTGGAAAACTCACAGATTGTACACTGTGGAAAACTTTTTACACAGAGTTGAAAATTAAATAAGAATAAACAAACTAAGGCGTATTTCTACTTATTTTTAAAAGCTAACAAGCCTTTAGTGTTAAAGTTGCATTTTGTAAGTATTTTGACCTGGTAATTACAGCCTTGGCAAGTTGATTTAAGAGAGGTAAACAATGCCTAGGATTCTTTCATCACATGGATGTTACTTAATTAGTTGTAGTAAGTTCTGTTTAAGTCAAATTATTTAGCAAAGTAGGTTCTAAGAAATAAATGGAATTTGGTTCTTCTAGTGTTTAATGCCCTGCTTTGATATGTAATACCTAAAGTCAAACATTAATGAACAGTTAACATTTGTGTCCGTGACATTGTACTCGTAAACGTAAACAATGAGAAGTGCTTCTTGATTTCATGAATGCTTGCATTGTGTTGTTTGCCCAGGATGACCTTTCTCCCACAAGCAAGCTTCAGCGTTTGCTGGCGGAATCCCGTCAGATGGTTACAGGTCTGGAGCTGAGCACGCTGCTCCCCAGGAGCTCTGAGAATCTCAGCAGCAGCGCCAGAAATGTACGTGGTTCCTTTTCTTTCGACCCCATTTGTAGTATCCAGACACTCCAGTTGCTGTGCGCAACCGTCCCTTTCTGTTAGAGGGAAAGGGGAGGAGGTAGCGGGCTGGGTTTAAGGAGGAAGAGAAAGTCATACTCAGATGTCGCCACACCCAGACTTCCTCTTTCCAGTTACCTGGGCACATGTACGTACATTCCGGAGGATTTTTTAAAAAATATTTTATTGTAGAAAATTTCAAATACGGAAGTAGAATACTTCCAACCACAGAGCTTCAGTAACCATCAGCTTTCTGCTGTTTTTGTTTCATCTTCCCCCATCCATACCTGTTTTCTCCTGAAACATTTTAAAGCAAATCTTAGACATCATATCATTTCACTCATATGTACTTCGTTCTGTAGCTCTAAGAGATAAGGACTTCTTTCACACCCAGCCAAATTAACAGGAACTCTTTAATATCGTCTAATGACTAGACCACGTTAAGGTTTCCCCATTTATCTCAAAAATGTCTTTTTACTGCTTATTCAAATCAATACTCAACCGAGGTCCATACTTTGCGCTTGGATAAGTCCCTTAAGGTCTCTCTTAATCACTAACAGTTCCTTCTCCTTCCCTCCCTCCCTCCCTCTTTCCTTCCTTCCTCCCTCTTCCTTCCTTCTTCTTCCTCCTCTTTCTTCTTCTTCTTTCATTGTTTTTTAATGCCATTTATTTGTGGAAGAAACACTGGGTCATTGTCCAGTAGAATTTCCCACGTTCTGGATCTTGCTGACTCCATCCTGTCTGTTGTTTTATCCCCCAAATTCCTGTAAACTAGTGTTTCCATCTGGCAACTTGATTAGACTTGGGATCAGTTTGGGGTTTTTGTCTGTTTTGGGACGACGCCTTCCTGGGCGATGCTGTCTACTGCCTAGTGCATTGTATCGGGAAGATCCTCATGTCTGGTTGTCCCACTTTTGGATGTCAGGCTTGATGGGAGTTCAGGAGATTGTCAGCCTGAGCTTTTTTATTATAGACTTTCCCTTAAGTTCACTTAAGGATTTTAGCATTCCTTGATTTTTATGACTTAGATCTGTTATTTCATGAGGAATTGCAAAATAGTAATTTCCTAAATTTATCATTCTTTGGGGAGTGTTTCACACGTTAATTCTAACTGTCTTTTTTTTTTTTAATACTACTCTTTATTTGTTTATTTATTTATTTATTTATTTATGGCTGCGTTTGGGTCTTCTTTGCTGCGTGTGGGCTTTCTCTAGTTGTGGTGAGCAGGAGCTACTCTTCGTTGTGGTGCGTGGGCTTCTCATTGCGGTGGCTTCTCTTGTTGCAGAGCACGGGCTCTAGGCGCACAGGGTTCGGTAGTTGCAGCACACAGCCTTGGTAGTTGTGGCTCGCGGGCCCTAGAGCGCAGGCTCAGTAGTTGTGGCGCACGGGCTTAGTTGCTCCACGGCACGTGGGATCTTCCTGGACCAGGGATCGAACCTGTGTCCCCTGCATTGGCAGGCGGATTCTTAACCACTGCACCACCAGGGAATTCCCTCTAACTGCTTTTTCTAACTGCACAGGAACCTTTCAGTAGCAATGATATAAGTTGCTTTGTAGATTTTATAGCCTAACATAAATAGTGAAAAGACCATTGAACTTGAAATCAGAATACTTGGGTCCCAATTTCCTAATCTGTAGAATAAGAGCTTGAAACGGATGCTTTAAGATTCCAGGTACATTACTTGGATGTGCTATGGGCATAGTTAAAGGTATTTGAAGGCCATTGAGTTAAACTTTTTTGTATCCCTGACCAAAAAATCTAAAATTAAAAAGGTCTGCAAAACACTGAAATACCTTTCTTTTTAAATAAACTTTATTTAGGTGTAATTTATACTATCTCAGCCAATAAAGACATTTTATTAAGAATGTCTTTAGGGCTTCCTTGGTGGCGCAGTGGTTAAGAATCTGCCTGCCAATGCAGGGCACACGGGTTCGAGCCCTGGTCTGGGAAGATCCCACATGCCGCGGAGCAACTAAGCCCCTGTGCCACAACTACTGAGCCTATGTGCCACAACTACTGAAGTCCGCGTACCTTGCACCCGTGCTCCACAACAAGAGAAGCCACAACAATGAGAAACCTGTGCACCGCAATGAAGAGTAGCCCCCGCTCGCCACAACTAGAGAAAGCCCACGTGCAGCAATGAAGACCCAACGCAGCCAAAATAAATAAATAAAAGAATGTCTTTAATGCCTATATACTTGTTCTTTAATGAAGAACTGGTATAGATCATTAGTTCAATCAGTTTATTTAGCTCTAATGTATGTTAATGTATGTGTACATTACACATATGTACCCATGTAACCAACATCCCAATCAAGATATAGAACATCTCCATCACCCCAGGAAGTTCCCTCATCCTCTTTGGAGTGAATCTTCCCTTACTGCCACTCTAGGCAGCTACCGATTTGACTTTTATCGTCAGAGAATAATTTTTCCTGTTCTAGAACTTCATATAAGTGCAATCATACACTATGTACTCCTTATCTAGCTCCTTTCAATAGAATTATTTTGAGATTCATCCATGTTGCTGTGTGTATCAGTATTTCACTCCTTTTTATTGGTGATTAGTATTCCATTGTATATGAATAGACCACAGTTTGTTTATTCGCCTGTTGATGGGATATTTGGGTGGTTTCCAATTTTGGACTATTATAGATAAAGCTGCTATGAACTTTTTTTTTTTTTTTTTTTTTGGCTGTGTTGGGTCTTCGCTGCTGCGTGCAGCCTTTCTCTAGTTGTGGCAAGCGGGGACTACTCTTTTGTTTTGGTGCGCGGGCTTCTCATTTGCGGTGGCGTCTCTTGTTGTGGAGCACGAGCTCTAGGCGTGCGGGCTTCAGTAGTTGTGGCACGTGGGCTCAGTAGTTGCAGCTCGTGGGCTCTAGAGCGCAGGCTCAGTAGTTGTGGCGCACGGGCTTCGTTGCTCCGTGGCATGTGGGATATTCTCGGACCAGGGATCGAACCTGTGTCCCCCACATTGGCAGGCAGATTCACGCCACCAGGGAAGTCCCTGCTATGAACATTCTTACACAAGCCTTTTTTTTAACAGACATATGTTTTCATTTCTCTAAGGTAAATACCTAGAAGTAGAATTGCTAGTTATAGGATTTAACTTTTTTATAAACTGCCAAACCGTTCTTCAAGGTGGTTGTATGATTTTACATCCCTACCAGCCGTGTGTGAGAGGTCCAGGTGCTCCATATCCTCACCCAGCCTTGGTTTTGTCAGTCCGTTTGATTTTAGCCATTCTAGTAGATCTGAAGTGGCATCTCATTGCCATTGAATAATTTGCATTTTCCTGATAACCTAATGATGTGCATCTTCATGTGCTCTTTGGCCTGTCATATGTCTTCTTCTGTGCAGTGTCTTTAAGTCCTTTGCCCATTTTTAATTTGATTGTTTCCTTTTTTATTTATTGAGTTGTAAGAGTTTTTCATATAATCTAGACACAAGTTCTTTATCTTTTGTCAAATATATTATTAATATTTTCTCCTAGTTTGTGGCTTGCCTTTTCATTCTCTTAAGAATAAAAGAGCAGAAATTTGAAATTTTGATGAAGTCCAATTTATCCTTTTTTTTTTTTTTAATGGTGCGTTTTGTGTTCCAAGAAGTCTACCTCAAGGTTGTGAATATTTTCTCCTCCTAGAAGTTTTGTGGTTCTGTTTAGGTCTATGGTTCATCTCTTATTTAAATTTTGCGGATGATGTGAAGTAAAGATCAAGGTTCATTTTTCTCCATACAGATTTTAGCTCCATTATCGTCATCATTTGTTGAAAAGACTGTCCTTTCTCCATTGAATTACTTTCAGCATCTTTACTGAAAATCTGTTGACTGTATATTCAAGGGTCTATTTCTGGACTCTCCAATCAGTTCCATTGATATGGTTGTTCTCCTTACACCAATACCACACCAAATTGATTATATAACTCTATAGGAAATCTTGAAATCAGTATACATCCTTGATTCTGTTCTTTTGCAAAATTGTTTTGCCTATTCTAGGCCCTTTGCCAGGTCCACAGCAATTTTAGAGTCAACGTGTCAGTTTTTTAAGAATGCCCTCTGGTATTGTGATTTCATTGAATCCATAGATCACTTTGGGAAGGATTGACATCTGTGAACAGAGTATATCTCCAGTTGCTTAGGTCTTCCTTCTTTTCTCTTAAACTGTATTTTGTAGTTTTCATTGTAGGTGTCTTACACATTTTTTAAAAAAATTTATTTAATTAATGTATTTATTTTTGGCTGCGTTGGGTCTTCATTGCTGCACGTGGGCTTTCTCTAGTTGTGTTGACGGGCTTCTCATTGCAGTGGCTTCTCGTTGCAGAGCACGGGCTCTAGGCACACAGGCTCAGTAGTTGTGGCACGTGGGCTCCGTAGTTGTGGCTTGTGGGCTCTAGAGCACAGGCTCAATAGTTGGGGCACACGGGCTTAGTTGCTTCGCGGCATGTGGGATCTTCCTGGACCAGGGCTCGAACCCGTGTCCCCTGCATTGGCAGGCGGATTCTTAACCACTGCGCCACCAGGGAAGCCCCATTACACATCTTTTTAAAAATTTATTCCTAACATTTTGTTTATTGATGCCATCATACGTGGTATTTTAAATTTCATTCTCAAATTGTTTGTTGATGATATAAAGAACTATATAAATTGCATCTTTGCTACCTGGGCTTTTTGGTGGGGCTAATGGCAGACTCTGGGAGGGCTCACGCCAAGGAGTACTTCCCAGAACTTCTGCTGCCAGTGTCCTGGTCCCCACGGTGAGCCATAGCCACCACCCGCCTCTGCAGGAGACCCTCCAACACTAGCAGGAAACTTGCACAAGCCTGTTAGATAGCCTCATCCACCAGAGGGCAGACAGCAGGAGCAAGAAGAACTACAATCCTGCAGCCTGTGGAACAAAAACCACATTCACAGAAAGATAGACAAAATGAAAAGGCAGAGGGCTACGTACCAGATGAAGGAACAAGATAAAACCCCAGAAAAACAACTAAATGAAGTGGAGATAGGCAACCTTCCAGAAAAAGAGTTCAGAATAATGATAGTGAAGATGATCCAGGACCTCGGAAAAAGAATGGAGGCAAAGATCGAGAAGATGCAAGAAATGTTTAACAAAGACCTAGAAGAATTAAAGAACAAACAAACAGAGATGAACAATACAACGACTGAAATGAAAACTACACAAGAAGGAATCAATAGCAGAATAACTGAGGCAGAAGAACGGATAAGTGCCTGGAAGACGGAATGGTGGAATTCACTGCTGCGGAACAGAATAAAGAAAAAAGAATGAAAAGAAATGAAGACAGCCTAAGAGACCTCTGGGACAACATTAAACGCAACAACATTCGCATTATAGGGGTCCCAGAAGGAGAAGAGAGAGAGAAAGGACCAGAGAAAATATTTGAAGAGATTATAGTCGAAAACTTCCCTAACATGGGAAAGGAGATAGCCACCCAAGTGCAGGAAGCGCAGCGAGTCCCATACAGGATGAACCCAAGGAGAAACACGCAGAGACACATAGTAATCAAATTGGCAAAAATTAAACACAAAGAAAAATTATTGAAAGCAGCAAGGGAAAAATGACAGATAACATACAAGGGAACTCCCATAAGGTTAACAGCTGATTTCTCAGCAGAAACTCTACAAGCCAGAAGAAGAGTGGCATGATATACTTAAAGTGATGAAAGGGAAGAACCTACAACCAAGATTACTCTACCCGGCAAGGATCTCATTCAGATTTGATGGAGAAATCAAAAGCTTTACAGATAAGCAAAAGCTAAGAGAATTCAGCACCACCAAACCAGCTCTACAACAAATGCTAAAGGAACTTCTCTAAGTGGGAAGCACAAGAGAAGAAAAGGACCTACAAAAACAAACCCAAAACAATTAAGAAAACGGTCATAGGAACATACATATCGATAATTACCTTAAATGTGAATGGATTAAATGCTCCAACCAAAAGACACAGGCTTGCTGAATGGATACAAAAACAAGACCCATATATATGCTGTCTACAAGAGACCCACTTCAGACCTAGGGACACACACAGACTGAAAGTGAGGGGAGGGAAAAAGATATTCCATGCAAATGGAAATCAAAAGAAAGCTGGAGTAGCAATACTCATATCAGATAAAATAAACTTTAAAATAAAGAATGTTACAAGAGACAAGGAAGGACACTACATAATGATCAAAGGATCAATCCAAGAAGAAGATATAACAATTATAAATATATATGCACCCAACATAGGAGCACCTCAATACATAAGGCAACTGCTAACAACTATAAAAGAGGAAATCGACAGTAACACAATAATAGTGGGGGACTTTAACACCTCACTTACACCAATGGACAGATCATCCAAAATGAAAATAAATAAGGAAACAGAAGCTTTAAATGACACTATAGACCAGATAGATTTAACTGATATTTATAGGACATTCCATCCAAAAACAGCAGATTACACTTTCTTCTCAAGTGTGCACAGAACATTCTCCAGGATAGATCAGATCTTGGGTCACAAATCAAGCCTCAGTAAATTTAAGAAAATTGAAATTGTATCAAGCATCTTTCCTGGCCACAATGCTATGAGATTAGAAATGAATTGCAGGGAAAAAAACGTAAAAAACACAAACACATGGAGGCTAAACAATACGTTACTAAATAACCAAGAGATCACTGAGGAAATCAAAAAATACCTAGAGACAAATGACAATGAAAACACGACCATCCAAAACCTATGGGATGCAGCAAAAGCAGTTCTAAGAGGGAAGTTTATAGCTATACAAGCCTACCTCAAGAAACAAGAAAAATCTCAAGTAAACAATTTAACCTTACACCTAAAGGAACTAGAGAAAGAAGAACAAACAAAACCCAAAGTTAGCAGAAGGAAAGAAATCATAAAGATCAGAGCAGAAATAAATGAAATAGAAACAAAGAAAACAATAGCAAAGATCAATAAAACTAAAAGCTGGTTCTTTGAGAAGATAAACAAAATTGATAAACCATTAGCCAGACTCATCAAGAAAAAGAAGGAGAGGACTCAAATCAATAAAATTAGAAATGAAAAAGGAGGAGTTACGACAGACACTGCAGAAATACAAAGCATCCTAAGAGACTACTACAAGCAACTCTATGCCAATAAAATGGACAACCTGAAAGAAATGGACAAATTCTTAGAAAGGTATACCCTTCCAACACTGAACCAGGAAGAAATAGAAAATATGAACAGACCAATCACAAGTAATGAAATTGGAACTGTGATTAAAAATCTTCCAACAGGAACTTCCCTGGTGGCGCAGTGGTTAAGAATCCGCCTGCCAATGCAGGGGACACGGGTTCGAGCCCTGGTCTGGGAAGATCCCACATGCCGCGGAGCAATTAAGCCCGTGCGCCACAACTACTGAGCCTGTGCTCTAGAGCCCGCGAACCACAACTACTGAGCCCGCGTGCCACAACTACTGAAGCCCGCGTGCCTAGAGCCCATGCTCCACAACAAGAGAAGCCACGACAATGAGAAGCCCGCGCACTGCAATGAAGAGTAGCCCCCGCTCGCCACAACTAGAGAAAGCCCGTGCACAGCAATGAAGACCCAACGAAGCCAAAAATAAATATAAGTAAATAAATAAATAAATAGATTAATTAAAAAAAAAAAATCTTCCAACAAACAAAAGTCCAGGACCAGATGGCTTCACAGGTGAATACTATCAGACATTTAGAGAAGAGCTAACACCCATCCTTCTCAAACTCTTCCAAAAAATTGCAGAGGAAGGAACACTCCCAAACTCATTCTAGGAGGCCACCATCACCCTGGTACCAAAACCAGACAAAATACTACAAAAAAAGAAAATTACAGACCAATATCACTGATGAATATAGATGCAAAAATCCTCAACAAAATACTAGCAAACAGAATCCAACAACACATTAAAAGGATCATACACCACGATCAAGTGGGATTTATCCCAGGGATGCAAGGATTCTTCAATATACGCAAATCAATCCATGTGATACACCATATTAACAAATTGAAGAATAAAAACCATATGATCATCTCAATAGATGCAGAAAAAGCTTTTGACAGAATTCAACACCCATTTATGATAAAAACTCTCCAGTAAGTGGGCATAGAGGGAACCTACCTCAACATAATAAAGGCCATATACGACAAACCCACAGCAAACATCATTCTCAATGGTGAAAAACTGAAAGCATTTCCTCTAAGATCAGGAAGAAGACAAGGATGTCCACTCTCACCACTATTATTCAACATAGTTTTGGAAGTCCTAGCCACGGCAGTCAGAGAAGAAAAAGAAATAAAAGGAATACAAATTGGAAAAGAAGAAGTAAAAGTGTCACTGTTTGCAAATGACATGATACTATACATAGAGAATCCTAAAGATGCCACCAGACAACTACTAGAGCTAATCAATGAATTTGGTAAAGCTGCAGGATACAAAATTAATGCACAGAAATCTCTTGCATTCCTATACACTAATGATGAAAAATCTGAAAGAGAAATTAAGGAAACACTCCCATTTACCATTTCAACAAAAAGAATAAAATACCTAGGAATAAACCTACCTAGGGAGACAAAAGACCTGTATGCAGAAAACTATAAGACACTGATGAAAGAAATTAAAGATGATACCAACAGATGGAGAGATATACCATGTTCTTGGATTGGAAGAATCAACCTTGTGAAAATGACTATACTACCCAAAGCAATATACAGATTCAATGCAACCCCTAACAAATTACCAGTGGCACTCTTTATGGAACTAGAACAAAAAGTCTTAAAATTTGTATGTAAAAGACCCCAAATAGCCAAAGCAGTCTTGAGGGAAAAAAACGGAGCTGGAGGAATCAGACTCCCTGGCTTCGGACTATACTACAAAGCTACAATAATCAAGACAATATGATACTGGCACAAAAACAGAAACATAGATCAATGGAACAAGATAGAAAACCCAGAGATAAACCCACACACTTATGGTCTACTAATCTATGACAAAGGAGGCAAAGATATACAATGGAGAAAAGACAGTCTCTTCAATAAGTGGTGCTGGGAAAACTGGACAGCTACGTGTAAAAGAATGAAATCAGAACACTCCCTAACACCATACACAAAAGTAAACTCAAAATGGATTAGAGACCTAAATGTAAGACCGGACACTATAAAACTCTTAGAGGAAAACATAGGAAGAACACTCTTTGACATAAATCACAGCAAGATCTTTTTTGATCCACCTCCTAGAGTAATGGAAATAAAAACAAATGGGGCCTAGTGAAACTTAAAAGCTTTTGCACAGCAAAGGAAACCATAAACAAGATGAAAAGACAACCCTCAGAATGGGAGAAAATATTTGCAAACGAATCAGCGGACAAAGGATTAGGACAAAGGATTAATCTCCAAAATATATAAACAGCTCATGCAGCTCAATATTAAAAAAAGAAACAACCCAATCCAAAATGGGCAGAAGACCTAAATAGACATTTCTCCAAAGAAGACATACAGATGGCCAATAAGCACATGAAAAGCTGCTCAACATCACTCATTATTAGGGAAATGCAAATCAAAACTACAATGAGGTATCACCTCACACCAGTTAGAATGGGCATCATCAGAAAATCTACAAACAACAAATGCTGGAGAGGGTGCGGAGAAAAGGGAACCCTCTTGCACTGTTGGTGGGAATGTAAATTGATACAGCCACTGTGGAGAACAGTATGGGGGTTCCTTAAAAAACTAAAAATAGAACTACCATATGATCCAGCAATCCCACCACTGGGCATGTACCCAGAGAAAACCATAATTCAAAAAGACACATGCACCCCAGTGTTCATTGCAGCACTATTTACAATAGCCAGGTCATGGAAGCAAACTAAATGCCCATCGACAGACAAATGGATAAAGAAGTTGTGGTACATATATACAATGGAATATTACTCAGCCATAAAAAGGAACGAAATTGGGTCATTTGTTGAGACGTGGATGGATCTAGAGACTGTCATACAGAGTGAAGTAAGTCAGAAAGAGAGAAACAAATGTCGTATATTAACACATGTATGTGGAACCTAGAAAAATGGTACAGATGATCCAGTGTGCAGGGCAGAAGTTAAGACACAGATGTAGAGAACAAACGTATGGACACCAAGGGGGGAAAGCCGTGGGGTGGTGGGGATGGTGGTGTGCTGAATTGGGAGATTGGGATTGACATGTATACACTGATGTGTATAAAACTGATGACTAATAAGAGAAAAAAAATGTCAAAAAAAAATTGCATCTTTGCTAAATCCACCTACTCTAGTAGATTTTCTGTAGCTTCTTAGGATTTTCTACATACACAGTCATGTCATTGTGAATAAAGAATTTCTTTTTCTAATATTTATGCCTTATTTCTTTTTCTTACCTTATTGCTCTGGCTAAGACTTCCAGATCAATATTGAATAGAAATAGTGAGAGTGAACATCCTTGCCTTATTCCATGAAATACTCTCTCTGGTGGCATTTCTTGCTTAGCTCTTCTTCACATTGGAATTTTGTTAGACTCAGAGTTCTATGGGGCAGTTTCTCTGCGACAGATGATCTGAAACTAGGACATTAACCATTTTAGAATCAACATGCTCACTGCCACTAGCTTCAACAGGTCATTGCAAAGATTACCTTAAAGAATAATGGGCTCCCTGAATCGTGATTTTTAAAAGTATTTGTGCCATGTGTGCCATATAAGCTTTTCAGAGTAGAAACCGTGATGGACTTTGTGGTGTTTTCTAGGAAGATTTTTTTCTTGACAAAATCTTTGAAGCATTAGTGAAGTAGTTTATTTACATTGGGGCAGAACATATTTTTAAGTATTGGTAAGGGTTTTTAAATTTTTTAACAGCTTTATTAAAGGATAACGTACATACCATAAAGTTCCTCCATGTAAAAGCGTACAATTCAGTGGTTTTAGTATATTTACAAAGTTGTGCAACCATCATCATAGTCCGACTTTAGAACATTTTCATCATTCCAGACGAACCTTGTACCCACTGGCACTTACTCCCCACTGCGCCTCCCCCAGCCTCGGGCTGACACTCATCCACTTCCTGTCTTTATGGATTTGTTGGGCAGAGATTTTTAATCAGAGTTTGTTGAATAGAATTCAGGGGATCCATAAACTTTGACGGGGATAAAGATTACACGTAAGGTTATTTTTATTAACCTCTAATTAAAATGTAGCACTTCCTTCAATTATGAATATAGAAAACAAGCCATCATAGTACATACTACCTGTGACTCTGTCATTAGTAGGGATCACAGAGAGTTTCCTACCATATTACTGTTATTACATATATCTTGAAATATCACTTACACTTAGTACTACCTCAGAATTACAGACCATTAGGCCTGCTGCTAGATCTTATTATTTAATGCACTAATAAAAAGGATATGTATTATTATATTACAGTCCTGTTTAGTATTTTGATAACCACAGTTATATCTTCCGTAATGCGACATACGGGTTCCTAAAAATCAACACACAATGCAAACCTGCACAATAAAAACCACACAGTTTATGGGGAAAATGGGGTTTTGAGCATAATACTCAAAAACTTTATCAGTGACACATTTTTTAAAAGGATAGGAATGTAATTTAAATGGTAGTACAGTTTTATACATGTTAAGTAGTTAAGAAATACACAAATATTGCCATAAATGTGGCACTTTACCTTGAAAAAGACCTGAGGTCTGCAGGTAGAACTGGGCGTCGGAGAGGTTGCAGCTTGTGACTTACTGGAAAGTGGTAGGAGGAGGGTTATTGGATGGAAAGTCGTAGCAGCAGATGTGGATGGATGTGGCTCGTGACACGCCGCGGGTGGTGTTTGGAGGGGTGTGGGGGGTGTATTCCTACATGGCCCGGCCCAGTTCACCTAGTGTTTCCCGTGGACAGAGTTGCACATTAACAAACACAAACTTCACATCACACTCAAGTTGTTCCCTAATATATCCGATGCGTTGGAACAAATGCATGTTTTCAAAACAAGTGTCATAGCAGAACCAACTGTATTTCAGAATAACCTCTCCTTTGGGGTTTTATGTTAAATTCCTACCTAAGATGTAATCAGGAGCTCCCTCACTTTTGTCCTCACAGCACAGCTGGGAGTGTGTTTGTGTAAGCATCTCCATCAGAGTGCGTGTCACAGTACATGACAGCTGATTACATCCATGGGTCTCTGCTCCTCCGTGAGCACGTTAAGGAGCCCCTCTCACTCATCCTGGCTTCCCCAGTGTAGCACATGCCATACCTGCTACAGAGCATGCTCCTTGAATGGAACTGATAGGAGGAGTTCAGGAAAAAGGCAGAACAGTGACCCTCAGGTATAGACTGAAAAAATGCTAAAGCTATTTGAGGTTGGTGAAAAGTTGGTTTAAGAGAATTTTTGAGCTAGAAGGATCCAAAAGAGAGATCCAGTCTCAACCATTCATTTTACAGGGGAGGGCAAGTGATTAAATCTCTTGCTTAACATCCCACAGGATTATAATCAGATAATCATTTAGTTGGAAAAAAATATCGCCTTCAGATGTAATATATTTTCCCATGGATTATTAACTGATTCTAAAGATGCTGGGAAAACAGAATTTTAACTAGCAGAAGTCTACTTGGCAATGCACTTTGCAAACTCCTCCCCTCTGGTCCTTTGAACAGAGTATAACTGGTTACAGAAAAAGTAAATACTGTTGTAAAAAATTCTTAATTTTTGCAGTAAGGAAGCAGGGTAGGTTCTGAGCAGCCTGTCTGCTTCACCAGGGTTTTGCCATCTGTCGCTAAAGACAAGGGTCTTCATTCAAAGCCTTTCTCTGAAATAGGCACTCTCACACATTGCTGGGGGAGCACAAAGCGATTCAGTCCTTCTGGCAAGGAATCTGTCAGTGTTTTCTAAAAACTGCAGAAGAGCTGACCCTTTGCCGTGGCAGTGTCACTTTGGGAATCTCTCGTTCAGGTACAGCCGCATGTGTGTAAAATGGTATATGTACAACTTTTTCATGGCAGCATTGCTTTATAACAGCAAGAGTTAGGAAGCGATCCAGGTGTCCAGCAAGAGGGAACTGAGTGAATAGCTGTGGCACATGGAATATTACCATGAGACAGAATAGGAAGGTCTTGGATGCGGAAATGTTTCCAGGATATACTATTAAGTGAAAAGAAGCAGGACGCTGAAAGATTCATGTGGAATTCTACATATGGGATGGGAATAAGAATATATATATATATATTTCTTTAAGAATATATATATTTTTGAAACCATGCTCAGGTATTAACTATTTTAAAAACCCCAATAATTTAAAAATAGAGAAAAAAGGAAAGAGAGTAGAACGGCACAGCTGCCACACCTCATTCACCCACGGCAGGCTTCTTGTGGTGTTGGGGTCAGGGGGACACAGCCTGAAACCGAATTTGGACTTTTGACCAGAACATGGGACTGGACATCCTCATCACTAGTTTGCAACTGTCGGGATGACCTGTCGGGGTTCTTAACCTTTTCTTTTTTCTTTCTTTTTTTTAAAATAAATTTACTTATTTAATTTATTTATTTTTGGCCGCGTTGGGTCTTCGTTGCGGTGCGCGGGCTTCTCATTGCAGTGGTTTCTCTTGTTGCGGAGCTCGGGCTCTAGGCGTGTGGGCTTCAGTAGTTGTGGCACGCGGGCTCAGTAGTTGTGGCTCATGGGCCCTAGAGCGCAGGCTCAGTAGTTGTGGCACACGGGCTTAGTTGCTCCGTGGCATGTGGGTTCTTCCCGGACCAGGGCTCGAACCCATGTCCCCTGCATTGGCAGGCGGATTCTCAACCACTGCGCCACCAGGGAAGTCCCTAGAATGATGTTTTTAAACGAATAAAATAAAATACATCAGATTGTAAAATACCTAGGAAGGCTCTTCCAGTAGAGAGGAAGCAGCATGATTAAGAGCACAGAGGTCTGGAAGCACCGAGAATAATCCCAACATGGTTCAAACGTAGGCCCCGTGGGAGGAGGCAGAGGCTGAGCAAGGCCAGGTTCACCACTGGAGTCTACCGGTGTCTTTCCAAGCATCCTCCTCCTCTTCTTTCCTTCTTTTTCTTCTTCTTCTTTTTTAATATTTCCCCCAAACCTAACAATGCTACACCCTCAGTAGGCACTGTAATGAATTAAAGTGTCGCTACGACTTGTTGATTCTTCTTGATGACCACTGTCTTCACTAAAGGCTCACCGCAGAGTCTATATAAAGGCTGACAAAGAGCCAGTTATATTTGGGCATCAGCCAATTGCCAGGGTTTAGCCATAACACGTATGGTAAAGCAAACAGAACATTCCAGCTACAGTTTAGAGACAGGGACCCCACACATGAGCGGGAAATCAATACATCTTTTGGGTAGATGGATGGTGGTTGTATGAAATTACTTCATCGTATTTCATTAATTCCCTAAGATCTTTGAAAGGCATTTCCGCTATATTTGTGTATTGTCCTCTTAAGTATTTTCTAGTTGTTCTATCCTGGGTATTAATTTGGGAGTTGTTTTGTAGAATGTGGAAGTCTCAGAAGAGTCAGCTGAAAAAAATACCCTTCTCAGTAATTGAAGAAAACAAATTCATGTATTCATGGTGATCATGGGTAAGTCACCTTTCCTTATCTCACCTTATATCTATATTTAATAAGTAACTTGGGAACATTGATAATGTGGAGTCACAGCAGTGCGTTTGTTTGACCTGTAATCCTTTCTCTTTTGTTTGACCTATTTATACATACCTTCTAAATTTAATCACAGTAAAATGTCAGTTACTTATAAGAGAAATGCAGATCAGAAAGTTCTTGTTCTCAGTACCCAGGATTTTAAACCTAAGGAAGTGAATTCATATAGCTTTCAAAATCGGAATGTAAACTCACATGTCAGCATTTCATCTGAATGTCTGTCTGGAAAGAAATTGTTCCTTGGGGTTTCAAGTCTTATAAAAAGGTTTATTGACCCAGTAAGCACTTTCTTGATTTGTGTTTCCTTCTATCAGACCTTCATTTCATAGGCAAAGTTTCTTTAGAATCCATTTTGATCAGTTAAAAGGTAAAATCATTTCCGTTGTTTTCCACTTAAGCATAAGAGTATTTTTAAGACCCTGAAAGCAGTAAGTAGCCCTCTCCCTGTCTCCCTGTCTTCTGTTCTTTCTCTTTGCTGAGAAGTTTTCATATTTATAATATTTTGCATGACTTTATGTTGATGAGAATCAAGACATATAGTTAATTTTTTAGAGACTGGGAGTTTACAGCACACCATCCAGTGCTCATTGATTTTTATTTAACTCCGTTTCCTTCCCGCAGAAGCCGATTTCTCATCCATGAGGAAGGCAGGAAGCAGACATCAATACCTAATACTTAACCTTGAAAACAAAAAGAGGATTGTAATCCTTCGTAAGCAACATTTAATACCAAAGGGGAGCAGAAACTGAAAGTTAATTTTTAAACATCTATATTTTGTTTGTCTTCAGGTTAACCATTTTCATGTGTAAAAAATATTTTTCATGTGTAAGAAATATTTTTCATGTGTAAGAAATTAGACCTAATTGTATATTATATATAATATACAAACTTGGAATTATGCTAAGAGAGAAAAAGCCTTCTCTGTAAAGATGCACACTACAGTTCAATACTCGACAAGTTCTTTAAAAGTGTGAACATCAAATAGAGAATCCATGCATATAAAATGCTGTTTTAACTGATTTTTTTAAAACCTGTGCATACATTTAAATTATAACCAGTAGCTTATCAGAGTCAGCTCCAAATCTATGAGAAATATGTTCTCTTGTGGTTTTTAGCCCTGAACTTTGCTGTGTAAAGACATAAAATGATATGATATAAAATATTTTAAACCAGAAACTATCTCCTGGGTTACTGACAGTCGAGGTCCTTCTGTTCCAAAAGCTGAGCAGAGCCCCCTCTTGTCTCGGTCAGTAGTAGTCCTATCAACTTATACAAACAAAAGCTTGCTGGAAGATCAAGTTTTATATGCATTTTTTTTAATCATTAAAGACTCAAACATTTCTGTTTTAACTTGTAATTTTTTAAAGAATATACTGATCAGCTTCAGTCAATAAAAAATATTTTTAATAATAAAAATAATTTTCTGGGATTTCTTTTTATGACAGGGGGGTGAAATAAGGAAAGTCAGTCTCCTGAAACCAAACCTGGCAAGTTAATTTCCTCAGGAACAGGGAATGTATTTTTTTAAGCATTGCAGATATCAAAGTTCTATTGTGCTGTATAAATGCCCCTTTGTTAAAAGGTTTCAGTGCTACTTCAGAGGTGATTTTCATGAGAGTGGAGGAGCCACCCCATTTAGCCTTTTTAATTAGGGTGCTGAAAAGAGAAATTGGGCGAGGTTTGGCTATGTTCTTTATAAATGCTTGCTTTCTGCCCAGGATAGGCTGGTGTGTACAGAGCAAGACTGAGAAAGGTAGTGTATAGTCGATTCTGAACTATTGCCTCCAAGGTAGAAACCTGAAATGTCCCTGGAGAGGCTGACTTTCCCTCTGAGAAACAAAATATTAAATTTTCTCCTTCTCTTTATGATAGTTTTATGGCTGCATGTCAGCTTGCCTAGTGAAAAGAGAACACTGGTTAGGTGCTAAAAAGAACAATTTCAGGGAACTAAAGGATTTGAAAGAAGTCAAAAGTTATTTTGTAACTAAATGTATTTTAGCTCATAGGGTTATAGTATCTACAACACCTATTCTTACCCTTCCACATTCTTGTGAATTACAGCACATGCGGTTCAAAAATGGAAACCTTAAATTATCAATTTATCTCTCTCAACCTAAGTTATTTAAATATGTGAGCAATTTCTGTTAAAGAGAGGCAGCCTCAGTATGTTGAAATAGTTGCAAAAATGAAACTAGATTTTAGCCTTTATATTTTGTCATCAACATTCTTTCATCTTAAGAGGAGGCGGGAATTCCCTGATGGTCCAGTGGTTAGGACTCTGTACTTTCACTGCTGAGGGCACGGGTTCGATCCCTAGTCAGGGAACTAGGATCCCGCAGGCCCCAGGGCCAAAAATAGAAAGAAAAAAAAAAAAGAGGAGGCAACTAAATTGTACTGTAATTTGCCTGCCAGAAATTATCTCAGCCATCAAAAGAGACTGATGTGAGTATATTTTTAGAGTTTGTGAACAGCTCTATTAAACAGAAATAGAAATACCCCAAAGAAAGAAACTCTGAATCAAGATAATACATAAACACTTAACAACAGTTTTAACTAAAAAGTGCTAATAGGATGCAGGAGATTGAGAGCCTCTAAGGGGTGAGGTTGGTTCATTTCAGGAATGTGGCTGAGTTTCGGAACATTGTATACCATGGCTAATTGATCCTGCAGTTTTTCTTGGTGGCCTTGACCTGAGATTTTCCTTCTCTGGTTAGATACCTGTAGCTAGGTGACTGTTTCAAAGTCATGCACCTTTGTTTCTCTTGAGCCATGTGATGACAATTTTGTTGGGGTCCATTTCAGAAAGGTTCATGATTCTACACCTTAAACAATCATCTTGGCAACCACTTCATACGTGATAGAGAATAGTGAATAAGATCAGATTAAGAAACCAGACACATTAATCAGAACCACAGCTGACACGGTAGGTTAAAAACCAGAATGGCCTTTGCGAGAACTTCATCAAACGAGAGCACATTAATCAGTCCTGTAAATGATGATTTCTGGGTTCTCAGCCAAATGCATGCTTAAGAGATCTAACAAAAGAAGACAAAATAATTTGAGCGCACATCAAGTATTGCTTTGCTGGCCACTGGAGACACAACAATGAGCGAAGCAGACTCAATCTTTGTTTACAGTCTAGTGGAAGAGACAGATCTTAATCAAATAATGACAAATAGGTCATGAAAAACTGGTAAGTGCTACGAAATAAAGCTTTGAGCTACTGTGTCAGCATATAACAGGGGCATAGGTCAAGGGTGGAGGGCTCAGGGAAGGCTCAGGGAAGTGACATCTGAACTAAGCTGAAATATGAGTAGATGCTAACTGGCAAGCAGGAAGAGAAAGAGCATTCCAGACAATGGTAACAGCATGTGCAAAGGTCCTGAGGTGGAAAGGAGCATGACACATTTTCGGACCTGATGGACTAGAATGGGCAAGCTGGAAAGACGCTGGGACCAGATCAGTCACGCGTGTCAATGAGGCAGGCAGTGTGGGGACTGCAGCACCATCATTTAGTAAGCCCAGTGATGTAAACTATTGTTTGTCTTCTTGGGTTTTCCTTGAAATCAGGTCTAATTTGTAACCTAAATGCTTTGCCTTTGTAATGGCCCAGGGGAAGCATTAAACAGCCCTGGAGATACATCACAACAAGGAGAATCTCAGCCAAACAGTGACAGAGCCAGTTCTAGAACCAGGTCTCCTGCCTGAAGGTGTTCCGAGAGGTGAACCTGACAAATTGAGAGTGGGGAAGCTTGTGTCCTTTTGTCTCCAGGAATGCTCTTTCGTGACACTAAGCGGTATGTTGAAGTGCCAATTTATGGGGGGCTGTTCACTCACTTTTTCAACTCCTTCATTTCACACACATTTTTTACTGGACGTTGCTAATGCACCAGACACCCTGCTAGGCACTGAAGGTATGAAACTGAGCAAGACAGGGAATTCCCTGGTGGTCCAGTAGTTAGGACTCCGCAAGGGCCTGGGTTCAATCCCTGGTTGGGGAACTAAAAATCCCACAAGCTGTGCGGTGCGGCCAAAACAAACAAACAAAACTGAGTAAGACAGGGTGGTCCTTGCCCTCCAGCTGCTCAGAAATTTTTCTTACAAACAGATAAATTACATTCAATAGCGATGTTTTAGCGAAGTACTCTGGGATCCCGACAATATTGAGCTCAGCGCCTGGCACAGTAATCAACCCTTTATTATTGAAAGAGTGGTAGTTGGTTGCTGATGAAGTCCCTGTGGCAGACATTCTAAACCCAGAGGGGTGTTGCCTGCTTTAAAAGAAGACGCTGTGTTAAGTGTGAAGATCACAGGATAAGCGCTTTCGTTGGATGTGGAAAAAGGAGTCTGAGAAACAGCTGGTCTGGAGCGTGCAAATCCCTTTACTGCAGGCCTTATTCCACCACAGCTATTGACTAGGGTGCTGAGAGTTAAAAATGAAATAATACAAGTAAAGGGTTTTGTCCAGTGCCTAGCAAATGATAAATATTCAGTAAATATTAGCTATTGTTATTCTATTGTTATTCTGGTAAAGAAGCTTTTCGGTGATTGGAATTAGATAAAGCGTGGTTATTTCCTATCTTTAGGGGAGTGAGAGGAAAGCCTTGTTAAATACATCTTTCAAGTTCCCAGTGTCAGCTCTGGGACTAGGCAGTGAGGAACCAGTGAGGTTACAGAAAGGGTCAGGGAGACAATGTTCAGGGTTATGTAGGCATCACCTTCCCTCTTCAAAGGGGGTGTACCTTCCCTAGTACCTGTATTGGGTGATTTCACACCTATATTCTGAGAGGAAAGCTGAGGATAGCAGAAACAAAATAACCATTTGAGAGCATACACTATGATTTAAAAAAAAAAGAAAGAAAAGAAAAACTTCAGTCTTGCGGCCGGTAATTTTAAAAGCAAACGAGTAATAACAATGTTTTTAAAAATCTAACACCACCTCCTGTGGCACCTGTTCCATGCACTTTGATGGCCCAGTTCTGCGTTTGGTCCAGAGCTGTCTGCAGGCTGTCCCAGCCCTGCCTCTCCTGGTCCCCTTACCGTTTCTCAGCTCTTGCAAGGTGTCCTCGTGCAGAGCCCGCAGTCTCTGAAAAATCATCGCACAGTCCCGCGCTGATAACAGCTGCAGTTACATTAGAGATGCACACAGAGTGGACAGCTCAATGGTATGCCTTTGACACATAAAGTAATATAGGACTTTTAAAAAGGAAAGAAAAAAATGTCCAGTTGTGATTCCATTAGTCAGATTTCATCGAGGCCAAGTTTTCTCCAATTAACCAGATCCTGGCCTGGTGTGGACAGCATTTGGTGAGTCCGGGCGGAGGTGTGTGCGAGGACGGAGGAGGGACGGGTGTTTCCGCTCGCACACAAGAGGCGTCGAGGGCCTGGGGGCCCCGGCCCGGGCCCCTACCCTGGCCAGGGGCGCGGCCGGGCGGGGCGGGGCGGGGCGCATGGGCGGGGCGGCGGCGGCTCCTCCCCCGGCGGGCGGGCGGGCGGCGCCGTGCGGCGGGCGGCCTCGCGGTGCCTAGGCGCGGGGGGCCGGCCTGGATCGCTCAGTCGCGCGGAGCCGGGCTCAGGAACGGAGGCGGCGGCAGGATGAACAGCATCAAGAACGTGCCGGCGCGGGTGCTGAGCCGCAGGCCTGGCCACAGCCTGGAGGCCGAGCGCGAGCAGTTCGACAAGACCCAGGCGAGTGGCGGGGCCGCGGGCGGGCGGCGCCGGCTCCCCTTCCCCTCACACGCGTCCCTTGGGGCCCGGCCTGCGCCCGCCTCCAGAGTTCCGGGGGCTCGGGCCGCCCCCCGGACCCCTTGCTCCCCGGCCACCTGGGGCTCCCCGGCCTCATCTCGGCCGCGGCCACCCGGCTCCCCGGCCTTCGCCGCCCGAGCCGCCCCGCGCGCAGGTGAACCGGAAGCGCGAGCCGGCGCCCGGGCCCGAGGTGGCGGGGGACCGGGGTGGCCGGGGACTGGGATGCAGCCGGGCACTGAGATGCGACCGGGGGACCAGGTGGCCAGGCGACCGAGGTGTCCAGGGACTGAGAGGCGGCCGGGGACCGAGGTGGCTAGGAGCCGAGGGGGCGGGAGGGGGCCAGGTGGAGGGAGCCGAGACGCGGCGGGGGGCCAGGTGGGGTCAAGGTGCGTCCCGGGCCTGGGTGCGCCCGGCCGGGGCGGCCCGACAGGATTTCTCCGCCCTGGCCGCGCCGCCTCTCCCGGGCTCCGTCCACTTTTCCCACGCCTTAAAAGAATGCCCCCTCCTCGGAGAAGCAATGCATTTCCTTAAAGGAAACTCCCTGCTTCCTTTTCTCCTGAGCTGTTTTTCAGGGCCGCACAATATCTTATTATCTGCTGGGCGAAAAGTTTCACGTCTGTAGCCAGACTTGTTTGCCCGAGCGCTGGCCCACGTATAAACAGGTTCACACCCCCTTATTAAATGACGGCTCCTGACAGACGGAAACTTCCTAGGGCTCCCTTCCTGCACTTCCCACGCGCCCGCATCTCTTCCAGAGGGTGGCCTATCCTGGGAAGGTTATTTTAAAAATGAAACAATGACGGGGGTGTGTATTTGTCCATGTGTTCCTGCTGAGACCACACTGATGAGGGCGGTGCTGTTTCTGGTTTTCTGTTCCTTTTTATTTTACAAACACTGAGGTATTCTTATGCCTGGGGGAGGGGGGGAGCATACTGGGTTTTTTTGCCGAAGTAAGTCAACCAGGACTGAAACAGCAGAAAATTTTTACTTTAGAAATAAACCATGGACTTCCCTGGCGGAAAGTGGTTAAGACCCCGCGCCCCCAGTGCAGGGGGCACGGGTTCGATCCCTGGTCCGGGAACTAAGATCCCGCACGACGCGGCCAAAAAAAAAAAAAAAAAGCCAGAAGGAACCCACTCACCCCTGTCTGAAGTAGGATGATGACATTTGTGTCTGCCGTTAGCAAGGTCCTTCCCACCTCTCCCTGCCAGGAGCAGTGACTTGTGCGGTGTCTTTCAAATCAAGTTAGCACATGCAGCCTACAATAACTTTCGTTTTGAAGTAAGAAAAAATGCAGGGGAAACATCTAACCTTTGTGCTTGAGATTAACAAGGAAAATGATAAAACCTTGGCTCTATAAAGGATTAGTGCTGAACCAACCTAGCCGCAAATTATTAATTTATCCTTGAAATCATCATCATCTGGCCCCTGGTGTATTTTCAGCCCGGATAGCCCGTCATAAAAACAAATGTGGCATTTAATTTAAAATCATTAATACATAATTAATTGTGCCAGGAACTTGCGGAAGGAAGGGGAGAAAATTTTAATTGGCAGAGAGAATCTGGATGTTGTCAGAAGATTTATTCATTCACTGATTTTTTGTTTTTTCTGTGGTTTTGAGGAGCTATAAAGAGGTCAGATTGCTACATAGAGGAGATGGAATTTAAAGGGCCAAGTTCATTGATCTCACTCTTAAATTGTTATAAATCAAGGGCAAGCTTTCTGAATGTCAAAGAGAAAGCATCTCTGATACAGGACGACTTATTCTGGTGGTTGGTTTGGTAAACAAGAGGGTGTTTTGTTTTTGCTGGTTGGGTTTTTCTCAGGGGCCGAGAGGGTTACTTTTCATGAATAATTCTTTCTAATAGGTGAATCTCACAGGATTTACCAATTCCAGGGCTCTTTTCTGGAAAGATGGAATTCAGGTTCAGTGTCTAGATTTGCTTGTCTTCAGAGTGACTTATTGAGGGATGTAGGAATAAGGTTTTGTGCATGGTTAATATTTAACTAGATTGCTCCCAGAAATATCTAGTGAGCTGCCAGCCAGACCTCATTGGTGAAAAGGACGAGGAAAGCTGAGGTTGCTGCTTACATGTCTCCTTCTGGACAGAAAATAGTACATCCAACCCACCTACGCACCTTCCCTTTGGACTGCGCTGCCTGTGGCTTCACGTTGACCACAGCGTCCTGTGTAGCAGAGGGGCGCTTTGGTTTCCTTAGAACTTAAGTCCCCCACCATCCCGCCAGCCTCGCTTTTCCTCCTGGGTTTCTGGGTCAAGAGGAGGAAAAATACTTCCATATTTGCTTTCTTGACTGGCCACACCCTGTTTTGCAAAAAGGTTCCTTCCCCGCCCCAGTTGGGAGTGTGAAGGAAGGGGGCAGTCATGCGTCCTTCGTGTGGCAGGTACTTGTGTTTGCTGTATGATGTGGGTATGCGAGTGCGTGTGTGTAATCCCAGGGGCACCGTCCAGAAAGCTGGTCTATTCTTCCCCAAGACTTTAGTCCCTTTGGTGATAAAACCCCTTTTCAAAATGGAAGTGACAAAATTGTATTGGCTTTTTGTTGTTGTAGTATTCTGAATGCAGAATAGCGTGGAATACAGTATACCTGTGTGTTCTGAACCTGAAAATTGACCGTCTCGTTAAAAAGATGGTGTGGTATCATGGAAAGCGGTAACTAACACCCGAGTGCTAGCCTGTGTTCCTGGGCATGGTGCTTAACTCCTGTTTCCTGGTCTATAAAAATAGAGATAATTCCATCTACTTCCTAGGGCTGTTTTAAGGTATAGAAATGGTGGGGTGGGCTAAAGAGGGACCCCTCAAAGATGTCCAGGTCCTAATTCCTGGAACCTGTAAATATGTTACAGCCCTAGGTAAGAAAATGCTAATCAGCTGACCTTAAAAATAGGGGGCGTAGCCTGGGTTATCCAGGTGGGCCCAGTGTAATCACGGGGCCTTTAAATGTGGAAGAGGGAGGCTGGGAAGGAGGTCAGGGTGGTGTGAGGTGAGGACGACGCCACCGGACATCGCTGGCTTTGAAGCTGGAGGAACGTGGGCATCCTCTAGAAGCTGGAAAAGGCAAAGAAATGGACTCTTCCACAGAGCCTCTAGAAAGAAACGCAGCCCTGCTGGCACCTTGATTTTAGCCCCGGAAGATCCGTTTTGGACTTCTGACCTCCAGAACTGTAAGATGATAAATTTGTGTCGTTTTAAACCACTGAGCCAATAGTGGCCGTTTGTTGTAGCAACAATAGGCCACGAATACCTACAGGATGCAAAACACGTAGTACGGTGCTCTGCAAATGGTCAGCTAGCCATCTTTCTCCCTTCCCCACCCCCAAAAAGCTTTAAAATTTGAGAACTGTTTCAGACCTTCCACGAGGGAGGAGCTCCGTCTTTGAGGTATAGCATGGGTGAGGACGCAGCAGATGGGAGTCCTGGAAATGCTAAACTCCAACCTTGCTTCTTCCTTGTCTAAGTGCGCCTTTGCCATCTGGGCCTCGGTTTCCCCTGCAGGAAATGGAAACAGAGCCCAAAAGCTTCCTCTAAAGTCAGGATGAGAGAGGGGCCACGCTGCTCGGTAAACCAGGCCCGGCGGGGAAGAAGGGCATTAGATACAGGCATACGGGGTGAGGTTCCCCGGGTGTTAGGGGTTTTCTGGTGGGGTGGGAGCTGTGGAGGGGGAGCAGCGGGAGGAAAACTGTTCGTAGGTCCAGTTTTCCAGGTCGGTGACACGTCCCCTCTGCAGCCTCTGTGGAACTGAAATCTTGTAAGAATTAACATTTATTGACACTCAGGGCTTCTCAGGCCAGCTCACGTTAGAAAAACGCCATCCAGTAGAAACAGAACAGGAGCCACGTGTATCGTTTTTAGATTACTTAGCCACACTAAGACGCCAACAGAAACAGGTGAAATTCACTTTAATCATATATTTTATTTAGCCCAGTGTATCCAGAATATAGCCATTCCAACACGTAATCACTATAAAAATTATGAATGGGATATTTTACATTCTTTTCCTCCTACCAAGTCTTCAAACTCCAATTTGTGTTTGTTATAGCACATCTCAATTTGGGCTCACATTTCAGGCACTCATTAGCCACACGTGGCCAGCAGCTACCGGATTGGACGTCAGGGTGTTAGAATCACCTGGGGTGCTTTTAAATTCTTCCATGTCTAAATGCTGGAGATTTGGAGTGATTTGGCTTGGATTGGAGCCCTGGGCGCATAGGTCTATTTTCTTCAAGTTCCCCAGCCAGGAATTCTTTAGAATCTCATTATTGAAGACAAGCCACAGGACACAGACAGGTGTTTGGGAACTTAACTTGAGTTTCTGGTTTGAAGGCTGTTCCCAAATTGGCAATAGTCTTTTGGACTCCCATCCTCTGCACACTGTTGCCTCTGCCCTGACTTCCCTTCCCACATATGCCATCACCCCCTCTGCCAGGCAGGCAGACTTATGCACACTCCCTTTTTAAAAAAAAATTTATTGAAGTATATTTGATTTACGATGTTGTGTTTAATTTCTGTTGTACAGCACAGTGACTCAGTTATACATATATATTCTTTTCTATTGTGGTTCATCACAGGATATTGAATATAGTTCCCTGTGCTCTACAGTAGGACCTTGTTGTTTATCCATCCCATATGTAATGGTTTACATCTGCTGACCCCAAACTCCGTCCTTCCCTCCCCCACCCCCTCCCTCTTGGCAACCACAAGTCTGTTCTCTAGTCTGTAAGTCTGTTTGTGTTTCGTATTTAGGTTCATTTGTGTCGTACTTTAGATTCCACATATAAGTGATATCATATGGTATTTATCTTTCTCTTTCTGACTCGCTTCACTTAGTATGATAATCTCTAGGTTCATCCATGTTGCTGCAAATGGCATTATTTCATTCTTTTTAGGGGCTGAATAATATTCCATTGTGTGTGTGTGTGTGTGTGTGTGTGTGTGGATATATATATACATATATATATATATATATATGTATATATATACATACCACATTTTTATCCATCTATCTGTCGATGGACATTTAGGTTGTTTCCGTGTCTTGGCTATTGTGAATAGTTACACACGCTCCCTTTCTGTCTTCATTATTTCTTATAGATGCTGTGGCATTACCACACTGTTAGCTACCAACCCCTTTCTGGGCCTCATTTAAATGTTTATTTTAAAAAAGTTCCCCCACCCCCGAGCTTGGGAGGAAATCTAAACCACACGGTGAAAGCCAGAAAACCTCCCCAGCTCCGCCCACGTCGGTCAGCTCCCTGAGGGCAGGGGCAAGGGGCCTGGCACCCACTGCAGGCTGGTCGAATGGCTAAAGAACAGAGGTGAGCGAGGCTTTCTGAAAAGGAGGAGAGAAAGAACCAGGCTCACGACCCCCAGGACGCCGCCTGCAAAGCCTCGTGTGAGCTGCCCCAGCAGCGCTTGCCTTCCTCCCCGGCCCCCGGAGGTGGGCCAGCTGCGGTGGGTGGTGAGCTGTGCCCTTCTTTCCAGCTGCGCTGCTGTTGCCCGCCCCTCAGACACCCTCCACCTGCTTCTGCCGCATCAGCCAGCTTGGTGATGCTCAGGGCAGCTGCTGACTTCCTGGTTCCTGGGGTTTCCTGCCGCAGTCCCCCTGGGCTCCCCGGGTAGCCGGTGACCTCTTGGTTCAGGCTGGGGTGGGGTTGTGGCTGCTCGTCCTTCCCCTCCCCCTTCCCATCTTTGTACGTTTGTCCCACGACACGTTCATGAGGGACCACTTACTGTGTATGTGTTGGCTTGTTTCTGGTGCTCTGGGATGTGCTACGGGAAGATGAAGATCATTCTCATCCCCTCCAACCAAGGGTTTTCATCTTGACGAAGGAGGTGGGAGATGAACAGGTGTGCTGTGGCAGAGCTGTTAAGAGCGAGACTCTGTGCCTCAGTCTCCTCATCTGCAAAATGGATATAATCGTAGTGCCCGAGTCATGGAGGATTTGCAGGATGACACAGCTCCTGGTGCGGGGTGAATGCTGCACTGAGCGGCTGTTGGCTGTTACGTTGTGTATGGGAAGGCGGGCTGGACTGAAGAAATGGAAATGATGCCCTCTTGGTTCCGTCCCTGAGCCCCTAGTTGAGCCTCTGTAAATGGGGAGCTGGGGCTGTTGGGGAGGGCAGTAGATCTGCCACAGGGGTTGGGCGGACTTGGGAAGGTGGGGAGCAGCCCATTCCTGGAAGAGCCATCCTGCGGCGCCCCCCTTCTCCAGGACAGCAGGCCCTGCTCCCAGGTGAGGGGAGCCCCAGGGAGGTGCCCCAGGGAGGTCTGGGGAAGCCAGCCGTGACTTAAACTCAGGGCCCTCCTGACCTTGCCCCCAGGCCAGCCTCCCGTTTGTGAATAAAACCTGCCTGGGCTCTGAGTCCAGCAGTGCGAAGTGGAAACTCTGGAGTCGAGTCTAGGCCTGCTTGGCGGGGGGACAGGGAAACGCAGCGGGCTAACCTGAGCTGGGGCCTGAAGAGCCTTTGCCAGCCGGCCGCGCTGTCAGCGATACCCTTCCCCCCAACCCGCTCGCCCCAGCTCCACCTGACTCCAGGGAGGACTCAAATATCACCTTGTTTGCGAAGCTGTCAACCGCTTTCCTCCTGCCCGAGCCTTACTAGGCTGCCCTAGTTCTCGCGATACTTTTCCCACTATTCCCCTGTCTCCCCAAACCCTGCAGCCGAACCGGCAGGAGTGGACGGCCGTGAGGTCGGGCGTGTGTTTAGATCCAGGGTCACGGAGAAGGGATTGCATTGCCTCCCCCTCCGAGCCCCTAAGCACTACCCTCTGAACCCCAAGATCCTCAGGCACGGACAATGTTGGCTTCTTGTGTGCCAGCACCCAGGAGTGCCCGGCTCAGGGGACCCTCTCGGTGTGCGTGCGCTGAATAAATGGGTGCCACGGGGGCCCGTGGGTCTCCATTTTTTGATGCTGCCACTCAGTGAGGCCTAAAAAGCCATGACTCCCACTGCAGGGAAAGACTGAGTTCTTGGAGAAAAGTTTAGTAGAGGCGGGGTTGTTTTTCCTCTTGCTGAAATAAACACAACCTTCAAACTGCATTAGGTTCTCCCGCCAGGCAGTGACTCGGCCCCCTGGCTTGTGGGACAGACAGGTCTATGGAGTGATGTCACCAGAGCCCAGGCAAGGAGCTGCCCGGGCTGGCTCCCTGTCCTTCCTGGAGGCGGGACTCGGGCCACGTCCTCCTCTACCATCTCCTCCTCCTCGTGTGTCACCTGCAGAGCCCGGGGGAGGGGTGGCAGTGTCCCCCAGTGAGCCTCATCCGGGTGGATGGGAGGATCCCGTCCGGGGCTCCTGCAGAGGAGTAGCGGCCGCAGCGCGGCCCTCCCTCCAGTTTCTTAAACGGTCGAGTGATTGAGAGGCCCGGACAGAGTGGGCACTGGGGGACGTGAATAAAGGGAAAAGACGGTTGAATCGCAGGATGGTGTTGCTGCACTGACTTCCCTCTGCTGAATGTCCGAGCTGCAGACCTCCGGCCCAGAGCTCCCCACCGCTTTGCCTGAGACCACATTCAGCCGCCTCCTTGGCTACAGAAATCCTGTGTTTGCTTTCATCAATGGCCTTTGAGGTGACAGAAGCATTTGAATGAGATCTTTCTGTCCTTCAAACAACTCTTTGGAAACACTAAAGCAGGATAACCCACCTCTCTGCCAGTCCCTGTGACCCGGCTCTTTGAAGGATGTTTTTTTGTCCCTGCCAAGTGCCACCATGAAGCGCGTCATGATAACAGTACAAGGAGGATTGAGTCTGATTCATTTCAGGGTTGATTTTAAAAATAGAAATTGTTTTATAGTTGCCTTTACTATTTAACTCTAGTAGATAAATTATTAGCTAGAGAAAGAGACACACACACTGCCTTGAATTTAACCAGTACTTGTATTTGAAAGCGCTTTCGTTCATTCAAGTATTCACTCTTCCATTCATCCAGCAAAGATTTATTGACCCCCAGGCATGGGTTTCGGGAGGCACAGCAGGGTTTGTTGTACCGAGCACGTCTGTTCAGGGGCCAGAGGTAGAAACAGAACACATGGTAAACAAGACGGTTTCAGGGAATAAATGTCCTGGGTGAAAGTAACCGGGAGGAAGCTGTGTGTGTGGGGGGGGCTGCTTTAGATAGGATGGTTGGGGGAGACCCCCCAGGAGGGGCGCTTTAACTCAGAGCAGGGTGACCCTAGAAGCACAGCTGGGCTTGGGGGTGGGACCGGGCTTGTCGTGTTTGAGGGACAGAAGGAAGACGGTGTGGCTAGAACAAAGCAAGATGTTCCAGACACACTTTGTGTATGTTTGCATTCTCGAAGATTTCAAGGGTTTTTTGCTCCTGCTTCCCAGACAGGAAAAGGGGAAGTTTCTAAAGTGAAGGTGCCCCTGTGGGTCGGAGTGGATGGGACCGGGGTCTGTGCGCTGGGGTGCCATGGCTGGCAATGGTGGAACTGGGTGAGCAGACCTGTATTTGGCCCCGTTCACGTGGGCTCCTGGGGAAGGGGTCTCCCCGAGTCCACGTTCCTCTGCTGTGCAGAGCTCCCCACGGCCTGGAGGATGTCAGATCTCGCAGAGAACGTCCGGGGCTGCAGCCTCTGCGGTCATGTGGTTCTGACCCCCTGCAGGGGGCTGTGGGTTTCTAGAACGGTGTTGCCAATGTTGGTACGCACCGGGCTGTGGCCTCGTGAGCCGCTCTGGCTCCTGCTCCGTCCTCAGTGACTGTCCTCTCCCCATGGCTCTTCCTGGGGCCCCTTTGCCTGGCGTGCAGCCCCACAGGCGATGGGGCAGGGACGGGCTTGCTGTGTGCAACTGCTGACCAGAGCGTCCCAGCTTGGTTGCCCGGCTTCGCTGACGGTGTCCACACCCCAAGGCTTCTGTCTCGAGTCTGCAGCAGGCGCCGAGGCTCTTGGGAGTATCACCTGCTGGGGCTCCTGCCCCGGCCCCGCTGCCCCAGCCGGGTCGCCTTTCTCCTGAACCAGCACCGAGATGCTTTCTCGTGTGTCCCTGGGAGTCACCTGTCCAGGGACAAGTGCCATTGGTGGCTCTGTCTGGCCTGGTCCTGGGATTGCCTCCTCAGGCTTGACTCCCAGGGCCTCTGCTGGCACCAGATGGGGTTTTTATTTGACAAACAAGAACGAGATTGTTCCTGGAAGCAGGGGCAAGTGTGTCCTGAGGCTCTGGCTCCCATGGACCCAGTGGGGCCCTTGTAAGAAGCCTTCCCAGACGTCCCCACCCTGGCTGCAGACAGAAGCCGCCCCGGGAGGGAGCTGGAGGGGGCCGAGCTGAAGGCCCAGAGGGGGCCCAGGGCCCTAAGGCCTCGCCTGCAGGAACGGGGGAGCCGTGGGGGAGCCCCCTGAGCTGCTCGGTGCCACCCAGTTGCTGTTCTTACCCGTGCTTTGAACGAATCCTGGATCCAGAACCTGCGTTTTTGACTTGGAGTTGGGCCAGGTCCTCCCTGAGTGACACCAGGCCCTCGGGAGCTGGGTCCCTGCAGTGGGACAAAGAGGGACCAGAAGGACGTGCGTGCTGGCGCACGGCTCCCTCAGCCCGGCCCCCTCCCCCAGCGAGAGAGGCGGCCGGGGACCCGGTGGTGGCTGAGGGGACAGTGTACAGAGCCAGCAGCCTGGGTTCCCTTCCTGCGCGGCCACCTTGGGAACTGCTCGACCCGGGTTAACGGGGGAGGGTTGTCTCTGTGGGGACAGTGCCTAGAATAGTGCCTGTGTTCGTCATTGTGACCTTGAGCTTTGATTTCCTCATCCACATGCTTCAGGGGTTACTCAGGAGATTAAATGAGATGATAACGGTGAGGTGCTCCGCGTGGTGCCTGGCACATGGCTGAACTCGATAAAAATCATGTTATTATTCGTTTACTGAGGCCAGTTTGCTGGCCTTTGGCATGAGATACGCCTCCTGCAAGCTTCCCGGTGCCAGCAATTCCGACTGTGTCTCCAGAGCCCGCTAGAGCCTCTCCACCCCTCGGCCTTGTCCCCCGCCGCCCTCCAGAGGGTCAGGCCCCTCACTGCGAGGTGGCTCTCCGGGCCTGGGCTTGGATTTTTCCAGCACAGAAGGAGCAGCAGTGGTCTGAATGCCCGTGAAACTGTTCAGTCACCCACCCTCACGGGTCTGAGAAGCGTGTCTCTGCCCGCCCTCCGCTGTCTTTGCAAACCCTCCAGCTCCCTCCCCCAGAGCCCCCCTGGGCATATCTGGGGGTGTCATAGACCCACCGTTACTGCTGTTGTCCTGCTTTGCTGCTCCCTGCCCCCCATCCGTGGCCTCTCAGAGGTCGAGTGGGAAGTCAGATAAACAGATCCCCAAGGCGGTCGCCACCTGCCCACCCCCCCCCCCAGGACCCTCTCTCTCCGGCTCTGGCTCTTCCATCTCGGCACCCAGGCCCCTAATCAATCCATTCCACTCGAAGTTTCTGTCTCCCAGAAGGCTCTCTCCATGGCAATTGATCCTGCCCGTCGTGAGGGATTATGCTTGCTGTTGTCAGAACTGCCCCTGTACCAGGGCGGAAGGAAGCCTTTCTCAGGCTGGCAAGCTAGAGAGAACCCACACGATGGTCCCCGGTGCCCCTCTGACCCCCCCTCCTCCTTCAGTCTTCCTGCAGTCGCTCGTTGGGCTGGTGTGAGGATGCCATGCTTGTGTAGACGGAAGCAGATGTTGCAGTCAGAGCTGCAGCTGGACTGTAAACCCAGGAGCTAAGCCATGTCAGAATCGCCCAGCACAGGTTCCAGGGCTGAGGAGAGGCGCCCCAGTGCTTGGCCCACTCAGGACGCGCAGGGGAGGGACGGGCATCTCTGGGGCCTGCCGTCCCCTCCTGGGACGGGGCTTGGCTGCTGCGCCTGGCAGGAAAAGCAGGCTTGTGCGGTGTCCACAGACCCGCCTCTGTGTGAGAACTGTGCCTCCTTGTGAGGCCTCCCGGTCCACACATCTGCCGCCTGCACACAGCAGGGCCGTGTTCCCGCCGGGAGGGACCCTGTTCCTACAGCCGGCGCGGGGAGCGGGCGGCACTGGTTGGGCAGAGGGGGCCAGACAGACTCCCATGTGCCTGAGTCACCACTTCTCTCTGGGGCCCGGGAGCCTCTGAAGACCTTGCGTGTGCCAGGCACCGTTTAGGGGCTGGGGCCACAGCAGCCCCAGAGAGGCAGAACCACTCCCCCCGTGGCGTAGACATGGGCTGGGAGTGGGGGGAGGATAATAGACAAATAAGGAAGACACTGTCAGGGGTGCTGACCACATGGAGAAGCATGAACCGGGAGATTTAAATAGAGTGGCAGCAGGAAGGGGACAGGTGAGCAGGTTCCCCGGAGGGGAGGGGCAGGCACTCTTTCTGGGGGTCCAGGGCCCAGCCATGCGGGCGCTCCGTATACATTTGGACCGATAGTGAAGTAAAAGCCTGTGCCCAGCGGCCTCTGGGGAAGGCTCCGCGGTGGGAATGCTTAGCCTGGGCCGCCGGCCCCACCAGCCCATCCCTTCAGGGCGTGTCTGCTGCAGGCCCTGGGGGGAGGGGGGTCGGCACGCCCCTCGTGGGCGTCTGCGGAGGACAGAGCACTTGCTGGGACTGCAGGCGGCATCTTTGCATCCCCGGCCTCCTGGGCAGCTTGCTCTGCCTGTGTGACTTTGGCTCTGCTCTGTTCTTGCCTGGGATCTTCTGAACAGGTGGCAGTCGTCAGAGCCAGCTCAGGTGTCAGGGCAGCTGGGGGACAGGGTTACACACCCCCTGTCAGGGAGACAGGCACTCCCGGCTTATGGGCTGGTGTCTCTTCCCAGCTCTGTACCTGTACTGGAGGGGGGTGCCTGGGAGCTGGATAGCAGAATCGTTCAGGACACAGCCAGACCTGCCTTGGCCCTTATTAGCTGTACGGACGAGATACCCCAACTCCCTGAGCCTCAGTTTCCTCATCAGGAAAGTGGGGGCATGCCCACTTGCTGGGGCTGTTGCTGGCAGCGTGTTGCCTGTGCCTGGCGCAGGGGCGAAGCGCCCGGGAATGGCTGGTTGTCGATCGTTGTCCTCGTCGCTGCTGCTGTGGGCAGAGTTCTGCCTGGCGGGGCGTGATGTTCGCGGGGCCGGGAACGGTACACTCGGGGTCCGGCCTCTCTCACGGTGATGCCTGTGGAGGGAAGGCAGGCGCTGGGGCCTCGGGGAGGCCGAGTTGGCAGAGGATCGGCAAACACAGAACAGATGGTGAGGGAGCTCTCGTGTCTGGCTCGCTGAGGCTTTGAGCGTAAGAGGAGCCAGAGCCTGTCTGCGTTCCTCTCAGGACCCCGGTACCGCAAGGCCAGAGCCACTCCCCCAGCCCAGCCTTGATGCTGGGAGAGTCGTCTGTGTCCCAGGGGCCCGCTGTGCTGTGTGCTGCAGACCCGCTCTCCCCGAGCCCCGGGGAATGGCCACAATGGGCGCTGTGTGTGAAAGGAGGTCAGCCAGCCTTGCTGGGGTGGGTGCGAGGGGCTAGCCCAGCCCCCAGCAGCTCCTAGGCCCGTGAATCTGAGCAGAAAGCACGGCCATGGCTCTCAGGGGGTTGCTTTTCTTACAGAGGAAATCTCACTGCTTTGCAGAGCAGGACCACAGTAGGGTCACAATAGACCGTAGATGAGAGAAGTCTCCTCCTTGCCCGGCAGGGACAGTTAACATTGTTCCCAGGCCAGAGGTGGAGAGCACAGTGGCCTCTGGGTTAAAAAGAAAGAAAGCTCCTGCTGCCCCTCGGGGCTCTCTCTCCGCCCTGTCCCGCTCCCGCCACTGCTGGGCCTGCCGTGGACAAGTCCACGCAGGGCCGGGCTGCAGGGTGAGCGCACAGCTTGCCCTGCCCAGCGAGCTCCCTGGACGGCCTGGGGCAGCGTGGGCCCTGGGGGAGGACCTGTGGGAGACTTGGGAGAATCGGCTGACCTGGAGAGGAGTCTGCACGGGTCAGGGACCTCATCCCATCCCTCCCACCAACGGCACTGGCAGCTCTTCTCATTTGGTCCGCAAGCACGGATGCCCCCAGCTCGGGGCTAGGTGGGTGGACAGAGGCTTCCAAGACCTGCCGCCAGGTAGAGAATTAAAACATATCCATAAGTAAACCCAGGGCCGGCGGTGGTTCCTGGGTGAGTGGGATGGGGGTGACAGTAAGTGCCCTGAGCCTGTGTGAGGACGCAGTCACATTCAGGAAGACTTCTCGGAAGAGGCGGCGTTGAACTAAGGGGGAAGAGACGAGACTCCAGCAGGTGGAGGTGGGAGGGGACCTGCATCAAGGATGAGTTTGCCGCTTGCTCAGGGCCTGAGTGGTAGCAGCATGTGTGCTAAGCGGGTCCCCCTTCCTGCCACCACTGGTGGGGCTGCGGTCGCTGTTTGTGTCGGTGGGAGTGGGAGCTGAGTCAGGATTCGCCCTCACCCAGGAGGCATGTAGACAGGCGATGGGACCTGGTTTATCCTGGTTTTCCACGAAGTGGCTGTGAGGCCTCATGTCTCCAGGCCGTGCCCCGTGGTAAAGTAGGGGTGACGTGCATGTTTTGGTGGAGTGCGAGAGGGCTCAGGCCACAGCAGCCTCTCCCAGAGGAGAGACCCGATAGAGGATGTCCTGCGGGGACTGGCGGCTCCCCTGGGGCCCAGGGGCTACGCCTTCTGGGGAAAACGAATCACACGCAGCTTTCAGGTCAGAGTTGCTCTCCTGCAGCACAAGCCGGCTTTTGTCCTTACCTCCCAGGCCTCTGGAAGCTCTGTGTGGTTGTGGCACCGGGTATTAGCTGTAGTTGGAGCTGCACATGTCACGTGAAGAAGAGTCTTGAGTGGTCTGGTTTGCTTAGGTTAGAGAATTTCTGTTTTTCCCTTATCTGTGTACTCTCGCCTTTAACCGGCTGGAAGGATGGGTCCCGTCTGTGTGTCGCCCCTTCCCCCTTTGGGTGGTCTGTCCCGGGAAGCCTGCCGGGTGGGTTTCTGACCTCTGCCTCCTCTGTTCCCTCCCAGGCCATCAGCATCAGCAAAGCCATCAACACCCAGGAGGCCCCCGTGAAGGAGAAGCATGCCCGGCGTATCCTGCCCGCTGCCGGCCGCCCTCCGTCCCTCGGGGCCCCAGGGGAGGCGGGGAGTGTGAGGAGGACGTGGGGGAAATGAACTAGGGGGGCAGTGGGCGTGGCAGATGGCCTGATGAGGGGTGTCCCCCTGTGGCCTTGGGCCAGCCTCGCTCAGCTCCTTCCAGACTCAGTCCCATCTCAGGAAGGCCACCTATTGTCTTAGGCCATTGGGCCCAGCTAAATTCGTGGGGCATGACCTTGCCCTTTCTCTTGCTTGGCTGAGAGCCGTAGCTCTTGGTGAGCTGTGGCCGACGCCGAGGGAGGGGTGTGGGGAGGGGGGAGGGGGGAGGGCCGCCTTCCACCCGCGTCTCTGCGCCCAGTCACCTGTTCAGCTGCACCTGCTGAGCACCCGACCTCCCCCACGCTTGAGTCCCTGCTGCGTGCACTTGGCCTTGACCCTGGTAGGCATCATCCTGGGTACTCACCACGAGAAGGGGGCCTTCACCTTCTGGTCCTACGCCATCGGGCTGCCTCTTCCCAGCAGCTCCATCCTCAGCTGGAAGTTCTGCCACGTCCTCCACAAGGTCCTTCGAGATGGGCACCCCAACGTGAGTAGCCGCTGGTCCGGGGGCCCGGGCCCTCCGTCTGCCGCCTCTTGAACACCCCAGGGAGGCACAGAGCCGCATCCTTTGAAATGAGGGTTGTCCCGGCGTCTGTGTCCCTCAGCTCCAGGCTGGCCCGCCCTGCCTGCTGCCCGCACCCCATACATGGGAGCAAGTGTCGGGACGGCCCCCCCCCCCCCCCCACCGACTAAGGCTCTGGCCCCTTCATCCTCCCTCCTCGTCTCCCCCTCTGGGCAGGTGCTGCACGACTGCCAGCGGTACCGGAGCAACATTCGGGAGATCGGAGACTTGTGGGTAGGTGCGGGGAGCAGGCACGGTGGCCTTAGCGCCTCGCCAGCAACACCACCCGGAAAGTCCACCGCCGTCCTGCTTGGCACACAGGGCCGAGGGGGGGACAGAGCACCTGCAGTGGTGCCCCCATCCTCCTCGTGCCAGCAGAGTTAGAGCCACGTTCAGTGGGGCCGTGGCAGCGGGCGATGAGCGTCCGTAAATGAAATTGAGCCTTGCTTTTAAGGCCTGGCGCAGCAAGTCCCAAACACACCCCTCACGGGCCCTCCGGCTCCAGAAGTCAGCAGCCCTTCAGTCCCTGTGAGTTCACTACCCAACCCTGAGTCTGGGTAAGTGGTGCAGACGCTGGGCCCCCAAGACCGGCAGCTCTTGAATCTTGGAAGTCTGCATTTTCAGCAGGCTCTCCAGAAGCGTCTCCTCCACAGTGAAGTCTCAGAGCCCCAGGAGCTTGCATTCTAGATCCACTCCACGGCCCTCAGGAATTAGGGGCGTCCCCTGCGTGGAGAGAGGGCTTCTGGCCTTATCTGTCCTCTGGGAGCACTGCTGGGGCCCCAGCAGCCGGGGCGGGGGCCGGGTGGCCTCTGGGAACTGACCGGCTTGCAGAGGGGACACCCCTTGAAGTAAGGAAGGTGGCATCCCTGGTGCCATCTGCAGATGTGGGCCCAGCGGGCGTGGCCGCAGGGGACGTGGTGTCTGGAGGCGGCTGAGGGGAGGATGTGTTCACGTGCCCGTCGGAACGTACCTCCCCAGCCGCCACCAGCATTTCGGTGGAGTGTCCCACCTCAGAACTGTCCTCTTGCCGTGGACGAGGAGCTCTCTTGTCACGAGAGTCTCTCTGGCAAGAGTGAGAAGAAGAGAGCGATAGGCAGAGAGGGGGCTGGCAGAGGCCCTTGGGAAAGAAGGTTGGCCACCTCTGGTGGGTTGAGCAGTGGTTGTTGAATGAATAAGTGACAGCGTGGGAGGGTGAAGGATTGACACCCTGCTCATCATCTTGCATCTTCCGGCCTCACCTTCCTTGTTTGCCCCGCGGGGTTCCTGGGCGAGCTCATGGGCAGTGTGTCCTTACCCAGGGCCCTTTCTCCACAGGGCCATCTGCATGACCGATATGGGCAGCTGGTGAATATTTACACCAAACTCTTGCTGACCAAGATCTCCTTCCACCTCAAGGTAGTTTCCTCGGGGGAATCGTGGGGCTGGTGGGACCCTGGGCTCTTCCCTCCAAGATGTCTCAGAGGGTGGGATCTGTCCTGTCCCCACCTGAACCAAGGGGAAGCTTGGGACAGACGGCAGGGAAGTCAGAAGGCCCGGAGGCATTTCCCAGCGTGGGAGGTGGTCTCAGCCCTGCCCTCAGCTCCGGATGGACGTCCCATCCTCTGTGTCTTGGTCTCTGTAGTCACTGCCCGGGGCAGATGGTGGCTCCACAGGCTAGGGGGCTTCTCTGGCCCCTTCCCCCCCCTCAAAAGCTAGAAGCGGTGCTGGGCCAGAGCTGAGAGGGGCTGCGGTTGAGTGGGGGTGTCCTCTCCGCAGCACCCCGAGTTCCCTGCGGGCCTGGAGGTGACAGACGAGGTGTTGGAGAAGGCAGCTGGGACCGACGTCAACAACATGTGAGTCCCCCGGTTTCCCGTCTGTTCCTGCGGCGTTCCTCACCCAGGTTCCCACCGGGGGCCGTGCTCTGTCTGGGGCTGGAGGTCGTCACGTGCCCAGCAGATGTGGCTAAAGCTAAAGGGATGGGGCTTACTTGGAGCTGGGCATTTCGGCTGAAGGACTGCCGTCTGTGCATCCGTGCAAAGGCGTGGGCATGCGCTGTGCTCCCCCTCCCGCCTGGGGGTCCTCGCAGGGCCACGCCCTGCACCCCTCCCGCTCACCTCTCCCTCCTCCTTCCCCCGTAGCTTCCAGCTTACCGTGGAGATGTTCGATTACATGGACGGTGAGCTGAAGCTCTCTGAATCAGGTGAGCCGGCCGGGGGGGTGACCTGGGGCCTGCTGCCTCTGGGGGCCAGCCATTCTTGGACACACCTGCCCCCTGGGGACCACGCTCCCACCAGGAGCAGGTCACGGGGCCTCCAGGTGCCCCCAGAGCATGGGAAGGAGAGGCCTTTACCGCCCCTGCAGGACGCCAGGCACGTCCAGGGAACAGTCTCGGCCGAAGGAAACCCACTCTGGCACCAAGGCGCGGGGTGGGGGGTTGCCGGGGGGAGCCGGGGGGAGCCAGGAGCCGCCTCTTCAGGTTCCCGATCCACCTCCCAGCTGAGCCTGCCCTGAGGCAGTTGGTTTCAGCCTTCTTGCCCATTCTCTGCTGTAAAAGGCCTCTGAGTCAGGTCAGATTTCCCAGCCCAGGAACGCGGCAGCCGTTGAACAGGAAATCTCAGGGGGCTCACCCTCCTGGGGCTGCAGAGGTGACTGTTTTCAGTGGCAGCTTCAGAACAACTTGTGGGTGACTCGACGCTCTCACTCTCCACGGGAGAGTGAGAGGCAAATGCCTTTTTAATGGAAAACCAGGAATGAGAAAGAGGTGTCTGGGCAGCCTCCTGGCGCCGGGGGCTGGACCCTGAGGCTGGGCGAGTCTGGGGCAGCTGTGCTGCAGAGATGGGCCTCTCCCCAGTCGCCACAACCGGAGGCGGAGAAAGGCCACAGCCAGCGCCCACACCCCCTGTGCCAGCGTCTCCCTGAGAGTGAGGGGGAGTGGGCGTTCCCCGCCCCGAGGTTTGTAACAGCCCCAAATGGGAAATGTCCTGAACGCCCTTCAGATGAGAAATGGCTGCATTGTGTTTTAAAACGCAAAACAGTATTCTGTGTGTATTTTAATTGTTTACAAGGAAAATGGACTTGACGTGACATGTAATTAAGTTTTAAGCGGGTGAGGGACAGCGCTTAGCGCCTTCCTCCTGGTCCCTTCCCTCCCAGGCGTCCTTGTGTCACTGCGGAGGTTTGCAGATCGCCCCACCCCAGGCAAGGTGAGAGTAGGCCCGGGTTGGGGGCCACCCATCTGGAACAGGGTCCCACGTGGGCTGCCCTGGGTGTCACGTGCTCCTTTCTCTCCTTGCCCCAGAGAGCAAGCCGGTCAGGGGTGGCAGTATGTCTGCCTCTTTCCCTCCTAGTTGGTCCATCGGATGAAAGGCTGATTCTCAGGGTCAGGGGAGATTGACCCTGAGTGCAAGTGAGGTTTTGGGGTCCCTTGGGGTTTGCAGAACCACGTCCTGAGCCCGCTGCTGTGAGACTGACCAAGCCCGGGCCTGTTTCCACATCTGCAGAACGAGGCCTTGGGGCTGCACAGCCTTAGGCCTCCGTCCGTCCCTAAGATTCAGAGTGAGCTGGAAGCCCATGGGTACAGGACTGTTGAAGTCACCCTGTCTCTCCAGCTCCGCGTCCTGGGCCCACTGCCTGGAAGCTCTCCAGAGACCCTGGCCGAGCGGAGCTGCGTTTCATTTGCCCCCCACCTTGCCGCCACCTTAGTTCGTGGGAGCGCTGGGCCTTGGTCCTCGGCAGCTCCAGCGCACGGGGTCCTTCCTCGCCACGAGGAGCATGCTGGTGTCCGAGGGCCTGGGGCAGAGTCCCACTGCCTGACTGGGACTGGTAAAGCCAGTTACCCAGGCCATTGCCCCGTCTTCAAACCCAGCTCTCTAGGTTGCCGTGACGGTGCCGTGAGATGCCGGTCGGGGCCAGCGCTCGGCCGCTGCCCTCGCTGTGGCCGTCACTATGCCTGTAAGCAGAGTGGGGTCTGCGCCTGCGTCTCCCGGCTCCGCGTGCTCAGGCTCCTCCCGCCCCCCCCCCCTTTTTTTTTTTTTTTTTACAGTTTTCCGGCAGCTCAACACAGCCATTGCCGTGTCCCAGATGTCCTCGGGCCAGTGCCGCCTGGCCCCCCTCATCCAGGTCATCCAGGACTGCAGCCACCTCTACCACTACACGGTCAAGCTCATGTTCAAGCTGCACTCCTGTGAGTCCCCCTGCCCCCACCCCTGCCTGCCTCGGCCCTGAGGGTCAGCCGAAGCCCCAGAGGGCTGTGTTGATAGCCTGCATCAGGGATGGGAATCAAGCAGTCTTTAAGATATTTATTAATTAAACTTAACAGTAATGAACTCATTACCCACTAACATAAATAACATACTTGTTATAAAAAAAAATCACTATTTTCCAAAACAGAGATTTAGTGGGAAGAGCCACGTAGTTTTACGTGTTTGCAGTTCTCTTAACCGCCTGGCCTTGGAGGCGGCAGCGGGACCTCACCCGTGCTCGCTGGGCTGGCGGGGAGGACTGGGGGAGGCACGTGGTGGCTCCTTAGTGCTCAGAGAGGGTCTGGGCTGCTGGCCTGGGTTCTGTGAGCTGTTCCAGTGTCAACCTTGGGCAAACTCGAGTGAGAGCGACCTGACAGACCAGCAGGGCCCACATGCAGTGCGCTGCGGTCAAGGTTCTGGCCATCCCACTCACTGGTTCCTTCCCTCCCTCAGTCAAGAGCTGAACTCCTCACAGGGGGTTCTTTGGGCCCTCCTGATGGTGGGTGGGACGCAGCCAGGTGGCAGGTAATCTGTCTATAATCTATGACGGTTTCTAGAACGTGGAGGAGCAGGGAGGGGGAAGGCAGGGAGCGGATCTGAAGTCTCGGGCACAGAGCAATGAGCAAGGAGGAAGTCCCGTTAAACCTCCCTGCCCCCAGGTCTCCCAGCGGACACCCTGCAAGGCCACCGGGACCGGTTCCATGAGCAGTTTCACAGGTACCAGCCTGGGCGGGGTTGAGGATGGCTGGGAAAGAAGCTCCTCGGCTCCCGGCGACGTGTGCTGGGGCTACCGGGCTGGGGCCTGGCTCCTCTGACCTCCCGCCTCTGTCCCCGCAGCCTCAGAAACTTCTTCCGCAGAGCCTCTGACATGCTCTACTTCAAGCGGCTCATCCAGATCCCCCGGCTGCCCGAGGTACCTGCGTCCTCCAGCGGCCGCCGCCCGCCTGCAGCCCTGTTCTGCCCTGGGCTCTGGGCTTGAGGACCGCGGCCGCCTAGCTGGGCCCCGCGTGGGGCCTCGTGTGGGCTGTGGGAGGGGCAGAGAGAGGGCCTTCTGGTGGGGGGAGCGCTGGGTCGCTTTCACCCGCTGCCCCCTCAGGGACCCCCCAACTTCCTGCGGGCCTCGGCGCTGGCCGAGCACATCAAGCCGGTGGTGGTGATCCCCGAGGAGGCCCCCGAGGACGAGGAGCCCGAGAGCCTCATCGAGATCGGCACGGGGCCGCCTGCCGCGGAACCAGCGGTGAGCTGCCCCCTTCTTGCTGGGGGCACTGGGGGTGGCTGGGCCTCCCTCCTGGCCTGGGGGAGTGGGGGTGGAGGTCACCGTGCTTTGCCGTGGCAGGTGGTGGCTGACCTCTTCGAGCAGACATTTGGACCCCCCAATGGCTCCATGAAGGACGACAGGTGAGGGCCTGGGGAGCCCACCGTAGTGGGAAACAGCCTTCCGGGAACTGTGATCCCGAAAGATCTCGGCTGGGGACACAGACCTGAGATGCTCAAACCCCGAGGGGGTGCTGATGAGAGGACCAGCGGCCGTGCCCGGGTCCCCTGATCGTGCCGGTTGAGTGAACTTGAACGCCAGGACCACGCGGGCTGGGGAAAACCCCGCCTGACCTCTGTCCCCAGGGACCTCCAGATGGAGACCTTGAAGAGGGAGGTGGAGACGCTCCGCACGGAGCTCGACAAGATCCAGCTGGAGGTGAGGGGCGCGGGCGGAGGCGCAGGGGCGGGCGGCTGCCCCACGCGGGGGACCTACACCCCACCTCCTCCCCTCCCCTCCCGCCGCCTAGGCGCAGCGGTACATGGCGCAGCTGAAGGGCCAGGTGAACGCGCTGGAGGCCGAGCTGGAGGAGCAGCGGAAGCAGAAGCAGAAGGCCCTGGTGGACAACGAGCAGCTGCGCCACGAGGTGGCCCGACTGCGCGCCGCCCAGCTGGAGGGCGAGCGCGACCGGGGGCTGCGAGAGGAGGCGGAGAGTGCGTGCGCGGCGCGGGGCGGGGCGGAGAGGGCGTGGGCGGGGCGGGGCGACGGGGTCCGCCGCTGGGGGGGCTGGGGGTCACGGCCACGGCCTCCCCCTCCCCCGCAGAGAAGGCCAGCGCCACCGAGGCGCGCTACAACAAGCTGAAGGAAAAGCACAGCGAGCTCATCAACACGCACGCCGAGCTGCTCCGGAAGGTAGGCCCAGGGGGTGCGGACGGGGGCCGGTGGGCTGTGGGGGGCCCCGAGCGCAGCCCAGCCGAGCCTGTCCCCGGTCCCCGCCGGTGCAGAACGCAGACACGGCCAAGCAGCTGACGGTGACACAGCAGAGCCAGGAGGAGGTGGCGCGGGTGAAGGAGCAGCTGGCCTTCCAGGTGGAGCAGGTGAAACGGGAGTCAGAGATGAAGGTGCGTCCCGTGAGCACAGGCCCTGCCTCGTAGACCCCGCAGGCACCCCCTGCAACCCCCGTGCCCCCCAGCTCCACTGCCTCCGTGACGTCCTGTCCCCTCCCGTCGTAGCTGGAGGAGCAGAGTGACCAGCTGGAGAAGCTCAAGAGGGAGCTGGAGGCCAAGGCGGGAGAGCTGGTGCGGGCGCAGGAGGCCCTGAGCCGCGCGGAGCAGGTGTGGGCCCTCCCAGGCCGGGCTGCCACTGGAGCGCGGGGTGGTTCAGAGCGGCTCGCCCTGGCCTTGAGGTGTGGCTCTGACCCAGCCCCGGGGGGTACACAGGGAACAGGACCCGCTCCTTGGCCCTCAGTCAGCCTTCAGTCTCCTGGGGCCCTAGGGATGGTCTGTAGATTTGGGTGGGGATGGGGGCAGGGCCTCTGGAAGCCCTGCTCACCGGCCAGGTGTTCACAGAGCGGCTTGGAGCTGAGCTCGAGGCTGGATGCGC
This sequence comes from Balaenoptera ricei, assembly GCF_028023285.1. Taxonomy (NCBI): domain Eukaryota; kingdom Metazoa; phylum Chordata; class Mammalia; order Artiodactyla; family Balaenopteridae; genus Balaenoptera; species Balaenoptera ricei. The sequence continues at coordinate 7,305,349 of NC_082652.1, read as the reverse complement.
TGAGCGCGGAGAAGGACACACTGAGCAGCGTCGTGCGGCAGCGGCAGGCTGAGCTGGTGGCGGCCCAGAGCCTGGCGCGGGAGAAGGAGGCGGCGCTGAGCTGGGAGCAGCAGCGCAGCTCCAGGGAGAGGGACGAGCTGCAGGGGCGGCTGGCGGACAAGGTGCGGGCCCCCCTCCCTTACCCCCGTAACAGCTGAATTGGGGCAGAATTCTCTTTTATCACGAGCTGCGTGCCCCCCTCTTAAGGGAGCAGCCCCGGCACGGGGGGGGCGGGGGGGGGCGGGGCGGTGCAGCAGGGCCTCTCGCTAAAGCCCCCTCCCCAGCGAGGGTCTCCACGGGGGCCTGGCCGGCTCACCGCCGCCTCGCCCTCTCCCGCCAGGAGTCTCAGGAGGAGGGCCTGCAGCACAGGCTGCTGGATGAGCAGTTTGCGATGCTGCGGGGCACCGCCGCCGAGGCCGAGCGCATCCTGCAGGACGCCGTGGGCAAGCTGGACGACCCCCTGCACCTGCGCTGCACCAGCTCTCCGGGTACGGCCGCGGCGGCAGGCGCTCGGGCATCGCCCTTTCCTACTTCCCACCTCCCCCCCCCCCCCCCCCGAGGGAGGCGGGCAGGAGGGTGCTGGGGCCTCAGGCCAGGCTCTGCCCCTCACCGGTTCTCCCTGTGCTGGCAGACTACCTGGTGAGCAGGGCCCAGGCTGCCCTGGATGCCGTGAGCGCGCTGGAGGAGGGCCACGCCCGGTACCTGGCCTCCGCGGCAGGTGAGTGCAGCCGGGGCGGGCCTGGGCAGGGCAGGGGCCGCCAGCGGTGGTGACCCGGGCCCACGGGCCATGGCCGCCTCCTGCTTTCGGGGCGGTTTCCCACCACAGGCGCCTCTCCAGGAAGCCCCAGCCCCGTTCCAGAGGTCAGCCCTTCGGGCCAGGGGTCACCTAGACCCGGGGGCGGTTCCTGCGATGCTGCTCTGTGGCTGTGCGGGCTTGCCGGGCAGGAGAGGCACCACCGGGACTTGCTCCGGAGCAGCAGCGTTGAGGGTGGCTGTCCTTCCCGAGCAGACGCCTCTGCCCTTGTGGCAGCCCTGACCCGGTTCTCCCACCTGGCCGCGGACACCATCGTCCACGGCAGTGCCACCTCCCACCTGGCCCCCACTGACCCTGCTGACCGTAAGTGCGCCCTGGGCTTGTCCCACGTGCTCCTCACGGTGAACCCGGGAAAGGGGGGCGGCTGCCGCTAGGTCCTGGTGTCAGACCTGGCTGGGGTCTTCCGGGGTTCTCGGCGCCGGGTCCCCTCAGCCCTCTCCTCCCAGGCCTGATGGACACGTGCAGGGAGTGTGGAGCCCGGGCTCTGGAGCTCGTGGGGCAGCTGCAGGATCAGCGAGCTCTGCCGCAGGCCCAGCCCGGCCTGGTGCGGATCCCCCTGCAGGGCATCCTTCAGCTGGGCCAGGTGCGGTGTGCAGCCGGGATGCCGAGCGTGGCCCCGGGTCTGGAGGGGGCGGTGGGGCTGGGCTGGGGTCCCCAGCTTCTCTGCACCTCCTTCCAGTTTGGGCTGAACAGGTGCTCACGTGCAGAACCTGTAGCTGCAGACACGGGGCGGGGACAGAGCACCACCCTCTAGGGCCCGGCTGCCCCAGTCTCGCTCCCAGGCTCTGTGGGGGTGGCGGGGGGTCGAATCCACCCCATCTGACTCCTGGATTCCCTCATCCCCCAGGAGCTGAAGCCCAAGAGCCTGGATGTGCGTCAGGAGGAGCTTGGGGCCATGGTGGACAAGGAGATGGTGGCCACGTCTGCGGCCATCGAAGATGCGGTGCGGAGGATCGAGGTGAGGACCAGGGTGCAGGAGCCCGGGGGGCGCTGGGCTGAGTGCAGGCTGCGCCCACCTCCGCACTCAGCCTCCGTGCGAGGGCCAGGCGGCCTCTGCAGGTCAGAGGTGGGAGGGTGGGCAGGGGCCCTAGCTTTCCCTCCCTGGGCCGCGCCCTCCCCTCCCTGGCTCCGCGGCTGGTCCAGTGCGGGTGTCCCCTGTCCTTGCACGCTGCCCTCCTCCCAACCCACTCAAAGCTCTGTCATCGGGTGTAGGACATGATGAACCAGGCCCGCCATGCCAGCTCTGGGGTGAAGCTGGAGGTGAATGAGAGGTGAGACCTACTTCTGCCTTCCAGTCGCCCCAGGGCGGGTTCCCCAGTTTTTCCAGATTGGGGGAGGGGAGAGGTGGCTTCTGCCCTCCTGACTGCTTAGCCCTCCAGAAAGAAGGGCTGGGACCCGCAGAGCACGCCTGACCCTGTGGGCCTGCCCGCTGAGCACCCTGACCCTGTGGGCCTGCCCGCTGAGCACCCTGAAGGGCTGGGACCCGCTGAGCACGCCTGACCCTGTGGGCCTGCCCGCTGAGCACCCTGACCCTGTGGGCCTGCCCGCTGAGCACCCTGTGGGCCTGCCCGCTGAGCACCCTGAAGGGCTGGGACCCGCTGAGCACCCTGTGGGCCTGCCCGCTGAGCACCCTGAAGGGCTGGGACCCGCTGAGCACCCTGAAGGGCTGGGACCCGCTGAGCACCCTGTGGGCCTGCCCGCTGAGCACCCTGAAGGGCTGGGACCCGCTGAGCACCCTGACGCCCCCGTGGCTTCTGGGGCCGCCTTGCAGATCCTTTTGTTTTCCTCGCCCTTTTGCTCCTCTCAGGATCCTCAACTCCTGCACAGACCTGATGAAGGTGAGTGGCCGGCTGGGACCCAGGGCGGGCCCTGTGCCTGGCCGGGCCCCCGAGGATGACACACGTCTGGGTCTTGGCAGGCCATCCGGCTCCTGGTGACAGCATCCACGAGCCTGCAGAAGGAGATCGTGGAGAGCGGCAGGGTGAGCTGGGCCTCCCTGGTGGGGCCAGGTGGGGCCCCCGCCTAGTGGGCAGGCCACACAGCTAGGCCATTGAGGGACAGGTTCCTGAGCGGGGCCTGACCCCAGAGCCCTCTCCGTCCGTATCACCCGCCCTGTGGCTTACGCCGGCCACGGGACTCCTCTCGGGCACAAGACGCCTGAGTGTGCAGAGTGCCGACAGGCCCTCCCAGTGCGTGCAGCGTACTGGGAGTCCCAGTCCAATCCCCCACAGCCCAGGGATGCGCTCTCACGGCCGGGGTGAGGGGAGGAGGGCCCACCCGCGGGGATCTGTTGCCACCCGGGACTTCCTTGACTGGTCCGCCCCGCCCTCCTGTCGCCACTAGGGGGCAGCCACGCAGCAGGAATTTTACGCCAAGAATTCGAGGTGGACGGAAGGCCTCATCTCTGCCTCCAAGGCCGTGGGCTGGGGAGCCACGCAGCTGGTGTATGTTGCCCCAGGTCGGGGGGCAGCAGTGTGTGTGGTGCTCAGGGTCTGGGGAGGGGTGTGGAGGCGGCCCGCCGACCAGGGGGTCGGAGACCCAGGCCCTGCCCGGCTCTGCCCCCAGGGAGTCGGCGGACAAGGTGGTGCTTCACACGGGCAAGTACGAGGAGCTCATCGTCTGCTCCCACGAGATCGCGGCCAGCACGGCGCAGCTGGTGGCGGCCTCCAAGGTGAGGCTCCCCTCGGGCTCCTGGGCTCCCAGCCGTGGCGGCGGCACCACGTGTGGCGGGGAGACCGTGGGCGTGGGGGTGGTGCAGCCAGCAGGCCGTCCCGCCCCCTAACCCGCCCCGCCCCCCAGGTGAAGGCCGACAAGCACAGCCCACACCTGAGTCGCCTGCAGGAATGCTCACGCGCTGTCAACGAGATGGCCGCCAGCGTGGTGGCCTCCACCAGGTCGGGCCAGGAGCAGATCGAGGACAGAGGCGAGTGCTGGGGCCCCGGTGCAGCGGCCGGGCTGGGGGCGGGTGCCCAGACGCTTACCCACTCCCCTCTGGCTGCAGACACCATGGACTTCTCCGGCCTCTCCCTCATCAAGCTGAAGAAGCAGGAGATGGAGACCCAGGTGGGCACCCTCGGCCGTCCCTCTCCTACCCGCGTCCCTCTCCCATGCGTCCCTCTCCTGTCCCTCTCCCGCGGCTGAGCTCCGGGAAGGCGGGAGGGCCCCTGGGGCGAGGCTGTGGGGCCTGCTGAGCGGCCGCACGCGGGGCTGCAGGTGCGGGTCCTGGAGCTGGAGAAGACTCTGGAGGTGGAGCGCGTGCGGCTGGGCGAGCTGCGGAAGCAGCACTACATGCTGGCCGGGGCCGTGGGGACGCCCGGCGAGGAGGAGCCCGGCCGGCCCAGCGCTGCCCCCCGCGGCGGGACCTCCAAGAAGCCGCCCCTGGCACAGAAGCCCAGCGTGGCCCCCAGGCAGGACCACCAGGTGCGGGGAGTCAGTGCAGGTTGGGGGGGGGGGGGTGACAGGGGAGGAGCCCCGGGAGTGCTGTCCTGGCCTCTGCTCACTGGCCTGGGGGGCAGCGGACCTTGAGGACGGTCAGAAGCCACTGACCGGTGGGCGCAGACACGCGGCCCCAGCAACGCGGGGAGCACGGCAGGTGCCAAGGGCCCGTGCCAGGGAAGGCAGGGGCCGAGGAGTGGCGGGATGCCTGGGGCCCGACGCAGGGTACGTCAGGCACCCGTGGCCACTGAGCCCCTCACCTTTGATCCCTGCAGCTTGACAAAAAGGATGGCAGCTACGCGGCTCAACTCGTCAACTACTAGGTCACCCCCGGAGGGGTCCAGCGGGGAGGCTGACGGCCTGGGCCTCGTGGCTGAGGAGCCTCTGAGAAGGCCCAGCCCTCACTGAGCGCAAGGGCTCAGGGCTGACCGGGGCTGACCAGAGCAGTTCTTCCCAGACGAGCGCCTCGTTACCTGCAACAGGAACTTCTCAGAGCAGCCAGGACCCAGCAGGCCTGAGCCACAGCACTTCAGGAAATACAGAGCATTTCTAATATTCTGAGTTAGATCTTTCTTTTGTGAGTTGTGTGCAACACACCAGAAAGCAGGGCCCCTGGAGCGGGTGTTTGGGCCGTGCATCCCCTGCCCCTGGGACTCCCGGTCTGAGGTTAGAGGTGACTAGAACACAGTCTGTGCTGGCTGTTGGGGATACGGGGAAGAAGACATCACCTGTTCGTGGCCTTCTTGGGCCCTGGTGCGGCCTCAGGCAAAGCAGGATGCTCTTAGGTGGGCTGGGGGTATCGCCCCTTTCTCCTTGGGCCTCGCTCTAGGGCGTCAGTGACGGTGAGCGCTGAGGACAACGAGACCCTTGCCTGGGAAGGGGGGCAGGCCAGGTGCTGCCATCCTCCTGGAGTCTCTGTTCCTGCTGGCACCTGCGGGGACCCTCCTGCTTCCTGCTTTTCTTTCCCCTGGTCTGGCTGCCCCTGCGCTGGCCACTCCCCATGCCCAGCCACCTCATTCCTCCCTCTGCCTCCCCATCCCTGGGAGGTTTCCGGCCCTCCCGCAGGCCTCTCCAGCTCAGCCAGAAAAAGCCCAGAAACCAGGAGCCGCCTGCCCCCTCTGCAGATCAGGACCAAAGGCCCCTGGCGATCCTCGGGCGGGGGCTGCCCTCGGGGAGGGATGAACGCGCGCTCCTCGAGCCCCCCACCTCCTCCTGGGCAGAGGGAGGCCTGGCTGGAAGGAGGAAACCTCGGTCTGGAGGAGCACAAGGGGCCAGCTCGATTTGCTTTGCGCGTAGTGTTTCCTTGTGTTGAAGTGTCAGATTGGCAATAAACCACACTTTGACTGTTGTCACCGTTGCCCCACAGTGAGGGACTGCGCCTGGTTGTTGATTTCTCCAGGGCCAGTACGCTGGGGAGGGGAGGGGAGGGACCCCCTTAGTTTCTGCAGCAACAGTGGAACACGGGAGCCACAGAAAACCTTGCCGCTTCCGGTTCTGCCAAGAAGTGTCCGGCTCGCTTCCCCGGGAGGTTTGTGACTCTGGCACGCTTGTTTGGGGAGTCGCAGGGCTTTTCTCTGAGAGGCCTCTGTTCCCAGCCAGAGGCCCCCTCGGGTCTTGAGCCCCCTCCCCCCAGCGCTGTTGGAAGCTCTGCCTCTTTCAGGAACCGGGGTGGGGGTGGGGGTGGGGGTGGGGGTGGGGGTGGGGGTGGGGATGAGGCCAATTCCTCAGTTACAAATTTTACCTGAACTTCACCTGAATTTCACATCTGAGCTTGGTGGTGACCCTGACCCCCTGGCTGGACTTGACTGGAGTGGCCAAACGAGCCTTGACACTGGAGAACTTACCAGGCGTCTAGGTTCCTGAGTACGCAGCTGGCTGTGTCCGCACCCACTTTCCCTGAAAGCACCCCGTGGCCGGCTGCCCTCAGCAACCGCACCCCTCCCCCAAGGTCACCAGCATTTGTGGATCCAAAGGACAGTGCAGGTCAGGGGAGGAAAAGGGCACCTCGTGTGGCTCCTGCCGCGTGGCAAGCACGCCACTCCCCCTGCCTCGGTTTCCCGGAGGATGAAGTGGGGCTGTGAGGGGGCGGGTGTGGTCAGGTGAGAAAGGGCTTTGAAAAGCAGCCTCCGTGAACCGGAAGGGCAGTGAGAGGGAGCGGTGTCTGGTCCCTGTTTGCAAGGAAAACCGCTCCGGCAAACAGACTAAAGCAGACGGTTCTCTCACCAAATCCAAACCAGTGAAGGATGGCGTGAGCCGACCGCACCTAGGTCCTCAGTGAGCACGCGCGGCACCTACCAGTCGGCTGAGGTCAGGCACTGGTCCTCCCTGGCTGTCCCGTGAGCAAAGCGGTCCCGAGGAGGGAGGAGAGAGTCACACGTGGCTCTGTCCAGCCCAGCGCCCCCAGGGGGGATGGACTGCAGATTTGGCTGTAAGCTTCCCAGCAGCCACTGGGAAAAGACAAAACTGTCAGACACATTCTCATAAACAAAAGCACGATGATTTCTCAGGAAACGCTTCCCTCTTACAGGAGAAGCATAGCAGTGTCTCCTAGATGCCCTCCTGGCACCGTGCCGCGAAGGCAATGGCATCCGTTCAGAGGACACAGTGACAGGGAAGCTTTCACGGGGCTGCTTCGTGCTCCTGCTCCACAAACACCCTGAGGAGAGTCCCTCCCAGGGGCACAAAGGCGCCAGCGGGCAGTGAGGTCCCTCCTCCCAGCCGCCAGCAGCGCGTGACTCAGCCATGGGTCCCCTTTAAACACCTGTGGGCGAGTCTCGAGAGCAAAATGCCAGCCACAGGATTGTATCATTTACTTGAAATCAGCAGAGAATGTTCTGAGTTTCCATCAGCTGTGCAGCTGGCCCTGTGGACAGAAGCTGGGGGGGACTGAGCCCAAGGGGCACCCTGAGTCCCCTGCTGAGGCCCTGGCAGGGCGGCTAAGATCCCAAAGACACCCCGACACAGGAGGAGCACACTTCCTTCTGACTCTTTGGACGCACATGAGAAACTCGGATCAAGAACAACTCTGCTGTTAGGGCCAGGCGGCCACTTCAGCCACCTCAGTGGCCTTTAGTTTTTGTAACTTCAAGAGCCACACCAGCCAGCCTCACTGTTGGAACGCTGATTGCTGATACTCTAGAACCAAACACGTCATGAGGGTCCCCAGGCAAATAAAGGACAGGGCCGTTATTAACAATTCTCTATTTATTAAAAAGGGTCTTAACAGCTTTACAACCACAGCGCAGATGCGGCCCTGGAGACGGCAAGGCCAGCCTGGCGGCCCTCCCCCACATCAACGCCGAGCTCACACGTTTGGCTGTGCCCCTTGCAGGCGGCAGAGGTACGGGGTGGGTGGCACCACTCTCGAGATTCACAGACGTGAACAGGCCCACCTGATTGGCAGGGCAGTAAATCGTCCTATGCAGCGGTTCTCTTTAAAAACAATTACGATACAGCAGAGTTCAAGTCCAGGAGTAGAAATGTACAGTAACTGAGGACAAAGGTTGGTGGCCTCGCCCAGGGCCTGCCAGGACAGACCCCGTGTGAGCTCTGCCTGGATTCCGTCACCTGGGCAGCAGCCAGCTGGGGAGTCACAGGCCGGAGTCAGGAGTTCCACAACTGAGCACATGGGCCTTTTTTGGTCAACAGGTGGGCGGTAACTCTACCCCCAGTCCCGCCTGGGACCCTGGGAATCCAGCACACATGGCACGTGCGGATGAGAACCCAGGGGGCAGGCAGAGCCCGGGGTGTTGCCAGAGCATCAGAGCTTGTTGGTACCTCCCTAACGCTGCGGGGCAGGCTTTCTCCAGGCCGAGCTGAGATGCTGCTGGCATCCCTCTGTCACACCCCTGCCCCAAGGCCCAGTCAGAGGCAGAGAATATTGGCTAAGGGTATTCTGGTTCAAAGTGGGTGGGCTTTTCTTCCACCTGTAACACGACAAGGAACGCAGAGCCGCAGGGGCAGCAGCGGCTGGTGATGCCGCCCCAGCGCCTGGCCGGCCACTCCTGGCACCAGGTAAGCTAAGGCACAGCACGGGCCCCCGCAGGGGCAACCGTGCACTGCTTGCAAGAAAGGAAACTGCGTTCACGTCATCTGTATTCTCAACCTGCTCAGAACAGTATGTGCATTTTTCATAAAGTTTCCCTGAATGGTCTTATGAGTGTCAAAAAAGTTTTCTTTCCCAATATAAAACAGGAAAATTACACACATAGTAAAAATATTGGAGGAGTATTTCTTCATAGAGAGCCTCGGGCTGGCTCGAGGCGGAGGCAGAGGAGGAGGAGCTAGGGCCGTCATTTGCTGTGCAAAGTCCAGCTCCCGGCCACCTCCTCACCCGGCTGCAACTCGCCCGGCCTCTGGACATGGCAGTGGGCCAAGTGCAAACTCCGAGGGTGGCTTTGAAGCATCCAGGTTCGGGGGAGGGAGGGGCTGTGAGGACCGCCCGCCCCACACGGGTTCAGTAAGCACCTTCCGGGCTGGCCCACCGACCGACCCCCACCAGGGGCTACGGTGGGCGGTGGGCTGGGACACACAGAACCGTCTTGAAAATAAAGCAGAAATGATGAACCATGCTTATTAAATAAAGCTGCAACGGGAGGACCACGATCCTACGTGGGAACGGAGGCGGTGGGGGGAGCCTTTTCCCAAACTCACGACTTCAACACCAGACTGAGGAATCACACCGAGAAGACAAACCAGCGCGACCACGGGGAGGCCCGGCTGAGGCCCAGCGCACAACCGCCTAGGTGTCCACAACCAGGGTTCTACGTCTGCTTACCCCTGACCTACGGCTCTACAACCAGATGGACGCCCTGGCCCGAGCACCAGAGCCCCTGGCAGAGCAGCCGGTGCTCACGGCCCCCGTCTGCGCGCGCGCGGACCCGGCCAGCAGGCGCCGGCGAGGGAGTCTCGCGGGGAGGGCGAGGGCCGCTCACTGGAGGATGAAGCCCGGCTGGTGCGGAGGCAGCCGGGGCGGGGGTCTCTGGGGCAGCGCCGGCGGGTACGGTGGCAACACAAACTGCTGCAGGGAGAAGCCCTGTTGTGCGGGGAGGCCCCCGCGCGGGGGCAGCAGTGGACACTGCGCCACTGGGTGCAGGGGGCCCTGTCCTGAGCCCAGGGCGGCGGCGAACGGCGCGGCTAAGCGTCCCGCAGGCACCGGGGGCGGTGGGGGAGGGATGCGCCGAGGCACCGCAGAGGGGGGCCCGCTGGCCTCTGGGGAGGGGTAGGGCAGGGGGGCAGCGGGCACCGGCTCGGGCACCCTGGGGGGCAGCGGGGCCGGCGGCGGGGCCTGGGGAAGTCTCTGCCCCTTCAGCACCATCTCCTGGAGCTTCTCGATTTTAACCCTTCGCATGTGGGCCAGTTTCCGCTTGCTCTGATAGACATCGATGAAGGAGTCCAGGGGAAGCTCTCCATCGAGAAACTTCTCTGCCATGTTCTGAAGGAGCAGGAGAAACCCGGTTTACGGGGCAGGTCAGCTGTGAGGGAAGGAAGCGCCCTTCACCCCCCAGGGCACCGGGGGAGGCAGGGCCAGCTTCCTCCCAACACGCATCCCTTCCCTGTCCCCGGCCGCTGCTCGCTGCAGACCCCGCTGGCGCTCCACCCGGGCCGAGTGAGCGGGAAGACAGGTGGGCTGGTCCCACCTGCCGGACAGGTGGCGGGCCCTGGGGAGAGCCCGCCTTAAGGTGAGGGGCCCGAGCTGCTAAGCCCCCGGCCGGAGACCAGCGTTTCCTTCCCTCCACTGGCTGCGCCCTGACAGCCCCACACAGTCGGCAGGACAGAAACCTGCTCGCGCCCACGAGGGCCGCCCCGCCCGACGGTTCCTCAGAGCACTCGGCCTAGTCCAGCGAGGCTACAACTGCACAACTTTGGACCCTGACTCATTTCCTTATCGCTCAGCGAGGCTCAAGCCTCGGGTGCTCAGCTGGCCGTGCCCACAGGCTGTGCCCGGCCAGCTGACGCAGACAGATGGTAACTCAGCCAGCGGCACCCACGGGACGGGCGCCGATTCAGTGTAGCGTGCACCCCTCACCTGAGGACCAGACCGCCCCCGCTGCTCCCCTGGCCCCCAGGCTGGCGCTCTCCCCAGCCCACCGGCTGGGCCGCCGTCTCCGCGCAGCCGGCATGCCTGGCCCTGGGGGAGCTGGGCCCAGGCCCGGGTAACTGCCCTGGGGCGTCCCGCTGGGCTGGCTGGATTTACCTCCGTGTCCTCCTCGATCTTGGCCCCTTCCGCCTGCAGAAGCGCTAACAGGGTCTCCAAGGAAGCGCTGCTGGACTGTTTATCTGGAAGAAGCAGGAGGCACGATCGGGTGAGGGGCACCGGCACACCCTCAGAAACCACCATGATCCCCGGCCCCTCAGGACGACACGCTCCCCCAGTCTCCTCCCCACTTCCCTTTCGAAGAAAGAGTGTACTTTCGCTGGAGAGGCGACAGGAGAGTCACACCTACTGAGCTGACTTTCCAGGAAGCTGACAGGAAAGGCCGTAACGCAGCCAGTGTCACCCACCTGCCTCACAACGCAGCGGCGATTACTGAGCATGTGACCTAACCTTGCAACCTAACCCTGCAGTCACCCCATAATTTATTTCCTTTGGAGTTCTGAGTGATAATTTACATACATACATAAAGTATACACATCTTAAGCGTACCACCTGAATTTTTACACACACAAACCCAACCACCATGACCCAGACTGGGATACAGAATGTTTGCACAGGCTCCCAGGCCCACTCCCAGAGGTGCTGACCTTCACTACCCAAGAGTTCTGCCTGGTTCTGAACTTCACACAAGTGGACTCACACAGTATGTGCTCTGTGCTGGCCTCTTTCACTCAATACCATGTCTCTGAGACCATCCGTGTTGCTGCACGAATCGGCAGTTCATTTCTTTCAGCGCTTTGTGGCACTGAAAGTTGTATAAGTGTCACGACTTACCCATCATTCTGTGGACGGACACTTAGACTGTCTGCAAGTTTGGCTCCCACAGAGCAAGCTATAACGAACGTTCTCGCGTGCATCTTTCGATAGACACGAGTGAACACTCGCTTCTGCGGGGGAGACACCCAGCAGGGGAACTGCTGAATCACAGGGCATGCCTACTTTTCACTGTAGCAGGTGCTAACAAACAGCTTCTCCAATTCTCACTCCTCCCGGCAATGGAAGAACCGCACATCCCCACCAGCACGGGTGTTGCCCGTCTTTTCACCTTTACTCATTCTGGTAGGGCATGTTACAGTGCATTTCTACTGCAGTTATACGGATACAGGGATCATGGTATCGGACGTCACTGTACACTTCACTGAAGGGGGTGATTTCTTAACCTTCTCTCTCCTATTTTTTTTGGGGGGGCTGTGCCCCTCGGCTTGTGAGATCTTAGTTCTCTGATCAGGGATTGAACCCAGGGCCACGGCAGTGAAAGCACTGAGTCCTAACCACTGGACCACCAGGGAACTCCCCTTTTTTAACCTTCTCTTAATCTCAGAGTTTCCTTGAAAGCTACCCCCAATGCACTCAGGCTTCAACAATAGTCAATGCTTGCGTCACTTCATAATGGCTCCAAAGTAAAGTGTGACATTAAAATAAAGTATTCCAGGGATGAATATTTTTCAACATTAACTGTGAGGGCCTAACTTCAAGGATAAAACATTAGTTGTATATCATAATTCAGAAAATTGCCTTTTTTCTATACTGTTTGGAAAAGGTAGGGTCTTGTTTAAAAAGTAGTCAAGTCTCTTTTTCTAAATTACTGACACAATCCTATATATAAACTATTTTTTCACAGCAGTAATGACTGTCTTAATCTGAAATTGTTCCATAATAACATTTCTTTCCTGGTTAGTGCAACAGCTTGAAAATGCACCCTTGCCTCAGCTCTTTATTCTTGAAAGATCACCCTGAAAGAGTTACCTAATTTGGTCTTTTTTATCTGATAGGCTTCAAAGAGCACCTGGAGTTCCTGGTATTTTTGGGTCAAACGTGCTTTCAGAGAGTCCAGCTGGGGCTGGTAGAGAAGGTTTCCTTCTGCCAGGCTCCGGTTGCTGGCCAGCGTCATTTCTTTGTTAAGCTGAACATTCTGCGTCTGCAAAGACCATACAGGGTGATGAGAACCAGCGTGTGAGCCCCGAGCCCCACCCCCGGGGCCACCGCAGCAGCTTCCGTTTGGCTGGGCAGCTGCCCCCATCCCGACGCCAGCTCCGATTTCTAGTTTGGACGCTGTTCCCGTTCTTAAAGAGCGAGACCACTTCCTCTCCTCCAGGCCTGCAGGACGGGCTTTGTCCCAGGACCTGCTGAAGCTTTCACCCCAGGAGCTGCGCTGTGACCGGAATTCCTTACCACTGCCATTGTGCTCTTAGGAGCGGACGGCTCTAAAGATTTGGAGCTAGAGTTTTCCAAAACGAGTTGCTGCTGTTCCAGAGAAGTGAAAGAATCACTTTTTAACAGAGGAGGGCCAGTTGGCATGGTGTCAATTCAGGCTTAGTCATCAGGCTTTGAGATCAAACACGAAAGCCCGAGACCCTGGGAAGGAATCCACTCAGGGGCCCTGTTCTACTCTGCCCCTACGCCCGACACCGGCTCTTCACGTCTGAGCAGAGGCTTGAGTCTCCCCAGCTCCTGACCGCTGACCCAAAGCTGGGGGCGGGGATTTATCTGCCCGACAGGGGTCCTGCGCTTCCGGGGGGTGGCAGGTCACGAGTGGGTGGAGAAGCCCGCCTGGACCTCAGAGGTGAGAGGGGTTAATGCGAGGTCTGAGAAAAGGTGAGGAAGTCCTAATGAAACGTAACCAGAAGTACATTTGAATAAAAAAGCAAAAATACCAACGTGTCTTACTTCTAGCTCAGTCCCCTTTCCACTTGCTGGTGAGGGGCTCCTCCACGGCCTGCAGCCGCCTCGCTTTCTGGACTTGAAGTCTTATTTGCCCCCGTTTCTCTCCGAAGCTCTCTGTCAGCCCCACACCAGCAATCCTGTCTTCCCCTTGATATTTTCTACACCCCACTCCACCCAGGCTATTTTCGCTGCTACTTCCTTCCTCTTGCTCGTCTGACTGTAGATTGCTGGTCTTGCTGCCTCCACGTCAACCCCTCCCCCTCCAGCCATACCCTTTGGTGCTAGTGCACAATTCCCAGCACGTGCACACACACACACACACACACACACACACTCTCACACGTGTGAGAACAAAGAAAGAGCCATGGATGCAGGTCTCTAGCAGGAGGCCCTGCACCGAGTGGGGGGCTCCTCTCCTCAGCAGACACGTACTCTGCTTCTCTCGCATGGACCACGGGGCAGCGCCCTCAAGATTAGGCTCAGGGTAAAGCAGAATTTAAGTTAAAATAGAATATGAAGCCTCTAGCTCAACACTATAAAACTAGTACAGTAGAAATACTCTCCTCTCTTGCTGCTGCTTTCAGCCAGCAAGGACGATGGGGGCTGGAAAGACCTGGTTTAATCGGGTTCCTGGTCCTGCAGACTTTGGAGGGGTCCTGGGGGGCTCCCAGCACCACCCCAACCCCTACCCACAGCAGCTCAGCCTCCAGGTACACTGCATGCAGAGGTCCTGCAGAAGGGTCTTCCCTTCGATTAAGCCATTTAAAAGAACAAACCAACCAGCCATTGTACAGCCACCCTGGAAACAGCTCGGCAATTTCTTTTAAAACAAAACAGGTAACTACCGTACCATCCAGAAATCGTACACTTGGGCATTTATTCCAGAGAAATGAAAATTTATGTTCACACAGAAACCTGCACATGAATGTTCAGAACGCCCTTCTCTGTAAGCAAAAACTTGAAGCCACCCAGGTGTCCAGCAGGTGAACGGCTTAATGCAGTACTACACCCACACCACAAGCAGAGCGCAGACCTAAGAAAGAATGAGCTGCTGAGACACGTGCAGCTTGGACGAAGATCCAGGGGACAAGGCTAAGCGAAAGAAACAAACCCGCCCAGAGGGTCACAGACTCCAAGATTCTGTGTATACAACATTCTTGAAAGGACAAAACTACAGAAACGGAGATGGATTCGTGGTTGGGGGGAGGGAAGTGGCTGTAAGAGGCAAGAAGACGGCTCCTCGTGGCCACGGTGCCCTGCTCTGACCATATCGGTGTCAAAATCCTGGCTTGGGAGTGGACTAGAATTTTGCAAGATGTTGTCAGTGGGGGAACCCGGGTGAAGGCTACACAGGATCTCTGTGTTATTTCTTACAGCTGCATGTGAATCTACAATTATCTCAAAATTTAAACTTTAATTATAAATAAATAAAACAGACTGTTGATGAGATCTTTTGCTCCCACTGGTCTCATCTGATGGGCGGGAAGGGGCAGGTATTCAAGGCCACTGTCAGGACCCACTGCCCCGTGCACGCCATCATTCTGACTCAATCAGTTCTGTGTTCAATAAACACTTACCGAGCAACCGTTATTTGCCAGGCCCTGAGTGAGGCCCAGAGAAGTGAGAGGAACAGGCACCCTCCTATTCTCCAACTGAGAATCAGCGAAAGTGGAACCGAACTCGTCAGGCCCTGATCTCTGAGCCCTGGGGTGACCTGGCCCTCGCTCGCCCCGTCCCAGCAGTTCTGAGGACCAGCCAAGCTCTCCCCAGCAGGCCCCCGGCCCCGCCTCACTGCCCGGCCCCAGCTGAGCGCCGTGTCTGCAGAGGCCTCCCTGGCCGTCGTCGCTAAGCCAGCAGCCGCCCTCTGTCATAGCACCTGTTTCCTTCCTGCCACCAACGGCAACCAGTGAGCACTACGTCTGTGCGCCCGCTCACTCTTACCCCCTCTGGGCGTCCTGTCATCTGTGGTGTGCCAAACAGCCAGCACACAGCAGCCACTCAGCAAGGATCTGCTGAATCAATCAGAGACCCTCTCATCCCCTAAAAAGCCAGTCACTTGAGGCCAGATCTGGCAAACAAGGTGGGTAACAAAATGCAGAGTCAAAAAGAAAAAAACCATGAGCTGTGCTTGTCAAGCAACAAATGCCCCAAATCCTTTATGCAACAGATGGGCTCCCGTAATAGAGGAACCCTTGGGGACTGCGGTGGAGGGTCTCACTCGTCCTGGATCTAAGGGCCATCCGATCAGGAGTTTCCCCAAGTCTTCAGCGCAGGCAGACCACAAGCACAGGGCTCCCGAGGGGCCACTGGAAAGGCATCGCATGAGGGAAGTGCACCGTCCTAGCACCGCCAAGTGCCAGCCTACTGCAGGGGTTCTCAGCGTCAGCTGAACTACCTGAAGGCAAGGGGGCGCTGACAAGTTCCCCAGGCCCAGACCAGCCCCAGATGAGCTCAGTTCTCTAGGAGGAGACCCAGGCCTAGAGAGTGTCTTCAAAGCCCCCAGGTGATCCCTGCCTCACAGTTCCACCCTAAAATATATCTACGAATAAAGCTTATTCTCCTGGGGTCCAAGGCAGGTCAGAATCACTTCTCCTACAACATGTCATGCACAGAATGCAGAGGCAAAACAAAATTCCAACCGATGGAGACGACCGTTATGCTGGCTGTACTCTTTCTATCCCCGGGTACTCAGATGTTTTTACAAGACTATCAGGAAATTCTCAGTGGCCACCCAGGGCACACCCGCACCCTCTCCAGGTGGACAGTGGAGACAGTGGTGGCGGGAGCGGTGGCCAGGGCGTAGGCTGAAGTGGGGAAAAGCCTCTTTCTTAAGCCTCTGATAAAGCTCTTCCAGCACAAGCATCAGCGCCCAAACACGCCTTTGATATTGCATTAGAGAAAGACCTTCCTCCCCAACGTTCCTTTTCATCATCCCAGCTGAGGAAAACTGGGAGGAAGCAGCCAGCCTTGTTCTATCGTTTGCAAAGGACTCGGGGCACCATGCCCACCACACTCAGCAAGGCTTAAGTGGCAGCCACGCTGGGTGACGCGCGATCTGACTCTCCACCCCGCGTCCTACTGATCCGAGGACTCGCGCGAGAGGAGGCCTCGTGCGGAGCCATACACCCTGAAATTGAAAACTGGGTCCCAGCCTCTTGATGGTTTCTCATGATTCTTTTTCTTAACCATAGAGAAATCTTTTCAGGAAATAATCTCTCTGTGGTAATGAAACATTTTTATAAATGTACTCAGTTTCACTTCAGTTTCCTTTTCTGTTCAAAATCAAAGAAAACTGAGATGTGTGATAGCAGCAATTACAATAAGATCCACTTATACAGTGATTTCTGCCCATCTGTCCATCCGTGAGCAGGGCAGTCTGAAAGGACGGTCACCCAAAGCTAACAGCGACCTCTCAATGGCGTGACTTTTTTTTTTTTTTTTACTTTCCTCTTTCTACTTGTGTATAGTGTTTGAATCATTTATAATAAGCATATATAAATTTATAGAAAGTAATTATGTTTTAATTAAAAAAGAAAAAACCTGTTAGGTATTAGTAGAACCAGAAGGGCAGAGGCTCTAGGGAGATAAGCTGCCTTTGTTTAAAACAAACAAAAAACCAAGGTCTTTTACATATACTTGTCCAGGCAGAGTGGAGCTATTGTTCTCTCCTGGGAGGCTTACATCACTATATGACGTTCTCACAGAATGTACATTCTACCTCAAATGCACAGGTCATTATTTATTTGGGTTGGGGGAGTGTGGTAGAAAATAAAGTTGGTGAGGAGGAAAACAGACAAACCCCCCTCTGCATGACACATGCAGTAGTTACAACTGAGAGGCACTCGGGGCCAGGACGGGGGCCTGCCTGCGCCCCACTGTCCAGAGCTGGGTCAAGGTTTGGGTCTGTAGTGGATGTTTTCCAAACCAGATGCTTCCACAATGTGAAGTTCCGATTTAAGCTGGCCTGTCTGCCCCTTCAACTATAATTATAACTGTGCCTTCCTATAAACACTACAATGGGCAAATCTGCCTATGTTTCCAAGCTAAATCTTTTATGGAAAAATACTCAGAGTAGTCCCTTATTCCCCCTTTACACTATAATATAATCCTTATCATAACAAAGTAAATGACATTATTGAATTATGTTAGCAAATTTCAACAAAATAGATGGAAATTCTTGATCGTACTGAAGTCCTTTAAATGCTCAAAACCCAGTAAGGACACAGAATCTGGGCTGGGGAACTGAGATAAAAACACAGGTTTGGGGGACGTCCCTGGAGGTCCAGTGGTTAAGACTCTGCACTTCCACTGCAGGGGGCACAGGTTTGATCCCAGCTTGGGGAACTAGATCCCCGCATGCCACGAGGTGCAGCCCAAAAACAAAAAACAAAACAAACAAAAAAACACAGGTTTGCCCTCTCACCTACTGCCATGCTCAGAGCCTAGTATTTGTACAAAGTCAAGGATCCCATTTTATTCAACAAGTAACCATTCCATCTGGCAGATAAAACACTCCTCACCAACAACTCTGCTCACGCTGCTCCCCGGCCTATATATAACGCCCCTCCTCAAACCCCTGCCCTGGCTGTGGCTCTGGGCCTTTTTCGACTCCGAGAGTCGCACGCAAAGCTACACACGCTCTCGCTGCCTGATCGCCGGGTGCTCTCCGAGGCACAACTCACACACCGCTCGATCCATCCCTGCAAGTGTTCGGCTCGAAGCTGAACTGCACCAGCCCTGAGGGGTCTACACCCACCATCTCCTTGTAAAGAACACCTTTACTAAACGTCCCTCGACTCCCCCAAGCTGAGCGCCCCCTGTCGTGCCAGAGACCCAACTGATATAACTGAGCTGGCTTTCCTTCAGCACACAGTGACATCTGAGCTTTTTGTGGCCTCACAGAGCACACCCCTGGTTTTACTCTGTATTGTAGTTCATGGTGCTTGTCTGTTCATCTGTTTATTCATTCATCCAAACAAGGATTTTCTGAGGCACTGTTACGCACTGACCCTGGGCAGGGCCGGCGATGGACACAGGGGTGAACGAGGCAGGTCGGACCCTGCCCTCGCAGAGTGCCCCTCGACTGAAGGCAAATTAAACAAAGTCACACCAACAGCTATCACGGTATCACAATGGCGTTTTAACTCTCCTGCGAGTGACGGGTGCTTGTAGTGGACTGAATGGTGGCTCCCCAAAAGAAATGTCCACATTCTAATCCCTGGAACCTGGGAATGTGACCTTATTTGGGGAAAGACTCTTTGCAGATGTAATTAAGTTAAAGAAGACAAAGATCATCCTAGATTACCTGGGTCGTCCTAAATCCAATGGCCAGTGGATTTATACAAGACACACAGAGGAGAACACAGAGAGAGGAGAAGGTCATGTGAAGACAGAGGCAGGGAATGGAGTGATACGGCCACAAGCCAAGGAGGCCAGCAACACCAGAAGCTGGAAGAGGCAAGGGACGGATTCTCTCCTAGAGTCTCTGGAGGGAGCATGGACACCCCTGATTTAGGACTTCTGGTCTCCCGGATTGTGAGAGAATAAATTTGTCTTGTTTTAAGCCACCAAGTTGTGTAATGTGTTATGGCATCCAGAGGACTAATCCAGGGCTGGAATCTTCCATCTCTCCTTGAGATCCCCTCTCCATCCTGCTCTGTGCCCCAGGGGCCAACTGGCTGATCCACATCCACCACCGAGGCCCCTTGCCTTCTGGTTCTAGCTGGATTCAGCGATGGGGACTGAGGGTGGGACGAGAGTGAAATGAGGAGGGGGTTCTCTGGGTCCCCTCCCTCTGGGGTCGCTGTAGGTGACCAAACCCCCCACCCCAATCAAAAGCAGCCCCCTCTCTCGTTCTCCACACCCAGCTCCATCCCTCAGGCCTGGGGCTGAGAAGTGCACACCTGTGGCCAGTCCTGCACCAGTCCTGGGGGCGTCTACACCCAGCTTCCCCAAGCTGAGTGCCGTGTCTCGCCAAAGACCTGACTGACAGAACTGGAATGGCTTTCCCCATGAAATACAACGGCGTCTGAGCTCACGCTCACCCTTCTGATGAGAACCTCAGGCCCCTTAAGAGGAAAACTGAGCCCTGTTCACTCCCCGACACCCAGAACCCAGCACAGTACCCAGGCCAACACATGCCTACTGCTAAATATGTGTTCAACTCAATCTGGAGGACTCTTGATTGCTGGGCCTCAGGCCACTACCTGTCAGTTGTTAAAACCTTGCTAAGCTGTTCTGAAGATTAGCTTCTTTGAATGTTTATAATAAATTTTTAAACAGTAACATCATAGATTAATGCTCGTTATTACAACCAACCAGGTGAAACTATCTGCACCCCTACTTCACCACAGGAGTGATCACAGTTTGGAAGCAAAGCATAAAGGGAAAAAATTAAGATTATGACAGTGATTGCTCTAAAGCAAAACTACCCATTACTGCGTAGACATCAGACATGCAACACATATGTGGAGAATCATTAGCGGTGGGTCAGCGTCACACAATCCCTTCTCTTGAGCTGAAATTCAGCCCTCTTGGAAAGCCTACGAGAATGTGGGAGTAATGTTTATGATTGTGATGGCCTGGAACCCACAATACTTTACACATCTTTTTTTTTTTTTTTAAGACACTCAATGAACTCCAGTACCTAGACTATGTATGGCTCAACATGCTCCAACACAGCGGCTTGCGCGTTTCATTCATTCATTCAAAAAATACTTAAGAAGCACCATTACACGCCAGGCTCTGGGAGGGCAGCAACCAGAACACAGCCTGTCCTCCTGAGCATAAGTCTCCGCGCCAAGACCGCCACGGAGATGGGCGGGGTTCAGCTCCCAGGGCCTAACGCCAGAGGGCGCCGTTCACCCTGTACTGCAGCCTGTAGCCCTGACTGCATTTGCTCTTCAAAGAAAAGGCTCAGGGGAGGAGAACAGACACAAGTATATGTACGGCTGAGTCGCTCTGCTGTACACCTGAAACTATCAACATTGTTAATCCGCTATACTCCAATATAAAATAAAAAGTTTAAAAAAGAAAGGTTCAGGGGAGAAAAAGGGGGAAAAAAAATCAAACAGATGCGAACTTAAAGATTTAAGTAAGACAAGTTACTGGTGGTGACGTGACAGCTTCACTCTCGCCAGCACCTGACACAGTTCAACAGTACCTGTGAACATTTCTTGAGCTCTCACCGCGTGCTTGGCGCTTTGCCACCGTCCCTTCATGCATTATATCTCCTTAATCCTCTCAGCGAGGGTGAGACAGATTTGTCCCCATTTTACTCAGGAAAAAGGAAATGCAATCTTAGGGAGGTTTTAGAGATCACCAAAGTCACAAGTGCCAGGAAGTAACTCCAGAGGTATGACATTAAGAGTTAGGGTATTTTGTCTCCAGGTGTGTTTTCTACAGGATTACACCATGAATTACGCCACAGAATCTACGCTACTACACAAAATCCAGTCTACCACCACTTCTCTATTTTCAAGTTCCAGTAATCACCTAAATTTCATTTCTATTTATGCCTCTCATTTACCCTTTTATTAGGATATTTCAAACAGAAAGCAAAAGCAGAGGTAAGTAGTATAATGAATCCCTGTGTGCCCTTCTCCCAGGTTCAGCAATTAGCGACATTTGCCAGTCTTGTTTCTTCTGTACTCCCCACTTTTGGGGGGGAAGTATTTTAAAGCAAATCTCAACATAATATCATTTCACCCTTAAAAACTTTAATATGTATGTTTAATGGGCAAGAACTTCATAACTCTAACTACAATGCTGTAACTACACTTACTAAAAATTCTTTAATTTCATCTTTTGTATGTATTGGCTTGAATTCCTCTATGAGCATTCTGCCTCATCTGTTTGAGTATCGGAAATAATTTATATAGGAAAAAGCAGGATTAATGTTTGATTTTGCCGCCCCTCCACTTTTAAAGTCAACTTTTAGAAGATTGAGTTAGTGCTCAAGCAACCTCCAAAAACGACCAATAAGCTTTTTTTGGAGGTATCATTATTAAGTAACAGATTTTTAATCAGCTGTAGTCATTAATCTTTCCAATGCTCAAAATGTCCATGGCCAGTGGGAGACACTTCGAGCTGGCTCTTAGGCTGACATACTCCAGAGGTTTGACAGCTGCCCTGCTCTCTGGTAAAACAAGATGTCCCAGACCAATCTGTACATTTGCTGCCCCTAACTCAGATGGGTCCTTCTCAAAGAAACACTGGTTCCTTTTGCTGGGAAATTCATTTTGATTTTTTCCTCTCCAAATAAAATTAAATAGAAAGTTATATATAATACAAAGATACAGAATGAAAGAAATCTTAGCCTTTTACTTTCCACTAGAAAAGTTCAGGTTGCATTCAGACGTTAAACACAGCAGGCTTATGGATTAGGTGATAAAAAGGTTGGCACGCATTCAGCCAGGTTAACCTCGTTTCCTTTTATCGTGCTACACTTGATCTAGTTCACCAATTAATTTTACGGTAGATTTCACCAAAGTCACATGCAATTTGAGTTTGGGCTTTAATACTAAAGGTTAGGTTATCAGAAAACCCAAATTCATCTTCCATTCAGTGAAAAGACCTTCCCAGTGATGCACTCATTTCACCAGTCTTCCATTTGAAGGCAGGCTTTCAGGTGGAGCCTGTAATCCAAGCCTATAATAACCCAGAGGTGACCTGTAAACACAACCCAATGTGGCTTGATTCAATCCAAATGTTCCCTGAGTTTCTATGAAAAAACTTAACAGTTGCTGAGTTGGACTGTTTAACATGTTAAAAAAAATTAAGGATATGAAAATACAAAAAATGCAGTGAAAGAACTGTAGAACATTATGAAACTGTTCTAAAATACAGCAATCTCGTGGGCTGTGTGAAACCATCTCCAAGGCTACAGCCTACTCGGGAAAGTAAATTTGCCAGCTGCTTATCAAATGTTCCACCGAAACAACCACTCAACAAGCAGAACATATTAGATTAATAAAGACTGCTACTTCTGATCGCAGATATCAAAATCCTTCTTGTTGAGAGAAACTTGCTGTCCTCAGAAAGTAGCAGACAATGGACATAGACTCGACCAATCCCTTCCATATGGAGCTGACTCGCATCTTAAAAATTAGTATGTTATTCACTGTAAGTGCAATTGACCACAGGAAATGCAAAAAGCTGGGCTTGAAAATAAACGGACTAGCCCCAGGGAAGAAGTGGTCTCAGCTACACAGGATTTGATTGTTTTCTACTTCTGGCAGGCACAACATACCAGGGTGTTCCGTTGTTTTTTTGTTTTTTTGTTTCCTAGAAGACGTATTTCCTAATATTTGGCGGGGGGGAGGGGGGGGGACCAAGATCTCCCCACTTCCTGGACTTGTGTGGATAGTGGTGTCGATAATACATGTTACTTTCCTAGTATCACTGGCCTTGTAATTCCTGGGGACTCCGGGTAGAAGAAGAAAGGGATGAGAAGCAAAAGGCAGGACGGGACCCAAGCTGAACACAATGTTACCTGCCTCTGTCCCTCATCTCCCAAAAGCAAGGGGCTTGGCACACTTGGCACTAGCCTAGTCCTACAGAATCAGAATCTCACAGCAGGTGAGCCAGGAAAACACAGAGAAGCCCTCACTTCATATAATCAGAACCAGTCAGCTGCTGGTTAACTAAGCAGTTTGGTTAAAGCAGTAACTCACTAAACACATAGAATTTTAAAGATCTATCCATTTTTTTCACTTAAGGCAAAGGTCCTTTCTTAGAGAAAGGGTCCACTAGCTCGATTTCCAGAAGTTCTTTGCCTAGACCACACCTTCTAATGTGGGGAAACTGAAGACACTGGACAAGCAAGATGAGAGCAGAATCCTCCTGGAACACTAGCAAGCTTTTTTTCCCCTAGTGAATCACCTTATAGTAACTCTTTCCAAAGCACTCAGCTTACAGTTTTCACTCTTTTCACGCACGGTTCCTCGGTTGCCACAGTACTTAATGAAATCATGTAATTACTGCAACAAAATCAGAATGAGGGACTCCCCTGGTGGCGTAGTGGTTAAGAATCCGCCTGCCAATGCAGGGGACATGGGTTCGAGCCCTGGTCCGGGAAGATCCCACATGCCGCGGAGCAGCTAAGCCCGTGCGCCACAACTACTGAGCCTGCGCTCTAGAGCCTGCAAGCCATAACTACTGAGCCCGTGTGCCACAACTACTGAAGCCCGCGCGCCTACAGCCCGTGCTCCGCAACAATAAGCCACTGCAATGAGAAGCCTGCGCACCACGACGAAGAGTAGCCCCCACTCGCGGCAACTAGAGAAAGCCTGCACGCAGCAACGAAGACCCAACGCAGCCATAAATAAATTAATTAATTAAATAAATTTCAAAAATTAAAAAAAAAAAAAGAAAAAAATCAGAATGAACAGGTCTGAGAGAAAACACACTTGACTCTCGGTAATTACGCAAGTGTGGTGTGGGAGCAGAAATGCCCGGGCATCTAATCATGATGGGGGGGGCATCAATCATTATATTTGATGAAGGGCATGGAGAATGCCAATTATTGGAACACTTTAGTTAAGTAGAGGGAGGTCAATTAATAGCTTCTACCGTAATTTAAAAATCCAGATCCCTCCCCCCCTCCCCAAAAGAAAGCAGCCTACAGAAGACAG
The DNA here is from genome assembly GCF_028023285.1 of Balaenoptera ricei. Taxonomy (NCBI): domain Eukaryota; kingdom Metazoa; phylum Chordata; class Mammalia; order Artiodactyla; family Balaenopteridae; genus Balaenoptera; species Balaenoptera ricei. Next base: position 7,281,606 of record NC_082652.1, on the reverse strand, counting down.
AATTTCTAAACTTTGCTTTTCTTATTAGTAGTTTCTTGCCAAGACAACCAACCAAAGCGTTCACTTGTTTAGTAAGAGCTTTGGGGTTTTCCCGTCTTCACCACAAACTACAAGAAAAGCATGTATGTGAATTTTCTGGGATAGTCTTTACACAGATGCAGATAAGAAAATGCCTATCCAGGTAGATCCCAGATGTATATTAAAACTACATCTTTTGACAATTTTGCTTTTACATTTAAAATACATCATGACATGAACTTTCCAACACCTGACTCAAGAATTCAGTTTAATAGATAAAAGTTTACTCTCACATGACTGAAATTATTCATCTTCTATTCAGTATGAGAAAATGCTATTCTAATAACGAGATTTTTTTTTTTTTAGTCTGTGGGTAGAGAAAGGGATTAGTCAAAGGAGAATGAGTTATTCTAAATTATTCTACTTAAATTTCACAACAAAAATACTGCAATTATAAGTGATGTAGGGAATAAGATGTTCTAACTAAAAGAACTGCCTAGATACTTAAGACTGACTCATTTTCAAAAAAATTAGGTGTTGATATTTTAACAGATTTATGTTCAAAGATGTTAACCGCAATATAATTTATGAAAGCAAAAAAACCCAGTACCTTAATATCCAGTAATAAAGGACTAGTCACATAAATTGTGGCATACCGCCATGATAAAATATCATAAGCCACTAAAAATCATGTCATGTAAGGATCTTCTGACAAAAAATAAGAAAATGCCCAGAGCATAAATTTAGATAAAAAAGAAGTCAAAAACTCTACATGCAGAATGATCCTAGTGGTAGAAAACACATAAAGAAAATGTATAAAATGTTTAACAGTGTTTATCTGAGCGGTGGTATTACATGTGATTATATTTTTCTTCTTTATAGTTCTGTATTTTTAAATTTTTCTATAATAAACATGTTAAAAATGTCATTTTTTAAAGGTTTGATCAATTGGGATCAGAAATCTTAAATACTATATACACTTCCTTGCTTTATTTTTTTAAAATTAATTAATTTATTTATTTTTGGCTGCACTGAGTCTTCGTTGCTGTGCACAGGCTTTCTCTAGTTGCGGTGCCTGGGCTTCTTATTGCTGTGGCTTCTCTTGTTGCGGAGCATAGGCTCTAGGTGAACAGGCTTCAGTAGTTGTGGTGCACGGGCTTAGCTGCTCCGTGGCATGTAAGATCTTCCCAGACCAGGGCTCAAACCCGCGTCCCCTGCATTGGCAGGCAGATTCTTAACCACTGCACCACCAGGGAAGTCTCCTTCCTTGCCTTCTTAAACAGAGCACATGAAAGCACAAAGGACAGCCTTTGATGAGACAGAATCATCAATATCAAGTAACTACAGTGGGTCTATGAAAAACCAATACCCCTGGGCCATGGAAGCAGATGGATACATTTATGTCCTTAAATAAGCATTTGCCCAAGTGTGCCCCGGGGAACCTAGCCCCACCAGACTGAGTTCTGCGATGGAGTAAGTGTGGGAAATACTACAACACACACTAGCTGTAAGAACCAAACCAAACAAAGCAAAGCAAAGCAAAACTCCTCTTATTTAACCAGATTCCCCCAATTTCTTTACCAGAGCCCTCTTACTGTAATCGCCATTAACAATCACAGAATTAGGGAAGCACTACCCTAAACCAAACAGCCTCAACCACTTCATTAACAACCGTCGCAGCTTCATTTACTGGCATTTATCATGGTCATGCACTGTGTTCCACAGTTTACAAACATTATCTTATTTAATCCTCCAAAGTCTCATAAGGACGGTATTTTAATTCTCCCCTTTTAAAGATGAGGAAACCAATACTTAGAAAGGTTAATCCGTGTCCGAAGTCTTCTAGCAACCCAAATCCTGTGCTTAACAGCTGATCTTACATTTTTTGTGCAGCTTCATGTATTTCTGGATGGTGTAATTGGCTCTACTAGTTTTTCCCTACACCCTTTAAAAAATCTGCCGCTGACAGATTAGCCATAGGACCAAGCGTGTTGTTATCTGAATTGTGTGCAAAGCAAGACTCAGCAGGCTGTGCAATGAGTCTGGTGTAAGCCTCCAAGTCAAAGAGTCTGGCTGCCTGAAAATCTTTCTTCTCAATCCTCTTTCAGCCTTCTAACTGATCTCCCCGCTTTCTGGTCTTACCCCCTCAAATCCATCCTCTCCTGGCTGCCTGAATCATCTACATAAATCGCCAAGTATGACCACACCACTCCCCGGTTTAAAATCCTCTGACTGGAGAGTGAAGCCCAAGCTTTCTCAGGAAACATGGGGCTGTCTGGTTTCTGCCTGCCTCTCTGGCCTCGTTCCCCCCACGCCCTGCCCTGGCCCCTCCAGCAAGGCCTGCAGTATTCCTGTGCACACAATCTCTGCTTCTCTCCTCTGTGCCTCTGTTCATGCAGCCCAGCCCCAAGCCTGGAAGTCTTTCTCCCTCATTACCTGGTTAACTCACCCTTCCAATCATAGCTCATGAGTCATCTCCTCCAGGAAACGTTCCCAAGGATCTCCCTGAGCCCTGCAAAGGTTCACCAGCTCTCCCTCCCACTAGGGCATGTCCTCACCCCTACTGTTTCACCCATACATTGAAACTGGCTTTTGCATACCTGCGAGATCCTACAAGATGAAAACTCTGGCTGAGCGGTTTCACACCCCGCGCCCCACACGCAAGGTGCTCCATAAAGGTTGAGTAAATGAATAAACTTACCCCACCTCAGCTGTGCTCACATTAATGAAAGCCGCTGTCTGACGGCAAACACCAATTAGCACTTACTGTCCCTCTGCCAACCTCAGCCCTGGGCTATGGGTATGAATATAACCTCAAGGTGCCATTAGCTAACCTTGGAGATAATGTTTCTTTCAAATCAAGCCTTTTGTTAACTATGACGTTGCTTGTAATATAACAGCTATTCAAACATCTGCTCTTCACACGCACTCTGCACTCTTCGCTACGATGACCAATGCTGCTCACAGTTCCATGAGAAATGCGTTGACAAGCTTTCCCCTGACGCACTGCAAGGTAACCTACTGACCACAAAACTCCATCTACTGCTCTACTTTCACTCTTCCCTATGAAGTAAGTCTACGAAGAACTTTCCTCTGTCTTTGTACCACTGGGTAAGATGGTTTTCCTGAATAATGATGGGATGTGGAAACCCCACACAGCTGAGGAAGGAAATAAACCAGCTAGAACCCTTGCCCCGGCACGTGCTGAGCCTCAGCGATCACATCTGTGAGCAGCGGCTGACGCACAGGCCGTCAGAGGCAACCTGCACTGCTACCTGGCATGACCCCCATAGCAGCGTTCCGCTACAAACACTGTGATAAAAGCCAGATCTACAACGGGGCTGGCTTAGCTCACGAGCACCTCAACTCTGCACACGACAATGAGGTTCAACCAGTGCAGCCTGTTTCTGGGTTCCTCCTGACTACTCTGTACGGTACAGGCACTGCAACAGGATGTCAACTTGTCTGTAAAGTCGAGTCATCGGACCCGTGTCCTTCCATGGCACCTCTTTCCTTCTCCCAACCCAATTACTCCTAATGGCTTTTCAAACTTTTATATTCTCCTTGACTTCCACAAGTGCTTGGACGAAGTCAGCCCCCAAATTTGTATCTCTAAGCAAACCATCCCCCTGAGCTCCAGAACTGCACTCTCAGCTGCCTGCCGGACGATGTCATGTAGCTGCCCTGCTTGTCCCCCACACCCAGGCCACCACGGTCTCAAGGACCCCCTCTTCCCTCCTCCAGCCTCGCTCTGGCCCACCCTCTCACTTCCACTCAAAGCCCAGCTACCTCCACTCACTCAGCAGCACTAACTAGGCACATCCTGTGTGCCAGGCATGTGCTGGGTGCCAAGGACACAAAAATAAACGTGATAAAATGGAACCCCCAGGCCAGTCGGGGACACAGGGAAGCAAAGGACTTACAAAATGTGTCTCAAATTCCACCGAGGAGGCATACAAAGAGGCTAAGGGACCGTGTGTCTGGGACTGACGGGGGGAGAGCATTTGGAAGGCAAAGCTGATGGGGTCCCTCGGTGGGCAGGGGAGGGGGAGGGACAGCTCCACAAGGGCACCATGGTGTGAAGGGGTCCAACCAGCTGGTCTGCAACTCCCCTCCCAGAACTCTAGCTCAAATCCTAACCTCTTCTTACCTGCCCTTCCGTTTCCACCTCTGACCTGGTCTTCCTGAACCTCCCCATGCCACTCCCGCCCACACCCTGCCGCCAAAATACTCTTCCTAAAGTGCTCTTCTGGTCACACTGCTGCCCTGTTCCAAAGAGTCACGGAAACTCAGTGCTACCAAAGGAACCGCCATTGAGTTCTCGCCTGACTCTCCGCCTCGCCAGCCTTATTTCCTATCACTTCCCTTCGCACAAGCATATCTGATCTGGTAACTCAACGAGTCATAAAACCTGTCCCGTGCTTTCCTGCTCAGTGCCGTGCTCAGGCTGTCACTCCTTCGTGGGCCCCCACTTTTGTCAAAATACTACTTAGAGAAATAAATACCTAATTCAAGACAGTGGCTCCCTGGGGGGTGGGGAATCACGTTCAGGATGGAGCACAGAGGGCTCTTCTCTGGCTTGGTCGTGTTTTCTTCCAAAGCTGCTTGCAGGTACACAGATGTTTCTTGTATCATCCCACACCCTCGTATAGGAATTACTGTATTTGGTATAGGAATTACTGTATTTGATCATTTATTTTCTTAAATCTTACTTGCCTATCAAAGTCCATCTCTTGCAGTAGGAACCTAATCTAGCCAGAAAGCCTCTCATCTGAACTTCAATGTCATTTACAATTCACATGTGGCCTTTTTCTTACTCTCTCCCTCTCTCTAAAAAAAAACAAAAACAAAAAAACTGTGGTAAAATATAAAAAACATGAAATTGACCCCTTTAGCCATTTTTAAGTGCACGCTTCCTGCGGTGTTATGTACACTCACGTTGCTGTGCCATCATCGCCACCATAACCTTTTTCATCTCCCCAAACTGAAGCTCCCTACCTCTTATTCTCTCTTGTACTGATGTCTGTGTACTTGGTTTCTTTCCTAGATTATAATATAGGGAGTACATGCTATTCATGTTTCTATCCTTTATAATGCCTCGCACACAGTAAGTGCTCCACAGCATTTAAACGAAATGGAATCTCTTGAAATGGCAGAAAGGACACTATGCCTTCTAGTTTTGGCAATACTACTGAATAATAACAGTTTACTGAGTGTTCACTCTGTGCCAGGTACCATGATAAACATCTTTTTTTTTTTTTTTTTAAGATTCATTTATTTGTTTCACTGGTTGGTTACACTGGGTCTTAGTTGTGGCACATGGGCTCCTTAGTTGTGGCACGCATGTGGGATCTAGTTTCCTGACCAGGGATGGACCCCAGGCCCCCTGCATTGGGAGCCTGGAGTCTTATCCACTGGGCCACCAGGGAAGTTCCTATGATAAGCATGTTAAAGGCTTATCTCACTTAGTCCACCCAGCAACCCTCAACCCTATGGAGTAGCTTACTGCTATTATCCCCTTTATTTTCAATGAGGAAACTGCAATTGGAAAGACTGAATACTTGCCAAAGGTCACACTGCTGGTATCAAAAGCCAGTTCTGTAATATACCACCCCCACTGCACTTCTGATCAATACAAAAGAAGGAGACCACAACTAAATGAAATAAGGGATCGGATTTCACCTAAGACCATCTAACAATTCTGAAAATCTCTTTAAAGAAAGGGGGCTAGCCTCTGCTGACTTCGCCTGCTATTCCACTTCGCCTCACAAGAACCTTAGAAGGCAGGCATGGTTACCATCCTCACTTTACAGTGGAAGCAGAGTTTAAAATAAGTCACAAAACTCTCAGGTTCTTTAGAAAGAAAAAGTCAGATAATACTGGATTTCAGAAAATATTCTGGGGCACAGTAATTTTTTACACAAGAGTTAAAGTCATAGGTCCATGGAAGAGAAGTTTTAAACATAAAAGTTGAAGCCTTTATATATACAATAATGATTGTACAACACGAACAGAAACAAACTCCAGTAGCAGACACTCAAAAGGGTTTTAAATCTTAGCTTCTAAAAACCAGTCCCGGGGCTTCCCTGGTGGCGCAGTGGTTGAGAATCTGCCTGCCAATACAGGGGACACGGGTTCGAGCCCTGGTCTGGGAGGATCCCACATGCCGCGGAGCAACTAGGCCCGTGAGCCACAACTACTGAGCGTGCGCGTCTGGAGCCTGTGCTCCGCAACAAGAGAGGCCGCGATAGTGAGAGGCCCGCGCACCGCGATGAAGAGTGGCCCCCGCTTGCCGCAACTAGAGAAAGCCCTCGCACAGAAATGAAGACCGAATACAGCCAAAAGTAAATTAAAAAAAAAAAACCAGTCCCACCAGCGTTCAGAGCTTGTTTGAGGAAGCAGTCCCTGGTCGGTACATTTCAATGAACCATTGTGATTCATGCAGTAGCTTGGAAGCCCCACACAAATCACACCAGAACACGCCTTAGGGAAACAGCTTCTTCCAGACCAGACTCTTTACTTTCCACAAAACAATCTATTTTTCAGACCCGCAGAGTTTTTGCCTGTGGGCAGTTTCACTTGCCCCAGGAACAAAGATCCTGAATTTGAATCCTTAGTGAATCCTTAGTTAACATCAACCAATCAGCATTTCCTCAGATGGCACACTGGGAGAAATGACCCAGGAGGTCCGGCTTAGCTGCCTAATCCCCTAAGCGACAGTTCCTTTTAAGGGAGTGCCCTGCAAGTCCAATGGGGTTAATGTGGACACATAGAGAAAGGCACATTCCACTGCCATGTAAAAATAACTTTAAATAAAAATAAAAACGTGTACGTAACAACCATCAGCCCAGAGCAAAAGGAAAGAACCTACCATCACAAGGGATGTACTACATTTAGAGAACTGCATACAGACAGGAGGAAGAGGAAAAGAGAAACCCACGGGCAGGGAAAATGAGAATGTCTGCAGCTCCAGCATGATTTGAATTTACTCTCGAGCTGGACTAAAGCTCAGATGCCACAATTAAAACGATGTAAGTGAAGCATAATGCACAGCTGTATTTAAACCTAACAGTGAATGCCTTCAAAACCTAGCCACACTTCCCAGCCGCCACAAAATAGCCCCTCAGGCTTGAAGAAGCCTTACTCTACAATTTAAAACACTTCCTTCTGCCAAAAAAAAAAAAAAAAAAAAAAAGCCTTTGGTTCAGGGTTAAGAGATTCTATGCTGTGCAAGTCCTGTTCCATTTACTGTCTCATCCTAGTCCTACTGAGATACATACATAACCATTTTGACCACAGAAAGGTAAAATGTTTCTTAGGCTAATACCAAATAAATATTTACTTTATAGATTCTTGAGATGAGACCCTATTAACTGGTCAGGATGATCTGTATGCATGATGGTCAGTAATCGTTCTAAAAAGAGAACTACAAATTACTAACTGCAATTACTCTTTATTGAACACTAACTATATGCCGTGTTAAGGACTTAACATGCACTCTTTCACATAGTCCCCACATCAACTCTAAGAAATAAATATTTTCATATATCCTTCCCCAGCAGAGGCTCACAGAGGTGAGGTGACCTGCCTGCAGTCACACAGCTGGGCAGGGGCCCAGTCTGGCCTGGAGTGTATCATTCCAGAGCCCAAATGTTCTTTAACACCAGATCATAAATGTGCCACCTGGTCAAGAGTGGACAGTTCACAAAGTATTTTCTTCTACTGTGTCTCACAGCCATCCCCAAATAAACCAACACACAAGATTAGTAGCTGAGAGAAACTACCATGGTCAGAATTTTGGTTGTTCACATCACACCAGTTCCTTCAGAAACGCACCACACACGGTCAGGGTAACAGGACTTGCAAAGGGTGACCGTGGCTAGGTGAGCTGCCTGGCTAAGGTATTTCCGTCTTCACGTTCAGTTTCCTTGTTTTAAAAGCAGTACACCCTGAAGAACAAACTTCTGCTGAGTAACTGAACTTAACCACGTGGTCTAATCAGGAAGAGTTGGTCCTCAGTATTTCTATAGGGTACTCTGGTATGAAGGTCACCTTTACCCCCCGCCCAAAAAAAAATCCTGCTAGATTAATTTACCTTTCCCTTTAAATAGTAACCTCCAGTTTCTCAGGTAGCGGAAACAGGTGAAGCCGGAGTCAGCAGAATGACCTGACTCCGCAATCGTCCCTGCACTAAAAAGCAGTTTACTTCTATTAATGTTCTACTAATATAACTACAGTACTCTGTTCCGAAACTGGATAGTCACATATAATAAAATAACTTGTAGGCAGTGTTACCAAGTAGAGAAACATACCTATCGTTTTATTATTAAACTAGAAAGATGCCTGCTGACAATCAACAAAAAGGTCTCCTGGCAACTGAAAAGCAGAGAAACTAAGCAAAGATTTTCTTTCTTTGGAGACATGAAACTCTCATTCAGTCAAGAAAGATGGATTTTGTCACTTATTCTTCTCTAAAAAGGAAAGCGCCACATGGAGACCATAAATAGGGTAAATTGCATCTCAGAGCAAGTTGTATGTGCCAAGTTGTTACAAAGCCCGGGAATACAAGGGGTGGATTAATGGAAAGACTGATACCATCTTACTACAGTGGCCTCTCTGTAGCTCGGGACAATGATCTGTTGAGGGTTTTCCAGTGATTTTGAATGTGCAACCTCCATACAAGCCCCCTTTTAAGGGGGCTGGCTCAGTGCTGAACAATCACTCCCTCTTCGGAAAGAAAGCCAAAAGCCCCCCCACAGGCTTCTGGGTGAGAAGCTCAGCCCTGTAGGCGTGGGAAGGCTCAGACTTCAGAGACAAAGGAGCAGGAGTGGTAGATGGGCTGGGGAGAGCTGGATCGGCCTGGGTCCACCTGCCTGGAGAAGACCCAGACTCACAGGACTGGACTTTCAGGGAAAGAGTTCAAAAGGGCTGGGAGAAAAGGAGAAAAGAAAGCACACATTGCAAACGCAAGAGTGAAGTCAGTTACCCCTGAGAACAAACCACGCCCCAAGGGATGCAGCGAGATCTCCAGAAACAGCAGTGGCACGCCTTCCAGACACTGGGCAGCCCTTCCACTATCAAAGAGGTGGGGCTTGGCTGTCAGCCCCCGACCTCCAGTTTATCGCCTCCCCAAAAACAGCTCTGATTGAATCCTCCCTGGCCCCAGCAAGGAAGGACACTGTGGGGCAAAGCTACCTTACTAGAATTACCACATTCCCTTCTTCCACGGACGGGGCAACTCTTACCAGAAAGGGCATCCTGCTGCCACCCTCAGACCCCTCCCACAAAACCCTGGAGAAGAGCCCCCTGGGATAACGCTGCTAAGGCCACTTCCAAATGAAGTCAGACCCTGGAGGGTCCCTCTGACATCAGGATCCCTCAGATACATGGACACCTCAAATCTTAACTGGGTAAGTCCGTGGCCTCGTGTCTCCCAACCTTGGAGACCCCTGCCCAACCCTAAAACCCCATCTCAGAACTACCTCTCAGACTTAGGTACAGACCCTCGGTCCCCAAACCCATCCTGGAACCCCCAATCCTTTCCTAAGATTCTATCTAGCTAGTCCACTCAGCACCTCAAAACCTATTCTCAGACCCCAATAACTGCCTCAGTCCCCATGCACCTCTCAAGCACCACCCCCCCCCCCCGCCCAGACCCAGCCCTCGGCCCCCGCAGTCCGGTCTCAGGCACCCGTAATCCTCAACTACCGTCCCCTCTACCCTCTCCAACCCAGTCTCGACCCCCCCATTCCCTCCTCGCCCCACCGGACTCAGCCACAGCAGACCACGTCCCCAAATGCCCATTCCAGGCTCTCTAATCCCTGCTCCACTCCCCGCCTCAGGACCCCAACAGCCCCCGCAAGCCCCGTCCCAGGACGCTTTTCCCAGCTCCGCCCCAGCCTCGGTCCCCTCACCCCCGACCCCGTCTCAAGACCACCCCCCATTTCTCTTCCCAGTCCCCTCAACCCAACCTGAGGCACCGCGACCGCCTCCGCCTTGGGCCACCTCCAGCCCGCCGCCAGCCCCCGGCTCCGCGCGTCCCCCTCGAGGCCCCGCCGCCGCCGCCTCGAGCCCCCGCTCGGCTCACCTCCTCCATCTTCTGCACCATCTCTGTCAGCTGCCCCTCGTCCTCCAGCAGCTCGTTGAGCTGCACCAGCGACAACCCGGCGAACCGGGCTTCGCTCCCGGCACCCGCCATCCCCGCGTTTCGGCTGCCGACGCCGCCGCCGCCGCCGCCGCTCTGGCCGCCAGGCTCCGCAGACCGGAAGCACCGCCCTGAGGGCCCGCCCCCAGCGGGGGGGCACGTGACGCCAGCCCTTGGGCCGTGACGTCATCACCGCGCGGGCAGGCGGACGTGACGTAGCAGTCTGGGCACCTGGCGGGAGGCGTGTTAGGGGCGGGGGTTGTCTGAGGAAAGGTAGGGGGCTTCTAAGGGAAGGGAAAGGAACCTGGGGACGGGCTTGTGACGCAGTGAGCAGCGGTAATGATGTCACTGCGGCACGGGAGTGCGCGCCATGATGTCATAAGAGCCTTTTCCTCAAGGAAAAGAAATGCCTAGATCCAAAGAAAGCAGGCAGTGGGAAGGAAGCTCCTGCAGCCTAAGCACAGCCTGACCCAGGGAACCCCAAAGAAGGGGACTTTATCGGAAAACAACCTTAGATGCCTTTGGTTCCTCGGAATTGTGGGGCAGCCAGGTCATTCATTTGACAGATATTTGTTGAGACCTACTATGTGGACGAGGAATTGGGTACACAGTTCTGAATAAAATAAAAAGGACCCCTGCTTACATGGAGCTAACAGACGGGGAAGCAAACAAAAAAGTCAAATGGTTACAAATTGGGAGTGTGCAAAGAAGGAAATGAATGCTGAAATAAGAGAATAATAGGAATACCTTTAGAGAGAGTAGTAGAAGATGGCCCTCTCAGAGAAGATATCTGAGGAGACCTGAAGGATGGGAAGGGCAGAACAAGCCACCATTCCTGTAGGAAGCCCAAGGCATCAAGACCAGCATGTACAGAGGCCCTGAGTCAGGACTAGCTTGGTACATTCAAGGAAGGGCGGAAAACCAGTATGGCTGAAGCATGGTGAGCAAGGATCCACGTGAGCGGCCCCTTTGCATCAACTCAGAGGAAGGTGCCTAGACATCCAGGTGGGCCAAGCTGTGCTCTTTCAGAAACACATGATTTCGGGTGCCATTGCTCCATCTCCCCATCTATCTAGAAGCCTCTCGAGATCCAGGAGTTCTGGGAACTGTTATCCTGCTTTGGAATCTGCCACAGTTCTAGTTGGAAGAAAGCAGAATCTGAGGTTAACCATGACAGCCTCCTAATTTCACACATGAGGAAACTGAGGCCCTGGGAGGAGGAAGTTTTTGTTTTTTTCCAGAATCGAGCAATTGGCAGCTCTCCTGGCTCCCAGACTGGCATCCGCCACGCTGGCACCCTACGACACTGACCTTGACGCATAACTCAGCACTGAGCACAGTTCAGGCATTCAGTAAACGCTTGCTGGCTGACTAATGAGCTTTGTGTATGAAGATGTTTCTGCTCCGCCATCCATAGAACATAAGGTCTGAGTTTTCTGCCCATACATTACACTGGGCTGCACTGACCTGTTCTTTCTCTCCTAGCCCCTATGACTAAGGGCACACATTTGTAGAAAATGAGCAAAATTAGAGGAAGCATTTCATACTGTCCGTAAACAAAAGTTTTTTATCGAGTTCAAAAAAGGGCACACGGGACTTCCCTGGCGATCCAGTGGTTAAGACTCTGCGCTTCCAATGCAGGGGGCACGGGTTCTACCCCTGGTCGGGGAACTAAGATCCTGCATGCTGTGTCGCATGGCCAAAAAAAAAGAAAAAAGGGCACTCAGTTGTTTTCTTCCTTTGAGCTCGTGATACGTGGTCCAAAAAGGTGGCTTTGAGGAAGAAAGACCACAATAAAGAGGAAGGGAATGTAGAAACTCAAGTTTATGGCCAGGGTAGTCACTCAGTTTTGTTTCGTTTTTTCTTTTCTCTTCAGGAAAAGTATAAACCTGCCAAACTGTGAATAGTAGCTATATTTCCAGGAAATTCTCATCCATGAGGCTTAAGACGTTGTCCAGAAATTTCTCAAATTCCCCACAGAAGGTAAGAATAAGGTTGGAGGGCAGAGCACTCCAGCACACAGAGGGATGAAGTAACTCATCCAAGGACACATGCCAAGAATAAGCCCGGTTCTGGATGGCACACCTGTATACAATGGCCCCTAGAAGGCTCAGTCCAAACCAGGTTCACAGCTCAGCCTTGCCCGGTCCTTTTATAAACCTTCTCAAACCTGCTTTCTGCCACCGACCTTTTCGAGTCACACACCACTTCCTTTGTCAAATAGAGCAAACCACAGAAAAATCTTGTTTTCTCCTGCTCTAAAAATTTCTCATGGCACTTAAAAGTGGTTGAGAGAAGAAACATAAGAGAATCATTGCATGGGTGTCAAACCCGTTGATTTAAATGCGTGGGTGGGCTTGTACATCACCCTCCCCCCCTTTTTCTCTTTTGTTAACTGATGTTGGGATTTCTCTGCAAACCTATGTCTGCCTGTAGTATTTGTGGGTTAACTAAGATTTTGCACTGGCAAATCAAAGGCAATGTATGTACGTGGCAAGGCTTCTGTCTCAACTGGAGCATTGTTACCACCTAGAAATGAGCCTCCTGTTCTACAACGTGGGGAAATTGTTTGGAAAGCACTCTCCAGAAAATACATAGACGTCACACAGTTGAACCTTAAGATCTTCTAGCCTTGAGATTAGAATTTTCTCTCTCTGACGGAAGTTAGTAGAATTATTCATAGATGTTTTCCAGTTTGAGGAGCTGGGAGAAAATATGCTGACTTGATGACGACGTATCCATAGCGTATGCTATGCAGCTCTGTGTGGGCAGGAGAGGAATGATTCCCCGAGGACGCAGGTGGCACAGCCGTGCCCCTCTTAGGACACACAGCCTGATGGCACCACCATTGTCACTGTCATCTACTGACACCTAAATGCCCAACGTGACCTAAGCACTACTCATCAAGAAGAAAAAAAAATCATTTTAGACAGAGTCCCTACTTCGGAGAGTGAGGGAAGATATAAAAATATAGAGCAGTACCTTTTTTTTAAAATTTAATTTAATTTAATTTTTATTTTTGGCTGCATTTGGTCTTCACTGCTGTGCACGGGCTTTCTCTAGTTGCAGCGAGCAGGGGCTTCTCCTTGCGGTGGCTTTTCTTGTTGCGGAGCACGGGCTCTAGGCATGCGGGCTTCAGTAGTTGTGGCATGAGGGCTCAGTAGTTGTGGTGCATGGGCTTAGTTGCTCTGTGGCATGTGGGATCCTCCCAGATCAGGGCTCGAACCCCTGTCCCCTGCCTTGGCAGGCAGATTCTTAACCACTGTGCCACTAGGGAAACCCTAAAGCAGTACCTTTTAAATGATATTTAAAGTTGATGTTATTTTGGTGTGTTGTAAAGGTGGAGGATGCAGGAAGTTTGGTTATTTTAATTTGAAGTTTGCCTTTTTTTGGTTTTTGGATTTTTCTCTTATTTTTTGCTCCCATGTGGGGTTTATTTAATCAACTATTTCAGTCACAAAAAAAAAAAAAAAAAGGAGAAAAATATAACAAACACTCATGTGACTCACCTGGTTAAAGACTAAACATCACAGGCATAATTGAAGCCCCTAGTATCCTTTCTCCCTCTCCAGAGGGTAGCTACTATCTTATTATTTTACCTCACATCTATATAGCCATAACCTTAATTTTACAATATACACATAATATATGTGTATATATATATTTACACACACACATATATATACACACACATTTGTAGAAAATGAGCAAAATTAGAGGAAGCATTTCATACTATCTGTAAACAAAAGTTTTTATCGAGTTCAAAAAAGGGCACACGGGACCTCCCTGGTAATCCAGTGGTTAAGACTCTGCTTTTTTGGATCAACAGTGAGTTTGTTTTGGGGTTGTTGTTTTTTTCAGCCACACCTCGCGGCTTGCAGGATCTTAGTTCCCCAACGAGGGACTGAACCCGAGCCCACGGCAGTGAAAGCACTGAGTCCTAACCACTGGGCCAGGGAATTCCCAACAGTGAGTTTCTGAAATGTATCCTTGCTGATTCATATAGTTTGAAACATTCTTTTTTCACAACTGTATAGTGTGCCATTGTATACACATGTATGACAATTTTTGAACTCCTTTCTTCTGTTGTTGAGGGTCATAGGGTATTCACATCTTCAGCTTTACCGGATGTTGCCAAATTGCTTTCCAAAATGATTGTACCAGTAGTGTTTGTTTTATTGTGATCAAATATACGTAAAATTTGCCATTTTAAATATTCAAAGTGTGCAGTTCAGTGGCATTAACTATATTCACATTGCATGTGCCATCCATGTCCAGAACTGAAAGTCTGTACCCATTCAGCAGTAATTCCTGTTTCCCCCTTCCTCTAGCCTCTCGTAACCATCATTCTCTTTTCCGTCTCTGAGTTTGACTACTCTAGGGACGTCACATAAGTGGAGTCACACAATACTTGTCCTTTGGTGACTAACTTATTTCACATAATGTCTTCAAGGTTCATCCACGTTGTAGCATGTGTCAGCATTTCATTCCTTTTAAAGGATGAATAATATTCCAAGGTATGTATAGACCACATTTTGTTCATCTGTTCATCTGTCAATGAACATTTGGGCTGTTTCCACCCTTTCTGTGTGTGAATAATGCCGCTATGAACATTGGTATACAATTATCTGTTCAAGTCCCTGATTTCAGTCCTTTTGGGTATATACCCAGAAGTAGAATTACTGGATTATATGGTATTTAACTTTTTGAGGAACCGCCATACTGTTTTACATAATGATTGCACCATCTTACATTCCCACCAGCCACGCACAAGGGTTCCAGTTTCTCCGCATCCACATCAAAATTGTTTTCTGGAGTTTTTAAAAAATATATAACAGCCACCCCACGTTTTTTTGTTTTGCTTTTTAAAAAATATTTTGTGCCAAAAAAGTGAGCTTATATGCATCACATCATCTTTCACTCAGTGCAGGTCAGATGTAGGATGTCTGAAAAGTTCCAGAAACCAATTATTATCTATAAAGATCACTTTTCTTTATCCCCACAAGCCAGGAGGTAAGATGTAAAGAGGTTCTGGATGAGTAGAGAAATGAATGTTTTCAAATTCTCGGTCTTAAAATTAGCCACATCCTTTACATACAGAGACAATGAAAGAAGTGGGAAACAGATGGCTGTTAGAGACCAGAAAGGCACCTGGGGTAGCCAGCCTCCTGATATCCACGCCCTCGAGTAGCCCTCTGTGGTCTTGTACTGGCGCTGGGCTGTGTGATCAGTAGAATATGGCGGTGATGCACATCACTTCCAAGACTAGGGTTCTATTTCATACTCTTCCTCTCTCACCTGACAAACTCTAGGGAAAGCCAGCTGTCATATCAGGAGGACATTCAAGAAGTACACATGATAAACTGAGCGCTACCAGCAACCATCCCCAGTCGAGCCTCAGAGGACAGCAGCCTCATGAGAGACCCTGAGCCAGAATCACCCAGCTAAGCTGCTCCCGGGTTCCTGACCCTCAGAAACTATTTGTGAGATAACAAATGTTTGTTGGTGGGGACTTCCCTGGTGGCGCAGTGGTTAAGAATCCGCCTGCCAATGCAGGGGACATGGGTTCGAGCCCTGGTCTGGGAAGATCCCACATGCTGCGGAACAACTAAGTCCGTGTGCCACAACTATTGAGCCTGCGCTCTAGAGCCTGCGAGCCACAACTACTGAGCTCACGTGCCACAACTACTGAGCCCGCGCACCTAGAGTCTGTGCTCCGCAACAAGAGAAGCCACCTCAGTGAGAAGCCTGCGCAGCGCAACAAAGAGTAGCCCCCGCTTGCCGCAACTAGAGAAAAGCCTGCGTGCAGCAAAGACCCGACTCAGCCCAAAATAAATAAATTAATTAATTAATTTAAAAAAACAAATGTTTGTTGTTAAGCTGCTAAGTTTGGGTGTAATTTGTTCTGCAGCAAGAGATAACTAATGCAGCACATATAGAGTGGTCATAAGAGAGAAGGATGAATAAGGGACCATTACTATGATAACTTAAATGACCAACACTAAGAGAATAGATAAGTCTGGGTGGTAAATCTGACCAATGGTATATTTAACAGCCATTCAAATAAGAAGCAGAAAGACTATGAAGCAACATGGAAAAACCAATAGGAGTTAATATTAAGGTACAAGGACAACATATAATCACATACTATGATTATAACCATGAACAAGTCATGTTTGTATATAAACAAAGACTAGAAAGTCTTTTTTTTAAATTGTTGGTGGACAGGACAGCAGATTAAAATTTTTTCTTGTATGAGAGTTGGGTTTTTTTTTTAATTTGATAAAGTTTAATACCTTTTTTTACAAGGATAATACTAATAAAACAGATGACGTTCAACACACATAACAATAATCATCAGTATAATAAATTTCATAGGAAACCAGGAATGGAAGAGACTTCCCTGACTCTGGAAAGGCTGCTTATCCCAAACCTACAGCAACACCCTACTGAATGGAGAAGTGTGAGCCTCCTCGTTTTATTTTTTAAGAAGCTGACATGCACACCCAGGTCTGCCTGGCCCCAAATCTCACACTGTTTCCTGCATGTCTAACAAAGGCTGAAGCATGGGCAGGCTCTAGGAATTTTCTTTGGAGCAAGGTCCTTTTAGTTGATGAGAGTTATGTTAAACAAAAAACTACTAGCAAGTTGTCACCTTAACTAAAATAAAAGGGAGATGGGCTTCCCTGGTGGCGCAGTGGTTAAGAATCCGCCTGCCAATGCAGGGGACACAGGTTCAAACCCTGGTCCAGGAAGATCCCACATGCCACAGAGCAACTAAGCCCGTGCGCCAGAACTACTGAGCCTGCGCTCTAGGGCCTGTGAGCCACAACTACTGAGCCCACGTGCCACAACTACTGAAGCCCTCGCGCCTAGAGCCTGTGCTCCACAACAAGAGAAGCCACCACAATGAGAAGCCTGTGCACCGCAACAAAGAGTAGCCCCTGCTTGCCACAACTAGAGAAAAGCCCGCACACAGAAACAAAGACCCAACACAGCCAAAAATAAAACAAATTTATTTAAAAAATAAATAAAATAAAAGGGAGAAAACTGATGTAGTTTCATTTTAGCAGCTACTGACGACCTCAAAGTTTTATTGAACTTCGGTACAAAGACCAAAATAATCACCAAAAACCTAATAAATTCCTCAAACCCCAGACTTATTATGCTGAGCAAACCTACAAGAAGTAAAAATGTGTTGGCTCATAAACCAGTTTTTACAATCTGATTTCCTTTAAACTCTCTACTTTAGCATTGCTGAAATATTACTCTTCTCACTATTTAAGAGTTTTTTTTAAACGTTGTCTTTGCTTTTTGTACCTCTCACCAAAAACTGTTCTGCACCATCATTTCAAATTAAAACAAGTAATAAAGCTATTTACTTTTTTTTCTTAAATAAATTCATCCATTTTATTTATTTTATTTTTGGCTGCGTTGGGTCTCCGTTGCTACGGGCGGGCTCTCTCTAGTTGAGCCGAGTGGGGGCCACTCCTTGTTGCGGTGCGTGGGCCTCTCATTGCGGTGGCTTCTCTTGTTGCGGAGCACGGGCTCTAGAGCGCAGGCTCAGCAGTTGTGGTGCACGGGCCCAGCTGCTCCGCAGCATGTGGGATCCTCCCTGACCAGGGATCGAACCCGCATCCCCTGCATTGGCAGGCGGACTCCTAACCACTGCGCCACCGGGGAAGCCCCAAAGCTATTTACTCTTCTGTTCAACCTTCCCCTTCTGATCAACCTATTTCACAGGGAGGATCTCCTGTAAGATTACTTAACTTTTGCTTCCCTCAAGAACAATTTCACAGATTGTCCCTGGAGAGGACTCTAGATGTTTTCAAATTCCAGAACTTTGTTTTCCTCCCCAAAATGGCCTTCAGAGGGACTCCCCTGGTGGCACAGTGGTTAAGAATCCACCAGGGGACACGGGTTCGAGCCCTTGTCCAGGAAGATCCCACATGCCACACAGCAACTTAGCCCGTGCACCACAACTACTGAGCCCGCGAGCCACAACTACTGAAGCCCATGCGCCTAGAGACTGTACTCCACAACAAGAGAAGCCTCCACAATAAGAAGCCTGCGCACCACAACTAGAGAAAGCCCGCGTGCAGCAACAAAGACCCAGTGCAGCCAAAAATAAGTAAATGAATAAATAAATAAATAAAAACGCAACCTTTAAAAAAAAATGGCCTTCAGAAAGTGATCAATATTTTGCCCTGTATTTCCGTGACACCGCAGCTACACCACAGAGGCAATGGACAGTCTGTTCTGTGCGTGTAAACACGGCGATAAGCTCGACAACGTCAAAACAGCAAGCTCATGAAATTAAGTCAGCTCTAAATTTCACTTCCAGCCCTGACAAGGTTTGAAAAACCTAACATATGAGCAGTGGTTATGACATTTAAGTTGATTTACATGTAGGTAAACTTAGAGAGACATGATTTCCAGGCAATGTGCTTGCAAATTCTCTAGGAAGAAACTGAAACTTTCTCAAGGCGGTATTTTCAAAAGAACCTTTTCAGGTTTGGGTTTGGGGTTGTTTTTTTTTTAAGTTATAAAAGTAATTTGCATCTTTCATTTCTTAACTGGGTGGTGGGTTTATTATATTAGTCTCTCTTTTGGCAAATCCGAAATACTTCATAACAATATATACAAATTAACATTCAGATACTTAAAAATACTATTTGTCTACTGTGAAAACTTTCTAAATAGTAAAGATGTAAACTATAATGTTAAAAAGAAATCCCATGGGGCTTCCCTTCCCCGGTGGTGCAGTGGTTAAGAATCCGCCTGCCAATGCAGGAGACATGGGTTCGAGCCCTGGTTCAGGAAGATCCCACGTGCCGCGGAGCAACTAACCCCGTGTGCCACAACTACTGAGCCTGTGCTCTAGAGCCCGTGAGCCACAACTACTGAGCCCCCACGCTGCATCTACTGAAGCCCGTGCGCCTAGAGCCTGTGCTCCACAGGTCTGCCCTCTCCTCCCAAGTCTCTCTCCTCTTACGTATATAATTTTCGGAATGTTGAACTGCATGAGTCACGTGTGAGTCCTTCTGTATTCGTTTCCTTTGGCCACTTCAATGAACCACCACCAACTTTAACACAAATTCATTCACTTACCGTTCTGGACGTCAGGAGTCTGAAGTCAGGAAGTCCTAAGGTGAAGGTGTTGGCAGAACTGCCCCCTTCTGCAGGCTGGGAGGGGAGAACCCACCTCCTTGCCTTTCTTGCAGCTTCTAGAAGCTGCCTGCTTTCCTTGGCTGGGGGTCACCTTCCTTTTCAAAGCGGATCACTCAGAGCTCTGATCCTGCTATCACGCTTCCTCCCTGACTCTGACCCTCCTGCCTCCCTCTCATAAGGACCCTGTGATGACATTGGCCTCACCTGGATGACCCAGGAGGCTCCCCATCTCAAGGGCCTGAACCGAACACACCTGCCAAGAGAAGCCACCACATTGAGAAGCCGGCGCACCGCAATGAAGAGGAGACCCCGCTCGCCACAACTAGAGAAAGCCCGCACGCGGCAATGAAGACCCAATACAGACAAAAATAATAAATTAAAAAAAAAAAAAAAAAGAAATCCCGTCAATCTCATATCCCAGAGGTAACCACAATGAGCAATTTTGTGTTTTGCTTTCTAGAATTTCTCTAAATCTAGATAAACACACACACATGTAACATTTCATTGAGCACAAACGGGAGCTTACTATGTACTCTGCAACTGGAAGTTTAGTACTTTTAGCTATACCACATTCTTTTTAATGGCTATATAGTATTCCAGAGGGCCTGTTGTGGGCCTCTAGGTTTCTAGTTGTCCACACAGTATGATGCAATGAACTCTCTCATATACACATCTTTGCATACTTCTGTGAGTGTATATGGAGGAGAATTTCCTCTAAATTGAAATGGAACCACTTTTTAATTTTTTAATAGATTTTAAAAGAACAGTTTTAGATTTACAGAAAAAATGAGATAATAGTTCAAAAAGTTCCCATATTTTCCCTCATCCAGTTTTCCCTGTTATTAACAACTTACATTAGTATGGTACATTTGCCACAATTAATGAACCAATATTGATACCTTGTTTATAACTAAAGTCATTATTTAGATGTCCTTTGTTTTTATCTAATGTCCTTTTTCTGTCCCAGGATCCCATCCAGGACACCATGCTAGATTTAATCATCATATCTCCTTAGGCCCCTCTTGACTGTGGCAATTTCTCAGACTTTCTTTGGTTTTGATGACCTTGATGGATTTGAGGAGTACAGATATTTTAGGTTGTCTTCTGTTAGAATTTGTCTAGTGTTTTTCTTATGATTAGACTGGGGTTCTAGGTTTTGGGGAGGAAGGCCACTGTCATCACGTCACATCAAGAGTATAGATGACCAGACAAGATTATCACTGTTGATGCTAACCTTGATCACCTGTGTAGCCAGTGGTTGTCAAGTGTCTCCCCTGTGGAGTTACTCTATTTGCCTCCTTTCCACACTGTCCTCTTTGGAAGAAAGTCACTAGGCACAGCCCACACCTAAGGTGTTATGCTCCCCTTTTTAATTTTTAAAGTCATAAAATGGTATAAAAATCAAATTTAAACAGTTGACAAGGAGGCAAAACAAAAAACCATTGTTAACAGCCTTGTGTTTCCTTCCTGGAATTTTTTCAAGGCATATTCAAGCAACTATGTTCATGTCCACCCACCCACCCACTCCCCCCCTTTTTTTAAAAAGGGGGCTCATATTCGACTTACATGGAATCTGTCATTTTGAAATCACATCGCTAAAGAAGATAAATCAACGTGACTCTTTAATAACATTATCTGACCCGCGGATCCTTCCAGAAGCACTTGAAGCTCCCTCAGCAGACACTGCCTCCGTTTCCATTTCCTCTATCAGCACTGAAAATGGTTTGAGTGGCTCTTTTCTTTTAATTCCATGCATTTTTTTTAAAAAGATTCTGCTCCGGCAGAAGGTGTTAACTCAGGCACTAAATCCGGAACATTCTAATCCTGTGAAGTTTTGCATGTCTCATCTTTGGCAGAAAATGTGTGAAGATGAGAGCTTATTCCTTACCCCACACAGCTCCCGAGGCGGCTCTGTGCAAGTTAATCGCCTTACATCCTCCCACACTTCAGATGCCTCCCACCTCCTGACCTCGGGTTCCTACCTTTGGTATTTCCAGAAGGCCACCTAGGTTCCCTCTCTTCTTTCAAGAGGGGCTGCCTTAGCTGACGCACCCCAAGTCTGCCCTCTCCTCCCAAGTCTCTCTCCTCTTACGTATATAATTTTCGGAATGTTGAACTGCACGAGTTATGTGTGAGTCCTTCTGTATTTGTTTCCTTTGGCCACTTTAACGAACCACCACCAACTTTAACACAAATTCATTCACTTACCGTTCTGGACGTCAGGAGTCTGAAGTCAGGAAGTCCTAAGGTGAAGGTGTTGGCAGAACTGCCCCCTTCTGCAGGCTGGGAGGGGAGAACCCACCTCCTTGCCTTTCTTGCAGCTTCTAGAAGCTGCCTGCTTTCCTTGGCTGGGGGTCACCTTCCTTTTCAAAGCGGATCACTCGGAGCTCTGATCCTGCTGTCACGCTTCCTCCCTGACTCTGACCCTCCTGCCTCCCTCTCATAAGGACCCTGTGATGACATTGACCTCACCTGGATTACCCAGGAGGCGCCCCATCTCAAGGGCCTGAACCGAACACACCTGCCAAGCCTCTTTGGCCTCATAAGGCAACATGACAGGTGCTGAGCATTACGATGTGGGTTTACTTGGGGGATTATTATTCAGCACGCCACACCATCCTCCTTTAAACATAAATAAATCAGAACCTAAAGGCTCCTTTGACCACCTAACTCTCTGGTCCATCCTGTCTCCCAGGAGAGACCCCTATTAATTCTACTTGGGGTGTCTTTTTCGAGACCATTTTTATTCTTTAACGTATGTACATATATTCACATAGCGAATTTATTTAGTATTGTTGTTGGTGGATTTTTTTAATTAAAAAAACCCAAGTGGCATCATATTATTCAACATACTTGTTTCTCTGTTTTAAGATCCAGCTCTATTAATATATATAGAACTAGTTCGGCTGCCACCATTTCAAACTATTTGCGTATCGTAGTAAAATATACATAAAATTTACCATTTTCACCACTTTTAAATCTGCAGTTCAGTGGCATTAAGTACATTCACTTTGTTGTGCAACCATCACCCCCATGCAACTCCAGACAATTTTCATCATCACAAACTGAAACTCTGTCCCCCTTTAAACAACTCCCCGTTTCCCCATCCCTCCGCCCCAGCGACCTCTCTTCTACTTTCTATCTCTGTGAATTTGCCTCTTCCGGATACTTCATAGAAGAGGCATGCACACGGTATTGGTGCTCTTGTGTCTGACTTTGTTTCACTTTGCATGATTTCTTTCAAGCTTCCTTCACGTCGTAGCACATTATCAACACTTCATCTGGCGTTCCACGCCTTCAGTTTGCTCTCAATCAACCTGCACCTGTTTGCATTCTCTTTTGCAAGCCGTCTACAACCTTTTCCACCTGGGTTTG
The DNA here is from genome assembly GCF_028023285.1 of Balaenoptera ricei. NCBI lineage: Eukaryota > Metazoa > Chordata > Mammalia > Artiodactyla > Balaenopteridae > Balaenoptera > Balaenoptera ricei. The sequence goes on along the minus strand of NC_082652.1, from coordinate 7,258,898 downwards.
ATCTGTCCCTGCCAATGAACTGTAAACTAGGATCAGAAAAACCAGATAACCATCCCCTCCAGAGTCTGCCGGCGCAATGTCCACAACAGGGACTTGGGTGATGATGTACAGTTTGAATGAGAACCGCCCGGTCTGGGTAACCGGGGCACCTGGGTTCTGGCAATTGCAAGGAGGAACAAATGACTTTGCTTCTTAGACCTCACTTTTCCCATCTGGAAAATGGGGCTAATTCCTGTCTCAGCTCCTTCACTGCAAAATAGGGCATCATCTCTATAGAAAAGCCTGCATGGGGCAGATGTTGCCTCCTTGACAAGTCAGCGCCCCCGGCAGTCTGGTCTGGGTGGCCCGCGGTTCCCCTGATGCCTGGCAGGGGCTTGACTGAGGGAATAAAAACTACACAAACCCTTTCTAACCCTCTTTCCTCTTTCCCTCTCAGCGGGAGGGGCACTTGGATGGTTTTCCTGGGCTTGAGATATTTGTCTTTGTTCCAGGAGAGAAAGACGGCTAAGCAGCTTGAGCTATTCCTCTTCCCTGAGGGGACAGTTTTGGAGAATCTCTGGGGTTGCAAGCTGGGCCTGTCACAGCTCGGTAGCTGGACAGCATTCCTCCCCCTGCCTGTCTATTTTAAACCACACAGATAACCAGGGAGGAGAGGCAAGACGACAAAGGCTGCACGGTGGGTGAAGGACATCCGGCACCAGGAGCTGGCAGCAGGCTGACGGGCTTTCAGTGACGTGGCCCGGCTCCCGCTGCATGCGTGCGAGCCTGCGAGAGGAGCATGGGGGGGCCTGGGAGGTGCAGGGGGAGCTCCCCATTCCTCCCTCCCGTCCCCTCCCAGCCATGCAGCTCATAGGTGAGGGGAGGGAGGGGGCAGGGCACACTTATCAAGGAATCTTTCATTCACTTGTTCACTCTTTCAACAAATATTTGGCCTCTTCAAGTCTGTTGACATCTTTTTATCAGTTCTGGATAATTTCCAGCCATTCTCTCCTAAAATGGTTTCCTACCCCATTCTCCCTTGCCTCTCTGTCTGAAACTCCAAACAAATGTATAACAAAACTCCCGGAATCCTCACATTCTCATTTTTCTCTCTTTGGTATTTTCTATATTTTTGTCTCTCTCTGTTGCAGTTCTGGATCATTTCTTCTGATATCTCACTAATCTTTCTGCTGTGTCCAATCTTCTGTCCAATACAATTGAGTTTATTATTATTATATTTTTTTTTTATCGGTTCTGTTTAGTTCTTCATCAAATCTGCTATGTTGCTTTTTAGAGCTTTCTATTCCTTGTAAACGTTGTCAAGCTTGCTGATGATGTCTTTAACCAGGATAAATAAGTGTGTTTTAGAATCTGGATAATTTCACTCTCTGAGGTCTTTGTGGGTCTGTTTCTGCTGGTTCTTGCTCACGGTGCTCTGTTCCCTTGTGAGCTAGGTTTTCTTCAATTGCGTGTTGGTCATTGCCCTCGGAAAATTATTTGTGGGGATTCTCTGCGGCCTAGAATGAATGAGCTGTCCTCTGCGGAAGATTTGCGCTGCTTCTGCTGGGCTCCTAAGGCACCAGCAGCTGGAGCCACCGCAGATCAAGCTCCCTGGGCACTGATGTGTATCCATGGGCAGGTGGGCCTGTAGCAGCGACTTCTTAGGAATTATTTTCTCTCTCTGTTCCTTTTTCTTTTTCCGGCTTGCTCATCATCAAGACAGACCATTCCCTGGGGTTGGGGTCGGTCATGTCCCCCAGTGCTGTCCAGGTCAATGGTGAGCAGTCAGCTATCAGGGAGGAAAAAAGCACCTGATTTGTAGCACCTGCTGCTCTCTGTGGTATAAATACTCTCACCGTGGTTGGTTTCAAGTTGCCAGCATGAAGTCATGAGCGTGGCACTTGGAAGACACAGTGAGCCCCCGACCCTCACAAGTCTAAACGGCCAGCTCCAGCTCATCACGCTTCGCTCTTAGCTGCTCTCTGCAAGGCCACTGCACTGCAGGCTGTGTGCGCGGGATGCCAAACGCCCTTGGGATGAAAAAGGCTTTGGTGAACTTTTGTGGGTTCAGGGTTTCCCCCAGGGGAGGTGAATTTGAGCTGAGACAGTCCTGAATGAGAAGGGGGCGGCCAGGAGAGGACGGGTGAGGGGAAGGGGTGCAGGCAGAGGTAAGAGCCTTACATGGGCCCAGAGGTGGAGACAAAATTGGCATGCTTGAGGGAAAGCCAGAGGCCAGTGTGGCTGGCGTGGTGAGCTGGGGGAGGGGGGAAGGGCCAGGCCACCCAGACCAGGGTGGCCAGCTTTATTCCAAGGGCAGGAGAGGTCATTGCAGGGTTTGAACCAGAGGAGTGAGGATCTGATTTAGAGGGTCTTTTTTTTTCTTTGGCCGCACCGCGCGGCTTGTGGGATCTTAGTTCCCCGACCAGGGATCGAACCCGTGCCCCCTGCAGTGGAAGCACCGAGTCTTAACCACTGACCTCCATGACTCCTTAGGAGTGGGCTGTGCATAGAGGCTTCCTTCCAGAGAGAACAGTGTGGAAGGGGGGTAAAGAGTAACTTCACAGTGGAGACGCCTGATGAACATGACCCCCTCAGCAGGTGACCAAGGTCAACATCGCGGTTATGTCACGTTGATAGTACGTACCTTTGACATGAGGTGACGACAGTGGCACTTGGTCTCTGTGGTTCCCCCCAACCACAGTCTGATAGTGAGAAAAACATCAGACAAATCCCAAGGAACATTCTACAAAATACCTGCCCAGTTCTCCTCAAAACTGTCAAGATCATGAAAAACAAGGAAAGTCAGAAACTGTCACAGCCAAGAGGAGCCTAAAGAGATATGACGGCTCCGTGTAACGTGGTCTCCTGGAGGGAGTCCTGGAGCAGAAAGAGGATATTAGGGGAAAACGGAGGAAATCTAAATAAAGCATAAACTTGAGTTAATGCTGTATCAATATTAGTTCATTCACTGTAACATGCCATACTAATGTCAGATGTTAGTAATAGGGGAAACTGGCTATCTGTACTACATTCCCAATTTCTGTACTATGGTCCCAATTTTTCTGTAAATCTAAAACTGTTCTGGGAATTCCCTGGCGGTCCAGTGGTTAGGACTCTGCGCTTTCACTGCTGTGGGCCTGGGTTCAATCCCTGGTCAGGGAACTAGATCCTGCAAGCCGTGTGATGCGGCAAAAAAAACAAAAAACAAAAAACTGTTGTGAAAAATAAAGTCTAGTTAAAAAAAAAAAAAGGAAGATGTTACTGGCTGTTGTATGGAGAATGGATCATAAGGGTGGGGCAAGATGGGAGCTGAGACTTTATTTTTTATGTTTTTTTAAAAAAATTAATTTTATTTTATTTTTGGCTGCGTTGGGTCTTCGTTGCTGTGCACAGGCTTTCTCTAGTTGTGGCAAGCGGGGGCTACTCTTCGTTGCGGTGCACGGGCTTCTCATTGCGATGGCTTCTCTTGTTGCGGAGCACAGGCTCTAGGCACGCGGGCTTCAGTAGTTGTGGTTTGGCTCTAGAGTGCAGGCTCAGTAGTTGTGGCACGTGGGCTCAGTAGTTGTGACACATGGGCTCTAGAGCGCAGGCTCAGTAGTTGTGGTGCACGGGCTTATTTGCTCCGCGGCATGTGGGATCTTCCTGAACCAGGGCTCGAACCCATGTCCCCTGCATTGGCAGGCGGATTCTTAACCACTGCACCACCAGGGAAGCCTGGGAGCTGAGAGATTATTATCACAGCCCTGCAGGTAAGATGTGGCTTGTGTCTCCGTGGGGCAAAGCAGATGGAGAAATAGAATCTGACTGGGCAGGTCTAACTGAGAGCCTGACAGGTAGGGATAAAGAAAGGGAGGAGTCAGTTATGACATGAAGATATTTGGACTCGAGTGACTGGCAGACGGTGTTGTTAACTAAGGTGGAGTATATGTGAAAAAAAAAAAAAAACAGGTTTGGGAGGAAAATCTCCAGAGGCTGCATTTCCACCATGATGAGTCTGAGGTGGCTCTGGGACATCAGAAAGGAAGTATCGAGTAGGCAGGGAGATGTACGAATTCCTCTGGTGGTTAGGGTTAGAGCACCTACTGTGAGCAAGGAGCACACCTACTATGTGGGGACCCAGGTATGAGAAGGCACAGGTCCTGCCTTTAAGAAGTTTCTAGTATGTTCGAAGAACAAGCAACCTGCCAGGGAAGCTTGACAAGTCAAATAAATGAGGATGAGTAGTAGTGAGAAATCCTGGAAGACTGCCTGGAGGCAGTAGGAGGGGGGTGCACAAAGGATTCCCCCGAAGCAGCCGTATTCTGGTTCTGGAGAAGCCTGATCTTGACTAGAGCCAGTCCACATCAGTCCAGACTTCCAGCCAGGGTCCCATTTGGAAATAGCCTACTCTTTCCCTAGGCTAATATCCAGAAAAGCCAGATAATTGAGGGTCAGAGGTGAGGGATCTCACACCTGGCAGCTGACCAGGCCTCAGGGCTCATGTAACTGCCCTGAGTCTGTCCTTGAAGTCGTGGAGTCTCTAATTGCCTCTGGGCGTGTGCTGGATTGATGGATCCGGGGCCAGGAAAGGTGAAGGGCCTCTACTGCTGTCTCTCTGGGGCTTGTGTCGCTGCCCCGGGGCCCTTGCTGACCCGGCAGAGCAGAGAACTCCTTGAAGTGTTTCTTGAAGGCCCACAACCCCTTCAGTTACGAATACCAGCAGGACATGCTGAACAAGGCTTACGGGAAGGCCCAGTGATGAAACAATTGCTGCACCCCCTGTCCAAGGCTACAGAGTTGGGTGAGCCCAGGCCTGGCTGCCTCGGGAAGGTGGGGGTCACCTGCCGCCTCCCTTGGCCCTGTCCACACGGAGCCAGAGGGTCAATCATGTCACGCCCCCATCAAAACCCTCCCGTGCTCTCCGCCCTTTGCAGAGTCAGTCACACGCCTCCTGAGAAGCCACACAATCCGTCCCTGTCCTCCTCCTCCTTCACCTTCTCCACGTTCTGTCCCACTGCCCATTTCCTGCTTGGCCAACGTCCAAGCTTCTGCCTGCTTCCTGGTCTTGATACCTGCTACTCCGTTGCCTGGGTCAGTCTTTTCCACCCACTATTTTTTTTGTCCTTTAAAGAGGTGAAATTCACATAACATGCAATTAACCTTTTTTGGGGGGGCGGGGGGCGGGTCCACACCAAGGCATGCAGGATCTTAGGTCCCCAACCAGGGATTGAACTCGTGCCCTCTGCAGTGGAAGCGAGGAGTCCTAACCACCGGACTGCCACAGAATTCCCCACAATTAACCATTATAAAGCGTGCAAATTCATTGGTGTTACTGTATTCACAATGTAATTATCCCCCGGTCTCGGGAGTTTCAAAACTTTCTCATCATCCCATCAAATCACCTCTCACCCAATGAAGCAGTCACTGCCCATTCTTCCCGCTCCTGTGCCCTGGTAACCTCTAACCTGCTTTCTGTCTAGCGATTTGCTTATTCTGAGTATATCATATAAAAGTAATCATACTTTTATACTTCTGTGACTGTCTTCTTTCATTAGTGTAATGTTTTCAACATTCATCCACATTGTGGCCTGTGTCAGTGCTTCATTCCTTTCCATGGCTGAATAATAGTCCACTGTCTGCATACACCACAGTTGGTTCATTCTTCTGTTAGTAGATGGACACTTGGGTTGTTTCCACATTTTGGTGATTGTAAGTAGAGCTGTTATAAACATTCATGGACAAGTTTCTGTGTGGACACCCATCCATTTTCATTTCTTTGGGGTCTGTACCTAGGAGTGGGATTGCTGGGTCACATGGTAACTGCATGGTCAACTTTTTGAGGAACCACCAGACTCATTCTTTGCCCCAGACATCCGGGGCTGGCCCTTCCTCCTCACTCAGCCCTCAGCTCAGACGTGACCTCCTCAGATCACCCCAGCTCAAATAACACCCCTCTCCCAAATCACTCTTGTCTTTTCACCATTTGGGGTTCATGATCCATTAGAATGTAGGCGATCCCGTACCTCTTATTTTCTGTGGTGACCCGCAGCCCCACACAGTGCCCGGCACTCGATAAATAATAATCAGTTGTTGCTCAACAAGGCATTTGACCAACAGTCTTGTAAGGTGGACGAGACAGAGAATGTAGGTCAGGTAAATGTAAAGTTAGGGAAATCCTCTGCTACATAATGAATACTGGTCCATGGAGGTTTGGCACTCTGTTGAGGTGATAGACCTCATGGCTCTGTTCCTTTGATCTGTGTATAATCAGCCACTGTGTAAAGATTTAAAAGGCATGTTTTCTAAAAACAAAAAATAATAATAATAATAATCAGTCATTGCTGAATGACTGATCTCAGGTTGTCAAAGGTGAGGAGCTGCAGCAAGGTGAGGCATGTCACTGTCATTTTAAGTCTGTTGGGACCTCCCAGGGTGACTTAGCTCTTTTAGTGGACTACTTCCTCCTGCCCCGAGGGAAAAACTAAAAGCAGTGGAAGGAAGTCACTGCTGATGTTCTGTTTCTCCATCCCTCCTTGTGGGTGACTCAACACAGACATGTCTTCAGCAAGCCGCAACTCCTTGGGCTGGAACAAGTTACCCTCAGTGACTAATTGCAAAGGGAAAAAAAAGACAAAGGTGGAAAAGAATATGGGTGGGAAATTGGTCATATCTATAATCTTAGTCAGCCTGGTGAAATGGGTAAGGGCTCCAGCTGGGGGTTCAGGCCGCCAGGGTTCAAATCCCAGCTTTGTAAATTTCTGCAGGTTATTTAATCTCACTTTTCTTTTTTTGAAAAATAGGGTTAATAGTAGTAGCTGCCTCATAGGCTTGTTGTGAGGATTAAAAGAGTTAATATTATACAAAGTGCTTAGAAAGCGCTTGTTGTGTTGAAAATGCTTTATACCAGAACAGTCACCATCACTATCATCCGTCTCAGTGCTGATATCTGCAGCTGGGCATTCAGATGAAAGGAGATAATAAATGGGCTTTTAAAAAGTTAAAGGCGGGGGGGGGGGGCTTCCCTGGTGGCGCAGTGGTTGAGAATCTGCCTGCCAATGCAGGGGACACGGGTTCGAGCCCTGGTCTGGGAAGATCCCACATGCCGTGGAGCAACTGGGCCCGTGAGCCACAACTACTGAGCCTGCGTGTCTGCAACTGGGCCTGTGAGCCACAACTACTGAGCCTGCGCGTCTGGAGCTTGTGCTCCGCAACGAGCGGCCGCGATAGTGAGAGGCCCGCGCACCGCGATGAAGAGTGGCCCCCGCTCGCCGCAACTAGAGAAAGCCCTCGCACAGAAACGAAGACCCAACACAGCCCCAAAATAATAAATAAATAAATAAAATTATATATAAAAAAAAAAGTTAAAGTAGGGGACTTCCCTGGCGGCACAGTGGCTAAGACTCCCAATGCAGGGGTCCCGGGTTCGATCCCTGGTCAGAGAACTAGATCCCACATGTTGCAACTAAGAGTTTGCATGCCGCAACTAAGGAGCCTGCCTGCCACAACTAAGACCCGGTGCAACCAAATAAATAAATAAATATTAAAAAAAATAAAATAAACCTATTCTTATCCTCTTAAAAAAATAAAAAGTTAAAGGGGGACTTCCCTGGCAGTCCAGTGGTTAGGACTCAGCGCTTCCATGGCAGGGGGCGTGGGTTCAATCCCTGGTTGGGGAACTAAGATCCTGCATGCTGCACAGCGTGGCAAAAAAAAAAAAAAAAAAAAAAGTTAAAGGAAAATTATGAGTATACTTAATGCCTCTGGGCAGTAAAATTTTAAATAGTTAAAATGACCAATTTTATGTTATGTGTATTGTACCACAATTAAAAAAAGTAAATGTAAAAAACCTCTTTCTGAGCCACCTGCCAAAAAAAAAAAAAAAAAAGGTAAGGAATTTCTCCATATTATTATTTGAAATTATAATAGTTCTCCTACCTGGCGCCAGAAATAACCACCTCAGCAGAAATGGCTGTTTGGGTGCTGCATTCCAGAGTCCCTGCTCTGTGGAATTTTCTAGAATTTCAGGCCCTGGAGGAGGGCAGGATTACAGAGTGGGATGGAGCTGCCCTCAGTAGACGCTCAGGTCTGGGAGAGCTTCTCGGCTGGACGCACCGGCTGGCTGCACCGGCTGGCTGTCCGGCTTTTCAACTTCTGTTTTCAGTAAATAGAAGTCAGAACAGCTGCTTTCCATCTTGTCCCAGGAAGTCTTCCGGGGCCCCTTTGGCGCTTGTCACCGGAGGGTCGGGTTAGTTTGTTCTGAGTGTTCCATCCCCCAACCCCCGGGAAAAACGTACACGCAATCGTAAAACAAACACACGTGTGCCCACCGCTCAGAACCGACCATCGTTAACCTTTTCTTCCATGTGCTTTGAATCTGCTTTTATGCTTAACAAAAGAGTAAAGCATTGCATGTTTGTGTCCCTCTGTCTCCAATCACCAGAGACAAACTCCAGCATGAATGGAGCCTGTAGCCTCCCAGTCTACTAATAAACTTTGCACACATATTTATAGATCCAAGAAATAGATTTCATATTGTTTCGTGTGTATTAATTAGCACAAACAATCATAATATCTATTGATATCTTTCTGCAGCGTGCTTTTTTTTTTTTTTGCTTGTTTTTATGTTTTTGAGATCTTTCCAAGTTAACATGTATGGATTCAATTTATGCCTTTTCCTCCCACATAATATTCCACCATATGTCCTGTACCATAATTTTTACAACCAAATTAAAGACGTATCAGTTGTTTCTAGTGTTTGCAAATGCGAACCAGGTGGCTACAAACGTCCTTGGGCTAATTGCTCCAGAACAGTGTTTTTCAAATTGCCTGAGGCATGACTAGGTCATGAAATCAAATTTTTCTTAAATAATATAGGATAGAATAATTTGTAATGAATACTATTCCTCGGTGAAGCTTGTGTTTTGTGTGCACGTGTACTTGGTAGGGAGGTAAAAGGGCTTTTCTTACTAAGGATTGCAGTGAAAGCAAAGTTTAAAAAACATTCCTCTCCCAGCGATCCTACCCAAGAGAAATGCAATGTATAGCCACACAAAAACATGTACACAGATGTTCACAGAAGCTCTATTCACAACAGCCGAAAGGTGGAAACAACCCAAATGTCCATCAACAGATGAATGGAAAAACAAAATGGGATCTAGCCATAAAATAGAATATTATTCCACCATAATAAAGAATAAAGTACTGACACATGTTCCAACATAGATGAAGCTTGAAAACATGCTGCTAAATGAAAGAGGCCAGACACAAAAGGCCACATACTGTCTGATTCTATTAATATAAAATGTCCAGAATAGACAAACCCACAGAGATGGAAGGCAGTTGCCGAGGGCTGGGGGTTGGAATGCAGAGTAACTGCTTAATAGGTACGGATTTCCTTTCGGGGTGATGAAAATGTTCTGGAACCAGATAGTGATGATAGTTTCACAACATTGCAAATTTACTAAAAGCCACTGAGTTCTATGCTTTAAAATGGTTTAAATGATGAATTTTTTGTTATGTGAATTTGACTTCAATTTTTTTAAAACAGGAAAGCCACTCCTGCAAGGCATACTAAGAGCAGAACTGTGGGACGTAGAGTTTGCTCTTTTCAACTTTTTTACTAGACGTGGCAAATTGCTCTCCAAAGCAGTTGCCGCAATTTGCACTCTTACCACAGTGAATGAGCGCTTCTGTCTCTTCACATCCACACCAACGCCTCATACCCAAGAGAAGAATAAGGGAGAGAATAACTCAGAGTTGAATTGTGGGTATAAACCAGAGGTCACAATCTAGAGGCCCAAGGACTTGTTTGGCTTGTTTGTATTTTTTAAAGTTTGAATTAGATACCTACAGTTAAAGTTGACAGATCACAAAATGTGGTTTGCCCACTTCCTTTGAAACATTGGAAGACCTGGCCCCATTTCATACACATTTCCTTGTGGTGACAGCGGCAGAGGTGAGCATTAGGTGCCCTCTTTAAAGGAGGAACGAGGTCTTCATTTCACCACAGTCCCCACTGCTCCCTAAAGTCTTACAGCTGGTCCCATTTACTGCTTACGTTTCCCCTCTGGCCCATGTACTCCTTTGAATGCATGCAGCCTGGTGTAAAGTTTTGAGCTCCATCTGGGGGCTCACCCTCACAGCTTGTGCAGGCCACAACCTGCAAAACTGTACCAGGACAGCCCTGATGAAGAGGAGGAGGAGAGATGATTTCCAAGCCCATCAGCTGTGGATGTTTCCTGAGATAGGCGAGGTCTCAGCCAGACATGGGGAGAAAAGCAAACTTGGGAGCTTGAGGGGAAGGTGGGGTCAGAGCCCTGGGATAGCCACCATGCAGGGGATAGGGGAACAGGCCGTGGAGGGGCCGTCATTCCAGCATCCACGTGAGGATTCTCGGCCTCAAAGAGGCCGCCTTCAGCATCCTCTCCAGCTCTGCGTCCAATGAGCAATCTCTCGAGTTCCTGCGTTTCTGTCCTTGGAGCTGTCGGCTCTGACCGTGACCCCAAATCAGATTAACAGCCTTCTCCCAACACACACAGGCTCTGGGTCAGAGTCTGCGGAGACCAGCCGCTTGGAAGAACCCATCTGCTGCCTAATGCACTCAATTCTGCTTCAGGGGCCAGCTTGGAAGAGGGAAGGGGGCAGCGGGAGGGGAGGGGGTGACCTGCAGCAGGTGGCTCTGGTGGTGAGAAATGCCCAGGGTGAAGAGCTGGGGTGGCGGGTGCTGGTTATAGAATTCTCCGTGTTTTTTAAATATTTAAAACAAAAACAAACAAACAGCCCCTTCCCCCAGATGCCGAAGATGCAGCTGTGGAGAGAGGCTTCCCTAGACCCCGCCTCCAGTGCGACAACTACCTAGGACCAGCTCCATAATTTGCAGGGCCCGGAGCAAAGTGAAAATGCAGGACCCCTTGTTCAACAATTAAGAATTTCCAGACGGTGGCCACAGAGCTTTAAACCAAGCGCGGGACCCTACTGTGCCCTACTGTGCCCGGACCCCCCGTGGGACTGTCTGGGTCGCACCGCCGTGAAGCCAGCACTGCCTCTAAGCCTCTCACCGCCCCCAGATCCTCATGCCAGGATTAAGCCTGCTCCGGATCCCCACGGCCCCCATGCTGTCTCTGTTCTGTCTCATTCTTGCTTGTTTCCTTGCCTGTTTTCCCCCCCCAGAATGTGCTTTTCCCAAGGGCCCAACTGCCATGCTTTCCCCCTGATTGCCTAGCACAGCGCCTGGGACAGAGGAAGGCAGCTATATTTGCTAAATTAATTGTAACAGAGAAAAAGTCCGCTTCAACAATGATGGCTCTCCGCTTTATACCCACTAGGATGGCTATAATCAAAAATAAATAAATAAAAACAGAAAATAACAAGTGTTGGTGAGGATGTGGAGAAATAAGAACCCTCATACTTTGCTGGTGGGAATGTAAAATGGTGCAGTCCCTGTGGAAGATGGTGTGATAGTTCCTCAAAGTGTTAAATATAGAGTGATCATATGACCCAGCAATTCTGCTCCTAGGTATAAACCCCAGAGAAGCGAAAGCATGTCCACACAAAAGCATGAATATTCAGAGCAGCATTATCCACAATAGCCAAAATGTGACAACAACCCAAGTGTCCATCAATGGATGAATGAATTAACAGAATGGGGTCCATCCATACAATGGAATAGTACCCAGACATAAAAAGGAATGAAGCACTAACACAGGCTACAATGTGGGTGAACCTTGAAAACATGATGCTAAGTGAAAGAAGCCAGACTCAAAAGGCCACATAGTCTATGATTCCATTTATATGAAATGTCCAGAACAGGCAAATTTATAGAGACAGAAAGCAGACTGGTGGTTGCCGGGGGCTGGGGGAGGGGGGAGTGGAGGGTGACTGTTAATGGGGACAGGGTTTTGGGAGGGGGTGACAAAATGTCCTGGAACGAGAGAATGGTGACAGTTGTACCACACTGTGAATGTACTAAATGTCGTTAGTGGTAAATGTTATGTATATTTTATCACAGTAAAAACAATTTTAAAAACCTGTCTTTAAATGCAATGTGGTACCCTGAATTGGATCTTGGAACAGAAAAAGGACATAGTGGGAAAACTGGTGAAATCCAAAAAAAGCTTGGCATTTCATTGCCAGTGCTGTGCCAGTGTAGGTTTCTTAGTCGTGACAAATGTATCACGAACACGTGAGATGTTAACATAAGACAAGCTGGGTGAGGGTATACAGCAACGCCCTCTACCATCATTGCAACTTCTCTGTAAATCTAAAATGATTCCAAAATGAAACATGTACTTTCAAAAATCATATATGCCTTCTAAAAAGGGTCTTGCTTGGTCTCCAGAAGGTTCTTTTGTCTGCCTAGGGCCCACTTTGTCTGCCTAGGGCCCACCTTGCAATTTAGGGAGCTGGAGCTGACTCTTTGGCATGGGAGAGGGAGAAGAATCTGGAGCTCCCAGCTGGGAGGGGAGGGATGAGGCGAAGAGAGGGGCAGGTGGGAGGGGTGAGGGAGGCACCTGGGCTGGAACGGGGTTGGGCTGGGGGTCCCCCATGGCAAGTGGAACCGCTTTGCTGGGGAAGCTCCAAGGACTTTGGAGAACAGGAATGTCCGACACAGAGGCTGCAAATGGATGATTCACAGGCTGAAGACTAGAGATGTGTTATATTTACTCTGACTTTTGTAAAAATAATTGAGCCAATCTATAAAAAGCAGTCAATCTCACATTAAAATTGGAAATTTCCAACTTCTCTGGAAACATCTGAAGATCTGCTAAGTCAAGGCCACCTTCCTGCGTGGTCCCAAAGGGCCGGAGCCACGTCCCAGGTATCCCCTTGAAGCGGGTGTGAGCTCTCCCATTTGCCACGGTCCCCGCCAGCCCCTGTTGTCACCAGCTACTGACACCGAGCCTCGGTTGCCATTTATCCTCAAGCTTGCACCATATTCTACTTCTAACGGAACACATTTTCTCTGCACCATGTCAAAAGTAGAAAAGAGGGCTTCCTTGGTGGCGCAGTGGTTAAGAATCCGCCTGCCAATTCAGGGAACGTGGGTTCGAGCCCTGGTCCGGGAAGATCACACATGCTGCGGAGCAACTAAGCCCGTGCGCCACAACTACTGAGCCTGCGCTCTAGAGCCCGCGAGCCACAACTACTGAGCCCACGTGCCACAACTACTGAAGCCCGCATGCCTAGAGCCCGTGCTCCGCAACAAGAGAAGCCACTGCAATGAGAAGCCCACGCACCGCAACGGAGAGTAGTCCCCGCTCGCCGCAACTAGAGAAAGTCCGCGCCCAGCAACGAAGACCCAACACAGCCAAAAATAAATAAATAAAATAAATAAATTTATAAAAAAAAAAAAAAAGTGGAAAAGAGAAACCAAGATATTGTCTGACTTTTCTTACACCTGGCTGGCTTCACTTGCCTATGATATCTACCTGGTTCCTAGAGGCACTTTTTTTTTTTTTAACATCTTTATTGCAGTATAATTGCTTTACAATGGTGTGTTAGTTTCTGCTTTATAACAAAGTGAATCAGTTATACATATACATATGTTCCCATATCTCTTCCCTCTTGCGTCTCCCTCCCTCCCACCCTCCCTATCCCACCCCTCTAGGTGGTCACCCTAGAGGCACTTATGTTCGAGAACTCAAGTCTAATGTTTGACCTGCAGCCTTTGCTGCAATGTCAACATACCTTCCCCAACCCATGCCCTTAAATCTTCACTCTCACGGGTGTTCTGTGGTTGGGGTCAAACACACACACTAATTCTTGGGTGTGAATCCTGGTTCTACCCCTTACTAGCTGGGTGGTCTTGGCCAAGTCACTTAACTGCTCTGTGCCTCCGTTTCTCCATCTGTAAAGTGGGCATGACATTGTACCTACCTTTCAGGGGTTTTATGAGGATTAGGTGACGTAGCTCATGCAAAGCATGTAGACCTGTGCCTGGAACAGAACAAAAGAGGCAGAGAAAATTTCAGGGGGTGACAAGTGCTGTGATAAACAGATCAGGGTGACTAGGGGAAACCCCACATTCAGTACTTGTTGAGGAGGAGGGGACATGTGAGCTGAGAGAGGAATGAGAAGGAACCAGCTGGGAACCGAGGGGAAGGAACAGTGTGTCAGGCAGAAGGAACAGTCAGTGTAAAGTTTCAGAGGCAAGAATGAGCTTGGCTTGCTCAAGGACCAGAAGGAAGAAGGGCAGTGTGGCTGGAACAGAGCAACTGAGGGTCAGATTTAAGGCTGAAAGGCAGGCAGAGGCCTTGCAGCCACGGGACGCCGGGGGAGGGTTCTCAGCAGCCAGAGGCCAGAATCTGACTGACGAAGGGGCGAGTGAACCTGGCAGCAGCAGGCCGGTCCAGCCCGGAGTCTCTACTTCCAGTTCCACGATCCCCATCACAACCAGCCTGACCCAAGCCTGGCTGTCCTTGCCCTCCGAGCATCGAATCCCCCTGCCCCCCAAAACAAACAGGAAGCCTTGAGGTGGCCAGGGCAGTGGCCCCCGGGTAGGGGCAGTGCAAGCGATGCAAAGCCACTCGGATGAAAGGCTGCAGGGTCCCCCGCAAGAGAGATCCACGTCAAATCCCTGGAACCCGTGAGTGTGACCTTACTTGGAAAAAGGGTCTTTGCAGATATAATTCAGAATCTCAAGATGAGATCATTCTGGATTTTCCACATGGACTCAAAATGCAATGACAAATGCCCTTATAAGAGAAAGGCAGGGGGAGATTTAAGATGCACAGGGAAGAAGCCCATGTGAAGACGAAGGCAGAGATGGGAGGGATACGGCCACAAGCAAGGAACACCTGGAGCCACCAGAAGGTGGAAGAGGCCAGGAAGGAATCTCCCCTAGAGCCTTCGGAGGGAGCGCGGCCCTGCAGACACCTCGATGTCAGACTTCCGGCCGCCAGAACTGGGAGAGAATACGTTTCTGTTGTTTTAAGGCACCCAGTTTGTGGTCATTTGTTATAGCGGCCGCAGGAAACCAATACTCCTCCTCCAAGCGCCCCCCCCCACCACCGCCCCAGGCAGGAGGTTCAATCTCTCCTTCCATCCTTGCGACACATCATCCCCCTTTCCAGGTGAGAACACTGAGGCCCAGAGAGGGGAAGATAAATGGGGAAGCCCCTTACAGCTGTCTCAACTTTCCTCCTGCCTTAATTGAACTCACCTATGTATCTTGTTGGGTTTTTCACAGCATTTTAAAATTTATATGTATTTTTATTATGGAATGGTAAGCACAGAAAGAGTCCAGATAACAATGCCCCACAACATTTTCATTCCCTACTCTTGGGGGTTTAGCTGTGGGGTCTTGGCAGTGTGGCATAGGGTAAATTAACCTCTCTGAGCTTTGGATTCCTCAACTTTAAAATGGGGAGAAGGACTTCCCTGGTGATCCAGTGGTTAGGACTCCGCGCTTCCACTGCAGGGGGTACGGGTTCGATCCCTGGTCGGGGAACAAAGATCCTGCATGCTACACGACACGGCCTAAATAAATAAACAAATAAAATTTTTTAAATGGGGAGAGAACTGGTTGTTGTGAGGATTAAATGAGAATGGGTGATAAGCACCTGGTGTCTCTCCGATTCCACCTGAAACCCCAGCCTGGGCCCAAGCAGGTTCTTGCTGTGGGACCCAGTTCTCAGGCTCATGATGGCTTCTTCAGGCGGGGAGCCAGAGGGTCCTGGATAAATAAGATGCTCCAGGCAGGCCCAAGCCCCTGAGGGCAAGCAGGGGACCCAGCTGGCAACAGTCTGGGTCTCAGGCCTTGGTTTAATTGGCAGGAAAACGGGTACACGGCAGACATGGAGCTGGTATATGCAGTGTGACTGTACCAGTAGTTAAAATATTGAAATACTTCTCTACCAGTTGGTAAAAGCCACTGCCCAACCCCCCCTCCCGGGACCCCAGACTTCCACACAATCCAGCAAGTAAGAACCACCACCAGGAGGTCTTCCTGTGTCCCGTCCTAAGCCTCTCTTCTGATTGAGCTGTTCTGCTGGGTAATATTTCTCGGCGCCATGGGCTGGTGGGCGTGGGGCGCCCCGTCCCTGATGGAAAAAAACAGGTGGCATTTGTTGGGTCTCGGCTTTCCCGGGAGGTACAGAAGCCCCAGGGATTTAGAGGAGACAGGTCTCTGTTATCCCGCACAAGCCCCATGGAGAAAGACAGACAGACATGGATGTCTGCGCTGGGGTCCTGGGGACGTGAAGGGGCTCCTGGACACTGGCCGGAGGCCCCAGACCACCCAAAGTCTCCCCACAACTACACCAGGCAGGGCCGGGGGAGAGTTAGTGGATGGAGAAACCTAACCAGGCGATGAGGCAGACGGCCCAGGAAGAGGTCAGAAGTCAGGGGTCAGAGGTAGTATACTTTATTGACCGGGTTCTCCCAACATCTTGCAACCCCGCTACAAAGCCAGACCTGGGCTTTGCCAGTGTCCCGTCCACTGGACAGGGAAGAGAACGCGACTCCCGAACGTCCAAAGGGCCTCAGAAGAGCAGAGCGGCAGGGTGGTTGTGGGAAGGGGCCGCCAGCCAGGGGAGGGGCGGGGGAGGGGCTAGCGCTGGGCACCGGGCCAGGGACCCCCCCGAGGCTCCGCCAGGCCTGGCCAGCCCCTCACTCCCCCACTTAAGGTCCGTAGTGGTTCACAGTGAGACTGGCTTAGATTTGGGAGGGCGGAGGGGGTGAGGGCAGGCAGGCGCCTTCCACTCCCCACCCACCCTTGGCCTGACTCACAAAGTTGGGAAGAGGGAGAGACAGGAAGTCCCCTCCCCGTGTCCCCCACCACCGCACCCCGGGACAGGGAAGCCCCTTCTCTCCAGGGGCAAAGGGTAGAGGCCTAGTTCTCCCTGACATCCCCCAGGCTCTTAGGAAGGGTCATTCACTCCCGGCTCAGAAGTCTCTAGAACATCTCAGCGAACTTGCCCATCATTGCTCCCAATTAGAAAAACGTTTTTGAAATCTAGGAGATTGGGGCCCATCAGAACCAAGCAGTAAAAAACCTGGTTAAGATCTTGGTTTAAAAAGGTAGCTCTACCTTCGCTTAGAAACCTTGGGAGACCAGCTGGAGAGACCAGTGGAGTCTCCACTGCCCAGACTGGAGGGGGTGGCTCATGGCAGCAGGGGGCTGGTGGTGGCCCGGGGAACAGGGTGGGAACCGGGGGCGAGACGCAGGAAGCGGGGACACGTGGGACAGGGCAGCTGGCCCTCCAGTGCCGTGGACCTGGGCTCGGAGGGCAGCGGGGGCGGCCGGGGGGCCCCTGTGGGCACATCTGCCAGGCGGGCACTGGAGCCTCTGCCCCACCGGGAGAGGCAGGGCCCACGGTCAGGCCTTGTGACTGCCGTTGCCCGGCGGCTCCCTGTGGCCGGCCGTGCAGTCCGAGGCGGGCTCGAGCCCCAGCATCTGCCGCTGCACCAGCCTGGCGTAGAGGCCGCCCTGGGCCAGCAGCTGCTGGTGTGTGCCCTGCTGCACCACGCGGCCCTTGTCCAGCACCACGATGAGGTGGGCCCGCTCCACCGTGCTCAGCCGGTGCGCGATGATGAGCACCGTGTGCTTCTGCAGGTTGCCGTGGATGGCCTGCTGGATCTGCGGAGACAGGAGGGCCCCGGCTCACGAGGGCGTCTCCGCCGCCACCCACTGCCCCGCCTGGTCCGGGCGGGGATCCCAGACCCGCCTCGTCCTACGGATGCTCAGCCTCCCTGAGGCTTCCTCGCTTGTAAAGCGAGGGCTGGCACAGGACCTGCTCCCTGGTTTTTGTCCGCGGGGGATGAAGCTCAGAGCCCGACACAGGGCAGTGCTCGGCGAATGACAGAGGGGCCCCTGACACGGCCGTCTCTGGTCTTCCTGCTCCTTCCTCTAACCTTGGCCTTGGTTAACGGTCTCACGGTCAGCCCCGAAGCTCATGCCGACAAAACCCGGCATCACCTGGTTCCTCATCCTTCCCTTATCACCCGAATCCGACCCATCAGCAAGTCCTGTAGCTCCATCTCCCCGGTGTGTCTCTGTGCCATCTTTCCACCTCTGCCACCATTCCTTCTTGTCTGGATGCCTGCAACTTCCCTGCCCTGCTCCCATCCATTGCCCACGTGGAGTTAACATTTTTAATCAGTTCTTGTTGAACTCATGCTTCAAGCCCTCCAAGAGCTTCTTGTCCCATTTAGGATAAAATCCAAACTCCTGGGCGAGTTTTAGGGCCATGAAACTATTCTGCATAACGTGACATTCTGCATTTGTCAAAACCCATAGAATGCGCAACACAAACAGTGACCCCTAATATGAACTGTGGCCTTGAGTTAATAGAAATAATGCATTAATGCCAGCTTGTCAACTGGAACCAATGTACCGCTAATGCAAGATGTTAATAACAGGCGACACTGTTCGTGGTGCGGGGAGGGGGATATACGGGAACTCTCTGTACTTTCTGCTTAATTTTCTTTAAACCTAAACCTGCTCTAAAAAATAAAAATAAAAATCTATTAATGGAAAACAATCCAAACTCCTTTCCAGGGCCTGAGGAGCTTGTGTCCCCCTGTGACTCTGTCCTTGCCTCACCCCACCGCCAGCCACGCTGACCTTGGGGCTTGGCTGTGGACCTGCTCTGGGACTTTGCCCCCACTGCCCCCTCTCCCTGGGACTCTCGTACCCAGCCCCCCTCTGGCTGTCTCCTTTCCTTTCTGGTCTCAGCTCAAGTGGGACCTGATGACCCTGGTTCTGTTGGCATGAACTGCAGGATTCTTGGCACGTGTGACCCCATCCAAACTCTGCACTAAGACGACCACACTCCAGGGGGCTTCTGCAGCTCAAGGCCTTGTTGCTAGGATGACCCCAGCCCCTAAATGCCCAGTGCTGCCAGGAGAATTGACTGTTCTAGACATCACCTGACAGTGGGCCCCAGAGCTCCCTTTCTTAGAGCATTTACCAAAAAGGGCTTATAATTGTAAAACCTTCCCCTGTCCCCTGGAGATATATATGCAGATCTCCTAAAACTCAGGAATGTTTTTCTCTAGGACCTGAATGCCCTCTCACTGTAATCATGGGAAGGTTAGGGCCCCTGTCTCCCAGTCTCCGTAGCGGACAACCGCTGCTGGCCAGCAGCCATGGGGACTGATCACACTTGCACTTCCCAGCCCTTTGTGAGTTTCTCCTGGTCCCCCACTCTTGCACCATCCCTACACCCTCAATCTCCCTGTGAAAGGCACCGTCACCACTGTCACCCCTGCACAGGAATGGGGCTCAGCTCTTTTCCCTACTGACAGTAGCTACTAATAAAATCTGTTTTCCCAGCTTTAATGTAATGTCCAGCAGTGTTTCTCTTTGACAATAGTGACCCTTCCCTCAATCTCTCTATCACATGACTATTTCTTCTTCTTTTTTTGTTTTTTGTTTTGGCCACACTGTGCGGCATCTGGGATCTTAGTTCCCCAACCAGGGATCGAACCCGCGTCCCCTGCCCTGGAAGTGCGGAATCTTAACTGCTGGGCCGCCAGTGAAGTCCCCACATGACTGTTTCATTTTCTACATAGCACAGGCCCCAGGGTGAACTCATGCTTATCTCCTTGTTATCTGTCTCCCCCTCCGGACTGGAAACACCTTGGGGGCAGGGGCCAATGTAACCCCGGTGCCTAGAACAGAGCCTGGGGCCCGGGAGGCGCACATTAAATACCTGTGTAATAAATGAATTGACCCATGGAGGGACTGAGGTAGCTGGTCCTCTTCAGATACACTATGGGGCCCTTCTTTCTTTACCAATGAAATGAGACTCAGCGGGTAAGAGACACGCTCAAGCCATGAGCTGCAGGGTGGGGCTCCTATCCACGTCCCACACCTCCTGACCCCTAACCCAATTCCATATAATTTCAACACCTAGAGCCAGAGGCTGGGCCAGGGTGACCACGCCCTGGGCCTCCTCTGCCCCCGCTCCCTGCCCTCAGCTCCGGAACACCCTAGTCCAGGAAGCTGATGGCCCGGGAGGGTCCCTGCAGCCGTCCGCGGGGTGGAGGGAAGACTCTGGCCACCTGGAGCTGCTCTAGCTCCAGCATCACCCGTTACCCCGCAACTCACCAGGTACTCGCTCTCTGCGTCCAGGGCGCTGGTGGCTTCGTCCAGGATGAGAACGGGTGGGTTCCGCACCAGAGCCCGGGCCATGGCCACCCGCTGCTTCTGGCCGCCCGACAGCTGGGCACCCTTCTCCCCCGTCTCTGCGTGGCAGAGACACAGGGGCAAGTGAGCGGGAGGTGAGGCCGGGGGCCCTGGGGAGCAGCGAGCAACCCCCGCCTCCGCCCTTCCCTGCTGCCACAGGAGCTCTGCTCCCCAGGAAAAGGTGGGGCTAAAAGGGCCGCAGGCTGGAAACCTCATGAAAGGATGCTCTGCCTCCCTGTTCATAAGAGGCGTGCAAATTACAACTACGTGCAACTGGTACCAAGATACCAACTTTTACCTATTAATCTGGCAAAAACCCAAACGTTTGACAGCACACTGTGCTGCTGCGGCTGAGGGGAAAGGGCACTCCCTCCTCTCCCTGAGGTACTGCTGGCGCGGGCCCTGTGCTGCCGTGCACACGCCCGCCGCGGTGTCTATCCGGCTGTGCTGGACAAGTCTACAGCGCACAATTACAGAGGCACAGCCCTTGGACCAGCAAACCCATCTCTGTGAATATTTCCTACAGATTCACCTTCTCATGCAGTGACTCACAGCACTATTATTGCAAAAAAACAAAAAACAAACAAAAAAAACACAACCAAATGTCCATCAATAGGAAACAGGAAATCAGTTCTTCTTGAGTAAATTATTATAAAGCCACACAACAGAATACTATGCAGTAGTTAAAAAAAGAGCAGCTTTCTAGGTATCAATATGGAAAGGTCACTTAAAAAAGCCGGGGGGCAGAATAGAAGGTGCTGGGTTTTTTTCTGTAAAAGGGCGGGAGGGAATAAAAATACATATTCATATGTGCATAAAGAAACTCCAAAGGACATGTAAGAAAATCATGAAAGATGTTTTGGTGGGGGCAGGGGGGACCTGGCGGTGAAGACCGGGATGAAATAAAACTTTGCATTGGATATCGTTACGTCTACTTTTTTAGTTTTGAATTGTATGAATAGTCCCATTGTGAGAGTTAAAATTTTTAAATATGTTAAATAAAATCTATAAGTTAATATATTGTTCAACTTATTAAATTAAAATATTTACTAATATAAAATTAAGTCACTATAATTAATGAATATAATACATATATTATTTTTAAATAATAATATTTCGGGGACTTCCCTGGTGGCGCAGTGGTTAAGAATCCACCTGCCAATGCAGGGGACATGGGTTCGAGCCCTGGTCCGGGAAGATCCCACATGCCACGGAGCAACTAAGCCCGTGCGCCACAACTACTGAGCCTGCACTCTAGAGCCCATGCTCTGCAACAAGAGAAGCCACTGCAATGAGAAGCCCCCGCTCACCACAACTAGAGAAAGCCTGTGCGCAGCAACGAAGACCCAACGTGGCCAAAAAATTAAAAATTAAATAAAGAAATAAATTTTAAAAAAATAAAAGAAAAAAGTGTCTTTTTTAAAAAAAATAATGTTTTGGAACTAAACAGAGGTGGTAGTTGTAAAGCATTGTGAATGTACTAAATGCCGCTGAATTGTTCACTTAAAATACAGTGGTTAAGTTTATGTTACGTGAGTTTCAGCTGGCAGAGGGCAGTGCGTAACTCAGGGGTGCATCCCTGAGGGCGGACCTCCAGGCACGGTGGAGGCGACGCTCTGGGCTCTGTACCTGTATTGTAGCCGTCCTGGAGTTCCATGATGAAGCCGTGGGCATTTGCTTTCTGTGCGGCCTCCACCACCACCTCGAAGGGCACGGTGGGCAGGCCGTAGGAGATGTTGTCTGTGATGGAGCGCGCGAACAGCACTGGCTCCTGGCTCACCAGGGAGATCTGCGGAGGAGGAAGGATGGGCTGTGAGAGGCCTGGAACACGTCTGTCCAGCTGTCACCAGGAACCTCGCGAGCCCTGGGCCTGAGTGACGCCGGGAGCCTTAGGTCTGAAATCTGATCAGGGCCCGCGGCCGGCAGCTGCATTCAGCTGCCTCTCTTCTTTCCGAACAGTGGAGTCCACTTTCTGCACAAGCCCTCAGCCTCCCTGACCAGCAAACTGGGGCCCCGCTAAGCTTGCTGCTCTGGGCCCAGTCAAGCTCCCTGACCTCCAAGACGGAGCTTACTGGCTGCCCCTGACCTGGAAGAAAAGAGAGAGAAAGAGTGTAGAGTGTAACTCTGTGAGTCAGCCTGTCCCTGGCGGGAGGCAAGAGGGCGCAGCAAACCCAGGCCACAGGGACCTCCCTGGCTGGTGCCCCCTCCCCGTAACAGAGCGACGGAAAGGAGCTATTGTCTCATGGTCTCAGTTTTAGGAATTTGTATATAGTTGGAGGATATCATTGCAACACTGTAAATAGCAAAAACGGAAAAAGGAAAACAAAACAAAACAATCTAATTCTCCATAAATAGAGGATTGGTTAAATGATTACAGTGCACCCATAAAATCAAACTGTAATATATATATCACATTTCTATTTTTGTTTAAAAAAAGCATATGTGCCTTTATATATAGATATGTTTATATAAAGGAAACACGTTGGAAAGGATATTGACTAAACTGCCAATGCTGGTTCCCGACACAGAGTGGAATTCAAAAGGTGAGGTGGAGTCACCTCACATCTTTGTTATAAAATTCTCTGAATATATGGGAATATGGTTAGGTTGTTGAGTTTTACTGCTTTGGGTTTACGAAAATTAAAAATTCAAATTTATAGAGAAGGTATTCACAAAAGAGGAAATCCAAATAACCAATAAACATATGAAAAGGGACTTAACATCTTTAGTCACCAGGAAAATGCAAAAGACCTCTACACTGAACTACCTCTAAATACCAACTGGTACAGATTCAGGACTGGCAATATTAACAGTCTGAGAAGATTAAGTGTCTGAGTATGTTAACTATTGCAAAGCCTGAACAGCTCTTTCTAGGAGCCACTTCCAGAACTCTGGTGGGCAGCAGCCTGGTGGGGGCAAACCTGGGACCACTTTTCCACCATCTGTCTCTGGTTATATACAGATAGGTGGGAAGATTTCACAATCTGTGGCCTCCACCAGCATCTACAACTGGCCAGAAGTTCTGGAATCTCTGTGCCAACTCTCAGGCTCTCATATATCTTAATGTATGTAGACGATGTAAATAGTGTCTGCTTAATAGTTGGTGTTTCTTGTATAGTGTGCAGCCTGAACGACCGTCCAGGGCATCCCTGCTCTTATGCCAGCACAGGATCAGGTGTCGAGTCTACTTTTCTGAGAGTATTACCCAAAACTGTAAGGTCATGAATAGCCTCCTTTAGATACTGGAGATAACTTAAATGCAGAACAACCTGAACTCTCATCCACTGCTAGTGGGGATGTAATGTGTAAAAAAAAAAAAAAAAAAAAGTAAACCACCTTAATGGCAGTAACTACTAAAGCTGAGGCTCTGGGCGAACCTACCCACCCATGGGTACCGTGATATGGACTAAACTGTCCATATCGGTATTGCTGGTAATAGTAAAAAAACAGGAAACAACTGAAATATCCATCAAGAACAGAATGTATAAACGGACTGTGCCATGTTTACACAGTGGATTATCTTCCAGAAATGAAAATGAATGAACTACAAACACAGCCTCAACCTGGAAAACTCACAAATAACACTGAGTGGAAGGAACAAGACACAAAGAATACACACGTTACGGTTCCAGCCAGATGGAGTTCAAAACTAGCAAAACACAGCTGCGCTGTTCGGGGAGGCGCAGAGATGGGAACAAAAGAAAAGCACGGAAATGACGATCATGAGCATCAGGCAAGACGCTGCTTCTTGGGGGGAGAGTGCTGGAATGTTCCACTTCTTGAACTGGTGATAATTCTTTGAAATGTACGTGTGTCTTGAGCCCTCTTCCCTGCACCTGTGTGCGTGCTCGCGGGAGAGAAGGTCAGACAAGGAAAGGGCGGAGGAGGGCAGCAAAGGCCCATGCACGTACCACTCGGTGCAAGTACTTGTGGTCATAGGCGCTGATGGGCTTCCCATCCAGCAGCACGCGACCCCCTTCCAGGGGGTAGAAGTTCTCCAGGATGTTGACGCAGGAGCTCTTCCCACTGCCCGACGGCCCCACGAGCGCTGTCACCTTTCCTGGGGACAGGCTGAAGGAGACATTCTGCAAGGAACACGCAGACACGGTGTGGGGCCCCTGGCTCATATGCTCTGGCCTCAGATGCAGGCGGGCACCCTTCCCAGCCTGCCCCACCGCCGGCCCCCAGAATGCTCTCCTTTCTAGGATTTGGCAGCACTTTTATACTTGTCTCCTTTGCCTGGAATGTTCTTTCTGCAGAGAGCCATTGGCTGGCTCCTGTTCCTTGTTTAGGTCTCACAGCAAATGTCACCTCCTCCGAGAAGCCCTCCTTGACTGCTAATACCATCTCTGCAGACTACCCCTGACTTATTGCCTTCCTAGCACTTCTCCGGGAATCCTCTTGTTAATGATCTGTCTTCAGTGTTCCTGGCCTTTCATGTTCCTGGCTGCACTGCCATGGCCTGGCCTGTAGGAGGTGTGTGAGAGATGGGATGAGGGAAAGGATGACTTGGCGGGGGTGGGGGTGGGGGCTTGGGCCCTCTCTCACCTGCAAGACTTGGGTATGGGGCCGAGTGCGGTAGGTGAAGGTCACGTTCTCAAAGTCCACCCGGCCCTCCAGGTGGTCGGGGGCCAAGTTCCCATCATGCACCATGGTTGGCTGCCGGTCAATGAACTCGAACACCTTCTCCGCGGCCCCCACTCCTTGCATCAGGCCGCTGTAGACTGAGCCCACGGACTGCGGGGGGAGTAGACACACGTTCCTGACCCAGCGACACCCCAATCCTGGGACACACACCCCCACCCCCGCCACGGTGCCAGAGAGCTGAAGGGGGTGAGGAGAGAGCAAGAACACAGCAGCAGTTCTGGGGGCGGGGTGCCCACAGGAGGCTGCTGGAGCCCCACCTGCTAGTACAGCAGATCATGACGACAATGAAAAAATGAGGACAGCAATAAAAACTACTGGTGCCTTGTGTGTTACAGCTAAACCTCACCACCGTCCAGCAGAGTAGGTGTTATCACCCGCCAGAGGAGGAAACGGAAGCACAGAGAAGTTAAATGAACTAGGCAGAATGTGGCAGAACAGGAATCGGACCTTCCTCTTTCAGCTGTCACAGAATTTTTAAATTTCAATTTTAAAAATCGCCCTTAATTTATACTATACATCTCCTTGGGTAAAAATATACACAAGTATAAGTGTGAATAATGACTCATTTCACTGAGTACTTATATATGTTACGAGGTAGGTTCTATCATTATCTCCTTTCTGGTGATACGGAAACTGAGGCACAGAGAGCTCAAGTAACTTCCCCCAGGTCACACAGCCAGGAAGTGGCAGAGCCAGGATTCGATCCCAGGCGTGTCTGGCTCCCGAGTTCAGGCCCTTATGAGCTGTGACTGCGGGACCTGGTTGATGAAATGGGGGTGATATTAGTACCACTGTCATGGTTCCGTGAAGACAGTGCTCAGCATATAGTAAACCCCCAACACACCACAGCTATGGCTATTATCATAATATCTGGATATAATTATTCCTATTGAGATACAAGTGCTGTGTATAAGTTGTCCTTCTTGCTTCATCCCAGAGGTGGCCCCGGTTATCCGAGTACTGTGTCTTTCGAGTCCTTTCTCTGTGCTTTTACAAACACATGCACATATGTAATTAAATCATTTTGAGATGAAAAAAAAAAACCCACAAATGGGATCAGACCATCCTTATGACTCGGGGATCAGCTTTTTCACTAACAGCATGTCTTAGGGTTCTTTCCATGCCAGTGCACACAGCTCTACCTCATTTCTGTGGCTGTTGCCTAGCTTTCATAGCACAGATGGACTGTTTCTAGAATACAGATGTACTGTATTCACCCAGTCGCTGGTTAACAGGCATTTAACTTTTCACCATTATAAACAATGCCGCACTGAACATCCCGGGACACGTGTCTTTGCCCACTAGTGTGGGTATTTCTGAAGCATGGATTCCGAGACGCTGATTCAAATGACACTGCATGGATGACTGTAGCTAACGCAAAGTGCCATCTGCAGCAGACGCTAACCCGCCCCTCCCCTGCCGCATCTTTGAGCTTTATCATTGCAGGACACAGAGGCTCAACCTCAACGCCCGAGGGCTTTGTGGGGGGAGGGAGGCAGACCAGAGAAGCACCCCAAGCATCCTCCAGCAGTGACTGATGGCAGCTTCGGCACAAGCACCCCAGCTCCCTAGTCTCGGGACCTGCTGGTGGGCGGAGCCAAATTAAGACATAATCTATTAAAAAAAAAAACCCACTCTGTTCTTTTTCCATGGA
The DNA here is from genome assembly GCF_028023285.1 of Balaenoptera ricei. Taxonomy (NCBI): domain Eukaryota; kingdom Metazoa; phylum Chordata; class Mammalia; order Artiodactyla; family Balaenopteridae; genus Balaenoptera; species Balaenoptera ricei. The sequence goes on along the minus strand of NC_082652.1, from coordinate 7,232,508 downwards.
GCTACTCTTTAAAGTGGGTTACAATAAAGTCAGACCATCTGGCTCTGAAGTCGGTTCCCCTACGAACGTGGTGGGCAAGTCGTTTAACCACTCTGAGCTTCAGCTTCTTTTTCTGGGAAATGGGGACTGGAGTAGCACTGAGACCGAGGAGAATCTTCTACAATAATTGCTGTCGTTGCCACTTTGCTCCTTAAATGGAGTTGCTGTCACTTGTATGTACTACTCTCTTTACTAGTATTACTGGTATTGTCACGTTCTTTAGAAAGAAATACCACCTCCCGTGAACCCTGGAGCACCCCCATTTAGATCCCCCTCCCCTCCCTCTCCCTTCTCCCCAGGGCCCCCCTCCCCCAGCCGGCCCCTCACCTCCATACAATCTCCCAGGACAAACTCGTAGATAATGAAGGAGATGAGATTGCCGCTGGTCATCTGCCCTGAGATGACGAGGTGGCCCCCATAGTAGAGGATGCTGACCTGGACCACCAGCAGCGTGAGCTGGAGGGAAGAGGGAAAGGGGGGTCTGAGTCGTGGGGGCCCTGGCTCAGACCTTCCCCCCAGCCCCTCTGTTCCCTGCCCCGCAGAGGAGGTGAGAGCAGCTGTGGGCTCCTCACTCACAGCCAGACTGAAACTCCAGCCTGCAGCAGGGATGACCTCCCACAAGCTGGGGCCCTTCTGTCACTCATGCCCTCCCCGCCCCCGCCATGGAGTTTTTCCCTGCAAAGGCCCCCAGCTGGAACAGGCCATGAGCCTGGCTGGGAACAAGGCTTTCTTTGTAAGGCCCTGGCACACATACACAGCCCCCAAGCACCTCAGCGAGGCCAAACTGGAGCTATTAGTCTTCTCCTTATTGGGAAGAGCATGGTTCAGAGAGGCTGAGTCCACTGGCTAAGGTCACACAGCAAGCCAGGCAAAGCAGATGAGTTCTGTGTTTCCATGAAGGAGGGGCTATGTCCAGGGTGTACTTGCCTCCAGCCCCCTCTGGTGCCTGGGGGAGTGGTCTGCGAGAGGAGTAGGACCTGCGTACCCATGACAACCCACTGGGTCCGTATTTTCCCCTCCCCATCCCAAGCCAGCGATGCTGGGTCAGAACTAGATCAATGGCTGGACCACAGTGCCTTTGCACAAGCGGCAAGAGGTGCCCCTGATGGTGGGCAGATTGCCAAGAGGCTTGGCTAGCTGAGTTGGATTTCAGGCCCTTCTTCTCCCTGGCTGGGCACTTTTGAGGGGTGGCCCACCCTGGGGGAACCCAGAAAGTCCTTATTCCCTGCTTTCCCTGTAGACCACCCTCTCCTTCCTCCCCCTAAACTCCAAACCCTCCTCATTCCTACCCCAGCTGTTCCCCAACAGCCCACCCTCAGATGTGGCCAGCACACAGTGACAGGACCCAAGTGCTCCTTCTCCAGGTGGGGCTATAACTCACCCCCAGGGAGTGAGCTGGACACTCTAATGGGGGCATGTGTGTGGTTGTGACATAGGACCTGCAGGGAAGTGGCTGAGGATGGGTCCCAGCTGGCCTTGGGGTGACTCCCCACCTTGGCAGGGACGCTTCCCTAGCTGGGAAAAGAAAGCTCCTACCCTGCCACCCCATGCCCAGGCGAGAGGGAGAGAGGAGGTGCCCTGTTTGAGGACATGCACCGAGAGGCTGAATTCCTTTCCAGAAAGATTCTCTGAGGATAAGCAGAAAGTTGGGACAAAGTCAAGTGTCACATCAGCATGCCTGGACCTGGGCTAATGCCCTGATCTAGGGGTCCCCCATCTTTGTGTCAGACCTGCCCGGGCCGGGGCACGTACCCCGCTGCCCCAGACGTAGTACATGTAGGCTGCAGCCTCCTTCCTGTTCAGCTTGTACACCTGCTGCAGCTTCCGTGAGTACACCTCCGCCTCCTCCTCCTCGTTGGCAAAGCTCCGGACTGTCTTCATGGCGCTGATGGTCTCCTCGGCCGTGCTGCTGGCTCTGGCCAGGGCATTCTGGACCTCTTTGGAGAGCCTCTATGGGTGGGAGGGAGTGACAAGAAGGAAAAGACCCCAAAACAGACAGTCTCACCCTCTGCCTGAGCCCCCAGGCCTCTCTGGGGTTTTCTGTCTTTAGTTGGTGCCAGCTCTATGCAGGGAGTTCCAGGGACAAGGGGATAAGACCCAGCTCCCCTCCTCCCCCATTCCCTTCTAGCTTGATTTGCTGAACTCAGAGAACAGACTCCAACTGGGCTCTTAGGGTGAGTTCCTGAGGCTCTAGCTACTGAGGCATGGGGGGCTGACCATGAAGTCATCTCCAGTATTCAGAGGAGGTTATGCGTGACCATACAGTTTTGGGTAATCCTCTGAGAAAAAGAAGTCTCAATACCTGATTCTGTGTTGGCATAAGAGCAGGGATGCCCTGGATGGTTGTTCAGGCTGTACACTACGCAAGAAACACTAACCATTAAGGAGGCACCATTTACATCCAGCAACATATATTAAATTAGGTGAGAGCCTGAGGGTTGGCACAGAGATTCCAGAACTCCTAGCCAAGTTCTAGATGGTGGTGGAGACCACGGGCTATGAAATCTGCCCTCATCGTGTGCTTATAACTGGAGACAGATGGCTGAGAAGTGGTTCCAAGTACATGACCACCAGGCTGCTGCCCGCAGAGTTCCAGAAGCCGCCCTGGGCCACGCTATTCAGGCTTTGCAATAGTAACCACACTCAGAATCTCACACCAGCCAGGAAGGCTGCCCAGGAGGCTCCTACATAGGCATGTCCCATGACCTGCGAGTCACGCCCAGGCCGTCGGAAGCATGAGGTATACTCCGGCGTCCTGGGAGAAGCCAGGCTGTGCCTTGAGTCATGTCTGGCTGCGGGCGATGTGTGTGGTTTGTGGCAATGGCTGTATCCTACACATTCGGGCACAGGTACGAGACCTAAACAGGGCTTCCTTGAGGTCCTGCCCGGTTGAACTTAAAGGTGGGGCCTGAGGTGTGTGCAGAGGTGGGGCCGGTGCAGGGAGCTCCAGGGTTTCCTTCCCCCTCCCAGGGGCTGGCAGGAAGGCAGGAAGGGCGGTGTGGAAGGGAAACGGCTCCAACTCCAACTCATATATTTACTTTTTCTACTCAGGGAGGAAAACAGTGAGGCCGGTGACCCAGAACTGCTGGGGAGAGGGCCCTCCTGGGTGGTGGGCTCTGCCAGAGGTGACACATTGGATTGTGGGGAACGGATCCATCTGGGGGCTGGCCTCAGGTCATGGGCACCAAGGGTTCCGACCAAACTGGGGACCCTGAGCTGATCACGTGTCCAAGCCCCTGCTCAGGAGTGTCCCTGCCCCCGCAGGTCTGGAGCACTGGGGAGGGGCCGCCTGCAGTGTCTGAACCCAGCCTGGCTCCGCTAGGGCTCAGGGGCACCCACCATCGCAGGAAGCAGGAGGAAGGTGAAGCAGGGGCCTAGCTTACAGGCTGACCCTTCTGACAGAGGCAGTGCCAAGGGGCGGCCTGAGGAGACTGCTGCCTGCCCATCACTGCATCATGGGCGAGGGCCTCGCTCCCAGGGGCCTGAGCCCTCCCCCCCGACACAAACATATAGAAAGAGAGCAATCTTTGCACTCAGAGTGAAAACCAAACTTCCCGCAAAGGCCGACACCATCTGGCCCCCGTCACCTCCCTGCTCTCCCCTCACTCCTGGCTCTGGCCTCACCGGCCTCCCTGAGGCTCTGCAAACGCACCAGGCACATTCCCACCTCAGGGCCTTTGCACTGGCTGTGCCCTCTGCTTGGAATGTGCTTCCCCGAGCTGTCCACCTCTTTACTCAAATGCCACCTTCTCAGAAAGATCTATTTAAAACTACAACCAGCCCCAATGCTCCCAATCTCTCTTCATTTTTCTCCTTAGCAGTTATGATCTTTTACTGTATTATATATTTTCATTATTAGCATTGTTGTTATTTATTGTCTGTTTCTCTTATTAGAATATAAGCCTCCTGAAGGCAGGGGCCCTGTCTGTTTCATTGATATATCCCAGTGCCTGGGACGCGGTAGGTGCTCAATAAATATTTACTGAATGACTGAAATGAACCAGTGAATGAACGCAAATGCAGCCCTACGATGAGTCCTTCACTAGCCCCTGGTGGCCCCCTGTACCTGCCTAAGGGGTCACTCAGGAGCTGTCAGCGCTCAGACCCCAGCGGGGACCAGGCGGGGCCTACCTTGTAGTACTTGCCGTAGACGTCAGACACCATCATGATGATGGGGAAGCCCATGAAGGTGACCAAGGAGAGCTGCCAGGAGAGGCTGAACATGAAGACCACCACGCCCGTGACCTTGACTGTGTTCCGCAGGAAGATGTTGATATTCTGGGAGACCAGGTCGCTGACCATGGTGGTGTCCGAGGTGAGGCGGGAGATGAGGTCCCCTGGAACACAGGCAGCTCAGCTCCCGCTGTGGCAATGGGGTCACTGTGGGCAGCGGCAGGGGACCCTCGGAGAGCCCAGACCTTCCCCACCTTCTGGGCGGGGTGGGGAGGGAAGAAGAGCAGATGCCCCTTGAGGGCTGCTCTGAGCCCAGGCCTTGTCACCAGCATCGTGCTTCAGCTCCACACCTCCCAGAGCACAGAGGAGGCAGCTGAGGCTCAGAAAAGGGAAGAAGCTCGCTCAGCACCACACAGCGTGTCCGTGCCTGAGCCAGAGCCGAACCCACGTCTCCTCCCTGTCACTGGCAGAGGGGTCGCTCCCCTCTTCCCTCACAGAAATGACAATCTGGGCTGTGGAGGAGAGGAGCAGAAAGCCCTTTACTGACTGCTGGATACTGGGCTAAGAGTTTCACAACAATCCCACAGGGCAGCTACCGTTATTGTTCCCATCTTACAGAGGAGAAAACAGAGGCTCAGAGAGGCGAAGTTAGTGACAGGGCTTGCACCCAGGCTGGTCTGCCTCAGAGCCTGGATCTTGGCCGGATGCTGTAATGTCTTCCCTGCTCTGCCCTGCATGTCCGCCCTGCTCACTCCCATAGGAACTGGACCTCTCAGGCCACAGGCCTGGGTAGTCTCGGCCCTTGTGCTTCCCACAGGCCAGTGGGAGGTGAGGCCCGGTTGCTGCAGGGACATCGGGTGGCCTAGCGAGGGTCCTACAGCGGCCGCAGTTCACACCAAAACCTCAGCCAGCAGGCCAGCTCCCCAGGGCTCAGGCAGGGCCAGAGGCCCAAGCCAGCCTCCCGGGGTGTCCCCATCCTGAACTGGACGGCAGGAAAAGCCATCAGGACTGAGACCATAGACGTACCCACTTAAATCCTCAATGCAAGGCAAGCCCACCTGGCCGGGCCCAGCCCCAGGTTACCCGAGGCCCGAGGAGGACCAACCTGTGCGATTCTCGTCAAAGAAGCTCGTCTCCTGAGATACCAGCGAGCGGAAGAGACGGTTCCGAAGGCGAATGTTCAGTCTGGCAAATATGAGGGTAAAAATGCCGCCCCGAATACCTGCGGCAAATGAGCTAATTGCAGATAAGAGATGTTATATATAGCACGACGTCCTTCCGACAGCCAACCGCCACCACCCGCCACCCCCCTCTGCTGGCAGGCGTGGACCCCTCGCAGGGCAGAGACCGGGTGGCACCCCGACCTCGAGCCCACTCTCCGGAGCCGGCACCACCACGGGGGTTCCCTGATCCCAACAGGAGCTCCCAAGGTGAGGGCACAGAGGGGACTGCGTTTACTGTGGGTGAAGGACCCAGCTCGGCCAGCCAGACCCCTCTCCCTTCCAGAAGAGCACAGACAAGGCTGGCCCTTGTTTCCCGCTTGGAAAACCGCCGGGGCGTGGGAGGGTGCTGGTGAAAGGGGAACCCCGAGGACTGAAGCCATTTGTAGGGACAGAAGGGCGTTGCTCTAGGGTGTGGCTCAACCAAAGGGGCAGAACTAAGCCAGTTGGGGTGTTGGTTACCACGGGGACCAGCTGAGGCACAGGCCCCCCAGGGGCATTTCCTGGGCCTCCCTGGCCGCTTTTCCTCTCGGGAGCTGGCCCTGCCCGCCTTCCCCGCGGCAGGCCTGGGCGGGCGGGGGAAGGGCGTGGGTCGCTACCTGCCGATGGCCAGCACACACATGACGATGATGGCCGTGCTGAACTGCTCCATGCTCTTCTGGATGACGATGCCATCGATGGCCCGGCCCGTGTAGTAGGGGAGGAAGGTCTCTCCTGCGGAGACAGGGCGGGCTCAGGGGGCACCTGCAACCAGGGGAGCCTACGTCCTTCCTCCTGAGCCTCTGGAAGCCCCCATACCACCCACAGTGCTGACTCCACCGTGAGGTTTCCTCTCTCGGCAAACTCTTGCTTCTCAACGGGGCAGGGGGCAGGGAAGGGGTCCCACACTGCTTAATGCCCTCTCTTTTTAGAGAACAGGAACACGGGAAATGTGAGTTACTTAATCTATACAGACTGGGTCGTGCTATCGTGAATGATGGCGACCGGGCATCGAGCACACAGAGCCAAGGGGCTCCCGTGTGACAGTTCACCCCCTCTGCACGTGGACTCTGAAGTCGGCTCTGTTATCACCCATTTTACAGATGAGGAAAGTGGAGCTGAAAAGATGAGCTGACGCTCGCCCAGCCACACAATTGGTGGCTGACAGACGCCAAAGCTCACTTCCTTCTTCTCTCTGGCCGAGGGTTCAGAGTCCAAATTCTAGACCCTCAGAGTATGTTGATATTCTGGTTCTGAGCAATGCTGGAAATTGCCACCCCGCCCCTCTTGATGGGGCACTTTACAGTTTGTCAGATAATTTCTTACCCATATGTCCTGCTATATCTTCACAACAATCCTGGGTGGACGTGGGGAGGGGAGCATTGGGCAGGGATGTCACCCCATTTCACAGAGGTGGAATGGGAGACTCAGAGAGGCTGAGTAATTCGCCGAAGGTCCCATAGCAATTAAGAGGAAGGGCCAGGACTCAAACCCAAATTAGCTTCCAATGTGGGGGCTCGCTCCTTGTGCCTTCCCTCCCAATAACCCAGAATAAATGCCTGCTCCCATCTTATGGGAATGATGGACACGGAATAGAAGGTGGTCAGACCAGGCTGTGTCCCCTGTTTTCACTGCAGCTCTTTCAGCAACCATAGCCTGGCTCAGGGCTGGGCATACAGGAGTCACTCAATAAAGGTCAATGAATGAACCCTGGGCAGGTGGGGCAGGCCCTTCCCTGGTCAGCTCTACAGGGCTGGCTCACCCAGGACAGTGAGGCCTTCCATGGCGTTCTGGCGCCCTCTGCTGGTCTCAGCGCAGGGACCACAAGGCGGCAGCCGAGAGGGCCTATGTCTCCCCTGTGTCCTTGGCCAGATGGGGTCTCCAGCCACCCCTGTGAAGTTCTACCTCAGCTGAATCTCTGCCTCAGTTTACCCACAAGGAAGTAAAGGGCATCAGCGAGCTCTAGCAGCATTACGATTCCAGCAAGCACCAGTGATGATATTAACCACCATGGACATTTATGGAGCCCTTGCTGGGTAGGGTGCTGTGCTAAGCAGGTACACAAACTCTCTTGTCCAATCTGCCCAAGAACCAGGTGAAACTCTCTAGTCCATCAACAAATCCTGTGGCTCCACCTTCAAAATATTTCCAGAATTTTCTGCCTCTACTGCCCCACCCGGGTTTGTCAACAGCCTTTGGACTATCTCAGCAAACCCCTGGTTTCCCCTGCTGCCACCTTTATCCCCATCAGCCTGTTCTCCACTCAACGGACAGTGGGAGCCTGTGAAACCCAAGGCAGATCATCTCATCCAGGATCAAAGTCAAAGGCCTTACAGTGGCTGACGGCACCCTGCACGACTGGGCCCTGCTACTGAGCTGCCTCATCTTCTTCTCTCCCCCGACTCCCTCTGCTCCAGCTGCGCTGGCCTCTCTGCTTTTCCTTTAACAATCAGGCACCTTCCTGCCTCAGGATCTTTGCACGGGTTGTTCCCTTTGCCTGGAGCACTGTTACCCCATATAGCTGCTCCCTCATCTCTTTCAAGTCTCAAATGCTTCCCAATAATCCCATAGGTGGTCTATTATCATTCTCCCCATTTTACAGATGAGGAAACTGAGGCTCAGAGAGGCTAAGTCATTTGCCCAAGGTTATTGTAGTTAGGTTGCCATGAAATTCATATCTCAACGGGAGATACTCAGCACTAAAGCTAACCATTTTTTTTTCACAATGGGTGGTTGTTCTTTTAGATTATAAGGTTTCAGAAAAAGCTGAACCCTACTGGATGCTTGCTGATTGAAAAATAATTGTTAATAATCACAGTACCTAACTTTTATGAAGAAGTACCTAGTTTTGCCAGGCACTGTGCTTCACCTCATTTAATTTTCACAATAACCTAAAGAAGCCCTCATTGCAGGATGAGAAGCCGAAGCTTGGCCACGTTAAGTAAACTTGATTAAAATTACTGATGAAGTCGGGGGGCCTGATTTCAAGTTGAAGCCCATAACCTTGACATAATCCTGCAGGCTGGTGCAATCTGCTCAGCTGTATTTTAGGACATCTGTATTCCCTAAGGGCACACCAGCTGACAACAGCACCCTGGCAGGCAGGGAAAACGAGGCTGTGGGGGCAACATCTGCCAACACAGGCAGGACGGTCATTCATTCATTCATTCAGTCAGTGAATCTGATTCTGTGCCAGGTATCAGGGGCCCTGGATGCGTCAGACCTGGCCCCTGTCCGCGAGGGGCTCAAAGCCTGGAAGGGGAGATAGGAGAGTGGACGCGTGATTTTCACGTCACCAATGCTGTAATTAAGGGCCACGGTTGGCAGAATCTGAGTAGGTGTCTCAGGAGCAGACATTTGGGCCTTGAAGCATGAGTAGGAGCAACTATCTGGTTAAATGAAAAGGGGTCATTCCAACACTCACGGCCACTAAAATTTACTGGGAGCTTTCTATGTGCCGCGAGCTGTCCGAGGTGTCTTACTCGAATTAACTCACTGAACCTCACAACCCCGCAACTGCTGATGCCCATTTTACAGATGACGAGATGAGACTTAGAGAGGTTAAGTAACTTGCCTAAAATCACACAGCGGTTAAGGGGCCGGGACTGAGAGGGTGGAGGATGGATGGTACGAGGAAATGGGTTCTGGGGTTCACCTGTCCTCTTTGAGATCGCTCTGGCTTTGTGGCTACTCCCAGACTCTGTCCCTGGGAGTTAAACATGTAACGACTCAGCAGCTAACCTTCCTGTACTCATCATGCCGTACCAAGCTCTGTACGTGTCCTGCTCCTCTCTGTCTTTTTATTCGAACTTTACAACACCTTGGGATAAGGATGCTCCCGATCCCCATTTCACAGAAGGAGGAAGTGAGGCTCGGAAAGGTTTGAGCACTGCCCGCGGTCACACAGCCGGGCCCAGAGCAGGACTGGGATTGGTACCTGGGCCTTGTCACCCCCGGAACCCGTGGAGTTTCCACCCTGTGATGTCCCTTCCCACCCACGTTGCTGAAGTGTTGCTTTCAAACTGTTTGGACCAGATCCACAGTAACAGATACAATTTACACCACCAACCAGGACACACACACTGGCGCACACAACTAAAATAAAAGTTTCACAAAACAATACTTAATCTTACCACAGACTACATACTCTGATGGCTCTATTCTATTCTGCTTCATTACAAAAAATGCTTTGAACCTATAAATGCCATTTCTAGGAACTTATCCTACAGATATATCCACATTTATACGAAACATGTATGAACAAGAGAAAAAGACTCAAAACAACCCACGAGTCCAACAATGGGAGACCGACTAAATAATCTATGGTACAGACACACAGTGCAGTATTACGCAGCCAAATAAAAGAATGAGATACTGATTGGAAAAATTCCGGGATATATTGTTAAGTGAGAAAAGCAAGACACAGAACGGAGTGTAAGAGGTGGGGAGAGTGACGTGTACTTATTTGCTTGTAGCCGCATAAGGAAATGCTGGAAGCATATACAAGAAAGGAATAAAAGTGGTTTCCTGCCCACGTGGAAGCTTCCGGAAGCTTTTTCTGTAGTTAGCCCCGGGCACAGGGACCAGGGTAGCCAGGAGCAGAATTAGGAGTGAAACTCTCAATGTTTACCTCTGCGTATCAATTTGATGTCTGAACCACGTAAGTAAGGTGTTAAAATCTGAGAGGAAAGAAGAGGGCCCTCGCTTACCCAGTGCTGCCATGATGAGGAAGAAGGAGGCGGCCACGAGGAAGGCGATGTCGGGCTTGGTGTAGGACAGCAGCTTCTGCAGCGTGGCCCCGGAGGCCTGCTCGGACGCGGGCCGGTCCTCCCCAGGGAGGCCCTCGGCCTCGGCCCCCGCCCCCCGCTCGACGGCCTTGGCGTCCGGCTGCACTGTGGACAGCAGCCACCAGAGCAGGAACGACGCAGCGAGTGAGATGTAGGTCCACATGAAGAGGGCCCAGAACCATGGGTCCCGGACCGGCTTGCGTACCTCGGAGAAGAGCAGCAGCTTCACCATGGTGTAGATGCCCGCGAAGAGGCACACGAGGGCGATGACCGTCCACGAGGCCCGCAGCCGCCGGGGCCCCAGGGTGCTGTTCTTGGCCACGCCGATGGTGGCCCCCAGCAGCAGGCAGCTGCGGTACAGGCAGGCCGCCCAGAGGTCCAGCACCGAGTCAAAGATGTTGAAGTGCCGGATGTCCTCCAGTAGGCTGCGGTCCAGGTGGCTGAGGACGTAGATGGCCGTGGTCATGCCGACGTCCAAGCTCATGAAGGCCAGGGTCACCGCCACTGCCTTCCACAGCTGCATCCTGCTGGCGGGTGGTGGGCAGGCACCGAGGGGCAGGCTCTAGCTCATGGGGGCAAGGCCATTGTCTGTGGGGCGAGGCCAGACCTGTAGGGGCAACAGGGCAAGGGGTTCAGGTGTGCTACTTGTTGGCTGTGTGACCTTGGGCAAGTCACCTGACGTCTCTGAGCCTCAGATTCCTCATCTGTAAAATGGCAGTGACAAGAATACTGATTTCACAGAGGTATTGTGACAGTTCCACTCATTCAAGGAATATTTACTGAGCACCCTCTGTGGGCCAGACTCTGTTCTTTGCACTGGGGATTTAACAGTGAACAAAAATAACAAAGATCCCTGCTCTTGTGGAGATGAGACACTCATGTCAGAGACAGATAATAAACATAATAACTAAATGATACAGTATGTTAAGAGATAGGGCTGGGGTGTGAGGAACGAGGGGCCATGAGGGGTGGTGAGGGCAATTTTAAATAGTAGACCAGGGCTTCCTTGGTGGCGCAGTGGTTAAGAATCCGCCTGCCAATGCAGGGGACATGAGTTCGAGCCCTGGTCCGGGAAGATCCCACATGCTGCGGAGCAACTAAGCCCATGCGCCACAACTACTGAGCCCGCGTGCCTAGAGCCCGTGCTCCGCAACAAGAGAAGCCACCGCAATGAGAAGCCCGCACACTGCAACAAAGAGTAGCCCCCACTCAGAGTAGCCCCCGCTCACCGCAACTAGAGACAGCCCGTGCGCAGCAACGAAGACCCAACACAGACAAAAATAAACAAACAAACAAACAAATAAATAGGGGGCCAGGGAAGACCTCGCTGTGAAGGTAACCCTTGAGTAAGACTGAAAGAGGTGAGGGAGTCTGCCACGTGGAGATCTGGGGGAAAAGCATTTTGGACAGGTGGAACAGACAACGCCAGAGCCTGAGGTAGGAACGTGTGGCGTGAGGGAGGCAAAGAGGCCCCATGAGGTCAGAGAGGTGAGGGTGCAGGGATGTGCAGGGCTCTGCAGATGAAACTGAGATCAGCAAAGGATGTAATGAAGAGTCATTGTCTTATGACCACTACCGCTACTACTACTATAATCATTAATTTCTCTGAACCTGTTTCTTCTTTTGTAAAATGTTAGCAGGAGGTTTAATATGTGAACATCAGGTCTGGGCACAGTGCCGAGCCTGTAATAATTGCTACTGATTGTTACCACATATAGTGCATGCTTAATAAACATTTGTCCACTTCCCTCCTCCCCACATCAGGCCTTCAGTCTCCCCAAATAAACCTGAACCCTCTTAGACCAAGAAGGGATGTCTGCAGGCCCGTGAGCAACCCAGAGACTTTTGTATCTGCCTGGAAGTTTCCAGAATCTTTTCCTCCAGCCCAGGTTGCCCCTCGCCCTCAGCCCTAGCCCCTTGTGGTTTTCTGGAGCGTGATGTCTGCTTTGCCTAAGGTACGTCCCACGTTGGGTCCTTCAGGCCTGGACCAGGTCCTGGGAGACACCAGGAGCTGCAGAGACACGGAGGGAGGTGGGCCTGGGGGCCTGAGTTTGGGAGTGGGGCTTGTCCGGGGCAGGACTGGGACCAGACTGGGTGTGCTCCTGAGTGCCACCTCATGACTTGGGTTCGTCCCTTTCTCCCCTGGGGTCTTTGTTGCCCCATCTGCAAAATGGGCAAAGCTCTGGAGTCCCCAGCGGAGGGGAGAGGTGCAGAGCAACAGGAGGGGTGACTGTGAGTAGTGACTGGGAACGGGGGCCAGACTGAGAGACCCTCTCCCCCCACAGCTGCAGCGCTCAGACCAATGTCAGAAACCGCACACAACCCCACCTGAGGCCGGTGCTTCCACATTCCCATTTACAGCTGGGGAAACTGAGGCACACAGAGGCAAAAGCACATGGCCCATATCACTCAGCCAACAAAGGCCCAAGCCAGGACTCGAGCCAGTGTGTGAAGGGTCCCAGCACCTGACTCACAATCTCGGTACCACATGCCTGACACACAGCAGGTGCCCAATTACTACCAGCAAACAGTTACCCAGCACAGCCCTTCCTAGCAGCCCCGCCCTTTATGTGGGTCACGTGCTTTGTATGTGTCTGCTTATTTAATCCTCACAGCAACTTTGCGAGATTTACACTATTATCATCCCCATTTAGCTGATGGGGAAACTGAGGCCCAGAGAAGCTAATAACTTGCCAAAGATCACACAGCTGGTGAGCAGCAGAGCCGGCATTTGAACGCAGAGCTGTCTAGTTCCAAAAGCTGGGCTCTAAACTGCTAAGCTAAAATGCTTGTCGATATAGCAGGTCCTTACTCACAGCAGCCAAGACACGGAAGCAACCTAAATGTCCATCGACAGATGAATGGATAAAGAAGATGTGGTACATATACACAATGGAATACTACTCAGCCATAAAAAAGAATGAAATAATGCCCTTTGCAGCAACCAGTGGATGGACCTAGAGATTATCATACTAAGTGAAGTGAGTCAGAAAAAGACAAATACCATATGATATCACTTATATGTAGAATCTAAAATATGACACAAATATTTATGAAACAGAAACAGACTCACAGACATAAAAAACAGACTTGTGGTCACCAAAGGGTGGGGAAGGGATAAATTAGGCGTTTGGGACTAGCAGATACAAACTACTGTATATAAAACAGATAAACAACAAGGTCCTACTGTATAGCACAGGGAACTATATCCAATATCCTGTAATAAAGCATAATGGAAAAGAATATGAAAAAGAATATGTATATATATGGATAACTGAATCACTTTGTTGTACACCAGAAACTAACACAACATTGTAAATCAACTATACTTCAATTAAAATATATATATATATATATATATACATATAGCAAGTGCTAACAGAGAGTATTCATTGAAGGAGAATAGAGTCTATACCAGAGGGGGCTCAGCTAAGAAGCAGAACTGATGACACACAGTGACAACAATGACAAGGACAGCAGCGACAGTAACAAGAGCTGACACTTACTGATGTTATCGTGCACCTGGCACTGTTCTGAGTGATTTACACGCATTCATCCTCACAAGAATCCTATGAGGTATGTTCTATTATTATCCCCATTTTCTGGTGAGAAAATTGAGGCACAGAGAGGTTAAGTGACCTGCCCCAGGTCACACAGCTAGGAAGTGGCACACCTGGGATGTGAACCAAGGCCTTCGAGTTCCAAAATCTGTGCTCTCAACTCCAAAGGCATAATTCTTCAAAACAGCATCTCAGGGGTAGGCAAGACCTTTAACGATTCTCAGGAGGGTCTGAGATGCAGAGGGGACCCAGGGGCGTGACGGTCCCCAAGCCTGGGCCCTGCTGTCACCACAGCACTTCTAGGAAGACTCAAGTATGTCCTAGAGAAGACAGTTGCTTTGTCAGCAGCTGCCTCTCCAAGGGAAGCCAGGGCTGACTGGGAACAAGGGCAGGGGAGGGAGTGAAGGTGGGGACAGGGGAACAGACACCCCCTGCCCAGGCCCTTGTTCCACCCCCAGCCCTGGCTGGGCTGCCAGCGCAGGCTCCTATCTGCTGCAATGCAGAGGCCTTGAGGAGCCAGCAAGTGGGTGAGTGTGAGTCGGAGCCCAGGGAGGGATGCTCTTGGCCGGGTGCCTCACCAGGCCTCCTGGCCAAGCTACTGCCGGCTGCCTGGGCCCCGTCAGCCACCTTGGCTGCAACTCACCTCTTGGTGGGTACAAGGAGTCCCTTAGCTGCCGGGAAGGAGCTGGGATTCAGAAGTGGGACAGGAGGCAGATCTGCCAGAGAGCAGCCCCAGGGGCTTGGCCAGCTCTCCCCATCCCCACTCCCAGTCACGGGGTCAGTCCCTTCCCGACACCCTCCACTTCGGGTAATGTCATTTGACAACCACCCACCTGGGAGCCCCAGCTGTTTATCTTCTTCACTGGAATAAAAGAAAATTTTGCACTCCAGCATCACAGACTATTTGAACCACGTTTTACAGATGGGGAAACTGAGGCCCAGAGAGGGAGGGAGAGGGGCTTGTCTCAGGTCGCCCCATGAGCTGGGGACAGAGCAGCAAGAGCACCAGGGTCCCCGGCTCCTAAGTGCTGAGTCCCCCTACTCCAGGCTCTGATGGAGCAGAATCCAACTTGGGTCAGGTTACAGCCCTCAGTGGGGACAGACTACTCTGTTACTTTTAAAGTTACTGAGCAGGAGAGTGAAGGGGACAAGACCACCAGCCAAGACTGGGAGGAGGGGAGGATGGGGGCCAGCGGGCTGGTTGGAGCCATGTCCCAGCACACCATCTGCCTGACCTGGAGGACGCAACTGGGCTTGGCCAGGTGGAGCTGGAGGGCAAATCGTGGGCACATGGGTGACGTGTGTGCCCCAAGGGACAAGGACAAGGTGGTGGCCAGAGGTCAGAGCAGGCACTGCCCAGGGCCTGATGTGCCCAGGAAGACAGGGTCAACTCGCCTTGACCCCAAGAGCTAAGGAATGGCACAGGATTAGCAAGGGACCGCATCCCCACTGCAGGTCCTGTCAAAGGCTTTTCTTCCTGGTAGAAGAAATGGTGGTTGGGGCATCTCCAGCTGTCAGGTGCACAAAAGGAAAGTCTGGAACAGCCAGGAGATAACAAATAGCAATTATTATCATAACCACAGCAGCTATAGTTTATGGGGTGTTACTAAGTGCTTGACAATGTGCTAAGTGCCTGTCACCTCCCATCCCAGTTAATCCTCACCACTACTCTGGGACGTTCTCTTGGTTATCATTCCCGTTTCACAGATAGGGAAACAGAGGCTTGGGGAAGTCAAATGACCTGAAGAGAATAGGCAAAGGCAGAGGTGAAACCCCACACTTCACTCTCTGGGCCCAGGCTAGTCAGGGCTCCCAAGAAAGGGTCCTGAAGGACCTGGGGGGCCCACGCAGCTCAGTTCTCCCCCAACTTTGGGGGTGAACTTTTCACCCCAAAGCAGTCATCACCCAGCTGACTGGGGCTGGTTCTGTGGGACAGTGTCATCGTGGGGTCTCCGGATGCAGGGCCAGGACTCAGCTGAGTCCACGTTATTCCATCCCGACTCCACCCTTGCTGAGCCCGCACATCCCACACTGGCACCTGGGGAAGTTGTTTCAGATAACTCACTGCTCTAGGTGCGGCAAACTGGGGCGTCACTGTGGCCTTCCTGCCGTCCTCCTCTTGTCACCTGGCACCTGCCCACCTGAAGCAGGGGAACTGAGGCCAGCCTAACTCCAGGGCGGGGGGAGTCCTGTCAGACCAGCTTAAAGCTGTCTGAATTAACGTCATGTCTGGGGAGGGGGTACCCTGTTTTAACAAAGAACTAGAAATAAGGGAGAGGCCCTTGGGAAGCCACAGGCCTAACTGCCTGGGGGGATGCAGAGAAGGGTCGGCCCACTGGCCAGCTGGGGGGACTGAGGGGAAGGGGTTTGCCAAGGTCGGCAGGTCTAGGCCTGCTCCCAGGCTTCTGACATAGCCAGCCTCTCAGGATCTGTGGGCAGGCACCGCTGTAGGGTGTGGGGAGCCCTCAGAAGAAGCTCCAGTCCGGTCCTGGGGAGAGAACAGCCATCCCAGGATCCACGCCAAAAGGCACCCTCACCATTTTCCAAGAGGTGGCGGCACCTGAATGGTTAAAAAAAAAAAAAAAAAAGCAACATTCTCCCTGCGGCGTGGAAAGGATGCTGCAGGGTGGGGGGCTGGGACCTGCGGCTGCGGGTGCTCGGGTACCAGGGCGGGGGCCCAGGAAGGCTCCCACCTTCAACTGAGATGCCTACTCCATCCCCGGGGCAGGGAGAGCCAAATGTCCCTCCAGCCTGTGCCCGGCCTGGCACCTCGACTTGAGAAAGAGCCGGGTCGGGGGTCCCGGGCCCCGCACTCTTACCTGTCACCTTACCTGGCACCAGGTGAGCCGTGGGGAGAGGGCGCAGCGGGCTGGGGTCCTCAGGGGCGCGGGTTCCGCGCGGTTCAGTGGAGACAGCGCCCGGCGCCCCGCTCGCTCCACCCCTCCCGTCTCTCCCTCCTCCCGCTTCTCCTCAGGGCCTCCCGCCCCCGGCTGCGCAACAGCAAGGTCGGAGCAGAGGGGGGCGGGCACACAGGCCAGCTGACGGGCGGGGCGGGGCCTCCTGGTGGACGGGGCCTTCGTGGGGCGTGACCACGGCTAGCCACCGCCCACCTGCGACGAGCCCCGCCCTCCTCCGCAGGGCCAGGCCCTTCCGCTCGGTGCTCCGCCGCTGGAGAGCTCAGGCCCGTTCTGAGCAGAGGGAAACGGCCACACCTGCTGGGGGCGCCTGCTCTTTAACCGTCCTCTTCCTCTGGAGGGACTACCTGCCAACCTTGGAGGATGGAGGTTATGATCCTCATTCCTTCATTCATTCGACCAATATTTGTTGAAAGGCACCTACTATGTGCCGTGCACCATTCTAAGCGTTTGCGATGCTACAGGGAACAAAATGAGATCCTTGCCCTTCTGAAGCTGACATTCTAGTGAGGGAGTCAGGCGATACACATAATGAATAAGTAAATTATACCTGTTGGAAGGGAATACATTTCATGGAGAAAAACAGAGCCAGGGTGGTGGGGATCGGGAGAGGGAGACAGCCGTATGTACTCAGTGATCGCTAGGGGCTAGCTGCTGGGTGCTGCGTGTGAAAAAAGACGGAAAACTCCCAACCTTCGCAGGGTGGGGGAGATAGAAAACCAACAAGTAAATACATAATTTCATGTGGTGCCAAGTATGATTTATTTCCTGTAAAGGAAATAAAACTGGGTGAGGCAATGGAAAGTGCCATGGGGCTTCTTTAACTGCGAAGGGCTCCCTGAGAGAGGTGAAAGGTGAGAAGAAGGGAGCCATGGAGAGGTCTGGGGGGAGAGCATTCTATGTGAAAGGAACTGCCAGTGGAAAGGCTCTGAGGTGGGAACTCACCTGGCATTTGAGGAACAGAAAAGGGATCAGTGTGGCCTGAACCAAGAGCTGAGGAGAGTAGGTCAAGCCCAGAGGGGCGGCAGGTGAGGCAAGATATACCCCCATCTCTCCAGCCTCCGGTCAGAGGCTAAAAATGCTCTCTGAATTTAAAACAGTCTCTGCTCCTGACATGGGACAGCGTCCTTCAAGGGGAACTTGGCAAAGTGCAGAATTGTAAATGCACTTTTTTTTTCCTGACCCAGTAGGAATTTCTTCTATAGATAGACTTGTGGAGGGAGTGAAGATACTACTTTGCAGATAGTCACTGGAGTAGCAAAAGTCTGGAAATAACCTAAATACCCTTCCGTAGGGAACTGGCCAAATAATTACAGAGCATCGCTCAAAAGAATACCCTGTAGCATGGGGGGGAAAAGATCTATGTATCTATCCAAACACAAATGTTACCTAAAGGTATGAAATGACCTCCAAAATCTATTGAGTAAAAACGAGGGGTAGAATCAAGTTGAAGTGTGATACTGTTTGTGCAAAAACAAAAGCAAATATATAATTGTACGTGAAGAAAAGCTCTTGGATGGATTATCCAAAAGCTAGAATGACTCAGGTCTGGGGCCAAATCCAGGCTCTGTCATTTTTGCTGTGTGAAAATAGCCAACACAATATTGAAGGAGCAAAACAAATTCAGTGCACTGACACTACCCGACTTCAAGACGTACTATAAAGCTGCAGTCATCAGGACAGTGTGGTGTTGACAAAAGAACAAATAGATCAATGGGACAGAATAGAGAGCCCAGAAATAGACCCATATAAATATAGTCAACTGATCTCCGACAAAGGAGTAAAGGCAATACAGTGGAGAAAAGACAAATGGTGCTTTGCAACAAACGGTGCTGAAACAACTGGACACACACATGCAAAAAAAGAAAAAAATCTTGACACAGACCTTACACCTTTCACAAAAATTAACTCAAGATGGATCATAGACCTAAATGTAAAACACAAAACTATAAAACTCCTACAAGATAACCTAGGAGAAAATCTAGATTTTCTTGGGCATGGAGATGATTTTTTAGATGTAATACTAAAGGCATGATCCATGAAAGAAAGAATTGATAAGCTAGACTTCATTAAAATTAAAAACTTCCACTCTGCGAAAGATATTGTCAAGGGAATGAGAAGATAAGCCGCAGACTGGGAGAAAATATATCTGATAAAGGACTGTTATCCAAATATACAAAGAACTCTTAAAGCTCAACAATAAGAAAGCAAATAACCTGATTTAAAAAGAGGGAAAAGACCTGAACAGACACCTCACCAAATGAAATACACAGATGAAAAATAAACGTGAAAAGATGCTCAACGTAATTTGTCATTAGAAAATTGCAAATTAAAACAACAATGAGGTACTATTACATACCTAATAGAATGGCCAAAATCCAAAACAGTGACAACACCAAATGCTGACGAAGATGTGGAGAAACAGGAACTCTCTTTCATTGCTGGTGGGAATGCAAAACAGCACAGTTACTTTGGAAGACAGTTTGGCGGCTTCTTATGAAACTAAACATACTTCTACCATACGATCCAGCAATCATGCTCCTTCGTATTTACCCAAACGAGTTGAAAACTTATGTCCACACGAAAACCTGCACATAGATGTTTATAGCAGCTTTATTCATAATTGCCAAAACTTGGAAGCAACCAAGATGTCCTTCAGTAGGTGAATGGATAAAATGGTAATTCAGACAATGGAATATTACTCAGTGCTAAGACTAAATGAATTACCAAGCCATAAAAAAGACATGGAGGAAACATAAATGCATATTACTAAGGGAGAGAAGCCAATCGGAAAAGGCTACACACTGTATGATTCCAACTATATCATATTCTGGAAAAGATCAAACTATGGAGACAGTAAAAGGATCAGTGGTTGCCAGGGGTTAAGGGAGGATGGGGGGATGAACAGGCAGAGAGTAGAGGATTTTCAGGGCAGTGAAACTATTCTGTATGATACCGTAATGGTAGATATATGGCCCAATACATTGTCAAAAACCATAGAATATACAACTCCAAGAGTGAACCCTAATGTGAACTATGCACTTTAGGTGATAATGATGCATCAATGTGACACTCGATTGTAACAAATGTACCACCTGGTGTGGGATGTTTGTAGTGGGGGAGGCTCTGTGTGGGAGGGGGGCAGGGAGCACGTGGTAAATCTCTGTACTTTCCACTCCATTTTGCTATGAACCTAAAACTGTTCTAAAGAATAAAGTCTATTAAAAAATTGGTTAAATGGCCAATTTTATGTTATGTATATTTTAACCACAATAAAAATTGTTCATAGCAGCTTCATTCATGACATCACCAAACTGGAAACAATGCAAATGTCCATCAACTGTAGAATGACTCAGTGAATGGTGGAGTGGTCACCAGGTGGAATACTATGCAGCCCTGAAAAAGGATGAGCCACTACTACACATAATGACACTGATGAATCTTAAAAACATAACGCTGGGCTTCCCTGATGGCGCAGTGGTTAAGAGTCGGCCTGCCAGTGCAGGGGACATGGGTTCGAGCCCTGGTCCGGGAAGATCCCACATGCCGCAGAGCCTGCGTGCCACAACTACTGAAGCCTGCGCGCCTAGAGCCCGTACTCCACAACAAGAGAAGCCACCGCAATGAGAAGCCTGCACACCTCAATGAAGAGTAGCCCCCACTCGCCGCAACTAGAGAAAGCCCACGTGCAGCAATGAAGACACAACAGAGCCAATAAATAAATAAATTAATTTTAAAAAAAAGAACATAATGCTGGGGGTGGGGGAGGATAAATTAGGAGTTTGGGATTAGCAGATACAAACTACTATATATAAAAGAGGTAAACAAGGGAACTAGATTCAATATCCTGTAATAAACCATAAAGGAAAAGAGTATGAAAAAGAATACATACAATATAAATGAAAAAGAATGGATATTATATATGTACATATAACTGAACACCAAAAGCTGACACACTGTAAATCAACTATACTTCAATTAAAAAAAAAAACATAATGCTGAGTGAAAGAAGTGGTATACAAAATAATACATACTGTATGATTTTATTTGTATCAAATTCAAGAACAGGCAAGACTGATCTTTGCTCTTAGAAGTCAGAATAGTGACTACCCGTGGGAGGTGGGTAGTGACTGATGGGGACATGGATGGGGGCTTCTGCAGGGCTGGGATGTTCTGTTTTGGGATCTGGGTGCTGTCTAGTTTGGGAAAATTCACCAAACTGTACACTTATGATTTGTGCCCATTTGTGCATGTGTGCTGTCAATTGAAAAGAATATGTATAGACACATGTATACATATATATACACATACATACCATACATATATACAAATACATACACGTACACGTACACACACACACACACATCACTCTGGAATCCAAAGGATGGGTGTTCTAATTCTGGTTCTGCACTCACCAGGTTTATGACCCTGGACAGGCCCCTGTACTTCACTGAGCCTCTGTTTCCTCATCTGTAAAATAGGGATAATAATACCTCACAAGGTCAACAAAAGTACGTCAGTGCTGGCTACAAGCGTACTGATTCGGTGCTTACTATTAATATTCTGGCTGCTGTTCCCTTTGGTGACCAAGCCCAGGCGGGGGCAGGGTGGGGCTGGGGACTCTGTTTCCAAGGAAGAGATGGGGCATGGGGAGGACCAGTCTAAACTGAGGAGCAGGAAACGGTTATCTTGAAAAAACTACTGTAAAAGGAGAATACTAGCCAGGGAGCCTGGGTGTGCACGTGTGTGTGTGTGGGGGGGGGGGGAAGCTGCTCGGGTCCAGCCTGCATGGTGGCTGCCTGGGGAGCCGGTCTCCCCTGGGCCTCCTGGGGAAGGAAGGCACTTAGGAGTGGAATGAACGCAGAGCTGGGGAAATGGATCCTTTCCTGGAGAGCAGGGCCCTTCACTATCGCTGGGCAATCAAGATGGCTGTAAAACTTTAATCACCTTCTCAGGCCACACAGCTCTGGGCTGGGGAGCTGGGTCCTTGAGGGGGGAAGCAGGTTCCCAACCGTCGTTCTCCTCCCTGGGGAAGCCTGGTAGCTTCAGGAGGCTTGGGCTGGGCCCCAGGATCTCTGCGGCCCAGTGACCTGGATTTCACACCTGAGGAGGGGAGGGGGCACTGAGAGACCTGGCCGTGCCTTTAGGAACAACCCAGCAGAGTCAGACTTGGGTTCCATTCCAGACTCCACCACGTATGAGCTGTGTGACCTTGGTGGGTCATTCAAGCCATCTGAACCTCGTTTTCCAAATCTGTAAAATGGGGATAGTTCCTACCGCATAGGGTTTGCTGTGAGGACTAAACAGCTTCCCTTTGCAGAGTAAAATCCAAAATGTTACCAGTGGCCTACTAAGCCCAATTTGGTCTCAATACCATCTGGCCTCGTTCCCTATGACTTGCCCTCTTGTACGCTTTTTGCTGTTCTCCAAGCATGCCAAGCTCAGCCCACTGCAGGGCCTTTGCCCCGTCAGTCTCCCTGTCTAGAACCCTTTCCTGCAGATCTCGCTGCAGCAGTTAGAGCTCAGCTGAAATGTCACTCTTCAGGAGGCCTTCCCTGGCCACCGTGTCTGAAGCAGCCACCTCCGGGCACTCGCCATCCCATCAGCCTAGTGCCTTCCCAGCACTTACAACTGAACGAGGATAACCTGATCTCGTACTGGTCTCCTTGCTTGTTCCTGTCTCCCCCACTCGACTGAAAGCTTCAGAAGGGCAGGGATCTTGTCCGTCACTCAAAACACACTTCCACACACTCACACGCACTCCTTCCACACTACCAGACAAGAGGATCTCGCTGCCCCTGCCCAACCAGTGTGAAAACCAATCAGGCTGTTGTGCAGGCTCTGTCCAGAGAGCAGGGGCCCTCTTCCGGCCCCTCAAGGTGCTGGAGGGGAGACCTGGCTGGCTCGAGCCTTGGTCCCCCGAATGTGCTGATGGAGACAGCTGGGAGGACGGCGTGGCACCGCATCACAGGGCTTCGAGGTCTCCCATCTTCCTTCTGGGGTCCTGGGGCTTCAGCAGGAGCAAGGGGTGGGCCGCGGAGCCCTAGAAAAGAAAGGAACAGGGGCTGTGTTGCCTCTGTGTGTGTGTGTACGTGTGACTGTGTGTGGGATGTGAGTGTGGGTGAGTACGTTTGTGCAGGTGTGCATGTGTGTGAGATATTGGGTGTACGAATAGGAGTGTGCGACTGTGACTGTATGTGGAATGCTGTGTGTGTTCAAGCGAGGGTGAGTGTTGATGGTATGTGTGAGGGTGTGAGCGCATGTGTGACTGTGTGTGAATGTGTGTTAGCATGTGTGAGCATGTAAGGCTGTGTTGTGTGTGTGTGACTGTGGATGTGAGTGTGTGAGCATGAACCTGTGTCTACACATGGGGAAAGGAAAGCAGAGTTATCAAGAAAATGCCAACAAGGGAATTCCCTCGCAGTCCAGTGGTTAGGTCTCGGTGCTTCCACTGCATGGGGCATGGGTTCGATCCCTGGTCGGGGAACTAAGATCCCACAAGCCACATGGTACAACCAAAATATATATATATATATTTATATATGAAAAAGAAAGAAGGAAAGAGAGAGACAGAAAGAGAGACAGAGAGAGGAAGGGAGGGAGGGAGGAAGGGAGGAAGGAAGGAAGGAAGGAAGGAAGGAAATGCCAACAAGCCCAAAGAGAAAAGTTAACATCCCTCAAAATCCCACCACTCAGAGAATTCCTATTGTGGTGAACAGGGAACTCAGAGGGCAGACTGTTGGGTTCAAACCCCATATGTGTCCCTTACTGGAGAGTGACAGGGGGCAAGTCACTGCACCTCTCTGGGCCTCAGGTTCCCCCGTCTGTAACACGGTGATATAATAGTACCTAGCTCAAAGGTTTGCTGTAAGGATGAAAGGAGATAAGGTGGGTGGTAGATGTGTTAGCTCAGGTCCGGTAGAGAGGAGCCTCGGTCAACAGCTGTCATCTGTAGTCACCTGTTGATCTAGGGTAAGGGCCAGAGTCTTAAAGCCCCAGAGTCTTCCTCCCCACCCCCATCCCTGCATCACGCTGAGGCATGGAGGGAACTCTAAGGCAGGGGACAGGGGTCATTTCCAGGGGTCAAGACTTCCTCCCCAGCTGCACGCCTTAGTTCTGCCAGCTCAATAGGATTGACATCCAAGCTTCTTCTCGGGGCTTTGCAGACCGACGTCTTGGGGATGCACGGCGGACCATGACGGGGTTCCCAGGTATGGCTTGCGTGTGCTGTGATGGGTCTCCCCGAGGATGGAGGGCACGCTCTGTAAGACAGAAATACACTCATCTCACACCGCGGCTGTACAGAACTTGAACCTGGTTGCCCTGGGTGTGGCCACCGACCGACCACGCCCTATTCACACCTGAATCCGTCGGGAGCACCACCGGAAGTCTCACCGGACGGAGCGTTTTCGTAGGGACACTCACTGGGGCGATCCGCGGCGAACCCTAAGAGACTGTGGCGTTGGCAACGGGAGCGCCGGGCAAGGACGCGGGATAAATGCTAAACCCAAGCTCAGACGCACAAAACTGGAGAGCAGTTGGAGGGAACGAGGTCAGACCCTAGAGCTCTGTCCTCGTGGCGTTCGTTGGTTCTTCAAAACCTCCGAGCAGAAAAGGGAGCCAGCGTTTAAGCAGAGGATCTTGAGATCCCGAGTCCCTACTTCTCCACGTCCTGTGAATGTGTGACTCAGTTCACCTATTTGTAAAGTGGGACAATTAATTCCCGCCTCGTGGATAGAGAAACTCTGAAGCGGAACGAGAAGGCCGCGTGCTCCCAGCGGAGGCTGCCAGCCCCAACCCGGCCGGGAGCATCTTCCTGCACCGCAGACCGTTTTCTGGGGCGGAGTCTTCGTTCTTTTCCGCACTTGGGAATTTAGAACGGACCCTTGGCCGCTGGTTCCAGACCGCCTCGGCTGGGGGCGTATCCGGAAGTGTCCCTACGGAAGCCGGCGGGTCCGCGCGCGGCACCTCACCATGGGGACCGCGGCGGCTCCGCGGCGCTTCTGCCGCTGCGCCTGCTTCTGCTCCGAGAACTTGTACGTGGCGCGCTACGGCCTGCACGTGCGCTTCCGGAGCGAGCAGCAGCTGCGCCAGGACTACGGCCCCGTGAGTGGCCTCTATTGGCTCTGCGGGGAAATGGGCGGGGAGGGGTGGCGGAGGGGTCGTTTGCTTTGCCTTTGGCGCGCTCAGGTCTGACGATAAGAATGACTTAACCTTTAGGTACCTCATTGTTTTCAACCTTAAATGGGGATAATGGTGTCCTTAGTGAGGTTGTCGTGAGGAATGAATGAATGAACGTACATGCAAAATGCTCAGGGCAGGGCCTGGCTCAGAGTACTCTGTCAGCGTTATTACCAAGAGCAGCTGGGAACCCTGCTCTGTGCTCAACGTGCTTATCGCATTCCATCCTTACAATGATCCTGTGAGGTCGGATCATCTCCATTTCAAGGAGAAACTGAGGCTCAGAGACGTTTAAGTGACTTAAACGTCACAAGGTCACACCGTCGCGCTCACTGGCCTTTCTGCTCCCAGGTCCTGCGCAGCCGAGGCTGTGTCAGCCCCAAGGACTTCCAGCAGCTGTTGGGAGAGGTAACAACTCCCCGCCCGCCCTCGATTGCTCCCTCCGCACCCAGCCTGGCCCTTCCTCTTTAGATTTGCATCAGCAGTTTGAGGAGTCTCCCAGCCGCAGGCCTGCCAGTGTCAGACCCTTAGACCTCCCCTTTCCCCCTTCCTGTCCTCACTCACCACAGCACCTGGGTCCTGGCAGCAGAAAAAGAGAAAGCAGGAAAAACGCCAAGTTGTCTGCCTCATGCCCTTTTGAGATGAGATACTTGGGCTCCGGGGAGGAGTCACTTGCCCAAGGTTTCACAGCAGGTGGAGTTGAGGTCCCACCCAGGGCCGCCTGGCTCCTGGCTCTTCAACCCTCCCCCCACGCCACTTCTGCGGCTGCTGCTTGTCTCCCACCCGGGGGTTAAGTGTCGGGAGGCTTCCCAGGACAGCCCGCTGCAGCCTCTGGAACACAAGCTTTGACCGGGACTCTGTTTCCCCTCCTTGAGTGGGCCCAGCTGGTTGAGGAGCAGCGAGGGGTCTCATCCCAGCCAGGCTCAGGCTGGTGCAGCCCTGAGTGGGATGGGCCCCCCTCTGGAAGGATTCCCTTTCAGCTAACAGCTTAGCACCTGCCATTTACCCTGGTAGAGTCAGGAGCACAGGGAGACGTTGCTCCCAGCCCTGGCCATGCCCTGGGCTTCCTGAGCCTCAGTTTCGTCATCTGCACAGTGGCCTCGGGGGGGATGGGAGGCCCCAAGCTCATAACCAGGCCCTGTGTGACCCCAGCTTGAGAAGGAGGTGGAGCGGCGGCAGCGGCTGGGGCAGGAGTCGGCTGCCAGGAAGGCCCTCATTGCGAGCTCCTATCACCCAGCACGGCCCGATGTCTACAACTCGCTGCAGGTACCTGGCCGGGGCAGGTTACTGGAAGGAGGCGGAGGCATCCGGGCCTGGGGGCTGTCTGCCCCACGGCTTGTGTGTTTTGCCCCCAGGATGTGGCTCTGGCCCCCGAGTTTCTGGCCGCAGTTGAGTACAGCACATCGCCAGGTGCAGACCTCCAGGGCCTTCTCCAGCGGCTGGAGACAGTTTCGGGTGAGGTCTTGGCCCATCACCTTGCAGCACTGGGGGTGGGAGACTGAGGTCCCTCCACCCACCATATCTGCCTCCAAAAATGAAACCAGCAGGACTGAGAAGGGCTGGCAGGACAGACCCATCAGGAGCAGGGCATCTGTATCCATTCACTCACTTATCCAACAGTTATTCAGTGCCTTGCATCAGACACGCTCAAATAGGGATGACTGAAGAGGTTAACAAAGGGACAGTTGAGTGTGGGCTAAGGAATCAGCAAGGGATGGGGAGGGACCCGCCCCCGCCCCAGGGCTAGCTAGCAGCGGGGGTGGGGTTGGGGGTAGGGAGCCATTCCTATCCCAAGACCTGAAGGAGTGGGCAAGAATGAGGTTTCTTGAACCTGCCAGGACCTGAAGCTGTGGGAGAGGGCTCGCCGGACGGGGTGCACATCTGAATTTGGAGGCTAGACCTCAGGGCAGGGTGAGGCTTCAGGGATGAGTGGGGGGCCCAAGAATAGGGCTCCCCTGCCGCACGTTATGTCATTTAATCATCACAAGAGCCCTGAGAGGTGAGTACTCACGTCATCCCCATTGTACAGACGAGGAAACTGAGGCTGGGGGAAGTGAAAAGTTTATGGGCAGATTGAAACCCACACCGGAGCTCCCGACCAACCGACTGTCCCTCCCTCCACAGAGGAGAAGCGTATCTACCGGCTGCCGGTGTTCACAGCGCCGTTCTGCCAGGCCCTGCTGGAGGAGCTGGAGCACTTCGAGCAGTCGGACATGCCCAAGGGAAGACCCAACACCATGAACAACTACGGGGTGGGTGAGGCTCCACCCGGTGGGCCCGAGGAGGTGGGGACATCGTCTGGTGAGACGTACCCCAGCGCTGCAGACCTTCTCCAAGCCTTGGTTTCCCCATCTGTAAAATGAGATCACAGCAGGATTATTATGAAGTTAAGCACGTTGATGTTTGCAAAGCACTTAACAGCGTCCTTAGTAAGGGACTCCCCCAGGGACCCAGGGTGAGGCCCTACCAGTTTCCCTGCTGACCCTGGGATCCCCCTCCCAGGTGCTGCTACACGAGCTGGGCCTGGATGAGCCACTGGTGACGCCACTGAGGGAGCGCTTCCTGCAGCCGCTGATGGCCCTGCTGTACCCAGAGTACAGGGGCTGGCTGGACACCCACCGCGCCTTCGTGGTCAAATACGCTCCAGGCCAGGATCGCGAGCTGGGCTGCCACTACGATAACGCCGAGCTCACCCTCAACGTGGCCCTGGGCAAGGCCTTCACGGGGGGCGCCCT
Source organism: Balaenoptera ricei (assembly GCF_028023285.1). NCBI lineage: Eukaryota > Metazoa > Chordata > Mammalia > Artiodactyla > Balaenopteridae > Balaenoptera > Balaenoptera ricei. The sequence continues at coordinate 7,204,919 of NC_082652.1, read as the reverse complement.
CTACTTTGGGGACCTCTTCCAGGTTAGTGTGTGTGACCCGTGGGGCAGGGCCGGGGCCACCGAGAGTGCCCAGGCCTGAGCCCCGCTGTCCACAGGCGCCTTCGGCCCTGGCCCACCCCCTGGAGGTGGAGCATGTGGTGGGCCAGGGCATCCTGCACCGGGGGGGCCAGCTGCACGGGGCCCGGCCCCTGGGCACTGGTGAGCGCTGGAACCTGGTCGTCTGGCTCCGCGCCTCTGCTGTGCGCAACCGCCTCTGCCCCATGTGCTGCCGCAAGCCCGACCTGGTGGATGATGAGGGCTTCGGCGACGGCTTCACCCGCGAGGAGCCCGCCACGGTGGATGTGTGTGCACTGACTTGAGCCTGGCTGGGGTCAGTGTGGGGGGGGTGAGGGGCAGAAATAAACACCCTGCAGCCCTCAGCACATCTGGTTCAAAAGGACACACAAGCTTCTGGGTCATTCTTTCAGCAGACACGTTGGCTTAGGTCGGGTCTGTTAGAACCAGAGCCTGAGACAGGGATTCCTGTGCAGGGGGTTTAAGGAGGGGATACTCTTGGGAGAAGAGGGAGCAGGACAGAGCAGGAAGGAACTGGGCCAAGAAGGTTTGAAATGGCATCCAGCCTCAGCCCGATCCCACGGGGCTCTCTGGAGCATGAATCATACCACAGTTTGCCCTCCACATCAGATATTGGCTATAGGGTGTTTTGGGGTAGGGAGGGAGTGAGTAACTTCCCAGACATCCGTCTCCAGGGCAAGGTGGTTCCCAGCGGCCAAGGGAATCTTCGAGAGAAGAGTACAGGTGTGAGGGACTTCCCTGGTGGTCCAGTGGTTAAGAATCTGCCTTCCAGTGCAGGGGACGTGGGTTCAATCCCTGGTTGGGGAACTAAGATCCCACATGCCGTGGGGCAACTAAGCCCATGCACAGCAACTACTGAGCCCGCGCACGTCAACTAGAGAGTACGTGCGCCACAGCGAAGAGCCCACGTGCCGCAACTAAGACCCGAGGCAGCCTAAAATAAATACATAAAATAAAAAATAAATGTTAAAAAAAAAAGAGTACAGGTGTGAGGTGTCAGCAGCAGACACCATGCTGGGAGTGAGCACCCCGTCTACAAAGGGGATTTAGATGGGCCACCGACGGCATCTTCTGGACCGTGTGGAGGGATTACTGCAGAGGGATTAAAAGCAGGGACTTGGAGCCAGACCTCTTGGGTTCGAATTCTGATTCGGCCGCTTCCAGCTGTGACTATGGGTAAGCCACGTGATTCTCCGTGCCTTTGTTTCCTCCTCTGGAAAGTACTCGCGTCCTAGAGGTGTTGTGGAGATCAAGTGACTTCCCGTTTATACAGTGATTTTTAACAGACCTGTGAGTTTGCTGCTGTCGTTACTATTGAAGAGTTTGCAACTTGGCGGCCCAAGGATTGGATGAGGCATGCAACTATGCTGTGTTTGGGAGGGGTTTCCACGTTGAAAGCTTGAGTTCTGGCTTCCGTGGGAAAGTGGGAAGATCTGGAAACACCGGGCCCCAATCGACACTGCAGTAATCAGCGGGAGCGGACTCAGTTGCCTCCACTCTAGACAGGCCTGCGGTGCACTTCCTCACAGGGGTCCTTCCGTCATTCATTGTCATGCTCTCTCTGGTCCTTATGGACATTTGAGTTTGCTACGTGTGTATTACTGGGTGGAGACGGTGTAAAGACCAAGGCTCTGGAGCTTACGGCCCGTTGCAGTGGACACGTTCGCAGACAATCCAGAGAGGAAAGCGGCGCGCAGTCGCCTTCTTCCCTGGGGCATCACGGAGACTAGGGATGCTGCGGGCACGGCGAAAGGACAGTGATGGGAGAGGGCACAGCTGCGGCAAAGGACCTGCGGGCTCCGGGACTGGCGCCAGGCTGGAGAGCAGGTCTCGTCTGGGAGCTCCGCCTGGAGCCCCAGCTCGCCTCTCCGGGAGGTCAGTGCGTCAGACTCAGTTTCTTGGGCTGTCCCAGAGACGGAACCTGGGGCTTCAGAACTAAAGGCAGCAGCGCCTTGCTTCGCGGTCGGACAGCCTCCCAGAGCACTGTCCCGGGCCGGAAGTCGCCCAGCCGCCGCTTCCTCACGCGAAGGCGTGGTGCGGGGTTGGCGGTCCGGCCGGATGGGCGGTTGAGGAGGGAGCGGAGCAGCCGCGGGGACTTTCTTTCAGGCGGCGAGGCCGCGGAGGGCGCGGGGTGGAGGTACGAGCGCGCGGGAAGCAGTGAAGGACGCACCTGGCAGCTGAGGATCGTGGCCGTTTCTAGAGGCGCCTGAGCCGCGTGCGCAGGCGTGGAGCGTCCGGGCGGGGGCGGGGGCGGGCCCTTAAAGGGGCCGCAGCGAAGGATTCGGGAGTCCGCGGAGAACCCGGGGTACCCAGGGGTGGGGGTGGGTGAGGATCGTGCGGTTGCACGGACCCCCTCAGTATCCCTGCTCCGGGTGGTGACCAGGCCCCGAGTAGAGCCGCCCTCGGAACCCAGTCTGTGGGTCGGCCCTGTGATCAATCCCCAGTTTAAGCGCGTCTCCCCGTCTCCAGCCCGCGGCGCTATGGCTCACGTCGGCTCTCGCAAGCGCTCGAGGAGTCGCAGCCGGTCCCGGGGGCGAGGGTCGGAAAAGAAAAGAAAGAAGAGCAGTAAGGACGCCCCGAGAAGCTGCTCGGCTTCTAGATCCCAAAGCCGCAAGGCCAGCGCCACCTCCTCTGGGGCGGAGGGTGAGAACCAGAGGGAATGGGAAAGGGGTGAGGGAACTTCATGGAGGAAGTTGCAGGCAGCTGGGCGGGCTTCTCCGGACTGGCTGTGGGGAAATTGCGGTGAGCGCTCTTCAGAGGGACCCAGAGTGTAGATCCTGGATATCTGGGTTGAAAGACGCTCAGAATCCGGAGGCTGGGCCAGCCCATTGAGTACGGAGTGAAGGGAGCACTTCATCATATTTTTGGTGCAGCTGGGTTTGAGATACGGAGGCTGGCCGCCCTGCTCCTGGGCAGTGACTGCGCAGCCCAGAAAGTGCCTCTCCACAGGGTGCAGAGCCCTCCTCTAGAAAGCCCTGCCGGGAGGGTCTCAGCCCTCTGTAGTCAGCCTAAGCCTGCTAGGGCCAGAGCAAGGGGACGAAGGTTTACTTCTTCGCCCCCTGGCCTTCCAGCCTCACCTTCTCCCTGCGTCACAGAGAGAAGCAAACACAAGGCCCGGAGGAGACCACGATCCAGCTCCTCCTCCTCTTCTTCCCGTTCTTCCAGCGGCTCTTCCTCCTCATCCTCCTCCTCTTCCTCCAGCGATGGCCGGAAGAAGCGGGGGAAGCACAAGGACAAGAAGAGGAAGAAAAGGAAGAAAAGGAAGAAGAAGCTGAAGAAGAGAGACAAGGATAAGGCCAAGGTGCGGCAGACCGAGGCTGTGCCCGGACCCTCGCTGGACCAGTGGCACAGAGCAGCCGAGCAGGAAGAGGGTGGCCCAGGTACAGTGCTGCCGGTGTGCAAGGCGGGGAGGGTCCCCCCCCTGAGGCCCCCACTCCTGAGCGCCCCCCACCGCCACCTCCCTGCCATCTTACCTTCCAGTCCTGACGGACGAGCAGAAGTCCCGCATCCAGGCCATGAAGCCCATGACCAAGGAGGAGTGGGACGCCCGGCAGCGCGTCCTCCGCTCGGCGGGGACCCGGAGACAGGGCGCGCCGGGCGGGCAGCCGGGCCCCACAGCTGCGCCTGGGCGCCCTGGTCCCAGACCGGCACTCTCAGGAGGAGCGGTGGTGGCTGCTTCTGCTGCTCGAAAAGGACCGAGGATGAGGGAGAAAAAGGAGTCACGCGTTGATGGGACTTCTCAGGCCACTGCTGCCCATCCCTCAGAGCAGGCGACTGCAGGGGCTGGAAGGGCCTTGGGGGGGGTCTTCAAAGAGCCGCTGTTGGCTGGTCCGATGGCAGAGCCCACCGGGCTGCCCTCATCCCTGTCCCAAGGGTGGGAGGGAGGGGTGGGAGCTGCTCGAGATGGTGGGGGTCTGAGGCCTGGCGCCCCTCTGCTGGATGCTTCTGGTTCTGTTGCTCTGGCCTCTAACTTAGAGGCTCAGCCTCTTCCCCCTCCTCCTCTAGGCTCATTAAGGGAGACGGTGAGGTCTTAGAGGAAATCGTAACCAAGGAACGACACAGATCAACAAGGTGGGTGTCGACCCCTTGCCCAGGCCCACCCCCAGCTCTGCTTCTGATGTGTCCCCTCCTGTGTGTTTTCTTCCCCAGCAAGCCACCCGAGGGGATGGTCTGGCCTTCCAGATGCGAGCAGGGCTGCTGCCCTGAGGGCCCCACTGGCCAAGGCCTGCACACAGTGTTGGTGGCACAGCCTGAAGGCTGGCCTCAGGGTGGGCAGCAGGGAGCCTGTCGGATGCTGCTTGTCTCTCTCCTGCAGACCGGCCTCTGGCCCAGCCTCCTGTCAGATGCAGGGGGTGGAGGTCAGGGTCACTGGCCTAATTGGCTCCCCTAACTCCTGAAAGAGTGCAGCTTCCCAGATATTAAAGGTACCCTGGTTGGAGACTTCTTCTGTGCTGTTGCTTTTTGTGCTGAGGGGGGGGGAGAAGAGTGCAGCCCGACTTCCAGGGCAAAAATAAGGACTCCAGAAGCTTTTGGGGAAAGCACAGGCCACGTCAGCCACCTTTGCCCTCCTCACCCTCAGGTGAGGTCCTGCCTGGACCAGACCCAGGGCCCCCACCTCCAGCTGGATCCCAGACCCTTGGCTCTTAAACTGGATTTGCTCAGGCTTGGAGGGAGGCTGCTGCCCTCACCGCTTATGCCACAGACGACCGCAGTTGAGAACCCTGGTGGCCCGGGAGGAATCCTGGCCCGGCTCACCGGCTGTGTCCTCTGTGAAGTAGAGGCTGACAGTACCCACCTCCCTGACCGGGTTGCTGTGAGGACCAACTGAGTTCATGCCTGGGAAAGGGCTGGAAGGGGCTAGAAGGGGGCCCAGCGTAGTAAGACCCCCGTGAGTGTCTTGCTATTACTGTGAGCGTAGCTGACACTGTGTACTGGGAAGGACAGCCTCTCCCCTCACAGGACAGGCAGGGCCCCCATCCCGGCCCCCGCCCCCGCACCCCCCCCCCCGCCCCCCCTGCCCCCCTCTGGTTGCCGGCGCAGTACTGAGACCCAGAAGGAAGCCTTCCTGCTTCTTTAATTGGTGTAACAGACAACGACACAGTACACAGAGCACACTCAGGCCTGATGGAGCAGGGACAGCAAGGGCGGGCGGGGGCAAGTCAGGACACCACTCACATTCGGTCCAGACAGACGGGGGGCCGAGACATGAAGACTGCGACGTGGCGGGCGGGCGGGCAGGCAGCTCAGACTGAGCTAGGAAGGGGGCATGGGGTCTCTGTTGAGTCCCTCTTTAGAAATCAAAGAGAAGGCAGGTGGGGGGATCTGGGGGGGCGGGCTGAGGCTCAGTCCTGGGGGCTTGGGGGTGGGAGTGGGACTAAGGCTTCTACTCTAACAGGCCTGGGGTGGGGTGGCAGTCAGCAAGGCCTGCTTCACCCTTTGGTTACGACTGGTCGGGCCTGAGCCCTGCAGCTCAGCACCCAATGCTGTAAACATTTTTGGTATTTTTAAAGGACTCTGTCCTCCCTCTCTTAGTTTCTGAAAAACTGGTGCTTCCTTAAGAGGATAATGTGCCGAAAGGAATCTTCAGGGAGGTCAGGAAGCAGACCTGGATAGAGAAGAGAGACGTCAACGGGGAGGCTGGGCTGCCCACCTCGCCATCTATGGCTGAGGGCCGCTGGGAGAGGCCCGGGGACTATTGCTGTTGTCCTTGGCATGGCTGGCGGCTGGGCAGGCAGGCGGGGAGCTCGGAGCCGTGGGGGAGCTGCCCACTGGGAGAGGCCGAGCCCACTGCCCACCCGGCCTCCTGGGGCCAGGCGGCCTCCCAGCCTTTATTGCAGGCGGGCTGAGACTCTTCCAGGTGCTCCTCCGGATGGCTGCTCACCAGGCGACAGGCGAGCTGGGGTGAGGTGGGACCGACAGGAGGCGGCACTGGCCATGGGGCCCCTCGTCGGGGCTGTGATTGTCGGGCCAAGCGATTCCCACTGGGAGCAAGGGGTTAGATATTGCACTTTCACTGCAACAGTTACATTAAAACTTGGTCCATAAAATAATCGTCGCTTTATACATAACGCCTGAAACAACAACAAAAAGCTACATCTTAAATATGAATAAACCCTGAAGGTCCCATCCCTCCAGACATTTTTCTCTGCACAAAATAAATAGCTTTCACTCTGTACAGACCCACTTTTGCAGAACATTTACACGACCCTTTGGCTGTACATATCTACACACGGGAAAATGTTAACATCCGTCAGTGCGCCTCCCCGTCCCAGCCCACGAGGCCCTGAGGCCGTATCCAGGTTGGCAGCAGCTTCTCACAGAAGGAGCCTGGTCGCTGGACGGCTGGCTGGGGCCCGGCAGGCCCCCCCGTCTCAGAGAAGGTGGAGGAGCAGCAGAGGGGCTGCCCGGGGCTGAGCCACAGCTGAGACTGCGGTCGGTTCCGGGGAGGGAGGACTGATGCTCAGACCCAGCGCGCAGGACAGCGCGGTCCTTACCAGGTGGGAAATGAAGTCGTGGCTGCCTGCCCTGAAGCTAACTAAGCGAGTTGTGGCTTCTTAGATTCGGCATCGAAACGGAATTGGTGTTAAAAAAAAACCTAAGTGTGTGCCCCACTCACCCCAGAGTAGAAATTCAGTGGAATTAACAGGGGTCAGGCGAGGCAGGGAGCCCACGCCCCGCTGCCTGGGCAGGGGACAGGGCCCTGGGACCCAGAACCAGGCTGGACTCCGTCACAGTGCTGGGCGTTTTCACGTGGAGGGGCTGCGTTTGGTACTGAAAGAGTTAAGAAAAGGAAGCAGCCAAGGATTGCTCATTTAAAAAAAACCTCATAGAAATCAGATTGGAGAAGTAGAAAGGTGTAGAAACGTGGAAGGGGGGGCCGAGGCGTGGGGCCTTGGCTGACGGCCGGCGAGGAGCGGAAGAAGTAGGCCCGGCCGGTCCCGGCCCCGCAGCCCGAGGCGAGGCTTCTCAGGAGCCACCCACCTCGGCTTCAGCGGCCGGGTGGCCTGGGCTCTGCCTGGGGCTGAGAAGACGCCAGGCCCTCGGCTGGAAGGGGCTCCCGGTGGGGCAGCTAGAAGGGGTTGGGGGTCCAGGGCTGCCATGGGCTGGCGGGCCAGGTGGAGCTGCGGAAATTACCATATGGCCTTTCTCTCCTACTTGTACGAGAATTCTCTGCCCTGGAGCCTTCTGTGTGGCGATGGGTCCTGGATCAGCAAACGCTGAATTTTCACGCACGTCAATGGATCTGTAGCCATAGGAGATGGTGATGGGTCTCCACCCTCAAACTTCAGTGCAAAGCCAGTGAGGTCGAGCAGTTGAGTAACTCGAGTTAACAAGAAGCAGGCTGTCCCCCGTTGGAGCTGCTACCAAGTGGGAGGGGACTTGGGGGTCGGGGCGAGCTAGTGGATGGGAGGTGCCCAGGCCTGGCATCAGGGTGCTGGGCGGTCAACGCAGGGCAAGCGTCCGGGCGTGCCTTCCCGGCCAGTCCACATTGGGGGGGTCCTGGTCCCTCCGTCATCCTTGGGCTGGTCGTCCTGCCAGCTTCCACGACAAGCTGGAACCCCGCAGACCCTAACACGTGAGGCAGGGCTGGCGCGTGTGTGTGTGGCGCGGCCCCGTGTCCTCCGCCGGGCCCTGGGACAAGCTGGGCCCCAGCCGACTGTCCGTGCCCAGGCCAGGCCTCCTGGCAGGGCGGGCCGCCCCGGCCTAGCACCATGGAGACCACAGCGCCTTGCTCCCGGAGCCCTACTTGGGGCCCGCAGCTGCCCCCGGCTCGGGCCGGCCGGCCATGGCGCGGCCCCAGCAGCCGGCCGCCACGCTCATGCTACGCTGTCCCCGCTGCTCGCCGTCCGCCTGGCTCTGCGTCCGCTCGTGCCGGTGGCCGGGCCCGCTGGGCTGGGCCGAGATGGTGCGGAGCAGGTGGTTCCGGGAGCGCAGGAAGTCGCCCTGGCCGGGCAGGCCGAAGCTGCCCTTGCGCAGCGCCATGCGGGTGGCCGCGTTGCGGGCCGGCCGCGCCCGGTGGTTGTACTTGAGCTGGGCCAGGTGGGCCGCGTAGCCGTCGGTGATGAACTGCGGGGGGAGGGAGGGCAACGCGGAGCACGGCTGTCAGGGGGCGGGGCTCCCGGGGCTGCCCGCCCGCCCACGCAGCCGCCAGGACGCGTCCGCTCACCTGGCACTGCTGCTGCAGCTTCTTGGTGGGCCGGCCCACGATGTAGATCTGCATGGGGGACAGGCTGATGGAGCTGTAGACCGCCACGTCCTTGGTGGAGCCGTAGGCCGCGTGCACGCGCAGGTGCAGCTGTGGGCGAGACGGGCGTGGGCGCGGGCTCGGCCCTTCCGCCCGTCCCCACCCCACTCCCTTCTAGCCGGGACCCACCTCAGAGATGAGCAGCTTCAGGAAGTTGGCCTTGTGCCTCAGCGGGTCGTGCACCAGGCCGTCACAGAAGGACACCACGCCGTGAGGGAAGTTGTGCTGGGCCAGCCATGCCACCACCCGCTGCTTCTGCATGTCAGGCCGGCCCGTCACATAGATGATGAGGTAGCCCAGGTCCTGCCAGTGCCTGGGGGCGAGGGGCAGGCCTGGGTGTCCCACGGACGCACTGTCCTCCCTCCTGGGCCGCCCAGCCAGTCCCCACGGGGGCCACTAAAGGGCGCCTCTCGGGTCAGGCGCCGACAGCAGCAGCAGCAGCCAGACTGGCCGCAGCGCGGGGCTCACGGTCCCCACCCCCACCCCCTGCAGCAGGTGTGACTGGTCTCGTTAGAAGCAGCCCCGCTCCCCAGCTAAGGGAACTGAGGCATCAACAGCAAGAGGTTACAGCTGGGAAGTGTGACCAGGCCTCGGGGTCCCTGCCCCACGTCCCCGCTCTGGCACCCAGGGCCCTCCGCCGCCTGGCCGCGGAGCTGCCTGCCTCTGAGCCCCCCCGCTGCTGCTCGGAGCGCTCACCGCACCACGTCCACGGCCCCAGCCCGCACTTTGGGGTCGCTGCCCATGATGGACACGCTGGCGGCGAAGGAGCCGTCGATGCTGAAGACCACGAACTCCGTGCCCTTGGGCAGCACGGTGATGTAGCTGTCGGCAAACGTGTGGTCTCCCCTGGGAGGGGGCAGCTCATCAGAACCCACCAGGGCTCCTTCCTCCCGCCCCGGACGAGGCTGACCCGGCCTGCTCACTCCTTGGAGCTCATACCTGACCACCATCTTGACGGGGTAGACACCCACGCCCAGGCGGTGGGTCTCGGGGATGGTGTAGGAGACGCGCCCGCTGCTGTTGGTCACCAGCGTGTCCAGGTACAGCCACTCACCCGAGGGCGGCTGCATCATGATGTGCACGTCCACCTGGAGCCGGGAGGGCTGGTCACGGCTGGGCCGCGCCCTTGGCCTCCCCACCCCCACTTCCCACCCCCCAGCCAGAGGGAGGCGAGGTGGGGGGGCTCCCGCGGGCTCCCTGTGTCTTCACCTTCTCCCCAGTCAGGGTGACCATGTCCAGGGGCCCATACATGAACCGGCCTGTCAGGACCTGCGGGCCATCCTCGTTGGCGACCGCGTCATTGATCCGGTGATTGGCCGTCACATTCTGGGGGGAGGAGGAGCAAAGCTGGGTCAGGCCTGGGGATGGAGGGGCGGCTGGGGCCTCCTGGGCTCAGCTCAAGCTTCCCATGGGCCTGGGGGGTGAGTACGGGTGCAAAGCTCAATGACCCAGCTCAGCCACTGAGCTACATGGCCTTGGCGCTGGTCCCCGTCTGTAAACGGGGTAACAGCTCCAACCCCAGACTGTGAGGATTAAGTAAGACAGCACACTTCTCTGTGACTCAGTTTTCTCATCTGTAAAATGGGGTCTTCTCGCGAGGATTCAATAGGACGACAGCTGTGGGGCCTGGGCACTCAGAGGACCCCTCACCCGCAGCTTCACGTGGGTCCTCTTGCGCTGCCACTTCTCTCTCGGCTTTGACGGAGTGAACACCGAGACCTCCTTGCCGTCCAGTTCCAAGATGCTGGAGTTGTCGTGCCTCATGACCTGGGAGGGGACACAGAGGGAGGCCATGGGGCAGGCTCAAGCCTGGGGCTTCCTGTTCTAGAGGGGAGAGGCCAGCGGCCCTAGGGGCCACGCTACCCCTGGGAGGGTTTGTGGGGGGGACACTATTTAACCCCACTGCAGTCTGCTCTCTGGCCCATGAAGGTGCACATCCATTCACCCCATCTCAACATCCCCACGGCTTCCTCCGTCCTGCTGGCTGTGGCGTCTGCTGGGGCCAGAAAGTGGGGCTCCCCACCGTCCTCATCTATGAAATGGGGCCACCTCAGCAGCGGTGTCATTCGGGCCTCCTGAGAGGTGCAGGTGTGCCCGGCAGTGGGACCCTGGGTACCTGTCTCAGCAGGAAGGAGACCACATCCGTGGACTCCCAGTAGCTGGCGTGGAAGAGGTGGGGCAGGGCCACGGTGGGGAAGGCCGTCAGGGCGTCGGGGCAGTACAGGGCGTAGTCGATCCGCTTCTGACCCCACCACTTCGCAGCAACTGCCAAGAGGAGGGGCTGTGACTGCGCTGGGCCCCAGGGGCTCACCTGGCCCCTCAGGCCGGGCTCAGCCCGGAGGCAAGACCCTCCTCTGACCAGAGAGAAGGGGTGCAACCAAAGCAAGTCTCCTTCTCCCAGACTCGGCGACGGGAGCAGCAAGCAGCCAGGGTGCCCGAGGAGGGGGAGGTGGGGGACTGCGGCTCAGCCGGGAGGATGTGGAGTTACAGGGGGAGGGGACAAGCCCAGTCTGGAGGCAGGACTCCCTGTCCCTGGTCCTGTCGACCCCCTGCCCTGGACCTTATCACTGCCCTCTCCAGGCTTCTCCTGGACCCCCTGTCTGCCCCCGGAGGCCTCAAGGCTGTGAAAGGCTTTGCAGAGATGGAGTCACGATTCCTGGGCCCCAAGGCAAGGCCCGCTGTCCTCAGCACCTGGCAGGCAGGGTGTGAAGTGAGGGCCTTCAGTCTACGGAGCCTGCATGTGAAGCTGGCTCCCCCTCCGGGCTGGGGGACCGCCCCAGGTTTGCAAAAGCCTCCCCGGTGGCTGCGCGCAGGAGGTGCACCTGGTTAGGCTCGGGGTGGCCCTGCTCTCCGCCTGCAGCCTGCCTGACGGGCAACCCCCAGTCCTCACCCGGCCTCCATCCAGCCGCCCCCCCCGCCCCCCCGCTGCTCCTGCTTCCTCCCTGGAAGTCTGGGTGCTCCCAGACCAAGCCGCCAGCTCCCCGCTAGGCCTCAGCGGGGCCCGGGGGTGAGGCATGCCTGGAAACAGAGCGTGACCCCAGTTAGAGGAGGCGGACGTGTGTGCATGCAGGGCCCGTGATGCCCGGGACCTTCTCTGATGTCTACGTCGGGGAGGCGGGGGCCCTCCCCAGGCTGGGGCTCGCCTGCTGGCCCGGGGCGGTGGGCGGTAGCGGGGGAGGGCAAGCAGGGACGGGCACCTGACGCTGGGGCTGTGGCTGAGCGGCGCACAGGCTCAGCCCTGCTGGGGCCACCGCTGCCCCAACGGGCCAGGAGGACGCCCACGCCGGCCTTAGCCCCGGACCCCTGCTCTGACAGGCAGCTTGGGAGCCAGTCCAGTGGCAGGGGGCCGCTGGCCCCAGGGGAGTGGGGGCGGGGGTGACCCGGACTCCGCTTCCAGCTGCTGAGAAGCTTCTGAGATGGGCAGGAGCGAAGGAGGCCGTGGGTGACTCTGCCCCCTGGGGCGGCAGGAGGGGCTGGCACAGGAGACCTCGCCTCCCTGGCTCCCCTCGGCCACTGCTGCAGCTTCGCCAGAAATGGTCCCCCCAGCCTTCTCCTTTAAGGAGCACCTGCCCCCCTGGAGCTAGGACCCCTCCTCCCAGACCCATCACTCCCCAGCTGAGACAGCACCGCCAATCTCCCACCACCTGGACTTGCCCCCCCATGCCCTGCCCCAGGGCCACCCCTTTCAACGCTCCTTCCTTCCAGAGTCCTCTATGGACACGGGGGCTGGATCACTCTTCGCTGCGGGGCCGTCCTGGGCACCGTACGGTGTTGAGCAGCACACCTGGTCTCTACCCACCAGATGCCAGTGGCGCCCACCCCAGTTGCCTCCAGACGCTGCAAACTGTCCTCTGGGGGACGGGCACAGTGGCCGCCGTTGAGACTGGCTGCGACAGGGCACAGCCCCCTTGCTGTGACGGGGAGGGCAGGCCCCGGCACTGCTGCACTCACTCTGGGCAATGCTGGACGCCGTGTAGCTCTCAGCCATGCCCGACACCTGGCTGGCGATGCTGATCTCACTGGCCCGGCGGAAACCTCGGGCAGTGGGGGCTGTGCCGGGCGAGGAGGGGGCCGCGTGCTCTTGGAAGACCGCGTTGTGGGCCTGGAGTGCATCTGCTGCAGGCGGACAGGGACCAGAGACGGCGGGTAAGGAGGCCTCGCCCAGCCCGGCCCTCCAGCCCCCGAGCAGTGGGAGGGGGCGTCCAGCATGTGCCGGGGCTGGGGCGGCTGGAGCGGCCACTGTGCCAGGCAAGGCCGACACGTCCACCTGCAGAGGAGCAGGGGCATCTGAGCAAAGCTGGCAGAGTGGATGGGCCCAAGCATGCCAGGGCCCGCCTGCTCAGGGCCCAGAGCTGAGGCAGAGAGAAGGGAGCGCTGGGGCAGGGGTGGACAGACGGACCAATACAGACACAGTGGGCAGGGAGGCAAGGCGGCCAGGCTCATGCCCCACACCGGCCACCCTTCCAGCCCAGCCTTCTTGGCCTCTGGGGCTCGGCCTGGCCTGACCCACAGCCCGTGGCAGCTGGGTTTGGGGGCGCTAACAACAGGGGCCTGGGGCAGCTTCCCAGGGATGCCCAGGGCTGAGGACTGAGAATGAGGCAACACCCCTGCACATCCCTCACACACGGGCCACATCGAGCCAGCCCTGAATGGGCATCTGGGGGCAACGGCAGGTGCTGAGGGCTCGAGCCGGGCTCACCTGGGCCCAGCCTGAGAACGGGGCTCGGCTACAGGACCCACATCTAGCCGGGGTGCAGGAGATGCCTGGACCTCCTCAGGGAGAGGGAGTGGGGCCCTGAGAATCCAACCCCTCGCCAGGACCGAAGTCTTCTCCTGGGGGTCAGGTGTGTCCCAGCGGGCTCGAGCCCTCACCCCAACTCCTGCTGCTAGCCTCACAAACGGGGGAGAGAACCCTCGGACTGACACCTGTGCTGGGTGACCCTGAGACGGCTGCTCCCCTCTCTGGGCTCCTGCGCCTCCTCTGCTTTGGGTCCCCTCCCTGCTCTGCCCGGTGTCCAGAGGGGGCACCAAGCCTGCTCCCGGGGACCTGTCCTGCCCGGTCTCTGTTCCTCGCCACCACAGTTCCACAAATTCCGGGTGGCCAAGGAGGCCATGGGGGTCCCTGAGGACCAGCGGTCAGCCGGCGAGGCAGATGCCACCACGAGCAGGGGGGTTACACACACTCAGCAGAGCCCGGGCTGGGGCGGGGCCTGTCTTGCCAGGTGAGTGCGGGAACGGGGATACTGGTCTCCAGGAAGCCATCCCTGTGAGGGAGGGGGGCCAGGGGGCCGCCCTCCAGGACCAGCTGGGGGTTTCTCTGCACGCTCTGGACTGGAGGCATATGGGGAGAGAAGAGGGGACACAAGAACAGACACTTGTGTGCACATGACACAGACACGTGCCGCTCCTCAAGAGCCAGGACATGACAGGACTGGGACACGGGGGCAGGTGGGACGGGCCCTTCCCGGGGGGCGAGAGTGGGCCACGGGCAACCCTCTCTCATGCTCCTGCACCCCAGCTTCAGGCTAGGTGACCTGGAGGCTCCGGAGCTGCCTGACATGGGGCTCCCTTCACAGGGCAGGACAATGCCCGGGACTCAGCCAGGGGCCCTCAGGTCCTCAGCTCTGCCTTGGCGGGGCGGTGGGGAGGGGAGCGAGGTGCCCAGCTGTGTGTGTGTGTGTGTTGGGGCGGGGGGAGGCCCTGGCCCGTGAGGCGGTCTCCCTCCTACCTCCCTTGGGTGGGTGGGGCTCATGCATCCACACCTACACCAGGTGTCCCGCTTCCAAGGTGTTCAGTGCAGGCCGCCCCTCCCCGCACGGCAGGGCCGGGGGCCCATGGGGCTCTCACCCAGCAGCGTCGAGCAGCCGTCCCCCAGCGGGTAGCGCTGGTAGCGGGGGATGCTGAGAGGCGGCAGGGCGTGGAATCGCCGCTCCAGCAGCGGCTCCAGGCGCGAGGCCGACGGGTCGGCGGGGTGGAACAGGTTGTAGACTTGCTGGCAGGCGGGCCGCAGCTGGAAAACTGGGGGTTGGAAAGGGGGGGCAGTCGCAGAGCCTGGAGCTAGCTCCGCCCTCAGGAGGCGGGGCCTAGAGCAGGTTGGGATTCGGTGGAGTGCGACGGGACGGGGTTGGGGATACAGAGAAACCCGAAAGTGTGTCTCTATCAATTTTGGGATTCTGTTTGGGCCACTGTCCCTTTATTAACCAAATTTGTTTTAACTGAAAAAGTTATAATGACGGTGGTTAAAAAAATTTCTTTTTAAGTACAGAACTATATATGATAAAAGACATATAACGGAGGGTTCCCTTTCTCCCCAGAGCCCGGGGGCTGGCGCCCCACCTGCAACTTTTGGGAGCCTCACGCGCATGCGCGGCCCGAGCCGTGTGGAGCCGTCCTCCGCGATTAGAAATGTCTCTAGGCTGTGCGATGGGGCTGTGCTTTCGAACATCTCATAGTTGATGGGAAGATCACGTGAATGTCATTATAAACTATCAGTAACATATATCTCACTTTAAAAAATACATACAAATAGGAACATAATCTATGCTTTTTGAACATAATCTATGCTTTTTTTTCATTTAACACAATAAGTGGGAGTCTTTCGTATCAGCACTCTAGTTCCGCCCCATTCTTTTTAACTGCGGCGGGGTATTCCATTGTCTGGCTGTGTCGCAATTGATTTAACCAGCCCGCATCCCGTTTAGGTTGGTTCTGGTTTTTCACCGTTACAGATGACGTTGCCCTAACATCAGTGTCTCTGAGTCTGTGCACTCATACCGAAGCCACTGTTTACTTGCTCTTGGGCAAGTGTCTACGCCTGCCTCTCTGAGCCTCAGTTTCCCGCTGGGGCCGCTGCACAGCTCCTGTAGGATGGCAGGTCTCCCTGGACCGCACTCGTTGATCCCGGGGTCACTGGGCAGGGACCGCTGCTCTGACGGCCGCTTAGCCCACAGGTTCCGCCTCCCTGTGTGTGTAGCCATGAGGAGGAACCTGGAGCGGCGTGGCTGTGGTCCCTCCAGGGCTGGGAGGCCACCCGATCGAGGAGACTTTGGGGGTGCCTGGCTTCACATCTCTTCCTTATGGGAAGACCTTGGGCCTGGGAGACTGGGTCTGGCCCCATCTGATCCTGGGGCAGCCCCTTCTATCTCTGGACCTCAGCTCCCAGAGGTGCCTTGGAGATTAAACGAAACAGCGTGTTGGGAAATGGGGCCAGAGACTGAGCTGCTGAAGCTGGAGCAAAGGAGAGCAATGGGCCCTTGGTGGGGGGTGCAGAAAAGAGGAAGAAGGGGTCTGGGATGTGGCCACGGCCTCATGACAGGGGTCCACTGAGACCTTCTGCCCAGCTCATGCCCGCCCCCCCCCGCACCGCCTCACTCCTCCCCTGCAGGGACTCTCACCATCCAGGGAGGGGATGACGGTCTTCCTCAAGGCCAGGACCAGCCCCAGCGGGCACCCGAAGAGGAAGAGGTCAGCAATCTCAAAGTCGAACTTGCCCACGGCCCCTGCGCCGTCCAGCATAGTGGAGCTGCTTGAGCGGCGGGAGCTGGGCTCATTCCTCAGCACGCTGGCGTGGAGGCTGCAGACGCGGGGGGACGAATGAGGTCACACCACGGCCCTTCTCGGGGCTGACCTGTCCTTAGCCTCCTGAAAGAGGCTCCTCAGGGGTCATCAGGCCCAAACGAGGCTTGGCCCCTGTGTGGTCCTGTGAGTGCAGCTGTCCGGCACCTGCTGGGACACCTCCGGTGACAGCAGGTCGCAACCTCTCTAGGGAGCCCACTGCCTTTGGGACAGCCCTGACCGGGATCATGCCGCCCCTGGTCAGTTCTGCCCCCTGATTCTGCCATCCCACTTCCAGCCCTGGTCAATCTGTTCCCTCTGACTCAAGATGGCCCAAGGCATGTACAAGACCACAGCCGTACCCAACAAGCACCTTCTCGTGGCTGAAGAGCCGTGGCCCAGTCTGGGGATCCCAGGACGAGGGCCGGGGGGCCTCCAGCACCCTCACGTTGGCTGTCGGCACGATCTGGTCCATGTCCTCACTTCTGAGCCATCCCTCAGAGTCCCCCCTCCTCCCCTGGCGGGGGGCCTCGCTACCCACCTGGACAGAAAGGCCTGGTGCTGCTGGATGGTGTCCAGCTCGTAGGTGGACGAGTCACTCCTCTTGCGGGGCAGCTGCTGTCTGGGGTCCTCAGCGCCGTTGCTTCGGGGGATGTCGATGTTGCTGCGGCTCAGGTGCCGGCTGCTCTCCAGGTTGCCACCGTGTGCCGCATTGACCGTCGTGCCCGGGGATAGCAGGTCAGTGTCCTGGAACGGCCCCATGCAGGCTCACTGCCCGGTGGCCACTGGCCTGGCCCCCTCTTCAGTGTCCTGGAAGCCGTGTCTGCCCTCCTGACTCCAGGCCCACTGGCCACTGCTCAGCGGCCTCTCACCCAAGCCAGGGAGGGAAAAGCCCTGTCCCTCTGTGCCCCACGGTCCCCCCCAGCCTTCACGCCTGGCCTGGCCTGCCCATGTGGGCCTTGCTCATCTCCCACAGATCCCGCTGCCTCGCCCGGCCTGCCAGGCCATTTGCTGCTCTGCAGCAGAGGGACCTTGGGTCCTCTCTCCTACTGGGCAGCTCAGAGGATCCACCCCCCGGGACCAGAGCCTGCTCCCCACAGTGCAGACCCTGCTTCACCGCCTGCTGAAGCTGCCGTGCTCCTAGGTTGAGCCGCGGCGCAGCTCTTCACCTGTCCCAGGCACCCACCCCCTGCCTTTGGGCACCTGCGTTAGCAGCCTCTGCCCTTCCCTTTTTCTGCAGGCCTCTGGGATGTTTGGAGCCAGAGGGTGACAGTCCCCATCCTGGAGGTCCCCTACTCCGGGGGCTGCGGGAAGCCAGTACCTGCACACTGGCCACACTGCCCCGGCGGCTGCTGCTCTGACTCTCAGACGCCGTCTGGTTGCTGCAGCATAAGGCATCGTACGCCAGGATGCCCCCGACGCAGTCCCCGATCAGGCAGACCTGGAGGGGGAGAGGCTCAGGGGCCTGAGAGCCCACCCTGCTTGCTGGAGGGCTGGCTGGGGAGAGCCCTGGCCTGGAGGACCAGGCCAGCCCACCCTGCAGGGTTTCTGTCTTCCCTTCCCCCACCCCACAACTCACCTGCCCGTTGAAGGTCACGCCCTCCTGGGACTTGATGAAGTCCCCGTAGGCGAGGTTGGCCCGCTGAATCACTGTGGCAACGGCCTCCTGGTAGTGGGGCGAGGAGGTTGCCAGCAGGGGCAGGGCGGCCAGGGGGATGTGGTCCTGGCTGCTGGACAGACAGCCTTCGTCGTGGCTGTAGGGGCTGAGGCTGGGGGCGGGAGACCGGTCAGGAGAGAGCAGGTAGCCTCAGCTCAGCCCAGTGGGCCCCTCTTCCCTGACCCGAGCATCAGAGCAGGAGCTGCCTGACACCCTGAGAGCCTCAGCCCTGACTTGGCAAACCTCGTGGGGATGCTTCCAGGCCAGGCATGGGGAACAGGGCCGGGGAGTAAGGCTGGTATGTCAGAGACAGGTCAGCATCCCCACATTACAGATGCAGAAACTGAGGCTCAGCTCTGGGCCCCGGCCCCTCCAGGACTCTAGGCTCAGCCATCTGCCTAGGTTTTGCCGTCTCCCGGCAGAATAGGCTAGACGGCGGGTTTGGATGTCGGCACTGTGGTCCCAGTACTGCGGGGGGAGGGGGTGTCTCCTGACCCTCAGGGTCAGGGGAGGGGCAGGTGGCAGCGAGCCTGGGCACTCACTCGGAGACGAGGGCGAAGGCAGCGGAGCAGATGGGCGGGCAGGGCACCAGGCGGATGGCCAGGTGGCCCAGGGCGCTGGGGTAGTGCACGCGCATGACGGTGTCGAACACGGTGGCGATGGTGTTGGTGTCGCCCTGCTTGGAGCCGGGGTCCCCGGCGCCCGTGTCCAGGATGGTGCCTCCGTGCAGCAGCAGCAGCAGCACGTGGATCTTGGAGGGCGGCACGGCCAGCGGCGGGCTGACCTCGTCCTGTGCGGGTGGGTGGGGGTGGTGGTGAACTCCCTGGGGACTCGGCTCCTGGCCGAAGCTTCTGTCCTGCTGGGGGGACGCTTGTGGCGTCCCAGTCACTCCCTCTGAGACCCCATCTCAGTTCCTCTGCTCCGGGGCCTGGTGCCCCTCCCCCGGGGAGGCCCAGATGCTTTTCCCCTCCCCTCTGTGTTCGGCCCTGCTCCCTGCCAGCCTGACCGGGGCACAGAGGACACGGAGGGAGAGGGTCTCTTCCTTCCAAAGCACAACTCCACCTCCCATCTGCGGGCCCAGGCAGGGGCTTCTGGGCTTCCAGCCTTGGGGGGCAGGCAGAGAGGCTCAGCCTCATGCGGGCCTTTGGGGCCTGCCTGCCCTCCGTGTGTCTGTGTCCAGACGTCGGTCTGTCACAGGCTCTCTTTTTTTAAAAATTTATTTTATTTATTTATTTTTGGCCGTGCTGGGTCTTCGTTGCTGTGCACAGGCTTTTCTCTGGTTGCCGCGAGCGGGGGCTACGCACGCAGGCTTTGTTGCTCCGTGGCATGTGGGATCTTCCCGGACCAGGACTTGAACCCGTGTCCCCTGCATTGGCAGGTGGATTCTTAACCACTGCGCCACCAGGGAAGCCCTCACAGGCTCTCTTAAGAGGGGCTGGGGGGGACTTCCCTGGCGGTCCAGTGGTTGAGAATCCGCCTTCCAACGCAGGGGATGCAGGTTCGATCCCTGGTTGGGGAACTAAGATCCCACATGCTGCGGGGCAACTAAGCCCACGCCACAACTAGAGAGAAGCCTGTGCACCGCACCGAAGACCCAATGCAGCCAAAAAACAAAACAAACCAAACCAAAACAAAAAAATTCTGAGGCAAGCAATTAAAGAAAAAAAAAAGAAAAAGAGGGGCGGTGGGGGTCAGGGATTCAGATTCAGCTTGGCCGCTCAGCCAGCAGCTCTGAGCTCTCCCTCCATCTACATGGGCCCTCGCCCGCTGCCCCAGGCCCATGGCCCCCAGGCCCTGCCATTCCCAGACTCTAAGACCAAGGTCCTCAAGAGCAGAGATGCCCCAGAGGTGGCAGAACCCCAGCATCTTAGAGTGGGGAGGGCAACGCAGGTGTGTCTATCTGAACCCCCCTCATTTGTGAGGAGTCATGCCCCCACTTCTTGCTGGTCAGCCCTGCTTATGAAGTCCAAGTGAGACTTGCACACATCCACCATGGGAATGGAACTGTTCTATCTAGAGACGGGGTGGCCCAGAGAGGACAAGGGACTTGTCTAATATCACACAGCGTGTCAGTACCAAGCTGGACCGGAACCCAGAGCTCCTGCCACCAGCTCAGTGCTCTTCTGCTACCCCAGGCTGTAGCCCCATCCCCAGGGGCCTCTCCCCATCCCTGGCTTCTTGTGTGGGAGGCCAGGGCCAGGGCCCAAGAGAGCCACAGGTGAGTACTTGCTTTTCCCATATTATGTCAGGGGCTGAGGGGGGCGGGGAAGGGAGCTGAAGAGAGGGGCCTGTCCCTAAGGAACTCAGGAGCAGAACAAGGGGCTGAAGCCATCTGGAGGGTCCATGGGGGGTCAGCTGGCCCTGAACTGGGCCACCGGATGGCAGGAGGTGGGGCAGCAGCAGGACCCAAGTGTCAATACAGAGCCCAAGAGTGGGCTGGGCAGTGTGGGCACTGAACCCAGGGACTGGCGAGGCCACCGGGAACGGGTCGGGCTGGGCTGGGAGCCTCTGAGCAGCAGAGCGCTTTGGGCGGGAGGAAGGCTGGTGGGTGTTACCGGGCCTGGGGTGGAGGCAAGGCTGGGCTGCCTCAGTCCCCAAGAGGGGGCTGGTCATCGGCCGGTCGTGGGCCACAGGGCCTGGGCAGGAATGAACTCATGGCCCAAGGCAGGGTGGGGTCACTGGCTGCCCAGACCACAGGCCAGGACAGAAGCACCAGATGGTCCCAAAGACTGATCAACACAGCCAGGCGAGAGGCTCGTGGAAGGCACATCTCACAGCACCCTCCCTGTCACCCAGACACGGCCCCTAGTCACCTGGGACGCGCAGGGCAGGGCTGGGCAGTGCCGGGCTGAGAGAATCCTGCCTGTGCCTGGCTGCTGGGACCCAGCGCTGGAGGCTGGGGACTCTTCAGGGACCCAGGAGGCCGGTCCAAGACACAGCTTTCCTCCCATTCAAACTGCTTTCTACAGGGGCACACCCTGCCTGAGACTCGAACCCCAGTGGGAACAGAGCCACTGGGAGGCGGGGCCTGGGAGCCAGCTCTGGAGAGCCAGGGGTCCCCACCAGTGACTAGGTAAAGCCGTCCTCCTTCCTCGAGCCTGGGAGAAGAGCCTCCGGTTTGGGGACCGTTGCCAGCAAAGGGATCTGACTCTGGATGGCGGTGTCCCAGAACCAGTGCTGGGTCCAAATGCACATCCCCAGGACGATCCAGAGCCCGAGGCCCCTTCTGCCCCTCCTAGGGGCCCGTCAGAGCTGTGTGCGCCGAAGGCAAGGAGGGAGCTCCGTTTGCTTTATCGCCATTAACCGGCAATTGGGAATCAATTCCCCTCGTCCCAGTTACCCTTCTAGAGAAGCCCGCTTCGACCTCAGACCTCAAAGAGAACCCCAAGAGGAGGAGGGCGGTGCGGATGAACCCCCTCCCCGGTCCAAACTCCCCACGGGTCCTGAGTCCCCAGAGGTGCCGTCTCCACCTTGGGCAGCTAGAGGCCAGAGCAATGAGGTGACCGCAGCATGTGATAGCCCCACTCCGCCCCGGCTCCTGCCCCAGTGCAAACAGCTCTGACCGCCCACAGGTGGAGGAGGAGAAGGGGCGTGAGCTCCATGCAAAGAACCCCCGAAGCGGACATAAGCGCTCTACCAAGACAGCTTTATTGGACACTGAGAGCTTTTCCCACCCCCGGCGGGGCGGCCACAGCCGGCCACATCACTTCTGCCTAGATGACTTTCGCTTCCTCCCCTTCTATCTTTTTTACTTCAGGGACTTCAGACAAGCTGAGCACAAGGTGAAGATCTTATTTTTGATCTGGAATTTACAAGTTTCTCATTTTGCTTTCCAAAGGTGGAGCGGGGTCAAGGCCTTCCTCGGGGGAGCTGTCTGCAGTCCCTACTGGTTCTCCGGGACATCAGAGGGGGTGGGCCCCAGGCCTCTCTCTAGTGGTGCCCAGGCCAGTGTGGACATGATGCTGTGGGAGCCAAGTTCTGCCTCCGTGGTCTCCCCCGCGGGACTGGTCCTTTACGCCCTGCCCTCCCCGCTGCAGCCCTGGCCCCTCCACCTCGGCACCCACCTCGATGATGTTCAGCTGCTCCACACTGGAGGCCACCCTGAACTCGGGGGCGCTCTGGCGGTACAGACCGTCTGCAACACAGAAGCGGTGGGCGGGTGTGAGCGAAGGGGCAGGCCCAGCGGACAGAGGCTGTGACCATGACAAGCAGGGCCCGAGGTGTCCCCCCAACCCTCCTGGGTGCTTGGGTGCTCCTCCTTAGGAGGCTGTAACCTGCAGCCCCCCCGCTGGTTACCCTGTGTGTCCTCTGGCTCAGGGCTTTCGATTTTGTCCATGAGGTCATTGGAGTTCCACTTGGTGATGTCCTTGGGGAACATTTCCTCTGAATCGGACAGGTCCTCTGGGGAGGAGAGAGAGGGGCTTCAGCACCCCGATCAAGGGCAGGGAGTCAGGGGAGGAGGGGCACTGGGAGGCCTAAGAGTGGCCGCTCTGGGGGCTCCCATGCTTCTCTGGCCCGTGTGGCCCTCCCCACTTGGTTCTATGCTCTCCCTTCCTTAACAGGACGGACACATGGCCACATACCCACGGGGCTTCTGCCTGATGTTTTTCAAAAAATTGTGGTTAACTTTCACTTAACATAAAATTCACCATTTTACCCATTTTCAAGTAGCATTTAGTCCATTCACAATGCTGTGCAACCATGAGCTCTATCTGGTTCCAGAACTTCTCCATCTCCCCCGATGGAAACCTGTCCCCATTAGCAGTCATGCCTCCTCCCCCGCCTCTCCCAGACCCTGGCAACCACCGGTTGACTTTCTGTCCTTATGGATTTGCCTGTTCGGGACATTTCCCATACATGGGATCATACGGTATGTGGTCTTTTGTGTCTGGCTTCTTCTACTTCCCATGGTGTTTCTAAGTTTCAACCACGTGTCAGTGCCTCATCCCTTTTCATGCCCGAGTCGTATTGCATCGTATGGATGGACCACATCTTGTTTCTCCATGATGTTCCTGACTTTTCAATGTCCACAAAACTACAGCTTAGTGAGAAGTGCTGCTATGAACAGTTCCATCCATGACTCTTTTTTTCTGCTTTTCTGAGAACTTCCACCCATGACTGCTGGGTAGGAAGCAGCTGTCTGGACTCTGGCATGGCTGGTCCCTCCTCTGTGGGTCACTGGGACAGTTTCCCCAGGACACTGCGGCTCTGGCATCTCCTGCTCTGCTGTCTCTTCTCTTTTCCAGCTTTTTCTGAAGTTTCTACATTAGATGTGTCTTTTCCTCATATCAGGGACACAGAGCCAGGAGGGGCTCAGCCTCTTGGCCTGGCTGGAGGGGAGTGGGAGTATCGGATGTCCCAAACACCCTCTCTACCCTCAGGGAGGCCCCAGGTGCAGAGGCCGGCTCAGGAACCACCTGCCTCCCGTTCCAGGTCCCCACCCCAGGGCCATACCTGCCTCCGCCCTGCTGCGTGCCTGTGGGCACGTCCCTGTCCCTTTCTGAGTCTGTCCTGCCTTATAAACTGCAAACCTGTCTCCCTTTACCTGCCTGCCGGCCCCTCTTACTTCCTCAAGAGGAAAGGCAAAGGTACGAAGCAAGGATGTTTGGTATGTGCATCTTCCCAGCACAGGTGGGTGATTTATCCGGCTGTTTGCTTGCTGTGCTTATTCTGGGATTCGTGGGAAAATGGGCACTTCATGTATTTTCTACTTGTTTGTATTTTCTAAGGTTTCTACGTTAGACGTGTGTTAATTTAATCATGAAAAGATAGTAATTACAAAAATTAGAAGATTAGAAGAAGTTATGCTTTTGTAAAGCTTCTTAGGGAATTATTGTTATTATTATTATTTTGGCCACGCCGCATGGCTTGCGGGATCTTATTTCCCTGACCAGGGATTGAACCCGGGCCACGGCAGTGAAAGCACCGAGTCCTAATCCCTGGACAGCCAGGGAATTCCCTTCGGGAATTAAATTCACATATGGAAAAAATGTCACCGTCTGATTGTAAATCCATTTTGGGGGGCTCGAGAGAACAGTCCCCACCTGCCAGACCCCGTGCACATTCTGATACCAGGTTAGGGTGAGTGTGAGACCCCAGACTCCTGGTGACTTCATCTCATCCTGCCCCTGCCCCCACGTGCTGCTGTTCACCCAGAACTTTTCACAGGTAATGCCCACCTTGACTTGCATCCCCTGCAGCTCTTTCAGACCCCTCCCCTCCCCCTCCTGGGAAGGCCGTGTGCTCCAGGGTGCCCGCCTACCGTGAGCATCAAAGAACTCATCATCCGAGCTCTCGTCTGAGTCCCGGGCGATACTCTGCATCCTCCACTCCGAGATGCTGTGGCGGGAAGGACTCGCTGGAAGGCAAAACCCCAGACTGACCGACCACCCAGCAGCGCTGGGATGAGCGGGCAGAGGCAGGCAGGTGCGATGATGCTGGGGTAGGGCCAGGAGGGCTCAGAAGGGGATGAAATGGAGAAATGAGGGCGGGGCGGCTCTGACTCATCTCCCAGCCCACCTGGCACAATGCAGTCCTGTCCCGGGAGGACGTGGATGGGGGAGGGTATCAGGTATGAGGCCGGGACGTGCAGTCACCCAGGCTTGGGTCTGCTCCTGTGCCCTTGACCTGATCTGCTCAGGGGCGAGGCCCCCTCCCTTTTTTTGCCGCACCACTGCGTGGCATGTGGGATCTTAGTTCCCCGACCAGGGATTGAACCCGGGCCCTGGCAGTGGACCGCCAGGGAATCTCCAGGAGCGAGCCCGTTCAACTCTGCCACTGCGGGGCCGACAGACAGGGACGGCCGGCAGGGGCAGGAAGTGAGATTAAAGGTGTCGATGCGTGTGTTTCCATGGATCCCCTCAGCACAGCACAAGCCTGGTGTGGGAAAAGCTGGATTTGCGGGAGGCGGGGGACTCCTGGCGTTTCATACAAAATACCCCGAGTTTCCCCAGTAACCACCGCACTTTCAAGTAAGTTCCAGAGAAAGGCCTTTCTGAGTATCTGGAGCCTTTCAGGTTCCTCTACCCTGGCTGCTCCCTCAGGCGCAGAAGCCTCTCCCGGCTGCGCTGGGTGCAGCCCGCCCAGACCCCCCCACCCCACCTTGGAACCCTGGCTCCTCAGAGCTGCAGCCGGCTGGGTCCCAGGAGGGGTTGCGAGTGGGGATCCCACGTGGCCAGCCTGCCTGTCTCAGGCGGGCTGTGTGGGTGAGTCTGGGTGGGTGAGTCTGGGGGAACCTGCCAGGGTTGGGGCAACGCCCTGGGCTTCACTCCGAGGCGGAGGCTGCAAGGAGGTGACTAGTTCTGAGTCCCTACAGGTGTGGCCCGCAGGTCCGAAAGCAAGAGTCCACCTTCAGGGTTAGAACTCCCCGGCAGAGGCACTCGCCGGGGTGGACGAGTAGAGGGCAGGGGCACCCGCGGGGACAGAGTGCGCTCACCTCCCCGCTTGGACGACCGGGACGACTTGGAGGACGTGGACCACTGCTTCTTCAGGCCCCTGCCCACCAGGGGCTCCCCACCGCTGCTGCTGGGCTGGGGGGGCTCCCTGGGGGCCTGGTCCTGGGTGGCCTCGTCCTTGGCCAGCTCCGCGGCCCCCTTGTCGTCCTCATTGAACTGGGCCATCTTGCGGGACAGCATGAGCTGCGCCTCCTTCTCCAGCTCCCGGATGTTGTCCATGTTCAGCCCGTACCACTCGTCCTGCCAGCACCAGGCCTGCCGGTGGGCCCTCACCATCACCTTCCGCAGGCCTGGCGGGGAGGGAGAGAGAGAGACGCCCGTGTTACAGCCCCCCGGGGACTCCTAGGCTGGGAGGTGCCCCACGTTGCAGGACAGGTTCTGCCCCTCACCCACTGCGTGGCCTCCAGCAAACCACTGCCCTCGTGCCCGTTTCCCCATGTGTAAAGGAGGGGTCCGGCTCACAGATGGCTTCACAAGCTCACAGTGGCTCTGTAACCGGGGTACTGGGGCTTCCCAAAGTACTGTGTCTGCTCAGAAGCCATGCTGAGTTTTGCGGGGGGGGGGGGAATTCCTGCCTTGTGGGGAGCTGGAGGAGGACTTCCTGAGTGTTTCCTATCTCAGAGTCAAGGACACTTCTCTTGTCGAATTTCCCACGGGAAACTCAACCTCAAGTTCGAAGCACGTTGGTCCTTTCTCTTTTAAACAGAATATATACACATACAATATAAAATAAGATATAAAATACAATAAAGTACGATATATAGGAATATATCATATATAGAAAATAAGATAGAAAATAAGATACTTTTAAGGTATAAAGAATAGAAGAACCACAGGGACAGGAAGCAGATGGGGGCTGCCTTGGGTGGGGATGACAGTGGGGGTGATTGTGAAAGACTCTGGGGGCATGGAATGTTTTAGAACTGTGTGCACTACTCTGCAAACACACTCAAGCTTACGGAACTCAAACTTCTCTTACAACAGATGCAAAATCAGGCCTCAATAGGCTGCTTAAAAAACATTAAGAAGAAATAAAGCATTTCCCCCCCGCCCCGCCCCCCCACCCCCCACACCACCCATCGAGGGAACAGACGTGACCAGTAACACGGAGCCCACGGTCGCCCTCCCAGACGCATCTTCCTCCTGCCGTGAAAGGGTCCATCCTGAATTTTGTGTTTATCACTTGCTTTTCTTTCCGTGTTTTTCTATACAATATGTTGGGTTGGCCTACATGTTGTTGACATTTACATGTATGTGTCATACTGCATGTATTTTTCTGCCACTTGCCTTTATTGGGTGAGTTGCCGGTTTGTTGCTGTATAGTATTTATTTGTTTGAAATACCACATTTTATTTATTCTCTCTCCTGCCAGTGGGCCTTTGGCTCACTTTCATTGTTTGTCCGTTTTGCTTTTACAATCCTGCTGCTCTGAACATTCCAGAACGTGCATTTGAGTTTCTCCAGGGGGGCAAACCCGGAAGGGTCATCACTGAGTCTTCCTCCCGCTTTCCTAGAGAAAGCTAAGCGGCTTCCCAGGTGGTCCAGCCCTTCCTCATTCCCAGGCTGGTCTCTGGCGACCCTTCCTCCGGGCTCACCTCCTGATTCCCACTTGCAGCCTCGCTCAGGCCACTCGGCCTCCCCAGCCGTCCTGTCTATATCCCTTCATTCCCAAAAGCCTGCCTGGGAGAAACTCCCTCTCACCCCTGCTCCTAGGAGGGTGCCCCCAAGCCCCGGGCCGTGGCCTCAGGCACGCCACCCTCAGGGTCAGCCAGCACCCACACTGGACAGACCGTCTGATGAGATGTGACGCGCAGACAAGGATGGCTGGGACGGGAGATCTGGGTTCAGACCCAGGGCTGGCCCTGGGCTTCCTCCACTGCAAATGGGGGTTGGAGGGGGTGACAGTGGCCACCCTGTAGGGCCATGGAGAGCTGATGTGACACCTGTGAAGTATACCATCAGTGCTGTGACTCTGCTCATGGCTACACAGTCCCCCTTGCTCTTGGAGTGAGCAGGTGTCTGCCCAGGTGCCGCTCCTCGATCATGAGCCTCGGGGCTAAAACCAGGCCCTGGGCACTGACCTCTGCCCTGACTGGGGGGCAGGGAGGAGCCCGGGTCGGCACTAGCTCCTTCTAGAACCCCTGGGCATCTGTTGTCCCGTGCCCTGGGCACCCGCTCTGGCCCAGGCGGGCGTGGGTGTAGGACAGGAGGATGTCCAAGACGCTCTCCCCTGGGACTTCCAGCCCAAAGCGGGCGGCAGCACCAGGGCAGAGCCTGGGGTCTGGCCTTGGGGTGCCGAGAGGTGCTGTGAGCAGCAGGGGGGCAGTCCCCTGGGGCTGCTCCCCCATGGTGGGTGGGCATCACATGTTACAAATACCAGCCAGTCCCGAGTGTCTGGGGCAGGCATACACTGCCTGTCGTCTGTAGGTGCTCGGCAAGTGTTTATATGGTCAAGGTAAACCAGGTGGGTGGCTGCATGTGGGCCTTGGGGGTCGCCTGTCCAGAGTAAGACAGAAACGTGGAGTCCCGGGCAGATGCAGAGAGAGAGGGCGGGCAGACAGGGGGACACAGCCGGAGAGGCCAGGCGCGCTCACCCGTGTCGTGGATGAACCTCTCGATCTTGGACTGCATGCCCCAGTAGCGGAACTCCACCTTGCAGAGCTTGTAGGCGCACATTATGGGGAAGACCTGCTGCTTGTACTCCTCGATCCAGTTCTCGGACAGGGGCCCCCGCTGAGTCTTGGTGGAGTAGAACAGCTTGGGGTCCTCTTCCGTCTTATACTCGTTGGGGGGCACGGGGTCCTTGACGATGTCGATGAAATCTACGGGGAGACCCCGTGAGTGACCACTTCTGCCCCAACCTCCACCCCACTCCTCCCCATCCAGTCTCCTCGCCATGTCCCTGCCACCCCCCAAATCCTCGTAGGGCCGCAGGCCTCGAGGTGCCACGGGGCTCGACGTGGGGGTGAGGATGTTGTTCTGGTCCACCCCGACTCCGAGCTCCCCCGCCCTCAGGACCTGTGGCTTTCCTTGTTGCCTTTTCAGATCATTTCAGCAACCCCCCTGTTTTGGGCACACTTGCCAAAGCGGATAAATAAGCTGATGAGCTGGAGAAGCATGGGCGAGATGAGGATGGAGGATGTGGGATGGGGCGGGGGCGAGTAAAAGAGTAAAGCTTCCCAGAAAAGCTGGTGTTTCAGCTACAGGAGCAGAACTGTGAGGCCGAGAACGTCCCAGAATGTGACACTTAACCAGGAGGTGGGGGAGTCTGGGGAACCACCAGGGTGTCCGCGTGGGTAGAGGTGATGGGGATGCAGCTGGACACATCCGCCATCTCTCGCCAGGCTTTGTGCCCGGCCGGCACGCTGAGGGGAAGTGGCCCTACAGATGCGCTTTAATGCGGCTGGCCTGCTAGGAAGCCCCTCCCAGACAGATCAGCAGGGAAGAGTCCGGCAACCACGTCCGATGGGCCCGAGAGGGTCCAGGATGTGCCTGCGAGTGGGCAGCAGATGCCACGGGGCTGGGCGCTTGGGAAACAGGACAGGGGGCTGGTGGGACCTGGGTGAGGGGGTGAGACAGTGACTCTGGGAAGGACCACCTCTTGTCACTCGGCTCCTCCCCCAACTCAAAACCATCCTGCTGGGCTGGCTCCCGAGGTGTGCATGTGGTAGACGGGGCTGCGTGCACACTTGCTGAGGAGGAACCCAGGACAGGGTCTGTGGCTCAGACAGCCCTTCTTTCAGATGTGTGGGGACGACGGCACTTGGGGGGGCTCTGCCCCGACAGGGCCCTGGCTGTCTCGTCTCCCTGGCTTGCTGGCTCCGAGTCTGGGCTGTGGTTTACAGATGCAGACGTTGGCCCCGCCCGAAACTGGTGATGGGTCAGAAGCGGCCCGAGGGCAGCAGGATGTGGGGAGGGTTGCACATCCTTCCTGGAGCAGACCACGTGCCCAGCCTGCTCAGGCAGGCAAAGACCGCTAAGGGGAGGGCTGGGACTTAGGAACCATGGCAGGAGGCCTTCGGGGGGGAGCCTGCAGCTGGCCGGACAAGAGCTGCCAGAGGGCCTGCGTCATGCTGGGTCCTTCCTTCCTGTTATGGGTAGAATGTGTTCCCTCCTAAACTCATTCGTTGGAGTTCTGGCCCCCAGGGCCTCAGAATGTGACCTTATTTGGAGACAGGGTCTTTAAAGAAGTAATCTAATTAAAGTGAGGTCATTAGGGTGCACCTAATCCAATATAACTAGAGTGCTTATAAAAAGGAGAAATTTGGCTCAATTAAAAAAAAAAATACACCTGAAACTAACACAGCATTGTAAATCAACTATATACTTCAATTAAAAAAAAAAAAAAAGGAGAAATTCGAATACGGACATGCACGCAGAGAGAACACCATGTAAAGATGAAGGCAGAGATTGAGGTGACGCGTCTACAAGCCGAGGAACGCCAAAGATTGCCAGCAGCCACCAGAAGCTAGGGGAGAGGCCCAAACCGATTCTCCCTCAGGGACCCCAGAAGGAGCCAACCCTGCTGACACCCTGACCTTGACTTCTGACCTCCAAAACTGTGAGACAAAAAGTATCTGTTGTTTTAAGTCCCTTAGTCTGTGGTACTTCGTTCTGGTAGCCCTAGGAAGCTAAGGTATCTCCCAAAGCCCACTGGGGCCTAAGAACTCCGGCCGGAGGGAGGAGTCTCAGGGAATTGCCCTCCAGGCCTCTGAGGCTGCCTCAGAGCTCGTCAACACCCCTCCAACACCAGCCGTGCACCCATCTGGGAACCACAATGGCTTGTTCCGACAGGCTTGGGGCCTGTTGAGGTGCGGCTGGCCCATAGATGTGTTTTGTTTGGTTGGCATATTTACAAAGATTTTTAATTAGTTATCAACATTTAGGAATTGGAAGAATTCACATGAAAACGCTGATTTCTGGCCTCGCTTGAAAAAGAAGATTTAACAAATGGGGCCCGTTTCCAACATGGCATAGTCAGCTAGAGGGGAGTAGAGCAGAGGCCGCCCACCATCAAGGGGACACAGGCCCCACCCAGCCTGCTGCACTCACGCACGGCTGTCAGCCTGATGTGGCCCCCAAGCACACGCATGCATTTCTGGGGATGGGGACACTTCGAAGGGATGAAGGGAAGGGGCTTGAGTGGGAAACGCACGTAGCCTTAGTGGGCACGTCAGGGAAATGGGGCCGAGGAGACCCATCCTTCCTCGCCCCCCACCTCCGACCAGGCTTGCTTGGACTCTATCCTCCCCGCCCAGGACAGGGGCTGGTCCGCAGCCTGCCAGGCCTGAAGACCAGGGGCAGATGCAAGGGGCCCACGGGCGGGGACACCGGGAACTGAGCCCCGCAGGGCTCCTGCCCTTCCCGGAGCTGGGAGCGTCAGGGTAGCCGGTTACCGATTGTCAGCTGGTTCTTTTCCACAGGAGACAGGCTGAACACATTGGGGTTTTCTCCAGCATCAGTTTTATAAAAGGTTTCGATGTCAATGGAGAATTTCTCCACAAAAGGGCAAGTGAACCTGTGGGGGAAGTAGAGTAGCCATCAGGACTCGAGCTCAGAGGTGTAGGCGTGGGTGGCTGGGGGGAGGACGAGGGCTGGAGTGGTGGCCGAGACTCATCTGTCCTGTCCCCCTCCTGGACCTTCACCTCGTCCCAGGAAGAGCCAAGTCCAGGTTGGGGGGAGGGATGGGTTTCGGGGGAAGAGGGAGTCGTTCCAGGAAGCTGCCGGCAGCCCTGGGTCCCCGTGTGCGAGGCGTGGTGTGGACTCAGGCACAGCTAAGGTGGCGCACTGCTGAGCCGGCTGAATCCGGACCAGCGCTTTGTGTGACACGCCACCCTGCCCCCCCCCGTCCCCTAAGAAACCAGGTGTGGCAACAGGGAAACAGCCCCTCTCTCTTTTTTTTTTTTTTTTAATTTATTTTTATTTATTTTTGGCTGTGTTGGGTCTTCGTTTCTGCGCGAGGGCTTTCTCTAGTTGGGGTGAGCGGGGGCCACTCTTCATCGCGGTGCGCGGGCCTCTCACTATTGCGGCCTCTCTTGTTGCGGAGCACAGGCTCCAGACGCGCAGGCTCAGTAGTTGTGGCTCACGGGCCCAGCTGCTCCACGGCATGTGGGATCTTCCCAGACCAGGGCTCGAACCCATGTCCCCTGCATTAGCAGGCAGATTCTCAACCACTGTGCCACCAGGGAAGCCCCCAATGCCCTTCTCTCTTGACTGGAGATGAGCTCAGAGGAGGAAAGTGCTGCTGGGAAGAGGAATAACCTGGATGGATCCTCCAGCAAGCTCCAGGCCCTCAACGACCTGGGGAAGGAAGCCCCAGGAGATTCATGGGGACTCCACCAGCTCAGCAAGTGAGTGGCCAGCTGGGAGCAGCCCCCGATCTCTTCTAACGAAGCAGTGCTCAGCTATATTGGGTGGGGGCCACAGAGTGAAGAGCCCCCCTACCAGAGGGATCCAAAGAAAGCCCTGCTCAACACGGTTTGTTATAAAAGATCATCATAGTCGCTGAAGGTCTCAGGGTTGGAGGGAATCTCTGGGCCATCTGGTCTACCCTCAGCTTGTGTTTCTTCCCAGCTGGTGACTGTCCTGCATTCCCAGGTGAACATTAAAGTGAGTTTGTATTCCCTGAGCCTTCCCAGATGGCAAAGGACTCTCAGATGGCCCTCGCTGGACTCATGCCTTCCTGGGCTCCCCCACTGGCAGGCTAGAAGGCACCTAGGGGTATACCCTTCCGTCTCCTGCCTGTTCTCTGAGGGGGAACCTGGGGGACCTTCAGGGTACCAATCAGAACGGAGGCTCAGCTCTCCAGGAGCCAGGGCTCCTTGGGGTGTGGGGATTGAGCCTGTCTGGGGGGCCAGCACCAGGATCTATGCCGCAGGGTTGCTTCCCCAGCAGACAGCACGAGGCTGAGGGCAGGCTCACCTGGTTCGGGTATAGGGGTAGGCGTTCCAGGACTCCTCCACCACCCGCAGGGCCGCCTTGGGCAGGATGGAGCGGAACCAGCTGGGGATGTGCATGCCCACATGGTACACCTTGTGTGTGTACTGCCCGGAGCCGCCAGGGCCGTCCGTGTATGGCCGGTTCTCCAGGATCTCCACGCCACTGCCTTCACCGAACGTCTCGTTACGGCTCTTCTTCTGTGGGGACAAAAGAACCAGCGATGTGTGGGTCCAGAGCACTCTGCAGAGGGGGAGGGGTTCAGGAGACTGGCCAAGGGTGCTGAATGGGGGGTGGGGTTTTGGCCAACCAGGCTGGCTCCTCCTGTGTCACTTCAGGACACCCCCCCACCCCCCCGGCTCCACGTGCCCCAGCACTCCTGCAGGAGACTGAAGGGGCCACGGTTCCCTCTCCGAGCCCAGCACTGCACGTGCAAACCCCTCCGTTCGGACTCCTGAGTGTGCCGGGACTGAAAGTGTTCCCAAGGTCAGGAACAAGATGAGGATGCCTGCTTTCTCACCTCTAGCCCACATTGTACTGGAGGTTCTAGCCAGAGAAATTAGGCAAGAAAAAGAAATAGTAAGAGGCATTCGAATAGGAAAGGAAGAAGTAAAACTATCTCAATTTGTTGATGACACACTCATATACAGAAAAGCCTAAAGAATCCCCTCCAAATCTGTTAGACCTAATACATATATTCAACAGAGTTGCAGGATACAAAATCAACACACAAAAGCAAATAATGCAGAAAGGAAATAAAGAAATCATTTCCATTTACAATAGCATCCAAAAGAATAAAATACCTGGGAATAAATTTAACCAAGGAGGTACAAGACTTGCACACAGAAAACTATAAAAAATTGCTGAAAGAAATTAAAGGAGATCTAAATAAATGGAAAGACATCTGTGTTCATGCACTGTAAGATTTAATATTGTTAAGATGTCAATACTCCCCAAAGCAATCTCCAGGTCCAATGTAATCCCTATCAAAATCCAATGGCAGGGGCTTCCCTGGTGGCGTAGTGGTTGAGAATCTGCCTGCCAATGCAGGGGACACGGGTTCGAGCCCTGGTCTGGGAGGATCCCATATGCCGCGGAGCAACTGGGCCCGTGAGCCACAATTGCTAATAAGCCTGCGCGTCTGGAGCCTGTGCTCCGCAACAAGAGAGGCCGCAATAGTGAGAGGCCCGCGCACCACAATGAGGAGTGGCCCCTGCTTGCCGCAACTAGAGAAAGCCCTCGCAAAGAAACGAAGACCCAACACAGCCATAAATAAAATAAATAAATAAATTTAAAAAAAAATCCAATGGCAGTTTTGGTAGAAAAGGAAAAACTGATCCTAAAATTCATATGGAATTTCAAGGGCTCTCAAACAGCCAAAACAATTTTGAAAACAAAACAAAGTTGGAATGCTCACATTTTCCGATATCAGAACTTGCTATAAAACTATAGTAGGGGGACTTCCCTGGTGGCACAGTGGTTAAGAATCCGCCTGCCAATGCAGGGGACACGGGTTCGATCCCTGGTCCGGGATGATCCCACATGCCACGAAGCAACTAAGCCTGTGCGCCACAACTACTGAGCCCACATGCCACAACTACTGAAGCCCACGAGCTCTAGGGGCCGTGCACCACAGTGAAGAGTAGCCCCCGCTCACCGCAACTAGAGAAAGTCCGCGCGCAGCAACGAAGGACGAACACAGCCAAAAAAAAAAAAAAAAAAAAAGATTCATCCACCTGTTGCGGGTGGTAGTAGCTCTTTAAAAAAACAAAAAACTATAGTAATCAAAACAGTATAGTACAGGCATAGGACAGATCTATGGAATGGAGATGAGAGTTTAGAAATAAACCCACAGATCTATACACTATATATACTGATTTTCAACAAGGGTGCCAAAACCATTCAATGCAGGAGGGAAGAGTCTTTTCAACAAATGCTGCTGGGACAACTGGATACCCACGTGCAAAAGAATGAAGTTGCACTACTATCTCATACCACATATAAAGATTAACTCAAAATGGATCAAAGGCCTAATTGTAAGAACTAAAAGTATAGAACTCTTAGAAGAAAACATAGGGGCAAATCTTCATGATCTTGGATTTGACAATGGTTTCTCAAATATGATACCCAAAGCACAAGCAACCAAAGAAAAAATAGCTAAATTGGATTTCATCAAAATGAAAAAAAAACTGTTGTGCATCAAGGGACACTATCAAGAGAGTGAAAGGACAATCCACAGAATGGGAGAAAATTTTTTGTAAATAATATATCTGATAAACGAATTATATCCATACAATAAAACATGATTTGGCTGTAAAAAGGAATGAAGTACTGACACATGCTACTACACAGATGAACCTTGAAAACATGCCGAGTGAAAGAAACCAGACACAAAAGGCCATATACGATATGATCCCATTTATATAAAATGTACAGAATAGGCAAATCCAGAGAGTCAGAAAGTAGATTATTGGTTGCCTGGGGGTTGGGGGAAAATGCAGAGCGACTTCTTTATGAGATGATGAAAATGCTCTAGAATTGTGATGGTTTCACAACTCTGTGAATGTGCTAAAAGCCACTAAACTGTACACTTTAAATGTGTGAATTGTGTGGTGTGGGACTTACAGCTCAATAAATCTGGTATAAAACAAAACAAACAAATAAAAACCAACCTTGCCTCTTGTACTCAACTAAGATTTCAGAGAGATCAAACACGAGGAGTGAGAAGGGGCCTCGGAGGCACTGCCCAGGAGATGTGATGCCTGGGTCACCTCCAAGTGTCCTTCTGCCACGAACGTCCTTCCCAGGGCCCAGAAGCTCAGGTTTCTGCTTCTGCACAAAACCTCGTGGTCAAGGTGCTGGTGACTTTAAGCTCAGCATCTGTTTCCATGGTGACATGACAGCATCACCAAGGCCATCTTCGGTCAGCTTCCTGAACAGCAGGTACACATACACTCACACATGCACGCACCTGAGTCCTCGCACACGTACACAGGCACTCCCCACAGCACTGCCTCGCCCTCAGGGCACAAACCCTCTCTAAGGCACAAAGACGTGATATATCTCCATGGCCAGAGACACTGAGTCCCCTTCAGGAAAACAACAGACCCTGGTTGAGGCCACAGATGGAGTCAGAGCAGGGACATGCCATTCCTCACTCTTTAAAGGAGCTCCTGGAATGTGGCCCAGATTCTGGAATGAAAACAGCGACCATTTCCCGGATGCTTTCCAAGCTCCCGCCTCTTACAGTAGCTTCGTTTATCAGCAGTTGTGCTAAGTGCTTGGCATGTGCTTTCTCATATAGTTACTGCAATGAGCCCTTGAGAAGAGTGCAGGACTACTATCACCCCCAAGGTACAGATGGGAAGGTAGAGGCTCAGAGAGGCCGAGTGACCCGTCCAAGGTTACGCAGTTACCAGACAGCAGAGCCAGGACGAACTCAGACCTGTTGGATTCCAGGGCCTGCTCGCCCGAAGCAGTGAGCGCCTCAAGGAAAACACCTTGGGACAAGGTAGGTGCTGATAAGTAGTTATTGAGCAAGTACAGAGACTGTAGTCCTAACCCTGTGGCCAACTTTCTCTCATCCTGGACAAGTTGCTTCTTGTGTCTGGTCTCAGTTTCTAAAACTAAAAGTGGGGATGGGGCTACCTGTCTGCCCAAGCCCCAGTGTAGTGGGTTAAAGGCCTCCCCCCGCAAATCCATGTCTACCTAGAATATCAAACTGTGACCTTATCTGGAAATAGGGTCTTTGCAGATGTATTGATAATTAGTTAAGATGAGGTCATCTTAACTTAGATGGATTAGACAATTTAGGGTGGGCCCTAAATTCAATGAGAAGAGATCATTATAAGAAGAGAAAACGGAGACACAGACACACACAGAGGGCAGGCAGCCATGTGACAACACAGGCAGAGACTGGAGTGAAACAGCTTTAAACCAAGGAATGCCAAGGATTGCCGGCCACCACCAGAAGCTGGGAGAGGCAAGGGAGGATTCCCCCCAGCCCCCCAGAGCCTTCAGAGGGAGCACGGCCCGCTAACACCTTGATTTTGGACTTCTGCCCTCCAGAACTTTGAGAGAATAAACTTCTGTTGCTTTAAGCCATCCAGTCTGTGGTGCTTTGTTACGGCAGCCCCAGGGAATGAAACATCTGGGGTGCTGGGTGGCTCGGTGAGAAGAGGACGTGCAGGTCAGAGGGGTCAGGGCACACGGAGTCTCTGAGGGCTGAGGTGGGGTGCCCGGCCTGCCAGGGATCCGAGGGCAGAGAAGGCACAGGGAAGGCCAGAGAGGGAGCAGGGGCGGGGAGGGTGCCTCCCACCTGGCCTCACTGGGGCTGCACAGACCCCAGGCCCCAGGGATGGGGGAGGGGAGAAGAGGAGGCGGGGAGGGTCCTGCTCACACCAGAAGCCACTGCCCATCTCTGCCAACCACTCCCGCAAGCAAGCGATGCTGTGGTGCCTCCCCGGAGACCGCGGGCTTGACCTACCCTACGCTGCCCGCACAGGCCGGGTGAAGGCCCCTCTCCCCACCTCTTCTCCCCTCCCCCTCCTCTTCTCCCCTCCCCCCTCCTCTTCTCCCCTCCCCCCACCTCTTCTCCCCTCCCCCCACCTCTTCTCCCCTCCCCCCTCCTCTTCTCCCCTCCCCCATCCCTGGGGCCTGGGGTCTGCAAGGGAGGAGCCTGAGCCACCAGGGGCCTGGTGCAGAAAAAGCACCGGATGAAGGGGGTGGGGGGTAAAGGATTCAAAGTCCAAGAAACCCCGGCCAATCAGGCGGCTCTCAGAGCTGTCCAGGGTCCTGGCTAAGCCGCTTCTGATCTCTCCCTCCGATTGCTGGGCACCTCCTAGGATGGAAGGCTCTCTCCCAGCCAGACCAATTTTTCTTTTTTTCTTTCTTTCTTTCCTTCCTTCCTTTTTTTTTTAACCTTGAACAACATGTATATTGAGTGCTGGTCAGGCAGGTATGAGGCAGTTTGATACATGAGCCCATCTTGTTCACAACCTCAGGGAGGAGGTGGCCTGTTCAGAAGGCCAGCCTCTTCCTAGCTGCCACCCCAGCTGGTAAGTGGGATCAGCGGGCAATGACCTAAGGAATTGCTCTTCTTTCCAGAAAAACGAAGCTGCCTTCCTTGATGGACCATCCATCTCGTAAGGCCCAGCTCGGAATGGAGGCCCTCCTGGGGCACTGGGCTCCCCGCCTCCTAGCCCCACTGCTCTGGCCTCTACTCAGGGGGCTGCATACACGTCTGTCTCCCCGCAGGCAATCCTGGAGCTCAGAAAGCACCTTTTATTCGTCTCTGTAGCCCAGCCCTTTCCCAGGCCGGGCACAGAAAAGTCTGGTGAATTTCACTTAGTTTTTAACCAGCATTATTGAGGTAGGATTGACAGACAATAAGCCATCTATTTGTAAAGGTACAGCCGGCGAGCTGTGATGTACGTTCACACCCATGAAACTGTCACACAGTGGAGATAATGGGCTTGTCCATCACCTCCACAGTGGATGGAGGCCCCCCGGAACCGTGGAGCCAGAGGCGGGTAAGACAAATGCCAGAGCGGGAGCAGAGCAGGCTGGCCTCGAGCGGCACACAGTGTCAGTGGGGCTGCAGGAGGTATCACCTGGGAGGCTGGGAAGGTTTCACATTAATTGGAGGCGCAGGATAGATGTTGAAAAAAGCACCTTAAAACAGGGGGTGCAGATGGCAGGTGTCTGAGGAGCCCTGAGTCAGAGGTGTCTACATACTCGAAAAAGCTTGGGATAAACTGGAAGTTAAAAGTCAGCCTCCTGGGATCTTGACGCTCCCAGCCCCCTAGCAGAGCTGAGGACCATCTGCTGTGGTCCAGGGTCAGGGTCCAGGGCTCCCCTGGCTCGGGGAGGAATGAAGAAGCCACAGGACAAACAGTGCCTTTGGCAGATTAGCCTGGTCCTTGAACAGGCTGAGTGATTTCCAGAGTGCCTGGCGCTGGGGGGCTGATGCCAGTCTCACCTCTCCCCACTCTCGAGGAATAATTACTGGGTAAGTGGTTCAAGAGGGAATTGAGTGGCGCTTCTGAAGCAGCGTGGAGCAAACAGCCCCCCAGAGAGGCTGAGCTGGCCTTCTGTTCTCTTCCCAGCCAAGCTTCCCACGCTGAGGGCCGGGTCAGACTCGGGATGAAGGTGCAGGCCCTGCCGGGCTCTCCCTGCCCTGATGGCCCCGTGTGACGCTTGCGCAGCCAGGGGCTGCACCGAGGCGTCCGTGTACCCAGAAAAGCCAGAGCCAGGCCGGGAGCAGGTTCATAATCAGACCCCCAACTGGGAGGAAAGCTGCCAGGCCAGGCAAAGGGCTGGGGCACCGAGGATGAGCAAGAGGCTGGCAGAGAAGCTGGGATGGGGACCCCCATGGGGCAGGACCGCAGCCAGCACCCCAACGAGCAGGAGCTGTGGTCACATCTGGGCCATGAGGACCCGATCCTGGGTCTCCCTATCCTGGGTTCCAGGTTAGGCCGGCACTGAGTAGGGAGGCCAGCAACATCTGGGGTGGGGTGATCATCTCTGGTTTGTCACAGGCCTGGTCATCCTCAAAGTCATCTGTGACTCTGTAAATCAGCCACTTAGCCTAAGGCATGAGGAAAGTGCGTACCTGGAGCTGGGAGGCAGGCTGTGTGCTCTTGGACAAGTCACTTAACTTCTCTGGGCCTTGCACCTTCCTGTCTGTCAAATGGATTGTCATGGACTGAACATTTGTGTCCCTCGTCCCCCAAATTCATATGTCGAAGCCCCAACCTCCAATGGGATGACGCTAGGAGGTCAGGCCTTTGGGAGGTGATTAGGTCATGAAGGTGGAGCCCTCATAATAGAATTAGTGCCCTTATAAAGGAGGCCCCAGAGAGCTCCCTGGCTCCTTATGCCGTGTGAAGACACAGCGAGCAGGTGGCCGTCTGTAAGCCAGGAAGAGGGCCCTTACCAGACACTAAATCTGTCAGCACCTTGATCTCGGACTTCCCAGCCTCTAGAACTGTGAGAAATAAATGTCTATTGTTTAAGCCACCCAGTCTGTAGCATTTTGTTATACAGCCCAAGCTGACTAAACACAAGGATAATATCTGGATCAGTAAGAGGATGGGTGTTATATACAAAGAGTGTTAGTCTTGTCGGTGCTGTGAATACAGTGCTGGCGAGACAATCCAATGCCACAAACATCCACGGCGTGTTGCATGTGCCTGGCCTCGTGCTTGGAAGCCAGAGCTCCAGTGCAATTCAGACACTGACCAGAAGCCTACTGGGCAGATACTGCTGTGAAGGCCACAGTGCCACCCAACCCTCCACGCCGGTGCTGAGAGCTGCTGTGTGCCCGGCCTCACCACCCACCTGTATCATGTACAGCTGGGCAATGCGGTACTCCTCCACGGTCATTGGCAGAGGAATCCGATATTCCTTTATAATCATCTTGGAGTCCAAGCCTTCCCGTCAATGGGGAACTGCGCGTTGGGACTTCTAGGCGAGGTTCCTTAAATAACCATGACAAAATTCACCAAGGACCCCTGAGAGAGAAAGAGAGGACAGGAGAGTCACTTTCTGCAAAAGCTGGTGGGTAAAGTAGCACAGGAAGGGCCTGGTCTAGACCCCAGGCTAGAGTTCTGGTCTCAAGTCAGCCATGAGCCCACTGTGTGACCCTGAGCCCACCGCGTGACCTTGAGCAAGTTCCCTCACCTCCCCAGCCTCTATTTTCCCTGTTTGCTAAGCAACTGCGTAGAGGACATGTATAAACTCTGATCAGCCACGAGGAAATAAAGGATTGTTATCCTGCTAGCGAGGGCCAGGCGATGGGAGGGCATTGCATCCCCTAAGAGTCAAGAGCTTCGCGTTCTTGTTTTACGCAAAGTTCTAACAGCCTGCAGCCTCAGCTCCCCCGTGTTCTGGAGTAGCTGGAGGCTGGCACGGTGACGGCAGCAAGTGATGACGGCCGGCAAGAAGGCAGGACAGACAAAACTACGAAAAACAGACGTGAGAATTTAAAAAATCAGCAGTCTGGGACCATTCGGCGTCAGGGCAATCGGTTCTGCTCCTGTCACCGGGTGCAGATGGCAACACTGCTTCCTGGCAGGAGATCCCGAGTTATCAAAAGAGGTAACCTTAAGTCTAGCTTCAGTTCAATCCACCACCAACTGCTTATTGATACCTACTCTATTGCCGACATTGGGCTAGGTCTTGGAGGTAGAAGAGGAAAATAAGATAAATGGGTGGATTGCACGGCATGTGAATTATACCTCAATAAAGCTATTTAAAAAATATAAGCAAGCAATGTATTCACAGTAACCTGTATTTAAGATGACAATATATTTGATGAAGACTTGCACCTAAAGCAATCATATTTAAAAAAACAAAACAAAACTTAATGCTTGAAGGAGGCATACCCGCAGTGATCTGGAAAATGAAATCACCCATCATAATCTGTCCCCTAGGTGGTGGGGGCTTTGCTGTGGATATATTTGGTCACCCTCAGAGAGACTGGGTGCTGTTAACTGGAAGCCGTGTGAAGGCTTCCAAGACAAGCAGTGGCAGGATCAGGATAATAGTCTAGAAGGACCACGCCGGGGACAGCAGCCAGTGAGGATTCACAGGGACTGGAGGCAGGATGCTGGCTAAGTGATAAAAGCGAGGGCCGACCAGGCGGGCAGCTTCCCCAGGGCACCGTGTGTACGAGGCCTGAGCATAACCCAGGCCCTAACGCATTACTGGATAACTAACGAGACTGGGAAAAGCATGTACACCAGAACTCTTGGGACCTTCAGTACGTAAGGTGGAAAGAAATTCTTTAATAAACCACCTGAGGAGAGAGATGGAGGCTGGGGATGGCCCCCACGTTATTAGCCTAAAGTGACCCCCATGTTGTTTCCTTCTTTACAGCAGGTAGGACTATTAGCCCCCCAAAACACCCAGCACCAAACTCAACTTCTCACTTACCCAACTGCTTGAAATACAGTCCAGATAAACATCTTTTTAGCCAATTGGAGCTCATCTACTTTACATACTCCAGAAACTGCACCCGACATCTGCTAGGCATAGATGAGACAAACCTGAGTTCATAAAAGACCCCAAAGGGGGAGTTTTGTGACCCAGAGGCTCTCCATCGTGATTCTGAGCGATGTCACCGAGACACAGGAGCCCCCTGTCTAACTCCCCCTCTCCCTTTCTGGGTGGTGGTCCCACATCACTGTATCTGGAAGGCCTCTTGCTGGGAGAAATTTTCCACCCTAGCAAACCTGTCCCAGTGCCATCCAGGAAAGCTTGTTACTGCCCCTCCTGGTCCTGTCTCTTCCCTGATCAACCCCGGACCGCTGAGCTTACCACAGAGGGGAGGACTCAACTCTCCAGAGGCCGTGCTCATGTGCAAACATCACCCCTAACCTTCCTTGAAGGTGGGGGTCCAGCCAACAGCTAAGAGGGCACGTGGGTTCAGGGTCCGAGCTGTAATTGTCCAGGAGGACGAGAAAGCAGAGGCTGCAGGCTGTCTGGACTCGGCTCTGAGACCCACAGGTCCAAGCTCAAGTCTGGCTGGAAGCTGAGGCCGCAGAAGAGACGAGTGATGGTCCAGAGCCCCCAAGGTGCCACCTCCTTCCACAAGAGGGTGTGACACAAGACGCTGAGGGAATTCCCTGGCAGTCCAGTGGTTAGGACTCTGCGTTTTTCACTGCTGAGGGCACGGGTTCGATCCCTGGCGGGTAACTAGCAAGATTCCGCAAGCCTCGAGGCACAGCCAAAACAAGGAAACAAGACCCTGGGCTCAGCTGGGGCAGCAAGGCACCCAGGCTGACACCCCCAAGAGGGTAGGACAGGCACCCGATTTGGGAACCTCCTGACACAAACAAAGGAGAGAGAACTGTATGCTTGCGAGAGGCTGGATGAAATGTGGACTGGAGACAGGAAAGGGAAAACCTAGGTTCGATAAGGGCCATGTTTCCAAAGCTTTTCCACATGGTTTTGTGGGCTCCTTCTGTGGCAAGGGATAATGCAATGACCCAGAGTGAGCTTGGGCAAGTCCATGTCGTCATCTAAATTGCTAACAAAGAGGTCAGATGCAATCTCTATATGTTCTCGAGAAACTCTAAGCAATCTGCCCTTCTGGGCTCTTCACGGCTCCACAGTAAATGACCTGCCTGAGCTCGCCCACACATGTCAGACCAAATGTCCACTGGTTTGCCTCTTCCAGCCCACCAGGCACCAGGGCAGGACGTGGGGCCGGACTATGCTTTTTCCTTAGAAGCCTCCATTTCCCTCCGACAGCCTCCACGTCCCCCCATCCTAACACCCGGATGGACTCTCAGAGCGTGAGCCAGCACCCAGACACAGGCTTGGTTCTCGATTTCGGGGGCCCTGTGAACACGTGTCTGGAACACACACAGGATAACGTTCCTCTCCTCCCCAAGTCTCCGCTTTCTTCTCCCAAAGACGAGCTACCCAGTGAGCTGTAATCCCACGGGGGGCGTCCACATCTCCACGTGCAGCCTGAGGGCACAGAGACAGGGAGGGGACACATACCCAGAGGTCCCTCAGCGGCTCCCACGTCCTGGGGGAGCTGGGCTCGCAGGCAAAGCTTAGGGCCGACCAAGGGCAATAACCCCACGCCGGCCCCCGGAAGACAACACGCCGCTTAGGCTGCATTTCCATCTCCTGCTGCGCTAGAGGAAGACAGCTGTGCCTGCACCCAACAGGGGCCAAAGCGTGACAGAGGCAGGTATGTAGAAGGAAAGAACAAAATAAACGGTCCTGTCTAGTTACAGTTAAGTGCATGGTGACTAATGATAGGAGAGGACTCAGAACTCTAAGAGTGACACAGAACATGCAGCAGACACAGTGGAGCTCCCCGCCGGGATCCGAGGTCGCAACCTGACAGCGCGTTTCCCAGCCGGGTGATCCGTGCCCGCCGAGCCTCGGTCTCTCCATACGTCAAACGGGGATAATGCCACCCGCCATCCAGAGTCATCGCCAGTGTCACCGAGGTGAGTGCGGGTGAAGTGCTCACCTGCCAGGGGGTGTTCGTCTCTCAGTCCAGAGGGACTTGGGAAAGGCTTCACAGAACGTGGAGCTTTCAAACGGCGTGAGCTGGGTTTCCCAGGATCAGTGAGATTCTGTTCAGCAGAGCAGGTGGGAGGAGGGCGCTCTGGGGGAAGGAACAGCACGAACAAAGGCCCCGAGGCGGGAACGCGCCGCCCCATCGGAGCCGCCTCCCACTGGCGCACCCCCAGCGTCGCCACACCATGTCCCTGGAGGATGGGGCCAGGGCGGTGGGGGCACGGAGGCCACCGGAGGCCACTCTCCACAGGGCGGGCTGTGCTCAAGGCTGAGGTGAAGCTGCTCCCTGCACCCGGGCATGACAGCCACACCCGCGCGCCCATGGAGTTCAGGGTCGGGTGGGGCGGGAGCAGGGTGACAAGAGACCATCATTTGCTTCGAGAAGGCTCTCTCCCAGGGGAGGACAGACAGACTCGCCAGACAGGGTGTAACCACAAAGCATAAGTTTCCCAACAAGCACTTCCACACAGAAGACAAGCCGTCTTTCCAAGCAGCCCTGGGGGAGGTCTGCGGTCACCCACACCCACCAGGGCTGCTCTCTGGGTCACTGTGACCCCCTTGGGTCACTCCCAGCAAGAGGGACAGTGCTCGGGAGAGGGACACTGGCCCCTCTGGGGGCTGTCTTTCAGGGAGATCACTCTGAAGGGGCCAACAGTCTCTTGTCTCATCAGATACTAGCATTTTATTTACTTAAGAAAGCCAGATCTGTTTCTTTCTACACCTATGCTAGTTAGTGCAGACAACTATCCTG
Organism: Balaenoptera ricei; assembly: GCF_028023285.1. NCBI lineage: Eukaryota > Metazoa > Chordata > Mammalia > Artiodactyla > Balaenopteridae > Balaenoptera > Balaenoptera ricei. Next base: position 7,161,201 of record NC_082652.1, on the reverse strand, counting down.
ACTTCCTGTTGAAGACAGAGGAGTAGGAGCACTTCCGTTCTCAAAACGACACAGAGCGACTAAAGATAGAGAAAAGTCACCACGGCCGAGAAACGGGGAAATGGCTGCGTCCCCGAACCACAGGCCATGAAGGATACCAGCCGGACACCACAAGGTCTGAGCTGGGAGGAAGCAACATGCTGACAGCTAACATGTGCCACCTCGGACCTCTGAACAAATATCACCTCCTGAAAGACATGGAACGATGGAGTCTAGGGCTGTGGATGTCCCCGGGGGAGGAGAGCCATCACCCTGTCTTCTGTTTTCTACTTTTTATTGAAGTACTACATACATCCAGGAACGTGCACATACCATAAGTACAGATATTTTCACAAGCTGAACACACCCATACAGCCAGCACCCAGATCGAGAAACAGAAAATTAATAACCCAGAAGCACCCTCCCCCAGGCACACCTCCCCAACCAGGCATAACCATCTGACTTTTGCCTGTTTTGTACTTTGCACTAGGTTGAAGCCTACGAACTGCCAATATCCAACTGTCTTTGACCCACCGAATGAGCAGTTTCATATGGAATCATACTGTAAGTGCACTTTTGATTCTGGCTGCTTTTGATCAACATCATGTTCCTGGGGTTCATCCAATTTGCTGCATGTAGTTGTAGAGGGCTCACTCTCACTGCTGTCTAATATTTCACCGGGTGAATAGTCTATAATTGATTTAACCATTCCATTGTTGATGGGCATTTGGGTAATTTCCAATTTGGGGCTGACGGGAATAGGGCTGCTGTGAACAGCTGAGTACACGCAGAGATGCAATTTTACATTATGGAATGGAAGGGGAGTGAGAGCCAATGGGAAAATCACACCAGTAAGCCATTTCTATGACAGAACCTAGTTCTCCAGGTAAAGGAATGAAGTGGGGCTTGGGAGGGAGAAGGGGCAGCGAGGGGCTGGTCATAATACAGAGAGTCAGAGACCTAAAGAGCTTTTCTGTGAACCACGATGACTGCATGAACCCCCAAACCTGAGAGAGCTGGAATCCCTGGGCACAGGATAAAAAACAGCTCTGGGAAGAGAGTCTTCCAGACAATAAATAAGCCCAAAATGCAGCTGCAGGCTGCTCCAGATCACTCCTTTCATTTCCCACACGCTGTTATTTAGAAGGTAGCTAGAGAACAATAATCAGAAAGGAACTCACATGGGTCCTATGCATTAAGGGTGGGGGGCAAGTGAAGAACATGCATCACAGGAGGAATCATCCACAGAAATGCAGAAAGACTTCAGAAAAAACAGTTCTCCATTGACTCAGAGAAATTACAGATATAATCTCTTAGAAACTGGTGGGGGCAGAGGAGTGGAAGGAAGGAAACATAGAAATTTAAAAAAAGAAATTATTGGATGACAGAAGAGATGAAAGTTGAAAGGCTGGTTAGCAGAGTTCAGGGAAAAATGGGAAAGAAAAATAAATACATCACAGATATTTTTTAAAAAGCCATACTATAAGCAATGAATAAAGGGGCAAAGCACAGTGTGAACAATTAGAGATGGTGGGCGGGCTTGAGGAACTCACACAAGATTAAATGAAGACTAATAAGACAAAATGACAGATATGGGAGGCAAAAGGAAATCCAACATATACATAATTAGTATGCTTCTCTGAGGAAATAGAATAATAGAATGGGGGTGGGGGAAGTATTCAAATATATAAGGAAAAAAATTCCCTGAAATAAAAAAGACTTCACTCTGCAGATTAACTGCCATTCTGTAGTCCAGGAAAACCTAATGGTATAATGAACACCGAGACATCCTAAAAAAAGTTATTGAGCTTAAAGGATAAAGAAAGAATCATATAACTAGGGGACACAGGGAGATGGGTTGAGGACAATCAGAACCCTCCTCAGCAACACAATTTCAGAAAACAGTGGAGCAATATCTATAGAGTTCTAAGAGAAAGAAATTGTAAACCAGAATTTTATACCCAGCTAAGTTGTCCTTTAAGCATAAAGTTAATAGACATTCTGAAACATGCATTTAGGAGCCTAGACATCTATAATGTCTTTTAAAAATTACCTGATGCTAAAATCCAACCAACCAAAAGATAAATAAAAGTAAGTTCATCAATGGAGGAATCCTGGTGAATACGGAGTTAATATTTTTGAAACCAAGGCAATTATGGTTATTGAATAGAATACAAAAACCTTGACAAGGTCCACAAATAATATAACTAACAAAAATTGAGGGTGGAAGAACAGAAGCATGGAATTTGATTCATTATGTAGGTTAAAAAACTAAGGAGGGATAAATAGTTGAAGCACAGGAATTTTTAGGGCAGTGGAACTATTCTGTATGATGCTACTATGGTGGATGTGTATCATTATACATTTGTCAAAACTCATAGAATGTACAACACAAAGAGTGACCCCTAATGTAAACTATGGGCTTTGGGTGATAATGATGTACCAATGTAGGGTCATCAGTTGTACTGTACCATCTGGAGGGGGATGTTGATAATAGGGGAGGCTGTGCTTGTGTGGGGGCAGGGAGTATATGGAGAATCTCTGTACCTTCCTCTCAAATTTGCTGTAAATTTAAAACTGCCCTAAAAAATAAATTTTATTACTTAAAAAAATTAATGACTCTAACCTTTTAAAAGTTGTTCTCTCAGAAAGTAGATTAGAGGTTACCAGGGAGAGAAGGGAATAGGGGGTCATTGTTGAATGCTTACGGAGTTTCAATTTCGGTGATAAAAAAATTTTGGAAATAGTAGTGGGAATAATTGTACAATATTGTAAATGTACTAATGCCACACAATTGTACACTTAAAAATGGTTAAAATGGCAAATTTTGTGTTACAGATAAATATATATCACAATTTTAAAGATTAATGTAATAGGCCCAAAACCACTGAATTGTACACTTTAAATGTGAATTGTATGGTATATGAATTATATCTAATAAAGCTGTTAAGTTTGTTTCCCTGTTTTCTCACCTTAACTTTAACCTGTTAGGAACTATTATCACTTATGATGAAGAAATGTTTTTCTGAAGTTTAACAATTCCCTTCTGTTTCATTTTAGATACGTGCAAGTAGGTGATTTATCTTTGGTTAAATTCAAGTAAAATTAAATTTGATTTTTTATTTTTAAAATGCATGTAGAGTACCACCCATTTTTTAAAAAAAAGTTATTACTACTCTGTACATATCTGTACAGAATCTGAAAAAATGCTCACTGGATGCTGGAGAGGGTTATCTCAGATTGATGGAATTTTGGGCAACTTTTACTTGCACTTTTCTCTATTACTCGATTTTTCACAAGGCAGCAGCAACAGAGTGTGAGCCGTATGTTTATAACCGGTCAGAGAAGGGCAGTCTGCGTAGTTGTGAAAATGATGGACTTTGAGTCAGCCAGACCTTCTGCCACCTCCCAGCAGTGACCATGGGCAAGCTGCTTAATCTCTTTGATCTTTCATTTGATCTTCTACAAAATAGAGGTGAGAATAGCACCTACCCCGCTGGGCTGTCTTGTGGATTAAATGAGATAGTGCACATAAAACGCTTAGTCCAGTTCCAACCAACACTCAGTTAGCAATTAGGAGGTGCTGCTGTGCTGAGCAAGGTCTGGAAGACAGGTGCCTGGGGAAAAGGGCCTGTGGGCTTCCAGGCTGGGCTGCCAGGTGCAGGTACAGGTGCAGACACTACATGCCCTGGCATCAGGGAAAGACAGCCCAGCACCCAGGGCACCAACGTCCGAAGGACGAAAGGCCCCTTGGGAGGTCCTGGTTGGCTTTGCAGCCAGAATGCGGACCTGGTTAGGGCACAAGAGTCCCCCTTGTTTTCTTCCCGGCTGAGTCTGAAGCCAGGGGGGCACGGGAAGCCACCAGCCCCCTAATGAGAGAAGGCAGTGTGACTTGGCGTCTGCCCGTCTCCTCACCCAGCAGCTGAACCCTCAGACAATCTTATTACACCCACCCCGGCTGCCTGGGCTCACAAGACAGACACACATTTCATCTCCATCCCTGCTGGAGTCGTGATGGGTTAGATGGAATTATATTTTACTTCCTTCCACAGGGCAGCTTTTGGGGCTGGAATAATGAGAGGGAAGAAAGAAATAAAAAAGTCTGCAGAAGCCCTCGTGCACGGGAAGCCAGGCAAGGAGTCTGTGTGACCACCGCACACAAACCACCCTCCCATCTCTCTCCAAGGAGAATGGGGACGGACCCCCAGAGGGTCTCAGGTATGGTATCTGTCTCTAAAAAAGCCTTGGGCTTCCAGAACCCATGTATTCACGACCCTAGAAAGGACCCCCAGCCCCCATGTTCATCGGTGTCTTTGAGGGAACAGAAGGGCCAGATGAAGTCAGAGTGGGGGCCACCTGGCATGGCGATCAGGGAGGCCACGGGGGGCGGGACCAGCCCCGGACAAGGTGCGCGGCCCAGGCTGCATCCTGCTGGGCCCGGAGCCCTGGCTTGGACGCTGGGCAGAGTAGGGGTGGGGAGAGGTGACCTGACTCCTCCTCGAGCAGCCTGTCCCACCAGAACCCACGTGGGAAGACAGAGAAAAGGGGCCTGCAGTTGACCAAGAGCATCTGATTCTGCCCAAGGACTCAAGGGCAGGACACCTCTCGGGGCCTCTCCAGCTGGGTCCCAAAGGTCTTCAGGGACCCCCCACCCCGGGGGGTCACCAGTGAAGACGGGGGTGATTATTAGGGTTTGGCTCAGAAGGGTGGGCAGGTAGGAAGGCAAGATGGCTGCTCTGAGTGGAGGCCACGGCGAGACACCCTGACTGGGAGGGAAAGCGAGAGAATTGAGTTTACAGAACCTAATCTGTTTTTCCGTGATGAGCCGGGGTTTGACGTCACAGATGGAATTTAGGAGTGAGGCTGTGCAGAGACAACAGAGGATGGAATCCATCCAAAGGCAATTCAGTTGCCTTCTGGCCATTAGGTCTGGAAGCTCCTTCAAGCCAGGCCAGGGGAGGCTGCCTAATGTTTGCAATCATGGGGAAGGCAGCTGGCGGGGACGGGAGGGGCCCAGGCAGCCTCTGGGGTCCCCGGCACATTCGGAACATCCCATCTGGTTCCCCTGGGTCCCTCTCCTGCTGTCTCTAGAAAAGCCCCTTCTTCTGCTCTCTGCTTCCCAAACCTAGTGGCCCCCTATCAGGGACCAAAGTGGGTGACGTTAAAAGAACTTCATCTACCCCCATGTGGGCAGCTCCCCACGCCCAATACCTCCCCTCCTACCATCTGTCTCTAGGGAAGGCAGGCTCCAGATGAATGGGAGGGGGGCGTAGAGGGGAAAGGGGCAGCTCCTTGTGCCCCAGCTCGCCAGGCCTGGGGCGGGCAGGGGCGTAGGGAGTGTGTGTGTGACGTTAGCACTGATTAGCTGCCTGTCCCCTGGGGGTAAAAGCAGGAGCAGACACACCCCAATGAAAGTCTGAGCTGGAAGGGACAGGGGTGGGGGGCTGGAGGGCTTCCAATCCCTGCCCCACCACAGTAGTCTCACTTTTATCTGTTAGACACTGGACTTCCGCCAAGGTTTCTTGGGAGGAAACAGTACAGGACCCCCGCCCCCTTCCAGTTCAACCCTCACTTTATAAATGGGGAGACTGACGCCTGGATTTCACAGGTGTGAAGAGCTGGGGGACACAGACCCCGTCCGTGTCCTGTAACCTTATGAGAGTAGGACACGGCACCTCCCCCGCCAGCCTAAGCACTGAAAGGGTCCCCACGGAGCCCCAAAGCCCTGGGCACCCCTGCAGTCACTGACATCACAGGAAAGGCCAGAAATCTCATGGTTGTTCACCCGCAGTGCCAACCTGGGGACGACTGCCAAGCCACTGCGGGATTCAGTCATCAGCCCCCGCGGGACAGGGCCCACCTGGGGGCAGCACAGAGCGTGTAGCTCTCTGCAGGGCTGGGAATGCTGGGTGGCAGGGGTGAGACCCTTGGGAAATGCTTGAGGGTTATGTGGCATGCCATGTGTAACACCCCACTGAAACGGCAGCCAGGGGGCTTGGCAGGGAGGACCTCTTATCTCTATGGCGCAGAGAGCCAAGCGGGTCCCGAGAGGGCTGGCGCCCTCCTCAAGGACAGCCGCAAGCCAAGGGTGATCATCGGCACCCCGGTTTCATGACTCCTACTCCCTCGCCGGGCCTGCCAGCTCCAACCTCGCTTGTCGGGGAAAAAAGGAGAGGAGATTTGCAAGTGAGGAAATGAGAACAGACCCAGATCCTCCAAGACGAGCACGAGGGGGCACCAGGCGGAACTCGCCACCACCCGCGCTCCGCGTTGCCCTTTGGGGACCCTGCTGGTCACTGCCGGTGAGGCCATCACCACGCTGGCCTCCAGGGCGCTGCTACCCACAGTTAGCACTGAGTACAGCTCAAACGAGGCAGGGCCGTCCAAACAGAATGCCCCTGCATGCTTCGGGGTCAGAACGGAAGCACAGACCCGGAGGGACCTGGGCCTGACCGTCTGGTTCTGAGCCGTGGCTCGCACAGCGGTCACCTGGGGTTGGCTCAGAGGTTCTGGCTCCTGGTTGCCTTCCGTGGGTGCTACCACCGCAGCAACACTCGGGCCACTCCCCTATGTCAGCAGTACACGCATCTGCCCACCTAAGGTCTGCGTCTGGGCCTGTCAGGAGCACGCTGAAATGAGAGCCCCTTAGGGGAGAATGTCCCCCAGCTATTGGGGCAGAAGGAGGGAGAACCCACTCCTCCAGACGCTTGGAGGCAGGGAGCACCTCCAAGTTGGAGAGGGCTCTGGTTACGCTGGTGTTCAGCACACCATCCATCACGGGCAGGGGCTCTGCCACAGGCCGGGCCCCAGAGCATCTCCGCTCATTAATCCCCCGGGACATAGAGGCTTTGGGGCACCAGAGTTAATAAGAAAAGCCAGTAATAAGAGCCAGAGCGGAGATTTCCACCAAAACTGGGGATGATGCCTTGTATGATGATGACGATGTTGGTACTGACGACACAAAATACACATCGGGGACAATCACAGCTGCTGGGGACAATCACAGCTACTGGGGCCAATCACAGCTACTGGGGCCAAGTGCTCGGCTTCTCGGGCCAGCCTGGGCTCCAGGTTTTGGTGGACACCTCGGTGGGCCCAGCCCCCCCGCAATCCCACCCCACTGATTCTGCTCCTGCACTCCCCGACCCCGGCTATTTTAGACCTTCTCACCGATCGTTCTTCTTTATTCCCTCAAATTCCCACCATGGGATCCACCAACCCACCTGCACCTACTGCTGCTGCTACAACAGGAAAATGTCTCGGCTCCCACGCGAGGTCAACCTCTTGAGCACTGAGTCGCATTCTTATCATTTAAGAAACTTCTCCTGATGGGCAGAAGAACTGAACAGACATTTTTCTAAAGAAGCCATACAGGTGGCCAACAGGCACATGAACAGATGCTCAACATCGCTAATCATCAGACAAATGCAAATCAAAACCACAAAGAGATATCACCTCACGCCTGTCAGAACGACTATCGTCAAAAAGGCCACAAATAACAAGTGTTGGAGAGAATGTGGAGAAAAGGGAACCCTCCTACACTGTTGATGGGAATGTAAATTGGTGCAGCCACTGTGGAAAACAGTATGGAGGTTCCTCAAAAAACTAAAAATAGAATTACCATACGACCCAGCAATCCCACTACTGGGTATATATCCGAAGAAAATGAAAACATTAATTCAAAAAGATACATGCACCCCAATGTTCACAGTAGCATTATTTACAATAGCCAAGATATGGACGCAACCTAAGTGTCCATCAACAGATGAATGGATAAAGAAGATGTGACACACACACACACACACACACACACACAATAGAATACTACTCAGCTATAAAAAAAGAATGAAATTTTGCCATTTGCAACATCATGGATAGACTTGGACGGTATTATGCTTAGTGAAATAAGTCAGACAGAGAAAGACAAATACTGTTATGTTGTCACTTATATGTGGAATCTAAAAAATAAAATCAATGAATGAATACAACAAAACAGAAACACACTCACAGATACAAAGAACAAACTAGCGGTTACCAGTGGGGAGAGGGAAGTGGGGAGGGGCAAGATGGAGGTAGGAGATTAGAGGTATAAACTACTATACTTATTTATTTATAAGAGGTACAAACTACTATACTTATTTATTTATAAAATAAATAAGCTACAAGGATATATTGTACAGCACAGGGAATATAGCCAATATTTTATAATAACTTTAAATGGAGTATAATCAATAAAATATTGAATCACTATGTTGTACACCTGAAACCAATATCATGTTGTAAATCAACTACACTTTTTAATTGAATTTAATTTATTTATTTTTAATAAATTTATTTATTTATTGGCTGCGTTGGGTCTTCGTTGCAGTGCGCGAGCTTTCTCTAGTTGTGGCAAGCGGGGGGGGTCCTCTTTGTTGCGGTGCGTGGTCTTCTCATTGCGGTCGCTTCTCTTGTTGCAGAGCACGGGCTCTAGGTGCGCGGGCTTCAGTAGTTGTGGTTTGCGGGCTCTAGAGCACAGGCTCAGTAGTTGTGGCGCACGGGCTTAGTTGCTCAGTGGCATGTGGGATCTTCCCGGACCAGAGCTCGAACCTGTGTCCCTTGCATTGGCAGGCGGATTCTTAACCACTGAGCCACCAGGGAAGCCCTTAATTTTAAATATAAACAAAAATCGGGACTTCCCTGGTGGACCAGTGGTTAAGACTCTGCGCTTCCAATGTAAGGGTACGGGTTCGATCCCTGGTCAGGGAACTAAGATCCTGCATGCCACGTGGTGCGGCCAGAAGAAAAAGTAAATAAATAAGTAAATAAATAAATATTAAAAAGCAGGAAAAAAAGAACCTTCTTCTAAGTTAACTCTCCTCTATCAGTTTATGCCTCTCCACTGCAGGCCCCACGCTCATCAGCACGCAGACATGCTGGTAATAGGTCCCATATTTACGAAAACCAAACAAAAACCCCATAGCTCGATCTCTCTTTTTTAAGCTAACTTTTTTTTGAGCTATAATTGACATATAACATTCTGTAAGTTTCAGGTGTACAACACAGAGATTCGATCCCACAGCTCTCTACACCCCACTTCCTTCTCTTGGAACCATCCCATTTCTCTGCTCCCCGTTACAGCAAAAATCCTCTCAAGAGTTAGCTCTTCTTGCGGTTTCCACCCTCTCACCTCCCAACATCCTTTCAGCTCACCACATCCCTGAAACTGCATCGGTCAAGTCCATCAATGACCTCCGCGTGGCTAAGCCGGTGGCCAGCTCTCAGTCCTCGTATTTTCCATCTTTTGTTAATTCCTGTGTTTAACACACACTGATGGAGCGTCTGAGGCTTGCAGGCAGGTAGCATGGCCCTTGAATAGATTTCTGCCTGGAAAAGGTTCTTTCTACTTAAGCCAGCACACCCAACCAGCAAACCTCCACTCGGAGCCGACTGTGTGCAAGATTCCAGCACCCAGGCTCCAAGCCAGCTTATTCAGGGCCTGTCAGCCATCAGCTGCAAATTATAATTTTTGTTTGCTTGTTTCAAAAAAAAAAAAAAAAAAGCTGGTGTTGTGCAGCCTGCTTACAGCCCCACAGGGCTGGCCTGAAATCTGGAAGGGCACCCACCCCGTGTTAGGAGTTTTAAGAGCCAGCGTCCCTGGTTTTACCCCCTTAAGCCAACCCTACTCATGACACCCCAAGGCTCTGCACTCCCACAGCACCTTCTGCAAAAGCTACAGCCCAATGGCGCACAGGCCCAGTGCTTTCTAGGTGTCCCAGTGGAGCATGAAAGCCCTTTAGCGCTGAGAAACTGCCTACAGTTCCCCATGAGCCTAAAACCATGTTTCCCAAACTTGCCGATCCCAGGAACCAACTGGAATGCTCTTTGAAGACACAGATTCCGGAGCAACTGAATGGTCAGAGACCAAGCCCCACCCTGCCCTAGTTCTCCATGGGCACCACACGGAGGATGCACAAGAAAATACAGTCCCTCCCATCCTGACTCTCCTGAAGACCCTACCAGGGTCTCACCATACCCTGCACCCCGACACATGGAAACCAGACTTTCTGCTTGGTCCCTTGGTGTATAAATCCCTTCAATCATTTTCCACATTCGGGCCACATGAATAAACTATGACTTACTTAATCCTCACGACTGCCTTGAGTTAGATATATTACCCCCCATTTATCTATTCACTTTATTGAGATGTAATTTGCATAGCATACAATTCACCCTTTTTAAATGTACAATTCAGTGGGGTTTGATATATTTACAGAGTTTTGCAACCATCACCACTAATTCCAGAACATTTCTCGTCCCAGAAGGAAACCCCATACTCATCATCACTCACTCCTACTCCCCACTTCCCCAGGGATACATTAATCTACTTCTTGCCACTATGGATTTGCCTATTCTGGATATTTCATTTTAATGGAGTCATACAATAATGTGGCCTTTGGTGTCTAGCTTCTTCCACTCAGCATCATAGTCTCAAGTTTCATCCACACTGTAGCACGCATCAGTACCTCACTTCGTTTTGTGCAGAATGGCATTCCACTGCATGGCTATTACGCCCCTTTTTTTTTTCTTTTAAAGCACCGCACCGCATGCGGGATCTTAGTTCCCCGACCAGGGACTGAACTCGAGCCCCCTGCAGTGGAAGCGCGGAGTCTTAACCGCTGGACCGCCAGGGAAGTCTCTATTATGCCCATTTTTATAGCTGAGGAAACCGTGGCTCAGCGTCATTAAGGTATCTCGTCCCCCATCACTCAGTTGGAGTCAGGTTTATCTATCTTTCTCTGTGGCCAGGATAGAAACAGCTTAAGAACTGAACAAATGTCATCTAAATTTATGTCAATTTATATACATATATCCCCCTAGCACTGATAATGGCATTTTATGGTTTACAAATGCTTTTAGCTTCTTGCTTTTGCAGCTCAATCCTCCAAGGTGGAAAAGGCAAGTATGCCCCATCTTGGGAAGGAATCAAAAATTTAAGTGGTGTATTCAAGGCTAGAGATATTTATTGATGGGTTAGTGGTGGCTGCAACTGAATCCAGATATAACGTGAGCAAACAGGTTTAATGTTTGCTTAAAGCAAAAAAAGTTTGTTTAAAGCAAAAAACTTTAATGCTTTTTACAAAGATGCATGATTTAGTGAAATCATTTTTGCCTTTTCTTTCAGATTATTTTGTCGTGAGCGCAAACCTTGGAGCTGAGGGCCAACCCCATGTAGACTACATCCAAGAGTGATTACTTGGCTTTATTTTAATGTTCCTGACTGATCTTGGAAATAAAAGTTGATATTTCTTTCCAAACACAGACTCCTTGGTTCCAGCCCAAATGTGCATTGCAGAGCAAGGGACCTGGGAATGTGTATTTTTAATAAGTTCCCTAGGTGGCTAGTAAGAACAGGAAAGTGCCTAGAGGCTAAAACCTTAACTCCATAACCTGGCAAGTAAGGTTCTTAAATTCTAGTCTCAACAAGTCCCTCCAACCTTTCCTCCCAGCAAGAAATCTGACACTGGGGCCCCTCTGAACAGCACGCAACCAGCAGTGTTTACTAAGCCAGATGTCAGGCTCTGTGCTGGGTGCCAGGGGGTGCAGGGGACCAAGACAGAGCCCTCAGGGAGCTCCTAGGCTACGAGGGAAGACAGATACCGCATGAGTCGTCAAAAACCTGGTGGGGAATATTATTCAGCCTTAAAAAGGAAGGAGATCTGCCACCTGGACCCTGCCCGCCCGCCTTCCCATGCTGCAGCCACCTGGGCTGCTTCCTTTCATGGAATACGCCAGGCTACTTCCCGATCCCGGGCCTCTGCCATGCCCAGTACACGCGCGTCCTCCAGGCTGGGGGCTGTGGCACAGGTGGCTCCTCGTCGTGATCCAGGCCGCGGTCCGGATGCCATGTGCCCTCAGTGGAGGAGCCCCCCACGGGCTCAGCATCCTCTGTAATGGTCTGAGTCACTTGCACATGGCCATGCCTTCCCCCCAGCATAGCTGGTCCCACGTCCAGGACCTCGCCTGTCTTGCTCGTGGCTACAAGAGTGCCCGGGCCGATGCCACGGTAACAAATCTGTCCTGTTCACCTTGTCATTCTCAGCAGGTGCCATGGAGCAGGGGCCTTAGGTACTCAGAAAGGCTTGCCTGGTAAACGTTCACACAGCCCCTCGACAGGCAGATAACGCCGTTAAGCAGCCAAAGTGCTAATTACAAACTGCTCCCTTAGCTGTTCCTCGGAGCAACGAAAGGATCCTCTAAGAATAGCGTACCCTCCCTGTCATGTCCCTGGAAGAACAAACCGGGTTTCTTGACAGCGTCTGTGACTCCGACTGTTCATAGAGCCAGACTTGCCTCCCCCCCAAACAGCGTGCACAGGGGTATAAAGCTCAGGCAGGCAGAGAGGGCTGCGTGCTGTTATCCACGGCGGGTGTGCGTGGGCATCTGGGGCTGTACCGGCCCCCTTCCAATGGGTGGGCTTGGGAGAGACAAGCGTGGCCCTGAATGAGCTACAGCAAAGCCAGGAGGCCCAAACGGCCTTAAGAGAGGCTGCGGCCCCCTCTCAGATGCTCACGGTACATTACAGTTTGTCACCCTTGGAAACTCAATGCTCGGAAGCAGCCAGGGCAAGGCAGGGAGATGAAAGCCCAGAGGGGCTGAGTCATCTGGCGAGGCCACACAGCGAGTCAAGGGCAGAACCACACTAGAATCCACATTTCCTGGCCTGCGATCCAGAGCTTGCTCTACTGTGCCCTTGGGTAAGCAAGAGTCCAGGTGCCTCAGGCTCCAACAATTGGGTCCAAATACTCAACTCAGAAGGGAGCAATCAGGCCGAGTTGGGTGTCCCCAGGGGGAGGTGTGCACGTGTGTGCACATGCAAACCCACATGTCTGTGCAACTTCGCCCAGGCCTTGCTCCATCTCACTGTATGAGTGGTGTGGCCTTTACAGCCAGGCTTCCCAGAGCTGCTGGGGAACACAACACGCCTGGGAAGTTTCCCAGGTAACTGGCTCTTCTTTACAGTTATTAGCTTCCCTTCATCACCCCATAAAATCCTTCCACTGATGATGGATGCCACCCCTCTCCAGGGAGGGAGAGAGGAAAGAAAGAAAGCACAAAGAAAAAAAAAAAACTGGTGAAATTTGGAAAGCCCCATGGGGTCATAACTTGGGAAGAGAAACCATCAGCTGTAGCCGGGTTGCTTAGTTCAGTTGCACAGGCTGTGTACTGCCCAAGTCCAGGCAGTGATATTCTCATGGACCACCATCAGATTGGCACTCCCTTGAGTTGGGCAGTGCAGGGAAAGGGCCCTGCCTGATTTGGAGGAATGTCTTCAATAGTCTCAAAGCCCACTCCGCACTGAAACCTTGTCCTAGCATAAGGACTGCTCCGTTCTCAGGAATTGAAGCCCAGGACCTGAGAGAAGAAATTAGCCATCCTCTATGAGCTGAGTTTCACATACTTCTCCAGCATTTTCTCCCCCTCCCTCCAAACTACTCTCCATTCCTACCTCTGTCTTTCATCAATTCTGGAAAGTTCTCAGCGATTCTCTCTTCAAACGTGGCCTCTGGCTTATTTTCCTCTTCTCTTTCTGGTACTGTGATTAGATGAATGTTAAAACCTTAACCTTCTCCGTGTGTCTTATCTCCTCCACAGCTTCCTCTCTTCCCAGTGCTCTATCCTGGGTGATCTCTTCACATCTGGCTTCCAGTCACTAATCCCTTCTTCAGCTATGACTGCTCTCCTAGTGAACTTCTGTTTGGTTCTTTTCCAAATCTGCTTCTTCATTTTTTTTTGGCCACGCTGTGCGGCTTGCAGGATCTTAGTTCCCCAACCAGGGATTGAACCTGTGCCCTCAGCAGTGAAAGCACAGAGTCCTCACCACTGGACCGCCAGGGAATTCCCTCCTTCTTCATTTTTTACAGCTTTTTATCCCCTGCACATATTTTCAACCATGCCTTTTATTTATTTAAATGCATCAAGTGTAGTCATTTTATCGTCTAGGCCTAAATATTGCCGTATCTGAAGTCCCGAGGGCTGTTTCTGAGGCAAATTATCCGGGCTGCCTCTGGCTCACGCGCTCGGTCACCTCTTGACTCCATTACTTTTGACTGTGAACTGATCATTTTCTGTGGAGGTTATTTGTAGAAATCTTCTGAGACTTAGGACAAGGGTCCGTTTTTCTTGAGAGAGTTTACATTTGCTTCACCAAATGCCTGGGTTACTACCCATCTGAGCTCACCCTAAATCCCCAGCTAGAGGTCGTTCTGAACCACTAGGTTCGTTTGAGTTCATCTTTCTCATTCTTTTATTCTTCCTCTCAAATAGCTAGTGAGCGTATTTGTTTCCCGGGGCTGCTGTCACAAACTGGGTGGCTTTTAACAACCTAAATGTATTCTCTCACAGTTCTGGAGGCCAGAGGTCTTACGTTAAGGTGTCGCTGAGGTTGGCTCCTTGTCCTGTGCCTGTCTCCCAGCTTCTGGAAGTTGATTGCAATCCTCAGCATTCCCTGGCTTGTACCTGCATCACTCGGATCTCTTCCTCTGTCGTCACATGGCCTTCTCTCTGTGTCTGGGTTCTGAACCACTAGGTAGTTTGGTAGTTTTTATTTACTTAGTTTTTATTTACTTAGGTAGTTTTATTTACTTAGTTTTATTTACTTTTATTTACTTTATTTCACTTAGTGTTTCTAATTAATTGGCCAAAGAATTGCATATATTTTCTTTTAAAAATCTCTTTTGAAGTTATATTCTCTTTTTTTTTTTTTTATTTTTAAACATCTTTATTGAAGTATAATTGCCTTACAATAGTGTGTTAGCTTCTGCTTTATAACAAAGTGAATCAGTTATACATATACAATATGTTCCCATTTCTCTTCCCTCTATATTCTCTTTATGTCTGCCTTTGACTTTTTTTTTTTTAATTAGACTTGTCAAAGTTTTACCTCTTGTCTTTTTAAGAACAATTTTTTGGAATTATTGATGAATTCAACTACATTTTCTGACTTCATTTTTAATTATCTTTTTACCTTCTTCGAGTTTACTTTTCTAGTTTCTTGAACTGAAAGTTAAACTGAATAACTTTTAGTCTTACTCGTCTCTTAGTAAATGAATTTAGGGCTACAGATTTTCCTTTGAGCACTGATTTGGTTTCATCCATAGGCTTTCACATTTAGGGCTCTAACTGACATTCGTTAAAATACTGTAGTTTAAAATTTTCACTCTGACTTCCTCATTTAACCTAAGGGTTATTTGGTTTTTTGTACCTAATATGTTGTCTTTGAAGAATTTTCTATTGAAAATTTAATTGAGATCACTGCAGATTCACATGCAGTTGTAAGAAATAACACAGAGAAATCCCTTGTACACTATCAGTCTCCCCCAATGATAACTTTTTATAAAACTATAACAACCAGAATATTGACAATGATATGATCTACAGATTTTAATCCCATCTCCCCAGTTCTATTGTACTTACTGGTATGTACCGTGTGTGTATGTATTAAGTTCTATACAATTTCATCACCTGTGTATGTCTACATATACACCACAAGGGATATCTTGGAGATTTTTAAAGCCCACCATTGTTACTCTATATTTGTCATTTTTCACTCATAATATCATCAATTTTTATTTAATGTATTTGAAGCTACCTTGTTAAGTACAGAAAGTCGATGGGCTTTTAACTTTTTGGAGGAATATTCCTTTTACAGGTTTAAACAACTCCTTTATACCTAAAATATTTTTCACTTTTAGTTCTCCTTTATCTGATATTAATATTGCTATATTTGCCTTCTTTGCTATGGTTCATTAGGGGTTTCTTTCCTTATCCTTTTATTTTCATACTTAAGCTGTCTCTTTTTTTTTTTCAGTCTCATTTAAAAATTTTTTAGGGCTTCCCTGGTGGCGCAGTGGTTAAGAATCTGCCTGCCAGTGCAGGGGACATGGGTCCGATCCCTGGTCTGGGAAGATTCCACATGCCGCGGAGCAACTAAGCCCGTGCACCACAACTACTGAGCCTGCGCTCTAGAGCCTGCGAGCCACAACTACTGAGCCCACGTGCCACAGCTACCGAAGCCCGCGCACCTAGAGCCCGAGCTCTGCAACAAGAGAAGCCACCGCAATGAGAAGCCCACTCGCCACAACTAGAGAAAGCCCGTGTGCAGCAATGAAGACCCAATGCAGCCAAAAATAAATAAATAAATAAATAAAATTTATTTAAAAAAATTTTTCAACAAGTTTTGAGACTACCTTTTAATTAGTGAATTTAACTTGTTCACATTTATTGTGCTTACTGATGTTTAGACTAATTCCATATTTATTTACCATATTTCTTTTCTTATTCTTTTCTTTTTATTGGATTCATTTTGTTTGGTTAGATACATCTATTTTTCTACAATAGATCGGATGTTATGTTTTATTTTCATTTTTCTAGAGCAGAGATCAGCAAACTTTTTCCACAAAGGGCCATTTAGTAAATATTTTAGGTTTTGTGGGCCATAGAGTCTCTGTTGCAACTACTCAGCTCTGCCACTATAGCATGAAAGCAGCCATAGAGAATACATTAACATATAGGCATGGCTGTGTTCCAATTAAACTTTATTTACACAAACAAATGGTGGCCCAGATCTGAACTGCAGGCCATAGTTTGTTGACCCTTTTTCCAGCGGCAATCTTTAAATAGTTAAACACATGTACTTAAACATGTAATTCTCTACAGTGCTTAGATTAAAAAGGGTCTATCTTTCCTTCCTCAACAAGAGAGGAAACTTAACAGGTGTATTCATTCTTCTTCCTCATTTATCCCCCAAACTGTGGTGGTCACCCCAGAATCCCTTCCTGCTCCTCATCTGTCACATCTAGGCTCAGAGCACACCTAGAACCTCTCTACCTCCTGGGAACAATTTTGGCCATCATTTCCTTTTTCAGTCTAATCCCATTTTCACTCCATCCTTTGGGAATTCCTCATGGTTCGTTACTCACTAAAGGCATCTCTTTGCCTACATGGATATTTACTAATATTTGTTCTATCACATGGAGGGATTTGAAGCAGGAAGCAAAGCTGGTTGCGGGGTAGGGGGAGGGCAGACGCGGGTGACATGACGTCCAGGATTCTGGACATGCGCCACCACCCTCCCATCACGTGGAGATACTATCTGTGAACCCTGGGCGCTTTCTGTGAATCTGGGGAGTTGCTCTGGGCTTCTAACAAATCTGGTTCCACCTGCCTGGAACTACCTCGAAGCCTTCTTCCCTCCAGGAGGTGGTAACACCACCAGCTGGGCCTGACCAGTATGCCCAGTGCCACACGGGCTTGGTGCTAAACAGATACAACACTGGGGACCAAAATAAAACCCAGCTCGGTGACATCTTGATGCAGCTTTGCAGAAACAGCAGGCTCCTGTGCACACGCTCTCCCACTCTGCACCCCTATTTGTAAATTAATCACACATCAGTAGACTCTGCTCAGATTCACAGGTTTCTGGACCACTCTGAGGGTAGCTTGGGCTACAGGATCTTCCGATCGACTTCAAAATCAGACTGATCCTTTCAACAGACCCTAGATGGGAATTCTCTTTCTTCCCAGACCCCTAAGCCCTCCTCATCTTGCTCCCCTCCCCAGCAGAAGCACAGGGGGCAGGGGGAAGCGCTGCCAGGAGCTCCCCATGAGCGCCGTCTACAAAAGTGTCCCCAATATACTGATAGGATAGTTTTAAGACAGACGCGCACACTTGTAAGATGTCAGTGGAAGCCATGTGAAAGCAAGATTAGGAGAAGCAGAGAGAAGGTAGTTAGGAAAGCAGCACCTTTTTATTACGTGTTCACACCCTCACTGTCCACTGTCTAGGGCCCCCCGCCTCTCTCTGGGCTTCTTCCCTGTGGTGGTAACCTCGCCCCACCTCTGCTCCCAGGTCCACCTGGCTCCTGGAACATTGACCGGTCCCAAGCCCCACTGAGCTTCCTTGAGCCAGCTCTGAGGGTCCCTGGGTAGTAGTGGAGGGTCAGCGGAAGGAACATCAGGCTGAGCTTGATGTCCTGTACGTGTCGCATAACCCTGGCCTCAGTTTACTCCTCTGGGAAGGAGAGTGAACACCTGAACTTTGACGGTGCTCTTAGGCAGTGCTGGGTACCCCAGTGGAGGAGTGTAGGCTGACAGCTCACGCTCGTGTTGCCTGGGAGACAAACTCCTCTTCTATTTGGAGCTTCCCCAGAGTGTTCTGTGCCGGCTTCTCACCACGAGAGCTTCACCTGAACAGACAGACGTGGGGACGGTGCCACCACGGCTGCTCGCCCAGGAAGACGCCTTCACGGGCTCGGGTCGGGTTCTCTGTGTCAGCAGCTCCTGCCAACACCAGGAAGCCCAGGACCAGGCTGCTGCCTCCTTCTGCTAGACCCAAAGCATGAAAGAATTGAACTGCCCTGCCGTCCTCTTCCAGAAAGTCCTCCTGGGTTGAGCGAGAAAAGCTCACAGCCTTTCTGCCCTCTCCTGGCCCTGTGTGACACTGGATCCTATCCCTGCCCGACACTGGATCCTGTCCCTGCCCTTGGGCACTGGGGTAACTGTCCACACCTGGGCCTCGGGATCTGGCTTTCTCCACATTCAGCCCAATTAGGGGGGTCAAAGAATTCCATTAAGAATGAGGCGAACAACCAGAGTGGAACATGCCTTAAAGTTTCCCCTATAGGGTTTTGTAGTCCCGGGAGTTCACTGTTCACTGAGGTCTAGACCTTGGCCTTGAACGGGGACCAGGCAAGTGCAGACTGAAGTCATTGCTTGCTTTGGGCAAGTCGGGGCACTCCGAGACCTCAGATCCCAAACGTGAGAAGTGTGTATGCGTGTGTGAATCCCTTCCGAATAGGGACATTGGGAAGAGCAAAGGAAGGAGTGTTCCTGAGTGTGCAAATGGTACCATTGGTCTCCTCATCCTATAAATATTTACGAAATGCCCTAGATAGACCCTGAGTAAAACCAGGGATGGGCAGAAGGCAGGACCACTGGTTTCTAAGGACTCTCTCCACTTCCACAGGCAATGGGCCTACAGACTCTGAAGGTGGGGCGCCCTGGGGCCTGCTGAGGCTACGGGTACTGGTGGTGAGAACTCAGACACCTGGACGCCTGGCTAATTGCAGGGAGCCTCCGGGGCTCCCCCACCCCCACCCCCACCCATGCCCACCGCGAGTGAGGAACCAGCTCCGGGAGGCTATGGGAGAGCAGGAGGAAAAGAAGCAGAGCCATCTGGCTTGTCCTGAATTATTAACCGTGCAGGAGGAACGAGGAGGTGCCAAGGTAGGGGAACCACATGCAGCTGCCCCCGGGGGTGGGGGGTCAGGGAGGGAGACCTGGACCTTTGGCTGCACAAACCCAAGGGATCTAGGGGTTCGGCTGTGACCTTTGGTGGCATCTGGGCTCCTCCTGTCAGGGCAGCAAAAACCAAACCACACCTCATTCCCTGAGCTTTCACTCTTCAAGGTAGTTATGAACCAGTGTTCCTCATTCCTTCCTTTTGGGCATTTTGCAGAAGATTAAACCTGCCTGCCGGACAAGGTCAGGCAGTTCAGCCAAAGTCTCTCGACTGCCAAGGACCAGAAAAGGACGCAGATCAGGCCCCAAGCGCCACCTGAAGACCCTCCCGGCGGATCTCGCATCACCAGACAGAACCGGAAGTCTACTTTGCCTCACCTGTGGTCCCCATTCCTCCCGGCCTCGGTTCAGGCCCTGTCAGCCCTCCCTGGGGGGCAGAAGAGCTTCCTCATTGGTCTCCAACCGTGCAGTTTGGATCCCCGCAAATCTTCCTTCTAGAAGCCGGCAGACTCTATCTGAGCGCGCGACAGCCCCCACCAGGATCAGAGCCCCGCCCTCGAACATCACTCAAGGCCCTCGGGCTCCGCCCCCGACCTCTGGGCCCCGCCTACCGCCTGGCCGGCTGGAGCCCCGCTGCGGGCAGCTTCGCACCTCTCGTCCTGCTCAAGGGCAGCGCTCACGGGCTCACCGGGCCTCCCGTGCCTAGTGCGCGGCGGGAGCTTGCTCCCTTTGCCAGAAGCATTTGCTGAGATTCACACTTGCTGTTCCTTCTGTCGAAAAGCCCTTCCCCACCTGGTCTCCCTGGCAAACTCCCAAAGTGTCCTTTAAGACTTAGCCAGCACGCGCTTCGCCAGGCCCCCTAGACTGAAGCTGGGTTCCCCGGGGTGCCCCGGGTGCACATCGCCTCAAGCCCTCACACAGCCCATTCCCACTGCCTGTCCCCAGACCGCGAGGCTCCAGGGCAGGGCCCACGTCTGGTGCATCCTGGGTCTTGGGTGTGGCGATCTGAGAGGTGCTCTGCAGACCTGCGTAAATGCTCAGGAGCCGCAGCTGCGAGGGTGGTGGTCCTTGGCAGGGAGAAGACCAACCCCGGCACGCGGCAGGGCACATAGAGCCCATGTTTCCGGACAGTCAGAGACAGAGAGCAATGAAGGCTTGGGGCCATTTCTGGGGGATCTTCCAGGGGGCAGTCTGGACAGGGGCCAGTAGACAGCCCACCTCCCCTGGACCGGCCCCTGCCCCCTTACTCAGTGGGCAGCTTACACGGTGAGCCCTTAGCCTCAGTCCTGGTAAGGGATCTAGACAGAGGGTGGGCCCAGAGAAGGCCAGGAAGGAGCGTGCCTGGGCTGCAGATGCCACTGTCACTGTGTCACTGTGGCTTCTGGAGCTGGGTCTGTCCTCTTTGCTGTCTGGGCACTGCCCCAGCCTCAGGCCCTGTCCTTCAGCACATGGCCACACACACAATTAACGCCCCAGCAGGGCACGAGGGCTGCTTCTCCCGCAGGTCCAGCTTGCGGCTCACTAATTTGTTCTTCATAGAATCTATCTGAACATCCTTCTTGGACCAGTGCAAGGCTGGGAGCTACAGCCAGGCTGGACCTAGGCCTGGCCTCAGGGCCACAGAGCAGAAAGTACAGGGTGAGCTTAGGGCATGGTGGGGCAAAACAGAACAGAAAAATCAGGTTGGAAGCCCCCAGCATCTGATGTATGATTCCACTGATGCGAAACATCCGAACTGGCAAATCCCTTGAGAAGGAAAGCAGATTGGTGGGTGCCAGGGGCTGGTGCTAATGGGTACAAGGTTTCCTTCTGGGGCAATGGAAATGCTCTGAAACTAGACAGAGGTGGTAGTTGCACAACACTGTGAATGTATTAATGCCACTAAATTGTTCACCTTAATGCGGTTAGGTTTTTCTTTTTTCTTTTTTTATGTTATGTGAATTTCATCTCCAAAACAAATATTTTTTAGGAAAAAAAGTCAGGCAGAACTTCATTTATCAGTTTCCCTTCTTTATCCAGTAAGTCTTGGCAGCCTCCCCTTTTTTCTGAGCCAACATCCCAGCTCCTAGGTCCCAAGGGCTCAGAGCACCAACCATAGGTGAGTCTTCCAAGTTACCCTTTTTTTTTTTTTCAGCAAAGATCCCCCAGCATACTGTAAGAGAGGGGCATTGATTGTGTCACCCTCCTGCTTAAAATCTTCAAGAATTCACCTTTATTCAACAAAGAACACCTGAGCTCCGTATCCTGGCACTCAAGGTCTTGCCTAAACTAGTGATGGGACAGCCTCATGCGTGGAGGTCCCCAGCGGGTCTCGGTGCCTGCACTTAGTGCCATCATCTGGACCCCACCTCCCCCAGGATGCCCAGCCTAGGAAGCTGAGCCCCGCCGAGCCCCGCCTTGCTGATCAGTCGTCCCTGGCTCACAGCCGCCTCAGCCACAGCTGCCCTTCCCTCCGCCAAGCTCTCTGCACGAAGGACATGTGTCACTGTGCATAATGCTACTTCACATCTGGGCTGCTTCGAGATCTTATTTTCCCCACCAAACTGTGAGTTCTCCGAGGACCCGAGGCCACGCGTTATTTCCTGTGGATCCCCAGGGCCTGATGCCACCGCAGAGTTGCCCAACTCCAGGGGGCGCTGTTCCTTTCTATTGTACGTGTAACAACACTTCCACCCACTGTTCGCTCAGTGGTTCATCCTGAATGGACATACAGTCCCCCACCACAGATAAAAAAATGGTTTTGTAAAAAAAAAAAAAAGTCAGAAGAAAACACAACTGCACCTCCAACTAGAGCAGACGAATAGACATGCAGAGTCCAAACAACACACACACAGGCAGAGGATGAAGGCTGGGGTTGAGGCCAGCACAGGGAACACCCAGTGGGTGGTGGAAAGTGCAACCGAGAGAGGGTTCCAGAGCCCCTGGGCACAGGTGTGGTGCTCTTTATAGGTGCCTGGGGTGGGGCAGGGGTCTTTAAGGGTGCTAGGTTGACACAGATGGGATCACAAAACCCAGAAACGGAAGGGGAACTTGTTACCTAACTCCATCATTGTATAGATGGGAAATTAAGGCCCAGAGAAGGGCAGGGACTTGATCTGTTTATCTATCAATGCATCCATCCATCCATCAATGCATCTATCCATCTATCCATCTACCCCTCCATCCAGCCATTCCTCCAGCCACACATGCACCCGTGCACCAGCCATCAAGCCACGCATGCGTGCACCCGTCCATCTGTCCATACGCGCATCCATCCTTCCCTCCTCTCCCTCTACGCAGCCAGGGCAGAGCTGGAACTGGAGCCCAGAGCACTAGCCTCGCAACCCAAAGCTCTCCACAGTGGGCCACCGTTGCCTTCTTTAAGGCCATGGCAGCTCTGGGGAACTTCCTGACCCCATAAGGCAGGCAAGAAGAAAGTCCCTGCTAGTGGGGCTTGTGCCAAGGTACACACCATATCAGGCACCTGCCCTGAGGCCAGTTCACCCACAGCTCAGTGAGCGCAGCCATTCCGAGCCCACCCTGCAGGCAAGGAAACTGCAGCCCTCCCAGGATTCGCTCTCTCCCTGCACTACGGCACTGCGGGGCAGGTATGGCTGAGGTAGGGGTGGGAGGCACTCCTGGCGGGTAAGAGGCCCAGCAAAGGCTCTGAGGCAGGACTGCCATGGCCGGCGGCGAGGGGTTCCTGGGTCGTCACAGGATGATGGGAGATGCATGGGAAAGAGCTTGCACATAGGGGAGCGTGCACGCTCGGGGACTTCAGAGCCCGCCAACACTCCCAGATGCAAGGGAGCTCCCGAAGGTTATGAGGGGAGCTGGTCCCCAAGAACAGCAGGCAGATGGGGTTGGAGCACAGTTATGCCAACTCCCTGTGTTTCTGCGGTTTCAGAGAGAACTGCAGAAAAGATTCGGGGGCCGAGCAGCTAGGAGTGTTAGCAGCTGCCAGCTGCTGGGAACAGACAAGGTAGGGGAATGGCACAGGTGCTTGTACAAAAGGACGATCTGAGAAGCAGGAACTGCAGCGGGAGTGGGCAGTAGGTCCCAAGGGAGGCCCTGCAGCGCAGAACGGCTCCTCCTCCTCCTCCCTGCCAGGGGACGGGCCTGCCTCGCATCTGTCTGCTGCCCTCCATGTGCACCTGGGGCACATATGCTGGCTCCCTCCCCATTTCAACGTGTGTTGGCTGCAAATCCAGGGAGTCGAACCGCTGTGTCCCCAGACTCCCTCCCAGAGAGGCAGCAAGATGGGAGGGCAAGTTTGAGCCCTAGCACTTTCCCTTCTCCCCTCTCTGTCCTTAGATATCATACATAAAAGCCCGAGCCTCAGTTTACTCATCTGTAAAGGGGAGTGGTAATACATCCAAAGAGGGGTGTCAGAGGTACGTGTGGAGAGCACCCCACGCTGTGCCTGGCAATAAAGATGTGTTCTATCACCCACAGTGATCATAAAAATATCTACCCGCTGGGCACTGCCAGTGGTGCTGGCTGGGGTCCTGGAGGCCCCTGTGGGTGGCATCACCACTTTAGCTCCAGGAAAGGGACACTGGGAGGGACACTGGCGGGGGTGGGGGGGCTGGGGGCAGAGGCTAATTGTAACGGGTACAAAAGTAGGCTTACTCTTGGGGCCAGATGCATTCAAGAATTCAGAACTCCCCGCACTTCAGATGCGTAATACTGCATGCTTCAGCAGCATCCAATAATCAAATCCGTGGACATTTCTGCAGTGAAATACATGAACATAGGATGCACAAGGGCTATAAATAGCCTCACTTGGACTATAAATAGCCTCACCTCGGTTCAGGCGCGAGTTTGCTGCCAAGTGAATTATGAAAAAGCGTTTGGTTTTCAGAGCTTGCTGGAGTTTGGAACTGAGGATAAGGGATTGCAGCTCTACACGTCAGTGTTTTTCACCACAAACTGGGGAAACAACTGTGCGTCAGCCCTGGTTCATCCCACAGCCGACGAGGTCCAGATGAGAGTCACATGTGCCCTGCCCCTAAAACCCGCCAGGCCCTGACCCGGGGGACAGGGCACAAGACCAGTCACAAAGCAAAAACAAATGCACACACAAATAAACACACATGGCAATGCATACAAATATAATCACACCAGCCTTGGGCGCGGAGGCAAACGGTAACGCAAACCCGATCTGGGGATCGAACCCAGCCTGTGCAGCCCCCAGTGGCCACAGACACCTGCTCAGGCTAACCCCTGCCCGTGCTGATGCGCCTGAACCCGACAGAGGAGGGAGAGGCCGGAATGAGGTACAGGGCTGGGGCGTGGAGGCCAAGAGCTTCCCATTCTCTGGACCCTGGAAGGGCAGCAAAAGCACCAGGCAGCCGGGGAGCTGGTCCTGGCACTGCCATGTGGGAGCTGATGGCTTCAGATGGGTGGCCTGACCTTACTGAGCTGCAAAGTCAGAACAAACGGGCCTCCCGCGGTTCTTCAAGGAGTGGGAAGGCGCCCTCGGGGCCTGGTACTTGGGAAATACTTGCTGACTGTTCTGTGAAGTTGCTTCAATGTACGATATAAAAAGGGGGGGGTTGGGGATGAGGGAGGTATATATTATGAGCTTGGGATTAGCAGATACAAACTACTATATATAAAATAGATAAACAGGGACTCCCCTGGCGGCGCAGTGGTTAAGAATCCACCTGCCAATGCAGGGAACACGGGTTCGAGCCCTGGTCCGGGAAGATCCCACATGCCGCGGAGCAACTAAGCCCGTGTGCCGCAACTACTGAAGCCCGCGCACCTAGAGCCCGCAAGCCACAACTACTGAGCCCGTGCGCCACAACTACTGAAGCCCACGCGCCTAGAGCCCGTGCTCTGCTACAAGAGAAGCCACCACAATGAGAAGCCCATGCACCGCAACGAAGAGTAGCCCCCGCTCGCCGCAACTAGAGAGAGCCCGCGTGCAGTAATGAAGACCCAACACAGCCAAAAATAAATAAATAAAATAAATAAATTTATTAAAAAAAATAGATAAACAACAAGGTCCTACTGTATAGCACAGGGAAGTAAATTCAATATCTTGTAATAAACCATAACGGAAAAGAAAATGAAAAAGAATACATAGGGACTTCCCTGGTGGCACAGTGGTTGAGACTCCGCGCTCCCAATGCAGGGGGCCTGGGTTCAATTCCTGGTCAGGGAACTAGATCCCACGTGCATTCCGCAAGTAAGAGTTCCCATGCCACAACTGAGGAGCCAGCGAGCCGTAACTAAGGAGGCCTCAAGCTGCCACTAAGGAGCCCGCCTGCCGCAACTAAGACCCGGTGCAACCAAATAAATAAATAAATTAAAAAAATATATATACAACTGTCATTTAAAAAAAAGAGAAAGAATATATATATGTATAACTGAATCACTTTGCTGTACACCAGAAACTAACACAACACTGTAAATCAACTCTACTTCAATAAATAAGGGGGGTGTTAAAGGGGCGGCCCCTTCAGTTCCAGAGATGCCCTTATGACCTCATGGCTCTCTTTGAGGCCAAGCCTTAGTGTGTCTCTGTCCTATACCAGGTTCCCTGGGTGAACACAGACAGAATCTCTGAGCTGCTGTGGCTGCCAAGGGCAGCCCCCATGAGACTAGGTTCATGGTCTGGAGAGGGAAGCCTAGAGCAGGGACGGGCTTACCCTGGAGGAGGGGGCGAGACATCACAGGCAGAACCCAGTTTTGAGGCCAGAGTGGGTTCCCATGGCGGCTCCACCCTCCACTGGGTCTTGGCAAGTTAAACTCTCTGAGCCTGAGTTCTCACATTTATAGAAGTCAGTCCAATGCCATGGACACCACGATAGGGTAGTCAGGGGGGATAAATTAAGAGACGATGAATGTAGAGTGCCCAGCACACAACACCCAAGGAACGGCAGCGGCTGCCATCAGTACCACGATGACGGAGCTGGTGATGCTGGGACAGCCCTGCTAATGGAGGGCTTCCCTTTGAACTGTACCCTCACACTCAAAACAGTCAGGATTGGAAGAAATAACTCATCGCTATTGTTATCACCAACCTTCCCCCCACTGTTTGGGACCCCTGTCCCCACGACGACACGAGGCAGTAGACAGATGCGCTCTCCCCATCTCCAACTGGAAGACGGAAGCCAAGAGGCTGGCGGGGACTTGGTCAAGGTCAAACCAGGCAAGTCAGTCATAGGGAGGGAATGAGAAGCCCTGATTCCAGGCCAGGGCTACCCACCCAAGCCAGCAGCCCGAAGCTGGCAGCCCTCCGCAGCCTCTGGGCACTCCCGGGAGGAAGGCCATCTTAGAGGCACAGGGGTGTGAAGCAGCGTCCGGTGGCCCAGGCTGGGGGAGGTGCAGGGCAGGTGAGCTCGAGGGGCGGTCAGGAAGAAGACGGGATGGCTGGGGTACACGGAACTGAGTCATCTTAACTGGTCCAAGCCCACTGCACACAGTCTGGCTCTTCTGTCTTTGGCGGGGAGCCTGGGGCTATTTTGGGAATCGCTGCACACAGCCCGCCACTTCCCTGCCAGGCTGACTGGGTCAAAAACAAAACCAGCGCAGCAACCGCCCCATGTCAACAGGGTGGGGAGTGAGGAGGCACTGAACAGCCCTGAACGGAACAGCAGGCGCGGGGGCGACGGGGGCGGCCACCATCCCCCCACCCTGCAAAAAATACAGTAAAACCAGGTGGTGAAACAAACAAACAAAGCTAGTGGGAGGCAGCAAGATGCGGTGGGGAAGACTAGCTTTGGAACAGACGGACCTAAGTTCGAATTTAAGCTTTGCCTTCGAGCAAGTCATTTAACCGCTCTGGGCCTCAGTTTACCCATTTGTAGGAACATCACCCACCTCACTGGGTTAGGTGGGATTAAATAAGATGACACTGGGGCACTGGGCACCTCCTTCCAGAAGTGAACTCCGCCTCGGCCTGATATGTCTGGTCATCCCTCCAAGGCTGCTCAAAGCCCCCTCTGCTGGACAGCCCCCCACCTGCAGCCCCAGCTCACCCAGGGCATGTGCTCAGAAAACACCTGTGGACAGAATGAAAAGGGGAACAGGGCCGGCAGTAAAGAGTGGAGGCCCAAGGATGCAAACAGCCACTTGGGTTTTCGAAGGAGCTGAGCACCACGGGAGTGGTGGACACAGGTTATTACGTCTTTCTGACAGATGGCAAGCAAGGGCTCAGAGAAGGGAAGTGACATGCCCAAGGTCAGCCAGTTCCACTGAGGGCTGAGGTTCTCAGCAAGCTGTGCCCTGATCTTTCTGGAGGAGAAAATGGGGGCCCAAGGGCAGGGAAGGCAGCGTGGCTCGGAGAAGAAGGTACAGGTGGTGTAGGGCATTCTGGAACGATCATCTTTCCACTGGGGCCTGGGCTCAGCGGTCTGGAGCTAATTATGGATTAAGGGAGGTGGGAGCATATACTGGGAGCCCGACAGCCCAGTCAGACCGCTGGCCCTGTGCTTTTCTCATTAGACTCTCAAAAAGCCCCAGGGTTGGACTCACAATAGCTAAAAGATGGAAACGATCCACGTGTCCATTGATGGATGAACTGATAAACAAATGTGGTCGATCCACACAATGGAATGTTATTCAGCCTTAAAAAGGAAGGAAATTCTGACTCATGTTACAACGTGGATGAACCTGGAAGACATGGTGCGACATGAAATAAGCCGGACACAGAAGGACAAGTACTGTATGAGTCCACATCTACGAGGCACACAGACAGACTCACAGAGACAGAAAGGAGAATGGTGGGTGCCAGGGGCTGGGGGAGAAGGGATGGGGTTTAGTGTTGAATGGGGACATTTTCTGTTTGCGGAAAGAAGAGTTCTGGAGATGGATGGTGGTGATGGTTGCACAATGTGAATGTACTTAACCACTGAACCGGACACTTAAATGGTTAAAATGGTAAATTTTGTTACGTGTATTTTAGCACAATTTTAAAATAAAAGAGAAAAGGGAGAAAAGCCCCAGAGCTGGGCACAGGGTTTTCTTTTGGGGTGATGAAAATGTTTTGGAACTAGACAGTAGTAGTGGTTGCACAACATTGTGAGTGTACTACATGCCACTGAATCGTAAACTTTAAAACAGTTTTATGTTATGTGAATCTCATCTCAGTAAAAAAAAAGTTTAAAGCTGCTGAGTACGAGGCAGGTGGCTCCAGAGGACAGGCAGCCTGGGCAGGGCTGGGAACCAGCGGGGACTTCAGTACCGAGGCTATTCTCTCCGAGCAGGAGGACATCACAGGTGTGGGAAGGGAGGCAGACAGGTGGCTGAGATGCCAGCAGCCAGGAAGCCATGCGGCATCTGGTCCCGGCAATGGGGAATGCTTGCATCTCGGGCACCGTGTCCAGGTCCCCTCCGTCACCCCTGGTTTCCGGAAGTCAGACACAGGAAGGGTTTCACACAGCAGCAGGATCCGTCTTTCCTTAGCTGATGGGGACACAGGGCCCTTTGAGGGACAGGGACTTGCCCAAGGTCTGCAGGAGGTCAAGGCGGGGCTGGACCTCATGTCCTCCAAAAACATCCAGCCCGGTGTACACGTAGTTGTCTGGAGACCAACATCACCCTCATGGCTGAGATGTGTTCAGTGCATCTTGTCTGGGACAGGCCCTGGACACAGAGGTGAAGGCTCTTGCAGGCGCCGAGCACCTAGATGACAACTCCACACTGTGCCCCGGGTGAAGTGCCCAGTGAGGGCTCGGTGCTCAGAGAGAGGCAGAGCCGGGGGCAGGCGCAGTGCCCAGCCGGCCGTGGAAGAGGTTCCTGGGCTAAGCTGGCAGGATGTGGAGCTTCAGGACAGAGCAGGGGAGGGAGACCTGGCTGCAGAAGCCGACAGGGTGGGAGGGGCACAGGGAGGGGTGTCGGGCCTTGCAGAGGAGTTGACGCCAGCGCGTGAGGGCACCCCTCCCCCCCACAAACCCACAAACCAGCCAGAGGGAGGGTCCAGGGGTCCGGGGCTGGCTCTGCCGCATCTCTTTGGCTGCCCTTGGGTGAGTCTCTGACCTGGACCCGTGGCTGTCGGATGGGGCCGTCAGTCCCTGACAAGCACAGGCTCGGAGCTCTCGGGATGGGGCTTGAATGCTCTCTGCAACATCAGCCCTGCAAGGGCCGCAAAAGCACCTCCCAGGACGGGACGCTCCCCACTACAAGGTCCTGTTGGAAAGTTCTTACGCTTGAGCAGTCTGTCTCCCTGGGATTCAACCTGGCCCTGAGGCTGGCTCTTCAGAGCCTCGTGCAGCTTTTCTTGCCCAGGACACCGTAAAGCAGGCATCCAAATGGCACACCCTCTCCAGGGTAGCTGACCCCACGGCAACCACCTCCTGGGCTCTGGGCTCTGGTTCTGTTCACAGAGGCAAAGCTGCCCTAGCTGACAACAGAGCCTGAGGCTGCTAAAAGCCCCACATCTGTTTCCTGGAACCAGCTGCCAGCCCACTGCTGCCCCCGCCAGCTGAACAGACCTGCCCTTTACCTGGTGACACTCTGCCTGCTGGGTAGAGCGGGTGGGAGAGTGTCCCCCCCAAATTCATGTCCAGCTGGAACCTCAGAATGTGACCTTATTTGGAAATAGGGGCTTTGAGGGTGTAATTAGTTAAGGATCTCGAGAGGAGATCATCCTGGATTTAGGATGGACCCAAAATCCAGTGACGGGTGTCCTTATAAGGAGAGGACACAGAGATACACGCAGAGGAGACAACCATGTGGACACAGAGACAGAGATCAGAGAGATGCAGCCACAAGCCAAGGAACACCTGGGGCCACCAGAAGCTGGAAGAAGCCAGGAAGGATCCTCCCCTAGAGCCTTCAGAGGGAGCGTGGCCCTGCAGACACCTTGATTTCAGACTTCTGACCTCCAGAATGGTGAGACAACATACCTCTGTGGTTCTAAACCACCCAGCCTGAGGTCCTTTGTCACAGCAGCCCCTGCACTAGTTCACCGGTTTGCAGCATCAGGAAACAGGACACAGCCTGAGCTGACCACGTGGACATTAGCCAGCGTCCCCCTGCTCTGGGAGCGTTCAGGAGAAAAGGTAATGGCGTCCTGGCTGGGAGGGTGACACCAGCACTTGGCAGGACAGAGCAAGCCTGTCACCAGGCTCTCAAAAGGGCTGCAGCCCAATCAGCTAAGGTCACTTGAGGAGGCGGCGAGAAGCCCTTCTCCGTCTGCTATGAAGACACTCGAGGGGAAGTGGCTGCTGGACGTGGAGCCGCCCGGCCTCCCTGCTTTCCCCATGCCGGGGCCTGGACAGCCTGTTCTAGTCTCCCACACCTGGTCAGGCCAGACCAGCCTGCCTGAGTCCTCAGGTGCACCAGCCTCAAGCAAGCGGCCGGAAGCACTCCTTGGGTGAAGGCCTAACCCAGGCACTGCAGTTTCTCTGATGAGCAATGGTAGACCCCCACCCTGACCTTTGGCTCAGCATCCCCTACCTGTCTCTTTGGGGGTGGGGAGCTGGCCAAGGCTTCTGGAAGCTTCGGAACCGAGACCAGGGTTCCCCTGGGATCCTGCCAGGTGTGGGAGCTGAGACAGCTGAGCATCAGCAAACCCCTGGCTCTCCACCCTGCCAGCTCTGCGGACGCTGCCATGCCAAGGGGCAAGGTTGGGGTCATCGCTCAAAGGGCTTCGCCATGGCCAAGTGCAGCATCTCTCCAACGGAGGCACAGGGATGAGCTGCTTTAGAAACGTCTCGTGAGCTTGTTCAAAATGCAGATTCCTGGCCCTCCCTCCAGGCCTACTGAATTAGAACCTCTGTGTGAGAGGCCCAGGACCCTGCATTTTATACAGGTTCCCCAAGGATACTGGGGAGCTCACCAGAGGATGCAAACACGTGGCCTGCTTCGACCTGTTCATGCAGGTGGAGAGAGCAGTCATAGGGCAGGGCCTGCTTGAGGTCACACAGCAGAGCCAAAACTACAACTTCCATCCGCTGGCCTGGCTGGTGAGGGGACGCATGCCGGTGTCCCCCTGGGCTTGGAATCAGGTGACTGACCCTCCTGTGCTCAAAGAGCCCTTCGCCCAGGTGAGGATTCCCCACGGGCCCGGTCAGCTCCACGGGCACCTGGTGCTGACTCTCTCCAGCCATCATGTCACTCCCCCGCCCCCCACCGGCTTGCTTTTGAGCTCAGGCCCTGCGTCTTGCTCATAGCCATCTCCCCAGGGCCTGGCCAGAGCAGCTGCTCGATAAAGGCAGTCGCCTGGCAAATGTTTGTTAGGCAAATGATGTGAAGTCCAAACTCTGTCCCAGAGCTGCTGTCTGACCTCGGGCAGCTCACTCAACCCCTCTGCCCCTGCGTGAAAAGACTCTGGTCATCTGCCTTGGCCATTGCACAGGGCCGCAGCCAGACTCACCCGGTAAACCAGATGCAATATGCTTTGGAGACTGCAAAGCCACATCCGAGCATGCGTTCTGCACACTGGTAATTCACAACCATCAAGTTTGCACTGACTGACTGGCAGTGAGCTGAGAGTCCAGGGTAGCAAGACCCAGCCAGGAGCCTCTACTGGTGGCCCGGGGCAACGGGAGAGAGCCCAGGGGCCCCCCACCCGGGGCCCCCCCAGGTCCCCCTGCCCCCCCGCCCCCCCGCAGTGAGGCAGGCAGATTCCAGAGGCTCTGCTGGCTCCTCCCAGCACGGCTCACTGCTCTCAGGCGTGTAAATCCCGCCCTAGTGCCACACCCACCGTGGGGACAGGGCCCAGGCCCTGAACGTTATCAGGCGGCAGATAGAAGGTAGTGCTACCGAGGTCCAGGGAGCTGGACGAGGTAGGTCCCTGGCCCTCCGTGGGCCTCAGTTTCCCAGCTAAAGCAGAGGGGTTTGAGTGAGACCATCTCCAAGGGCCCTAGGACCGTGCAGGCAGTGGCTCTGTGCCCTGGGGCGCCCCCCGCAGAAGGTCCTTGCTGTCATCCAGCCCCCAAACCCCCTCCCCCCCCACAGAGACAGGCCTTGTGGAGCAGCCAGGTCGGGCAGCTCAGAGGAATGTGGCGCTTGCCAAGGCAGGAGCCCTCCCGCCGGCTGCCATACTCGAGTCCACGTGGACTGCCACGCGGTCAGAGAGAAGCCCAGCTGCCCGTGGGACGGAAGCTCTTCTCCAAGGCGCACTGGGTAGAGCCTCTTCCTCAGGCTGCACACGAGGCCGCCTGCTTTCTAAATGACCTCACAGGACCAACCGGTTCCTCAGCCCGGACGGGTAGCGGGGACACCACCGAGGGCTCCGCATCGACATGACCCTTCACGCGTCGGCCCAACCTGGATCGACTGTGGGGCAAGAGGCAGCCCAAGAATGTCATGATCCGTGCGGGCGCTGCACAGAAGGAACGTCACCGTGTCACCAGCACGGCCCCTCCACAGCTGCAAGGGGGGGCGGTGCGGGTGGAGAGCTGCAGGGGCCAGTGTGGAGAGGAAGCGGGATGCTGTCCTGCCCCCAGAGCCACCCAGCCCAGCCCAGCGTGGCTCTGGGGGTCTCCGGAAAGCCCCTCTGGGTCTCTGTGCCAGTTGCCCCGTCTTCTGGGCCTGACCTGGAATCCCAGTGTGCCGTCTGCTGCCCGGGAGGGCAGAGGGCTGCGGGCAGCCGTCAAGCTGGGCTCTTACCTCCAGACCGAAGCTGCTGGGCGATGATTCAAGTATAAATTCTGACCCCTGCTCTTTTCTGGGTCCGGGGGAGGGCCCTCCTTGGCACTGTGGCCACGCCCAGCTCCAGCAGTGAGATACACCTCTGGGCCTTGGTTTCCCCGACAGCAACACTGCTGTGCATGTGCCCTCGGGTGGCTGGAGGGGCCCCGGCCTTCGTCTTCTAGGCCACAGGCAGCTTAGTGACTACACCACTGACGGAAGGCCCCGCTGGCCATGACACAGCACTGGCTCTCCAAACGTTTGGGAACATGTAAAGCAGCAGCTGGCCTGGCCCTGATCCTAGGACGACCTTTGGTACAGAGTGGCCATTTGAAACGAATCCTTTTCTTAAGTCCTACCCTGGAGGACAGCCCTATAAAGCAATCACCCGCATCATCTCGCTCCTTCTACGGGTCCATTCTCAGCCAGCGCCCGCAGCGGGAGGATCACCCCTGTCCTGCACGGGGCGAAACTCAGGCTCACGGGGTTGAGGGCTTCTGCAGGTCACACGGCCAGGACTCAACCCCGGGTCCGCGTGGCTAACAAGTTCCGCTCTTCCTGCCACCCCAAGGGCAGCTGCCACCTTCCAGTCTCCCCATCCCAGGAACCCGGAATCCGGACGAAGGACTTCAGCCACGCAATTAGCAGGGGCCCAGCGGGCAAATGAAACCAGGTAGCCAGAGTGTTTTAAATGCCCCGTTCCCGGCTCCCTGTCCGTGCAGCCTGCCGCAGCCCTGACAAAGCCTGGTCACAGCTACAGGCGGGGATAATGGTGTGTCCACACCTCGAAAGCTGTGAAGTGCTTGACAAGGTACAGGGCGACAGGCAGAGTGAGAAGCTGCCTGGGATCGCAGTGCTCTGCCCACACCCTCTGTAACCCTGTTGTGCAGACCAGGAAACTGAGGCTCGGAGAGGTCAAGGGAGTTCTCTGAGGTCTCACACCTGGGCTGATGGCAGAGTGGGGACAGGACAAGTGGCTCTGACTTGTTTCCGCCTCCGTGTTCCCCCAGCGCGGTGAGCACCCGAGGGTGTGAGATGGCCCCAAACTCCCCCTGGGTGCTGCCTGCTGTCCTCCCTGTGACCCTCTGAGCTGCTTTCAGAGAGGAGAGGGGGACCCGGTGAGGAATGCCCTTCTCGCTACGGCAGCAAGGTGAAACTGGAGCGGAGCCCGCTCGGGCGCCGGGCTCGGGTGCCACCATGCTCGCTTTGCCGGGGAGACGATCGAGGCTGGGGTGGCCCACAGGAAGCAGAGCCGGAACTCCCAGGAACCACGCAAGGATTTACCGAAAGGGGCTCTCAGGAGCCCGGGGGGCAGCAGAAGGCCACAAGGCCGACAGCACGGGAGGGTATGCTGCAGCTTGGACCAAAACTAAACCAGCGCCCCTCAAGAAACCATCAACTTTCTCCAGGCCTGGGGCAGGCAGCAGGCTCTGTCCTCTGGAAGAAGAGACTCAGGCCCCAGGGAAGGCCTCACCAAGCTCAGGGAGCGAGCTGGGGAGGAGCTTGACCTCGGAGGCCCTTGTGTCCAGGGAGAGCCCTGCCTCAAGAGAGTCTGGCCTGGCCATGACCTGAAAGGGCCCCTACAATAGCTCCTTCTCCCCTGCAGGGCGGGCCGGTCATTGGTTTTGTTCACGTGGCTTCTTGTGGGCTCCTTAAGGTACAAACCCTCCTCTGTTATATCACTACTGTGTTCACCTTTGGGGAAAAGCCCTCAAACACCTGTCTTTTTTCTTTCTTTCTTTCTTTCACATAATCTCTAATTTACAGAAAAGTTGCAAAGATAACATAAGAACTCTCAGATTCTCTCTACCCAGAATCGCTGTTTAAATCATTTGCTTTACCAATGGTGCATTCTCTCTTTGCATATCCATATGCATGTGTCTATATACTCCAAACCTTGCAGTCTTTTCTGAGCCATCGGAGAGTAAGGTACCGGGATATCTAAATGCATGATAACAAATCCTGATGCCAATTCGGGGGTTCGTTGCCAAGCACCCTCACACCTGCCTCCTCCAGGCTGAGGTGCGTGAAGTAGCTGGTGCTATCTCCAGGTTACAGATGAGGAAACTGAGGCACAGTGTCCAGGGGTACGTGGCCCTCCTTCTACACCGAGCCACCCACACCTAAGTTCTCAGCATAAAACACACAGGCCCATTCTGCAGACTGTCTTCCTGATGACCAGACGATGTCTTAATTTTTTTGTTTTCTTTTTGGCCGCGCCATGCGGCATGCGGGATCTTAGTTCCCCAACCAGGGATCGAACCCGTGCCCCCTGCAGTGGAAGCGTGGAGTTCTAACCACTGCACCGCCAAGGAA
The DNA here is from genome assembly GCF_028023285.1 of Balaenoptera ricei. Classification (NCBI taxonomy): domain Eukaryota; kingdom Metazoa; phylum Chordata; class Mammalia; order Artiodactyla; family Balaenopteridae; genus Balaenoptera; species Balaenoptera ricei. Next base: position 7,126,017 of record NC_082652.1, on the reverse strand, counting down.
GGCCTTAGATGATGTCTTAATTTTTAAAAGAGAGTGAGCCAGGTTGCCCCCACAGGGGAACACAGACGGATCAGGACCCAATCAAGATTGTCTACAGTGCAGCAGGCAGGAGTGGACGGCTGGGGTGGGCGCCAGCGAGGGACTCCCCACTCCAACCGGGGCCGTCGCCTCCTTCAGCGCCTGCCCTCTGCTTCTTTCCTTTTCTCTCCTCAGACAACTGGGATGGAGGGACTACTCCCTGGAGGGAAGGACTGGGTCTCCCCTTCATCCCAAAGCCCGGTGGCATGGGGCCCAATGCAGAGCAGCCTGCATGTGTAACTGATGAATGAATGAATGAATGAATGAGTCAGAGATCTGAGTTCTGGTTCTGCCACAGGGTGGGCTACTCAACTGCTCTGAGACTCAGTTTCCTCATATGTAAAATGGGACAACACCAAGCACTTCTAAAGTGGTTGCGAATTGTTAAATTAGATGAGATTTGTGAAGGCGCCGGTGAGGTGGGTGTTAAGATCCCAGTTCAGAGTTTGATCAGGGAAATGAACAAGACAATGGGGAGAAACGGAAAGCAAAGCTGAAGATGCCCAAATATGAACAATGTGGGGAAGGCACACACACACACACGCGTGCACACACGGCCTCGCAGCTCAGCACCTCTGAAGCTTAGCAGTCTCTCTCTAACGACCCCCCTTTCTTTCGGCTTGAGACCCTCAGCAGCCCAGGATGAAAAGCTGGCACCCAGGGCTTCCTCTGCGGACACAAATGTGCTAATGTCTGTAACACCTGACAACATAGCAGAGCCTGGGGGGGTTGTGGAAAAGAGGAACAGTAAGAGAGGGAGGCAGCTCTTTCCAGAAGTGGACACGAATGGTCTGTCTCACTCAGGTAAGACACAGAGCTAAAAAGCAATGCATAAAAAGGACAGCTCTTCGATCTTATCAGTACCGGGAACTGTTTATAGGAGATCATGTTATCAAGGGCAGAATGCCAGCTGGTACATGCACCCCTGATGGCAAAAGGGAAAACCGTATCTGTGTGTGTGTGTGAGTGTGCATGTGTGTGACTGCATATATGTGTGTGTATGTGTGTATTCAGGGACGTCGCACAGCAGACCAGGAGAATTTAACGTTCACGAGCTTCTGTTCTCCTGCACGATTTCTTAAGCCATTTGTGCAAAAAGATGAAGTGCCACCCCTAGGAGATTTTCTCAGTCTGGGCAACAGGGCTGGGCTGGGGCACAGGCTCAGCCTCCCAAGGCAGTCGTGGTCCCAAGTCCTAGAGTCCCTGATGCTAAGCCAGCACCGCCTGTCCCACCTGACACAGCCTGGGTGGGGGACGCCAGCGCACAGGGGAAGACAAACCAAACTTTCCCCATGGAGCTTTACGGGCTTCGCGAGGTTTGTCCGAACCACCAGGCTTCCCACCGAGCCCGCCCCTGAATCCCGGTGCTCCCGTCGAATTAAAGAAGAGAGAGCCACTCACCGCCTGAAAGCCAGCCAACACGGACTATTCCACTTTTCCTGGAATGAGCTTTCCACACTTTCGGCGGCTGGAGCCATCGGCAGCCAGGGCTCCCACCTCTCCGACCTGCTCTCACACCCTCTGCGGCTCTTTACGATGCTTTCAAGTAAGGCACCGCTATGTGAAATCGCACTAAGAAAGAAGGCTGGCTCCTGGTGCCGGAGGACACGGGAGGGAGGGGGGGGGGGCTGGCACGGAGCACTCAGGATTCACTTTGGATGAAAGCGGGCGGGTTGGCGGAGCCTTGCCTCCCTCCCCTTCCATCGCCAGCCCTGCTCTGCCATCCTTCCGACTTGCCGGCTTGCTGATTAAAACACACACGTGGATTGCCAAAGCAACCCGCACCCTGGACGCCCATGAAAGAGTCCCGGGGGCAGAGTAACCCCAGCTGCAGCCACCTCCCGTGGAGGCTGGGCGCAAAGCTGAGAACGAATGCTGCCACTCACGGGGCTGACCTTTCACGTGTCACATCAGATTTTCCGTTCGCCAGCAAACCAAAACCAAACCAAGCCCAACCAGCGCACCGCCTCCCCACCCATCGCACAACTCGTAAACCCATCAGAATTTACGGCAAACCAACCAGAATCCAGACGCAGCTAATGTCATTAAGAAGCCTGCACAGCGCCCAGATGCCAGGAGGGTCTCGGTGACAGACGCCAGCCTCAAAGCAAAGGAAAAGCAAGACACAGCACAGATGCTGCAGACACAAAAGCATTTTCATCCTGCCCAACAGGAACCGATCTGATTATCAAAGGGAAGCACCAAGGACTCAGAGTCTAAGGCGGCTTTAGTGAAACAGGGCTTTGGGAGATGAACAAATGTAGTTGAAAGAGACCTGACCACAGACCCAGACCAGGGGGGCCCTGCCTTGGGCCGTCTGTTTTTAAAGCAATCTGCCAGAGATAATGCTGAAAACAAATGTATAATCCAATCAGAAGCCTGACTCTGAGACACATGCCTGAATGTCTAGACTCCCTGCCATTTCAGCCCCCGAGGTGGGGACCACGTTCAGAGCTGACTGTTGTTTTCCCCCAATACCTGAACCAAACTTTCAAGTCTCCCTGTGAGTCACTGGTGTTCACTTTCTATTTAAAGATCACACAGGGCTTCCTCTCAAGCACCATTCAAACCCATGGCTTCTAAGAACTGGGTGCTAAATCCGTTTTCCTCAGGCCTCACTTTCCATCAACATAGATGTTCTAGTCGACAGCGAGGGGTTCTTTTTTCCATCATCTACTGCCAGAGGCAGAGGTAATGGGAGTGGCACGGATCCCGAGAATGCCCCTGGGAAGGGCAGCTGATGAATTAACCTCATTGATTCCTTCCAGGAGAGCCATGCAGAAGCCGTCCTGAACGCCATGGCTGGAGATGGGGTAGACACAAGGGAAAATCTCGACCCACCGGGCAGCGGTCTCAGGATCCTGTCTGAACCAAACTCTGCTGAGCGGCTGTCCCAGACAGACGGTGGTGCCACCACAGCCAGGCTGCCAGGACCCCCTCTGCCGGGAACCAGCCAGAGGCTGATCTTCACTACACCATCTTCTCGGAGATGCTTGGTTACGGGGACAAAACATTTCCCTACTGAACTCCATTTTCAGGCGAGAAAGGATTAGACGGAGAAACCTGTACCCAGCCGTCGACACTCGGTAGACCTGCCCCATCTGGCGTGCACGTGCATGCCCCTAAATTCCCTTCCCTTCCCCCTGGTCAGACCACGGTCCAGGAAAGCAGACTGCTCATGCTGTGTAGCAATTAGGCTGAAAAATGGAAGAGCAACGGACAGCCACAGACCCAAGCAACAGGAGTCGGGGGTGGGCTTCTCACAGCCACCCTGGAGGAAAGACCCCACACACACCCAAACTCTGCTGTGTCCCCTCTGAGCTCTGAGTCAGGCCATGCCTCTCCCTCCCTCTCTCCCTCCATCCCAGCTACTCCAGGGAAAACAGCAGCCCACGTGACCAGGACAGAGCCTGCCTTGCTAATAAACCCGTCCTAAGGCTCTGACAGTTTTAGCAGAAAATTACCTTTCAGGAAGAAAATGTAAGGAAGGGGAAGAGGGGAGACAAAGTGTTAGAGCTGGGAGCCACACGCCACAGGAGCCGGCCTGGGGCTGGTCCAGCAGCCCCCCATGTCTGCGGAGGTCCCCCAAGCTCCCCATGCTGACGGCCTCAGGGAGCCGCCCCTGGCACGCAGCTCTGCCGGCAACTCATGCCTGGAGACGGGAGGGCGCCTCGGAGACAGAGGGACGGACGGATGGACGGATAGACGGATGGATGGAGGAGCCGCGAGCCCGGCAGGGACGAAGGAGGAAGGGAAGCCAAGAGGAAGGGGTGGGGAGAGAGGAGAGGGAGGGAGGGAAGAGGGAGAATTGATTCTGTCTCCTCCACTGGGACCACTGAGCTAAGTTGCCATGGAGAAAGGGGAGCCGCTGGCAGAGCCTGAGGCGGGTGGAGGAACCTTATGCCAGAGGGAAGGCGTCAGCTCGGAGCCACTCCCCACACTCCTGGCGCAGCCTCCACCAAACCGGGCCTTCTGGGCCCAAGGCGGCCAGACTGGGAGGGGAACTGGCCTGACCCAGTGGGGCAAACAGCAGCAGTTCTCCGCCCCCTGGAGGAGCGGGGGGTGAGGGGGCAGGAGGTTCAGGTCTTCCTCGCCAGGCTCACTGGCGCTCCCGCCCCTCATCTCACACCAGGCCGCCAGCCCGGCCAGACTCCCCGGGGACTGAGGGGACCAGAGCCTCTCCCAACGGCCTGGCTACCACCTGGGGCCCTGGTGTTTGCGGAGGCATTCTGACCTCCACCTGCCTCCCCGTTTCTAAAAATTAGAGTCTCCAGACCCCGAGTCACATTTCCCACCCTCAGGGATGAGGGGACATCCAACTAGGGAAGGACCTCGACGCACAGAACCTCCTATGCAGGAAGTGGAGGAGAAGGACGAAGGGAGTGAGCCCTCCCGGGTGGACGGCCCTCCCGGGTGGACGGCCCCTAAAGGCTCCGTGGCCCTGGCTCCCTGCGGGTCTCCCACGCGGGGCTGGCTCTCCCACCTGCCTGCGCCAGCCCTGCCGCGGCTCCTGTCCACGACCCCAGCTTCAGGACTGGCCATAGCTGCTGGCCCTGCACCCACTCCAAGATGCAGGAATGGGGCCGGGGAGGCCTGGGCTGAGGTCTCCGCTCCTCCTCTTGGAGACGACATGACAGGGGTACATCCAGGCCCACCTCTGGGCCCCCACTGAATGCCATGACCTGGGAAACATTTTTCTCTTCACAATCCTCTTCTCACTTTCCCCCTCGACGCTTTCTTATGAAAAGGTTCACACAAACAGCAAAGTTGAACACATTTCCTAATGAACATCCATACATGCACTACCTAGATCCTACCATTTCCTCTCACTTTTAATGTGGCAAAACACCTATAAAACTGACCATTTTTGCCATTTTAAAGTACACAGTTCAGAGGCATGGAGTGCATTCATGGTGCTGTGCCACCGTCACCTCTAATTCCAGAACATTTTCATCACCCCCATACCTGATAGGCACTCACTCCCCATCCCGCCTCCCCCCAGCTCCGGGCAACCACCAGTCTGCTTTCTGTCTCTGTGGATTTACCTGTTCTGGACAGTTCATATCAATGGGATCATCCACTCTGTGGCCTTTTGTGTGCGGCCTCTTTCACTTTGCATCATGTTCTCGAGGTTCGTCCACTTTGTAGCCTGGGTCAGTGCTTCATTCCTCTTTACGGCTGAATCATAGCATCGGATTCATCGGACACGTGGGTTGTTTCCAGCTTTCGGCTATCGTTCTCTTACTTTTAGAATGAGTTTTTCAGAGTCCAGTAATGTTTCCTGAAGCCTCTCCTATGGGATTTGGGATTCGGTCTCAAAGGTGCAGCCCCGGAGGCCCCAAATAGAAATGTTAATCCTTGTTTGGCCTTTTCATTAAAGCATTGCTCCCCACTGGGTAATCGAGCCTGAGGGGGGCTCCGCGTGGCCCTGGGGACGGAGGCAGAGGTCCCAGAGCATGTGTGTGGCCAGCGAGCGGGCTCTGGGCTCCTCTGCCCCAAGAAGCAGCCCTCTGGGCAGCAGGACACTTGTGCACACGGACCCCGTGTCCACGCTCTGAGACTCGACGTACCCAGGTTTGAGTACTCTCTTACACTCCCTGGCGGCCTGACTAGCAAGCCATTTCCCCTCTCTGAGCCTCAGCTTCTCCGTCTGTAAAAGGCGGGCAACAGTCTCTACCTCTTGCGGTTGCTCTAGAGATGAGACTGGCGCTGCCCCATGGAACTTTCTGGGTTGACGGATGTGTTCTACGCCTGGCTGTCCAGTACGGCCGCCACTAGCCCATGGGCTACTGAGCACCTGAAATGTGACTAGTGTGATTGGACAATGGAATTTTGAATTTTATTTCACTTTAATTTAAAATTAAAATTAAGAAGTCACACGGGGCTGGTGGTGATCACCCTGGACAGAGCAGCTCTAAGCACTTAATGGGATGGGAAGGTAGGACACGGTCCAAGCCCAGCACCTAGCTCCTCCGTCTTTTCCTTCATCCCTTCCTCTCCCTACTTACCCCATGGTGTCCGGGCAGTGGAGCGAGCCTCTGTCTGCAGCCTGGCCCCCAAGGCTCCCTCTGAAAGGACAGAGGGTGGGTAGTTGGGCTCTCGGGGAACAAACCAGGCGCCAGCTGGCGAGTGGCCGTGGCGGACTCCACAATAACGTAGGTCCCTGAACCGCTAACCTCTCCTCCTGCCCCTATGGGCCCTAGACCCCTATTCTAGAACCCCATCTCCTGCCGTTTCCCCCAGCAACTCCTGAGGTCATCCCTAGAATGTCTGGGCAGGAGATGAAGGATTGGAATAGACCCTCCCCCCATTCCTAAAGTGGCAGCAGTGGACCCCCGTGGGGTTGTGCAGGGGTTTCGTGGTCTCGGGCTGCGCTGTCTCGGGTCCTCAGGGACACCTTCCCACGTGCACAAAGCTGTTCTCACAGGCTTGTGCCCTGGCACAGCGGCTGCACGAGAATCCAAACCTCACTTTGCAGATGCAGAAACCCAGACGCAGCTGGAGGAGCACACGGCAAGGCGGGAGGAGTTGGGGCTGAAGCCCAGGCCCCGAACTCCCCCCAGCCTGGCTGGCATGGGCCTCCTGAGAGGCATGAGACTCTGGAACAGGCCCGGGTAGGAGGGGGGCCCCAGCACTTGACCCCGTGCCAGGGCAGGTCAAGGGCCCGGGGCATGGCTGTGTGGCTTCAAAGCCAGAACTGAAGCCTGGCCAAGCCATCCCATTGCTGTTCTCTCACCCACCCCAACCCGTCCCAAGTCGGAGAGAAGTGACATCTCGGGGGTGGCAGTGGGGACTCCAGAAAAACTTAAACACAACCACAAACAACCATAACTCCGGTGGTGCTCTGAGCCCACCAACAGGTATGGGTCACCCAGAGCTGGGAACGGCTGCCGAGGACCGGGGGCCCAGCTGGCTCTCCCTCAACCTGCAAAGCCTTCTCTTAGCTTCCCGCATGCCCCTGCCTCCCCGACAGGATGGCCAGAGGGACCCCCTTCAAACCTGTGCCCTGAAGTCACCTGGTCTCACCCCACTCACAGGGGAAGGCCTGGAGGCCCCGCCCTGCCTGCCTCGGGGCATCTGTACCCACGCACCCTCTGCCCAGAGCCGCCTCCCCCGTAGCCTCGGCTCTGGGACCCTCCTCACTAAGGCCTTCCTCGACCCCCTTACTTATTTCAAACTCAGCCCCAGGCCCGGCACTCCCCTGACTTTCCCATTTACTTCATAGCTTTGATCCTCATCTAATATACCGTGGGCTTTTCTTTCTTCTTTTATTTTTATTTTTTGAATTGTGGTAAGATACACATAACGTCAAACTTACCATCTCAATCATTTTTTTTTTCAATCGTTTTTAAGTGTACAGTTCCGTGGCATTAAGGACATTCACACTGTTGTGCAGCCATCACCACCGTCCATCTCCAGAACTTCATCTTGTAAAACTGGAACTCTGTCCCCATTAAACACTGCTTCCCCATTCCACCCTCCCGCCGGTCCCTGGCACCCACCACTCTACTTTGAACTTAACTGCTTTAGGCACCTCCTATAAGTGGAATCATGCAGTATCTGTCCTTTTGTGTCTGGCTTATTTTACACAGTGTAACATCTTTCAGGTTCACCCATGGTGTAGCACGTTCTTTTTTTAAAGTTGTCTTTCCCACTGGAATGGAGGCTTCATGGGGGCAGGGATTTTGGTGGGGTTGTTTTCACTGCTGTATCCCCAGGGTCCAGAAGACAGCCTGGCACCCAGCAGGCACTGAACGAGTCTTTGGAATGAATGAATGAGCGCGTGAATGAATGAATGAAGACTTTGTAGAGGACAGTACTCCACCACACAGGTCTGGGTCTGCCCCTCCCCCCCACTGTGGACCAACTCCCAGCGATGGTGGCCCCGCCCCATGGCTTTAGACCCCTGCCCTGGAGTCCCAGGCCCACCGTCCCAAGGGGTGACCACACTCAGCGCCCGCAGGACCCCCCCACTTGATGGTGGGCTTCCCCCCTAGACATGGCACATCCACGGGAAGATTATTACAGGGACAGACAGGGTCCCCAGCCGTGGATGTAACAATGTGCCTTGGAGCCTCACAGTGGCGCTGTGGGCAGTGAGGAAGGATAGAGGAGGGCAAGGGCCCAGACACCCAGATTCCCCCAACGTGGGGAGGCCAGCACAGGCAGGGGTTCGGGAGACCTGGCCTAGACCTAGCCACGGCTCAGAGCGGGGCTCACACCCAGCTGGTCCCTCGCCTTCCACCTTCTCCACATCCTGCCTGGCTACTTGTTTTACTCTCTGAGAACTTGCTTTACTCCTGTTTCTGGGCTAGACGAGCTCAGAAAATCAAAGTAAGGCATAAGGTGGACCCCTTGCGCACACGCATCAAGCCTGAAGGGGCACCAGCACTCCAGCCAGGCCGGCCAGCGCGTGGGAGACGCAGGGGTCCCACCCCTCGCCAGACTTGGGCAGGAGGTGTCCACGGAGAGGGCGGTGGCTGAGGGCCCACAGCGAGGCCTCAGCGCCCAGCCAGACCTCAACCGGGGTGCTAGAAGACAGTGACCCCAGAAGAGCCCAGATCACCCCTGAGAGATCCTCCCCACTCCGGGAAGACAAACAGACTGGGACAGTGGAAAAACAGCTGTACCTTTAAATTATTTGGCCCACAGATACGAAAAAACATTTGCCTGTTGAAGCTGTTTTGCATGTTTGGTTATTTTTAGGGTGAACCCGGTTGCCTCCCCTTGGAACCAGACGAAGCCCAGGAGGCACGTAGTCTTCTTTCCCAGATGGGGGTCCCAGTCCCGCATCCCTGGGAACCCGGGCCTGAGTGTGAGAGCCCTGAGGCTCGCGGCAGCAGGGGCCCCACCAGAACACACACCGGGGAGCCTGGGCAGGTCTGCTGGGACCTTTAAGAAGATGCGACTCTGCTGACAGCACGGCTGCCCACCTGGGTCCAGAAAGAGCCCCCTGCCCCTGCCCAGAGCACGGTGTGAAGGGAAGGAAGCTGGAGGCCCTGTCCCCGTCCATGCCAGGCCCAGCTAATGGGAATAGTTTGCTGACATATTTTTAGAACAAATGGCAATTAGAGCAGATTTTCTCTTCCACTCCCCCTCCCCAAAACAGGAATAAATCAGCTCTACCAATTTCCCAGCTAATGATTTCCTCCATTAAATTAAAAAGAAGAAGAAGAAAATGTTTTTTTAAATAGATTACCAGCCCTGTGCTTTCGGAGACCATGTGACCTGTCAACTCCTCTTAAGTCCTGATACATCAAAGTTCCTTAATTAATTTTTAGTAAGTAAAAAAGTCATAGTCTAAGAAGGACTCCTCCCCCACCTGCTCCCAGTTGGCCTGGTACAGAAGGGTCAGCTCCGGGCTGGTCATGGGAAGCCAGCTCAATAGGGCCAAAGATAATCTGAGAATCAGTGCACGAGGTCCATTTCACAGATGAGAAAAATGAGGCTGAGATGAGAAGCACCTAAACACATAGCCCGTGGAGGACTAAGTGTGGGACGGGGGTCTTGCTTTCAAGATGCACCCACCTACAGAAATGCAAACAGGGGAAGCCAGGAGCCGAGGAGCCCCAGCCTTCAGGTGTAGGGATGACGTGAGTTACTTAATCCAGGACCTGGGCTTCTCCTCCTCTTGTTCCTTTGCAGCGCCTGGGACAGGGACCGGCATATACTGCGAACTCCTCATCTATTTCTAAAAAGTCCGCTCCCCGACAGCACGGATGAACCTCGGAAGCATTGTGCTGAGTGAAAGAAGGCAGACACCACAGGGCAAATACTGTATGATTCCACTTGTATGAGGTGCCTGGAATAGGCAGATTCACAGAGAGAGAGGGTAGAAGGGTAGGTACCAGTAGAATGGGGGAGGGGGAGTTAGTGTTTAATGGGGACAGAGTGTCTGTTTGGGGAAAGAAAAGAGCTCTGGAGATGGATGCTGGTGATGGTGGCCCAACAACTTGAATGTACTTAATGCCACTGAACTATGTACTTAAAAATGGTTAAAGTGGTCAATTTTATGTATATTTTACCACAATGAACAGACATAAAAAGAAAAAAAAAGAGTCCACTCTCCAAAATGCTATTTGAAGATACAGGAGGGGCTGACAACTCCACAGTGACTCGGGCAGCACCCCCTGTGGCCTGCCACTAACTGGACCTCAATTCCTGAAGTCCAGCCGGGGAGCTCACAGGCCCCTCCAGTCACGTAGGAATGCCAGGGACCTTCAGAGAAAGGCTCCTCGTGTTAGCCAGCGTCACCAAGTCGGGATTCCCCGTGTCCCTGATGGCCTACCAGACGCCAACAGGGAGAAGGCCCAAGGAACACCCTCTCTGAAAGATGCCTCAGGGCCTTCGGACGTGCTGTGCCCTCTGCCTGGAATGCATTTCCCCAGATATTACACGACTCGCTTCCTAAGTTTATTTAGGTTTCTGCAGAGAGGTCCTCTCTGGACCATCCTATAGCCAGAGGCAGGGAAAGTCACTGGGACCAGGCAGGGTGGCCTTGAGCAAGAACGGGAAACCAATAGCCCTAAGCATCCATGGCAAGCCAGCACCATCACGCTGCTCCTGGCTGGAGAGAAGCAGCTCGTGGGAGGGCAGTCAGATCCTGGCTCCGCCATAACCAGACAGAGGACCTTGGCAAGTTCCTTCATCCCTCTAAGGCTCAGTTTTCTTTTCTATAACATGGGGAAGAAAACAGGCTTTTCTGAGGGTGAGGTGAGATGATGTACATGTTTGGCATACAGCTGGGACGTGGGCAAAGGTCGATAAATGGTAATGATTCTAATTATAATCTCCCAAATGCATTCCTTCCAAGAGGGTCCAGGGGCAACGATCTCAGACAACTCAAAGAAGACATGCACCACTAATCAGTGTCCAAGCCAGCGGTGGGTGGGTGGGTGGGGGTGTCAGTGACCCGGAAGGCAGAGGACGGGGCCTGTAGGCTTACCATGTGCTATGTGGTTTAACTAATTTTTGTCCCCATTTCGCATATGAGGAAACTGAAGCATAGAGAGGTTAGTGACTTACTTGCTCCAGGTCACATAGCCTGGAGGCAATGAAACCGAATTCCAACCCTGGTCATGTGGTTCCAGGGCCTGAGCTGGTTCTCACTGTTCCATAGTGCATTGTTGGGTTTTTTAACAAATTTTTTATAGGTTTAAAAAATACATATTTATTTATTTTATTTTTATTATTTATTTTCTTTATTTTTTTGGCCGCGTTGGGTCTTAGTTGCGGCACGCAGGCTCTTCATTGCGGTGCACGGGCTTCATTCTAGTTGTGGTGTGAGGGTTTTCTCTCTCTAGTCGTGGCGCGTGGGCTCAGTAGTTGTGGTGCGTGGGCTTAGTTGCCCTGCAGCATGTGGGATCTTAGTTCCCCAAGCAGGGATTGAATCCGCGTCACCTGCATTGGAAGGCGGATTCTTTACCACTGGACCACCAGGGAAGTCCCTTTTTAAAAAAAATTTTAATCTTTTTATAGTAGATCCTTGTTGGTTATCTATTTTAAATATAGCAGTGTATACATGTCAATCCCAAACTCCCAATCTATCCCTCCCTGCAACCCTTCTGCCCTGGAAAGCATAAATTCGTTCTCTAAGTCTGTGAGTCTGTTTCTGTTTTGTAAATAAGTTCAATTGTATATTTTTTTAAGATTCTGCATATAAGTGATATCATATGATATTTGTCTTTCTCTGTCTGACTTACTTACTAGGATCATCTCTAGGTCCACCATAGGGTATCTTGAGAGAAGTGTGGAAGGAAGGAAGGAAAGAAGGAAGGAAGGGAGGGAGGGAGGGAGGGAGGAAGAGAGAGGGGCCCAAGAAAGCAGAGGCAGATCCCCTGGCAGCCTCTGCAAGTCTGACATCCGGGCTACGTGAGTTTCCATAAGCCGGAGGGAAAGGTCTCAGAGCAGGCCCCTCAGGGAAGCCCACAGCACAGCGGGACTGGCCTGGTTCCTCTCGAAGGTCTCCAAGGTCAGGCCCAAGATCTTCATACTTCGTTCCACTCAGCCCAGCTGCACTGGTCAGCACCCAAGTGTGCAGTTAACTCCCTCGGAACCCAGGCTGGGCAGGGGGAGGGGAGGAACAGCTCCGCGCCTGGCTCTGCCTTACGATGCCTCCCCAGCGGCCCAGAGACCCAGGGGACACCTGAAAGCCCCCACCCTTTCAGCGGCCAGACACGGGGGAGAGGGGAGGCCTGCACGCTGGCGGCTGGCGGGTGATTCTGTGTGCACGGCTAAAGGGCAAGCGGCTTCCAACTCATTCTTGAAGGTGATTCACTTCCCTCTATGCCACCTTCTGAAGAATATCTTCACTAACAACTCTCTTAGCCACACGGCAGCCAAAGTGAGCATTTTAAAATGTAAATGCAAAAAAAAAAAAAAATGTAAGTGCAGGACTTCCCGGGTGGCTCAGTGGTTGAGAATCCGCCTGCCAATGCAGGGGACACGGGTTTGAGCCCTGGTCTGGGAAGATTCCACATGCCGCGGAGCAACTAAGCCCGTGTGCCACAACTACTGAGCCTGCACTCTAGAGCCCGCGAGCCACAACTACTGAGCCCTCATGCCACAACGACTGAAGCCTGGGAGCCTAGAGCCTGTGCTCTGCAACAAGAGAAGCCACCACAATGAGAAGCCCACGCACAGCAAAGAAGAGTAGCCCCCGCTCACCGCAACTAGAGAAAGCCTGCGCACAGCAACGAAGACCCAACGCAGCCAAAAATAAATAAATAAAATAAATTTAGTTTTAAAAATGTAAATGCAAATAGGAATATGTCATGCCTGTACCTCAACACCCCCCAACAGCTCCCTTCAAACTTAGGCGGTTTTTTTGATTTTTGTTTGTTTGTTTGTTTTTCCGTGCTGCGCGGCATGCAGAATCTTAGTTCCCCGACCAGGGATTGAACCCAGGCCCCCTGCAGTGGAAGCACGGAGTCTTAACCACTGGACCACCAGGGAAGTCCCAAGTCCAAAGTCTTTACCACGACCTACAAGTCCTCCAAGATCACGCCCCTGACTCTGCCATCTCCTACCACTTTTCCTCTCTCACTCCTCAGACTTGCCAAGCACACTTCTGCCTCAGGCCCTTTGCACCTGCTAGTCCCTCCTTCTCAGATATTACACGACTTGCTCCTAAGTTCACTTAGGTTTTCACAGAGCGGTTCTCTCTGACCACGCTATCTCAAACCCCTACCACCCTCACCCTCTCTCTCTATCCTAGTCCCTTGCTTATTTTCCTTCCTGGCATTTAGTACCACCAGTGTGTTTTAGGAAGGGATTTCATTTGGTTCACTGCTAAATCTCCAGTGTTTAGAACAACGCCTGGCATATGAGTGGTGTCCAAAAACTCTGTTGATAGCTTTATTTTTTAATTTTTTTGGCCACGCCGCACGGCTCTTGGGATCTTGGTTCCCCAACCAGGGATCAAACCCAGGCCTCAGCAGTGAAAGCACCGAGTCCTAACCATGGACCATCAGGGAAGTCCCTGTGGATGGTTTTAGAAGTGACGGTGGTTGGTGGAAGTCGGGGGGGCTTTGGGGACAGCTGAGCGCCCTGTCAGTCCATCTGGGTGGTCAGCCTGTACAGAGTTATCAGCAGGACACTTAACGTCTGTACACTTCCTGTAGGTTTGTTACACTTCTATAGAATGTTTCCAAAAATGTTTTAAAAAGCTCTATTGAATGACTGAATTATGGATAACTGAACTATGAAGGATGTACAACACAGCTCTTTAAAAGCATGGACAAGCCATTATCTTGTAATAACCTATCATGGAGTATAGTCTGCAAAAATACTGACTCACTATGAATCTGATATAATATTATAAGTCAGCTATACTTCAATCAGAAATAAGTATATAAATAAATAAAAGCACGTACAGGTTTAACAAGACCACTCGTACCCGCCGAGCAGATCAAGCTAAGTGGGACACAGCCCTCTCTCTCCGTGAACCATATAAAGTCATCTTGCTTTTTATGGAGAATGAGAAGGTAAGGGACAGGTCCTTCAGGACAGGGTAGCCACAAGGACTTTGGTGAGGCATCTTACAGGGGACATCTACGGCCATTCTATGCAAATTTGAAGAAGCTTGAGGTTGTAAAACTCCATCCCCACTGGGCACTAGAGATCAAGCCATTGGTCTGAAATGCACTTTCTTGCAACTGGCCAGTGACATCAGTCTGTTTGAGGCCAACAACAGGGACATCACTAGCAGAGGCTGTAAGTGCCTCTTCCCACCAGCCAGATTGGCTCCCTCAAAGGCGACAGACTGTGCCTGGCCTATACCCTCCCTGCCTTTTTCCTATGGCCTCCCACCTGCCTGGCCTGCTTCTAAAGGGGACCCTCCTACCCTCGCTGCTGGCCCAGAACCCTCTCTTGGGAAGACCATCCGGCTGCCCCCGGCTCCCTTCTGGGCCCTAGGACCGGCTCTCTGCAGACTGACCCCCACAAAAGGGAACAAGTCTTTGTCTCAGGTGGTCTGTAATGCTGAGCCAGGGGAAGAGGAAGATGAAGAAAGAGGAGAAAGAAAGAACATGAATTTTCCTCCCATACTCAAAGGCTGGAACATCCCTGCCTCACTCTCAACTAAAACAACTCCTGCAAACAAAGCCAGAGAAACCCATGGATTAGAGACTACTCTTCACCTGCCTCTCCCTCACCCATCACCTCCCTACCAGCCCTCAAGCTCAGGCCAAAGACAGAAGGTTCCAGGGGCCAGCAAAGCACATGTGACCTTGCGGGCTCTGGACGGGACCAACCCCAGTGCTCTGTGCAAAGGCCTTGATGTGAGCCATCAAGACCTGCAGTTATGAGGGAGAGCAGAAAACAGGCATCTCTGCAGCCAGTGGAACAAAGATGAGTCAGTGAAACAGGAGAAAGGAAATGAGCATTTATGGCACTTTGTATTAGTCATCTACGGCTGTGTAACAAATCACCCCAAATCTTAGTGGTTTAAAACAATGAACGTTTATAATTTCATGCTGTTTCTGGGCATCCAGAATCCGAAAGGGGCTTAGCAAGGTGGTTCTGGCTCCAGATCCTTCAGGAGGTCACAGTCAAGAGGCTGACCAGAACTATGGTCATCAGGAGGCTCAGCTAGGGCCGGAAGAGCCACTTCTGAGCTCATGGGTGTCGGCTGGCTTCCCAGAGGGAGCGACCCAAGAGAGAGGACAGCAGAAAACACACTGTGCCTTGGCACTTACACTCTGTCATTCCCACCACATCCATGGGTCACACGGGTCAGCCCTGTCCAGCGTGGGAGGGGACTGTCCAGGGCCGTGTACCAGGAGGCAGGAGCACAGAGGACCATCTTGGAAGCTCCTGACCCTTGATCCAGACCATCTCCTTCCATCCTCACAACAGTCCCCAGAGGCAGGCATTTCTATCTTCACTTTACAGCTGTAGAAACGGAAGCTCGAGAAGGTAACTGCCTCAAGTCCCACCAGGAGTTACAGACCCAGCCAGCACTCTGTCCTGCCCATCTAGCTCCCAGTGACCACCAACTGGGCAGCTGGGCCTGCAAAAGGAGTCAAAAGCCAGGTCGGCAATGCCCAGCCCAGTTACCTAGTCTCTCGGCATCTCCTCATCTGTAAAAGGAGGTTAACATCAGCGCTACGCTGGAAGTGTCGCAAAGATGAAATGAGATAACGTGAGGGAAGTATCCAGCACAGGGCCTGGCACAGGGCGAGCACCCAGTAAATGTCAGCTGCTGTTCTAACATTTCCTGACTGTTATAGACAGGGAGGTCCCCGCAGGCCCACCTGCCCTGCTTCCTCGAGCAAGGAGGACAAGCTGGAAGCTCTGTAAAGAGCATGCGGCTGTAGCCAGGAGAAGCAGCAGGGGTTGGGCCACTCACACGGTCACACCCTTGCTGACGGGGCCAGGCCACCTGCCCCCGGTGACCTTGCAGAAACAGCACGGAGGGTTTCCTCTCTCCAGGGTGCCTGGCTTCGCCTGGCTTCACGGCAGGATCGCCGTCCTGCAGCCCCTTCCTTAGGAGACAGACTTCCGGAAACGCCCCAAGTGCTGTGCGGCCCCAGGAGCAGCCTCGTGGGGCACAGGATTTCCAGCCGCTCACACGGGTGAAAAACAGCGGTCCCTCCAGCGGCGAGAGCCGCCCTCTGTCTCGCAGGACAATCCGACAGAGGCTGATCAATCTTCCCCCACTTGGCTCTCACCACCACAGACGGTGGGGGTTTATTAAGTCCATCAATCTAACTTCTCCACTGCGGGTCAGTGGTTCTTGATGCTGGTGACTCCTCCCCGGCACAGGCTGGGGGCAGGGGGCTGGGAGCTGGGGGTGGGGGAGCGAGGAGCCAGTATCACCAGTGCCTGAGGCCCAAATGCAAAACAAGCACGAGGGTCAGCTTGGCTGATGTTTTTTAAAACACTGGAATACCCGGGTGGGCCACTCCGATTCAGACACCTTCCTGCCATCACCCAGAGCCTACGGGAGCTGGCTGCCAAACCCAGAAAGCCCCGTCCGCACACTGTCCTGGAGACCCCATCTGCGCCAGCCGGCGGTTCCTATGAAGAAGATCAGCCCTCCTCCCTGGGCCACCCACAGCGTCTTGGACAGTAAGAGCCACGCCGATCCACTCGTAAGCTGGGAGGCCCCCCTGCACCGATGTGTCCTCATCCGTCACCCCCGCCTGGCAGGGCTGATGCAGGGCTCGTATTAAATAAAGTGGACAAAGCCTCCTGTGGACGCCTGACTTCGGAGACAATCAACGCAGGAGCTGTTTCTCCGCGCCTCCTGGCCCTTTTGTTTGGTTCTGGAACCTGAGGGGTCCTTGCAAGTAAGACAGCTCAGTGGAGAAACCCCCCACCCAGTGTTCTGCACTTACACTCGGGGATGGGTGAGGCCGGCCCCACCTGGAGGCTGCAGAATCTTCCCTGTGACCCCTGGCTGCGGCCTCCCCACCTAAGAACCAGCGGTGGCTCAGGCATGGCCTGTGGAGAGCTAAGAGGTGTGGTGCCTTTCGATAAAAGCTCTGTCCTCGGGCTTCCCTGGTGGCGCAGCGCTTAAGAATGCGCCTGCCAATGCAGGGGACACCGGTTCGAGTCCTGGTCGGGGAAGATCCCACATGCCGCGGAGCAACTAAGCCCGTGCGCCACAACTACTGAGCTTGCGCTCTAGAGTCTGCAAGCCACAACTACTGAGCCCACGTGCCTAGAGCCCATGCTCTGCAACAAGAGAAGCCACCGCAAGGAGAAGCCCGCGCGCCACAACGAAGAGTAGCCCCCGCTCACCTCAACTAGAGAAAGCCTGTGCACAGCAACGAAGACCCAAAGCAGCCAAAAGTAAATTAAATAAATAAATTAAAAAAAATACAAAAAACAAAAAACTCTGTCCTCCAGAAAGGAGTGCCGCACTCAGGCTCAAACAGGATTACTAGTCACTCTGTTAGGAAAGACGAGACAATTAGAGCAAGATTAAACAAACGCTTAACTGCCCTCCCCTAATCCCTGGGTTGTAGTCAATCAGGCCGACTCTAATCTGGGTTCCTTCCAGATCTGCCTGCAAGGCTCCTGGAGGCCTTAGATGTTGGCCTCAACACAGAGCCTCGGGACATACGCGGCCCGGGGTTCCAGCCTTGGCCCAAGGCCTCCGTCAGCAGGGTCCGCTGCCTCTGCTGAGGCCTGGCGCTCTCCTTGTCTGCCCATCTCCCGGAAAAGAAAACCCGAAACGGACCCTCTCCTTCTGGGTCCCCCCAACTCTCCCTTCTCCCTCTCGAGGGGCTGCTCAGAGAAAGAACGTCCCTGTTCCACTCCTGCGAGCCCCTCTTGGAAGCCGCCGTTTCTGCTATTTGCATTCTCATACCCACGCAGTTGCTCAGAACTCTGTTTGAGATGGAAAAAAAAATCACTCTTTAAAAATTCACTCATTGGGACTTCCCTGGTGGTCCAGTGGTAAAGAATCCGCCTTACAATGCAGGGGACGAGGGTTCGATCCCTGGTCAGGGAACTAAGATCCCACATACCATGGGGCAACAAAGCCTGCGTACCACAACTACTGAGATTGCGTGCCTCAACTAGAGAGCCTGCGTGCTGCAAACTACAAAGCCCACACGCCACAACTAGAGAGAGAAAAGCTGCACGCCACGCACGATTAGAGAGAAGCCCGTGCGCCGCAATGAAGGATCCCGCGTGCCGCGGCTAAGACCCAACACAGCCAAAAATAAAAAAAATTTTTTAATAAATAAATAAATAATAAATCTTTTTTAAAAATGCACTTATCAACCGATGAAAGGAAAACAAAACATGGCCAGTGACACATGATTCAGCCACGAAAAGGAATGAAGTACTGACACAGGCTACAACATGAATCAACCTGAAGACACCATGCTGGGTGAAAGAAGCCTGGTACAAAAGGCCACAGACTGTAGGATTCCACTTACACGAATGTCCAGAAGAGGTAAATCCATAGAGACAGGAAGCAGATTAGTGGTTGCCAGGGACCGGGGGTTTAGGAAGCAATGGGGAGGGCGGGCGGGGGGAGGATGTCTAGGGGTTCATTTTTGGAGAAATGAAAATGTTCTAAAACTGATAGTGGTGATGGCTCTGAGGATATACTAAAAACCACTGAATTGTACACTTTAAATGAGTGAATTGTATAGGATGTGAATTATAATCCCAAAAGCCTTTTGTAAAAAAAAAAAAAAGTGCAAAAAAAAATCCCACAGAGGGACTTCCCTGGTGGTCCAGTGGTTAAGACTCCACATTTCCACTGCAGGGGGCACAGGTTTGATCCCTGGTCGGGGAACTAAGATCCCACATGCCCGGCGGTGCGGCAAAAAAAAAACAAAAAACGACCACAGAAAGCAACCATTTGTAAACAACCATGTAAGGCTGCTGAAGAAGGCCCTGAGGTAGAGTTTCCCTCTGCTACTGAGTCCCGTCCCCCCTGCTACTCGGCAGCGCCCTGGCTGGACGCTGTTGCAGCTCACTCTCTCATCCCCAAAGCCCCAGTGCCAGGGCCAGCGCCGGGAGGGAGGAAAAGGGCACGCAGCTCCCCCCGAGCCACACCTGTGGAGCCGGAGGACCCAGGAGACAGGTGACGGCCGGGCGGAGACATCTTCACATCTCCAAACCCTCCAACCCCGAGACGGAAACCGACAAGACACCACCATCCAGCTGGTTTGTGGGTCTACCATCTTCTCTCTGCTAAAACAACAGCCACAAACGAACAAGAGCAATGACACTGGCAGCAGAGAGGACCCCAGAGTATTTGTGACTCCCGGGCAGGTCCCAGCGGCACCCTCTGCGAGCCCCCTCACTCCCAGCGCTGGGCGTCCCAGAATCCCATGAGCTGGGTGACGGTCGCCAGAGGAGACCAGGTCAGCGGTGAGGAACCTGAGGTTTGCGGGCCCAGAGCCGGACCCGTCAGACCCTCTGGCAGAGGCATCCCCTGTCACCTCAGGGACGAAGCCCATCACCTGAGCCAGGGACCACCACATGCAGGCTGGCGTCCAAGGCCGCAGCTGGCCTAGAGCAGACAGACTTCGCCGGGCCACGTGGGCAGCTGCTCCTGCCCACGCTTCGGGGTCACAAACTTCCTACCAAGCCAGGTAACTTATTTCCGAAGCATCTATCTTGTTTGAGCCTCACCAACCTAGGGCTGACCATACATTTCGGGGCAGGGGGTCAGGCCATCTCAGCTCAGGTGACCAGTCAGGGGGATGGAGTTGAGGGGCACGGGTGTGGGTTTGGGGGGCTGGTGGCTGGAGTACAGAGAAGCTCAGAGAGCTTCTGGCCCCTCCAAGAGCTCAGAGGGGGCTTCCCAGGAGCGGTGCAACAGTCCTGCGGTCTCTGTTATCTGCTCTGCGCCTGGAAAGCAGGCCAAGCCCTCTGTGGATGTTATCCAAACAGCAGCCCTCCAGCTCCAGACATAAAGCAAGGAATTTGGGAAGCTGGTAATCAGAGGAGCTCCCCCTTCCCCCGCAGGACCATAAATCATGGGCAGCCCTCTGCACACACACATCAAAGGCCCAGTGGCTCTCCAAAACCATGCCCAGGCGACAGCGTGGGATCATAGGGTCAGCCTTCCAAAGGCCCTTCCAGACAGGGCGGAGGAAGGGGACGGGCAGGGGGAGGGGGCCTGCAGACCAAAGGAAAGAAGGGAAGAAGAAATGGAAGGTTCCTAAAAATCTCCCCAAATCGCCGGGTGCCAGCCCAGCGCCAGCCATTAGACCCTGGTAAACATTGGCCTGGATCATGTGCGCAAGTGTTTGGGCAAACAAGGACACTGGAACCCTGAGTGGCTCGTTCAAGGTCGTTGGTTAGACCCTGACCTCTGACCAGAGACCTTGCCATTGGCCCAGGCCTCCTGCAGCACACCCCCCATGGCACGGGAGAGAAGTCCCTGCGCTTAAGGAACAACAGAGGCCCCAAGCAAGCACTGGCTCTGTGACCCTCCCAGGTCACAGCCTTCCTGAGCCTCAGTCTCCCTGTCGGTGCAGAGGGATCCGAAACACTTCCTTCAAAAGACAGCAGAAACAGGCCAGAAAGGACCCCCACCTGCTGGAGCTCATTTTATTTCATCCTCACACCACCCCTAGGAGGTGATATTTTATGATTTCCATTTTGCAGAGAGTGACTGATGTGGCACCTGTCCAAGGCCACAGGGCTCGTACCCGTCGGACCCCCAAGGCTCAGGAACTCCACCCGGCATTGACCTGCTTTCCGAGCCACACCCGTCGGGCGCAGACCACCTGTCCCGCTGGGTTCAAGAGGTACGAAGGGGACACTTCCCTGGTGGTCCAGTGGTTAGGACTCTGAGCTTCCACTTCAGGGGGCGTGGGTTCTATCCCTGGTTGGGGAACTAAGATCCCGCGTGCCATGCGAGAGCTCAAAGAGAAACGCTAGCCAAGAAGAAAAGTGTGCTCCTTACCCAAATGCTGCAGTCAAACAATAGAATAAAGTTGTGTAAGACAGAAAATTAAAAACAAACAAACAAAAAAAAAGAGGTACGAAGGGAAGCAGGTGGGTGAGGAACCAATGTGGGAGCCAGGTCGGCCTGCAACGCTGGTCCATCAGGGGGCAGGGGGCAGGGGACAAGGCAGGACAGAGAGGGCAAGGGAACGCCTCTGGGATCCCTGCAGACCAAGCTGTCAGCTTTCCATCTTCCTGGGCAGGGAAGGGAGTGACTTCCATGGGCCCCAGGACAGACCTTAGAGGGGGCCCAAGGACCAGGCTCTGCCACCAAGTCCTCTGTGTGCCTCGGGACACATGTCCCCTCACCCAGCTCCACGGGGATCAGTTTCCCTGAGATACTGTGATATAATAAGAAATATAGGGACTTCCCTAGTGGTGCAGCAGTTAAGAATCCGCCTGCCAATGCAGGGGACACCGGTTCGAGCCCTGGTCCGGGAAGATCCCACACGCCGTGCAGCAACTAAGCCCATGCGCCACAGCTACTGAGCCTGCACTCTGGAGCCCGCGAGCCACAACTACTGCAGCCTGCGCACCTAGAGCCCATGCTCTGCAACAAGAGAAGCCAGTGCAATGAGAAGCCCGCGCACCGCAACGAAGAGTAGCCCTCACTCGCCGCAACTAGAGAAAGCCCGCGTGCAGCAATGCAGACCCAAGGCAGCCAAAACTAAATACATAAATAAATAAATTTTTTAAAAAAAGAAATACATTTGGTCTTCATCTCCTGGTTCGTGGCACAGAGGAACTAAAGAGTTCTAAAGAGTCCTAAAACCCTTGTAATTTCCTGGGTGGTGAGTGTTATGCTAATGAGATGACAGGTGGCTGGGAGCCCCTAGGGAGCGTCAGGGGCTGGAAGCCAGGAAGACCAAAACATGATTGGGGGGTTGGAACTTTCGCCCGACCCCCCAGCCTCCAGGAGGGGAGAGGGGCTGGAGGCTGAGCTAATGCCTGTATGATGACATCTCAACCACGGGTTCTGAGAGCTTCCGGGTTGACGAACACATCAGGGAGGGTGGTGCACCCAACTCCACGGGGACAGAGGCTCCTGTGCTTGGGACCCTTCCGGACCTCACCCTATATACCTCTTCCTCTGGCCGTTCATCTGTATCCTTTACCACATCCTTTATAATAAGCCAGTAAACATAAGTAAATGTCCCCTGAGTTCTGTGAACTTCCAGCAAACTACCGAACCTGAGGTGGGGGAGCGTGGGAACCCCCAATTTGTAGCCCAGTCAGGGGTGGGTAACTGGGGACCCACTACATGTGACTGGAGTCTGAGGGGGCAGTCTAGTGGGACTGAGCCTTTAACCCAAGGGGTCTTCACTAACCCCGGGAAGTTAACGTCAGAACTGAATTGACTGGAAGGACACCCAGCTGGTGCCCACAGAGAACCGGAAAATTGCTTGGTGTGGAAAACCCACACATTTGGTGTCGGAAGTGTTGAGCAGAGAAACAGTTTTGCTTTATTCCCCGTCTGAGAAATGAAGGGCTTGGACCCGAATGCCCTTTAGGAGGCTCGTGGCTCTGACCTTCTCAATCCATGAAGGCTGGGGCTTTGCGGCAGTGTTGGACTTCGGACTCACACGGTTCTTAACAAATACCACATCTTTCTCCGAAGGCAAGGTCAAGGCCACACAATCTCTCCTTTCTTCTATTTACCAATGTATACCCGCAGAATCATAAATACATGAAAACATTTATATGACCAGATTAACTTCTGGGCTCTGTGGTTCACTTAAGCAAACATGTTTATCTTTCCATCACACGGCACTTTTTAAGTCACTTCTTTTTCAGGGTGGTGGAGTATTAGGGTGAGGAGGGGAACGTGGCTGGCAGGGCGGGGATGCTGAGAGCCACACACCAACATCCTCTTACAACCAGCTGATTCGGGGTTGGAGGCTGGAGAGGGAAACCAGGGTCATGGGCTAAGGCCCTAGGGAAGCAGTTATCTCGGCTCCAGACCCGGGCTACTGGCAGTGGCCAAGCTTGCTGGACAAAGTCACCCCTCTGGTGACAAGGGGACCTGAGCAAGTCAACCAATGGATGGCTCCTTGCCTGGCCCTGCCATCTTTCGAAACCCGAGTTTCTCAGGCACGCACCCACATACGTACATCCCGGATTTTACAGGCTCGTTTAAAAACAAAAAAATTGGACTTCCCTGGTGGCACAGTGGTTAAGAATCCGCCTGCCAATTCAGGGGACACGGGTTCGAGCCCTGGTCCGGGAAGATCCCACACGCCGCAGAGCAACTAAGCCCGTGCACCACAACTAGTGAGCCTGCGCTCTAGAGCCCGCGAGCCACAACTACTGAAGCCCGGGTGCCTAGAGCCCGTGCTCCGCAGCAAGAGAAGCCTGCACGCAGCAACGAAGACCCGACGTGGCCGAAAATAAATAAATAAATTTTTAAAAAGGAAGAAAAGAAAATACAAGGCTTAAAAAAACAAATCTTTCAGGTACTCAACAAACCAAGACACCGTGATGCTGCCACCAGCCTGTCCCCTCCTCCCCTCTGCCTCCAACCTGTCATCTCTCTGAAGTCAGATGAAGCCTTTTCTAATACACACATCAGAGGGTGACAGCCCTCTGATTTGAGCCCCTCAGTGCTCCCCCTTGGCTTCCAAGACAACATCCACTCTCCTTAACCCTCTGGCTCCTTCCCTGGGCTCAGCCTGTGCTCCCAGCAGAGCCCCCATCCCCACAGGGCATCCTCTGGCCTCTGTGTCTTTGCACAGGCTGTTCCCTCTGCTGGGAAGGCCCTCCCCCACCTCCCGGGTTGGGTGAACCTGGCATTCTACAAAGTCCAGCCTACGTGTCGGAACCCCTGAGAGCTTCCTCCGTGGGCTCCGAGCCCCAGGAGTAGCCCCCCCATCCCATCAGGCTCATATCACCAGCACCACAACTGCCTGCTGAATCAGTCTCGTCCGCTGGCCAATGAGTTCCTCAGAGTGGGGACCAGACCCGATTCATCTCTGCAACCCCTGCTCCGAGCCCACACTCCGGGCTGAACGACGGGTCCACACACATGCTGCCCACTCGAGAAGCCAAAGTGGCCCTGTGGTTCCCTTTGTCCACGAAGCCCTAAAGCACCAGGAATGACCGTGGGGCAGGGGTGCAGACCCCTCGTCCGCGGGACAGGCAGGGCTGCCCACACCCCATCCGCAGGGGCGATGTTCACAGGATTAATAACCGTCCCGTCCTTGCACCGGGACTGCACACACGCTCCGGGGCGGGGATAGGGGGTCTTTGTTCACTGAGGCCACGGAGGGGAATGCGCTCGAGGAAATCACTTCCCACGACTGGTGACTGCACAGCAACGATCTTTTATTCACGGGGACGTCACAGGATTCTCGCCAGCGTACTGACTCCTATCCTTTCGCGTGAAGAGTGTCACTTGGGCCCGCACCCTGGTCCTTGCTCAGCGCCAGCCCAGGTATCCGCTGCAGCCTCGGAGGGGGCGGTCGGAGACGGGGAGGAGGCAGATGCAGGAAGGCGGGCATGAGGAGGGGGGCGGGGGGAGGGGCCAGGGACCACCGACTCCCACCCCCTGCCACTCGAGCCTAAACGGGGTCACTAGGCAGCCGGCCTTGGCTGAGCACCGGGGAACCAGAAGATAAACAACGCTGGGCTCTTGTCAGGAGGGGGAAGCAGGGGGGAAGCAGAAAAAGGAGACAGACGGCAGCTTGAGAAAGCAGTGGAGCCACCCCGCAGGCAGGGGCCCCGGAACCACCCAGGCCCAGCCCTTGTCTGCTGGCCGGGCTGCAGCAGGAACCAGGCCTGAGGATGCTGGGGAAGCGGGGGCTGAGGATGCTGTTCCGGGTACAACACACTGCCCCCCAGCGTGCGACTGTCCTAGGGCTCTTGCTGGGGCCACCAGCCGGTCCCCTTTATAAGCTACTAGCGAGCGCTAAGGGAGAACTACCCCCAGCAGGCCGCCCCGCTGTGCAAGGTCCCCACAGACCAGCATCCTCCTTCCCTCTCCTCCCACAGACCCTCCCTCCCGCGTCCAGGCACAAGTGTGCTTTGGGAGGGAGCCGGCAAGGAAATCTGTCTTTCCGCACAGCACAGCGTGGCTCGGGAGGTGTTCTAGCAGACTTATTTATAGCCAAGCACCCCGTCCGCATGCTCTCCAGCGCTGCCTGCCTGCCACTGGGGCTTTTCAATCCGTGTCTATATTTATCCCCCAAAGCCGTGGGGATAATGGCGAGGCCAGAAATAGCCTTGAAGACATTCACGTGAAGATGACAGACAGGTCTCCAGCTCCCGGCTGACCTCGCTCCCCACATCTGCCGCTTGGCCGTGGGTAACAGGGAACAGCTGGATGGGGCCGGGAAGGCAGCCGAAGCCAGATGGGAACAACATAATCCCTCTTTCCCTGCTGGCCGCGGTCCTCTGTAGTGATGCGGTGGACAAGTCCAAAATAATACCTCACAGCTGCCGGGCTACGGGGAGAATGAAGGTGACACGGTTTCCTGATGGACGTCAGCATGTTAATCAGCTCAGAGAAGAATGGAGAGTCAAACGGAGCAGGCACGAGGGCTCTGCTCGTTCCCGGGCACACACTCACAAAAAGCAGGTCACCCGCCACACCAAGGTTGCAGGGCATCTCCCTCCTGGCTCAACCCCTCGCACCTGGACACAGGTACAGGGCTCACCATGGGAAGTGTATGCACCGTCTCCTGCTGACCCGGCCACTTCTCACCTCCTGGAAGGGAGGATGACTCAAAGACAACCTGGCTGGTCAGGGAAGAAGCTGGGACTGTGGGGGAACCAGTGGGTGGCTCCTCCTCCCCAGCTTCAGAGTTCTGGAAGAACTCACCATCTGGGATGGGGGACAGACACATTAACAGCGCATAGTGCATCAATAGAGGGAGGCACAGAGTGCAGCTAGAGCAGAGAGAAGGCAGTGGATAACTGCCTGATGGGGAAGATTTCATTGAAGAGGGGGCATTTCAGTTGGGCTTTGAAGGATGCACAGGAGTTTACCAGGAGAGAAGGGGGAAAGGCACAGGGAACAGCAGGAGCCAATGCCTTTAGTACTCAAAGTGCATGGTATGTTTGGGGAATGGGAGAAGTTCCAGGTGGCAGAAGTGCGGGGTCAAGGGTGGTGAGCTGGACATCAGACTGGGAAAGGGGCTGGACCCAATCACACATCTGAAGGGCAGAGCTTCTGAGCACATGGGATTCAGAAGACTCACTCACCATCCTTGTGGCTGTGGCTGTGGCCTGCCTGGGGTGTTCTCTGACCTGTCACTGCTCCCAACAGGGAGGAGCTTTCTGATCTCATGCTGCCCCTGCTTCTATGATGGGGCCTCTGGGCTGGCCCCTGACACCCCCTCCCTGCCTGGATCTCTAGCCCCCAGTCCTGACTTACATCTGACTCCCTGTCCGTCCCTCCCTCCTGTGAGCCCCGGCCCATCCCAGGTCTCTCCGGGGCAGGGCCAGGGCTCTAGAAGCACCTCCTCACAAGGAGGGAAAGAACCCCCGGTTGTGGAGTGATCACAGAATGCCCCACATAGGTGCCATTTAATCCTGGCTGCTGAGCAAGGTAGATTCGACCTGACCATTCCACAGATGACGACATGAAGCCTCTGGGAAGCTGAACCCCCAATCTTCTCAAGACCACTTCGCAGTTAGTGATGGAGCTGGGTCTAAAACGAGGTTTGTCTCAACTCTGTAGGTAGAGCTTCCCAGCTGCTTCCTTCCCTGCTGGGAGGTCCTTGGTGTGTGTGTCGGCTGGACTTTTACAGGGTCCAGCCCCTTTCCCGGCCTGATCTCCAACTCACCACCCTTGACCCGCATTTCTGACACTTAGGACTTCTCCCATTCCCCAAACATACCACGCACTTTGAGTACTAAAGGCACTGGCTCCTGCTGTTCTCTGTGCCCCTCCCCCTTCTCTCCTGGTAAACTCCTGTGCATCCTTCAAAACCCAACAGAAATGCCCCCTCTTCAATGAAATCTTCCCCATCAGGCAGTCGGCCACTGCCTTCTCTCTGCTCTAGCTGCACTCTTTGCCTCCCTTTACCGATGTATCACACGCTCTGATACGTGTCTGACCCCAGATGGAGAGTTCTCGTCCCTCACTGTGACCCACTGCCTGGCACAGTAAACATCTGCCAGATGAGAGAGTAAACTGATTCCCTCCTCCACGCTCACCCAGAGCTGTCATTTTTGCGCCACCCACCCCAGCTTTTTTCTAAAGTATGGAACCCTAGAGCAGGACCCCCTTCAGCAATCCAGGCAAATGATCAGCCCGGGTGCTCTCGGGCTCTGCCTCCCCGTCTGGACAGCACGCAAGCTGCCAGGCACTCCTAGTCCTCGGAGAATACCCAGTGCTGCCAGATTGAGGAGCTGCTGCTCTGCCAGCAGGAGCACAACCAGGCGCGGCAGCAGGCCCGTCTTCGCACCTGGGAGCTGGCGAGGCACTGGGGACTCCAGGCCGCATCTGCAGCACGGGAGCTCCGACGACACTTGCCAGTCACTGAGCTGATTCCCCGGGGGGGTCCCGCCAGGGATGCACCCTCCTTCCCAGTGGCTGTTCACAGAGCAGGAGCCGGGGTGCCGAGGAACAGGGGCTGCTGTCATGGGGTTGGGTCTTGCCTCCCCAGCTTCTGAATTAACCAAACTGCTCCCGATCCCGGAGACCTGGCTCCGAATGCTCCCTGTGTCCCTGGCTTTAAGGTTTAAGTGCCTCTTGGAGTTGAAGCCAGTCCAGGGGCCACCCCCAACCTCACAAGGCCCTGTGCCAGACCCTCCAGGTGAAGAGAGATTCCCAGGGTGCAAGACACGGACAGCCTAGACGGCTTTCCCAGGGGTGATCAGAAGAATCAAAAGCACTGAAAAAGGGGGCACCCCCCAAAAAGCAAATTCTGCAGCCTTTAAAACATCACAGAGTACCTACTATGTGCCCAGCACCTGCAATCTAGAGGGAAATACTTATGACAGCAAACACCGACACAGCCCTCACCAAGCACTTTGTAGATATTCTCATTTAATCCCCATGACAACATGCAGTGAGCACTAATCTTGTCCCTGTTTTACAGATAAGGAAACTGAGGCTGAGAAAGGTGAAGGGACCAGTCCCAAGTCTCCCAACCAGGTTCTAAACCCAGGCAGCTTGGTTCTGGAGCCTGCATTAACCACCACACTACACAGTTCTGCACAACAATCATTATAAAACAGTGTGCACTGAAAAATGGGACAGCCACCTTGGAAAAGTCTGGCAGTTCCTCAAAATGTTAAGCATAGAGTTAGCATATGACCCAGCAATTCTCCTCCTAGGGATATACTCAAGGGAAATGAAACGTAGGTCCACACAAAGACGTCTACGTGAATGTTCACAGTAGCATTATTCACAATAATCAAAAAGTGGGGGGAATTCCCTGGCAGTCCAGTGGTTAGGACTACGCGCTTCCACTGCAGGGGGCACAGGTTCGATCCCTGGTTGGGGAACTAAGATCCCGCATGCCGCAAGGTGCAGCTAAAAAGAAAAAAGTGGGAAAAACGTAAATGCCTATCAACTGATGAATGGATAGATGAATGAGGGTCCATCCACACAATGGAATGTTATTCTGCGGTAAAAGGGAGTGAAGTACCGATCCAGGCTACCACGTGGTTGAGCCTTGAAAACATTATCATGAGTGAATGAAGCCAGTCACTGAAGGCCACATGTTGTAGGATTCCATTTATACGAAATGTCCGGAATAGGCAAATCCATAGTGACAGAAAGCGGATGAGTGGTTGCCCGAGGCTGGGGGAGGGAAGTGATAGTTAAGAGGGCGTGGGGTTTCTTTGGGGGGGATGATGGACATGCTCTAAACTTGACCGTGGTGACGGCTGCACAAGTCTGTGAATATACAAAATACCATTGAATTGTACACTTCTAATGGATGAATTATACACTATATGAATTATATCTCCATTGAGTTGTTTAAAAAGAAAATTGTGCAAACCCAGTTTGCACGGAGGTGTGTAAGCCCAGGTGCTCGGAGAGCCAGAGCAAGGGAGTCCCCTCTGCCTGCTGGAAGGGCAGTCTGGGCACCAGGGTCGCCACACCTGGCATTCTGCTGGCTTTCAGGTTCTGCAAGCCAGGTCTGTCCCCTACCTCCTGTGTCACACACGAGACTTAAGAGCTGGCCTAGCACTGGCCAGTCTTCTATGTGGGAGAAGACTGAGGCCCAGGCTGTCTCACCTTGGGCAGCTATGTCCTCAAACACCCTCCTTCGTGCTGTGCTGCCGTAACTCTGAAGGGCTCGGTTCCAGAAGCCTTTCCCGATCCCACAGATGGAAGGAGACACTCTCCCGCATGCCCCGCGCCCCATGCAGACACTGATCAGACAGCTCTGCTGGCCAGGGCACAGCCATCATCCCAAGGCAGCGCAGGCCCTGGGAGCCTCGGCCGACTCTGACGGATTGGTTTCCTTATGTTAGGAAAGGAACACTGATTTACTGAGCAACTACTAAGTGCCAGGAGCCGGGCGGGGTGCTCTACACCGCTTTTCTCATTGTCTCTCTTTCTTCTGGTCACAGTCTTTTCAAATCTAGGCCATCTTTGCAAGATGCTTTAACGGTTCAAGAAAACATGCCCGTGACCTCAGATGTTCCCTTGCGATGGGAATGAAGCACGTGTCACGGGGACAGGGCTGGCCCCGGGGCAATCTGCGATGTCGGAGGAGTCCTCCTGC
The DNA here is from genome assembly GCF_028023285.1 of Balaenoptera ricei. Taxonomy (NCBI): domain Eukaryota; kingdom Metazoa; phylum Chordata; class Mammalia; order Artiodactyla; family Balaenopteridae; genus Balaenoptera; species Balaenoptera ricei. Next base: position 7,096,327 of record NC_082652.1, on the reverse strand, counting down.
TGGAATGCCGGCTCCCCACTGCCACTTCCTCTCATCCTCGCCGCCCTGGCCTGCTTCTTGGGTCCACTGAATAAGCTTATGCACAGGGAGGTACCAGGGAAGTGAGTGCGACACACTTCCCCAGAGTATTTATAACTTGTAGGCGAACTAGAGGCAAGAAGTGACTGAGGGAAGGAGAAGGAGGCGTGGCTCTCCTTCCGAGCTCCTCAAAGCACAACTCTGCTTTATTTTCACCTCCAGCACATGGCACAGCTCGCGCACACGGAAGGTGCTTAACACGTGTTAGTCAAATGATCACCCGACTTAAGGCAGCTCCTCCCGTCTGGGAACCCACATCCTGGGAAGCATGCTGCGGGGGACAAGCCAACGGACTCCCTTTTCTCAGGGAAACTGGCGCCAGGAGAGGAGATGTGGATCCTGAAATCCACCACCGATGTGGGCACACCCTGAGCACGGTGCCCAACCTCGGCCGTCCTGGAGAACGGGGCCGATCCTGAGCGTCACCCCAGGGGTGCTAGGAAGGGTTCCCCTCCGTCATCTCCAGGTGCTGCAGCCCAGGGCAGGCGGGGACTAAACGGCTTGTGCCCTGGAGGGAGTCTGTCTGGGTGCTTGTTGTTTCCTTGCCATCTCCCCACTCCTCTAGCCTCCGAGGAAGATGCCAACAAAAGGACAGGGGCTGGCCTGATACCAGCCACTGAGACTCAAGCCTCACTTCAGTGGTCTGGCCGGATCTCCCAGGTCTGGGCACCATGTTCTCATCAGCCCTGTCCTGGGATCACCTGTGGCCGCCAGGGCGCTAATCAGACCCAAGGGCACAAGAACCACTTCTGGAGACAGGCTGTAAACCACCCCGTGGAAGCAATTCCAAGTTGGCCTCAAGAGTACCTCTGTTGTGATGGGACAGATCAAGTTAAAAGGCCAAAAGAAAAACCACACTGGAGTTTTCCCCCCTTTGGCCTATAGATCCAGCTTCTCCATAGAGAGTGAAAGCAACATCTCTCTTTATCTTCCCCGGGCAACCCTCACACGGAAGAGCCTGAGGATGATACCCAGCTCTTTCCAAGCTGAGCTGGGAGCTTCACAGGCCTCGTTCTGTATCTCAAGGGTCACCAGTGACCTTAAAGCTGGCCATTAGAGCTGGCTTGCAGACTAAAGAAAAGTTACCAGCCCATCGCCCTGCACAAAAAAGCACATGGGAAATGCCGGCATTGAAAGGTTGCCTCTCAGGGGGTGCACCTGGGTCCTCACAGTTTAAGTGAAGCCTGTGCTCGGTGACACAGCTGTAGGGCAGGGAGATCCCAGCCCCCACCGACTCTCCTTGCCCCCTTTATTATAAGAGATGAATCATGGGTTTAAGCAGACCACCTTGGTGTACAGAAGGCCTCTGGCTTGCCTTCCCTGGGGTACCTGGTGGCTGCAGCGGCTGTTTAGTGCCCGTCCTCGGACAGAGATCCCAAGCGTGGACAGCTCCTGCACAGGCATGATTGCCCACGATCACGGGGGCATCCTTGGTTCACCTGTCCGTCTCCCCAAACTGTTAGGTCCTCCAGAGCAAGGGCGTCTTGTCTCTGGGCTGGCACTTAATAGAAGCTCAATAAAATCTTCAAAAACATGCACAGGAGCATTGTCTCTGATCTGCCCAAGAGCTCAGACATGACCATCGAGACCTCTGCCCAACTGAGGTCAAAATGTCAGCCTGGAGAGAGCCGTTAAAGGCACACAGCACCCATAAATGTCAGTTTACAATGTCCCGGGTTCCTGTCAGCCAATAGAATCTGCCAGAATCCCATGCTCAGCTGCAGTGTTGGGGGCCAGCCCTGCTTCCCTCAGGACCTCAGACCTCTGCAGGTCTCCTCCCACAGCTGTCCATCAGTTCAGCTACAAAAACGCGGGGTCAAAAACTCAAGTCTTGGCTCTGCCACTAACCAGCTTGCTGTGTGACTTTGGACAAGTAACTTCCTTTACTGGGCCTCAGTTACCCCATAGGTTAAGTGAAAAGGTTGGACTAGATGATCTCTTAGGTCCTTCCAAGCTCATGAGAACCTGTTTTTAAAAGTCCACACAACGAGGATTGCCTAATTCCTCAGTGATTCCTTCCAGCTCTACATTTAAAACGTACCTGGAGCCCAACTCCCTCATCACCTCCACCGCTGGCATCCTGGTCCAGCGCCTACCACCTCACATGCTGCATCCGTGCCCCTGCTGGTCTCCCTGCTTCCTCCCTTCACCCCATCCAGTCTGTTCTCAACACAGTAGCCAGAAACCATCTTTTTAAAGCACAAGTCGGATCCTGGCCCTTCTCTGGTCAAACTCTGGAGTAGCATCACATCTCACTCAGAGTCAAGGTGAAAGTCCAGACAGGAGTGCAAGGTCCTGATAGATGTGGGCTCTCATATTTCTCCAACCTCCTCCCCTGCCATTCTTCCACTCACTCAGATTTCTTGAGCATCCCGGACGAGCTCCTGCCTCAGGGCCTTTGCACAGGCTGTCTCCTCCGCCTGGGATAACCTCCCCATTCTCTCCCTCGCCTCCTTCAGGCCTTTGCTTAAACGTTCCTGAGTTGGGAGGCCTTCTTTTCCCTTGTTTATTTAGCTTTGATCACCATCTGACGTACTTATATATTTTACTGCATACTTGCATATTGTATGTCTACCCCCGCTAGACTATAAGCCCAGGAGGGCCAGAATTTTAAATGTTTTATCACTCCTTTATACCCAGCTCCCGGAATAGCAGCTACTCACTAAATGCATGTTGAATGAATACATTTTGATTGTTTGTGGGTTCGATCACGCTGCTAAGATGAACAGTCTCAGGCCATACAACCCTCCAGCTTGAAAGACGTCATCCCAGGAGTCCCTCTGAGAATCCCAAGCTCTGGACACTGTCTCCGGGAATCAAAGTGATTGTTCTAGGCAGGTTCGCGGCTTAGGAAGTATGTGGAGGAACAAAGCAAGGAAATGACACAGACCTGGTCTGGTCCCTGGGAGGTTGTGGGGTCAGTTCATAAGCAGATGCTTCCAGGCGCCTCCTTGCTGGGCAAGATGAGGTTATAAACACAGGTCGGTTAGTGCACTGGACACCGGTCGTGAGGGAAGCACAAGAAGGAAAACGCAAGCGGCGGGCTCTTCCTTAGAACCAGGGAAAGGCAGACATGGGGGAAGAGTTAGCAGAAGGCAGCCAGAAGGGGGCTGCAGTGCCGGGGGCCTGCGGACAGAGCTCCAGAGGAGCCCTGGCCCAGACCACCGAGGCCAAGGCAGCTGCTCGCCCTGCGCTGCCGACCCCAGAGCGCTCGAACTGAGGGCCCTCAAGCCCGGCTCTCTGAAAGGTGCCTGGGCGAACGTCCACAAGTGACTGGGAGCAGAGACCAGAAACAAAGCCAGAGAAATGCGGCTCCTGCCACTTGGATGAAGATGAAGTACGCTCTCGGGAAGATGTGCGTCACTGAGGCCAAGAGGGCAAACCCAGGGAGTGGGGATCTGGGGCTCTTGAGAAGAGGAAGAACTGGGAGGTGGAAGGACCAGACTTCAGCAGACATCGCTCACGGGCCGCGAGAGAGAGGGCCTAAGAGCCTAGAAAGAAGGGGAGGGTCGAGCAATCCGGGTGGAAGCCCCCTCCGTGTTCTACCTGAGTCCTGGGCAGGGCTGGCCGGGTGCCAAGGCACCACGTTAGGAAACGGACTATGGATGCAAGAGGTCAGGAGGGGACATGGGGGACGTCAGATCTCGCCCAGCTGCCTCCCAAGCGCCATGGGGGGACCTCGAAGGAACACAGGACAAGCCCCAGTCTTTGCTCCTGCCCTCTGTACGGGCGCACACGGCCTCCCTCGCTGGCCGAGGCCCCTAACAGGCCACGCATCAGACCTACAGCCCAGGGGGCGGCCGGCCGACCCTCCCACGTGGGGCTGCGGTGCTGAGAGGGGTGAAGCTCCCACAGGTGAAGGAAAGAAGCCTCACCCCAACCTCAGTCTCCATCCAGGGGCCCGAGGGGAGGCGGGGAGGCCAGCGCAGTGGTGGGGACGAAAAGTGTGTCAGTTGCCCCTGTGGTCTGAGGTCCTGCCCTTGTCTTCAGCTCTCTTCCCCCTCAGGAGACAGTGACCTTGCCGACGCCTCAGCAGAGACAATGGCAGGAAGGGCCCCTCCCCGCGAGCCAGGGAGTCAGGAAGGAAGCGACCGACTCTGAGCCTGGGCCCGGGACCCTTCCCGCCGAGCCCCTACCCCAAGGACGTGCTAGAAGCTCTGCTCACCTGCTCAGGGTGGCAAACGTCCTCAGCTTTGGGGAGGAGGCGCTGAGGACAGATGTTCTCCGGCCTGGGACCCCCCCCTTAGAGGCAAACCCTCTGCGGATGGGCAGCTCCTGCGTCAGGTTGAGCGGATGCAGAAGACAGCCAGGCTGAGCGGAGACAACAACTCCAGCTGCCCCCTGCCCGCCCTCCACGGCCCCCCACCTCCTGGAAGGAAGGGCTCCATGCTCCTCTGGAGCAAGGAGCTTCTCTAAAAATAAACCTTGCTCCTTCAGCCTTTTCCTCCCCAGCCCCCTGCGAAGGAGATGAGGAGGTGATTTCACATCTCAGAAGGGCCTCCTCTCTCCACGCCACCCTCAACTCTTGCCATCCAGGGCCCAGTGGTCTCGATGTCCCACGCGGCCACAACCTCCCAGGAAGAGCTCAGAGGTAGGTAGGGGGTGACTGAGATCGTCCCCACCATGGGACGTAGAGCAGAGGCAAGAACAGGGAACCTCAGGACGCTGGAACAGCATACGCAAAGCGCAGAGGTGAGAGTGCAGAGCGGGTGCTGGGCCAACACCAGGGCATAAACTCCACACAGGCGGAGTCACACAGCTGCAACTCAGGCACCTGGGATGGTACCCGGTCCACACTAGGTACTGAGTAAACGTTTGCTGGGTAAGCGAGTGAAGCTGAGGAGTTCTGAGTGAGGACGTGCAGATAAGGTGGGCTGAAAGGCCACCACCTCTAACACCACGGAACTTGGGCATGAGGTCGTCGGGAAGGACAAGAACCCCCTTCCTGTAGAAGAAGAAACAGGAAACGAAGGCTCTGTTGGGGCAGGGCCCCTCCAACCAACGTGAGCTGATGTCAGAGCTCAGAGGAGGGCCCACCAGGCCCCCCGGCCAGCAGGACAGCGAGTGATCACGGAGAGGCTGAGAGTCGGGGCCCGTGTTCCCATGCCAGCCCCACCCCCAATACCCAGCTGAGACACCTGGGAAAGAACTGACGCAAAACAACAGAACAAAAAATACAACATAGCACTCTCCCTTCTTAGCACTTGGAGGCCTTTTCACGGCAACTAAAAAGAACGAGCAATTAGAGGAGCCGGCCCATGGTGCCGACGTGGAAACACAGCAGTGAGGGCGCCCATGGCTGAGGCCTTGTCTGTTGCACCCCGTTTTCCCAGGGAGGAGAGGAGGCCCGGGGACTCACCTGGAGACAGGCCCCCCAGCCCATGGGGAAGTCCAGCTGTATCTGGAAAATCATGTCGTGTGCTTCGGGATCTAGACTTGGGGTCCAGTTCCAAGCCCAGCACTGACTAGCTGTGTGACCTTGAGCCAGATACCTGCCATCTCTGAGCCTCGGCTTCCTCGTGTGAAACAGCGATTGTCAGGGCTTCTGCACAGGTTATTGTGTGCTTAGCAGAGCCAGTGCTTTTACAACTCACAGCCTGGCCGAGACGCCGCAACTACGGACCCCAGTGCTCCCTCCCCGCCCGGCTGAGTTTCCTGGGATGGAGTGCCCACCCTCCATGCCCCGAGAACTCAGACTAGCCGATTGGCACACAGGGAGAGGGTTCACTGAAATTTAGGAAAGGAAAAGGCAACATCGCTTCAACCGCTCTGCCCACCGAAGGCCTCGGTGTGACAAAAAGGGGAGAGAGCGAGACCTGTGCCTAAGACTCAGGATATGCAATGGAATGGGACGGACAGGAAGCCCGGCACCTGGGCTCCTGCTCTAACTCAGGGCAGAAGGAGAGAAAGAGGCAGGCTCTGGGAGATTCAGCCACTCGTCCTGACTCCACAGAGGACCCCAGCACACCACAGCCACAGGCCTCAGTCTCGTCCGGGGAGGTGGTTACCTGAAAACACACACACGGTTGTTTCCGTGTCACTGACCATGACTTGTGGGAAACGGCAAGGCAGCACCCAGGCTGCGGAGCCCCCAAACTCTTGTTCTGTCCTGTTGACTGGGGTGGGGAGGGCCAGGCTGACCCAGGGGAGCCCAGAGAAGAGAGGCACCCCAGGGCGCCCTATACAGAGGAGAGAAACACAGGCCACCCGGGGAATCCAAAGCTACCAGGGAAAGAACATCAGTCCTTCCTACTTGGTGAAGAGGAGTCAATATTTGCAAGAAGGAGTCAATACTTGCAAGAAGCAGGATCGATTAATACGATTTACCCCATGTACATCAGATAAAGTCAGATGTTTAAGGAAGAGGAAATGGCAACTGAGCCCCTGCCCCACCCCAAACTCCAACACTGGTGGGCAGTCCTAACCTGCGGGTCTGAGTGGGAAGGCACCGCCGATGTCCTGCTCTCAAGGCCCACAGAAGGGAGCCGGGGACCAGGGCGCCCATGCCAGCATGCTGCAGGGAGAAGCTCAGCGGGGGAGGGGTGAGACACCTGGTCGCTCTGATCACTCAGCGCCCACTGGGAAATCGACGAAGCCAGTCCTCCTCCTGGGCAACGCCAAAGCAATCCAGATGTGCCCAGAGGGTAGGACCTCTGGGCACATCTGGACCGGGGTCCTGGCAGGACCAGGGGTGTCTGGCTAAAGGAGTCTTCATTTGACAAAAGGGACCCAGTCCAGGATGCACTCCTGGAGGCTGATACACCTGACACTGCCCAGGGCTCCCTCTGCTTAGGAAGACTGCTCAAGGAACCAGAACCCATAGCCCCAGCACACGCGGGAAGCTTTCTTATCACAGAAGTCCAGCTCGGAGCTCTCAGCCTCAAACCTGAGGTGTTCACCCATCAACCTTTGGGACTGCGGGACCTCAGGACCTCAGGCTGCAGAGGGGAGGCAGGTGGGAGGTGGGGGGTAGGCAGGTGGGAGGTGGGGGGTGGGCGGGGGGGCCTGACACATCAGCCCAGAGTTTCTCGGTAAGCAGCCACCAGCATCTTGATGCCTGGGGCAGGGTCACGGTCAGCGGGGCGATGCAGGTGACTCTCACCTTCCAATCAAGCCCCTGAACTTGGGCAATACGGGACTGGAGGCCCACCTCCACCAGATACCCAGAGGCCAGAGACAAGCGCTCACAACAAAATGAAAAAGGTGGAGAAATAGATTTCCAGGGAGTCCCAGGTGCAATCAGACTACAAGAGGACAGAACATGCACAGGCACCACGAAAGCCGCCACCCAATCCAGGGCCCCCATCAGGACCCAACATGCTCCCGTGAGCCATGTGTACAGCTCAACACACATTCTTGTTTGTCTGACACATGTGCACCCCCGTACGGTGCCCAGGAGGCAGACAGCAGCCCAGGAGGCCTTCCAGTGACCATGATTGGAAGGCAGCCCCCTGCTGCTATAGAAGCCCTAATTGTTCCAGGAACCTATTCCCAACTCCGGAGCAACACTACCCCAGGGGCTGAGGCCAGGCACCGGGGCAACTAGGGACACTAGAGGTAGAAGTAAAAGAAGAGGAGCATTTCATGGCGGCTCGGAAAAACAAAAGTGATAAACTGCAGAGTGAGGGCACAGACGGTGAGAGTTCAGAGGAGGAAGAGAAGCGAACTAGGGAGGTGAAAAGATAACCAGTGACGGCACAGCAGTGGGAGGTGTGGCTGCAAGCGACAGAGACTGGCTTTTCGCACGCACACCGCCCACCCCAGCGCAGTCCCACGCTCCCTCCGGGGAAGCCACAGCCAATTCTGCAAATTCCTCTTTGGGACAGGGCTGCAGGGGTTGAAGCTCCATCTCTGCCCTGCACCGACATGCTTGACCCCCAAAGAACAAAACAGCCCAGGTGTCCCAGGTTCCAGGTCCCCGCCGGGCACGTGAGTCCCGCCGGCTTCCCCGCTCCATCCCACCAGAACCCCCAGCTCGCCCTCACACGCCCTGCCTCTGCACGGCTTCTCCTCTGTTCTGTTTCTTAGCTTTCATCACGACACCTCCAACCCCTCTGTGAGGTCAGTGGCAATCTCCCCATTTGAGGGGTCAGGAAAGCCACCGAGAGGGTTAGGGGTCTGCCACGGCAACACACCAGTCAAAGGCAAGCTGGCTTCTACACACCCGCCCCACTCCCCTCCACTGTGCCGCCTCCCCCGGGGTGAGAAGGTCAACAGTGACTCACACCCGGCAGAATGAGATCAGCAGTGGCTGCAAGAAAAGAAGCGCACTCTTCACACAGGGGTGCACGGCGGGGAAATGATTCTTCTGACACAAAAGCGTTTAAAATCCAAAAAGTGAATGCAGGGTCAACTTAAGGAGCGAGGCAGCTCCTCGGGGGACAGAGCTCTAGGGGCAGGGGGGCAAAACGACGCTGGAATAAAGTAGGAAGATGCTGCCAGAGGACTCAGGTTTCCTCCCGTGACCTCTCACACAAAACGCGAAAAGCAAATCAACCCACTCCCTTTAGGGGAATGAAAAATCAAAAGAGAACACAATTCTGTGCTGAGATTTGCTGTAGACGTGTTCCATGCACACCTGTAGCTGTGGTCATGGGGGGCTGCGGGGTGGGATGAGGCTCTGGAAGTAAATAATGCACAGTGTGTTGCTGTTTACCAGGACCAAAAACATTTTATTCCTTTGAGTTCTTCCCCCATTTTTACTGAAGTATAATCAACAAATAAAATCTTGATACACTTAAAGTGTATAGCCATAAAAAGAATGAAATAATGCCACTTGCAGCAACACAGATGGACCTAGAGATGATCATACTAAGTGAAGTAAGTCAGACAGAGAAAGACAAATATCATGACATTGCTTATATGTGGAATCTAAAAAAAATGATATGAATGAACTTATTTATAAAACAGAAATAGACCCACAGATATAGAAAACAAACCTATGATTATCAAAGGGGAAGGGGGGGAGGGATAAATTAGGAGTTTGGGATTAACATATACACATGACTATATATAAAAGAGATAAACAACAAGGACCTACTGTACAGCACAGGGAACTAAACTCAATATCTTATAATAACCTACGATGGAAAAGAATCTGAAAAATAATGTATATGTATATGTATAACTGAATCACTTTGCTGTACACCTGAAACTAAGACAACATTGTAAATCAATCATACTTCAATAAAAAAAAATAAAGTGTATAGCGTGATGACTTGAAAGACATATGCACTGTGAAAGGATTCCCACCATTGAGTTTATTACCCTATCACTGCATATTTGTTTTTTGTTTTTTGTGGTGAGAACACTTAAGTTCTACTCTTTTAGTAAATCTCCCTTATACAATACAGTGTTGTCAACTGTAGTCATCATTTTATACATTAGATCTCTCCTTTCAGTTTTAAATCTAAATCTTCAATATGCAACCTGAATGATTTGCAGAATTGCAGGAGGGTAAAAAAAAAAAAAAGAAGAAGAGGAAAAGAAAAAAAAAACCCAACCTTTGAAGATAAGAACCAGAGAAGTCAGAATTGCTTTCCTGAAAAAATTTCGGATCCCTAACTGTTTTAGTCAATGGACATGAATTAGTAAGTGAATCTGTTTCTCTACACAATTTCTATTAATAGAATATCAGTCTCTCCTCATCCCCACTAAATAAATGTCAAACAAACACTTAAAGAATACTGGTTTGATGGGGGTGCCAAATTACTAGCTTGCCCAGACATCCACATGTTTCAGGCTGGCCCTGGTTGAAAGCATAAGTTCCAAACGAGTGGGGAGCACGGCTGGAGTTGAACACTCTTGATTCCAACCCCCGTTGACATGGAGACCATGAGGCAGGTGGCTAAAGAGTGAGCAGAGAAGGACTGCAAATGGCAGTGGTACCCAAGCAAGTTGTCCAGGTCGCTGGCAACAGGCGGGGGCAGCCCAGCTTTCGATTCCATCTGAAGGCTTGGCTACTAATTTTTTGATTTATTAAGATGTGATTCTCATGCCACAAAATTCACCCTTTGAAAGTGTACAATTCAGTGGCCTTCAGTACATTCACAAAGTCGTACAACCATCACATCTCTCTAGTTCCAGAATGTCTTCATCACCCCCCCCAAAAGAAATCCCGTACCTATTAGCAGTCACTCCCCACACCCCCTCCCTCCAGCCCCTGGCCAACACCATCTGCTTTCTGTCTCTACAGATTTGTCTATTCTGGACATTTCGCATAAATGGGATCATACAGTACGTGGCCTCTTGTGTCGGACTTCTTGCGCTTCTCATCATGTTTTCAAGGTTCATCCACATTGTAGCATGCGTCAGTACTTCATTGTTTTTTGTGGCTGAACAACATTGCATTGTGTGGATCAACTGTGTTTTGTTTATCCATTCATTTGTTAACAGACACTTGGGTTGTTTCCACTTTGGGGCTATTAAGAATTGTGCTGCTAGGAACATTCGTGTACAAGTTTTTGTGTGGATGTATGTGTTTGATTTAGGTACATACCTGGGAGTTCCTAATTTTTTTTTTTTTTTTTTTTTTGCCACACCGCCCGGCAGGCGGGATCTTAGTTCCCTGACCAGGGGGATTGAAACTGTGCCCCCTGCAGTGGAAGTGCAGAGTCTTAATCACTAGACCGCCAGGGAAGTCTCCAGGAGTTCCTAATTTTTAATAAAATAATTTAAAACAAGTAATACATCTGTACTTCTGAAAAGATTTAAAAAGCATGAGAGTGAGTTTCTCTCTCGTCCCTGTTCCCCAGCACCTGGTTCCTCTCTCCAGTGTCAGGTTAATTCTCCCAGAGACGCCTAGACATAATGTACACCCTGCTGCATTTTACAGACAGCTGGCAGGAGGAAACCTGACAACTAGATGAGGCCGGAATCAGCTTAGTGATGCTTTGGAAAGAGCACAGGGCCCAGTCCAAGTCCCATCTCTGCCGTCTGTCGGCAGCCTGCCCCTGGAAAGCGGCTTAGCGGAGGGAGGCGCCCTAGGTGGACGGGTTTTGACGTCTGGCTCTGCCGTCTCTTGGCTCTGTGGCCTCAAGCCCGCTGCTTAACCCCTCTGGACTCCGTTCCCTTATCTGTAAGAGAGCGCTGACACGACTACCTAGTTCACGGGACCACAAAGGACCCATGAGCTCAGGAAAGCAAGTGCTTAGCACTGTGCCTGGCACACAGTAAGCACCCAGTGTTTGCTGCCGCTGTAATTACTGCTGCTACTGTTTGCTACCCTGTGACCCGATCCTCGGCTTCCCCACCTGGAAAATGGTGGTAGGCACCTCCCATGCACGGTCACGGTGTGGAACACACGAGACCCCTGGTGCGCCACCGTTTCTGAGTAGTGGGAGCTCCGGGAAAGTTAGGATGGCCACGCTGCATCCCCACATCCCCATGTCCTGCTCCAGAACCTCCCCAAAGGAGAGGCCAGGTCTCCCGGCTCAGCCTCCGCAGCCCTGAGTTCTCCGCCCCCCGCCCCCCGCCCCCAAGCCCAGAGGAAGAGCCTGCAACCTGGACCCCACCCCTGGGTGGGGTGGCTGGGTTTCTTCTTTCTTGTCCGTTTCCAGCCACCCCCCTTCCGGATCCTTCTCTCTTCTTTCTCAACACACTTGGTTCTGAACCTGAGCTTCTCTCTCTGAAGGCAGCAGGGAAACCCTCAGAGACCTTCAAAGTGGAGAGATCTCAAGTGAGGAAGGAAGCCTTAGCGGGGGCCATTAGAAAGCTGTTAGGAGCAATTTTCCCCCAGCTGGCAAAAGGCAAAACAGAGCCTGCAGAACACACCCAGGCCTGGGAGGGCAGAGCAGGGAGAGGAGCTGAACAGTGCTGCCTTGAGCGTGTAAAAGTTAATGGGGGGAAAACACCCAACACACACACACGCACACACACACATGCGCGCACACACACGCACACACACATGCACACATACACGTGCGCGCGCGTGCGCGCGCGCGCACACACACGCGCATAACAAAAAGGAGAAATTCTTAGCCTGCGGCAGTTGGTAGCATTATGTAAAATCCCAAGCCCACAAAAATATCATTTGGATGATAAAAAGTTAAATTTAGCTAAGTACAGAGTGACTAATACTACGAGGGAGGGGCGGCACCCCCAGTTGCCTGGAGCTGATACAGCTGGTTTTTAGAAACTTTTGACAAGTAACCAGGGCCTGGTGCGGCCCAGAATAACAGATTATGTAATAAGAGGCGCAGCCATTAGCGATACAAAGCAGACGGCAAGCGCTGCAGCCTCTTGGAGGGAGGGGGCCGCTGAGGTCTGGCTGGAGCTTCTCCCACAGAACGGCTTCTGGAAGCCTGGGCGTTCCGGAGGCGTCCAAGAGTGGAGCCGGGCCTCGGCAGGTTAGCGTGAGTGGATCACCCGGCCTCTTCTGCAAAGAGCTCTTCCCAGGGCGTCTGTGCCGGATGGTTACCTGGGTGGCCTCCAGTGGGCCAGGGCCCCGTGGAGTCCCTGTCCTTCGAATCCAGTCCGGCCCGATGACCTGTTTTAACCAACAGAACGGCGAGGGGTAGAGAGGCAGGGAGTGACACTGTGCCGGGTTAGGACCCGAGCCTTAGGAAGGCCTGGCTAAGCACTGAAGACACAGACTCGGAGGGGAACCAGTGCCTCAGCTGATACAGCCAAGCTCCTGTACCCAGCCGCCAGCCACAGGAGCCGGGCCATGGTGGAAATGCATCTTCCACCCCCAGTCAAGCCTTCCCAGCTGACGCCAGCGGAGCAGAGATGAGCCATCCCCGCCAAGCCCTGTCCGAACTGCCGCGTCATGAACAAAAAAATGGTGCTTTCAGCCACTAAGTTGGGGAGCACTTTGTTGCAGCAACAGAACACTGACGCAGTGGTCAAGCTCTCTACTGGGTTTTGGGGAAATTTCTATTCCTAATGTGAGACTTGTGAAGATTTTTCACACTCTCACATATGAGTCACATAAGAGAAGTCAGTGCTTGAATGAGTCTGAGGAAGAGACTAATTTTCCACTCCCCAAATCCCAGTGGAATAAATGCTGAAGTCAAGCCTTGCGCTGAGTTTCAAAGAGCTGCTGGGAAGGCTGTGGGATTTCTCCAATGACCCAATAGACTAACCAGGCCGTCAGTGGATCAATTCAAGCTGTCACTTAATGACGTGACTTTCACTCGTCCTCTCCAGAGCAGGGGCTTGTACAGTGTGGACAGAGGTACCGACGGAGCTCCCTGTGTGTGGTGTCACAATTCCAGGTGTGAGGGCTGACAGCAAAGCTCTAGCTGGCCGACTCTTGGTAAGTCAGTTCCCCTCTCTGGGCCTCACTTTCCCATCTGTACAGTGAGAGGCTGATGTTTAAAAGGCCTCTCCAGGTGTGGAGAAAAGGGAACCCTCCTGCACTGTTGGTGGGAATGTAAATTGGTGCAGCCACTATGGAGAACAGTATGGAGGTTCCTTGAAAAACTAAAAATAGAACTACCATAGGACCCAGCAATCCCACTCCTGGGCATATATCCAGAGAAAACCATAATTGGAAAGGATGCATGCACTCCAATGTTCATTGCAGCACAATTCACAACAGCCAAGACATGGACGCAACCTAAATGTCCACTGACAGAGGAATGGATAAAGAAGATGTGGTACCTATATACAATGGAATATTGCTCAGCCATAAAAAAGAACGAAATCATGCCATTTGCAGCAACACGGATGGACCTCGCAATTATCATACTAAGTGAAGTAAGTCAAACAGAGAAAGACAAATCTCATATGATATCACTTGTGTAGAATCTAATTTTTTAAAAATGATATAAATGAACTTATTTAGAAAACAGAAACAGACTCACAGATTTTGAAAACAAACTTGTGGTTATCAAAGGGGAAACATGATGGGGAGGGATAAATTAGGAGCTTGGGATTAACATACACACACTACTAGATATAAAATAGATAACCAACAAGGACGTACTATATAGCACAGGGAACTCTACTCGATATTCTGTAATCACCTATATGGAAAAAGAATCTGAAAAAGAATGAATATATGTATATGTATAACTGAATCAGTTTGCTGTACACCTGAAACTAACATAACATTGTAAATCAACTATACTCCAATAAAATTTCTTAAAAATTAAAAAAATAATAAAAGGCCTATCCATTCAGCTCCAACATTCTGCAATGCTATAGTTTTGGCAGAGGGAAGGCAGCACTGAAACAGAATCCAAAACACTGAAGAAAGTCCAAATGACTTGCATCTAGTTTACAAGGCAGACACACACACACTGGAATCCTTACCTCTGTCCCCTTGGAACCTCACTCTTATCTCTGTGTCCTTCATTTGAATTTGTTCCTTCCACAACATTCCCTGTGGAAATCCAGCGTGGTCCAATTTCCTCTTCCTAAATTACACTTTTGGCCCCTGGATTCTTAGTGGGACTGTGTGATTAGTTCTGTGCGTAGAGGGATGTACACCCTGCTTTCCGGCCTGGCCCCTAAGACACCTCACATGATCCTCTATGCAGAAACTCCTAACTGAGGACAATCTACATGCAAATGAGTAAAAAACAACAACAACAACAAATCTTAGTTTTGGGCTTCCTAGTAGGCAAAGCAAAGAGGGAAATACGCTGGCCACAGAGCTCTGCTAACAGTGCAAAACATACTGTTCATGATGAGAATCATTCTTTGTTCTGGCCGAAAGCTCTGAGAGGAAGTCTCTCCAGGGTCTCTGGGTGAGGGAATCGGAGTCTGGCAGGAGTCAGCAAGAGGAGACCAAGCTTGCCCCAAAGTCTGTCCCCTCCACGGCAGAGGGCCAGCTTTTCAGGCCCTCCTGTGGCCTGAGTGGCGCTTGACTGCGGCGAGCATAATTCTTCGTCCTCATTAATGTCAACACGGCAGCACCATGATAATGACGGAAAATATTTACATGCCCGTACCACGACGGGTTGTTTAGACCATCTGGCTACTGGATGCGGTAAAAGTATTGTCAAACACACGGCCTGTCCACAAATGCTGTGCCTCAGCACTGATGGAGGCCGGGCTCCGGGGTTCAGGCGGCATCCCAGGTCCCATCCGCATCATACACTGGACCACGGGGGATCCGAGAGGCCATCTCATGTCTTGGCCGGCCTGGACCCGCCATCGGCCTCAGGCCCCTGCAGGTCGGGAGCAGGGCCCTCAAAGCCCCACCCCTGCTCCGTCTGGGTGAGCATCGATGATAACCTCCTGACACTATCAAGAATCTCTCTAGGACTCAAGTGCTCCAAACAAGACTCACTCGGCAAGGCAGCCCCGATTCTGCAGCCACCGCGGGATTTCTCCAGGGATCTCATGGGGCTGCTGGGAATTCTCAGAGGCAAACAGCACCGTTCGCTTGTGTCTGAAGCCGCTTCTGCCTGAGCTTTCTCTCGCTAGGGAGGCAGAGACAAGGATGAGGCACCACCACTCCAGAAGGATGGAGGAGGGTGAGCTTAACCTCGCCTCATCAAGAGCTTCTTCTTCCTTCTGTCCGTGTGGCTCTGCTGAGTTCTGAGACCAGGCTGAATAACAGAGTTTTTTTCTGGGTTGACGTTAAATTTTTTTTCCTTTTTCTTTCTTTCTTTCTTCTTTTAAACTTGGGGTGTTTGGGCAGGTGGTTTTATTATTATTTTCTCAATTTTAGTAAAAGCAAAAAAAATTCCATTCGGAGCTCGTTTCAAAATTAGCAATTTTCTTAATGGGAAGCATACGCTCGCCGCCCACACAAGGAGCTGTGTCAGCTCGGCAATCACAGCGCCCAGTGAATATGGTGAGTCGTGTCACCTTCCTGACAACCGTGAGTCAAATGGAAACTCATCACAGGTGGCTGGGAGGCCAGGGGCCTGGCTTGAAGCTCTGATGAGGGCTTTCAGAGAGGCACGTCTGTGGGGAAGGTCGGCGGTGTTTCCGTCCACTATGAACCCACAGCTTTAGAGTCTTTTCATAACAAACACCCTCGAAGATTTAAAATGCGCCAGCCAGAGCGTTTAGGGCCTGTAGGAGCACACGGACCAGGTTCAAGTGCCAGCTGGCCACCTTGCCTCCTGGAATCTGGATTTTGACTGTGAAATGAGGGTGAGTGACACAGCTCGAAGCAGCTTCCTGCCCTGATGGTCACGAGCTGGTTCTCTAGTCATCAGGTGGCTGGGATGCACTGGCCCACGTCAGGGGTCTCTGTGGCCATGGACTCAATCGAGGGTCACGGTCTTTCCCGGGACTGGCTCTTCTCTCTCTGCAAGTAGGGTGAGGACCACAAACCCCACACAGGGAGAGAGGCCCGTGAAAAAAGTCAGAGCCTGAGGCTGGACATAGCCCAAGGCTCAGGAGTTTGCAACCCTGGCCCAGGAGAGCAAGCACGTGTGCACATCCACGTGCTCTAAAAGCACTGAGACCAGCAGCACGGGTTGCCTGACAATACATAGTTTGGGATGACAGTTTGCACTGGTAACACACCTAGCACCCCAGTGAGGCCGGGTGGCCATGCAGAGGCCCAGGCGACATCTCTGGGCGGCATTTCAGATCCCTCAAGCCCCAGGAGAGACAGCTGCTAGGAGCCACCAAGTAGTTTCAAACAGATACCTGCTCTACTCACCAGCTACTAGACAGGGGTGGGCAAATGCCCTTTTTGCAAAGTGAACCGCTGGGGACACAGGAATATCGTGATGAAGACCACACCCAGGTCACTGCTTGCTTCACTCATACCAGGCTCCAAAAACATCCAGCAGCAAGCCAGGGACAGGCTTCTTGTTTAAACACAGAGATATAAGACAGCTAAGGGTGGGCCCAGCGCCTCGGGATGTGGAGTAGCTTAGCCCCGGGCCTCCTGAGTCGGAGCCAGGATCTCTTCCAGACCGTGGGGCCCCTGCAGGCCCAGCCCGAGCTCCTACCGTCTCCAGCCTTCAACGCCTCCTGCCCTGGCTCCCGCGTCCCAGCGGGCCGCTCAGCACCACGCACCGCCAGGCCCCCGCCAGTTCACGGCGAAACGAGAACCACACGGTTAATGGAGCAAGTCGTTCTACAAGCTCTGTTTATTCTCTTTTTATTCTTAGATTAGACCTTTCCTATTTCTTAGTGTCCTTTGGTTCATGAGAGGACGGCTATGGGGAATTGTAGCTTTTCTCTGTGTGTGGTTAGTTATTTATAACATAAGTTTTACCATTTTAATTCCTCTTAAGTGTACTTCGTCGGCCTTCAGCATACGCACAGTGCCGTGCAAGCGGCACCACCACCCGTTTCCAGAGCTTCCTCATCACCCCAAACACTCAACACTAACTCCCCATCCCTCTTTTCCCCCAACCCCCGGTAATGTCTGTGAATGGTACCTCTTTATGTTTTTATTTTATTTTTATTTTTGGCCACGTGGCGTGTGGGATCTCAGTTCCCTGACCAGGGATCGAACCCGCGCCCCCTGCATTGGAAGCGCAGAGTCTTAACCACTGGCCCGCCAGGGAAGTCCCAGGATGGTACCTCTTTAAAAATAATGTCCTTACTTGGCAAAATTATTTTGTAATCTTATAAGTCCTGGTGTCATTTTAAAGCTCCTGGTGCTTCTCAGATACTCGGTGATAAACAAGTTGACACAGGAGGGGGCAGGCAGCTGCTGTCCCCCATCCCCACCAGGAAGGAACCTTCCAGGCCACAACCAGTCTGGAGGAATCAGGGGCAGCCCCCTCGGTCGTGTTCGAGTGGGCACCTAATGGGAGACGGCTGGCCAGGAACTCTGCTAGAGCTGCCCTTTGCGGTAGAAAGGCTCTCACCCGGTTTTCTCCAGATTTTCATCTTACTTAACAGCTCTTCCTTGCCTGGGGTTTTAAGGTTAAAAACCACTGCCTCGTGCTCCCACGCTCTAAGTGGGAGTGTCGATTGGTCCTACCTTCATGGAGAGCAACTGAGCAGTAGCTACCGACAATAAAAGGAAAACACTCCTTGACCTGGCAATTCTGCTTTGGGGAAATTTATTCCGCAGATTTGAAAGCCTATTTGCATGAAAACCTACATACCAGGAGACTCACTGAGGTACTGTTTGCTCCCAGTCTTCCACGATTAGAATGCAGAACTCCATGGAAAGGGAGCTGGCTTAAGAAATGATGGTGCATAATAAGGACCTACTGTATATAGCACAGGGAACTCTACTCAGTACTCTGTAGTGGGCTATATGGGAAAAGAATCTAAAAAAAGAGTGGATAGACGTATATGTATAACTGATTCACTTCGCTATACACCTGAAACTAACACAACATTGTAAATCAACTCTACTCCAATAAAAATTTTAAAAAGAAAAAAAAAAATGATGGTGCATCCTTCAGCCAAACACTAAGCCCATCGTTAAAAAGCCTGGGCAGCCCAAATGAACTAACAGAGGACCACCTCCAGATTTACGAATTGATAAGTCAAAACAGCAGGTGAATAGGAAAGCAGCCATTTGTGGGGTTCTTTCTTATGTAACATATATTCATGTATGCAGAGAATCTCTCTGAAGAGTATACACACTGGGAGACTGCAGACAGGGAACAAAGAAGTCTTACATTTAACTCTCAGCCACTTGCCATTTGGTACCAAGTATAATGTATTACTTATCCAAACAATGTTTTTCATACCAAATATGGTCTTTACTAACTCTTTTGGTTTTTGACTACTTTATTGTAACCTATGAACTTGTAAGTTCCATAAAGCGAGAAATGTATCTTATTGATCTTTTTCCTTCTCCCAGTTTTATTGAGCTACAGTTGACAGCACTGTGTATGCGTTTAAGGTGTACAGCATAATGATTTGATCTAATTTATCTTTAAAACCTTGTCAATGTCCCATATAACATCACATACAACTTTTTGGGTGTTTTAGTAATTTTTTGAAGCCATGAAAGAATTGAGTGAGTGAATGATTAAGTGAATGATGAGTGAAGAAAGGCATTGGAAAAATAAGTAATGTTCTTTAAATACTAGAAAACTGTGAGTCTTGAGTTGCCAGGGAAAGAAAAGGTTGAGGGGATGCAGGAACTGATTGATCGTGGAGATCTAGGTAGAAAAATCAGATGCAGTAATATTGAAGGAAGGTATACACCACTCACAGGGCAGTGATGTTCATGTTAAAAGTTTAACTGAACAAGTGTTTTTTGGTTTTTGGGTTTTTTTGGCCACGCCTCGCAGCTTGTGGGATCTTAGTTCCCTGACCAGGAATTGAACCTGGGTCCTCGGCAGTGAAAGCGCAGAGTCCTAACCACTGGACCACCAGGGAATTTCCCTGAAAAAGAGCTTTTAAATTTTAATAACTATTTTAGATATTTTTTAAAAAGCCAACATTTAATGTTTCTTTTGAAACAGCAGAATGCAAAACTAATAAAAATAATAATGGGTGGCCCAAACGATTTCAAAATACATTTTTTGAAACCACATTACATCTACCTTTTAATTCCATGAACCACCTATTCCTAAAGAACCAGAAAGTAGATCGAAAAACCACCACTCTCCAGTGAGTTGGTTACAAGGTCTGAGCACACATACCCAGCTTGGGAGCGCTTGCCTGTGATCCTCCGCGAGCCAGCCCGCAAGCTGGCAGCAACCCTGACCACTGAGAAATGCGCTGACTAGCAGAGCAAGGCCGCCAGGCTTCAGGGAAAAAGCTTCCGCGAAGCCCGAGGACTTCAGCCCTCGGAGAGTTATACCGGCCCCCTTGGCCACCCATACAGACAACGGTGGCTAAAATCAGGCAAAAAATGAACAGAAGCAAAACCACACTGAGGAGAGGACAGGAAAAGAAATAGGGAGGAGGGAAGGCTACCTTAAAAGGAATTAAGGGAGCCCGGGGTTCAGCCAGAGGGATGTCTGGCAGACGCACCCCCGCCCAGCCCTTCCAAGGCCTCCCAGGACGGCCCGGTTTGTTCGTGACACCAGAACTTCATCTGCATCTGGGTAGCCCCAGCCAGCCAGATGACTCAGCCATCCCTAAAAGACTGAATTATACCAAAGGCTCGCTGTTTATTCAAAGAGAGGCAGGACATGCCTTTGAGAAGCAGCAGGATCATTACCAGGGAAATGTGAAGGACGCCTCAGTCCCCACCAAGCTGGCTCGGGAGGTGTCCTCGTGCTGGTTTCTAACAGGAGTTCATGGTTTCCTTCCAACAAGCGGACTCTTCTCACCAGCATCTCCTTCCCACTCAACACGGTGGCCTTGGGGAGACCAGAGCTGGGACCTGTGACAAACCCCGGGGAGGACTCCGACAGCCCCGTCCCCGAGAATGAGGAAGGTCTGACCCTCCTCAAGTGGCTTCCATCGTCCAGGATTGGTGCTGAGCTGAAATAACGGGGTCCCAGCCCTTGTAACAACAGCTCAGTGGTGTGCAAACATGTTCAAGACTTCTCGGAGATTCTGCAGAAGGACCCTGCGAGGATGAGGTTGTGATCCCTCCCTCACAGATGAGGACATTCTGGTCCCGAGAGGCTAAGCAACTCATCCGAAACCCCGCAGCCAGCAAGCGGCACAGCCAGGCTAGGGACCGGGTCTCCTGACTCCCGGTCACACCTCCATGACCGAAACGCTAAATGGGAGGCTAAGCTCTAAGGTGATCTGGGATACTGAGCCATGCACCATTATTCCTGCATTTCCCGGGAATCTGGGCTCCAGGAGGCAAAGGAGATCCTGGCAGTTGCCTGAGGCTGCCAGGGTGTTACTGTCATTTCTAACCAGAAAATAAGGTCACTGGCTTGTGGACACCCGAGCAAACAGGTGCCAGAGGTGTCCCTTCTGGTAACATTGACCAACCAGTTCCCACCTGGGAAAGTGATGGCGGTTTCATTTTTATTTTTTGACTTGGCCATCATACCATCTTATTACTTGGAATTATTTTTCAGTGTATCTACTTTGAACACCTAAGCTGTATCCATCTCAAAACATCAATTGTGCAACTTTGTTTCTAAGAGTTCTGTTCTGCTTCTTTCCTAGCCCCTGGCACTGGCTTCACTCCGGAGTGATGATTATTAGTGGGAGAGGGTTTGCTTGGCAACTGACGTTAAGGGAAGGCCTCTTAGAGCAGCATCTTCTAAATGCTGTTTGGCCCCAAAATCTCTTTTTGACACAATCTCCAATAGCATTCTGTGCTCCTCAAACACACTTTGGGTAATGCTGTAGAGTGTTGTAGATGTTATCATGCTGAATCTCTGTCTACCCCCCAGTCGCTATGTTTTTAAGAGTAATGGATGTTGAACTTTATCAAATGCTTTTCTGACATCTATTGAAAGCATCTAAGTTCTTTTCTTCTTTTTTTTTCTTTTGGTAGGTCTCCTAGTCTTTAATCATCTGCTTATGACTTTGAGGCTGGTCCACAACCCAATGTAACGAGCCCTTTGCTGGGTGCCAGAATGGGGGAGCACGGAGAGAGACACCCAGCAAATAGCTCTTGCCTACAGAGGAAAGGGAGGGGAAAAGAACATGAAGAACACACACACACACACACACACACACACACACCCCATCTGAATGGTAGGCTAGTATTTGTGAATTCATGTATCACACACAAGGCACAGTGAGGACCCCAGGAACCACACATGAGTCAGGGTAATCACGGAGGGCTTCCTGCAGGAGGTGGCAGGGGGGATTTAGAGACAGGCTGGAAATGAGGGCATCTGGATTTGAGTCTTGCCCCACATGGAGTCCAAGGGCATGATTTCCTCGCCTATAATTTTCTCAGCAATAAAACAGTAATAATCACAGACCAAGAGACCTTCGGAGGCACCCAGTTTAGCCTCCTTCATTTGCAAACTCTAGAGGCCGGGGTTCAAAGAGGAGAGCTGATTTGTCCAAGATCACCGAGCCATCCCTACCGTCTTTCTTGGTTCCAAGGGGGGGTGGGGGAGAGAAACAAAGAAAGCTTTGAGATCTTGGGCAGAAAGGAAGCAGAGAACACCCAGTGTGTCGGGACTCTTTCCCTGTAATAAACGTTATTGTTGCCACCTTGAAAGTTGGCTGAGTCAGGAGGCGGCCAGAGGGCTAGACTCAGGGTGCAGAGGCCAGCGGTCAGAGGAGCCTGGCAGGGAAGAGGGGAAGATTCTGGAGCCACCCCCCCCCCAACCCCCGCAGCAGCCCCAGGTCTTCTGCATCAACATACCTGCACAGACATACAAGGATGGCTTTCACAGTTATTCATTCACTCACCTATTCATTCAACAAGTGTAGGGACTATACTGAAGAGTGTCCCCCCCAATTCATGTCCTTCTTAGAACCTGAAAATGTGACCTTATGTGGAAATAGGATCTTCGCAGATATAATTAATGTGAGGTCAAACTGGATTGGCGGGGGGAGGGGGGGGCGCTGGATCCAGTATGACTGGCGTTCTTATAAAAAGAGAGGAGACACAGAGACACACGCACAGAGGGAAGACAACCATGTGAAGACAGAGGCAGAGATGGGAGGGATGCAGCTATAAGCCAAGGAACACTGAGGATGGCCGGCCACCACCAGAAGCTGGGAGCGAGGGATGGGACAGATTCTCCCCCCACGCCCACAGGAGGAACCAATCCTAAATTTGGACTTGGGGTCTCCTGGACTGAGAACGAATAATTCCTATCATTTTAAGCCACCCAGTTTGTGGTGCTTGGTTACACAGCCCTGGGTTAGGAGCCCCAGGGCTTTCCCCACGGAACAGGGGGCCCTGGGAGGCAGAGGGAGTGTTTGGCCTGGAATCCCTCAAATCACATCATCCTCCCCCCCCCCAATCAACAGGCCTCGTCCTCCCAGCCGCCATGCCGCCCATAGCCTGTGACCGAGCATCGCCGTACCTCCCCGGGCCAGACACAGGAACCCAAGCTTCATTAAGCTGCGAGGCACCAGGTACCACGCTAGGCACTTCCATACACATTGTCCTTTAAACATCAGGATCAGCCAAAAGGCAGGTGAGGACACAGCAGCTCCAAGAGAGAGCAGGTCTGCGGCAGAATCACACTCCAAATCTGCCTGGCTGTCTGCATGGGGGGGCGTGGGTGATTCTCTGGCACACTTCCCAGCTCCCCTGGGGCTGCAGCACCTGCCCCCGGCAGGCCCATCTCCCACTCGCTCTGCAGCTGTGGGGACCCCAGGCAGTTGGCATCCGGTCTTTGAAAAGGTATTTATCTTTCCACTCCCTGAGAGCGAGAGAGAGCCATAAAAGGCCATGCCCGACGTCAGGTGCACAAGCGTTCCATAGAGACAGATGTCGTTCACACACAGCGATCGGGCCCGGCCAGTGGCTGCCAGGGTGCCTCCCCCGGGGGGCACGAGAGCCTGGGGTGCAGACTCGCTGCTGAGCTGGGGGACCTTGGCCAGGCCACAGGTGTGGGCGTCTCATAGGCAAAAGCAAGGTGTGGTCCAGCCCAAGGCCCACCTGAGGTTCTAGCACAAGCCTGAGAGTTTTGTTTGGGTACCATTTTAATCTTTTTTTTTTCTTTCTTTTGGCCGCACAGCTCAGGCATGTGGGATCTTAGTTCCCCAACGAGGGATCGAACACGTGCCCCCCTGCAGTGGAAGCGCAGAGTCTTAACCACTGGACTGCCAGGGAGGTCTCCCATTTTAATCATTTTTAAGTGTACAGTTCAGTGGCATCGATGATATTCCCAGTGTTGTGCAACCACTATTGCTATTTCCAGAACATTTTCATCACCCCAAACAGAAGCTCTGTCCCCACTAACACCCCGCTCCCCACCCCGACCCCCAGTCCCTGGTGAGCACCATTCTCCGTTCTGTCTCTGAATCTGCCTCTTCTAGGCACCTCACACAAGTGGAATCATACAATATTGTCCTTTCGTGTCTGGTTTATTTCACTCAGCATTCTGTTTTTGAGGTTCATCCGTGCGGTAGCCTGTGTCAGTGCTTCATTCCTTTTCGTGGCCATGTAATGTTCCATCGTATGGATATACCCCATTTTGTTTATCCATTCATCAGCTGATAGGTTGGGTTGTTTTCACCTTCTGGCTATTGTGAATAATACTGCTGTGAACATAGGTGTATAAGTACCTGCTTGAGTCCCTGCTTTCAATGTTTTGGAGTATAATAAACCAGGAGTAGCACTGCTAGTAATATTGTATTGTAGGGACAGACCACATTCTGTTTATCCATTCATCAGTAGGTAACTCTGTGGGTTTTATTTTTCTCTTTGGCCGCACCACGCACGCTTGCAGGATCTTAGTTCCCCGACCAGGGATGGAGCCCGCACCTTCAGCAGTGAAAGCGCGGAGTCCTAACCACTGGACTGCCAGGGAATTTCCAGTAACTGCGCTTAACTGTTTGCAGACCCACCAAACTGTTCCACAGCGGCTGCACCATTTCACATTCCCGCCAGCAGGGCGCAAGGATTCCCATTTCTCCACATCCTCGTCAACACTTGTTATTTTCTGCTTTGGGATTATAGCCAAGCCGGAGATTTCAGAAGAAGGGAGGAGGCTAGTGCCGCAGGAGCCCCAGACACAGCCCGCTGGTGTCCGTGTGCTTTCGGCCCACCGTTCTGTGCAGAGCTGCAGGAGCACGGGCTGGGGAGTCAAGAGAATCCCGTTCCAGTTCCAGCACCGGTGCTTATGGCTGTGCAGCGCTGGTCAAATACTTTAACCACTCTGAGCCTCAGGTCTGTCCTCTGTGGGAACAGAGCTAACGAGCCCAGTGCACTTCCCGCAGGAGGCGGGGCTGTGAATCTGTGACAGCAACAGAAGGAAGAGTATTTTCAGAAACTCTACAGGGGAGACACATAGGTGGTAGAAAGGGGGGTGGTTTCAACCTCCCTTGATAGATCTTTTATGATAATGTATGGGCAGGACTAGAATACTTTCCGCTTCAACCTCTTCTTTCTCAGCCTTTGAATGGAGAAGCCAAAATACAGGAAAAAGTAGAAAGACAAAGAAGGAGTAGAAAAAATTCTAGATGACCTTTTGAGGGTAGCCTTGGCATCAGAATAATTACTGGACACACACACACACACACACACACACACACACCAGTGTACACACAAATACACATACACACACAGCACTTGAACCTCACTGTGGATTCAAAGTTTGCCCAAATCAATTATGTCACCAGATCCAGAGAAGCAGGTATGTGGCAGGAATTAGCATCTCAAATTTTCAGGGGAGGAAATGAAGACCCGGGGAAATGAGGCAACCCTGCCCAAGGTCACACAGCACAGCTGAAGTGGAGCCTCCGGACTCCAGTGCAGTTCAGCCAAAGCACAAGATGGCTGTGGACACCGGGCTCCACGCAGGGTGCGGGCCCAGGGCGAGTTCTTCTACAGCAGCAGCAACATCTGTCTGTCTGTCTGTCTGTCTGTCTGTCTGTCTCTCTCTCTCTCTCTCACACACACACACACACACACACACACACACACAGTGACTGAGGTCTCCACCGAGCAGCCCAGGCCACGTTCCAGAAAAGAAAGAGGACCCTCTTTCCTCGCTGGCAGGAAAAGCACGGAGCCTCATGGGCCCCCAGCCGGCATCTCCATAGTGACAGAATCACAGAAGATGTGGGGCTAAAAATAAAGCCTCCACCTTCTGAAACCCCCATCTGCTCAGCTGCAGCTGCAGGAGAGCTCGGTGATGCTCAGTGGCCAACACCTAAACAGTAAGGAAGGCCCCTCCGCCCTGAGAACGGGGGACAGCACACCTGGGACACCAGGAACGACAGACCATCTGTGCTCCCACGAAAGAGTTTTCCACGGTCGTCACCCACGGGTTCCGAGACAAACCGGCTCCGTGTGAGTCACGCCAGCAAGCAAAAGGCACGCTGACCTCCGGGCACAAACGTTCCCACACACGCACAAGCACCCCATCCATGGCAGGCCCCCGGAGGTACCTCTTAAGCCTTCAAAGTAAGAAGTGTTCCTTTTCCAAAGGCACCAAGGGTTTTTGAGTTTCCTCACTTAAAAAAAGAAGAAGATTTACAAAACGCTTAGCTCCCCAGGTAGGCTCTCAAAAACCTACTTAACTCCAAAATGGGTGCAGTGTGTGGTAAATGGTCTAAAGTAGCCGTTTAGCCGAGAGCTTCAGAGCCAGATTGCCTGGATTTGAATCTACCAGCCATGTGACCTTGGGGAAGCCAGCTTTCCCCTCTGGGCCTCAGTTTTCTCATCTGTACAATGGGGTTAACTGCAGAGGTCCATTGAGGACCTAGCTAGTAGAGTAAGTGTCCCAAGAGCTCAATCATTCAGTGGCCCAGTGGGTCATGTTCTTGTTGGCGGGCCAGCCTGAGAACCCAATAGTGAATGGACATCCCAACTGAAAGCAGTCTTTCAAGGTGCCAGCTGTGCATCAGCTGGAAACTCTCTGTATTAGCCAGCACTTTGCACACACTGAATGCCCCCCGCCCCACTCTCCATCTACATGACCTTCCACAAATCAACCCTCAGCCTCAGCTTATCTTCCGAATAAACTATAACACGGATCACAACGTATGATTCCTAGTATGATTATTAACTATATTACGGCTAATTTTAAACGGCCTTAAAATTCTCAAATAGCACACAACAAGTGCAACTCCTCGTTAGTCACGTAGCCCTAAGTTAATAATTAAGCAGCCTTAATTGGTGGGTATGGAAATGCACGGCACAGCCTCCTAGGCACCACTGCACATGGAATTGGCCCGGCCCGGTAATGGATTTCCTAAATCAGCTCACAGAGCTAATTCACATCGAAAGTTAATTAGCCTAATGAAGGCAAGTGTGACTTAGTGAATTCCAGCCTGACTTTCTGCTCTGACTCAGCCACCCCAGGAGGCTGCCAATGTCATCCTCCTGGCTTCGATTTCCTGGAGCTCCAAGGAAGGGGCCCAGGAGACAGTGCTGCAGGGAACCATGTGTTCCCGGCTCCCCTACTACTATCAGCTGGGAGTCAGCAAGTGCTCAGAAGGCCACTAAGAGGCAGGACACACCTTCTTGTGGGGCTGGCTCTGGAACCTCTGCAAGGGAGGGAACTTCCCAGCAAGTGGCAGTCACAAGTGAGCCCCAGGAGGGTGGAGGGCCAGGCACCGCCAACCCTCACAGCCTATGACTGATGAAGATCAGGGCTGTCCCTGTCCAGGAAGACAGCAGCTCACGTGTGCAGGACAACTGACAGCCCACAAAACCACCCTCTCATCCAGACTCTCACTGCATCCTCCCCTGCGCGGGACCATCACTGCCCCTGTTGGATGGATACAGAAACCGAGGCACAGAAAGGCGCGATCATCAAAGGCCATTCATCTTGGAAATGGTGCAGCTCTTGCCTCCCAGACCCCTAGGCCCTCCTAGTTCAGCTGTCTTTCACTGTTCCCCAATCCAGGGGCAAGCCAAAGTCAACATCTCGCTGGCCCAGAAATGGCCCAAGTGTCCATCAACAGATGAACAGATAAACAAAAGGTGGTCTGTCTATACAGTGGAATATTACTCAGTCCTGAAAAGAAAGGAAATTCTAACACAGGCTCCAGCATGGATGAACCTGAAGGACATTCTGCTCAGTGAAATAAACCAGACGTGAAAGGACACACACTGTATGATTCTACTTATACGAGGTACCCAGAGGAGTCAAATTCACAGAGACAGAAAGTAGAATGGTGGGTGCCAGGGGCTGGAGGGAAGAGGAAATGGG
This sequence comes from Balaenoptera ricei, assembly GCF_028023285.1. Lineage (NCBI taxonomy): Eukaryota > Metazoa > Chordata > Mammalia > Artiodactyla > Balaenopteridae > Balaenoptera > Balaenoptera ricei. Next base: position 7,068,692 of record NC_082652.1, on the reverse strand, counting down.
AAGTTGTTGTTTAATGGGGACAAAACTTCAGTTTGGGAAGACGAAGAAGTTCTGGACATGGATGGCAGTGATGGTTGCACAACGATGTGAATGTACTTAATGTCACTGAACTGTATGCTGAAAAATGGTTAAGATGGTAAATTTGATGTTATGTGTATTTCACCACTCAAAAAAAAAGAATGAAGTACTGATACATGCTACAACATGGATAAACCTCGAAAACATTGTTACATGAAAGAAGCCAGACACAAAAGGTCACACGTTGTACGATTCCATTTATGTGAAATATCCAGAATAGGTAAATCTATAGAGACAGAAAGTAGATTAGTGGCGGCCAAGGGCCAGGGGAGGAGAGAGAATGGAGGATGATTGCTAATGGGCCTGGGGTTTCCTTTTGGGGTGGTGAGAATGCTCTAGAATTAGACAGAGGTGGTGGCCGCACAGCATTGTGAATGCGCTATATGACACTGAATTGCACATTTAGAAATGGTCAGTTCTATGTTACATGAATTTCACTTCAATTTAAAAAAAAAGAAGGAAAGGAAAGAAACTCTCCCGTTCTCTGGCCTTCTCTCCTCCTGCATCCAAAGCCTCACCCGGTGCCCTCTTTTTCTGCTGGGCATCTGTCCAGCGGCCCTTCCTGCCCCTTCCGTGCGCTGCACACACTGGAACCTCCATTTTCCCTCTGCGTCCAGGCCTGAGCACAGCCAGGGGACTGGAATCCTTCTGTGTGTGTGTCCTTCCGAGCAGGTTAGGATTCTAGTGAGAGTAGGAGAAATCTGGAAGGCAGCCTCCTGGGAGAGCAGGTAGGCCAGACCACCTTCCCCAAGTTTTTTTTCGTCAGAGGCTTCATTAAACCCTCTTCCAATTTCAGAACAAGGCAAGGTGCTCCGAGGAAGCCAAAAAGGTATAACTCTGCCCTGCCTCTGGGAGCCCCTGCCCCGCCCAGCTGGGACGCCTGGGCCCCGGGAGCTACACCAAGATAACGACAGTCCAGGGAGTGGCTCATACAGTGTGGGGAGCCCCAGGGAAAAGCAGACCCTCTAACTCTTGCTGAAGGGACCCCGGCCTGAGCCAGAGGCTCCCACGGGGACCCACCTGTGTCTCTTCTCCACCTGGCGGCCACAGGCCCTTCAGCTCTCCCAGCTCAGAGGACAGAGCAAGGCAGCCAACTGCGGTGCAGGTGGGAGAGACAAAGCGTTGGCCTCCACCTCCTTCCCTACCTGCTGCTGCGTCCTGACCAGGCCACTTTGGGTCCCTGCTCTTTCTCTAATGAGCAAGGAAAAGGTCAGAAGTGGGGCAGGAGGAGGGGAAAAACCCAGAGCAAACTGACCCAGCCCCAGCTGAGGACCCAGAGTGGGTGGTGAGCAGGGCCCACCCTCATGGACAAGCCCCAGCCCACTCTGAACTGTGCCCTTTTAAAAACATGTCTGTCCTACCCCCATAAACGGGGTTCCTAACTCAGCCAGTCTGAAAGCAGCTCTGACCTGAGGGAAGGAAAAGGCACCACTTCCCAAGACCTCAAAGACACACAACTGGTGGAGCCTCTGACCACAGCCTCCTAGGCGTGTGGCTACAAGACTTGACAACAGGATGCCAATGGGGCCTCCAACTCATGTATGTACATGGCCGTGACCCCAGAGCATGCAACCCTATCTTGGGGAATCTAATCCCGCTCTAAATCCATGGTGCCTTTTGGCCTCTTTGAAGAGCAAAAGCTACAGAACAAAAGAAGAGAAATTCTGTTTTCCTCTCTGGAAAAAAAGAAAAGAAACAAAAAACTCACACAAACCCAAACTGAAAGCTTCTGGGCACTGTTCAGACTGAACTAGATCAGGAAATACTGATGGATTTTTTTTTTTTTTTTTTCTTTTTTGCCACACCACGTGGCTTGCGGGATCTTAGTTCCCAGACCAGGGATCGAACCCGGGCCCTCAGCAGTGAAAGTGCAGAGTCCTAACCACTGACCCACCAGGGACTTCCCCTGATGGATTTTAAAAACAACAATGTAACAACATGGCACGGGCCATATAACGGACGTGACAACATGAACTTGAAGAATCGAGGACCCCGATTAGGACAAGAATCCTGGCCAGCAGGTAACCTCCTCTGTGGTTGGCCCAAATCATGACCTCCCTGAGCTGTAGTGTGCCCGTGTATGAAACACGACAGCTGAAAGCACTGGGTGCCAAATCATGACCTTTTCGAGCCTCAGTTTCCTCACCTGTAAAATGGGCACAGCAGCACTTCTGGGTATCAAATGAAGCAAAACGGGCAGAAGCACTCCATGCCATGGAGGGTGTTACACAAAAGGTGGATGAATGAGAAAGGCCGCTTTGCCTCTGGACCTCTAGCCACCGCCTCCCCGCAAATGGTCATCGGGCCCTGAGTCACCACCAGGCCACTATGCCGGGCACCAGGGGCTCAAAGACAAATAAGCCAAGGTCCCTCAGCCTGCAGAGCAGCTGGGCTAGACCAGGGATCCCTATGGTTTGGAGAGGGAAGGGCTGCCGCCTTCTCCCTGGGCAGGAATCTCAGTATCCAGAAGTCTATCATGAAGCATCAACCTGGTTGGGTACAGGACGGGTGCCATTATCAGCCTAAACCCTCCAAACACCAGTCCTGCAGCTCCCAGGCCACCAGGACAAACCTGAGTGAACCGAACATCCCAGATTTCACAAGCCGGCCTCCAGTTTACAACCGTGTGGTGAGTCTCAATCCTGCTCCACGCCCAGCCTGGGGTGGTAAAGTTTCAGGGAAACGGAAAGTCATTCCTCCTGAAAGATCAAACCCTTGGACTTGGTTTTTCCCCATGCTCCTTCCTGCTCCCCTATTCTCCTAAGATGCTGAATTCCTCTTTTCCTCCCTGCTGGAAAGTCAGACAGAACATTCCTCAGGAAAGGGGACAGTTTGCCAGGAGAAATAACAGAGGTAAAAAGAGAGAGAAATGGGTGTAATTGGTGCTCTAAACCTTGGTACCCAAGGAGTGCAAGGCAGATGCGCTGGTCAGCATGCATCACCACAACCTCACGATGCGCGGGTGAGTCACCCGAGTGAGGCTGGGACCCGAAATGAAACGAGCAGCTTGGGAGCTCAGCTGAATACTGATGTGGGGATCTGTTCACCACCTCCCTTGCTACTCCTGGCAGCAAATGCCCAGGCTGCGTGGCCCCCAAGTATAAATTAATGAGCTCCTTTCCACACCAGGTTAATGCAAATCGTGCTCTGGACCAATGAAACAAGCCACTTCAGAACTCTGCTTCACTGGGTTGGAAAATGTCACAGGAGTAGGGGAAGAAATGAGGTCTTAAGTTATGCATGTCCATTTGATGGCTCAACAAGGGGGAATGCTTTCAGAACTCTTGAAGCTTTTGTTATTAATGGTGTTTTAGTGTTGGGTTCTTAAACACATCAAACAAATTTCCTTCTAACTGGTAGTTACCGACTGCCATGGGGAAGGCTGCAGGCCGCCCACCTCCCAGATGGCTCAACCACAGTGAACGTGTGGCCTGTCAGATGCACAGCACTGATGAACTAATTGAAATATGCTGCAAGAAGCAAACCCCAAATAAATGTGAAATAGCTGCTTCCTTATGCAAGAGCCTGCCCGCCGAACTGCCTCCATGGCTGGCCGTCCCTGCCAACTGAACGGTCCCCCGGGCTCCTGCTTCCGTGTGGTTTTCAAAAGACTTAAATGCTTTTTGTCCATTGTGATGACCCAAGAGGGAAAAATTCTAATTGCAGAAAATGTTTGGTTTTTCTCCCTCTTATGGAAAAAAAAAACCCAAAACCTGCAAGTGCAAAGTCAACTCTCACGAAGTGCCCAGCAGGACAGAAGAGCGCAATGGGCCAGCCAGCGATAAACCGGCCTTGACCGCGCCTCCCCATCTGCGGGAAGCCCCGCCTCCCCGGCAGCCCCGCGCCCGGATGGAAGCTGCTCCCCGTTGGAAATGGGAATGGCCACCTATTTCTACCCCGATGCCCACCCCCGCCCCCCACCCTTCAAGGTGGGTTTTCAAGGGTCCGTAAAGAGATAGCAGAGGGACAGCTGGCAGCACCCACGGAGTAGCCCTCCCTGCACCCGCCTCACGCAGGGCCCTGGCGCCTGGTGGGCGCTCCCTGGGGCCTGACTCCTTCGTGGACCGTGGCCAGGTGAGGCCAGGAGGCTGCAGGGCCTGACTCAGTCCAGCAGGGCAGCAGCGGGAGAGAGCTCTCGTCCTGCTCCACAGCCCAGCTGATGAGTCAGCCAGACCCTACAGAGACCTGGGGCAAATGCCCCCCAGATGCAGAGAGAGAAAACTCCATCCTTCGCGGGGAACCATTTCCAAAAAGGGAAATAAAGATCCTCGGAGAGAAGAAAGAGCAATAATCCCTATTACTTATGTACCAACTCTTCACAGGGCACACAAGGCAGAACATTTTTGGAAAGGTTTCCAGGAGTAAGAAGGAGTAAGAAAGCCAGGATTTGAGGGTTGGGGCCCCAGGAAGCCCCATGCTGGCCCGAAATGCCTCAAGAGAATCATTTCTGGGACTTCCCTGGTGGTCCAGCAGTTAAGACTCCATGCTCCCAATGCAGGGGGCTGCGGTTTGATCCCAGGTCAGGGAACTAGATCCCGCAGGCTGCAACTAAAGACCCTGCATGCTGCAAGGAAGATCCTGCACACGGCAACAAAGATCTCCGTGTTGCAACTAAGACCCGGTGCAGCCAAATAAATAAATATATATGTATTTTTTAAATGGTAAAAGCTTAAAAAAAAAAAAAAAAAGGATCATTCCTTTGGGCGAAGGGCTGCCCTTGGCGCCTCCCAGCAAAGACCAGTTAGTTCTGTTAGACGTGGGGCTGCCGACACCCCCTTGTGTGCAAGAACACGGGACCTCCTGCCTGCGGGCTGTGGAAAGGGGAGATGGGCGCCCTTCTGGAAGGGATATAGGAGGGCAAGGTGGGGAGCCTATGCCCGGATATTTCTCCTTCCTCTGGCACCCAAGATAGAGCAAACACAAGAAACTGTGGCCCCAGCCTTCATTCACCAAGTAATTACTGAGCGTCCACGAGGGGCCCCGTTCTGTATGCTGGAGTTACCATGGGGGCAAACACAATGACAAAGACGGCAGATGGGTCACTGCGGCGGGGGTGGGGGGGTAGCACGAGGAAGAAAGAATCTCATCGCGAATGCTGCAGGAGCTGAGAGGAAAGAACCACACTTGGGATCAGCCAGGAGTGGGTGCAAGTCTTGGCTCGGCCCCAGCTATCTGTGCAAGCTCCAACAAGTCACCTACCTCTCTGAGCCTGTTTCCTTTCTGTAAAATGTGGCAACAGTCCCTCCTTATCTCTCCGGAATGCTGTGTTGTGGAACTACTTTGTATAAACTGTTGGTACTCAGTACTCGTTTTTCACGGATTCCGGTATTTACGAATCCGCCCACTTGCTACAGTTTACTTGTAACCCAGAAACTGACGATCGCGGTGCTTATGAAGTCATTTGCAGACATGCACGGCCGGCGGGGCGGGGGGGGGGGGGGGGGGGGGCGGCGGGTACTGAGTCACCCAACGTGCAGCACAGGTCAAACAAGGTGGCCCTCTGCCTTTCGTTTCAGTTCAAACTGTCAACAAGTGTCCTTTCCGTGATCCATTTACTGCCACAGTTTTCACACTTTTGTGCTTTTTTTGTTAGTGATTTAACATGGCCCTGAGCATGAAGCTGAAGCACGGTCTAGTGCTCAGAGCCGAGAAGGCTGTGATGTGCCTTATGGAGAAAACTCGTGTGTGAGATGAGCTTCGCTCAGGCGTGAGTGATAGTGCTGTTGGCTGAGTTCAATTAATGAATCAATAATATATACTAAATAAGGCATCTTTAAAGAGAAACACACATAAGAGAGTTATGATCAGTGGACAAACACATTGTGACCAGAGGCTGGCAGGAACCTAACTCCGTATTTCCCCTAAGAGCAGTGGTTCAGGGCACTTTACAGAACTGCCAGGAATGGGCATGGACTGTGTGCACACGTGACCTAGGATGTATTATATTCGAGGGCTTCCGCTCTGTGAGGCCATCGCTCCTGCAGCTGACGTATCCACACCTGGCCTATCAGCATCACTCCGAGATGGAAATCAGCCTCGGGGTCCCCGAGTCCTGCGGCTTCTTTTAGTAACTCTCTGCCTTTCCCCTGCACTCCCAACTCCTAACACCTTCCCACAAGAGGGAAACGGGACTGGGACTTCTGGGCTTCAGCGAGGAGAGGGTGCGAAACTGCCTTCTTGATGCTCTTCCCCAAAGCTCTTGCTTGGGTTTGATTTGTCTGTTGCTGGAACCCTGCCTGTTGGTTCATTTTGTTTCTATCCTCTGGCAAGGGCAGTTTTTTGTTTTTTTATTTTTTTCAAATTTAATTATTATTCTGACGAACTTTATTTCAACAGTAACTATATTTTTTGGTTTTAAACGATTAAAGCAATTTTATTTTACTTTTTTTTGAATTTTTGAATTTTATTTTTTTATACAGCAGGTTCTTATTAGTTATCTATTTTATACATATTCGTGTACACATGTCAATCCCAATCTCCCAATTCATCCCACCACCACCACCCCCCCCCCCGCCACTTTCCCCCCTTGGTGTCCATACGTTTGTTCTCTACATCTGTGTCTCTATTTCTACCCTCCAAACGGGTTCATCTGTACCATTTTTCTAGGTTCCACATATATGCGTTAATATACGATATTTGTTTTTCTCTTTCTGACTTACTTCACTCTGTATGACAGTCTCTAGATCCATCCACGTCTCTACATTTGTTTTTTTAATGCTTATTTATTTGGCTGTGCCAGGTCTTAGTTGCAGCATGCGGGATCTTTAGTTGCTGCATGAGGGATCTAGTTCCCTGACCAGGGATGGAACCCAGGCCCCGTGAATTGGGAGCGCAGAGTCTGGACCACAAGGGAAGTCCCAAGGGCAGTTGTTAATATGAGTAATTGAAGTGAATGCCAGCTCTCCTCCCCAACAGTGCTCTTTCTGCCTTTGGTCATAAAGGTTTAGCAGGGGTTTTTCTTGGTGTTTGCTGGGCTGGGCGTGAGGAAGACAGTACCCCTGTACCCGTTTGACAGGAAAAAAGGGCTGATGTACAGGGCTGCTGTCCGACTTCAACTTTGCCAGTATCAAGAGCCAGCACCAAGCTGGTAATTAGGGACCTGGGTTCCAGGCTGCAGGGCAGGTCTTGGGCACTGCTCTTCTGTCAGCCTCGCCCTCTCATCCTTAATGGGGTACAGCCCTCCCAGCTCCAGTGTTCCCAGACCCTCCAGCAGGGCCGGAGAAGACTTGAAAAGGCACCACCGGGCTCCCCACTTTCCCTCCAGACTGATTCTATCCTTTCACGCAGGAACCTTTTCCGGTAGGGCTGTGTTGATAACCACAAATTTGACTCTAAATCCTACACACCTTTCCAGGTGCTGTGACTATCAAAACTCCACCCATTCTTCAAGGCCTCCTTCAAATCCAGCCTCTTCCAGGAAGTCAACCCTGACCGCCTTACCCAGAAAGGGTGTCTCCTCCTCTGAAGCCTGTCTGCTGTTTAAGCAACACTTATCTCACATTCCCGGTGTTACCCGTTAGGTAACCCGTTAGGGCGCATCTCCCTAACCACACCGTGAGTCGGCCTAAGTTTTAGGTGCAATGTTACATATTGTATTCAACTCTTATCTGTCCAGTTTTCCAGAAACCTTTTGTGATGAGTTATAAAGAATACAGATAGAAGAATACAGATACACTTACATATACACGTGCACGTAGACAGACAGTAAAGTAGAAATAAGTATGCTGACCACAAGGGTAAGTGAATACAGTCGCTACATGAAAATATCGCATTGTGCTCCCAGCATCCTGGAAGCCAGGGAGGAGGAGGTGACCATAATCAGTTGGAAAGACAGTGTGGGTGGAATGGGAAGAGTCTGGCAGAACTGGGTACAAACCCGGAGTGCCTTAGGGCAAATCAGTTGACTTCTTTCTCTGGGAAAATGGAGGAAGAACACCATCTACCACGCAGGGTTCGTGGGGAAGCCTCGTGCACGCTGTGCGCGTGCAGTACACAAACCATACATGTTTTCCTTCCCCACCTTCCTTCTCATTGTCAAAGGAAGAAGCAACCTACATTCCCCGCACACAGGGGGGCAAATCTTACCTGGCCGTAAATTCTAAAAGAAATTTTTCATAAGAGACTCTGTAAGAAGACTTGAGCAGAGAGGGGGCAACGCCCCACGTTACAGTCAGCCCTGGTTTTAGAGCAAAGCCAGACTAGGATTTGCCATGGCCCCCATGGCTCTATTGGATCACATCCCGGGTACCCAGTGAAAGCCTAACAAACATCGACGGAAGGACCTACAGAGAAGCTACCTGAAGACCACTTAGTGGCAGGGGGTCCTGGTGAGCAGGTTTCAGGAGGGCTGTCTGCAAGGCTGACCACCTCTCCTGCCCATGTCTGAGGACGCAGGCGTAAGATCACCGTCCTTCCATGACAGAGCACATGCCCGCCGCCCCCCCGCCACTGTCTTCTCCAAAAGCAGCAATGCAGCGATCATGAAGCACCAGAAGTTTCCTCTTCTTCTTTTTTTTTTTTTAAATAAATTTATTTATTTATTTTTGGCTGCGTTGGGTCTTCGTTGCTGCACGGGCTTTCTCTAGTTACGGCAAGCGAGGGCTACTCTTTGTTGCAGTGCGCGGGCTTCTCATTGCGGTGGCTTCTCATTGCGGAGCACGGGCTCTAGGCACGTGGGCTTCAGTAGTTGTGGCGTGCGGGCTTCAGTAGTTGTGGCTCGCGGGCTCTAGAGCGCAGGCTCAGTAGTTGTGGCGCACGGGCTTAGTTGCTCCGCGGCATGTGGGATCTTCCCGGAGCAGGGATCGAACCCGTGCCCCTGCATTGGCAGGCGGATTCTTAACCACTGCGCCACCAGGGAAGTCCATCACCAGAAGTTTCCTCTTCTAATCTCTACAAATGAACTGTACGTTCTCCACGACTGGCTCTTCTCAGGGACCAAGCCGAAAAGCCTTAACGGGATGCAATGGTTAAGAGAACATCTGCCTGGTTTTAAAAGAGGCCTCTAGATATGGAGGCAGGCAAAGCTGGGCTCCAGTGAGAGAGGATGTACAGTCAACTTGGGACAAGGGCTCTTAGCTCCTCACCACTTAACCGACAGACATTTTCCCTAGAGCCTCCCATGCGCCAGGCATGGGGGATGCAGAGAAATGAGACTGAGCGCTGATCTCACAGGAGCTCAGTCTAGCAGGGAGGCACAGAGTAACATTTAACTGCCGTTCTGCGTAAGTTAGATTAGGGTGGCACAAAGGTGGAGGTGATGGACTCCACCTGGGAAGGCCAATGAAGACAACAAGCCTGGGTCTCGGTAATGAACAGTCATTAAGGCAGAGGACGCAAGGCCCAAATCCTACAGGGCCTCATATAAGCAGAGGAATTTTCTTTCAGATTCCATAAGGAAGGACCAGCCAAGATCATGAGAAACCAAGTGACTCAGTGAAGCTCGTACGACCTTATGGGACGACCAGGCCTGGAGCCTTGACTCCCACAGTTCAGTTACCCTGCTGCATCCCTTGCACGGCGAGTGCAGAAGGCCAAAGAGAGAAGCCCATTCCACACCCAGCGCCCAGAGAGCCCAGAGTCTGTGCCTGGCCATCGTCATAGCAGAGCATGTACTGTCCTAGTCATCTGGCAAGTCCCTCCCTGTAAGAAAAACAGCCCTTCCTAACTCACTGTGTTTCTCTCCGCAAAGGGAGAGGGCTGGGAATCTCCTCCGATCACAGAGGAAGAAGAAGAGTTTAACAGGGACTGTCCAGGAGTCAGATAAGCTAGGTCCCCAGAGGCAAGCTGGGGAGGGGGCTTCTAGCCCATCCAGACACTGACGCTGACGGTACACAGGGTGCTGACCCAGGGCTGGGGACCAGGGATGAATCAAACTCCACCCCTGTCCTCCATCCTCCAGGAGCTCACAATCCAGCTGGGGAGATAAGCCAGGCCCAAAAGTAACTATAAAATAAGGCAGGCGGTGATAAGAGTCACACAAGAGACACAGATAAGGTGCAGTGGGAGCTCAGAGCAGAGATGAGTCACGCTGGGGGCTTGGCGGCAAGGGAGATTCAGATGAAGGGGAGCATTTACCACATTCCCTTCAGAAAGGAGGGGGGCGCTCTAGCCTATAGCCCCAGTGGCTCCCAGGTAGGGGCTGGGGAGAGAGCTAGGAGGGGACCAAGAAAGATGCTCAGAGGAGGTCCCCTTTGAAGAACCCTGATTCTGAAGGGGAAGACGCAGGTAGGCCTGAGACTTTGGAGAACTGCCCCAGCCCATATTTCAGAGGCAGGGAGAGGAGTGTAGGATGAGGAATTTGGAATTTACGCAGGGGCAGCAAATGCGTTGAAAAGAGAGCTAAAGATTTGCCTTGAAATGACATTTGCCTAGCAAACACACGCTATTTATTTAGAATGTCCATTTGAGGTTTCCCGGCGGAATTAGCTACACGTTATGGGGGAGGCGGGCACTAGAGCTTCCCTCTCCCCAGGTCCCCCATCAGCCCTGCCCCTGACAAGCAAGGCTGAGGGGTTAGGGAGGAAGCTCGCCGCTCTGACACAGCGCCGGCCCCTCAGGTTACAACAGCAAAGGGAGACTCACGGGTTGGAGAGGGGCCAGATTTTCCTCCAGCGAGGGGGACACCGGCAGCACTTCTTCCAAGTCCTGGCCCCCTCTCTGAGGGCCGCACCCCGGGGGCGCAGGCCCCGGACACCCACCCAGCCAGGCCAGCGCTGGAGGGCTGTCCAGGTGGAGGCGGGAAGCCCAGAAGGCTAGACCGAGAGCTGTGGCCACCACTTCCTCCCGGCCCCTTCCCAGCACTGCACACACACCTGCCCCTTGGCCGCCGTGACACTTGTCACTGGGGGAGGGGAGTCCTCCGCGCCCCGGCCGGAACCGACGGAAATTCGGCATTAGCGTCGGGGGCCCCCCCTGAATCCCGAGGGCCAGCGCCTCCCGGGGGGCCGGGCTGGGGGCGATTCCCTGAGCCCGGGATCCCCGCGCGCCAGACCCTCCTCCCCGCGCGGGGCGGCGGGGCCCGGGTCTCCTACTTTTCCCTCCCGCCGAGCGCGCGGGCCGGCGGGCAGGCGGGCCTGGGCCTCCGGGAGCCGCCGCCCGACCGGGGTCCCCGCCCCGCGCCCGGCCCCCGCCTCCCCCTCCCCGGGGGCTCCGCGCGGGCCTGAGGAGGGGGCCCGGCCGTGCCGCCTTCCGGCCGGGCCGCCGAAACACTCACCCCACTCCGCGCGGCGCGGCTTCGTCCTCTTCGGCCGCGCTGGGCCGCCGCCGCCTCACGCCGCCCGGGAGGCCCCGGCCCCGCGGCCCCGGCCCGGCCGGCTGCGCCCCGCGGCTCCGCGCGCCGCCGCCGCCGCCGCCGCCGCCAGCTGGCCCCGGGCGAGCGGCCGGGCCCCCGCGGGCATGCTCCCCGGCCGTCGGCTGGCGGGCGGCGGGCGGGCGCACGTGCGGGCCGCCGCGGGTCTGGGCGCTCGGAGCGCGGGCCGCGGGCCGACGAGGAGGCGGCGGCCGGCGGGGCGCGGGGCCGGACGCGCCCGCGGACCGGCCTGACAGCTCTACGCCGCGGCGCCGCCGTGCCCCGCGCGCCCCAGCGGCCGCTGCTGCCCGTGCGCGCCGGGCCCGCCTCGCATTCCCTCACTCGGCGGCAGGCCTGCGCCTCCGTCAGGCCACGCGGGGAGCCGCCCGCCGCCTCCGCCCGCCCCGAGGGCCGGCCTCCGCCCGGAGCAACCCGGCAAACTTGGTGGCCCCGCTCCGGCGCCGGTCGTGCTGTCGCCCCGGCGACCCCCGAAAGCCCGGGGCTCGCTTCCGCGCGGGAGGCCCCAGGCGCTGGACCCGGCCCACGACCTCTCGGCCCTTTTAACACCATTGGCTTCGCCTGTAGGGAGACTCGCGAACACTAAAAGGGGAAGGGAACGAGCAGATCTGCAGATATTGGGAAAAAAAAAAACAAAAACAAGTCTTTCGGGAGTAAAATGACAAATCAAGGGGAACGAACTGCGTGCGGAAGACTTCGGAAGGCATTTGGAATGTGTGGACAAACCAAAAGTAGTTAATTGAAGTCCAAACCTTGATGCCGGGTACTTGCATCAGTTACCGACCCGATTTGCAGAAATAGGCATCAAGGAGTTCTCTCCTCAGGATCCCAAATATGGTCTGGACCAAAAAATGAAAATGCTCTTTGGTCATCCGAAGTCGTGAGAGTAATAGTAGCCAGAGGGTAAGTTCTAGTCCCTGACCTCAGGGAACCGGCAGAGGATCAGAAAGAGCTTCATCTTGATGTTCCCTCCCGACTGGACGCTCCAGTTGGACCAAGAGGGTACTGAGTGAAATTTAAAGGAAATCACAAAGCGTGTATTTAGACTGAGCAAGGATGGCCTTGTTTGTCAAGATCTGAAGTAACTGAATTAAACAGGGCATACCCAAAACCTATGGGTAGTTTACCTATCACTAAGTACCACCGCCTTATAAGGTCGAGAGGAGCCGGGGGGGGGGGGGGGGGTGCTTTCCTTCCCTTGGAAGGGCAAGGGCAAGCTCAAGTTAAAGCGCTCCAAGATGAGTTCAGATCAAGTCAGAGAGAGAACAACCCTGACCAAAGGCTGTCCCATCTCCTTGGACATTGAATGGGCCAGGAGAGCCACTGTAACACAGCTTGCCTCAAAACACCTGCCTTATGATCACACGGAGACAACTGAAGGGGTCCCCATAAATACTAAACCCTCAACTCCTTCCCTCCACCAAGGGGTGCCCTAAGACCCATTAAAGGTTTTCAGCCCCAATGCTGTTCTGAGTCGGCCAGGGACTGAGTCATCATCTGTCTCCTGTACACCCGTCCTCCTTGCCTGAGGGCCCGTGGAAACCGGATTGGATGACAGACCCTTTTGCTGCTACTTCTCCCTGTACTTCTGCTTTGACCTAATAATAAAAGTAAAAAGCAAAAAAAAAAAAAGGGTTTCAGAGCATACAGATCTCCAGAGTGAGGCTCTGCCTGTAGCCCAGTCGGAACGGAGCACCTGGACGGCTGCCATTGTAACCCTGCAATGACTGCCCTCAGACCAGTAACTCGGAAGACTTAACATCATTAAAAACCAGATCCCACAGTTAGCCGGTAGGAATAAATACACTAATATCACAATTATTCGTATCCACAAATATTTATTAAGTGCCTGTATTCAAGAATGAAGAGGAGATGGTCCCTGCTCTCATGGAGCTTACAATTTCATTACTCCAGCATTTGACTAGATTTAAAAACTGCAACAAGCACTGGTCTTTGTCTAATGTCAGCAGCACTACAGGAAGCAAATTTCTCACATTATATTGGTCACTGTTCCAGTGAAATTGTGAATAAAACATTATCTTTGAAGTCTGTAGTCACAGCGATGACATGACATATAATGTCCAGCAAATGCAAATTTATGGCTTGATTCCTCGTATTTGAGAGGGGTCTGCTGAAATAAAACACAGATCAAAAGGGGAAGGCTTAACACAGGTCCTAAGAATACTGGTGTAGTTTAATATATTATTAAACCGCCACAGAACTCTTGGCAAGGCAGGAAATTATTTCCTGCAAAATCTGTGCAATATAATTGGTTTAATCAGACCTGCAAATCTCATAACCATGTACAATCATTTATGATGGGTAAATACGATTTACCTTTGTGATTCCTAAAGGGCTCTAGACATGTATTTATTTCTTAAAGCTTCTTAAAGACTCACAGCACAAATGGCACATTAAAATTTAGTGAAAACTGCTTTTGAGATATCTAAAAATTAAAATGACAAAAATGTCTAACACTTTTCTACATTTGTAAGTACAGAGTTCAGAATTCCAATAGTATTCAGCAAAGCACCTGGCTTTTCTGAGTTAAAAAGGGGAACAAATTTTGGTTGCTTATCAAACTCCAAAAGCAAATCATAATCTTCATATAGATCTTCCAAACGTTCAGTGGCAGCCACTTCCTTCATTTGCTCCTGTGTCACAGGCCAGCACCTTTAGAAGTCTAATTATGGAACATTCAAAGGTGCAATTATTTTGATTACATTGGCAATACTTTTTTTTTGGTAAAACAGCCTGTATCAAATAACCCCAAAATCATCTACTTTACTTAAGATCACAGGGCTTCTGAACTTACACTAGACAAGTTATCAATTACTCATTAAAAAAAACACACCAGAGGGAAGCTCATTTAAACTCTAAGAAAGCTCATTTTTTGCAAAAAGATGGAGAGAACAGCTTAGACCACCTAACAAATGTCAACCAACCCAAGGCAGTTTTTAAGTCAATCGCTGGGGACACAGTCTACTTTTCTATCTAAGAAAGCATTGAAATCGCTACTTCAAAAGCCTATTTAATAACCCAGAATGAATCAGAAATGTACTGTTTATTGAAAACTTACTAGACACCAGGCACTTTACATAAGCTCTCACGATGGAAGGAAGCTTCTTATCTTTACGTGGAGGAAGGCAGCCCCGAGCAGGGTGTGACCCAGGTCTGTCTGGCTCGCCTGTCCCCTGCCCAGCTGCTGCAGTCCTAGCGCTGCCTAGTAGCTACATCTACTTGGGACCCTCGAAGGACAGAGGACATCACCCCCACCTCAGGAGGCTTTTCAGGGAAAGGAAGGGGGTAGGTCCAGGGGAAAAGAGAGCAGTAACTCTACTTGCATTTTAAAAGGCACTTCCCAGAAGTGGAAGATTCACTTAGGTTTTTTACTAACTGCAGCTCAGCCCCAGACAGCAACAACAGTTGCTTTTTAAGCTTGCCACCTCTCCAGCTTTCAGGTTGTTTTTAAATGGAGTATTTGTACGTTAAGCATTACCAAAGGGAAAGACGGCTGAAAGGATTTTCCTTGGTGTCCCTCTTCACAGCTACGAAGAAAAAAAATTTTTTTCTTAATTTTAAATAAGTGACTGATACTTCCAATCTATTACACACGTCACAAATCAAAGCATATGTTTTCTGAGAGGTACAGAAGACATTTTAATGGGGCTTAAGATTGGAATAAGACTACTAAGAAGATAACTCTCTGACAAGAGAAAACCCTCATCTCTTCTGAAATGGCAATTTCCTATTCTTAAGAATGTAATAGACTTTACAATAAAAGTAGGGAACAATGAAACATCCTAATAATTTTCAAGTTAGTTTTTAATGTCATGTATAGGAACACATTAAAGGGAATATCATTGGTAAAGTCGATCCAGTTATTAAGTCTTGACACAAGCTCTCCTGGAACTTGATTAAAAAGAACGTTTTCTTCACTATAACTAGGAGATTAAAAAGAAAAAAAGACTAGGAAAAAACACCAAGAATAAGGCACTTGATTCTGCTGATGAGTAACTCTGATTAGCTGGAGGTCTTCAACAGTTTGCAGGAGTTGGAAGCAAAGGTTTGATTCACGGACAGGAAGGAGAAAGAGAGGCAGCTGTCAGGCGACCCCCCGCTTGCTGAGAATTCCCCGAGCTGAGCAGGGAGGCTGCAGGCACCAGGCCCGAGCTCAGGCAGGGGAAGCTTTGGTGAAGGGTGCTCAAAGATTATCTGAGATCCCTGCTCGAAGGCATACATATACCCTAATGGAATAACGGCTGGCTTGGCTCAATATAACTACATGCTATCAAGAGCCACAGAAGAAGGAGAAAAAGCTCAAAAGTAAATCAAACTGTAAAACCGGAATCAGTGGGAATCAATGGTGAAAGTTTGGAATGAGTCTGTTTGTCAACACATACCGAGCTTCAATATGTGGGCACTGGGTTCTGACTGGCCACCAAAAAGTGGGCAGCTAAGCAGCCTGGACCTGACCAGCAGTCAGGACCTCTACCTGCTATGCTCCCGATCAGAGCACAGCCTCCTGCCCACGTGCTACTTCTGAGAGCCAGGAGGCATTGCCAGGGCAGCACGCCGGAGCCCTCCAGCAAGGCCACGCGAAAGGCACCGAGCTCTATCTAGACACGTTCCCTGTCCAGTAACAAGCAGGGAAGGTTGCTCTCATCTCAACCTACTGTTCTTACAGCAGCTACTATGGGAGTATTTATTTTTCTTTTTGGCGGGGGTGGAGAGGGGTTAAAAATGTCTTCATGACGATCGGACAGCTGAGGCCACGTACACTGAGGAAACTGGGGTTGCTCTTACAACCTCACTGAGTGGTGGCCTATATTTCATCAAAGCTTTATCACCTCATTGTCAAGGGCGGGACACAAATTATATTCAGAATGATGGGCAGAAAGCTACAACTTCCCAGTTGTTAAACTTTTCTGAAAAGTACTACATCTATCACAAAATTAGAGAATTACATCTCTATCATTTTTCTTTCTTACAAATAATGAAGTTTAAGGGAAACAAACTGAGATATTATTACTTTCAAAGCTTTCCAATATTCCATTATTTCCAACATTTCCATTATTAACTATTCCAATATTCACTCTAAGACACGGTTCAAACACGAATTACATTACTATTTTTAAAAAACTTCAACACAACTAAATCCAGGGTGTGCTGTTTTTTGGTTTTTTTTTTTTTTTTTTGCATTCAGCATGTATTAGTCTATCATTACGGAAGCTGTTCTTAAGCATTTATTTAAAAAAAAAAAAGAATCATATTCACAATGTAGAACAAGTTTATAAAATGGGTGTGCAAAGTTAATGGTAAAAGGATAACACTATTTGTTTAGAAACAAAGCTGTCTCCCCTATTTACATTTCCTTATTCTTGATATAAATTGGATACATATACTATTTAAAAATAATACTTTTTAAATAGTAAAATATACAAGAGATTCCTGAGAATAACAAAAATATCTTGAAAATATGTGGCCATTTGAAGTATAAAATAGCAAGTGTAAAGAATAGCATGATTGTAAAACTACTGTTTGAAAGCTTATAAACAGTACAAAATAGTTTGCCTTTTCTGAGTGCATAATTACACATTAGTGCAAACAAAACTGTCTCAAAATTTAATGGCTACAAATCTCAAAGATTTGCAGAGGTGCGCAAAACATGAAATTTCTTTAATGTCATACGAACTGAACCCAGCTCTCGATTAATCTTCTCCAAACGATCTTCCAAGGCTTCCTGGGTGAAAATCAGGGAAAAAACTTAATTAGAATTCTACATCAAGTTCACCGATTCTATAATTACCACCAAAATGACTTTTCTTTCAGCAAAAGAGCAAGTATAAAACATCAAAATTACACAATCATTTTGGTTTTTACACAAATCGTCATTTACATTATTTCTTTTAAACTAAACATAAATCAACTTTTCAACCATTCAAGATAACTGCTTATCATTAAATAGGAGAGAATTATTTGACTCCGTTGAACTGAGAACAGTACAAGAGGAACCTAGAAGGTTCTTCAGACATTTCGCCAGAAGAAACGGACACATTTGACTGGTGCCGTATCCCACTTACAAGTATATCAAATAACTTTCTTCTGACAAAAATTTCTAGGTTAAAAAAGAGGAAAAACGCTGGAGGAGACTTTTCCAAGAAACAAGATATTTCACAATGAGTCAGTGTAACAAATGCTACTTTTAAATAAATAGTACTACTGTTAAATAGTACCTGGAATATATATTCATCATTTTAGATACTTTATTAGATATTAACTCCAATGGTATCCTGAAATAAAACTTAAAAATTTTCTCTTCAACAACTTTAAATTGTAAAAAAAATTACACGTTCATTTTAGAATTTTTAGAAGACAGACGAGCAAGAAGTAACAACCACTGTTCCCCTTTCCTGTTTTTTTCTGCAGATAGGAACACCATTTTCAAGAAAAATAAAATCAGAATCAAACTCTACTTCAGAATGTTTTTCAACTTTTCTTGTTACGGAATATACTTTATTTATGACATCATTTTAAATTAATGTGCAATATTGCATCAGATATACCATATTTAATCAAGAATCTTTTAGTAGAAATTTAGGTTGCTTCTAATTTCATATATCACAAATAGTGCTGCAATATATATTCTGAAACATACCTCTACACATACCTATAAATATTGCCTTAGGAATCATTCCCAAAAGTAAAAACGCTAGGTCCAAAGAAATGTAAAATTTTAAAGCTTTGGATACATGTCAAGCTGAACTCCAGAAAGTCTGTGACGCTTTCTCCTTCCACTTGCGGTGTACAAGGATAAGCTTTTCCCTAGCCCAGGTTCTGGTGGTTTTTTGTTTTTGTTTTTTAAATACCTGCCAATGTGATAGTTTAAAAATGATGCTTTTGTTTAAATGTGTGGGGGTTTTTTACTCATTGGTGAGGCCAAGCATTTTTCAATTTTTTTTGCCCAATTTTACCTTTTTTACTTATGAATCATATACAAGCATCCTCAGCCCTTTTTTGCTGCCATTTGTCTTCTTACTGGATTGAAATAGCTTTGACATATATGAACAGAACCTAGGGCCCTTTAAGTCTTATTTTAAGAGCTTATCATCATTATGTAAAAAAATATATTAAACAAAAGTTTCAGATGCATTTAGAATTAGAGTATCAACAAGTTTTCCTTCTGCTTTCCCAGTAAACTATTTTATTTTATTTATTTATTTATTTTTTTGGCTGCACCTCACGGCATGCGGGATATCTTAGTTCCCCGACCAGGGATCAAACCTGCACCCCCTGCACTGGAAGTACGGAGTCTTAACCACTGGACCGCCAGGGAAGTCCCCCCACTAAACTATTTTAAAATGAATTTTATGTGTTGACTTTTACAAATTATTGAATAAAAACGTTCAGAACAACAAAAACAATGAAAGAAAGTCAGAAAAAAAGAGAAGTTAAGGATACAGGCCCTAGAAAAAGACCTCTGCTATTTTCTGTGTGTCTTTCTCACAGATCAATCTGAAACTGAACTTTTCCTGACATTAAGGCATTGAAAAGCCAAAGCTTGCAGTTATATAAGAGACATATCCTCGCTGTTATGTTTAAAATGTTACAAAAAGAGATTTAAAATGTTCCATGGTTTCATGCATTTTAATTCTCTTTGAAAAGCAACTAAAAAAAATGTACACGGGCCACTTCGCCTGCACCATCTCCTGCTCAATAATGGAATCACATCTCTCTTTTTAACCTCACATCTATTCCAGTTGCAAAGTGCCACTGTTTTATATGTCTGCTAAATGGAAAGGGGTTCAGAAATAAATTGCAGATTGGGGAGGAAAAAACAAACACAAAAAAGGGAGATTTAATGTGAGAGCCTTAAAAATGTAAAATCTGTTAATAGCCATATTGTCATTTGCTCCCAAGTTAGTTTCTTGAAAACATGATGGCATGAACACCTTTTTCTTAGAAGTATAAAGGTAAAATCACTTTTTGTTCCTGAAAGCTAGCATGCAGTTATAAAATATGCTATCACTACCAAACACTTCCTGTAAAGGCTAAAAGTTTTGATCGACTGTTTCAGTGTGCCTAAAAACTGTGATATTAAAAAATCATCGTGGTTAAATGGAGCACTGACTAGCATCAAGCCTCCAAAGCAGACTCAGGGTAAG
Organism: Balaenoptera ricei; assembly: GCF_028023285.1. Classification (NCBI taxonomy): domain Eukaryota; kingdom Metazoa; phylum Chordata; class Mammalia; order Artiodactyla; family Balaenopteridae; genus Balaenoptera; species Balaenoptera ricei. The sequence continues at coordinate 7,049,144 of NC_082652.1, read as the reverse complement.
ACACTTCACCTGATTCAACCTTGTCTGCAGAGTGATTCGTCCTCCAGTAGAAGGCATTCGGCTTAGTGCTGCCTCAATCTGTTAACACAAAAAAATGTTTAAATAAAAATAGAAGAATTCTAATTAGTGGCAGGGAGGTTTATAACAGAATGGAAAGAAAAGACTTCAGCCTAGTATTTTCTTGTCCATCTCGACTTCACATAAGTTCCCTCTGTCACAATTAGTAACAACAGCTTGGCTCACACATGTTTCTAGTGCAGCTTTGTGTGGCATCCACAGTAACTTCCTGGGTTTGACTCAATAATTCCCTTCTGACTATTCCTCAGACATAAGCATTAAGTGCAGAAAAAGATTTAAGACATTGTTTTATGTTTGTTTTTACCTGGTCTTTTTCTTTTGTAAGTTCATCAAAAAACCGTTCCGTTTCAGCTAGGGTCCTAATTTTTGCTGTATACTCAAAATCATTACCCTGTGGTGGTACGCAGGCAGGCTTACACTGTTCATAGCTAACTGATTTATTCTTCTCCCAGGCTGATCTCACAGGGACTTTCTTCACTCCACTTGGCAACGGTTCAGGGGAAGAGCTATGATTAACATGGATGTCAGTGGTTCTTTCTGAGTATTTTTTTTCTGTCAGAGAGAAAAGAAATTTCTTTTATTTCTTATCAACTCTTCTGCCAGAGCATGTACATACTAAATATGTTACCCAACTTCACTTTCTGAAAATGGCTGCTACACGGCCAAAAAAAATGTAATGAAAAGAGATACATAATCAATCATATATACTCAGTTTTTTTCTCCACAGAATTCTAAAAGCCCTGCCCTCAGTTTGACAATCTTCACAACTTCCCTAAATAAACTTAAAGCAAAAAAAAAGTTTAAAAACTAAACAACACATTTAGTGGACATATACCAACATTACAGAGTTAGTATTTTAAGGGCCTACCCAAGTGATTTCACATACATTATCTTATAACTTTATAGGATAAATGAGAAAAAGAAACTTAAAATATAAATGAGAAAAAGAAGGTGCATATAAGTTACAGAATATAAAAAACTGAACAGTATGGCCCTGGTAATTAAACATTAACATCCCCTGTACCTTGGTTTCCCAACTTTCCAATGAGGATAACAACATTGACACAATATGAGTGTCACAAATGCTTATTTTTAGAGGCCCTTGGGTAAAAAAAGATTTAAGTGCAGGATATAATGACATTTAGAACCTTGAAAAGATACCAGAAACTCACAAAATGAAAGACTAAAACCATAACTGATAATTTTTTAGGAAAAGATACCTTCTGAGTCATCTAGAGGAAGAAACTGGAGTTGTTTCCTTGGATTGGGACGTTGTACTGTAGACACAGGAACAGTATCTAAATCATCCAAAAGTATATCAAATCTATTGAATGAAGCAAGTTACTTGTGAGAAAAAAAGTGTTAACTGATGTTCTCTATCTCCACTAGAAAGATGAGCTGGCATCCAGTTAACTTACGTATTCACATATTTTTAAAAGAGAAAGGTGGTCATACAATTTTTTAAAACTGAAATTTAATTTATATTTTCTAACACAAAATTATATTTACATACTGGCGACGTAAAGCGTTTACCAATACATTATCTCATCCGATCTTTGTAACAACCATATGAAATAAGCAGGTAGGCATTATTATCCCCGTTTTATAGAAGAGGAAACTGAGGTTCAACGTGCTTCAGTAGTTTTCCCCAAGACCCTGCCGGAGCTGGGCCACCAGCTCTCATGTCTTAAGAGTCAGTGGTCTTCCCACCACAGCACACACTTCCAACCACACTTCAGAGGGGACAACTTTCTCAGGAGCACAGGTAAACTTATGTTTAGTGCCAGGGCCATACCAGGGCAGCCCACTTTCTCGTACAAATGGCCCCCAATTTCCCCTGTATCTTATACCTTTTCAGGAGAACAAAGAATTATCATTCTATATCCAAAAGCTGGAAGAGGTTCTGAGGCAGTATTTAAATTTTATAGTAGCCAGTTTACATACTTAAAAACTGTTTTCACGTATTATAGTACTTTTTTATTTTTAGTATGACATTTATTTAAATGATTTAAATCCACAGAATCCCCATTAACAACTGAAAAATTAGTGACAGCTAGAGGCATAAGTTGACATTTAAAAAAAATCAATACTATATATATTTTATTCAACAATTTTAGAGAACTTACCGAATCGGGCTGCTTTCATTTTTGCTAAGTAGATGACTAAATCCTGGGGACAAATTTTCTTTAGGGGATCGCTTTGGACTATAAGCCACAGTCACTGGTGTTAACATAATCTCTCTTTTTGCTACAGAGGAAAACGAAGAGGAGACAGTCTGTTCCTTCTATGTATGTGCTAGGTTGGCAGAGCACAGCTTCTTTTTCAGTACCTTATTTCTAACTAAGAATACATTTTCATTGTAAAACTTTCTGAAAGATAAATAAGAGTATACAAAGTAAAAATAGTTCATAATCCTAACATCTAGAGGAAACCACTGGCAAGATTTTAGTGTATCAGACTGTAGTTGCAGCGCTCTGACTCAAAACTGGTTTTTCAGGATTTTAGAAGTCAACTGGAAATAAGATGGAAACACCAGTGCACTAGTGAACATTCCTAATAACACAGTCATACACAAATCTCCTCAGCAGTTATGGAAATGGAAATTAAGGATACAGAAGCCCAATGCTTAACTTTAAGACCACACGTATAATTGGCTAAAGAAAAAGGTGACTAATGCTGAGTAACCTTAGGTAAATATACGGAAAAAGACATCATTTTTCAGGCTAGCTTAATTTGTTTGAACTAATGTTTAATTAGATAGCTGTCAAAATATCTAGTTGAGTTTGTCTCAAAAACTGTGAAGTGGTATTAGTTGCAAAACATTTGTGGGACACACTCAAAAACCTCACTTTGATAAATGGTGAGAATTTCTTCAGTTATAGTAACTGTGCAATCAGACGGTGTTATTGAACAAGATCATATTTAGGGATTCTGTGTTCAGAGCACTGTACTAGGTGCTAGGAAGAGTGTAAGGGAAACAGAAAGCATCAAACAGTGTGTACGGCTCAGATGCCACTCTTCCAAGCCCGAGAGACATAAACCTCTAACTCTTACTTGGAGTACTTGATTTACGATTTGAAGGTGGTAAAGATGACGATCTCTGTGAAGCAGAATTAAATCTCTTTTGTCTTTGCTGGGCACCTTTCTCTGGGGACCGACTTGCATTGACTGAAGTGTCAGTTTGCCGAGGAGTCACTAGTTCTGTAACAGAAAAATGTAAAAAAAGAAAAACAAAAAAACAAAACAAACCTAGCTTCAGTTATCTGCTTTTTATTAACAGATGGTTACACCAAGCAAGCAATTCTTCTCACCATCTAGATCATAATGATTACTTGCAAAATGCACCACATTACAATGCTAAAAAATGCTTGATGAAGAAAAATGCGGGAGTTTTTAATGAATTCATTCTGGTTCTCTGTTTACAACTGGCATTCAAGGTGATTTTTCAAGAGTTTATTTTTAGAAAGCAGGTCACTAATTTATTTACTAGCAGATACTGCTTTGGAAATGCAATGCCAAAGATGTTAATGACGTAATTAGCAGGCCCAACTAAATAAGCACCAGAGAAAGTACAAGTGCCCGGACCTGTGAAATAAACAGTATTAAACATACTTCTTGGCCTACTGATAGATGCTCAGTAACCACGAAAGGGAGAGTAGGAAATGTTACATCTCACTTTATGAACACCAAATGCCTGTCATAACTTTTTGATGTGTGCAAGTAAGACAAATTGATATGGAAAGTTTTCAAATATCCTTAAGAATGCCATGTAAATCTTTAATAATCAGAACATAATATGTCATTTGAAAAGGTACGTATGTGACGACAATGATAAATTAACAACTGGGGGAGACTTCCCTGGTGGTCCAGTGGTAAAGAATCCACCTTCCAATGCAGGGGACGGGGGTTTGATCCCTGGTCGGGCGGGGAACTAAGATCCCACATGCCGCGGGGCAGCTAAGCCGGTGTGCCACAACTACTGGGCTCACACGCCCTGGAGCCTGAGCGCCACAACTAGAGAGAGAAAACCCGCACGTCACAACTAGAGAGAAGCCCGAGCGCCACGATGAAGAGCCAGCACGTCGCAACAAAAGATCCCACATGCCTCAATGAAGATCCCGTGTGCTGCAACTAAGACCCGTCATAGCCAAATTAATTAATTAATTACTTTTAAAAAAATTAACAACTAGGGGATTCAACTGTCTGCAATGGGGCCGAAACAGCATAAAAATAAATTTAACTTTTTATTACTTGAGGCATTTCATTTTAAGAAGGTAATATAATTGGGGGAGAAAGGGGAAGAGACCTATATATCTATATTTCTATCAAACAAGGAATAAAATACTTACTATTTGAGGTATCCTCTTTCTCTGTCTGTGTGCCCCAATTTTTAAATACTTTTTCTTCATCAAATTCTTTCAAAACTTTCATGATTGGTGTGTCTGAAGTGTCTCTTTGTTTTTTTATCAATAAACTTGTCGGTGAACTTCCAGGTGAAGGATCCTTTTCCAGAGGAGAATGGTACCTTAAATAATAATTGTAAGACACACGGTGCTATGAATGGAATATCTGCGTCTCCCCAAAATTCTTATGTTGAATGCGATTCTTATGACGAATTCTTGTCCTCACCTTTTGGAGGTGATTAGGTTTTGATGAGATCATGAGGGTAAAGCCCCCATGCTGAGATTAGTGCCCTTATAAAATAAGGAAGAGACATCTTGATCTCTCCCTGCACACATGCACCAAAGAAAGGCCATGTGAGGACAGAACCAGCACCCAACCATGTTGGCACCCTGATCTCAGACTGCCCACCTCCAGAACTGTAGGACATAGCTGTTTGTTGCTTAAGCCACCCAGTCAAGGGTAATTTGTTGTAGCAGCCTGAACTAAGATGGTTTACTGGGATTACTAGGGGAATAACATGAGGGTTGACAGTTACTCCACAATGAATACGTATGCTTTACAAGGCAAATCAATACAATTGAGCCTGTATAGAATAGACCAGTGCTTCCCAATCCTTTTCACAGCCTAGAGCATACAGACGTATAATATTTATATGGCACTCTGGAGTAAATGAACGAGGTTGCTCAGGGGGGCTCAGCCATATGGAGGGCGGGGATCAACCTCTCATCCTAACTGCAAGCCCGCGCACAGGGCACACCACTACGCCAGCGGCACAGGTGGAGATAGCTCTGCACGGCCTACAAAAGGAAAATTTCCGAAAAGCACTAGCCTTTCAAAATAAAGTAAAAATCAGATCCTCAAAATTAAGACATAAAAGGAACAAGGAGATGGCTCTTTACAACTTCCTGAACTTTGAAAGGCAACTGAAATCTCTAAGAAAACCTAACAGTCTCTAAATATGATCGTCAACGGAGCTGTCTCACCCAGGAAGGCAGGTGTCCTCAGGGTGGCTGTCTGCCTTGCTGTCCCGCGTGTCCAGAGGCTGCCCGGTGAAGATGGAATGCTCTGCTCCCGGGATCAGCCACTTCCGCCGGCTGACGTCGGAGCTCGCCAGCGTGCTGTGAGGACGAAAGTGTTCTCAGGCATTGCACGGTCTGCACTCCAGTGTAGACTGAGCACATACAGAAAACAACCTGCTCTGAAATAGTATTTCCACATTTACACAGGAATTTAAGAACCGCATAAAACAATCTTATTTTAGCTAGATGAACTCTATGTTACAGTTTTCAGCTCCAACTGAATTGTTATTCTTGGTTTCAGAAGAACAGTCCAGATTCAGGTACCGTCACGTGTACCCGGCTCCGAACACCCCGGCCCAGCCCCTCACCGCACTTCACACCCTTTATGCCCCGTCGAGCTCAGGGCCCTGAGGTGAAGCAAGAGCACCTTGCCTGTTCCTCCCAGACCAGCACCGCCGACAGAATTTTCTGTGAAGACAGAAAACGCCCTCCATGTGCACAGCCCAATACCGTGGCCACCGGCCACATACACACGAGCTCGTGAACGCTTGCAACGCAGCTAGCTTTAAACAGCTGTGGGGGCCGGCACTGCTGTACTGAACAGTGCACTTCTAGACCATGACGTTCCTCCCTGAGACTGTGAAGCCCGGCCCGACTGAGGCTCACCGCACCGTACACTCCGGTCACTCGAGGCCCCATCCTCTCCGCACTGCCTCCTGCCCTCACCCGCGCGCCCTCCACGCGCACACGGGAGCTGCCCCGAACTCCCGCCAGCGACTCGACTCCCTTCCTCAGTCGCCCCTGCAGAGGACGCTCACTGGGTGCATCATCCCAGAGAAGACAGCCCCCTTCAGAAATCAAAGCTCCAAAGATCCTGTGGCTCCCGTGCTCGAGCATCCCCACGGCGCTCTCACCGCGACGCCCACGACCCTGGGCCTCCCCTTCCCTGTGCACCAGCCCCTCCTAGCTTTCGGGCTCCTCTTCACCCCACTCCCACCGCCACCCCAACACACACTCCTGGTAATCAGTACTCATCGCCTGGACCCCCTTCCCTGCTCACTGTCCATCGCACCTGACTGGCAGCAAAACCTAAGCCTGTCTGACTACAGTGAGCTCACTTTTCCTCTGTGTCTGTACTCCTACAGTTGAGCTTTGCTGGAAAAAAAGCTGCCCAGCTGTGTAGACTGGGGTATCACCACAGAATCACTATCACTATCTCAAGTGGACGCCCAACACTGGCTGCCAACACATCTTTCCGTAATTAAAGAGCTCCGATTCCCCAATATGACTATCTGACACCCTCTCCACTCTCCTCAAACCTCTCGCCCCAGCCTTGACTGTCAGGTGATAACCTTGCATCACACTCCAGAGAGAAAATAGAAACCACGAGACAGGAGCTTCTGTCTTCCTCTCTCTGCTCCCTTTCACAACCAAACTTTTTAAGAGCTGCCTCTTTTATCTATCAGTATTTTCATTTCAGCTCCCAGTCACTCCTTTTCCCCTCAATTTTTAAATTAAGAATCATTTCAAACATTCTTAGAAAATTACAAAGAGTACTATAACAAGCACTTGCCCATACTTAGTTTTAATAAATGCTAACATCTTACCATATGTGTTTTTAATTGTAAGACATAAATAGCATATATATGGTTGTTCGCATTTTTAAAATTACATAAAGGGCATAATGTACACATCCTTTTAATGCTGCTTTTTCTACTCAACATTATGTTTGAGACTTACCCATGTTAATATATATAGCTCTACCATTTTAATAGTTTATCCACAGTATGACTGCATCACAAGTCATTTATCCTTTCTCCTGTTGGTGGATGTTTAGTTTCTAATGTATCACCTTTCAACAATGCCATAATGAACATGTGTCAGAATTTCTCAAAGGTAAATACCTTACACTAGAACTGTGGAATTTGGGGTGTGCACATCTTCAGTCTTACTGGATACTGACAAATCACTCTCCAGATGCGCTGTACCAATTTTCAGTCCAACCAGTAGTTTGAGAGTTCCTATTTCTTCATATCTTTGTGAAATTTTACAATGACTGGCCTGTCTGATGGTGTGAGTGGTATCCCATTACTGTTTTCATTTGCAATTTTCTAATTATTAGTGAAATGAGCATCTTTTCATTTTCATTAGCCATTTAGGTTTCTTTTTCTGTGAACAGCTTGTTCATATTCTTTTATCACTTTTTTATTGAGGAGGTTCTCTTTTTTTATTGACTTGTAGAAGTTCTTTATATTCTGGATACTAATCCTTTATTGGTTCCTGTTCACTTTAAAAATGTAGGACTTCCCTGGTGGCGCAGTGGTTAAGAATCCGCCTGCCAACGCAGGGGACATGGGTTCAAGCCCTGGTCCAGGAAGATCTCACATGCCGCAGAGCAACAAAGCCCGTGCGCCACAACTACTGAGCCTGCGCTCTAGAGCCCACTCGCCTAGAGCCCGTGCTCCGCAACGAGAAGCCACCGCAATGAGAAGCCTGTGCACCGCAACGAAGAGTAGCCCCCGCTCGCCACAACTAGAGAAAGCCTGTGCGCAGCAACGAAGACCCAACGCAGCTAAAAATAAATAAATAAATTTATTTTTTTTAAATGTAAAATAGTTCAAGCATGAAGACATCCAGATGATACTCAGGCACCAACTAACCCGCTTTATAAAATCTTGATTCTCTGCTGTATATCCTTTAGAATTCTACGGAGCGGAACAATACAGATACCACAGAAGTCCCCCGTGTACCTTTCCAACCTCATTCTTCCCAAAAGCAACCATTCATGCTAAATTTGTGTTCAGCATCCCCATGAGTGCTTTTACACGTTTACTCCATCTGTATGACCCGTAAGATCTGCAGAGCTGATTTACATGCTAAAGTCGATATAACTAGTACCCAATTTCTTCTGCAACTAGTTTTTTGTTGTTGTTCCATATTATGTTCTTAAGATTAAACCATTTTGACAGGCTAGTTATGGGGTTGGCAACTGTGAGTAAAGAGCCAGATAATAAATATTTTAGGTATTATGGGCCAGATAGTCTCTGTCACAACTACTCAACTTTGTCACTGCAGCACAAAGCACCTATGGACGATACACAAATGAATAAGCTTAGGTATGTTCCAATAAAACTTTATTTCTGGACACTGAAAGCTGAATTTCATATAGCTTTCAGGTGTCATGAAATATTATTCTTTGAATTTTTTTTTCCAAACATTTAAAAACAAAAACCATTCTTTGCTCACAGGCCTTACAAAAACAGGTGGTATGGGAATTCCCTGGCAGTCCAGTGGTTAGGACTCCGCGCTTTCACTGCCGTGGGCCCGGGTTCAACCCCTGGTCAGGGAACTAAGATCCCACAAGCTGTGCAGCCCGGAGCAAAAAAAAAACAAAAAACACAGGCAGTAGGCTAGATTTGGCTGGGGAGCTGTAGTTTGCCAACCCCCAATCTAGTCTGTGCACTGTCATGCTGAGCAGTATTATGCATAAATGTATCACAATATACTGACATTCAGGCTGTTAGACATCTAGATTGTGTTCGTTCACTCTTCGATACATTCACAACTGGCTTCCGCTTCTATCACTCCATGCCAACTGCCCTCCAGGTCATCAGGAACCTCCAGCTTACAAATCTAACAGACCCTCATCCTTCATCTCACTGGCTCTCTCAACAGCTGCTTCAGTCTTTCTCCTGGTTTCCAGCAGCTCTTTCTCAGGTTCCTTTGCCAGCTCCTTCTCTACCCAACGCCAAAACACTGGGGTTCTTCAGAGCTTTGTCCTGGGCTTGCTTCTCACTAAACACACGCATCCATCCAATAGCTTTAAGCCCTATCTAGAAAGACGACTCCAATATCTGTAACTCCAGCCTTATTTCTGCACTCCAAACGGAAATTTATCATCACCTGCTTGATTTCCACTTGGAATTTACATGAATCTCAAACTAAAATCTTCAAGACGGAAATTCTGATCTTTACCCCATGGTCTGCTCTTCCCATCTCCTCCCTGGTTCAATGTGACACCCTTAGCTGTTCAAGACAGAAACAAAGGACTTACCTGATGCCTCCCTTTCTTACCTTGCCATCCAATTCATAACCATGTTTGGTGAGTACTACCCTCCAGAATCTTCTCAAATCCTTCTCGTCTATCCATTTCTATGGCCACCACCCAGCTAGCACCATCTCTCTCCTAGCCCTGCAAGAGCCTAATTAGTCTCTCTGCTTCTACTCTTTTCCCCTCCTCATGGCAGGTGCATTAAAAAAATAGAAATCAGGTGACACAATTTTACTATATAAAACCCATCAAAGGTGTCCCAATGGACTTAGAGTAAAATCCAAACCCTTGACCCTGGCTTAGAAAGCTATGTATGATGGGTCTGTGATTTTATCTGGGGCTCCTTTATCCCACATGAGCCTCCTCTGGGTTCTTCAAACGTAAGACTAAGCTCTTTCCTACCTCAGGACTCAGCAAGAGCACTGTCTCTGCCTGGAACACCCCTCCCTCCACACCTCCCACCTGAACGACTCTGCACGTCTTCCCTCTCCGTTAATGCGTACCTCCACAGAAAGGCCCTTCCCTGACTCCAACTTTAGCCCTCCTTTTTGTTCAATCTCAAATGTCCAATTTCAGTTATTTACATTATCTTATCTTTCAATAATTCATTATGTCCTACTAATATTAATTAGTAAAGATCTAGAAAAAGTTTCTAATTTGACAATTACAACTTAGGTTAACATTTGCAAGTTAATCTTTTTCTGATAAAACATCAATATTAGGAAGTTATGACCTACACATTTAATACTCTTTATTTACATCAAAATCACAATAAAAACAATTCTAATATGAAAAAAACTTACTGTATAAATGAATCATCAAGATAATGCTCTTAGATTATAACAAAGCTAATTTGGAAAAACTAAAAAGAAAAATCCACACAACGTAATGCAGATCCATCTTCATAATTCCTTCCATTAACATGGGAATAAAATTTCTGGAAGTTTAGGGCTAAAAGTCCTTTTGAGATGTTCTAGCCCAATGTCCTTGTTTTTACAGATCATAAAACTGAGCTCCAAAAAATTAAGTGATTTGCCTAAGGTCACACAGCTGGGCAGAGTCAAAAACCATAAAACATCCCAATTCTCCTCACTCCCAATCTGATTCTACATTACCTTTCGGCAAATGCCTCTGCATATGAGCTTTCACAATATCTAACAGTTAGATGTTTTTACGCATCAAGTTCTGTGATGACATTTAACTGTGTCTTCCTCACGATTTAGACAGATGAGTGTCTCAATTCAATTACAGGGTGCACCTATTACTAGCTTTACAGAGAGATTAAACGAAGTAACTTACTTGGCACGTGAGGGTCTCATAGGAGTTTTAGAATTATGACGAAGACTTAACATATTTTCATGCTCTACTTGCTTGACCTGAGCTTCAAGTTTTGAAATTGTTCTAATTCAAAAGCAATAAGATAAATTAAGTACATTTCAACAAACTTAAAATACAGGTCAACTACAAATTACTTATTTAACAGACACTTCTAGGAAAGGGGTGACAAAAGAGCTGCACATGCATAAACCTTTTTCATAGTAAAAAGCCACATTACACTTTAAAAAGCTGGAAAAAATCAGAGAGAATAAATAGGAAGGCAAATAGAAAAAACTCTACAAAGGAGCATTTCATATGCTACAAGTAAAGGAAAAGGGAACAACAAATACATTTAATACAGAAAGTAAAAAAAAAAATTTAGAAATTTTACTACAGATAAAAACACACAGTATAAATTAAATAAAAATAAAATAAATTCAAGTAATCAAATAAATTGCAATTCTAACATGTTTAATTCTAATATGTATGTATTCATATGAAATATACACGGGTAAGGCTCTCACAAAAGAGGAAGCAGGCTTACCATCCAAAGCAGAGCTATTAAAAAGAACTTCCTGTTCTGAACAACTCTCAACCTATAGGCAGCTCATCTAATTTGTGCTGTGTTCAGAATAAAAGCTTATCTTCAAGCTTACCAAGAGAAAATAAGCACTCTGGCCAGTTAATTGTTTAGCGGATATCTTGGCATTCTTTCTGTCTTTTAGAACTTTGAATATGTCTCCATCTCATCTTTTAAACTTAAATTCTTACCTACTCTGTTGCAAGGAAGGTTTGAGGGAGAAAGCTCTAACAGGGCTAATGCTTATACCAAACTGATAACAAACGATCCCTAGAATTGAATGCTTCACAGAAAAGACTTGAGCAGACAAGAAAGCTAGACAGTGTTCCTGTTCTTCCCTATAAGAAGTCCTTAAGAGTGCAATAAAATCTCTAAATCAGGGACATCACTTATCTCCAAATAAACCTACAAAAATATACGCTAAAGCCAATTAGAAATATCTAATCATTTGCCATAGGGACCACTTAACAACTGTTCCTTCCCTAAGTAAGCAAATCAGATCATGAATACAGTCCCCAGACCAGGTCTTTAAGAAAGTAGATAACCACAAAATTGGTGTGAATGCTATTTTCTTTTTGGAGCACAAAGATAATTCAGTGAATTAGACTACTGCTTAAAATTCTTTTCAATGATTTAGTATCACTTAGGTTTTACCTATGCTAAGTAAATACATAATGTTTGGGGACATGCACACCTTTCAGGCACAGCCACCAATATATTTTAATCATTTAAAAATCTTTGGCTAAAATCAAATGTATTTCCAGGTGAAGGGAAGATGAGGATTAAAATCGAATGTCAAAGTGCTTAAAAATCCCCAAGAAAAGCTTTTTTCATCACTTTTAATATAGACACATATTTAAGGCCTGAAAGAACAGTTATAGAGGCATTTGCTTATTAGTAAGACAATATATTTTACCTTTTCAAATCAGAAATCTGAGTATGTGCATCAAGCAATTTGTTCTCAGTTTTATTTAATGTATCCTATGAAAATAAAGGAAAAATTCAGATAACTGAAAATAAATATTCAGATGTATTCCTTTTATTTTAAAATGTATAATATAAAACTAACCTAAGACTACACCAGAGAGCTACAAAGAAAATTATGCAGATACTCAGCAAGTATGGCATCAGCCACAGAGCCAATATACATAATTCAAGGGAAAAAATGAAGAGCAAAACACTGGTTTATACAAATAGCTGTGTGTAAGCCCCCTGTTTAATAAGCAAAGCCTATTATGCTTTGCTTGATTAGAAACAGTGTTAAAATGGACATATTTTAAACACAAACTTGACTAAAACCTCAGTAAATGGCAAAGCAAATACCTGTAATGATGAGATTTCAGATATAACAATTGGCCCCTGAAACCCCAGACATCTTGGCTACCTAGCTATGCAGGCCGTTTCACTAACCTTGAATAATCACAACCCTGCATTTTATGCAACAACTTGGACTCCACTTACTTATTGTGGGGTTTCACTGAATTCAAATACGTAGATCCCAAACAGGGTTTTAATTAAGAATTTAAACATAATTAACTCAACCCCACAAAAGCTAATGTTTTGAAAAACAAAACCTTATATTTAAGTAGTATTAAATAATTATTTACATTTGTATGGTATTTTACCCTCTTCTAAAAATTTCATCTCATCTCAAATGCAATAGCCATTCAATAAATATTTGTTAAATTAACAAATTCAACAAATTTGTGAGTTAAATGGGCAGATATTTGAAAATAAGGAAACTGACACGAGAGGATAAGTGAGCGCTCTAGTTCAAATAGCCAGATGGGGACAGAGGAGGGGAAGAGAAAGGGAGAAAGGGTCAGATCTCTCGACTTCCAAACTAATGCTTTTGCCCCGACAGGAAGTTCAGAACATGAATGATCAACTGTTACCTTTACTCTTTCGTGTTCTTTTCCAAGGGACTCATACTCTCCTAAAAGCTACAAGGAAAAACAAAGAATTGCACCACAAAATTAAATATTATAATATCAACGGAGGGACAGTCTGTAAAATAACTGCCCTTACTCTTCAACGATGCCAGTGTCATGAAAGAAAAAGGTTAACACATTGTTTCAGATTAAAGACAACTAAAGAGATGAGTGAATGGATCCTGGACTGGGGAAAAAGGTGACATAAGGGAACAATTTGGATATGGACTGCATCAGTATTAGATTTCTTTATTTGGAAAATTTTTCTGTGACTATGGATGTATTTCTTAGGAAACACATACCAAAAGTATACGAGTAAAGGGGCTCAATGTCTACAACTTACTCTCAAATGGTTCAAGAAAAAAAATATATATATATATAATGTATGTGTGTGAAAAAATATATATATGTGACATGATAAAGCAAATATGGCAAAATGTTAACAACTGGTGATCCTAGGATATAGGAGTATGACAGTTCTTGCAAGTTTTCTGTAAATTTCAATTTATTTCAAAACAGAAAGTAAAACAAATAATTTATTTCAGTCAATGCCCTTTAAGTAAGCAGTATTTGAAAAGATTAAAATGTATTTGCATTGTTCTCTTTGGAATTGTTTGCACACTACCTTTTGTTAAGTTAGTTCCACAGAGTAAAGGTACAATCCCCAAAGTCTAATATAATTAGGTAATTTATTTAAAAATACATAAGTGAGACTTCTGGTGAAAGAAGAGAGATTCATCACAGGATTTTCTTTTTATCCAGAGATCCCACTAAATTAACAATGAAGCAATTAAAGAGAAAACAAAAGAGGTAACAGCAACGAGTGAGAGATTTCAATGAAGATGCAACAAGGCTACAACTTCCAGAGTCTGAATAAAGGATGCTAATGGCAAGTAGGTTGATCTCTTCATAACCCCGAGAGGCTCACAACTTGAACCCCAGGTTCAGTGGTGGGCAGGGTTGAAGCACAAGGCTGACCAAAGGAAGCTGGTTCAAAGTCCTGGGTTAGAGCCCAGGGCCTTTTCCCACCCCATACAGCAGTGGACTGTTCAGCCAGGCAACAGGGCATAGAAGACATGACTGTGAGAGAAAAATGCAACTTTGGAAACACAAGTATGATAGCGGGGTGGGAGGGGGAGGCAAAGAGATAAAGAGAAAATGACTAAGGAAAAGTCTTCAAAAAAAAAACCCACTTGACTCTCCCCTCCCTCACTGCCACCAGAGCCTGGCTGATAGGTTCCAGACAAGAAACCAGAAGACTTTTCTTTGGGAAAACTGAACAACCCCAGAAAAAAAAGACACATTCACACCTGGAGGTTCCCTAACCAAATGCCTGGTGCATCACTTACGACTGCTTGTAAGTGAAGGTACCAGGAAGTAAGTCCCATCTGTGCACACAGAGTCTCCAAATAGCTTTTTACTGCCTCCCTCTTAAATGTGAACCTACCAAAGAACCAACATTTGAAAAAAAAAATTCCATATGAAACAGACTTCAAATCAAAATGAAATGTTAACTTAGAAGAAATAATGAACCAAAACTAAAGAAAAGTATCAAAAGAAAGCTATTATTGGGACCTCCTTGGTGGTCCAGTGGTAAAGAATCCGCCTTACAATGCAGGGGATGTGGGTTCGATCCCTGGTCAGGGAACTAAGGTCCCACATGCCACGGGGCAACTAAGCCCACGTGCCACAACTACTGAGCTCGCGTGCCTCAACTAGACCCCACATGCCGCAAACTACAGAGCCCACGTGCTCTGGAACCCAAAGCGCCACAACTAGAGAAGAGAAAACCTGCACGCCACAGCTAGAGAGAAGCCCACGCGCCACAACAAATGATCCCACGTGCCTCAACGGAGATCCTGTGTGCCGCAACTAAGACCCAACGCAGCCAAAAATAAATAATAAATAAATCTTTAAAAAAAAAGAAAGCTATTATTAATATCCTCAGAGAAATAACAATGTTATATTCACAAAACAAGAACAGAAAGCTCTGAAAAACTAGCAGAGAATAAAGAGCTCTTAGAAAGTAAAAATGAGAAAAGACATAATTAATACTAAGACTGGAAGATAAAGGACAAAGAGGCCATGATGAACACTAAAACATAAATAAGTCTTAGAGAATCAACCCATGCAATACAACATCTACTCATAAAAGTTCCAGAGAAAGAGAAGAGAGAGAGGCAGGAAATTAATAGAGAAATAACATCAGCAAGTTTTGTAGAACTAAAAGACATTAATTTCCAGGTTGGAAGAACCTGTGCCCCAAACACTGTTATGGACTATCAGAATACCAGGAATAAAAAGAAGATGCTAGAAAGCTTCCAGAAGGCTAGTCATGAAAGGCACTGTGTCTGTCAGGAAGCTCTTTCAGGACGCCTGTCCTTGGTACTCAACCATTATGCTGCAAAGAAGCCCAAATGAGGCCACATGGAAGCAAACATGGAAAAAACTGCAGCCTTAGTCGACAGCCATCATCAAAGACCCCAACTTCTGAGTTTCCAGCTAAGGTCCCAGATAATGCTGGGCCGAGATAAGCTGTCCCTGTTAAGCCCAGTCCAAGTTCCTAGACCTCCAAGCCCATGAGCAGAATATGTCCAGTTTGGGGGTCATTTGTTTTGCAGCTCTGGTAACTGCAATGACACCCTAGAGGTACTTGCACACGTTGGCAGAGGAGATACATACAGGAATGGTCATGGGAGTGCTGCTCATAGCAGCAACAAAAAGAAACTGGAAGCAGGAAAATGGATAAATAAATTGTGGAATACTCACACAATGGAATACTACACAGGGATGAAAACAAGTGAATTAGTGCTGTATGCATCAGCTTGGATAAGTCTTACAAAGGAAAGAAAGTTTCAGAACAGTAAATACAGTATGATAGCATTTATAGTTTTAAGATATGCCGAACAAACAACACTGACTAAGCAACCATACAAACATGATGATACAAAGACAGACATTTACTTCTAAGAAGGCAGAGGTAATCAGAAAAGGTACATGGAGGGCCTCAACGGCATCTACAGTATTTTAATTCTTAAGGTGGGTGGTGGGTCTACATGTATGTGTTATATTATTCTTTATACCTTTGTATATACCAGAAATATTTCACATACAAATGTTTAAATAAAAAAGAATAAAAACTACATGTATCAACACGGCAAATCTTAGAAACAATGTTGAGAGAGAAAAACAGGTGGTAGAAGGATACAGTGCAATACAATTCACATATGGTTTACAAACATACAAAACATTACTATATATTGTTTAAAACAACGTGCATATATAGTAGAAGTAAAAAGAACAGAGTGGGGATAACCAAGAGCACGATTAGCATAGCAGGCACCTCTAGGGTGGGAGGGAGAGGAGTAGAAGAGTGTCTTTCAACAGTATCTACGGATGGCCAGTATATGGGGATTTAATGCATTACTCTATACCTTTCTGTGTGCTTAAAATGTTTGACATGATAAATGTGGAAAAAGTCAGTGTTATCCCTGGAAATATTCATGTAATTTCAGCTGAAAACAACATTCTACCTATCCTTTGTGCTTCACTGCTACTCAAATAATGATGGGTTTTTAATTAAAGACAATGACATCCCAGAAGCAATGAACATACCTAGATCTTAAGTTTCTAAATACCATCTTCCACTTAAAGGAACCAGGGCTCCAGGGAAAAATGACGGACTTAAGGCCGGGGCTAGAAAAGTACAAGATGGGCCTGGAACATCCGGCTGTGGCAGGAAGTCTAGATGTGCTCAAAGAATGACGGGAACCTGTCAAAAGGCCACAGAAGCCAGCTTCACACGTACCCCTCAGGCCAAAGCTAAGACAAAGCATCAAAATAATAAACAGAGTAAAAAAGACTACCTCACTGAATAAAATAAGCATCCATGAGTCCACGTTGATAAGCAGAAATAAAGAAGAAAGGAAGACTACTCCCTGCAGTAAAATGTAGAGGGAATCACAGAATTAGAAAAAACACCCTTTGGCAGCCGCCACAGTAATTAGTGGTTTCAGGCAAGACACATCAGGGCATGCTACAGCT
The DNA here is from genome assembly GCF_028023285.1 of Balaenoptera ricei. NCBI lineage: Eukaryota > Metazoa > Chordata > Mammalia > Artiodactyla > Balaenopteridae > Balaenoptera > Balaenoptera ricei. The sequence continues at coordinate 7,031,720 of NC_082652.1, read as the reverse complement.
AGTGGGTAAAAGTTTGATGAGAAAAAGGTGATTTACAGAGTCTTAAATTACCCTCTCATAAGTTACATGTTAACTGCAGTGGGGGAGGGGCAGGATATAACTTTACAGTGGAGACCCCTGGCAAACCCCACCTTCACCAAGTGACTGGAGTTGACACTCACACAGTTCCCACGGGCCTCCTAACCGGAAGTGCTAAGAGGGGCTCCTGTGCATCACGACAACCCAATCTAACCGCGAAGAAACACACACCCAAACTAAGGACCATTCCACAACGTGCTGGCCAACGGACTCTCTGTGATGACAGATGCGGTCCCCACGCGCTGCCCGACACCGCAGCCACTACCTACGTGTGACCGCTGAGCACCTGAAATGTGGCCAGTGCAACTGGGGAACTGAACTGTTTGTTTTACTTAACTGTAATCAGTGTAAAGTTAAATAGTCACATGTGGCTAGAGGCTACCATGTTAGAGGGCGTAGTTCTATAAAACAATTAGTCTATGATCTTCAAAGAGTTTTAAGGTTATAAAAGACAGAAAAACTGAGGATCTGCTCTAGGTTAAAGGAGATAAAAGAGATGTGACAACTCAATGCAACATGTAGTCCTGGATCGGATCCTGAACAAGGGAAAAAAAGTTTCTTTTGGTATAAGGAATACTTGTGGTATAATTTGCAAAAAATTGAATGGCATGTATAAATTAGATTACTATATTAATGTTAATTTCCTAATTTTGCTATGGTTATATAAAAGACTGCCCTTGTTTTTAAGAAATAGACCTTGAAGTATTTAGAGATGAAGATGCATTATATCTCTAACTTACTCTAAAAAAGTTTGGAAAAAAAAATTTTTTTTTTTTTTTTTTTGAAAAAATCTTTAGACTATATGTGGACCGAATGACAAAGCACATATTATAAAATGTTGACTTTCAGAATCTAGGTGAAGGGTATATGAAAATTATTCACACAATTTTTGCAACTTTCTGTAGGTCTGATGTTAAGAAATACAAGTTTTAAAAACCAGGAGCTCATGTACTCACACACACTAAAATTATACAATTAATGTGTATGAATGAGAACAGTAATAACCAAACCATGTAAAGTTCTAAACAAATATGGCACACTGAACGGAGTGTTCATATGCACTCCCTCCTGAAACTTTACTAAAATGACTATAAAGGAATAAAAAACATAGGGCTTGCTGGTATGATATGCCCAAAATGGTACTTTACCTCTGTGATTTTCCTCCTAATAACCCTAGTCTAATCATGAGAAAAATATTAGACAAATCCCAAGGGACATACTGCAAACTACCTGCCCAGTTCTCCTCAAAACTGTCAAGATCATGAAAAACAGGAAAAGTCTGAGAAACTGTCACAGCCAAGAGGAGCCTAGGAAGACATGAAGACCACATGTAATCTGGTCTGCTAGAGGGAGTCCTGGAGCAGAAAAAGAACATTAGGAAAAAAGCAAGGAAATCTGAATAAACTGTGGTGTTTACTTAATAATAATGTATCAATATTGGCTCATTGGGACTTCCCTGGTGGTCCAGTGGGTAAGACTCCCCGCTCCCAATGCAGGGGGCCGGGGTTCGATCCCTGGTCGGGGAACTAGATCCCACATCCATGCTGCAACCAAGAGTCCACATGCCTTAACTTAGAAGGCTGCATGTGGCAACTAAGACCCGGAGCAGCCAAAATAAACAAACATTAAAAAAAAAAAAATTGGCTCATTAATTGTGGCCAAGGTATCATACTAATGCAAGATGTTAATAACAGGGGAAATGGTGTGGGGCATATGGGAACACTCCACTATCTCCTCAATTTTTCTGTAATTCTAACTGTTCTAAAAAATAAAGTATTTTTTAAAAAGTAAAGTGTGACTGCAACTATAAAAGTTTTCAGATATGGAAGGCCTCAAAATTTGTCTCTTATGCCTTCTTTTTCTCAGGAGATGTACTCTAGCAAAACAGAGTTAAACCAAGAAAGAAGATATAGAATCCACACAAAAGGACAGATTCAATACAGGAAAGAAGCGAAGACAATTCCCAGGATGATGACAAAGGCAAGTCCTAGAAATCTGTGTATCAGACCTCAAGGGCAATCAGTTCAGACTGAAGCAAAGATACTGGGGAGGCGGGAGGAAAGGAAGTGCTATGCATGTAAAAAAAACTAAGCAAGCAGATAAAAAGACAAGGCAATTATTAAGTCTAGGAAAAATAAAAATTGTAAGAGAAAGGAAATGCAATCACTGAACACTGCAACTTAGCTCTGAAAAATATTTGCATAGACATAAGAAACACTGAATTCTGATTCATTTATAAATGATAATATATCATATTTAAAGTCTAAGACACCACTAACCAGAAATCATGCTATTTAATATTATTTACTAAAATACTAAGAGGAAAAAGTGCTGCCAATTAAAATATGACACTATAAAGATGAATTCCAATTTCTGAGTTGTTCAAATGTAAAAGAATAAGCTTCTCAGAATCAATTTAATATATCAATCACATTGGAAAGAGGGGGGGAGTGTTTGTTTGGGGAGCAAATGGTATAAGAAAGCTACACCGTGACCTTGCACAGAGGGTAGTCAATATATAATGTCTGAAACTGACGGGGAAAAAAAAAGAGCAATGTAAGTTTGTTACTTAGAAACATGGAGCAAAACTTTAGAAGGAACGGCTAAAAGAGCTGAAAATAATGGCTTCTAGGGTAGAGGACTCCAAGATAGGGAGAGGTGAAGAAGATTGCTGTTTCTCATTTGATATTTGACCATTTAAACCATTTACATGTATTACCTTCATGAAAATAAATTTTAAAAAACAAAGCAGCAAGAATCAAATCTAAAGCTATGAGAAAGAAAATATCAACAGCCGAAATACTTTCAGATTTTACTTAAAAAAAAAAAAAACAAAAAACCTAAGCCAGTTTCAATGTTATACAAATCTAAATTTTAAGTGAAATTAAATCAAAGTGAAAAATTTTATCAAGCCTGTTCTAAATCTGGTCCACTGTACCTGCCAGACACACAGATGTTGCTTTAAGATAGCTCAAAGGCTGCCCTGCTAGAAACAGAAAGGTGTGGGAGTGACACCATAGTTCTGAAAGCCCTGACTTCCTGCTTTAAGATAAGACCCAACTAACTCGATCAGAAAAGTATACGTATATTTGCAGCTACAGCAAAGTTACATAAAATGAAAATAAACATGGAAAAAAATCATAATAGCTTGTAAGACTACAATATTTGAAATTACTTTTAGCCAACCACGTCACTGAGTTACTTGTCACTTACATCTTGAAACATTTTATTTTCTTGTTTTAGTCTTGCTTCTTTATCATCTGAGAGTTTGTAAGCATTCTCAAATGCCTCTTCTAAATCCTGAAGTCTAGATTTCAGTCGAATGATGGTATTGTCTTTTTCTTTATTACTTGTTCTCATTTCCTCAATTCGTTCCTGCAGAATTTTGGAGGCACCGCTGGCTGCACTGAAGCGTTCTCTGAGATCACTCTACAAAACAAAGACAAGGATAATACATTGTTTTTAATAATAATAAAAAAAATAGATGTCTCAATAGCCGCTAATAATCTGTGGACATTAAATATAAAAGAAAAGTAATAAAACAAAACACATAAATGGAAATGAACAAATTTGATATTCTGTTATATCCTGGGATGGAGACTAGAAAGGATTACCCTATAGAATAATACACAGAAAACCACTGTCTGAGGCATTCTGATTCCAGGACTCACCTGTAGATGACTTTAATGAGGAAAAAATAACCATGGCTATTAGGGAAATGATTCCAAAAGCATAGCTGGAATTTGTTGCCCCACATTAATATTTAGAGGGACAAAAAGCATTTCTTACCCTATTCTCTCACTTACAATGAAAATAAAAGAGAAAATTCAAAACATCTGATATGTCAATATTCATTCAACAATCATTAATTGCAAATCCACTAGATGGCAGGCACTAGGGTGCTAGAAATATAAGATTAACAAGAGGACTTCCCTGGTGGCGCAGTGGTTAAGAATCACCTGCCAATGCAGGGGACACGGGTTCAAGCCCTGGTCCAGGAAGATCCCACATGCCACGGAGCAACTAAGCCCGTGCACCACAACTACTGAGCCTGCGCTCTAGAGCCACAACTACTGAACCTGTGTGCCACAACTACTAAAGCCCATGCGCCTAGAACCCATGCTCCACCTCAATGAGAAGCCCACGCACCACAATGAAGAGTAGCCCCTGCTCACCGCAACTAGAGAAAGCCTGTGGGCAGCAAAAGACCCAGCACGGCTAAAAATACATAAATCAATTAATTTAAAAAAAAAAAAAAAAAAAGATCAACAAGAAAGGTCCCTGACTTCATGAAGTTTATAGTTTAGGAGGAGACAAAGATAACTTAAAAAAACATCAAAACTATCCCAGTTTCAGCACCAAAAAACAACAAAAAACAACAAACAAACAAACAACCCATCAAAGACAAAGAAACAATGTCTAGAATATAACTGGCATTTTGCAGCAAAACACTGTTTGTAAAATTATGCACAGAAGAATAAAACTTGGTAATGCATGGGAAAGAAAAGTTATTTAAGAGGAAAAGGTTAAGCATTCCTAGTTATACACCCAAGAAAGCTGAAAATGCATCCACATAAAATCTTGAAAATATAAATGTTCGTAGCACTATCATTCATAATAGCCAAAAAGTGAAAATAACCCAAACATCCATCACCTGATGGATGGATAAACAAAATGTGGTGTATCCATACTACAGAATATTACTCAGCCATAAAAAAGAGCGAAGTCCTGGTCCATGCTACACTATGGATAAACCTTGAAAACCTGATGCTCAGTGAAAGCAGCCAGACACACAAGGTCACATATGGTTTGATTCTATTGACATCAAATACCCAGAATAGGTAAACCCATAGAAGCAGAAGGCAGAGTAGTGGTTGCTAATGGCTGAGAAGAGCATGTATTGGGGGGAGGTGGCTAAGAGGTTTGGGGTTTCTTTCTGAGTGAGAAAATGTTCTAAAATTAATTGTGGTGATAGTCGCACAAATTTGTGAATATACTAAAGGCCACTGAATTGTACACTCTAGAAGGATGAGTTTCATGATATGCAAATTATATCCCAAATAAAAAATAAAATTTTTAGAGGGTAAAAGTTTATAGTATCATATGAAGCCAGCAGCATTCAAAATATAAACGTAACAATAAGACATCCTAAAGGAGAAGACAAGCAACATACAACCAATGTTTTTATAAAACTATTCATTTGTCTCTAAAGTTCAATTAATAAAAAAACTTACATTTTTAACATTAAGCCACTAGAACAAAAAATATAGTACTTACTTACCACTTCTCTTTCCAGCAAGTTATTCTTATTTTCAAGTGTTCTCACACGACTAGTAGCTTCATTCAGAGCACTATCTAACTGGCCACATCTAGAAACCATATATTGAAACAAAACAATCAAAGACAAAATCCTTTCTCTTAAAAGTATTATAAAAATCTAACTGATTCTCCAACATATTACGTAAAACAAATTCTCCAATGTTAGCCAAGACTAAGGATGCCATTTTAGTAAAATATACCCAATGAACCTGATATTATAGTATCTGGAAAAAATTAAAAATGATATGAAAAGATCCCTAAGAAATATTAGGTGAACAAAGCAAGATATGAGCAGGTATTTGTACATTCACATTCATAGCAGCATAAATTCACAATAGCCAAAAGATGGAAGCAACCTAAGTGTCCACCAAGGGATGAATGGATATAAACAAAATGCAGTATGTGTGTGTGTGTGTGTGTGTGTGTGTGGTGTGTGTACAATGAAGTATTATTCAATGTTAAAAAGGAAAGAAATTCTGACACATGCTACAACATGGAAGAACCTCAAGGACATTATGCTGAGTGAAATAAACCAGACACAAAAGGACAAACACTGTGATTCCATTTATACAAGGTACCCAGAAGCATCAAATTAATAGAGACAAAGTAGAATGATGGTTGCCAGGGGCTGGAGGGAGGGGGTAATGGGGAGTTATTGTTTTATGGGTACAGAATGACAGTTTTGCAAGATAAAAAAAGTTCCGGAAATGGATACTGGTGACAGTTGCACAGCAATGTGAATGGACAATGCCAGTGAACTGTAAACTTAAAAATAGTTAAAATGGTAGATTTAGTTATTTTATCACATTAAAAAATAAAAATTAAATATGCAAGATATAGAAAACTGCATAAAATAACTTGATCTATGAAGAAAATATATATGTATATGCATTACAATTTCTGGAGGGATGCAAAATATTAAGTCTAGGATGTGAAAATAGAAGATGGGGTAGAAAGACTTCATATTAAATCCTTCTGTACTATTTCAAATCAGCATGAACGTTATTCTTATAATTAAAGACTTTCTTTGTAAAGTTAATTACCATAGAACCTCAAAATAAGAAAATACATGGAAGAATTTGGTCACCATTTTGAATCAGTGTTCAATGATGTGTTGCGAATAAAAGCTAATACTTATTTGGCACTGACTACACACTCAGTCTATGTTAAGCACTTTGCATTCATCCTCACAATCCTGTGAGTTAGGACTGCCATCATTCCCATTTGACAGATGAGAATACAGAGACAGAGAAGTTAAGTTTCTCCAGAGTCACACTGGGATTCTAAGCCAGGAAGTCTGGCTCCAGAGTCATGCTCCTACCCACTATGCATTAATGCCTTGCAGAAATGAAATACTGATGAATCTGTTCTTGAAACAAAGATCACTAAATAGTCAAGTGTTGCTGTGTTGTTATTTTTCTGTTGTAATTACCTCACTGATTCCCGTATGCCAGAGATCTCATCCCCCAAGTTGCAATTGTGTGACAATATAAGTGTTAATGGTCCCATCTGCAATAGCAGTGGGATTCCCCAATTTGCAATTCTGAAATCTGAAAAAATTGCTGTGTATACTGACAACATAATATTGGTTTTTGTCTTAGGTAAATCATTTTTCCAGTTCTAAATAACTGCAACTTCCCATTTTGTTTCTACTGTCTTCTGTAACACAGTTTTATATGGTAGGCCAAATCAAGCCCTTTAGGGGTAGTGGTGGGAGAAAATAATGCGTTGCTCTTCATTTGCACGCTATCAGTACATTTACTCCACTACCAAGATTGCTGTTGTTACTGTTATAACACGACCACTTATTTAAAACCCTGACTTCCAATTTGCTCCTCCTACATTCTCTCACTGCTCCGTGTGCTCTAGTAGCTTCTAGACATAAAGATGTTTTAATTAGCTCCCCTTCTTTGGCACCCCGTCTTTGACCTAACAAGGTCTACTGGTCGGCTTCTTTCAGACTTCTGTTTTCCAACAGGAAGTACCTGTGGTCATCTGTGCCTTCTTAAAAAACAAAACAAAACAAAAATAAGAACCAACTTCTCCCAGCCTGGTATCTACTCTTTTCTTTTTGTCCTAGAAAACCTAAAACTGGCCTTTTTTCCTGGCTCTTTTCAAAGTACTTCTCTGCCATTGTACCCCCATCGCCACCACCAACAGCAAAATGGAAGCTACAGAAAGGATCAGGATCAAGACAGCATGTTAACTACCACAGCGACCACACGCTAGTACAAAAGCTAGTTTTCCGGGCGTCCCTGGTGGCGCAGCGGTTAAGCATCCACCTGTCAATGCAGGGGACACGGGTTCGAGCCCTGGTCCAGGAAGATCCCACATGCCAGAGAGCAACTAAGCCCGCGCTCCACAACTACTGAGCCTGCGCTCTAGAGCCCGCGAGCCACAACTACTGAGCCCTTGCCACAACTACTGAGCCCATGTGCCTAGAGCCCTTGCTCCACAACAAGAAAAGCCACTGCAATGAGAAGGCTGTGCACCACAACAAAGACCCAACACAGCCAAAGAGATAAATAGATAAATAAATAAATAAAAGCTAGTTTTCCTAGAATTCTCCAAGTTAAACTGTTAACTGGATCAGATTTCAGTTCCTTCCCAATCTTTTCTCAAGGGGTTTTGTCTTTTTTGCCCTAGAGAAGACTTTGCTGTCACCTAGACTCCATCAGTTTTCAATCTGTTTAATTCCATTTGTAAAGTATGTTGCAAGTACGCTGTTATTTTTTAATTTTTTTAATTTTTTTTGGCCATGCCTCATGGCATGTGGGATCTTAGTTCCTTGACCAAGGATCGAACCCAAGCCACCTGCAGTGGAAGCATGGAGTCTTAAATTAACCACTGGACAGCCAGGGAAGTCCCTCAAGTATGCTGTTATTAATATTAGTAAAAGCATCAAATTTTGTAAATGATTCTCTCCCTAAAATAAGTGGAAAGCTATCCCTAGTATAAGACCATTCTCCCCTGTGTGTCTATGGTTTTTTTGAATGAGATAACTGTTTCCACAGGTTCAAGAGTGTCTGGGTTAAAGTTATGCATATCTGGGTATGAAGAAAGGTTGAGAACTGCCCCAGGACATCAATCATAGACTTATTAGGGAATCCGTAGAGCATTAATCCTCCCATAAATGACATTCCTTTACATATACAAAATCTGCTCAACTATTTCAGTATTTCGCCCACACAAAACAAATGTCCTCATCAATTATCAGTGTTTTGTAAGAGGATGGCTCAAATCTTTATTTTTTGGCTGCACCCACGGCTTGCGGGATTTTAGTTCCTCAACCAGGGATTGAACCCGGGCCCTAAGCAGTGAGAGCAAGGAGTCCTAACCACTGGACTGCCAGGGAATTCCCTCAAATCTTTAAAAATAATTACTTAGGCAAACATGTTTCTGTGTGAAAATTTTCAAATCTAAAGCACACGTTTTCAAAGTGTTTTAACATCACAATATATTATACTTTAGGGAAAATAATATATCCAAGTTGGAGAAACACTAACTTTACAGTTAAATTATAAGTCTTACCTGTCTACAAGAATTTGATTGGTTTTCTTCCAATCTTCAACTGCAGAAATTTCTTTTGCCTCCAGTTTCTGTTTCAAACTATTTATTTCTGATTCATAATAAGCTCGAAGATCTGCTATGTGTCGAGCATGCTTTTCCTTCAGGTTCTGCCTAACCCTGTTGGTGAGAGGAAAAAACATCATTTAGGAAGCATCTCCTCACTATCTCGATAAGAAAAACCAAGAACATAATGATTCTCATACACAAAAATACAGGCTTTTTCCTTTATACACCCACAGAAAATATAATAGATTAATACACAAAATGACAACTAATAAAGCAAAAAAAAAAAAAGACATTATATTTTAGATGGTCTACCTTATAAACATATTATCTTTTTAATTTTTTATACATTACTGAAGTTCAATAAAAACAATTTTCATCATTCAAACAGACATCATAAAAAACCTATTGACATTACAAGCCATTCACTGAAATACATACTTAGACAATATCACAGGATCTTCCAGGGAAGTCAGTGAAATGCATTCTGGGACACCACTGGCTGTACCTGGAAGCTGGGACTGACTGACTGAGGCAAAAGGTACCAGGCCAGTGTTTTCTTCATCTACACTGTTGACTGAGATGTCGTTACTACCAATAGTATATACTGCAGGAAACGTGGAACTGGTCCTACTTTCGTTTTGGAATGCATGATTTTTCCAAGAGTCCACTGGAGAAACTTTTGTATTTGAAGGATATTTTGGGAATCCAGATAACTGAGAAGTAACATGACTTGCTTGTGAAAACGAGTCTATGTCAGAGTGACTAGCCATACTAGGTTCTAGAACAGAGTCCGGTGAGAAGGATATTCTGTCATCAAGGGCATTCAAAAAGCCATGTGGCTGAATCCCTGAAATCTGCTGACTTGGCTTCATGTGTAATGTTGGGTCTAGAGTCAGTACCTAGAAATAAGACAGACAACAGTAAGCTCTCGCCCTCTGTACTCAGTTTTTGTTTTTCAAGTGAGTAGGCTTTAGATCTCCTAGGGAAAAGGAAGCTCAAGATGAGAGTTAAGAGTCATGAGGCATCTTGCATTGTCACTCAGCAGAGTGCTGTCAACTTTACCTCCGGTGGATGATTTGGGTTGGAAGCAGAAGGGAGATTCCTCTCAGGTAACTGCTTATTTTCCCTCTGTTTTTTATGATAAATATCCTTCAGTGATGGTAGCTTCATCTCATTACTAGTATTAGACTTAAAGATACGAAACAAAATTATTTAAATATTATCAACGAATCAATGATGAAAAAAGTTAACTTTCCTGATATCAAGATCAGCACCATAAAAAGATTTTTGAAAAATTTAAAATAAACTGAGATGCCAGACTGCCAGATTTGTAATAAGAGTTTGGAAGTCATTACCTATTATGAGGCTCCCTCAGAATGAAAAAATTTTCATACCCTCTAACAATAAATATTAAGGGGATAATTTAAACCTAAGATATTTAGCAGCCTAAGAACACTTCCAAAGAATAAAATCCTTGGTAATCTCCTTACTCAAAATAAGAACCAAGTTTTGAGGTAAGAAAAGACTTCATAATGAATGAAGGAATCAGAGCAAGAAAACTTCTGGCCAGATTAATTTCCTGTGACTCAAAGGGACAGGTGTCAAAAGGTGGAGTTCCCCAGCTCTGTAGTTATATTCGTGTTTAAGAGTTGGCAGACAACAAGAAGTGTTAAGAAAGAAGTTACCCAATGAAAATAAGACCCTTTTTTAATTAGTAAAATAAGAAGATACGGGGACTTCCCTGGTGGCACAGTGGATAGGACTCCTCACTCCCAATGCAAGGGACCCGGGTTTGACCCCTGGTCGAGGAACTAGATCCCACATGCATGTTGCAACTAAGAGTTTGCATACCACAACTAAGGAGCCCACATGCCGTAACTAAGACCCCATACAACCAAATAAATAAATAAATATTTTTTAAAAAAAAAGAAGAAGAAGATACAATCCTAACTTCTACAGCTGAAATCAGGGCTTCGCTACACTGGAAGTGTTACAAACCTAAACTCCAAATATTAGAACACTGGGCTTAAATTATTTCAACGTGGGACTTATTGTAGGGCACGACAGGGGTACCATTTAACCCTGGGCCTCAAATTTAAACCGTGGACATTCTCTCAAATGAGATTACAGATTCAGCGAGAGATACATTGAAAGCACTGAAAGAACACATTCGTCCTATAGCTTTAAACTTTTACACTGTCCCATTTCCAGACCCTACATAGACAGACTGCAGAGCACCATGAACTAATGTTTTTTTTAATAAACTCTATAACTAGCTTGTGAAAAAGACAATTAATTATACTTTTTGTGTGTGCATTAAAGGCATTAATTTGTTAAATGTAAACACTTAAAATTTACCACAATTTCTATAATCCTGCTTTGAAATTTTACTTTTTATATACCAACAACCTGGAAGCCTTTTCAAGCACTGAAATCTATGCCAAGCAGCAGCTCTTGGACTATGGCTACAGCCTGAGGAATCCTGCCCTGGGTGAACAGTTGCAACTATTCTATTTAGAGCTCACTGTAATACGAGGTAATATTTTTCACCACCTTTGTTTTTTGGTGTGCCGAGTGGCTTGTGGGATGTTAGTTCCCCGACCAGGGACTGAACCCGGGCCCTCGGCAGTGAGAGCGCAGCGTCCCAACCACTGGACTGCTAGGGGGTTCCCTTTTCACCACTTTTATGATTTCTCTTCTTGTCATATTTTAACATCTCTGAAGTGAGGATGTCTCTTGTAATTAACAGCATCTTACAAATGCCTTTGGTCAAGTAGCAGCTGTGACATAATTGTCACTGCCTGCTCATAAGCAAATAAAAAAGCTTTCAAAATTGGCCAAATAGGTGTCAGCAGCTTGGAAGAAAATCCTAGAGGCTACGCTGGAACCCCTGAGAAGCAGTATTTAAGGGACAGCGAATTAGACATGTTTAGCAACATTCCCCATCTGAGAGTCAAAAGCAGGCCAGTCCTACATAACTACTAAGCCAGGTAAAAACTCAGCACCAAGGCCTTTCATCCTTTTTTAAAGAAATGCCAAGTCACCAATGCTCTTGGTGGCCCGAGGGAAATGGCATGTGGAAAACACAGAAACCAACACTGACTTAAAAAGAAAGGAGTGTGGAGTGTAAGCTCCTGTAGGTAAAGAAGTTTCAACTAATTTACTTCATTTATATTATCCATAAGTATGTACGAGAATTATAGGATAAAAATGTATGTTTACGTCTACAAAATATAAATTCTAAGGGATAAGAAAGCATTGTATCCATCTGATTGATGAATTTTTTTTCTTGGTAGAATATGAAACAGGAAGTCTTAAAATTGATGGCAACTTTATATTTTGAGTCAACAAAATATAGTGTTAATTTACTGATGTTGAAGACCAAGAAACATACACAGTGAGCCCTGTAATTGCAAAGCCCACTGAGTCTCCCAGACCCCTCAATCTCACTTCCCCCACCCTTCCTTCTTAGTGTTTATCTGTCTCTGTTTTCCTCCTTTCCTGAAGGACAGAATGCTGGTTCCCACCCTCTCTGGGACTCCGATGTCCAAAAATACACTGGTCCCACGTTGTCCTGTCCGTCTATGCCTGTCACTCGTGTTTACAGCTCTCCTGGTTACTTTAATTGTATCTCTCCTTTCCTCCAACCTATTCTCTCATCTCCTGATCTAAACACAGAAGTGAGATATATACATCGATGTACACATACTGGATATTTTTATTTCTTTGCTCTGAAGTCAACAAAATATTTACATTTCTTGCTCAAAGAAAATCAAAACAGCAAATTAAATTGCTCATAATTATGATACAAACGGATCAGTGGGAGGGTGTAACAGAACAGAAAATCAAAACCACGTCTGGGAACGGGGGAAGAAGTTTATTTGTGTACCTACTGTATTTAAAATAGTGGGCACAAAACCATGTCATTTAATTTCACAAAACACTAACCAGGCATTTTTAATTCCATTTTTAAGTAACGTTCCTACGATCACATAGGCAGTGAATGACAGAGACCAAATCTGAAAGCAGGCGGATATGATTTAAAGCCCATGCATTTTTCTGTATATCAGAAATTGAGGGCTTCCCTGGTGGCGCAGTGGTTGGGGGTCTGCCTGCCAATGCAGGGGACACGGGTTCGAGCCCTGGTCTGGGAGGATCCCACATGCTGCGGAGCAACTGGGCCCGTGAGCCACAGCTGCTGAGCCTGCGTGTCTGGAGCCTGTGCTCCGCAACAAGAGAGGCCGCGAAGGTGAGAGGCCCGCGCACCGCGATGAAGAGTTGCCGCCGCTTGCCGCAGCTGGAGAAAGCCCTCGCACAGAGGCGAAGACCCAACACAGCCAAAAATAAATAAATAAATAAATTAATTAATTATTAAAAAAAAAAAAGAAATTGAAAAATACGAACTTTGTAAATGAAATAGTGTATACAACTGTATAACACAAATACACACGTGCATCGTGGGTTATTAAATTACCTGGCTTGGTGATACATCCGTGGAGGAGGCTGGAACAAACGTCTTCTCTAAAGTCTCAGGCAGAGAGTGATACATGTCCTTCTCCTCCAGTTTCCAGTAAGTCAGTCCTAATGTGAACAAATACACAGAATAGATAAGGGTGAGGAAAAAGAACAAAAATGCTTTCTAGAGTAACTTATTTCTACCTAAAGAAAATTAAACATGGGAAGTATGTGTTCTAGAATAACTTATTTTTACCTAAAGAAAATTAAATACGGGAAGTTTTTGGCTATCTGGATAGAGGAAATTGAATTTGGAAGGGAAAAAATTTACATAAATGCCTTGCCATGTAAGAGTCCTAACTTAATGATCCAAATATTTTAAACTGAACTATCATATTATTAAAAGTCAAGATAAACTCATGCAATTTAAAATATATTTTTTTAAAAGACAATTCCTTTATACACAGTACAGACTTACATAGAAGCAATCTAAAGAATTCAATAATTCAAATCCTTATTGAGCGTTTACTGTACCAGCTGGGGAGGAGGAGGCGAGAAGAGCAAGCCGTGCACTGTAAGTCAATCATGCAGTACACACAGCATGTCAGAAGGTGGTAAGCACTCTAGTAAAATGTAAAAATCAGTGTAAGGGAATATGCAGTGCGTGGGGAAGGGAGGGCAGGCGCTCTTTTTGAATAGGGTGGTCAAGGTTGGCCGTGTTAGCCATATATGAGGGAGCTCCCCCGCAAGGGGCGGGGGAGAACATTCCACACACAGGAAGCAGCCAAAGCAAAAGCCCTAAAATGAGAACTTATCTGGCATATTTGAGCAAACAGCCTCTCCACTGAAGCAGAAAAAGGGAGAGAGCAGCAGACAGCAAGGTCAAAGAGCAGAGCCAGATGTCTCCAGGCCTGCAGGCCTCTGTGAGGACAGACTCCCTCCCGACTGTTACTCTGCGGGAAGTGGACCCGCCGCAGGGCTTGAGCAGAGGAGTCACAAGATCTGACCTGTCTTTAAAAAGGATCGCATTGGCTACTGTGTGGAGAACAGATGGAAGCTGCAAGGGTGAAAGCAGGGAAGCTGGTTAGGAAGCTCGCAGGAACCCAGGGGACAGGTGATGGGGCTCTGCTAGGGTGAGAGCAGGAAGGTGGCGACAGGTGATCGGATCATGGTAATTTTCACAAGGCAAAGCTAATTCATCCTGAATTGTATGTGGGATTGTGGGAAAAAGGAGTCAGTATGTAAAGCCATTAAAGCTAAAATAAGCTCACCATGGAGAGTAAAGAATGGCTTACAGACAGTTTGAATTTCTTAATTCATTTTGGAGTATCTGAAAAATGCTGAGATGATTTTTGCAGCTGTTTGAAATAACTGCAAAAGTACTTCTTTCTATCTTTACAGAACTTGTAACACAAAGTAAGGCAAGTAAGGAAGTTACAGCTACCAGAGGCACAAGACAACACATAATACTTTTATAGAAACCACTCTAATATACATGATTATCACCCTACGAGAAATGCATACGTTATTATTTTGAAAAAAACTCTAGAAATATAAGTATCATACCTGCTCCTGAATCAGACATCCAAGAATTTGGACTCTCATCTGGTTTGTTGAGGTAAAAAGCTCGAGAATGTGTAGCAGCAGTGAAATCAGACTACAATTCAAGAAAGAAAACCATTAGTTGCCAGCTAAAAATCATTAGGCACAAACTGCTGATGCAAGGAGTAAGAGCCAGGTGTCAAACCCAGGCGTAGAGAAACTTTCAGAGGTTCACAAAGAAAGCAAGCCTGGTTTTCCCCATGGTTACAAGAATCGCAAAATGATAGGAATTAACAATGAAGGATTTTCTATTCCTGTGTAATTTACAAAAGTTTATTTTGATTCTCTGTGGAGATGAAAGAGGAAACCAGAAGCAGACGTTATGAGTTCAGAATGAAAATGTATTTATGGACTTCCCTGGTGGCGCAGTGGTTAAGAATCCGCCTGCCAATGCTGGGGACACGGGTTCGAGCCCTGGTACGGGAAGATTCCACATGCCGCAGAACAACTAAGCCCATGTGCCACAACTACTGAGCCTGTGCTCTAGAGCCCACGAGCCACAACTATGGAGCCCGTGTGCCACAACTACTGAAGCCTGCGCACCTAGGGCCCGTGCTCCGCAACGAGAAGCCACTGCAATGAGAAGCCCGTGCACCGCAACAAAGAGTAGCCCCTGCTCACCACAACTAGAGAAAGCCCGTGCACAGCAACGAAGACCCAACACGACCAAAAATAAATTAATTAATTTTTTTAAAAAAAGAAAATGTATTTATAATTTGCCATCAACTTCCAAAAGAAACTTCAAGTGCCTAGAATTAAAGTCATTTCGTATAAAAATTAGTGTAAAAGCCATAACAATTCATTTTTATCATTAAGACTACAATAAATCAACTCTAAAAACTGCATATCAATAATTAATATGAACTTTAAATAGTAGACTACATCTTATATGCAAATAATTGGTTACCAGAAAGGGCTAAAAATGCTTACTTATCCTCAATTCTAATAAAAATTCTAAGCTAAACTCTCCTCACAATATCTCTGGTATTGTCACAAGAAATCTGTTTCCCCAGAGAGATATGTGATTTTCATCGGAATTTTTCTTATCAGTTCCACCAACATCAAACTTTTAATTCCTGTTAAAAAGTATTTAGCTCTACCTGCTTACAACCACCTGTGAACCCACTGAAAAAGCAAAAGCACACTAAGCTGATGACATTCTACATACCAAGGAGGGGTTATCCCCTCAGCCTTCTAAGGAACCACTTTAGCCTCCTTTTCATCAAATGTCTCTCCTAAAACGCCTACCTGTTCAAATTTCTGTCGCACCTCTGTACTTAACAGACCAAGAGAAGCTGACTGCAAAAGACTAAGTGAAAAATCCCAATTAAAATATTTTGACTTTTTCCCGGTTCTTTGGTGTAAAACTTAACGCGCTCAGTTGACGCACGCCCCCTTGGCTGGAGGGGGCTCACCTCACACGGCTGCCTGCTGCACTCTTCCGGGCCACCAGGCATCGGCTGAAGAAAACAGGCCCGGCTTTTAAAGAGCAACGGAAGTATGGTGCAAGGAAAGCCCTTCCCAAGAAGCTGGCCTCAGCCTAGCACAGGATCTTCATCAGTAACAGCCGAGCAGCATCCGAAAAACCAGCATGGAGCCCACACCTGGGGAAATGGTAACAGGCAGTCTGTCCCAGACAAAGGACCAAGGAAACAAAGACCGACCTGAGCTTTGGAAAATCCTTGTGCTAAACAATACCCGATTTCAAGACATGCTTCAAAATAGCTAGGACCCAAAATAAACTACCGTGTATAAAAAGAAAATTGGATCCCAAGAGAATTCTGATCATAAAGATTCCCTGGATTTAGACTGAAAATGGAAAAAAAAACAATGGGAGAAGAGAAAGGATGAACTAAAGAAGAAAGTTCCAACTTTTGTGAGTCCACAGAATTTGATTCAGAATTACGCAGGTAAGAAGTGCATTTCAGGTGTGGTGTCTTTGATTCAATAACCACCATTACCTGAAAGCCATGTAAAACTTGGACATACCAAAGAAACTTGATTTCCCCTAATGATTCAATAGCAAAAATATCTAATTCACCTTTAAAAAATAGGAAAAATAAAACTTGTCCAGAGATGATCAAAGAAAAGGAAAAATTCAAAGGGAATCATGCCCTCATCACAGCTTTACCTTCTGTGCAACTGACATCCCCAGAGGCAGAACAGGCTACTAGGTAGACCTATCCCCCCAAGGGCATTTCTCAGGCAGTGTCTCTGATCCTTCAGCTGTTTGTCTGATTCTCGACTGAATCAAGGGAGAAAATTAGGCTAGATCATTGGTTCCAAGCTTTACAGCACATAAGAATCACCTGAGGAGCTTTTAAACCACCTGATCATAGGTCACAACTGCACCAATGAGGACAGGCCGCCTGGGGCTGGCGGCCAGTCATAAGTAGATTTTTAAGGCTCCTCAGGTGACGCGAATGTGCAGCAAATTCTGGAAACCACAGGGCTACATGGAACAAATACCGATCCACAGTCACAAAAGACAGCGAGTCCACCGAGTTACACACCACAAATCCAAAGTTCATCAGAAGTGAAAAAGTCTCCACAAACTGAGTTTCAGTTAAGGTGAAAACAGAAAAAATGAAGCTACTATATATGAAAACATTCTCCATTTCTGCCAACCTATTCCAATGAAAAAAACAACTTTCACCCCAGTCTCCAAATGCTTTTATGCCACCACACCAAATAAGGATATACCATGCTTGATGGCACACAGGTTCAAAAGAACAGAGCTACCAATACAGCACCAGCCCCCAAGGCTTGATGGTTCATGGAGCTTCTTCACCTTCATTTCCCTCCTCAACACAAATCTGAGTAAGTTAAAAAAAATGATGATATCAAGAAGCCTAAGTATCATGGGCTGAAGAAAGAAAATTTACTGCAAGAGAAATATTGCCTTATGAAGGCTGAGGGACTGCCTTCTTACGACTTCTACTCTTTTTTTTTAAATTAATTTATTTTTGGCTGCGTTAGGTCTTTGTTGCTGTGTGCGGACTTTCTCTAGCTGCAGCGAGCAGGGGCTGTTCTTCATTGCAATGCATGTGCTTCTCATTGCGGGGGCTTCTCTTGTTGCGGAGCACGGGCTCTAGGAGCACAGGCTTTAGTAGTTGTGGCACACGGGCTTAGTTGCTCCGCGGCATGTGGGATCTTCCCGGACCAGGGCTTGAACCCGTGTCCCCTGCATTGGCAGGCGGATTCTTAACCACTGCGCCACCAGGAATGTCCCCACAACTTCTATTCTTTAATAGATCTTTTTCAAAGGAAGATGGAAAGACTATGTTTAGGATGATCAAGACATGGCCAGTTTCTAAAAGAATCAAGTTTGTAGAGAGACTTGACTTTGCGATCTCAATGTATTATACTAAACAATGTTATTCTATGACAATTTAGGCCAAAAGGTCTTTAAAGATGTTTAAAACTTACTCAGTAGCTATAGCTCTTTAACAAAAGCAGCTGCTATATGAGCAAAAGGAATTTAAATGAATGTTTAGAATTTAAACATTCAATCTCTTACAATTTGGATTATAAATTCAGAGTTGTCCAAGCTTCAACTGTTTTTATAATGGCATCTTAAAGCATTCACACACAGAGTACTACTTATTACAACTTAACAGTAGAACAAAATTATCTGAGAGTTTTTTAAAAAACAATATATTACTCTCTGGCTAAATGTAAACATTTGCAGTACAAAGAGAATTAGGACCTTTACAAAATGTTTCATTTTTTTTTAGTAGTACTTTATCCCTCATTAGTTTTGATTTCCGGCCTACTAAAGAACCACTAATTGGAGCATTGTTTCCCATCCTTTGAGACACCAAAAAAGATATGTCAATGGAACAAATTAACAATACAAAACAAAGGGCAAAAAACTTATGTTAATGAACATGTGGTAAACTCAACATAATTATCCTAATTGTCCATAGATGAAGCATGCCAGAGACAAGTGACTTATCACCTACTTTCTCAATTGGTGATTTCTTGGTTTGCTCATTTCCTTGCACAGATTTTGAACACCCCTCTTCTTTATGTGCTCTCTTTGGTTGGTTCTGCTTCAGCTTTTGAGCCCATGATGTTATAGATTTACTATTTAAAAAGAAAAAAACAAAACACCTCTCTTTAAATGCTGTCCTTCACAAATAAAACTAAACACTAGTAGATACTATGTCAGTGGAAAATGCTTTGAGTTGTTTTTCTAATAGCAGAGAGAGGATGGATTTTTATTGATTCACATAAATTTCTTTTTACAATATCTTATTATTAAAGGCAAAATGAAGAAAAAGACTGACTAGCAGTGATTAACAATACTTATAGTCTGTAGCCATGGAACAGAACAAAAACCACTATAGTGGCCCCTTCAAGTACTCAGTACATCTCTACAGTGAAAGCATACTTTTTTAGATGGACTTATACTTACGGGTACCCAAGATTTCTGTTGCCACGGCAAAATATCTTACACTGGATGACATATTTCAGAGACATAAAACGGAACATAATTTTAAGTGATTATTTGCTTTACAAACATTCAGCCAAAGTTTCTTTTACCAAAAGTTTCTTTTACCTGGGTCAATCAAAATGTCATTTAACTTACAAAATCTCTTCTTATAAACAAAAAACATAAAACTGAGTATGCTTGTATATAATTTTTTGTTTTAAATTATATGAACATGTGCGACAAAATTCCACTGTTGATGCAGTCCTATAATTTTCAGCAAGTCGATAGTGACTAGAAAATATAAAAGGTATTTTTCTGGCAAGGCCTCTCACCTTAAGAGTTTTAGTAGTCTTATAACACTGTAAATGGGAAGACAGATGTCGTTAGCATATAGTGTGCTTTGTTAATTTCAGTTTTCAACAGGCAGTAAATAAAACAATTTGATAAAACTGATAGACATTCAAACACATCTCATTCCAACTAAAAGGAGCTGTATTTACTAAACATGTTTAGCTTATTATAAATGTAATAAACAAGTCAAACTCCCTTCAAATGATGGAGAAATTCTACTTACTTATCTGTTTTTCCACTGTATACTTCCAAAATCTTATTTTCACCAAGAAAACTGTGTTCAAATTCACCAGGAAAAATGGGAGTATCTTCCTTTAAAGATGCACAAAACTCTTCATTTGTATGTATATAAAAACTCTGGTTTTTCACACCATCTACAAGTGACTCCGTTTGCACCACCGGTGCTCCAAACTGTCCTTTAGAAACCTCTGCGTGCTCCATGAACTCTTGAGCGTCCTTAGATTTGTAGGTATTTAGTTCTGAGACACAAAAGGTACCATACCCACTGCTCACTGAGCTACTATCCACATTGCAGTCTGGTTGTGACATGGATGTTTCTTGCTGCATTTCAGGTTCTTTAGACTTGGGATAACTGATAACAGATTCATTTCTCTCACTGTTTTCAGAAAAAAAACCCATTTGACTTTCTGAAGATATTTGTCTGCTTAAAGAACTTCTATCACAGGACGCCCAGGAAGCATTATTGGTCTGTAACTTGACTAAATTTTTTATCTCCTTCTGTATACGCTGAAAATAAAAAGTTACAGATTTGGCTAAGGATGTATATTAACGTCACATTTTTATAAATGTCTTAAAATATTGTGTT
Source organism: Balaenoptera ricei (assembly GCF_028023285.1). Lineage (NCBI taxonomy): Eukaryota > Metazoa > Chordata > Mammalia > Artiodactyla > Balaenopteridae > Balaenoptera > Balaenoptera ricei. Next base: position 7,011,075 of record NC_082652.1, on the reverse strand, counting down.
TAAAAATAAGAGATATTACCCTAAAGATGACACATGTGCATTATATTTAGCTTATAAACAAAACTGATATAAAGAACTAATTGGGACCTTTGAGATGGCCCACACTCTGGCATTTCTCCCAGGGCCACTCTCACCTTTTGAGACAGACCGAGTTCTATATATGGAATGCGTACCTCTAAATAAATACATCTACTTCTTACCTATCACTTTGTCTCTCACTGAATCCTTCCTGGGATGAGACACAAAGAACCTGAGCTTCAGAAAGTCCTGACACCAGGAACTCAGGCCCCCACCCAGGTGGAGGATGGAATGCTGCTGCTGACCCTCCTGACTTCAACCAAGTAAAGCCTGGACTCTGTGGGCCTTTGTCCCAATTCTACGCTGAGCTCTCCTCTGCTTAAGCCCCCTCACGATTATGCATATACCCTTAGTTTAAAACTTCCCCAGTTTTGCAGTTTGGGGAGACACAGCTTTGGGAAAAGATCCCCGGTGTTCTCCTTATTTGCTGCAAGTAATGAATCCTTCCTTCTCCCAAAAAAAAGGGAAAAAAAAAAATTAACTGATTGGTTCTTCTGCAAATCTTACAATATAAAACAAGAATCAGTATAAAGAACTTACTTGAATTTGGTTGTGGAACTGTTCCTGCTGGGCAACTATCTGCTCTTGGCATTGTTTTTCCACCAAATTGAATAGTTGTAACCACCTGGTCTAGTAAATTATAAAATATTTTAGTTAAACATAAATTTTTAACCTAATATTTCACAGAAATATTCCTCCAGTGGGACAGAGCCTTTTTTAAAAATGTATTTTTAATGTAAAAATCATAAGCTAAATTAATTATAAAACTAAATTTAATGCAAAAGTACACAGACATAGGCTTGGGCACCCCTTTCTTATGTTACCTGTGGTCTGGGTAAATTTGAGGGTCTGAGTAAATCTCCTTTTTCAAATGGCATCTTAATTTGATGTCATCTGCTACCATTTCTGATTAATCAAGAACTGCTGCTAGTTGTACTTTACATTTGTCTTAAGTCCCTCTTCCTTTCCTCATAACACCTAATGGTTTTCTTAAACACTAACCTGGACCCAGAAAAAGAATCCCTCATCTTAAAACAACAAATAGTTTAGTATTAGGAGAATGTGATCCCTAATTTAGTTGTTCTTCAAGTTAAAAAACCTTTTTTAGAGTCAGATATTAAAGTGCTTTAAAGCACTGCAGCTGAAAAAGAATGAAAAAATGACTCTGAAAACCTATGGAAGCGACCTATAATTCCCTCCACGGCCACTTTTAGGTCCTGATCCATCCTGACCCCCACGAGTAGTAGCTAAGTGCTCTTATAACTAGACTAGGCCAAAACACGGGAGGAGAGGGGGCACGGACTTCTCCAGAGGCTGACTTCAATCTAAAGGCTGGTCTACTATCAGTAACAGACCGTATGTAATAACACACAATGTCAACAAGTAGCTACCACAACTGGCTTCCCTGTTTAAAACCTTTCGGTGTCTTTCCACTCCAGTCATTCCCTACAGGGCCCTGCGTGATCTGGCTCATCTACACCTCCCAGCGTCATCTCAAGTCTCTCTGTCCCTTTCTCGACACACACCAGCCTCGCTGGCCCCCTTCTGTTCCCTGGACATGCCAAAACTGTCTTCCGCCTCAAAAGTCTCGCACTTGCTGCACCCTCTACCTGGAAAGCTCTCTCCGCAGCTCTCAACGTGGCTGGCTTCTTCCCTCGCTGCGATTTCAGCTCAATTATCATCTTCTCTCAAAGAGTTTCCCAGACCATCCTCAGAGTCACTCTCTCTCTTTCTTGGCACCCTGTTTAGTTCCTTTGTAGCGTTTACCACAGTCGGAAAGTATCTCACTTGTTCTCCTGGTTAACCTGTCTGTCTCCCACCCCTGCGCCCACCCTGTCTCCAGCACCTAGGACACAAGGCCCAGAGTGGACACTCAGATACACAGTCTAAACGAGTGTATAACAATGGATACTGCTAGCTGCACTTTTCTTGGTATTATAGACTACACAATCCAGGGACCCTTCAGGTTCATGGTGAAAGCCACTTATATAACAGAATTAAGTTGAAACCTGTATAACGGTATAAAGGTAAAGGGGAAAAAACCTCAAGACTGGAAAAGAAAGCCTCAAAATGAAATACGATGGTACTGATAGGAAGCGTGAATTCTAAATCAACTGACTTCAGGACGAGGTGGACTAGATCAAATCAAGTCCCTTACCTTCTCAACTTACAATGTGAGGTATCTTATATTAGTCAAAACATAAAAGAAATCAGCAGGCAACAGTTTCCTTATTCAGTTATACCCCTATACCTTTAGGGGTTATTTTTATCCTAATAAAGTTATTACTCACATAAAACTAAATTATGATAGAATAACAATTTACTTAACAAAAAATGGCTTCATAGTATGTGAGACACTTGAGATTAATCACATCCTTATCATCATTTTCTTATTTAGGATACAAATGAATAGAGTTCATTCAGGCCATAAATTAGTGGAGACTTTGTTTTTCCAAGTCAGATTTTATTGTTAATGTTTTAATTTTAAGTAAGCTAATTTAAGAATATTACTAATACTGTGAATAACATTATACACTTAATTATTAAGAAGGGCTATTATTCATTTCCAACTAAACCTATGTACACTACCCGCATCTTACGTGCCGGAGGGCAGGGGGGCCTGGATTCCCCCTGAGCGCAGGTGCCTGGCGCTATTAGCCTGAACGGGGCTGCTGCCGTCCGCTGCTCTAGTCTGGCCTGGGAAACGTCCTATGGGCTTCTCCCAGGCCAGACTCCCACCTCTCCACCAACAACCTGGGTGGTCCTGAACAAGTAAATTTAACTTCTTTATGCCTCAGTTTCCTAATTTATAAAAGGGGAACAGCAACACCTCATAGGTGGCTGAGAGGACTACATTTTAGATTTAAATGTGATGCATGTAAAGCAGTGATCTCAATGGGGGAACTATATTTTGAAAATCTGTGAGGTCATTCATGGTTGTCACAAGGATCGCGGGAGCACCACCAGCATTTAGTGGGCAGGATCCAGGGATACAAATCACAGGATAGTCCCTGACAATAAAGAACTGTCCTGTGTCCATTTCATATTATAAAAATGATACATATTTTGCATAGTTTTCAAATCACTCAATTGTCCAGGAATGCAACTACCAAGATGTTTCAGAACGTGCTCAGAAATGAGTCACCATTTCAAACAATCATGTCACCAGTTGCGGTGCTAGATCATCAGTGCAAGGCAGATGTATCAGTCTGTGTTGATAGCTGCTGCGTTCAAGGTGAGTCTACACAGAGGTGAACACCAGACTGCTGCTACGTTATGTTGTCTAATGCGGGTATGTCTGAGTATTTATACATTTACATATTATCTTATTATAAGTAACTATTATTCCTCTTTTATAGCACAGTTAGGACATTACATTGATTTTTTTTTTTTTAAAGCAGATACAGGCAGGTTATATTATCTGTGAATTTCATTTCAGGACAATATAAGTTGATATTATTTTGAAAACTGTTATAAAAAGAGGGCTTTGGGTCCAATAAGGTGAGTGCCGCTAACAAAGTATCTAGTATACTGCCTGGCAAATGCTCAATAATTATCACGTAACTATTACTATTATATACATAATCAGTAGTGCTAAATTGTTAAAATGCTAAAATAATTTAATGATGTGCTTTTAAATTTTTCTTACAATCATAGAAATATTAGCAAGTACTTAAGAATGTATAAAAGTATTTCTAGGGGCTTCCCTGGTGGCGCAGTGGTTGAGAATCTGCCTGCCAATGCGGGGGACACGGGTTCGAGCCCTGGTCTGGGAAGATCCCACATGCCGCGGAGCAACTGGGCCCGTGAACCACAATTACTGAGCCTGCGAGTCTGGAGCCTGTGCTCCGCAACAAGAGAGGCCGCGACAGTGAGAGGCCCATGCACCGCGATGAAGAGTGGCCCCCGCTTGCCACAGTTGGAGAAAGCCCTGGCACAGAAACAAAGACCCAACACAGCCATAAATAAATAAAATTTAAAAAAAAAAAAAAAAAAAAGTATTTCTATGGAAATGTCTTAAAAGATTCTTTCCTGATCTAATAAAAATACATAACCTTCCCAAGTTTAAGCAGTGATAAACTTAAGAATCCCAGAAGAGAGGTTTTATAAAGGAATTCTAAAGAATCAGGTCATCCCCAGATCTCTTCCAGAGCTCTGTGGAGGTTTAGTTCTTTACTGTAATAATGTAGATTAGTTTCTTATAAGTGGTAGAAATCAGACAAATGTTACTATTCCAAAAGAAAGGTGTAAACATGAAATTCAGGGAAGAGTCAGGAATAAGACTTGCGCAATCATTACCCTCCCATTCTGTCTAAATCATTACCCTAAAGCATCAGAGACTTTTATTTTCACAGGCTATGAAAACACACAAAACAAATTCAAGAAATTTTACTGAAATGGCCAAAAAAGTATTTCATATTCTGTCAAAGTCAGAAATAGCTTAAGAAGCTCTTCAGTGAATAATCAATTATATGCCTACATTATAAAAATTAAGTAGTCAGTTAATACTCAACAGAATAAAAATCATCTGTTAGATCACAGGAGAAGAAAGGGCAGAAAGAAAGAAACCGGTTCAAATATTAAAAGGTGTAAGTAGCTGGTTGGTATTCTGGCTTGTAATCATCTGTGTCTTAAATTCACAAATATATTCTGATTCTGATTTAAGATGTTGATTTCAAAGTCTAAAAGTAACAATTTCTACTTAAAAATGAATTTGCCAGAAGTCAAGCCACATTGAGGCAATGCCTCATTTTTTTTTTAAAGCGTATCAATTCAGGTATTATAAGCTAATGAGTAAGTATACTAGGGGAAGCATTTCATAAAACATTCCATTATTATTTACATCATTTTACAATGGCATTTTATAGGTCTTTTGCATTAGCACATACTGATTGTTATATGGAAAAAAAAGGTATCAAAAATTAAAACCCAGTTTTCTTTTAAGTTTGCCATAATAGTCATTTTTATAATTCCAATGATTATGGATAATGAATATAAGTAATTACACTTAGGGGTGGCTGCTGCTGAATTCTTAAACCAGATAATCTTTCATTCCATTTATTCTACATAGTTTTAAAACTATGATTAACATTTATAACAAAATCTACTGCTCTCTAAAGAATTTAATAATAATGTTTTACACATTTCTACAAAGCGTTACCAACTCTAGCCTTGGAAAAGTCTATCTTGGGCATTATTCCATGACACAAAACTTATTTGTAAGTATTCTTTTAACTGTTAAATTTTTATATCACAATTTAACCTATGGACAAAATAAAGAACCACTTGACCGAACAACCAATATAAGTCAATGTAGCACAGCTAAATGCGATAAGGTATTAAACAGAAACCTTACTTTATAATTAGAAATATTTCAAAGTGGATTTAGGTTTTACAAAATGATGACAATTCTGTATAAGTTACTTAAAAGATCAGAATTAGTAACAATATCAATAATTTTGGAATTCTCATTTTTATGAACAAAGACAATATTTTAGTTCACATTTAAAGTATAAATTAGAATGTCTAATCACTTATATTTTGTTAAAACGTACCTTTGATCATTTTTCACATTTGTTCTATATTGTTCCCTAATTAATATCCTTGACCACTTTATTCTAGCAATAACTTAAGTATCATGCTCTTTAGGATATAAATTTCTATAATTCAGAGTTTAGTAGAGGCATATTTATAAATAGAATTATTTTTTTAATTCCACAAATAAAACAAAACTAGATACCTCACAGTTTTTCCAAAGTTCCGAATCAGTCTTTCCACTGTTTTGTAGTTCTTGCATTAAAGAGGTTAGGACTTCAACTGTACCTTGAATTACAGATGGTCTGGTCTTCCCTGAGAAAGAGGATACCCCATTTGTACTAAGGTGGGGACTACTTCTGTTGAAACATAAATAATTCAAATGGTTTTCTTCATTCTACCAAAGTGTTGAATAATTCAGCAGTTCAAGATTTAGCAGAGCAGTACAAAACTACTGATATTTAATCCTTCTTAATGGCACCTCATTTGCTGAAAATCTGATCACAAGTTTGTCCATGAAAGGAAAATAGCAGTGAAAAGACAGACAGCACTTAATTGTATTTTTAAGAACACAACAGAAAAACCTTCTTCAGAAGTGAGAGAACACTCCAGAGTACAGCAGAAAATAAAAGTTTCTGCTAAACAATAAGAAAAATTCTAAGCTACTCTGATCTAAATTATTCCAGAGGATTATTTCACCCCACTTTAAGAACAGCCCTTTATTGTTATGGAGATTCTTTCTCCATTGCCCAGAATTACAGTCAAGTCTTATTAACTGGATCCCCCTAATTTGGTGTGATAAGGTGATGCTTATCTTTGCACTGTCTTTGAATAAAAGTAGTGCCAACCAAATTAGCAGCAAATATTCAGGACTTATTTAGCCTATTCAGTGCGTAAAATAGCACTGATTCTTTCCAGGAGGACTGCTTTTCCAAATCTGAGATGAGTTTATTTCAGATTTGTTTTATAAAAACACAAGGCATAATTAGGGACATTAAAATTTATTTAAATTCTAACCATTGAAAGGTCACTTTATTTATTGATACTCTGTTTTGTTTCACAATTTGCAAAAAAGAGGACACTAATGAAAATAACAGTAAAATAATAAAGAGGATCAGAGAAAATACTCATAAAAATTCAAGGGAAAGAACATAATATGTTGTCCATTAAGTGTTAAATATACAATTATAGTTGTGTAATAATCAAGTTTAAATTTGGTCAATTTAACTGCCAGTCACAATGAAAAGGGAGACGGTTCAGTTACATAATTTTCATTAGAAAGGCACATTTAAGTTCCTCCAAGTAAATCAAACACTATGTTCTAAAAGGGGTTTCTTCTAGAAGTGGGTTTCAAAGGGGCTGCCAAATGATACAGGAAACAAATAGCGTGGCCAACATTCAGGAAGTGGGTATAGATTACGATGGCAAACATTCCTGGACCATATCCCAAGCTTTTTTTTTTCCCCTTTCCTCCCTATTTTAATTTATGCTTTCTCCTCTTCTTTTATGTATTCTTGTAAGCTGCCTTGAATTCCTCCTGAGACCAAAGAATGAACAAATCTTTTAGTGAATTAATTTATTTAAAATACACAATTTCTTCAAGACCTATTACTGTGTGTAAATTTGCTCCTTTACCAGTAGGCCCCAGACTGCTGTGCTTTTGTTTTATTGTACCTGCTTTTTATAGGTGATCTCCTCTCCAGTGGTCCTGCCTCTTTGCTGTTTTTAACCTATTGTAATTTAGAAACCAAATAATCAACTTGCCAGACTATGTACAAAATGAGAGTAAACAGGCCCTCATTAAAAACAAACCAAACATGGGATAGTTTAAAAAGAAAATGCATAAAATGCATTGTTTGATAGCATCTACTTTGTCAACTCAGAGCCTGTTTTTTTGCTTACTTCCTAGTATTCAACTTTAATTGCTACTTTCCAGATTGGTGAGGTATTTCTGCAATATGAAACATTATTTGTCCTCTTAACTTCAAAATGGAGAAACAATATTTAAACAACTAAATTTTAAACATATACCTGTAATTTACCGAAAACAAAAAAAGTGTAAAGAAAACTCCAACTAGCAAAACAAATTCTTTTTCACAATGTTCCCCATGCAAAAGTACATCTCTGGGAGAAATGAAAAACATGAAAGGATTGAAACTATTCTTAACCCAAACAACTGTCCTTGAACAGTTCCTGATCATAGTTTTGGGGTTTTTTAAATGCAAATCAGTAACTATGACACTATTTGGATAAACTGGCAAACTATGCAAATAAAGTTATTCTGATTTGTCATTACATTAAAAAAAAATCTATCCCATTCTTACCTATTAGTACTTAAGTTCAGTCCAAGAGAATGGGGAGAATTTTTTATATCAGATTCTACGGAAGATGAAGCTTTTTGTAAGGGTTTCCCCAAGTCAAAATCTTCCATAGCGTACAGATATTGTTACACTCTCTCACTGGAAAATGGCTCTTGCACTGTTTGAAGAAACTGAATCTGAGTCATCTTCAGATGCTTCATCGTCTAAAGGCATTTTCAGTTGCTGACATTCAGACTGTGAAATGTCTGAAGGTCCCAGGAGAGTCTGAAAATGAATGAGGAACAAAAACTATTATAAAAAGCCATTAAACCTAGCAACTGTCTTTTCAAGACTTTGGAAACCTTGATCCTTTTATACAAATCTACATTAAGGATAGCAACATTATTCATAATAGCCAAAATTCAGAAACAACCCAAATGTCCAACTGATGAATGGATAAATAAATGTTGTGTATCTGTATAATGGAATATTTTTCATAGAAAAGAATAAAGTACTGATTTATGCTACAATGTGGATAAACATTTAAAACATTATGCCAAAGGGAATTCCCTGGCAGTCCAGTGGTTAGGGCTCAGAGCTTTCACTGCCGTGGGCCCAGGTTCACTTCCTATTCGGGGAACTAAGACCCGGCAAGCTGCATGTGGTGTGGCCAAAAAAAAAAAAAATTATGCTAAGTAAAAGAAGGTCAATAAAAGACTTCGTATTGTAGGATTCCATTTATACGAAGTATCTAGAGTAGGCAAATCTATAGGGACAGAAAACAGATTAACAGTTGCCAGGAGCTGGGAGAAGGAGAGAACGAGAGTGACGAAAATGGGTATGGGGTGTCTTTTTGGGGAGATGAAAACTTCTAGAATTACACAGTGGTGATGGTTGCACAACTCTGTGAATATACTAAAAATCACTGAATTGTATACTTTAAAAGAGTAGATTTCATGGTATATAAATTATATCTCAATAAAAAATCTACAAATCTTCTGATTTGCAGAAGTAGTAGTATCTTTTCAGGTAATATTTCACAATTTTATGTGCTTAATAATCAAGGTTCCAGACACAATTCTACAGTGTAACAATTGGAATACTTATTGATACGTGCCTTGTTCATTCCTTTAATAAATTCTACCAAGTATCCATGCTTGTTGATTTATACAGTGAATAGATGAATGGGAACTACTTGGTATCTATATTGAATCTGGTACTGAAAACAGCCAATTAAACTGTTAACAGTGGTTGTTTCCCCACTGGCTGGAAGGTGGGAGTGGAAGGAGTGCACTATATACTGTACACGTAGAGTACTTTTGTACTCTGTGCATGCTATCACTTCTTAAAAAATAAACTATTTGCCAGGTCCACTAAAACTTAACTGAAGCTAGATGTACAGAGGTAAATTGGCTATAACAAGTCAAACAGCATGCCTCCTTCTTAAGGAATTCATGTCCTTAAAAAAAAGCCAGGAGTAAGTGGGTGGGGGAGGGGGAAGAATACAGAAAACATATGCTGCTTACAAGATGGAAACTTCAGGGGGTGCAATAGAGGAAAATTACCTATTATTCTGGTTCCTCTAGGTTCCCACTTTCTAGGGCCTGGTTTTACAAAGCACAACCTTGAGAGCATCAGCTCACAAAGGAACCATTTCCTTCAGGGACAGGTGTGAAGGCCAAGGGTAACCGGACCTAGCTAAACAGATTTCTCCCCAGTGACTCAGCCCATCACCAACGACAAATGGGGTATTGAAAAAGTCAGGGGCTGCACCTTCCATCTGGCAACGAAAATACCTGGATTCAAATCACCTTGCTCTTCCAGCAGGAAAACACAAGCTCTCCAGGGACGCGGATCGGCCTGCAACCCCATCTATAATTTCCCCCGTTGAGTTAATCCGGATGCAGTAGATCCAGATGCATCTTGAAATGCGATGCTTTCCCAGCAGAGCGTGAGGGTGGGGAGGAATGGGTGGGAGAGTGGGGGATGAATTAAAAAAAAAAAAAAAGATATACAATGCAAAATTTTAAGAACCTGATGGAGAATGGGTATAAGAACAGAGACTTTTATATCTCCCATCAACAAAATTTGACGCTTTTGATGACCCCAGCTCCTAGCAGAAAAAGGGAGTTAGGGGGTAGAGGAACGACTGATGGGGGGTCTGCTGAGAATATAAAAGTTAACCAGGCGTTTTGCTTTGGTGGGAGCCTGAGAGGGGGAAAGAAGGCATGATTTCAGGTTTTGAGGCCAGATCCTGACGTTCTCGCGCTCACAGCCAGACCGCAGCTGCTGGCGGCGGCTCTCGGGTTAAAGTACGAAGGCGAGGAGAACCCACGCAGTTGCCTGAATTGTAGGCACCAGGGAGGCTGGAGTTAAAACCACCGGTCCAACAACTACAATCGTGATTCTCAAAGTAAGCCCAGGAAGCTGGTCAAAAAAAAAGAGAGAGAGAAATCCCTCAAGCCCCCCGCCCCTCGGGAAGAGGCGCTCAGCGATTGGGCCTCGCGGGTGTCACTCAAGGTCAGAGTCTAGAAAAGGTGCACTGCCGCAAGCAAAGCCCCCACACGGCCGCGGGCTCCGCTGAGGTTGCGTTGTGTGAGTGTCCTTTTCCCCCACCCTAACACATCAGCACACTCAGGGGACCGCTGACTTGGTGTCTTCGAGTCGCGTGCCCTGTCTCCCGCGACCGGCAGCTCCCCGCAGGCCGGCAGCTCCCCGCAGGCTGGCGGCCGCTTACCTGGCCGCCGTTCCCACTGCCGATGTCAGTGTCGGGCGAGCGCTTCTCGCGACCGTTAAACTCAAGGGAGCGTGCGCGCGCCCGGCGTCTTGGTTGCGATTGGCTGCTCGGAAGGGGGCGGAGACGGCCGAGCCGCGGCGCGCGCGCGTCCACTTCCCCCGTCCCGCCCCCAGCTCTCACCAAAGGGGGAGGTCCGACGCCCGCGGAAGGGGGTGGGGCAGGGGAGGGGGCGGGGCTGCAGTCAAGTCCTCTCGTCTGATTGGCTCTCTGGGAACCTATTGCAGCTACGCGGGAAAGAAGCCTCAGCTTCCCGCATGCGCAGTTAGTAAGACGGGTCTCGGGTTTGTGAGGGGGGGGCTGCGGCAGGAGTACGGCGCGTGCGCAGGCGCGGCGGTGCGTTTGCGTTCCCGCTCCTGCGGCCATTCCGGTTCACCCAGAACGTTGGGGGCGGGAGCCCAGTCCCGAGGTCAGGTAAGCGTCTGCGCAGAAGCCCGACACCCACACGGTTGCCCACGATTGTTAGGGGCTCCGGAGAGAGGACTGGGAGCTGGGACCCGTGAATTTCCCCGTTTGCGACCCTGAGTCGCGCAGCCCATTGACCTGAGGCCCCGCTGGCGGTGAGGTGAAGCCGGCCCGGACACCCGAGCTAAGTTTACCCTGGACCGGGTTTACCCTAGGCTGGTGGGGGTCGGCACTGGGGCTCTTCAGGGACTTGGGTGGGGGCGGGCGAGGAGAACCCACCCTTGTGGAGAAAACAGTTCCACCGAGGCCCGAGGACAAATGGAACGATGCTCGTTGACTTGTTCGGCGGAGCTTTAGGGAGCTGTTAGCACGCAGCTGGGCCTGTTTTAGGCATCGTGGGTGTTTTCCTCTTGCCCAGCCTTTTGAAGGACCACAGAGAACCCTCCCCGTGGGCCCCTAGCCCATCTCACACGCACTGGTCAGTCCGCCTTTCTCAGACGAAAGGTTCTTACCCTTTAAGGTACTTCGGGCTCTTAGATTTTCCTCCGAGTGTCCAGAGCCCACGATAAAGGACTTCGCCAGCCTTGTCCGTAGGTGTGCCGGAGAAGCCAGGACGGAACAGATGTTATTTGCCCTTGGAATAACAAATCTGCCAAGAGGCATTCCATCTGATCTGAGCCTCCTAAGAATACCTGACAATTTTGTCTCAACAGTAGAAACTCAGTCTCTCCAAAACCCCATCCGTGTATGGGAGAGTTCAAGCTTAAGTAAATCGAACCCTCCTCCCAGTTGTGTTAATCTACCCATCAGTATTGTGCTTGTGTTAAGACCCAACCAAAATCAAATCATTTTTAAGCACACGGCTCTGTTTTCAGCAACCATGTTTCTTTCAAGTCCACCAAAAAACAAAAACAAAACAAAAAGCAGTTTTACCACTAATTTCAGTTGGTTGCAAAATCTGTTACTTGAGATCCTCACACTAGAATGGGAAAGTGGATTCCTGAGACGGCTGCAGGCAAAGGGAGGTGTGTTTCCTTGCAAGAAAAATGTTAACCCCAAAACCGAGTACTGGAGATTAGTTCCCAACCATGCAAGAGGCAGGAGATCATTGCTTTTTGCTACAAAATCTGATGGACTTTGTTTAGTTTGAGTGTGTTTTTGTTTTTGGCAGTGTCATTTTTAGGTAACTTTCAAAAAAATCTATTAATGTTTTAATAAGCCAACATGTTCAGAAGCTAGTATTCTAATTAACCGAGTTATCTTGTTAACCAACTGATACAAAATATTTTGGTAAGGTTATTCACACCTTATTTCTTAATTTAGGTTAAGCTCTTTGGTAGCGTCTTAATTTTTACAAATTCAGAGTGGAAACTGCTTTTGACTAATTGGTCTAGAGAGAAGCTTTATAAAAACAGAGAGGAGGTTTTTAAAGTCCATAGAAATTATTTCTGAATATAGAAAACAGAAGTAGAAGGTGTCAGAAATTCAAGTATATATTAAGTGTAAGAACTATTCATCTTAATTTAACCCCCCTCCCTCCTCATACTGGAGATTTTGCATTACTTGTATACAAGCTTACACCACTATTTTATGCCCTAATAAGGGTGCACAGCAAAGGAAACCATAAACAAGACTTTAAAGACAACCCTCAGAATGGGAGAAAATATTTGCAAATGAAACAACAGACAAAGGATTAATCTCCAAAATATACAAACAGCTCATGGAGCTCAATATCAAAAAAAACTATGTGATTTTATTATAACATCTTTGTATTGCTCAAGTATTCCTCTTTTGCCACGATGATGTCAAATTGACGCTTTTGAGTGGAGATCTTTCACTCTGATTGGGATAAGATTAGGCTGTTCAGTAATAGCCGCCGCTAATGGCTTGAGGCATTTAATGTTTGTTAACCAGAGTGTTACTCTGTGTCATTTATTTTTATATACAAAACAGCTTGTCATTGGCGGGGGTTGGAGGAGGGACGTCCTCCACAGCAAAAATGATGAACTCTAAAACTTTATAGTTTAACCATTGAAGAAGAAAAGGAATAATCAGGTGTACATTTAAACGTGACTTTTTTCATCTTTTCTGTCCTTCATGATTTTTTTTACTATATCAGATAATTCCTAAAGATCTCTATGTTTAAACAAGGACTTGCTGTGATGAAGGTAGTTTTTATCTTTCAATTTGAACCTTCTGGGAAGTCACGCTATATTCTTGGCATCATAATTATCTCTTTGGCACCTGATTTCATAGACCACAATTATGACCTCACCAAACAGCGTATCTTCGGTTACTTCATGGTTTCCAAGTATCTCTTAAATTGGACCATGCCAAGTAAAATTGTTTGCAGGTCATTTTCTAGATACCTTTTCACTGAGCTTCTAAAACAAAAGTCCATGAAATAATCCGTTTGCAGATTGGGCTTGTGGTGTGTTAGCCAGAGGTTCCTGAGCTTTGTAATTTAGGGATCCTAAGCGCTTTACATTCGTGGCGACGTGTACGGTTTTTTCTCTCCCTCGATGGTGTTACCTCTGTTTCACAGATGTGGAAACGTGGCCGGAGTTGCACAGGGAGTAAATCATGGAGGCAAGGCACCGACACAGGTCACGCTGACTACAGAGCAGTATGGCCTTTCAGGGACAAAAAAGTGAGAGGAGCAGTCAAGGAGAGAACGCTGAGGAAAATGAGCTAACGCTTTTTAAGGAGCTGGGGGAAGAACAAATCTGGAGATGTTATGAAAGGTAAAGAAACAAGCAACAGGAAGGACAATTTAGTTTAAAAAAATGGACTACCTAATGTTCTTCCAAAACAAGTCTTCCTGAAATATTCCATACAGTATACATCCCTTCTTTCCTTTATGTGTATGAAATATTCACTACGATAACATATTTGAACGTGCTTTGAAAACCTAAGTCCTAGACAAATACAAAGCATCATTGATGGTAACCGAGTCTTTGAGACTTTTAGAGGAAAATGTGGAGTGTAGTTATTGCTGCTTTTTAAATGTGTTTGTGTTATTTTAATAGTGTAGTTGATAAATTATAAAGTTCCTGTTAGGTGCCATAAATAGAAGAAAATCACAGTGGTGCACCCAAATAGGACAGGTGTAATTGTGGATTTGAAGTTCTCTGTTTAAAAAAAAAACTGAACGGGATGTTGGTATTGTATGAATTGAAAGCTTTTCTTTTTATCTACTTCTTTAGTGTCTCTTGAGCTGTGCAGCAGTTAAATTTAGACAAAACTCAGAGTAGTTTCCTTTTCCTCTTGTCCTCCCAAATCAAGGATAGCAGCTCTGTTGTCCTTTCCTGCTCAGTCCATTGTGATTTTTCTTATTTGAGAAATAATTCTCTGGAAACACTTACTGTGGCTGAAAGGTGCTCTGTCTTCAGTGTAGAGCCCCCAGCCTAGGAAATGACAGGGTCTATTTCAGGCCTGAGCCAAAGTTCCCAGGGGTTCTGTCTGGGGAGGTGTTGCAGCCCTCATAAGGATTTCAGGCAACTAGAACAGGAGGATGAGCTAGAGATGTGAAAAGGAGAGAGAGGCTGCTTTATCTTCACTCCCATTCGGCAGGGAGCGCCAAAACACACTTTTGAAACATAGATTATTATTAAGCATTTCACAGAAAACCATCCTCTCACTTAGCTTCTGGTGCCATCAGCTGGCCATTTTGTCTTTTTAAAGCTCACTGTGTTTGGTCCTTCACCATTGATTAGGTCATTGTTTTTGAGACCTATTTTATCTCCTTATTCGGAAGGGGGAAGCAAGACCATGGCTAAGCAGGTAATCAGCACTCCTGAATTCTGGTCTCAACTTTTTAAACATTATAAACATAAGAAACAATAGTTCTTAAAAGTGTCTGTCCTAGCAGTTGGAAGAACTTGCTAATTCCTGTGTCCTTTGCTTCTCAAACTTCAATGTGCCTCTGAATCACTTGAAGATCTTATTAAAACACAGGTTCTCTGGGACTTCCTTGGCGGTCCAGTGGTTAGGACTCTGCGCTTTCACTGCTGCGGGCCCGGGTTCGATCCCTGGTTGGGGAACTGAGATCCAGCAAGCTGTGCGGCACAGCCAAAAAAAAAACCAAAAAAACACACAGGTTCTCATTTAGAAGGTCCTGAGATTCTTCATTCCTAACAAGCTCCCAGATGGTGCTGTTGCTGCTGCCCCGTGGGCCACACTCTGATAGCAGGATTCTAGAGCTACCTCGTCCACTACAGTAGCCACGAGCACATGTGGCTAGTCCAGACTGACATGTGCTGTAAGCGTGGCCACACTTCAGATTTTGCAGACCTCATATAAAAAGAAAATCTAAATAAATTTTTTTATTGATTATATGTTGAAGTAATAATATTTGAGATATATTGGATTAAATAAAGTATATTGAAATTTACTTCATCAGTTGCTTTTTACTATTTTTAACGTGACTATAAGAAAATTTAGAATTTCACATGTGGCTTGCACTATATTTCTATTGGACAGTGCTGTTCTAGAACATTAATGCAGGGGACTTCCCTAGCGGTCCAGTGGTTGAGACTTCACCTTCCAGTGCAGGGGATGCGGGTTCAATCCCAGGTCGGGGATCTAAGATCCCACATGCCTCCCACTAAAAAAACAAAACATAAAACGAGCAATATTGTAACAAATTCAATAAAGACTTTAAAAAAAAGGCAGCTTTAAAAAAAAAATGTGGGCTTCCCTGGTGGCACTGTGGTTGAGAATCTGCCTGCCAATGCAGGGGACACGGGTTCGAGCCCTGGTCTGGGAAGATCCCACATGCCGCGGATCAACTAGGCCCATGAGCCACAATTACTGAGCCTGCGCATCTGGAGCCTGTGCTCCGCCACAAGAGAGGCCGCGATAGTGAGAGGCCCGCGCACCGCAATGAAGAGTGGCCCCCGCTTGCCACAACTAGAGAAAGCCCTCGCACAGAAACGAAGACCCAACACAGCCATAAGTAAATAAATAAATAAATAAAATTTAAAAAAAATTAATGCCATAGAAGCAACGTTTTTGATGTTCTTTTTTCAGATGACCCAGTTTCTCAATCCCCTTGTGACCATTTCACCTGTTCTTTTTGCTCAATACGATACTCATTTGTCTTCTCTTCCTCTCCCGCCTGTTCTCTCCTTTACACCTTCTCCATCTCCAGCATTGCCATCGTGATCATGGGGCTTTCATGCAGCAGTCAGACGATCTTAAGAGCCAGGACTGCAGGCAGCAACCACCTCACCTGGGAGCTGGTTAGAAATGCAGAGTCTCAGGCTCCACCCCAGACCTAATGAGCCATATCCTATTTAACAGGATCCCTAGGGAATTTGTGCATGAAAGTTCGAGCCGTGAGAGCTTTAACAGTCTTCTTTCCTAAAGCACCCCATTTCAGCAAATCGCCACATCTGTTCTTTCGGTTAGTTTGGATGACACTTCTGCAAGGTTGATACACCATGAAAGTTGTGGCTAAGAGAAACTAGTACTCTACCTTTCTAAAAAATACTTAAACAGTGAATTTTAGGCAAATGGTATCCAGAGGTGGGTCCAGAGTTGAGATCCTATGTCTTCCAGATTCAAATATCCTCTCTCTGTCTCAGAGACACGAAGGGAGAAGCATCCCCTTACCGCTCTCCAGAGCATTTCGGCTGTTGGTGAAACAAGCCTCACCTCACTGCATCCTGTTTAAATATGTGATTGTTTGCTCGGGTCACAGGCCACATTCCAGAGCTGAGCATGCCACCCATGAGCTGGGTGTCAGTCTTGGTTTGGGCTGATTGCGGAAGCCAGAGGAGGAACTGTGTACCAGGTGGATCCAGTCAGGAAGAAAGGCGCCTAATAGGATGCAGCTTCCAAGTCCCAATAACCAGCCTTCCGGTGACTTGGGAGCACAGTGAAGTCTGAGAACCACTGCTCTGTGGCACGTCATCCATTCCGGGCTCTGGCATGTATCTTACTTACGGATGTCTTAATTTCTCTTTTATGCTACAGGCTCATTGGACTCATCGAGGCCCATGCATGGCACATAGTAGATGTTGAAAATATTCATTGAACAAATTAACATTGCCTGTTTTAAAGGCGTCAGCCCTGTTATCTCTTAACTTGACCAAGTGAGAGAGAGCGTGGCTTTAACCTAAATTGCAGTCAGCTGTTTAGTGCAGACGCCATCCTCCAAGGAAGAGCAGAGCCGAGGGGAGTTGGGGTGGAGAGCCAGCCGGGCCTGACGCTCACACTCACGGGAGGGAATCAGGGCGCGCTGTCGTGACTGCTGGTTTCCCCTTACGCACACCGCTTGTTACCATTTTTCTTTTTCTGTTTTTTTAATGTCACGATGAGCTCTAATTTGAGCTGCTTTTATTGTTCCCCAAAGACTTTGGGTTGCTCTGTGGGCATCACAAAAACTGAAATCCAATCCGTATTCTTCTCTGGGCTTTGGGGAAGTGGAACCATGGGTGTGTTTGTCATTTTTAGCCACCATTGGAGTAGAGCCAGAGCTTCAGGAGATACTAAAAGTATTTGGAATCATCCTATTGGCTGTTGGAATTAGCTGTTAAACAAAGCAGCCAGTAACTGAACACTGGGGACCTTCTCGAACTCCAGTTGGGTGGGAGACCTTCCTGTGTGTGTGTCAGCTCTGAACTAGGACAGAAAGGTAGATTTGAAACACAGTGGGCTGGTGACAAAGCAGCTGAGAAAAGCGCCGTCCTCTCCGCCCTTTGTCTGGGAGTTTCACCCCGTCTCAGACCTGCTTCCTTTCTTTGTCGCTGCACTATATTCCACTGCCATCCTGCCTGGTCAGATTTACTAACGGAAGAGAAGCCCCAAGAGAGGTACTGGGCTCCTCCTGTTCCAGGAACTGGGCTCCTGTTCCAGGAACCTAATCCAGGGACTAGACACTGTCTGATACACAAAGGAATTCTGTTCTGTGAATTGAAAGCAGAAATAAGGGGAGGGAAATTTTGGACATCAACTTAGTCTCATTCATTTAATCATTATGGGGGAGTGGATTCTTTGTTGTAGAGATTTCAGAGGATGTGCCTGGGTTTATCTTTATCTTTTCCTGAGGATACTTCTGACATATTTCACACACAGTAAACAGAAGCAGCTTTTAAAGCACCACCTTCACTGGCATACTCTGTTTCAAAATATCTCCCTTGGTAGCCACAGAGCACAGTAGGAACCAACACCACCTCAATTATGATCCACCGGGACTGACAGAACCTGCTCCGAACATGCTGAACGTCGTACTTTTCACAAAGAAGATATGTCAGTCATAGGATTGAAAACTAGCATTGGCCTAAAGCTTGAAGAGTATATTTCATTATATTTATTTTCCATAGAAATAGTAGAGATAGAGATGAAGAATACTGTATTCATTCTAAAAATGACCAGTGTCATCTGTACTGATAACTGAGAAAGGCACTTGGATTTCAAATAACAGAAAATGCACATGTTTACAAGGAAGCAATGCCTGCTAGCATGTTTCTGCATTAAGCTTATCTAGAGATCAGTGTTGGGCCCAGTGGATGTTAGCTGTCAGAACTGCCGGTGGGTGAAAAGTAAATGAGCCGAGAGAAACCTAGTGAAATAATTTGGTGGATGGTACGTTACTTTTGGCTGAGGAAGGTGCCTTAGGTAGACTCTAGTTCCTACCTGTGTTAGAGACCAGTTGCCATGAGCTAGAATTTACAAGGTTTCAAGTGGTAAAAGAAGCTGTTTAGAGCCTCACAGGAAGCAGTTGTTAAAAAGAGCAATATATCTGTTTTTAGTGCCTGCATAATCCTCGATCAAGAAGTATTATGCGAGTGGCACATTCGTAGTTCCCCAAATCTGCCTGGGTGACAGGGATTTTTTTTTTTTTTTTTAATTCATTTTTGGCTGTGTTGGGTCTTCATTGCTGCGCGCAGGCTTTCTCTAGTTGTGGTGAGCGGAGGCTACTCTTCATTGCAGTGCACGGGCTTCTCATTGCGGTGGCTTCTCTTGTTGCAGAGCACGGGCTCTAGGCGCGCAGGCTTCAGTAGTTGTGGCGCACAGGCTCAGTAGTTGTGGCTCACGGGCTCTAGAGCGCAGGCTCAGTAGTTGTGGCGCACAGGCTTAGTTGCTCCGCGGCATGTGGGATCTTCCCAGACCAGGGCTCGAACCCATGTCCCCTGCATTGGCAGGCGAATTCCCAACCACTGTGGCACCAGGAAAGCCCTGGTGACAGGGATTTTGCTAAAAACCAGTCTCATGCCTTCAGAGGTATCAGCAAAGCCCTTTCCAGAATACTGTTTTCTCTGATTTTACTCTAAGCCTGCGTGGGATGCATGGAGAGGGCTTATTCCCCCCATTTTCCAGATGAGAAAATGGGCGAAGGTTGTGACTCCCCCGCCCCGACCCCATTCACATGGGGAATACATAGATCTCTGAAAAGAGGTGATACCTTTCAGATCCTCTGCCCTCCTCCCCTCGAAAAAAAAGCAAAGGCCTGTGGGATTCACCATATCCTCATGGCTATTATTCTCTATACTATTCATTTGTCAACTAAGACATTTCAGCCTTAGGCTAGTCTCGAGTAGTTACTGAAATCTCTTGTTCAGCACCTCTCGCTTTCTTCTTGAATATCTTCTCCGACTAGACTGTGAGCTCCATGAAGATAGCGTCGTGCTCTCTTTGACCTCACGTCACACCCTATACCTCACCTCATACTTTGAACCTAACAGGCAACTTAATAAAAATCAGTTGACTTGGTGGTTCTAAGGGTGAGTACCGGTTGGATCATGTGATTGGCAGTGCTTCTGAGGGAACAGATGTTCCTATTCAAATCCATGAAACTGGAAACATGAAAAAACAACAATCATGACATTGATTGATAGTGATATTTACTGTGTCAGACTGTTTAAGCTCAAGCTATAAAATAGACTATCACGTACTGTCGTCTTTCCATTTTGATTTCAAAGGTTCTCACACACTTAAATAATGTCCCTTGACTCAGATCCTAATTCTTGTGTGATGTACTATGTAATATTTCCTTATCAAATTACAGCCCTGTTCTTTTGAATTTTACACTCAAAGCCTCCCCTTCCTGAGAAAACAACACTTCTGGGTGCTTTGAAGACATTTTTGGTCTGTTACAAGAAAATATTTATCAGTTGGCAAGGCACGTACTGCTGAGAACACGGTAGACAATGCAGGGCCGGAGAGAGGTGTGCGTTGCCGAGTATCCTGTCTGCACTAATTTCCTAAATCCCCTGCCTGCCAGATGGGTGGTCATCGTTTGAACTGGTTCATAAAAGGTGATTTTAGAACCTGCAGTATAATCTTGAGCGCAAACAAGGCTGAAGGGCTGTCCTTTCTGTCTTATTCAGGTCCTGAGCCGGCAGAGCCACGCGCTATGAGCACCTCAGGTCTGTTCCGTTTTCCTATCCCGCTGACCAGAGTGTGCATGGTGCCCTGGGGACTCCGGCTCTGCGAGAAGCCGGAACTCTTATCCCCTGGAACAGCGGTCGCTCCAGTCCAGGCGGCAGGCAAGAAGGACCACCCTGCTCTGCTCTCCCTGGATGAGAGTGAACTTGAAGAGCAGTTTGTAAAAGGACATGGGCCAGGGGGCCAGGCAACCAACAAAACAAGCAACTGCGTGGTGCTGAGGCACGTCCCCTCAGGCATTGTCGTCAAGGTAGAGGAAGGAGGCCGTGGGGGTCCCCTGATTTCCCCTGAGTGAAAACTTGTTCTCACCATGACCCCGGCAGTAGAGGGACTGCAGGTCTCGTGCCCGGTCCCGAGCGTTCCTCCCAGGCAGAACCTCCTGCACGGCGTCAGGAGCCTCCTTCCAGGATCCTTTGCAGTTGCGCTCTTGCTGCGGCTGTCCTTGAACTTGGCAGGCCACGGTTCTTGTCGAGCCACTGGGCTGCAGGGTGGCTGCAGAAAGCTCTGTGGCACTGCCGTGGGCTCCGGCCCGCAAGCAGCACACGGGCCCTGGCTGTCCGCCGGTGGGCTCAGCCCTTAGCCGCCTGGCTGATCGCTCAGATGGTCGCATTCTCCATGTCCCTCCGTCCCCTCTTTGGTAAATGTCAAGTGACACCTACCCTTCTGGAGAAGGACTGAGTGAGATAATGTTGGCAACCCGATTTCAGCCCTCAGAGGAAAAACGCCGGGCACAGCTGCCTGTAGGAGTCTTCCTTCTGAATATAAAAAACCAACCTCTGATCAGAATATCGCCAGCTGTCAGTACATTCTGAGCCTCTAGGAAATGGTGCAGAGCTTTTCTCCGGTTTCCTGGTTTGGTACTGCCAGTGCATTCTGTATCCCCAGGGCCCTGAAGGCAGCACGAGCCTTGAGGCACAGCAGAGAGCAGAGGCAGGTTTTCGCACACCAGCGGTACCTTTCGCAAGTACTTAGTATATCACGTGAGCTTGTGGCCAGCCCTGTTCTGAGCCACTTCACATTCGAGTTAACTCTTAATCGTCACAAGCCTACACTCATGATGTGGAATCTGAGGCACAAGGAGGCTCCTGCACCTGCAGGAGAGTCAGCCCAGACCGAACCCAAAGTCTGTTCCTAACAGCTGTTCTTCGCTGCCACGTTTTTGAGCCAAGAGCGTATTAGTGAAAATCTCAATCATTTTTCTTTTCCTCCTTGAAAAAAGTGACATTCATGAGCAACAAATAAAATTCTGAAACCTATTTTATATAGGTTACTCCAAATTTGCTTTTGGTACTATTCTTTCATCCCAATTTCACAGAATTTCTTTTATCAAATAGCTTTGCAAGGCACTCACCAGTGATAACGGAGATATTACGTAATGAATATTATGGCTGACTAATAATAAAGAGGCTATTTTCCTTCTTCAGAGAGAAGTTTACATTTATAAATGGGGCACACAAAGGGCTTGCTTAGACATACTGGTTGATGTTTTCAAAATTATTTGGGAACGTTAAGTTATTTGAAGGCTATTGTTACTTCTAAACAAAACAACATTCCTAATATGGGAATAGTCACAGTGAAAGCCACATAATACAGCTGGGGTGTGGGAGTGGGCGGGGGCCAAGCAGAGGCGGGAAAGGGTATGGCCTTCGTCCTGTCACTGACCTACTGGGACTCCTGACAAGTGGCTTTCCCTCTGCGGGCCTGACCCCTCTATAAAGGGACTAGGTTGAATTTAATGATTCCTGAGGTCCTGCCCAGAACACACTGGCTTTCACATTATGAAATATTATCTCTTACAGTGCCACCAGACTAGATCCGTCGATCAAAACAGAAAGCTAGCTCGAAGAATCCTGCAAGAGAAAGTGGATGTTTTCTACAACGGTGAAAACAGTCCTGTTTACAAAGAAAAACGAGAGGCAGAGAAGAGAAAGCAAGAAAGGAAAAAAAGAGCAAAAGAGACCCTAGAGAAAAAGAAACTCCTGAAAGAACAATGGGAATCAAGTAAAAATGTGCCCAGAGAAAGGACTGCAGATTCTGACTGAAAGAACCTGCCGGATGGGACTTCCCTGGTGGTGCAGTGGTTAAGAATCCGCCTGCTGATGCAGGGGACACGGGTTCGAGCCCTGGTCTGGGAGGATCCCACATGCCGCAGAGCAGCTAAGTCCGTGCGCCACAACTACTGAGCCTGCGCTCTAGAGCCGGCGAGCCACAACTACTGAGCCTGCGTGCCACAACTACTGAAGCCTGCACACCTAGAGCCCGTGCTCTGCAACAAGAGAAGCCACCGCAATGAGAAGACTGCGCACTGCAACGAAGAGTAGCCCCTGCTCGCTGCAACTAGAGAAAGCCCGCGCGCAGCAACGAAGACCCAACGCAGCCAAAAATAAATTAATTAATTTTAAAAAAAGAACCTGCCAGATGCCTCCAGGGACGGCGTGAGCTCCACCACCAGCGCGGCTGTGACGGGCTCCAGAGACAGCAGTTTCTAAACAGCAGACAAACTGTAGTGAATAGCAATGCACACTTTGAGAATAAAACTGTAAAAAGAAACACGAGGAAGTCATTACTGTAGAAGGACAAGGGCACTTTCTGGGGGAGGAAAGGCTGTGATTGTGACGCGGGGCTTGGAGGGGCTTCTGGGCGGCTGACAGAGTTCTACTTCTTGACCTGGACGGTAGTTAGAAGTATGTCACCTTTTAAGCTTTACATTTGCGTGACTGTATCTTGTTTTGTTATCAGAAGTTAGAAATGAAAGTTTTTTTTTTTTTTCGGCTGCACCACGAGGCTTGTGGGAACTTAGTTCCCCAACCAGGGACTGAACCTGGGCCCCAGCAGTGAGAGCGCAGAGTCCCAACCACTGGACCGCCAGGGAATTCCCAAATGAAAATATTTTCTGAAAAAAAGCATTAACGTTAATAATGGACTTTTTATGGAAAACTATAGAATTGAGTCAAACAATAGCATTTAGTGCCTCTTTGTCATCTGCTGGAAGGTCATTGTTCAGTGATACATAGATGTCATTAAGAGAACAAAAGAAAACAAGATGGCGAAAGATTTACAAGTTAGTAAGTTACTTGCCCATTTACCCCATTAGCTTAACAGACTGTATGTTGACAAGTAACCTCTCTGATGTGGAAGTACACATGTCATTCTCTGTATGCTGATTTACAAGTAGTAGGTTTATAAAAGATGAAGTTTCAGAAACTTGGGTTTGTGAATTTGCTTGATACCATCCTTCAAGCTGGATCTGACCTTACAAATTGTTTGGGGGTTTCTTAGGCATGGTTTGTTAGAACACATCTGGAAGTTTATGCATAAAACTAGTAGGGAAACAAACCGTGAGGTGAGAAGGCCACTGTCAGACACAGGGTCTGCCTCATCAGTGAAGACCAGACTGCATGCATCCAAATAAAGTTACCTGTAAAGAAGCCAGGTAAGGTCTTCTCACCTCGGAGTAGCCTGGTTTGGAAGTTTAGCTCTACGCAAGGCTCTCGACCTCTGGTCGCAGTGTGCAGGGCCCTTCCCAGTTCCAACCTCCTTTTAGAAGGGAGCCAAGTGAAGTATCTGGCATGGTACACAGAAGACCATAATAGTGGAAGGGAATTTTGGGAGCTTCAGACAAGAGGGACAGAAGCTTTCATTTCTGTCTCCCTTCTTGAACCTTTTTGAATTTCCTGTCACGTCCACGAAGGAGATGCAGACAGGCCGACTGCCTAGTACCCATTCCTCCGGCCTTTGGAGCTGTCAGGGCTGGGACCTGGCCTCAGGCCTGTGAAACTGACCACGTCCCTCCTTTTGTCTTAGTCTACCCCTCACCACGGTAAATCCTCATTACATCGGGATCAGTGCCTAAGGAATATACTAAGGATGACCTCAAAGTCCCTTTGGAAGGCACTGTTGGGGACCACCCCATGAATTCTCAACACATCCGAGGCAACCCAGTTTTCCCAGCACCAGAGCAGGTAGTTCTTCCAGTGAGAACAGGATGAAGTAGCTAGCTTGAGTTTAAACGCTCACAGGATAAGTTCCTAAAAACAGAATGGCCTAACTTGGGGGAGCACAGAAAGGGCGAAATCAGTAACATCGCCTCTACACTTGTTTTCCTTCCTGGCACACCCTTAACATCTGCTGCAGTTAAGATGCGTCCGTAACGCAGCTTCACCTGATCCCTGCCTTCTGACTTAACCGACACATCCTGTCCCTGGCCTGTTGTGCTACTGATACCGTCACGCAAAATGTTTCTGGACCAGGTGGGAAAATGCCCTTTGACAGGTCCCTCCCCACTCCCGCTGAGGAGCTGTTCTTTAAAATACCGCCAAGAATTTGCGGAACCCACGTCTTGGTACAGGCTGTTAGTGAAAATAAGCTTTATTACATTGAGTAATAAATACAAAGATGCGAACAGTTCCATTTTCTTCCAGATGTTTGGGTCAACTTACAGGAAAGCAGAACTGAAATCTACACACAGTCTCAGGAAAAATTTCGGGGATCCTTGTTAGGTTTGGTTTGGGAGGTTGCTCTTTCTTCTGTATGTATAACTTGTGCATTTTTAAAATCGACTTCAAAGCACTAATAGTCATGCAAATGATTAAGCAAAAAAGAATTTACGTTAAGCAGAATCTATAAGTGTATGGGAAACGAGGGGACCAGCTACTAGTTAAGTGTGCTGTCAAGTCAGCACTACAAAAAAAAACCTTCAAGTTGTATCAGCTTATGAAAAGGAACAAAGAACAGTCCGGGTAACATAAATGTATTCAAAAGAGGAGAGCGAGACACTGGTATCTTGGAGGCAAACTAGTTTGCTGTAAGATAGGTAATTTTTACGTGCATCTTTTGAATCAATGCTTTAAAAAACAACAACAACAACAAACACCTGGGTAGTTCCTCACTATTTAAAATGTAACTCCCAATCAACTGCAAAATCTTTCCTCAATCTTACAGACTGTAGATTCGGAGCCTAGTGAACCATGGGAGGGGCAGGGGGAGGAGAAACCAAACTGTTACCATTTTGAAAACAAAAGTTTCATCTGAGCAGGGGAGATGAACTGTAACTTATTCTCTCCGAAGAAGATGGAAAACCGTCCAGGCTCACAAGGCAGCTAGGACCTGGCATTCCGTTCCGTTTCAGCCAAGCACTCCCGCACCAATCCTCGAGCGTGGATAATGCCTGGAAGAGAAGCAGAGGCGGGCGTCAGCCAGCAGCACCATTCCGGAAGAGGAGGAGGGTCCTTCCAAACCAGCCGCGAAACCCTCAGACTGGAGAAGAGGAGGAGGGTCCTTCCAAACCAGCCGCGAAACCCTCGGACTGGAGGAAACTTGGGACCTGCATCCAACAACCCAAACCCCATCCCACCCCTCAAAGCCAACACCCCTCTTCACGTCTCCCTAAAAGTTTCTTCCCATGCTCAAGGTGACAACCAGCAAGCTCTCTTTTCATGACGTTACTCTCCATATGAACCATGTTACCATCCAGATGACAGGAGTAAGTGTGTCCCCACCCAAGTTCTTTAAGCAGGGACCCGCTTTGGAGATTCCACGCCTTCAAACCATTATTTTTCCTGAATTCTAGAAAGGGCTTGACAGTGTCAGGCAGCCTGCCTGGTTTGGGTGCGAGACAAATGCTCACTCAGGCCACCTTGGTCCACTGCTTTGTCCTTCCCCCCAGGGGACGGGTGCCATCTTCTGCACTATTATTCTCCCCTCATCTTTTATCTCTATAGTTTGGGAGTTATCTATTGCTTGTTTGGGTTTTTTTTTTTCTTTTTTTGGCTTTACTGAACTTCATGAAATATTGATTTCATTTTAATAGGCACCAAGAATCTATTCCTTCCAAGAGCTGACCCCCCAGAGGGCACTGGGAATGACACCCCAAGTCACTCAGGTGTCCCCACCTCACAAATCTTACCCCCCAGAGCTTCCGAAGACTTTCTGGAAAGGGCTGTGTAGCCGCTGTTGTAGCTACTCCACTCTGCCATTGTACTGTGACAGCAGCCGCAGACATTAATAAGCAATGGGTGTGGCCATGTTCCAACAAGTCTTTACTTACAACACGGAAGTTTGAATTTCACATAATTTTCACATGTCACAAAATCTTATTTTTTTCACCATTAAAAACTGCAAAAAACATTCTTGGCGCTTGACACCCTTGCGCCCTATGACCCTTCTTACTTGCTATGATGTAAACTTGGCCACCTTACTGGTCAGGGTGACTCTGGGACCAGCTGCTCACCCAGGATGTGCCCTGAAGCGGTCACCAGGTGTATCCATGTGTTGACCTGAACTGCCGGCTTTGTTGGGAGGCTGCAGATCGCCTGTCAGAAAGACTGCAGGGTCCAGCATCTTCCCAGGCATTTGCAAACAGGTAACCGGCACTCCCATTACCAGGACTGTGGGCAGAGCGATGCCCACCTAACCCCCAGGGCTGGACTGGGGTTAAGCTCCTCCTCTCCCCCGAGCCCTCTTCCGTTCCAGCCTCTAACTGCCAGCCCCCCTCCCCACACCTGTGCCTGTTATTCCCCGATCCAGCTCTGCAATCGGTCAGTCTCTTCACAAAGGTGTCATGAACCGGCCCACTGCTCTGGGTGGGAGCCTGTCCTCAGCCGGCCTCGCCCATCACTGGAGCCGTGGCCTCAAATGCAGCCCCCCTGTCACGCCCCAGATTTATAGCCACAGGACGTTCCCCTCTCGATTTTCTCCAAATTTGCTTCTCTAACCTTAAAAAAAAAAAAAAAAAACCTCCTAAAATTAAATTCACACATAAGCCACCGTGCTCTGAACTGCCACCTTCTAAAATAGAAATCTTTTTCTCCTCTCCACGCCGCTTTCACTTCATGAAGCAGCAAAAACCAACCTATTTCTCTGCCTTCTGAAGTCAGCTGGCCAGTCACCTCTTCACGTGAGTCATTTCTTCCTGTGGCACCATCCTCCCGCCCTCCCTCCCTCTTCAATCAGGAAAGAACTTCAAAGCGTTCTCACTCTCCCGCCCCAGACTAGGACGGACCACACGCCCCCCTGGGCCCCGCTCCTAAGAGGACAGCAGAGGGCAACGCAGGCCCCCTTGGCCTCGTGTCACTGGCCTCACCCAAGTTGGGAGCCTACCTGATTGGGCCGCCCAGGGCTCCTAGGACCACTGTCGGCCAACGGGAGCAGAGCAGGCGTGAGGCAGAGCTGCAGGATCTGGGTACAAAGACTTTTTTTTTTTTTTTTTTTTTTTGGCCACACCACGAGGCTTGCAGGATCTTAGTTCCCCGACCAGGGATCGAACCTGAGGCCGCTGCAGTGGGAGCACGGAGTCCTAACGGCTGGACCGCCAGGGAAGTCCTGGGGATTCCCTTCTTAGACGCTGCATCTGACAACTGGCTGCCAAGCCCCTTCCGTCAGATGTACATCCCACAGACCCGCTCACCCAGCCTGACACCTCCACAGCCAACGGTAATTCTGTAACAAAACGGGAGCCCCTGTGCCGCAGGGGACTCTTCCGTCTGCCACCCTCCGTTTTCCCCAGAAAATCTTTCAAGACAGTTACTAGGCCAGTGCCGTGGGGTCCGCCAGCAGCGAGGCGTCACCTGGCAGGGGAGTCCCGGGCCCACGACTTACCTCGTTTTAGTCTCTCCATCGCGCTCTTGCTGCCCGCGTAGGTGGGTCTGATCTCTTTCCCCAGCTCTTCGATGATGGCCAGCAGCTCCGCGTATTTGCTCTGGGGCACCTGGCTGTTCCCAGTTCCCTAGAATCAGAAAGAAAAGGGTTCGGAAGGATTGAACCCAACCTGACCCCAATGCCGTGGTCAGGACCCCACGGCGTGCCAGCTGCACGAGGGCAGGGCTGGGGAGAGGCCCGAGCCAGGGGCAGGTGGCAGAGGGAGGGCGGCCTGGCCCAGACTCCAGGGCAGCTGCGGCCAGGCACGGCCCACCTGGGCGACAACCACAGAGCAGGGAGCCGGCCCTCTCTACTGTCCCCGTGCACCCAAGGCAACCACCCAGCAGTCTGCAGAAAGCCCTTTTATCGTCTCAAATGAAAGAAAAAAAAGAAAAGACTGGCTTGTCGATAGGAAAGTGTTTGTTTACTGAGAATTTCCTTGAAGGAGCCAATGGGCGGGCAAGTGATGGGGGGGAGGGGGGGTGCCGAGGGTCCAGAGTGGGCGGAAGAGATGGAGGCCACACGTGGGGTCAGCAGGACCGCAAAAGCTGCCAGAGACCACCCAGACGGAGCCCAGAATGTATTTAAATTCATCCATCCTCCCCCGCAGGCGGTGCCCACCACACAGAAACCCTTTCTCTCCAGAACCGCACGAACAGCCCAAGCAAACACCCGGACCAGGGAGGCTGGGGTCCCGCCAGCCTGTGGGCCGAAGCCGCCCGCTCGGGCCTCAGCCGGGCCTCGCTGCTCCTCCTCCTCCCCCCTCCTCCCCCCACAGCCGCATCAGGGCGGCCACCTCCCCCCAGGCCCTCGCCTGCTCCCCCCTCCTCGGCCGCCTCTGCCTCTTGGCCTCCTGGTCCTTCCTCCCCTCCTCGTCCAGCTCCTCAGCATCCGCCCGCCGCCACCTCTTCAGGGGGGCCTCGCCCGTGCCCGCCTCCCCTCCGGGGGCAGGACGGCCTGGCGGGCATGGCTCCAAGCCGCCACCTCATCCGTGGGGCCGGCCTCCGTGGCGACCTCGGAACGTGAGTGGCAGCCACGGGAATCTCCCGGCTGGCGGCCCGGGTCCCCCCCGCGGGGCGGCACTTCCCTGGCGGCCGGCGGCGGCCGCCTCCCCTACCCGGTGGGGAAAGCAAGTCTCGGCGAGGTTGGGGCAGGGACGGTCCACAGTCCCGTAACTGGTGGAACCAGGTGTAAACCAGGTGTAGAACTGAGGGGCCAGCAGCTCTCGGTGCAACGCACCTGGACTCCACTAGGATGGGCCCGTCCTCCCTGCAGGGCCCACAACCTTGTGGGGAGTGAGCGGGAGCAGGGCCCCCTCTCCTCTGTCCAAGCTCAGATCCAGAGTCAAGGCCAGACCTCACTTCCCCAGGGACCAGGCATGAGGACGCCCACCAGGGACACACATGGGGTGGTGGCCCCATCGGGAACTGTGGCTCTCGGGGCTTCCAGCCTTCTTTGGGCTCTCCCACCCCTTCCTGTCACTCGGTGTCCCCCGTGAAACCCCCTGCCACTTCTCCATTCTGACGCCCTGAGCCCTGGGTTGAGGAAGCTCAGATGACAGCTCCATCATTTCTACTCCTTTCACCGCTTCCCCTCTGGCCCAGGCCGCCCCTAGGGCCCCTCCCACCACGCTTCCCACCCCCGCTGCCATACCTGGGTGTAGCCTAGAGATGGCGGCCCGTAGTCACTCAGCAGCTGGCGGTACTGTGAAGATGTCGCCATACTGGTGGAGGGCGGGTGGACACTCCCAGCTACGGGGGAGGAGACAGGAGTCAGTAATCAAGTAGCCTTGGCTAACTGTATCCGAGGTAAGGACTCTGAGTCCCCCTGCCCAGAACTCATGCCATCAACAGTGGTCTTTTGTCTCTGAGGACACAGAACCCTATTCCTGTCCTCTAGTTTGGCCACGGCTGATACTCGGCGTAGATGACTGATAGTAAAATGTAGCGAACAGACCACTGCTCTTCACTCCCACCACCACAGCAGACATTGCTAATCAATCACAGAAATCCTTCCCATACATGCAGTCAAAACTGGTAGCAAAGACGAAAGCTGCTGCTATTCTCAGCCTAACCCTTGCAAGTCCCCTTCTCCTGGGTCCTGCTCCCCAGAGGTTGATATCCTAGAAACACATGGCTGCCACAAGAGCCCATCTGCTACTAAGGCTGGTCCACACCTGGGCTGAGACTTCCTGTGTGCCCAAACCTCTGCTGGAGTATATGGTGAGGAAGACGGGGGAAGATCTGGAGGTTGTGAAACCCAACCCTGGCTGGGGACTGGGGTACTGGACACAAAGTCAGGAATCTGGAGCACATCACAGCCTGTCTGTGTGTCCTCGGACAAGCCCCTCAACCTCTCTGAGCTCCTGTCGCCCCTCCCCAAAGAGGGGACAAGACTCTCGGCAGTCTGAATCTATGCCCGGCTGGCTTCACCCCCACAGGGGAGGCGTAAGACCCCACTTACGGACTGTAACACTGGGAGACACTGTCCCTCAGCAGAGGGACCACGGGGGGCCAGGGCCTGGCTCAGAACAGAGTCTCCTGCATGGGGTGTGGGGAGGCCCTCAGCAGGGAATTTTCCAGCTCCAGCTCAGTAGCTGGAAACATGCAGACCCATAATGGCGTCCCAGTGGTCATCAGCGAGTAAAGGATGTCCTGCAGAATTACGAACAGCGGCAACCACGGAGAATCTACCTAGCCCTCCTCAGCAGCTGCCCGCCTGCCTCCACGCCCGGCCGGGGAGCAGCTTCCCCTCCGCCTGCCTTCCCCGGAGCCAAACTGTCTCTCTCTCACGCACACAGCGGGCTCTGCAGACTTGGCCCCGGGGATGGACAGCTGGTGCCAGGCTGGCCAAACCGACCAGCTGCTCATCTGGTGTGGGCAAGGGGAGGGGCAGGGGAGGAAGGAAGTTCAGGAGCTCAGGCTGCTGGAGCTGGAAGGGGCCCTGGAGCCCCTCACTGCAGAGAGAGAAACACAGACCAGAGAGGGCGGGCACTGCCCCAGGCCACACAGCACAGAAGAGACTAACACACCGCACCTGTCCCTCTGTCCAGGAGCTGTAGACAGCTTGGTACCCGACGTGTCTTCCTCGGTCTCAGGCCTGCCTGGATTTCTCCACTGGGACCCAGATTTATGCTCAAACACAGGATGCCCAGTCAGGAAACATGAATTGTGCCACCTCTAAGCTGGGGACTGGGCACAGCACCGCGCTCCTCCGGGCCTCATTACCACGCCTCTACAGTGGGGGAGCCGAAACACCTGTGCTACAGAACCACACCTCCGTCTGAAGCAACTGCGGGTGTGCAGTGGCCAGAACACAGGAATGTGGCAGGGCGGGTGACCCCCAGCTCCCCTCATCACATCAGCCAAACCCCAATTTCCTGACCTTCTGATGTGGGTGGTGAGTGTGGTCTGGGTAGCTCAGGCTTTGCTGCCCCAGGCCAGGGTTCAAGTCCCGACCACCACAACTTACTACGCCTCTCTGTAAGGCCAGGATGCTAAATGCAAGACTGCGGGGGGAGAGGGGGGTCTACTGCACTGATTGGCACTTCAGGCCATCTAGAAGATTCCAACTCCCTGGCGGGAGGTGAGCTGGACACCTCCGGTTCATTCTCTGCACCACCTCCTGCCCTCCTTCTCTCACTGAAGTCTGTGTTTCTTGCCTCCCCGACCCATCTTCTCTCCCACAGCCAAGTGCCTGGACTAGGAGCCAGGCCAGCTGCGCCATACCTGGCTGTGTGACCTAAGACAGGGCCCTTCCCTCTCTGGGCCTCAGCTTCTCCATCTGTTTGAGGTCATGGTTCCCAACAGAACGTCTCAAGGCCCTAGATCCTGCTCCTCCATGGTGCTGGGGTTAGGTCCTGGGGGGCTGAGGGTAGGAGGAGGGATGGGTTGGGGGCTTGGGGGATGGGGATGGGGAGTCAGGCAACAGCTCGGAGCTTGACTTTCCCACGGCCTGGGTGATGCGGTAGGTGACCCCGCCTCTGTGCCAGCGCCAGTCCCTTACTCGGTGTTCAGAGGGGGGTGTCTGCGGCCCTGGAGAGAGCCGGCGGAAGGGCCCCGAGTCCCACTCATGCCCACACCTTCCTGCAGACACAGCGGCCGGCTGCCGGAGGCCTAGGAGAAAACCAGACCGGGCGTGAGCACAGCCGTCGCGGAGCAGCACAGACAATGCGTGCAGTGTGCGGGGACCAGGGAGGGCCCGGAGCCCAGGGAGGGGCTGGCAGAGGCCAGCAGCTCCTGGGGCCAGGCGCGGCTCCCCGCCCCCAAGCCAGACAAAGAGCGCCCGGGCCTGGGGAGCTGGCGGCCTTCCCGCCACTTGGGGCGCCTGGGGGGGCTCTCCGGCGGGGAGGCGGGGGCTTTGTCTAACTCCGCCACTGCCACCGCCGGCCAGGCCGAGGCTTGGCAACTCTCGAGCAGGAGGCAGGGCTGGAGGGTGTGAGGGATGATGACAAGGAAGCCGGAGGAGCGGCAGCGGAGAGTCCATCTTGGATGCAAATGGCACGGGGAGATCCGGCCTTTCTAAAGGGGTCCACGGGGAGGGGGGCGGCCCCACCAAAACACCAGAGACCTGGGGACCTCAGCAGTCCTCCTGGAGTTCACCGCAGGAGAAAGAAGAAAATCTGTGTACAGGTGCTAGCCAGCCCAGAGCAGGGCTTCGGGGCCCCCAGCGGGTGCCTCTGTCACTCTGTGACCCCAATCCCTGAAGGGCCCCGTTTAGAGCGCCGGCCTCAACTGCACCAGGGCCGGCCTGAGATTTCCCGCCGGTCCGGGCTGGCAGCAAGACCCTCCATCCATCCTACCCCAGAGTCAGATGAAGGAGGCAGTGAGAAATACTATGGCCACAAAGCTTGTCTTGGTAAGGTGTGCAGACCCCAGAAGAGGTGAGAATATTTGAGGAGAAAACAGGGGCTCTTGGGGCTTAGAGGCCACATTTGACCAACTCAACTATCCCCCACCCCGTCCATCCACCCCCTGAATCTTAACCCTTTCCAATCCCCAAATCTGTCTCCAGGAAGTTAAATATACACACACACACACACATACACACACCCCTATACATGTATATGCATATGCATATATTGCTTTCCTGGGGCCCTCTTCAGATTTTTGGAATTATGGAGTCAACATTCGGAGACAAGGCCCAAAACTTTCGGCCAACTGCCAGCGTGGCATTTCTGACCAGCAAGGCCAATCCCCTCCCTGCCAAGCCCCCTCCATGCACCTCGCTTTTCTGGAAGTTTGTTTCCCATCCAGAGTTTAAGGAGAAGAACCTTGGTGAAAGGACAAAGCCGGTCCCCTCTGAACCCACAATTTCACCTATCGCCCTCGGTCCCTGGGGCAAGACCCTAGGCACAGCCTAAAGCTGCCTGACAACTTCTGCAGGAGTTTCCTGGGACCGCCCAGCTCCAGCCCCAGGGAAAGGAGAGGACGGCCCCTCCGGCTTCCGAAGGAGGGGGCCTTCTAAACCCAGACTTGGGGGCTCCGAGATGCGGGGCCCCCGCTGAAACGACGCCCCCAGCCGCCGCCTAAAGGCGCTCCGAGGCCCCCGATCTCCTCCAACTTCTCTCACTCCGCGCACGCCTGAAGGGACCTCCCGTGCGCCCCGTTTTGGGCGCCCCGTCCCGCGCGCCAGGCCAGGCGGGCGCCCACCGACGATCTCCCCTGCACCGCCGGTGACCCCAGCGGCCCCGCTCCCTCGGGGGCGGCTGCACCTGGCACTCTCGCCGCCCCGCAGCGCCGCCCGCGCGTGGCCCGGGCTTGCTCACGTGCACCCCTGCTGCCCGGGCCCCCTGTCCGGACCTGCCCCCAGCTCCCTAAGGGCGGCCCGCGCCGGGGTCCCGGCGCCCCGCTCCCGGCGTGGCCCGGCAGCTCCCGACTCCCGCCGGCAGGGGCCCTCGCCGAGCCGCCCAAAAGCCGAGGAAAAAGGAGCCGAGAAAGCCTCCCCCGCCCTCGCTCGCCGCGCTCCCCACGAGCCCTCGGCCGCCGGCGTGGGGGGGACCGCGGCGGCCGCCGGTGCCCCGGGCCCCGGCCCGGCCCCGAGGCCCGGCGCGGGGCGCACCCGCGAACTTTGGCAGCGCGGGCACCGGAATCATGGCGGCGGCGGCCGCGCTGCCCCGGGCCGGGACCCGGTGCCCGCCGACCCCGGCCGCCGCGGGCCCCCGGGAGCCGGGGCCGGGCGCGCGGACCCCCAACTTGGCGGCAGTTGGGGCGCGGCGCGCGCGGCCCGCGGGGCGCACTCACTCACCGGCGTTGAGGGAGGCGGCGGGCATGTGCGCGGTCAAGTTCGGTTTGTAAGACATCCCCCCGAGCGGCGGGGCGCGCCGGGGCACAGCGGGGCCCGGCCCGCGAGGGCGGCAGCGAAGGCGGCGAGGCCGGGCGGCGGCGAGGCGGCCCCAGCGTCCGTGCGCCCGTCCGTGCGCCCGCCGAGCTCCCGCGCACTTTTTGTTGTTGACGGCTCGGGCCGCACCGGCAAATATGGCCGTCCCTCACCCTGACACCCGCTGCAGTATATCACCCATACATCGGGCGGGCGCGCGGGCGCAAGGGCGGCCGCAAACTTTGAGCGGAGCCAGCGGGGCCGGCCCGGGCCGGGAGGGGGCGGCCCGGCGCGCCGCGGCCCGGCGTCAGGGGGCGGCTCCGCCCGCGGCCGCGCCCCGCGCCTCCGGGCGCGCTCGGCGCCCGCAACTTGGCAAAGTTTGGGGGGCTGGGGTCCCGGCGGCGCCCGAGGCCCGCGTGGGTCCCTTTCTTCTTCTGCGCTGGTGGCGCCTGGAGATTTGTGCTTGTACCGATTAATGTTTTTTTTTTTTTTTTTTGTAAGCGAGGTAGGATTGCAGAATTACTTTTTTTCCCCTTGACTGTGGGGGCAGGGATGGAAAATTACCTGGAGAAAATGGTGGCGAGTGGTATTTTTAAGCACGTAGATCATTCCAGACGCCGAGGTCGGGCTACTCCCCAGAATAAGAACAACCAATTCTTGACATTGATTTCAAATAAATTTCATGTCCCTGTCGGTATTAAGTGGTTTTTAACCCCTTGGCGGCCTAGACTCCTTTAAGACCGGGCAAAACCCAGAGGCCTCCTCCCCTGGGAAATACACCCTCACATCTACATAATTTTGCATCTTAACTCATTCAAATATCTAAGAAGCGCCTACTATGTGCCGGGCACTGTTCCTGGCGCTAAGGGTACCAGAATAAACTTAACAAAGTTTTCTGTCTCCTGGAGTTTACATTGCAATTTTTGATCCTCCTCCGACGGACCCCAACCGACTTCTCAGTGATACGCAATCATCAAATGCATTTTGCATTAGATGATGAAGCTTTTGAAGGTGTTATTTCTTGGAGTTCTGCTTTATTATTACTTTTTAAATATTTATTTATTTATTTTGGCTGCGTTGGGTCTTCGTTGCTGCGCGCGGGCTTTCTCTAGTTGCCGCGAGCGGGGGCTACTCTTCGTTGCGCTGCATGGGCTTCTCATTGCGGTGGCTTCTCTTGTTGCTGAGCACGGGCTCTCGGCGCGCAGGCTTCAGTAGTTGTGGCACGTGGGTTCAGTAGTTGTGGCTCACGGGCTGTAGAGCGCAGGCTCAGCAGTCGTGGCGCACAGGCTTAGTTGCTCTGCGGCATGTGGGATCTTACCCAACCAGGGCTCAAACCCGTGTCCCCTGCATTGTCAGGCAGATTCTTAACCACTGCGCCACCAGGGAAGTCCAGAGTTCTGCTTTAAATAGTAAATCTTGTCAAAATACACAAGATGCCCACCCTTTTCTACCTTCTTTAATCGCCATGCTTTGCAGATTTCTTGATTAGCCACAGACATTCAGATACATCTGACACTAGTGAGGAAGGCCTCAACCTCTTTGCCTGAGGGAAGGGATACCACCGATTCCTTCCCTCTGTCCCTTTAGGATTGAAGGTACAGGCGACACCCCCTTCCCAGGACCCCTTGTGGTCAGCTTTAGGCTGGTTCAGCCAAGGATGCTCAGCGAAATTTTATTTCACAGATAAATTAATATCACCCTTTCCTACCCTACTCCCAGGGGACCAATACTCTATAGAGTAGCACTGTCCAACAGAAACGTATTGCAAGCCACATATGTAATTTAAAAGTTTTAGTAGTCACATTTTAGAAAGTAAAAAGAACTGGTGAAATTAATCTTTATATTTTATTTAACACAATATATCCAGAAACAGTATGATTTCGATATATAATGAATATAAAGCAATTACTTTACTTTCTTTTTATGATACTAAGTCTTCAAAACCCAGCATGTATTTTACCTTTACAGCTCATCCTAATTCAAACTGGCCACATTTCAAGTGCTCAGTAGCCACAATAGCTAGTGGTTTTCCTACTGGACCAGTTCAGGGCTAGAAGCTATAAGCAGAGGGCTCATAGGCTGACAGACCTTGGTATTAATTCTGGCTCCATCACCTATTCGCTGTTGGACTAAGCCTCCATTTCCTTGGGGCAAGAATCCAGATCTCAGTGGCCTGCTTCAGTCCTTTCTACAGATGTTGTGGGCTATTCTCTTTCCATACTGTATTTTTACCACGATGCCCCCTCACTGATCATCATTGGAAAATATTTTTCCTTTTGTTTTTAATTGAGATCTAGTTCACTTAGTATAAAATTCACCCTTTAAAAATATACAATTCAGCGGGACTTAGTATAAGCACAGAGTTGTGCAATCATCACAACGATCTAATTCTAGAACATTTCTGTCATCCCCAAAGGAAACCGAACTGCAGTCACACCCCATTCTCCACTACCCATAGCTTTAGGCAACTGCTAATCTACTTTCTATGTCTAGGGACAGACCTATTCTGGACATTTCATATGCATGGAATCAGTTACAACATGTGTATGGCCTCTTTCACTTAGCATAATACTTTCAAGGTCCATCCATGTTGTAACATGTATCAGGACTTTGTTCCTTTTTATGGCTGAATAATATTCCATTGTATAAACAGACCACATTTTGTTTATCCATTCATTAGCTGATGGACATTTTGCTTGTTTCCACTTTTTGACTATTATGAATAAAGCTGCTATGAACATTTATGTACAAGTTTTGTGAACATGTTTTCAATTTTGGGAGTATATACCCAGGACTGGAATTGCTGGGTTACATAGTAACTCTATGTTTAACTTTTTGAGGAACTGCCACACTACTTTCCATAGTGACTATATCATTTTATATTCCCAACAGCAATGTATAAATTTTCCAATTTCTCCATATCCTCACCAACACTTTTACTATCTGGCTTTTTTTTTTTTTAATTTATTTTATTTTTGGTTGTGTTGGGTCTTTGTTGCTGCACGCAGGCTTTCTCTAGTTGCGGCGAGCGGGGCCTACTCTTCGTTGCGGTGCACGGGGCTCTCATTGCAGTGGCTTCTCTTGCTGTGGAGCATGGGCTCTAGGTGCATGGGCTTCAGTAGCTGTGTCACATGGGCTCAGTAGTTGTGGCACGTGGGCTCTAGAGCACAGACTCAGTAGTTGTGGCACACAGGCTTAGCTGCTCCACGGCATGTGGGATCTTCCCGGACCAGGGCTTGAACCCGTGTCCCCTGCATTAGGAGGTGGATTCTAAACCACTGTGCCAGCAGGGAAGCCCATATCTGGCTTTTTTATTTGAGGCATCCTAGTGGGTGTGAACTGGAATCTCATGGTTTTGATTTGCATTTCTTTAATGAATGATGTTGAGCTTCTTTTCATGTGCTTACTGGCCATTTGTGTATCTTCTTTGGAGAAACATCTATTCCAATCCTTTACCCATTTTTTAACTTGAGTTTTTATGTTAAGTTGAAAGAGTTCTTTATTCTGGATACTTGTCCCTTCTCAGATTTATAGTTTGCAAATATTTTCTCCCATTCTGTGGGCTATCTTTTCATTTTCTTGATAGTGTCCTTTTACACAAAAGTTTTTAATTTTTTTTTTTTTTTTTTGGCCGCACTGTGCAGCTTGTGGGATTTTAGTTCCCCAACCAGGGATCAAACCCTGGCCCTTGGCAATGAGAGCGTGGAGTCCTAACCACTGGACCGCCAGGGAATTCCCCAAAAGTTTCAAATTTTGATAAAGTCCAATGTATCTATTTTTAAATTTTTATTTGCTTGTGTTTTGGTACCATATCCTGTCCAAGGTCATGAAGTTTCACCTAAGTTTTCTTCAAATAGTTTTTATTCTTACATTTAGGTCTTTGATCCATTTTTAGTTAATTTTTGTGTATGAAGTGTGTCCAGATTCATTCTTTCATGTGGATATCCAGTTGTCCCCGTACCATTTGTTGAAAAGTTTATTCTTTCCCCATTGCATGGTCTTGACACCTTTGTTGAAAATCAATTGACGATGAATGTGAGTTTATTTCTGGACTCTCAATTCTATTCCATCGATCTATGGAATCTATCCTTGTGTCGGTACTCCACTGATTTGATTACTGTAGCTTTGGAGTAAGCTTTGAATTCAGGAAGTGTGAGTGCTCCAACTTTATATTTCTTTGTCAAGATTATTTTGGCTATTC
This sequence comes from Balaenoptera ricei, assembly GCF_028023285.1. Lineage (NCBI taxonomy): Eukaryota > Metazoa > Chordata > Mammalia > Artiodactyla > Balaenopteridae > Balaenoptera > Balaenoptera ricei. Next base: position 6,972,416 of record NC_082652.1, on the reverse strand, counting down.
TGGGTCCTTTGCATTTCCCTATGAATTTTAGGATCAGCTTGTCCTTTTTTGCAAAAAAAAAAAAAAAACCAAAAAAAACCAAAAAACAAAAAGTACAGTTGAGGGCTTCCCTGGTGGTGCAGTGGTGAAGAATCCGCCTGCCAACGCAGGGGACACAGGTTCGAGCCCTGGTCCGGGAAGATCCCACATGCCGCGGAGCAACCAAGCCCGTGCGCCACAACTACTGAGCCTGTGCTCTAGAGCCCGCGAGCCACAGTTACTAAGCCCACATGCCACAACTACTGAAACCCGCGCGCCTAGAGCCTGTGCTCCACAACAAAAGCAGCCACCACAGTGAGAAGCCCACTCACCGCAACGAAGAGTAGCCCCCACTCGCCGCAGCTAGAGAAAGCCTGCGCACAGCAACGAAGACCCAACACAGCCAAATAAATAAATAAATAAAATTTATTAAAAAAAAATTAGTTGGAATTTTGATAGGGCTTGTATTAAGTCTGTGTATCAAATTAGGGAGTATTGCAATCTTAATTTCAATGTTAAATCTTCCAATCCATGTATGCAGGATGTCTTTCCATTCATTTAGGTCTTCTTTCTTTAATTTCAACAATTTTTCAGTTTCCAGTGTACAAGTCCTGTACTTCTTTGGTTTATTGTATTCCTAAGTATTTCATTATTTTTGATGCTATTGTAAATGGAATTTACTTAATTTTTGGATTGTTTCTCTCTTGTGTGTAGAAATACAACTGATTTTTCTATATTGTCTTGTATCCTGCCACTTTCCTGAACTCACTTTTTAGCTGTAATAGCTGTTTTGTGTCTACATGGAGATTCTTTAGGGTCCTCTATATATAAGATCATGTCATCTGCAAATTAGAGAGTTTTAGTTCTCCCTTTTCAAATGGGATGCCTTTTCTTTCTTTTTCTTGCCAAACAGCCCTGACTAGAGCCTCCAGGACAGCACTGGATAGAAGCGGTAAGAGCAGACATCCTTGTCTTGTTCCTGATCTTAGGGGCAAAGATTTTAGTTTTTCACCAGTAAGTGTGATGTTCACTGTGGGCTTTTCATAGATGCCTTTTATCAAGTTGAGGGTGTACCCTTCTCTTCCTAGTTTGTTGAGTGTTTTTATCATGAAAGAGTTGGATTTTGTCAAATGCTTTTTCTGCACCTATTGAGATCATGTGGGGTTTCTTCCCCTTTATTCAACAAATAGTTATCAAGAGTCTGAGTGTCAGGCACTATTCTAGGGGCAGCAGAGGAAGACCATCCCCATGTCGTGATGAAGCTTATCATTCCAGGCATGGCAGCCCTATTTAGCTGTCCCCTCTTACCTCACCACACTGGAGCCTTGCCTCTCACTAGTTATTCTTCTTCAGGCCAGACTGGATTTTGACCCTGGTGCTTGTTCATTCCCACATCCGAGCCTTCATTACACCACTGTGCCCTTGTGTTCCACTTGGCCAACTCCTGCTCACCCGTCAAAGCCCAGCTCAACTATCCCCACCTCTGAAAAGACTTCCCTGCCTGGCTGTCCCTCTGCTCATGCCCGCTATTGCATTTAACCTGGTCAGTCTCCGTCATGAGTCTGAGCCACTTGAAGGAAAGAACTGCATCCTCGAATGTCTAGTCAAGGCATATAGAACATTCCATAAAGGGCCTCAGTGTGCTCCTAGAAATGAGACAAAGCAAGATCAATTCTCATTTGCAGGCGGTACTCCTGTTCTCAACCTTCTTCCTGCTCACAATTCACTTTCCATAACAGATGTGTTAGCTTCCTGGGGTTGCCATAACTAATTACTACTAACTGGTAGCTTAAAACAACAGAGCCTTATTTGCTCTCAGTTCTGGAGGCCAGAAGTCTGAAATCAAGGTGTGGGCTGGGCCACACTCGCTCCGAAGGCTCGAAGGGACGATCCTTTGCCTCTTCCAGCTTCTGGTGGCTCCAGGCATTCTTTGGCTTGCGGCTGCATCCCTCCAGCTCTGCCTTCAGACGGCCTCCTTCTCTATGTGTCTTCTCCCCATCTCTTCTAAGAACACCTGTCATTGGATTGAGGACCCACCTTAATCCAGGATGATGTCATCTCAAGATCCTTAAATTAATTACATCTGCAAAGACCTTTTTTCCCAGAAAGGTCACATTTACAGATTCCAGGTGAACATATATTTTTAACTTTTTTGGGGGTGGGGGGTGGGGTAGGGGAGCACTATTCAACCCACTACAACAGGCTTCAAAAAAGGATCCAGATTTTTTCCCCCTTTCTCCTCTGAGAGTTAAAACCCCTAAAAAGGGGAAAAAAAACCATTCCTAGTGGCTCCACTAAAAACATCTGTGTGAAACTCCCTCAAATAGGTCCTTTTTTATTTTATTTTTTTCAGCAAAGAAAGGTTTATTGCAGGGTCAGGCAAAGAGAACGGGTGGCTTGGGCTCAAAAACCCTGAACTCCAAATAGGTCCCTTTAAATGAGTGGTCCTAGAAGGATCTAGAATGGTCCCTTATTAGTTTAATGGACATGTCACAGAGTAGCTTGCCAGGGAGTAGAGCAGATGAAGGAGAAGGGGGAGCCTAGTGAAAGAGCTTGGCCTGGAAGAACCTCAGGAAATAAGTTTTAGTTCTGGATCCACCATGAACCTCTCTTTAGGCCTCAAATAACTTGTTTAACCTACCCAGGCCTTAGTTTCATCTGTAAGACTACGAAGGTTCAACGGGATGAAGCTCTAAGAATTCTCGAAACTCCAACATCCTAAGAAGGCAGACAACACACGTGCCATTTTCTCTAAGGAAAAACATCAACCCGGGAAGCCCTGAAATCATTTTGATACTGTTTCCATCACCATTCTGGGGCAATCAGCTCCAAAGTGGGGTGCACTTGCCTCAAATGGTAAGAAGGGTGATTCATAGGAGTGAGGGAATATTAGAATTCCTGTTTATGTGGGATTTACTACATATTAGCACAGCACACATAAGACTTATAAATAACTTAATAAACAATAGTAGAAGTATACTCAGAAACAATTAGAACATGTGACCAAAAAAGTTTGGAGACCACTGACTGAAGAAACTAGTTAAGCAGGCAATCAGACCGAACAGTTTGACAACCAGACAAGTTGTGGGTGAAGTGTCATGATTAAATCAGCAGTTAGTGACTCCAGTGTGGTTTATATCCTCAGGACAGTAAAACCATACTTTATATCAAGTTGGGTTTTGATCAGAGGTCTACACCCAAATTTATTAATTTTCAGTTATGTTTCTGCCATTATTCCTGTTTTACTGAGCAGGAGCCAGCAAGCTTTTCCTGTAAAGGGTCAGACAGTAAATATTTTAAGTGTTTCAGGCCGCACAGTTTCTCACTATGCAAGTCCGCCATTACAGCACTAACACAGCCTTACATGATACATCAAAGACTGGGCATGACTAAGTTCCAATAAAATTTTACGAACACTGATATTTGAATTTCATGTATTTTTCACATGGCACAAAATATTCTTCTCTTTCTTTTTTTAAACCAGTTAAAGTAAAAACTATTCTCAGCTTCCAGGGCCATTCAAAAACAGGTGGTGGTGTACTGGATTTGACCCGTGCACCATGGTTTGCCAATCCCTGTTTTAGACCTCAAAAGTTTGTTTCTTCTTCTTTTTATTTTAATGTTATTTATTTGTATCTTTGGCTGGGTTGGGTCTTCGTTGCTGCGCGTGGGCTTTCTCTAGTTGCGGTGAGCGGGGGCTACTCTTCGTTGTGGTGCACGGGCTTCTCATTGCGGTGTCTTCTCTTGTTGTGGAGCACGGGCTCTAGGCGCGGGGGCTCAGTAGTTGTGGCTCACGGGCTCTAGAGTGCAGGCTCACTAGGTGTGGCACACAGGCTTAGTTGCTCCGCAGCATGTGGAATCTTCCCGGTCCAGGGCTCGAACCCGTGGCGCCTGCAATGGCAGGTGGATTCTTAACCACTGCGCCACCAGGGAAGCCCAAAAGTTTGTTTCTTAAGTCTGATCTACGATAGACAGAAAATCAAAAATGGGGCATGCAGGGACTTCCCATGGTCCAGTGGTAAAGAATCCACCTTTCAAGGCAGGGAACGCGGGTTCGATCCCTGGTCCAGGAACTAAGATCCCACATGCCGCGGGGCAACTAAGCCTGTGTGCCACAACTACCAAGATCGCATGCCACAAAGTACAGAGCCCGCGCACCCTGGAGCCTGCATGCCACAACTAGAGAAGAGAAAACCCACACGCCACATCTAGAGAGAAGCCCGCGTGCTTCAACCAAGACCCGACTCAGCCAAATAAATAAATGGGGCATGCAAACATTTGAGGACATAATAAACATCTTCATATCAATACCTCTGAACAGGAAACACACATGTAAAAACAAACTGTGGGAAAAGAAAGCTAAACAGAAAATCCAGTATTACTGCAAAAATTGAGAGCATTGTATAATTTATCTTGATCTAGGCCTAAAGATGAAAAAGGGGATTCTAGAGACCTCTTATGGCTCTAAACAGTGGACATATTCACAAAACACCTAACTTTCTACTGAAGGTTCATGAATTTCTCAATTTCCTACAATTAATAACTTATTCTAATTTGGATTTCTCCAGTAATTGCACATCAATCTTTGTGAAAATGAATCTTGCCTAAAACCAAAGATAAACAACAGAAGCTAGAGCATTTTTTGTTATACTCAAAAATTTACCCTCTAAAGTTCCCCAAGAAAGGATACTGAAGAAACTGGCAAGAATGGCTGCCTTGGAAAGAAGAAGGGGGCCAAGCGGGAGGAGCAGAGAGAGAAAACGTTCACTGTATGTTCTCATCTGCCGGTTGACTTCTGTCAGGTGTTGGTATTACTTATTCAAGCAAACTACCAATCAAAAACATAAAAATTAAGTATCCCAGACTAATTTGGTGTCCACCTAGCCATCGTACCTTTGCATGCTACCTGGTGGTTAATTCTTAAGTGGATGGTGATTTGGAACCAGCAGTGTGGCACTCGCCTCCCCTAACCCAACGATGCACTTGACGCCCAGAGTGGGCAGCTTTCAGAGGACGAAGCCAACTTGCTGAGAGTTGGGCTCTAAAAATAAACATTTTGCACATTTCTTTTAGCCTCTTTTCTCTCCATAAAGGCCTCCACAGATGGCTTCTTTACATCATGCTCTCAAATGACTAGCTGATAAATATTCATACTTATGGAAATTGTATTGTACATACTCCAAACCCCCAGCCAGTTAAAGTTTGTATTTTCTGTTATCTCAAGGGTGGTGCCCCCTTGCTCATGGGTCTTGTCCTCTGTAAAACACACACAAATTTGTGCACACACACACACAGATCAGACACCAGCTTTTGCCTCTGTATGATTAATTTGCTTAGAGGCGATTTTGACCCTCAGGAGGCCATTAGGCCATGTCTGGAGACATTTTGGATTTCCATAACTGGGGGGTGCCGGGTACATAGTGTGTACTACTGGCACTTAGTGGGTAGAAGCAGAGACGCTGCTCTACACCCTACAATGCACAGGACGGCCCCCACCTCACCCCACTCTCTGCAAAGAATGGCCCGGCCCAAATGTCAGTGGTGCTGAGGCCCTGGGAGACACAACGTGAGGCTGAAAGCAGACTGGATTACAGATTAAAACACTGAAGCGGAACAAGGTCAAAGCAGACTGGAACCGTAACAGAAAAACTCAGTGGGGACGGTGGAGGCTCTACATGAAGTCTGGCCTCTCGTTTCTTATTCAAATTAATACTCAATTTATTAAGGTTATATATTCAAGAACAAGTTTCCTTTCAGTCTTCAAGCACGACTTAGAAATATTTTAGGAAAATTTTAGTTAAAATGTAAAACACTCCCTTTCACTTGTTCTTCAATTAATGCTCAATTATCTCACGTATTTGGCAGACTAAATTTCCCTAAACATAAACACCGTTTACAAATTTGATTAAATTCCTTTAAGCATTTACAGCTACAAACTGAACATGACTCTCTCAAGCATTTCAAACCCCACAAAGAAAAGACTCGCAAACAAGCCAGACTCCAAACATTTACAAAATGCCTTTGTCCGTGTCTAGAGGACAGTGGCATGGACTCCTGGCCCAGACCGCCCCTTGCTGGTTCCCTGACCTCTGTGCCCATCTCACCTGTAAAGTGAGAGCGCCAGCACTCATATGGCACAGGGGCAGGGAGATTTAAACCCCCCCCCCCCCCACACACACACACACACACACTCAGGGCAAAGGGATCTACTCACTGTTCTGGGTGTCCTGTGGTGTCTTCTCTCCTGCTCAGTCCCAATTTCTCTAGCTTTCCAAGCCCAGTGCAAGGAGCTGACTGGATCTCTTGTCCGATCGTTACTTCTCCATCGATGAGCCCCAGGGCTCACCACACTCCCTTCTCTCCATCCACGGCAGCCTCCTCAAGGCAGGCTGGTGCCAGTGGATGGTTGGTCACCTCCTGGGCCCCCCATCAGGCACCCAGCGTTCCTAATGTCTCCATCCTAGCTCCCATAACCACCGGAACCTTAACTTGCTCGCTCGTTTGCTATCTCTGACATGAGAATAACTACCCACGAGGAGTCTCTACTGAGGACTGCATGTGGCCCAACATAGACACACAGCAGTTGCTTATTAAACACTTAGTGAAGAAACATGAAATACAGGCACTTGGGCTTCTCTGGTGGCGCAGTGGTTAAGGATCCGCCTGCCAATGCAGGGGACACGGGTTCGAACCCTGGTCCGGGAAGATGCCGCGGAGGAACTAAGCCCGTGCGCCACAACTACTGAGCCTGCGCTCTAGAGCCCACGTGCCACAACTACTGAGCTCGCATGCCACAACTACTGAAGCCCGCGCACCTAGAACCCATGCTCCACAGCAAGAGAAGCCACCACAATCAGAAGCCCGCGCACCTCAACAAAGAGTAGCCCCTGCTCGCTGCAACTAGAGAAAGCCCGCGTGCAGCAACGAAGACGCAACACAGCCAAAAATAAATAAATAAATAGAAGAAATACAGGCACCAATTTCCACAAAAATTAGAAACTAAAAGGCTTTTCATCTGAAAACTAGAGCACTGAGGACTACGGAAAGGACTACAGAAAGCACCCCAGAGACTGGCACACGCTATGTTGTCTGCAGTAGTTTCCATTTTGTTTTTTCTTAAGCAGAGCTCCAATCTTAAGACTCACAGACTGGATGGCTGTGCAACACCAGGAATGAATTTTCAATAGGAAGCCTCATACTCCCAAGTCCTCCAACACTCGTGGCACCTTTCAGGGAGGACACCCCATGACCCAAGCCCCCTAGCCGGGGCACCCGGTGCTGACTCACTGAAGCTCTGCAGCGGCACGGACATTTTTGACTCTAACAAATGCTGGGTTGCATTTTATCCACATCGTGAGAAGTCTTCTAGAATTCATTTAAAATAAAAAACCAACATAGAAGAAGTCCGAGCCCCCAATGGAAAGAAGCTCTCTAGGTGAGCGTGGTAGCCCTGACACAGCTTAAATGGGTGCTCAGAACCCAGACAAAGAAAATACACAGAGAAAAGCAGCATATTAGCCAGTTTAATTTATTTAAGAATCTTACAAAAAAAAGAAAAAAAAAACAGAAAAATCAAAAGACACAATAACAAAAAACCTAAATACAGAATTCATTACGCTTCATGGTTGATCGTTTTTACTTGCAAGGGTATAAACCTCGCTAAATGCAGCCAATACATTTTTATTGCATGAGACCCAATTTTTAAAGTTACAAATCAAAACGGTCAGAACAATCGTTTCTGGACACTCGGTACTGTATTACCACGGAAGGCTGAAGCAGTGCAGTATCATGAGAACAGTGCGTACCCTTCATACACTGACGGACATTCAAAACAGAGTAGCAATATAAAAAGAGATTTTAAAAAAGAGAACAGAACAGAAACAACCAGAAGAGTTTACATCCACCTTTGTTTCAAATTGTCTTTGGATTCCATCATATGTTGTCTCAAGATGCACCATGTCAGATCAGTAAAGGAAGGAAGATCTATGCCTACGTATAAAAGTATCCTTTGCTCAGCAGAGGTAGAACCTGGCAAAAGTTTTATTGCAGAGATACAGCGTACCTCTTCCCACCTCTCATGGTTGATGGTAGATACAAGTGGTTATTGAAAAATAATATCAGTAGTTTGCAAATTCAGTATAAACCATGAACAGGATGATTTTTTCTGATGGAGGTGAGACTGCAATGTGCTACGTAGAAAAAAAGCTCTCTGCCCCGTAAAGTGGAAGTCAGAAAGAAGGCTGAAGCTTCTTTATCCTCTTCAGTGCCACAAATACTGTCACAGCAAGAAAGGCCCTCAGGACAGGGTGGGCGGAAAAGCCAGGGAGTTCTCACTAAGGGGTCTGCGGACTGACCCTCAGCCCCAAGGAGGCCTGATCTGCAAGTAGCAAAGAGAACCGACGTTCCCAGGTGGCACCCCTTGCTCGACTCTGCACTACAAGGGTGTAGTCTTAGCCTGATGGTGTCCTGAGAGCTGCCCCTCCACGGGCGCCAGAGGAGGAAAGCCGGGCAGGGCGTGCTGGGACAGGGATTCCCGCTGCAGCTCACCTCTGAAAGGCCCCGCTGCGTGACAAATTAGGTTCCTAAGACTTACCTAAATGCAGACAACTTTTAAATTTCAGTACATCTATGAAGTTCAATAGTAACGAGTGAAACATGTGCATGAATGACGGCCCAAGAAAGGCTCACGGCTATCTTTCCTGAAAGTTAAGGAGGAACATTTTCTTAGAAGTGCAAAATCTGTAAGTAAAAACGCAATGTTTGCCTCCCTGGTGATGATTACCACCACTTTTGTGAGCCACCCCTGGGTCTGCCCTACTGGCAACACTAATCCAATCATTAAGAATGCCTTGATCCAGCTCAGCTCCTAGGTTTACAGCCAATCTAGTCAAGATCAATTCACCAGTTCACTGGTGGCGGGATAGCCCATCAGATCCTACCAGCCCGTCCCTCCACAGCTAACTGGCTGTTTTACCCTCAGCACAGCATCAACCTTGAGCTGAAGGCTCATGGAAGCCTCCACAGCAGTTGTGCTGCTCGATTCTGGAGGACAACTGTCCCTTAAAGGACATTCTCTAATGTCACCTGTCAGCATGGACACCAGCATGTACCAGGTCTGTCTCCACTCCTGCTATAAATATCCTTAAACTGGTGGGAGCAGAAGCAGATTATCCATGCTCGCTGGAAAGTAAGCTTCTGCTTGTTACTTGTAGGCTAAAAGTACACTCTCGACTTCTTAAAGAAATAGAAAATCTGCAGCAGTAGCAGGTCATAAATCACTGTTCAGATCTGCAAGGTTTTCCCCTCAGCTGGAAAGCCGCAAGGATGAAGGATTTGGTGCAGGCCTGAAAAACTGCAAGGGTAGGAACAAGTCGGGTTTACTGAAGAGCTAAGTTTGATCCCAAATGCACTGAAGAAGTTAGAGGAGCTTAAAGGAAGTCTTGGGAAGAAATTTTTTAGGTGAAAACATCAGGCTCACGATAGCTTCCAAAGAGCAACATAAATGAGCATAACTAGTCATATAATGACAGTATCAGAAATTGCACTCAAGTACATTCCCCCCAATACAACGCATTGCACACAGTAAAAATCTGTAATAAAAATGCAAAACACAATCAGGCACGTTGAAAAATATTAACACAAAACAGACATAGGAATTCTATAGTAAAGATGCAAAACCGAATTCTAAAATATATGAACAAATTCAACTAAGAAGTTTTTCATACGTTTCTACATCCAAAAAAAACACCAAATTGTTAAGAAGCCCCCTATGGGAAGTCAAGAAAAGAATAAATAGGATTGAAGGGAGGAGGGAAAAGAGAAAAACAAGCTGGTGGTGTCCCAATTTACAAGAAATATTTACATTCAGAATTCAAAAAGAACTCAACATTTCTATATATACACATTATGTACATATATATATATATATATATATAAGTACAGCATAAAATCAGAAGGTGGGTTTTGGATTTCACCTCAAGTACGCAGAAAAAAATTACTAGCTAGCTCGAGCTGCAGGTATCTAGATGTGTTTCCTTCACTTACATGCCCTTGAAAGACACTGCCTTTGTACTAGACAACTGGCATCCAATGAGGACTTTTTACAAATGGCTTTTGCTCGCAGGTGTAGCCATGACATGGACCGCCTGCTGCATATTCCAGCAGCAAAGCGTGCACAGGGAGCATGCAAGGTGTGGTGTTAGCCAAGGAGACTCCAGACATAGAGGAAGGATAGTCAACAAATGCCTACTGTCCCTGGGATGCCTGCACTAACCGAACATCTGTTAACTGCATACCGGTCTAACAGCGACTCTTATGTAGCACCATTCTTAGAAACTATCAAATATCATTCAGGTACATTTTTATTTTATTTTTTTCAGGTACGTTTTTAAAATGAGAGTATTTAGATAGGGACCTTCCTCTTAATATCTAATCAAGAAAAGGACCCAAGTGAAAAACACTTTTCCTCTGCTCCTACTTTCATAAATTGAAATGCATCAATCATTTCTAATCTATTGCTTTTTTTCCCCTCCTGCTAAACTGGAAAGTGGAGGGGACTGGGGAAAGGCTCCCATTATACAACGGTAAGTGTCTGGTACCCTTTCTCGTCGTGCCTGTTAGAAGTTGCTCTAATAGCATCACATGGAGATTAGCAAATGAATGCCCCAGTGGCTACAGCCAGAAAATTATGCCTCTAAAATATTATATACCCCTGGAGCTTGGTAATCTAGAACTTTTACCATTACAGATGAAGCAGAATACAAGTAAAAGGTTTACTGTTGCAACTCAAAAAGGTTTCTGAAGTGCTAGTTGGATTGGAATAAATATATATATATACATACACACAACACTACATTGCTTTGGATGCAGGTTCTTGCTAACTTATATACAGATGTAAAGAAAAGACACTGAAGAGTGTATCGGCAATTTAGCAGCAAAAAGGGAAAATTGCTTAAGATATTTACTTTTTCATCAAGTTGTGTCTAAAAATACCTTATTAATACTTTTACGAATTCATATCGTTGATAAATATCTGGATTATCCCACTAAACTGCAGCTAGAGACCTTGTGGTAGGGAGGGTGCTAAATTAGGGGAACACTAACCCCCCCGCCAATACCATCTGAGCAGCTCTGGACTGGGAAAGTGGTTTTCAGTACAATCGGCACTGTAAACTCTGAAAACACTAACGTGACTCGTAATCAATCTTTGTGCTCAGAGCCATATTGCTAAAAAGGGAGAAAAGGCATTACAGAGGCCAAATGGACTCACATCGGGTTCAACAAGGTCCCTGGGTTCAGACGTGGCATTCAGATCCTGAAATACAAGGATCTGTTGTACAGAAGTTAGCTGTTGTTGAGACTTGATTGTTTGACAGAGGAGGACCTTGAATGCTGGGTCTTCCCACGTTGACCAACCTAAAACTTGCTGACTTGGATAAGGGCACAGTGTTAAAGGTCATACGTTCACCTCCAGAGAGGAGGCTGGGCAGCAGACTCCCAGCGCTCACATGCACACCACACCACGATAAGCATGTGCACGTGGCACCTCAGCTCCCCATCCATTTACACGGCTGCCTTTCTGAGGTCTACTTTGAGAGTTTTCAGAGGCCTTATTTCTGGACTTTTTTTTTTAAAGCAAAACAAAGCTGTTCTACAAAGAACAGAACATACATATATCCCCCTTTTCAACAAGATAGCTATTCCAAGAGCAAACATTACATCATAAATTGTGAGGGTCAACTAACTGCATGCTAAAGAATCCTCACACTGAAGCTGCTTGGAAAAAACCATAACCTGCTAAAAAAGATACTCCCACACACAAAAAAGGGAAGTTGGGCCAAGCCTCCAAGAGGGAGTCTCTTTTCCCCAACCCCGCCATTTTGCCTCACTGGAGGGAACAGGCTCATTAGGCTTCCCCCTCCACAGCTCTATTTCACCTTGGGATGTTGACGGACGCTGAATGGGCTCCTGATTGAAAAACAGAAGAACTGGGACGTTTTGGTGCAGGTGGACAATTCTGCTCTTGACTGCCAGCTGGGTCTAGTGGCCCTGACAAGGGACATTGGTTGATATTCATATGGATCACTGCCTGAGATATAAGGACTAGACTGAGGATAAAAGTTGCATCCACTGGGCAAAATATGCCAAAGAACAGAAATTATTCTCAATTTGCTCTTTTAGGCGTCTAGAATAAATAAATCCAAAGAAAGAAAACTTATGGTAAACGTGACATAACCAAACTCAGGCTTGAAGAAACACAAGAGGATGATAGCCCTAGCTTTCCCATCACTTAACATACATCTCACCTAATTCTACAAGAAGTTTAGAAAGTTACAAAGGAGAACAGTTCAACTTGAGAAACTTCCAAAAGTACTATCATTTTACCCCTTCCTCAACACCGTTTCAGTTTTGAGGGGTAGGTTTTAAGCCAAAACATACGGCTACCTGGAATGTTGACCAACACGCAGGTCCTGCAGCGTCCCCGTCACAGACTACTTTTGGAGGTGGTGAGGGCCTAAACAAGAGTCCACTTCTGCTTAGTATAATAACTTTTTATTTGACATCTACAAGATTGTGGTATCTTGCAGCTTTTGACCAGGTTTATACAATCTCAGTTTTTCAATAGTGCAACCTGTGCAAGCAAAAAAAAAAAGGAAAGGAAAAAAAAAAGGTAACAAAAAGACCAATTGTCCCCTCACTTGTTTTTATAAACATCTATTATAGGCGAAACAAAACTTACCCATATTATAGATAAGTGTCTATTCACATTTGTACATTACCATTTTTAACAGCTTGAGATAAACTCTACAATGTCTTACAACACATTAAACAATATTCAAGTTACTGGGTAACAACAATAACAACAAGAAATAAACATACAGCAGAAGCCTCAAGTGTTTCCTCATTGTCTAGTTTACAACTCAAGTACGGTTTCCATTTTTAAGAGTGACAAAGCAAATTAAGATAACGAAGTAAAAAAAAAAAAAGATTGTTTGCAAGACGGAAGCCAATTTGTACTTCTTTCTAAAACTATCTTTAAGTTAAGAAAAATGTAATTTTAAGAAAAGCAGGCTTGTAGCCATTTTTGCAGCACACATTAGGAATACTATTAATACATTAAAATTAACTTTTAAGAGTTTTATCACCAAAAAATGTATGTACTCATTACCTTGACAAGAAACCTGGGGCAGGGGGAATGGGAGAAGGTGATTTCGCAGGGTTTGAAGCAATACCCAGGTATAAACACTATAAAAATGCAATAACCAATGCTGTACATCTACAAATGTTTCTTTCCGCTACTTGACTTCTGTGTTAATCTTGTTTACGCATGCTGTCAAAGACATGCACTGTCAGAACAAAAACTAGAAAAAGAACCTGAATGCATGATATGTAACCTTTCGTTTCATGCTTTAATAAACCTATTGTTTTAATAAGTTGGAAAAAGAAACCAATATATATTTTCTCTATTTATAGACTCAAAACACATGCGTCCGGGGATAAGTCCCACAGCAGTGGCATGGATGTGCTGCGTTAACCCTGAGCACTGTGTAACACAAAAGTAAAGCCAGTTTGGGAAGTTCCAAGCATCTTTAACCAATTATGGTTCGTAGCTTTTAACAAACTCACAAACAAACAGACTGACACACACGCGCACATACCCCTCTGCTCACCAAAGTAGAAGCATACGGTAAGTACCACGGGAAAAGCGCGAGGAAAGACATATGTACCACCATCGGCACTGCTGATTTTCAGTTTTGCTATCTATTCCAGGTTTGTCCTTATTCCCAAAAAAATTAACTAGAGAGAGAGAGCACAACTGAAAAAAAATTATAATTCTTTGGAAACTGTCCCTGATTTTTATGCAAATGATATGCTTCAACAGCGTTTCATATACATCCATGTTGAAACCTGTCTGTTCTTATGTGTTGCTCAAATTGGCGATGCTCTGGGGGTGACGCTGCTGCCAGAGCTGTTTCTGCTGGACTGCAAGCTGTTGAGACTGGTCTGAAGTTGACAGGAGATTTATAAGAGGAGACACACAATTTGCAGGAATGATCAAACCTGCAATTAGAAAACAAGAATTTATAAAGGTTGCTTCCAGGAGAAACCACACTGTTTTACAGCTTCATAGCAAATTCCAAATGAAGTATAATATTAAGTTTAATGAACAAGACTCCACAAAAAAACTAAATGAACACCTAATAACTGAACTGGCCCCTTCAGAAGTAGCCCGATTCCTCAGCAGCGCCACCCACAAATACCTGAGCACATGCATGTGCCTAGTGCAACACCATCTTCTTGCTGGAGCAACAGAAGGCCAAGTACAGTACCTTCCTATCTACTATCTTTGAAGCTCCACAAATGTAGGCAAGCACCACCTTCTTTGGCACGTACAAATGTACCAAAGAGACTACAGAATAGTGGCTGCAAATTCAAATGCGTACTGAAGCAGTAACTTCTAAGTGGCACAGTGTGGAAGTCAGCAAACTGGAGAGTGTATACATCCTGGGTAAGGGAACTTTAGCTCCTCCCACGTGGGAACAGGGGCTCAACGTTCCAAGCTTCTCTGTTGTTGCTGCTGCTGTTGTTCTTTTGAAGAAGATAGAAATCCAGTCTTCTGATTTTTTTTTAATAAATTTATTTATTTATTTATTTTTGGCTGCATTGGGTCTTTGTTGTTGCACACAGGGTTTCTCTAGTTGCGGCGAGCAGGGGCTACTCTTCATTGTGGTGCACGGGCTTCTCACTGCGGTGGCTTCTCTTGTTGCGGAGCACGGGCTCTAGGCACCCAGGCTTCAGTAGTTGCGGCACGCGGGCTCAGCAGTTGTGGCTTGCGGGCTCTAGAGCACAGACTCAGTAGTTGTGGCGCACGGGCTTGGTTGCTCCGCGGCATGTGGGATCTTCCCGGACCAGGGCTCGAACCCGTGTCCCCTGCATTGGCAGGCGGATTCTTAACCACTGCACCACCAGGGAAGCCCACAGTGTTTTGATTTTTAAAAGTTGGCAACTAACTCAATTGAAATCTCGCAACCAAAAATACTTGAGGGTCAAAAAAATGTCCATGGACTGACTAGCCCACAGGCTACCAATGTGCAACCCAGGATACAGAGAAAGGTTGTTGCAAAAGAAACAAAGACAACGCGACAGGGACAGTGCAGTAACTGGGTGGGTTTCTGTGAGGCCTGCCACTGAGGGAACAGGGGGGGCGGCCAGCCTGGTCTCCCCTGCTCCCTGCAGGACTCCAGTCCATCCTCTGTGCACAGTGGCTTTGACTTCCATAGTCTCAATGTGGCACACTGAACATAAAGACTTCAGAGAATCCTTAGTCTTCATACCAGGGAGCCTGCATAGATGTCAACAGTGAGGAAGGGTAGCAAGAGCACCGAGGGCAGCATAAAATAACAACCACATCAGAATTTCAGCCAGAACCAACTACATCCATTCAAAAGCTTAACTACTATTTATCCTTTTAAGAACATAATATAAAGCAAGCTCTACCCCACCACTGGAATAGATAGATGCTAAGATTCTAAGACGTTAGAAGCAAAATAAGAAAAACACAGGACCTGATTTTTCTTCTCAAGGCCCTCAAACCAAAAAAAAATTAAAACTCACCTACAATCCGCTGTCCATCCTCTGTTCTTAGCCGAACTATCTGCATTTTCACGTTTGTGCCACTGACAGATGCGAGAACACCCTCGACTTTTGTCCAGACACTCAGTACTGAGCCACATAATACATAGTACGTGCGGCAACGAAGACCTATTTCACAAACTAATCCCAAACTTGCTTTTTTGCAATTGCCACGCCTAGGATAGATAATAAGGAAAAAAATGTATATGTGCGTGCACGCGCACACACACACACACACACACACACACACACACACGAGGCCCACAAGGTCTACCCTAATTTCAAATGGAAAACGCCCTACCGTCATTTACCTTTACTGATAGTTTTGTAGACTGCAATCCTTTTGACGTATTGGATTACCCTGTCCAACTTAAGGTATCACCACTGATTTTAAAATTACAGTTATTTCTTGGGTCTGACTCCCTTATAAAAGGGCTGATTTATTGGTCTTGATATCCACTTAAGCATCTGTCATTTTAATATCCATTAGTTTACTGTGTTAATGTCAGTTTATAAAATAATCCTGCCAGTTATTTCTATAGTATTAAGCTACCAATATACAGTTCTAAATCAGCTAAGTGGAAAAGGCCTCAGCAAATAAACAAAAGCAAATTTATCTACTTACATGTGTCTAAATAAAAACCCAGCTAAAATTTATCTATATCCTGTATCCCTTTTCAAAAAGTGGGCCAGATACTCCATTTTCAATGCCTTGAAATGAACATAATGACTTGAGAACACTTCTGGCTAGCCTAGTAGCACAGCAGGATCAGCTCCAGGGCTCAACAACAAAGTTTCTAGTGCTGTTAACTATTTGAGGCACCCCTGTGGTTTCCTAGAAGTTCCCTAGCCTTAAAAATAAAACTGATTTGGGACACCAAAAAAACTTTGGAAAAAAAAAAAAAAGAGGAAGGAAAAAATAAAGGAAGGGAAGGAAGGAGAGGAGAAAGAAAAAGTCTCAACCCTAAGAATGATAGTTAAGTCCATGCCAGCAGACAACATTTGGTTGGCAGTAACAAAGCATCAGTGGGGAGACCTAAAACAATGCATGGTCCAGAGACTTCCAACAAGTACCTCTGCTTAAAGAAACAACACCAAGCAATTGATAATCTGCTTGTGTACTTATAGGGACAGATAGCTAAAGAATGAAGGGGTGTTTAAATTAAATCTTGATTATACTTTGGAATATATGGTGATAAAAATGAAAACTAACCAATAAGCATGAGTACAAGTATCTGCAGATGAATTATACTGATCTAACCAGTGGACCAGGGCATCGTCTGAGACTACCTGTGAAAATAAGACAAAAATTCCATTGAAAAGGTATTGTTTTAAACAAACTGGTTGCCTAATTTGGTCTCTAAAGCTAACTTAAAATCATCTTTATATAGAAAACATGGTCTTCGCTACTGCTTGCATTTGAATGCTATCCATAAAGCTCTGCCATGAGGTTTTTCCCATGTAATGAATATTTCAAATAGTTAACTTAATTATAATTGTTTTCAAGTGAAAATGGCTAGGAATAATAGTAATATAAGGTAATACTAACAACAAAATAACATAGTAAAGTTAGGAAAAACAGATATCACTGTTTTTCCAGAAATTATTGCAAAATATAAACACAGCAGTTCACAGTAAAACCAAGAGTTGGTGGGAAGGAATTTCAGTCTTGTACATCTTCCCTTTATTTAAAAAATTCTAATTTTCGTAGTTAGCACTATAGAAACGTCCTTTTCTGATAACATAAGCTGATTCAAATAATCATCTTTAAGTTTCCTAACGGTTGATAACATTAAGACTGGGATATTAATTTAACAAGAGTTGATAAAATTTTTTCTGAAAACAATTTTCCAGTAATCAAATAGGAAAAATCGACAATTTACATATAAACATAGTTGCAATATATTATTATAAAACAAGTATTCATATATAACATCATGTACAAATGGAAAAATACCTTCTTATATTTCTTTTTTAGATCAGCATAAATTTCTAATTTGAGCTGTTTCCCAGTATTTGGTCTATAAACTAAGAAAAGCTTCTTTTTAGGATTCACTTCTTTAACTAAGATGGCAGTTTTCTTGTTGTTTCTTATCTATTAAAAATAAATAAATAAATAGGTGAGAAAATATAAAGATTCAATACTGCACACTTTAAGACAGGCTTGTTTTTTGTACCATCACATCATCAAAGCCAAATGAGTATGTAAATACAAAACTGTGTGAAAGGGTAACACCTGCCATGTAACCGGCCTGAACAAGGTCTCACCAAAGTGAAGGCTAATGGACCTTATCTCTGAGGCGAGACAACCTTTAGAAAACTGTGCTGAGTGAGACTTAGAGCACGATGTCCAGGGGAGACAATTTGCTTCTTCTAGTGCAGGAAGCTGGACTCGCAGCCTACACAGGCTCAGAGGTGTGTGAGGGAAGAGTCCAGGCGGTGGGCAGGAAGGGTCTTCACAGGAAATAATTTTACCTCTACTGTATGTTACTCTCCTTCAAGTTACAATGAAATATATAACCTTCAAGATAATGCTTTTTGATCACCCACAGTCCTCTGAATTCATCTACTCCATCAGTGCTACAACCTATTCCTATGGTTGTGTGAGGGTAAAATATCACATGAAATACAAATTTCATCTGTAAACAGTACCGCTATAACAGGAGAAAGCCAAATGCTGAACAAATACATAAATACGATGCAGAAGTGGAAGAAAAGGATGCATTAGACAAACGATGGAACTTGTTTTATTTAAAAAAATTTTTTAAAGTTGGACTTTATGAGAGGAACCCTGAAAGATTTGTAAAAAGCCCCATTTAACGCAAGGAAAAATAAGATTGGGAAAATTAGTATTTATTTTGAAGAATGGTGAACAATTTCAAAGCAACAGTCTCCGGAGCAAAATTGAAGGAAAAGGAAAAGTTTCAAAGGTATTTTCCCAGCTCCTCTACAAAATAAATCATTTGCTAAGCTCCTACCTTTTTATATTAAGATAATTCTTACACTGATAAAAGGACTTAATACTTTACTTTTCTCTTCATTGATACTAAAGATCCTTCGTCTTTTACTTGTTCAAATGATTTGAAACACTGTTTATATAATTACTGCAAAGTCTATGAAACAAAAGTTAAGTGAAAAATACATTTAAAATTGTGTATCAGCTCATGTGAAATTCTCTAGCTAACTATACTTTAAGGCAGTGTTTAAAGCACGTAACAGTGTGATCTATCTTGACAGTGTCAGGTTAATTCATTTTAACTATAAAATAAATCATCACACTACAGTGGAATTAAAAGTGATTCTGACATGGCTTCCCTAATGTCAACACATGTTAAACACATTGCAAGTCATATTTGCTTGTTGCTGAGGAGGTTCAACAAACGAGGCTACACCTTCTTGGAAGGATGTCTCTCCTAAGGTCCTCACTCTTCACAACCAGCTGCCTGCGGCCATGCAGCAGAGAGTAACAAAGGACAACGTTACCACATCCTTTCACTCAAGGGAAACTGGTGGGGATCAGCATTTTCATCAAAATCTACCAGTGCTTCAATTTGGCAATAATTTCAAATGAAAAAAATATAACCAATATCCTATATGGACCAATCAAAATCCCATCCAAGGCCTCAGAGAAATCTGAATAAAATCTAGTGAACTGTATCAGTATCTTGGTTGTGATATACTATAGGTTTGTAAAATGTTACCATTGGGAAAACTGCTGTAAAAGGAATTTCTCTGTATTATTTCCTATAACCTCATGAGAATCTACAATGATCTCAATAAGATTTTCAAACACACATACACATACACACATGCACAACTAGGAGCCAGATCCAGTTTGAGAGCTTTGCTATTGAATCAGAGACCAGTAAACCAGGTTTATGGACCAAATGGCCTGAGGCTCCCAAGCTTAAGAATAGTTTAAGGAAGGAAGGGAGAAAGTTTCTTAGGAAGGAAAAAAATCCATGCTGTGTTCTGAACCTAGGGTCAGGACAGGAATAAAGACCCAGACGTAGAGAATAGACTTGAGGACACAGGGATGGGGTACAGTAAGCTAGGACGAAGTGAGAGAGTGGCACTGACATATATACACTACCAAATGTAAAATACATAGCTAGTGGGAAGCAGCTGCATAGCACAGGGAGATCAGCTCGGTGCTTTGTGACTACCTAGAGGGGTGGGATAGGGAGGGTGGGAGGGAGGCGCAAGAGGGAGGGGATATGGGGATATACGTATACATATAGCTGATTCACCTTGTTATACAGCAGAAACTAACACAACACTGTAAAGCAATGTTGTAAAGCATTGTATACTCCAATAAAGATGTTTAAAAAAAAAAAAAAAAAGGAGAGAGAAGGCAGCAACTTAAACTCAGCCAAATCTGCTTGTTACCTTTCCCCTCAATCCTGATATGTCCTTTTACTTGTTCAGTTTTACCCATCCCACCCTAGCTAGAAACCTCAAGATAATACTAGAAGCCAAGAACAAAGCTGGGGGGGAAATCATTTTTCAGACTTTTAAGAGCTAAACTTTTTCTCCTCCAGGATCTTCAAAAGAGTTTTTCCTCTCATTCACACATAGAAAGAAGTAAGTGATCTTAAGATCCAGTGATGCCATTTCTCTGAATCTACTCTAGAGACACACTCACACAGGTATATAAAGAAGCATCTATCAGCACGTCCTTTGTAAGAGAGAAAAAGTGGAAACAACCTAAAAGTCAATTAATACGACACAGGCTAAATAAACCATGGTATATTCATAACACAGAATACCATGCAACAGCCACAACGAATGAAGTAGTCCTATAAGTATCAATACAGAAAGCACTCCAAGACTGATTGTTTAGTGAGAAAGGCAATTTAAAGAATGATCGATACTGTATCATAGAATTGGTGTAAAAAAAATAACCAACAACAAATCAACCACCTAAAAGAGTAAATTGTTTCCTATGGCTACAATACATATGCATTAATGCACAGACAATGGTCTGGGAGAATAGACACAAAACTGGTAACGGTGGCTACCTCTGGGAAGGTGGGAAGGGAACCGGGGCTGGGAATCATGGTCAAAAAATTTAGTGTTATCTGTATTTAAATTTTTTCACAAGTGTAATAATGCATTCATGTGTACATAATTCAATTGAAGAATTTAAGGAAAAAAAAATCCACAAAGAATAGTCAGCAGAGACCACATATGTATGCTCTGCAAAACCTAACATACTACTTGACCCCCGACATAAAAAATTTAGGGATTCCTGCTCTAGAGAGCTTATTTATGGTTTCACCCTGCCTGTGGCATCATCATATTTGGTCTCCTTTACGCAGTTCTTGAACCAGGTCTTCATTTACAGTTGGTCACTCCATAAAGGGCTTGGCCAAAAAGTTCGTTCGGGTTTTCGGTACCATCTTACTGAAAAACCGGAACGAACTTTTTGGCCAACCCAATATTTGCAAATAAAAAGCAAAATGTGCTATACACATACAAAGCAATATTAGTCACAAAAAGAAATGAAGTTATGACACATTCTACAACATGGACGAACCTTGAAAACATTATGCTGAGTGAAAGAAGCCAGACACAACTGTCACATACTGCATGATTCCACTTATACGAGGTACCAAGATATGCAAATTCATAGACAGAAAATAGATCAAAGGTTATCAGGCCAGGGAAAGCTATTGTTTAATGGTGATGTTAGCATAACATTGTGAATATAATTAATGACACTAAATCATACACTTTAAAATGGATAAAATGGCAAACTTTGTTATATATTTTACCATCATTTTAAAAAATTAACAATGTAATATGCCAGAAATCGTTAAATTATATACTTTAGCGAGTGAATTGTACGGTATGTGAATTATATCTCAATAAAGTCGTTAAAGAAAAAGAAATTAAGGAAGAGATAAAAAGAATTCAAGAGAAAATAAATATTAAAGGCAAGCAAAGATATAACGTATGCATAAGAGAAGTCCCAATAAAGGAGAAATTCAGGGAATAGAATACTAAAAACATTACAAATAAAAGTAATTTTAAAACTTTCTAAAATAAAGATTTGAAACTACATATTGAAAGAGCATATCACATAGCTGAGAATACTGACCAAGAATGACTAATACCAGGATATACTCTAAACTAAATTAAAAAGGGGAAAAAATTAGAGCACCATCAAATTTTGACAGCAGGGACTTCCCTGGGGGCGCAATGGATAAGAATCCACCTGCCAGGCTTCCCCGGTGGCCCAGTGGTTAGGAATCCACCTGCCAGTGCAGGGGACACAGGTTCGAGCCCTGGTCCGGGAAGATCCCACATGCCACAGAGCAACTAAGCCCGAGTGCCACAACTACTGAGCCTGCGCTCTGGAGCCCGTGAGCCACAACTACTGAAGCCCGTGCGCCTAGACCCCGTGCTCCGCAACAAGAGAAGCCACCGCAAGGAGAAGCCCACACACCGCAAGGAAGTGTAGCCCCCGCTCGCCACAACTAGAGAAAGCCTGAGTGCAGCAACGAAGACCCAAGGCAGCCAAAAATTAATTAATTAATTTTTAAAAAATAAAAAAGAATCCACCTGCCCATGCAGGGGACATGGGTTCGAGCCCTGGTCCGGGAAGATCCCACATGCCACAGAGCAACAAAGCCAGTGCACCACAGCTACTCCCTGTGCTCTAGAGCCCGTGAGCCACAACTACTGAGCCCACGTGCCACAACTACTGAAGCCTGCGCACCTAGAGCCCGTGCTCCATAACAAGAGAAGCCACCGCAATGAGAAGCCTGTGCACCGCAACAAAGAGTAGCCCCTGCTTGCCTCAACTAAAGAAAGCCCACGCCCAGCAATGAAGCCCCAACGCAGCCAAAAATAAAAATAAATTAATTTAAAAAAAATTTTTTTGACAGCAACTCTATCTCAAAAGAATAAGTAGTAGCATCTTCAAGATATCCAAGAAAAGAAAACGTGAACTAAAGATTTCATGTCTGGTAAAATTTGTCTTTCAAGTACAAAGGCACAAACTTACCAGCATGTAAGAATTCAGGGAGTAATGTTTCCATAAGCCCTTCCTGAATCTACTACAGAATGGGCTTCAGACAAAATAACTAGAGAGATATTAACCTAAGGACTAGTGAGTGAGTGGTGAGCTTTAAATATAAATTAATTACCTGTAGAGCTAAGATTAATTAAGGGTTAAAAGAAGAATATACTATATAATTGCCATATGTTGACATGCAGAAACAGTATAACTATTTTTTAAATAGCAGAAAGTAAGCTTATGCAAAAAAAGTTATTATTAAAAAAAATTATTTTCAGGAATATTGGGGCATAGTATCCATGATATTTTATCATCCTGTGTGCCCTGAAGAACAGGGATTATTAGTGTGGAAGAAAGAAGACAAAAATATCAGAGAAGAGGTGAGATTAAAATTCCATAGTTTTGGTCAGGACAAATAAATATGCATTCATTTGTGTGTGTATATGTATATGTCTAAATGTAAACATGTACACACACATGCACACTCACACATCCTCTCTACTTATCTCTGTCCACAAGCAAATACTAAACCAATGAATGTAGTTACACTAATAACTGAAAACTGAATCTTGAAGACATAAAGCATTATTATGACTAAAGAAGGTCACTCACTATATTATGGAAAAAAAGGGTTCAATTTACTAAGAATACGTAAACTTTTTTTTTTTTTTTTTTTTTTTTTTTGCCTGCACCACGCAGTATGCGGGATCTTAATTCCCTGACCAGGGATCAAACCTGTGCCCCCTGCAGTGGAAGCATGCAATCTGAACCACTGGACCGCCAGGGAAGTCCCCGGTAAGTAATAATTTAAAACTTGCATTAAATAATACTCTTCAAAATGTATTAAATAAAAATATATCACAATTACAGTGATAAATTATTAAAACACAGAAAGCTAAATACAATTGGAAAATCAGCACAAAGCGAACAGATAATTACAATGCTGGCAATGAAAACACATTACGTATCTTAACAACTAACATTTAAGGGAAACAAGTCTTACTTGCAATGACAAATAAAAGCCATCATCTGGTCCTGTCAACTCAGCCCAAATCTTGGTAGCTTCCTCCCAGGACATTCCTCTCTCTACACTTATCTGTAAAAAAAATAATAATAAAATTTAAATTAAACTCACTTCTGAGAATGCTTACCAGAAAATGACATTATACTTGAATGTGCATGTTTTCTAAACTTACCGTGTATAATTCTACATGGCCAGAGGTTGAATATCCTGGAGTCAGAAACTTCTTAACATCACTTTTCCTCACTTTTTCATCTCCAGAACCAAGATCTTGAACAAGAAGAAGCAACATATAAGTATAAAAAAAAATTTCATCAAGAATACATATGACAGGCTTCCCTGGTGGTGCAGTGGTTAAGGATCCGCCTGCCAATGCAGGGGACACGGGTTCGAGCCCTGGTTGGGGAAGATCCCACATGCCACGGAGCAACTAAGCCCGTGCGCCACAACTACTGAGCCTGCGCTCTAGAGCCCGCATGCCACAACTACTGAAGCCCGCGCACCTAGAGCCCATGCTCTGCAACAAGAGAAGCCACGGCAACAAGAAGCCCACGCACGGCAACGAAGAGTAGCTCCCGCTTACTGCTACTAGAGAAACCCCATGTGCAGCAAAGAAAACCCAATGCAGCCAAAAATAAATTAATTAATTAAAAAGAAAAAAAAAAAGAATACATATGATGTTTCAAAGATTTCCCAACTTACCTAAGATTCCCATATCATATCTTCCATTTTTTTTGGCATTTTGGACAACTGCAGTAAGTGTGTCTGCAAAATACTGAAATAACGCATTCTGTTGATGCACCTCCATGCCCAAAATTCTATTCAAGAATTTTCCTATGTTGTTATAATCTGCAACGACAAGATTGTATGAAAGATTTAATGCATTCAAATGGCAATTTTAAAAATTCATTCATCTCAGCCTAGAAAGAGTCTCACTTTCTCCTCTAAGCCTTCCCTCACAACTCCTGTACTGTTCCCAGAACAGGGCTATATTTCGACCACTTCTACTTCTAGCAATTAGCACGACTACACTACATGCTCAAAAGATGTTTGCCAAATTGAATTTTTGCATCTTCAGCTTCGCTTATTGAAAGTATGAATACAATTTAGCACAACAGAGTGTTAGTTTTCCAACATTAAGTCTTAACTCATAAAGTTTTAAGTGCTGTTAAGTCAGTGAAGCTCAACTTTGGCTGCACAAGTAAGAATGCCCAGGAGCTTCTGGAAAATTACCAATGTCTGAGCTCCTGCCCTGGCTTCAGTACTTTTTAAAAAGCTCAACAGCTGATCATCTACACAACCTGGTTTGAGAACTGCTGCTATGTAGAGAGAAGAGAGATTCAATTTCTTGAATAATCATAGTTATTCATAGCAAAAACCACCCAGAATGCTCTGTGAGCACTCAGTAATGAGGGATTGAGACCTACAGACTTGAAGCTTCCCCTTCAAGTTGACGAAAGCATAAAGAACAAAACGGGCTATAATGATACAGCAACAGTTATGAACATACATACAGAAGTCATACCATTACCTTTATCTAGAGTAAGAATTCCTGAACGATCTTCTACATTTATCAGGCCAACTCCTATCAGTCCTTGTCGAACATCTATAATAAAACAAATTTATAAAAAACCTTATAGCCCAGGGCTTCCCTGGTGGCGCAGTGGTTAAGAATCTGCCTGCCAATGCAGGGGACATGGGTTCGAGCCCTGGTCTGGGAAGATCCCACATGCCGTGGAGCAACTAGGCCCATGTGCCACAACTACTGAGCCTGCGCTCTAGAGCCCACGAACCACAACTATTGGAGCCCGCGCGCCTAGAGCCCGTGCTCCACAAGAGAAGCCACTGCAGTGAGAAACCCACTCGCCACAACTAGAGAAAGCCTGCGCACAGCAACGAAGACCCAATACAGCCAAAAATAAAATAAATTTAAAAAACAAAACCTTATAGCCCAAGTAACTCAATGAGCTGTTACCTGACTAATCAAACTAGATCAAGTTCTAGCATATAAGACACAGTCTATGTATCTTCCATAGTTCCTATTAGCTGAATTAAATGGCACCCACAGCCCCTAAAGATCTTTAGACACTTCAAAATTCTAGAGTACTCAAACCACACATCATATTTTATTGTTTCACTAAAACGTCATATCTTTCCAACAACAACCCTTGGCAGTGGAGATCCTTGGCTACGAAGCTGTCACCCACAGAATCTAAACAACTTTGAACACACAGCAGGATACTGATTAAATAATTTATGTAAGGAAATAATCATGCTTCCTTCCCAAACGTTACCTATCAGTATTGACAAGGCGATGCAGAAGATAAGCAACATATATAACTGTCAACATGTTCTGAATTACGTTACTAAGAGGACAGTTTATAAAACTTTTGAAAAGTATTTGTGTCCAGGCTCCAACCCAGACTTACAGTAAGAAGGGTTTAAGAAAGAGAAAAGGATCAATAGGAAGCATAATTATATCCTATTTACACATTTATTTAATCAGCTAGACTGCTACATGCTCAAAATGTGTAGATTCTGCAGGTGACAACTCTGTAGCCAAAGAACTCCAATGCAAAAAATCCTCATTTTGGGAACCCATCCTATGGGAGGAAATTACCTGAATAGAAGGATAGCTGCTATAATTCCAGCACTGTTTGTGATGCAAAAAAATGAAAACCACTTGAACATCAATAAGGGGGAAACTGAAGAAACTGTTACATAAGCTAGATGTAGAATATTACACAACTGTTACATAAGCTAGATGTAGAATACTACACAACTGTTAATATATGTGTTAGTGGGGCTTCCCTGGTGGTGCAGTGGTTGGGAGTCTGCCTGCCAATGCAGGAGACACGGGTTCGAGCCCTGGTCTGGGAAGATCCCACATGCCACGGAGCAACTAAGCCCGTGAGCCACAACTGCTGAGCCTGCACGTCTGGAGCCTGTGCTCCGCAACGGGAGAGGCCACGATGGTGAGAGGCCCACGCACCGCGATGAAGAGTGGCCCCCGCTTGCCGCAACTGGAGAAAGCCCTTGCACAGAAACGAAGACCCAACACAGCCAAAAATAAATCAATAAATTAATTAATTAAAAAAAAAAAGAGAGACCTTGTTTTTAAAAAAGAAAACAAAAAATGTGTTAGTACTATAGCTATTGATTTGTAAGGGATGCCTGTGATGTACCAAGTGAGAAAAGTACGTTGCAAGTAATACTAACTTTTTTTTTAAAAAAAGCTCTGTGTTTAGACAAACGGACAAAGGTGTGTTAAGGCTGCGCTTGTTCAGATTGTCAACATTTGTAACCTCAGCAGGTGGGATTGGTAGGTAGTAGGTGGTTAAGGAGAGGGTATGGGCTCCTCATTATTCACTTTTAGATTGTTTTCATCACTTATAATGAATAAATAACATGTAATTTTTTAGAATTAGAAATAAATTGGGGAGTTGTTTTTGACAATCCCTCTAATGACCAAATAAAAAGAAAATAAGAGGGAATGAAAGGGAAAGGGAGGAAAAGAACAGGGCCAAGACTTTATTGGTTTTTTTGTGTTGTTAAATGCCATCAGTGATTATAAGCCCCTGCCAGCTAGGTTAATATGGACTGTTACCAACACTAAACA
This sequence comes from Balaenoptera ricei, assembly GCF_028023285.1. NCBI lineage: Eukaryota > Metazoa > Chordata > Mammalia > Artiodactyla > Balaenopteridae > Balaenoptera > Balaenoptera ricei. The sequence continues at coordinate 6,945,101 of NC_082652.1, read as the reverse complement.
CCGGCTCAACTGGAAAGGACTTCCTAGTAAAATGTTTTAACTCTAGAAGGATAATGTTTCTAATACCTTACATCTGTTTATTCTCCAAAATATTTTCATAGTTTGCTGAACTACTGAAATCACCCAGACTACTAATATTAATAGGGTAAAATCTATTCTTCAGATTTGCAAGATACATCTAAGAATTTCTATAGCACTACTTAGGATTTTTTTTTAAATATAAAAATTTCTACATACACACAAATGTAAAGAGAATATTCTATGGACCACAGGTACCCAGCACCCAGTTTTAACAACTGTTAATACACGGCCAGTTTTGTTTTATCTGTACCTCCACTAGCCCCCACAGATTACTTACCTAGGTACTTTAAATTTTAAAAGCTATTTGGCACATTTTCAAATTAATCTAACAAAACCATTTTTCCTCTAGTAATCTAGTATTAAACAACATGCAACAAACTCTGTCAACCGTAAAAACACTTCACCTGAATGAAATTTAATAAATCTACTGCTTATTATAAGATATCAATTTAGGCGTCTGGTAACTATCAATTTCTAAATTTTATACATTTTATGTCCAAAGAAAACTAAAAACAGCAGCACATGTTCGAATGAGTTTTAGTACCTTCTTGTCAGTACTCATTTTCCTTTGTTATGATTATTTTTAAAAGTTACCTTTAAAGAATTCTCCAGGATAGTCTGGAGGTGGTGATACCATAGGAGAATCTAGGTTTACAATGGATTTCATGACAATTTCTAAAGCATTTCTTCCATACTGCAATAAAAACCAAATAAATTTAACAAGTTTCAGCATTTGGATACTCTTCAATCACATGACCAAGTGAATGCTATAAAAACTATTATTGTACCAAATAGTCAAAAATAGCAGGACTCAATTATTTTTATATATATTTTACACTGCCTAGTGCCTCATTCACACCTTTGTACACAGCAGGCATTCCATAAATAAACAACTTTCTTTACTTCTGGGAACTCACACTTCATGCAGCCACAAGTATTTATTATAATCTTATATTCCAATAGGAATGAGAAGATGATTATATTGCACAGTTGATCACCAAAGATCTAACTGCCATGTGTCTTACAGGACTAGCCATGATTTTATAGCAAAACCATACGAGGAGGCAGCTTTAAGTTTTAAACAGCAACCACTTTCCCTCTCTGTTCCTTACAAACACCGTACACTGCAATCATTTTTCAGATAGTGAAAGCTGAAATGTACCTTATTATCAAAGTTGAACCTACTCAGATCTCTGGATTCTGTTGCTCTTCTGTCTCCATGTGTAAGCGCACCCTATCCAAACATAAAATCTCCAATCAAGGCACAGAAGACAGGTTAACATACATCATCTTTTACACACATCTATATAACTCAAAAACTTACCAAACTCTCAAGTCTTTTAGCAACAATAGATGCAAATCTTTGTTCTCCTGCCAATTCAGAAATCAGAAAGACATATTCCGGAGCAGTAACTTGGTTTGATCTATGAGTTCGTCCTGTAATGACATTAAAAAAAAAAAAAATCGCTGATTGTGTTCTCTAGATACTAGTATTCTGAGACCTATTCCCAGCACTTAACAGTAAGCTGGTATCCAGAAATCTTTAAACCAGAGGAAAAATTAAAGAACGTAATATTACCCTAACTCCCCAAAAGGCACAAAATCAAAAACGCCAACTTGAACAACATCTGTATTCAGAACAATACTCCCACTTACGGGGGAGCAGAAACTACCATAAACTTATTAAATGATAAACACATTACTGGTGCTACCCCAGTTTGGTTCACCACAATGTTGCTGATGCACAGCTGCTCTGGATTCTCCCAAAATTGTTGTTGTTGTTTTTTTAAATCACCAGGTCACAGGGACATGAAGATGGAAGGGAAGGGAGGAGCAATGTGCCCTCAATGAAGCTACCGGGGGTTGAAAAAGACATCAAGTGGCAGTTGCTCTAACATGGATAACATCCTTGGAGATCTACAATGAAGATACTCCTGAAGAGCCCCATTCTTGAATATAATGCCAGAAAGCCCTATTGTAGGTCTTTTACAGCTTTTAAAACAGCCAAGAAATAAATTCATGATGCCTTCTATATTTTAAGGTATATGCAATACACAAACATCTCCAAAACCTACATATATGTCAAGTTTTAGTATATCTAGCATTAAAATATTTCCCCAGTAATTCCTGGCTATGAAGTGAAACTCAGTGTAGGAACTTACCAAACTGCTGAATTGCTCTATCAGCACTCCATGGTAATTCCAGAGTCATATGAACTCTTCGCCTTTGATTTTTAGCTCTCCTATCTGCTTGTAATGAAATACCTGAGCTGGCAGCTTCTGAGATGATAGCAATATTCTGTATCAAATGTAAGGAGAAAAAAACAAAAGATCACTTCTGCACAAAGACAGGTGGGGAAACATCCACCAACACATATTCTCCTTTACTTCCTAACCCTCAGTTTTAGCTGTACATGGTTACAAGGACACCCAGAATCAAGATTACATTTCCCAGTCTCCCTTACAGCTAAGTGTGGGCACACTCCAGCCAGTAGGTCACATGAACAACGTCCACGAAATGTCCCTAATCAAAGATATGCCCTTCCCCTCCTCTTTTTTTCTCTCTGCTGGCTGAAATGTAGAGGTGTAATGACTGAACCTGAAATACGGAAGTAACTAGGAAATGGAAGGCCACATATTAAAGGAACAAGACAGAAGAGACCTAGACTTCAAGGGGTCATACCAGTCCTGGTCTACCTACTCAAACTTGTACATGAGAGAAATGAACTTCCACTTTAAGTGAATATGATTTTGGGTTTTCTGTCACTTAACAGCCAAATCTGATCCCAACTAATACAATTTCTAATGCACATGGGCCTAAATTACTAATGAAACAAGTACTTAAAACAACTGTTAATATCTCTACCTATAATCTTTAAAATATGTAACATGAGCTTTTAAATACATTTAAAAGACAACTTTGATAATGGTAATAACTACCATCTATTTTCTAGTTGCAGAGGCAAAAAAATTTTGAAATACAAAGTAAAATGTGGATAAAGAGATAAGATTTTAGTCTACTTCTTTTAGATTAAGGAAGGAGGTTGAAGTGGTGCTCCTACCTATTTTTTAGCAAAACGCTTATAGCAATTCCGACTAGATGGAGAAAGAACTGATTTGAGAATCTGAAAATTGATGAAGTTTACTTAACAGTAAGAGCATACAGAAAGGGCCTCTGAAGGTGACCACAACCTCTGCAGTGGTCAGTTACGCAAGTGAAATCTACGACCATTCAGAGTAAATCATCTCAATAGGACATGGCAGAGCAAGACAATAAACAGTAAAATCAAAGGATCCTAGTAATCTGGGCATGCTTAAATATATTTCTAGACTCAAAATTACACTGACACTAGGGTGTAGCATTGGATGACCTGAGAGAACACAATTTAATATTCTGATTAAAGACTTCAAAGGCCTCCAAAGCTATCAAAAGCTACATCTAATTCTGTGCACAAAACACCACATTCGATTTATAAGAAAATAATGAAAACATGTAAAATGTTCAGTGATTATGTGTAATTACTTAAAAAAAAAAATAGAGTAAGAACATTCAACAGACATGATTTATATTAAAAGAAAAAACCTAAAGATTAATCTAAACGTATGGGCATCATTCCTTTCGCCAAAAAGCATCCCAGAAAAACATACCTTATCTCCATCCATAAATCTTTGTTTTTCCGTGATATTTAGTATTTCCACAGGGACGTCAAGTTCAGATCTTGACTCATAAGATATACTTCCATCATCATTGCTTACAACCCTCCCCTTGCGGCCAGTCATCTGCAAAGCCAAACAGTGACACTTACAATTAACGTAGCTATGACTATGGTGCATGAAGCTCAGGGCTCCCATCATAGAAACTTGGTGGGAGATGAAAGGGATAATGAAGGCAGCATGTACTGTGCAACCTGTCCTGCACCAGGCGCTGGGGGAGAGAGAACATTGCAACACAGTGCCTGGTTCTGAAAAGTTCAAATTCCAGTGGAGAAAACAGACATGCGGCAATGATAACAAAGCCTGCATGACAGGTGCGGTAACAGAGATCCGTGTCTTGGGGCAGATACTCAAGATACTAGGGGCAGGAATTTACTTGCTCTAGGATGACAACTAGAGTAGAACAAGGGTTCTAAGATCTAAGAGAGGATATTAGATAATTATGTGATGATACCAAATATATCACTTATTCTAAAGGGTTTGAAAGTGGCAAAAAATTACCTAGAAGAGAGACAGCCCTGATCAAGTCATATTTACCTCAGCAACGTTCTCAGGGCCACCAAGTTCATCAATAAGTTCATCCAGGGTATTAGGAGGGAGGTCTTCAGCTAATTTTTCTAGTTTATCAAGTAGGTCTTTCTTCATCTGCTGGGCCCTTTCCACGGCATCCTGACTTGTTATAAGGCTATTGTTGCTGTTGGTGTTACTGTTAGCTAGATAAAGTACATTTGTTAAAAATCAGGACCAAGTTTAAATATTTGTTTTGTCTAAAAGTACATTTCAGGGCTTCCCTGGTGGCGCAGTGGTTGAGAATCTGCCTGCCAATGCAGGGGACACAGGTTCGAGCCCTGGTCTGGGAAGATCCCATGCCGTGGAGCAACTGGGCCCGTGAGCCACAACTACTGAGCCTGCGCGTCTGGAGCCTGTGCTCGGCAACAAGATAGGCCGTGATAGTGAGAGGCCCGCTCGCCGCAACTAGAGAAAGCCCTCGCACAGAAACGAAGACGTAACACAGCCAAAATAAATAAATAAATAAATAGCGTTCCCTTAAAAAAAAAAAAAGTACATTTCACAGACAAAGCAAGCTTCCATGTGGATACCTGGTGCACTGTTAGGAGCAGGTGAAATTACTGGCGTAGAAGAAAAACTAGGTCGTTTTGATCCAAGACCTGATGCTAATAAGGCACTTTGAATAGAATCTGGATCTATACTTCTCTTTTTTTTTTTATCTTTGTTTTTCTTGTGGTCCTTTCTGATTAACCAGGGATCTGAAAATTAAGGAAAGACATGTATCAAATCATTTGTTAACACAAGTACAGAATTTCCAAAGGAAACACCGTTGAGTTTGTGTATTGTTGAGCGACAACTTGTAAACCACCACCAACTTCAGAGATGCAGTACACCCATACACCATGAGGTAAATTCCATGGTTTGAGGTTAAATATAAGTGCACAAAATTGAGGTCATGATCTCACATAAATGTGCTGAACCTCCAGAAGACAGACAAGCTTGGAGCTCCCACCAAGCAAAGATTAGAATCTGTGTGATGATTTCTACAGGAAAAAAAAGGTTTTAGTACAATACCCCATTTCAAATACACAGAAATAGGGACTTCCCTGGTGGTCCAGCGATTAAGAATCTGCCTTCCAATTGCAGAGGATGCAGGTTCGATCCCTGGTCAGGGAACTAAGACCCCACATACCACAGGGCAACTAAGCCCGTGCGCCGCAACTAGAGCTCATGTGCTCTGCCGCCTGCATGCCACTAGAGAGAAGCCTGCGCGCCGCAACAAAAGATCCCGCCTGTTGCAACTAAGACCCAACGCAGCCAAAAATAAATAAATAAACAAATACACAGAAATAACTATCCTTTAGTTTACATTTAATAGATTCATGAACTCACCATCTTCATCATCCTCACTAGACTCATCTCTAAATGGGTTGAAATCATCATCATCTCCAGAACTCATGTTTTTAGAGCTCTCGTAGTCGCTTTCTTCATTATCGGAGGCATCAGATTCACTTCCACTATCATCAGAACTGCTACCAGTAAGGCCACCTATTTTTCGTGCTTTTTTGGATTCTCGAGTTATTTCTTCACCTATCCTCAAACCCCAAACAAGAGAGTCAGCCCAAACACACTGTTCTAAAGATCCAGGAAGTTACATTTAGTTCATGAACTAATACACTTAGTTAACTCAAATGAGAAATGCAGAAAAAAAGCATTTGTGTAAGTATATAAGAACAATTAAAAATTCATAAACAAGAGCTAGCCTTTTGGATTCCTATAAGAAATCAGGTTATATTCAATTATTCTTAAGAAGAAATCAGGTACATAAGTACCAATGCAAGACAGCCTTCAAGTGCACAAGTTTCAAAATAAACATCTCAAGACAACAGAGATGAAACAGAATCTATGGCATTGTCACAATTTGTGTATCAGGTTGAGAGATGAGGCCTAATAATTACAGATTTATAAAATATGCAAATACTTCATGGAATACTAAAAAAACTAACCTATAAAAACTACATTTTTAAAAGTCAAACAAGGTGCTGATCTGAATTATCTTACTGAATATTCATAAAAGATATCTGGAATAAACCAACCAAAACTAAGCAGAACATTAAAATGTTCACATATTAATGATGGTGAGAACATAATTCAAAAAAGGGAAACATGACCATCTGTCTATCTGACCACTCTAAGATGTTACTGACTCTAGGACTCAGCATTACTTTTTGTGCCACTAAAATAAAAAAATACTGTCAATTATATTATAATAGCCAACCTACTTTCAGGCATATTAAAAATGTAAGGGAAAAAAAAGCATTTCTTAGAACAGATGAAATGTAACATTAAAGTGTCAGGCACTGTGTTTAGAACACACAGTATGATAGTCTTCACAATATAATGAGTTATTATCACCATTTTAGAGAAAGAGAGCCTGAGAAGTTAACTTCTCAAAGTCAAAGAGCTTACTTAGTAAGCACCTAAACACAAATCCAAGTTTGCATTATTATAAAATGTCTAACAAACAAAGATGAGTGTATTCCTAATAATTAAATAATAAACTAACAGAAGTCTCTTTAAAGAAGACTATATAAACACACACTCTCACACACCCATACACACACACACACAGCATTGACAACAGAAAGGCCCGGATTTTGGTTCCCCATTTATCACCCAGTAGTTGTGCCAACCTGGGGATATCGCTTAACCATTTAGTCTTTCTGTGCCTTAGTTTCCTCTGTCTATAAAACTGACAAAATAGGGCTTCCCTGGTGGCGCAGTGGTTGGGAGTCTGCCTGCCAATGCGGGGAACACGGGTTCGAGCCCTGGTCTGGGAGGATCCCACATGCCACGGAGCAACTGGGCCCGTGAGCCACAATTACTGAGCCTGCGCGTCTGGAGCCTGTGCTCCGCGACAGTGAGAGGCCAGCGTACCGCGATGAAGAGTGGCCCCCGCTTGCCACAACTAGAGAGAGCCCTCGCACAGAAATGAAGACCCAACACAGCCATAAATAAATAAATTTAAAAAAAAAAAAAACCTGACAAAATAAAACCTACTTTCATATGGATCCCTTGCAGGTTGAATGAGATCATGTGTGGGCAGTGCTCAACACAGTGCCTACTCAGCACCAGTCAAATCGTTAAAGCCCCAATTTAAAATGGGATTACTTGTGTATTCAAAAACTACATGAGCCAAGGGAATTCCCTGGTGGTCCAGTGGTTAGGACTCTGTGCTTTCACGGCCATGGCCCAGGGTTCAATCCCTGGTCAGGGAACTAAGATTCCGCAAGCCATGTGGTGTGGACATAAAAATAAATAAAAAAATAAATAAAGACACTTCCTTAAAAAAAATAAACAAAAACAAAACTACACGAGCCAATTCAAGGAAGGCAGTACATTCCCAAAATACAGCTTGCATCAAGATGCTCAAATTTATACTACTTCCAGCACCATTTAAAGAAAAGTACCCACCTTTCCGCTTCTTTATTTTATTTTCCTTACAAGGACTATCTCTTGGTGAGCTGTTGTTACTTGGAGCTGTCAAATCGATTCCTAGCAAACTATAAAGTTTCTTCCTGTCTGGAGCAGGGAAGTGTTTTTCAATGAGTGACTGCAACACTCCTCTGTTCGAAGAGAGAAAAAAGTGACAGTTAGTGGCTCAGTATGCAAAATAGTTTATTATATATGACGTCTTACTGAATGTATTTGTTTAAAATAAGTATACTTTATTAGCAGCATTTCCAAACTGGATATCAAAAGTAGGTTAGCTCCACGTAATTGTAAAGCTGGCTTAGGAACTCAGCACCAATGGTTCCTGATTCTTTTTCAGAACTGCTGCACAGAGGAAGACTCCATGAAGAAAAACTGAACATCAGTGACTTGAGTCAAAAAGTGATTCAAGGGCTTCCCTGGTGGCGCAGTGGCTGAGAGTCTGCCTGCCGATGCAGGGGACGCGGGTTCGAGTCGTGGTCCGGGAGGATCCCAAATGCCGCGGAGCGGCTAAGCCCGTGCGCCACAACTACTTAGCCTGCGCATCTGGAGCCGTGCTCCGCAACAAGAGGCCGCGACAGTGAGAGGCCCGTGCACCGCGATGAAGAGTGGCCCCCGCTCGCCACAACTAGAGAAAGCCCTCGCACAGAAACGAAGAACCAACACAGCCAAAAATAGATAAATAAATTTATTTATTTATTTATTTATTTATTTTAAAAAGTGATTCAAAAGAGTTGGATTCTGAATGTAAAGGACTTTAACAATCCTTTAACCAATTTATTTCACATATATTTTCCAATTTCAGGTACCTGCAAGAGTTACAAATAGTAAAACCTATGTCTTACTAAAAAGTACATTTGGGGCTTCCCTGGTGGCGCAGTGGTTGGGAATCCACCTGCCAGTGCAGGGGACACAGGTTCGAGCCCTGGTCTGGGAGGATCCCACATGCTGCGGAGCAATGGAGCCCATGCGCCACAACTGCTGAGCCTGCGCTCAAGCCAGCCACAACTACTGAAGCCCACGTGCCTGGAGCCCGTGCTCTGCAGCGGGAGAGGCTGCCGCAATGTGAGGCCTGTGTGCTGCAGCGAGGAGTGGCCCCCGCTAGCCGCAGCTGGAGAGGGCCTGCACGCAGCAATGAAGACACAACACAGCCAAGAAAAAATTTTAAAAATAAATAAAAATGAAATAAAATAAATTTTTAAAAAATAAAAAATAAAAAGTACGTTTTATTCAATCTTACAAAATACTGATAATCCAGCTCAAATGAATTTTAATATTCTAGGCCAAGACTGTCCAACTGAAATATAGTGCAAGCCAAGCACAATTTTTACACTTTCTAGTAGCTACATTAAAAAGTAAAAGAAAACTTGTGAAACTAACTTTAATATTTTATTTAACTTATCGCTTTAAAATGTAATCAATGAAATGTTTTACATTATATTTCTTTAAGTCTTTGAAACCTGGTGTCTATTTCATAGTTAAAGGTCATCTCAATTTGGACTAGCCACTTCAACTGCTTAATAGCCCCCTGTGACTAGCGCCTATCATTTTAGAGGCAATAGTAGGCAGGCAAGCACAGGAAAGATACAGATTAGCAGGTGCATGTTTTGCTTTTAAAAGTAGTTTTAAATTATATCTATCTTAAAAGGAGCCACTTGAATGTGTCCCCTAAGGCAAAAGATAGCATGGCAGCAAAAGTTATTTTGTTAATTTTGCTACCAGAGTTAGAACTGTCTGTTAGGCAAACAAACTGAAAAACAGTGTCTAAAAACATTTTTAAAATCTCTTTTGACTATCTCAGGATTACTTGCAATGTTTATATTAGAGCATACTAAATTGGGGCAAACTAAACTATATTGCTCCTCTGGATAATGGTAGTTTCCAATACACAAAGCCAAAACAAAACTGAATATCTTAAACCAAGCTGTCAGATTTCCAAGATGTACAAAACAAACAAAAATCAAGCCCTTCTGTTAGTCCAAATACTGGACATAATATTGTCAAAATACTTAACATTTCAGCATTTCTATGTTATTGTTTTCCAATAGACATATTGTTATGCATACACAGGACTGTAAAAACTAAAATCAGGAAAACTTTAAAACGCAAAAATCTTGCCTCCAGGAAATGCCAACATTTAAACTAATCTAAGTAAAAACTCAAAACCATAAACATTACTTGGCAGTTGAAACGAAATCGTTCAATTCTCCTCCACCCTCTTCCAAGGCTTCTAATGTTCTAGCTTCTCCCGTAGACTGCAGACCAATTACAACACACTGGAGGCAAAAAGGAATATTATTAATTATAAATAAAAATATCTATGTGGTTTCTTAAGACATATTTTAAATATTTAGTTTAAAAAAAGATTTCAAACAAGAATTACCCATTATTGTACATGTGTACCAATTTATTTATTCTACATATATTTGAGACATGCTACATGCAATACACTTAGCTAGGAAACAGTATTACAACAGTGGACACTACTGAAGCCCCTGCCCCAGTTCTTTGTGCTTTAACTAAATATGTATTTACCAAAAAGGAAAAAACCTTAATGTAATATATATCCATGTGTTATCAGTTGTTACATCTATGGTTAGCCAAATTATAGTGATGTCTGTTTATACTTTTCTGAGCTATCCAAATTCTTTATAAACACGTATTGCTTTTATTATCTTAAAAATGCATTGTTTAAAGTCTTACTATGTTAATACTTTTTACAACTACCCTTTAGAAAGAAAAGGCTTTTATAAGTAGAAGGCCTCAACACCCAAAAGACTAAAACACATAACCAAAGATGAATCTGTTAATGCATTCTCCAACTTACTTTTCCATTCTTGATTTCTTCTCGAGCTAGTTGAACAACCCTCTTAACTTTGGATGCTATGCACAAGTATTTGAAAAATCTCTGGTGAGCAGACCAGAACTGACCCCACATGGATTTTTTCATTCGTTGCTCAGCATCAATCAGATCTGCAGCTTGCTGAAATCGCTCTCTGGCAATGACCCACTGAAGGTGCACAATCAACATTTTAGATATTTCAATCTTTTGAGTGTGACTTTAAAATGACTAATTCAATCAAAATAAAGTGCAAGACACCATTTAACATTAATTCAACAAAGCATTTTCAGTAACTTGGGAATCTCTAAACAAATGTTTTTTAGGACGCTCACATAGAGCTGTCCCAAAATTCTTATTAACTAATGCAGTCATTTTAGGAAACAGTTACATTGTGATTTTTAAAACTATACAACCGAAATAAATGGCTATTTTTTATAAATTACTTTAACAAAGAGAAAACTTGGAAAATTGGGAAAATAAGGAACCAGTGATTTATCTGTTGTTTTATAGCAGAAATATACTCCTGTGAGCTGACAGGAGTATACTGGACAAAATATACTTCTGACTGGACAAAACTGGCTAACAGATACATTATCAGGTACATTAAAAGTACTAAGAGTTAAGAAAAACATGCTCACCAGTTTGACTGCTTTGTTATACATTTTAACATAGCTCTGAGAAAGAAGAACTTCCTCAATTTTGAAGGTCACACCAGTAAAGCTCAGCTGTCGAGCAATGTACATTCCTCTAAGCTTCATATCCATAGCAACTATTTCCATGGCACCAACACCTCTGAATAAAATTAAAACACACAGTAACTATCATTAAATATAGTAGAGCCTTAACATACATGGAAGAGATTTTAGCAATAACACCTCTTTTAGATTGCTACTGAGAACAAATAGTGTATACTGTAAATTGCATTACCTCCGTTCTACTGCCTGAATAAAATCACTGAATTCTCTAAATGGAGTTCCCTCACCCCATATTCCAAGACGGTTCATATAGGCCATGTTTCGTGGTTCAGAAGCACCTGAAAAACCCCCAAACAAAACATATTATAGCTGAAAAAATAACATATATATCTCTCTCTTTTAAATAAATAACTACTCACCAGTGGCACTAGCATAAACAACTCTGGCTTTTGGCAATTTGTTCTGAAGTTCTAAAACTGCTAAGCCTGTCTTGGTTGGCTTTGAAGAACCAACAGGACATAAGTTTTTTGCTTTATGACATTCATCAAACACTATCTGTAAGGAGTAAATTAAGGAACATGTCACATTAGTAGCAAGTGTCTCCAATCTTTCAGGAAGAGTTAACTTCTATTTCCCTCAGGACTTGGGAAACATCCAAGATTTCTGGGATGGTAGCTGGAGTAAAAAAAAGAATCAAGATTATTAGGGGGAGGGATACTGTTGATATCAAGCCCCTGAGCATTAACTTTTTTTTTTTTACTAATACCCACATACCTATCATCTGGTTTTGTCAAACCTTAACATTTTGCCATATTTGCTTCAGATGGTTTTCTTTTTCTGTAAGATCACTAATATAAATGAAGCCCTCTATGTGCCTCTCCTTGATCTCCACAGCCCCCTTCCCCCAGCCACAGAGGCATTCACTGAATTTGGCATTAACCTTAACTGGATATTTAATTTTTTTTTTTGGTATCTAGAAAATTTACTACTGCAGAAAATGAAGACTGCTTGAATCGAATGCGGGGGTAGCGGAGGGCCTGTGGTTTTTCTTTTTGATTAACTACTGTTAACACCGTCCTTCAGGCGGCTAAGGGAGTTTCATATTTTGTTTAGACGTCATTATGCACCAAAGCTCTTGCAGGACAACTGTGAAGCTATATGAATTCTGCCATTTTACTAGCATTGATATGGCTCTTGGGTCCACCACTCCATTAGAACTATTAACTCCATTCATATTAATTTTTCTTACAAATCTTACAAAGGGGGTTGCTTCTGGGTATTTAGGTCCACATTCTATTTTAACGCTGTATATTCAGTTTTCATAAACTGTCCGAGCCCGTGGTGGCTGCCACCTTGCGGCGCTGTCACTCCTTAACTGGATATTTAATTCTTAATTAGAATGAATGGAAGGATCCACTACAGCTAAAAATGCACACCACACAGATTATTTGAGCAAATTTTGTTAAATAGAAGCACAACTGATAACCAACTTAATCAGTACTTCAAAAACTGGTGTTCCGGGCTTCCCTGGTGGCGCAGTGGTTAAGAATCCGCCTGCCAATGCAGGGGACATGGGTTCGTGCCCCAGTCCGGGAAGATCCCACATGCCGCGGAGCAACTAGGCCCGTGAGCCACAACTACTGAGCCTGCGCGTCTGGAGCCTGTGCTCCGCAACGGGAGAGGCCGCGACAGTGAGAGGCCCGCGCACTGTGATGAAGAGTGGCCCCCGCTCGCCACAACTGGAGAAAGCCCTCGTACAGAAACGAAGACCCAACACAGCCAAAAATAAATAAATAAATAAATAAATTTATAAAAACAAACAAACAAAAACTGCTGTTCCTCATGCAGGATAGTAAAAGGTATGCTATGAGCAAATGAGTTTGGAAATCACTAAGTTAAGAAGGGAATATAGTATTCAGCATGTCCCATATCTATTAACATTTTCCTAAAGCAGGAACTTAAATACTGGCCTAGTAAATGACAGCTACAAAACAGAATCAACTTTCTGACTCCCTTGGACTCTATGTAATCATTAAAGCTCTCATCCTAGCAGTCTTTTTATTTAACCTCAGAATTCCTGTGTGTTAGATTTTGTGTCATTAAAAATTATAAAACTTGTTGCAAAGGATACCACTCCATCGAAGTCATCACCGCACCAATGTAGGAGTTGTTTTAACCTCGTTTTGTATTTACCACCAGACTGACTTTCACCAATGAGGGAAGAATAGGTAGCAAAAATCACACCCTTCTTCACACTCCCATTATGTTTGGAAGAAATTTTTCCGTATTTAAACTAAAAAAGAAAAGAAAAGAACTTAATAAATACACTTTTGTCTCAAATATTTATCCCACCCAGATTTCTACAGCAGGAAACTGGTGGTAGCATGATGGGCTTCAGGAAAGTCAAAGGACCTCTTAAGATCATACACAAAATTTCTCATACACATGTGTACACACATGCACACACACACACACAAACATGAACCCTCTCGTGTGTGTGTGTGTGTGTGTGTATAACTTTAACGTACAAGGATCCAGTTTTCATCAAAGTCTCAAAAAAGTCTATCATCAAAAAAAGATTATAAACCAAACTCCCCAAGAAAAGGTCACAATATTCATTCTACAAATATTTATTGTGCATTTACTACATGCAAAGCACTGTAATTAAGATCTGAGGGATATATAAGAATTATGATTAATAGTTATTGTGGTCTTCCTCAATTATGCTGATTTAGAAATCAAAAATATTTCTAGATGCCCCTTACATGTTTTAGTTTTGAACTGTTAGTAGTCATTCAAGACACAGTACTTTACCAACAAACCACTCAGTAACCCTCACCCAAAAAAAGCCACTGATGGGCAAGGCAACAACACTGAAGCAACTTAGGACTCACATGGAAAGTAGATTTACATTTACTTATTTTCAAAGGGCTAGCAGGGAAGCACCTGCAGGAACTAGGTCTGTCTATTCTACCCATGTGACTCCAGGAATTGGTGCATAGTAGGAGGCCAATAAAGATTTGCTAAATGAACACTGAACTGTGCTTTCTAGATAATGAAACACATTTTCTTCCATTAGACAGAACTGTTTTAACATGAACACAGGTACGGGTATACAAGTCCACTGAATGTACAAATATCTAAACCAGTCTCCAAACCACAATTCTCTGCTGTATGATGCGACGGGCACACTACCTGTCCATGTAGCTTTATCACACTGCACCCTTATACTCATAGTTATATGAGTTTCACCCATATACAGTAACTTCAGAAACAGACAAAAACAAACAAATGAAAAACCCTGAAGAGTGAGAGAATAAACTCCATAAAAACAGACAATGCCTATTTCGTTTGCCACTACATAACCCTACCTGGCATATTATTTAACACTTAGTAATCCAAAAACCAACAATAGTGGCTAGCACTCACTATGCTTTCTGTGAAATAACTCATTTAATACTCTTAACAACCCTATTATTCCCATCTCACAGATAAGTCAATATTTATTGAATGACCAACTGAATAGAAAACTTTCATACCTTATTTAATGAATGGACCAAAATGTTTTTTGCTCCAATATCCCTCAAATCTCTTTCGGCATCATATTTTAAATCATTTGAAACACTGAACCTGCCACAAAAAAAAGGGAAAAGAAAAACACACAAATTAAATACAAATCCCATCATTCTAGCAATATTCA
The DNA here is from genome assembly GCF_028023285.1 of Balaenoptera ricei. Lineage (NCBI taxonomy): Eukaryota > Metazoa > Chordata > Mammalia > Artiodactyla > Balaenopteridae > Balaenoptera > Balaenoptera ricei. The sequence continues at coordinate 6,930,068 of NC_082652.1, read as the reverse complement.
GGAATAAATAAACCCAGGCCTTGACACTTCAAAAAAATATACTTACTCATGAAGACCCATCCCCATATGCTGGATTATTCACAAACAAAAGCTTCCGCAGCCAGTCTTTAGCACTTACCACAGAGCCCTTTTTCTACTCAACAAATAATTTTCATAGATGATGCCTGCTATTGTCCTTCCTTTTCCTACACCAGCACCATCACCTATTAAGAATCCAGCACGATCTCCATTTGGTAGGAATGTTTCATGTTGCTGAAAAAGAAAACGCTGGTAATTATCTATTCCTTTAGATATTTTGGTAATCAGTCTTTCATACCTTCTTTTAGTCATATATTAACATTCTCTGTTTTTATATAAATGGCATACAGTTGGCTTAGTGTGGATACTTTCTTTACTTAACTATACAGGCATACCTCATTTTATTGTGCTTCACTGTTACTGCACTTCAGGGGATACTGCATTTTTTACATATTGAAGGTCTGTGGCAACCCTGCATCAAGCAATTTTATTGGTGTCATTTTTCCAACAGCAGTTGCTCTTTTGTGTCTCTGAGTCACTCTTTGGTAATTCTCATACTATTTCAAACTTTTTCATTATTATTATATTTGTTATTGTGATCTGTGATCAGTGATCTTTGATGTTACTATTTTAATTGTTTTGGGCTGCCATGAACCCCGCCCATATAAGATGGTGAACTTAATTAATAAATGTTGTGTGTATTGTGACTGCTCCACCGACTGACCATTTCCCCCATCTCTCTCTCTCCTTCGGCCTCCCTATTCCCTGAGACACAACAGTATTGAAATTAGACCAATTAATAACTCTACAATGGCTTCTTTAAGCATTCAAGTGAAAGGAAGAGCTGCACGTCTCTCACTTTAAATCAACAGCTAGAAATGATTACAACATAAGGAAGACATGTTGAAAGCCTAGACAAGCTGAATACCAGGCCTCTTGCTCCAAACAGCAAAGTTGTGAATGAAAAAAAAAAGTTCTTAAAGGAAATTAAAAGTGCTACTTCAGGGGCTTCCCTGGTGGCGCAGTGGTTGAGAATCTGCCTGCCAATGCAGGGGACACGGGTTCGAGCCCTGGTCTGGGAAGATCCCACATGCCGCGGAGCAACTGGGCCCATGAGCCACAATTACTGAGCTTGTGCGTCTGGAGCCTGTGCTCCGCAACAAGAGAGGCCGCGATAGTGAGAGGCCCACGCACCGCGATCAAGAGTGGCCCCCACTTGCCGGAACTAGAGAAAGCCCTCGCACAGAAACGAAGACCCAACACAGCCATAAATAAATAAATAAATAAACCCAAAGTTTAAAAAAAAAAAAAGTGCTACTTCAGTGAACAAACAATAAGAAAGCCAAACAGCCTTATTGCTGACGTGAAGAAACTTTTAGTGGTCTCAAAAGAAGATCAAACAAGCCATAATATTCCCTTAAGCCAAAGCCTAATCCAGAGCAAGGCCCTAACTCTCTTTAATTCTACGAAGGCTGAGAGAGGTGAGGAAGTTGCAGAAGAATTCTGAAGCTCGCAGAGGTTGGTTGATGAGGTTTAAGGAGTCATCTCCATAACATAATTGCAAGGTGAAAGAGCAAGTGCTGATGCAGAAGCTTCACCAAGTTATCCAGAAGATCTAGCTAAGATAATCGATAAATGTGGCTACATTAAACAACAGATTTTCAATGTAGATGAAACAGCCTTTTTTTGGAAGAAGATGCTATCTAGGACTTTCATAGCTAGAGAGAAGAAGTCAATGTCTGGCTTCAAAGCTTCAGAGGACAGGCTGACTTATTAGGGGCTAATGCAGCTGGTGGCCTGAAGTTGAAGCCAATGCTCATTTCCCATTCGAAAAATCCTAGGGTCCTTAAGAATTATGCTCAATCTACGCTGCCTGTGCTCTACAAATGGAACAACAAGGCAGCACATCTGTTTACAACATGGTTTACTGAATATTTGAAACCCACTGTTGAGACCTACTGCTCAGAATGAAAGGTTCCTTTCAAAGTAATACCGCTCATTGACAATGCACCCAAGAGCTCTAATGGAGATGTACAACGAGATCAATGTCACTTTCATGCCTGCTTTGTAAAACAGCCTTTCTGCAGCCCACGGAGCTAAGAGTAATTTTGGCTTTCAAATCTTACTCTTTAAGAAACACATTTTGTAAGGCTGTAACTGCCATAGATAGTTGATTCCTCTGATGCACCTGGACAAAATCAACTGAAAACCTTCCAGAAAAGGAATCACCCTTCTAGATGCCACTAAGAACATTCATGATTCATGGGAAGAGGTCAAAATATCAACATTAACAGGAGTTAACCCTCATGGATGACTTGGAGGGGTTCAAGACTTCAGTGGAGGAAGTAGATTCTTGAGATGGAAATCTACTCCTAATGAAGATGCTGAGAGGACTGTTGAAATTACAACAAAGGATTTAGAATATTACATAAACTTAGTTGATAAAGCAGTGGCAGAGTTTGAGAGGACTGACTCCAATTCTGAAAGAAGTTCTGTGGGTAAAATGCCATCAAACAGCACTGCATGCTACAGAGAAATCATTAGTGCAAGGAAGAGTGAATCAATGTGGCAAACTTCACTGTTGTCTTATTTTAAGAAACTGCCACAGCCCCTCCAGCCTTCAATAACCACCACTCTGATCATTTAGCAGCCATCAACGCCAAGGCGAGACCTCCCACCAGCAAAAAGATTACAACTTGCTGAAGCCTCAGATGATGATTAGCATTTTTTAGCATTAAAGTATTTTTAAATTAAGGTATGTACATTGTTTTTCTGAACATAATGCTATTGCACACTTAACAGACTACATTATAGTGTAAACACTAAGTTTTGCATGTACTGGGAAACCAAAAACTTCATGTGACTCATTTTATTGTGACATTTGCTTTACTGTGGTGGTCTGGAACCAAACCTGCCCTATCTCTGAGGTCTGTGTATTTTTTTCTTGCTACCCTCGTATGTAGCAGGTAAATAAGTTAACAAATTGGTGAGTATTCTTCCATAATTTTTCAAGGACTGTACAATCAAATACAAACTTTTTTATACAACATAAATATGGGGGACGGTTGCCTATTTTACAAAAATGGAGTATTTCAGAAATCCTTTCAAGACAATTAACATAATATAAAAGCTGGTACAACACCCATATGGTAATACCAAAGGTTATTCAATCACTCCCCAAGGGTGTGAGCTTTCAAATCTTTTCTAGCTTTTAGCCACTGGGGGGAAAAAAAGCTGCAACAAATAGCCTTATATATATATGTTCTTATCTAATAGTTCTATGAAACAGACTCCCATGGAATCGTTAGGTAAAAGGATATAGGTATTTTTAATTTTAATACATGTTCCCAGTGAATTCCAAAAAGGTTATGACAATTTATCATTTGCACTAGAAACACATTCCCCATATCCACACTACCCCTTTAATTTTCTAACACATAAAACTTCTATAAAAATCACATTCACGGGCTTCCCCGGTGGTGCAGTGGTTGAGAGTCTGCCTGCCAATGCAGGGGACATGGGTTCGAGCCCTGGTCTGGGAGGGTCCCACGTGCAGCGGAGCAACTATGCCCGTGAGCCACAACTGCTGAGCCTGTGCGTCTGGAGCCTGTGCCCCGAAACAGGAGAGGCCACAACAGTGAAAGGCCCACGCGCCGCGATGAGGAGTGGCCCCCACTTGCCGCAACTAGAGAAAGCCCTCGCACAGAAACGAAGACCCAACACAGCCAAAAATAAATAAATAAATAAGTAAATTTATAAAAAAAAAAAACAAAGAACAACCTTCCTTTCCCTTCCCTCTCTTTAAAAAAAAAAAAAAAATCACATTCACAAGATTTTCATGCAAGGAAAACTTAACTTTGAATTAAAACTACTATACATTGTGAACTAAGAATAAAGATAAAAACTGTATGTAGTTATAAATTATACAGCTTACCTGGGCTGCATATGTAATTGCCTCAAGCTGTAATGCTGATAACCAGCCATTATCAATGGTTTCTTCAGAAATAGACGTTTTGTACCAAACATCAGGAGGAGTAACACTGGATAAAGAACTAGTTTCAACTACAGCATCTGGGTGACGCAGGCCAATTTTTACTAAACAAAAATTTAAAAATACTTCATTTTAATTATTCTAAGTAATAACACTTCCCAGTCTTATCATAAGATATTGCAATATTTCTCCTCTGACAGAGAAAATATAATAAGTAACTATACATCCTGGGATCCTATATAAATTCACTGACTGATGGTAAAGTACTGTTTAAATTTGACTAAAATGACCTATTTATCAACTACCTATGGTTTAAATAGAGACTTGATTAAAAAGATCTAGAAAAATACCATCACAGTTCATACCACCAGGTTCTCCAGTAGTAACAGAACATAATCCTAGATTAAGGTGTCATTTTAAATAACCAGGAAAGTATGGGAATTTGGAATCCATACATAGTTGGTAAACAGAGATTTTTAGTTTAAGTGGTCTTATTGGTGACTTTTTATAGAAAGCCAGAGTATAGGAGAGAAAAATTCTAGCCATAGATTTTTTTCCATCTTATTACCCCCATAAAATAAAAAAGTGAAAAATTTTACACAAAAACTAAAAATTATTAATTTTCAACTTAATACAGTGGCCACTAAAAAAATGAATCATGGTCATTACGGGAAAAAAGGAAGCAATGGTGTTAATTTAAACCACTGAATTCGAATAGCGATTTTATTTTTAAGATTCCCATGTTTTTATAATTTGTTTTAGATAAGCTGTATAAACTATAAAGCTAAGATACGTGTTTACATTTCTGTAATTTACTATGATTTTATAATCACTGCTGATATGAGCAAAATTAACTTGAAAGGAAAAAGCCTTTTCACTTGTGGTTTTAAAAGACTTCATTCCAAAGCAAAGCTCTAAATTTGTGTAGGAAAATTAAAAAACTCACAGAATTTTCATGTAGCTATTTTAAAACATATTATAGTTTAAAACATACTACAAAGCTCACACTTATCAAATCCTGAGGTACCCAACATGGATAGATCTTAATACATAATAATATATGCGGGAAAGTTTTTTAAGTTCAAAAGGAACCCAGAAGTCTTTCATTATTTTGACAAATCCCAAAGACATACATTTTATTGGCATATACTCTGCATAGGTTTCCGCATGACCCATTTCTTCTTCATCTTCTTCCTCTGGTTCATCTTCCTCTTTCACAACAGGGACCTTCTGTAACAGAGAGAGCAAAATCAACTAAGTCCAGAAACTGGAGGCCCAGCCAACACACAGAAAAACTCTTCTGTAGGAATACCCATTATCTTCAATCCTGGAAACAGGACATACCACTTCTATATTCCCTAATATCTGGGTCAGAGTCTGTGGTTTCCCTGCTCCTCCAAAGATAAGCACAGATAATCCATGACCTGCTCTCATCGCAAACACACAAATGGGTCACCACAGGGCTCCACCACCTTCTCAAACTACTTTCCCCTTCAATATTGCCTGCCAGCCTCCCTGATGCCCAGAAGTCTAACCTCCAGTCCTCACTCTTCATTGCAGTTCCAGGAATAGAAAGAACAAGGGGTTTGGAGAGAAAAGGTGGATGAGTCCCAGCAGCACATCCTACAATCTCACAGACAGGAACTCTCTTTAAGTCTCACATCCCACCCTCTTCTCAGTTCACCTTCATCTGTTTCTTTCCCTTAGATCCTAAAACCAAAACCCCAGAAAACTCTGGAGTTTAAAGGTTCTTCTAAAAGACAGAGAATTTACTTCAGACATCTGTGTCTCCACAGACACAACAATCATACAGAATCCTATATCACCTACTCTCCAAACTTCAGCACATCTGAGAATAAAATGAGGAGTTATTAGTAACTACACCAGGAAAACAGCAGTAAACCCAGACTGCCCCAGGCAAAGTGAGTGAATGGTCAATATAGTCATGTTACCTTGTGTTTCTCTACAGAATCTTAAAGGGGTAGAGGGAGGGAGGAATAGGGGAATAAGAAGCGCCTGAAAAAGCTGCTTTTCACTACCAGTAAACCATAAAGGGAAGCTCTTTATTAATGTGGGCTTGATCAAGGAAGAGTGTAGGGAAGAAGCTGTGGGACCCAGTATACCAAGGAAGGGAGGAGAAGGACAAAGAGAAAACCTAGTCAGGACCTACAGGTAAAGGACAACATGGCATTAAAATGTAACATCAGGGCATTAAAATGTAACATCAGGGCTTCCCTGGTGACGCAGTGGTTAAGAATCCACCTGCCAATGCAGGGGACATGGGTTCGAGCCCTGGTCCGGGAAGATCCCACATGCTGCGGAGCAACTAAGCCCGTGCGCCACAACTACTGAGCTTGCGCTCTAGAGTCTGCGAGCCACAACTACTGAGCCCACGTGCCACAACTACTGAAGCCCACACACCTAGAGCCCGTGCTCCGCAACAAGGGAAGCCACCGCAACGAGAAGCCCGCGCACCACAACGAAGAGTAGCCCCCGCTCGCTGCAACTAGAGAAAGCCCATGCACAGCAACGAAGACCCAATGCAGTCAAAAATAAAATAAATAAAATATTTATTTTAAAAACAAATAAATAAATAAAATGTAAGGTCAGGCTCCTCTTTTATTTTTATTTTACTTATTTATTTTTATTTAGTCTAGAGCAGCATATGGCATACAGATGCTCAGTAAATGTGGGAAAGAAAAGGGAGATGTGAGATAAACATCCAGCCATCAACCCATGGAGTCCTTAGGAAAAAATCCAAAGAAACTCTGAATGTTCTCAGAAAGTATGCCAAAATAAAACCCAGTTTCAGAAATAAGAGATGAAATGGAGCTGGCCAGAGAAACAGATCCAGACCCCACTTCTGCTGTTATCTGTGTAGCCTTGGGCAAATTACTTACATTCTGAGTCCTCCCCATCCCCCTTTGCACCTTTTCCTCATCTGTAAAATAGGAATGCGCCCTCTGCTAAATGACCAGCCACCTTTCTCCCTCTACCTTGTCTTTCCCTACCTTTAAAAAAAATATACCGCAGGTATATAATTGGGGGATTAGTTGGTAACACAATACGGTCACAAAATCCAAGGACCAGACAAGTAATATGTCTAAGCCACCTGGATGTAAAATGGCAACTGACATCAAGCTTAGGGTCAAGGAGATAAATGAAGGAGAGGGAGACTGTGGTACATGGGGAATGTGTGACCAACACACAAAGTAGATGTTCACTACTCAACTCCAGGCATGTTAACACGAGGTGGGGAATGTGGGCCCAGGATTGTCAGGTACTCCTATTTCTCAAGAGAACCTGGAAATCAGCATTTTTATGTGTTTGTAACACATTCAAAAATTTTCAAAATAATGTGGAGGCCAAACAAAACACCTGTCAATTGGTTTTCATCCACAGGCTACCAGTTTGCACTCTGTTAGATGTCTCTTAACTGCTAGGACAACATAGAACTTTGGGCATGTTATGGGCAATAGGGGCTGGACTGGGAACTTGAGCACGAAATAATCTTAAAGAAAAATGCATTCTTATTTTCCAAAAATCAACTTCCAAGTAAGCTGCTGGCACTCAACTGTTAAGTAAACTGATACTGCCAACACTTGTTCTCCTGGTCCCCGTTCAAAACCTCAGGCACAGGTTGCTTTGCTGTCTCTCCAAGTCCATATTTCATTCCCAGTCTTACCAATCCTCTGGTATCATTATGTGCAGTCCCCTCTTACTTTCTTCCTTTTTTCCTTTCCAATCACCTTTGCAATCCCTAAAGTTTAGTTCCTTATCACTTCCCTTCTGGATTACTTAACCAACCTCTTAACCTGTCTCTTCTTCCCAACCCATCCTGAGTCACTAATAGGTCCCTCTACTTCCAGTAGCCCTCACTGGTGCTGCCCCAAGTCCCAAGTCCATCAAATTCAATTCAGGACCCTTCACAGAGCCCCCAATCAACCATTCCAATTTCTTCCTGCAAGCCAAGTATCCTAAGCATATAGCTACCACCTCCTCTGTGCCTATTAATGCTGTAGCTCCCTTCCTAAAATGCCCTCTCAAAGTCTCTCCAGACTCGACACCCAAACTCCACGACATCTCCTCCATAAAATGAAGTCCTGGGCTTCCCTGGTGGCACAGTGGTTTAAGAATCTGCCTGCCAATGCAGGGGACACGGGTTCGATCCCTGGCCTGGGAAGATCCCACATGCCGCGGAGCAACTGAGCCCGTGCGCCACAACTACTGAGCCTGCACTCTAGAGACTGTGCCCTGCAACAAGAGAAGCCACGACAGTGAGAAGCCTGCGCACCACAATGAAGAGTAACCCCCATTCACCGCAACTAGAGAAAACGCATGCGCAGCAACGAAAACCCAACACAGCCAAAAATAAAAACAAATAAATAAATAAAATTAAAAAAAAAAAAAAAAAAGTGAAGTCCTCCCAGGCCATCTGAGTCTCATCTTCCTACAAACTCATAAGCCCTATTGCGAGCATCACTATTTACCTCTTGCTGTACCTTATATTACTACTTAAACCATGTGGTGTTAATTATAGGTTTTTTAAAATGGGGAGCCAGAAACCCACCACACAGAGGCAGGGTTATACACTGCGTAATTATTAAATGCACGCACAGAATCAATTTAACTGAAGCATATAGCATTTCCAAAATGTAAAAAAAATGTTAACATATAATTTACTCACAACTAAACCATTATGTGATCTGACATCCCATAACCAGCTATATAATAAGGCTCAATCCTAAAATGAACATAATTATCAAATACTTTTGGTTAACTCCACATTATCCTTTTTACTTATCAGATGAAATTCACAACAGAAAAGTGTCAGTACTTTGTATAATACTCTATCCTATCAAATATGTATGTTATAATCACCTTGTTTAGCATATATTAATTTATTCCAGTGAGGTTTAATGCTTGTTCATTAGTTTATGTGGCTGAGAAGCTCCCCTTCACGCCAAAAAAAGTTTTCTGAGAGCTACACTTAGCCAAGTGTACTTTCATACCACACAAAAATACAGATACAGCTTTTGAAACTCACCATGGTCGGGGAAAAACTCCTCATTTTCATGTCATTTATCCATATTCTTGCTACTTCTTTATTAGAAGACTCTTTCTTTACTGTGCCATTGCTTACATCAGCTGAGGGGGAGAGATAATTTACATTTTAGAACAAAATATCTATTTTCCTACAGTTTTTAAAAAGTTCAGTAAAGGGGCTTCCCTGGTGGCGCAGTGGTTAAGAATCCGCCTGCCAATGCAGGAGACACGGGTTTGTGCCCTGGTCTGGGAAGATCCCACATGCCACGGAGCAACTGGGCCCGTGAGCCACAACTGCTGAGCCTGCGCGTCTGGAGCCTGTGCTCCGCAACAAGAGAGGCCGCGATAGTGAGAGGCCCGTGCACCGCGATGGAGTGGCCCCCGCTTGCCACAACTAGAGAAAGCCCTCGCACAGAAACAAAGACCCAACACAGCCATAAATAAATAAAATTTTTAAAAAAAATAAAAATTATTAAAAAAAAAAAAAAAAAGTTCAGTAAAGTTTACCCACTTCACAAACCAAAGAATACCAATCTCTTATCTCTAACTTAAATTAAGCATAAGGATAAAAATATTCAAGCTATATGTCATTATGGAGGTAAGAATTAACATTAGAAAACAACTTAAAAGGAAAGATGTGCACAGGAAATTTGAAAACTATTTTATCAAAAAGACACCTTAACCAGAACACTATTTGGCAGTTTATTTCAAAACAATTACCCACAGCCAGCATTACTCTGAGACACTTCACTTGGCACAAAACCTGGTATTATCACCAAGATAGAATCAATCTCACCTGATCTGGTGGTACTTACTAACTTTCAAGGCAAAATAATTATTTCTGGAAGGGGAAAAAAAAACAGTTTGGGAACTCTACTGTCTTCCCTCAGAATAAAGATCCAAAGAATGAATCTGTTCTTCTATACCAGTGGTTTGCAAACTCTTTTTAGATATAGCACAAGAACCTCTCCATCAAAGTATCAATCAAAGTAGAACTACTGGGCTTCCCTGCCGGCACAGTGGTTAAGAATCTGCCTGCGAATGCAGGGGACACGAGTTCGAGTCCTGGTCCGGGAAGATGCCACATGCCGCGGAGCAGCTAAGCCCATGCGCCACAACTACTGAGCCTGCGCTCTAGAGCCCACGAGCCACAACTACTGAAGCCCGCGCACCTAGAGCCCGTGCTCTGCAACAAGAGAAGCCACAGCAATGAGAAGCCAGCGCACTGCAACAAAGAGTAGCTCCCACTCGCCACAACTAGAGAAAGCCTGTGCGCAGCAACGAAGACCCAATAGAACCAAAAATTACTAATTAATTAATTAATTTTTTTAAAAAAAAAAGTAGAACTACTTGGTTGAGAAGTTCTGAGCCCCTGTAACTAGCCTCCATCCTCCAAGTATACCTGAAGCACTCCCAGTACCTGGTATTCTTGCAATCACAGTGTGAAAATTACACCAGGAGAACGGATTATCACCTTATGTATTCTACCAAAAGATAGGGAGTATTTGGGTGGCCTGTCACTTGGGACTACAAAACGGCTGGGATTAAAGTGTTAGCAAAATAAGGAAGCTGGTACAGAGATAATAAATTTACTTGGGAGCACAGATCTGTTTAACATAACTGTGGGAGAGCCACTGAACAGTTCATAGAAAGAGTTACACGACTGGAGCTCAACTGAGAGATCAGAATCCAAAGAGCAACCTGAAGGGCTAAGGGCTCCAAAAGGGGCAGAGAACATGCAGGGAGCTCCCTGGCGGTCCAGTGGTCAGGACTCCGTGCTTTCACTGCCGCTGAGGGCCTGGGTTCAATCTCTGGTTGGGGAACTAAGATCCCACAAGCCATGCGGGGCGGCCAAAAAAAAAAAAGAGAGAGAGAGAACATGCAAAACCTCGCTCTCTGCAGTTTCACAGTTTTAACATTCTTCCCTTTCAGTAAAAAGATGACCCTCTCCTACAACACAAAAGTTAGTTTATCTTTGGCATTCACTTACCATGTTTCTTTTTCAGCCCTGGTCTAGTCTGACAATTTCTCAGCCTTCCACAGAAGGATGGCCTTGACTTGCAGTCTTTTGTCTTTTAAGAAGTATTATATTGGATGTGGGAGATGTTACTGTACTAGATATTACTCGGTCAGCTCCAAAGCTGTTTTGTTTTGCTCTCTAAACTCTTTCCTCACGATGGCACAGCAGCAGTCTTTCTCCTCATTAAATCCAAAGACTTTAATGAAAAGCAGCTTCTACTAACTGCTGATCACCCCTAAGTCTCCCAGGAGCCATTCCAGATGCTGTCCTGCACCTCAGCTAGGTCAGGGCCGTGGTCCTGCTCTCCATGGCAAAGAATGGAAATCAATCCTGAGACAGTTAAAATGATTTCTCAATGGGCATCTAGCTGCCAGGCTCCAGTCAGTTCAGGACAATAACCTTAAGAGTAAAACTACAGCCATAAGGCACAAAGGTATGGACTCAAAGATTAGATTATCTGGTATTTTTAATTGCATTTGTCACTGAAGACAAAGTTAGTTCCGCATCACCTACAAACACTCCTTGCTCATTCCTTTAGAATGCCCCAGCCCTCTACTTTATTATTATTTTTTTAATATTTATTTACTTATTTGGCTGAGCCAGGTCTTAGTTGCGGCATGCGGGATCTTCGTTGTTGGGTGCGGGATCTTTAGTTGTGGCACGCGGGATCTAGTTCCATGACCAGGGATTGAACCCAGGTCCCTTGCATTGGGAGTGCAGTCTTAACCACTGGACCACCAGTGAAGTCCCTGGCCCTCTACTCTATAAACACAAGCACATTAGAACTTCCCAGCAATCAATTCTGCTACAAAATATATCGGATGTTAAAACTTATCTCTCTCAATTGGAAAAATAAAGCAGCTGTTTGGAAGGAGGAACTCTCTATTCAATACCCAGCACCTCATTCCAAGAGCCCAGTGAGATGTTATGTATTAGTATAAATCACCAGGCAGGGAGTCAAATACTATTTAGCTCAATGGAAAAAAGAAGGAAAGAATATCCCTCTTAAGAGTTCACATTTTGGGAATTCCCTGGTGGTCCAGTGGTGAGGACTCGGCACTTTCACTGACGAGGCCCAGGTTCAACCCCTGGTCAGGAAACTAAGATCCTGTAAGCCGAGTGGCACAGCCAAAAAAGAAAAAAAAGAGTTCACATTTTTCAGTTTCTAAAACTATACTACTAAAATTTGATATAGCCAAAGTTAAAAAAAAAATTCTATTTTACCCTTAAAATTACCTTACTACACTAAATACAAAGCTTCCTCTAAGCATTCCACTTAAATACAACCTATTCCTGCCCCATATTCCATTTTCCATTTTTCTCCACGTGCCTACCCCTAACATACTATATACTTTATTTATTTTGTTTATTGTCTGTTTTTCTCCACTCAGATGCAAGCTCTATGAGGGCAGAGATTTCAACAGTTTTCTTCCCAGCCATAGTCTCAGAATCCTAGAACAGGGACTTCCCTGGTGGTCCAGTGGTTAAGATTCAGGGCTCCCACTGCAGGGGGCATGGGTTCGATCCCTGGTCAAGGCACTAAGATCCCACATGCCTCACAGTGTGGCAATTAATAAATAAATAAATATCTGTTGAATATATGAGCAATAAAAAAGCCACTCCAGAGAAGAAAAATTAACTGTAAAATTTACATTCTTTATGCATAAATGAATTCCTAAAAAAGAGTGATCAAACCACTGTTGAGCTTTTTCTCTTTAGATCTAAACCTACACTTAAAGCATTATGGATTAGCTAGTGGTAATGGTTGCACAACTCTGTGAATATACTAAAATCCACTGAATTGTACCCCTTTAAAAGGTACAATGGTATGTGAATTATCTCAGTAAAGCTATTATTAAAGAAGTATTTTGAGTGCTCACTCTTCAAAGAAAATATAGTGAATTACTATTCATTTTCATTACAATGAAAGTTTATATATTTTAAAAGAAAACTTACTAAAAAACACGACTACCGACATACAATGAAGCTAATGAGAAGCAAAATCATAAAACTGTAAGAGTTAAAGTAGTGAAGTATCAGTTTAAAGCCCATTACACCTCAAGCATGGTCCAAGGACCACCAGCAACAGCACCTCTAAAAAGCTTGTCAGAAATGCAGAATCTTGGGCTTCCCTGGTGGCGCAGTGGTTGAGAATCTGCCTGCCAATGCAGGGGACATGGGTTCGAGCCCTGGTCTGGGAAGATCCCACATGCCACGGAGCAGCTGGGCCCCGTGAGCCACAATTACTGAGCTTGTGCGTCTGGAGCCTGTGCTCCGCAACAAGAGAGGCCGCGATAGTGAGAGGCCCTCGCACCGCGATGAAGAGTGGCCCCCACTTGCCACAACTAGAGAAAGCCCTAGCACAGAAATGAAGACCCAACACAGCCATAAATAAATAAATAAAAATTTAAAAAAAAAAAAAAAAAAAGAAAGAAATGCAGAATCTTGGTCCCCATCCCAGACCTATTGAATCTGATTCTGTTTTTGTACAAAGATCCCCAAGTGACTCACAGTTATAAAGCTTGAAAAGCACTGATTTAAGTGACTGAGAAAAATGTTAACCAGTTATTCACAATTTATAAAACTGAGATCTCATGGTGTTCACGTAGCCACTTGATAATTCCACACTTCATTTTAAAGCTTAAGGCTAAGGCTTCTAAATTTTTGCTTCCCTTGAATTGCATAAATACTGTTAAGTCCACAGAGTCATGCAGATATCATCTCCTGTCATGACTACTTCTTTTAAGACCTAAGCAAACCCTTAAAAACACACTGACATATCTTAACGAAGGCAAGCAGTTGACACTATTGAAAACAAAAAGACTTACTAGCTGCTGTTGCAACTGGCTGAGCAATATTAGCCGGTGGCTTCAGTTTCATGAGTTCGTTCAGACTATTATTTTTTAGTAGGTCCTTCAGTTGAACCTGGTCTTTTGAAGGTGCAGAGGTCATGGCATTTCGTGCTGCTGGTGCTGAGACTGAAGGACGTGTGTTTGCAGTAGTCTGAATGAACTTTGTTAAAGTGATGGTTTGCCTATTCGTGGTTACAGGTGGTGTTTTAGTCATTACAATTGTAGATCCCAAAGTCGGAAGCTGATTTATTTGATTCAGCACAAATGTTGTAGTAGATGGAGGCTGCTGCTAGAAAAGAAAACCATATACATCACACCTGTGAAAAATTCTTTATTCTCTAATGCAACCCATATCCACAAACACAATAGGCCATTTAAAACTCTAAAACTGACTTATTAAGAATCTTACCCAACCACTGGCACTTTGGTTCTAATAAATATCATTAGATATAAACTACCTAGTTAAAATACACTATTTGAGAAAAAGAAGGTACAGTAGTAGTGTTGGGGGCAGCAAGCATAAAATGAGAGTATCCTAAGCAAGCTGTGATGTATAGTCACCCTACATAACACAAGGACTAGGAACATAATTTCTAATCCCAGCACTGCCCCCAACTAATAAGATAACCTTAGACAAATCACTTTACCTCTGGAGGCCCGGGCTCTCTGATGACCATTTTCCATTTCTAACATTCTATGATTCCTGTCCAATGCTTTGTCTGCTATCATACAGGCTATACTAACGTTTAACTTAATAAGATAAGACCACCAAGCAGAGTTTTAAATTCCTATGCCCCATGAATGATCCACCCAGGTAAATTACAAATATCAGTGATAATGCGGATGCTTCCTTTGAGCCTAAGGCAAAGCTACATAGCATTTTATTTTTATAGCTGTGGGGTGGGAGTTAGGAGTTGGACAAAAATGAAAAAAAAAGTCAAGATTTGAGGATAACAAATGTCTGTGACTTCAACCAAGTAAAGTACAACACAGGTATTTTTATAAATTTAAGTCTATTTCTACTTCCTTCCCCCTTCAAATTATTTATTTCTCCATGACTTCTCTAACAAGAATCTTCTAGATTACTATTAATTTTAAATGTAACTCTCAACAATAATTTATCAAAAGTTATCAAATTTTAACCAGTCTAATAATTTTATACCACTAGACCTTAAATTAATAATTGCTATGCGTAGGGAGTTTCCTGTGGCCTACTGGTTAGGATTCAGGGCTTTCACTGCCATGGCCCGGGTTCAATCCCTGGTTGGGGAACTGAGATCCCACAAGCCGTGCAGCCCAGCCTACAGTAACAACAGCAACAACGAAAACTGCTATGTTTAAAGCAAGGTCAGTGGAACTCTACATTTAAAGCACAATAACAATCACATAAAAATTATATATACAAATGGACAAAAGCTGAAATAAACAAGTAAAAATGAAAAGTGTAGTGGGTTAACATGTAGTTCATCTTTACTTCATGAATTTTCTATCACTTGCAATAAATAACCTAAAAAAATGGGGGTTTTTTTCCCCCTAATCTTTTGATCAACATAACTACCAGAAGAGTGAAAGAAACGTTTTATAAAGTAGGAGGTGAGAGTAGATAGAATACTGGGAAAAAAGTAGCAAAAAGCAGAACTAGTGAAATAAAACTACTTCATATTAAAGGTTATTTTCTTACTACAACCCTGAACTATTTTCATAGTAATGCCAAATCTAAATAATTCTTACCCTAACATTTAATAGTGCTGGAGTAGGTAGCGTCTCTGGTTCTTGTTTAACAGGAACTGCTGCTTCAGTCTCCAAACCTAGTTCTAATGCACTAAGTGGCACTGACTGGAGAGAAAACAACATCAGAGAAAGAAATAAAGAATGACGGCAGTGAATTCTGTTTCAAGAACAAGAGATGTATTTATTTGATTAAAATAAAAAAAGCTTTCAAGCTTTACATTCAAATGGAATGTAAAATCACTGATACCAGGTATAAAATAACAATCTTTGCAAGCATAACATCTTCACTAAACTACGCTAACACCAGAATCTTATTTTTGCTTTCAGAGAATGTGTATAGTGAAACCTCAGAAAAATATTCCTATAAAGTACAAAGACAAATATTGAGATTAGTGATCCTCCCGCAATAACTCTAAGCAATTCATCTCTTACGTTATATATCAAAGCAGAAAATAATGTCTTGATTTTCACTGCCAAGTATTTTCCACTTTGTGAATAAAGACTAATACTCAACATAAAAGTAATATTCACATGCATATTTAAAATGAAGGCTTAACAATACCTATTTCTATAATAGAAAATAAAATTTTAAAAAACTCACTTTTTACAGAGGCTTTGGAAAACTCTTACCTGCTGTATGGGAGGGGTAGGTGTTGGAGTTGCAAGCCCCGCATCTCCACCATCAATATCAAAGAGGTCATTCGGACTAATTCCACTCTCGCTCAAAGCAGCAAGCAGTAAATCTTGCCCTGGCTCCACCATCTTTAGAACAAAATATTAAATATTAACATAAAAAACTTAAAATGACAATTAACTCTCTTCTAAATATAAACCAACATTTTCTACCAGATCCATTCATTCAATATTTATGAAGAACCTGCTACACAGCAGGCAAAAAAAGGATGAAAGAGAAATAGTCTCTGATCCCAAGAAATTCACATTAAGATGGAAAGGAAAGAAAAGTATGTAAATCACAGAAAGAGTATATGTTACAAAATGCCATGGGAACAGAGAAGGAAATGCTGAATTCACCTGGGGAGAGAGATTACAAAGATGACAATGGAGCCAATTCTCAGGTAAGAAATTGCCAGGTAGACAAGGATCTTCTGGATAGTGCATTCAAACTTATGGGGGCACGAATGATGCTGGCACTCTAAGAAAGATGGCTAGAGTAGTTCAACATGGGTACGGAAGCTCAGAACAGAAATACGAGGTTCAAAAAAAAAAAAATACGAGGTTCACAAAGGTGATGGCAAGAGACGAAGAAGTTTTTGCCCACAGCTCTGAACACCATGCTAGAGAGCTCATTTAATCCTGTGAGGATCAGGGGTCACTAAAGCGTTTTCAGATAGAGGACTGCAAGACATAGTCAGATTTGTGACTTAGAAAAATTACTCCACAGCAGTGTGGAAGCAAACTGAGAATGGGTAGAGTAAGACCAAGGCAGGGAGACATCTTAGGAAACTGCTACAGCAGATCAGGAAAAAGATGATGTGCTATAACAGTAAGATGTAAACAGAAAGAAGGGGGAATGGATTCCAAAATATTTAAGAAGGAGAATCCATAAGACTAAGTTTAAATAAAAGCTCAAAATGGAAGGGAGAACATGAAACACACACAAAAAAGCATGAGTTGATGGATAATCAGAGTTAAGCCACCAAGAGAAAATGAAAAAGGTTGAGCCCAGGAGACCTAAAAGATGAGATATATGGAGTTTAGGGGGAAAAATGCCTAATTCGAGCAGGCAAATACACCTTCAGTTGGGGTTTTCCAACTGTACTCATAGGAGCCAAATCAAAGTATTCTACCACTAAGATAGATTTTTATCCATTTTGTAGGGAAAAAAAAGTTTAACAGAGCTTTCTTAATTTTAACTTTTCTCATTAATTTATCTGAAATAACCAATTTATATACACAAACATAATTATGAGAAATCTGACTACTTGTTTTTCTCAAAGAACTAATTTCACATTACATATATACTAATTTTCAGCTAATCCGTTTATTCTCAGATTGTGCAACGCAATTAAATGTTTCATTATGTCCTACAAAAAAAAAGTTGTTAGCCAAGAATACCATGACCACGACTTCCCAACATACAAGAACCACTGTTTTAGATGAAAGCAGGACATTTCATAGAGAAATTCTCTACTAGGTAGGTCTACGTCGCTTGTACATCATTTACAAAGATGTTCTAAAGGAAATACGAGTGAGTTTAAGGTGGAAACCACAGACATCCAGAAATGAAACGAAGGGCAGACCCACTGTTTAAAGGATGAGAGGAAGGATAGCCCAAAGGAGATTTCCCCAAAATTTTTCAGAGAAAAGAAAAGAAGTCTAAGGAAGAAAGCATTTTGAGCAGATGGGAAGGGAAGGGAACTGACAGTGACTAAGTATCTTGTACAAGCCTGGCACAGTGTCAGGCTCTTCATGTCCATCACTAGCCCATGACAACCCTGAGCAAGATAAATATTATAATTCTAGAAATGAAACTGAGGCTCAAAAAGCTTAAATTACCTGCCCAAGGTCACAACCAGATCTAGACTGTTCAAATTCCCGAAGCCCACGCATTCTCTTTCCAATGAGTAGATCAAGAAGTCAATATTGGTAACCTGTGAAGTTTCAATACTTAACTTTGGAATAAACGCCTGTCTGAGATTAAAACTGGAAAGGGGAGAATTAGTATTAAACAACAAGATGGAAATAGTATGAAAGAACCAGATGACAGGGGAG
Source organism: Balaenoptera ricei (assembly GCF_028023285.1). Classification (NCBI taxonomy): domain Eukaryota; kingdom Metazoa; phylum Chordata; class Mammalia; order Artiodactyla; family Balaenopteridae; genus Balaenoptera; species Balaenoptera ricei. The sequence goes on along the minus strand of NC_082652.1, from coordinate 6,911,677 downwards.
ACAAGGAGAAATGTCACAATATGGGTTTAATATAAAATTGATCCATTCTGGGACTTCCCTGGTGGTGCAGTGGTTAAAAATTCGCCTGCCAATGCAGGGGACATGGGTTCGAGCCCTGGTCCAGGAATATCCCACATACCATGGAGCAGCTAAGCCCATGCGCCACAACTACTGAGCCTGCGCTCTAGAGCCCGTGAGCCACAACTACTGAGCCCACGTGCCACAACTACTGAAGCCTGTGTGCCTAGAACCCATGCTCCGCAACAAGAGGAGCCACAGCAATGAGAAGCCCACGCACCACAACGAAAAGTAGCCCCCACTCACCACAACTAGAGAAAGCCTGCACACAGCAACAAAGACCCAACACAGCCAAAAATAAATAAATAAAATAAATTTATTTTAAAAAAAAGTTGATCCATTTTTCTAATACATAGTTGACCACACTTTACAAGCTACTATCCTAGTACATAGTACAAATATGTACCAAGAGAGCAAACCAACGCTTTAAAAACATTTTCAATCTATAAAATACTTCATTAGGACCAATGAACTATGGGAATACAGGGTCTTAGCCCACTTGCTATGGCTAATTTTGACCTAGATTAGTAATTCCTGAAACTATCAAAATGTCATCTTTTTTAAAGTAAATATTGGAAATAATTATTTACATTTGAAACAAAAGCACATTCTTTTAAACCAATGATTCCTAAACTACAGACCACAGAAAGCTTGGAGGCCGAGGGATCCATTAATCCACGTGTTACTGAATTCACGAGAGCTTTCTGAAATATATTTTCTGAACAATTAGCATTATAAGTACAAAAATATCATGGAAGAGAGTTATTTGGGGAATAAACTTGTTGGAGTCCATATAAGAAATGATGGCCACAGTTTTAAGTAACATTATCAGTGACCTACTCAAAATGCATAGGAATCACAATTTGAGACCCTCTGATCTGAGCAGTGACCTAGTACTGACGATGCCTGTAAGAGACATTGTCTTTTACGAGCTATTAATGAAACAGATTTTAATTTTATATACATCTTATACACAAATAAAATCTAAGGATCCTTTCTCTCAAGCCAATTGGGCACAAATTCCCTACTTGCACTTTTTTTGCATGAGAAGTGGGGAGGGGATAGAGAGGACACATCTATGCCATTCTCTAACTCCATTAAGCAAAACCCTTAATATTTAATCATATTCCTATTCTGAAACTATCAATATTACAGACTCACAGAATTTCAGTGCTCAAGCTGACAGAGCCCCTAAAAGGTTGTATTATCCAACCTTCCCCACATTTTAAAAACAAGTAAGATTTATTCCTGAGAGGGAAAAAGCATTTTCACTTTGAACCCACTAAGTATAATGTAAACACAAGCACTGTTAGGTGCAAAAGAACTGCTAACTACTAACCACAGAGTGATTCTATCTCAAACAATGGACAACAAAAAGGTTCCATTTTTATCATAAATACATTTGAAAATATCACCTATTCAAAACAGTACACCCGTGAAAGCGTCTATGATAAATAAGGACTAATGACACAGTAGTAGAGAGAAACTAAGAGACATCCTTGGCAGGAAGAGAATCCTGAGAAACCACAGCCAATCAGAAGAATGAAAGGATACAGTTCCCACTGAGAATACCAACACTGAAACCTATCAACAAGGACAAGGTTCCTCTTGTTGAGACCGAAGCAGACCTTTATAGCTCTGGGCAGATACGAGAGATGTATCTGCAGCAGCAGCAGCAGCACACTACAGAGGCTGAGGAGACTATGAAGTCAAGGGGAAAACCTGGTTTCAAATACTGGCTACATCATCTGCTAAGTAGTGTAACACAGTTAAGTAATGACTTGTGACTCAGTTTCCTCATCTTCAAATGGGAATAAAAATAGAACTTACTTTACAGGATTGCTGTGTTGAGTAAATATTACACTACGTGGAATAAATATTAGCTACTATTAACCATCATGTTGATAAACATTACTATAATGTTCAAAAAATGTTTTCCTTCAAATTGCTGATACAACACTTTATATCTAGAAAACAAACTTTACCTGTTGGCAATTTATTCACTAATTAACTTCCACATTAGTTCTATAAAATACTAGCACCCTTTTTACTCAAGTGTCATACATCCAATATGTCTAATCAATTAGCGTATCTAGAGGAAACTGGTAGACATCTTTAAATGTGCACATATAATATCATTTTAGAAATATCTTTGCCGGACATCCCTGGTGGTGCAGTGGTTAAGAATCCCCCTGCCAATGTAGGGGACACGCATTCGAGCCCTGGTCCGGGAAGACCCCACATGCTGTGGAGCAAGTAAGCCTGTGCACCACAACTACTGAGCCTGCGTGCCACAACTACTGAAGCCTGCACACCCTAGAGCTCCACAACAAGAGAAGCCACCGCAATGAGAACCCCGTGCACCAAAACCAAGAGTAACCTCCACTCGCCACAACTAGAGAAAGCCCGCGTGCAGCAACAAAGAGCCAACGCAGCAAAAAATAAAATAAATTTATTTTTTAAAAAAAGAAATATCTTTGCCTGAAAAGGATTTTTCTCATTACTTAATAGTGCTAAACATGTCTAATTTTTGACCCAACTTTGTTTTTATGTAGCCTGGATGTCGATGACTGGCACTCGGCTTAAGAATTTGAAGGATAATGATCCACTTAGAATTTAGCTGGTTAAGTCCATCAACAAGTATTCATTAAGTGTCTACTGAGTGCTGGTTCCTTAAGGGTATCAGGAGGAAGGGAAGGTAGGTATAAAGAAGTTTGCTAAAAAGGATTTTCTTTACCTAAAAGGATATAATCTGTATTTTTTAACACCTACTTCCCCGAGCAGCGATTGCTCAGTAAAGTGCCCCTCCCCTCACTCTCATTGCAAAACCTATAGGAAGAATGGAATCAAAAAGGAATGTGCAGATTATATACAAGTTTCAAAACTGCTTTGAAAAAGAAGCCCAAGAAAGAGTTGGGTGGGGGGGACTACTTTCTCGATCACAACATCAAAATCAGATGGCTAGTCTTCTCAACGTTCACTATATGGCTGGAATTCTTTAACTCTCAAAATAATCCATGAGTAAAAACTACCCGTTATTCCCTTGTCAGAAATGAGAAACAGGCTTAGAGAGATGAACTGTAACAAGGTAACAACAAAGCAAGCTTGGAGCAGAATTACAAACCTAGGAGGGCTGATACCACGCGCCCCACGCCCCGCGGCCCCCCTCCCTCAAGATTCTGTGCTGTTAACTCCATACCAGTATTCTTCAAACTGCTGGTCACAACAATGTTGTCAAATAATTTAAGTATGTCATGACCAGTATTTTTAAATATTTCAAATATAGAATATTCAAATATTTTAAATACAGACAGAATTAATGCAGCACACGCAGAGAGGATAAACATTATTTCACGAAACTGAGTTCTATGCGTGCATTATGTACTAGGTCACAACATAAAACACATTTCTTACTGTGGAATGCAGTAAAAAAGGTTTGAAAATCACTGCTCTGTGCTATATACTGTCTCCCAAGAGGTAAATAAGCAAGTTAATTTGACAGGTTTTATACCATATTTTTTTTTCATAGAAGAGAGTTCCTGCTCTTCGAGAGCCTATTCTTTCCATCTACAGAAAATTTCAGTGATATCACAAGGTTGTCCTTATTACTTAGTAAAGCTCAACCACATCAAAGTGGATCCGTCAATTAGCATAAAAAAAAGACAACTGCAAAAACTTAAGGATTACATCATCTTGGTTATTAATTGTCTATTTAATGGAAAACAATTCCTCTCGGAAAGTATCTTTACACCAATTTTTGGCAGGCAAAGCACAAGAACCCACAGAGCCTCACGAAAAGTCAGGTATACTTGCTAAGAGCAGATCTCAGACCTGTGTGCTGTCTTCCTTCACAAGCAAGGCGGCAAGTCTCAAATCAAAGCTCAATTTAGAGACTAAGAAATGCCAAAATGTTATCTGTACCTAAAGTCTTTGAGGCAAAAAAAGACTTTAAAAAAGCATGAAAAGAATCTCCATACTGCACGTTTTTAAATAGTAATCTCAGCAAAACCCTTAAAACATGTAAAACTGACACATAAGAGCATTCAATGGATGGATGAATGAATGGATGGATGAATGGATGATGAATTTACGATCTGTAAGCCACTCACTAAGCCTCCCTTTTTAACATTTACCCAGCAACTAAAATAAAATTTATTTTAAATTCTGGAGGATTGTATGCAACAAAATTAGACTGGGAATAAAGTTAGATTGGGAGATAAAAAGCAGAATCCAGAGGAAAAGAGTAAAGATGTCTTCTCTGGTAAGATAAACTTTGGAAGCAACTTCTTTAAACATGAAAATAAAATGTTCCCTTGACTGCAAAACTAATGTCCCACTCAAGGCAGCAGCAGCAAATTCTACATTTTATCCTAGAAATTCTGTACACACTATCTTTTATGCAGTGATGAAGGCTTTCCCCACTGCTTATGACAAGCAGTTCTGATTGCGGTAAATAACTGGGAAAAAATGGAATCCCTCCGCACTGTTATCTGGTTTAACTGTCTACAACTATTCTGAGGAAACGCGCTAGAGCAACTAGGGATTTGACAGCTTTCTGGACCCTCCTGGCCGACACTTTAGAAACCCTATTCCGTCTCTAATTCTGGCTGCCTAAAGAATATGAAACATTTAACTCAACATAAACTGCTAATAATCAACTTTCAAAGGTCAAAGGGGACCCAGTTTTTAACCTTCTCTCATCAACACGTGTTTAGTACAAACTTCCGGGTGTGGTTACAACTGGCTGGGCAATTCAATGGCTAAAAACGTTGCTTTATTTGACTCTCATTTTCTCGCCCGTTCTTTTCCCACGTTTCTCAACCAGCGACTCCCCAAAACAAAAGCCTCCCACAGTAAACGGAGCACGCACATAAAAAGAGCTTCTATGTACGAGGATCAAGTTAGTGGTCCGCAAACATTAACCAAACAGAAACACAAAGCCGGGGTGGAAAGGGGAGGAGCTGGATGCCAGGGTCAGGAAAGAAACAATCACAAGGGTTCAGGCACATCCAAATCTCCTCAGCGGTTAAACCGACCCCAAACCACTTCTGGGAAACCACCAGCATACACTGGTTTGGGGAACTTTAGATGCTCGTTACGCCAAACACTCTCAAAGTAAGCCAATTTCCAACCGCCTTTCCCCACCACATAGATGCTTACTTAGGATCCAGGAGGCGAGCGAGCGAGCTCGAGGCTAAATTAACCTAATCACCGGGTGAGGCGTGAAGGTGGCCCCACGTGCCCCACGTACCGTCCCCATCGCCCCGACACCGAGGTAATCAGCAAACTGCAGGTGCGGGGGCCCAGATCTGGGGCAACCCTGTCGCCTCCCGCACTCGCCCTGAACCGGAACAATCGTCCGGGAGGAGGACTTCTGAAGGATTACGGAGCTCACTTTCCTGAGGGGCCGGGACCTCGCAGCCCCCGGGTCGAGCCGCGGAAGCAAGGGGGGGGAACGGCCCAGTCGGAGCCGGCGTCCGCAGACGCTGCCTCCTCGGCCAAACGGGGTGCCTCCGGCCCGGGACAGCGGGGCCCCCGGGGCCCGAGAGCCCCACGCGCGGCGACCGCAGGGCCCGGCGCTGACGGGCGGAGGAAGCGAGCGCGGCGGGGCCGCCGCCGGGACCGTGCCCCCGAGGGCCCCCAGGGCGCGCAGCTGAGGGGGCTGCGAGGGGCGAGAGAGGCCTCAAGCCGGGGTGAGGTGGCGGCCCCCCCAGCCCGGCCCCGCACGGCCCCCTGAGGAGGGTGGGAGTGGGAGGCTGTCCGGGAGGAGTGTAGAGGTAGAAAAGGGCTAAGGAGAGGACTTACTTTCCCCGCGGGATCCGACGCCGGAACAGCTTCTCCGGGTGGCGAGAGCTTGAAGAACCAGAGGCGACTGGAGCGGAGGCGGCGGCGGTGGCGGCGGCAGCAGCGGCGTCCGGCTCTGCCTACCTCCCCGCCGCCATCTTGACGCCCCTCCCCCCCAGCCCCCCAGCCCCGCCCCGCCGGGAGGGGGTGGGGCGACGGATGAGGCGCCGCGCGCACGCAGCGCGCGCCGCGCGCCCCACGTGACTTCCTCCCTCCCCCACCCCACTCCCCAGCGCCCCTCTCCGCCCCGCCTCCCTCCTAGGTGGAGGAAGATGATTCCCCCCCCATCTTGACCGCCCCCTGCCTTCGCCGCCAAGCACGGACTCCGTCGCTTCTGCCGACCCGGTATCAGTGGTTGGATCCAAGGGAATTCCGGAACCCAAACCGTCCATTACCGCGGCTCCGGGGTGGGCGAGGGGTGAGGGGGCCGGGTTTCCGAGGAAGGGGGAGGGGGGAAGACGAAGGCCGCCTAGGAGAGTCACGTGTCTACTGCTTCCGCCGGCGCTCGAAAGACCTCGCGAGAGTTCCGTTCCTCCTCCCTTTCTCCCTCGCAGGCTGTCGGGAAGAAGGTCCGTGATCTGGGTTGCCACCAGGAGGTCAACCGGTGGGTCGGGCGCATGCGTCCCACACCTGCTTTCAAAGTCAGGCTAGGAGGGGCCCGAAGCTGTTTTCAAAACCTTTTCGGTGTGTGGCTTTGGGCCAGGAAGTTACTTAGTGGCGTCTCTGTCACTTTGAAAGCTCGTTACCTTAGTTAAATCTAGAAAAAAATATTCGCATACTCATTGCTTGTTAGGCTTGCTCAAAGCACTTTATTCAATGTGAAACCGCAAGTAACTCGGAGCCCCTCGGCTGGTCCACTGCCATATTCAGATCCTAAGGAGTGAGAGCGCAGTCAGCCCCACTTCTTTTTTCTTCACACACACCCGGTAACCTGAACAAACTATTGCTCTCAATTAATGATTGCTACAGATCTGTCGCTACTACCTCTCACTTCCTTATTTTCATATTCTCCATTATGATCATTATTATTGCTACTACTACTAAGTGACCTGACAAAGAATAAACAAATTAACTTCTTGGTAACCCTTTTGTAAAGTCATTCTGAGAATGCTCTTTGAATCCCTTGCTTAGGTAATGGGCACGCCTGGGTGATTCTTGCCCCCTACCGGCCGCGCTTCGCACTCGCCTTGAGCTCAAAGCAAACCTATGGTTTGGCTAACTTGGAGGTTAAGGTGTGAGCTCTTCAAGAGACAGTGTGGGGCTGGGGGAGAGGAAAAAAAATGTAGTCATGGCAAGAATAATTATGACTCTTCCAACATTGTGTTTATATACATGAATATGTATTATATATGTATACATGTAAACAGACATCTTAAATTGCAGATTTGCTAATCACTGTACCTCCATTATTTCGTTTAATCCGTACACACACAAACCTATAAAGGTAAAAAAAATAAAAATAGTTCCATAAGAACAAGGCCTTGGGGACTTCCCTGGTGGTCCAGTGGTTAAGACTCTGCGCTTCCACTGCAGGGGCACAGGTTCAATTCCTGGTTGGGGAACTAAGACCCCGCATGCTGCTTGGCATGGCCAAAAAAAAAGAACCATGGGAGACCAAGGCCTTCATCTGTCTTGTTCACTACTTTCCCCTAGCCTAGTTTATGGTCTAGTGTAGATGACAGCAAACAAGCAATTGTCACATTATAAAAAGAGAAAGAATACAGCAAAAAAACTAAGACATTGTATTGATAGTTAATGCATCAGTGTCTTTGGAGCTTGGTTGGAGCAATTCAGTTTCCAAGTGGCCCCCAAACTCTAGTTGTACACCGGAACTAGATGAGTCCTAGATTCTGAAGACAGAGGTCTAACCTAGGAACTCCCACCTTTTGAGGTACTTTCTGAGCATCTAAGCCAGATCCTTGCCACCATCTCTGCATAATCTCTTTACCTTGAACCAAAGTAAAAGATGGTGTTTCAGGGGATATTTATAATATAACTGCACATATGCACACAAATGTTATGCACAAGGTCATTCATTGCAGCAGCATTTGTAGAAGGAAAAGATGGGAAACAACTTTAATGTCTTTGAAGAAAAGACTAATTAACTAAACTATGGTACTTTCCTACAGTGAAACAGTTGTTCAAAAGAATGAAGCACCTCTGGGACTTCCCCAGTGGCACAGTGGGTAAGAATCCTCCTGCCAATGCAGGGGACATGGGTTTGATCCCTGGTCCAGGAAGATCCTACATGCCATGGAGCAACTAAGCCCGTGTGCCACAGCTACTGAAGTCCGTGTGCCTATAGCCCGTGCTCCACAACAAGAGAAGCCACCATAAGGAGAAGCCCGCACACCGCAACAAAGAGTAGCCCCCGGTCGCCACAACTAGAGAAAGGCTGCACGCAGCAACGAAGACCCAACACAGCCAAAATAAGTAAATAAAATTTAAAAAAAAATAGAATGAAGCACTTCTGTCTATGAGAATATATATTTTGCTTGCATGTTCGCGTGGAGCATCTCAGAATGACAACACAAGTAGCAGTTGTATCAGGGGATGGGAACTGAGAGACTGAGGGTCAGAGGCAGGAGGAAGACTTACTAGCTGCATCCAGAACAGAGATACTACTGGAAGCAGATAATTCAGAAAAATCCATATTCGGGCATGGTATTGACTCCCCCCCCATTCAGGGGGGGCTATTTATATTTACACTACACTTCTCATTTCATTCAACTAATATTTGAGCCAGATACCGTGTTAGAGGTATTGTATTAGGGACACAAGTTTAAGAAAAACAAGGGGGATGTGAGGGATGGTGCCTGCTCTTGAGATAAATGCCCTTACAGTCTAGTGGGCATTAATCCCAAAATTACACAAAATGTAAACTTGTAGCTGTGACAATGCTACATAAAAGCTAACAGAGCCTATTATAGAGTAATTTGACCTCATCAGGGAAGTCAAAAAAGTCTTCCTTGAGAGAGCAATAACCCAGATGAGATTTGAAAAGTAGGTGTTAACTAGGCAAAGTGAAGGGAGAACTGCACTCGAGAAAGAGGAAACAGCACATGCAAATGTTCTGAAACAGGAGCGAAGCAAAGAGAAGGGACAGTAACGAAGCAAGTGCACCAGGGACTTCCCTGGGTGGCCCGGCCCAGTGGTTAAGACTCCACAGTTCCACTGTAGGGGGCACGGGTTGGATCCCTGGTCGGGGAACTGAGATCCTGCACGATGGGGCCAGAAAACGAAAAAAAAAAAAAAACACACACAAAGCAAGTGCACCAGTTGTTAAGATAATGTTTCTCAGCTCCAAACCCAAGCATCTATGCTCTGCTTTGTGATGCACTGCAGAACTACGTTTCTGCTTTGCCAGCTGTTTCAGAGCCACTAGGCTGGAGCAGGAAAAAGTTTCCTGTGAATGTCATCCCAGCAACACCTCTTCACCCTGGCACGTGCATTTCCCTCCAAAGTGATACCACAGCAGCTATATCAGTTTGCAGTTTTTCCCACACTTACAGAGCTGGCCTCTTCACACCAAACTCTCCTCTCAGACACGAGGACCAGTGAGAGCATCTGCGGGGTCACCCTCCAAGCTCAGAGACACTAACACCAGTTGAGCAGAACCCCCTCCTTGGAGTTTCAGCAACATGGGGCCCCTCTTCTACATTTCTAAGTTTTTTTTTTCTAAATATTTACTTAGCTGCCTTGGGTCTTAGTTGCGGCATGCAGGATCTAGTTCCCTGACCAGGGATCAAACCCGGCCACCTGCATTGGGAGCGTGGAGTCTTAACCACTGGACCACCAGGGAAGTCCCCATTTATAAGTTTAAATTACACCAACCCCTTCCCTTTGTCCCCTTAGCCTGAGTGGTGAGAATTGCTTTCCACAGTTGCAACATCTGTGATGCCTTCAAGTTCTCTCTTTACCCTTTCAGTTACCTAGTTCACCAGTTTATACCTAGTTAACAATTTTTTTTTTTTTTTTTTTGCCACACTGCGCGGCTTGTGGGATCCTAGTTCCCCGACCAGGATTGAACCCAGGCCCTCGGCAGTGAAAGCAGGGAGTACTTAACCACTGGAATGCCAGGGAATGCCCAACAATTTCTTATCTTAAATTTTCCTCATTAAATAACTGGTGTGGTATCTGCCTTCTGTCTGCACCTTGATTGATATAGCAAGTAGAAAGGAGTTACTAGTAGGATTGCAAAAAGTAGATAAAGATCATTCTCAAAGAGCCTTTTATAACTGAGTTTGGACTTTATTCTGTAAGCTACAAAGAACTCAGAAGCCTGTTATTCAGAGAACTGCCATGGTTCGATATGCATTCTAGAAGAATCACTCTGGAAGCAGTGCAGCAGTTGGATCTAAGAAATGGGCTGCAGGTACAAAGACCAGACAGGTCGAGAGGAGAGAAGAACAGAACCTGAACTGGAGCAAAATTGTTGAGCAGTAGAAGAAGGCCAAGTGCCATTAGCTGAAACGCTGACCTCAGGAAGACAAACAGGTCTAAAGAGGAAGATAATGAGTTCGGCTTTAGATAGGAGGAATGCTTTGCTTACCTATTGTTAGGTAAAAAATGACCCCCAAATGTAACGACTTAACACAACAACTGCAATGTTATTCTCATGATTCTGCAAGTTGGGCTGGGCTCAGCTGGACAGTTCTTCTGGTTTTGCTAACAGTCACTTGTGTGACTGTATTCAGCTGGTGGATCGGCTGTGGGCTGGGCTCAGCTGGGATGCTGGGACAGCTGTATTTCTCTCTTTCAAAGTGGTCTCTCCAGCAGCCTCTCCATGGTTCTTGTACTGTGGCTCAGGACTCCCAAGAACATGAAAGCAGAAGCTTCTAGCCTTTCTTAAATTTTAGGCTTTCAAATGACACAGTGATGTTTCCACCATATTCTGTTGGTTAACAAGGCCAAATAGGACTCAAGGAAAGTCACACAAGGGTATGAATAGTGGGAGATGCTGTTCACTGGAGGCTACCTAAGTCTATCATAAGGAATTTTGAGAGGCCTGTGGGAATCCAAGTGGAGATGTCTAGCAAGCAGTTGAGTCTACAGCTTGAGAATCCAGATGGGGATTAAAACATGAGAGAGGATAAAACTGTACTCAGAGAATGCAGAGAGAAGAGCAGGGGCCCAAGGGCAGAACCCTGAGGTCCTATATCTAAAAAGTGAATATGCAATGAGACGTAGAAAGATCAATCAGAGAGGTCAAAGCAGAACCAAGGCAGTAGAGTTTTAAGGAATGAGTGATCAAGCAATATCTAACGCAGCAGAGAGCACCAGATTGTGGGCTGAAGCGTGTACTGGATTTTAGAAGGTGGTAGACATAATCGCAGGTAGCGGTATTGTTGTTGTTGTTGTTGAAGACTTTAATTTTTAGAGAAGTTTTAGATTCCCAGCCAAACTGAGGAGAAGGAACAGAGATTTCCCATCTACCCCCTGACCCCACATTTGCATAGCCTCCCCCACTATCCACGGCCCCTGCCAGATGATACATTTGTTACAATTGATGAACCTACATGGACACATCATTATCACCCAGAGTCCATGGTTTACTTCTTCTTGGTGGTGTACACTGTATGAGTTTGGACATGTATAATTACATGTGTCCGTCATTACAGTATCATTCAGAGTATTTTCACTGCCCTAAAAATCCTCTGTGCTCTGTAACAGCAGTTGTTTTGACTGCTCAGAATCCATCTCTCTCTTTTTTTTATTTTTTTGGCTGCACCACACAACAAGTGGGATCCCTAACCAGGGATCAAACCCGCACCCCCTGCATTGGAAGGCAGATTCTGAACCACTGGACCACCAGGGAAGTCCCATCTTGTGTATTTCTTGCCCCAGTCTTAACCACTGGACTGCCAGGGAAGTCCCTAGAATCCACCTCTCTTTCTTCAGATAACAGCACCTTAAATTTATCATGCCCTCTCAAAGTCCATGTGGTATGGAAAGGGCTAACATTCTCCCACATACATCACTCCAGGGTAGAGTATGTAATATGGGTCTGGCCAATTAGAATACTGGATCCACTGTCAAGGCCACTTTGATTGGTTTAGTGCCAGCCAGTGAGTTTCAATTCTAGAACTTTTTACTGAAAATAATAGGAAAAAGACACTCCCTTGCCAAACTAACATTGGGAAGTGGGGGCAGAGGCCATGATGTGGAGCTGGAGACCAGTCTATGAAGCCAACCTAGAAATCAGTGGGGCAAAGAGCAGGATGGGGAGAGAGAGGGAGAGACTAAACCCTGATGACCTTCTAATGACATCCTTTGAGTCCCTGGATCATCCTGTCATGCCTGAATCTACTCAAACCCTGAGCTTTTCTGTTATGAGAGACAATAAACTCCCTTTTTTTTTTTTTTTTGGCTGTACTGCACAGCATGTGGGATCTCAGTTCCCCGACCAGGGATCGAACCCGTGTCCCCTGCAGTGGAAGTGTGGAGTCTTAACAACTGGACTGCCAGGGAACTCCTCCCTTATTTTCTTAAACTAGGTTGAGCTTTGTTTCTCTCATTTGCAATCCAAAACAATCTTGACCAGGCATCCCTGGTGGCGCAGTGGTTAAGAATCTGCCTGTCATTGCAGGGGACACGGGTTAGAGCCCTGGTCTGGGAAGATCCCACATGCCGTGGAGCAACTAAGCCCATGCGCCGCAACTACTGAGCCTGCGTGCCTGGAGCCCATGAGCTGCAACAAGAGAAGCCACCGCAAGGAGAAGCCCGCACACCGCAACGAAGAGTAGCCCTCGCTCGCTGCAACTAGAGAAAGCCCGCACGCAGCAACAAGGACCCAACAAAGCCAAATAAATAAATAAATAAATAAATTTATTTTTTAAAAAATAAAAAAAATAAATAAATGAAATAAATAATTTTTTTTAAATTAAAAGGAAAAAACAATCTTGACCAATATAGATACTAATTAAAATGGAATTTTGAAAGGTTCATGTATATATTTAAACTAATTTTTAAAGTGTTTTTTTAACTTCTCTATTTTATTTTATTATATTTTATTATATATTCTTGGCCACGCAACGTGCCAAGCAGGATCTTTAGTTCCCTGACCAGGGATTGGATCCATGTTCCCTTGCAGTGCAGGCACGGACTTAACCACTGGGTGGCCAGGGAAGTCCCTAAAGGTTTTGTTTTGTTTTGTTTTTAAGATTTTTTCTTTGATGTAAACCATTTTTAAAGTCTTTATTGAATTTGTTACAATATTGCTTCTGTTTTATGTTTTGTTTTTTTGGCTCCGAGGCATGTGGGATCCTAGCTCCCCAACCAGGAGTCAAATCCGCATCCCCACACACACTGGAAGGCGAAGTCCTAACCACTGGACTGCCAGGGAATTCCCCTCTCTCATTTAATTCTAACAATAAACCTATGAGGTAGAAAGAGTATTGTTTTACCCTCACTTGCTTGCATTCCAAGTATATTACATATATTGTATATATGCATATTGCACATATTAACATATACGTGTATGTATACATATGGGGGAAGTTTATATATTTATGTATCTGTGTATATCTATCCATACATACATACATATTTTTATATATATACACACACATACATATAATAGGAAAAGGTATGTATATTATTTATACTCACAGATGAATGGAAGGAATTAGTAGATCACAGTGGTCACCAGCTGTGGAATACATGTCCCATTCAGTAGAACCTTTTAAGAACTGATGCTGGGACTTCCCTGGTGGTCCAGTGGTAAAGAATCCACCTTACAATGCAGGGGGCACGGGTTCGATCCCTGGTCAGGGAACTAAGATCCCCCATGCCGCAGGGCAACTAAGCCCGCGCGCCGCAACTTCTGATCTTGCATGCCTCAGTGAGAGAGCCCGTGTGCCACAAACTACAGCGCCCACGTGCCACAACTAGAGAGAAGCCCGCGTGCCGCAACGAAGATCCGGAGTGCCACACTAAGACCAGACGCAGCCAAAAATAAAAATAAAATAAATAAGTAAATAATAAATTTTAAAAAAACCTTCCATTAAAAAAAAAGAACTGATGCTAATAAAAAAGTATTAAACAATAGCAAAAGCCTGGAGCAAATATTAATGCAAAGATAACCCTAGAGTAAGGAAAGTCATCTCAGCACTGGTGTGATTTCACCCACGTCATCTTAGGAGGATGGAGATCGGTAAGCAGGCAGTCCTGAAGCATGTCACATTTTTCCAAGATCCTGAGTCTCAATGCAGATTACTAGATTACTGTAACTGTAGCTATTTGCAATCCTTCTGTTTGCATAACTGTTTGCAAAATTGCTGTTCAGATTGACCAATCTATCCATCTACCCTTGGCTTAAAACCATGTAGTGGCTTCTTATCAGATTTGGGATAAAAGTCTCAGTCCTTACTAATGGCTTTTGTGTCCATCAGGGTCCGGTCAGGAAAACAGAATTTAAAATAGGAAATTCATTAAACAGGTGGTGGAGGACCAAACAAGCAGAAAGGGAACACTGAAGTCATTTAATAATAACTGCAGGAAGCAGCTCCCATTTCTAGGGCTGGAGAACAAAGAGACCCGTTGGGGTTAGCAGAGAAGAAGAATCAGAAGAGGATTCCTGGAGGGCTGGTTCTTATGCCTCTCAGAAAGGGGCACCATGACGTTGGCACTGGCCCTTCAAGAGCTTACGGGAGGGGCCCTGCAAAGCTGGGGCTCAGAACTCTGAAGAGGGGCTGCTGCTGGTACTTCTGAGGTAGCACACTGAGGCTATTTCTGGAAAGAGCCTGGAGAATGAACCAAATGGCCTGTCAGAAGCAAAATGTCATTACTTACCCTGACAGGAATAGCAAGCAAACAGGCAGGAGTGAGTCCCTCCCCCTGCCTTCCAGTCTCCCTGTATCCTCACCTATTGACAGAACCTAACACTAGCTGACAAAGGTGCACTACAATTTGCAGCCCAAATATTGCAGAGCAGGGTGGAGAAGAGTGAATTTGGAGCTGAGAGACCAGCACAGGCTTCAAGGGCCTATGTGATCTAGCCCCTGCCTTCCTTCCCAGCCTGATCCCCTCCATTCTCATCATACACTCAGTTCCGATCACATTGGGTTTCTTTTTCTTTCCCCAGACAACAAAGCTTATTCCCACTTCTGGGGCATTTGCACTCACTATTCCCTCTATCTACAAGTACCTTCTCCCTTGGGACTCACTTATTTAGGGTATAACTTAAAGCCACCAACTCAAAGAGGATTTCTCTGACTTCACCAATCCATAGAAGCAATGATCTCCCCACTCACACTCTGTAAAATTCCCTGTTTTCATTTTACCCATAGCATTAATAGCTATTTAATATTTAAAAAGTGATTTCTTGTTAGTTTCTGTCCTAAAAAATGTAGGGATCTGTCTTATTCGCCACTGTATCCTTGGGGGACCAGACAGTGTCAGGTATACAGCTCAATAAATGTTGAATTAATGCATTTTAGAGAAAGTAAAAACCTCTGTGTATTTATGGAAGCTGGAAGGAAACCTGGAGATCACAGCTGACTCCATCATTTGACAGCTGGGTAAACAGAGGGACAGAGAGCTGAAATAATACACCAAAGGGCACACAGTGAGTGAGAAGTGTTGCTTCCTACTTTTCCCAGTGCTTTCACATATATCACTTTATTTTGCTCTCCTACTTTCCTGGTGCAATGGTAGGGTACTTGAGCAATGGTGGGGATTCCAAACTCTTCTTGGGGACCGAAGAGAGAGAATGGATGAGTGACCTCTCCTCATATGTCCAGGAGGGGTCCCCAGGGAAGAGCTGTAACTGGACACCTTACCTGTGTTCAAAGCAAAGAATACCCAGGACATCTGTGTTTCTCTGGGACCTTACGACCGAGCTCCCCTGGGTGGAGAAAGGTGCCCGGTTGTTTCCGTGGGGTTAAGGTAGCCCTCTAGTGGACTAACAGTCAAAAGGCTGATCCAGGACCTGCAATTAAATTGCTGGGTGACACTGGGCAGCAAGTTAGTTACCTGTTCCTGCTGGTCCTCTCTTTCCCCATCTGTAAAACGGTTGGGGTATGTTGGGCTAGGATTGCTGTGGCTCAGCGAGGCTGACTCAGTTGGTAAGAACTGTGCCCGCGGGTTTTGAATACTGTAAGAGTGGACTCGATAAACCTTTCAATTTAGGAATGAATGGATTAAACTGCTGGAAAGGTCAAGGTGGTGCAGATGTTAAACTGCTGGGACCTAGGCTTCCCAGGTCATAAGGGGAGGTCGAGGGGTCAAAGGTCGGGTTCCGGTCAAACGCCCAAAAAACCGGAAGTCCCGAGTGGGTCTAATCCGAGGCCGGGCCTCCAGCCGCGTGACTAATAAATCTCCCCGGGGCGGAGCTGCAGCACCCGAAGAGGGCGGAGTTTGGGGCCTCCCAATGGCAGCGCGGATGTCCTTCCAGCGCAGCCAATCAACGTGGGGAGACGGTAAAATTTAAACCCCCTCCCACGTCCTCCGCTGGGACCTGTCCTGAAAGCGTTTGTATGAAGTGCGGCCGCTCGCCCCGCCCCCGCCGGGGAGGCGGGGAGAAGGGCGGGCTTTCCCTCTCGAGTTCGCCTATCACGGCAGGAAGCCTGGGGAAAGGCGGGCAGCGGCGCCAATCAGGGCAGCAGCCGGGGTCCGGCGGAGCAGTTGGCTACAATTGTAACTTTTTTCGAAAGCTGCGTTTCCCGGGAGATCCTAGGCGGTGACAGAGCGCGGCCATGGCTAGAGGTATTGGCCCGGGTGGCCAGCGCCGGGGCAGCTGGGATAGGGGGTCGCGCTGGAGGCGGGACTGAGGTGGCGGGAGCTGCGGCAGGGAGGCGCTCTCCCGCCAGCTGCTCGCACGGAGCGCGGGGACGAGCGGGGGTGCGGGGCTGCGGAACCTTCCCCACCTCGTCCCCACCCTCGCTTCCGAAGCTCCCAGAAACCCCTCCCACTCCCGTGCTTCGGTTTCTCCTCTTTAAAGTGTGGGCACCCGGTGGCCTGCCTCTCCCGACGCAACGGGGCCATATGTCAAAGCTGTTTGGAAACTAAAGCGCAGGGCACCTCCAGGGAATCGTTGTCATTGATACAAATGGGGGGAGGGCGAGGCTTCGCCTGCTTAAGGGCTCTCTCTTGTTAGGAAAGGAGGTGACCCCGAGGCGAGGGCGCAGATCGGTAACCTACATGGTGGGGAGCGCGTCGGAGTGGACCCCGCAGCAGGCGCCTTCCTTTCCCTCCCCACTCCCTGAGTCAGCTCTGCGCCGCCGGGGCGGGGACGGGCCCCGCTGGCCCACTTTGGGGTGAAACAGGTCCCCTGGCACCTCCCGGGGCGGCCCTTCGCGCCGCAGCTGATCAGGACTCCTGCCCACGGGAGATGGCTTGGGTGGGTTTGTGCAGCCGCGAGGGAGGCGATGTCCCTGCCTGAAGTTCTTCGCAGTTAGTTTGCTGTCAGGACAGTAAGACCCACGTTATGTGGCAAAGTGATCTACAACCGCTGGTCATTTCCAGCCGCTGTGTCTCCTTCATGCAAAAACTTGAGCGTGATGGTTCACTTGAATTATAATTTAAAAGAAATAAGTTGAGGTTTTACATCTTTCTCAAAATTCTCAGGGTATTACATATTAGTAGGAATTTGCCTTAATGCAGTATGCTCCCTATGGCGATCATAATGAATAAAATAAGGATTCATTCAGCAAATATTTATTGGGCTTCTTTGTTTTCAGCCCCGGCACCCAGGTGGATCATTTATTCTCCCAGCATCCCTTTACGGTCTTTTGGGACAAGATTTACCTAGATTATGATTAAGAAATGAGGCATAGTGAACTTCATGTTAAAGAGCTTCGTAACCCAGTCCACACAGAAAAGTAAGATGCCTTAAATATTTTTCTTCAGAAAAGGGTTAAGCATCTAAAAGTATACTTAATAATATCTGACTAATTTATCTGACAAATATTAATAAAGCTATGCTTCCCTGATTCATTTTTCCCATCACAGCAAAATCATTTAAACTACCTGTTTTAACAATAGTGCATTAAAAAAAAAAAAAAAATAGCTTGCTTTAATTAATCTGTGGGGGGAAACAAAGTGAACCACTCTGCCATTGAAATACTTAAATACTTAATATGGGCAAGTAATAATTACCGTTGAGGGCCAGGTGCTTTATTATGTCAGTTAATCTTTACAAACTGCTACTTCCATTTTTCAGAGGTGGAAGCTGAAGTCCAAAGTCACTGTCCAGACTCTGGCCATTTTGTGTCTTTGCTTGTTCCACTCTACCTCCCTTATTTAGCCAAAGTGAAGATGAGTGTTCCCAGCTTCTACTATAACAGGTTGCAAATCACCTTTGTAATGTACTGGTTAGTGATTCTCAGTGACTCACATGACCCCCTCCCCCCACCATGAAGAGTCAGTCTTTTTCTTCTAGAAAAGAGGTCTTCGTTCCTAACTTGTAGTTCACTTTGAGAGCCCTGCGGAGTCACATGAACAAAATGTTCAGATACCGGGTAACTCCTCTCTGGTTTTGAAGTTTTACAATCATGTAAATATTTACAGCCTCAAGGATATTACTTTGGGCAGGATCCATCCATCTACTTTTCCCCGTTTCTACTGCCACTGTCAGATGGCCTCATACTTGGTCTCCCTCTTCCCACTGTGACCATCTCCAATTTATTGTGCCTCAGCAGCTAGAGTGGTCCCCAAGAACACAGATTTTTATCATGTGACTCTCACCACTCCTTCCGCCCCTAAACTCCCCTTTTGTTCTTAGGATCAAATCCACAGTCCTCACCCTGGCCTGTAACGGGCCTACCCACCCCTCTCGCCTCAGTGTGCTCCATCTCTGTCTGTGTTCATTGTTGTGTCTTTAGCCCAGGGCCTGGAACACAGTAGGTAGTCAATAAATGCTTGTTGAATGAATGAATTGTTATTTTAGTGTCTGAGTTTGAGGAAAGCAATATACATTTTTTTTATGCTGAAGTATCCTCATATCCATCAGTATCTCAGTCATGTGACCCTTAGGCAAGTGATTTATTTTCCCCAAGCCTCGATTTCTACATCTGTGAAATAGAATAGTACCTTCTCATAAATGGTTGGGAAGGTTAAATTAAATAATGCATTATTGTACGGCCTGACACAGTAAACATTCAGTAAGTGCGAGCTATTAGTATCATTGCTGTTGGATTCTATTTCTATGAGACCCTGGGCAACATTAAGAGTTTTTATTTCTGTGATTGGGTATATGTATTTGTTATGCACATGTGAACACCTCATGTACAGACAAAACAAAGTGTTTTGAAACTTTACTGAAGGATTTGAACTACATTTTCTAGCTACTAGAGCTGCAGAGTTGAGAGAAATGGGTGCTAGACTTGTATTTTAACGTATCCCCTGCATTTTGTGGGCTATGATGGAGAAAGCTATAGCCCTGAGTATGTGTGTGTAGTGGGGGCGAGGGAGTTAAAACAGTATGAGAAATGGACAAGCTGATCTGAGCAGCTGCTTCCTGCCTCCAGACCATGATTCCAATGATAGTTTGGCAACAAACTACAAACCTTCTCTGCCCTGCAGAGGTAACAGACACTGTTTCAGATGGCTCAACCTGGGTGTCAGAGTGTCACTTTAGAATCCTAACTCTCTGCATAGTCGCTTGGGTATTCAAGTGGGCAGACTACCCTACCCCACTGGAGTCAGTGGTTGGATGGGTATGGCAGTGGTTCCCCAGCCCTGCTCTGAAGGATTCTAAAGCATGAGCTGATTTGGGAGGTGTTGTCCTGAGCAGTGTCTTGCCATTTAATCCACTGTCTTATCCCTTCTAAGGGGAGGCAGCTACTTAAAGTGACAGCCATTTGTTTATCTGGGGATGTCAAAGGTGCCCTGGGTACCTTATGGAATTCATAGTTCTTAGTTTTTATCCACGAGGATGCTGAGGCCTAGTCTGGGGAAGGGACTTGGCCATGGTCACAAAGCACCTCTGGGGCAGATGCAGGGAGAGATACCCAATCTTTGCCTCCCAGGCCATAACCCAAGGCTAGATGCCCCGAGGTGTCTTGTTTGCATTATGACTTTGCACAAATACAGGGACTCTTTTGGCCACGGGCCCTCAAACCCTAATGGCTACAGCACAGTGGTTCAGGGCAGTAAGGTATACTGGAACCCCTGCCTCCCAGGACATTTCCTCGTGCGGGGACAGGAGACCTGGGTGACTTGCTAAACCCTCTGCAACACCATTTGCTCCTCCATGTTTATTTCCTCACCTGTAATCTGGAAGTTAGTGGCCGGGAGTGTAGGCTCTGGTCTGTTGGCCTGGTAATCTATTTCTAGTTCTGAGAACTTGGCCAAGCTCCTCACTTCTCCGAGGTTGTTTTCCCTGTCTGTGGAAGAGAAAATAATGGTGTCTACCTTCAAAGGGCCGTTGTGAGGTCTGAATGGCATAAGGTATGCAAGAGAAGCACCCAGCAAACATACCATTATAATTCCTGGCTCTATTTCCCCAGGGTCCGGACCGGTCAGGTGCAGACCGCCTGGGTTTGACACCTGACCGGATCGCTTTCTAGTTCTGTGGCTTTGGACAAGCCCCTGCACCTCCTTGGAACCTCAGTATCCGCATCATAAACGGGTTAGCCACAGGACCTGGCCCCCAGGGGCTTGCCGGGAAGGTTAAATGCCCAGGAAAACGCTCCGTGAGCACAGGCTCGGGCACACAGGAGGGCTCTCGCCTGTCGCGTTCACCGCTGCCGACTGCGCCTGGCACGAACGGGTCTCCCGAAATAGCCGTTGAGCCAGCGAGAGTAGGAGCCTGGCCGGCCGAGAGCCCGGGCTGTCATTATCATGTTTCCCACCCCTTCCTCCCCGAGTGGCTAAGGACGCGCGAGAGGGGGCGCGCCCGAGTCGGGATTCCTCGCGGCCGCGGGGCCCGCCCTCCTTCGTTCCCTCCCCTTCTCCCTCCCTCGCTCCGGAGGAGCCTCGCAGCGCCGCCCCTGCCAGCCCCCTCCCCGGCCGGGAGCGGACGGTGGGTGGCGGCAGCGGCGAGCGGGCGGGCCGCGGAGGACGCGCCGCCAGCGCCTCCCTCCCTGCGTCCTCGGTCCCGGGCCGGCCGGGGCTGCCGCGGCGCGCGGGTGCCGGGCTCTGCCTCGCAGGCCATGGGGGAAGGGGGCGCCGTGGGGCGCCGCCGGCCCTTCCCCGGGGCGCCGCGGCGGCGCTGGTGGCGGCGGCAGCAGCAGCAGCAGCGGCAGCGGCAGCGCTGGTGGCCGGGCCGCGGCGAGGGCGAGTGCGCGGGGCGCGCCGCCATGGGCCTGGCCGGGCTGCAGGTGGGTGTGTCGGGCCCGGCCGCGCGGGGGGCGGGCGGCGCGCGGGGCCCGGCCGGGCCGGGCGGCGGGAGGGCGACTCGGGCCGCGGCCCGGCCCCGCCGGCCGGCCCCGGCCTCCCGGCGGCGCGGGCGGCCCACCGCCGCCGGGCCCTCGGAACATGGCTGCGGCGGGAGGCGCCGCTGCGGCGCCCGGCCCGGGCGGCCCCGCTCCCCGCCCCGCCGCGCCCTGAGCGCCCCCTCCCCCGCTTCCCCCGGGTCCCCCTCTCCAGGCAGGAAGATGTCCAAGCCCCGCGCGGTGGAGGCGGCGGCGGCGGCGGCGGCGGTGGCAGCGACGGCCCCGGGCCCGGAGATGGTGGAGCGGAGGGGCCCGGGGAGGCCCCGCACCAACGGGGTAAGCAGGCACCCTCCCCGCACTCGCTCGGCGCGCCCCGAGGGGCCGTGCGGCCGGGCGCCCCTGTCGGCCCCGCTCCGAGAGCACGTGGGCGCCCCCGCGGCCCTGGGGCGGGGGTGCGGGCGGGGCGCCCGGCCGGGCAGCTTCCTTTTCTGCTGCCTGCCTGGGAGTGGCGTCCACGCCCGCTCCGCCATGACCCTGGCAGTGTTTGACCTCGGAAAAGTTTGTGTCTTTATGGCATTTCCATGCCCCGAGACCCAGCCACCCCGGTGGTGGCCGCCTTCCCCAGAGTGTGCGGGGCCTGCCCGGGGCCCTCGGGTAGGTCACGGGGTCTCGCTGACTTGGTGTTGAATGGCTCACCAGGCAGAAAGGCTCGGCAGGGTTTCTGGGAAGGCCCTCCTCCCGTCTCTGCTTACTCAGAGGAGAGGCCGCACACCCAGAGACACCAGCAGTGACCTGTCCGCCCCACCGGTCTGCCCACCGCAGTCGAGTAACCGCCCTAAATGCGCCGGCTCTAGGCGTTTCTTCCATTAGCTCCGCACCCCCCAGTTAGCCCGAGAGAACTACCCCAACCGCAGCCCAGTCCCGCAGTCCTGGGAGGCTGCTGGGCTGCATGATTTGAGAGGGGCCAGGCTTGGGCACACAGAAGGCTCAGGCAGTAATGGCAAGTCCTGCCAGCTGACCTCAGGACTGAGAAGTGGTTGATCAGGTTCCCTGAGGCCCGCTTCTGTGCCAGAGTCCCTGCAGCTCCTGCCAGGGCAGTCGGCTCCTGCACTAGGCCAGCCCTTCCAATCCCGGCCTTGTTTACCCTGGTCCTTCTGACCTCCTTGCTACTGGTAGGTTGCCTCCTTCTTATATAGACCTTTGTGGACAGCTGGTTCTGCTGTCCAGATGTCCCCCCTTAGCGAATGGAATTAGAGACGGACTTGGACCTGGGGGATTCTGAACCTTCCACTGCTCTGCTGGGGCTGGCTTCACCTAGTAGCCCAGTTTTTGAGAGATGTTGTCTATTTTTTGTCTTTTGTATTCTGATTGCCCCCTCGTCTGCCTAAATCTTGTGGGATCTTCTTTTTCAAGCCTCTTTCAGAATATGCATTTGTCGTTTTAGGAGAATGTATTTACCGGGCAATCAAAGATCTATACCTACATGAGCCCGAACAAATGCTCTGGAATGCGTTCCCCCCTTCAGGAAGAGAACTCAGTTGCACATCACGAAGTCAAATGCCAGGGGAAGCCGTTAGCCGGAATCTACAGGAAACGCGACGGTAAGCCTCTGAAATGGCCCTGTTCTGACTACAGCTGGCCGGCTCGCATCCTGCAGAATAATGTAAATGTGCTAAATTTTTATCCAGTCTTTTCAAGCCGAAGTTCAAAAGGTTTGAACCATGTTTTGTCTTGCTGCTAGGAAACACAGACACAGGGGAAAGAGCTGCCTGTTCCAGGGCGTGTGCCCTGTTGGTCTAACAGGTTCTCCCTGCTTTCACAAGAGTTTGCGTGTCCTTCAGGCTTGATTATCTTGCCAAGTTGCAAAAATACGGCACCTGGCCTGTTGTTAGAGAGGCTCACAGGTGCTAAAAGTACAGAAATTATGAGTCTAGGTTGTCCAGACCATGCGCTTGCTTGCACTCCCGCTGAGTCGTGTGAACCTAAGGAACTGATTTCTTTCCCTTTTATGAGCTGGCCTTGACCTCAGTTCTAAAGTTTCTTTCTACTCAAGTGTTCAGTGCTGGTCTCTGGAGCATCATACTCTGGAATGAGATTTGGGGTTAAAATATTGAGCAAGAAAATTAATGGTTATTGAAAATTCTGTCTCGCCCTGGAGAACATGCTGAGACCTCTTCCAAATCTTGCTCTAACCCAAATATTCCCTTTTAAAGCTGAGGGCGGGGCGGGGGCGCTGGTGCGTGTGAGCTTCCCCCAGTTCACCGTGCTTCCTTCTGATTAAACCTCGCCTTAGAGAAGCAGAGCTCTGGCTATCACCAGCTCCGTATAAGGAAGCTTTGTATCCGTTAACAGAAAGTGCCACGAGGGATGGGGTGGCCCAGCCTCTGGGCCAGATCTGAGACCCAAGGGCAGGAGCCAGCCCTCTGCCTGATTCCCCCTGGTGCACAGGGTGACGTTACTTCACATGATTTAGGTTCCAGTCCTAGCTCTGCCATTTATGAGAGGAAGGGACGTGGGCAGTTTGCTACTCTTTTCTGAGCCTCAGTTCTCTCTGTACAGTGGGAGAGAGAGGAGTCCTACAGGACCGTTCTGAAGATCAGTTAAAAGAGCAGGTGCAGATGGGCTTTGTGCGGGAATTCCCTGGTGGTCCAGTAGTTAGGACTCGGCGCTTCCACTGCCGTGGGCCCCAGGTTCAATCCCTGTTCGGGGGAATTAAGATCTCAAAAGCCGTGCAGCGCGGCCAAAAAAAAAGGAGTCGGGGCGGCTTTGTGAGCTCTCCGTACGTCAGCCTGTTCTCCACTGGCCTGCGAGCATCACGGCCTGCCCCTCCCCGCATTTCCGCCTAGGCAGCACTCAGGACAGCACTCGCCACACTGGGTTGGGGAAGGGGCTCTTTTGAGATGGCGCTCAGCCAGTCTCACATCCCTTCTGGAACGGGGCGGGATGTAGATTGTCCTAAATGGGGACACGGGACACAAGCTAGCTGATTTGACTCGTAGTGTTACTACATGGCGACAGTCAGAATTGGGGGCTGGAGGAACATTGGAGGAGACCCCAAGGTCCAGATTCTTGTCCATGATTCTAGACCTTTTTCCTGCCTTGATGCAGACTCAGCATGACAGCTGATGTTCACGAGCACCACCCACTTCTAGGGTCATGCCCGACGCCTTAACTCCACCCAAGAGGGCGTACAAGGAGCAAGAATGGTCTGGATGGGTGCTGATGTATTTATTTTTCTCTTTTGTGTATTGAGATATAATTCTGATATCCTGAAGTTCACCATTTTAAAGGGTACAATTCAGTGGTTTTTAGCATATTCACAGATATGTGCAACTATCATCTCTGTTAAACTCCAGTACATTTTCATCACCCCAAAAAGAAAGCCTGTAACCTATTCACAGTCACTCCCCATTCCTCCCTTCCCCCAGCCCCAGGCAGCCATTAATCTATTTCCCGTCTCTATGGATTTGCCTATTCCAGACATTTCACATAAATGGAATCATCTAATATGTGGCCTTTTGTGTCTGGCCTCTTTTACTCGTTATAATGTTTTCAGGGTTCATCCATGTTGTAGCCTGTGTCAGTACTTCGTTCCTTTCTGTGGCTGAATAATATTCCATCCTGTGGATGTACCACATTTTATTTACCCATTCATCATTTGATGGATGTTCAGGTTGTTTCCATTTTTTGATATTTCCATATTATCAGTAAGCTACTGCAGACGTTCATATACAGGTTTTTGTGTGGACATCTGCTTTTAATTCTCTTGATAGATTCCTAGAACTAGAATTGCTGGGTCATATGGTAACTCTATGTTTAACATTTTGGAGAACTGCCAAATTCTTTTCCAAAGTGACTGCACCATCTTACATTCCCACCAGCAATATATTATTTAATTATTTGTTAAAAGTAAAATCTTTTTTGAGGAAAAATAGTCCAACACTGGTGCTCCACAACTATTTTTAGTAACAAGTCATTGGCGACGTCCCTCACAACACACTGACTGGTGCCGGGGCACCGTGCTGGGAACCACTGTGAATACTGGGCTTCGACCCTGTTAGAACAGGGAATTTAAAAAAAAGAAAACGAGTCTGAAATGAATCACACCAGGCAGCTAGGTCTTGGGGAAGAGGTCTTTGCTGGGGAGAGGTTCTGCTTTATTGCCTTACTCCTGTCCACCAACACTGGCCCACCCTTTAGGAATTTAGCTTTTTTCCCTGGGGTCTGCAGCCCATTTCCTGAAAAGCCATTGGTCGAACCCTCACGCCAGTGTGGCCGGCCGTGGTGCTTCTGCTTCAAGGGCTCTTTCCCTCAAGATGCAGAAGCCCCAGTGTGTTGATTAATTAGATGAGAGGGATCCACTCACAATGTATATGTTGACTCATCGTGGTATAACACTTCAAATATCTTCTAATTGTATTTATCAGTTATACCTCAACAAAGCTAGAAAAAGAAAAAAAAGGTGCAGAAGACCAAAAGCTGCACCCAGTGTCTGGGTCAAAAAGTAAAGCCAGATGCTTTGCCCAAGATACTGGTTAGTGGACACCAAGCTTAACAGCCCAAGGGCACGACTGCCCAACACATCCCCTCCCTCTCTTCTCTCCACGCCTGTCTTAGCACGCGGCTGAGGGCTGGAAGGTGGGAGCCGGTGGGTCCAGAGTCAGCCTGTCTCTCCCCACCCTCTGCCCACAGAGAAAAGAAACTCTGGGAATGCAATACGAAGCTCCGTGAAGGCCGAGGAACAGAAGATCAAAGACGCCAGGAGAGGTCCCCTGGCCCCTTTTCCAAACCAAAAATCTGAAGCAACAGAACCTCCCAAAACCCCGACCTCGTCTTGTGATTCTCCCAACGCAGCTGCCGCCAAGCAAGCCCTGAAAAAGCCCGTCAGGGGCAAACAGGCTCCCAGGAAAAAGTAAGTGCCCTCTGGAGGCCACCCCTAACACAGGGCAGCCTGCCCAGTGCCAGCCGGGGTGAGGCCGCCCACCCTCTCAGCCCCTTGAGCCGTCAAGGCTCAGATTCCTGAGTCGCCACCGGGGACACCACTGTTTGTCAGCATCTTGGTCTGTCACGGGTCCAGAGCTCAGGAGCCCACTCCCTGCCGAGAGTAGGCAGCCTGTCTTTGACATTCTCTCTGAGGCCCCCGTGGGCAGGTGAGCCTAAGTGACCCTGGGCCGCAGTGGACAGAGGTGTTGAAGTGACATGGTTTCCAAGGAGGCTGCTGCTAAGGGGTTGTGTGCCTCCTGGATGTGAATGTGGTCTCGGTGCTAATACTTGTTTTCTCCTCTTCCTTTCTCACCCCAGAGCTCAAGGAAAAACGCAGCAGAATCGTAAACTCACAGATTTCTACCCTGTTCGAAGGAGCTCCAGGAAGAGCAAAGCTGAGCTGCAGGTAGAGTCACGTGGTTTCGATTCCAGCTCTCGGAAGGGGCAGGGCATCCCAGTGGGCAGTGCTTGCCGTGCCCAGCCTGAGCTTGCTTTGTATCATCTTGGGACAAGTCTCTTGGCCTCCATGGCCTTGATATTCTCCTTGGTCTAGTGGGGGTCGTCATAACGCTCTGGGTCACCATGAAGCTTAGTTACGATGCCTCTGTGGAGGAGCCTTGTCGCCTGTAGTATGTGGCCTGGAAAGTCAGGACTTACCATGAAAGTGGCTTTGGCAGGGCCATTGGAGCCTAGGACCGTGAAGGCTGCGTGCTCTTGGGAGGCTTGTTTTTCTGCTGTCCAGAGGTTTCATGTCTCGAGGTAGTGAAGAGCAGTGGCTTGGGAACCGCTTCCTGGTTGTGTGATGTCGGGCCAGTTACTTAACTGCTCTGTGCCTCTCTGTCCTGTCTGTAAAATGGGATAATAAAGCAGTACCGTGTGCGGTTGTTGGGAGGGCTACATTCTTAAGTTAATGCATGTAGAACACTTAGAACCGTGCCTGGTATGCACTGAGCACCTGTTAACTATTGTCACTGTTGCTTCCCCCGTGTTGTCCCTTCCCGGGGCCCCTCTCTGCTCTTTCCCACCCCGCCACTGTCCCTCGGAACGTGCGGAAACCAGGCAGGAACGCTGACCAGGCTGTGAGGCCCCCGCCTGCTGTGTTTGCAGAGTGCTGAGCTGTGCAGTCGATCAATATTTGATGCAGTGAGGTGTGCTTATTGCCTTTCTGTTAGGGAAACCCAGGGTGTGGCCGGGCCCTGCAGCCCCCGGCTGCTTCCGTCCACCCTCCCGCCCCGGGGGCGGCAGGGTAACCTGCAGGCTTGGGAGTAGCGCTCAGGATTGCCCCCCACAAGGGAGGTGGGGGGCCCTGGCCTTTCAACCGGCACAGACCCCTTCGGCCTTTTGATGTGAGAGCTGTGGCTGTACAGATGGTGATCTAGCCTCTCTCCGCCCCCCACCTCTGAACTGGCAGGACTTCCTTTAAAAGAGGGGGGGAGGTCCATCTATCCCCCTAGA
Organism: Balaenoptera ricei; assembly: GCF_028023285.1. Classification (NCBI taxonomy): domain Eukaryota; kingdom Metazoa; phylum Chordata; class Mammalia; order Artiodactyla; family Balaenopteridae; genus Balaenoptera; species Balaenoptera ricei. The sequence goes on along the minus strand of NC_082652.1, from coordinate 6,884,000 downwards.
GAAAAGCTTTGGCTTTATTTCCTTAGAAAGGCAGTGTCTTTCAGCCAAGAACAAGCTGTTACAAGCTGTTTGCCTGCAGCGGGAGGCGGTGTGAGGTCATCGTAGAGACAGCACTGCAGAGGGCGAGGCGGTGCCAGCCCCCAGAACCCGGGACGCCGCCCAGCCCCGCTCAGAGCCGCAGCGCCCACACGGGGAGCCTGGGGCTCCACCAGGCGCCGCTGTGGGCTGCAGGGGGGGGGGGCGGGCAGCTGAGTTGGCCTTTTTAATTAAAAACAACAACGGGGGCTCTCTGTCGGGGCAGTGGAGGCTGCAGCGGGCTGCGCCGCAGGTCTGCCGGCCCCTGCAGCAGGCGGCACAGTAAAGCTCACGCTGTCCCTGGACGCAGAGCCAGTGGCGAGGGAGACACACGCTGTGCCCGCCGCCGTTTGTGTTGGCTCTGCCGAGCGGGCACCGCGGCCAGGTGGTCGCCGGCCAGGACGGCGAGGCGGCTGTTGGCCGGGCTGCTGGGGCTGTGGCTGCCAGGGCGGCGGCGTCTCTTGACCGCAGAGGTGAAGCCCGAGGGGGGGGCAGCTGGGCCTCGTCTCAGGGGTGAGGTCAGGCCTGAGCTGCCTGCCCCCCGGGGCCGGCCGAAACCGAGGCCCAGGGCTGGGTGTGGGCAGCGGGGGTGAGACAGACAAAGAGCTCCGCAGACACCTCGCTGTGGCTGGAGACAGAGCGGGCAGGTCTGGGTTCAGGTCTAGGGTCCAAGGCCAGGGCCGCCGGAGGGTGGAAACTGGGCCTTGGGGAGATGCCCTGAACCCCTCCCTGCTTCGCTGGGGGTGCCCCTTCTCTGGTTGGCCTGACTGTGGGTGGGGTGACGGCCAGCACTGGGGCAGGGACTGCAGTGCTGGCAGAGCCCTGGCTGCGTCAGCCGCCACCCAGCCGCCACCCAGCCCAGCCGCCACCCAGCCCAGCCCAGCCCAGCCCAGCCCAGCCCAGCCCAGCGCCGGGCCTGACGTGCAGAGCAGCCTGCTGACTCCGGCTGGGAACGTCTCGAGTCCGTCCCTCCTTCCTGTTCGCCGCCTTCACCCTCGTTCACACCTTGCTCCCTTCCCGCCCGCTCAGGCCCTGGGTCCCCCGTGGGCTGCTGCCAGAATCCTCTTGAGGACGCTCAGAGCTGGTTGCTCACATGCCCCAAACCCCCGAGCCTCCAGAGTGAAACTCAGGGCTGTGCATTCAGGGCCTCTCCCCGGCCCCAGCTCTCCTCAGCTTGTCTCCTCTGCCTGGTTCTGTCACGGCAGGAAAGTCCCCCGTCGCCTATCCCAGTTTTCCCATGATTACTCCCATTTATTTCTGCACGCTTGTAACTGATTCATCATTTAACAAGGTAGCTGTGTGTGCGCGTGTGGGGCGGCGGGGGGCCGTTGTTGCTTTGAGGGCTCACTACGTGCCAGGCACTGTTCTAGGCCAGAAGATTCCGCAGTGAACAGGCGGTGGGCACACGCACCCCGTCTGAAGGGCGCAGCCTCTCTGATCAGCCCTGGCTGGTGTCGTATGAAGTCAGAGTCCTGATTTTTAGATGTCAGCAATTTCGATATTTTTTAAAAGTCTGCGTGGGCCAAACAGAACATAGCCACAAGCCCGATTCTGCCCTTGGGGCCACCACTGTCTCCCTCTTGGCCTCTTTAAACCCCAGGTGGCGAATGGTCCGCCTCAGATGGGCAGTGAGGAAAGGACGGGGGCTTGGGGGCCTGGGCATCCTTCGGGACCGATGCCCTGGAGGCCAACTGCACGTGACCTGCGGGCGGCCGGGGCTCCTGGAATGGCCTCGGAGAGAATGCTGACGCACGTCTCATTCCTTCTTTCCTCCCCACCCAGTCTGAAGAAAGGAAAAGAATAGACGAATTGATTGAAAGTGGGAAAGAAGAAGGAATGAAGGTAAGGGGCCGCAGGGCCCACTGCGTGGAGGTTAAGGCTGTGAAGTCGCCCCTTCCCTGGTGCAGAGGCTCACATAGGAGCTGCGCGGCTTTAACCCTCTGCTGGTCACTGTGACCAGGCGGGCCGTTACAGGTTGTCGAGGGACCAAATGCTGAAAGTATCGTTAAAGGGAATGCCTCACGAAGGAAACATGAGATGTTATCCTGAGGAAACTTTTTAAAAATTATGATGAAATACATGCAACATAAAATTTACCATTGTAACCATTTTTAAGTGTGCAGTTAAGTACATCCTACAGTCACAGTTGTGCGATCATCATCTCTGTCTAGTTCCAGAACTTTTTTGTCCTCCCAAACGGAAACCCCGTACCCATCTGCACTCACTCGCGTTCCCTGCCCTCAGCCCCTGACAGCCACCAGTCTGCTTGCTGTCTCTATGGGTTTGCCTATTCTGGACACTTCATACAAATGGAATCATAGAATGTGTAGCCTGTTTTATCTGGCTTCTTTCATTTAGCCATGATGCTTAGGGAAACTTTTAAAAGGACAAACTGATCAAATTTTTCTAGACTGTTTTCCTGGGAAATGGCAATGCCCAGGAGATTTGCTTTTCTCTTCGTATATTTCAGACACTGGGTGGATGAGAGGGGAGCAAGTCTCCATAGTGGTGGCCGGATGGCCCTGGGCTAGGACCCAGGGGTTGGAAAGCTTCAGTTTCCACCCACCACGGAGGGGGATCTGAAATTTTTTTTTTTTTTTTTTTTTTTTGCCCACACCGCACGGCTTGCGGGATCTTAGTTCCCTGACCAGGGATCGAACCTGTGCCCCCTGCATTGGAAGCTGGGGGTCCTAATCACTGGACTGTCAGGGAATTCCCTGGGGCAGGGGCCCCCAACCCCTGGGCCGCATGGCCAATACCGGTCCACGGCCTGTTAGGAGCCGGGCCGCACAGCGGGAGGTGAGCCGCGGGCGAGCGAACGAAGCTTCATCTGCGGCTCCCCCGTCGCTCGCGTTACCCCCTGAACGTCCCCACCCCTGTCCATGGAAAAATTCTCTTCCACGAAACCGGTCCCCGGTGCCAAAAAGGAGGGGGACCGCTGCCCTAGGGGGATCTGAATTTAAGTCTGGACCCCTCAAGCAATCACCCTCCATCTCCATTTAAAATGGAGTGAGGAGAAACCCAGGAGGGTTAGTTATGGGATAAAGGAGAGACTCAGAACGCTGGGTCCTGCTACTCCCCCGAAGAGGCCAGGACGGGGATTTGAGTCTGTGCTACACGGCTTCCTAGCTTTGTGGCCGTGGACACGACTCTGCCTCTCTAATCCCGTTTTCTCACCTGCAAGATGGGGCAGCACCCACCTAGCAGATCTCTCAGGATCTGGCGCAACAAGGCTCTGCAGATGGGCACAAGGGAACTCTTTGGGGTGATGGATTGTGGCAATAGTTGCAGAACTGTGTATGTTGACTAATACCCACCAAACTGTACGTGTGAAATGAGTGAATTTTATGGCCTGCCGCAGTAAAGCTGTTCAAAGAACGCGGTGCAAGCCTCCCGCCCCCTGGAAGCCGGCCCTGCACGGTGGCGTTTGTTGCTGTTATGAACCAACCCTCCCTCTTGGCACCACCCAACAGATTGACCTCATTGACGGCAAAGGCAGGGGCGTGATCGCCACCAAGCAGTTCTCCCGGGGCGAGTTTGTGGTGGAATACCACGGGGACCTCATCGAGATCACCGACGCCAAGAAGCGGGAGGCTCTGTATGCGCAAGACCCCTCCACGGGCTGCTACATGTACTATTTCCAGTATCTGAGCAAAACCTACTGGTAAGTCCCCTGGTGCTTCGAGTGGCTCTTCCCCGCCCCCCCGGCAGAGGTCCAGCCAGAGGGCCACCGAGGGCACGCTGACTCTCCTGCTCCAGCTTCTTGTTTAGTTCTTGCTACCTTTTTTTCAAAGCTGTGATGCAGCTCCCCGACTTCCCATGTTTAATTTTGGGGATCGGAGTGGTTCTGGATGCCGTCTCGTGGGACAAGACGTAGACCAGTCTCATGAAAGCCTGCGTAGGGGCTCACCTGGCCTCTCCTCTGGGACCCATGGCCAGAACAGCTCTGGGAATCGCTGACTTCTCTGTCCCCAGTGTGGCAGTGTCACTGATTGCTTTTTTTTAAATAGACTGTACTTTTTAGAGCAGTTTTAGGTTCCCAGCAAAACTGAGTGGAAAGTACAGAGCGTTCCCACGTACTGCCTGCCTCCACACCTGCACGGCCTCCCCCCACTGTCAACATAGTTGATTTTTATTCACTTATTTATTATGCAGAACTTCCACAAAGAGCCTTTTGCGTTCCCGTCTAGGCCTGCCCCCTGCCTGGGATACCCCACACCGAGTGCCTCTCTGGGCTCTTAAAGATATTTTTTTTGAGTTACTTCGCTTTCCCAAAAACGTGGCCCTAAATAACCGTCCCACCAGAGCTGAGAGCAAGCATGACTCTGACTGGGTTCAAAACCCTTTTTATCAATTTAATCCTCTGTCGCCCTCCCTCCCCGCCAGCGTGGATGCAACCAGAGAGACAAATCGCCTGGGAAGACTGATCAATCACAGTAAATGTGGGAACTGCCAAACCAAACTGCACGACATCGACGGCGTGCCTCACCTCATCCTCATTGCCTCTCGCGACATCGAGGCTGGGGAGGAGCTCTTGTACGACTATGGGGACCGCAGCCGGGCTTCCATCGAAGCCTACCCCTGGCTGAAGCATTAACCCCACGGCCCCGCCCCTCCCCCCTCCCTTCTTCAATGGACAAAGTGCCCTCAAAGGGAATTGACTTTTTTTTTTTTTTTACACATTTAATCTTAGCAGATTACTTCAGATGTTTTTAAAAAAGTATATTAAGATGCCTTTTCACTGTAGTATTTAAATATCTGTTACAGGTTTCCAAGGTGGACTTGAACAGATGGCCTTATATTACCAAAACTTTTATATTCTGGTTGTTTTTGTACCTTTTTTGCATACAAGTCGAACGTTTGTGCTTCCCGTGCATGCAGTCAAAGACTCAGCACAGGTTTTAGAGGAAAGAGTCGAACACGAACTAGGAAGCTGGGCGATGCGCCTGCGTCCACCCGAGGAGCCGGGACTCTCTCCCCTCCTCACCCCCGACGTCCCAGTGCCAGGCGGGCGCGAGGAAGAGCTGCCTCCCCACGGCCTGGACGGGATGTTCCCAAGCTCTTGTTTTCCTGACATCTCGACAGGCGCACATTGAAGTGTATGAATATTTTTTAAAAAGGTTTCACAGTAAGATAGTCTTCCCCTCTGCTTTCTCGAAAGCTTACTGACCCGGTGGCTCACGGGCCGGGCCTAGATTTACTCTTCCACGGGCTGCCGCTTTTCTGGGCACCTCGAAGCATCAGGGCGGGGAATCAAAGCAGATGTGGGCAGGGACAAGCACTGCTTACCTAGCCCTGCCGGCAGGGGTTCCCGAAACTGGGTTAATTTCTTTATAGAAATGTGAACACTGAGCTTATTTTAAAAAAAATAATAAAAATCAAAAAACAAAAAAGAAAAAAAAGAAACCACAGAAGACAACTTACATGTATATAGGTCTTGAAGTGAGTGACGTGGCTGCGTTTTTGTTTGGGGTTTTTTTTTAGTTTGGCTTTTTTTCTCCCCCTTGGTTTTGTTTCTGTAGAAGAGATTTGAGATGGTACACTATTCTAATGAAAAATAAAGTTTTGTAGTGGGACCAGAAATCACTTACCCAATTTCCCACCTCCCCACCCCCCACCCCAACCTGATTCTGCTGGGTTGAAAGTTCCAGACCTGCTGTCAAGGCTTTTGTTTGTCAGACCCCCTGGTGTCCTTCCTGTGAAGATGCAGCCATGAACCAAAGGGTGAGCCTACAAGCCCCGAAATGCAGGGCCCCACCCCAGCTGCTGGAGTGCAGGGGAGCGGGCGGGCCCAGCGGCCCAGGGATCACGGCTAAGGGTAAAGTCTTCACCTCGACTGTGACAGCAGGAGGAGCAGATAGCTTCCTTCCAAAGGGGAACCGAGTCCCACTTTCTGTTAACCTGTAGTTCAGGGGCCTGGGGCTCTGGAGCCTTGACGTGGGGTCTCCTGGCCCCCTGCTCCCAGGTAAATGTGAATGGAGACAGGTATGAGAGCCTGTCCTCAACTTCAGTGCCCCCCGCCCCGGTCTCACGACGGTGCTACCTAAGAAAGTCTTCCCCCCACCCCACACTTGCCTGGTCAGTGGTCAGTGAATTGGAGGAGGATCCGATGGGAGTGTGTAAATGTGAGATAAAATGTCTTGGTTGTACCTGTTTGTGGTTTAGCTTTGTATTTAAAAAAAAAAGAAGGAAATAAACTTGAAAATTATTTGTCATCATAAAAATGAAATGAAAATTAAAATATTTATTGCCAGGCGAGGCTACATGTGTCTTTCTGTTTTTTTGTTTGTTTTTTACAAGGCAGAGGCAGAAAAAAGGTTGCATTTTTTTGGTTTGGTTTTGTTTTTTGTTTCAGCCACACTGCACGGCTTGTGGGATCTTAGTTCCCCAACCAGGGATTGAACCCTGGCCCTCGGCAGTGAGAGCACGGAGTCCTAACCACTGGACTGCCAGGGAATTCCCGTTTTATTTTACAAAGGGCCACACACCAGTGTGAATCAGTTTTGGTGACTGTCCTCCTAGGGGACAGTCTCTTCGTTTTTATCATGGTGGGGGGGGGGTCAGAGGTTGCTTGTGGAGATTAAAAGTTAAACATGTTGCCCCCTCAGAACAATGCCTGGCAAGTAGTGTACATTTTAGCTGTTGTAATTGTCATTATTGTTGTTGTTTCTAACGTGCTAGACTTGATTCTCAGGTAGGCGTCTCAATGGTGCTGGAAGTCGTGTCCCCACCCCGCCCCGCCCCCGCCGCCAGCCCAGATCGCCGTCCCCACCGCACATGCCACCACCTGCCCCTGAGAGGCTTAGTTCCCTCAGCCCCGGGCACTGGAGGCAGGTTGGGACTGTGGGTAGAGTCCTTGGTTTACAGGCGGAAGATCCATTCCCATCGTCGATCGGCTTTAAGCATTTGTCAGCTGTCACCCTGAACAAATCACTTACCCTCTGAAATTTGTCCATCAAGTTTGGAACAGCCTCTGCCCACCTGCCTTGCAGGGGTTTCCGGAGGATTCAGTCATCATGTATTACTACCTCCTCACGTTGGAGGGGAAGTGTGGCCTGGTGGCCAAGTGCTCAGCCCTGGAACAGAACGTCAGGTTCCAGCCACTTAGCATCTGTGTAACCTTGGGCGGGTTACCTAACCGCCCTGCGTGCCACTTTCCTCCTCGGTGACATGAAGATGATACTGGTGCTTGTGTCGGGGTGATGGTGAGGATTGGATGAGTTTAAGACATAAAAAGTACTTGCACAGGGGCTTCCCTGGTGGCGCAGTGGTTGAGAATCCGCCTGCCAATGCAGGGGACACGGGTTCAAGCCCTGGTCTGGGAAGATCCCACATGCCACGGAGCAACTAGGCCCGTGAGCCACACAGCTACTGAGCCTGTGCTCCGCAACAAGAGAGGGCATGACAGTGAGAGGCCCGCGCACGGCGATGAAGAGTGGCCCCCACTTGCCGCAGCTAGAGAAAGCCCTCGCACAGAGACGAAGACCCGACACGGCCATAAATAAATAAATAAATAAATAAATAAATAAATAAATAAAAAGTGCTTGCACATAGATGATCCTCAGTAATCAATGTTAGCTATTATTAGGATGAAAATTTTGGGTGGTTTTCTATTATTCACTGTTTACAAGTGCCCAGGACTGATAGATACTGCCTCTAAGCCTGCTCCTTCTGGGGCTGGGTTTGGAGTTGGAAGCCTGCAGTGTGGGAGTGGCCGTGTCTCTGCTGTCTGTGGTCACACTGGGCCCGGCTCCAAGGACTTAGCTTCTGGCACTCCAACGGCCACACCCCAGCGTCTGCGGTTCTGAAGTCAGGATGCTCGGGTTCGTTTCCCAAGTCAGCTCTCACCTCCAAGGTGCAGAAATCCTCCTCCCTCCCCGCTGTTAAGAGGGCAGCGGCCAGTCAGGGTTGCAGCGTTACACGGGGTTACAGGAATCAGGAGCCCCCGATCTAAAGACGCTGTTGAGATGGCATTCTGGACCAGACACTTGAACGTTGCCGACTTCTCTTGGGAGGCAGAGTGGTTTTGGCCTTGGCACCTGGGTTCAAGTCCCACTTTTATCACTTTCCAGCTGGGGCCTTAGACAAGCCCCTTAGCCCCACTGTGCCAGCACTTGCTTGGGTGAACCACGGGAATAATAATAACGCCCATCCCATGGGGATAAGGTGAGGCAACATATATAGGTGTGTGCAAGGCATACAGTAAATTGCACTCATTAATATTTGCACTTTTTGGAGAATCAGGGTACGTAGAGCATCACAGATAAGAACTGAGGCCTTAGAATCAAGCCTGTGTTTGCATCCTGGGCAGTAACTTCCCAGCTACATGACCTCGTGTAAAGTACTTTAACCTCTTTGAGTCTTGGTTTCCAAATCTGTAAACTGGACGATTAGTATTAGTCCCCATCTCCTCAGATGTTATAGGAATAAATGAGATAATCCAGGCAGCAGGGAAACACGTTCAGTAAGCCAGTGTTATTCACTAAGAAGACAGGCTCATAGGGTGAGTTCAGCAGGCTCATTAGTTTCTTTGCAAAGTATAGTCTCCTGCTATCTACAGACTGTATTTCATTGATTCCTAAATGCACTTTTTTTTTTTCACATTTTAACATCGCTGAAATCAGGATGAGTCTTAAAATCAATAGCATCTTAATGTTATAATTTGTAGCATTTTTCCTGTCATAGCAACACACAAAATAATGGTGCCTCACTTAGATTCAATGAGATGTATGTGCACCATATATATGTATGTAGGTATACATACGTTATATATGTATATATACGTGTGTGTGTGTGTGTATTTGGCTCTTGAACAATGCAGGGAGTTATGGACACCCACCCTCTCCACAGTCGAAAAATCCGCATACGGCTTATAGTCAGCCCTCCATATTCGAGTTTCCTCCGTATACGCAGATTCAACCAACTGCAGGTCGTGCAGTACTACAGTGTTTAGTACTGAAAAAAGATCGGTGCGTGAGTGGACCTTCACAGTTCAAACTGCGTTATTCAAGGGTCAACTGTATACAGTTCACAGATTTGGAAACCAAGACTCCAAAAAGCTGAAGTAACTTACACAAGGTCACGTAACTCTAAGAGGCCACTCTAAAACACAGAAAGTGTAAAAGTCATTTTACTTTAATAAAAAAATCATGTAAAGAAAGTCACGTTAGCAAAATCAAATAGTCACTAAATATCAGTGAAGTCATCGCTGCCAAGTCCATACCAGATTTTCCTGCATCCTCTTCTCCCCACCCCAATTTGGGCTGGTGTATTTCGCAGCTACGCAGTCGTTTGTGAGCCCTGAGAAGCAGAAAGCACATCCGCACGCTGGGGGCCTCTTGGGGGGTTGAAGTGGGGCTGCAGGTGGCCCCGTTTCGCTTTCCTTCTGCTTTCTCGATTTCTTTGTGCCGCTTCACTCACCCTGGCCCAGCCGTCAGGGTTGTTCAGTTCTGCAGCCGGTGAGGCACCCGTTCCTCCTCAGACGGCTTTGAGGGGAAACAAAGGAGCAAGTGCAGTGGGTACGCGCTGGCACTGAGAGATGATTTTTGAAGTCGTCTTCTGAGAACTGAGCCATGGCCTCAGATCTATGTCTGCTTCCCTGACCGGAAAGAGAACCTGGGTGGAGAGAGAGAGGGGTGGGTCAGAGGGAACAGAGCGAGTTCTGAAGCGGGAGGTGCAGAACCTCCTGCAAAATCTGTAAGCAGCTCTTGCAGGCCATTTCCTTGGGGCTCATTATGGGACAGGCACTGTTCCAGGGCTTTCCATCTACTAGCTCATTTCAAACTCATAACAACATGAGGAGGTGAGTACAATCAATACCCCCATTTTATAGATGAGCAAACTGAAGTTATGGGAGGTTAAGTAACAGGCCCAAGGTCACACAGCATATCTTGGAACCACTGGGACTTGGGCCCAGAGCCCACATAACTACTGTGCTAGACTGACAGATGGAGTCTGGAACCTTTTTTTTTTTTTTTAATTTCTAATTTTAAGTGGTTTTTATTGTAGAGGAAGTGATAACTTCTCAATGGTACCTACAATTATAAAATAGATATTTGCAATGAAGAAAGAGTAACATGCAAGTTCTTGGATATAACAGATAAAACATATAAAGATATCCCCTGAGGCATGAGTAACAAACTTTCAGTCCCCCTCATGCAAAGTTTTGAAAAGGAAGAATGACATCTGGGGGCTTCCCTGGTGGTGCAGTGGATAAGAATCTGCCCGCCAACGCAGGGGACACAGGTTCTACCCCTGGTCTGGGAAGATCCCACATGCTGGGGAGCAACTAAGCCCGTGTGCCACAACTACTGAGCCTGCACTCTAGAGTCCGCGAGCCACAACTACTGAAGCCCGTGCGCCTACAGGCTGTGCTCCGCAACAAGAGAAGCCACCGCAATGAAAAGCCCGCACACCGCAATGAAGAGTAGCCCCCGCTCGCCGCAACTAGAGAAAAGCCAGCACAGCAACAAAGACCCAACACAGCCAAAAATAAATAAATTAATTAATTAAAAAAAAAAAAGGAATGACATCTGGGGTTGATCAAAGTACAGTGACACAAAGTACAGTGTCAATGCTATTTCCAGTTGTAGGAAAGATGCAAAGATGGCTGGTGGGCTGAAAAGTCAGTGATGGGGATACGGGCTCTTGCTTCCAGTCAAAGACAAACCTCTTGAGCACCGCTAGCAGCTCTGCCAGCAACAGCAGGGACGAGCCCTTGACTCACGTGCGGATACAGGCGCTAGGGCTCAGCCGCCCTCCCCCTGAGCCTGCGCATACCCCGCCAACCCCACTTCCCTGTCTCAGGAAACGTCATCTTCCCCCACCCAGTCATTCAAGCCAGCAACCGGGAGTTGTTCTCAACTCCCCTCCCCTCAGCCCACCTGCTGTACTTTAGTCATCATGCCCCAGATATGTTCTCATCCCACCACCTCTCATCTCCTCCACCGCCACCCGCAGGACAAGCCACCATGAGGAGCATAACAGCCTCCCCTCCCCCCACAGTCCACTCATGCGGCAGCCAGAATGACCGCGTCACTGTGCAGAGCTAAGTCACTCCTCAGCTTAAACCCTGCATGGCTCCCCACTGTCCTCAGGACAAAGACAAAAATCCTTCTCATCATGACTTACTTCTTCGGAGAGTCGTTCATTCATTCATTCACTCATTCATTCCATTAGCTCGATAATCTTGTCTGATCATGAAACTGTGGCCTCACACTCTAAACCTGTGTCCTCAGGCTGGCTGACAAACACTGTATTTTTGCCGCATCAGCCTCAAACTCCAATTAAGTAACCCAAAGAACTCCTCTAGAAGAGGCAGAAAGAAACCAGTAGCTTATGGGGACTTCCCTGGTGGCTCAGTGGTTGGTTAAGAATCTGCCTTTTGATGCAGGGGACACGGGTTCGATCCCTGGTCAGGGAACTAAGATCCCACATGCTGCAGGGCAACTAAGCCCACGTGTGTCGCAACTACTGAGCACACGGGCCACAGCCAGAGAGAAGCCCGTGAGCCTCAGCAGAGGATCTCGCGTGCCGCAAAAAGATTCCGAATACCGCAACTAAGACCGACACAGCCAAAAATAAAATAAATAAATAAACATTTTTTTTAAAAAAAGAGAAACCAGTAGCTTATGGGTCTGGAAGCCTTGTTTACAGTGAGATCCTCAGCCAATGAATGTCCCAAATAAACACCTTCAGATCAGACACCTGCTGTAGGGTGGAGATGCTCTTTCATTCATTATCTTACCTCAGGAGACCCTTTCTTGGGGAAGAAACATTCCCACTGGCCCTACTTTGTCCCCTCAACCCTTCTTCACAAAGCAGCCAGAGAGAGCTTTTTATAGGTGAATATGGACATGTCACTCCCCAGCTTAAAACCTTCCAAGGTCTTTCCAAAGCACTTAGAATGAAACCCAAAGTCGTCACCGGGATCCACTTGGCCCCGAATGACCCGCTCCCTCCCCTTCTCCAGCCTCACCTCCCTTCTCTTTGCTGCTCCAGCCACCATGATCTCTGTTGCACAAGCTCTCTCCAGCCTCTGGCCTTTACACCTGCTGTTCCCTCTGCCAGGAAGTCAGGGAAAACTCAGGTCATTATGGCCTTCCAGGGCTCAGCTTGAATGTTGCCTTTTCATAGAAGTGTTCCAGGACTCCCCAAATCTAAAGTAGCTCCCTATCGGGAACTTCCTGGTGGTCCAGTGGTTAGGACGCTGCGCTTTCACTGCCCAGGGCTCGCATTTGATCCCTGTTTGGGGAACTAAGATCCCATAAGTCGTGTGGCGCGGCCAAAAATAACTTAAAAAAAAAAGCAGCTCCTGATCAACCTCTCTCTCAGCACCCTATTTAATGGTCTTCAGCACAGGTAGGGCCATCTGCAACTGTCCCGTTAGTACATTTCCTGACCGGTTCACTCTCTGCCTCCCCTATTGGAATGTAAGCACCATGAGGGCAGGGACTCCATCTTGCTCACTGTATCCCCAGCACCTAGATCAGTGCCTGGCACATGGTAGGCTCTCAATAAGTATTTGTTGGAAGAGTAAGTAAATGTGGTTTCAGGTGGTCTTGTCTGATAAAGCTGTTTCATGCAGCCATTCAAGAAAGCCTGGTAATACTTAACTGAACTAAGTAGACATGCACTCTGTGGGCTATTTGCCCCCGCAGAAGCATCCCCTCCCTTCTCCAGCCTGCTCTCCGCTCCAGGAGGCTGAGCTCTGTGGGGGATCTCAACAAGCTCCCTTGTCCTCTAGCTTCCGGCTGGGCTCAGCCAATGGGAAGCACCTGCACGCGCGGGGAGGGTGGGAGGAGAGAGAGGTGCGGGCATTCACTCCGGGCTGTGTCCCTGCCAGGTTTTGTTTCACTAGCTACTGTGTGTTCGTTCCTCTTCTGAAGGCCACATGCCTTTCTGACTCTCCCCCTTCCCTCACAGCTCCCTCCCCTCGCCCCTCTGTTGCCCGCCCCAGGATGCTTCTCCATCCCATATCTCTGCTCCCACATCTGTAAAATGTCCCTTCTTTAAATCTTTTCAGTCACTCCTTTTGCGTGAGCCTTTGTTTCTTTTTTTTTTTTTTGAGCCTTTGTTTCTTGATAAGCAAGAACCCAGGATGATAGGCCCCATGGCCCTGCAATATCACTCCTGGGTATATATCCCTGGGAAATTCACACCCAGGTCCGTGAGAGGACATGAATAAGCATGGAGATATTCACTGCAGCACTGTCCACAGTGGGGGAGGCAACCTGCGATCCCATCGCTGGGGTCAGAAACAAGTTGGATGTCTACACTGCTATATGGACAGCTCTTAAAAACTGCTTAATGGGGACTTCCCTGGTGGCGCAGTGGTTAAGAATCTGCCTGCCAATGCAGGGGACACAGGTTCGAGCCCTGGTCCAGGAAGATCCCACATGCCGCGGAGCAACTAAGCCCATGTGCCACAACTACTCAGCCTGTGATCTAGAACCTGCGAGCCACAACTACTGAGCCCACGTGCTGCAACTACTGAAGCCCGGGCTCCTAGAGCCCATGCTGCCCAACAAGAGAAGCCACTGCAATGAGAAGCCCGCGTACCACAACGAAGAGGAGACCCCGCTCACCACAACTAGAGAAAGCCCGCGCGCAGCAACGAAGACGCAACGCAGCCAATAAATAAATAAATAAATATAAATAAATAAATAAATAAATTTAAAAAAAAACAAGCTGCTTAATGTCCATCAGCAGATGAATGGATAAATCGAATGTGGTCTATACATACCATGGACTATCACTGGGCCTTAAGGATGAAAGAAATTCTGACACATGGTGCAACATGGATGCACCTGAAGACATTATGCTAATCACATAAGCCAGTCATGAAAGGACAAATACTGCATGTCTCCACTTCTATGAGGTCCCCAGGGTAGTCAGATGCATAGAGACCGAAAGTAGAGTGGTGGGTGCCAGGGGCTGGAGGAGGGGAACGGAAGAGTTAATGGTTAATGGGGACAGGGTTTCGGGACAGGATGACGAAACAGTTCTGGAAATGGATAGTGGTGGTGGATGCACAGGATCTTCATGCATTTAATGTGACTGAATTGTACACTTACAAGTGATTAAAATGGGGGCTTCCCTGGTGGCGCAGTGGTTGAGAATCCGCCTGCCAATGCAGGGGACACGGGTTCAAGCCCTGGTCTGGGAAGATCCCACATGCCGCGGAGCAACTAGGCCCGTGAGCCACAACTACTGAGCCTGTGCGTCTGGAGCCTGTGCTCCGCAACAAGAGAGACCGCGATAGTGAGAGGCCCGCGCACCGCCATGAAGAGTGGCCCCCGCTTGCCGCAACTAGAGAAAGCCCTCGCACAGAAACGAAGACCCAACACAGCCATAAATAAAAAAAAAAAAAAAAAAAAAAAAAGCAACAGTCTAAAAAAAAAAAGTGATTAAAATGGTCTCACAGATAGAGAAAACAATCCTATGGTGACCAAAGGGGAAGTGGCGGGGAGGGATAAATTAAATTAGGTGTTTGGGATTAACAGATACAAACTACTGTATATAAAATAGATAAACAAGGACCTACTGTACAGCACAGGGAACTATATTCAATATCTTGTAATAACCTATAATGGAAAAGAATCTGAAAAAGAATATATATATATGTATAACTGAATTGCTTTGCTGTATACCTGAAACTAATACAATATTATAAATCAACTGTACTTCAATTTTTTTTTTAATTTTTTTATTATTATTATTATTATTTTTGGCTGCGCCCCATGGCATACAGGATCTTAGTTCCCTGACCAGGGATCGAACCCACAGCCCCTGCATTGGAAGCGTGGAGTCTTAACCACTGGACCACCGGGGAAGTCCAACTATACCTCAATTTTTTAAAAAATAATTAAAATGGTAAATTTTATGTTAGGTATGATTAAAATAAAAAACACTAAAAAAAAAAAAAAAAAAGATCATTCAAGCTCAGTTCTCAAAGTCCAAAGCATCTGACCATATATCGGCTAAAGCTATGCTGTCCAATACAGCGGCCACTAGCTACACATGCCTTTTGAGCCCTTGAAACATAACGAGTCTTTTTTTTTTTTTAAAGTATTTGTTTATTTATTTATTTTTGGCTGTGTTGGGTCTTCGTTTCAGTGCGAGGGCTTTCTCCAGTTGTGGCAAGCGGGGGCCACTCTTCATCGCGGTGCGCGGGCCTCTCACTATCGTGGCCTCTCTTGTTGCGGAGCACAGGCTCAAGACGCGCAGGCTCAGTAATTGTGGCTCACGGGCCTAGTCACTCTGCGGCATGTGGGATCTTCCCAGACCAGGGCTCGAACCCGTGTCCCCTGCACTGGCAGGCAGATTCTCAACCACTGCGCCACCAGGGAAGCCCCGAGTCTTTTTTTAAAAAAATTAATTAATTAATTATATTTATTTTTGGCTGCGTTGGGTCTTCATTGCTGCCCACGGGCTTCCTCTAGTTGCGGTGAGCGGGGCCTACTCTTCGTTGCGGTGCACAGGCTTCTCATTGCAGTGGCTTCTCTTGTTGCAGAGCACGGGCTCTAGGGCGTGCGGGCTTCAGTAGTTGTGGCGCATGGGCTTAGTTGCTCTGCGGCATGTGGAATCTTCCCAGACCAGGGCTCGAACCCGTGCCCCCTGCATTGGCAGGCAGATTCTCAACCTCTGCACCACCAGAGAAGCCCCATAACAAGTCTTAACTGAAATGTGCTGTCAGTGTAAAATACACATCAGATTTCAAGGGCTTACTATTTAAAAAGAAGAGTGTAAAATATCTCATTAATAATGTTTTATAGTGATCACACGTTGAAATGATAATATTTTGGATGTGTTGGGTTAGTAAAATATATTATTAAAATTTAAAAAAGAGTGCCTGAGGGAATTCCCTGGCATTCCAGTGGTTAGGACTCTGCGCTTCCACTGCAAGGGGCACGGGTTCCATCCCTGGTCGGGGAACTAAGATCCCTCATGCCACGGTGCAGCCAAACAAATTTTTAAATACATATTTTTTTTTCTAAAAAAAAAGAGTGCCTGATAAAAAAGAAAACAACAGTGTTTAGTGAAGAAAAAAAAACAATACTAGGAAACAGAATGAAGTATTAAAATATCAGTTACTATTGAAAATACATCCACAAAAGACAATATACAGTTTTTAGAACACGGTACATAAATACCCATATGAGACTGGCTGAGGGGGAGGCGAGCTGGGAAGCAGAATGGGAATGGGGGATGGGGATAAAGAGGGAACAAATAAAACCAAGAAGAAAGGGGTCTTACGCTCACAATGAGGTGCATTGTGCCATGAGCTGAGACTCACTAACGCAACCTTATGTTCCTGAGATCCAAAAAAAGAAAAAGAAAAAAAAATTTTCTCCTCTCTCTTGAAACAAAGGCATCTTAATTAAACCTGCCCTGGAAGGTAACTCAGAATCTCTGATCCCTCAAAATTATTTCCCTGTGAAATTGGAGTCCGCGAAGTCCTTGCAAAATAGGTCACTGCAGCACCCCCAGCGTGAGCACCACACCTGGTGCACAATATAGACTCAGTGAGGGTTTGTTGACTGACTAATGACCGAATGAATGGAAGAAAATGAGGTCCCCTCAGCCCTCCCGGAGAGGCAGGAATAATGGAGCTAGAGTCAGATGGCAGCCTAGGACCTGATGCAGCCTGCGATGGTGGGTCATTTGGATCGTACAGTCTTTGTTTTTAATCTTAAATTATTTGCCAGCATTTGGAAATCAGATTCCATGAATAAATCCGGCTTCTCGGCTTCACTCAAGAAGCAGAAGGTCTGGTAACATGTTATTCCTAGGCCAGACAGAACTGAGGGGCAACTGTCCCCTACCCCACCCCACAGCCCCATCACGCATCCACATTAAGTGCTCGGCCCCCATAGGCTTTCTAGTTTGAGATCCCTGATCGAGGCTGTTTCTCACTTTCGATCCAAAAGACCAGGAGCTGATAAACTGTCACCAGGCCAGACATTCTCAAAGCAACCAAGGCAAACCAGCTGGTTGCTTCAGCATGGGGTGGAGGAAAGGTGTGCCTAATTGTACTGACATCTGTAGACAGAAAAGGCACATCTCAAGGTGTGGTCCAAGGGCTCCCCACATCAGAACTGTCTGGGAATTTAGTAAAAATCCAGATTTCTGGGCCTCATCCTAGAACCAACGACTTGATATATGAGAATCTGAATTTTAACTAGTGTCCCACACTCTATGGTTTGAGGCACAGCAACCAAAGAAACAAGGGATTAACAATGGTGCATGAACACGAGGGGAGTATTCAAAGGACACTGCATTATGGGTCCCAGCATTGGGAGACCCAGGGTCCTCCAAAGTTGGTGATGAACTAGCCCCCTTAAACCCCAATAATTATTGTTTCTGTGTTTTTCTTGTGGTTGTAATATTATTATTATTTGGTTATTGTTATTATATCATAGGGAGGCAGTAGAGTGTAGAATCTGGACTTCCTTGGGTTCAAATCCTGACTTCACTATTTACTATCTGTGTGACCTTGGGTACGTGACTTTACTTCTTGGTATTTACTTCCCCAACTGTAAGTTGGGGATTATAATAGTTCCTACCTCATAGGGTCACTGTGAAGAGTCAATGAATTAATATATGTTAAGTGCTTACACTACTGCCTGGCAGATATGATAATACACCAGCAATGAGTTTTCATATCAGCTGCAAGACCACCACCAGGAGAGCAGGACCTCCCCCTCTCACCCCCACTCCTTCCTTTAGTGATTATTTAGTGGCAACAGGGGGCAGCCAGGTGACTTACAGCTTCCTTATGATTGTCTTCTCCTCCTTGTTACTGCTGGCATTGCTGGCCCTGGTAACCAGAGCATCTTTTTCTCTTCTTCCTCCTGGGCCTTCTCTTGCTGGGATCAGGCCGCTAGGAAAAAGGAGACAAATATTAGGGTTGTTTTATTGAAGATCTCTTATCTGTGCAGCTCTGAAAGTGAAGGTTCTTAATAATTATTATTATATTAATAATATTATCATTGAAAGTGCTACAGTTAGACATTTTGACTCAGATGATTAGAATCTTCCTTCCACCTTTCCACTGTTGACACCTCTTCTTTCTTTCCCTTGGCTAATTCCATTGGCTGGTACTTTAAGCTTCTCCAGTTGCTAGAAATATAACCATGTATAAATCCTCTAACTTAACCCTTGATTTCCTAATTAGTAAAATAAGGATAATGAAAGTACCTAATTCCTAGGATTGAGGGATTAAGCGAGATAATAAATGGAATTCATTCATTCGTTCAACAAATATTATTAAGCTACATATTGTACCAATGTATATAGATATAGCAATTAACAAAATAGATAAAATATCTTCTCTCATGCAATTTATATCCCATTGGGGAAGAAAACAGTCAAGACACAAATAAATAAGTAAAATTTAAAAATATATAGTAAGTCAGATGGTGATAAGACCTAGATTGATATTGATCAATAAGATATTTAGGTCAGGTGACCCAAAGAGGGCTAGAGTATTTCCCTGGATTTGATGTACAGAACTTGGAAGAAGGCTATTCTCTCTTACTTGCTGATTGCCAGCAGCCATGCTTCCTAAGATTCAGAGAAGGACTGTCTTTAATACAAGATAATAAGGCCAAAAAAGGGAAGCAAAGAGGAAAGAAAGAGGCACACAGTCCCTGATTCCAACCCTGAGGCCTTAGTTGCAGTTTTTTCTTTATTTCTGAGACCAATTCCAGGATCCTTCCCAGCTATGTGAGCCAATAAAACTCCCTTTTGTGCTTAAGCTAGTTTGAATTGGATCTCTGTCACCTGCAATCGAAAGAAGCCTGACCACAGTGAAGCATTTCAAAGTCTGACCCAGGGACTTCCTTGGTGGTCCAGTGGTTAAGAATCCGCCTGCCAATGCAGGGGACACAGGTTCGAGTCCTGGTCCGGGAAGATCCCACATGCTGTGGAGCAACTAAGCCCGTGCACCACAACTACTGAGCCTGCGCTCTGGAGCCCGCGAGCCACAACTACTGAGCCCCCATGCCACAATTACTGAAGCTCACGCGCCTGGAGCCCATGAACAATGAGAACAAGAGAAGCCACCGCAATGCGAAGCCTGCGCATTGCAATGAAGAGTAGCCCCTGCTCGCCGCAACTAGAGAAAGCCCGCGTGCAGCAACAAAGACCCAATGCAGACATAATTAATTAATTAATTAATTATAAAAAATATTTAAAAATTAAAAAATAATCTGCCTTCCAATGCAGGGGATGCAGGTTCGATCCCTGGTCAGGGAACTAAGATCCCACATGTTGTGGGGCAACTAAGCCAAGGCGCCACAACTAGAGAGCCCACGTGCTGCAACTAAGACATGATGCAGCCAAATAAATAAATAAATAAATATTTTTAAAAAAAATGTCTGACCCAGTAAGCTCATTAGATCCACTTAGGTATTTTGTTGTGGTACCTACTGGTAAATTTATGTCCATGCTACAGGCATCAATTTTCCCCTTACTATAGACTGAATTCATATGTTGAAGCCCTAACCCTTAATGTTATGGTATTTGAAGATGGGACCTTTGGAAGACACTTAGGTTTACATGAGGTCATGAGGGTGGGCCCTCATGATGGGATTAGTGCCCTTGCAAGAAGAGACACCAGACGGCTTGCTCTCTCTCTCATTCTCCCCACCATTTGAGGACACAGCAAGAAGGCAGCTGTCTACAAGCCAGGAAGAGCCAGAACCAACCATACTGGCACCTTGATCTTGGACTTCTAG
This sequence comes from Balaenoptera ricei, assembly GCF_028023285.1. Taxonomy (NCBI): domain Eukaryota; kingdom Metazoa; phylum Chordata; class Mammalia; order Artiodactyla; family Balaenopteridae; genus Balaenoptera; species Balaenoptera ricei. The sequence goes on along the minus strand of NC_082652.1, from coordinate 6,864,183 downwards.
CCTCCAGAACTGTGAGAAAAAAAATTTCTATTGTTTAAGCCACCCAGTCTCTGGTGTTTTGTTATGGCAGCTGGAGCTGACTGAGATGCCCCTTTAGGTATGAACGTCAGAGAGTAGAATTTACCCCTCTCTCTCTTTCTTTGCAAAGAGTGGGCTCTTATTACTTAATATTGTTATTTCTATTTTTATTATATATATTAATTATAATAATATTCATATGAGAATCATCTAAAAATTACCTTTTCCCACTATCTACCATTACCTAACACCCTAAAACTTAGTGATTTAAAACTATGATGATTTATGACTTCTCATGATAGCTCTATTTTTTTTTTTAATTTCTTTTTTTCTGTCTTTATTTTTTTATTTTTTTTTATTTTTAAATTATTTATGGCTGTGTTGGGTCTTCATTTCTGTGCGAGGGCTTTCTCTAGTTGTGGCAAGTGGGGGCCACTCTTCATCGCGGTGCACAGGCCTTTCACAGTCGTGGCCTCTCTTGTTGCGGAGCGCAGGCTCAGTAGTTGTGGCTCACGGGCCTAGTTGCTCCGCGGCATGTGGGATCTTCCCAGACCAGGGCTCGAACCTGTGTCTCCTGCATTAGCAGGCAGATTCTCAACCACTGCGCCACCAGGGAAGCCCAGCTCTATTTCTTATGGTTGATTTGGTGGTTCTCCTGATGGTCTAGTTTGGGGTTCTCAACTGGCTGCATTCAGTTGGTGGATCAGCTGGGGGCTGGATGCAGCTGGGGCTGTCATATGGGACACCTTCATTCTTCTTCATGTGACCTCTCCATGTGACTACCTTGAGCTTCCTCATAGCATGGTGGTCTCAAGGCAGCAATCTGAGAGCACAAACATGGAAGCTGCTAGGCCTTTTAGAGCCTTAACCTAGGAAGCCAAACAGCATCACTTCTACCACATTCGATTGGTCAGAGCAAGTCATAGGGCCGTCCAGATTCAAGAGGACGGAAAATAGACTCTACCTCTACTCCAATGAGAGGAATGGAAAAGTCTCATCGCAAAAGGAATGCAGGGGGACTTCCTTGGTGGTGCAGTGGTTAAGAATCCGCCTGCCAATGCAGGGAACACGGGTTCAAGCCCTGGTCCGGGAAGATCCCACATGCCATGGAGCGACTAAGCCTGTGCACCACAACTACTGAGCCAGCGCTCTAGAGCCCGTGCACCACAGCTGCTGAGCCCGTGTGCCGCAACTACTGAAGCCCACGCGCCTAGAGCTGGTGCTCCTCAACAAGAGAAGCCACCGCAATGAGAAGCCCGCACACCGCAATGAAGAGTAGCCCCCGCTCGCTGCAACTAGAGAAAGCCCGCGCGCAGCAACGAAGACCCAATGCAGCCAAAAATAAAATGAATTAATTAATTAATTAAAAAAAAAAAAAAAGGAATGCAGGATGGGAAAAACTGTTGTGACCATCTTTGGAAACAGTCGACCATATCTGCTTTCAGTTAAAACTATCATTAGTATGAGCTTGGGCCTCCAAATTGATGCAGTTGCTAAGAGAACACCTCAGTTGACATGCTGGTTTCTCCAGAATATATAACACAGGAGACTAAGCAGAATCCTGCTGTCTGTCTGTTGGCCTGTACCAGATGGGAAGTGCACATCTGTTGCTCTCTGGGAATTCAAAACTGGAACTAACGTGTGTTGCTTTATTCACTAGCAAGCTGCTCACGGCATGGGCAGTCTAGCAGTTCCTCTTTTTAACTAACCGTGTCTGGAGTACTTATTAAATGAGATGAAGACAGGTCTTTCCATTAACATCGTTCCAACCTCAGCAGAAGGAAGACAATTAAATTCCTGTTGGCAGAACTCAGCTCTTTTGGATTTAGCTTCCTAGGACATTTTTACTTTGATGCTCTCTTAATGATGCCATATTGAATGAATTTAAAGAATAATATCATTGGGGCTTTGTTTTGTTTTGAATTAGAGTATTTCCTTACTTCCAAACTTTCCAAGTCCGAATGTGGCATGATAATTAAAAGCTCAGGCTCTAATGTCAGGCTGTCTGACCTCACGTCTCAAGGTTGCCACCACCAGCCCTGGGACTTCAAGCAGGTACTTGACCTCTCGGACCCTTAGATCCTCTTGGGGATAACATTACCCTAACTCATAGGCTTGCTGTGAACACTAATTGAAATGATGCTCGGGATACACTTAGCACATGGTAAGCATTGATAAATATTAGTTGGCACTACGTTTTGTTTGTTTTGTTTTTTATTTTTTGGCGGCACCCTGAGGCATGTGGGATCTTAGTTCCCCCACCAGGGATCAAACCTGCAGCCCCTGCATTGGGAGCTCGAAGTCTTAACCACTGGACCACCAGGGAAGTCCTAGCACCATGTTTTTATTCTCTTGATCTTTCCTTCTCCTGCCTCTAAGGAAACCTGCTTTGTTTAACTCAGTGTTTCCCAGAATTATTCAACCACAGAGCTCCTTTTTGCCGCTCTGTGTGGCTTGTGGGAACTCAGTTCCCCGACCAGGGATTGAACCTGGGCCACAGCAGTGAAAGAGCCGAATCCTAACCACTGGACCACCAGGGAACTCCCTAGAGCTCCCTTTTTGAAGAAATACCTACATAAAGTAAAATATTTTGGGAAACATGGTGCAGAAGGATAAAGCAAAGTCCAAACCTATGTCAGCAGCTTCCTTATTTTCTCTCTTGCTTGTCCTACGGTTCCTCCTCTACCCAGTATTATTGTGATCTTTTTTAACTTTTAAATTTTATACAATTTCAAACTTAGAGAAAAGGTGTAATACTCGTACAGAAACTTCCCATGTATCTACCCAGATCCCTCAAATGCTTATCCGTGTATCTATCTACCTACCCATCCATCCATCCATCCACCGATCCACCTACCCATCCACCCATGCAACCATCTTCTCCCTGAACCACTTGAGAGTAAACGGGAGACATCTTACCCCCTCACTCCTAAATGCTTAAGTGTCTTTCCAAAGAACAAGGACATTCTCTCACATAACCAACTCGTTCAGTTATCAAAATCACCACATTGATCTTTTAAAATAGTAAATCAGACTGTGTCATTCCCTTAAGACTTCCCAAAATCTTCTCATTACACTTACAATAAAACTAGAGCTCCTGGGCTTCCCTGGTGGCACAGTGGTTAAGAATCTGCCTGCCAATGCAAGGGACATAGGTTTGAGCCCTGGCCCGGGAAGATCCCACATGCCGCAGAGCAACTAAGCCCGTGCGCCACAACTACTGAGCCTGAGCTCTAGAGCCTGCAAGCCACAACTACTGAAGCCTGCGCGCCTAGAGCCCGTGCTCCGCAACAAGAGAAGCCACAACAATGAGAAGCCCACACACTGCAACGAAGAGTATCTCCCGCTCACTGCAAGTAGAGAAAGCCCACGCACAGCAACGAAGACCCAACACAGCCAAAAATAAATAAATAAATAAATCTATTTTAAAAAAACACCAAAAACTAGAGCTCCTTCTTGTGGCCAAAAAGGCCACCCCTTGGTCTCTTCTGGACCATCCTCTACCTCACATTCCAAGTTCCACCATGGTGGGTCTCTTAAATTGGCCAAATGGGTTCCTACCTCAGGGCCCTTGCACTTCTTGTTCTACTTTTGCGCAACCAAATCTTTACATGGTTGGCTGCTTCTTGTCATTCACCTCAGGGGGGTCTTCCCTGACCACCCAGTCTAAAGCAGGGCCCCCCCAGCACTCTGCTCTCTGTCATGTCACCTTGATCTACATTCTCTTCAGCATTCACCACCATTATCCTGTGTGTTCATTGCAGGCTTCCTGGCTGATTGCCTGTCTTCCCCCTAGACTAGCACGGACTTTCTCTTTTGTTCCTGCTCTACCCCCAGTGCCAGGAATAGTGTCTGGCATATAGTGGGTCTTCAATAAGTAGATTGGATGAATATAAGAACAGATATGTAATATATCAAGGAATTCTAGGCAGTGTCTTGCTCTGTGGTGTAGGAGCCCCAGGCAGCACAGCCCACCTCTTATAGCACTGCAGCTCTTCCTGCACCACCAGCAGCTGCGACTTGAGTTTGTTGCGCTCCTGCAGCACGTCTCTCAGCTCCTGTAGCGTAAAGCGTGGTCGGTTGGGATCTGTCAGGTCAACCACCATTTTGTCTGGTCCCAGGTTCACCTGTAAGAAAAGACATCACTTATACAGTTTCCCTCATGAGGATGGACTGTCCATCCCAGAAAGGAAAGTTCTCTTGTTCTGTTACTACTCCCAGGGACCCGATGAGATGAGACGTTGCCTGTTGGAAGTGTTTGGTTGATGGTAAAGAGGCAAGAATTCTGAGTACCATTCTCCAAGAAAGGAGCCAGGGCTCCTTGGAGAATAGCTGAGTCCAGGACTGGAACAGGGAAAGTCCAAGTTGAGTCTGGAACATTCCATTGTGTAAGGGATGGAGACAGATCAAAAGGACACAGTTTGAAGGCACTCCTACTGGCCAAACTGAACGACTTGAGTATCCACGTGAATAGTAACAGGAATGGATAATAACCCATCAAATAAAAACAGGATTCAGGAATCCATAATTAAAATTTTTAATTTAGGGAATTCCCTGGTGGTCCAGTGGTTAGGACTCCAAGCTTCCACTGCAGGGGGCATGGGTTCAATCCCTGGTCGGGGAACTAACTGAACATGCTGAGCGGCGTGGCCAAAAAAATAAAATAGATAAAAATTTAAATTTAAATTAATTAACTAATTAATGGGGACGTAATGGCTAATCTTATGTGTCAACTTGACTGGGCTAAAGGATGCCCAGATAGCTGGTTAACCCATTATTTCTGGGTGTGTCTGTGAAGGTGTTTCTGGACGAGATTAGCATTTGACTTGGTGAGCTGAGTACAGCAGAGGCTCCTCCCCAGTGCGGGTGGGCATCATCCAATCCATTGAGGGCCTGAATAGAACAAAAAGGTGGAGAGAGGGTGAATTCACTCCCTGCTTGAGCGGGGCATCCTTCTTCTCCTGCCCTTGGACAGTGCACATCAACGTTCCTGGTTCTTGGGCTTTTGGACCTAGACCAGGACTTATACCATCAGCCCCCTGACACAAGGCGTCTGACTTGGACTGAATTACACCACCGGCTTTCCTTATTCTACAGCTTGCAGGCAGCAGATTGTGGGCCTTCTTGGCCTCCATAACCACGTGAGCCGACTCCTATAATAAATATTCTCATCTGTGTCTATATCTACATCTGTATCTCCTATTGTTCTATTTCTCTGGAGAACTCGGACTAATACCGGAGAGGAGGAGGGGGATCTGTACTTTACAGAAGAATGCCAATTAATAAGTGTAGAAGATGACAGAGTTAGAAAATCATCATTTTGCAACCAATGCAGTAATAATTGATTCAGGCAAGACTAATGAATGGACCTAAAACTTTTGGGTGAAAGTTTGTTGGGGAACAGGATATTTCACAGTTTCAAAGTACTTTCCCATAGGCTACTTATGCATTACAAAGGGAATAAAGACACCCTTACAGTGCAGAAATCTTGCAGACACCACCTTAACCAAGTGATAGAAGTTACCATCACCAATAACGACAAACTGAATCAGGTGCCTGCTGATACGAGGCACCGAGAAGGACACAGCATCGCTTAAGTGGTATCCCTGCTAAACATGTATAACTTGAGTCTAAGCATGAGGAGACATCAGAACAAGCCCAAGTTGAAGGACATTCTACAGACTAACTGATATACAATCTTCAAAAATGTCAAGGTCATGAAAGACAAGGAAAAGCTGAGGAATTGTTCCAGACTAAAGCTGACTAAAGAGATACGTCCTAAAGGTACCGTATAACCCTGCATTGGATCTTGCATCAGAAAAAAAAAAATGCGATAAAGGACATTATTATGAATTTTGAATAGGGATGGCATATTAGATCTTAGTATTCTACCAAATTTTCCCCCTGAATTCGATCATTTATTGTGGTTATGTAACAATATGTCTTAGGAGATAAACACTGAAGTATTTAGTACTTAGGGTGAAAGATCCTAATCTTTTACTAATTCTGCAGCTAACATAATGTCTGAAGATTTTGAGTGAATAAATAATATATAGACGTAAATATTTGTTAAATATGAGTACATATGTGTATATATACATGTATGTATATGTGTGTATATAATACTTCAGTGTGTATCTCTTAAGACATACTATACACACACACAAACACATATATACATACACCTGAATATAACACCTGAATTGAGGTGAAAGGTGTACAAGTGGACATTGTACTTATCTTGCAACTCTTCCATAGGTTTGACATTTTTTCAAACTAAAGTTAAAATAAAGCAAATATTTGAAAACAACCTAAATGTCCATTAGCAGAAGTCTAGTTAAACAAAGGTACAACCACACTCTGGAATATTCTACAGGTGATAAAGAGAATAAGCCACACTATAAAGAGAAATGCAATAGCGACCACATTCCTCCTATCGGATTGACAAACATCAGCGTGTTTGAAAACACACTGTTTTGTAAAAGCTGTGGGGAAACCGGTACCTTCACTGATTGCAGAGGGAGCCAATCTCTTTAACCCATTTGGAGTGCAACTTGACAATACTTATTAAACCTTGCTATGTGGGGGACTTCCCTGCTGGCGCAGTGGTTGAGAATCCGCCTGCCAATGCAGGGGACACGGGTTCGAGCCCTGGTCCAGGGAGATCCCACATGCCGCGGAGCAACTAAGCCCGTGCGCCACAACTACTGAGCCTGTGCTCTAGAGCCCACGAGCTGCAACTGCTGAAGCCCACACACCTAGAGCCCATGCTCCGCAACAAGAGAAGCCACCGCAATAAGAAGCCCGCGCACCACAACGAAGAGTAGTCCCCACTTGCTGCAACTAGAGAAAGCCCGCGCACAGCAACAAAGACCCAATGCAGCCATAAATGAATGAATGAATTAATTAAAAAAAAAAACTCCCAATGTGGCTTTCCTTTGACCCAGTGAATCCACTTCTCCTAGACACTCAGCGGGTCAACTGCTATAGGTCAGAGTAATTCACTGTTGCATGGGGTCGGAGCAAACAATTGGAAAATGAAGGTCTTTTGATAGGAAACTGGTTAAAGCAGAGATTCTGAACCTTTTGTTGTTATGCCATGGACCCTCACGGTAGCCTGGTAAAGCCCACATGGATTCCATCTCAAAATACTGATTTTAAATGTATAAAAGGCATAGGATTCCAAGAAAACCAACTAAGATAATACACTCATCAAAGTCTTCTAAAAATAAATTGGTGATTCCTAGACCTGCTTCTTTATTAAATAACACAATGTAGCCACAGGTCTAATAAGATACAGAAGGAAAATAAAGTTTTGAGATCTGCACTACACTGTAATGGGATATGAAAACATCTGTGATTTCCATTGGTGATTGTCACAGGTACTGCTAATATTACTGTGGTTTGTTGTCTATAGTCATAATTGAAGAGAGTGTTATATTTCAGATGGAGGTTGGTGAAAATAAAAATACAATTTCTTCTCATGCAAGTTCATAGATTTTGCGGATTAGAATCATGATCCTCTTGGGGGGTTCCAAAACTCCAAGTTAAGAACCCTCACGTTGAGCAATTGATAATACTGTACAATGGAAGTTTTCAAAAGCCATTAAAAGATGAGGAAGCTCTTTATGTTCTGATTTAGTACAACTTTCATGCCATGTTAAGTGAAAATAAGCAAGAGGCAGAACGGGGTATGTATTATAATACCATTTGTGTGAATAACAGAAATATATATTCATATCTGCTTGTGTTTGCATAAAGTATCTCTGGATACTTTAAGAAACTGATCATTTAAATTTTTTCCAGGGAGGGGAAGTGGTGGCTAGGGGTGGAGAGAGATGGGGAGGGAGCTTTTCCAAGGCAAACACTTTTGTAACACTTGAATTTTGAACTTAAATTTTTAAAAAAGAAAGGAAACAAACTATTCTCATACCCATTGTGATGGCTACTGTAATCAAACAAACAAAACAGAAAGTAAGTGTTGGCAAGGATGTGGAAAAATTGGAACTCTTGTGCATTTCTGGTAGGAATGTAAAATGGTGTGGTCACTACGAAAAACTGAATGGCAGATCCTTTAAAAATTAAAAATAGAATTATCATGTGATACAGCAATTCCACTTTTGGGTATATACCCAAAAGTCTTGAAAGCAGGGACTTAAAGAGAGATTTATAGATCCACGTTCATAGCAACATTATTCACACAAGTCAAGAGGTGGAAGCAACCCAAGTGTCCATCAACAGATGGATAAACAAACTGTGGTGGATCCACACAATGGAATATTATTCAGCCTTAGAAAGGAAGGAAATTCTGACACATGCCACAACATGGAAGAACCTTGAGGACATTAAGTGAAATAAGCCAGTGGCAAAAGGACAAAGATTATCCAATTCTACTTATATGAAGTACCTAGAATAGGTAAATCCATATAGGCAGAAAGTAGAACAGTAGTTACCAGAGGCTTGAGGGAGAGGGGGAATTTGGAGTTAGTGTTTAGTGGGTACAGAGTTTCAGTTTCGCAAGACAGGAGTTCTGGAGAGGATGGTGGTGATGGTTGCATAATAATGGCTGTGAAAGCACTTAATGCCACTGAACTCTGCACTTAAAAAGATGGTAAATTTTATGTCTACCACAACTAAAAATGGTAACTACAAAAACAAGAAAGGAAGAAAGAAAAAAAAAAACACTAGGGCATATTTTTATAAACTGTCTAGTGACACTAAATATTCATTTTCTCTGCCTTTTGCCCCACCCCTGTTCTTAAGACTACAGTTTGGGAGGAAAATGTGCCAGCTCATCTGCTGGCTGACGAAGCTTGTCCGCTATGCCCCAGACAGGAAATGACCCGGCCACCATGCAGACCACCCTGTTCATGGTCCATGATGGGGCTTTCTCCATATCCTTGTGCCTGGAGTCGGAGGTAACAGGAAAAGAGCACAGAATGTGAGCTGAGGGATCTTAGGCAAGTCATTTAACTGCCCTTGAATCTCAAAAGTCAGGCTACTAATCATGACACTCAACCATCTCATATGACGGATACTAAAGAAGAACCTTATCTACAAATATAATTGTCACCGTGAGCAATGAGTAGGTGAAATAAAAGAGTACCAAGGAAGCTACCAGAAACCTTCACTCTTCCCTATGAGTTTCAGCCACCCAGTTCCTGCTGTCATTTCACGGCATACTTCTCAGTTTGTAATCCTGTGGTCTAGTTTTGGAGGTCTGTGTGTCTTGCCTCTCCCACTAGATGAGAAGCTCCGTGAAGGCAGGGACCTTGTCTAATTTAGCGCCATAGCTCCAGAGCCCACACAGTGCAGTCACTCATCAAATGTTACTACAAGAAAGGTCATAGGTCTGTATTTTAGTACAGTGTGGTTAAGACGAGCATCTCTGAGCTCAAATCCTGCCTCCACCTCTTACTTGTTAAGTCCTCAGGCAAACTACTTAACTGTTCTATGCCTCCATTTCTGTAAAATGGGAATAATAATAGTATGAGGATTAAATGAGATAATCCCCTTGGGGCAGTTTTTTTTTTTTTTTTTAACTGTAGCTGGAGATTCACTAGTGAGTCATGATATTAATTCAGTGAGTTGCAAAATAATTTAAAAATTCATAAAAATAGAATAGGAAAGTATGACTGTACATCATGTTTAGTAAGGGAGAGTTAGGGTAAATTGTTGAAACTTTTGTTTCATCAATACTGGATATCAATGTAAAATGTAATTTTGTAAAATGGGGGTATAACATATATACAGAAAAATGCACTAATCTTGAGTTTATAGCTTGACGATTTTTACCATATGTGTACACCCATGTAACCACACCTGGATTAATTCTCTATAAATTTCCCTCCTGCTCCCTCCCATCCCATCCCAGGGCTACCATCAACCTGTCTTCTATAAGTAAAGATTATTTTGCCTGTTCTTGAATTCCACATGCAGGACGCTCTCTTTTGTACCTGGCTTCTGTCTCTCAATGTAGTATCTGTAGGATTCATCCATACAGTTGTGTGTATCACTACTCTGCTCTTTTTCATTGTTGTGTAGTATTCCATCATATGAACATACCACAATTTAAAAAATTGATTCCTCTTTTCCATTTGGATTGTTTCCAGTTTGGCACAATTATGAATAAAGCTGCTTTAAATATTCTTTTTTTAAAAAGAATTAATTAACTAATTAATTTTTGGCTGAGTTGGGTCTTTGTTGCTGTGTGCGGGCTTTCTCTAGTTGCGGTGAGTGAAGGCTACTCTTCGTTGTGGTGCACGGGCTTCTCATTGCAGTGTCTTCTCTTGTTGCGGAGCACAGGCTCTAGGCGTGCGGGCTTCAGTAGTTGTGGCTCGTGGGCTCAGCAGTTGTGGCTCACAGGCTCTAGAGCACAGGCTCAGTAGTTGTGGCGCACGGGCTTAGTTGCTCCGCGGCATGTGGGAATCTTCCCGGACCAGGGCTCAAACCCGTGTCCCCTGTATTGGCAGGCAGATTCTTAATCACTGCACCACCAGGGAAGCCCTGAATATTCTTATATGTATCTTTTTGTGGTCATAAGTACTAATTTCTCTTTGGTTAAAAAAGTATTTCTTACTCTAGGTCAAAGATTCTTAAAGTGTGAAACCTGGACCAAGAGAATCAGCATCATCTTGGAACTTGTGAGAAATGCGGATTCTCAGGTCCCATTGCAGACCTACTGAGTCAGAAACTCTGCAGCTGGCGCCGGGCAATCTGTGTTTTAACGAACACTCAAGGTGATTTTGATGGCTGCTAAAGCTTGAGAACCACTGCTCAAGGTCCTGGTCAAAAATGCTGGAAGCCGTTGCTTTAGAACACACTCGGCACAGGGTCCAGCACCAAGCAAGTGCTCGATTAATGTTAACCATCTTAACGCTTCTAATCTGAGGACTGCATACTCGTAGTGATTTGTTTTGAGGGGTTTGGATGTTCAAGAGAAGAAAGCGTCCCCCCCTGCCAGTGGCCGCTCCCCGCACTCACCTCCCTGCCGGCCGCCGAGCCCTCTCTCCGCAGCCCCTCCACCTCCTTCCGGAGGTTGTCCCGCTCCATTCTTAGCTCCTCCACCGTCAGGCTGCCCTCATTCACCAGCGTCTCCAGCATCTCCAGGACGCGGACGATCTTGAACTGCAGCTGTGTCACCCGGGGGTCGCTGCCCAGGGCCATCAGCTCGCGGCCCATCACGTAGGAGATGTCATATACGTCCTCGGCGGTCAGCTGGAAGGGGCTCTTGCCCAGGGCCCCCTCGGGCCCAGCCTCGTCCCCCTCCTCCTCTTCCTCCTCTCGCAAAGGGGGCTCCTCCATGGCCACCCAGACCTCTGCAGCCTCCGGAGCTGCTTTCTCGGAGTCTCCGAACGTCCAGCTTCCTCGCGGCACAGAAAACTTTCCGCGGGGTAAAGGACCCAGCCTGTTCAGGGCGGGGCAGGAGCAGCCAATCAGCGCAGCCGAGGGGTGGGCCCGGAGAGGGGCTGTAGGAGGAGGCCACGCAGGGCAGCTCGCAGGCCAGGACTCCGGGTGCACCGTCCCAGCGGAGGCCCGTGCGGGAGTGCGGGCTCCAGGATGTGATTTGAGGCACGAAAGGACAAGGGAAAGGGAGGGCCGCCGAGAAGAGGAACAGAGAGGTTAAGGGGTGACAGTGATCGCTCCCAGCCCGAGAGCTGTTGCAGACAGGGGCAGGGGCAGCGACCCCAGCTCCGCCCTTGGTGACAGCCACCGCAGAAGCCGGGTTTCCACGGAGACAGGGGCGGAGTTTCCACCGCATTCTGAGAAGGAGGCTAAAAAGCACACAACTCTTCCCTTTCTGCATTCAGGTCTTCCAGCCATAGAATTTGCATGGTACGGGGAGGCAGATCCGGTCTCTGAGAATATTTTCTGAAGCCTGCGGCAAAGCAGAAAACAGCAGTTGGTGGCAGCGCGCGGGAGTCCAGAAGTCTGTGTTGCGCAGAGCTTCCAGGCCTATTGTCACCGGGACCGGCGGCATCTGACCCTCAGTTAAATGGAGATTCCCTGCGCTATGCACCTGGCTCTCTCCTGGGTTCCTCCACTTGACCAGCGTGTGGCCTTCGCAAGTTACTGAACTTCTCCGAGCCTCACTTTACTCCTGTGTAAATAACCGTACCTACGGAGTAGGATTGCTGTGAGGAATATATGAGACCATGAGACAATGACTGACAAAAAGCACTTAGGAAAGGCTCAGAAAGTGTTAGCGGCTATTCTGCACTCTTCCCTCCAACAAACACTGAGCTTGTGTGCCAGACGCTTGGCACTTGGGTTGGGGAAGGAGGAGTAATAGATAAGACAAAAATCACTGCCTTGAAATTAGAAAACATTCTGCGGCTACACAGGGTATTACTGAGAATATTAGCAGTGTGGATTACAAAACGGGTTATTTTAGATTTAATGCAGGGTTTGTAATAGTCATAGGCAGACAATCCAACAATGGAGCTTGTCTTTCCCAGGAATGTATTGGCAGTTTTCTTCGTGGTAGGTGTACCAGATCTTCTCCACAGTGAAGTTGTGGAGTCAAAATGGAGAGTGGACAAACAAAAAGCAAACAAACAAAACAGACACTATTTTCAGAGGGTACAATGGTACAATGTTTTAATGATCAAACAAGGCCCTGGGCAAGGGCTCAGTAATCCATTAATCACAGACCTGACGACACCCTGTAATTAAATATGGAGAAATATTATGCTTACCATAAGTATAATATGGTATATCCATACAATGGACTATTATTCACTCATAAAAAGGAATGAAGGAAGAGAAGGTCCAGAAAGAAACCCTCACAAACATGGTCAAATTATTTTCAACAAGGGTGCCAAGACTGTTGTTCATTGGGGAAAGGATAGTTTTATCAACAAATGGTGTTGGGAAAATTGGATACCCACATGCTAAAGTGTGACATACCTTACCTTACACCACATACAAAAATTAACTCAGAATGGATCAAAGGCCTAAAGCTGTTAAAACTCTAAGAAGAAAAATAGTGGAAAAGCTTTATGTCAATGGATTTGGCAATGAGTCCTTACAAAACACAGAAAAAGAAACAAAAGAAAAAATAGATAAACTGGACTACATTGATGAAATAAAATTTATATTTTAAGGCAGGACAAGAAAACTTAAACATAAAATTCTCTCTCTGTCCATTTGGGCCTCCTCCCTCCCTCTCTCATGTGCAATGTACATTTGCATTATACATTAACCAGACCTCCTCAAAGGTGGGAATGCCTGCTTGACCACAAAGGTCAACTTTTTTTTCCCTTTCTTCTGATGCTAGCAATGTAACTGCTTAAAAGATTAGCACTCTTTCCAAACTCTGTAGGGAGTCATGGTCACTTATTGCTTGCTTACCTGGACTATGTATCTCTGGTGAAGTTTATGTAAAATGTCAGTATGTCATTTTGATGTATGATCCTTTGTCTCAAAAAGGTTTATGACTGTGTCTTCGACTTCTAATAGGCAGAACAGTTCTCAGAGCCTCTGAGAGTCTGTCTCTTGGGTTATAATCCTCAGTTTGACTTAAGTAAAATTATCTTTTGGGACTTCCTTGGTGGTCCAGTGGTAAAGAATCCACCTTCCAATGCAGGGGACGCGGGTTCGATCCCTGGTCGGGGAACTAAGCCCGCGCGCCGCCACAACTATTGAGCTCGCGCGCCTCAACGAGAGAGACCGCGTGCCGGAAACTACAGAGCCCACGTGCTCTGGAGCCGGAGCACCACAACTAGAGAGAAGCCTGCGCACTGCAACAAAAGGTCCTGCATGCCTCGATGAAGATCCCACGTGCCGCAATTAAGACCCGATGCAGCCAAAAAACTAAAGAAAATAAATAAATGAGGGACTTCCCTGGTGGCGCAGTGGTTAAGAATCCGCCTGCCAATGCAGGAGACACGGGTTTGAGCCCTGGTCGGGGAAGATCCCATATGCCGCGGAGCAACTAAGCCCGTGCGCCACAACTACTGAAGCCTGCGCGCCTGGAGCCCGTGCTCCGCAACAAGAGAAGCCACTGCAATGAGAAGCCCGCGCACCGCGACGAAGAGTAGCCCCCGCTCGCCGCAACTAGAGAAAACCCGCGCACAGCAAGGAAGACCCAACACAGCTATAAAAAAAAAAAAAAAAAAAAATCCCGCAGCTGCAACCGAGACCTGATGCAGCCAAAAATAAATAAATACTAAGCCAGTCACCAAAAGATAAATACTATATGATTTCACTTATATGAGATATCTAGTGTACAAACTCATAGAAACAGAAAGTAGAATGGTGGTTGCCAGGGGCTGGGGGGAGGGGGGAATGGAGGGTTGTTGTTTAGTGGGTATAGAGTTTCAGTTCTGTAAGGTGAAAAAGTTCTGGAGTTTGGTTGCACAACAATATGAATGTACTTAACACTACCGAACTGTACTTAAAAATGGTTAAGGTTGTAAAATAAATTTTATCTTATGTGTACTTTACCAGTTTTCCTTCTTTTTTTTTTCCTTCTTTTAACATATGAGGAAACTCTATGGGGTGATGAAAATGGGCTACATCTTGATCTTGGTGAAGGTCACATGAGTATATACGTAGGTGAAATATTGTGGAACTGTATGCTTAACACTGTGTATTTCCTTTAGGTAAATCATACCTCAATAAAGTGCTGGTAAGGAGGTAAGGAATGAAGCACTGACAGATGCTACAATGTGGATGAACCTTGAAAACATTTTACTGAGTGAAAGAAGCCAGCCACAAAGGCCACCTACTGTATGATTCCATTTACATGAAATGTGCACAACAGCAAATCCATAGAGATAGAAAGTAGATTAGTGGTTGTCTAGAGCTGGGGGAGGGGGATGGGGAGTGAGTGCTAATGCAGACAGGGTTTCTTTTTGGGGTGATGAAAATGTTCTAAAATTAGACTGTGGTGATGGTTGCACAACTCTGTGAATAGACTAAAAACCACCTAACATCATTGTTGGAATGTAGCCTTCACAGAGCAATGCTTATCAGAAAGAATTTAATGTTGCTGCATTTAGTTTTTACCATCAGGATCCCCAGCCACCACTGCTGGTATGAATCTCTTCTGCACCACTGTCCTTTTCAAAAGTTCCTTCTGCCTTGAAATTTCTCTAGAAATTCATCCTCTAAGGCACCATATCTTCCTTCCTTCTTTGTTACACAGTGAAACCTGGTAAATCGCACTTTTAAAAAGTCAAAGTGTCTTCCATTGAGTAACTAGGATTTTGATATAAAAAAAAAAGATTCTTTTGTTCATTCATTTGACAGCTTATTTACTGAGTGCCTACTATGTGCCAGGACTGTAATGTAGTAGCCAACAGGGCTGTGGAGTTAAGTAGTCTTTGACTTGAACCTCACAGTTGTTACTTCCTGGTACATAAGTTTGATCAAATTCTCTAATCTCCAAATCCCCATTTCCTACAGTCAACTTGGAAAAATAAAGTATTCCCCAAAACTGGTGTGAGGATTAGATGAGATAATTCGTGAAAAGTGCCTCATCCAGTGTCCAGCACATCATAAGCATCAGTGGACACTGGTTGTTATTATCAAGTGTTAATGATCTTAACTCTTAGATCCCTCATAGAATTGGACAATCTGTTGGTAGATAATCATGACCCTTCTCTCTCCGTTGGGAAATTACGAAAACAATTCTGAATTACAGCTGTTAAAAAACAAAATTCGGGACTTCCCTGGTGGTCCAGTGGGTAAGACTCCATGCTCCCAGTGCAGGGGGCCTGGATTCGATCCCTGGTCGGGGAACTAGATCCGCATGCATGCCGCAACTAAGAAGTCTGCATGCCGCAACTAAAGATCCCGCATGCCACAATGGAGATCCCGTGAGCCACAACTAAGACCCGGCGCAGACTAAATAAATAAATAAATAAATAAATAAATATTTTAAATTTATTTATTTTAGTTTTGGCTGCACTGGGTCTTTGTTGCTGCGCGTGGGCTTTCTCTAGTTGCGGCGAGCAGGGGCTGCTCTTCGTTGCGGTGCTCAGGCTTCTCATTGCGGTGGCTTCTCTTGTTGCGGAGCACGGGCTCTAGGCACGTGGGCTCAGTAGTTGTGGCTTGCGGGCTCTAGAGTGCAGGCTCAGTAGTTGTGGCGCACGGGCTTAGGTGGTTCGCGGCATGTGGGATCTCCCCAGACCAGGGCTCGAACCCGTGTCCCCTGCATTGGCAGGCAGATTCTTAACCACTGCACCAGGGAAGCCCCTAAATAAATATTAAAAAAAAAAATTCAACTGTGTATATTTGAAGATCTCCTTGGCTTTATTTGACGATTCATGAATTGGGTAGCATCTCATCTAGCAAGTAGAAAAGAGCTCCAGAGGAGCTGTACAAATGGAAGGTTTTTAAAGGTAGAAAAGGGGGATAAGACAAGGAAGTCATAAACAAAGGATTATTTCAGGTAAGGTCACCTTCCCTTGGGGGTAAAGGTGGGGAGTCTATCAGGCAGATTATCTCACTAGGGATGATCAGGAAATTCCAGACTGATTGGTTTAATATTCCACCCCTGGGAGAGGCTGAAACTGAAATTATATATTAAGTTTTACTTTGCTGCCGTGGGGCTTAGCACAAGTGATTCCATTTGGGGCCTGTTTCTTTCTTCACCCAGCAGAGGTTCTTAAAGTGTGTTTCCGAGACCAGCAGCATCAGCATCACCTGGAAACTTCTCAGAAATGCAAATTCTTGACCCACTGAATCAGAAACTTTAGGGGTGGGCCCCAGCAATCTGTGTTTTAACAAGCCCTCTAGGTAATTCTGATGCACATGCACCCTCAAATTTGAAAAAGTATGAGTGATAATGTAGTGTTCAAGGTGGATTCTAGACCAGACCACAGCTGTTCAAATCTTGATTGGCTCTGTCACTTGCAAGCTGTGTGATCTTAGGCAAGGAAATCACTTCTCTGGGGCTCAGTCTTACCAGCTATAAAATGGGGGTAAGGATAGAAGCCACTTTATAAGATTGTCGTGAAGTGCTTTAGACAGCGTCTGGCACACGGTAAGTGCTCAATACATGTTGGCTATTATTATTACTATGACTATTATAAACTACTTTATCTCCAGAATATGAAGTATGAGAAACTCCCCAAGTTCATATGATTATTCGGGAACAAGATATGAAAAGCTGGATCAGTAACACACATAGAATATGTCTACAACAAAGCTTTTTAAAAAGTCCAAGTGATACATCATTATACGAAGTTTAAAAAATAATTTCAGGAACACTCATCCCGAGATTTAAGACAGGCTTGCAGTAGTGTGCAGCTGTGCTTTCCCCACCCCCAGCTTTTAAGTAGGAACCAAACTGACTGCAAAAAGGAGCATAAAGTAAGGTATCGCCCTACTCACGGTTAAGCAAAGGAAAACATGACATGGGAAACAAAAGTAGTGGGTGGGTCACGCTTCATAAAAATGGAACCATAAGTGTTTGGGGGTTAATTCCACCCATAGGAAAGTTCCATTAGCAAATATCTGGTGGTCCTATTTTGGTACACCAAGCAGAGTAGGTCTCATGCTCTTCTGAATACTGGTGGCACCATTAATTTCCTGAGTGGTACATTCAGTAGGTCTTTCTTCCTGTTCTCTTTTGGCTTAAATGCCTGCAATCCTGGGTCAGTGACTTCATCTCTAGGAGCTGAAAGTCTTTAGAAAAGAATGTGGTTGCAGGAAGGGTGGTGCCCAGAGCACTTGTTTTCAGTAGGTATTTGCGTAACCGCACACTTTTTTTTTTTTTTTAACTTAGGTGAAATGTTTATTCAAGGTGATGAATGGGAGGGTGGGGTGTGCATGTGGGGAGGCGGTGTAGGTGGGTGAGCGAAGCATTAAAGGAGACTACGACCAAGGGACTAATGTCCTCCACCCTACTCTCCAGGCCAGCTCTTGCTCCACCGTGGAAGGTAACAATACACTCTGCAAGGAGTTGTTGAGAGAGTGAAGTGAGCTTAGCCCAGTGTCTGGCAGGTGATGCTAAATGTTTGCTTTAAGATGGTATTAGTGTGGTGGTGATCATTTTGAAATGTACAGAAATATCGAATCATAATATTGTGCACCAGGAACTAACATAGTGTTGTAGGTCAGTTATATTTCAAAACAAACAAACAAACAAATAGAAAAAGAGATCAGATTTGTGGTTCCCAGAGGTGAGGCCTGGGGGTGGGGGAATGGACGGAAGCAGTCAAAAGGTACTTACTTCCAGTTATAAATTAGTACTAGGGATGTAATGTATGATATGATAAATATCTTTTTAACACTGCTGTATGGAAAAACATTTTTTTTTCTATTTCTTTTATTTTGTATCCATACGAGATGACAGATGCTCACTAAACTTACTGTGGTAATCATATCATGATGTATGTAAGTCACCTTAAACTTATATAGTGCTAGATGTCAATAAAACTGGAAAAAGGAAAAAAAGATTGTATTAATATGAAACTTCTATAGAAATCTCTAGTAGGGTTGTTCACATTGCCCTTCAGATCTTCTGCTTGGTTTATAAAGTATTTTGTTATATAATTAATTTTGTATATAATTAAACTTTAATTATATAGATGTGGCAGTCATGGAGATGCCTTTCAGATGACCCTTCAAGAGGCCACCAAGCATATTAAAAGATGTCTGCAGCACCTTCAGACTCTGCAGCAGCATTCATGCTGTGGATGCACTTTTCCCAGAAGCCTTCCGTTGATAAGCCAGCAGAGCAGAGATACTGGGACCACAATATTTCTTTTTTTAATTAAATTAATTAATTAAAAATATAAGTTTATTTTTGGCTGCACTGGGTCTTCGTTGTTGAGCGTGGGCTTTCTCTAGTTGCCGTGACGAGGGGGCTACTCTTGGTTGCGGTGTGCGGGCTTCTCATTACGGTGGCGTCTCTTGTTGCGGAGCACGGGCTCTAGGCGCCCAGGCTTCAGAAGTTGTGGCACACGGGCTCAGTAGTTGTGGCTCGCAGGCTCTAGAGCGCAGGCTCAGTAGTTGTGGCGCACGGGCTTAGTTGCTCCGCGGCATGTGGGATCTTCCTGGACCAGGGATCAAACCCGTGTCCCCTGCATTGGCAGGTGGATTCTTAACCACTGTACCACCAGGGAAGTCCTAAATATGAAATTTTAAACTATAGATATTGCTCATTTTTTTACTCAATACATTTTATTAATATATTTCAAGAAAATGTACTTTAAAGAAAGCTATAGATATTCAGAACCTATGCTTCACCTACATAATAAAGATTTGATAAAAACTAGGTAGCAGTAATACATCCTTAGTAGCTGGTGATTGGCTTACCTTCTAATAATAGGACTGGAATCAAAATGAGATCAGCTGTTCGCAGAAATGACCCACTTGTAAGAATTAATCAGAAAATGAGTGGCTGAAGAAATCGCGAGACTCTCATCAAGAAAAGCACAACTGTATCAAGACATTTCAAGTCGTACCACAAGTCGTAATCTACCCGAATATTTTGACCTAACAAAAAAGAAACACAGCATAATCTGAATGTATACATCTACCTGTTCTACACAGATTTACTGACCACACGGTTCTCCCCTCTCCCTCCCACGCTTAGGTTTTAAATCTGGGCTTCTTAACCGTGACTCTAAAGGCAGGAGTCCTCAAAGGGTCATTTGGGGACTTGCAAAAAATTGCAAATTTTCAGCGATTCTGAATTCACTGATTCCCTGCGGGGCCCAGGAAACGGCATTTAAACCAGCTTCCACGCGATTCTCAAGTCAGTCTCCAAACTGACTTTGAAGAACTGTTTTGCTTGTGTGGAAAGCGAACGTGTTAAATTTACGGGTTAGAAAAACTCTGGCAAAACATACGTACAAAGTTTCCTTGTGAACCGGCATACGCATTTTCTGAGTAAAAAAACCCCACAATATTAATCAAATTCTCAAAGTGAGTCTAAGAACTAAAACTCGCATCGCGCTGAATCACCTCTTCGCTACGGAGAGAAATTCAGCGTCTCCCAGACAACTAGCTGCACATTCGATCGTCTTTCAACTTTTGTTCAATTTAGCAGTTTCTGTCTTCGTGAAAAATTTTAGAGAAACGGAAAGCTCATTCTCTTCGGAGACGATATGCAGTCGACACTCAAGGCATGTGATTAAATTTCTTAAAATAAAAGCAAAAACGGAAACAGGGCCCGTGACGAATCTGCTACTTCCGATGTAAAGGTCCCGTCAGTCAAGGAGGAAGAATCTTCCGTCGCTTCGAGCTCGGCACCAGGCTCCGTGGGAAAGGAAGCCCGAACCTTGCTGAGGTGAGCGGGAGCGGTTTGGTGGGAGTAGGGCCCACCCTGGCGAGAAGGACGAGGGAATTCGGCCTGGACGGTATGTCGGCGCGTGCGTGGGCCGCCATGTTGAAAGCGGGCAAAGGGGAGGGGGGACCTTTTGGGGTTGTTTTGCCGGGAGCGGGGGCGACAGCTGGGTTGGTAGGATGGCCCCTTCCGTCCTGTGCCCCCTCAGATGGTGACGGGGTGGGGAAGGCAGCCCTGAGGGCCGGCGGCCGAGACGGAGGCGCTGCGGGGCAGGGGTGGGGGGGCGGATCGGAAGTATAGACTTTTTCACGGAGACTTCCGCGTTAGCGTCCACGGCCTCAGTGCGCGTGCTCGGACGGCTCTGCGCGCCCACCTTCAGTTTGTTTCCCAGCTGGTGGGAAGCGCCGGTTGTTCTGTTCTGCAGACTCAGCCTGGGGACGAGTGCTTTGTTTGTTTGCTTAAGAATAGCTTTTATTTGTATAATAATTTATAATTAGAAAGCGCTTTCAAAGACACTACCTTCTCTCATCTTCACAAAAAAACGCGGTGAAGAGGCATTTAGCAGCACTTAACAGGTGATTTAAATTTTGCCCAAGATAACACTAGGTCTTACACCTGGGTGTTCTGGCTCCCAATCCAGTGCTTTTTCACTTTCCACACCTCTGCCTTTAATGGTTCATTGCCCCACCCACCTCCACCCTCAACGATTCATCTCTCACATCCCATCTCCGTTTATGAAGTAATGACGAGAATCTAAACATCCAGAGAGATGGTGGTAGAAAATCTCAACGCAATGTTGCAGCGGAGGAAATACACCTAGAAAGATTAACGAGAAGCTGTGAAGCCCGCTTTTCTCTTGGTATATAGTATTGACAGGAGCATGCAGGTGAGGGAGAAAACCGGAAACTCATCTTTTATCCCTTTGTAATTTTTTTCCATGGTTTAATTTGAGGAACTGTTAAAGCTTTGAACAGGAGCTCTGACTGTGTACAGCAATGTCAGCTTTATTTGGTGGATCTTTGTGACCTTTTCGTGTGGAATGGGGACGGGTTCCTTTCCCACTTGGCTGCGAGCGGGGCTCTCAACCTCAGACACCCAGACGTGGCCTGCTTTTTCCTATCCCCATCTCAAACTTTATATTTTATGACAGCTATCTAAGGAAAGAGTTAAGAGCTCAAGCTCTGGAGTCAATAAAAGCCCTTGGTTCTAACTCCCCCGCTTGGCTACTTCTGTGATTTGGAACAAAAGACAACCTTTTTGCCTCTCACCTTTGGCACCTGAAATGGCAGTAATAGAAGTGGGTGTGTCCCGGTATTGTTGAGAGGTGAGGGGAGTTAAGTGCTTAGCACCGAGCCTGGCACCTCCTAAGTGTTCAATACAGGTTAACTATAATTATTATGGTCTCTGTTTTTTGTTTGTTTTTCCTGCAATCTTGCGATAGAGGTAGGAAGTAAGATTAGAATCTTAAGAATTTTAGGGCCATTTAGAGAATACCAGAGCAGAGATCCAAGTAACACAGTGATCTCTCTCTCTTTTTTTTCCCCCATGTGGAGAAATTACAGCCATAATAGACAGAAGACACAAAGTGAGTTAGAGGCAGAGCCCGGACCGGACCAAAAGCGGCTCACTCTTCTCGTGCTCCTTCCCTTGTTCTAGCTGTTTATCATCCTTTTACTGATAAGGATACCAGAGAGGTGTCTTCTCCAAAGTTGCTTGTTAATGATGAGACGCATATATGCCCTCCTTTTACAATTTGGTGGCAGATGGTGTAATGTCCTGCCTCTCAATTTTCTTTCTTTCTTTTTTTGAAAAATTAATTAATTAATTAATTTTTTGGCTGTGTTGGGTCTTCGTTGCTGCATGCAGGCTTTCTCTAGTTGCGGCGAGCGGGGGCTGCTCTTCATTGCTGCGGTGCGCGGGCTTCTCATTGCGGTGGCTTCTCTTGTTGTGGAGCACGGGCTCTAGGCGCACGGGCTTCAGTAGTTGTGGTATGTGGGCTCAGTAGTTGTGGCTCCCGGGCTCTAGAGCGCAGGCTCCGTAGTTGCGGCGCACGGGCTTAGTTGCTCCACGGCATGTGGGATCTTCCTGGACCAGGGATCAAACCCGTGTCCCCTGCATTGGCAGGCGGATTCTTAACCGCTGCGCCACCAGGGAAGTCCCTGCCTTTCAATTTTCAATGAAGTGGTCCTTTTTGTCTGATTTGGACCAAAATAAGTTCAGTGAATTTTGTTTGGAGTTGGTTCAGTTCCCCAGCATTTATCAGGAAGTGTCCTAGGGTCTGGGGACACTGGGTTGAAGAGTGTTTATTGTGAAGAGTGTTTATTGTGTGTTGGGCAAAACGTGATCAGTATGACAGAAGAGGTACCATGAGCTGTGGGACCAACGGATTTGCTTCATGGGGAAGAGGCTGGAAGCCAGACTTGGAAGGACCAGTAGAATTTCCACAAGTGGAGATGTGGGCGGTGGAAAGGAAGAGAATATTCCCAGCAGAGGAAATTGCACCAGGAAAGACATGGAGCCAGGGGATTAGGGCACGTTCAAGGAATGAGGAGCAGTCCTGGGTAGAACAGGTTCTGCAATGGAATATGGTGAGAGGCTAAGTGAGAGTCAGAATTCTTGAGTTCATTGACTTTGGGTTTTATTCTGTAGGTGTTTTACTTTTTTTTTTTTTAATAACTTTTTAAAAAAATTTATTTGTTTATTTTTGGCTGCGTTTGGTCTTCATTGCTGTGCGCAGGCGTTCTCTAGTTGCGGCGAGTGGGGGCTACTCTTCCTTGTGGTGCGCAGGCTTCTCATCGTGGTGTCTTGTCTTGTTGCAGAGCACAGGCTCTAGGCACACGGGCTTCAGTAGTTGTGGCACGAGGGCTCAGTAGTTGTGGCTCACGGGCTCTAAAGCGCAGGCTCAGTAGTTGTGGCGCACAGGCTTAGTTGCTCCGCGGCATGTGGGATCTTCCCGGACCAGGGATCGAACCTGTGTCCCCTGCATTGGCAGGCGGATTCTTAACCACTGCGCCACCGGGGAAGTCCCGGTGTTTTACTTTTTTACTGGGAAAAGAAATTCCACTGTGATCACTCCCCCTACATAACCTGTAAACTGAAGAACAAAAACAAAAAAGATCCTTGAGGAAAATTTGAGGGGGGGGGGGAAACTATAGATACCATTTTAATAAATATCATGGAAAGATGCTGTTAGGAATGAAGATCACCAGATATATTCGACAGAGCCCTGGTTTTTAAGTAACATATTTCAGCCTTGGCTCTAAAGCTTTACAGAGGTGGTCACATGATTACTAGCAGGGTCTGAAATGTTGGCAAGCACCGAATTATTCAAGAAAATTCACATGAATCAATTATCATGTGTCAGACTTAAACTTACCCACCCTCTTTCAAACAAACATAGAAAGATCTTCTATCAGAATGAATGACAGTTGCAGTGTGCTTGCTGAACTAAAATTACCATTGCAATCAGTTCTCAAGCTCCAAAGCATAGATGGATTATAAGCTAGGGAAGTGGGAAGAAATCCCATCTTCCTTTTTTTTTTTATATATGTAAAGTTTCTTTTTATTTATTTATATATATATTTTGGCTGCGTTGGGCCTTCGTTGCTGCACATGTGCTTTCTCTAGTTGCAGCGAGTGGGGGCCACTCTTCGTTGCAGTGCGTGGGCCTCTCATTGCGGTGGCTTCTCTTGTTGTTGAGCACGGGCTCTAGGCGTGCAGGCTTCAGTAGTTGCAGCATGCGGGCTCAGTGGTTGCAGCACACAGGCCCTAGAGCGCGTGGACTTCAGTAGTTGCAGGGCGTGGGCTCAGTGTTGTGGCGTGCGGGCTTGGCCGCCCCGTAGTATGTGGGATCTTCCTGGACCAGGGATCGAACCCGTGTCCCCTGCATTGGCAGGTGGATTCCTAACCACTGTGCCACCAGGGAAGTCCCCCATCCTCCTTTTGAACTAAAGAGGCTGCGGCTGGGTCACTCATTTTGGCTTTGCTCCCTGTTTACTGACAGATGCAAAATGGTGCGTTCAGAGCACCATTTTCCCGTGTAGTTTTGTTTTTTTAAAAAGTCCTTATCAGAATAATCTGGGAGGGACTTCCCTGGTGGTCCAGTAGGTAAGACACCCCGTTCCCAATGCAGGGGGCCCGGGTTTGATCCCTGGTCGGGGAACTAGATCCCTCATGCCGCAGCTAAGAAGTCCCGCATGCCGCAACTAAGGATCCTGCATAACGAAACAAAGATCCCGCGTGCCGTAACTAAAGACCCAGTGCAGCCTAAATAAATAAATAAATAAATAAATATTTAAAAATTAAAAAAAAAAAATCTGGGAGCGGGAATGTGGGGAGCACAGATGAAATAAGACAGGCCAGGTGTTGGTCATAGTTGGAGCCGGGTGAGAAATTCATGGAAGGTTATGCTGTTGTCTACATTGGTATGTGTTTGAAACTCTTGGTAGTAAGAGTTTTTAATTTTTATTAATGTTATTATTATTATTATATATATATATATATTTGGCCGAGCTATGTGGCTTGCGGGATCCTAGTTCCCCAACTAGGGATTGAACCCGGGCCCCGGCAGTGAAAGTGCCGAGTCCTAACCACTGGACCGCCAGGGAACTCCCATAAAGAGTTTTTTAAAATGCCCTTTTCCAGGGGCTTCCCTGGTGGTGCGGTGGTTGGGAGTCTGCCTGCCGGTGCAGGGGACACGGGTTCGAGCCCTGGTCTGGGAGGATCCCACATGCCGTGGAGCAACTAGGCCCGTGAGGCACAACTACTGAGCCTGCGCGTCTGGAGCCTGTGCTCCGCAACGGGAGAGGCTGCGACAGTGAGAGGCCCGCGCACCGCGATGAAGAGTGGCCCCCACTTGCCGCAACTAGAGAAAGCCCTTGCGCAGAAACGAAGACCCAACACAGTCAAAAATAAATAAATAAATAAATAAATTTGGGGAAAAAAAAAAATGCCCTTTTGCACAGAAGTTCCCAGGCTGGTTTCCCTATGACCATTTTAAAGTCTCTGAAAGGCGAGCCTGGATTTTGATTCTGGATTTTGATCCGTGTTGCCACGTTATAACAGCTTGTGTGTGCCCTACCGTGGCTAAGCTGGATGATACACGTATGCATCAAACTCAGGCACGTTGCCCTCTGCTTCTTCTGGGGAGGGTTGGTGGAGGAGTGCCTGAGAGCATTCTGGAGCCCCACCACCTGCCTTTGATACTGTCTCCCCTGCTTTCTAGCTGGGAGGCCACAGCGTCTGAAAAATCCTCTTCCTTCCCTGTTGGAAGAAGGGGTGAAAAGCAGTATCTACTTCATGGGGCTGTTGGAAGGATTGAATACGTAGCTTACAGTAGGTGCTGCATAAACGCTTGCTGTGCTTCTCCTTAGAACATGAACGATTGGATGCCCATCGCCAAAGAGTATGACCCGCTTAAAGCTGGCAGCATTGATGGCACCGACGAGGACCCACATGATCGAGCTGTCTGGAGGGCGATGCTGGCACGATATGCCCCCAACAAAGGCGTCACAGGAGACCCCCTCCTCACCCTGTTTGTGGCGAGACTAAACCTGCAGACCAAAGAGGAGAAGTTAAAGGAAGTATTTTCCCGCTATGGGGACATCCGGCGGCTTCGGCTGGTGAGGGACTTGGTCACGGGATTTTCGAAGGGCTATGCCTTCATCGAATACAAAGAGGAGCGTTCTCTGCTCAAAGCTTACCGGGACGCCGATGGCCTGGTTATTGACCAACACGAGATATTTGTGGACTATGAACTGGAAAGGACTCTCAAAGGGTGGATTCCTCGGCGACTTGGAGGAGGCCTGGGGGGGAAAAAGGAATCTGGGCAGCTGAGATTCGGGGGGCGGGATCGGCCTTTCCGAAAACCCATTAATCTGCCAGTTGTTAAAAACGACCAGTTTCGAGAGGGAAAGAGGGAGAGAAGGGAGCGATCTCGATCCCGAGAAAGACACTGGGACTCCAGGATGAGGGATCGGGACCATGACCGGGGCCGGGAGAAGAGGTGGCAGGAAAAAGAATCAACTCGGGTGTGGCCAGAAGGTGACTGGGACAGAGAGAGGGACTTCAGAGACGACAGGGTCAAGGGGAGGGAGAAGAGGGACAGAAGTAAGTAGACTCCATCCCCTGCCAAACCCAAACGAAGGTACCCGACCAGTTAAAGTGCAGGGAGACCTGCACTGCTTGTATACGGAATCCAAGTCCAGTGGTTGAATAAAACCTACTGATGAAAACAAAAACAAAACAGAAAAAACTTACTAATGATAATGGGGTTGGGTACGTTTTCTTTCGACTCTGGAATGCAGGTTCAAGATGAACACGCTGATAGTTTGAATTTTCTCTTCTGCATCTTATAGTTTTTGTTTTTGTTTTTTGGGGCTCATGGGCGGTTTGCGGGATCTTAGTTCCCTGACCAGGGATTGAACCCGTGCCCTCAGCAGTGAAAGTGCAGAGTCCTAACCATTGGACCACCAGGGAATTCCCTTCATCTTATAGCTGTAAGGACCCATTATTTGATAGGCTTGAGAAACAATTTTGCAGTCACCAGCATCTGTACAGAAAGGCCTGTGTAAGGAGCCATCACTCATTTAATTTGGCAGTACGGAATTTGCTTTTTCTCCCATCTATTGGAAATGACCATTTTGAGGGCTTGGCAAAAAGAGGTGATGACTGAAAACCATTTGCACTGATCTGTGACTCCTGGGAACCCAAATCTGGTCAGAATCTAAGTTGTGTGTTTTCCACCTTTATGTCCATAGTGCAGGGTTTGCTGCAGTGAAATAAAAATGAGATAGAAAAATGAATCCAAGGAGAATGTCCAGAGACTTAGTACCAAAAGCCAGTCTTAGCAGTGATCTGGGTCAGCAACCAGCTTCTCTTGAACAAATGTAACTCCATTCTCTAGCCAAATGCTGACTACCTTTTTTCCTTTTCTCTTTTTGGCGGGGTGGCTGGCATTTAAAATGAAAACCCAGAGTTGCAGGGCTTTGGGGCTATGGTCTATGGCAATCCTCCAGCCCTTGGAAAAGAGAAAGTTCAAAAGAAGTGAGAGTGAAATGAAAATGAAATCAATGAAAGGGTAGCAGCTAGTTCCGATGGGCTGATTTGCCTTTTCCCTCTTGATCATCCGGCCTCTGGTTTGTTTGAAACTGGATATATTGACCTGAACTTCTGAGAGCTTTGAATAAGTACCATACTGTTCATGTGATTTTTCAAGAAAGTGACATTCAACATTTTTCTTTTATCCATGGCTGTGTCTTTGAAAGTTCAGGTTCTTAAAATTCAGGATGTCTCATGTAAAGTAAATGTCTGATTTAGTAGCAAGACTCACACATTCATTACTAGGTTTTTGCATCAGGAGTATGAATCTCATTGTTACATAGGGGACCTACGATATCTTAAAATTGCTGTCAGCTGTTAGAACTGTTTTAGAAAAATATGCTCTTTCCTTTGTAAATTTCCAGTGCAGAATTTTACTATTCTCCTAAATCTCAGAAGACCGCCTTGCAGGAACACCTTTATGATTTCACCCACGTTTCATTTACAAAGTGTGTTATGGGCTAGAGTTGGTAGGTACATTAGGTAAAACAAGCCGCTCCACATCAGGGAAGCTGAGTTGTGAGACAGTTTCAGAAGAAACACATACAGGGGCAGCAGTGTTTACATAGTGTTTACATAGTCTAAGCTGGCGGTTATCAACCCTGCATACCAGAATACTGATGGATGGAAAAAATATGCACATTCAGTCCCCACCCCTGGACATTTGGGCTTAGTCTTATAATGGCCCTGGTAACCAAAAAAAAAAAAAAAATTAGTAGAACCCCCGTCAGGGACTGTAGTTGTCAACATGGCAAAGGCGGATACCCTCTGACCCGGCAGTTCTGCTGCTAGTTTATTCTGCAGACTGATGCACGTGTGTGAAAGTGTGCAGCGCTGTTTCAGAAAGATTGGAAGCTACGTGTCCACCAGTGGGGCCTGGACAAACATGAACAAATTACACTCGATGGTCGACCAGGGTTCCTCAGTCTTGGCACTATTGACGTTTGGGGCTGGATAATTCTTTGGTATCGGGTGCCGTCCTATGCATTGTAGGATATTTAGCAGCGTCCCTGGGGCCTACTGGATGACAGTAGCACCCACCCAGTTGCGACAACCAAAAATGTCTCCAGTGAGTGCCAAATATCCCTGGGGGCCAAAATCACCCCTGGTTGAGACCCACTGTCTTTTATACTGGTGTGAAGTCATGTCCAGGGTATTCTAAGGAAAGAAAGGTATGGGATAGCATGTGTATAACACGCTGCCATTTATGTAAAAAGAGAACAGAAATATATCTGTATTTTTTTTACATGATTGCATGTATATTTATAAATTATTTCAGGAAAGACACCCAGGAAACTACCAACACTGGTCACCACACGGGGAAGGCAACCAAAGGTGATGCGGGGAGGGGGATTCCTCAGCACACATGATTTTATACTCTCTGAGAATAAACTCTAATAGTTCTAATGGGCAGTCAGGTTGGAGAACCACTGCTCTAAACCAACATTATCGTGTCTGGTCATTTTTCTCAACGATCTGGAAACGGAGTTGATGTAGATTCTATAAACCGACTTGATGGTTTCTTGGCAAACCACAGTAAAATGTATAGAAAGCAGTCCAGTCAGATGTACCTGAGTGCCCTGTTAGGAAATGGTACCTCTCTCAATCCGTGAGCACCCAGACTTGCACCCTGGGTGCTCCGTGGGTGGAGAGAAAGCATTATTTGGGTAACCCCTCAACTTGCCAGTTGCAGACAGGGCAGGTGGCTCTCCGTCTCCACTGCACCCCATGAGTCAGCCAGACATTTGGTCCCCAAGCCATCTTTTCACCCACCGCCATTGCTTTGGCAAGTCTACCCTACCCACCATCTGGCAACCCCTAGGGTTCCTTCCGCACACCACACTCAATCCGCTTTGGGACATTTCTCTTCTTCGCAGGGGACTAAGTATTTGACACAGTGAATGCTGAAACAAGATGCCAAGAAAAAAAGAATCCACACAAGAAATGTTGCAATGTCTCATCCTTAGCAACTTTGTTTGGTTAGTACTGCATAACTTACAGCAGATTCCAAGGCACTGGCCTTGAACATTGCTACATGCTCTAGGCATTATCAGTAACAAGGTGCAATAGAGAACCACAGGCTCTTGCAAACTTGTCTCCAGTTTCTGGGCGGGAGGACTGTCCTCCCTATTTTCCGTTTGCTTTGTGCCTAAGCTGGGCCAGCTCATCCTGTGACTTCAGAGGCCCTGCCTGTCTAGTCGATGCATCCTATATATTATGCTACCACCATGACAATGTCATGAACGTAACTAATGAAAACCTACCACTTCCCTGCCTCCCATTTAAGTATGACAAATGTGATCATAAAACCTCTACGCAAATAATTTCATACAAAGCAAGTCAAACAGCAATTATAGCGGCATGTGATGTATCTGGCGAAGCTTGCGTTACTGAAGTTAATGCAAAAGTCAGCTTCCGCTCGTGGTCTTATTAAATATATATCCTAAGGGATCAGAGTCATCTATTAGAAACAGTGATAGCCCTGGTATAAATAAACGTTTCTTTAGAGTTTGGCATCCGTTTTTTGACGTGCTCCCTCAAAGCAGACAGTTTGTTGGAGGGATCAGGTTTGAGGGTGTGACACCCAAGGCGGCCAGGTTCTGTTGCAGGCGCTGGTGGTTCAGGTCCAAGGACAGAGGTGGGTCACGGTCACAGGTGCTGCAGGGCCTCCTGTCCTTGCTCCGTGTAACCGTCGTCGCGGTGGCAGTTGGCCCACTGGCCAAAGGACTCGTGGATGCGCACGTTTCTCTGCGTGTTGGCCAGACGCTTCTTATCTCGGGAGAAGAAGCTAAACCTTTGAGAAGGGAAAGAAAGAAATGAGAGGCTGCCCTTGGCCACGCACGTCACAGTTTTTGCAATGCCAGCAGCAAACGTGAGGGAGCAAATCAACTCGAGGTGTGAAGGAAAACGTTCGGGCTGCGGGTCAAAGTTATTCCAGAAAGCAGCAGGGCATTCTACGTGTCATTGTCACAGTACCTTGGAGGTGACACAGTGTGAGCAGGGTGTGCACATAGGTGATGTACCTCCCGCCTTAAGCACTACTGAGGATTTCTTCTCATGACCAGTGGAAATAAAAAGCTACTGGAAACATACATCATGGGTTTCTTTACCTTAATGATGCACAGAAAGGAATACTTGAAAGCCATATGGTACTTAAGACGATTCGGATGTAAAGAGATGAATATTTTAAATTTAAGTAACTATTTATTTCATGTGGATTGGGAAACTAGGTAAGTAGCATATCAAAGCCCAAATTTCATGGATATTACTACAGCTTAGGATGAGGTGAAAGTAGGTAGTTAAGAAAAATGAGGCAATTAAAATATGTATTAAGGAATAGCATACACGGTTCTCTGATTAGATGAGCATTATGAATATAGTATGTGAATGAAATTTGGGAAATATTAATTTGGACAAGTGACAAGAACTGATTTAATGGTGATTAAAACGGATTTAATTTAAAGGTGAAAGCCTTTAGAAGTTATCACAGTAACTATCTACATAGCAACAGCTAAAGTAGACCAAGAGGTCTTTTCAAAACAGCTGTGACTATTGGTCATTGATCAATCTGAGTGAACCATCTGATTGATGCCTAAAAGATAAAAGTAGAACTCTCAGGCCAAAAGCTGATAATGTGGCCCATTTAAAACAAAGTCAGCTTAAACTCCACCTAAACATAGACTAGGACCCTGGCCAGTAAACCTGAGTTGGCCTATTTTGAGTATTTCCCCAAAGCCCTTTCTAAGCTGCCAACTGTCCTTCTGTACTCTCAGCCTCTAATTAAAGATTCTTTCTATTCTTACCAAGTTCCCCTACTCTTGAATTTTGGTTTCTGAACTTGGTAAGAAATATAGTAGCTCTGTTATGTTTTCCAGGGGCAGGAATAGGAAGGAACCCCTGAAGAACTAAAAGCTTCAGATCAACTATTTTTAGTTCCCTCTGTCCGTTTACCTTTTCGTTTTTTGGTTTGTTTTGTTTTTGTTTTTTAGTGCTGTGGCCTATGGAGTTCAGTTTTAATCACATCTGAGTGAAAATGATTTTCCTATTCTGTGGTTACTGGATCCTACAATAACTTCCTAGCAGGAATAAAGTGGTCTTTCACTGTAAAGCTGGGGCAAGCCAAGTCTGTCTGGAGAAATTCTCCCTACCAGCTAGTCTCTTTTTTTCTGCAACCAATATGTGTACTGGTAAATGAAGGCATTCTTCTCATTCTGGGTTATTTGTGAGCTCTTTCCATAGTGTAATCAAAGCAATTAGCTGGCCAGAAAGACAGTAGCGCTTATCACTGTTACATGTCATGTCTACCTGATTCAAGCAGGAAAGCCACTTGCCACTTCCTGTCCAAGGGGACACAGAAAGAATCAAGACAAAAGTCTCCTCCTCTGCTTTTCCTGTTTTAACAAGATCAAATGGCTTGCTGACTATGGCTTGGCAAAACAAAGCGGTTTAGAAAGCCAGGCTGTGAAGATCGAAAACACAGCGTTAGTGTCACTCGGGGCGGGGGATGGGTCATGGTGGGCGTTGATTACTGACCCGTCACTTAAAGGACCTTCTTTACTGGATCATGGACAAGGTCGTTTTAGAATGGAAACAGAAAAGACAAAAAGAATTATTGGTGACAGAGCCGAGAATTCCGAGGCTTCACTCGTGCAGATGGAGCGTCATGAGCGGCACGTTTGAAATCGCACTCCATGCCCACTTCAAATGGGAACACGCAGGTGACGGCCATGCAGCTAAAGGGGCCAGAGGAGACAGGCCAGCCCCAGCAGTAGCTGCAACAGACATTCCAAAGGCACAGCTCAAAAGGAAACCAGAAAAATGCAGTGCCTACGAGGGACACAAGTCGTCGGACAGGCTGCAGAGTGGGGTCATCTATTATCAGTCCGGCTGCTACCATGGGCATTATGGCTGTAAACATCCTGGTTAGAAAAGTACAGATAGACACAGAGAAGGTAAAAACAGGGGCGGCATGAAAAAGAAACACACTCCACAGACAGGTCGGCTGAAGGGTTTGCTTATGGTTTATGTGGAATTATGGCCCCCAACGCCCCCCATTCATATTTTGAAAAGTCCGAACTCCCAGGAGCTCAGAATGTCACCTTATTTATTTATTGAATGTCACCTTATTTAGACATAGAATCCTTGTAGATGTAACTAGTTTTGGTGAGGTCATACCGGAGTAGGGTGGCCCTAATCCAATACAACTGGTGTCCTTATAAAAGGGGGAAATTTGGACGCAGGCACGCACACAGGAAGAAGGGCATGTGAAGATGCAGGCAAAGTTTGGGGTGATGCTTCTACAAGTGAACAAAGGCCAAAGATTGTCAGCAAACCACTAGAAGCTAGGAGAGAGGCGTGGAGCAGATTCTCCCTCATGGCCCTCAGAAGGAATTGACCCTGCCAACACCTTGATCTTGGACTTCTAGCTTCTAGGAACTGTGAGACAACACATCTCTATTGTTTTTTGTATTTTTTTGGCCACGCCACTTGGCTTGTGGGATCTTAGTTCCCTGACCAGGGATTGAACCCGGGCCCTCGGCAGTGAAAGCACGGAGTCCTAACCACTGGACCGCCAGGGAAGTCCCTACCTCTGTTGTTTAAGCCAACTCAGTTTGTGGTACAACAGCCCTAGCAAACGAATACAGCATGTGATAACCACATAGGGAAGACAGGGTGGCCTCAAGGGCTGAAAACGCAGGCCTGGGTGTGGGGTAGGAAGTGTCAAAACCTGCCGTGGGATTACGTGGTGACACTCTTGGGTGTCTTCCAGCCCGTCTCCCCCAGCTGCCATGAGCTGCAGGCTCTGTGCCCTGAAGGCAGCCAGGGGAGACCCAGGAGAGAAGGGGAGGCAGCCAGGATGGGCCGGGCAGGAGAAAGCCTGCATCATCACCCGACTGGTAAGTCAGAGCCGACAGTGAATGCTTATCGGTTCCTTGTCTGGGCAAGGAAAATGAAGAAGAAACTCCAACTAAGCCTCCAGAGCTTATTTTGAACAGCTTTGATTTCTTTTTTTTTTTTAAAGAGGTTGGCTGAGAAAAGATATAATATGATTATCTCAAATGAGGTTTGAGAATTCTCTGAGTCTGGATCACCTTTGACGCAACTTCACAGACTAGCTGGGTGTTGGCACCTTGGCAAAACTACCTGGATGGCTTCTGAGAGACAACGAGAAGAAGGGGCTCCATTTGGTAAATGAATGGGCCCAATCCCCAGGGGCCAGGCTAGCGGGTACCATTAGCTTTCCAGGGGCTCTAAGCCACAAGGTACTGCACCCACCTTTACCAGGACCCCTCTCTAGCATAACAGGGAGCCCCCAAAGACAAAGTCGTTGTTTGGGGGATGGCCCCAGGTGTGCGGGGTGGGTATTCTGCCTGGACAGATGTTTGCCCACTGGGAAATGCTGGACTTCCTTTGGGGCCCAATCAGGGGCCAAACTGATGCACCAGGGCCTTGGGACACCTGGGGTGTTCCAGCCGAGCTATTCTCTGTGTGTCTCGCTGGGATCCTGGAACGGACGACCCCCTTCCCTCTCTATTCCAGGTGCCTTGCTGCAGGAGCTGCAGCATGCTCTAGAGGGACAGCCACTTCCATGAAAAAAGACTGGCTTGTTTTGGGCAAAAGTTGTCTCCTGGATACGATGTAGCTGGTTTCAAACTCCCCCGAGCCCCTGCCACCGCCCCGCCCTGCGACAAATTATTTCTGGAAGACTCAAACCAAATGAAGTTCTAACAGTGGCGTTGCAGGCAGTGTGACGGGCGGCTGTAAAGAAGCTATTTCTGGGCTGCAGTGAGCAGGGCGGTGGGTAGGGGGACAGGGAGAGAATGCCCTGTTGTTGCTACCGTCGGATACTTGGGTGGCTGCCTGCTCCGAGGCCAACCTTTCCAGTGTGTGAGGCCAGCTGTTCCGATCGCAGCTTCCCTGGCTGTGCCTCTGCGCCCCCTGCCAGCTGCCTGCCTCTCAGGTCAGCCCCCCGCCCCTGCTCAGCAGCGAGCAGCTGTGCGTATACCTGTCAGCCCAGGATTGAGAGCCGGGCACCACACAAAGGGGGCGCTGGTGCTGGTGTCCACTGGGGATGAGGCTGGAGCCACTCAGGCGCTCCCTCGTGACCTGCCCAGCCAGTGCCAACCCAGACTGTCCGGCCAGCAGCTGCTCGATCACGAGCTATTCTTGGAAGGTCTTCTGGGCACACTGTTTTGACAGGCGGCAGGAGCTTCTGGTTCCCTTGACCAGTTCAGCCCAGAAATGTAGACTCTGGCGTCTCTGGCTGGTGGTGCATTTGAGAGATAAGGGAATTGGGCAGCCAGCCCACAGCTGGTGACTCGGGAAATGGGGTGAGGAAAAGGGGGGTGGGGAGGCCGAACGAGACAGCTGGGGCGAGCACTGTCTTGTCTTGGCCAGGAGGCAATCAAAAGGCATGGGTTCCAATCCCGACTTTGATCCATCCAGCAAGGTGATCGCAGTGAAGTCAGTGGGCTTCTCTGGGCCCCAGTTTCCTCATCTGAGAAATGGGGCTAACTGTCCCAGCTCTGAATCTCTGACAGGGTGGAAGATACCCTAGTTCAAGTGCTCCAAGCCGGTGAAGCCCCTTCGAACCTCCATGGTAGTTACTGCTTACTTACTGGAGGGTGGGGAAAAGTGGTCAAGGGCGAGAAGCTGAGCTGGAGAACAGCTGTGAGCTGCACTAAAGAGGCTGTGTGACTCA
This sequence comes from Balaenoptera ricei, assembly GCF_028023285.1. Classification (NCBI taxonomy): domain Eukaryota; kingdom Metazoa; phylum Chordata; class Mammalia; order Artiodactyla; family Balaenopteridae; genus Balaenoptera; species Balaenoptera ricei. The sequence goes on along the minus strand of NC_082652.1, from coordinate 6,829,120 downwards.
TACTCCGCAGAAGCAAGGACGAAGGGACCAGACAGAGCCAGACGGGTGCCCGAGAGTGAAGGACGGAGACAGGCATGGAACCGTCATTCCCTTGCCCCGGTCCCCAGAGAAGATCCATCCCTGCCCCAGGCTCTGAGCTCCTGGCCACACTGAGGCAGCTTCTGGTGAGTGGCCGAGGTGGACAAAGTGACCAGTGTCCTGTCTGGGCTGGTCAAAAGCCTTTTGTGCCATTTGGATCTTCCACTTATCCCCTAGAAGGCCGGGGCGGCCATGGGACTGGCCACCTGCACCCCGTGGACGAGAGATTCTGAATTCTCTCTCCCTCTCTGTCTCTGACTCCCAGATTCCATCGGCTTCTCCTGCTGGGCTCAGAGCCCCAGGTCTTGCTGAGCAACCAGAGGCCAAACTGAAGGGGAGAAGGGTTTGAGAACAGGGCCCCAGGGTCCTTTCTGGAACAATCTGGAAAAGAGGACCAGGCACCACAGCCTACTCGTGTGTGGGTATAAGAACTAGTGGGAAAAACATTGTTGGCTAATTCTGACAACTTTCCTCTGGATTTTACCCAGTTTGAGATTTGCAAAAAACAACTCTTAAATACCTGTTTTAGAGAAAGGGGGCTGGAGTGGAAAACTAGAAAGTCAGAACATCCCTGCTTCAGAAGGAAGTCTTAGAATTACATATGACTTGGAATTACAGTGCCAGAGACGCTGTAAATGCAGCACACTTGGAGCAGAGATGCTAGAAAGGTCTGATTGTTAAAGGGAAGGAACTGCTGAAAGAAGAAGATAGATGCTGGTCTCTTGGTCTCACCCCTCCCTTAGCTAAGGGAGGAACTGTGTGGGCTCATGAACTTTTTCTCAATTTCCCCAGGTTTTAACCCAAAGCATTTAAGATCACTTCTGCTCATCCTTACATGCAAGTGGGGCTGGTGGACAGATCAGGGTCTAAGCGAAGTCCATCCCATTTCTTGGCAAGCACTGGATGGGAAACCCTAACCAAGGATACTGAGTACATCATAGAATCGAGACCAGAGGGCTCCTCCTCCCCCAGGATGAGGCTACAGTGGATGCCGGTTACTTCTGTCTGCTCAGCAAACTGATCTTGCTTGGGGTCTGTCCTTCCCCTAATCCCAGACCATGGGAACTGGATGGAGTTAAAGCTACTCTAAGTTTCAGGCGTGAGAATGAGACCCAGACCAGACCTACGGATGCACTGCCCTGTGGGGTGATCATGTGACCCAGTCAGAGCCAAGGAGACTCAATTCTGTGACTTCTGTGGGAGAGTCTCTCTTCCCACTGGAGTTTCAGACAAGAAAGCAGAAGCCTGAGCCGATCGTGGCCATATTGCCACCTTGAGGGGACAGCACGCCCAAGAATACAGCCCACAGAAAGGAAAACAGGTAGAGGTGGAGGGAAGCAGGCAGAGCCCTGAGAACAAGACCTGGGTCCAGCTGAGCCTGAAGCCAGGGTGACCTGAAAATTTTTAGTTGCTTGGCCAACAGTTTTTCTTTCTTTAAATTATTTTGAGTTGCGTTTCAAGTGCCTGTGGGAGATTACAAACTAATACGTGGCCAACATGGTGTTGGGATTCAGAGGAAGCCTATCTGGTTCCAAGCTTCACCCCCAAGAAATATTTATCCCTAACCAGAACTGGGGACCACACCCCCTCCCAAATCCAGCAGATCTGCTTGACCGAGGGCCAAGCAAACAAGCAACGTGAAGCTGGCAGGAGAGGCTTGGAAAGGAGCCACGTGTTAATCCACACACTCCAGAGGGCGGCTAGCCTTTCCCAGGGCCCGGCATCTGAACAAGTCGCCCCTTTCTAAGAGCAGAGGGTCCAGCAGTTACACACATTTTGCCTTCCCTTCCTATCCCCCAACACCGAGGATTACGTCAATTCACAGGATAAGAACTAGCCAAGAATTTCCAAACAAAACTGGAATATAAAGGTTGAGGCATCCGAGTAACACTGCAATTCCTCTCCCCACACACCCCAGTTGGCTTTCCAACCCATGCCACTCGCTTTCACAAAGCTTCTACCAGGGTTTGGGGGGAAAAACCGAAGCCTCTTCTGTAAGAAGGTGCAAGGCTGAGAGTCAGGAAGACCCTCTCAGGGGACAAAACGAGGCCACGAGACAACTGGGAGCAGGAGGCCCTCCTGCAGAGTTTAAAACGTGGGCTCTGGGCCAGGCTGCCTGGGTTCGAACGCTGGCTCTGCCTCTTATTAGCTGTATGACCCTAGGCAGGTGATTGACTTCAGTGCCTCAGTTTCCTTAACTGTAAAATGGGGATGACAGTGCCCTCACCTCAAGGGCTATGGTGAGGACTCAGTGCCATTATCTGCAGGAACGGTACCCGGCAGATAGGTTCTTAGTAGATATTAGCACATAGTAGGATCTTACTAGATATTAGCACATAGTAGGTTCTTACTAGATATTAGCTAACTAGACCAGAGCTTTAACCCTTTATCTGAAGGGCTACAGGGGTCAACGAACCTAAAACCGTTTGCAAGACTGTATGATTCCACCCTCACACCCCCCGCCGCCGCCGAAAGGGTCTGCAAACTCTCATTCAAATCTCAAAGGAGTCTTTTGATGCAAGGACTCCGAAGTAGCTTTAAGTCTAGTTGAGGGCAAGGACTAGGTCGCCCCTTCTCTTGTGTGTCCCCCACAGCCACCAGGGCCCAGCGCTGCATGTATTATGCACCAATGAATACTTAACGGAGAGACAGATGGATAGGTGAAGTCATCACAGAAAAGCATACATGGGGTGGGCCTGCGGCCATTCGGACACCTCGGAGCTGGGGTTTCAAGGCCTTAAGATGCGTGAACCTTTCCCACCACGCAGTATTTGCTGTCCTCAAAGACATGCCCCGCCTGACACACTCAAGCAAGCCCAGGCCCCAGCCCTTTCCCGCCCCCTCGGCCTTCCCCAAACCTCTCTGCCCAGGGACCCCCCCAAGGAGGAACTCAGCCTTCAATGTACAGAGGTGACTCTGCAGTCAAGGGCCAGGCCCAGCGTGCCCCGGGTTTAGGCCCAGCCCCGCGGAAGGTGGTTAGTAACAAGCCCAGCCCTGGAGCGGGTGCCCAGGAGAAGTGAGAGGCTGTGTGAGCCGCCAGCTCAGCCGCGAGCGAGCAGCCCCAGACGCCGGGAGCGCAGCACTTACAGTCGCTTGATCCCAGACTCCGGCTGGGGGGACATTCTCGGGTGGGTGACGGGTGGAGGTTGGGGTATTCGATTTTCCTCTTCTATTTCTTCACTGGAAGGAGTTGAGAGGTGTGAGATAAGAGTCAAAAATTCCATGAGAGCTGGAATATTCTCTCTGATGGTCTGGGAGGGAATGTACTTTTTCAGGGGAGTGAAAATAAGGGACCCAGGAGGACAGCAACGGTGGCCTTTGCCCCATAGGCTCTCTGCCTCGGGGGCTGGCCTCTGGAATGGCCAGTTAAGAGGAAGGATCAGTCCTGGAGGCAACGGTCACAGGTGCCTGCAGGCCCTTTGGCCCAGTTGGTCACATGTGAGAAATTTCAGGAAGGTACCCACATCTCTATTTTAAGTTTACTTTGGAGATTCTAGCTGAAAAGAATGGCTTCCTATTTCCTGTTCTTGCCAAATGCTTCCTTGTCTCCACACCTTTGTGGTTTATTCTGCCTGGAATATGCCACCCACAACATCTCCCATACCTGAAACGTACCCCCCTATCCTTTAGGGAAGGCCCAGTTCAAATGCCACCTCCTCCATGAAGCCTTCCTGATTTCTGCCCCATTCCCAAGCCAGAAGTGATTTCTCTCTTCTTTGAACAGCCAGCGCACACACTGTCATAAAACTTTCTTATGTGGCAGACTCACAGTGGGTTTTCAATAAAAATGTGTGGCACTGTGTTTTCTCTGATGTCTTATCTTCCCTACTGGGGCAGGGACCGCATCTGGTGCATCTGTCCTTCCTTCCAGCTTTCCATTCAACAGGTAGTTGTTGTGCGCCTACTCTGAGCTAAGCTGCATCCTAAGCGCAGGGAACTTAGTCATGAACAAGACAAATAAGGTTTCTGGTCTCATGTTGTTGCAGTCTGATGCGGAAACAGACAATAAAACAAGCATGTTCATAAACAGGATAATGTGAGACGGTGAAAAGCGCCATGAAGAAAGTAAAACTGGGTAAAGTGATAGACAGTGACTAGGACAGAGCGCTCCTTTGGAGGGGTGTTGATGGAGAAGGAAGGCCTCTCTCAGGAGGTGACATCTGACCCGAACCCTGAATGACCAGGAGCCAACCATGGGAAGAACCAAGGGGAGTGTTTTCCCAGCTGCAGGAGCAGCATGTGCAAAGGTCTTGAGGTAGAACCAAGCATGGTGTGTTCTGAGGAACCAATAGAAGGGTAGTGTGTACAAAGCTGAGCAAGTGTGAGGTGGCAAGGTACTAGACGGTGGTCTAAGTCAAGGGCAGTGCTGTCCCCAGAACTTTCCACGAGGATGGAAATATTCTATATCTTCATTGTTCAATACAGTGGCCACTAGCCACAAGTGCCAATGGAACGCTTGAAATGTGCCGAGTGCAACTGAGGAACTGAGTATTACATTTTACTTAAGTTTAACTCATTTAAATTTAAATAGCCACATGTGGCTCGTGGCTAGTGTATCAGACACTGCGGCTCTAATATGTACAAGGAGTTCATTGGCCACGGATGGACTAAATGATCAAATATTAGGCTCTATCGCTCCACCATCTCTTATCTCTAATTCCAAAATCCAAAAAGCTCTAAAAACCAAAATCCGTTTTGTTTTATTTTTGGTCATTCACTTGGTGGCAAAACCTGAAATGAAATCTCGTGAGGCTGTTTATAGTCTTTATTTATCCCATTTAGTAGGAATGTTCGTATCTTTTGCTGCAAAAATATTCACGTGTTTGATTTTGGGAGAGCTGCCCCAGGACTCGCTGGTAGTATAAGGTAATAAGGTAATACAGTATACATAATATTCTTCTCTAACAGGAATGCACCTGAGCCCAAGAGTTTCAGAAAGGAATTATGAGTTGGTATGTGTGTGCTTCAGGCCAGAGACGGTCCCCACAACGAATACAGATGCAATCCTTGTCTTCCAGGTGTGAATTTGTCCCCAGACTCTGCACAACCTCAGAAAGGAGCCAGCCTGGGAGCTCCCAGGGGCACTCACCTCTTATAGTATGCCAGCTCCTCCTGCAACAAAAACACTTTGGACTTGAGCTCGTTCCTCTCGTGCAGCACGTCCCGCAGTTCCTGCAGCGTGAACCGGGGGCGGTTGGGGTCCTTGAGATCCATGGCCACCTTCTCCGCCTCGGAGACACACGCGTCTCCGCCCAGCTCCATCTGGAGGAGGGCAGAGATGCTGCTAATGAATTCCTGGCCGCCGCCACCAGCACCCACTCCGCATCCTGCCGGAGCCCGAATTTCCCACCCTCCCAGGGCCTGAGCAGCTTGCTGAGGACGCTATTTTAAGAACTCGAGGGTGGCCTCTGCTCATGTTCTGTGCAGTCAGCGTCCCTCGGGAGACCAAAGCCCGCGGCCACCTGCGCATTGTTTGCCTTCTCAATAGCCAGACCCGCAGTCCTGGCGCCTCCCCACCTGACTCAGGGTTTTATTACAAATAACATTAAAAGGTGTCCGAGGAGAAGAAACCGTGTCCTACCCAATGCTGCCACCCTCTTCAATCTGCCTGCTTTCCCTCTCCCATGTTCTTGACTCATTTTCTAGCCAAGTGCATTGCTAATTTGGCCAAAGTTGTTGGAATCAGAGACAATGCGCAATTCTCTATTCCTTTTCATTTGATATTAAGTCATATACAGTTTCCCATTTGTTACTGGCCTTCTGGTCAAGCCTGCTCCTCCCCAGTGGCTGTGAGCATCTTTTCACTGGAGTTTGGTGGAAGCCCTGGTTGGGGCGGGGGAGTGGGTAACATCACAGCCAATGTTCACACGCAGGGCATTTCTTTCTTTTCCACACAGGTCACACAGATGGATCCTAGCCTGTTAAATCACCTGCTTCACACCAAAATCCCATCCTCCTGCCCTCTTCCACAGCAAGGAGCTTTTTTAAAAAAAATTGTGATAAAATTCACTTAACATAAAATTTCCATTTTAAAACGTGCAATGCGGCGGGTGGTGTTTAGGACATTCACAGTGCTGTGCAACTACCACCTCTACCTAGTTCCAAAACATTTTCCAGAGGAAACTCCACACCCATTAGCAGTCACTCCCCATGCACCCCTCCCCCCCAGCCCCTGGCAACCACCATCTGCTTTCCATCTCTATGGATCTGCCTTTTCTGGACATTTCCTAGAAATGGAATCATATGATATGTGGCTTTTTGTGTCTGGCTTCTTTCACTCAGCATCATGTTTTCAAGGTTCATCTACATTGTAGCCTGTGTCAGTACTTCATTCCTTTTCATGGCTGAATAATATTCCACTGTGTGAAGAGACATTTTATTTATCCTTTTATCCACTGATGGACATTTGGGTTGTTTCTACCTTTTGGCTATTGGGAACAAGGCTACCATGAACATCTGTGTATGAAAATTTGTTTGAACACCTGTTTTCAGTTCTTTGGGGTATACACCTAGGAGTGGAATGGCTGGGTCATATGGTGACTCTATGTTTAACTTTTGGAGGAACTGCCAAACAGTTTTCCACAGTGGCCGCCCCATTTTACATTCCTGCTAGCGGTGTAGGAGGGGTTTGACATTCTCCACATCCTTGCCAACATTTTTTTCTTTTTTGATAGCAAGGAAGTTTTTACAAGCTTTCCAAGTCAGCTATCCAAATCTGCAGGTGGCCACACTCTCCAGGCAGTGTACTATTCCTGACACCCTTGAGCTGCCAATGTCTCGTGATCGTCTAGAAGGAGTGGACAAAAGCTTAGGACAACAGTGGGAAAGCTCTGGAACAGGGGAAGGAGGGACTGAAATACAGAACTGCCCCCCGCCCCCACCAAAAAAAAAAAAAAATCCCACAGAAGCACAAGGAGAAAGGGACTCCCACCTAGACGGGCCAGGATGCTGAAGGACTCCAGAAGGCAGAGCTGAGAGGCCTCACGTCCTGGGAGAGTCAGGGACATGCTGTTCTGGGAAAGGACACTTGAAAGGAGACACCTCCCACCAGGGCAGATCAGGTGACAGAAGAGCCACCCGGCAGGTCAGCAGCAAGCAGCAGACAGCAGGGGAGGCGCCTCGTGGCAGCAGGAAACTGAAACCTGACACACGCCGCCCCCTCAGGCCGGCTGGGCATCAGAGTGGGGCCTCTTCCCACCCACGAACTTGGGGAGGAAATGGTGGAGGATTTAACTTCCCGAGAAGGCACTCTAAGGCGTCTGCTGATGCCACACCTTCGGGGGGCTGTGTCCTCAGGGTACATCTTCAGCGTTTGACTCCCTCTGCAGAGCGTTGGGGGCTGCGCCTCGGACCACCTGATGGCCACACATTCAGATGGTACCCCCTACCCAAGCTCCGTAGTGCAAATGCCTAGTATACAGCAGGCACTCACTAATGCCAGTTCCCTTCTCTTCGTCTGCCTAGGTTAATCACAGAGCATCCTCGGATGTCTAGTATTTACTTAACATTACTGAGCATCAACTTTGTGCCTGCTGGTCACTGAGCTAATGAGACGAATAGGACAGGTGGTGGTGGAGGAAAGATACCTACAAATTTACAAGGTAATATAATTAAAGAGGTACAAGGACATCAGGCTCTGAGAAGGATCACGGAAGATGTTACTGCAGATGTGGTCTCTGTGCATGGGGTCTTGACGAATGTGTAGGAGTTCACCAAGAACTCTGGGCCAACCCCGGCGGGGGCCCCCTCCTCCATTTTGTTTGGCCTTCACTGTGTTCTAAAACTCTTTTGAATTAGTTGCCAATGGTTTTAGATCAGGAGATTTCACACTGAAGTTTGGGTTTGGGGCTTCCTTTTGGGAAAAAAATTGGAAGACTGGGTCACACTGGGTCCACATGGCAGCACTGGGCTGGTAACTGCATAGCAGCTGCTCCCTTTTACATGCTATTTCTATGGCTGCCCACTGCCCTCCCCTTTTTCCTGCCCTGCCTGTGGACTCCATAGGTGCTGGCGGCTGTAGACTCTAATCTCAGGCTCACACACTCCCTCCAGCCCCTCCCTCCCCAAACAACTCAGGCCCTGACATTCACTGGGCAAGTCCCCTGACTTTCGGCCTCTCTGAGAAGGGCCGGCTGACGGGTCCACACGCCCCTCACTTTCCAAGGGGACTTTGGGCAAGCTGCTTGCTCCTCCCTGGGCCCTCGTTTCCCCATCTAGCCCTCAAAAACCCAATAAAGACTTCCCTGGCGGTCCAGTGGTTAAGACTCCATGCTGCCAATGCAGGGGGCGCAGGTTCGATCCCTGGTCGGGGAACTAAGATCCCACATGCCGTGCAGCGTGGACCAAAAAAAAAAAAACAAAACAAAAAAACCCAATAATATTTCTAAGGGCCCTTCCCGCCCAGACATCCGGGGATTCCTATGAACACAGGCTTTCAAGCCGCAGCAGTTCCCATGGGTTGTCATCACCCAGGACGTCAAAGGGCTTCCTTAGAACCTGAGTTCTTTTCCTCTGGACAGCTCTTTTTTGTTTTGGCTGTGCCGAGTGGCTTGTGGGATCTTAGTTCCCTGACCAGGATTTGAACCCGTGCCCCCTGCATTGGCAGCGTGGAGTCTTAACCACTGGACCGCCAGGGAAGTCCCAGGGACAGCTCTTTTATCAGAGGAGCAACCTGATTCCCTTATAGCTTGGGGGATTCCCAGACTGGTTTGCAAAAAAAGTCCTGACTTCTGGGACCATTGCCTGGAAGTGCAGAAGAGGGTAAGCTTGGGGCTCCAGCTCTTCTGTAGACCAACACAGGCACTGATACAGCCCAGTCCTCAAGAGACACAGCGAAGGCTCTTCCCGACATGGCAGTCGGGCTGATCAGCAGCGAGCCTTCTAGGCTTATGCCACGAGGGACCACGGAGGTGGCTCGGGTTATCACCGATTGTCTGCTGGTCCCCTGAGGATCTCTGGGCACAGCCTGAGGGAGATGCCCGAGGCCCCAGGTGCTCCCTAGAGAGGCCCCAGAGACCGGCTGACAAGCAATGGGGCCTGCCCAGAGGCCTTAGGGAGGCGACACCCTCCACCAGGGCTCTCCATCCTGAGGCCTGGCCTCCTGGGCACACTCCCGACTGCCTGGGCACAGCAAGGCCACTTCCTGTGCTCTTGAGGGCCACTGAACATACTTCTGAGCAGCCCCTGGCCCAGCAATGGGGAATGACTGTGCTCTGGTCACCCTTGGTAGCTCCAGGCTACCGCGAATGAATTCAGCCTGAAAACCCTGTTTCACAGGCCAGCCATCAGGACCCTATCTGCTTTCCCTGTATACTTAAAAAAGAAAAAGCCCTAACTTACTAAGAAATCAGAACTTGTAAGGCAGAGACAGTGACATCAAGGAGGTACTATTAACTTTACAGTTTTCTTATTGATTTTATATAAAGTCCTTTAGACAGGAAGCCAACCTCATTTTCTTAAGGGTTTATATGTCTAACTGTCAAAGGCAGGAAAACCGTCAGTTAAAATATGAGGAGCTGGATGAACTAGAAAACATGCCGAGTCAGAAGGCAGCCAGGATCACATGTTGTATGATTCCATTTCGATGAAATGTCCAAAAGAGGCAAATCCATAGAGACAGGAAGTAGATTAGTGGTTGCCAGGGGCTGGGGGGAGACAGAGATGGGGAGTGAGTGCTAATGTGTACGGCGTAGCTTTCTGGGGTGATGGAAAAGCTCTAGATAGTAGTGACGATCTCACAATACAGTGAATATACTAAAAACCACTGACTTTACTGCTGAACTGAATGAATAAGCATTTTCAGAACTCTAATGAAAAACTGATGAACTCATAAAAGTGCTAAAAAAAGATCAAGATAAAAAAAAATTAATTACATGGGACTGAGTGAACTGATGAGGATGAGTATAATTTTTGTGACTTTCTGTCTGAATTAAAAAAAAAAAATCCCACAAGGTCTCAGAGGCAAAGAATATACAAATCAATTTTCACTGCAAAGTAAAGGAGCTGTTACAGTGGAGGATTACTGGACTGAATGTCAATATTATGACATAGTATGAGTGTGTTTCATGTTTGGTAATTGCAATCATTGTTGCTTTTGTTGTGGTCATCCATGTACAATGCTTGGTGTCAGTCTATTTATCTCTTGTAAAAATAAAATCCAGTGTGTGTGCGTGAAAAAAAAAAAAAAAGAAAAAAAAACACACAAAAAAACACTGACTTGGGGACTTCCCTGGTGGTCCAGCAGTTAAGATTCTGCCCTTCTAATGCAGGGGGCACGGGTTCGATCCCTGATCAGGGAACTGAGATCCCACAGGCCATGCGGTGCGGCAAAAAAATGAAGAAACTAAACAAAACGAAAACCAAACAAAAAAACAGTGACTTGTACACTTTAAATGGTTGGATTGTATAGTCTGTGAATTACATCTCAATAAATTCCACCTCAGTAAATATGTTATAAAAATATACAAAGAGTCTTGCCTACTGGAGGTCACACTGAAATGACAGTGACGCATCTCAGAAAGAATCATATGAATCAAGAGGCAATGATAAGAATGGATTCCTCCCTGGCTCTGGATCCCTCCATAGCTCCCACCTTCCCTCACCAACCTGGTGCCAGGACTAACGGCCACCCCAGCCACACCCTGCACGTTCTCTAGTCTGGATCATGCTGTTCGTCCTGCCTGGAATGGCCTGCCCCACATTCCACCCCTGGACATCCTACCCATCTCACAAGACCCATCTCAAAGCCCTGAAGACCTGCACTGCCCTCTCCTCTCCACTCAGAATTCACTGTGTCCTCCTCCGATCCCACCGCCCTCTATCCCAGCCACACTAACTTTTAGACCGACTGAATCAAGTCAAGTTCATGTCCCTCATTTGTCAGACAGGAAACTGACCATCAAAGAGATGGACAGGCCCCAAGTCACATGGCAGCAGGTGACGAAGACACCACTACCTGCGGTTTTCCTGTTTGAGTGACAAGCATCCTGAACGCCACTCAGCTCCAAGGGATGGCGTCAAACCCTGCAAAGACGCCCTGGGTTTGGGAACAGACGCTGCAAAGAAGCTCAGTGGGTTAGTCGTAACTGCTACCGGATTTTACTCCCCTGTTTCTGTCCCACCCCCATGGTGCCAGAAAGGAAACTGCAACCGACCGGCAGCCGTGCCATGGTGTGAAATGTCCTTGTCCTAAAGAGACCTGGAGCGGGGCTCAGAGTCTTGTGGCTGGGGTGATGTCCTCAGGACCCAGGTTTGGACCAGGCCCCACCTGCCCAGCCGGAGACAGGCCTGAGCTCTCGTGGGGCTCAGGAGGTTGGAAGGGGTACCCAGGGCAGGTTGCGGGGGGGTGTGACAGCCCCAAGCTTCGCCCACTGGCTCCTCCTCTCCATCCCCCTGCTATAGATTTGGTCCAGCCCTCACCTTTCTTGCCGGGACTATTGCAAAAGGCTCCCGACAGCCATGTCTGCCACCAGCTCCTTGTTCAAACTGTCCTCCATAAGCTCAGAGCTGATCCTGTCACTCCCCTGCAGAAACCCTGTGAAAGAATCCACGTCCCTCACTGCTCAGTGTTTTTTGCGTGTGGCATTCTCAGCCCCGACTCTCTGGCACTGACGATTAACATCTGTTGTCTCTGATTGGCCTGTATCCATTCCCGCACATCTCCGGGCTGAGTCATTGCAATTTTCCTCTGGAGAAACTTTCCTTTCCCACTCTCTGTGAGTGTGGTTTAGATGGGTGCCATCTCTATGTGGCTCAGGAATGGACGACATGCATATTCTAACCTCAGACCACAAAGACTGATTCAGTGGTGGGCTAATGAGAGGCTCCCTGAGACTCTCGCTGAGAATCTGGGAAAGAAGCAATTTCTTTCTGCTGGGGTTGCAAAGCTGGTGGAGTACCAGGGGCCACTATATGGCAAGAGGCTGCTTAAGAATGACATCAACACAGAGGAAAGCAAAGCTGAGAGAAGGTCTGAAACAAATTCGTGACAGCATCATTTGGGCACCTGGAACCAGCTATACCTGAAGCCATCATTAACTCAAAGTTTTTAGTTATTCAGCCGAAAATTCCTTTAAAAAAAAAAATCCTTAAACCATTCTAACTTAGGCTTCTGTCACTTTTAGCCAAAAGCAGACTCTAACCTCTCCCTTTTAAGACTTCTCTCCCTTACCTCCCTATCTGTATCCCGGAGGTTCTTGTCCTACCAAGAACCTAGAAGTGTATGGCCTGAATTCACAAGACACTTAATGACTGTGCTGGGACTAGAGCCAACCTGATGGTAAGCTCCTCTGTCTCACCTCCCCCACCTGTAACCCAAGAGACCAGCACAGTGCCTGCAAACCAGAAACAGTCAATAAATATTTGCTGGAACAAATGGCAAGCCCTGAGCTTTCCTGTAACGGTTCATTATACTTTTCTGAAATGGCACATCCATCTTCTACACCTACCTGTCAAAATCTTAGCATTATTATCACTGACATCCAGCTGAAGCAAGAGCTGGTCCGTGAAACTCCACGCCACCCCCATCAGGATTAACAGCACTATCTCTGTGTTCCTGGCACATTCCGGGGGCACATCTACGTGGGAGACACCTCTGGTGCCCCGTGTCACATCCTGGGCCCACCTGGATTTTGCTGCAGCTGTGTGGTGCCGTTCCATCCATGTGGACAGGGGCCCACCTCAAGCACACACTGTATGTCTTTCCATTTTTGCTCCAGTATCTGCTCCACAAATTCTGCCCAGGAGTGCTGGGGAGATGACACCTCCGGGGGCCACTCTTAGCTAATTGGGGACAGGCATTTGTGGATAACTGTTCTAAGCCTTTCTTCTCCAGAAAGACAGTTCCGGGAGGTGTTCTATGGTGCTTCTCAGAGGTCCCAGCGGGACTGAGCTCCCACTGTGACCTCAATGACACACCCTCAAATTCCCTTTTCCTCCTTCCCTCACTTCTCTGAGCTTTGGGATCACCTCACAAATTAACCTCCTGCCCAGAGTCCTTTTCTCAAGCTCTGCTTCCAGGAAACCCAGAGTAAGACAACCTCTTACCACTAAGACAACCCCCTTCCACCTTAAGTGTGGCTGCTGGTCTCCAAGTCTGTCTCCTGCACTGGGCTGTAAGCTCCTTGAACCTCCACAGCACTCAGCACAGTGCCTGCAGATAAAAAAGCAGACTTCTCTCTGCAGCTTACCTGGCCTGAAGCACTGGCCCCTGCCGACCTCTCTGACCTTATTCAGACCCTCTCCCTCATCGTCAGCTTGCACAACAGGCACCCTTGCCTTCTTATACTTTCCTGACTGCACTGCAATTTCTCCTGCCTCAGGGCCTTTGCACATGCCACCCCCCCTTCACCTAGTTTACTTTCACTCATTCTTTTGATCACCTCCTTGAGGAAGCCTTTTTGACTCCTCCAGACTATCATGGTAATAATAACAACAGCTAACACTTTAAATGAACTAACTCATTTAATTCTCATAACACCAATCTGGGGGTAAGTATTGTTATTAGTATTCCCATTTTAGAGATGAGAAAACTGAGGCGCAAAGAGGCTAAATAATTTATCCAAAGACACGGAGGCAGTAAGGAGCCGAGGCAGACTGGCTCTAGAGTCCACACAGTTAGTTACGCACTCCAGACCCTCCCTCAGTTATGGGACCTTCTGGCACCATCTCTCTCCTTTAGCATGAATCGCTTTTTTAAAAAAAATCGAGATATAATTCACTTACTATAAGATCCACTCTTTTTTTTTTTTTTTTTTTTTTAATTGGACGTGCCACGCAGCTTGTGGGATCTTAGTTCCCCAAACAGGGATCGAACCCATGCCCCCTGCGGTAGAAGCATGAAGTCCTAACCACTGGACCACCAGGGAATTCCCAAGATCCACGCTTTTTTTTTTTTTTTTTTAATAAATTTATTTATGTATTTATTTATTTATTTTTGGCTGTGTTGGGTCTTCGTTTCTGTGCGAGGGCTTTCTCTAGTTGCAGCAAGTGGGGGCCACTCCTCATCGCGGTGCGCGGGCCTCTCACTATCGCGGCCTCTCTTGTTGCGGAGCACTGGCTCCAGACGCGCAGGCTCAGTAGTTGTGGCTCACGGGCCTAGTCGCTCCGCGGCATGTGGGATCTTCCCAGACCAGGGCTCGAACCCGTGTCCCCTGCATTGGCAGGCGGATTCCTAACCACTGCGCCACTAGGGAAGCCCCGATCCACGCTTTTAAAGTATAAAATTCAGAGAGGGACTTCCCTGGTGGCACAGTGATTAAGAATCCACCTGCCGGGCTTCCTTGGTGGCACAGTGGTTGAGAATCTGCCTGCCGATGCAGGGGACACGGGTTCGAGCCCTGGTCTGGGAAGATCCCACATGCCGCGGAGCAACTAGGCCCGTGAGCCACAACTACTGAGCCTGCGCGTCTGGAGCCTGTGCTCCGCAACAAGAGAGGCCGCAACAGTGAGAGGCCCGCGCACCGCGATGAAGAGTGGCCCCCACTTGCCGCAACTAGAGAAAGCCCTCGCACAGCAACGAAGACCCAACACAGCCAAAAATAAATAAATAAATAAAAATTAAAAAATAAAATAAAATAAAATATGAAACAAGAGAGTTAAATCAAGAAGATGCTTGTTAAATGAATGAACTGATAAATAAACGACTAAGTCTATGTTGGCATCATTATTCAAAAAAAAAAAAAAAACAAGAATCCACCTGCCAATGTAGGTGACACGGGTTCGAGCCCTGGTCCGGTAAGACCCCACATGCCACGGAGCAACTAAGCCCGTGTACCACATCTACTGAGCTTGTGCTCTAGAGACCGTGTGCTGCAACTACTGAGCCCACGTGCCACATCTACTGAAGCACCTGCATGCCTAGAGCCCGTGCTCTGCAACAAGAGACACCACCGCAATGAGAAGCCTGCGCACCGCAACGAAGGGTAGCCCCCGCTCGCCGCAACTAGAGAAGGCCCGTGTATAGCAACGAAGACGCAACGCAGCCAAAAAATAAATACAAGTTAAAAAAAAAATTAAAGAAATTCAGAGATTTTTAGTATATTCAGAGTTGCGTAACCATCATCACTATCTAATTCCAGAACATTTCCATCACCCCGAAAGAAACCCCGTACCCACTAGAAGTCACTCCCCATCCTCCCCTTTCCCCAGTCCCTGCAACCACCAATCTGCTTTCTGTCTCTATGGATTGGTCTATTCTGGACATTTCAAATAAATGGACTCATACAATATGGGGGCTTTTGTGTCTGGCTACTTTCACTTAGCATGTTTTTGAGGTTCATCCAAATTATAGCATGTCTCAGTATTCCATTCCTTTTTATGGCTGAATAATATTCCACTGTATGCATAGATCATACTTTGTTTATCCATTCATCAGTTGATGGACATGTAGATTGTTTCCACCTTTTGGCTGTTGGGAATAGTGCTGCTATGAACATTTGTGTACACATTTTTATGTGGTCATATATTTTAAGTTTTCTTGGGCACATGCCTAGAATTGGAATTGCTGGGTCACACGGTATATTATGTGATTATCTGACTAATGTCTGTCTCCCATACTGGCTGTAAGTTCCATGCGGACAGGAACCAGGTCTCTATTTTATCTCCCATGCCTGCAACGCAGTCAATAATTATTTGAATGAATGAATGGCAGATGCCCAGTAACCACCACCGAGCTGGATATCCTGGGCTAGAATGCTGGGAGTCCTGGCTTCCAGGCCCAGCCCTGCCTCTGCCCAGCTGTGTGTCTTCTAGCCAGCAGCTGGCCCTCCCTCGGCCTCCCGTTTCTCTCAAGTGTGATGGGGAAAAAGCAAGGCAGCCTGGCCCCCCTGGAGCCAGCCTGCAGAAGCCAGCTTCCCACTCACCGCAGGCTCCTCCTCTCCGTTCTGGCTGAGCTCGCCCTGCAGCCTCTCTCTCAGCTTCCCAAGCTCCGCCCGCAGGCTGCCCATCTCCTGCTCCTTGGTTTGCAGATCTGCCTCCAGTTCTACCTTCTGTTCGATCAGGGCCTTCCCCTGGGCCTCCACCACTGTGACGCGGTGCCGGAGGTCGTGGTTGATCTTCATCAGCCGGGTCTGCTGCTGCTGCAGCTGTAGAGAGAGGAAGGCTATTGGATGGGGCCGCCACAGCCAGTAGCTCATGTTGTGTACTGCACAAGGGCAAACCATCTACAGGCGTGCTATTCATACTGCAGATGCCTTGATTTGTTTGAAATTTGTTCACGTTCTTACAACTCTGTTGATGCCAGAGATGGGCAATGTGTATATTTACTCTGATAATTTTATGATAGATGGAAGATAAGTGTCTTGTTAGTATATTATGACAACTTCCCAACAGAGGGAAGTAACATGCCTTGAGAAAGGGGCATCTTTTTCTAATTTAGGCAGAGACACCGTATAGGTTCCCGGAGCAGCCTGGACCATGCTGGGGCATGAGGGGGATGGGCTGGAGGAAGCCTCAGGGTCAGAGCAGAGGCTGACCAGGCCCTGGGACCTCCTCAGTGTGTGGAAAGAGTCAGGTCACTGGGCAGTGCCATGTTCCCTCCTACTGCTCCAGTGAAGACTCGGCCGAGGGTCCTCCGCACGGCAACTGTTTCAGGGCTGGGCCTCTCAAGCCGTAAGCAGGATCCCCACCCCACGGAGCCCATGGAGTGAGACCGACGGGGAGAAGGGGCGCTTCCTGAGGGGAGGATCCCGTCTCTTGCTGGTACCCACTGGCCGGGAGGGCGGACACAGGGCCGGGGCTCAGCACTTACAGCCTCGACATCCTCGTTCTTCAGCCCGAGCTCCCGATCCTTGGCGCGGATCTCGTCGCGCTGTTTGTCCACCACCTCCTTCAGCTTCTTCATCACCTGTCGCTCCCGCTCCGACATGCCTGGGGTGGGGTGAGAGGGACCCGTGGGTGCGTCCACCTCTCTCCCCTGCTTAAACCATCCGGCGGCTCCCCACCGAGATGAACCTGCCCCCCACCTCCTCCTGGACTCATCTCTGCTCGTCTGCCCCTCCCCAGCGCCTGCTTTCTGCCCCTCCATCCTTCCCCTGCTCATCCCCACCGCAGGGCATTTGCTGTTTCCAGCTCCCGCAAGTCCCTTCCTACCGACCTCCCCCAGGTTGGCTCCCCTTGATTCTCAGGCCTCAGCTCAAAGTGACCTCCTCACAGAGGCCTCTCCTTCCCTGACCACCCCCCCCACCCAAGTAGCCCCCTCCTCCCACACCATCCAACTCCTCACTTTTTACAGTGGCTAAGTGTCTGGTACATCTTTTCATCTAATGAAAGATGATACTGCATAGTGATTCAGAGGGTCGGCTCTGGAGATCAAACACTGGTTCTCCCATTTATTAATTGTGTGGCTTTGGGCTACCCAACCTGTGCCTCAGTTTCCACATCTCTAAAATGGGAATAACAGTACCTACCCCATAGGGCTGCTGCGAGGATTGCTCTTGTTAATACACATGAAGCCAATATTGAAGAAGATGCCTGGTATACAGCAGGTGCTCAAGGGGTGTTGTCTGTTACTTACTTGTTTGTTGTCTGTTCTCCCTGCCCCTCATCCCCCAGGTATACTGTCAGCCCAGGAGGTAAGACCTTGCCTAACCTATTCACTGTGTATTCCCTGGACTAGTATAGTGCCTGGCACACAGTAGGTGTCTGCTCAGGGCTTTGGTGAATTAAGGAACGTGAGGATGGATGCTGTATTAGTTTCATGTGCTGCTGTAACAAATAACCAACAAATTTTGGTAGCTAAGAGCATCAGAAATTTATTTTCTCAAAGTTCCAGAAGGCAGAAGTTTAAAATCAGTCCAATATTGGGAGTTCCCTGCTGGGCTAGTGGTTAGGATTCCGGGCTTTAACTGCCGTGGTCTGAGCTTTATCCCTGGTTGGGGAACTGAGATCCTGGAAGCTATGCAGCATGGGCAAAAAAAAAAAAAAAAAAAAAAAAAATCAAATATCAGTCCAATATCAAGATGTCACCACATCTGTGCTCCCTCTGGAGACTCTAGGGGAGAATTTGTTCCTGGCCTCTTCCAGCTTCTGGTGGCTGCCAGCGTTCCTTGGCTTGGGGCCCCATCACTCCAGTCTCTGCCTCTGTGGTCACATGCCTCCTTCTCTTCTGTCCATGTCAAATCTCTCTCTGCTTCCTTTTTTTTAAAAATTTTTTTTTTTTTTTTGGCCGCACAGCGAGGCATGTGGAACCCTGACCAGAGATTGAACCCATGCCCTCTGCATTGGGAGCACAGAGTCTTAACCACTGGACCACCAGGGAAGTCCTCTGCCTCCTTTTTATAAGGACAGTTGTGATGGCATTTAGGGTGCACCCAAATAGTACAGGATAAATGCCCATCTGAAGATTCTGACTAAATTACATCTGTAAAGATTTTACCATATAACGTAACAGCCACAGGTTCCAAGGATTAGGACCTGATATTTAGGGGGCCCATTATTCAGCCTCTCATTGGCACTAAGGCTGAGAGCTAATCCCTGCTCCCCAGGAGACCAGAGCTGGGGAGAGT
This sequence comes from Balaenoptera ricei, assembly GCF_028023285.1. Classification (NCBI taxonomy): domain Eukaryota; kingdom Metazoa; phylum Chordata; class Mammalia; order Artiodactyla; family Balaenopteridae; genus Balaenoptera; species Balaenoptera ricei. The sequence goes on along the minus strand of NC_082652.1, from coordinate 6,810,539 downwards.
GGTGGTCAGGCTCAACCACAGATTAACAAGGGAGAAACCATCGTTTCTCTCCAATTTCCCTCCCCTATGGGACTCGGGGACATACCGCTAGACAACCAGGCCCTGGGGAAAAGACACTATGTGGGTGATTCCTCAGCTATTCTCCCCATGGGACTCCCTTCTCTAAGCTGCTCCATCCCATCTGAAGCTTTTCCGCTGGCCGCCCTCCTCACGTCCTGGATATTCCCAAGCAGGCAGTCACCACGATGAATGAGCATTCATGGTGCGTGTCTAGAACGGTGTGTGATGCTGCTGGGGTTACAAACCCAGAGAAGACCCAGACCCTGCCCCTGATGAACTGGAGACTTTATGTAACAGGTACAAAGGCAGGACGGTCCCAGAAGGCAGCCATCCTGTCTCAATCGTCTCTGTAGTCTGGGGCTTCATACGTGGTAGATGCTCCAGGCCGGCTGATGGAAGAGGGACTAGTTCCCCTCCACTTTCCCAACATATAACTCACTCCTACTAAGCCCAGTAAGGATAAACTGCTTTACACCCTCGACCCTATTTCATTCTCATTCCCAACCACTGGAAATGGGTATTATTGTTGTTGCCGTTTTAACATGAGTCCCATTTTACAGATACGGAAAACTGAGGCCCAGAGACAGACTTGTTCAAAGTCGCACAGCTAGGCATTGGCGGAGCTGGGGCTCAAACTCAAGTTTTCTGACTCCAAGTCCTGTGTCCTCTCCATGATGCCATGCTGCCTCCCCACTGGGGGACAAGACTCAGAGGCTCCTGGCAGGTCACCAGAATGCGTCACCATGGGGAAGACTCCAGCCCATACTTTGTTCCAGACAGGGCCATCTGCTGGGAGTACTCACATTTTACTGTGCATACACATTCGACATTCCTTCCTCAAGTATTTATCGAGCACCTGCTGTATACCTGACACTGAGCTAATCGCTAGGGTCATGATGGCAAATAAGTGTGGTACAATCCTGCTCTCACCAACTTACAGGCATTAGACAGATGTGTGTGTCATTACAGACCATGACAAGTACTGTGAAAGACTCAACGGGGGCTGAGAAAGAACGACGAGGGAGACCCAATGTAGACTGTGGGTGCAGGAAGGCCTCTTGGACAAGGGTCATTTATGCTGAGACCGGAAGGGGGGAAGGGCAGCCAGGTGACGCGGATGAGTGTTCCCAGGCAGGGGCCCTATGGGAGGAGACCTTGCATCTGAGGAGCTGGAGGGCAGTGCCAGTGGCCGAAGCACAGTGGCTGAGGGGGTGATACAGGCTTGAGCTGGGAGTGAGGCTGGACCATGAGGGGCCTCGGAGGCCAGGTAAGGAGGCTGGATTTTCCTCTAAAGGGGCAACAAGAACCTCAGGATCTCAACAGGTAGAGCCTGCATGGAGCTGCAGGGTCAGGCCAAGGAGACCAGGAAGGGACAGCCATAGAGGAAAGACTTACAGGAGGGCAGGGGTGCCTGGTATGCAAATGAGACAAGCTGGAAGGAAAGGAATTGTGATGAGAAAAGCTGTCAACTGAGTGACTGGGAGGCCCCGGAGGCAATAAAGATGACCTTGAATGCCTGGGTTCCATCACAGCATATGGCTTCTGACTTTTGAAGTGACATTAACCTCTCTGAACCTCCATTTCCTCACCTGCAAACTGGGGACATGCTGATGTTTTTCTTTTCTTTCTTTTTTTTTTTTTTAATTTTTGGCCACGCCGCTCGGCATGCAGGATCTTAGTTCCCTGTCCAGGGATCGAACCCGTGCCCCCTGCAGTGGAAGCACAGAGTCTTAACCACTGGACCACCAGGGAAAAGTCCCATGATGTTTTTCTCTATTCCACCTCTCTGACAATGCTGTACATATAAAATAAGTACATTAGGAAATCACACAAGGCCATGAAATAGGATCTTTTCCTACCGGGGGGCCTGCCCCTCAGACCACTCAGCTTCCTCCTTGGACCTCATACCAAGCTATGAGGCTGAGAGATGCAGAGAAGCTGCAAAAGTCCCTCAGAGATGCCAGCCCAAGCAGGAGTGGAGAGGCAGGGATGGAAAGAAGGGGCAAGCATCCTCACCAGGATGACTAAAATGAAAAGGACTGTCAATGTAAGTGCTGGAGAGAAGGCGGAGCAACAGGAATGCTCGTCTGAGCTGCTGGGGGGGGCGGTGCTACTTGGGAAAACCATTAGGCATCACCTACTAATGCTGTTACACATCCTCTGTGAACCAGCAGCTGATCCTGGGTATAAGCCCCGCAGGCCTCCATGCACAGTGCACGCGATCACCAGTAGAAGGATGGTTCAATAAACTGCAGGAAAATCAGACACTATGTGGCTATTTAAAAGACAGATACACTGGTAAGTAAAGTAGTGACAATCTGTACAGCACAAGACGTGCAAAAATGTTCACAGCAGCTTTATTCATCATAGCCCCAAACTGGAAACTGCCAAGATGCTTATCAATAGTAGAACGAATAGGGACTTCCCTGGTGGTCCAGTGGTAAAGAATCCACCTTCCAATGCAGGGGACATGGGTTCAACCCGTGGCTGGGGAACTAAGATCCCACATGCTTCGGGGCAACTAAGCCCACGCACCACCAACTATTGAGCCCGTGTGCTGCAAACCACAGAGCCCACGTGCTCTGGAGCCCTTGCACCACAACTAGAGAGAGAAAACCCGAACGCCACAACTAGAGAGAAGCCCAAGCACTGCAACAAAGAGACCTCACGCTGTAAGGAAAGATCCCTCATGCCTCAACAAAGATCAGGGAACCAAGGGCTTCCCTGGTGTGTTGCAACTAAGACCCAACGCAGCCAAAAAAATAAGGAAAATAAATAAAATAAATATTTAAGAAATAGTAGAATGAACAGATAAACCTTGATACTAACAAGCAATGGAATACTATACAGCCATGAAAAAGAACAGCTACACGTTCCACTTGGAGTTTATAAAGTCAGTTATTTCTTCAGACACTCCTTGCTCCTCAAAGGATGCTCTTCAGCTGGACTCCTGAGCTGAAGGGCCCCGAGACTTGCAATGGGGAAACACAGGGCCATCTGGGGGTCCCGGGCACCAGGTGTCCCCCTCCCAAAACTCCTGGGCCACTGCTGCAAGGCGGGGCCTGGGCCTGGGCTAGTGTGACAAGAGTACATTGCTAACGTCTCCCGAAAAAGTGCTCCTTAGACACAGTGCATGAGTGAGTGTGTGTGTGTGTGTGTGTGTGTGTCTGTGTGTCTGTGTGGAGGAGGAGGGCTGAAATCAGGCGTAGGCAGAGTCTGTGAAAAAGGCACAAAAGCATTCACTGCTCTCTGAGCACCTGTCCTGCAAAGGCTCCAGGGAGGGGCATCAAGGGCCTAACTCATTAAATTTAATTCTTGGTGGGGGCAGATTCCACTCCTGGAGAAATCAGGTGAGCAGAACAGCTACGTGGGTGGGCGCAGGGGAGCATAAGCCCAGAGAAAGGAAACCTGGATCTGGAACCCAGCTACATCCAAGTTCCCTGACCAGGGATTGAACCCGGGCCACCGCAGTGAAAGTGCTGAGTCCTAAACACTGGACCGCCAGGGAATTCCCAAAGAAAGCAACTGGTTTTTTTGGCTGCACCTCACGGCTTGCGGGATCTCAGTTCCCCGACCAGGGATTGAACCCGGGTCACGGCAGTGAAAGCCCAGAATCCTAACCACTGGACCATCAGGGAGCTCCCCATCCGTCATGGGTGTCGGTAGCTGTAGGACTAAGAAGCCAGAGAACAAATGGTCAAGAGCTTAGAGTCTGGAGCTAGATTACTCGGACTCATTCCTGCCTTTGCCACTTATCTTGCAGCTGAACTTGTGCCTTGTGCCTGTTTTCTCACTTGCAAATGGGGATCATGTGGAGGCCCCACCTGGGGGGCTCTTGTGAGGTTGCATATGTTAATCTACATGAAGTGCTCACAACAGGCCTGGCACAGAGTAAGAGTCTCTAAGTGTTAGCTGTTATTTTATCTACAGAATAGAAATACCAGTTTTCCCTGCTCCAAAGGTTGCTGCTAAGTCCAAGCGTCGTTACGAAAGTGCTTCGAAAAATTAAAAGGTTAAGAGTTTTTAATAGACTCACAGACATAGACAAAAGCCAGGAGAGTTCTGAGCAACTGTTTAGTCACCCCAGCAATGCAGGATCCTGGGATCTAAATTAAAGAGACATTTGGGCAAGTGCACAGAGAAGCAAGTCCAAGGTCAGTCCCAGGTCCCGAGTTTGTAGTAGTAAAAACTGGTAATGATCTAAACATCCACTAGCAAGGCAATGATTAAACAAGTACTTTCCACACAATGGGACACTATGTAGTCAGTTAAAAGAAAAAGGCAAGGGCTTCCCTGGTGGCTCAGTGGTTGAGAATCCGCCTGCCAATGCAGGGGACCTGGGTTCGATCCCTGGTCCGGGAAGATCCCACATGCCGCGGAGCAACTAAGCCCGTGTGCCACAACTACTGAGCTTGTGCTCTAGAGCCCGCAAGCCACAACCACTGAGCCTGTGTGCCACAACTACTGAAGCCCGTGCGCCTAGAGCCTGTGCTCCGCAACAAGAGAAGCCTCTGCAATGAGAAGCCCGCGCACCACAACGAAGAGTAGCCCCCGCTCGCCACAACTAGAGAAAGCCCACGCGCAGCAACGAAGACCCAATGCAGCCAAAAACAAACAAATAAATAAATAAATTTATAAAAAACAAAAAAAAACTTGACCTTTAAAAAAAAAAAGCAAAAGGCAAGTGACAAAGTCACAGCAGCACTATTCACAATGGCCAAAAGATGGAAGTAACTCAAATGTCCATCAACAGATGTATGGATTAAAAAATGTGATCTATCCAAATGACGGAATATTATTCAACCGTAAAAAGAAATGAAGCACTGACACAGGCTACATTGTGGATGAACCTTGAAAACAGGATGCTGAGTGAAAGAAGCCAGACACAAAAGGCCACATATTGTATGAGTCCATTTATGTGAAGTGTCCAGAACAGGCAAATCCATCGAGACAGAAAGTAGACTAGAGGTGACCAGAGGCGGGGGGAGGGGGGATTGGGGAGTGAGTGCTATGGGTGCAGAGTCTTCTTTGCGGGCGGTGAAAATGTTTTGGAACTAAATAGAGGTGATGATGGCACAACATTACAAATACATTAAATGATGTACTAAATGCTACCGACTTGTACACTTTAAAACTGTTAATTTTATGTTCTGTGACTCGCTTGTCAATTTTTCTTAAAGGGCAATCCAAACAGTAAATACATAATTTTCATTTGTTAAAAAAAAAGGCAAGTGATAATCCATACAGCATAATCCCTTTTATTTTAAAAACAAAACACATTCCCTGCAATGTCAACGCCAGCACTGCAGGAGCTTTTTCTTATTTACAAAAAACATGCCCATGGAATATGTGTGTAAATGCATAGAAAGGGATGGCTTTCCCTCTGGTGAGTGAGAAGGAGGCAAAGGGAATTCTCATGTTTTTCTTGAGTTTTGTTTCAACTTTTACAACATGAATGAATACATGTAATAGTTTCTATTGTTAAAGACCAAAACAACCACCAACACCCACAAACCCATATTGTCTGTCCCCCTCAATCTCTACAAGAAGAAAACACCCTGAGAAGATAGAGCCGCTTGCCCCAGATCTGCTAGTTAGTGGCCATTTGGAGCATAATCCGGGTCTCTTAGTACCAGACCCACACATGTTCACTCCCCCAGAGCCAGAAAAGCGCCTTTGATACTGGATGGTGATGTTTATCAAGCACCTGCCGTCACCAGCTACTGGGCTCAGCGCTCACCATGGATGAAGTGGTGCTCAGACCCCCTCGGATCCCTGTGTTCACCCCTCGCCTCTCTTCAGTGTGCTTTTGCTACTGACCAGGCGCCTTGGGCTCCCTGGCTGGCAGGCTCTGTAAGAAAGCACAGGCCCCGTGCCTAAGGGCAGGGCAACTCTGAGGTGTAACTCACACTCCAGAGCTCGCTGCCCTGCATGGGCTTTATTGGGCTTCCTCCTTTCCCTGTCCTGATCCCCCCACTTCCCCAACAGTCTTTTCTAGGGCTGCTTCCTTAATAAATCACCTGCAGAGGAACATCCTCGCCTCAGGTCTCCTTCTAGAAGATACTGATATAAACAGAACTTAACTCATTTTATCCTCAGAATACTTTATTTAGTAGGACCCCTGCTGCCCGCCTTGTAGAGCCGATGAACCTGAGGTGCACAGTAGCTTGTTAACTTTTACAGTAGCCACACAGCTAATACCAGGATTCAAGCTCCGGCAGTCTGGCTCCAGGATCTACACTTTTTTTTTTTTTTTCTTTCACGTTGTGGTGTGTATCAGTGCTTTATTCCTCTTTATGGCTGAATGATATCCCATTACATGGACAGACCATCTTTTGTTCACAGTACTTTAAAAAAAATATTTATTTATTTATTTGGTTGTGCTGGGCCTTAGTTGCAGCATGTGGGCTCTAGTTCCCTGACCAGGGATCAAACCTGGGCCCCCTGTATCGGGAGCGAGGAGTCTTAACCACTGCGCCACCAGGAAAGTCCCCAGAATCCACACTCTTGCGACCACTCTACTGCCTCTCAAAGTCTCACAGCCCAAGCTCCTTATGTTATCAGCAAGTGTACTGGAGAGAATAATGTCCCCTCAAACTTCACATCCACCTAGAACCTCAGAATGTGACCTTACTTGAAAATAGGTCTTTGCAGATGTAATTAAGTTAAGGGGAGGTCAGGCTCACTGAGGGTGCGCCCTAAATCCAATGACTGGGTCCTTGTAAGAGAAAGGAGAGGGAGAGTGAGACACACAGACACACAGAGGAGGCCACGTGACAACAGAGGCAGAGCCTGGAGTGATGCAGCCACAAGCCAAGAGTTGCCACCTGGAAGAGGCAGGGAGCTTCTTCCCCTAGAACCTTTGGAGGGCGCACAGCCCTGCTGACACCTTGATTTTGGACCCCTGGCCTCCAGATCCGTGAGAGAATACATTTCTTTGTTTGAAGCCTCCCAGTTTGTGGTCATTTGTTACAGTGGCCCCAGAAAACGAATACAGCAAGCATACGGAGAAAGTCCTATATAGAAGGTGCACAGACGATTTCTATTGAGCTGAAAATCATATCAGCCACTCTCGGGTCCCACAAAAGGTTCAACTGGTAGGACAAAAGCGACATAATTGCCCTCAGGGCTATCTTTTATTGACTAGTTCTGCGTTTGATGCTGTATATATTTTTCTCAACAGTCCTGGGCGTCAGGAGTTGCCACACCCACCTTACAGGTGAGGAACCTGAGGATGGGAACAAGGTGATGCATTGGTAAGAGTGGGTCTGAGTTTTTTTTTTTTTTAATTAATTAATTAATTTATTTATTTTTGGCTGTATTGGGTCTTCGTTTCTGTGCGAGGGCTTTCTCCAGTTGCGGCGAGAGGGGGCCACTCTTCATCGCGGTGCGCGGGCCTCTCACTGTCGCGGCCTCTCTTGTTGCGGAGCACAGGCTCCAGACGCGCAGGCTCAGTAGTTGTGGCTCACGGGCCTAGTTGCTCCGCGGCATGTGGGATCTTCCCAGACCAGGGCTCGAACCCGTGTCCCCTGCATTGGCAGGCAGACTCTCAACCACTGCGCCACCAGGGAAGCCCTGGGTCTGAGATTTAAACTCAGGTCCACCTCACTCCACAGCCCATTCCCCTTATAATGGACTGCTCTACCCGGGCACATCTCCAAGAATATTCTAGCTCTGTGTGTCCAACTCAGCAGCCACTAGTGGCAACGGAGCACCTGAGATAGGGCACGTCCAAATGGACATGTGCTGAAAATGTAAACTACACATAAGCCATCAACAGATGGGTAAATCAACAAAATGTGGTCTATCCATACAATGGGATATTACTCTGCCTTAAAAAGGAAGGAAATTCTGACACAACTACAACATGGATGAAACTCAAGGACATTATGCTCAGTGAAATAAACCAGTCACAAAAAGACAAATATTGTATGATTCCACTTATGTGAGGTACCTGGAGTAGTCAAAGTTATAGAGACAGAAAGTAGAATGCCGGTTGCCAGGGGCTGGGGGAGGGAGAAATGGAGAGTTATTGTTTAATGGGGACAGAGGTTTACATTTGCAAGATGAAAAGAGTTCCGGAGTCTGGTTGTACAACAATGTGAATGTTCTTAACGCTGCTAAACTATACACTTAGAAATGGTTAAGATGAGAAAATTTTTTTTTTAACCTCTTTATTAGAGTACAATTGCTTTACAATGGTGTGTTAGTTTCTGCTTTATAACAAAGTGAATCAGTTATACATATGCATATGTTCCCATATCTCTTCCTTCTTGCATCTCCCTCTCTCCCACCCTCCCTATCCCACCCCTCTAGGTGGTCACAAAGCACCGAGCTGATCTCCCTGTGCTATGCAGCTGCTTCCCACTAGCTATCTATTTTACGTTTGATAGTGTATATATGTCCATGCCACTCTCTCACTTTGTCCCAGCTTAAGATGAGAAATTTTATGTGTATGTTACCACAGTAAAACATACATATATATATTATATTATATATAAATGAATAACCCACCAGATTTCAAAGACTTAATATGAAGAAAGTGCAAAATACCCTACTGATAATTTTTATTTTAAATTTTTAAAATTTTTATTTATTTTTTTCGGCTGCACCATGCGCTTGCAGGATCTTAGTTCCCTGACCAGGGATTGAACCCAGGCCCTCAGCAGTGAAAGCACAGAGTCTTAATCACTAGACCACCAGGAAATTCCCCCCTACTGATAATTTTTAAATTGATTACATGTTGAAGGATGATATCTTGCATCTACCGGGTTAAATAAAAATATTAATGAGGGGGCTTCCCTGGTGGCACAGTGGTTAAGAATCTGCCTGCCAATGCAGGGGACACGGGTTCGAGCCCTGGTCTGGGAAGATCCCACATGCCACGGAGCAACTGGGCCCGTGAGCCACAATTACTGAGCCTGCACGTCTGGAGCCTGTGCTCTGCAACAAGAGAGGCCGCGATAATGAGAGGCCCGCGCACCGCGATGAAGAGTGGCCCCCACTTGCTGCAAATAGAGAAAGCCCTCGCACAGAAACGAAGACCCAACACAGCCAAAAGTAAATAAATAAATAAATAAATAAATAAATAAGTAAGTAAACCTATTCTCAAGAAAAAAAAATTAATGAAATTACTTTCACCTGTCCTTTTTACTTTCTTTTAATGCCACACCTAGAAAAATCATAATTATATCTGTGGCTTGCCTTACATTTTTTGGTAAAAGGCAAAAGATGTACACAACCGGAAGAGCAACCAGTGTATTGCCTTACATTTTTTTTGGACAGTGCTGTTCTCAGCTGCCCTTCAGAAAATGGATATGTGGTCAGTTTTCATCCTCTCCTGGTGACAGAGTTGTTTGTCCAGAGCCCAGGAATTTTTTTTCCAGACGCTTGAGTGTATCTCTGCACCCCCATGCCCCCAGTCCAATTGCTTCCATATCTGTAATTCATCTCCGCATGTGCTAACTAGTAGTTTCCAAGTGCTGACAAGACGATTTCCAAATACAAGAAGTAGGGAAGTGCTTTTTAATCTGGAGATTTCCAGGGAGTGGGAGACAGGAGACTGGCAGGTGCTCTGAGCGCACTGCCCAGTACTTTTTTCTTTTTTTTTTTAATTAATTTTTATTGGAGTATAGCTGCTTTACAATGTTGTGTTAGTTTCTGCTGTACAGCAAAGTGAATCAGCTATACGTACACATATATCCCCTCTTTTTTGGATTTCCTTCCCTTTTAGGTCACCACAGAGCATTGAGTAGAGTTCCCTGTGCTATACAGTAGGTTCTCATTAGTTATCTCTTTTATACACAGTAGTGTATATGTGTCAATCCCATTCTCCCAATTCATCCTACTCTCCCTTCCCCCCTTGGTAGCCATACGTTTGTTCTCTACGTCTCAGTGCCCAGTATTAATGGCTGGGAAAGCAGCACTGTTCCGGGCAGGGCTGGCTCTTCTAAGCGGGCATCCCAGCCCACTCACCCCCTAAATCCTGTTTGCCCCTAGGCCTTGCCCCACTGCCTAAAGTGGTGCCAGACACACAGTCTAACTTCATGGACTGCACCTCCTCCCAGGGACCCCTCGGCCCAGTGTGTGTTCCTCTCACAGGTGGAAGACATGCTTTTGCCCTCATTGTGTTCCCATGGCTTCCCAGGCAAAATAAAAATAACCGTGAAACGCATGCGTGGCATCTGCCCAGTTTCTCCACTTGGGTGAGGGCTGCTGTCGAGCTGAACACTGGAGCCTCCCCCAGCTCACCCCCGGGAGCTGGACCCACGCGAGATGCCAATTAACTGCGTCTCAGATGGCACCCGTGTGGGCTGTCTGATGAAGAGCCCAGCAGGGATGCAGAGAGCCGAGGCCAAGCTCTCCCACACGGGGGGTGCCGTGTGCACACACATGCAACCGAGCGCTGAGGAAGCGGCTCACGGTGTTCGGGCCCGTGCCTGGGGGACCTGCGGCCTCCAGGGAGTCACTGGGGTAGGCAGGGGGAGTTCCAAGGTCACCCCTGGAGGCCTCTGGGTGCCCTGCAGAAATGTCACAGACCAAAAGATGGCTATGGGGACATCCCTGGTGGTGCAGTGGATAAGACTCCGTGCTCCCAATGCAGGGGGCCCGGGTTCGATCTCTGGTCAGGGAACTAGATCCCACATGTGTGCCACAACTAAGAGTTCGCATGCCACAACTAAGGAGCCGGCAAGCCGCAACTAAGACCCAGCACAACCAAATAAATAATAAATATTAATAAATAAATAAACAAAATAAAATAAAAACCACCAGACCATAAGGTAGAATTCCAAATGATATTAATTAGGGAGACGACTAACATTTAAAAAACAACAAAAACAAAAAAAACAAAAGATGGCTGTGGGCACCTCACTAAGTTCAACACAGTTACCACAGGACTCAGCAATTCCATGCCGAGGTATATACCTCAAAGCACCGAAAACAAATGTCCACACAAAAACATGAAGGTACCAGAACCTTCACAGCAGCACTCTTCACAATAGCCAAAAGTTGGAAACAACTCAGCGTCCATTGGTGGATGAATAGATAAATGAAACGTGGTCCAAACAGACAACGGAGTGTTACTAAGCCATAGAGAGGAAGGACGCGCCCTCTCAGCCTGTTTTCCTCCTCTTTTCAAAAAGGAGATTGGATTCGATAACAATGGCTCATAGTAACAACAGTTAACACTTGCTGAGTGTGGGCACCAGGTACTATTCAGTTTACACGTATTAATTCATTTAATCCTCACAACAACTTTATGAGGGAGATATGGTTATTTCCCCCATTTCTACACGGGGCACTTAAGGCACACCAAGGTCAAGTGACTTGATCAAGGTCACTCAGCCAGTAAGTATTGGGTTAGGATTCACACTGGGCAGTCTGGCTCTAGCACCAACACTTATCACCACTAAGACTTTTGTTTTCACCACACGACTCACATCTCAACAAAGGAAACCCAAGGAAAAGAGGATGCCAGCACCCGGATCAAACATTTCCTTTTTCCTTGGTCCCTACGGTCCTTATACAGTGTGCTACTTTATTCTCACAGAGTGGTAAACACGAGGTCTGAACTTCAGGCCCCCATGGAAGTCCACCCCCTTCCCAACAAACGGGAGGAGGGGGCTTATATAGGGACGCAGGAAGTTTACCCAGACTAAAGAGTTGGGCCTGAGGTTCCTTGTGATCAGAGCCAGCCTCTGAATGAGAAGGAGGCTGCGGAGGGGCCCACAGCTGATGCAGCCCATGGGGGCCCAGACCAAACCCCTCTGTCTGTCTTTGCTTCTCCAGCACCAGCAGAAGGCCTGGAGTCAAGGTTCTAGATGACTGTTCGTAGGATGGATGACAGTTGGGGGGCTCCAGCACCATTCAGATCTGGGTGGCCACCCTGGGTTGCTCATTGTTAAATGTGTACCCGTGACAAGCACCTCAAATTTCTTCCCAGCACACTTAGAATAAAATCCAAACCTTGGCCTCTAAGGGGCTATGTGATCTGACCACTGACCTCATCTTTAACCACCCTTGGCCTTGATCATCTTCTGTGACACTGGTCTCCTTGGTTTCCATAAACAGTCATGCCCCAGGGCCTTTGCACCTGCTTTCCCCCCAAGATATTTGCATGGCTCACTCCATGACTTCATTAGGGCTCAAATGTCACCTCATCCAGGGTTCTTCCATAACCCTGGTCAGAGTCTGGAACTGTGTCATCTGTTTGTTTACATAGTTATCACCTACCTCCTCCGCACTAGAACATAAGCTTCACGAGGGCAGGGGCTTTGTCTTGCCCAATGTGTACACCCAGTGCCTAGAGAAGAGGCTGGAAAAGTGAGGACTCGCTAACAATTCGTCAAATGAACCTCTCGGTTTCCTCACCTGTAAACCAGGCTACACAACGTCTCTCGGGCAGAGTGATGGTGAGAATCCCCATGACATGAGACACCATTGCTTGGGGACCACGCTCCTGACTGTCACTGGTGATGCCGGTGATGGCAGTGGGAAGAGCCTTCCCCTCACCCCCCACGCTGGCCCCTCCTCTTACCTTCGTGCTTCTGGAACTCCTCCTCGGAGAAGCTGACGTCCTTGTGGGAGAGGTTGGTCATAAGCTGCTTGTTCTCCTCTTGCAGCTGGGCGATCTGGGAAAGGAGGTCTTGTGCTTCCCCTCGCCACACGTCCTCCACCAGCTCCAGCTCCTGCGGGGGTGAGGGGCCGGAGTGGGGTCACAGCCTGCCCAGGGCGGCAGCCTCACCCCCCCTGACCCTCGGGAGCAGCTCAGGCTTGCTGGGGCTTTGGGTTGTTCCCTTCTCCATGAGAACCAGGCCTCGGCAGGTGAGCAAATCAGGCCATCACTAGCCCACATGGCAACTTTACAAAAAACAGAAGGCGTCCTTCCTCTGGGCAAGGTCTGCATTTATGCCGTTAGGACCTGGCCAAGTTAGAACTGCCCTGAAGACAACAATGGCATTGGAACTGTACCTTCTAACTATCTAGACAGGAGAGAGAGGGTGGAAGGGCAGCCCAAGGCTACAGGGACCCAAACATACCAATCTCTTTAGGGAGGTCATGTCCCTGATCTTCGGACAGACCCTCCATCAAGACAAACCTCTCTCCAAGGGAGAAAGAGGTTGCAAAGATCCCAGGGATACCACCTGGCCCCGGAGCTCCCTGTATATCTGAAACAGGTGTCTCTTCAAGCAGACCTGGACGACTCACTTTACAAATCTGAGGCTGTTTCCCTTAGTTGGGGAGCCCTACTATAAAAGCTCACAGTGAAGAAAACAAAAACACTAATTTGAAAAGATACATGCACCCCTATGTTTACAGTAGCATTCATTACTTACAATAGTCAAGACATTGAAGCAGGGGCTTCCCTGGTGGCGCAGTGGTTGAGAATCTGCCTGCCAATGCAGGGGACACGGGTTCGAGCCCTGGTCTGGGAAGATCCCACATGCCGCGGAGCGACTAAGCCCGTGAGCCACAATTACTGAGCCTGCGCATCTGGAGCCTGTGCTCCGCAACGGGAGAGGCCACGATAGTGAGAGGCCCGCGCACCGCGATGAAGAGTGGTCCCCACTTGCCGCAACTAGAGAAAGCCCTCACACAGAAACGAAGACCCAACACAGCCATAAATAAATAAATAAATAAATAAATAAATAAATAAAATTAAAAAAAAAAAAAAAGACATTGAAGCGACCTAAGTGTCCATCAATAGACAAATGGATAAAGAAGATGTGGTACATATATACAATGGAATACTACTCAGCCGTAAGAAAGAATGAAATCTTGCCATTTGTAACAACATGTATGGACCTAGAGAGTATTATGCTAAGTGAAATAAGTCAGACAGAGAAAGACAAATACTATATGATCTCACTTATTTGTGGAATCTAAAAAACAAACCAAACAAACAAAACAAAATGAAAACATTCTTAGATACACAGAACAAACAGGTGGTTACCAGAGGGGAGGCGCTGGAGGGGGAGTGAAATAGGTGAAAGGGATTAAGAGGTACAAACCTCCAGTTACAAAATAAATAAGCCACAGGGATGTAATATATGGCATAAGGAATGTGGTCAGTAGTATTGTAATAACTTTGTATGGGGACAGATGGTTACTAGACTCATCTTGGTGATCATTTCATAATGTATGCAAATGTTAAATCACTGTATAGCACACCTGAAGCTAATATAATATTGTGTCAACTGTATTTCAGTAAAAAAATAAAATAAAAAAATAAAGGCTCACAGGGTTGAATGTGAAGATAAACAAGATGTCTATAAAAATTATTTTGTGGATGGCTGTAATCAGAGAAACACATAATAACAAGTGTTGGCAAGGATGTGAAGAAATTGGAAAGCTCCTGCATTGCTGGTAAGAAGGTAAAATGGTGCAGCCACTGTGGAAAACAGTCTGGCAGTTCCTCAATAAGTTAAAAATAGTTACCATATGACCCACCAATTCCACTTGTAGGGTCTGAGAAATGAAAACATGTGTCCAAACAAAAACAGGTACATGAATGTTCATAGCAGCACTATTCATAATCGCCAAAAGGTAGAAACCACCCAAATGTCCATCAATTGATGAAAAGGTGAATAAAATGTGGTGTATCTGGAATATGACTCAGGCAAAAAGGGATGAAATACTGACATATGCTACAATTTGGATGAACCTTGAAAACATGATGCTGGGCAAAAGCAGCTGGTCACAAAAGGTCACACAGTGTTTGACTCTGTTGATGAGAAATGTCCACAATGGGTAAATCCACAGATACAGAAAGCATACTGGCAGCTTTCTAGGGGCAGAAGGGTTGGCAGGGAGTGAGGAATGACTGTTAATGAGTCTGTGTTTTCTTTTCGGAGCAATGAAAATGTTCTAAAATTGATTGTAGTAATGGTTGCACAGCTCTGTGAATAAACTAAAAACCATTGAATTGTATGCTTTGAATGGGTGAATTGTATGGTATGTGAATTATATTCAGTAAAGCTGTTACCAAAAAAAAAAAAAAGAGGTACTTTGTAAAATCATAAACTGTATAGAATGCTGGTTTAAAGCATGGATACTGGAGCCTGTTGACCTGAGTCTGAATTCTGTTTCTGCCATGTACTAGCTGATCTTGGACAAGTTATTCAACCTTAGGGTGCCTTGGAAATGAGAAATACAGTGTTATATCTACCCCCGGGGGTGTCATGAGGATTAAATGGTTAATATATGTAGATGTTTGGAATAAGGCCCAGTACCCAGAAAGTGCTAAACATATGTCTGCTGATTTCTGGTCCTCCTACAGCCCATCCCAAGCCGGCCCAGGTGGCCGGATGTCAGCATCGCCTCCTTTCATCTTTTAAATAAGTTCCTAAATCCCATCTCCTTTGTCAGGAAGCCTGCTGCACTGGGGAAATGAGAGGTAATAACTAAGTATTCGCACAGCTGCTTCAAGGTCACCAGGGGAGGTGAAGGGTGGGGCCAGAGGGCGAAGTGGTGGTGGAATGATGGAGTGGCCATGGGACCTTCCCACAGGCAGGTGTGGGCTGGAAGCAGAATCAGGCTCCTCCTGCCCTGGTCCTCTCTGCTCCCACCTGACACAGGCTGAGCACACAGAGGGCCCCAGTGCCATCTCAAGTGTAACTGGCTGGGGTAGGCGGAACAACGGCCCCCAGAGACGTCTACATCCTAATCCCTGGAACCTGAGAATATGCGAATTTACACGGCAAAAGGGATTTTGCAGATGTGATTCAGTTAAGGACCCTGAGATGGGGAGATGCTCCTGGGTTATCCAGGTGGACCCCATGTAATCACAAGGGTCCTTAAAACTGAAAGGAGGCAGGAAGGGCAGAATCAGAGACCACGTGGGGACTTCCCTGGCGGTCCAGTGGTTAAGACTCTGTGCTTCCACTGCAGGGGGCGAGGGTTGGCTCCCCGGTCGCGAAGCAGAGATCAGAGTTAGAGATTTGAAGATGCTACGCTGATGACTTTGAAGATGGAGGAAGGGGTCACAAGTCAAAGGATACAGGCGGCTCCCAGGAGCTGCAAAAGGCAAGGAAATGGATTCTCCCCTAAAGTTGCCCGCAGGAATGAATTTCCTGACACCCGATTTTAACCCAAGTGAGACTCACTTCTGACTTTTGACCTCCAGAATTTTATCCAGTACTACCCATACTGATATTATTCATAATATCATATTATCCAATGTGATAATAAATTTGTGTGATTTTGAGTCAGTAAGTTTGTGGTAATTAGTTATAGCAGCAACAGATGAATACAGACTTTAATCCTCAGTTCTTTTTTTTCTTCTCTCAGTAAACTAAAGTTGATGCTGGGGGAGCTGGTTCTTGCCTCTGAGCTGACCACGGAGAATTCGATCTTGCCTCGAAACCAGCTAAAAAGGCTCTCCCAGGAAGTGGTCCCTGACTGATCACCTCGTTAGCCTCCTCTCAGCACTGTCTTCAAACTCCTTACGCTGGCCTGTGAGGCCCAGCATTAACAGACCCCTGTACCTCCCTGACCTCATCTCCTACCCCTCTTCCTCACTCGCTCTGCTCTTGTCACACCAGCCTTCTTTGTGTTCCTTGCACACACCAAGCTCACTCCTACCTCAGGGCATTTGCACTTGCTGCACCTCCTGCCTAGTATGCCCCTCCCCCAGATCTCTCTATGGCTGGCACCTACACTTCATTCAGATCTCAGCTCAGATGCCACCTCCTCAGGGAAGCCTTCCTGACTGCCCCATCAACTAGACACCATCCCTGGCCAGTCTCTTTTATATTTCCCTGTTTTATCTTCTTCATGGTACTTATCATAAGCTGAAATTTTTTAAAAGTTAAAAAAAATCTATCTCCTCACACTAGAATCACACCATTCCATTAGAGTAGCCACTAGCCACATGTGTCTGCTGAGCACTTGAAATGCCGCTGGTCTGAATTGAAACATGCAGTGAGGGTTAAACACTCACTGAATTTCAAAAGACATAATAGGAAAAAAAGAATGCAAAATATCTTATTAATAATTTTTTTGTAACTATGTGTGGCGATGGACATTAACTAAACTTATGTGGTAATCATTTTGCAATATGTACATACGTCGTATCATAATGTTGTAAGCCTAAAACGAATACGATGTTATATGTCAATTATATCTCAATAAAAAATAATTTTTTACATTGATTACATGTTGAAATAATATTTTGGAACGACTGGGTTTGATAAGACATGTTATTAAAATTAACCTCATCTGGGGAATTCCCTGGCAGTCCAGTGGTTAGGACTCTGCGCTTTCACTGCCGAGGGCCCGGGTTCAGTCCCTGGTGTGGCCAAAAAAAATAAAAATTAACCTCATCTGTGTCTTTCTATCAATGTGACATGCCACATTATATATCTATGGGACAGCACTGCACTAGAAAGTCAGGTCCTTGAGGGCAAAGACCTCACCTGTTGTGGTCACCACTGTCGCCCAGAACAGTGCCTGGCACTTAGTAGGTACTAAATAAATATATCTGTTGAATGAATAAATGAACAACGTATGCTGTTTATATTATAGGCACCTGTATCTGCACAGCCACTGCTTTCTAAAGTCTCTTCACGTGTTTTTCCTGTCTTCCCTGTTACCCGCCCACTGCCTGAGATGAGGACCTGGCTTTCCTTTCCTTTGCATCACCCAAGTCACCTCAACGGGCACTTTGCAAGCTGCGGTCCGTCAACAGGGCTGCAGATGGAGTAACCAGGTAGAACATGATAAGACTGTGGCCTAGGTCTGAGTGATGAACAGAACTGAGTCCGGGATCTTTTGGGAGGAAGAGTTGGTGGAAGAGAGGGTGCATGCTTTACTGGAGCCGTATTTGTCAAGAGAAAGAGAGAGAGAGAGAAGGAAGAAAAAAAGGAAGGAAGGAAGGGAGGGAGGGAAGGTGGGAGGGAGGAATGAACGGATAGACAGATAAGACGAAGGACATGCTAAGAAGATTTCTGTGGAAATAACACCTTGAAGAGCCTTTCAGGCTTACGGGGTGAGGGGAATCAGACGAGTCTCTCTTGATCCCAAGAATATGAAGTAAAGGGGACTGAAGTGGGGATGGGGAAAAAAAGGATTTTGTCCTCCGAATTAGAAAAGATCGTTCTCTGTATTTACAAATGAGTCCTGGCTTTGAACACACTGGTGTTTACTTCCTGGCTGATAGCATTCCAGAAGTGACAAGTGCAGCTGGCTGGGAATTCCACCTGCCTCCAGGCCTAGTGGCCTCCAATGGCTCCCAAGGGTGTCTGCCAGTCCGGCTGTAGCAGAACTAAAGTGCTAGGGGTGGGGACATAGGTGCCAGGACTTCTTGTGTGACTTGGGCTAAGTCCCTCAGTCCCTGTCAATAAGAGGCAGTTGTATGAGAGATCTCAAGGTCCCTTCCTTCCCCAACCCCCCGGGAGAGATGGAAGGATCTGGGGTAGGAGTAGGGGTATCTGGGGTGGGGGTGGTGTCTCCAATATCAGCCTAAGAGCCCTCGGTGAAAAACTATCCTGGCCTAAAAACAATAGTTAACAGTGGCAAGGCCCTCGAAATGGCCCAAGTTTTGTCCTGAGCACTTTAACTCTCACCACAACCCTATGAGATGGGTACTATTATTATCCCCATTTCACAGCTGAGGAAACTGAGGTACAGAGAGACGAGGTGACTTGCCCAAGATCACACAGCCCGTGAGTGACAGGGCTTGAAACCAGGCTATCTAGCTCCCAAGTCCCTGCTCCTGGGAATCTTGACATTAACTACAGGGCCAGGGACATTTTCAAGCTCCCAGCGTGATCCTGGAAACTTTGCCTAAGGCTTGGGAGCTTGAATTTCCTACCTGACCCCAGAACATAGGGACCTTTGAGGACAAACACAATCAAACCTCCAAAACACTAGTTCTCTTAATCATCCAGGGATCTGCCCTTAGGTTAAGACTGCAAACACAGCCGGGGCTCTGTTCCTTGAAAAGACACAGACCTCAAAGTACCCAGTATGTGATGGCTGGCCAGAGAGTTTCAGAGAGGCCAACTGGATTTCCTGAGGCCACACAGCAAGTCAGAGTCTGCTCAGACCCCCTGATCCCCCAAGGAAAAGCGTTTCCTCCCATTCTCAGTCTGAAGGGAGCGTCCCTGGGCTGAGGTTGGGGCAGGAAACCACACGTCTCCCACTTCCTTCTCCCAGGCACCTTGTCTGGACTCCCGGCCCAGTGAGGAGTCCCTGATTCATGAGCCCAGAGCTTGTTCGCAAGGCAGAGGCTTAGCCTTAAAGCTGCCCCAAATCATCTTCCTCCAATTCAAAGAGGGTGGGGAAGAGGCACTAGAATTACCTCCACTGGGGCTGAGACTCTCAGCACTACCTTGGGACAAATCCCTCCCCCCCAACTCTGATCCTCAGTTTCTTCATCTGTAAAATGAAGAGAATAATCCCTACCTCACAGAGTAAAATCGAGGTGGGGAAACCACCTCAGGTTAATAAACTAGAAGGAACCCTGGACTGGGGTTCATGGTTCCTTTTTGCAAATTAGAACCCAGAGACTGGCGGTCAATAAGCTCAGTGACTGGAGGTCACATCCCCTTGGCTCTGGAGGGTTCTGGAGTGGGATGAAGAATGGGTCCCGGTATCACATCTTCTCGGGTAACACTGAAGGGCAGGGGCGCTTATTTCATTTCTGGAAAAGAATAATATTATCTAAGCACTTTAGATAGTATCCCATTTAATTTTTATAAGGCAGGTCCTATTAGTATCATCATTTGATATGTGAGGAAATAAAGCACAGGGAGGTTAAATAACTTACTCAAGGTCACACGGCTATTAAGTGGTAAAGGTGGGATTGGAACTCAGGTCTGACTCCAAGGAACTACTCTTAATCTTTGGGGGTGCGTTTATCTCTGGGGGTGCGCAGGCTGGGCAAAAGAGGGCCAGGGGCTTCCCTCCTTCCCTCACCCAGTCCGATCGTCTCTCGTCTGTCCCCTGTATACACACGTGTGCACCTACAGTTGCCCAGTGCTGAAGGACCCCTAGGTCCCAGCGGCCACGTTGCCGGGATGGGCAGACTGAGGCTACCGCCCACCTTCTGGTGCTTGCGCTCCTTCTCGATGCGGTCCATCCTCTCCAGGCGCAGTCGGTCCAGCTCGAGGCGCAGCTCGTCCAGCTCGGGCGCGACGTGGTGGCGGCTGACCAGCACCTCCAGGATCTCCAGGACACGCACGACCTTGGGCATGAGGCGCGCGATGGCCTCGCAGCCGTGCTGGTCGATGACCCGCTCGAACTCGTGGCCCACGAGCGACGCGATGTCGTACACGTCCATGACGGTCAGCTCCGCCACGTTCTTCTCCAGCGCCGACTCGGCCGCCAGCGCCGACCCCCGGTCCTCCTCCATGGCCCCCCGCCCGGCCTCTCCCCCACCCCGCAAACTAGTGCAACTCCCAAACTTGCCGCTGTCGAGGGCAGCGCCGGGCCGGGCCCACCTCTCGCCGCTGCCGCCGGCCCGCGCTTAGCTGACCCTCGGGCGAGGGCGCACCGGGCGGGCTGCGGGCGTCGGCATGGGCGGAGGCGGCGGGCCGGGAGCCTGGGGTCAGCGCGCGGGGCGCGGGTCTCTGCGCCCGGCTCGGCCCAGAGCCTGCTCCCCAGTGGGGGGAGGACGAGGAGAAAGAGGAGGAGGAGGCGAGGAAGGCGCGCGCGTGCGCAGGCCCGCGGCGCCTCCCAAGTTGGGAATCCGAGTTGGGCGCAATGGAGGCGCGGGGTCTGGCTGGAGAGCGGGCCCCGCTTTCCTCGGAAACAGTCCTCGCCGGCGGCTAGTCCCCACGCCCGGGGCCTGGCAAGGAAGGGCGGCCGTGGCTCCTCCGGGAAACTTTGGCGGCGGCGACGCCGGCTGACGAGCTCCCCCCGCGGGGATACCGCGCGCCCCGCCCCGATCCCGGCCTGGAGAGGGGCGCGCCCGGCTTCCGCCGCCCGAGGGCGCGCCGGGGTCCCCGCGGACACCGCACCCTCACCCACCGACTCCGCAGCCCCCTGCCCCCGCCCCGCTCCACCCGCGGGACCTTCCTTCCCCGCACCCCCCCTCCAGCCGGTCCCCCCCGCGCGTCCGGACGCGCCGCCCCCTCCTCCAGTCCGGTCCTGGCTCCTCCTCTCCCACTCCCGCCCCGGCGGAGTCGAGACTAGCCCAGAAGAGAAGGGGAGGAGGCGGTAGGGGTGCGAGTCGCTGGTCTCTCTGGACGATTCACAGTGTTGGGGGCGGCCCTTGCGCTGGAGAGAAATGGAGGGCTCAAGAGGTGGACTCCGGGATGCGGCCCATCCTGGGGAGGAGTCGAGGACCCCACGGCTCGTAGACTCTCCCGGCCGACCGGGTCACCGGGCGGACCTGGCGGCGCCGGGCCCTGCGCTCCAGGAGAGGCGCCCGGGAGAGGGGCAGAAAGGTCGAGGGGTCCTCTGGTCCCTAAGCGGCCGGGCTGCGCTCCCCGCCAGCCACGTCCGTTAGCGGCTCCGTGTGACCTAAAAACCACTTCACAGAGGAGGTGAGGCCGGGATTTGGATTTCAGCTTTCTTGTCCCAACCCCTCTGTCCTTTTGACCTGGCGGGATCCACTAGTCCATCAGACCACCCCTCCCCGCCCAGACGAGCCTTCCCTGAACCCCCACGCCCCACGCATGCGTAATTAGGCGCCCTCCTGTGCATCCCCACATCCCGCCTCCTACTCCCATAAAACTGCTCTTTGCATAGTTTTAACCGTGGTTACGCATACGCCTCCCCCCATCAGACTATGAGCTCCTTGAAGTCAGAAAAAAACCCTGAACGCCATTGTAGCTGTAAAAACCCACCCCAACCTGACACATGTTAATTAAAACTAAATTTTTTTAAGGTTTAAAATGCATCGAGCATTGGCTTTACATTTAGTTTAAAAATGCAGAGTGTTTACTATGGCCAGGCATTATTCTAGGTACTTTACAAATATTTCCTCATTTACTCCACTACTTCTCAAAGTGTGGCCTGAAGACCACCAGGGTTCCCCAATACCCAAAGGGTCTCTATGAGGTCCCTTTTGCTGGCTATATATCAGTGAGAGGCTAGATGTTCTTCATATACTGAAACACAGATCAGCATATCGTGATTGACTGAATATGCAGATGCAGATTTGAGGGTCCAGCTCTCTGATGATGAGCTAGACATTAAAGAGATTTGCAAAAATATGAGACAATGGCACTGTCCTTGGTACTTGTTTGTTTTGAAGCATGGTTATTTTTTATTAAAAAATATTCATGGTAGGGACTTCCCTGGTGGTCCAGTGGCTAAGAGTCCGTGCTCCCAATGCAGGGGGCCCGGGGTTCGATATCTGGTCAGGGAACTAGATCCCGCATGCCGCAGCTAAGAGTTTGCATGCTGCAACTAAAGATCCTGCATGCCACAAATAAGACCTGGCGCAGCCAAATAAATAAATAAAAATAAATATTAAAAAGAAAATTCATGTTAACATGTCATGTGTCTATTTTAAATTAATTTTTAAAAAACAGCTTAAATTTCTAGTTACAGTAGATATCAATAGATATAACATATCTAACAAAATCTCTTTAGGGTCTTCAATGGTTCTTAAGAGTGCCCTCAGAAAAAGGTCCCTGAGAGCAAAAAGTTTGAGAACTGCTGCCTGACGACATCCAAAGAAGTATTATTATCCCTATTTTACAAAAGAGGAAACTGAGGCACAGAGAAGCCAAGTCACTCACCCAAGGCCAGGCAAACTGGTAAGTGCTAAAACTGGGGTCAGATCTGTGCACAGCAATCCAATAAAGTGGACCTATGATTATCTCCACCCTAAATCAAGAACAGTGCAGAATAGGGAGGGATGTTAATTTCCTGTAGCTACTGTAACAACTTGCCACAAACTTGATAACCTGAAACAACAGAAACATTCTCCGCCAGTTCTGGAGGCAGGAAATCTGAGATCAAGGTGCTGTCAGGGCCCTGCTCCCTCTGATGGCTCTAGAGGAGGATCCTTCCTGGCCTCTTCCAGCTGCCGGCTTCCTTAGCTCGTGGCAGTATCACTCCAATCTCTGCCTTTGTCTTCACGTGGCCTTCTCTGTATCTCTGTCTACTCCTCTGAATCTCTTATAAGAACACTTATCATTACATTTAGGACCTACCCACACAATCCAGAACTATCTTATCTCAAGATTCTTAATCATATCTGTATAGACACTTTGAAAAATAAGGTCACATTGACAGGGTCCAGGGATTAGGACGTGAACATAACTTTTTTTGGGGGGGAGGGTGTGTGTCAGGAGGGGTGGCACCATTCAACTCGCCACAAGAGGTTAAGTAACTTGCTTAGGGTACCACAGCTGGGAGGGATGGAGCTGAACCCAGTGGGTGCCCATGGTGAACTAAGGGATAAATAATGAATGCCCAGATTGGGGCAACTTTACCCTCAAGGTAGCAAAGATGTACTGAGAGTCTGCTGGGAGGGGACAAGGAAAGAGGAGCCACAGTGCCAGCCTGCAGCCTGAGCCTCGGGACCAGGGCAGGAAAGTGATGGGAGAGTGGAAGGGATGGAAATGACTTTAGGAAGGGAAAGAGGAGGCAAGGGTCCAAGGTGACCCCCCCAACTGATGAGCCTGAGTGCTTAGGAGAATGCTTACAATCTTAAAAAAAGTAGGGAGAGGCAGCTGTTCCTGATACTTAAGCATCCAGATCTCTCTGCTTTGTAACCTTGGTCCAGTCACTGACTGGGTGTATCATGATCACACTTGAAAAAATTAATTTCTTCATATCAAATATCCAGTCTTCAAAATTTCAATTGTCTCCTCAGTTTACTTCTTCTTCTTTTTTTTTTTAAATCTTGATGTTTTCAACATTTAGATTTTTTTAAAAAATTATTTATTTATTTATTTATTTATTTTTGGCTGTGTTGGGTCTTCGTTTCTGTGCAAGGGCTTTCTCTAGTTGCGGCAAGCGGGGGCCACTCTTCATCGCGGTGCGTGGGCCTCTCACTATCGTGGCCTCTCTTGTTGCAGAGCACAGGCTCCAGACGCGCAGGCTCAGTAGTTGTGGCTCACAGGCCCAGCTGCTTCGCGGCATGTGGGATCTTCCCAGACCAGGGCTCGGACCCGTGTCCCCTGCATTAGCAGGCAGATTCTCAACCACTGCGCCACCAGGGAAGCCCCCAGTTTACTTCTTTAAAGTTTGTTTGTTTAACCCAAGATCCAAATAATATTCACATATTGCAATTGGTTGATATGTCCCTTAGTCTCTTTTAATCCTCCATCTCTCTTTTTTTTTTCCTCCTTCCCTTGAAATCTATTGATGAAACAGGATTATTTGCCTTTTAGAGATTCTCAGTCTGGATTCTGATGATTTCACCACTGTGAAATTTCACCTTTAATATGTTTGTTCCCTATATTTTCTTTAGACTGGTGTTGGATGGAGAGATTGATTTGATTTGAGTTCAGTTTATTTGGTGGTGATGCATTCTAGCATTTGTCTTTATTTTGGAGGGATTCTCTTCTGTTTATTTAGCTATAGATCACATACAGTGACATTAACCCTTTTAATGTGTGCAATTCGGTAGTTTTTAGCACATTTACAAAGTTGTGCAAGCATCACCACTCTCTAATTTCACATTTTCATTAACCTCCCCATAAAACCCTGTACCCATTAGCAGTCACCCTCCCTTCCCCTGTGCCCCCAGACCCTTACGACCACGAATCTGCTTTCTGGGTCTACAGATTTGCCTATTCTGAACATTTCATATAAATGGAATCATAGACTATGTGGCCTTTTGTGTCTGGCTTCTTCCACTTAGCATCATGTTTTTCAAGTTTATCTGTGTTGTAGCCTGTGTCAGTGCTTCATTCCTTTTTACGGCTGAATCATGTCCTGTTGTAAGGATGGACCACATTTTGTTTATTCATCCATTGATGGACTTTTAGGTTGTTTCCACCTTCCCTGTTGTTTTGCCTGTTGTAAAAACAGTACTTTTCTTCAGATCACTTGGTAGGAACATCTTCTCCTCACAGAACTCCTTGTTTCTGGGAGATGACCCAGGCTCCAGAAGAGGGTAGGAAGGAAATGGGAAAAGGGCTTTATCCAACCAGGGAGCTCACAACTATTGAGTGAGTACCTTCTGTGTACCAGGTGGGGCAATCCTGCGACCACCAAGCTGCTTTCTCTCTATGCATCTGCCTATTCTGGACATTTCAAATAAATGGAATCATACCATATGTGCAGGAATAAGAGAAGACCATAGGCCATGTGTGTGAATCCCAGGTAAAAAATAGGCTCTATTTGTGTGAGTCAGCAGACTGGATTGGATGGGGCAAGTTGGGGAGAGGTGGGGAAAGAAGTTGAAGAGAGGACCAGAAATTGATTCTGGGGCCAAGTTCATATTTGATGCACTAAGTATATTATATGATCTTCAGCAAGTCATTGAATCGTTCTTTGTCTTAGTTTTTCATCTGTAAAATGGGAATAACCCCAATCATACCTCCCTCCAGGATTTTTGTGGGGATTAAATGAGTTAAAATACATAAAGTGTTTCGATCAGAGGCTGGCACATAGTAAGAGCTACATTAAAGTTAGCTATTGCTATTTATATTATTATTGTTGTTGTTGTTACTATTACATTTGCTGTTATTGTTACCCCTGAAGCATTTAGTTCAGAACAATGACATCATGGAATCAACACTGTTGTCTGACTGTTAGAGGAATTGGAAATTAGGGAAACCAAGTCCCATCAATTGTACCTGCAAAATATCTCTCAAATTCTTCCACTTTTCTTCACCTCCCTGAAACCACCCTAGCCCCACTTAATATTATTTCCCCTCCTGGAAGGCTACTGTAGGTTTCTAACTGAGTCGTCTGCTTCATCTCGTCTTCTTTCTAATCTGTCTTCTACACAGCAGCCAGTAATCTTGATAAACACATACTTTTTATCACTCCAGGTATCAATGCCAAGTTACAATAAGCCCAAAGTCCTTCCCATGGCCAACGGGACTTTCATAGTGTCATCTGTGTCTACCTCTCCATCTTCATCTCACACCTAATCGGCTCACTCTCTAAGCACCAGCCACCCTGCTATTCCTTTAGTCCTTCTATGTACCATGGTTTATCTATTCCAAACTCAAATCCCTGGTAAGAGCATCCAAATGGCTAAGCTTGGGTCATAGCCCATGCCCTGGGATCAGACGAAGCAAAGTTTAACTTTTTCAGCTTTCGTCAAAGGAATAAAACTCTGCTTTCACCAAGAATCACACAGGGATGGATCACATAGGGGTGGACAGCCCAAACTTAGAAAGGGAGTTCAGATGCTGAGCAGGAAACAACACATGACTTGTTGAGGGGGGCATGCAAATTTGGGTCAGAGCTGAATTGTTGGGAAACAATAGAAAAGGAATTAAAGGTCAGTCCACTAGAGGGCCTCTTTCTGCATCCATTCCACACACAGCATTCAACCTCCCCTCCCAATAACACAGAACAGCTATTTAAAGACTATCGGCTTGCTGAAATATTTGTGAATAAAAAGATATAATGTCTTTGAATTGCTTTAAAATAATCCACTGGGACGGTGGGATGGTTGGGAATATGGATAAAATGAAGACTGGCCTTTTTGTTAATAATTGTTGAAGCTGGGTGATGGGTACATGGAACTTCATCATACTATTTTTCTTCCTTCTGTAATATTAGAAAATTTTCATTAGAAATTAAAAAAATTAATATAGACTATGGACTTGAGTGAATGGCAAAATATTAGCTTTCCTTGGATGAGTTTTGTTTCAGCCATGGGTAAAAGAAGAGAGATTTGATGCCACCAACAGGAACAGAAGATCTGGAGGCGGGGGGAGAGAGGATGAGTGGGGTGCTGGGACCTCCCACGGTTATAGGGACAGGAGGAAGAGCCAGTTGCATGGGCACGTGGCAGAGAGAAGCAGTGATTATGTGGAAGGAGAAGTTACTGCTTCCTGGAAAATCAGGCTACCAGTGCCTGAGAAAGCACACTAGGACTTGAGAGGGAACTTCGGGGCACTAGAGTGTAGCTCCCCTGTGCTGTTGCCGTAGACTATCTAATAGATTGAATGTCTGTGCCCCGCAAATTCATATGTTGAAAACCTAACCCCGCAATGTGATGATGTTAGGGGGAGGGGCCTCTGGGAGGTGATGAGGTCATGAGGATGGAGCCCTCATGCATAGGATTAGTGCTCTTATAAAAGAAATGCCAGAAACTCCTCACCCCTCCCACCACGTGAAAAGACAGAGGTCTGTGAACCAGGAAGGGAGTTCTCACCAGACACCAAATCTGCCAGTGACTTGATCTTGGACCTCCAGCCTCCAGAACTGTGAGAAATAAATTTCTGTTGTTTATAAACCACCCAGTCTATGGTACATTTTTTTTTACCTCCTTTTTAAAAAAATTGTGGTATAGTTAACATACGTTGTGTAAGTTTAAGGTATACAACATGTTGATTTGATCCCTTTATGTATTGCAATATGACTGCCACCGTAGCATTAGCTGACATCTGCATGTCTATGGTTTTTTGTTATAGCAGCCAAAGCTGACGAAAACAGACTATTTTACGAGGACCCTTATCTTTCAGGAGTCTGAGTAGTCTTCTGCTCTACTTGCCCTGTCCCTTGGGCTCAATCCCAAGGGTTGACCACCTGAAATAGCCTCACACCCACTCTTCTACCCACACAGCCTTGACTTCCCATGGTTGCTAATCTGGATTATCCTTCCTCTTCCTTACTCCCTCCTCCTCCTCCTTCTCTTCTATCTCCTCCTCCTCCTCCTTTAATTTGATAGACTTGAGATGGTCATGAACTGTTCTGATATCGTCATTATATCTTTAAACACCAGAACGTCACGAGAGACTCAGTTTGTTCTGCAGTGATTCTACTTAATGGTCAACCCCCGCCCCCCAACTCAAGGATATTATATGGAAGATAATAATGTCCCCAAACCCATCATGGAAAACCTTAGTAACAAGAGTCTTTAAAGTGCATTGGGCACGCTCTCTGAATTTCAATGTCTGTTACCACCTGAAGAGAGATTACCTGTAAATACTGGGTCTGTGTAGATTTTCCATTACAATTACATTAATTTGGTAGCACTTCTCCGCTTTGAGGGTCTCATCCACTTAAATGGTTGGGCTCTTAATTAAATAAAATGTTTAAAGAAAAATATTTAAAAAGTAAAAAAATCACCCACTGCCTTTGTATGGGTTCCTTAAAAAGCTTATGAGTTAATGCTTTATTGGAGGGTATGATACCAGGGAAGCAAGAGTCAGGGAAGAAGGGAAGTGAGGCCGAAAAGGAGGGAGAGCAAATTCAAGGTGGAATATTACCGAAGTTGGTCCAGCTTTGCAGGAACACTCAGCCGGATGCTTAATCTAATGGGAGGTCTCTGGGGAGAATGTGTGAAACCGCTGAATCTCAGAACTGTCCAATAGCACAGACAGGGGTATTGGGAGGGTATATGCGTGGCGGGGAGAAGATGAGCGATTTATCTGCCCGCTCCTTTATGTCTCTCATTAGTCCTCCCCTTGGGGCATTAACCTCCCCCCTTCTCTAGGCAGATCTCCCCTAGTTGGGTTGGTCCTGGGTGCTGAGGCAGCCGCAGCCTTTGCCCCTGTGGTCTTCTGAGACCATCAGAACTTGTAGGAGCTGAGGTGAACCTGGCACTGCACAGGGTTCTGCCACCACAGGAACAGCGTGAGCTGTAGCTGATGCTGTTCATGCCGGGAAGAGAGGCAAGTATCCCAGGTGGAGGTGGGGGAGGGTACAGGTGGGACAAACGGCTCTGGGTCTGCCACACCCATAACCCATCCATTTACAAAATTATGGATGCAGTAGGCTTCCTCCCATCCCATTTCACTCCCAGGTAACTACTGTTGACAGTTTGATCCATGAGCTTCCTGATTTTTTCCTGAGAATATCTAAACACACATTTATTTTTTAAATGGAAGCATGACATACATATTAGTATGCAATTTGCTTTCGTCACTTAACATTACCCTGTAATTATCTTTCCAGCTCAGCATATATACATCTACCTCGTTCTTTTTTTTTTTAAATAGATAATCCTGCCTCATTCTTTTATTTTTATTTTTATTTTTTTTTAAACATCTTTATTGAAGTATAATTGCTTTACAATGGTGTGTTAGTTTCTGCTTTATAACAAAGTGAATCATGCCTCATTCTTTTAAATGATTGTATAGTTTTCTGTTTTATGGATGTACTGTAATTTACCTGATTATTTCTCCCTTGATAGACATTCACACTATTTCCCGGTTTGGGCTATTTTAAACAACATTGCTGTGTTAGTCCAGGCAAGTTTTGGTTCTTTCAGTTTGATGGGAAGTGAGTGGCTAAAATACGTTACATCCTTATCTGCCCAGCACCTCCATTCCTGCCTATAGATTAGGCAGAAAGGACGAGGCTGCCGGCCACAGCTCACCCTGCAGAGAGCCAGCCCCGGGCTATGTTGGTGCGGGGCAGGGGGGTGGGGGGGCGGGGGAGAGCGGGTAGGGGGTCCCCCCCCTGCAGCCACACCTCTTTCTAAAGTGTAGACTGTAGTGTTAGGAAGAAACTACTACAGGATTTGGGCTTTGGTTGGGTGGCTCTGGGGAGAGTTTAAGGATCTGGGAGTTTGCTCTAGAGTGGGTGCTGTCAGGAAGCAGGGACGATTCTAGAATCCGGGCTCTTAATAAATCTTATCTATACGGAGGACAGACTGGAGAGAAGCTAAGGCTATAATTGGTACAGAAGCAGCCGTCACTCTCATTCGCCCAGAGAGGGACAGATCTGGCATCTTGTGGCCTGGACCACGTTCCTGTGTAGTCTTGTTCCATCACCGTCCCGAGTGGCCTCGGCTGATGCTGCTGTTCTGTGACATCGTTATCTCAACGGGAGAACAGCAAGGCCAGCTGACTGGGCTGGGTCAGCAAGTGTACGTCTGGGGTTGCTCCTCTCTTTCTCAAAGCTGTGAAGGTTGTTTGATATTCAAGGTGGAAGTAGGGTCTAGGAAAAAGCAAAACTTGACCCTGACCAGCTTCGGAACGTGATCGAATGTCAAAGGCACAACCTCTCCTGGCTGCCTTTATGCCTGGACCTGGCTGTTTCTGGACTACATCTTGGACAGCTGAGAACTCTTCCCTGTTATTTGAAATAGCTTCATTGAGATATAGTTCATATGCCATAAAATCCACACATTTAAAGGGTACAATTCAATGGCTTTAGTATGTTCACAGATAATGTGCAACCGTCACTACTATCTAATCCCAGAACATTTTCTTTTCTTTTCTTTTTTCTTTTTTATGACTGAGTTGTACAGCTTGCAGGATCTTAAGTTCCCCGATCAGGGATCGAACCCAGGCCCCAGCAGTGAAAGCACTGAGTCCTAACCACTGGACTGCCAGGGAATTCCCAGAACATTTTCATTGCTCCAAACAGAAGCCCCTACCAGGGGTGAAGGCGGGGATGGGATAAGTTGGGAGATTGGGATTGACATATACACACTACTATATATAAAATAGATAACTGGGACTTCCCTGGCGGTCCAGTGGTTAGGACTCTGCGCTTCCACTGCAGGGGGCGTGGGTTCGATCCCTGGTTGGGGAACTAAGATCCCACATGCCGTGAGGTGTGGCAAAATAAAATAAAATAAATTAAAATACAATAAAATACAATAAAATAAAAAATAACGAATAAGGACCTATTGTATAGCCCAGGGAACTCTACTCAATACTCTATAATGGCCTATATGGGAAAACAATCTAAAAAAAGTGAATATACATATATGAATAACTGATTCACTTTGCTGTACAGCAGAAACTAACACAACATTGTAGATCAACTATACTCCAATGAAAATTTAAAAAAAAAGAAGCCCTCTTAGTAGTCACTTCCTATTTCCTCCACCACAGACCAAGGAAACCACTAATCTACTCTCTGTCTCTATGGATTTGCCTATTTTGGACATTTCATATAAATAAAATCATACAATGCATAGCCTTTTGTGACTGGCTTCTTTCACTTAGCTTAATGTCTTCAAGGACAATCCTTGTTGTAGCAGGAATCAGTACTCTATTCCTTTTTATGGCTGATAATGTTCCATCAGAGGGATAGACTACATTTTGTTTATCCATTCATCCATCAGTGAACTTCTGGGGTCAATGGGCTTTCCCTGTTGTTTGCTTGTGGTAAAAACAGTACTTTCCTTCTGGAAGCTCAAGCCACTTTGTAGGAACCTTTACCTCCTCATAGAACTCCTTGTTTCTCAGAGATGAAGCGGCTCCAGAAGAGAGTGGGAAAGAAAAAGGAAAAGGGCTGGAATTTCCTGGCGGCCCAGTGGTTAAGACTCCACGCTTCCAATGCAGGGGGCACGGGTTCAATCCCTGGTCGGGGAACTGAGATCCCACACGCTGCGAGGTGCGACCAAAAGTAAAAAAAAAAAGAAAAGGGAAAAGGGCTTTATCGAGCCGAGAAGCTCACAGCCATTCTGTGTGCCAGTCCCACCCGCAAAGATAAAGTGCAGTCTAAAGTGCAAAGATAAATTAGGACAGGAGACACTGCCCTCAAGGAGTTCATAGTCCAGTGAGTAGAGAGGGTACATCTGTTGTTTCGCCTGTCAGGATCCATCCTATTTTTCTGATTTTCCTTGGGGGAACCACCCTTCTCTTGCTCTCTGGTTCCCAGAAAGGAGAAACCAGGGCCTGACCAATCAGCACCATCCAACCTGTGGGGCTAGTGGTTCTCTCAGGGGTGGGCATTGACTTCAGACAGTCCAATGAGATGCCATCACACTTTTACGGGACCTCTTGAAAAAGGCAAATTTTTGTTTTGGTTGGTTGGTTGTTTTTTCCTATTGGGTTACTGAGAAAATAGGCTGGAAGCCTGGGGCTGTTGGTGGCCGTCTTGCCATGATCTGGGGAGAGCCAGTCTGGGTAAGAAGTCAACAGGGAGGAAAGCAGGGCCAAGAGACGGGAGAGCAGACCACATCCTGGGATGTCATTTGAGCAGCTGGACCAAGCTGTGCCTTATTCTTTGCTACCTCTAGGCTTTTCAGCTATGAACCAAGGATTTTTAAGAACTAATAAAAAAATTAATTGTGGCAATGGTTGCACAACTCTGTGACTATAACTGAAACCATTGAATTGTACACTTTAAAATGGGTGAATTATATGGTATATAAATTATATCCGAATAATAAAAAAATGAAATAACACAAGGTAAGGACTATGATAGAACCATTCACAGGATTTCCTTGAAACCCAAAGTAAGAACAGGTCAGTCTGTGGAAAGGAGAAGGCAAGCAGCCTTCCTGAGGAAATATTACTCCATTTTACAGGTGAGGAACTAAAGACCCTCCCAGAAAGGAACTGAGTATGAGCATTTGAGTGAGTGACAGGGCTAAGAATTAAAGGGATTAGTACGTTCTAGCCCATGACCTAGTCTCTGAAAACATAGTATCTACTTATGTGCTGTCAAAATTTCTAAGCCATGCCACCAATTAATTGACCTAAATTATTTTAAAACATTTATAGCATTGAGCCTGCTCACCACAAACATCTCCAAACAGACATGGGGGAAGTCTCTGTAGCTGTAATCTCTCTTGTTTTGGATTTCCAGAGTTTGTTAAAACTCTTCCACAACTCAAACTGGCTTAAGCAAAAAAGTTGTATAAATAAGAAATCCAGCATGTGGACTTCAAGCACAGCTGGATCCAGGGGCTCAGCTACGTCATCTGACTTCTGCTGTTCTCTGCCCCTCAGCTCCAGGTTTGCACCATGTTGATGTCACTCTCATGCAGCTCTCGACACATGGTGGCCAAGGTGGCATTCACGACCTCTAGGATTGCACCCTACCTGTTCAATGACCTCAGAAAATTCAGTGGATTTCCATTGCGTATCATTGGCTCAGCTTGGGACACATGCCCACCCCTGGACCAATCACTGTACTTAGGGACATGGATGTTGCTGATTGGTCAGGCTTAGCGCCAGAGGCTGGGGGCAGTCCATCTGAGTGGCATGGGATAAGATAGGAGGGAGGAGAATCCTCTTACAGAGGGGAGAATGGATGTTGAGCAGACAAAGTAAAAATCAATATTTAGTTTGGGACCAGGAAGCTGATAGTACTTGCTCACACTGTAGAAAAATAGCCATCTGACAAAGTTGATATTAAAAACTTTCTTTCTAATACTTCAATTTCGCCTTCATGATCTGGACTATCCTTTTCTTTTCACTTAATTATCCAAATCTTCAAGTAGTGTTCCTCCCTCTTCACTAATATCCTCACCAGTGGCTCCTAGGATCAAGAATGGCCCCCTTCTGGGACTTCCCTGGCAGTACAGTGCTTAAGACTCTGCGCTTCCAATGCAGGGGGTGCAGGTTCAATCCCTGGCTGGGGAGCTGGGATCCCACATGACGCGTGGCATGACCATGAAAAAAAATAAAAAGAATGGCCCCCTTCTGTTCTGTAGCGTTTTCTACTTGGATTACCCCCTTCAGCCTGTAATTAATTACTGCCACGTATTGTTCCCTGTGTGTATGCAGAACCCATCACAGGGGCCCAGGGTCATGTGACCCAGCCTTCACACTCAGCCACAGCCTCACATTTAGACTTTTCATTTTTACAGAAGCTAATTTGCCATTGTGTTTACCATTCAGGACAGGAGTTTGTATCAGTCAGAAAATAGAACTCACTAGAGGTCTTTCCAACAGAAAGTTTTAATGTAGGAAACCGGTTAAACAGATGCATAAGTTATCTACTGCTGTGTAACAAGTTGCCCCAAAACTAAGTGGCTTAAAACAACAATAATCATTATCTTTCTTTTTTAAAAAATAAATTTATTTATTTTATTTATTTATTTTTGGCTGTGTTGGGTCTTTGTTGCTGCACGCAGGCTTTTTCTAGTTGCGGCGAGCGGAGGCTACTCTTCGTTGCAGTGGACGGGCTTCTCATTGTGGTGGCTTCTCTTGTTGCCGAGCACCAGCTCTAGGCATGTGGGCTTCAGTAGTTGTGGCTTGCAGGCTCTAGAGCACAGGCTCAGTAGTTGTGGTGCATGGGCTTAGCTGCTCTGAGCATGTGGGATCTTCCCGGACCAGGGCTTGAACCTGTGTCCCTTGCATTGGCAGATGGATTCTTAACCACTGTGCCACCAGGGAAGCCCATAATAATCATTATCTTTCATACTTTCTGTAGATCTGGAATTCAGGAGAAGTTTGGCTGAGTGGTCCTGATACAGGATCTCTCAGGAGATTGCAGGCAAGATATCAGCAGGGGCTGCAGCATCTGAAGACTTAATTGGGTCTGGAGGAGCCACCTCCAACATGGAGCCCTCACATTGCTGTTGACGGGAGGCCTGAGTTTCTCTCCATGTGGGCGTCTCCCAGAGCTGCTTGAGTGTCCTCATGACATGGTAGATGGCTTCCCCCAGAGGAAATGAGTCAAGAGAACAACAGAGAAGACAGCAGAAGCCAGAAGAACTACAGTTCTGCAGCCTGTGGAAGGAAAACCACATTCACATAGACATTGACAAAATGAAAAGGCAGAGGACTTTGTACCAGATGAAGGAACAAGATAAAACCCCAAAAAACAACTAAATGAAGTAGAGATAGGCAACCTTCCAGAAAAAGAATTCAGAATAATGATAGTGAAGATGATCCAGGACCTCGGAAAAACAATGGAGGCAAAGATCGAGAAGATGCAAGAAATGTTTAACAAAGACCTAGAAGAATTAAAGAACAAACAAACAGAGATGAATAATACAATAACTGCAATGAAGAATCAATAGCAGAATAACTGAGGCAGAAGAACGGATAAGTGACCTGGAAGACAGAATGGTGGAATTCACTGCCATGGAACAGAATAAAGAAAAAAGAATGAAAAGAAATGAAGACAGCGTAAGAGACCTCTGGTACAACATTAAATGCAAAAACATTCTCATTATAGGGGTCCCAGAAGGAGAAGAGAGAAAGGACCTGAGAAAACATTTGAAGAGATTATAGTCGAAAACTTCCCTAACATGGGAAAGAAAATAGCCGCCCAAGTCCAGGAAGTGCATCAGGTCCCATACAGGATAAACCCAAGGAGAAACACGCAGAGACACATAGTAATCAAATTGACAAAAATTAAAGACAAAGAAAAAGTATTGAAAGCAACAAGGGAAAAATGACAAATAACATACAAGGGAACTCCCATAAGGTTAACAGCTGATTTCTCAGCAGAAACTCTACAAGCCAGAAGGGAGTGGCACAATATATTTAAAGTGATGAAAGGGAAGAACCTACAGCCAAGAATACTCTACCCAGCAAGGATCTCATTCAGATTTGATGGAGAAATCAAAAGCTTTACAGACAAGCAAAAACTAAGAGAAATCAGCACCACCAAACCAGCTTTACAACAAATGCTAAAGGAACTTCTCTAGGCAGGAAACACAAGAGAAGGAAAAGACCTACAGTAACAAACCCAAAACAATTAAGAAAATGGTAGTAGGAACATACATATCGATAACTACCTTAAATGTAAATGGATTAAATGCTCCAACCAAAAGACATAGACTGGCTGAATGGATACAAAAACAAGACCCATATATATGCTGTCTACAAGAGACCCACTTCAGACCTAGGGACACATACAGACTGAAAGTGAGGGGATAGAAAAAGATATTCCAGGCAAATGGAAATCAAAAGAAAACTGCAGTAGCAATACTCATATCAGATAAAATAGACTTAAAATAAAGAATGTTACAAGAGACAAGGAAGGACACAACATAATGATCAAGGGATCAATCCAAGAAGAAGATATAACAATTATAAATACATATGCACCCAACATAGGAGCACCTCAATACATAAGGGAACTGCTAACAGCTATAAAAGAGGAAATTGACAGTAACACAATAATAGTGGGGGACTTTAACACCTCACTTATACCAATGGACAGATCATCCAGACAGAAAATTAATAAGGAAACACAAGCTTTAAATGACACAATAGACCAGATAGATTTAATTGATATTTATAGGATATTCCATCCAAAAACAGCAGATTACACTTTCTTCTCAAGTGCACACAGAACATTCTCCAGGATAGATCACATCTTGGGTCACAAATCAAGCCTCAGTAAATTTAAGAAAATTGAAATCATATCAAGCATCTTTTCTGACCACAATGCTATGAGATTAGAAATGAATTACAGGGAAAAAAACGTAAAAAACACAAACACATGGAGGCTAAACAATACGTTACTAAATAACGAAGAGATCACTGAAGAAATCAAAGAGGAAATAAAAAAATACCTAGAGACAAATTACGATGAAAACACGATGAACCAAAACCTATGGGATACAGCAAAAGCAGTTCTAAGAGGGAAGTTTATAGCAATACAAACCTACCTCAAGAAACAAGAAAAATCTCCAATAAACAATCTAACCTTACACCTAAAGGAGCTAGAGAAAGAAGAACAAACAAAACCCAAAGTTAGCAGAAGGAAAGAAATCATAAAAATCAGAGCAGAAATAAATGAAATAGAAACAAAGAAAGCAATAGCAAAGATCAATAAAACTAAAAGCTGGTTCTTTGAGAAGATAAACAAAATTGAGAAACCTTTAGCCAGACTCATCAAGAAAAAGAGGGAGAGGACTCAAATCAATAAAACTAGAAATGAGAAAGGAGAAGTTACAATAGACACCGCAGAGATACAAAGCATCCTAAGAGACTACTACAAGCAACTCTATGCCAATAAAATGGACAACCTGGAAGAAATGGACAAATTCTTAGACAGGTATAACCTTCCAAGACTGAACCAGGAAGAAATAGAAAATATGAACAGACCAATCACAAGTAATGAAATTGAAACTGTGATTAAAAATCTTCCACCAGGGGCTTCCCAGGTGGCACAGTGGTTAAGAATCCGCCTGCCAATGCAGGGGACACGGGTTCGAGCCCTGGTCCAGGAAGATCGCACATGCCGTGGAGCATCTAAGCCTGTTTGCCACAACTACTGAGCCTGCACTCTAGAGCCCATGAGCCACAACTACTGAAGCCTGCGCGCCTAGAGCCCATGCTCTGCAACAAGAGAAGACACCGCAATGAGAAACCTGTGCACTGCAACAAAGAGTAGCCCCTGCTCTCTGCAACTAGAGAAAAGCCCCCACGCAGCAACAAAGACCCAGTGCAGCCAAAAATAAATAAATAAAATAAATTTATTTTTAAAAAATATGGCTTAAAAAAAAATCTTCCAAAAAACAAAAGTCCAGGACCCGATGGCTTCACAGGTGAATTCTATCAAACATTTAGAGAAGAGCTAGCACCCATCCTTCTCAAACTCTTCCAAAAAATTTCAGAGGAAGGAACACTCACAAACTCGTTCTAAGAGGCCGCCACCACCCTGATACCAAAACCAGACAAAGATACTACAAAAAAAAGAAAATTACAGACCAATATCACTGATGAATATAGATGCAAAAATCCTCAACAAAATACTAGCAAACAGAATCCAGCAACACATTAAAAGGATCAAACACCATGATCAAGTGGGATTTGCCCCAGGGATGCAAGGATTCTTCAATATATGCAAATCAATCAATGTGATACATCATATTAACAAATTGAAGAATAAAAACCATATGATCATCTCAATAGATGCAGAAAAAGCTTTTGACAAAATTCAACACCGATTTATGATTAAAAACTCTCCAGAAAGTGGGCATAGAGGGAACCTACCTCAACAAAATAAAGGCCATATACGACAAACCCACAGCAAACATCATTCTCAATGGTGAAAAATTGAAAGCATTTCCTCTAAGATCAGGAACAAGACAAGGATGTCCACTCTCGCCACTATTATTCAACATAGTTTTGGAAGTCCTAGCCACAGCAATCAGAGAAGAAAAAGAAATAAAAGGAATACAAATTGGAAAAGAAGAAGTAAAACTGTCACTGTTTGCAGATGACATGATACTATACATACAGAATCCTAAAGATGCCATCAGAAAACTACTAGAGCTAATCAAAGAATTTGGTAAAGTTGCAGGATACAAAATTAATGCACAGAAATCTGTTGCATTCCTATACACTAACAATGAAAGATCAGAAAATGAAATTAAGGAAACAATCCCATTCACCATTGCAACAAAGAGAATAAAATACCTAGGAATAAACCTACCTAAGGAGGTAAAAGACCTGAACTCAGAAAACTATCAGACACTGATGAAAGAAATCAAAGATGACACACACAGATGGAGAGATATACCATGTTCTTGGATTGGAAGAATCAATATTGTGAAAATGACTATACTACCCAAAGCAATCTACAGATTCAATGCAATCCCTATCAAATTACCAGTGGCATTTTTTACAGAACTAGAACAAAAAATCTTAAAATTTGTATGGAGACACAAAAGACCCCAAATAGCCAAAGCAGTCTTGAGGGAAAAAAACGGACCTGGAGGAATCAGACTCCCTGACTTCAGATTATACTACAAAGCTACAGTAATCAAGACAACATGGTACTGGCACAAAAACAGAAATATAAATCAATGGAACAGGATAGAAAGCCCAGAGGTGAACCCATGCACCTATGGTCAACTAATCTATGACAAAGGAGGCAAGGATATTCAATGGAGAAAAGACAGTGTCTTCAATAAGTGGTGCTGGGAAAACTGGACAGCTACATGTAAAAGAATGAAATTAGAACACTCCCTAACACCATACACAAAAATAAACTCAAAATGGATTCGAGACCTAAATGTAAGACCAGGCACTATAAAACTCTTAGAGGAAAACATAGGAAGAACACTCTTACACAAATCACAGCAAGATCTTTTTTGATCCACCTCCTAGAATAATGGAAATAAAAACAAAAATAAACAAATGGGACCTAATGAAACTTTAAAGCTTTTGCACAGCAAAGGAAACTACAAACAAGATGAAAACACAACCCTCAGAATGGGATAAAATATTTGCAAATGAATCAACAGACAAAGGATTAATCTCCAAAATATATAAACAGCACATGCAGCTCAATATTAAAAAAACAAACAACCCAATCCAAAAATGGGCAGAAGACCTAAATAGACATTTCTCCAAAGAAGACATACAGATGGCCAAGAAGCACATGAAAAGCTGCTCAACATTACTCATTATTAGAGAAATGCAAATCAAAACTACAACGAGGTATCACGTCACACCAGTTAGAATGGGCATCATCAGAAAATCTACAAACAACAAATGCTGGAGAGGGTGTGGAGAAAAGGGAACCCTCTTGCACAGTTGGTGGGAATGTAAATTGATACAGCCACTGTGGAGAACAGTATGGAGGTTCCTTAAAAAACTAAAAATAGAATTACCATATGATCCAGCAATCCCAGTACTGGGCATATACCCAGAGAAAACCATAATTCAAAAAGACACATGCACCCCAATGTTCATTGCAGCACTATTGCATTAGCCAGGACATGGAAGCAATCTAAATGCCCATCGACAGACGAATGGATAAAGAAGTTGTGGTACATATATACAATAGAATATTACTCAGCCATAAAAAGGAACGAAATTGGGTCATTTGTACAGACATGAATGGATCTAGAGACTGTCATA
This sequence comes from Balaenoptera ricei, assembly GCF_028023285.1. NCBI lineage: Eukaryota > Metazoa > Chordata > Mammalia > Artiodactyla > Balaenopteridae > Balaenoptera > Balaenoptera ricei. The sequence continues at coordinate 6,770,919 of NC_082652.1, read as the reverse complement.
CAGAGTGAAGTAAGTCAGAAAGAGAAAAACAAATATTGTATATTAACGCATATATGTGGGGCCTAGAAAAATGTTGCAGATGAACCGGTTTGCAGGGCAGAAATAGAGACACAGATGTAGAGAACAAATGTGTGGACACCAAGGGGGGAAAGTGGTGGGGGGTGGGGGGTGGTGGTGGGATGAATTGGGAGATTGGGATTGACATATACACGAATATGTATAAAATAGATAACTAATAAGAACCTGCTGTATAAAAAAATAAATAAAATAAAATTCAAAAATTCATAAAAAAAAGAAAAAGTCAGAAAAAAAAAAAAAAAAAAAGAGAGTGAGAACAAGGGAGAAGCAACAGTTCCTTTTCTGACCTAGCTTTGGAAGTCACAGACTGTCACATGTTCCACATTCTCTTAGGCAGAGGTCAGTCACTAAGTCAATTCTGCCTCCCATTCCAAGGGAGGGGAATTAGGCTCCAATTTTATATATATATATATATATTTTTTTTTTTGGCTGTGCCGTGCAGAATGTGGGATCTTAGTTCCCCGACCAGGGATCGAACCCGTGCCACCTGTAGTGGAAGCTCAGAGCCCTAACCACTGGACCGCCAGGGAATTCCCCAGGCTCCACCTTTTGAAGGGAGGAGGATCACGGAATTCCTGGATACATTTTGAAACCATCATAACAGTCAATGATAGAGCTGAGTAACCCAACAGGATGGTGAGACAGTGCACAGATTAACAAAAGCAGAAAGACACCAACCCACTTAGGACTAGAGAAAGGAAGGGAGGAATTAGGACTATCAAAGCTCAGGACCCAGGACCACCCAGTGGAAACGGGACCTTCAGAGGAGCTGGAGCCTTGAACATGCAGTCCCTAGCGGAGGTGCTTCCCAAAGCAGTGAGGGAGACAAATACTCTGGCTTCTTCCTTCCTCCGCCCTCTAATCTTCCGCCAGTGCCTGGAACCGGCTGAACCTACCAGGAAGCAGAGTGAAAGGGAGCCTGGGAAACAGATTTCCTTGTGATGCAGAGGTGAGCAGAGAGGGCTGGGATGGGGCTGAGATTGAAGGCCTAGCACGGAGTCCCCCAGAACAGCTTATTTGATAAAGTGCTGATACTGTGGTCAAACTTGTATTGAATTTTCATTATTTTTGTATATCAATATTGTTTTTAATAAAGTGACTTTTAAAAAAATTTTTGGTTGTGTTGGGTTTTCGTTGCTGCACGCGGGCTTTCTCTAGTTGCGGCGAGCGGGGGCTACTCTTCGTTGCGGTGCGCGGGCTTCTCATTGCAGTGGCTTCTCTTGTTGTGGAGCACGGGCTCTAGGCGCATGGGCTTCAGTAGCTGTGGCTCGTGGGCTCAGTAGTTGTGGCTTGTCGGCTCCAGAGCGCAGGCTCAGTAGTTGTGGTGCACGGGCTTAGTTGCTCCACGGCATGTGGGATCTTCCCGGACCAGGGCTTGAAACTGTGTCCCCTGCATTGGCAGGCGGATTCTTTTTTTTTTTTTTTTTTATAAATTTATTTATTTATTTTTGGCTACATTGGGTTTTTGTTGCTGCGTGCGGGCTTTCTCTAGTTGCGGTGAGCGGGGGCTACTCTTGGTTGTGGTGCGCGGGCTTCTCATTGCAGTGGCTTCTCTTGTTGCGGAGCATGGGCTCTAGGCGCGTGGGCTCAGTAGTTGTGGCGCACGGGCTTAGTTGCTCCGCGGCATGTGGGATTTTCCCAGACCAGGGCTCGAACCCGTGTCCCCTGCGTTGGCAGGCGGATTCTTAACCACTGCGCCACCAGGGAAGTCCCAGAAGTGACATTTTAAAGCTGAAAATGAGGGACTTCCCTGGCGGTCTAGTGGTTAAGACTCCGTGCTTCCACTGCAGGGGGCACGGGTTCCATCCCTGGTTGGGGAACTAAGATCCCACACGCCGTGTGGCGTGGAAAAAAAAAAACTGAAAAGAAAAATGAAAGAAAATTCTCTAGTCTCCTTTACTCTTTCCTAATGTTAAAAAAGACTTCTGTGGGACCAGAAGGGACGGGGAATGTTAATACCCAGACAGCAGAAAGCTGATTTAGCCTTTCTGTGGAAACAGCCTTTGTTATTCTCTTTAAAACTTGTCAGCATTGGAGAACTGACTATGCAACTGATACAAATCCCTCATCACTTTCTAACCTGGTTTCCTAGTCTCTGCCACAACAAGCCTCTGATTCCAAGAAGAAATAATTTATCTTGTCCACTCTATGTCCAAACAAGAATGTGTACGTGAACGTTCATAGCAGCTTTCCTAATAATAGCCAAAAAGTGGATACAACCCAATGTCCATCAATGGGTGAATGGGTAAACAAAATATGGTCTATCCACATAATACAGTATTGTTCTGCCATAGAAAGGAATGGTATACTGACACAGGCTACAACATGGATGAACCTTGAAAACATTATGCTAGGTGAAAGAAGCTAGTCACAAAAGGCCACATATTATATGATTTCCTCCAAATCCATAGAGACAGAAAGTAGATCAGCCTGGGTGTGGGGGGCGCGGTATGGGGAATGGGGTATGACTGCTAATAAGTCAGCGTTTCTTTTTGGGGTGATGAAATGTTTTGGAACTAGACAGTGGTGATGATGGCTGAACAACTCTGCGGGTGACCTGACAAATCCTGAGAGCTTGTAGTTCTTTGAGTTAATTTGTCTTCAGATCCTGAAATACTGTTGAAAGATACTTGATAAGTAATTATGACAAGGATGCTAAAAAGAAAAACCTGGGCAAAGAAGAAAATATACCATGTAGTTGACAGATTTTATAGCTTTGTGATTAGAGTTACTTTTGTCTCTTTTCCAATTTTTGATAGCACCATTACTTTTATAATATAACATATAAATTTATAGATGACTTCTGGCTGCATCTTCGGTTTGGCCACCACGTTTTCAAAAATTGGAGTTGAATGTATTTAGATACAGTATCTATGCTTCAGTTTGCCACAGTCCTCCCTACTCCCTATTGCCTTAAGCTGATGCCATCTCATATAAACTGCCTGATCCCTGAAGGCATTTGAATTTGGGTCCCATGACTTACATAATAAAACCCCCATAATATACAATTCACTGTGGTCCACTGAGATGCTAAGTGTCCACATTTTAAATCCCTGACACGTGGAGTTAGAATATTAATCAGTTTGAAAATGAAAATTAACATTTAACATCCCGATAAAAACAGAATTGTTCTTGGTACTTTTCTACAGAGTTGGGTTGCTTGGGAAGTCAAAAAGGCTATATTTGTCAGTTTAATTCACTTTAATAGGAAACCTCTAAGGTATTAGAAGCAGAAAGAGATTTACTATAGGGAAATAGTGGCTTCTAAATGGGCTGGTGAGGCTGGAGAAGCAAGCTCTAGGCTGAGCCTCCCTCCAGTGAAGGCTGCCAGGATAACGCTACAGAACTGACCTGCCAGGAGAAGCAGGGCCTTTGCCATAGTTTGCAAGGTGGGGAATCAGGGGACCATTACTAGAACTCTGAGTTCAGTAACACATTGTCACAGCCAGGAACCTTCCATCACCCTAGCTGCACCTGTTTCTTGACACCTGAGTGGGAAACTGGATACTGGGCCACTACTGCCCCCTATTGCCTGATAGCCTTTGAAGAAATAATCCCTCACACTTGCACAGCACATTTATGTACATACTGTCACCGTATCCTCATGATAACTTTACCAGATAAGCAAAGAATGTGGTGGCATATTTTTTACAGATAGGGAAATTAGGGTTCAGAGAGGTGATGGAACATAATTAAGGTCACACAGCTATGTGCAACACTGGAGTAACAACCCAGATCTCATCTTCAGGCCAGTTCAGTGAACTTGATATGTCAGCTAACATGTCATGAGTGAGGTTTTTTGTGGCCCTATGCTACAGCCTAAGAGCATAGTACACACATGCCAGGACTAGTGCCTCATGAGTGACACAGACTGGTAAATAACGATAACTCAGTAGGCACAAATGTGCCTTGTAAGCACAGAGGAAGGGTCTAGTATTTGGCAGAAGGAGGTCTGGAGAGGACATCTGAGTTGGGTTTTGACGGATGAATAGGAGTATAGGAGGAGGCAAAGAGTGGAAAAAAATTGTCTTAGTAGCTGGCAAGAGCTAAAGGGGTGTGGGGTGTCAGCAAGACTTTGGGGAGGTGAGAGACTTCTAATTTTGGAGGATGTAGACAAGGTAAAGGTTTTTTGTTTTTTTGTAGTTGTATTATACACATACAGTAAACTACTCTTTTTACTCTTAAGTATACAGCTTCTTGAGTTTTAAAAAAAGCATACGTAAACACTCATGTACCCATCATTTAGGTGACGATATAAAACATTTCCAACATCGCAGGAGGTTTCCTCGTGCCACTTCCCAGTCTATACCCGTCCCCATCCTTCCCCAGTCGGTTGTTGCGAGGTGAGGGGAGGCTAACATAACATCTCAAGTCCTTGGCTTCAGCCCCATTCCTCCTTCCACTCCTTTGCTGCCTCCAAATCTTTCGCCGTCTTTATGGATAACCCTAAGAAGGTCTTGCATGGGGCGGAAAAGGTTTCTTGATACTACCGCTTTCTAGTGTGCTCTACGGAAACTTAGGTTGTACGCGAACGGGGATAGGGACGCGGACGATGGTTTCTGGTCCTTCGGAGCCACCGTCCAGGCTCGGGCCGCGCAGAGCTGCCTTGTCCCTCGGCAGCCGCCGTGCGTCCTTTACGTGGCAGCTACTGGCGCCCACCAATCCACGGCGCCCGCATCAGCCCCCTCGGGTGGCGCAGCCGGAAGGGGCGGAGCTGAGGCGGCGGCGGCTGAGACGACAGCGGCGGCAGCGGCGACGGCGGCTCTGGAGGCCGCAATCCCGGTCCTGGCTTCGGCCCCAGCCCCACCATGGTGACGCTCGCTGAGCTGCTGGTGCTCCTGGCCGCCCTCCTGGCCACGGCCTCGGGCTACTTCGTCAGCATCGACGCGCATGCCGAGGAGTGCTTCTTCGAGCGGGTCACCTCGGGCACCAAGATGGGCCTCATCTTCGAGGTGGCCGAGGGCGGCTTCCTGGACATCGACGTGGAGGTGCGGGCGCGTTGCCCGCGGCCGAGGCGGGGTCGCGCGGCCGCTCGGGGGTTGTCGGCACCCGGGGCCCGCGGGGGGAGCGGGACACGGAGGCCGCTGTCCGAGTACTGGGAGGGGCCCGAGCCGCCACCCGGCGGCCCCCTAAGGGCCCCTTTCCCCGCGCCCGCCCGGATTCCGGGCTCCGCTCGGGATACGGAGCCGTTGCGCGGTTGCTTTGGATTCTCAACTTGAACGGCGGGTTCCCCTTGGAACCTCTCGCCGAGCTTTGTCGACCAGGCGCCGCGTGTCAGCTCCGGGCCCAGGAGGCGCTTCACAGTCGCGTTTAGCTGATGGCAGGTCTCGATCCGGTCATCAGCTGCTTCCCTTCATAGCGCGAATTAAAGTTGGGACGTGGCATGGAAACTTCTGAAAAAGTAAATCGGAAGCTATGGAGGAGTGCTAGGCAGACGTTCGCGTTGTGTTTGCCTTTATTTTTTCACCCGAGTTAACTCGTTCTTACACAAACCTCCGGATACCTCGTTTAGCCATCTCATGACTGGGAGAGTGGAGTTGGGTCGTGCAGTTTAGAAGTGACTGCAGCGTAGTATCTGGAGAAAACGGAAAATTATTTTAAGAAACTAGCAGTCCCTAAAATTTCTCCTGTGTCTTTTTTTAAGCCCAGGGAATGACTCGCCTCTGACTGTTTTTAGGAAACCAGATGTAATTACTATTTAAATTCACCTGTTAGCATGATTAATTGGGTCTAAGGATTTTCCATCTGACAGTGACCATCAACTGAGCAGGACATAAATCGCACAAAACAAGTGAAGTCCAGAAATAAGGAGATGGTGGAAGGAATGACTTAAAATTAGCTAAGATCTTAAGACATCAACTATTTCAGTCTGCAAGTTTTACAGGTGGCACGGGCTTCATAAGAGGAACTGACTTGAGCAAGGCCGAACAGCTGATTTGTAACACACTGGGGTGAGAACATGGGGCTCCCAATTTCCAGCCTAGTCCTTTCCCTTAGGCCTTCAGGCATCTCAGATAAAGCAGATTCCTTTACCGGCAGATCAACCAGGAAAACCTAGACGTGTAGCTTGCTCAAAACTCTTAAAGAGATTTATTTTTTTCTGGTTTTGATATTAACAGCTGCATATCTGCCTGTTTGTTGGTGGTATTGGGCCACTTGAAGACAAGTGTAAGGTGTGTTTCTGGGGGGTTTACATTTAAGTTGGACAAATAAGACAAATGTAGTCACGTAGACAAATGTAGAGTTGAAAGGTGTTCAGAGAGCCTTGTTTCTTAAATGGGAGAACTGCAGCCTAAAGAGGTTACTGTCAGTAACTGAAGTGGAGCCAACGGCAGGTTACATTTTCTTAGAGAATGTTCTATTGCCAACAGACATCACTTACAATTTTAAATCTTTTGAGCTGTCTCACGCATTTCTCTCCTGCTTCCAGATTACAGGGCCTGATAATAAAGGAATTTATAAAGGAGACCGGGAGTCCAGTGGGAAATACACATTTGCTGCTCACATGGATGGAACATATAAGTTCTGTTTTAGCAATAGGATGTCCACCATGACTCCAAAGATAGTGATGTTCACCATTGATATTGGGGAGGCCCCCAAAGGACAAGACATGGAAACAGAAGGTGAGATGAACATTCAGAAGATTGATATCGCATTCTAAGAGTTAATATTAATTCTGTACATTTTATCCACCTGAGTGGAGTGTTTGAAATCTTATTTTAGGTTCACTGACTGTATTTACGACCAGAAACCTTTTGTGAAATATACTTTTTATTTATCCAGATCTCCTAATTAACAAAAAGAAGTTATTGGAGGTTCATGTTTATATTTTACTTCTTTACAATTGCCATTTCAGGCAGCTTTTCTTAGTCACTTGTGCTCTTGTAAGCATGTAGGTTACATGTGTCTTAGGTTGTTTGTTCTGTTAATTTGCTTACTCTGGTATATACATATTTAGTTGCTCATTTGTATACATGACTAGTTTAGCTAAACTCTTTGTATGTGTGTGTTTATATCTTACACTCTTCTTCAGGTGGTGGAGATACCTGGGATGGTATGTGGATTGATTTTTGACAACATCCTGTCTTTCTGCATATTTTTGTTGGCTACTGTCTAATTTCTGCTTTCCTTCTTTCTAACCTCAGTTTGTTAGCATGAGAGTGTTTTTTGTTTTTTCTCTTAGTTAAAAAAAAAAACCTACAACTAATTTAGAGTTTTAGAGTGGTTGTTTTTTGGTGGTTTTTATTTGGTTACAGGAGATACAGGTTAGGTCATTTGAAACTTGGTCAGATGTGAAATGCAGTTCTAGGAGCCATGTCTAGATAAGGTGACAAAAGCTTTGTCAGACATATGTTGCAGTTGGATTAATTTTTATTCCTCAACTGACCAGCAACGAACCCTAAATTGATTCTTCTGGATAAATTGCTTACCAGGAACCAGCACATAAGGATTTTTTTTTTTTTTTTGGAGCACAGTACGTTTCAGGATTTTTGGAAACTAGTAGTAGTAGTAGTAGTTTTAATAGTATTTCATAGTATTAATGTGATATCATTTGACCTAGATAGTGAGCACTTAGTAGAGTATTTACATAAAGAAGGTGAACTGTTTTTAGGTGTTGAAATCTATAGAATTTAGAGAATCATACTACTAAGAAATTTCTGTGCTTGCTTTTCAGGGTCATTTGCAGTTCAGGACTTGGCTAATTCTCAAGGAGAATTAGGAGTTTTGAAGGGCTTTGACTTTGTTCATTTTCTGGAAATTAGTCCTTTCTAAATAGTCAGAAAATGTTGGCTGATGAATGTGAATACTCTTCTTAAATCTTTTAACACGATATTTAAAATTCTCGCTTTTGCTTGTTAATATCAGTGAATGGCAGCTATAAAATCAAGCTTTCCTCTAAAGCAGTGGTTCTCAGGTTAGGATTATTTTTGCCGCCCAGGGGACGTTTGGCAGTATCTGGAAACATTTTTGATTCTCATGGCTGGGTTGGTGGTCGTACAATGCATTGGACAGCTTCCCACCACAAAGAATTATGTGGTCCAAAATGTCCACAGTGCTTCTCCTGAGAAACCGTGCTCTAAAGGTTCCACCTAGTGCGTAGGCTTCTGACATGAAGCTAGTGAGGGATCATTTGTGATTCCAGCCCAACTACCTTAAAATGGTAGAGGCTCTTGGTTTCTCTTAAGAAATGTAGGATTATCTGTGGCAATTTGGAATTCAGGATGAGGCCCAATCTTGGGCAGTCCTCAAGAAACCCCTCCGATGCAGTCTTCCCTTGTGGTATATTTTTTTCATACCTGTTTGTTCATTATCATAATACAGCACTACCTAGAAGCATACACTTATTTTTCAGAACTGTTAGTTTACCTTGCTAAAGAGAATACCTGCTTTTAAACTTTGCGCGGCTGAGAGCTTGTTTCTTCACTTGCAGTGTCTGCTGTTTCCCACTATAGTGAAATTATTGCTTTGACTGTAATAGAAGAATGTTGAGTTGGTGTGGATTTTCCTCAGAACGTCTTCATGTTTTTCTCTGTTCAGCTTCATAAAGATTAAAAGTCAGTTTTGATACTACTCCTAAATTAACATTAGAGTTACATGATTTTTTAAGAGTAGATTTTGATTTAGTTTAAATATTGTTATTTATAGGATTATTATTAGGATTTTGTTTATTTTATGTTTTGTGGCAGCCCCTCCCCACCCCCCCGCCAGTCTTTTTTTTTCTCCACTATGGTTAGCAGTGGGTTTAGTGAACTTCACTTAGGAATTCCTTGGAAGACATTTCTTAGGGTTGTAGTTCTTTAGTTAGTGAACGTTGTATAGTATGTTTCCTACTCTGAAAAAGGTTTCTCTACTGGGAATGAACTTTAAAAAATGCTTTGAGAATTAAATTGTCATCAGTAGTCCCAAATGATGTCTGAGCCATTTCTTAAAAATATCTTCTTTTGGGGCTTCCCTGGTGGCACAGTGGTTAAGAATCCGCCTGCTAATGCGGGAGACACGGGTTCGAGCCCTGGTCCGGGAAGATCCCGCATGCCGCGGAGCAGCTAAGCCCGTGCGCCACAACTACTGAGCCTGCGCTGTAGAGCCCGCGAGCCACAACTACTGAGTCCGTGTGCCACGACTGCTGAGGCCCGCGCACCTAGAGCCCGTGCTCCGCAACAGGAGAGACCACCACAGTGAGAAGCCCGTGCACTGCAACGAAGATCCAACACAGCCAAAAATAAAATAAATAAATTTTTAAAAATTAAAAAAAAAATAGCTTCTTTTGTATGCTTTCTCTGGAGGAATTTTGTTTTTTTTTTTTTTTTTTTACTGCTTTATAAGTATTTTTCAGAAAGAGATTGCCAAGTATGTGCTAATCTGTTTTCAAATCCTTTTCTAGCTCACCAGAACAAGCTAGAAGAAATGATTAATGAGCTCGCAGTGGCGATGACAGCTGTAAAGCATGAACAGGAATACATGGAAGTTCGGGAGAGAATACACAGAGCAAGTAAGTTAATGCTTTGACTGGGGGCCATGAATTGGTGATGGTGTATTACCCAAGAGCTTGTATTTTCCTCTTTTGGAAATTTTGCAAACATAATCATACTAAAATATTGACTTAAAAAAACATCTATGCAAAGATATTTTTTGAGTATACGTGTTTCTTTGTAGAGCTTTGTACTAGACTAGTTTATCATTGGGACAGTCATTCTGAACCAAACATTAAGAGTTTAAAAAAATGTATGGTCAGCTAGGGAGTAAGCTAATGGTTTTCGTAAAGCAGAAAGGAAAAACTGTAAAATGGATATTGCATTGTTTTTTTTTTTAACTTTTTATTTTATATTGGAGTATAGCCGATTAACAAAGTTGTGATAGTGTCAGGTGCACAGCAAAGCGACTCAGCCATACATATACAAGTATCCATTCTCCCCCAGACTCCTCTCCCATCCAGGCTGCCACATAACATTGAACAGAGTTCCCTGTGGTGTTGCATTGGTTTTAAATCACACATCTGAAACTTTTGTGCCAGTGTGGTCAATGTTATATGCTGAGGCTTAGCTGTTTTTCTAAAACCTAAGGTTTAGTCTAGTTAAAATAGAAAGCATTAAACCATGAATAGATGTACTCACCAGGTGAAGATCAGTTTGGGCTCCCAAGTTTGTAAACTGGGAACTGAGAATGTATTAGTCTTCAGAAACATTGATAATTGGAATCCCGTCTTAGGTTGCAAAAGCCTGTTTTAGCCCAGGATGTAGCATTAATTATGTTGCTTTTGCATTTAAAATTAAGAGGTACCATATTGACCCACAGACCAGATGACCATATTTTAGATCCAGGTCCACACCCATTCAGTATCTTCATCCTCCAGGTTGTCCTTGGGGATAGACCTCACTGGGAGCAAGCTCGTCTGTAAATGCAAAGTGGCTTATGTCTGGAATCTTTGTTTTGAAGTTGGGGTAGGGAGTGGAGAGAAGAGCGACTCAAATAGATAAGAACAGGTTGAATTTCTTTAAGATGTGATTTCTGTTCTTCCCACACTCTTACATCTATTCTTTTTTTTTTTTTTTTTTTTTTTAATTTATTATGTATTTATTTATTTATTTTTGGGTGTGTTGGGTCTTCGTTTATGTGCGAGGGCCTTCCCCAGTTGCGGCAAGCGGGGGCCACTCTTCATCGCGGTGCGCGGGGCCTCTCACTGTCGCGGCCTCTCTTGTTGCGGAGCACAGGCTCCAGACGCGCAGGCTCAGTAGTTGTGGCTCACGGGCCCAGTTGCTCCACGGCATGTGGGATCTTCCCAGACCAGGGCTTGAACCCGTGTCCCCTGCATTGGCAGGCAGATTCTCAACCACTGCGCCACCAGGGAAGCCCCTCTTACATCTATTCTTGCTGCTGATGGAAAGGCCCCTTTTAAGACCTAGAGCGCAGACTTCACCTCTCCTTGGGAGAATAATGAGTAAATGTAACAGACTGGAGAAGTGCCTCTGTTCTCCCTTTTTTGGGATGGAATGGGGCCTGAGATGGACCAAGGCTTTTATGCATACTCTCTTGCCTCTTCCACCATGGTTCCTTCTCCTTGCCTGCACTCTTGATCTCCTCACCCTCTGGAATCCCTACCTTCTCTCCCTCACCTGTTGGTTATTTTGCTCCCAGGTGGGGGCCAGCCCATTCTGGGATGAGAAGGGCAGTGAACAAAGTGTGAGGACTCAGAGTTTTCACTGCTTTGCAGTTTAACTAGTTCAGGCCAGGTGGCTTAAGGAAATAGGAGGTTCTTGCGAACACAGCAGCCAGAGGAAGCACCAATCTTCCAGTCTATGGGGACATCCAACCTTATTCTCTCGTCGTTAATTTGAATGGAGATACTCTTGTATTTGTTTCACAAACAGAGAAGAATTTTAGACATTCAGTTTAAGTTCACAAATCAAATAGTTCCCACAATGTTGTTTGTTATTTGTACATCTTCCTATAACACTGGCTTCTCAGAGATGGCTATAATGAGACTTTTTTTTTACACTACAGTATTGTAATAGCGCTGTGTTGCTTTTAGATCAGGCTAATGTGTGAATGGCATGAGTACAGCGTCTTCTATACACACATTTTCCTAGATGGTTACTTTTCTATGTTAGTATGCTTCAGTGTGTTCTGTTTAAGCTTAAAGATGCATTTTTCTATAAGTGAAGGGAGACATAAATACTTCTTTTTATGTGGATGCTTAATATTTTGAAGTATTTGCTCAGCCATTCCCCTTTTAGACAAAAATTTTAAGATGCTAGTCATTCAGTTATGCTAGAAATTGGTTACTAAGTTTGCAGCAGAAATAAACTTCATGCCATGGAATTAGCACTAAAATGTAAGTGTTGGTGGTTTTTAGAGTTCTAGTTAATGTTCTTGGGCATGTGTCTGTTTTTACTCTGGAAAAAAAACCCACTTTTTTTTCTTGAGTAACTACAAGTTATCTTTCTGGAAACATTTAATTGCTTTTCACTTCTTTCTGAGTGATCAGTCCAGCATTTATTGCAATTCTAGTTTATCTTTTTATAAATGGTGTACATCTGAAAATACGACAGTCAGTTATTCATCTATATTACTGTATTCCTCATTATTATTGTTTTTAGTATTGGCCATTTGCAGAAAAATCAGAAACTACCCAGTGCTTTTAAAAAGTTAAGGAATTTGATCAGGAAATTGAAAGAATGTGATATAAATTGAGTGGAATAAATTAATATAGTCACGGCTGTTCCTTTGATGATCAAATTCTTAGCTTAAAAATGGGGTAAATCATGAGACTAGTTCAGGTTTGTCTAGTAGTAGCTGCCAGTATTGGTCCATGAAACTGAGAAACCTCACCATCTAGAACAGATGCCAAGTACTGTACATAGTGCTTAGTAAATATTTATTGGATAAATGTTTAAAGAGAAAGGCACTTAGACTGACACATTTTGACTTGTTAGGTAGTGCTTTTTGGTTAACTCTGTGATCTTGAAATAATCTCGTTTTTTTTTTTTTTTTAAGTCAATTTTCTGATTCAGCAAAAAGGATTGTAATGCAGGGACTTTCTAATGTGTTGAATTGGGTTTTAACCCTAGACTGTGACCTTGGGCAGGTCACTTTTCCTCTCTTTTCTCATGCATAATCAGATTGGGCTTGGCTAAACTCCATGAATCTTTAAGATCTCATCTAAATCTAAAGTTCTCTGCTTCTAAGTACGTTAAGTTGCTTGGGGACAAAAGACAGAGGTATTTAGAGTACTGTGAATGTTGTGTGAAGTATTACTCTCACATGGAGTTAAGAATAGGGGATAATTTATGATGCCTATGCTGTTTCTTTTTTTTTTTTTGGTTAAATTTTGTTTGTTTGTCCTCAACAGTCAATGACAACACAAACAGCAGAGTGGTCCTTTGGTCCTTCTTTGAAGCTCTTGTTCTAGTTGCCATGACATTGGGACAGATCTACTACCTGAAGAGATTTTTTGAAGTCCGGAGGGTTGTTTAAAAAGCCTTTTCCTGATGATCCGAAACTCATAATTCACTGTTTACCAAACATCTTGGTCATAATAATGTCATTAGTTTCTACGTTTTTATTTTCTAAACTGTACATTCACAGCTTCTGTTTCTTTGTGATTAATAGATATTGGGGGAAAACACTTTTTTAGGAAAGTTATAGTGAAAATTTGACATGTGATTGGCATTTCATATTTCAGTTCTTTCTCCATATACAGGTCCTTCCAGAACTCAAACACTGTAAGTGGAATATAGGTGTATAGTCCTTATTATATCTTCTTTCCTTTTGTTTTCATAGTAAAATGCAGTTTGTTCAGGATAGTACTTTACCGATAGTACTTTACTAAAAATGACTGCATTCTTGGGATCCCTTATCCTGCAGTTCAAGTCATTAAAGGTTCATTTTGTTGTTGAGTCCTTACCAGAAACAACAATCTGAATCTTGACATTTTCTGTCCAGCCTAATGGCAGAGCTCTGTGACTAGAGTATGCTACCAGGTTGGTACTTTTATACTTTGTCTATCTTGTTTTTGCTTTAAAGATAAGACTTAAACCAACAACCTTTTTCCCCTTTAAAGTTTTACTTTGAACCTTAGAACTCAATCACCTCCACTTAAAATTGTTGACACAAGCAGCTAATAACCATTTTTTGGTTTCTGCCTAACCTTGTAAGAAGTCTCTATTAAAGCCAATTCTCCTGGGTGTTGCAGTGAATGGTGGTTCTTTTTCTTTCTATGCTGGCACATCCACTTTCTCTACTCTTGGCACGGAGGAGGTATGCATTCACATAATTGGAAAAATCTGGATTTCTGAAGCCAAAGGGTTAAAAGCCTCTTGGATTTCTTTGCAGTGATATACAGCCACTATTTTATTTTTGATCAGTGGCATTTTGGCCACTGTTTAATTAGTGTACTGAGCATTACTGTCAGTACTAGGGTGTTTGTTTTTGTTTTTCTTGGGTCTTTCTTTTTTTGGCACATGTGAATTTTGTTTTGTATAAAACGAAATGACTTTCTCTTGGCCTCTGATGATGGGTTTAAAATTAAAGGAGCATCTAGTTTTGGTGTGGGGATGATCCAGGATTATGTTGTGACTGATGTATATTGGTTACTTGTACTTTTGTTTTGGATCTTTGCAAGAGGAAAACTACAAGTAACGAGTTTTATATAATTAATTTAAATTTGTTACAGGTTTTCATGTTCAGGACAAACAATTTTTCAACCTTGGGTGAAAATACTTGCAACAGTTTAAGGTGACTGTGTTTTACCTTAGGACAACTGTTGCATGCCAATTTGTGTGCGTGTGTGTGTGAAAACACTTCAAAATTGAGTTAAAAGATGTAAATTTAAAATTGGTTGTGTATCTAATCTGCCCCAGGTCCAGTAAATAAACAATTCTTTTAAAAAACAGTCTTGGTATTCTGTGTTTTATATATTAACGATTAATTCACATTTGTTAAATACCAACTTGCTAATCATATTTGAAATGAGACATGTCATGTTTTCTGAGTAATGATGCCTGTTATAAATATCTGTTACTTTTTATGTCTGTAAACTTGAGGATAGTAAATAGGAACCTAATTTTAGGTTTCCCTGTGTGATTTCTTTGATGGGTCAGTGTTATTAACATCTTAAGTATTTTTTTCATTGGAAAAAAAGTTTGAGTTATTTTCACTCAACCACCTGGTTTGTGGATGTGGGAAATAACTTTAAAAGGGATTAAATGATTTGCCCAAGGCTCCCAGATGAAGAGTGATTGATGGGACCAGAATCTAGATCTCTGCCTTTAGAAATGGTTCCTCTTCCTCTATTACACTAAGGGCCTGCTAGTAATAAAAGAAACTACGGTTTATCCAGCACTGTGTAATGTCCTGTCCCGACGCTAAGCGCTTTACATGGTCTGCCTCATTTATTTCTCAAAACATCCATTACCTTGGGTGCTATTACAATCCTCATTATGGAAATAAGCAGGCTTGGAAAGGGTCCCCAGATCAGAAAATTAGTAAGTAGACCCCAAAATGAAATGCAGCTATGTTCTTCTGTCTTTGCTATCAGACCTGTTTGGAAGTCCTATTTTATAAAACAGTTGTCAAAGGCATTTTGAGGATGTGATGATGGCATTAAAGTGAAAATGTTGCCTTAGACTTTCCTCTTTCACTTTCTAGTTTGAGATGACTGGAATTTGCACAAGTACTGTCCCCATTTATTCATTCCTAAAATATTTGGGTGACTGCTGTGTGCAACCAGTTGTAGGCACTGAGATAAATAGAACAGAAAAATTCCCATTATCGTAGGATTTACCTTTTAGAAATTATATGGCATATTAATGATAAGTGATATGGAGGAAAAATAAAGCAGGGTAAGTGGATTAGGAAGGCATCACTGAAATGATATTTGAAAAGTCCTGATGGATGTAAGGGAGCAAACCAAGCTAAAGGTATGGGCCCAGCTCATAATAGCTGGTCAGTAAAAGCTTGCTGAATGAATGTACACGTGCACGAGTCAATCCAATGGTTAACCCAGGAATAAGCTGCAGTGTTCCTGTTTAGGTCTCTGACCTCACTTCCTCGGAAGTAAACCAACATTTATTGTGTAGTAGGCAGTGGATCCCCACTATCACCCTGTTTTGCATATTTGGGGCTCCCGAGCTGGGGTACATTTCTGTCAACTCCCTCCAGACCCACTGTCGTTTGGCCAGGACGCGGTGTTGTGCAGCCACCTGCCTCCGACTGGCAGGGAAAGTGTGAGAGCCGGGGCAAAATCCCTCCCGCGCAAATGCCTGCTCGATGTGGAAAGGCGCTCCGAGCCCAGGTGGCTGCGCTGGACGAATGGCACCATGGCCGGGTCCCCGCGGCCCGCTTTCATCCGCCGGCTGTCGGCTTTCCACTCTTCTGCGGCGAGGGCGCCTTCCCCCGCCCTCCGGAACTTTGCGACTGGAGCATGGTTCCGGGCGCGGCCTGTTGGCGAGCGGAAGCGGAAGTGCGCCCGGGAGGCGTCGGAGTGGTAGCTGCGGTGGCGGAGCTAGCCATGGAGCACGTGACGGAGGGTTCCTGGGGGTCGCTCCCGGTGCCGCTGCACCCGCGGGTGCTGGGTGTCCTGCGGGAGCTGGGTTTCCCGCACATGACGCCGGTGCAGGTACCCGGGGCCGGGAAGGTGGGCCCTCGGTGCGCAGGGGGCAGGTGGGGAAAGGGAGGCTCAGGGCGGGCCCGGCACCCGCTGAATTGGACGCGGCCGGTAGGTGTTAGGACTCGCATCCTGGAGTTCTCACCCCTCCGGCTGGAACTTTGGCCACGTCTTTCTGCTGCGCCGACTCGGGTGATGCCAAGCTGGTTAATGATCGCCAGGCAGAGGCGGCAGGCGGCGGCGCACCTGTGCCAGGGTCTTCACCGCCCCCACCCCGCCCTTAGGTGCTGGGACCCAAGTGCCTGGTTCGTATTCTCCCCCTACCCCCTCTAGCTGTGAGACCTTGGGCAAATGACTTAACCTCTCTGTGCTTCATTTCCTTTTTCTGTGAAATGACGAAAATAGTATTACCAGAGGGTTGTTGCGGAGATTACCTAAGACAATTTTGGGCACATCATGGGCGCTCAGTAAATGTTAACCTGCTGTCGTTGTTGTTATTATTACTTGGGCTAAGTGAAGTGTCCTGATCCACTTTATTCATTTATTCAAGAAATTTCTTGAGGACAAACTACGTATTGGGTACTTTTTTTCTAGGCTCCAGGGATTTTGCAGTGTTGGTCCCCACTCATGGGCCTTGTTTTCTAATGCAGGAGAGAGAGAAAGGGATAAAGGAATAAGGTAATTTCAGCTGGTGATAAGTGTTGTGGAGCAGACAGTGACAAGAAGGTACAGGATAGGAGATAGGATAGGGGAGGCCTCTCGGAGGAGGTGTTGTTAAGCTGCTACCTGAATGAGAAGGACCTGGCTGTGGGGTGATTGGGGGCATGATATTCCAGCAAAGAGAAATGCCCGTGCAAATGCCCTGGGGCTGGAAATGAGCTTGGAGGAACAGAAAGAAGGCCTCTGTGGCTGGAGCAGCACGAGTAGTGTAAGAGGTGAGCAAACCAGGTGCTGGATCGTGCAGGGTCTTCCTTGTAGGAGCTTGTATTTTATTCTAAATGCAGCGGGAAGCTGCCTTCCATGGGAAACTGTGCAGAAAGGGAAGGGATGTGACTGCGGTGTAGAGAATAGACTTTAGAGGAATAAGAGGAGAAGTGAGGAGGTCCATTAGGAGGCCACTGTCAAGTTAGAGGTGATGGTGGCTTGGAGTAGACAGGAAGCAGTGGATATTGAAAAGTCAATGTTGGGGGCTTCCCTGGTGGCGCAGTGGTTGAGAATCTGCCTGCCAATGCAGGGGACACGGGTTCGTGCCCTGGTCTGGGAAGATCCCACATGCTGCGGAGCAACTAGGCCTGTGAGCCACAACTACTGAGCCTGCGCGTCTGGAGCCTGTGCTCCGCAACAAGAGAGGCCGCGATAGTGAGAGGCCCGCGCACCGCGATGAAGCGTGGCCCCCACTTGCCGCAACTAGAGAAAGCCCTCGCACAGAAACGAAGATTCAACACAGCCAAAAATAAATAAATAATTAAAAAAAAAAAAGTCAATGTTGGGATAGCTTTAGGGTTCCTGAGGGGCCAGATGTGGGGTTCATGAAGGAGGAATCTACAGGGACCTGGAGGTTTTTGTCCTTAGCAGCTGGGTGGATGGTGGTATCATTTATTGAGATGAGGAAGGCTGGCAAGGATAACAGGCTTCAGAGGGAAAATCAAGAGGGTTCTGTTTTGAAATGTTAAGTTGAGATGTCCATAGGCTCCTCAGGAAAGATGTGGAGGAAGCAGGCAGTGCTCTGTGCCATGCTTGGGACTGTAGTGCAGACAAGACCCAGTGTCTGCCATTGGAGTCGATGGTCTAGGTGCTGTCCACTGTGGTGGTTACTCACATGTGGCTATTGAACACTTGAAACATGGTGAGTCCGTATTGAGATGTGCTCTTAGTGTGACATGTACAATGGATTTTGAGGACTTAGTGTGAAAAACAAATGAAAAATCTCATTCTTTTTTTTTTTTAATAAATTTATTTTATTTTTGGCTGTGTTGAGTCTTCGTGGCTGCGCGTGGGCTTTCTCTAGTTGCGGCGAGCGGGGGCTACTCTTCGTTGCGGTGCGCGGGCTTCTCATTGCGGTGGCTTCTCTCGTTGCAGAGCACGGGCTCTAGGCGCATGGGCTTCTGTAGTTGTGGCTCGCTGGCTCTAGAGTGCAGGCTCAGTAGTTGTGGCCCATGGGCTTAGTTGCTCCGCGGCATGTGGGATCTTCCCGGACCAGGGCTCGAACCTGTGTCCCCTGCATTGGCAGGTGGATTCTTAACCACTGTGCCACCGGGGAAGCCCCCCCTCCCTGTTTTGACAACCCAAAATGTCTTCAGACATTGCCAAATGTTCCTTGCAGGCACAGAAATCACCCAGGCTGAGACTTACTTGTGTTGAAGCAGTTAGAAAAGTCCTACACGTGCTGCACTGGGTGAGCTCAGGCTCTGGGGACCAGGAGTGGAGTGTGGTCCTGGAGGGGGCATCCTTGAAGCCAAGACCGGAGTCTGCTTCAGGTTCAGCTGCTCGTTGCTGCACCCAAAGGGCCAGGCCTCTTGTAACCCTGTGGGTTTTCTGCGGTGTTTATAATTAGAGGGCCTATTTAAATCGTTGTTTGTGATACTAGAGCTGGAAGGAACACAGTGTCTTCAAACCCTTCCTGGTCCAGAGAGGAAGAGTAGGCGAGGCAGGGCTAGAACTCAGGACCCCCAAATCCCAGCTTGGCTCACTTGCCCTGCATGCCGTCTGTGTAGACACCGCTGCTGTATTACCTGTGGGCTGACCCCACTGGGGTCCCTGGTGGTGGCTGTAATTGGAGTCCACTTTGTGGTGGGGTCCAGTGTGACCAAGGCCAGCCTTGTGTCCCTCGGGCTCTGGGCCTCATCAGTGGAGTCCCGGCATCCTCTAACCAGTGCTCTGCCATCTCTCTTTTCAGTCTGCAACCATCCCTCTGTTCATGAAAAACAAAGATGTTGCTGCAGAAGCGGTGAGTACCTTGTGTAAATGCAGCCTGTCTTCCTGTTTTCCTTCCAAAATGAACTGTGAGGAAAAGCAAACGGAAACTTTCTGCCCTTTGCAGGTCACAGGTAGTGGCAAAACACTCGCTTTCATCATCCCCATCCTGGAAATTCTCCTGAGAAGGGAAGAGAAGTTAAAAAAGAGTCAGGTGAGGATAGCTAAATGGTTTATTTTCACTTAGTCATCAGAGAGTTCACAGTTGAGGAAGAAGCTGGTCAAAAGCTTGAAAAAATAAGAAGGAAAAAGTACAGTCTGTCCTCATTACTTGCAGATTCTGTGTTTATGAATCTGCCTACTCCTTAACATTTATTTGTAGCTCCCCAAAGCAGCACTCAGTGTGCTTTCGTGCTCATGCATGGACTTGTGTGGGGCAGTGACAAATGGGAGTCGCCTTATGGCACTTTCCCAGCTGAGTCTGATCAGGGCGATACTGCCTTCTCGTTCCACCTCTCAAGCTGTAAGCAGGTGTCCTTTTCCTGGTCAACTTACTGCTGTGATTTTTTTTTTTTTTTTTTTTTTTTTTGGTGATTTCACTGTTTAAAATAACCCCCAAACATAGTGCTGAAGCGCTATCGAGTGTTCCCGAGTGCAAAGAGGCTGTGATGTGCCTTACAGAGAAAATACATGTTACATAAGCTTCTTTTGATAGTGCTGTTGGCTGTGAGTTCAATGTTAATGAATCAACAGTATATATTAAATGAGGTGTCTTTATTTAATAATTTAATTGAAGTATAGTTGACTTACAAAATAAGGTATCTTTAAACAGAAATATATGTAAAACAAGCTTATGTATTGATAGGTCGACCCAAATGTGACCAGAGGCTTGCAGGAACCTAACCCCATTTCCCCAGGAGCAATGGTCCAGTATTCGCTAACAGCGTATGTGGCCGCTTTGTAGAACAGAATGAGGACTGACTATAATTCAAACTACAGTTGACTTTTGAACAACATGGGTTTGAACGGTGCAGGTCCACTTAAATGCGGGTTTCTTTCAGTAGTGAATAACTATAGGTCTACACCAGCCGAGGTTGGTTTAATCCCTAGATGTGGAATTGGGATATGGAGGAACCAAACTGGTTATGTGGAGGGCCAACTGTAAATTATTTGCGGATTTTCGACTACGCAGAAGGTTCACATCCCTAACCCCGCCATCATTCAAGGGTCAACTCTCGATGTGTACCGTGACCGGGCACTGCTGAAAAAGCCCAGGAAGTGCTGTTTCTCTGGGAACCTTCGTCCATTAGGTGGAGGGTGCGTCTTGTGTGAGTTCAGCTCTGCAAGCCCTGAGCTCTGCTAATCGTGTGCCTTCCCCCGCGTGGGCAGGTTGGCGCCATAATCATCACACCCACGCGAGAGCTGGCTGTTCAGATAGATGAGGTCCTGTCGCATTTCATGAAGCCCTTCCCACAGTTCAGGTAAAATGGGAGGCAGGGTCCCTGTCAGCCATGGGCTGTGATTTTGCCTGACCTGCTCAAAGACACTTTTCTTGTTTTAGCCAGATTCTCTGGATCGGAGGCAGGAATCCTGGAGAGGATGTTGCGAGGTTTAAGGAACACGGGTAAGTTGCCTTGCTTGCTCTTGGCATTGAACCCAAGAGGAATCGACATGTGATCTAGGCTTAACCGGAAACACCCCACTTCAGGAGCCCCCTCCCCACAAAAAGTTCTTTCTTCAGGCTAACCTCCCATTTTGCTCACGGGCTTATGATCTCGTCCCTACCGTGGTGGTCTCTGACCTCGCCCCGAGCCCCAGACACACAGATAATCCACTTGTCTGCTTGGCATCTCCCCAGGCGTCTCACAGCTGTTGCAAACACGTCTACAACAGGAGCTTGGAATTTTCATCCCCAGACTTGCACCTCATCTGGAGTTGCCTGTTCATCTGCCCCCGTTGCTTCTCCTGAAGTCAGGGGTTCAGCCTCGGCTCCTCACCGTCCCCTCCACTACCCCTGACAGTTAACTGTCACCACATCCTCTGCATTTTCTCTCCAGAGCGTGTCTCTAACCGTCAGCCTTCCCGTCGCCACCTCTCCTACTCATTTCTCCCCTGGACTCCTGCAGTAGCTTCTCTGCCTCTCTCTCTCTTCTGTGTGTGTCTGCTCTTGTCCCCGATAGTCCACGCTCCGCGTAGCAGCCAGAATGCCAGTCAGGTCGTGTCACTCATTGAAAGCTCTTCAGTGGCTCCTGCTGGCCCTTGGGATAGATCCTAGTGTTTGCGTAGGGCCTGTGAGCCACCACTCTCCACTGCTGCCCCCTTCACAGCCCGCCCTGCTGCCACAGCGGGCTGGCTGTCTCCCAGATGCTGCCCGTGCCAGGCTCTTCCGTGTCTCCAGGAGGCTCGGGAAAGTCGGGGTGGTGTCTGTCCGGCAGCATTTTACCTTCAGAGCCTAGAGAGGCGCTGAGCACACGGCCAGTGTTTCATAAACGTTCGCAATGCGTGTTTGAATACACGATGGCCATCACTCCTTGGCATTGTATTGTCCCACGATCAGTAAGGTTTGTAATGAGCAGCAGTAGAATTTGTGCCCAGTTTGTCAGTGAATCTTAATAAAGAAAACTATTTTTCTTGAGCACTTGCTGTGTCCAGCTACAACGGGCGATACTTTGCAGCAGGGGTCACAGACTCGAGTCGCTACAGGGCTCAGAGGATACTATAAACGTGTGAAGGGGTGGGCGGGGAGTCGGGGGAACTGGCTAGTTCATGCCTGCGTACTCACCCCCAGCTTATCGCTGCCCACAGAACTCTGGGCTCAGTTCTCCAGGTTTTGAATTTTTTAAAAAGAATATGGAATTCCAGATTTTTGTGTGTTATCTCCAGATTTTTTTAACTGTTGGCATGTAATTCACATTTAAAAAAAACAACAACAAAACTTTCCTGCAGGTCACCCAGTCTGTGGGGGCCACGTTTGGCTTTCAGTCTGCCAGTTTGTGATCTTTACATAAAATTATCTCTAGTTCTGTTGACATTCTCATTTTATAGATGAGTGACCTGGGACCTAAAGTGGTTGAGTAAAGTCAGGGGGTGAGCAAACCCTTTCTGTAAAGGACCAGATGGTAATTATTTTAGCTTTGTCGATCACACAGTCTGTGTCATAGCAGCTCACCTCTGCTATTATCGTGGGAAAGCCGCCAGAGGCAACCCATGAATGAAGGAGGATGTGTAGTTATGTGCCAATAAAATGTCACACAAACAGCAGAGGCCAGATGTGACCTAAGAGCCAGTTTGCTGAGCTCTGCCCTTCATCTCAGCCTGGAACCCAGACCTGTCCCCTCACGGCGCAGCCTTCTCTTCCCACTATGGTGGTCTCCCTTCTCTTCGCTGGCATTTTAGGTGACTTTTGCTGGGGGGAATACAAAACTTGGTGTTTGGAATCACAAAGGTCCCCGAGATCCAGCGAGTGCGGTAAATGTTAACTTTGTTTTCATAGTGGGAACATCATTGTGGCAACCCCAGGCCGCCTGGAGGACATGTTCCGAAGGAAGGCAGAGGGCCTGGATCTGGCCAGCTGCGTGAGGTCCCTGGAGGTCCTGGTGTTGGATGAAGCGGACAGGCTTCTGGATATGGGGTTCGAGGCGAGGTACTGGAGTTTGGACTTTATGGGGTTCGGGTGACACGGGATGAAAGGGAGCCCAAGATGGAATTCCTTTATTACTCCATGACTGTCTCTATTAGCCACATGTGAATTTCTTTTTTTTTATAAATTTATTTATTTATTTATTTAATTTTTTGGCTGCGTTGGGTCTTCGTTGCTGTGTGCTGGCTTTCTCTAGTTGTGGTGAGCGGGGGCTACTGTTCATATGGTACACGGGCTTCTCATTGCGGAGGCTTCTCTCGTTGCGGAGCATGGGCTCTAGGCGCGCGGCCTTCAGTAGTTGTGGCACACGGGCTCTAGAGTGCAGGCTCAGTAGTTGTGGCACGTGGGCTCAGTAGTTATGGCTCGTGGGCTCTAGAGCGCAGGCTCAGTAGTTGTGGCGCACGGGCTTAGTTGTTCCGCGGCACATGGGATCTTCCTGGACCAGGGCTCGAACCCGTGTCCCCTGCATTGGCAGGCAGATTCTTAACCACTGCGCCACCAGGGAAGTCCCCGCATGTGAATTTCAAATCATTAGGATGTTTAATCTTTCAGATTCTTCCACACAATTTAAATTCCATTTCTTCTGTCTGTGATGTTCTTAAGATGTGTTTTCCTCCATGGCTTCTTTAAAAGTTTCTGTGAGTCTTAAAAAAGTAGTTTTATTGGGATATAATTCATATGTTACACAATTCACCCATGTAAAGTGTACAGTTTAATGGTTTTTAGTCTCAAAAAGTTTTGTCTTAATTTCACTCTTTTAATTGCTCCCCATTATAAAAGTAAAATTATATGCTTACGTTGAAGAAACCTTGGGAAAATGAGAGTATAAAGAAGAAATGAAGATCGCCCATAATCTCACCTCCCAGTAGCAGCTACTGTAAATATTGTGATGGTTTTCAGTCTTTTAAAATAACCTGTTTAGTATCATAAAACACCATTTGTTGATTATGCTGATAAGTGAGGGGTTAAGATGAGCCCTCTCTTTTTAGCATAAACACCATCTTGGAGTTTTTGCCGAAGCAGAGGAGAACGGGCCTCTTCTCGGCCACTCAGACGCAAGAAGTGGAGAACCTGGTGAGAGCAGGCCTCCGGAACCCTGTGCGAATCTCGGTGAAGGAGAAGGGCGCGGCGGCCAGCAGCACGCAGAAGACCCCCTCCCGCCTGGAGAACTACTACATGGTGAGCGCTGGGTGGTCGGTCTCACGGGCTCCTGCAGGCCATCGAGGAGGATGTAGGGGTCTCAGGTACAGCGCGGGGACTGGGGTTAACAGTGTCGTGTACTTGAAATTGAAATTTGCTAACAGAGTAGTTCTTCAAATACAAAAGGGAACTATGTGAAGTGCTGGGTGTGTTAATTCACTTGATTATGATAATCATTTCACAGTGTATGTGCATGTCATCATTTCGTACACCTTCATTGTATACATGTATAGATTTTTAATGTGTAAATATGCTTAAATATATACAATTTTTATTTGCCAATTATACCTCAGTAAAGCTGGAAAAAATAAAACAAGTATTATAAGCCAAAGCAATTTACTGAAAAAAATTACTAATTTTTTTTGACTTGAACTGCTTTCAGTAAGCTTAGTTATGTTTTTCTTGGGGCCGCGCCGCACAGCACGCGGGATCTTAGTCCCCCGACCAGGGATTGAGCCTGCCCCCTGCAGTGGAAGCGCGGAGTCCTAACCATTGGACTGCCAGGGAAGTCCTGTTTTTCCTTTTAAATGATCAGCTATAATAATTGTTTTAACAACTTATTAGATTTTCCAAGTTTTATCAATATGATGTACAGTGTTCCCACTGATATATGTTGACTCTTAGCAATTAAAACAAATAAGCAAGCAAATGGGACTTCCTTGGCAGTCCAGTGGTTAAGAGTTTGTGCTTCCACTGCGGGGGCACGGGTTTGATCCCTGGTTGGGGAACTAAGATTCTGCATGCTGCGTGGTGCCGCCAAAAAAAAAAACAAATAAGCAAGCAAAAAATAAGTGCTCTAGAGACTGGCTTTCAGTTTTCTAGGAAACTAAATCTATAAAATGATACCCTGTGGCACATTTTTAAATGCATTTGGGGGGCTCCCCTGGTGGCGCAGTGGTTAAGAATCCGCCTGCCAATGCAGGGGACACGGGTTCTAGCCCTGGTCCGGGAAGGTCCCACATGCTGTGGAGCAGCTAAGCCTGTGCGCCACAACTACTGAGCCTGCGCTCTAGAGCCCGCAAACCACAACTACTGAGCCTGTGTGCCACAACTACTGAAGCCTGCGCACCTAGAGCCCATGCATCCACAACAAGAGAAGCCACGACAGTGAGAAGCCCTGTGCACCGCAACAAAGAGTAGCCCCCACTTGCCGCAACTAGAGAAAGCCCACGTGCAGCAAGGAAGACCCAACACAACCAAAAACAAAAATTAATTAATTAATATAAAAAAATGCATTTGAGGACAGAGCTAGGGTACATGCTATGTGTGATGATGCTTGTCATTCAGCAAGTATGTGAATAAGGAAGTTAACACAGGCGTAACTGTATTTTAAGCAGAGTCTCCAAGGACGGTGTGTATGGACCTCCTGTCGCCAAGTGATCAAATGTTTTTATTACACGTGCACGGGGTGTGCTGGGTGCAGGCACGGGACATGCTGGGTTCCCGGCCCATTAATATGAGCCTGAGTTAGAGAAGGGCACAGCCAGACGTGCAGGTGAAACACAAAATCGAATTATGGCCTCTCTGAAGGAGACTTTGTTGGGCGACAGTGTTCTGCTCTGTAACCTAAATGGTGTTTTTCGATTTACAGCTGGGAGTTGCTGAATTTGCAGCAGTAAATCCTAGCTGCCCTTACTTTTAGTTTCCTCACAAAGCAGTGGGAGGGCTTTTGGAAATGTGATTGTTAGTAATGAGGCCACCCTCTTCTGTTCTCTACCATCACTGGGTCGGGCCAGGGGCATCTAGAGAGGATGGTCAGCCAGGGTGGCAGCGCCATTTGGGAACTGGGAGAACCCGCAGGCCAGTGTCACTGCTTGACAAGGCACATCGAAATCGTCAGCCAGGAGGTGGGGCTTTTCTTTTGGCCGAGAGGGGCTACTCAGCTCCTGAACACAGTGACATGGTCACGGAGAAGTGGGCCGTTTCCAAACCAGTGTCCCTCGTGCTGCGGACTGTGAGGGCGATGAGGTGGCTCTCCTTTGGGTCGATTCATGGGGAGATTGAAGGCAGAAAGTTTGCAGATCAGAAAACCACCTCTGCTGCAGCTGCCTGGAGGATGCGTTTGAAATCAGGCAGGAGGTGTTATACCCGGTGTTGCTATTTCTGCTTGCAGCCGGGCTGGTAAAGTTAGGAGGCCGGCTTTTCCCAGGGGAGGGAGGAGGTGGTGGATAGTGTAGTGGTTACGAGCAGAGGTGCGAGGGCAAGGCCGCCCAGCTGCACAGCTAGGCTTTGTCCCTTCCTAACTGCACGAGTTCACCACTTGTAAAATGTTAGCACCCATTTCGTAGGGTTGGTGGAGGATTGGTTTATTAATACAGATGAAGGTTTTAGGCCAGCGCTTAGTGTGTAGTAAGTAGTAATAAATTAGCTTTGGAGCCCACTGTGGCCGCTGCTCCACTCTGCTCTTTTGCGTTCATTTAAGTGACTGCATTTAGAGATGTCTGAGTGCGTGAGAAAGAAGTCCCAGACTGAGGGTTTGGTTAGGGTAAAAATAGGGGGATGCATTCAGGTGGACTTAAATGCTTCCAATTTAGGAGCACTCGGTTGCTTTATTAGGAGAGGCTGGAGTCTGTCTCCATGGAGGTCTGTGAAATAATTCTGTGCATTCTGCTGTGGAGACCTGTGTTTACCTTAGAGCAGTGATTTCTGAACATGGCTGTGTCTCAGGATCTCCTGGGCACTCTTAAGTAATACGGACCCTTGGGTCCAATTCCACATGAATCATAATCTGTATGCTGTGTCCAAGGATGTGCATTTTAAAGACCTCCCCTGGGGATGGTGTTATGGCCGGCATGGCGCTGTCTGCATGTTTGGGGTTTGGGAGGTACTTACCGCACTGGGTGACTCCCTGTCCTCAGTTACATGACTTTGTGACTTAACGTGTGTCAGCAGTCCAGGCTGATGTTTATTCTGGTCTCGGTAGACTGAGTAACATTCTGACGAACGTCTGTCCCTTTTCACGGAGGAAATTAGATTCCTTAAAATTTAAGGCCGAAACTGAAAATAGCTATGGGGTTGTTTTTGTCAGCAAATTTGTTTTTATTTTATTGGTTTTCCTTTTTATTTTGTAGGTATGTAAGGCAGATGAGAAATTTAATCAGCTGGTACATTTTCTTCGAAATCATAAGCAGGAAAAACACCTGGTCTTCTTCAGGTAATAATACTTCTGGAGTTCGGCCACACCCAGAACGTGCACATGTGTGTAGCCTTCAGGTTGTTTGTCTGTTAGGAATGTGTTTGGCTGCAAATGACTTCTGCAGCTCAAGCTGGAGGGGTTTATTTTTCTCCTGTAAAAAGAAGTCCAGAGGCAGGCAGTTCCTGACGTTGGTTTCCGTCTCAGCAACGTCAAGACCAGTGTTTCTTTAGCTGTCTTGGCCTTTCCTTCCTGTAGGTCACCTCCTAGTTTTAAGATGACCACGGTGACACCTGCTGCCACATTTGCATTGAAAGCAGATAAAAGAGGAAAGGCAGAGAGGGGGGAAGGGCAGTGCTCGCTATATCCGGCCCTTTTAATCAGAAAAGCAAAAGACTTTCTCAGACAGCCCCCTCCCAAGCTGACTTCTGCTTTCCTTGTATGGGCCAAAGGTGGGTCACCCAGCAGCCCCTCACTTTAGGAGATGGGAAAAAAACAAGTGGGTAGCTGTCCCAGCCTCTGTAGTAGAGGGAGGTGAAGGAGGAAGTGGTTGGGAGGGTGTTTGATCCGCCAGCCTAGTGTCTGCCACACTGGGGTGTGTCCTGTTGTCAGAGCGCAAGATAGGAACAGATGTGTGCATCCTTTGGGCTGTTTTTTTCCTCCTCCAGATATACCTGTGGTGTTGTCTTTTTGGCAACACCAAAAGAATTTTATGTTTCTTTTCCATCCATCATGTCACCAATAAAATGCATTAGCTGTACTGTCCCACAGTTAGAAACACAACCTGGTACACACACACACACACACACACACACACACACACACACACACGAAACTGAAACAAAGATTTAATAAAACTGCATTTGACTAGGTGGGATGTATTCTGATGCTTTCTGTTCTGTTCTGCTCTAATTTTTTAAAAATGCTGGTCCAGACTCACCAAATTGATTTCAGAACCCACCAGATTGCTTTCAGGATCTGTGGGTTGTGACCCTAGTGTGCAAAACTGCTTTATTATGTACTGATGTGACTCTTGGTGGAAACTGGGGAATCTGGCAGCAGTCAGTTAGCACAGGTGTTTAAGACAGGAGATTTAGACAGGAGTTAGCCCAAATTGGAATCCTGCAGCCTGGTGTGGGAGAACATGGGAGATGGAATCAAACCTTCCTTCTGGTTCTGCCTCTGCCACTCACTCATACTGCCTCTCTGTAAGCTTCAGGTCCCTCATCTACAAAAGAATGTGACATCCCTTTGGAATCCCTCAAATAAAAAAGGTGAACTTTATTAGAAGGGGGCTGTGTAGGGAGTTCACAGACTCAAAGAGAAAGTTGGGTGCACCGCCTCTAGGGAAGACAGGATCTGGGGTACCCAGATGGCCATCTGTTTAGGGCACAGCCTCATTGGGATGACCCTGCTCCAGTCCCCTTTTGTCCTCGACTCCAAGTCCAATGTCTAGGATAGAGGACCTGAAAGGTCTGGCTTCTGCTGAGCCCTTGGGAACTGCACTGACTGGGGAAGAAGCAGTTCCCTGAAGGAAAAACAGGAGTAAAGCTATATTTAAGACGTCACTGTTCTTGTTGTGAAGGACTACTTCACTTTCATTAGCTTCTCAGGGAGCCAGGGAGATCCCCTTGCTAGAACAGCTTTCGACAGTAGGAATACTTTGTTTGGGTTTTAACTCCTGCTGAAGGGGTTTTGTCAAAAGGCTGGCCTTCCCCTGGCCGAGAGCTTAGTTGTGGATGATATGCACGGACATTCTCCTCTGCAGCCTCCTGGGACGACTGGGTGGCCCCCACTGCATCTAGTGCTCGCGGCCTCCCTCCCCCCGTCGCAGGAGGACCAAGGCGGCCTGCGACTCTAAGCCCTCTGTCCCCTCTCGCAGCACGTGCGCCTGCGTGGAGTACTGTGGAAAGGCTCTGGAGGCCCTGGTGAAGGGCGTGAACATAATGTGCATTCACGGAAAGATGAAGTATAAGCGCAATAAGATCTTCACGGAGTTCCGCAAATTGCAAAGGTGGGTTGGCTTCCTTGGAGGTGGCGGATCTCCAGCCACTCTGCTCTTTTGCAGGTCGCTCTGCCTCGAAACCCTCACGTGTTTCCCTGCCTGGAACTCTCTTCCTCCTCCAACCTGGTTATCATATCTTCTCTGTATAAATATCCAGAGCCCCTGCCCTCTGTCCTGACCCCATTACACTTTGCTACACTGACTTCCTTACTTATCTGTCAACTTCCCTGCTAGGTTTTAAGCTCCATAAGAACGGGAACCTGTGTTGTGTTCATTGCCCCAGTGCGGCTTTGGTAGCTGTTTGTTGAATGACGGAACAGACAGGAGCAGCCCGTTAAAGGCTGCAGATTGTCAGCCGGTGGCTAGGCTGGAGGGAACTTGTGGCTCTAGTGATCATAACTTGATTCTGTTTGTGCATAGAAATAATACTTCTCTGTGTTTCTTAATCATTGAGCCTTCTGGCTATGTTAAAAGCGATCTTTTAGGCAAAGTGATAGAATTGACGCATACACGACAGTCTGGGAGGGAAAATTTCATTTGTTTTTTTTAAATGGCTGCAAAGGATTAGACCAAATACTGTGTTTGTTTTTTTTTTTTTTTTCTTTTCCCTCAATGGAAATATGCTAATTTAAAAAATCTTCTCAGTGTCTCCTCCCCACCTCTTTACAGATTTCACTGAGAACTTGTAAAGTCCTAGAGGTTCTTAGGAGGAAGAAAAATCAAAGTGTTATTCCTATATATTTGCTTCTGTGAGAGATTCTGCAACCTGTGTTGTTACTATCATCCCTCAGTAAAGACTGCTTGACGGTGAGGGAGACAGTGGCCTCCTTACTCAGCGTGGTGTTTTCTCATTTTCTAGTGGGATTTTAGTGTGCACGGACGTGATGGCCCGAGGAATAGATATTCCTGAAGTAAACTGGGTTTTGCAGTACGACCCTCCCAGCAATGCCAGGTACAGCATGAGAGAATGTTACCCGCTCTGTCTAGGAATCTAGGCTAATGAAATAGGAATCCTGAGGAAGAAAACATAATGATGGTTGTCAAAACATTACGAAATAGCAAAAATAAGGGAACTGGTGAGCTATCATTGATAGGTCAATAGTGATACTGTATTATGCAGAAATTTCAGTCATTTTCAAATACTTTTTAATAGATCTTTTTTATTTACTTATTTATTTATTTTTAAATTTTTTGGCTGCGCCGCACAGCATGTGGGATCTTACTTCCTTGACCAGGGATGGATCCCATGCCCCCTGCATTGGAAGTGCAGAGTCTTAACCACTGGGCCATCAGGGAAGTCCCTCAAATACTTTTTAAAGTTCTTGCAGAAATGCACATGATAGAGTGTTTAAAGGAGAACAATATATATACCATATATGAAGATGTCAGTTATTCTCTGAAAGCAAGCATATATTCCTGATAAATGCCTGCAAACATAGGAAAGCACCTGTAAATACAAACGCGTAAGCAATAGTTGTTACTTCCTGAGGGAGGGGGGTGGTCCTCATAGGTCACTTTTATTTTCTTTTTTACGCTTTTCATTGTTTTCCAAATTTTCTACTGAGACTGCGTCCTCCTACCTGTACCATCAGATAGGCATAAATTTAAAAGTTTTACAGTTCACAGTAAATGTCTAACAGAACCCTCTCTGGTTTGCACGTGTACTTTAATCGCCAGCTGTTCTATAGCACTAATAAGCGGCGGGTTGGGATGGAGCCCCTCGGGTCATTTTAGGCGCATCAGCCGTGCGGCTGCAGGCCTGTGCTCTGCTCGGCCAGCATCACGTGGTGACCATGTTCCCGCCCCTTGTTGTTCACAGCGCCTTCGTGCATCGCTGTGGCCGCACAGCCCGCATCGGCCATGGCGGCAGCGCGCTTGTGTTCCTCCTTCCCATGGAAGAGTCGTACGTCAATTTCCTTGCACTTAACCAGAAAGTAAGCTGTCTTCCTTTTTCCTATGGAATGTCCAATGCTGGGGTAGTTGAAAAAGTTCTTTTCCAGCAAGTGGGGTCCAGAACTTAGATTAGGGGTTGCAGACACACAGGGGCCAGGCTGGTGATGTCAGTGCGGGAACCTGGCTGGCTTTATGGCTGTGGAGAGGCTCTGGGGTACGGCCACTGCTCAGCCCCAGCTAAGTATCACTAGTTGGGAACATAGACCTATGTTGCCATACTTTCCAACCAGAAATCAGGATTGTTAGGTAAAGTCTCATTTTAAACTTTGCTTTAAAATTTTTTAAGTACTTTCTGGACCAAGTAAAATACTTTGCTTGGATTTGGGCTTCCAGGCCTCTGCTTTAAGATTAAAATGGATTGTTCTGCCTTTGGTTTTACTGGCACTGGCTCTTATGGGGTAGCCTTGGGGATGAGGTGATTCCAGCCAGAAGTGACGCTGTGGTCCCTGTGCAGTGCCCGCTGCAGGAGATGAAAGTCCAGAAGAACACAGTAGACCTCCTTCCAAAGCTCAAGTCCATGGCCCTGGCCGACAGAGCTGTGTTTGAAAAGGGCATGAAAGCTTTTGTGTCGTACGTCCAGGCTTATGCAAAGCATGAGTGTAACCTCATCTTCAGATTAAAGGGTAAGTTGGACTTCTTCACATAATTGTATCTCCATCTGAAACATCTGATGGTTTTAGAAGTATTACAAGTATGAAACTGCTTTGTTTTATAATAATGTCAGGCCTATGCCAGGGTTAATGTGTTCTAAACATTTAAAAGAAAGTCTTCCTGGGAATTCCCTGGCGGTCCGGTGGTTAGGACTCTGAGCTTCCACTGCAGGGGACACGGGTTCGATCCCTGGCCGGGGAACTAAGATCCCGTGTGCTGTGCAGCGCAGCCAAAAAAATAAATAAAAAAAAATAAAAGACAGTCTTCCTTGGGTTTGAGTAGACAGAGAATACACTGGCTGCTGAGTATTCCTTCTTAGTAAAAATGTAATTATTTTAATTCTAATTAAAATGAGCCCATTAGATCATTTAGGTAGACAAAATTATATTGCTATGAATGTTCTGTGGGTTGATGCTTATAATCCTATTTTGGGTGTGCTAACTGCAATGTTTTGGTTTAATCAGATCTCGATTTTGCAAGTCTTGCTCGAGGTTTTGCCCTGCTGAGGATGCCCAAGATGCCAGAGCTGAGAGGGAAGCAGTTTCCAGATTTCGTGCCTGTGGACGTCAGTACAGACACCATTCCATTTAAAGATAAAATCAGAGAAAAGCAGAGGCAGAAGCTATTGGAGCAACAAAGAAAAGAGAAAACAGAAAATGAAGGGAGAAGAAAATTCATAAAAAATAAAGCTTGGTCAAAGCAGAAGGCCAAAAAGGAAAAGAAGAAAAAACTGAATGAAAAACGGAAAAGGAAAGAGGTAAAGTTTGCATTTTTATTATTTAAATACTCAACTTAGAATTGTGAACAAGCTTCACTGAAGCGTAGTATCTAGTTATCTTCTAATAGGAATTGCATAGGACTCTCAGATTTCTAAACTCCCTTGGTGGCCTGGGTGGGGAATGCGCTGTTTGTGGAAGCTGATCTAAGAGCTTGTAGTTACTGATTAAAAATGCTGGTTTCACTTAGAACACTGTTGCTGAGAAATTCAGTAGCTTGTTGATCTCTTCTGCACTCAGGGTTCTGATATCAAAGATGAGGACATGGAAGAACTTCTTAATGACACAAGGCTCTTGAAAAAGTTTAAAAAAGGCAAAATTACTGAAGAAGAATTCGAGAAGGGGCTGTTGACAAGTGGCAAAAGATCAGTCAAGACAGCAGATTTGGGGATCTCAGATTTGGAAGATGACTGCTGATTCCTGCCGCTCAGGTGAAATGCACGAGAGCACCGGGAATGCCAGGAGCTGCCCTGCGCTTGCAGACAGCTTGCGCTTGTGTCTACTGAACAGCAGAACTTCAGCAGACGTCCGGGAAGAACCACCTCTCCCAAAACTGTTGTTGCAGGCGGGGGAGATGTGAGGGGTTTCACGCTCATGAATATTTTATTAAAAACATACCAGCCTTTGAAGTCTAACAGAAGAATATGTAAATTAACTGAGTGTAAATAACAGATGTCAATATTTATTTTGATGGGTTACTCAAAGAGCTCATTTTTTGGTGGCTATTTTATACTTATTTTTTAACATAAAGATACTGACGTGACTTGATTTTAGGCCTTTTAAAATTCCTCAGTGTTTTCAGGCACCTGATCTCCCTGGATGTCCTTCTCCCTGGACTTCAGTTCTCTCTTTGATGTACTGCACAGAACACCTGCACAGCCGCTAGTACTGTTTTATTGGTGAGTATCTGACGAACAGAGGAAGCAAGTCATTCTGGAAAAGAAAATTATTATGCCTTCTGTTGAATAAACTGTATTTCATTCTGATTGTGCCTTAAGTGTGTGAAGGTGGCTGCACAGTGTCTTTACCAAGATGGACAATACATCTGGGCCTGGGGTCAGCTTGCAGTACCGACACAACGCCATATCAAAATCTTGCATACAGTTTATTTGAAAAGATGCTGAATTGTTCTCAAGAACAATTTTAAAAAAGCTGTTCAGGACCCAAACATGTTTAAATTCACGTCTTTCCCAGATACAGAATTAAAGTTTGCAAATATTCTGGAAGGCGTCTTCGTAAGTGGTGAGCCGTGCAGGATACTCCTGCCAAAGACGCTGTTTCTCCCTGTCTTGGGTCCTCGTGTTAGTTTCCACTCTGTTTGGCTTGATCCTTTTTTGGAGATGACAGCCCTCAGCTCACGTTCACCGCCGGAAGCCTGATGCGGATTCAGCAAGGGTTTCCTGCCTTTCTCACACGGCACCGTGTAGCCTGCATCCGGGGTGGCTGTTGGTTGCTGGAGGGGCGCCTGGCTGCAGTTGGGACCCCTGCTCTCTTAGGCCTGCATGGCTTTCATTGATGCTTCTGGCAAATAAGTCTGGAGTGTGGGGAAGATGAAGGGAGGGGGACGGGGCACATCTTCTTTCATCAGTCAAGTAGCCAATAATCTAACTTGTATTTCTGGAAACTGGAAATGAATGAAAGTGTCTGGAAACCATAAGCACAATTTAGGTTGGGTTTTGGGGGAACCATGAACATATTTTAGATGAGACTGAAATGAATAAAAAATTCTCCAAGACGTATGATTTTAAGTCCTTAGTCGATAAAATTTCATAAAAAACCATTCAGTTTTGGCCTGGCTCATGGAGGGGCCAAGAGGCTGCTCCCAGCATCAGCTGTGTGCCAGCAGGAAAGGGCCCGGCGGTTACAGATAGAGCTTGATGAGTTCGTCGCTGACTGCTGAGGGCGTCAGCACCCCCAGGTCTGTAAACAGCAGTGTGATTAAGGAAGGGGAGGTGTAGTCGACCCACGGGTGCTCCTCTTTGAGATCCTGTCCAGTCTGCGTGGACTTCAGAGTATCTGCCTTGTACTGAGGAGACAGGAAGCATACGTTAGTATGCCCCACGTGTTCAGGGCTCTGAACTGGAGAGGCCTTGGCCTGAGCAATTAGTGTGCTCCTGCCTCAAAGTGCTCTCTGGAAACGGGGGGAAGCCAGCTGTGCAGCACACTGGCGAGGGGGACAAGTGTGGCTTGGGTGAGCAGATCATTAAAGAAAAACTTAAGCCACGTGTCCCCTCACTGGTGTGCTGGATTAACTCCTCCAGACCTCTCAAGACAACCATTTACAGCATTTATAGAGAGCTTACTAAGTGCCAGGCACTGTGCTAAGTTCTTCCCATGGATTATCTCAGAATTGTTATAACCCTTGTACAGATAACTGAAGTTCACAGAGCTTACAATGAAAGGACTTGCCCAAGGTCACATGGTTAGTAAGTGGTGGAGATGGCAAGTGAGCCCAGACAGCTGAGCCAAAACTTCGACTATTACCAGTTTCCCCTGCCTCCTCGGCCTGTATCTATTGCTTAATTGAATGAGAGACAAAGACTTAAATTCTGGGGACAAATTAGGCTGTTCAACAGCCACCAACTTATCTTTGTATCTTGAGTATTGGAAAAAATAGCAGTGGGAAGTGAGTAACTTAATGGAACATTCTTAGCACTGCGTTTTTTTTCAAAGGTTTCAGTTTACACTCAAATATACCCCTTCAAATATGTAAAACTCTTGCCTTAAACTTATCTGGGACATCTTGCTGGTTTAGTGGGAAGAGCCGTACAAACTTGAAACTTTCTGCAACAACATAAAAAGGCTTGTTCTGTGCTTTGGCACACACGGCCATCTGGTTGGTTCCAATCTGGGAAGTCAGAGAAAAGCGGAGAAGGGTGAGATCTTATAGCACACCTGAAGTGGAAGCAACAGAAAGTATATGAGTGAACGTAATATATGTACTTCTGGCTTTGGAATTAAAGAGGACCTTTAAAAAAGAAAACAGACGTTTCTCCAAAGATATACAAATGGTCAACAGACACATGAAAAGATACTCAAGATTCTTAGTCATTAGAGAAACACAAAACCACAATGGGATACTGCTTCACATCTACTAGGATGGCTATAGTTAGAAAAACAAGTGTTGGCAAGGACGTAGAGAAATTTGGAATCCTTGTATGTTGCTGGTAGGAACGTAAAATGGTGCAGCTACTGTGGGAAACAGTTTGGCAGTTCCTCAAAAAGCTAAACACAGAAATACCATAATATCCAGCAATTCCACTCTTAGGTATATACCTCAAAGAATTGAAAACAGGAACTCAAATAGGTAATTGTACACCCGTGTTCATAGCAGCATTAGTTACAATAGTCAAAGGATAGAAACAACTCAAGTATCCATCAACAGATGAATGGATAAACAAATGTGATGTGGTACATTATGCAGCCATAAAGAGGAATGAAGCACTGACGCATGCTACAATATAGATGAGCTTTGAAAACATCATGCTAAGTGAAATAAACCAAACTCAAAAGGACATATTGTATGATTCCACTTATATAAGGTACCTAGAATAGGCAAAAATCACGGAGGGAGAAAGATTAGGGGATGGGGAGAGAAAAATGGGGAGTTTTGCTTACTGGTGACAGTTCGGGGTGATGGAAAAGTTTTGAAGACAGACAATGGTGATGGTTGCACAACAATGTGAGTGTAATTAATGCCACTGAATTGTACACTTAAAAATGATTAAAATGGCAAATTTTTGTTATATATTACCACATACAACAAACTATCATGAAATCTTTCCATGTTAAGCAACAGATAAATTTTAAACATTATACTGATGTCAAATATGCTCCATTAAAAAGAAAAACCAACCAAAAACTCAAATGCTTTCCAGTTAAAGCATGTTTTGAAAAAATATAATTTACATTCTCCTAATTTACACAAATCAATCTCCAAAGCAGGAAGAAATCTGAACAAAATCTGACCGCTGCAATGGCTCATGGGAACGGGGAAGCCATTGGCTGCAGGGGTGGAGTCTTGAAGCTAAGCAGGATTAGAGGAACGGATCGTTAATAATACAGTGCTAGCTGGGTGTCTGAGGTCAGTGATGTAGCTCCACGCCCTGAGCAAGGGCCCGTGGAGAACTGATGCTCCTACCTTGTTAATGATTCCTCCGTTTTCAACAACGCCTTCAGCACCAACAATGACAAGATCCACTTTCTCCATGATGTAGCTAAAGAAATTAAAAACAATTTTTTTTTTTAAACTTTTGGGTTTTATTTATTTATTTATTTATTTATTTATTTATTTATTTATTTATTTATTTATTTATGGCTGTGTTGGGTCTTCGTTTCTGCGCGAGGGCTTTCTCTAGTTGTGGCAAGCGGGGGCCACTCTTCATCGCAGTGCGCGGGCCTCTCACTGTCGCGGCCTCTCTTGTTGCGGAGCACAGGCTCCAGACGCGCAGGCTCAGTAGTTGTGGCTCACGGGCTTAGTTGCTCCGCAGCATGTGGGATCTTCCCGGACCAGGACTCGAACCCGTGTCCCCTGCATTGGCAGGCGGATTCTCAACCACTGCGCCACCAGGGAAGCCCCTAAAAACAATTCTTTAATGCTCCCTTTTCTTTGCTCTTCTCAGTAGCATCATCACCTGCAAAGATTAATACTCCATTTTCACCAAGGTTAAGTTCCTCTCATAACTTTCTTCCAAAGAGCACTGAACACATGAGACAACCCCTGGCACTGTTACCGGTTCTGCTACAGGGGCACCAAGACCTGTTTTGGTCATTACACCACAATAAGACGTGTAACTCACCCTGCCACCCAGTAATGTACATGCATACATTTGTAGCTGAAGCAAGGATTTCATGACCCGGCATTTATCCTTACTACATGTGGCACATTCTATTTTCCTTTCTACGTTAATACAAACAAAATTTAAAGACCTGATGTGATCTGAAGTTGGAGAAAAATGTTATGTAATTCAACAATCTTGCAGGTAGGGTGAAGGCCAATTTACCTTTTGAAATGAGCAATTAGGGACTTCCCTGGTGGTCCAGTGGTAAAGAATCCACCTTACAATGCGGGGGACGTGGGTTTGATCCCTGGTCGGGGAACTAGGATCCCACATGTCGCGGGGCAACTAAGTCCGCGCACCACAGCTACTGAACTCGTGCGCCTCAACTAGAGAGAAGCCCGCGTGCCGCAACGAAATATCCCACGTGCTGCAACTGAGACCCGACGCAGCCAAAAATAAATAAATAATAAATAGAGCTTTAAAAAAAATAAAATGAGCAATTAGTAGAATTCTTTAAAATGTTTAAACACATTCCTAATCTCCTTAATCATCTCCTTATGTGTTTTCTTTCCAAGGGATTACCACTCCTGTTTTCTCTTGCGAGGCACGCTGCCAATCCACGGAGCACGTCACCTCGGCTTTAGGAGCGAAGCTGCACAGGTGAGGCGAAGAATCCCAGAGTGCCACCGAGGGCAGCCCGTGTCTTCAGATGAAGAGGGAGCGCTGATCACATGTGCTGACCTGACCTCTGCACCTTGCTCTTAAAACGCACTGTGATACCACGTAAATGACTCCCACTCTCCCTGACATCCTATCGCCCTGTCTGTACACTATCAAGACCTTATAATGAGCTTGCTGGTTTAGCCCAGCTATCAGTTAAGAGGCAGGACGCTGCCCAGTCCAGTTTTATGAATGAGACTCAAACCCTCCATCTGGAAGCGCTGCTCTAAGCCACCCCTGGGAGTGGGTGAGGAAAAGTAATTGTGGCAGGGGAAGCCAGGCGCTTACCCAACAGCGGCATCCAGGACGACAGTGACGGGGACACTGAGGTGGCAGAGGGCTTTGGCCATTTTCTTACTGGAAATGACAGTTTGAGAACATTAGAAAAAAGTCCAGGAAAGTCCCATAGTGGTGTATGGTGAGTCACTTAATTTGGACAATGATAAATCACTTTAGCTGGAAACTCAGTTAATATTAATGGATTAAGGGGCAGATCCTGAGACTCTGGACTAAGGAAACAAGAATTTGGGTCCTTTAGAAGGAAGTATGTGTTTTAGGAGAACGATGCTCTTGGGGATACACAAAGATACGTAAATTCAGAAAAAAAGGGTTTTTCTTTTATTATGTTCTGGCTAGATATGAGAGGTGAATTATCTATTCCTTGATAAAAATCTTTCAGTTGCTGTTCCTCTGACTTAAGTACTAAATAAAACCCCTAGATCCTGTACTGTGACCTACTTCAAATTCACGGTGATTTTTCTTCCAGGGGCAGGAATGGGCACTGTCAAAGGCAATGCTGACTGATTGGCAAATTGGGGGCCTATTCTGGCTCCTCTTACAATGGATTTTAATCCTCAGTTTGCTCTTTAAAAGGACTGCTGGGCTCATAACCAAATGGAAAGATACTTGCCCTGATAGGTCAGGCTGTGACTCTGTAATGTACACACTGAAACGCTTCTTGGCCGCCACGGCTGCTTCCAAGACTCTCAGGACCACTCTGGAGTAGGCGTGAGTTAATATTCTCTGTGGGCAGAGAAAGCTCTGTCAAAAGGGCAAGCTTCTGGCGATCACCCATACTCTATGACCCTCTGATGCGTGTTCCTGGTACCCTAAAGCTTCTCCGTATGCTTCCTCACAAATCAGCTGTAATCAGAAAGGAGATCCTCGATAGTACACTGAGTTTAAGCCCATATACAAGCCGAAAAAGTTTTCTGCCAGAGGAGTATATTATGGGTCTCCTCTTCCCGTAGCAAGCGCAGAAGTGACATCTCCATGCGGTGTTACTCAGATACAAAAGCCTTTATATCTGAAGGCTCTGCTAGGTTCCTTTGGGTTGGCTTCCCTAATTCGAAGACATGGTTTGCACGCTTGGGCATACAGGCACCAGGCAGGCAGCATAAAGGAATGCAGGGGGCCGGTTGGGGCCAGCAGCAGAGTGGAAAGGCTGAGCTCCAGCTGTTGTCATGTGGGCCCACCGTGGCCAGATCATCTGGTTTTTCTAGAGGCGCTGAAAATCCAATATTTCAATGTTGGCTAACTAATTTTTAAAAACTGATAAACACTGTTCAGGGTAAACACAACCCATCTGTGGACTGGATACAATTTGCAGATACTTAGGTGTAATCTCTGCTCTGAGGAACAGAGTGCAGAGGACAGTGTAAGCAAGGTGGAGGGACGTAGCTCCCTAGCTCCTTTCTGGGCCTCGCCCAACAGCTTGTTAGAAATGCAGGTTCTCAGGCCCCACCCTTGTCCGACTGAATCAGAATCTTCATTTA
Source organism: Balaenoptera ricei (assembly GCF_028023285.1). Lineage (NCBI taxonomy): Eukaryota > Metazoa > Chordata > Mammalia > Artiodactyla > Balaenopteridae > Balaenoptera > Balaenoptera ricei. The sequence continues at coordinate 6,731,192 of NC_082652.1, read as the reverse complement.
AAAGATCCCCCGGTGGTTCATCTGCATGTTCAAATTCGAGCAGCTCTGCTGGAAATTTAGCCAAAATAGCACTGATGCGGGTGGTTATTACACACCGAACGCCACTAGAGCAAACGACTCCTGCAGTGAGTCTGCAGAAGAAGGCCTCGGCGAGAGGCAGTCACAGGCTTGCCTCCGCTTGGCCCCAAAATGGCTTTGTTTGCAGCTGGCTTGTGTACAAGTTCCACTCGCATCTATTACGTCATTTATTTAATAACAGTAATAACAGACTCCAAAAAAAAAAAAAAAAGACTTCAAAAATTGGGAAAGGGGTAATAAAACAGTGGACAAGAGTCCAGATGCAAGTGAATACTTTTATGGTCGATGGAGGCTTAGATGGCAGAAAGAAGGCGTGCTGCCGGGAGAGACGTCATAAAAGTTTTACGACCCCTTTGCTGGGAGACTGACTTGATGTGCAGCTCCCGTCTTTCCTCACTCAGCTTATCAACACTTGGCGGTATCTCTGTAAGAGCGTTTGGAATGAAGATGAAAAATCTCAATCCAGTGCTAACATTCAGCAGGAAGACAGTCAGTATGAACCAATGACAAGAGCTGTGTTAATTTAATTCAGATTAATTTAGTACATATCCAGTAATAAAAAATACTTTTTTTAGTAAGACACCTTATCAAATCAAGAATCATCCATGCTGTCCCAGGGTTTTTCTCTGCCTGTTTAAAATGACAACCACCTATGATAATATCATCTACATTTAGACAGTGCTTACTATGTGCCGGGCATAGTGCAGCGTCCTTACACATACCATCTCATTAATCCTCACAACACCCCTATGAGGTAGGTGCTATTATTACCCTTATTTAACAGATGAGAAAACTGCAGCACAGAGAGGTTAAGTAACTTGCCCAAGGTTACACAGCAAGTAAGTGGCAGAGGCAGGATTTTACCCCAGGAGTCTAACTCCAAAGTCTTTGCTCCCAATCACCACACATGATCAAGATCTACTCACCGCCCCATCTTTGATGAAAGTATGGCACAGATCTGCAATTTTATTTCTCGACAGTGATGTTCTCCTGAGAAAAATCTCTCCCCGCTCAATCATGATCTTTTTACATTTGGAGTAATCCTAGGAAGAAAAGAGCAAAATGAGGTGAAAGGGAGGATCCAGATAAAGCTGAGAATATTTGTGGCCAAACAGAGAAATAGAGAGGTAACCGAGGGAGGGCAGGGGCTTACAGAGTATTCCAGGGAGGTAAGGCTGATGAAGCGCAGGAAGAGCTCCCCGCCCGAGGACACGGCCACAGAAGAGTCCACGCCACACAGGGTTTCTATGGCACTGGTGAGATTCGCTCTCAGGCCCTGGAGTGTCTCCCCTGGAATGATCACATGAGGAATGTGACGTTCATTTTTGACCCTTGATGGGTCCGTGATTCACTCACTCATTCAACCAGTGTTTACTGGGTGCAGGCTGTATGCCAGGCACTATTCTAGATGCTAGAGACACATCAGTGAACATGACAGACAGGGTCCCTGCTCTGACGGAACTCCCTTTCTAGTGGGAGAGGCAGACAGTAAACAAGCACACAAAGAAATCAACAAGTTAATTACAGATTGAAATGAGGACAGAAAAAAGCAGAATGATGAGAAAGGTGGAGCTACTTTAGACAGAGTTAACAGGGGTGGTCTCTTGGAGTGCAGGCCTAAGCAGAGACCTGAGTAAGAAAGGATCCAGCTGAGTAAAAGTGGGAAAAGTCTCAGATGCAGACTATAAACGCAAAGGTCCCAAGAAGGGAATAAACTTTGTATGAGAAACAAAGAGAGGCCAGAGTGAAGCACAGTTCAGTGAAGGACAGCATAGAAGGAAATTAAGTAGCAGTGACAGAAGAGGTTTGCAGGGTGGGGTAGGTAAGGCTTAGGTGTTTGGATTTTTTAAAAAATATTTATTTATTTATTTATTTGGCTGCCCCGGGTCTTTAGTTGTGGCATATGAACTCTTAGTTGCAGCTTGTGGGATCTAGTTCCCTGACCAGGGATCCAACCCGTGCCCCCTGCATTGGGAGTGCAGTCTTAGCCACTGGACCACCAGGGAAGTCCCAGGTGTTTGGATGCTATTGTAAGTGCAATGGGAAGATGCTGGAGGTTGTCTTAGAGACATGCATCTCTAGGCCAGCCCTTTAAAGAATGCTTTATTATTTTTATTGTTATTATTACTATTTTGTTTATACCCAGATGCTTACATTTAGGATGTCTGAATTAGTAGTAATCACGATGACATTAAGACCAGAATTTATACTGGAACATTCTCTACAGCAACTGCAAAGAAACTGTCACAAGACAGAGGCTCAATAAATCCTTGTAAAGCTCAACTATTGCTATAATTTAAGCTTCAAAGTTAACCTGGTATAATACGGTCATTCTTTTTCTTTTTAATGTTTTTTTTCTTTCATTTCTAATTCTTTCTTGAATTCTATCACTACATTTCTGTTTTTCTAAATCTGATTTATATTATGTCTCATGTCTTGTACCATTTAAAAAAATTTTAGCTCATTGTGAAATAGCGTGTTATGGGTTTTTTTTTCTGGTTGTCGTTCTTTTTTGGGGGGTTTTATTTAATTATTTATTTACTTTTTGGTGTGATTTCATTGTCTGTAGGGATGTTATTCTCATTCTGTCTTCCTTACAGTAACTTTTATGGGGTTTGGACACAATCATTTCATTTTTAAGTGAAATGAGTTTTCCTGAACTTTTAGAAAAAGACTTCATTCAGTTGTCTTTTCTAACTCCACAGAGCTCCCTCTCCCATTGTTTTATGTAGTGTTAAAAAAGACAGTAGCTTGCTTTCTGAGATTTCTTTGTTCTGTTCTCCTCCCCAAATCTTTTCTGGACTTTCTCTTTCTTTCTTTTCCTTTTCTTTTCATTATCCCAACCTTCTGCAATTTTGATTCCACTCCCCACTCTTCAGTGGGGACCCTGGCAGGAAGAGGCCCTGGCAGGTCAGTTTTGAGAAAATGCAGGATCTATGCTGGTCTAGCCCCTTCAGCCCATTTGGTTGGCTCCCTGCACTCACCTGCTATTGTAGTGAGCAGAACCACAGCATCCCCCCAACTTCAGCTGCTACTCTCAAAGTGAAACAGTGCCCCTCAGATTGGGACTTGAACCCACATGCCGGGACTTGAACCTGGCCAAAACGCACGGTCTTCCAACTGAGATCACACCTGGTCTCAGGACTTAATGAAGCTCAGGTTCTTGATGTCTCATCACAGAAAGAATTCAGTGAGAGACAAAGTGATAGGTAAGAAGTGAATTTATTCAGAGAGATACACACTCCACAGAGAGCGTGTGGGCCATCTTAGAAGGCGAGAAAGGCCAATACGGTCATTCTTGATTCAAAGTATATTTCATTGAAAGGAGACCCGTTCAATGATAACGTGAGGGCTCTCTTCACATTAAAAGGACAGAAAAAGAGGGAGGAGCTGAGCTTGGGGCTGCATTACCTTATGTAGGCACACATCCGTCTCTCACTTTCTACACTTCTAACAGTTATGAGCAGACTTTCCTAACACCTGGAGTGATGGAAGATGACCCTCTTTACCTTTATCTCTCCTCATGTACTCCAGCAAAGTCCGGATGGCAGCTACTGCTGAGGCCATGTCAGGATCTTCTTTCACCTGAGACTTAAAGTATTCAATTAACTCTGGGAAGGGAGAAAAAAGTGATTCATCAAATTAATTTAGCAGGATAGACGACCAGAGAGCTTATCAATGACTTGACTTTAAAAAGCAAACTAAATTTAAAAATATTTCCTTTGCAGGGTGTTTGGCTTCAGGGACACCATAAATGTCGATGGGAATAGAGACATCACTTTACTATTTGCAAACTCTTTCTCTCTCATTTTGCAAAAGCTAGCCATGTACAATGGCATAAAATTTAAGCCCCATCAAAAGGCAGTGAAAGGTCATTCTCCCTCGTATCCTAAACCCCAAGTCCGGAAAGAATCCCAGAGCCAACCTCCTTACCGATTTCTCCTGTACCCTCCAGTCTGTGCCAAGTCAAGCGTATTCACCTACATACATATGTACATGTATGTGATGCAAAGGTCCACCCTGCTCTTATTTTTTTTTACGTGAAAGGTACTGTATACACATTAGTTTGCCTTTGTTCTTCACTTAATAAAACACCTTGATAACCACACTAGACGGGCAAATCAAATACGCCTTTCTTTTAATTCTAGTACCAGATCCAACAGGGCAGGGAGTCTTACTCATACTTCACATATGAGGAATCAAGACTGCGAAGACCTGCACATGCGTCCGAAGTCTCACTTTTTGGGACGGCACTGGAAAGCGTGGGGAGAGGGGGTGTCCGGGGATACCCCCAGGACCCATTCCCTGGATACAGGAGCAGCGAGTGGTTTTAGTTGTGACTAGAGGAACCACATCCAGCCAAACAGCCTGAGCTTGGAAAGTGACCTCTCCCGGAGCCCAGTCTGGGCGTGCGAGGTGGAGGGATCCCTGCGCGGCTCCGCTTTAGGCCCAGCAGGCCCGTCGCGTCCCAATTTACCCTTGTCGTCCATGGTGCCCTCTGGACCGCGGAGCCCGAGGGGCCCAGAGCCACTCGCGCCACTTGGATGGGTCCAGCGACCGCGCGGGCTCCGAACCACAGCGACCGACAGCGTACGGCACGGCTCTGCACTCCACTTCCGGCGCCTTGGGGGGCGGGGCTGTGGCTACGGCGCGCGGCCTGAGCCCAGTCCTCCCTTACGTCACTCGGAGGCGCCGGAAGTCGGGGTGCGCCCTATCCCGGAGGCCCGCTTGACTGCAAGTGGCTGTTCGCTGAGGGACACGGGCAGCTATGGTCTCAGACGGTGAGGGCCGTGCCGACGGGACCCGGACCCCGGGGCTGAGCGGACTTTACCCGGCCAGGACCGGCCAAATGGAGTATCAGTATATTCTGGGGGCTGGGTGGAACTTGTTTGGCCTTTAGAGGAGTAGCGAATGTATTCATTCAGTAAATATTTTTGGAGCGCCTCTTGTGTGCCCGGCGTTATTTCATGCCCTGGGAGATACATAGAGAACGTTACAGACTCGTGGAGGTTACAGTCTAGTGAGCGAGACAGACAGTAGGCAAGTAAATAAAAATAATTTCGAAGGGTGACAAGAGCTGTGACGACAATATAAAGTGATGATGGGGTCGATTGTGATTAGGGGGTGATCAAGAAGGAGCTGCTTTCGATAGGGGTCCAGGGAAGACCAGTGATATTGAAACTAAGACTTGAGTGACTTTATGAAGACCCTGTGGCAAGTTGAGCCACTACATTGCAATGGGAAGACGGAAAGGGGGCACCCGGGGGTAGAGGAAGGTGGAGAGACTTTCGTTCACACATTAAGCTACCAGTTATAGAGCCTGATATCTTAAAGGAAGCAAAAAGAGGCCAGGGTGGTGGGAGCAGGGTGGGCTAGAAGGATGAGATCAGAGAGCTAGCCAGGTGCAGGGCCCTTGTGGGGCTTGATCTCTATTTTAAGTGTAATACAAAGCCGTTTTAGGGCTTTAAGCAAGGTAGGTTTACTATCTGATTTACAATTTTTTTTTTTTTGGCCACACAGTGGCTTGCAGGATCTTAGTTCCCTGACCGGGGATCGAACCTGTGCTCCCTGTAGTGGAAGCGTGGAGTCCTAACCACTGGACCTCCAGGGAAGTCCCTAATTTATGATTTTAAAAGATTACTTTGGCTGCTGTGTGGGAAATGGACTGCGGAGAAGAAATAGGTCCTTTCAGAGGCCATAACAATTGTGCGTGCATCCTTCATCTGTTTTAATCAATATCACAACCCTGTGAGGGATGCAGACCTGGTATGGCCCCTGTCTACAAACGCGGAGGTAGAGACCCAAAGAAGGAAATTCATAGGGACATTCCATGTGTATGGATACACACCTCTCCTGACAGGCAACACTTTCTGTTTTTCTCAAGCTTGATAGTAGCAAGGAAGGCCCTGAGAGTTGGGAGGCGGGACCTAATGGAGAATAAGGCCAAAGGCTTTTGGGTAGAGCAGTGAGGGCCTATGGGAGACACAATTATTAAGTGCCTCTTCTGTGCCAGGCATTTTCTTCTGTGATTTATGCAACATTACATTATTCATTCCTCATTCTTTAAGGAGTCCACGGTTTAGAGGGCAGAGTTAGGAAGAGAGATCGGAAACACAGCTAAGTGTAAAATGAGGTAGTGAGTGCTGTCATTAGAAGAGAAGTGATGCCGTGGGTGCTTCGAAGTAGGCAGTGGGGCTTTGAAAAGCCACAGTCATTGGAGTCAAGCAGATCTGTCTTCAAAGCTGGGTGTTAGCTTTGCTACTTGCTAGCAGGCCATGTGACTTAGAGCAAGTTACTTTCTCTTGCAAAAGAGAAATACAGTATTTCCCCTAATCTAAGACAGTATTGATTATGAAATGTGCTTTTATTTTATTTAATATACCACTAAGAGAAAATAAAATGCGATCAGTCATAATGGTAAGATACCATCCTCGTCAAATGTAAAAAAAAAAAAAAAAGAAAAGAAAAGAAAGGAGGGAGTACATCTTATAAGTGGTGAAACATAGCAAAAGATAGCAATAAGTCCCTTGCTGAGTTGTCAGCATGGGATGGGATGAGAGGATCACATGTGCCGGACCTGATGCAGAGGGGCTGAGATTTCCAGTCTCCTGAGATGGGGGAGCCAGGACCTGTTGGAAGACCTAGGGAGGACTTCTGGGTAAAGAGGTAGCATTGGTTTGGGGCCTTAGAGAGTAAATAGGATTTGGGTATGTAAGCAAACATCAAAGATGGGGTGGGATTATCCTGATACAGGGAACAGGGAACAGGGAACTGGAGGATGGAAAGTATCGGGGCAGGAAAGGCATTGTTGCTTTTTGTTATTAAATGAGCATCCTGGGTTTTTCGTAACAGTGTGTGCTTATGGGTTCATATGTCTGTCACCTCAGTTAGAATGTAGGCTCCTTGAGGGCTTGGACTCAGTATCCCCAACACCTAACACTGGTACTTAGTGTAAATGTTTGTTGAATGAATTAATATGTTAAGTTAGCCTCTTTAGTTGTGTCTGTCACTTTGTAGAGAGTAGCCTAATTTTTTTCACAGTAAAATCTTGACATAGCAAGTGCTTTCCACTCTGGTTTTCACCTGTTTTTTCTTTTTTCTTTTTTTTTTGACCTCACGGTTTATGGGATTTAAGTTCCCCGACTAGGGATCGAACCGGGGCGCTCTGCAGTGAGAGCTCGGAGTCCTAACCACTGGATCGCCAGGGAGTTCCCCTCGTTTTCACTTTTTAAAGATTCGTTCCTAAGTATAATTGGCCTTGCTGCTAGGTGATTTGATGGACCTGGAGCCAAATTGATTCTGTGTCTCCCTTTAAATCTACCCCCCTGCCACCCCATGCCTGAAATTCTACTAGTGATTCTAACTACTGGTTAATCAGTGCCTTCAGCCCTTGACCAGCCATTTAAAATGCATATGTCTTTGGATTCATAAAATAGATATTTATTGATCATCCACCACATGCTAGGCATTGTGCTCGGAGCAGAGGATAAGCAGTGACAAAAGAAACAAAAATCCCCCCTCACAAAGCTTACATTCTAGTGCATGAAAGGTACAGATGTACAGAAGGCAAGCAAGAGCTTGCTAAGGGCCCCCAGAGCTTTAAGTCTTTAAAAGAACTTGGCCTTGTGTTAATTTCATGATTGTAGGATGATAAACATGTAAAGGCATGTAGTGATGCTCGCTCTGGATTTAATTTACAAATTGAGAATGTTAGCTTTGTTTCACTTTTATGAGGCTAATGTTTTTTATTTTTTGTTAATATTTTCAGAAGATGAATTGAATCTTCTGGTTATCATAGTTGATACCAACCCAATTTGGTGGGGAAAGCAAGCATTAAAGGAATCTCAGGTAAGATTGCTTGAGAAGGCTTTTGGATAATTCTGGTTTGACTGAGTATATGTTTATGTTGCTTTTTTATTAAGGTATAATTTACATACCATAAAATTCACCCATTATAATGTACAGTTCAGTGGTTTTTTTAGTAAAAATTGCAGTAAAGTTGTATAACCATCACCACAATTCCATTTTAGAACATTTCTATTTCCCCCAAAAGTTCCCTTGTGCCTGTTCGCAGGCACTGCTTCTACCCCCTAGTTGTAGGCAACCACTGATCTGCTTTCTGTCTCTATATTGACTTTTCTGGACATTTCATATATCGATTCCATATAATATGTAGTCTTTTTTTAAAAAAACTTTCTGTTTTGAAATATATTTTTTTGAAATAGTTATAGACTCACAGGAAATTATAAAAGTGGTACAGAGAGGTCCTGTGTGCCCTGGCTTCAGCTTCTCCCAGTAGTAACATCTTATATAACTGTAGTACAATAGCGAAACCAGGAAATTGACATCAGTACCATCTACAGCCTTTATTCAGATCACAGCAGTTCTGCATGCACTTGTGTGTGTATGTTTAGTTCTTGCAGTCTTATCACATGTAAGATTTGTGTAACCCCAACCAGAATCAAGATAACAGAGCTGGGGGCTTCCCTGGTGGCGCAGTGGTTGAGAATCTGCCTGCCAATGCAGGAGACACGGGTTCGAGCCCTGGTCTGGGAAGATCCCACATGCCGCGGAGCGGCTAGGCCCGTGAGCCACAATTACTGAGCCTGCGCGTCTGGAGCCTGTGCTCCGCAACAAGAGAGGCCGCGATAGTGAGAGGCCCGCGCACCGCGATGAAGAGTGGTCCCCACTTGCCGCAACTAGAGAAAGCCCTCGCACAGAAACGAAGACCCAACACAGCCAAAAATAAATAATAAATAAATAATAAATAAATTTAAAACAAAAAAAAAAAAAAAAAAAAAAAGATAACAGAGCTGTTTCATCACACAGGAGCTCCCTGGCGAAGGCATCCTGCATGGTTGCTGTAACTTTCTAGTCCCTGGTACTAATCTACTAATCTGTTCTTCATCTCTAGAATTTTGTTATGTAAATAGATCAGACAGTATGCAACCTTTGAGGCTGGCTTTTTTTCACTCAGCATAATGCCCTTGATCCATTCAAGTTGTTCCATGTACAAAAGTTTGTCCTTTTTATTGCTGAGGAGTAGTCCATGGTGTGATGTGCCGTAGTTTGTATAATCATTCACCTATCAAAGGACATTTGGGTTGTTTCCAATTTTTGGCTATTACATAAAAAGCTGCTCTGAAAATCTATATACAGGTTTTTGTGTGGATGTAAGCTTTCGTTTCTCTGGGAAAGGTGCCCAGAAGTGCAACTGCTGGGTCGTATGTTAATCACATGTTTGATTTTATAAGAAACTGCTTTTACTGTTTTCCAGAGTGGCTATACCATTTTACATTCCCACCAGCAAAGTATGAGAGGTCCAGTTCTTTGTATCTTTACCAGCATTTGCTGTTGTGACTTTTTTATGTTAGCTGTTTTTATTGTTATTATTATTATTAGCCACACCTTGTGGCATGCAGGATTTTAGTTCCCCAACCAGGGATTGAACCTGGGCCCTCAGCAGTGAAAGCACAGAGTCCTAACTACTGGACCGCCAGGGAAATCCCTCGTTAGCGTTTTATAGTTTTCATCAGACAAGTTTTGTAGATTTATACCTAAATACATGTTTTTTAGCAATTGTGAATGAGCAGTATGTTTCAAATGTTGGTTGCCACCTGTTTAATATTAGTATATAGAAATATGATTGATTTTTGTGTGTTGCTCCTATATTCTGGGACTTTGCTTAACTTACTTATTAGTCCTAGCAGTGTTTTTGTAGATTCCTTGGGATTTTCTAAATAGACAGTCATGTCATCTGCAAGTAGGCACAGTTTTATTTTTTTCCTTTCCAATGCACATACCTTTTATTTTCTTCTCTTGCTTTATTGTACTAGTAGGACTTACAGTACTACGTTCAATAAGAGTGGTGAGAGTGGACATCCTTACCTTGCTCCTGATCTTAGGGGGAAAGCATTCAGTCTTTCACTGTTAAGTATGGTGTAAACTGTAGATTTTTTTTGTAGATGCTCTTCATCAAGTTCAGGAAGTTCTCTTCCTAGTTTTGCTTGGAGATTTTTTTATCATGAATGGATGTTAAATTTTGTCAAATGATCTTTCTGCATCAATTAATGATTTTTCTCTTTAGCCTGTCAATATGGTGGATTACACTGATTGATTTTCAAATATTGAACCAGCTTTGCATTCCCAGAATGCAAACTTGGATTCAGTTTTTATCTATTTTATGATAGATGCTGGTCTATAGTTTTTTTTTTCTTTTTTGTACTGTGTCTGGCTGATTTTGGCTTAAGGGTGATACTGGCTTCATAAAATGAATTGGGAAGTGTTCTCTTCTGTTTTCTGGAAGAGATTATTTAGAATTGGTATCAGTTCCTTAAACTTTTGGTATAGTTCTCCAGTGAAATTGTCTGGACCTGGAGATTGCTTTTTGGTGAAGTTTTAAACTATGAATTAAATTTCTTTAATAGTAATTAAACTATTTGAATGATCTTTTTCATATTGGGTGAGTTTTGGTAATATGTAGTCTTTTGATTTTGGCTTTTTTCACTTAGCATAATATTTTTGAGGTTCATCCATGTTGTAGCATGTATTGGTGGTTCCTTTTTATTACGGAACAGTATTTTATAGTACGGATATACCTCTTGTTTATCTGTTCACGGACATTTAGATTGTTTCCCCTTTTTGACTATTATGAATAATGCAGGTAATTCACAAACAAGTCTTTGTATGAGCATATGTTTGCATTTCTCTTGAGTAGATAGAGACCTACGAATTGAATTACTGGGTCATATGGTAAGTTTAGACTGAAATTTTTAAGACGTTGCCAAACTTTTCAAAAGTTGGTACACCCTGGGACTTCCCTGGTGGTGCAGTGGTTAAGAATCCGCCTGCCAATGCAGGGGACACAGGTTCGAGCCTTGGTCCAGGAAGATCCCACATGCTGCAGAGCAACAAAGACTGTGTGCCACAACTGCTGAGCCCGCGAGCCACAACTACTGAAGCCCACGCGCCTAGAGCTGGTGCTCCGCAATAAGAGAAGCCACCACAATGAGAAGCCCGTGCACTGCAATGAAGAGTAGCCCCCGCTTGCCGCAACTAAAGAAAGCCAGCCCGCAGCAACGAAGACCCAACGCAGCCAAAAAATAAAATAAATAAATGAAATAAAATAAAATAAAAAGAAGTGACAAAAAAAAAAAAAAAGTTGGTACACCCTTTTCCATTCCCATCAGAAATGTATGAGAGTTCCAGTCTTCACATCCTTGCTGCCACTTGTCTGCCTTTTTGATTATAGTCATTCTAGTGTAGGTGGTAATATCTCATTGTGGTTTTAATTTGCATTTCCCTAATGACTAATGATATTGAGTCTTTTGTTCGTATGCTTATTAGCCATACATATATTTTCTTTGGTGAAATTTGTATTCAAATATTTTGCCCAATTAAAAAATTTTTAAGTTGGACATTTTCTTAATGGTGTCTTTTTTTAAAAATTTTATTTATTTTTATTTATTTATGGCTGTGTTGGGTCTTCATTTCTGTGCGAGGGCTTTCTCTAGTTGCGGCAAGCGGGGGCCACTCTTCATCGCGGTGCGCGGGCCTCTCACTATCGCGGCCTCTCTTGTTGCGGAGCACAGGCTCCAGACGCGCAGGCTCAGTAATTGTGGCTCACGGGCCTAGTTGCTCCGCGGCATGTGGGATCCTCCCAGACCAGGGCTCGAACCCGTGTCCCCTGCATTGGCAGGCAGACTCCCAACCACTGCGCCACCAGGGAAGCCCTGGTGTCTTTTTTAAAAATAACTTTACCAAGCTAGAGTTGACATACAATGAGCTGCACATGTTTAAAGTGTTTAATTTGTTATGTTTTAAGTGTTTAATTTGTTATGTTTTCACTTATGTATACATTCATGAAATTATCACCACAATCAAAATAATGAACATATAGATCCATCACCCCCAAAGTTTCTTCCTGTTGCTTTGAATTCATCCCACCCACCTCTCTGCCTGTCCCCTCCCGAGGCAACCACTGATCTGCTTTCTGTCACTATAGATTAGTTTGCATATTTTAGGTATTTATATATATGGAATCAAACAGTTTTTTGTTTGGGGTTTTTTTTTTCTTTTTTGGTCTGGTGTTTTCACTCAGCATAATTATTTTGAAATTTGTCCATGTTGCTACATGCATCAGTGGTTCATTCCTTTTTATTGCTGAGTAGAATTCCATTGTACAGCTAGACCAGTATATCACTGCATATTACCATATTCTCCAGGAAGACTGTCTTATTTTGAACTCTCATCAGTGGTGTATGAGGATTCTGGGTTGGTTTGTTTGGTTTTTTTTGGTACCAACACAATATGCTCTGTTTCCTTATTTTATCTTTTGCCAGTATGATGTACCAAAATGATCTCAGTTTGCTTTTCGTATATTTAATGGTCCTTTGTATTTCTCCTTTGGGGCATTGCCCATTTTTCTCTTTGCGTATTCCTTTTTTTTTTTTAATGGTTTGTGGACACTTTATATTAAAGGTTAACTCATCTGTCATACGTTGCAATTATTTTTTTCCAGTTTGTAATTTACCTCTCACTTTTGTTTAGTCTTTTTTTTGCCATATAGAAATTTTAATAGGTTTGTTTTACATTTTCAAAAATAGAGTGAGTGAAATTTATCAGTTTTATTTTCTGCCTGAAGTATTTCTTTAAGAGAAACATGCTTGATTACATGATTATAAAAATATCCACCTGTGTTTTTTTAGTAATATTAGTACTTGTCAGAATGTAAACTCCATGAAAGAAGGGGTCTTCTCCTGGCACATAATAGGTGCTCAGGATACTTAATGAATGAATTCAAAAGTTTTACAATTACCAATTTAATCAGTATTTATTAATTGTCTATTCCATGTGTAGCAATAGTTTGCTAGTAATTTTATCATAGAAGTTGTGATATATTTGCTATTCCCTGAATGTTATGCAGAAAACATTTGTGGAATATTGTACTGATGTAGAATTGGTTTCATAAGTAAAATTAGAAAACTATAGTTTTCTTTCTGTTTTTCAGGTTTATCCACATTTTTGCTATGAATATATTTATTTATGAATAAATAGGTTGTATGAATTAACAGTATAACAGCTGGAAAAATAACAGTGAAAATGAATGTCTTTGCATATGATTTCTTGTCTCAGTTGGAACTTTTGTCTTTCTTGGGTTTATATTTCAAATTGGACTGCTTTCATTTTCGTGGAGGATGGAAATGCAGCTGGTAGACAGTTATGTAAGGGAGGAGAAAAAGTAAGGGCAGTTCTCTATAACCAGTATTAGTAAAGATTGGTGCTACTGACTAAATTACATTTAGGTCAGCTCTAGCGCAAATCAGTCATCATGTTTATAAAAAAGGACCGTATCTCCTTACTTCCCCAGTTCCATCCCATCCCCCAACAACAATTCTTCCTTCATTTTGCTCTGCTCTGTGGGATCTGACCTGCCATGTGTTGTTTTTCTAAGCAAGTCAGAAATGGGCAAGTCTGTGCTGTTCAGAATCGGAAAGCTGTAGGTTTCAAATGTTTTTGCTTATGACTTTGGAGGGGGGGAGCTCCAGAGCAAATTTTTAGAAGTGAATAATTGTCTAAAATTTAAATGAAATCTTAATCATTTCAAGACCTGACATAGCTATTTGGATAGCTAATTTACCTTTCTTTTGTCTTCTGTTTTTCAACAGTTTACTTTATCAAAATGCATAGATGCAGTGATGGTGCTAGGAAATTCTCATTTATTCATGAATCGTTCCAACAAACTTGCTGTCATAGCAAGTCACATTCAAGAAAGGTATGACCATTATGATTACTCTTCCTGTTCAGTGCTTAGGGACGCTTGGACCAGATATTACTGGGGTAGATAAATATACCTCAAATAATAAACTAGTAGTAGGTAAGAGTTTGGTATGAAGTATTTCAAGAGACTGTAAAGCATTTCAAGAGACTGTAACCCAGTACCTTCTTTATTCTTCTCGTTTTTTAAGAAAACAGTGGAATCATCAAAACATTCTGTGGTGGTAGACTCATGGTTGCCCATTTGCCTATTTTCTACATTCTTTAAAACTGAAATTTATTATGGAATCTTGAGAATCTGGAATTGGTGTGGTTTTTGTTATCTCTGCTGGATTTCATTTTGATGTTTAGTGAGGGCTCCAAGTCCTCGTGTAACTAGGCTCTTTTTGGTTTTTTGTTTTTCTGTTTCAGCCGATTCTTATATCCTGGAAAGAATGGCAGACTCGGAGACTTCTTTGGAGACCCTGGCAACCCTTCCTCTGAATTTACTCCCTCAGGAAGTAAAGATGGAAAATACGAGTTGTTAACAGCAGCAAATGAAGTTATTGTTGAAGAGATCAAAGATCTAATGACTAAGAGTAACTGCTTTCAGCTTTTTTTTTTTTTCCTTCCATTATTCCTATTTGCAAGTGGAGTTGAATGTGGAGGTCCTTGAGGCTTTGAGTCCAAAACTTTGAGGATCTCGATACTATTTACTTCCTTCTCTTTTCTTTTCTTTTTTTTTTTAAAGGAATTCCTTTATTTTTATTTATTTTTATTTATTTATTTTTGGCTGTGTTGGGTCTTCGTTTCTGTGCGAGAGCTTTCTCTAGTTGCGGCAAGCGGGGGCCACTCTTCATCGTGGTGCGCGGACCTCTCACTATCACGGCCTCTCTTGTTGCGGAGCACAGGCTCCAGATGCGCAGGCTCAGTAGTTGTGGCTCACGGGCCTAGTTGCTCCGCGGCATGTGGGATCTTCCCGGACCAGGGCTCGAACCCGTGTCCCCTGCATTCGCAGGCAGATTCTCAACCACTGCACCACCAGGGAAGCCCTCTCTCTTTTCTTTTAAAAAATCTTTTCCATCAAAGCCTGTGCATTAGTTGCCTGACCTCTGCAGCATTGACACTGTTCGCCGTCCTCTGCTTCTTAAAATACTCTGGTTTCTGAGGATAGCCTGTTGACCTATTTTTCCTCTTTTTTGGACCATTCTTTCTTCCATTTCTGACATTTTCTTCTTTCTTTTTGTTTCTTAAAAATATATACATTTTTTTATTCTGCCGGGTTATTTTCTTATTTTCTCCCTCTGCGTGTTCTCATCCACTCTTGTCATTAATTATCATTTATGTATGAACACTTCCCAGTCTTTGTCTCTAATCTAGCCTTTCTTTCAAGCTGCAAATGTCTCCACTTAAACGTCCCACAGCCTCATTAACACGGCCCAGACCAGTTTCATTATCTTTTCTCTCAATTAGACCACCGTTTCCATTTCCTATTTCTGTCACCCCCCGGCCACCTACTTTTCCAAAATTTTCTTTTTGGACTCCTTCCTCCTCATCCAACATCTAATCAGCTATGAGATCCTATTAATCTGTCCTCAGCAGTATCTCCAAAGTCTGACCCCTTGTTACCTGCCATGTAGCGGAGCCTTGGCCGTGCTGACATTTTGGGCCGGGTAATTCTTTATTGTGGGGCTTTCCTGTGCTTTGAAGGATACGTAGCAGCATCCCTGGCCTCAACCAACTGGATGCCGTAATATCCCCCGGTTGTGAGAACCAAATGTCCCCCGTGGGGCACAGTTGCCCAGGTGGAGAGCCTTTGCTCTAGATCGTTGTTATCAACTTCGTAACCGACTCCGGTCTCTCTCCGTTCCAGTCTTCCCACTCAGCCTCTAGAGCTGTCATCCTAAATGTCAGAGCTGCTGTTCCCGCCCTTAAAGACCTTTTGCTGATTCCCTGTTGCCTGCAGGCAGTGTTTTCAATCTGTCTCCTGTGTCCAAATCACCTGTGGGGAAAAGGCAATTCTAGAGACAGAAAGTGGATTAATGATTTCTCCTGGGGCTGGGGAGGAGCAGAGAGGTGATGGGAATGGGCCCAAGTGATCTTTTGGGGTGGTGGAAATGTTCTACAATTGGATTGTGGCGAGGATTTACATCCCTACAAATTTACTAAAAATCATTGACTTGTGTGCTTAAAAAGATAATCTTGTGATCTGTAAGTTATACCCCAATAAAACTGTTAAAAATCACCTGGAGGGCTTGTTAAAATGAAATACTGAACCCCACTCCATAGTTTCTGATTCAGTGGGTTTAGGGAGGGCCCAAGAATTTGTGTTTCTATTGAGTTCCCTGGTGATATTCCTACAGCTGGTTCTCGAATCATGTTTTGAGCAACCACTGGCCCCCAGGGCAAAGTCCCAACTTCTCAGTGTAGTGTTCCAGACCTTTCCTGGTCTGACCTCCCCATGGGGTATCAGCGCTCCTGGACCGGTTGCAGGCCCTGTTCGCACAGCGTGTCCATCTGGGCTCCCCACCTTCTTGCGCTGAAGGTGTAGAATTTTGATTATTATGAGAGTGACTGTTTTTCACTCAAGTCTCCGAATAAGTTGTAAACCTCGTCCCTGCCTCCCACAGCCAGGGCACTTTCTCCAGTCCTCTTTTCACGGCTTTCCCAGGCAGGTGGGAGGTGGTGGGAAGGGCTTGGGGCCTGGCCAGGGGCCACTGTCCAGGCTGCCTGCAGTTGCACAGGGCCTCTGCTACCACTTAGGTCATTGAGCAGCCACAACCTTTCCCAGTAACACCAGGATATTTTTTATTATCTGTTTCTTATAACATAAAATTTACCATTTTAACCATTTTTAAGTGTACAGGTCAGTGGCATTAAGTACATTCACGCTGTTGTGCAAAATCACCACCGTCCATTTCCAGAACTGTTTCATCATTGAAAACTGAAACTTTATACCCATTAAACAACAACCCCCCATTCCTACCCCTTCAGCCCCCAACCACCAGGGTATTTTAAATTGAGAAAATGTTTAAAAATTGCTTATCTATGTTTTTAAACCCAGTTTGAAAATGTCATCTGATTTCATTCATGAAGAAGAATGCTTTGGTTTGAAAATGATTTTAGGTCAAGAAAGTACCTAAAAATTCCCTTTTTAATGTTTTTTGTTGTCTACAGGTGACATAGAGGGTCAACATACAGAAACTCTGCTGGCAGGATCCCTCGCCAAAGCTCTTTGCTGTATCCTTGGTGTTTTAATCATTCAGAAGGTGTTTTTTGGTAATAAAGAGATCTGAACTTGTGATAGTTCTCAGAACCTTGGGTGCCCATGTTAATGGAAGGCATGAGTATTCTAAAGTGGTAGATAATCAAAAAATAGTTTATCTTGGCTTTGACATGTTTTTAGGACAAGCTGTAAGAATGAGAAAACTCTAGTTTCTCCAGTATGTCTTGCTCATAATGCATTATTCTTCAGGATGCTTCTTTGCTTCCTATTAGACAAATTAAAAAAAAAATTTTTTTTTGTCTCTCTTGTGTTGGAAGCAGGGTTTGATTTTAAAAAGCCATTTACTAACCCTGGGGCTTATTAAATGAGTAGCTGCTTCTCTACAGGAGAATGCGTTATTTTGCACACCTTTATAAGCACTTTGATTATCTATGTTTGTGTGATATTTTCTCAGTCTTAAGTAATTTAGTTTGTCAGTTTTGTACAGTATTGAGTCTGTCCAGACCTTGATTGAGGGTATCTGATCATCTGGGTATGCTTTTCAAATTCATTATCTCATTTGATGGTGTATTGATTTACTTGTGTTCCCAGTATTCAAATCCAGGACATGGTGGATAATCATAGAACAAGCAGGTAGATAATCAAAGAACAATCAAGTCTACTTATTTTAATTTTCTGGGACAAAGATCATATTTTGGTCAGGTTACAAAGCCCATTTGATTACAGAGTTAGTAATTGGAAGCTCCCAATCACTCTTGTTTTATGTGTTTATCGTGGGCCTTGGAACTTTTCCTTTTTTCAGCTGGGTGGATGCTGGATTTATTTAACTAAAATTGAGGTTATTTTTCTGTTTACTATTAGTACTTATGAAATAATATTTTTAAATTCCTTAATGCTAAGAAAATAAGACATTCATAGAATGAACAAGGATGTTAAAGGTAGGCGCCTACATTCTTCTATGAGACTGTAATCTTTATTTACTACTATAACTTTGAGGTACTGTTTAAAAATTGGTGAGAAAACCTTATATGTAATATGTTTAATAAGATTCAGTTAAATTGTAAACTGTTTTTATCTCTTTACAGATAATCAGGAAATGAAATCAAGGATATTGGTAAGATTAAAAGATATCAAAACGATGTTTTTATACCAGCTAAAGCCAATTAGAAAACATAATGGGAAATAAGACCCATTTATAATAGAAACAATAAATATTAAGTACCCAGAATTAATTAACAAGCAATACGTAAAATTGATTATGGTGAAAAACTAAAATTCTGAGAGACATGAAAGAATTGAATAAATGGAGAGCCATATTTTTTTTCTTTTTAAAATTTGTACTTTATTATTATTGTTTTTAACATCTCTATTGCAGTATAATTGCTTTACAATGGTGTGTTAGTTTCTGCTTTATAACAAAGTGAATCAGCTATGCGTATACATA
The DNA here is from genome assembly GCF_028023285.1 of Balaenoptera ricei. NCBI lineage: Eukaryota > Metazoa > Chordata > Mammalia > Artiodactyla > Balaenopteridae > Balaenoptera > Balaenoptera ricei. Next base: position 6,712,689 of record NC_082652.1, on the reverse strand, counting down.
TATCTCCATATCTCCTCCCTCTTGCATCTCCCTCCCACCCTCCCTATCCCACTCCTCTGGGTGGACACAGAGCACCAAGCTTATCTCCCTGTGCTATGTGGCTGCTTCCCACTAGCTAGCTATTTTACATTTGGTGGTGTATATATGTCCATGCCACTGTCTCACTTAAAAATATGGAACGCTTCACGAATTTCCGTGTCATCCTTGAGCAGGGGCCATGCTAATCTTCTCTGTATTGTTCCAATAAAATTTGTACTTTTTTAAAATTGAAGTATAGTTGATATACAATATTATTTATGTTACAGGTGTATGATACAGTGATCCACAATTTTTAAAGGTTATCCTCCATTTATAGTTATTATAAAATATTGGCTATATTCCCCATGTTGTACAGTGTATCCTTGTAGCTTATTTTATGCATAACAGTTTGTACCTCTTAATCCTTTACCCCTATATTGTCCCTCCCCTCTTCCCTCTCCCCACTGGTAACCACTAGTTTTTGGAGATCCATATTTTATTCTTTAATGTAATTTTTCCAATATTAAACTGTAAGTTCAATGCAATCTCAGAATATTATCAGATTTTTTTTTTCCTGGCAGAGTGGGGGGATTTAAGAAAGTCAACAGTTTATCGGAAAGAATAAATCAATGAGAATAGCTAGGAGCTTTCAGAAAGAAAATAGTAGGCAGGAACTTGCTCCAGGTGACTTAAAGAAAGACACACAACGTAAGAGTTGTGAGTTGTAAGTTTTATCCAGAGTCTTACAGCCCAGGAGACAGCCAGTCAGCTGTGAGGAAACTCCCAAAGAGGTAGGGGAGAAGCCAGTTTATCTATGATTTTTTTGGCTAGGAAATTCTTGCAGTCAAGCATATATCTTGGTAAAAGATGACTGCTAATCACGAAGAACAGATATCTCAAGTTAGTGATTTTCGTGCTTTTCTATTTCTTTTTTCAGTTCTTGCCTGCGAAGAGGCAAGAATCTGGGGTCATTGAAATTCTTCCTGAGATATGCATCTAACTATCTAAAGGCCTATTTATCCAAAGCACAGAGTCCCTCATCCTGAACTCCTCTCAGGGTGCGCTGTCGGTGGGCAGCTGCAGTGAGTTCCCAGTTAACCCTTGTAGAACTGGGTAGTGAGCAGTTCTCTTTGTTCTTCTTTGTGCACACTCCTTTAGGCATTAAAACACATTATAAAGCTACAGTAACTGTGGTTCTGGTATAGTAGTAGGCAAACAGATAATGGAAAAGACTAGAGTCCAGAAGCCAGGTACACAGTGGGGTTTGACATGTGATAAACAAAGCACTTCAAATTAGTGGGAGGGAAATGGATTATTCAATAAAAGGTACTGGGCCAGTTGATTGGCCATTTGCGGGAAAGCAAAGCTAGATCTCACTGCTTATACCTAAACACATTCTAGTAAAGATCAAACATTTCAATGTAAAAATTCAAGTCATAAAAGCTCTAGAAAAAAATATCTGTTTATAGTCTTGTGTTGATGAGTATCTTGCTAAGCATGATTTGAAACTTTAAAAGGAAGTGTAGGGTTTCCCTGGTGGCGCAGTGGTTGAGAATCTGCCTGCTAATGCAGGGGACACGGGTTCGAGCCCTGGCCTGGGAGGATCCCACATGCCACGGAGCAACTAGGCCCGTGAGCCACAACTACTGAGCCTGCGCGTCTGGAGCTTGTGCTCCGCAACAAGAGGCCGCGATAGTGAGAGGCCTGCGCACCGCGATGAAGAGTGGCCCCCGCTTGCCGCAACTAGAGAAAGCCCTTGCACAGAAACGAAGACCCAACACAGCCAACAATAAATAAATAAATAAAAATTAAAAAAATAAAGGAATAAAAAAAAAAAAAAAAAAGAATAAAAGGAAGTGTAAGACCTCAAAAAAATAAAACCCCCAAAACAAGGATGGGGAAAAAAAAAACTATTAGGAAAAAGTACTTTCAGTATAGCTACCTGACAGGATTAATGTAATATTTCTAAAATAAAAAAGAGCTCTTGAAAATTAATTTTTAAAAGTCAGGGTTGACTCTAAAGAAACAAGTGGGAAACGAGCAATCGGTAGAAGAGGAAATGAAAATGACCAGTTAGCATTTGGAAATACGGTCAGCCCTACTAGTGGTTATTCCCTTGCACCGCCCATGGGAGGATAAACTGGTACAGCTTTTCTGGAGGGCAGTTCGGTAATATGTATCAAAATTAAATGTGCAGACACTTTAGTAATCTCACTGATTATTTTAGGAGCTAATCGGAGAGTTGTGCAAAGGATAGACGAGAGTGTTCGTTAGAGCATTGTCTAAAACCGGGGTTTGGAAACTGCTTAAGTGTCTTCTGTAGATAATTGGTTGAACAGTGGAAATCTATGAACTCAGCATGAAGGATGGTTACATCCAAATTTATTGATGTAAGATTTTCCCCCCAGATATTGTGGACTGAAAAAGCAGGTTGCAGAACACTAGATAGAGTATCATCCTGGGGGGTGTGTGTGTGAGTATATACACATGCCCACATAAGTGCTCTTTAGAAGCTATTAACAAGGGTTCTTTCTTGAGGGATAGGATTTGGGGGAGATTTTTGCAGTCATCTTTACAGTTTTAGGTATTATTAAATAATAACTTCAAAGACAAATTAGAAAGATGATATTGGTTGTAATTTGTAGTATACTGTGATGACATTTGAGTGAGAATACTAGGATGTGGCTGAAAGGTATTAACATGGATGTGATTTTTAGGTGATTAAGGCTGCAGAAGACAGCACGTTGCAGTATATGAACTTCATGAATGTCATCTTTGCAGCACAGAAGCAGGTGAATTGAGAGCCTTCTTTTTAAAGAATATTGGTTTCATAATGAAGGAGTTAATTTTATTGTTTGAATGACCTACTTAGAGAGGTATTCTGACTAGATACTTATTAAGGGATTGGGAATCTGGAATCCATATTTTGTACAATACTAGTCATTTCTCTATTTTGGGTCCTGGACCCTTGAGAATCTGATGGGTCCCCAGAAAAATATGCACTCAAACAGTTTTGCAGATAGTTTTGTGGAATTCCTGTAACCCATTTAGCCCATCCTTGGACCCCAGGCTAAGAATTCTAGGTTTTATAGTTTGCTGCATACCTTGCTTCAATTTCTCTGTCTCTTTGCTTCAGGGAGGTCTTATAAAGATTTGATATTTTTACTTTGCAAATAACTGAAGTGTTCAGATGAGTTATCACTAATACATTTTCTTCTTTGATATGTTAAAAAAAAAAAACTTCCTTAAAACTTCAGTTTTAACCTAAAATGCTGCTATAGCCATGTAAAATATTCTCCATCTTGGAGTGGCAGCATGATGTAGTGAAAAGACCATGGACTTTGGGGACAGGCAGACTGGGGGTGACAGCACTGCTTCCCCTTGGCTCTGTGACCACCGCCCGGCCAAGGCCTGGGTGCTTCAGCCGTAAAATGCAAATCAGATATCTACCTTGCAGAGTTATTATGCACATTAAATGAGGCATTTTAAGAATAGAGTCTGGCATATAGTAGGTTCTCACTGTAAGGCAGTCATTATTATTCCTATAATATTTTTTAAAATGTTCATTTCAGAATATTTTGATTGATGCCTGTGTGTTAGACTCCGATTCAGGACTCCTCCAACAGGTATGTTTTATTTTATTTTATTTTATTTTTATTTATTTTTAAAAATAAATTTATTTATTTATTTATTTATTTTATTTCGGCTGCATTGGGTCTTCGTTGCTGTGCACGAGCTTTCTCTAGTTGCAGCGAGCGGGGGCTATTCTTCGTTGCAGTGTGCAGGCTTCTCATTGCGGTGGCTTCTCTTGTTGTGGAGCGTGGGCTCTAGGTGCGCGGGCTTCAGTAGTTTTGGCTCACGGGCTGTAGAGCACAGGCTCAGTAGTTGTGGCGCACGGGCTTAGTTGCTCTGCGGCATGTGGGATCTTCCCGGCCCAGGGCTCGAACCTGTGTCCCCTGCGTTGGCAGGCGGATTCTTAACCACCGCACCACCAGGGATGCCCAACAGATATGTTTTAAATGAATGCTTGGTGTTGGTGGTTATGAAAGCACGGTGTGTTCTCTTACTTATTGTTGAATGCTTTTCATCCACCAGTCTTCACACATTTTTATTTTTTAATATTTTATTTATTTATTTATTTACTTATTTAGGCTGTGCCGAGTCTTAATTGCGGCACGCGGGATCTAGTTCCCCGACCAGGGATCGAACCCGGGCCCCCTGCATTGGGAGCTCGGAGCCTTACCCACTGGACCACTGGGGAAGTCCCCACACATTTTTAGGGATTAGCCTGTATGATGCTTTAGATTAGAGCACCAACGTCTCTCTGGTTTCTTTGATATTTTTATTTACATTTTACATAATGATTTTATTGAATTTTTAAAAGTAATTCACACATTAAAATGAATTCAAGCAACGCGGAAAAGTATTTTTTAAAAGTTAAAAAAAATCCCTTCAAATCCTATCATCTGAAAGTTACTGTTGTTAGTATTAGGTGAACAGCATGACAGATCTCTCTGTACATACAGATGGAAGAATAGATCACTAAGCAAAGAATTTTATAAAAATAGGATCATATTCCAGATCTGCGCTATTCTTTATGGTAGCCATATGGCTGTTGAGCTCTTGAAATGAGTCTGATCTGAATTGAGATGTGCATAAGTATACACACTGAATTTCAAAGACTTAGTATTGAAAAAAACAATGTAAAATATCTCATTAATGATTCTTATACTGATTACATGTTAAAATGATAACAGTTTGGATATATTGAGTTAAATAAAAATGCTCTTAAAATTAATTTTATCTCTTTTTTTAAAAATAAATTTATTTTTTGGCTGCATTGGGTTCTCCTTGCTGTGCACGGGCTTTCTCTAGTTGCGGCGAGTGGGGGCTACTCTTTGTTGCAGTGCACGGGCTTCTCATTGCGGTGGCTTCTCTTGTTGCAGGGCACGGGCTCTAGGTGTGCGGGCTTCAGTAGTTGTGGCACACGGGCTCAGTAGTTGTGGCTCGTGGGCTCGGGCACAGGCTCAGTAGTTGTGGCACATGGGCTTAGTTGCTCTGCAGCATGTGGGATCTTCCTGGACCAGGACTTGAACCCGTGTCCCCTGCAATGGCAGGCAGATTCCTAACCACTGTGCCACCAGATGTTATTTTTAATCAAAATATGAAACTGAATTTTACTTTAACTAAAAAGGGAAAAGGAAAAAAAACGGAAATAAGACTGAAGAAATTACTAAACTTTTGATAAATGTTTTTGACCACAAGAAATATTATTTCCTAAAAGATCAGTTAAGAGCACAAAATTGTAGAAAACTTTGAGTTTAGGTTACTGCTGGGGATGCGTGGGGAAGGGGAGATACAACCAGAAAGTACACCAGCTTCAAAGGTTCTAGAATTAACCTATTTCTTAAGCTTGATGGTAAGTGCATGGTGTTTGTTGGGAATGTGAGAAGGTACAGCCACTTTGGAATACAGTCTGAAACTTCCTCAGAAAGTTAAACGTAGAATTACCAGTTGAGTCCACAATTCCATTCTTAGATATATATTTAAGAAAAATGAAAACGTGTCCATACAAAATATTATACGTGAATATTCATAGCTGTGCTATTCATAATAACCCAGAAATGGAAACAAGTCAAATGCCCATCAGCGGACGAACGGATAAATAAATTGTGGTCTATCCATGCAATGGAATATTATTTGGTCATAAAAGGGAATGAAGTACTGATACATGCTACAATATGAATGTACCTTGAAAACATTATCCTAAGTGCAAGAAGTAAAAGGACATATATTGTCTGATTCCATTTATATGAAGTGTCCAGAATAGGCAAATCCATAGAGACAGAAAGCAGATTAGTGGTTGCCAGGGGAAAGGAGGGATGGAGAATGACTGTTAATGGGGATGGGATCTCTTTTTGGGGTGATGAAAATGTTCTGCAAGTAGATAGCGGTGACAGTTGCACAACTCTGTGAATATTCTAAAAACTAGTAAATTGTACACTTTAAAAGGGTGAGTTTAATAGCATGTGAATTACATCTCAAACTGTTACTAAAAGATACAATGAGAATGAATAAACATGGCAAGAATAGAAATTTATCAGTAGCAAACAAACAGGAAAAATGGCTTGTACTCTTATACTACAGTCTGCAAAGGGTGACAGGGTGTGGGCCAAGGGGAAAACACAAGATATTTGAACATCTGGAGAGGTAGCTGCAAGTTTCTGGTCCTCCTGCACTCTGGGAAGAGATTCCCTTTTAATTTGCTGTGTCATATCTTCCTCTCCTTTTGGAGACCTGAAGAGTTGCTGGTGAGAATGACCTCCCGCTGGAAGGCTAAGCGAGTGCTAGTTTGGCTGAGAGCCCTTTGTCTTGCAGGCTTGTGACATCACAGGGGGACTGTACTTGAAGGTGCCTCAGATGCCCTCCCTTCTGCAGTATTTACTGGTAAGGAAATGTCAACAGTGAACCTAATGCCTTGAGTCCAGTGAGACCCTGCTTCCTGGGGAATGAACGGGAGTAAGATGGCTGATGCCTAGTAACTGGAAGAAAGGGGCAGAGGGGTGACCTAGGGAATTCAAACCTAAGGGAGTCTTTGGACCCTGTAAGCTGTATGTGGAATGTTGTATGACTGTTGACAGAACAGTGCCTGTGTGTGGTGGTGCTCAGTAATTGTGGAATGGATAGAAACACATTTCTAATAGTCGATTTCTCATAGACTTTCAAGGAAAATCTAATTTAGTATTCTTAGTGTTTACTGGCTAATATCTGATATCTATGTCCTGGCTTCGGGTTATTTTCCCCCATGTTTTAAATAAAATTTCCTTGCTTTTTTTTTTAACAGTGGGTTTTTCTTCCTGATCAAGATCAGAGGTCTCAGTTAACCCTCCCACCCCCAGTTCATGTCGACTACCGGGCTGCTTGCTTCTGCCATCGAAATCTCATTGAAATCGGCTACGTGTGTTCTGTGTGCTTGTCAAGTAAGTTCACGTAGCGCTGAGTTTTTCTATGTTGTGGAGGAGTGTGCAGAAAACATCCCCAGCTGTGTGGCTGTTAGACTGTCCTGTTCATTTTTCGTTTTTTCAATTTGCAGTATTCTGCAACTTCAGCCCTATCTGCACTACATGCGAGTAAGTATCTTTGAGGCTGTGTGGCTGGCTTGCCCTTGATAGAGATTTAGAGCATTAAAAAGTATTTTCTTCTCTGTATTATTTCAGGACAGCCTTTAAGATTTCTCTCCCTCCTGTACTGAAGGCCAAGAAAAAGAAACTGAAAATGTCCGCATGACAGTAGAAATTGTTTCCCCATCACTTAGAGCTATTAATAGAAATTATACAGCAGAACCTTTGTTAGGAAGGCTCTGAAAAAAATAGAGAGATGTGTAAGATAAATGTTAATGAACTTTCTTACAGGAAATATACTAAAACATCATCCTCATCCTATGCTTCTTGGGGGCTGATTGATTTGAGGGAGTCATTCTATGCAATATACCCTAAAATTTCTTCTGACTGGTTTTTGTCCAGAAATGGAGGAAGAAAGCACAAATTTGTGATTTTTTTTTTTTTTTAAATGAGATGATTGTTTGTCAAAGCCAGTCTGTCCTGATTATAAGCGTCAGAACCTACCAAGTCTAGGTTCTTACTGTGAAACGTATGACGTGAAATTTGAACACAGTTTTGGAAAAAGTGACTATTTATGGAGTAATGGCATTAATCAAGATAGAACATGTTACTTGAGTCAACACTTAACTTCGACAGTAGTCACGTAAATAAAATCCTTGTTTTCTAGATTGAGATTTAGCTCCAGATATTAGCAGATACTTATTCTTTTGTCTGACATTAGTACATGTTTGGACAGAGTTATCCAAATGATAGTTTGTCACTGAAAATCTCTAAAATCTGATTTTAAATGAGTAAGGAGAGTGAGTGCAGTAGTCTGGTGGGAACTTCTTCTTTAAGAACAGTTGTGTGAAGAGCTTATTTTTGAAAGCCAGTGTCTGGGCTCTGAGGGGGAATTTCTTGGAGAGAATGGATTCTGTACAGTGAAGTGTTGCCCCACACAGAATTCATCCCTTTTTTAATGAGGAGGGGGAAAGCATTAATACTGGAGAACTGTTCTCTAGAAGCTTTGGACTTAATACTGAAAAATTCTGTAAGTTCCAAAGAAAAATTATTTGCAACAATAAAAAACTTATTTTTCTATATAACCTTGAAGTTATTAAAAGTCCTTTTAAATTCCAGCAGAGTGTAGGAAGCGTTTTTAGGAATGGTGGCCAATTTAATTTGTTTTTAAAAAGTAAATTGACAAAGACCTATTTGTGTATACAACCTTGTATATAAATAAGATTTTAATTTTCTCTTGATACCATCTCAGAAACTGAGTCTCATTTAAGCAATTTGGTGTTTGGTTGGATTATTTCAGTCGATTTTATATTCTGGATTTACAATTTTGTTAACAAATACACAAAGATTTTGGTGATCACTTTGCAAGTATTTGCTAATCTTTAAGAATCTGTTTGTCTTTTAAAAATAATATTTAATATTTCACAGCCTAACTATGTGTAATGGAGATCTCTATTTTAAGTCTAGGAAACAAAGCATCATATATCTAAAGATGAATAATTTCAAACAAGCTGATAAGGTTTTTGTTATTACTTTTTCATTTGACATGTTTTATGAACTGGCCTAATTCTGTTTAAATTTTATTTTTAACAGTTGTGTTTGTGGTTTATTTTGTATAAATGTTTATAATAAAATAATTTAAATTTTCATATTTGCTTATTTCCTCTCATTCATTGTTTATTTCATGCTCATTCAATTCATCTTCAACTCTGTACTTTTTACCTGGATTTGGTCACATGTCAGACAGTTTTTTATTCAACTCTGAAGAACTTTAATTTCAAATCTTGCCAGAACTCTCACAAAAATATTGTTACAAATACTATACGATTATAGATTGGTATGAAATTTTTAATACAAGGTTTCTTACACACCATACATGGATTCTCTCAGTGAATTGGTTCACCACTGCTCTGATGGCTAACAAAATGAGTGAACATTTATTGAGTGCTTACTATATGCCAGGCATTAGCCTAAGCTCATTAGATGTGCTACCTCACTTAATTCTCACACAATCTTATTTGGGAGAGACTATTATCTCCTTTTTAAAGATGAGGAAGGACTTCCCTGGTGGTCCAGTGGGTAAGACTCTATGCTCCCAAAGCAGGGGACCCGGGTTCCATCCCTGCTCAGGGAAATAGATCCCACATGCCGCAACTAAGAGTTCACATGCCACAACTAAAGATCCTGCATGCCTCAATGAAGATCCCGAGTGCTGCAACTAAGACCTGGCGCAGCCAAATAAATAAATAATAAGGGGCTTCCCTGGTGGCACGGTGGTTAAGAATCCGCCTGCCAGTGCAAGGGACACGGGTTCAAGCCTTGGTCTGGGAAGATCCCACATGCCGTGGAGCAACTACGCCCGTGCGCCACAACTACTGAGCCTGCACTCTACAGCCCACGTGCCACAACTACTGAGCCCACGAGACACAGCTACTGAACCCCGCGTGCCTAGAGTCCATGCTCCGCAACAAGAGAAGCCACCGCAATGAGAAACCTGCACAACAAAGAGTAGCCCCTGCTCCCCGCAACTAGAGAAAGCCCGCACACAGCAACGAAGACCCAACGCAGCCAAAAATAAATAATAATAATAAAGATGAGGAAACCCAAGCTTAGAGAGGTTAAGTGACTTTCCCAAGGTCACTTAATGTAGAAGGACGGTGAAACTCAAACCAGGCAGTCCGACCTCAGAGCGTGCACCCTTAGTTACCGAACTATAATAACGCTTGAGATAACTTTGAGGCTACCGAGATAAAAAGGAATATTTTTTCAGGCAGAATTTTGATGCTTTTGCATCTCTCCTAATGCTGGGCAAAACCTCTTGTGTGTTCTTTGATAAGACCTGCTTTCGGAGTTCTGAGAGCTCTGTCTGGTACAAACAAATCCTTCAAAAAACTGGGAGAATAATAAAAACAATTCAACAACACAATTATAGCACTGCAGCCTCACCCCCTTTTTGTCCCTCCCCCCAAATCACCATAAAAATCAAGTTTATTAAGTTGCTTGTTTACAATCTAGTGTCTGTAGGCTCGCTCTTGCATTAACTCCAGGTTGATTGAATTAACTGCAGGTTGGAGGAACTCTGGCTTTTAAAATGAACGCGGCCTCCTACTTTTTCGTGATCCTTTGCGTAGCGCGAAGGCGGCCGAAGGACTTAAGGCCCGTGGGCTGGGCAGAGATGCTGCGGCTGGGTTTGAGGGCGGGCGCTCTCTGCTGCTGGTCCAATCACGGCGCGCCGCTCCGCCAGACCGGCGGCCGATTGGTGGTTGCCATAGCTCCGGGTGTTCGCTTGACAAGATGGCGGAGAGTTAGCCGGGGCAGTGGCTTCGCGTCCCCGCGCTTCCAGGCTTCTAAGGCGGGCGCGGTCCTGCAGTGCAGGCCCAGCGAGACCCCAGGCATGCGTTTGCCGCCGCCGGTCCCTCTGCTCTTGGGGCTCCTCTTTCTGCAGAGCGTCTTGAGGCCTCTGGGGGGGGACCTGGGTGCGTAAGGCGGGGCAAGGGCCTGCAGGACCGGGGCTGAGGGAGGGGACGAGGCTTCTGAGGCCAAATTTGGGGCTCCTCCGGGACCTGCGGAAGACCCCGCCAAAGGAAGCCACCACCCAGCGTAGGCAGGGGCTCTGCAACTATTAACTCCACTTTGTCCCTTTCTTCCCGCTAGTTTTCATGCCTCCTGTCATCCGCATGTCCGGCCCTGAAGTCAGCGCTTCCCTGGTTGGAGGCACCGAGGATGTGACCGTGTCCCTGACCCAGCTGCGGGACGAGATGGGTAAAGAGCCCGGCCCTTACTGTGGGGAGGGAGGAGGTTGGGCCAGGTCCAGGACGCCCAAGAAGCCTGGCCAGGTGGCATCCCCTGGGTCCCTTGCCGCTGTCCACTTCAAAGTCTGGGTGGGGGATTGCTGTGGAGCAGAGGACCGAAGGACAGGTTCAGTAAAAGCAAGCTTGAAATCTTACTAGTTAGCCTTCGCTGAGCTATCCGCTGTGCTTAAATGCATCACCTCATTTTCCTAATACGAACAGTAATACCTTTTAATCCGTTTAACAAATGAAGACACTGAAGTTCAGAGAGGTGGTCACTTGTCCAAAGTCACACAGCTTGTAAAGGGTCCAATCCTAGGCTCGGAAAGGGATTCCTGACTTAAGAGTGCACCCTCTTAGTGGCTGGGCAATAGTGCCTTGCATTCTAATCTTCTCTCCCGTAGGATTCTTGCCAGTTCCTGACTGCGGAGTGCTGAGCAATGAGACTGGAGACTGGAGTTTGACTGTCAGCCCCACTGTGGTAAGGCCAGAGGTGAAAACCTTTTGGGTAGCATCTTCGGAGGCCCACATCTGGTGTTCCTGCAGTGTTGTTCTCTCTCTCTCTTCTTTTTTTATTTTTTTATTTTTGGCTGCAACGAGCAGCTTGCGGGATCTTAGTTCCCCTACCAGGGGTTGATTGAACCTGGGGCCATGGCAGTGAAAGCCTAACCACTGGAGTGCCAGGGAACTCCCCCTGCAGTGTTCTCTCTCTCTTTTTCTTTTTAAGAACATACATTTATTTATTTATCTATCTATCTATCTATCTATCTTTGGCTGCGTTGGGTCTTCATTGTTGCACGCTGGCTTTCCCTAGCTGCGGCGAGCTTGGGCTACTCTTTGTTGTGGTGCGCGGGCTTCAGTAGTTGTGGCACACGGGCTCAGTAGTTGTGGCTCATGGGCTCTAGAGCGCAGGCTCAGTAGTTGTGGCGCACAGGCTTAGTTGCTCCGTGGCATATGAGATCTTCCCAGCCCAGGGATCGAACCCGTGTCCCCTGCATTGGCAGGTGGATTCTTAACCCCTGCGCCACCAGGGAAGCCCTGCAGCGTTCTCTTAATCGAACAAGATAGAGCTTTCTTGGGACTTCCCTGGCGGTCCAGTGGTTAAGACTCCTGCGCTTCCACTACAGGGGGCACGGGTTAGATCCCTGGTCCAGGAACTAAGATCCCACATCCCGCGCATCGCAAACAAGCAAACAGAAAGCTTTCTTAGCGCTTGGAACCACCATGAAACTGTGGACTATCAGATCTCATAGACGTCCATCCAACCCAGAGGTTCTTAGGGGTCCTTGGATGAGTTTCAAGAAGCCTGTGAACCCTCTGAAACTGTGTGTAAAATTATGCGTGTGTGCATTTTTTCCGGTGAGAGGGTTACCAGCTTCCATCAGATTATCAAATGGATTTGTGACTCAGCTTCATAAACCACTGATCTCACCCAACTCTGAGCTTATGTGTAAGGACACTCAAGCCTGGAGAGATGAAATATTTTCCATTTAATGAATGTTTTATTGAGTGCCCAGTATATGCAAAGCATCAACTCCGGAGATAAAGGATGAGAAAGACAACCTTTGCTTGCACCCCAGGAACCGGGACCTGTTTTTGTGGACTTTTTTGTGTGCATTTAATCTTCTGCTGGTAGGATGGTAAAGGTGCTAGACAAACTGAGTTACCTTATCAGACCTGTGTTCAGCTTTCTCTAAGCAGCCACAACTTGCTTGCTTTTATGTTCAGTTGAGGATTAGGAATCAGGGCTTGCATATTGCTGTAGGTTTACAGGGTAGAATTGAGCAGAGTGATGTCATCCTTACGTACAGTTCTTTTGTAAAATGAACGGAGGTTGATTGCGCGTTCCATCATGTGTTCTTATAATCATAGATGCCGTTTTGAGTCACTATAAAAAGTACAGCAATATTTCCCTTTCAGAATTCTTTGGAAGTGACTGTGAGGTTGAAGAGGGGTCTGCCCTCATGTTTGTCTAATGAGACCGATCCGTTCCCGGAGGCCCCGTGTATTGTCCAAACTCTTCTGGTTTCAGCCTCCCGTCATTCATCCTGTTTAGCACATCTACTCGTTCAAGTGGAAATTTATGCCAACTCCTCTCTGGCCCAAAATGCATCAGGCAAGTAAAGTCTCTGACTATCAAAACGTTTACTGCAAACATATTTTTTTTCTGGCCGCGCCACTCAGCATGTGGGATCTTAGTTCCCCGACCAGGGATGGAACCCGTGCCCACTGCGGTGGAAGCTCGGAGTCTCAACCGCTGGACCACCAGGGAAGTCCCTGCAAACATTGTTTGATTGTGTGTGCCATGCAATTTGTGTGCGTCAATCATGAGTGTGTCTTGCTTTCCTAAACTTATTTTCATTTTGTTTAATTTTCTTATCTTAAAAGTTCCCACTTTGTGTTATTTTAGTTAAGATTTATTGTATCTTGGGAATTCCCTGGTGGTCCAGTGGTTAGGGCTCAGTGCTTTCACTGCCACAGGCCCGGGTTCAATCCCTGGTCAGGGAACTAAGATCCCACAAGCCGAGGCGCAGCCAAAAAGAAATAAAAAAATAAAAAAGATGTATTGTATTTTGATCTACTGTTTGTATCTTTGTAAGCTGTTTTAAATCCTTTTTGGGAGAAAGTAAAGTTTTTTTTCCTTGTATTGATTCCTGTGACTCCATCTCAAAACAAAACAGAAGGAAGGGAAAGACTGATGAATGAGTTTATAGAAAAACAGCAGATTTTCAGTGAATGCTTTTGACAGACAGCTGCCTTTCCCAGAGGCAACTTGCTTAATTATGCTTATAGGAGCACATTTTCCTCTCTTTAAGAACAAACAGAATAATAACGTACAATTTGCTGTTCTATACCTTTAAAAAGTAGTGTAAGTTAGAAAATTTTTTATAGGAATGCAAGTAAGTTCTCCTCATTCTTTTTCTGTTCTTTTTAATATAATATAATTCTTATATTCCTTTTAATAGCTGCATAGCATTCCCTTGTGTGGATACACCATTGTTTATTTGCTAAATAACCATTGTTTATTTAATTAAAAGTTTTCCAGCTTTTGATACTGTAACTAGTGCTACAGCAAATATCATTGTGCACATACATCTCTGGACATAAGAAAATGATTTTGTGTTACTCTCCCTTTCACATCACGGCAGTGTCCTAAGAACAGAAGATGTGCTGATGTTGAAGGGTCCACTTCGATAGGTGCCACCACCATGTCCCCTGTTGCCTGCGACAAACTCTAGCACCTCTTACCTTTATGGTCACCTGGGATGAAGGGAGAAGTGTTCCTCTTTAGTAGCAGAGGTCTGCCACTTTGAGACTCCCACAGTGCCGCTTCGCACATCACATCCTGTAACTGTGGTCCTCCTTGTGGTTTTGGAAGTTTAGAAGGATTAGATAAGTTACGGTAATGACATTCAGTGGGCTACTCTACCCTTAGTGTATTTGCTTGGAAAGATCTCCAAGATATATTACTAAATGCAAAAAGCAGGTGCAGATGGGTGCATATAGCATGGAATGAGAATATGTATATTTATATCTGCATAAGGAAATTGTGGAGGGGGACTCCCCTGGCAGTCCAGTGTTAGGACTCTGTCCTTCCACTGCAGGGGGCTCACCCATCCTTGATTGGGGAACTAAGATCCCACAAGCTGTGCGGTGCAGCCAAAACAACCCAAAAAACAAAAAAACCCAAAACTGACAGGAGGGCTTAATGGTAGCTATATCACTCAAGGCAGTGACTTTTTTTCTTTTAAAAAATATGCTTGACTATATGTAGGTAATATTTCGGAATGTCTTTGTACAAATAGCCAAACTTAGGAAAATTAGAGTATCTGTATATTGGTCATTATGAGATGTCCACTCTGACCCACGAAGGTGTGAAAAATTTTGCACCCAGTCAGACAGAGTTCAGAACAAGAAAAAGGATGGAAGGACAGCCAGGAGGTAAGTGGTATGCCTGGTAACAAGGAAGGTAGCAAACAACGTCAGAGACATATAGATACATACATAAACGTCTGTCTATATATCACATAGCAAAACCCTATTCTAAAATGCCTTGCTTATGTCACACGGGTTTGATTAAACTGAGGGTCAGACCCTTACCCTTGTGACATGGTATGTTACTCGGACCTTCTTATTCTTTATTCCTTATAGCATAGAATGTATAATAGTTGTTCTTTAGATGCTTCAGCTGTTGTGTCATTGAAGTTGACTGTTACATAGAGTTTAAACAAATAATCGCTACATAGTTTTCCAACTATTAGTCTCTGGATTCCGAGTTAGGAGGCTGAAATGTAATATAATATATTCCTTTTCCGATCAATGTAAAGATTACTGATTTCCCCCACACCTGAACCAGAATCAGGATGTGAAAATTTGGATTCACAGTGTGGTGGGACTTGAGGTTGAGCGTGTAGCATAAATAAATGTGATCTTGTGGTCAGATGGCTTCCTGATAAGCTGTCTGAAATGTCACCTTGGCTTCAGTTTTATCTGCTGAAAGGGGTAATGAATTTGAAGTAAATGCTTAAAAGCAGTCTGTGTTATGAAAGGGATCGCTCAGTGTACTGAAAAATAAAAGCAGTGCATTACATTTATCTTAACTCGTAACTTTTAGTCACTTGGTTATCTTCAAGTTCAACTGTGACTTCTTTAATTCGTGTAACTGGCATATTTTCTTCTATTTGGGTTTTTGTTGGAGGAGTAGATACAAGCCTCAGTTATGCTCTATGCATAGCTCATTTCAGGGATTCTTCAATGTGGAATATTGGTAATGGTGGTTTGTAAAACAACGATTCAGCTTTCTTTGAATGTCAAAACTGTGGCAATGCTTTGTCAGTGTTTCACTGCTGAACTTCTCTGTTGTTTGTACTTTTCAGAGAACGTGACTGTTATTCCTAACCAGGTGTATCAGCCCCTCGGTCCTTGCCCTTGTAATTTAACAGCCGGAGCCTGTGACATTCGCTGCTGCTGTGACCAGGTATGGTCTTTCTGATTATTGGGCACGAAAGCTATGGTACCTGCTGGCATGTGAAGAGCACCAACAGTTCCCCATCAACTGCTTTTTAAAACCTTTTTAAAATACAAAACTAATGGGGACTTCCCTGGCGGTCCAGTGGTTAAGACTTTGCCTTCCAATGCAGGGGGTACGGGTTCGATTCCTGTTTGGGGAGCTAAGATCCCACATGCCTTTTGGCCAAGAAACCAAAATATAAAAACAAAAGCAATATTGTAACAAATTCAATAAAGACTTTAAAAATGGTCCACATCAAAAAAAACAAAAAACAAAACTGAGATTGTATTTCGTGTTGCACATTGTTTTCAAATTGAGTATTTTCTTTTTTTTTTTTTTTTGGCTGCATTGGGTTGTTAGTTGCGGCACACGGGCTCTCTCATTGAGGTGCATGGGCTCAGTAGTTGTGGTGCACGGGCTTAGTTGCCCCACGGCATGTGGGATCTTAGTTCCCCAACCACGGATCGAACCCACGTCCCTTGCATTGCAGGATGGATTCTTTACCACTGCACCAGGGAAGTCCTGAAATTGAGTATTTTCTTATCCAGCATGTTCAGCCTAGTTTATGGATGAAAAAAATGTATCTCTTTGGATAAAGTCCTGATTGTGATGATACTGGGAGATGGTTTTAATGTCTTATTTAGAAGCCTTTAAGAAAATATAAAAAGGAAAGAAAATACATTTTTTCAATGATTTTTAGTAAATTTATAGGGTTGTACAACTGTCAGGACAATCTAATTTTAGAACGTTTCCATCTCCCTCAAAAAAGAAACCTCATGTCCATTTGCAATCACTCCCATTCTTGCCCCTCATCCCCAGGCCACTTTTTTTTTTTTTTTCAGTTTTCACTAGAAATTAAGTTGGTTTATTTATTTATTGTGGTATAGTTGATTTACAATATTATGTAAGTTTCAGGTGTACAACATAATGATTCACAAATTTTTAAAAAAATTAATTTATTTTTGGCTGAGTTGGGTCTTCGTTGCTGCGCGCGGGCTTTTCTCTAGTTGCGGTGAGCGGGGGCTACTCTTCGTTGCGGTGCGCGGGCTTCTCATTGCAGTGGCTTCTCTTGTTGCGGAGCACGGGCTCTAGGCGGTGGGCTTCAGTAGTTGTGGCTCACGGGCTCTAGAGTGCAGGCTCAGTAGTTGTGGTGCATGGGCTTAGTTGCTCCGCGGCACGTGGGATCTTCCCGGGCCAGGTCTCGAACCTGTGTCCCCTGCGTTGGCAGGCGGATTCTTAACCACTGCGCCACCAGGGAAGCCCTGATTCACAATTTTTAAAGGTTATACTCCATTTATAGTTATTATAAAATATTGGCTATATTCCCTGTGCTGTATAGTATATCCTTGTAGCTTATTTATTTTATGCATAGTAGTTTGTGCCTCTTCATCCTCTACCCCTGTCTTGCCCCTCCCCACTTCCCTCTCCCCACTGGTAGCCACTAGTTTGTTCTCTGTATCTGTGTGTCTGCTTCTTTTTTGTTATATTCACTAGTTTGTTTTTCCAGGCCCCTATTAATCTACTTTCTGTCTCTGTGGGTTTGCCTCTTCTGGACATTGCATATAAATGGAATCCTACATTCTGTCTGTCCGGAGGATTTGTGTCTGGCTTCTTTCACTTAGCGTCACGCTTTCAAGGGTCACCCATGTTGTGGCATGCATCAGTGCTTCATTCCTTTTTATGGCTGAATCATATTCCATTGAATGGATATATCACATAGGGCTTAACCCATTTATCAGGTGGTGGACATTTGGATTGTTTTCACTTTTTGGCTATTATGAATAATACTTCTCTGAATATCTGTATACAAGTTTTTGTTTGGATGTGTGTTCCCATTTCTCTTGGTTATGTTACCTAGGAGTGGAATTGCTTTGTCATATGGTAACTGCCATGTTTAACCTTTTGAGGAACTGTTTTTCAAAGCGGCTACATCATTTCACATTCCTATTAGCAGTGTATAAGTGTTGCAATTTTCCATATTCTCACCAACAATTGTTAGAATAATCTTGATTATAGCCATCCTCGAGTGTGTGAAGTGGTATTTCATTGTGATTTTGATTTGTATTTCTCTAGTGGCAAATGATGTTGAACATCTTTTCATGGCTGTTTGTATATCTTCTCTGAAGAAATGTCTGTTGAGACCCTTTGCCCATTTTTCAATTGGATTGTCTTTTTGTTGTTAAATTATAAGAGTTCACTATACATTCTGGATACTAGTCCCTTATCTGATGTATGATTTGCAAAAAACTTCTCCTCTTGTGTAGGTTGTCCACTTTCTTGTTGGTGTCCTTTGAAGCCCAAAAGTTTTTTAATTTGATGAAGTCCAGTTTATCATTTTTTTCTTCCAGTTTTATTTAGATAGAATTGACCTCCAGCACTGTACAAGTTTAAGGTATACAGCATAATGATTTGACTTACATACATAATGAAGTGATTATCATGTTTGGTTTTTTTAAATTTTTATTTATTTATTTATTTATTTTTGGCTGTGTTGGGTCTTCATTTCTGTGAGAGGGCTTTCTCTAGTTGTGGCAAGAGGGGGCCACTCTTCATCGCATTGCGCGGGCCTCTCACTATCGCGGCCTTTCTTGTTGCGGAGCACAGGCTCCAGACGCGCAGGCTCAGTAATTGTGGCTCACGGGCCCAGTTGCTCCACGGCATGTGGGATCTTCCCAGACCAGGGCTCGAACCCGTGTTCCCTGCATTGGCAGGCAGACTCTCAACCACTGCGCCACCGGGGAAGCCCTATCATAAGTTTGATGAACATCCATCATCTCCTATAGATACAAAATTAAAGAAATAGAAAAAAAATTTTCCTTGTGATGAGAACTCTTAGGATTTGCTGTCTTAACAATGTTCATATGTAACCTACAGCGTGTTAATTATATTTCTCACGTTGTAGTTACATTCTTAGTACTTACTTATCTTATAACTGGAAGTTTGTGCCTTTTGACCACCTTCATCCAGTTCCCCCTCTCTCCACCCCACTTTTTTTGTTGTTGTTGTTGCTTGTGCTTTTGGTGTCATATCTTAGAAACCATTGGCCAATCCCAGGTCAAATACATATTTTTAATCCTTATTTTAGATTGAAGGAGAATAAGAGATGCAAAAGAGGCACATGTACGAGGACCCCAGTCACTCCCACTTTTGGATGAGTGCAGTTATTTATGTCATGGTTGGTTTTACAAAACGGAAAAGGAAAGCTTAGGGTCTATATTGGAACACTCATACTAGCAATTGTATTTCTAATAACAATCATGTTTAATTTTAAAAATACAGCACATCATAAATCTGTTCAGGTATCAACAGAAATGTCAAATGTATTCTCTCCCTCTTTCTTTCAGACTGCATCACTGTGCCCTGTTTCTAATTTCCTTCATGTTTGTTATATATGGTGTATATGTATACGTATAGCACTGACCACTGGAATCGTTTAGGATTCTGGGTCAGTGACATCTTCAGACAGCTTCAACTTACCTACCACTTTAGACATGATCAATTTTTAATTTGAATTGCCCTTGTTTAAAACAGTCGATCATTTACTTTTCTACCTTCAGTAAACAAGGGATTTAGAACGTATTTAACTTTTAGCTCTCTCAGTCCTTTGAGAAGCAAGGAAGAATACAGATGAGTAAATGAAAGCGTGAATAAAGTGACTTCTTGACATTAATTGGGTCGTGATATCACGACAGTGAGAGCTTCAAGGATTCTTATGGAATATGGACTGTCTGCCCTAACTCTAAATGTCCTTAGGTTTCTCTGGGCTAGGGATTTGAATGGTGATGACAACTGAAAATTCTCCATTTGTTGTCTATTCCATATTATCTTTTCTTTTTCTCATCTTGTTTTTTATTTGTGTGGCATATCTTTGGTCCCCAGTTAAGACGTGATTTCCTTGAAGGTTTGAAGTTCCTGACTTGGAGGCTTGTAGGGCACTGACTAAAATTTTAGCACTATTTTACTTCCTGTGAGCGCAAAGCACTCTTAGCCTGAATGCAGGCTGTGTTTGTTTCTGCTTCCTCGGCGGGGTCCTGCTGGCCTCAAGCCGCATGTTCATCACACTGGCCAGGAGATCCTGATGGCGGGCACAGGGGAAACTTTCCTCTTTTCACTTCTCCTTTACATCTTCTTTCCAGGAATGCTCATCAGATTTAACAGCGCTGTTCAGGGAGTCCTGTTTCCCCGGCGTTTTTGGAGGAGACGTTAATCCTCCCTTTGATCAGCTCTGCTCCGTTCAGATGGCACGTGGAGTCCCTGAATGGTTTCCGTTCCTGTGTGTGCAGCTTGCCAACTCGCCTTTCCTCGGGTACTTTTATCACGGTTCCGTGTAAGTGTCCAAGGGGCTGCCCAGGAGAGGGCCATGCGCCCAGGTGGCCCTAGAATATGGGCCACGTCCTTCTCAGGACCTCTCCAGAGACTCCATGCTTCAATTCCTCCATTCTAGATTCAGTTCTAGATTTCAGTTAGTAAGTTTATTTTGTGTTAAGTATTTGAAAGAATTGGAAAAGAAATTGATTCACTGAATCAATTGAATCACCGAAAAGAAATTGATTGACACCACAGATAGTCAATAGTGATTCTCTGGGTTGGCGGAAAGAGTGTGGGCTCATGGGGGACTTTAACTTTCTTTTACATTTCTGTCTTGTTGAAATTTTACAACTTTATTATTATTATTATTATTGAAGTAAAATTCATGGAACATAAAATTAACCATTAACTACTTTAAAGTGTACAGTTCAGTGGCATTTAGTACAAATATTATTTTTATAATTAAAAAAACAAAGAAAAAATTTAAAAGAACTGTTTTTAGCACATTAGTGATGGTTTCTCTCATTGATTTGCAGTTCCTCTGGACAACATGCTTCCTTTGACATGTATTTGCATACTGATCTAAAAGACTTTTCAGACTTTGGTTACAAACAAGGAGATCCAGTTATGACTGTAGATAAGGCATATTTTACTATTCCGCAGGTAATCATTTCAATTTTAATATGCTAGAGGCTTTTCTCATTTTCCCCTTCCTCTTGTTAATTTAACTCATATTACTCTAAAAAAAAAATCGCTTCCTAAGTTACTTATTTTTCTCCTATGGACTTTTCAGGCACTCAACTATTTAAGGCCTCTGGATTTTTTTTTTCCTTTTAATAGTCACTCTTTTTTTTTTTTTAAATTTTTATTTATTTATTTATTTTTGGCTGTGTTGGGTCTTCGTTGCTGCGTGTGGGCTTTCTCTAGTTGTGGCGAGTGGGGGCTACTGTTCGTTGTGGTGGGTTCTCTTGTTGCGGAGCACAGGCTCTAGGCACGCGCGCTTCAGTAGTTGTGGCGCAGGGGCTTAGTTGCTCCGCGGCATGTGGGATCTTCCCCGATCAGGGCTCGAACCTGTGTCCCCTGCAGTGGCAGGCGAATTCTTAACCACTGCGCCCCAAATAGTCACTCTTAATCTGTCTTTGCTAAATCTCAGAGTGAACTTACTAAATAAAGCCAAAAGACTTTCTAGAAATTTCCATGGAAGTAACTGTCGTTTTTCACTTCTATTAGTTTAATAGCCAATTTCTAGTAAGCTATAAATATTTTAAAATTTGTATTTGTTTATTTTTTATTGAAATATATTTGGCTTACAATGTTGTGTTAAATATTTAATATAATATAGAATTTTGAAAAATATTTTAAGACTATAGAGTTTTATGTGAAATCTTTATTTTTTTTAAGTTCAAAATTAGGAAAAAATATGGGAAGAAAACATGGGAGGCTAAACTATTTCTCTTTACTATCCATAGGAATCTATTTTTATTTATTTATTTGTTTTTAAATTTATTTATTTTTGGCTGCATTGGGTCTTTGTTGCTGCACGCGGGCTTTCTCTAGTTGCGGTGAGTGAGGCTTCTCCTCATTGCAGTGCGCAGGCTTCTCATTGCGGTGGCGTCTCTTGTTCTGGAGCACGGGCTCTAGGCACACGGGCTTCAGTAGTTGTGGCTCGCGGGCCCTAGAGCGCAGGCTCAGTAGTTGTGGTGCACGGGCTTAGTTGCTCCGTGGTATGTGGGATTTTCCCGGACCAGAGCTTGAACTCGTGTCCCCTGCATTGGCTGGCGGATTCCTAACCACTGCACCACCAGGGAAGTCCCCATTTTTATTTTTTTTTATTTATTTTTTTGGCCTCGCCGCTCGGCTTGTGGGATCTTAGTTCCCCGCCTAGGGATTGAACCCAGGCCCTCAACAGTGAAAGTGCAGAGTCCTAAACCACTGGACCATCAGGGAGTTCCCAGAATCCATTTTTATGGTTTTAACAAAAATCTGGTTGTAATGAGGGGGAGAACATGAAATTGAGTATAATCATGTTTCTGCAAAGTAAATGATGCAGGGCAGGGAATTTTGTTTAGCAACTATACTTACTGTGACCCCTCAGCCAGTGGCTTCCAGACTTTGCGTAGCAAGGCAGCTAGACATTTCACTAAAGTCGGTCAATTAGTCAGTGCCCTAGCCTTTGCTGAAGGTAACCCGGCAGTAGGAGCCGGCTGCAAAAAGAGTACTTTTACAAGACACTGATCTCTTTTTTATGATTAGAAGGGAGGTCGTAAACCTGTCGGGATTTCCCCTGGCCCTCAGGTATCCCTGGTTGGGCAGTGCATGCAGAATGCCCCTGTGGCCTTCCTTCAGAATCTTGATGTTCAGTGCGTTACTAGCCTGGAGGCGTACCCAGAACGAGACAGAACCACCAACGTGAAGGTAAAGAATGGTACTATGGGAGGTAAGTGACGTTCATTCAAAATAAGAACACACACCTGAGTGTTGAGATAAACTCTGATCTCACTTCTACTGGGTCAACTTAGAATAATATTTCACCTGCCAACTGAGGAAGGTGTTTTCTTTGGAAAAAGTTCAGTTCCATAAGACAGCATATTGCATATCTGTTCTTTTTTTAAAAAATCGAGCTAAAATTCTCATAACACAGAATTAACCATTTTAATGTGTACAGTTCAGTGGCATTTAGTACATGCACAGTGTTGTGCAACCATCACCTCTACCTAGTTCCAAAGCATTCTCACCACCCCAGAGGGAGGCCCTGCACCCATTTAACAGTTCTCCCCCTTCTCCCTCCACCCTGAGCCCTGGCAGCCACTCTGTGGATTTGCCTGTTCTGGACACTTCATATAAATGGACTCATACAATATGTGGCCTTTTGTGACTGGCTTCTTTCACTCAGCACCATGTTTTTGAGACTCATCCGCACCGTAGCATGGATCAAAACCTCATTCCTTTTTTTTTGAATTTTATTTTATTTATTTTTTTATACAGCAGGTTCTTACTAGTCATCAATTTTATACACATCAGTGTATACATGTCAGTCCCAATCGCCCAATTCATCACACCACCATCCCCCCCCCCCCCCCGCCGCTTTCCCCCCTTGGTGTCCATACGTTTGTTCTCTACATCTATGTCTCAACTTCTGCCCTGCAAACCGGTTCATCTGTACCATTTTTCTAAAAACCTCATTCCTTTTTATGGCCAAATGATATTCCATCATACGAATATACTACACTTTGTTACCATTTATTAGTTAACGGACATTTGGGTCGTTTCCAGCTTTGGGTTACTGTGAATAATGCTTCTGTGAACGCTTGTGTTCAAGTGTCTGTGTGGACACACGTTCTCACTTCCCTTGGGTGGATACCTAGCCGTGGAATTGCTGAGTCACAAGGTAATTTCTGAGGAACTGCCAAGCTGGTTTCCACAGTGACCGTACCATTTTACGTTCCAGACCAGCAGCGTGCTGCATGTTGGTTCTTACACAAGAGTGACTCTCCAGATTATTTTCACTGACCTTTGAGATTCTCCTTCTCAGTTATAATTAGATGCCAAGAATAGTGGGATTCCCATTTGATGGCGTTTGGGGAGTTGGGGGGAGCTGAGTAGTTGGCATACAGGGCGGGCACAGTTACCGTATTTGCTTGGCAAGCTTTCATTCTCATAGATAAGTGTGATCATGTTAGGTCATGTACTCCTGTGGAAGTTCATTTATGTATCTTTTCAGGCATAGTTACACCAAAAGTAATCTATGAGGAAGCAACTGACCTAGACAGATTCATCACCAATACAGGTATTTTAATGTTACACTTTTATATCATTTCTATGGGAATATATGTCATTTCTTGCATGTAATATGTAGTCCCAGGGTAAAATACACTTTTATTGAGAATCTTAGGAGGTTCACAACCATTAGAAAGACATCCCACTACCATTTTGCTTGTTCCGTGTTCTGTCTTGCCTTTTTGGGGTAACATCTGTGACCTGAGCCAGACCCTTCACAGTCCTGGATGACGTGGGTTCCAGGGTCCCTCCTCATTCTCACGGCCTGTGGACCTTTTCTTAAATGTTTTTCAGAGAGTTAAAGAGTTCTTTAGGACCTAGCATTTTCACTTCTTTCTTGCTCTTCTTTTTCTGATCATTAAACTTTGCATTTGTGAGGCAGCCAAATAAGGTACGTAGAGTTTGGCCGATATTTCCAGGACTTTGTTTTTAATGAAGGATATGACTAGTGGTTCTTTTCAACGTGCTGTAATTCTAGAACTTATTATTTACTTCATCGGATATTAGTACAATGTAGTAGTGAACTATACAGCAGGCCCCTGCTCTTAAAAAGCTGACATTCTGTAATCTTTCATTTAACAAACATTCTTCCAAGCATGTGCTCTGCATCAAGCTATGAGCTGGGGACCAGGGATGCTGAACTGAAAAGGACAGAGCTCACTCAGGATATGGGGATGGTATAGAGAAGGTGGCTAATGCTGACTTGGGCAGAGGACTGGGGAAGGCTTCCGGAGGAAGTAATGACCCTGCTGTGTAAGGGAATTGGGTAGGCAGGGCAGGGGTGGGGTGTGGGGGGAAGGCCACCCAGGCAGAGAAAACCACCAACTTGAGCCCAAAGAAGGTCTTTAATTTTTTTTTTGAAGGTCTTTAATTTATGAAAGTATTCTTTTTTTTTTTTTTTTTTTTGCAGAAACACTTTTAAGTACTAGATCAGCCCCCAGGAATGTGAATGTGGAAGAACATTATATTTTCAGATGGAATAATAATACAATCAGTGAAATAAATGTCAAAATCATTAGGGCAGAAATTAATGCCCACCAGAAAGGTAACTTTGTGGAGGGCAGCGAGAATGCTTTCAGTTTAAAATATTTTCTCCTTTCTTCATGATTTTCATAATTATAACAGATAAACTAATTCAGACTTGTTTTTCCTATTTGTATTTATGATTTAATCAGAAAACAGTATTTTTTTTTTTTTTTGCATGTCAAAATGCAATTATAAGGTAAAGAAAACACTATGGGGGATAATTTCTTTTCCTAGTGATGTGGTGACATATTTTTACTTTGTTTTATTTCTAGGAATCATGACACAGAGATTTACAGTGAAATTTTTAAGCTATAACAGTGGTAATGAAAAGGAATTGTCTGGAAATCCAGGTGAGATAGTATATGTCAATCACTGATCTTACAAACATATTTTAGTTCAACACTCCTGTGCTATAAGGATGATTATAAATAACTCCACCTTTAGTTTGTGACTCTGACTTTTTTCTTTTTCTTTTGTGATACTGTATTCTTTTCCTGATAACAGCTTAATTTTTAACATAAAGTGTTGTATATTTTAACAAGTTGTTGTAAACCTAAAACATCCTTTCTCTTTAGCCACTGGTCTTTTTTTTTTTTTTTTTTTTTAATTGATGTATAGTTACAATGTTGTGTTAGTTTCTGGTGTACAGCAAAGTGACCCAGTTATACACATTTATATATACTCCCCCTCATATTCTTTTCCATTATGGTCTGTCACAAGACACTGAATATAGTTCCCTGTGCTACACAGTAGGTCCCTGTTGCTTATCTATTATATATATAATAGTTTGTATCTGCTAATCTCAAACTCCTAATTTATCCCTCCCTCCCCCTCTCTTTTTTTTTTGGCTGTGCTGTGCGGCCTGTGGGATCTTAGTTGCCCCACCAGGGATCGAACCCACACCCTCAGCAGTGAAAGCACAGAGTCCTAACCACTGGATCTCCAGGGAACTCTCGTCTTTTGAAAAAGAAAGTAAGGCATTTAAAGCATTAGTAAGGGGGACTTCCCCAGTGGTCCAGTGGTTAGGACTCCACACTCTCACTGCCAGGGCCCAGATTTGATCCCTGGCTGGGGAACTAAGATCCCGCAAGCCACACAGCATGGCCAAAAAATAAAAAAATAAAGTGTTGGTAAAATTAATTTTTAAAGAAATAAGCTGCAGATGATGGGTTCCTAACCTGGAATCTGTGGAGAGACTTCCCGGGGACTGTGAACTCCTGGTCATGTTGCGCATTTTGTATTTACGTGCAAATATATCACCACCCGGGTTGTCATGTATTTGTTTATTTCTTTTGTTCACTGCTGCCTCCTCAGGGCCTAAACCAGTATGTGGACTGCACTGTTGGTACTCTAGCCACTAGCCCCACGTAGCTGCTGGGCACCTGAAATGTGGCCAGTGTCATATGTGGAAATAGTAATATTTTGTATATATTGGGTGGAATAAAATACATTATTCAAATTAACTTCACCTATTTCTTTTTTTTTTTAATTAATTAATTTTTTTTGGCTGCGTTGGGTCTTCAGTGCTGCACGTGGGCTTTCTCTAGTTGTGGCAAGTGGGGGCTACTCTTCGTTGTGATGCGTGGGCTTCTCTTCGTGGTGGCTTCCCTTGTTGTGGAGCACGGGCTCTCGGTGCGTGGGCTTCAGTAGTTGCAGCACATGGGCTCAGTAGTTGTGGCTCGCGGGCTCTAGAGCGCAGGCTCAGTAGTTATGGCGCACCGGCTTAGTTGCTCCACGGCATGTGGGATCTTCCCGGACCAGGGCTCGAACCTGTGTCCCCGGATTCTTAACCACTGCGCCACCAGGGAAGTCCCTAATTTCACCTATTTCTTTTTCTCTTTTTTAATGGGGCTACTAGAAAAAAATTTAATTTCTAAAAAATTCTAAAGATACATATTATTCTAAAATCAAATATGAGGTTTGCATTATATTTCTATGGGACAACTGTGGCTTAGACCATAGTAGGTGTTCAGTAAATACTTGTTGGATAAACCTATCATCGTTTCTTAAAAAAATTTCTCCGTCCTTTTGCTATCCTTTTTTTTTTTTTGCCACCCTGCATGGCCCCGGGATCCTAGTTCCCTGACGAGGGATTGAACCTGGGCCCTGGCAGTGAAAGCGCTAAGTCCTAACCACTGGACCACCAGGGAATTCCCTTACTATTCTTCAACAGGCAGTAATTAATCATGAAGGAACAACTTTTTTACTTTTAAATAAGTTTTTATTTTGCATGATCTTCAATACTTATATATACTGATTTAATCATACACGACCCATTTTATATATATATATATATTTTCTTTTAAATAGGATTTTAATGTACTTATTAATGTGGCGCTTGGGATTTATTGTTGGCTTTAAAAGTGGGCTCCTGGAATTTAAGGGTTTTCATTTCACTGACTTAATTTGACAAGATTTCTGAGAAACACCATCAGAATATGTGAAAAATGTTGACACTGTCATCAAAAAAGAATAAATTAAGAGCCAGAACTGATCAGGCAGTGAAACAGCTTGAATAGATACAGCCACTGTCTCTAGCGCTTTCTGAGTCAGGACGGGGTTTTCAGAGGACTATATGCCATGGGCCCTGTCCTCAAGGAATTCACTCTCTCATTTGGAATGACAGCACCAAGTTACAGGAAACAACAGTGAACAATCCAAGATAATTAATAAACGGGTGAGGGACTTCGGGACAGTTACTCCAGGATTCAGAGGAGTAGAACGTTGACCGCTCTCCCGGACTTTGCATCACTAAGGAGCAGTGTTGAGTGCCCAGCGCCTGCCAGGTTCCGTTCTCAGTGCTGGAGGAAAAGCAGTGAGCGAGTCAGAGCCCTGCCCCTGGCGGGTTTCCACGCAGGGCTGCGAGGAGGAAATTGCGCCTTGAGAAGCAGATAATTGGAAAGGGTGCTGGGGACAGGAATAACCTGGGGGAAGCCAAGGAGGAAGGCGTGAGCGTGACATGTACGCGGGCAGGGTCAGACCTGTGGCCAGAGGGGAGGCCTCTGGTTCAGGAACGGTGGGGCGTCGTGCTGGAAACACAGACACCATGCATGAACCTCAATTGCATCCCAGTTTGTAAAAACAGCGATAAAACACATTTTTGGAGGGGACCTAGGAGGAAATATGAGTATGAACTGGATATGATATGATTATAAGGGATTATTATTAATTTTCTTAGGAGAAATATTGGCATCATGGTGATGTAGGGGAATGTTTTTTGTTTGTTTGTTTGTTTGTTTGTTTTCCTTTTTGGCTGCACCCCTTGGCTTGTGGGATCTTAGTTCTCCGACCAGGGATTGAACCCGAGACCACGGCAGGGAAGGTGCGGAGTCCTAACCACTCGACCGCCAGCGAATTCCCTGTAGGGGAATGTTCTTAATTTTGGGAGATGTGTGATGGAGGTTCTAGGGGTGAGGTGTCATGATGTCTACAACTTATTTTCACGTGGTCCTGCCCCTCCCCTCCAATGTATATGCTTTTATAATAGATAAGACATATATGGCTAAATATTAACAGTTGTTGATTTTAGGTGGTGGCTGTATTGAGTGAGGCTCACTTTCAACTTTTCTGTACTTGTGAACTTTTTCATATTAAAAAGGTGGAGGGACTTCCCTGGTGGCGCAGTGGTTAAGAATCCGCCTGCCATGGGGCTTCCCTGGTGGCGCAGTGGTTGAGAATCTGCCTGTCAATGCAGGGGACACAGGTTCGAGCCCTGGCCTGGGGGGATCCCACATGCCGCGGAGCAACTAGGCCCGTGAGCCACAATTACTGAGCCTGCGCGTCTGGAGCCTGTGCTCCGCAACAAGAGAGGCCGCGATAGTGAGAGGCCCGCGCACCGCGATGAAGAGTGGCCCCCGCTCGCCACAACTAGGGAGGGCCCTCGCGCAGAAACGAAGACCCAACACAGCCAAAATAAATAAATAAATAATTAATTAAAAAAAAAAAAAAGGAATGAAGATACATTAGTATTAAAAAAAAAAAAGAATCCACCTGCCAATGCAGGGGACATGGGTTCGATCCCTGGTCTGGGAAGATCCCACATGCCACGGAGCAACTAAGCCCGTGAGCCACAACTACTGAGCCCACGTGCCACAACTACTGAAGCCCACGCACCTAGAGCCTGTGCTCCACAACAAGAGAAGCCACCACAGTGAGAAGCCCGCGCGCCGCAACGAAGAGTAGCCCCCACTCACCGCAACTAGAGAAAGCCCGCACGCAGCAACGAAGACCCAAGTCAAAAATAAATAAATAAATAAGAAAAGAAAAGCACTTGATGACATTAAAATTAAACAACAAAAAAAAGGTGGAAACAATAAACTGGATTACTAGGAGATGGATGGGAATAGGATCTAAACCAGATCTTGAGGTTGAATTGGTTTACTTGGCAAATCGTTCCCTGAGAAGGTAACTTTGGTTTAAGTTTCCCTCACGAGCCCCTGTGATAAGTGGTATTAATCACTCAGCAAGTATGCATGAACCGGCCTGCCCAGCAGCTAATTGCTCTCCAGGGTGAGAGGTCCAAGACCAACTCCTGCCTGCTTTTCACTTTTCAGATTTTTACTTTAAAAATGTGTTCCAAAAAAATCACATGGACATCTTTGTTTTAGAATCTGATTCAGTGACAACTGAATCACTTTGCTGTACACCAGAAACTAACACAACATTATAATCAACTATACTTCAGTAAAAAACCAAACCAAACCAAAAACAAATGAAGGTGACGTCCTTTTTCTCGAGGGTATTCTGAAAAAGCTTTGCCTGCATATTTCCTTTCATTGTGGATTCCTCCTTTCCGTGATTTGATGAGGTAGCGCCTGTTGCGTTAAAATAACTTTAGAGGGAAAGGTGCTCACTCTCCTGTGTTGTTTGTCTAGGTTACCAACTTGGCAAGCCTGTTCGAGCTCTAAACACCAACAGGATGAACAATGTCACGACTTTACACCTTTGGCAATCCGGTAATCTGGTTTGGTAATATGATTAGCTCTCTGGTGAACTAGAATTGGAAATATTACCATATTTTGAATCTGATTAAGGAGCCAATTACTTTAAAGCCCAGTTTGTTCATTTAGCTTGGGGGTGGTTGTTTTCCATGCTTCTGCAGCTTTCTTTGCTTTCGTTCTTTCTTTTTTTTTTTTTTTGTAAAAAATGTTCACATTGTTTGCACTGGAAGTGCTGGTTTTTAGTAATAGAGATTTAAGTATGAAAGTGGCTGGAGAGTCCATTGTCTTTGTAGTCATTGATTAGCCCAAGATAGTGCTAATCGGAGAAATGAGAATAGTTTCATTCCAAACTATGGAAAATCTTTGCAACAGTGGTAATTACCCACATCTGCCAGAAGGCATTAAATTTCAGGTTCAGAATAAACCCTTGATCCTGTCCAGCTATTTCGATACAGAAAGATGCCTTTTGTTCAGCTTTCAAAGGATTAGAGTAACAATGACCTCAGTTCTCGAAAATGGGAAACTTCATTTCTTTTCTGTTTTAAAATTAATTAATTTATTTTTGGTTGCGTTGGGTCTTCGTTGCTGCGTGCGGGGTTTTCTCTAGTTGCGGCGAGCAGGGGCTACTCTTCGTTGCGGTGCGCGGGCTTCTCATTGCGGTGGCTTCTCTTGTTGCGGAGCACGGGGTCTAAGCACACGGGCTTAAGTAGTTGTGGCACGAGAGTTCAGTAGTTGTGGCTCGTGGGCTTAGTTGCTCCGTGGCATGTGGGATATTCCCGGACCAGGGCTCGAACCCATGTCCCCTGCATTGGCAGGCAGACTCTTAACCACTGTGCCACCAGGGAAGTCCCTGGAAACTGTTTATGCTTTTTGTTCTCTCTCTGTTTTTTAAGAAAAACTTTAACGTAAATATTTTACTTACTTTTATTTTGTAAAAATAGGAGGATAATCTTTTTATTTTATAGCTGGAAGGGGTTTGTGTATATCAGCAACTTTCAAACCCATTTTATTTGGAGAAAATGCAATATCTGGGTGCCTTTTAGAAGTTGGAATTAATGAAAACTGTACTCAGCTCAGGTGAGTGTCTCACTGATGAATTTATCTACATTTTGAGTGGTTTGCTTAAATTTAATTCACATGAATACTAACAACAACATGAATGTGAAAAATTTCAGTCTGAATAAAAACTTATGTAAAAGTGATAGTAAACAATACAAACTTCCAATACAATTTAGAGTTGATTCAAACATCAATATAAGTGAAAATAGACATTCTTGGGACTAAAGCTATTTCATCCATATTTATGCAAATTTCTCTGGGAAGTTTGTTCACATCGTTGGAACCCCATGCTTCTAGAAATAGAAAAAGGGCTGGAGCCAAGTATAATCAGTGATTAACATTTAAAGAATTCTTAAGCTGTGTTACATGATGTATAAAGAATTTTCCACTTAATTATCTGGGTGGCATTTGGAAAATTTATGGATATGCATATGCATTCTTTTTTTTTTAATTGAGGTAAAATTCATACAACATAATCATTTTTTTTTTTTTTTTTTTATTTTTTATTTTATTTATTTTTGGCTGTGTTGGATCTTCGTTGCTGCGCGCGGGCTTTCTCTAGTTGCAGAGAGTGGGGACTACTCTTCGTTGCGGTGCACGGGCTTCTCATCGCGGTGGCTTCTCTTGTTGCAGAGCACAGGCTCTAGGTGCGCGGGCTTCAGTAGTTGTGGTGCATGGGCTCTAGAGCGCAGGCTCAGTAGTTGTGGCTCACGGGCTTAGTTGCTCCGCGGCATGTGGGATCTTCCCGGACCAGGGCTCGAACCCGTGTCCCCTGCATTAGCAGGCGGATTCTTAACCACCGCGCCACCAGGGAAGCCCCAACATAATCATTTTAAAGTGAATAGTTCAGTGGCATTTAGTACATTCATAATGTTGTGCAACCACCACCTCTATTGAGTTCCAGAACATTTTCATCTCTGCAAAATGAAACCTGTACCTTTTAGTAGTCACTCCCGATTCCTCCCTCCCCTCAGCTCTGGCAACAGGCAATCTGCATTCTGTCTCTATGGATTTACCTACTCTGAATATTTCATGTAAATGGAATCATACACTATGTGACTTTTTATGTCTGGCTTCTCTCACTTAGCATCCTGTTTTTGAGGTTCATGCATGTTGTAGCATGTGTCAATACGTCATTCTTTCTCATGGCTGAATTTTATTCCATTGTATGGATATACTACATTTTGTTTATCCGTTCGTTAGTTGATGGATATTTGGGGTATTGCCACCTTTTGGCTATCGTGAACAGTGCTTTGAACATTCATGTATCAGTTTTTGTTTGAACACCTGTTTTCAGTTCTTTTGGGCATATATGCAGGAATGGAATAGCTGGATCATATGGTAATTCCATGTTTAATGTTTTTGAGGAACCGCCATATTGTTTTCCACAGTGGTTGTACCATGTTACAGTCTCACCAACAACGTAAAAGGGTTCCAATTTCTCCACATCCTTGCCAACACTTGTTTTTTTTTGGCCATGCCGCTCGGCATGCGGCATCTTAGTTCCCCGACCAGGGATCGAACCCGTGCCCCCTGCAGTGGAAGCGAGGGGCCCTAACCACTGGACCGCCAGGGAAGGCCCCCTCGCCAACACTTGTTATTTTCCATTTTTTGAATAATAGCCATCCTAGCAGGTGTGAAGTGGTATCTCCTCTCCCAAGTGGTGCAGTTCTTTGGGGAGCAGGGAAAAGGTGGGGGGCATTGTGAAGGGAAGAAGAGCTGGGGGTATACATGACCCCCGGCCGCTCCTGCTCGCAGGGTGTGCGGCAGCCGGAGCCTCTCCCTCGTGGTTCGTAGGATTTGTACCCTCCAGTGACGTTGCTGGAACAGAGAGGTGCCGAGTTCCAGTTCTTAACCTTCACCTAAGTTTATAGCTCAAAATTCTAACTAAATATTTAGGTTCCTTTTACTGTTGGGTCACTGTGGCCCATGAATTTATCCTGGTAACTTGATATGTGATCTACCCACCTCCCAAGTTTTGTGACACTCAAAGGAACCTGTAAACCACATGATACCAACATAAGTTACTAACATTTTAAGTCCAAAGTGAAAGATTGTTTCTGTATGTCCTCCCCTTGCTGTGTAAGTTCATCCCAGGAAGGCCGTCCAAAAGAGGTAAGACTCCCAGCCAGATCCTCTGGCAGTTTTTTGTTTAGACATCCAGCAAGCACAGCCTGGACACTTTTTTTTGTTTGTTTTTGTTTTGTTATTTTTTAACATCTTTATTGGAGTATAATTGCTTTACAATGGTGTGTTAGTTTCTGCTGTATAACAAAGTGAATCAGCTATATGTATGCATATATCCCCATATCCTCTCTCTCTTGCGTCTCCCTCCCACCCTCCCTATCCCACCCCTCTAGGTGGTCACAGAGCACCCAGCTGAACTCCCTGTGCTATGCGGCTGCTTCCCACTAGCTATCTGTTTTACATTTGGTTGTATATATATGTCAATGCTACTCTCTCACTTCGCTGGACACTCTTTGAAAGGACTTCAGGACGAGACCTGCTGGCCATGAGCTGAGAAATGTCTTCCTCTCTTGCAGGGAGAATGCTGTTGAACTACTTGGTTCATTAATACAAGTGACTCATGTTGCAATGAGAGGCAACTCCAATTACGACAATCTTAGTGATGGCTGGCTTGAAATAATACGTAAGTGAAAGCTGCACATGTGTAAAATGTGTACCTTGGTTGCTATGATTACATAGTATCAGGTGTAGTGTTACAGCCTGACCTGACAGGTTGTCTTTCTTTGCTGTGGCCCAACGGACATTTGTTTAGAGGTTAGCTTTCCGGGCAGGAGGCTTTTCATGTCTTTTACCTCTTATTCATGATGGCTTTTTTTTTTTTTTTTTTTAAAGAGGATATCTACAGGAAGTTCAAACTGCCCAGTTGTTTTACAAGCTAACGGTCTTTGGAAAAGGAAGTCTTAATGAAGTTTGAGGATTTTCAGTGCATGTCAGTTTGCATTCCTATTTTTGATTGCCAGGAATATGGACAGTTGAGAACTGGCTTTGTGATTTACAAAAGCAATTTTGTTTCCTTAAAATAAGGTGCTAGAAAACATCATGCTAAGTGAAAGAAGCCAGACCCAAAGGAGCACATACTGTATGCTTCCATTTATATGTAGTGTCCAGAACAGGCAAATCTATAGACACAGAAAGCAGATGGGCGGTTGTTCAAGACCTGGGCTATCGGAAGGCATTGAGGGGTGACTGCTAGAGAGTACAGGGTTTCTTTCCGGGGCAATGAAAATGTTCTAAAATTGAATCTGGTGCTGGTTGCACAACTCCTTGAATATAATTAAAAACCATTGAATTGTACACTTAAATAGGTGAACTATATCGTATATCTCAAAAAAGGTGTTAAAAAAGAAGGAAAGAAATTAAGGTGCAACAGAGCTAGTAATAGGACGGTCACCGAGCCCTGATAAAAAGACTTGGCAGTCCAGTGCCTTTGGTGAGAGGCATTTGCTCTGAGTGTTGGGGCCACAGGGGGATGGTGTGTGAGGAGGAGGAGCTGCACCACGGGTGGCATGTGGAACAGACTTCGCCCTGACAGGCCCGATTTCACCTCCAAATCCAGAACGTCCAGCCAGTCACTGAGCTCTAGCTCACGCACGTGGTCTAAGGTCACAGTTTGTTGTGGCTGGGCTGGAGCTAAAACCCAGGGTTCCTCTTCCTCTCCTCCCAGCCAGCAAGTCTGGTAATGTTGCTCCAATTTCTCGGGGAGTCTTGAGTGTGTAAAGGCATTGAATAGAAAGAAAGCTTCTTCTCTTGGGACTTCCCTGGTGGTCCAGTGGTTAAGACTCTGCACTTCCAGTGCTGGGGACGGGACACGGGTTTGATCCCTGGTCGGGGAACTAAGATCCCACGTGCCACGAGGTGTGGCCAAAAACAAAACAAAACCAAAAAAGTAAGAAAGCGTCTTCTTTTGCTCTCATTACTGGAGTTGCCTCTTGGGGCCTGAAAGAGCTAACTGACTCCATAGCCTCTGCTTTTCTAAGTCCCCTCCTGTCCCTGCGGCTGCTGCTGGGCTCCTCGCCTCTGCCTGGCTGCAGGAGGAGACCTCCTTGGGTCCCGTCCTCAGCCCTTCCACACCCTCCAGGGTCACATCAGCTCACTAGGCTGGAATTCGTACAGAGGGCCATCCAGAAATGTGCGTGCTCTTTCCCCACCCCTTGTGATTAGGGTCTGGACCATTATGACCCCCTCTCCCCTGTCCCCTGGGGTGGCCAGGGATCACGTAATATGTCTGTGTGCTTGAGGTGCCCCTGACCACGCTCTGACTCAGGCAGGGAGTCCTGCTGGCCACGATTTGCCAGTCCAGTCCGTGCTCAAGTCACTAGGCGCAGAGTTAGATCCTTATTTGGAAACAGAACCTGGAGGTCGGGGCTTGTCAACCCCTTGTGAACCTCTAGGCCAGCTAGGTGGGCTGTGGAGTGCCTGAGGGTTGGAGGGAAGGGGTCAGTAAAGCATCTAAGAAGTAAAAAGCATGGGAAATTTCAAGGCAGAGAACCAGAGCTGGTGAGGTGGGAAATCAGAGGTGATGGCGTTTTGTTGCCTTCAAGGTGGAAGCTGTTAGCTTCTATTTCGTGTCTAAGATGAAAATCAATCCTGATCCTGGTTGATAGAAGAGAAATGATGTTGAACACATATATCAAGGAGGAGAAAACTGGAAACAGTGTCGCCAACCTTCCAAATCCCTGAAGGAACAAAGAAATCCCCTCCAGAGTCGCCGCCATAGGACTTGGCGCCATAGGACTTGCCTTCCATATCCTGTAACTGACCTTGCTGTTTTTTCCCCCCTAAGGGCCGGTTTTCAAGATGAATGAAAATTAATCTCTTATTCAGTTTTATTCTCTTCCATTTGTATTACTGCTTTGGCAACACATCAGGAAATTGCTTTTGAACTATTTAATCCGTAGTAACTAAAGTTGTTAGTATGGACTTTAAATGTCTTATACAGCTTTTACTAGAATGGTGACTGCATGGGATAAGTCTCATGGCATTTTACTGCAAGTATATTGTATTTCTGTTAAAACTCTGGGTGGATTTCAATGAGGAGCTTGGGAACTGAATCATGATTTAGGGTTTTATTATGTGGGTCAGGGATTTTAAAGTTCCAGTGATGGACCTAACATCCAAGGGAACATTTTGAACACGAGGGGTAACACAGTTACAGAGTGACATGTAACTAGAGCCTGTTAGAGATTAAAGTCTCATTCGTTGTGATTCCTATCTAATAATATTTCCCATTTTGGGAGTATCACAGAATTGTAGGAAAACTGTTATTAAATTATTCTTTCCAATATGCACAACTTAACATTTCTCCAGGTGCAGACGCCCCCGATGCAGGTGCAGACCCCCCTGTCAGCAACGCGAGTGGCATCTGCCTGGATGTCCCCGCTCAGCTGAATATCCGCATCCTCTTCTCGGATGCTGGCGCCGTGGAGGGGATGACTCAGCAGGAGATACTTGGCGTGGAGACAAGGTATGATCATATCCGGGGTAAGTGGGGTTTAGAGACAGTAAAGTTGAGGGCGCTCCGAAGAATAGGGGAATGCTAATTTAGAATCTGACTGGTTTATTTACAAATTGCAGTGATGAGCAAATGATTACATGTATAAGTGGAATATGGATAAACTGTGTTTGTAATGGAAACTCATTCTCACTCACAAGTATCCGTAAAGCTACGTATAAGGGAGTCTGCCAGGTATTTCAGGGAGTACAAAGATGAATAAGGGGCTGCTTAGTGCTCGGCATATTTTGAAATTCATGAATATCATTGGCATACTGATCGGGGAATATTGCCCAGTGGTTAGAGATTTTGGTGGCAGATGGGTGGGTTCAAATCATGGCTATTCCAGGGTGAGCTGTGTGACCTTGGACAGTTACTCAACCTCTTCTGAACTGCAGTTTCATCATCTGTAAAATGGTGATGTACCTTTACATGTCAGACCTCTTATCACCTTTAAGTGACAGGGTCCCAACTGACACTGACTTAAGCAGAAGGGGGGTTTATTGGTTCAAGTTATGAAAAGTCCATACACAGTGAGTTCATGGTTCGTGGTTCCCATGTGGTCAAGGGTCTTTCCCCCTTCATCTCTGGGTTCCTCTTTTCTTTGGGTGGGCTTCATTCTCAGGGAGGTTTTCCTCAAGAGCTGGCAAAGATGAACACCAGCAAATCCAGGCTTATATCAATTTAGCAAGTCCAGGGAATTCCCTAGAGATTCAGTGGTTAGGGAAAAAAAAAAAGCTCTTCCAGTTTAGCAAGTCCAATGGATGGAGGGTGCCTCCTTTCCCCATCTTTCTCAAAAATGTTCTGGGAAGACTTTTATTGGTCCAGTTTTGGTCATGTGCTCCTTTCTGAACCAATTACTGTGGCCAGGGGCATAGCTCTGATTGGCCAGGCGCAGGTGATGGGCACATCCCTAGGTTCAGGTGGGTCCCTTCTCGTCCACTCAACTGAGAGTGGGGAAGGGGTAGTTCCGCCAGGGAAAACTGGGGTGCAATTACTAGAAGAAAGTCAAAGGGATGCTGGGTAGGCAGAAATAACATGGAAAACCCTTAAAAATCATTAGCTGCTACTACTGTTGTTACTATTGTTGTTGTTATTACTATTATTATAATATTGTTTGAGACAAACAAGTGATAAAACAAATGAATTTTAAAAGCACCAGTATGAAATGAGATGAGGGGGGAGGAGAGATGAAACAGAATTGGCAAAATGCTGGCAGCTATTGCAGCCTGTGATAGGGCCATGAGGGTTCATTATACAACTGTCTCTGCTTGTCTGTGCATTTGAAAATTTACATAATACAAAGGGGGAAAAAAATAGCACCAGTAGAATGGGAAACTTCTTTAGGAGAATCTCAGCTCATATTGTTGTTGTGTCAGTTACCTGATGTTCTTTTTTTAAAAAAAATCTTTATTGAATTTGTTACAGTATTGCTTCTGTTTTATGTTTTGGTGTTTTGGCTGCAAGGCAAGTGGGATCTTAGCTCCCCGACCAGGGATCGAACCTGCACCCCCTGTATTGGAAGGCCAAGTCTTAACCACTGGACCACCAGGAAAGTCCCCCGATGTTCTTAACAGACCGGAAACGAGCGGTGGATTTGTTGTCTGCTTAACCTTTCCCTCTCAGGTTCTCCTCGGTGACCTGGCAGTTCCAGTGTGGGCTGACTTGTGAGGATGAGGCCAACCTTTTCCCCATCAGTGCATCTGTCCAGTTTATTAAGATACCTGCACAGTTACCCCGTCCACTTACAAGGTAATACAGTTGCTGACCTAAGTGACATTAGTAAGAAGCAGAAAAATATATGTTCCAAAATCAGAAGTTTATTTCTTTAATTAGGTTTTGATGCTTCTCATCAAAAGCATGTGCTCTGCTGTAGCTACTGTAACTTCCTAAAATGTTTTGTAGATTCCAGATCAATTTTACAGAGTACAACTGTAACAGAAATGAGGTTTGTTGGCCGCAACTTCTATATCCGCTGACCCAGTATTATCAAGGTAGGGTAAAGCACATTTCTGAAATGGTTATCATTATGTTGTGTCAATTAAAAAACTTAAAAAAATAGTGTAAATGTCACAGAAAACTTAAAACATATAGCAAAGCTTTAAAAAGAAAACACTTACTGATCATGTTGCCACTTAGAAAGGATCACTATTTATGCTTTGGCTTATTTCTACCTAAATAATTACCCAGAAAGTTAAGAAGTCGGAACGTTGCTGAATTTGATTCATTGTCTTGCAGGGGAGCCTTATTCTCAGTGTGTTGGCAAGAGCTTACTGTTGGCATCCTTCCTCGTATTAGCGGTGTTCCTCAATAACCCCTGGAGTGGAATACGCAAAGCGTGGAACTCAGCTACCACCTGACCTCTTACAGATCGTCGGCTTTTACTTCAAGGATTTGTTGTCCTCCCGTGTGCCGCTCTATAAAATCTTAATAAATGAAATGTTTTATTTTTATAGAAGATTTTATTAGGTGCTCTGCAAATTTGATTCACGTATACAGCTACCCAGACGTTCAAAGCAATGCAGAACGGGCGTCCTCACCGCTATACCAGACTGAGCAAGACGCATGAGAGGGTCAACCGTGTCAATAAATGTTATTAGGAACTTTAGTTTTTTCACAAATGATGAAAGTCATAGGAGTTTTGGTCCAAATGTTATTCGCACCACAGAGAGTCAGTCTTTTAATTTTTAACATATTTATGTGGAACCGGTTAGTTCCCACTGTTCCAAAGACAGGATTAAGAACGCATTAAAGCCTTTAAAAGTGTATATTAGTGCAAAAGTCTAAGAAAATGGATGAGACAAGATGGGGGGGCTGCGGGAGGGGGACATGGCTAGGTAAGTAAACAGAACCAGGAGAGAACACAAGCCCACGAGACAGTACGCCGAAGATCTTGCATTTAGCAAAGGCAGGTCCCTCATGTAATCTTCAGTTTGCCAAAAAACCAAAATATGATTAGCTATAGGAATCATGGGGCCCATAGATTAAAAAACAAGCTGGCTTTCAACAAAGGACAGTTTTTCCTAGTTGAGAGAAATTCCTCTTGGGGCCCCCTGGGGGACAGACAGCACGAGGCAGCAGGGCGAGGGAAGCAGAACTGACGTCTCCCACCACAGCCCAAGAGCGGCCACACGGCCACCTCCAGTGAGGTTTCTTTGTGGGCCAGATAAATGTAGTCATCGTTTCACATGGGCTTTGTGCACCGTGGATAAACTGAATTTTGAAAAGCGGGTCTCTCCCCTCTCACTCTGCTTGATTGAATTTTGAGCGCCTCCTGACATCCCGGTGCTACCTACGTTGTGTTGTTGCATTTTGTTTTTTGTTTTTTTTTGGGGGGGCCGCACCGTGCGGCTTGTGGGATCCTAGTTCCCCAACAAGGGATTGAACCCAGGCCCTCGGCAGTGAAAGCACAGATTCCCAACCACTGGACTGCTAGGGAATTCCTGGTTGTTGCATCTTCGCTCAACATTCTTGCCCAGGGGAGTTTCAAATCTTCCTTCCCCTCTAAATCTACAAATCTAGTTCTAATTTTTCCTAATTCATATTAAACATGTAACAAATGACATAAGAAATTCCTCCCCCCAAGTACCACTGTTTGTATCACACCGTGGAAACACTGGATTTCTCCCCCCTCTGCCTCTTTCTTTGATGTGGATCTCTGTGGGTTGAGGTGATTACACCCACTAGGAGTTGAAATTGTCTTTTGTCAAAGAAAACGAAATACCCAACTGATTCATTGTAGAGATTCAGAAAGTCTTTCTATGGCAGTTAGTATAACTAGCTCTGGAAAGTTAACTTAAAAATTTCCAAATGACAGGTAATGTAGCCTGATTTTGTGGGCTTTGTTAGGGTGATTTTTGTACTCAAGAAGGGAAAAACTCTGGCAGTAGAACGGGATGGGGTGGGGAGCATACTATATGGTTTTGCCTTGTCTGAGCTTATACATTCATATATGCATTTGGTAAGTATTTATTGAGTGGCTACTGTGCTGGGCACTGGAGATACCAAGACAGTGTCCCTCGTCCAGTGGAGCTGTTGACTGAAAAAAACAAAAAACCCCACAACCTGAAAGTTGAGAGTTCTGTTTTATTCGGGGATCTTAACTGATGACTACAGCTCTGGAAGGCAGCCTCTCAGATAGCTGAGGAACTGTTTGGAAGAGGTAAGGGAAGAGCCAGGAATTTTTGTTTTAAAAAAAAAACAAGTAGTTGAACATCAAAAGATTACAGCTAATCATAAAAAAAACAGTCATCACAAATTAAGGATTTTAGTGCTTTTCTATGTATGGGAAGATGCAAGAGCCTGGGGTCATGGAAATTTTTCCTTTGATATGCATCTTAACCATCTAGGGTCAGTATCCTGTTTTTCTCCATTCTGAATCCCCTCAGGGTGAACGACTGGGGGCAGCTGCAGTGGCTGAGGGCTTGATGGCTGCAACATCCTTTGTTTACTGAAATGGCAGGCAACATTGTTTTGTCCACAGAGTTTACATTCCAGTGGGGGAAAACCCGCAATAAAAGAAGATAATGTCAGACAGTGGTAGGTGCTATGAAGAAAATAAAACAGGACTCTGGTGGAGTGGGGTGGTAGGGCTACTCTTCGCTAGTGGTCGGGAACAGCCCCTCAGAGGCAGGGATATTTGAGCTGAGACTTGTAGGAGCTAATTTTGAGGTCTGGGAGAAGGGTATTCTAGGCAGAGACAGGGGAAGGGTCAGCAAGTTCAAGTGCACCGACCTGGAAAGAGAAAGAAAGGAGTAGGGGAGCAAAGGGAGCCCAGGGCAGGCAGGTGGAGACCAGGGCTTGTGGAAAGCAGAGGCCAGAGCCGGTGGGGTCTTGCTGGCCGTAGTGAGAAGTTTGGATTTTACTCCGAACGCGGTGGGAGAAGCCAGAGGATTTTCAGTAGGCTCACATCCCATTTTCGTCCTGTCAGAGATCTCTGTAGCTGCTGTGTGCAGAAGCGTATAAGGCAAGAGCAGCCTGGCATCAGACCCTGCTTTCTGGTCCGCACACAGGCCAGGACCCCAGAGAAAAGCCAGCGGCAGGAGCTAGCTGCAAACACCGCGCAGGGTGTAATTCTGTTGATAGGAAATGTCCTAACAGGCAGCTCTATGGAGAAGAAGTTGTTTAGCTGTTGCCCGGAGCTTGGGTACGGGAAGTGGATTGACTGCAGCCGAGCAGGAGGCATCCTTCTGGGGTTGATGGAAATATTCTAAAATTGATCGTGACGATGGCTGCACAACTTTGTAACTTTACTAAATATCACAAAATTGTATACTCTAGTCTGGTGAACTTTATGGCACGTAAACTCAGTAAAACTCCTTTTAAAAAGCTGTGAACAGCGGAGCGAGTGGCAGCTTTTCGTCGGAGTCCGGACAGATTCCCTGAACCGCCGCATTGCCGCCGGGTTTGCGCCGTTTGGCGCCGCCGCCTGCGCCGCCGTCGGCCGCAACTCCGGGCGCCATTGGTCGGCCGGCGAGGGGCGGGCACGAACGGGGGAGGGGGGGCGGAACCGGAACCGGCTGTAGCCAGGGGGCGGGGTCTCGAGGGCGGCTCTGGCGGCGCCTGGAGCGGCGGCCCCGGCGGCAGAACCGGGCGCAGCTGGTGCAGCCCGGAGCCCCATGGTGCTGGGCTGCGGCCAGGCCTCAGGAGAAGCCCGAGCTCCGGGCCGCCCCGGCTGACCGTGCGGGCCCGCGCGGCCCGGAGCCGCCGCCGCCCGTCGGGCCCCGCGGGGTCGCGGGCCGGCCAGCCATGGGGTCCCTGTTCCGGAGCGAGACCATGTGCCTGGCGCAGCTCTTCTTGCAGTCCGGCACGGCCTACGAGTGCCTCAGCGCCCTGGGCGAGAAGGGCCTGGTCCAGTTCCGAGACGTGAGTGTCGCCCGGGAGACGCGGGCCGCAGCTGCCCGCGGAGCTCCCGCATCGAGCCTTTCGCTCGGGCCTCCTTTCCGTGGGCGCCTGGGCTCCCATTTCCCAGACGGGGAAGCTGAGGTCCACTTTCCGGCCAGAGCTTCCGCAGAGCGGGGCCCGAGCCCAGGGTCGTCGAATGTGTGGTCCGCGGCCGCCCAGGCCGGGTTAGTTAGGAACGCTCCGCGTCGTCTTCGTCCACTCGGGTCGTGCCATCTGATGCTTCGGGGTACCGACTCTGTGTCAGGCACTGGGCTAAGCGGGAGAACAAATCTGATAGGGCCTCTTGCAGCCCTTCTGGAACTTACGGGGCAGCGGGAACGGGAGAAATATTAAGAAAATGAGTACGAAAACAGGAATATGTTTGCTATGCAGAAAACAGAACGGGGTGATGAGATGGTGCCTCAGTTGGGGGTGGTCTCTCTGAGGAAGTGTTCTTGGGCTGAGACCTGAATGGGCAGGAGCCGGCCCTGGGAAGATCTGGGGGAACAAGGCCCCAGGTGGAGGGAACTGGGAGAGCCAGGAGCCTGAACTGGGAATGCATTTGGTGTAAGCTCCTGCGGGGCGGGATTTTTGTCGTTTTTGTTCACCGATGCCTGATGACGTACATAGCACTGCCTAGGAAGGAGTTGGAGTGCAGTCAGAATTTGTTGAATGGGACCTGTTTCCCCAGCAAGTAGTAATAAACCCTTGTTCATATATCTGTTTATTTGTTTATTGTTTGTCTCCACCATGGACTGTCAACCCCCCCGGGGTGTGGGGTAAGGGCCTCGCCTGCCTTGTTCATTCCTGATTCCTGAGTACAGTCCCTGACTTTGTGGGCATTAGTATGCGTTTGTGGAATGAATGGACAAGCTTTGATTGAGTGCTTGCTCTGTTGCAGACACTGAGTTTGGTGCTGGGGACTCAGGGGGTGAACAGGGTGGACAAAGTCCCTGTGTTTTTGTTGCTCACAATGTAGGAGAGACGCACTCTGATTATGAACTGTGGTAAGTGCCATGAAGGAAAAGAGCGGTGTGAAAGGGAGATTATGAAGCAGGACCTTAACTGAACTGGAATTCACGCGAATGAACATTGTATTTCCTGGGACCCAGCTTTCATCTCCTCTGGTTTCCCTTCGTCTTTCTGAGGGCTGCTTAGTTTCAAGAGGGAACACCCGTACCCAAGGTCTGGTGTGATCCCTGGGTTGGCCTCACAAGGCAACTGCCAGGTCAGAGAGAAACTCCTGAATGTCAGGCAGAGAGGGCCCAGCTGTTCCTGGTTCCTGGAGGCATTTGGCCTTCGGCACGTGGTGCCCACTTTCCTGGCAGGTGCTGCTGTGCTGAGCTGTGAGTAAGCAACACCTGGAAGATTCAGGAAGCAGCTGTGAGAGAAATGGGCTTCCTTCTTTATAACAGGTAGATTTCTTCCATCCTGTGAGTACTCAGGCCAAGAGGCTTAAGTCAAGCTTAAATCTTAGAGGTTTGAACAAACACCCTAATTACCGCAAAAGATGCAAGTTTCACTGAGTGCCGTTACGTTAGGTAGTAGAGGACACTTGGGATTCTTTTAAACTGAAAATTGGGGAAAGAAAAAGAAAGTGCAGTTCTTCATCTTTTTCCAGAAGTAAAATAAAGCTGCCATGTTAAAATGAGCTCTTCTTTGTGTGATGCTAGGTTTTCAGAGCTCGGGGTGGGGTGGGGTGTGTGTGTGTGTGTGTGTGTGTGTCTGTCTGTCTGTCTGTCTTTGGGATGACTGTCAAGCAGCACAGGTGCTAGTGCAGAAAGCTCTGTCACCTGACACTTTTTCTGCTCTCTTCTGGAATTTCTTCCTGACTTTGCGCTCACCAGGTGGGATCCCTGACGTCTGTCTTTTCTGATTTGCAGAGGCTGGAGAGTTTCCGCCTTTCCTTTTAGTGATCCTTCTAAGGGAAAGGAGGCAGGGCAGGGGTTTCTGTAGTGACAGCCAAAGAGAAGACCTGGAAGAGAAAGGTTATTTAACTCACCAGTAGGACTCAGTGAAGGGCAAGTCCATCTCACTTTTCTAAGGGT
This sequence comes from Balaenoptera ricei, assembly GCF_028023285.1. Taxonomy (NCBI): domain Eukaryota; kingdom Metazoa; phylum Chordata; class Mammalia; order Artiodactyla; family Balaenopteridae; genus Balaenoptera; species Balaenoptera ricei. The sequence continues at coordinate 6,668,189 of NC_082652.1, read as the reverse complement.
CTGGAATTTGAGGACAGCGTTCACCTTTTGTCCGTTAGCTGCTGGAGTGGGAAGATCGATGGCGTGGATACCGGTCAAAACCACCAGGCAGCCTCTACTGGTTTTTCTAGGTTAAATGTTAGTGTTACAAATGAATCTGCATTAAAATGTACTTCATAGGGCTTCCCTGGTGGCGCAGTGGATAAGAACCTGCCTGCCAATGCAGGGGACACAGGTTCGATCCCTGGTCTGGGAAGATCCCACATGCCGCGGAGCAACTAAGCCCGTGCGCCACAACTACTGAGCCCATGCTCTAGAGCCTGCGAGCCACAACTACTGAGCCTGCGTGCTGCAACTACTGAAGCCCGCGCGCCTAGAGCCCGTGCTCTGCAACAAGAGAAGCCACCACAATGAGAAGCCCACGCACAGCAACGAAGACCCAACGCAGCCAAAAATAAATAAATAAGTAATTTAAAAAAAAATGTACTTCATGGCGTTAGCCTGGAATTAAGGGTGCTGTTGCCTCCCTAAAAAGAAAATAGAAGCAAAACTTTATAAAAGAAACCACGCAACAGAAAAAAACAGTTAACATACTGTGTAAGACGGTGACGGCGGATGTCAGATCCAATCGTGTGTGTTGTTGCCACAGAAATTTGCCTCTTCGTGAAGATTCTATATGTGGAACCATAGTGTCCAATTTGAGTTAGTGTTTGATATTGACGGAAAAGACAGTGAAACTGAGAAGTCATGTCATTAATAGACAGCTTTTGATGGGTAGCTTCCTCTGCTCATTCTTAGTTCTGTTGAGATAGATTGTGTCTGAATCATTAGGAACTCGAAAGTGGTTACTACTTCAGATTAATATTACTTCCAGAAATGAATGCAAATGTGACAAACAGAAGTGAAATTCAAATTTTTATCTTTCTTCTGGTTAACTCTTTAAAAAAAATTTTCCAAAAACTGAACAAGAACCAAGCCTTTGGGGTAGACATTCTCAGGTTGTTCAAGCAGCTTCATGCCAAGCTGTTTCTAATTCTCCTTTTTGGGAGTGCCCAGTGTAACACTGCACGGAGTAAAGGTAGAATTCTTGCCCCAAACGCCTTTCAACGTGAATGATTACTGTAATTTAAAAAATTGTGAAAGTAATATACGTCCATTGTGGGAAATTAGGGAAACATGAGATACTAATTTCCATGATCCCATTACCTAGAAACAAACACTTTACCTTTTTGGTTCATATTGTCCAATCAAACATTATTTTTCTAATAATAATAATATTATTATTATTATTTTAATAAATTTATTTATTTTTGGCTGCATTAGGTCTTCGTTGCTGTGCGTGGGCTTCTCATTGCAGTGGCTTCTCTTGTTGCGGGGCACGGGCTAGAGGCGCACGGGCTTCAGTAGCTGTGGCTCGAAGGCTCTAGGGCACAGGCTCAGTAGTTGTGGCGCACGGGCTTAGTTGCTCCAAGGCATGTGGGATCTTCCCGGACCAGGGCTTGAACCCGTGTCCCCTGCATTGGCAGGCAGATTCTTAACCACTGTGCCACCGGGGAAGCCTTCTAATAATATTTTTAAAATGTATGTACATAGGTATTTTTAGATAATTGGAGCCACACTGATAATATCTTTAGTCTTTTTTCACACACAAATCATGTATGACTAATTTCCGCATTTTATTAAATATTGTTTTACAATTTTTTTATGGCTTTAAGCTTTATATGGTAAGATTTTTTTGTTTGTTTTAATAAATTTCTTTATTTTTTGGCTGCGTTGGGTCTTTGTTGCTGCGCGCGGGCTTTCTCTAGTTGCAGTGAACGGGGACTACTCTTCGTTGTGGTGCGCAGGCTTCTTATCGCGCTGGCTTCTCTTGTTGGGGAGCACGGGCTCCAGGTGCGTGGGCTTCTCTTTGCGGTGGCTTCTCTTGTTGCGGAGCACGGGCTCTAGGTGCATGGGCTTCAGTAGTTGTGGCACAGGGGCTCAGTAGTTGTGGCTCGTGGGCTCTAGAGCGCAGGCTCAGTAGTTGTGGCACATGGGTTTAGTTGCTCCGCGGCATGTGGGATCTTGCCGGACAAGGGCTCGAACCCGTGTCCCCTGCATTGGCAGGAGGATTCTTAACCACTGTGCCACCAGGGAAGTCCTGATAAGATGTTAAGTAAAGGAGAGAGTATATGGGAACAGTGAACTTCTGTGGACCCATATTATAAACCAATGGCGGGACTTCCCTGGAGGTCCAGTGGTTAAGACTTGGCGCTTTCACTCCCGGGTCCAGGTTTGAGCCCTGGTTGGGGAACTAAGATCTCAAAAGCCGTGTGGTCCAAAAAAAACCCCCAAAAACCCACCCATCAGACAAGATCATTTTGAAGCAAATCCCAGATGTATAATTTCACTCATAAATATTTCAATAAGTATCTCTAAAAGGTAAGGACCCTAAAAAAAATCGTAACCACAATACCATTATCATACCTAAAAATTTTAATAATAATTTCTTAATATAATCAAATACCTCATCATTTAAAACATAATTTTTAATAAGTGCATAGTAATCAGTTATATTACTGAACCATAATTTTTATACAACTTTATTGATGTGTATCATAAAATTCACCCATTTCAAGTGTACAATTCGTTGGTTTTTAGAAAATTTTCTAAGTAGCGCGTCCATTGCCACAATCCAGTTTTAGACCGTCAGTCACATCATCCCAGTAAGGTCCCTTATGCTCATTTACAGGTCATCCCCCTCCCTACCCCAAGACCCAGACAATCACTAACCTACTTTCTGCCTCTAGGTTTTCCTTTCTTGGACATTTCATAGAAATGGAGTCACACATTATGTGATCTTCTGTGTCTTTCATTTACATCATGTTTCTGTACATCCTCTGTCATGTTGATGTGTCAGTTTGTTCCTTTTTACTGCTGAGTAGTGTTCCACGGTGTGGGTATAGACTATGATTTCTTTAACCAGTTTTCCACTGTTAATCATTTTTTCTCTATCCCTGAGGTTGATGCTCTTTTAGATAAATTTTTGTCCGTATCCATAGTTTGTTCCTTTAGGTTGAATTTCTTCACGGGATATTTCTGGGCCAGAGGATATTTTTCAGGCTTTTTTTTTGGTAACAGTTGCCAAATCGCTTTCCAGAAAAGATGTGTCAGTTTATACTCCTATTCAGTAGTATATAAGGATGTGCTTCCCCCCAAACCCTTGACTATCATATTTTATTTATAAAATCGAATTTATTTTTAAATTGTAGAAAATTCAAAGCAAAATTTTCATCTTTTTCTCAGCTGAACCAGAATGTAAGTTCTTTCCAAAGAAAATTTGTTGGTGAGGTGAAGAGGTGTGAAGAACTAGAGCGAATATTGGGTAAGTTTATTTTAGTAACTTAAATATTTATTGTTATATAAGTAAACTTTGTTCACTTTAGAAAAATTAGAAAATCTAGACAAGTAGAAAGGAAAAAAGAAGTCGTCCATATTCTCACCATTCATGTATTCACTATTATGTAGGTTTATATATTTTTTTACTATTCATCTATAAAAGTAAGGATTTACAAAAAAAAAAAAAAAAAGTAAGGATTTACATACATAATGGTCAGGTTATTTTTGTTATTAGCTTTGTTTCTCATTTGATGGTACTTTAACATCTTTTCATGTTAATAAACAGATTGACTCATCATTGTTTATAATGGCTGCATAGTATTTTGTGGTATTAATGTGCTATAATTTATTTAGCCAATCCCTTGTAATTTATTGTAACTTAAAAACATTGTATACACATTAATATATTACTTAAAATTATACCAGAGAACAGGGGAGGTAGGAAATGGCAGAGACATTGGTTGATAATTTCCTTTTTTTCAGGGCTTCCTTTACAGAGATCAGTGTTCTCTGACTGTTAACCATTAAAACTCAGCTGTAAAACCTTTAACGTCTTAGCCTAAAATAAAATAGTGTTTATCAATTCAAACCTTGAAATTCTGACTGAAGTAGAGAGGGGAGAACGATGCCAGTAATTGTCTAAAGTACCAAATTTGTTTTTAGAGGGATGAACAGAAAAACCTGGGGGTGAGGGTGTTGAGGAGGGGAGAGAAGATGACTTTTGGAATGATTTCTAATAGCAGTTAATTATTGTGGATTTTATATTTTTTAATTGGGGATTTTTAAGATCGAAAGAAACCTGTTAGTCATCTGAAGTCTAGTCCTCTGCATATTGTTTGAGGTCGCGGTTATTTGTGTGGATCATGTAGGGTAGGGTGATACCACATTCCCATCCTTGCCATATATATAAGTCATTGGACAGGTTGTATATTTGGAATGAGTTTTCAAAGGCAGGGCAGGAGTCACAACACATTAGACGTGTCCAGGACTTCCTGTAGCTTAGACTGTTTTAAAAAGAATGCAGACTTAAAAAGAAAATGAACTCTCAAGTAAATTTAGGTATAAAAAAAAGGTTAAAAAAATTTACATCCATTTCCAGAAAGCTCTTAAAACCCCATGCTTCCTTTGCTATCTTATGGGTAAGACATCATCGCTTTTCTTCCTCCCTCCTCCCTTCCTCTTTCTCTTTCTCTCTCTCTCTCCCTTTCTTTCTTTCTTTCTCTTTCTCTCTCTCTCTTTCTAATAAAATAACTAGTTAACACTTCTCCAAAATATTATATGTGGTAATGACTTTACCAGGTATTCTGACTTTTATCCTAAGGAAAAGAACGCTTCATGGAATTGAAAATGTAAACTAAAGAAATTAAGTTTTTTTTGGCTGGTTCATTATTAGTTTCATGAATCTAGTTTTTAATGTAAGTAGAGAAGGCAGTGGAAGTTGCTCTTAAGTTAAAACATCACGGCTAACTGGGGACTCAGGAGAACCTGGCTTTCTGCCCTGTGGTCTCCTCCTTATAGAGGAGACTGATAGAGGATGTGTTTTTCCTGATGGATGTGTATTTCCTCCCAGTGGCGTCTGCTGGGAGGTTGCACTGATGTCTCTGGTGGGGACGATTATAGGTCCATCATTGGATTATTCCTGCACTTCCAAGTGTGTCCTTAACCTTCTGCTTCCTTTACAGGTGCAGAGGCAGCTGTGACTCCAAAGTTCTTTAACTAGAGTTTTAGAAATGAAGGACGTGGGGAATTTCAGAAAATGTGTATCCAGGTTACTGTTTGTTTTGTCACTGCACGCTGCTCTCTCTAGGCAGAATTATTTTGCAGATCTTTGGAAACAAGGCTGCAAAAGTCATCCTATCAGTCAGTTGGGACAGGCAAGATTTTATGCATTTAGACATTAGTTTTTAGATGACCTGGGAAAGGTTGGGATGTAAAATGTTCTCACTGAAATGTCCTGTAGTAAGTTTTTGAGTCTAATTTGTTTAACTTTTATTTCCACAGCATATTTGGTGCAGGAAATTAATAGAGCTGATATTCCCCTCCCTGAGGGAGAGACCAGTCCTCCTGCACCGCCTCTTAAACAAGTGCTCGAAATGCAGGTAACTAGTTTCTGAAGAAGTGGTTTTAGGTCACTAACCTCAGAGACTGCTTATTCACTTACTTTATATTGTCTAGTGCTTTTCTGCCTTTCTTCTCAAAACCGTGGAATGAAAAGCAAAGGACCGTATTATGGTTAATTCTCAGTAACAGGTTATCTGTGGTAAATTTTAACTGGAATTCAGTTTTCTTTTAAAATGTAAGACAGGGCTTCCCTGGTGGTGCAGTGGTAAAGAATCCGCCTGCCACTGCAGGGGACACGGGTTCAAGCCCTGGTCCGGGAAGATCCCACATACTGTGGAGCAACTAAGCCCGTGCGCCACAACTACTGAGCCTGCGCTCTAGAGACCGCAAGCCACAACTACTGATCCCGCGTGCCACAACTACTGAAGCCTGCACGCCTAGAGCCCGTGCTCTGCAACAAGAGAAGCCACCACAATGAGAAGCCTCCGCACTGCAATGAAGAGTAGCCCCCACTCGCTGCAACTAGAGAAAGCCCGCGTGCAGCAACGAAGACCCAACGCAGCCAAAAATAAAAATAAATTAATTTAAAAAAAAAAAGAATATATTAGAAAAAAATAAAATGTAAGACAGATGGTATTGAACGGAGACTAACAAGAATTAGGTTGTGAGATCTGGGCTCATGTGATGTGACTTCTGGGCCTGTGCGGGCCTTAGCGTGCCTCTCCTACTGAAAGTCATCGAGGCTTCAGGCCTGTGCCCTTCACGTTCTCCCCAGTTCACCCTGACCCTTCCCCCTCTAATTTTCAGAAGCTCGTGTGAAGGTGCCAGGTGGTTCCCCATGGGCAGCAAATGGGATTCCTTCTTCTGGAGTCCCCCACCACCGTGAGAGCACTGGCTTCTACATTCGCATCCCTGCTTCCCCCCCCATGAGTTATCTCTTGAGGTTTTGGTCTACTCATCTGATAATTCATCACACTGGGAAATAGACTAGAGCCCTTTACAGCTCTTCTAAAACAATTAGTACTGTATAATTAGGACCATTCCATTGCTGGCTGCTCTGTTTGTTTTTCTGGGAGGATGTCATTTAACAGTTGGTATATGAATGGACTCTAGAGAGAACTGTACAGTCAGATGAGAGCAGTCATCTGGTTTGGCCTGTTTGGTGTGTCGCTTTTGATGTAGTTACAAATACAGTGATTACTGGCTGCTTATCGTTTTTATAAGGCAGAACACAAGTAAGTGAATGTAGCATGTCAAGTGATTTGTTTGAATACCGTTTTTATTGAGTCAGTGGGTTGTTTTACAGATTTCTGCTTCTACTGTCTTAATACTTAAGGATTGTTAAGGATGCTTGGTATATAACTAATTGTTAAAGAAGATTCGTTCTCAAGTATTTTTATGCTTAATTAATTGTGTAAGTGCAGCTGCATAGAAACTCTTAAGCTAGAGACCAGGAATGATATGTTTAGGAAAGATTATCTAAAATTTTTCTGTGTTGCAAATAAAAGGAAATGTAGTCTTGAAAAGGGAAAACTCTTTGGTGTATTGGTAATGGGTAAGCAGATGAAGGGAAACCAGAAGAGAGGACAGGACCTGAGGTTAGAGACTGGGTCCAGCCGTAGGGCTCTCATAGGTCACGGCGTCTGCGTGCTTGCCGTCACAGGTGCCTGAATTAATACGAAGCAGTAAGTGATGGACTGTAAAAACCCGTGCGTGTTTTCATATCCCCATCGAACTCTCATACATGATGGCTTTTTAAAACCTCTGCTGGTTCTGGGGTACTGTGAAAAGAGTGTTAGAACCAGACTTGGAAGTAACCCTGCTGCCGTTTCATTTCAGGAGCAGTTGCAGAAGCTAGAGGCTGAGCTGAGGGAGGTCACGAAGAACAAGGAGAAGCTGAGGAGGAACCTCCTGGAGCTGACAGAGTACACGCACATGCTGCGAGTGACCAAGACCTTCGTCAAGCGCAACCTGGAGGTACTGGTGACGCTCGGGAGGGAGTGCATTTCTTTCTTTCTTTCTTCTTTTTGGTGGCGCCATGCGGCATGCAGGATCTTAGTTCCCTGACCGGGGATCGAACCCATGCCCCCTGTAGTGGAAGCACGGAGTCTTAACCACTGGGCCGCCAGGGAAGTCCCAGAAGTATATTTCTTTTATAAAATTCTCGTTCCCGTAAAGTTCCGGGTTTTGTTATCAACTCCTGTAGAGGTGTTGCTTTTTAAAAGAGATAGAGGGACTTCCTCATTGGAAGAGATACTCCTTCCTCAACAAGGAGTAGCCCCCGCTCGCCGCAACTAGAGAAAGCCCGCGCACAGCGACGAAGACCCAACGCAGCCAAAAATTAAAAAAAGAAAAAAAAAAAAGATACATTCAAAAAAAATGAGATACATTTTGATCTTAGCTTTATCTTTCAGTTGGAGTATATGACATTAAAAGAAGCTTTAAGCCTCTCCTGTGTTGGTTGGTTTTAACCATAACTACTTCCTATTCATGAAATGCTTTAGTTTGCAGTTGAAAAAAATCTTATGGTGGTGAGAAAAAATTGAACACTGGAAGTCGAACTCTAAAATTTAGTTTGTTTTTTTTCTTCTCAAATTGCTGAGAGTAATGGAAGTAAAAAAAAAATCTGTATGGGAATAAAGAACAGCCTACGCAGTAGTACAGTACTCAGCTGAGTATCAGAGAGGGGAGAAGTATGTCCCTTGTGAACTTCGTTTCACTTCCCGTAGCAGTGACCTCTGATACAGTTACTCTGCCTTGGATTAAGGCAATGACATAAATTATAACTGTACTTTCATGTAAGTGTCTTCAACTAGCTTACAAATAAGGGACAGGGAAGTTATGGTCTTTATCTATCAGAGCTGAGTTACATGTCTGAGTTACCTTGGGGCCTTGGCACCCAGGTCTGAGTTCCCATGCCCCGCACACTTGTTTGGAAACATGACTTGAGAATTAAAGTGTCACTTTCAGTGAGACACACTTGGTTTCATATCTCTTTGTAGTTTGAACCCGCTTACGAAGAATTCCCTCCCTTGGAGAACGAGTCTTTGTTGGACTACAGCTGTATGCAGAGGCTGGGGGCAAAACTGGGGTAAGTGACAGCCGGCGGGGGGAGCTTTACACTGTCCTTCTTGTCAGTGGGAGACGAGCTCTGTTGAGTGGAAGGATGGCCACCATCTGAAAGCCTGGGACGGAATGAAAGAAAGTGAATATTTGTTTAAGAAAACACTGTACTCTTGTATTTGTTGAGTTGAATCACTCAGCTGTATTGACTTTTTAGTTCAATACGATGGGAATTTCTTCTCTCGGTATAATGAGGTGGAAAGAAGGAATTTATGCCAGTTGTGCCATTCTTCGTTACTCCATAGCCTAAAATAATTGGTCATTGAAGCGTCAAGTCCTATTTTGTTTGGTGGAAACATAGGGGCTAAACTGATTTGGTTTATTTATTAATCGTATTTTAAGGAAATCATATTTTAATCGTATTTTCTACTGTTCACTCTCTCTGTTTACTTGAACTAATGGTAACGTGTTTCCTCATGTGATTTGTGATTTCTCTTTATTATGAACTGTTCCTCCATTCCTTATGTGTAGGAATTCAATGATGTTTAGTTTGAGGCTGTATTCTTTCAGAGAGAACTTATTTTTATGTATGTCAGGTACTTGGGAGCGCTCCACCTACTGGGAATCATGTTGTTAATTTCTCAGCTTGAGTTTCTTTGTTTTTCTGTTTGTTTTCTCTCTGCCTGATACATCCTAACACGTGCTTGTAAATTCTCAAGTAATGCTCTTCCCCTTCTCTCCAAAACCAAAGCCGAAATAAACAAGTTTGCTTGTTGGCTCCTTGCAAGGTGGAGTTTTTCCTAGTCCACCCGTTCACTTAAGGTGTAGCCCTTTGTTGGGGGGCAAGAGTCCCAACTTTGGGGGGATTGGGGATTCAGTTCCATCTCTTCACCTGATATCGACCCAGTGCCCATCTCCTGTCTCACTTGCTGGCATTGAAACCCAAGGCCTTAAGATAGCGGGTCAGTATCATACCTCAGGGCACAGCTACGAGGTCCTGTTTTATTTTCGGATTCCAAGAATTTCTCTAAATTATGGGCTCAGCTCTACATTGAAGAGGATGTTTCAAAAACATTTTATCCAGCATTTCAGATATTTTGCAGTTGGAGTGCTTTGAGGATATCGCCAGCGCTTTGGCAGGCGTGAAGGTCTTCGCTGCCCTCTTCGTGCGGTTTGGTAGTCCTCATTGGGCTTACTGGACCACAGCCTTTGGTGTCTCACAGATTTGTGTCTGGCCTCATTAACCAAGGGAAAGCCGAAGCATTCGGGAAAACGCTGTGGCGAGCCTGCAGAGGGCACAGCATCGTGACGCACGCAGAGCTGGAGGGGCCCCTGGAAGACCCTGAAACGGTGAGTGGGCACCCCCTCCCCGTTCAGCAGCGGCGGACTCGTGCTGAAGCTGGAGGCACAGCGCAGAGCGGAGCACGTCAGTGAGCTGTCCGCCACGTGCCTTGCCATCCTTGGATGCGTTTGGGGGGCAGTTCTTAACATGGAGGACTCCGTCCCGCGCCGCCATAGTATGCCTGGGACGTTGCCGTGGCTACGTCGCCACCCTCCCAGCCTCAGATCCTGTTTGGGTGTCACCAGCCGTCCCAACACTGTCTGTTTTGGGGGTTTTTTTGGCATTTATTTATTCATTTATTTATTTGCGGCCGCGCAGCACGCGGGATCCTAGTTCCCCGACCAGGAATGGAACCCGTGCCCCCTGCAGTGGAAGCTCGGAGTCCTAACCACAGGACCGCCGGGCAAGTCCCACAATACTGTCTTTTATAGCAAAGGATCTCGTTTAGAATCAGGCTTTGGACTTAATTGTCATGTCTCTTTGGTCTCCTTCATTCTGGGATAATTTCTCAGTCTTACCTTGACCTTCGTGACCTGGACATTTAAAAATTATTACAGACCAGTGGTTTTTTTTTTGGTAGAATGCCCCTCTGTTTGGGTTTGTCTGATGTTTTCTCATGATTAGATTCAAGTTATGTGTCTTGGGCAGGAAGTGATGCTGCTTCCCATCAGGGGTGCACGGTTCCTTTGTCCCGATACTAGTGATGTTCACCTTGATCATTTGTTCAAGGCAGTGACTCCTAAGCTTCTCCACCGTGAATTTATTCCTCCATTTCCTTTGTATTTAGTACGTGTTTTGGGGGAAGTGCTTTGAAACTCTGTAAGTACTCAATTTCTCATCAGATTTTCAGTGCATTAATTTATTTCCTGTTTTATTCAATGAGTTATACTCTGTTACTGTAATTCTTTATTTTGATATTCACATGCTTTAGATTTGGCCATTGGAGCCCATTTAGCTGGCTTTTATTTTCTTTTTACATGTTCCCGTCATTTTTTGAATGCTTTGCCTTCTTGCATAACAAGATGTCCAGATTCATCTTGTCATTTCCCTCATGCAGCTATCTGGAATCGGCCATTTCTCCAAGGAACCTGGTTCTCTTTAGTGGAGAATGGTGATTAGAAGCCAGGGTGCGGTCTCCGGGTGTGCCCATGGTGACCGAGGTGTCGCTGTCCCCAGCTCTGTCAGTGGACGGCTGTAGGACGCACACACGCACAGGGCTCACACCCACACTCACAGCTTTATTTCTGTACCTGTGTGTATATATGAAAACTGTGAGTTTACAACCGATTCCAGTCCAACACCACAGGGTTCACTCTAAGTTTCTCTGTTTCTGTGTTCGTAACTCCTTTCTTCAGTGGTGGCAAACTTGGCTCCCATTATTGTTAATATACTTATTTGATCAGTCCCCTTGTATGTGACCAGTCTGCCCATTGATTTCCCATCTCTGCTGCCCCGCTCTTCTCTCTGCATGGAGCTCCGAGTTCCCCAGCCCCCAGCCCCGGTTGTCCCCTAGTGTGGACGCAGGGCCTCCTCACTTTGCTTGGACTCTGACTTTGCCCTGGGCCACTGTTGCCCTTCCCCTCCCCTCTCCAGGTCCATCCCCGAATGCACATCTAGGGCTTCAGGAATGAATTATTCAGGAAGGGAAGCAGGGCGGCCAAAGCCATCATTACCTTTTAAAATAGCTGTGATTTTTTTTTTTTAAAGACTTCACCATAAAAATAACTATTATATATTGCTCTAAGTGAGGATGAACTGGTCTACTAAGGGTAGAAAAGGAACTTGGGATTCTCAATTTTGAGAAAAGCGTTCGTGTTTTCTTTCCTAGGTTCGCCTCAGGATTTTTGGCTCTAAGATTAATAGTTTTGACACCTAAAGGAGTTTGGCTGTGAAATAATTTTCATAAGGTTCAGCCTAAGTAAACCACACACGTTGGAAAATCTAATCAGTCAAGCTGTTCGTTAACCATATACCTGTAATATTTTTTGTGGCTCCTGAAACTGCCAGTAGCAATATGTTGATTATCCTTCATCTGTGACCATTATGACCTCCCTATGTAAAGGTGAAGATTAAAAATGTTCTGAAGTAGCATTTACATGTTCTTTGAGTTTTTTCTTTGATTAAAAGAACATATCCATCATTCTCATGCAGAGCATTTACTCTGTAAGAAAAAATTTTTTTCTATACAATGTCTAAGCTCTTTTGTGCTGAGTTTTTACCACATTTGTTAAAGGGCATTAAATGTCTGTGAAGAAATATGGAGACATGGTTAGAGATATATATATATATATATATTTTAAATTCTTTACTTTTCTTCATTTCTAATTTTTTTGTGGAAGTATAATTGGCAGATATGTATCTCTTGGAACTACAACTCCTCCCTCCCCCACGATTACAAAGGAAATGCGTGCTCGTTATTAGAAAATTGGGAACAATATAGAAAACATGAAGAAGAAAATCAGTCACCTGTAACCCTCCTGCTTGGAGAGGGTCGCTGTTTATGTTTCAGTGTGCATTCTGTTAGTCCTCGTTCTGGGGAGGATATGAGATTTGATCTGGTAACTTTTACTCGGGTTCTAGGATTTATTTATAGTGTCATGTTTAACCCTTTTGGGTCGACCCCTTAAAGTCCTTACAGACCCCAGAGCATATTTCTAGCCATTTTCTCCTCTGTCAGTATCATTTCTGGATGCTGACCAGTCTCTCTGTCAAAGCTGGACTCAGGCAGTTTCATGTGGTTTTATGATTTGTATTTTTTATGTTGCATACATCCGTGTTCCATATTATGTCTTAGGTGCTTGTGTTCCCTGACACAGTACTATTTTTAAAATTGTTAAGGAATCTTCAAAATCAAATTCACTATAAATACCATTTCTTTCTTCCCCCTGGGTAGTTTCTTTTTTTTTTTTTAAACGCTTTTTAGACATGAATATCCTAGTTTATTAGGTAAGAATTTCACAAACATTACTTTTTTTTTTTTTTTTTTTTTTAATTTTATTTTTGGCCACGCTGGGTCTTTGTTGCTGCATGCAGGCTTTCTCTAGTTGTGGCGAGCAGGGGCTACTCTTCGTCGCGGTGCATGGGCTTCTCATTGCGGTGGCTTCTCTTGCTGTGGAGCATGGGCTCCAGGCGCATGGGCTTCAGTAGTTGTGGCTCACGGGCTCTAGAGCGCAGGCTTAGTAGCTGTGGCGCACAGGCTTAGTTGCTCCGCGACATGTGGGATCTTCCCGGACCAGGGCTCGAACCCGTGTCCCCTGCATTGGCAGGCGGATTCTTAACCACTGTGCCACCAGGGAGGTCCCCCCCGGGTAGTTTCTTCATAATTTATTTTGAAATAATTTCAGTTTACAGAAAAGTTGCCAGAAGAGAACAAAGTGTTCTTCTATCTCTTCACCCAGATTTCCCAGTTATTACCATTTTGTCACATATACTCCACTCACTCTTTCTGCATATCTATCCCCATTTTCATTAGGCTGCTTCCAGACCTTCTGCGAGGAAGCCGGTGGACATGCGTGTGTTGCCCCCTCACAAGGACGCTATTTTATATAACCACCGTACAACACTCCAAATGAGAAAAATCAACACAGATGCAAGACTTGGTCCAGTACAAACATGCCACTCAGATTCCCCGCAGTTTGCATTGTTTCCTTTCTGGTCCACTGCCCTGCCTGGGACTATGCTTTGCATTCGGGACAGGCATCACATTCTGCAGGATGACCCTCCCTTGGGGCCCACTCCGTGCTTCCTCATGACCAGGCTCGGATCACACGTTGCTGGTGGGAACACCATGGAGTCAATTATCGGGTCCTCTCAGCACCTCCCACCAGGAGGCACGTAGTATCGGCCTGGTCATGCTGGTGTCGTCCAGGTTTCTCCACCTTCATGTCACCATTTTGCCCTATTTAATTGATTAGTAGTTGGTGAGGAGGTATTCCTAGGTTACTGGGGCCTTGTTCCGCAGCAGACCTCTGCCCACCAGCCTCAGCCTCCACGATGACTCTCTTGAACCCATCACCTCTGTTGCGGTGGCCAGGTGGTTACCCTGTTCCCACCCTCCCTTCTGTGCTTACCAGTTACCGTTCTGCAGAAGGCAGTGCTTTCCCTGCCCTCTCAGTCACTCGCTCATTCATCCACGGACTTAGGCATTCCTGTTTATTCAATGACTTGTAATCTGTTACGATCCTTTTTATTATTTATTTTAAAAATTTTATTTATTTATTTTTGGCCGCACTGGGTCTTTGTTGCTGTGCGCGGGCTTTCTCTAGTTGCAGTGAGTGGGGGCTGCTCTTCGTTGAGGTGTGTGGGCTTCTCATTGTGGTGGCTTCTCTTGTTGCGGAGCACAGGCTCTAGGCGCACGGGCTTCAGTAGTTGTGGCAGGTGGGCTCAGTAGTTGTGGCTCACGGGCTTAGTTGCTCCGCGGCATGTGGGGTCTTCCCGGACCAGGGCTCGAACCGCTGTCCCCTGCATTGGCAGGCAAATTCTTAACCACTGCGCCACCAAGGAAGTCCCAGTCCTTTTTACTTTGATGCCCAAATTATCCGTGATTTGGCCACTGGGAGTCCCTTCGTGCGTGTTTCTCTGGCCTTTGGCACGTCTGCAGCATTCACTGAGCAATCCCTTACTTTCTGGCGCCACGGGATGGTCCCTGCCTCTGTCTGGAGTCAGCCATTCCTTCAAGGACCGCTGGTTCCTTTTAGTAGAGGATGGAATTTAGAAACAAGGATCTGGGTGTTTGAGTTCTCATCATGTACTGAGTGTCGTTGCTTCTGGGCCCTTTCAGCAGTCAAAACATGGACACACACACACACGCACACACATGCACACACACACACTCACAGACACACACGGAGCTGTATCCACTTCTACAGCTACCTGTGCACATTTATCGTAAAACCGTTTGTTCAGACTCTAACCTACGACTCTGGACGTCTCTTTTTCGGTGTTTTTCACTCTCTTCTGACAGTGAGAAATCTGGCTTCCCTTATCCTCAGTACAGTTCATGAATTGTGTAATTTACTTATTTATTCAATGTAACCCGTCTCCCAACCTCTCAGCCATCTCCTCCGCCCGCCACCTCCCTGGCCTCCCCCTTTCCCGGCCGCCCTGCGTCCTTGCCTTCAGGACCCAAGTGCCTCTGCTCTGCCTGAAGCTCCCCAACCTGTTCCCCATCGCCTCTGCCCCAGAGCTCAATTCTTGGATTGCTTCTCTCCTCTGTGCCCTTAGGGATCCCGAGTAACTTCATGGCTTTAAATACCATCCCCCGAATGTATACATCTGGCTTGGACCTCTCCCCTGAATACCAGACTTCTATTTAACTGGCCCCTCCATACCTTTGAAGTTTCTGGAAGACATTTCCATGTGACACCTAAAACTGAACTCCCAATCTTACCCCCCAAGACCTGCCCGTCCAGGCTTGTCTGTCTCAGTACGTGCCAGCTCAGCTCTTATCCGCCCAGCATCCAGAATGCTCCCTGTAAAACGAGTCAGAGCGTCTCACCACCACACCCCAAGTCCTCCTGTGGCTTCCTGTCTCATGGTGTCCCATCTTGTCACCCCTCTGGCCATCTCTCTTCAGCCAGGCTGGCCTTCTCGCTTCCCCTCGTCTTGCCTCTGCACGAGCTTTTCCTCGGGCTCAGGAGGCTCTTCCCCAGGATCCACGTGGCTCGCTCCCTCACCCCCTTCACTCCTCTAGGCCCAGGTGTCCCCTTCTCAGGGAGGCCTTCCCTCCTTGCCCGATTTAAAAGCTCAACCCCCAGCCTCTTTCTCCCTGTCACCCCTCCCAGCTTTATTGTCTTTATCGCCCTTATCTCCATTTGGCACATTATGTACTCTCCTAGTGTCTCTTGCTGCTAACTTGATATAAGCTTCCCTCCCCTCCCTTCCCTCCCAGGTCAGGGATTTTTGTCTGTTTTGTTCACTGCTGTATTCCTAGCACTGGGAACCAGTGCCTGGCAAATTGGCCAAAAACCTATTCAGTTCTGTTTGTAGAATATTTGTAAATACAGTCAATTGTCATTACTTGTAGTAGTTAACATTGTACGGTCTCCGTGAGAACTGAACCCTTGCTCCTAGGGGAAGCACAGGGTTAGTTCCTGTGAGTCTCTCTCTGGTCATAACGTTTTTGTCAGCCGATCAATACATAACCTTGTTTTATTTAAAGACACCTTATTTAATATATACTGTTGATTCATTAGCATTGAACTCACTGGCAACCGCACCATCACGCCTGTCTGAACAAAGCTTATGGGACACGCGTAAGTGCACGTCACGGCCTTCTTGTGCTCGGGAACACTAGACAGCTCTGAGGACCATTTTGAACAGTGAAATCACCCACAAAAAGCACAAAACTGTGAAAAACTTGGCACTAAATAGACCACAAAAAGGACACTTGTTTACAGTATGAGCTGAAATAAGGAGGCAGAGGGTCACCTTGTTTGACCTCAGCAGGAATACGCACATTGGGTGACTCAAAATTTTTGTCACTCTGCATGTCCGCAAATGAGTGAATAAAATGCTTGAGTATTGATTTGGGGGTTACGAATGATTTCTGGGGTAAATTTGCAATTATGGAGTCCGCAGATAATGAGGATGGACAGTGTTTAGTGTTTGTTGAATGAATGAATGAATGAATGAATGAACTAGCTCTTTGACAGAGTGTGAGCTGCCAGAGTTTTCAAAGTTCTAGACAGAGAAGTAACAGCTATCTTTATTCTTTGTAGGGAGAAGTCATAAAATGGTATGTGTTTTTGATATCCTTCTGGGGAGAGCAGATTGGCCACAAGGTTAAGAAGATATGTGATTGGTAAGAAAAAGAAACATTTTATTTCATTTATTTCTTTATCCTCAGTAACCTAGTTTTCTTGAAATATGTCTCTGAAGAGAAAAACAGGGGTAGCAAAGGCTGCTGAGTTTCGTTACATGATTTCTTTGCTCTAATACCATGTTTTAAAACGTTTAATTTGTCATCTCTCTTGCCAGTGTAGTACTTAAAATAATTTAAAAGTAGACACCATGTTAATAACATTCCCAGATTTGATTTTTTTTCCCTTGGGAATGAAGGCTCAAGTTCAACTGGCGGAGGAATCCAGTTTTAATATTTGGTGCCTTTCTGTGGCCTTTAGCTACGCGTAGGCTTATCTGTCCTCCTGGAGCGTACAGCTCATCCTTTCTCAGCCCTCTGCAGTTACCTTCTTTGCGCCCTGGGGAAGGGGGCCTGGCAGGTGGTGGAGAGGGTGGGCTCGGAGGGGCCTGCCTGCCAAACGAGATGGTGCAAGTAAAAGGCTCCCGTACCGCATAAGCCTTCGGTAAATGTGGAGCAGTATCACAGCAAGAATGGGTCTGTGACTTAGTCTTGTCACCAGTGGGAAAACAAGCAAAACCACACGAAAACTCAAAAGAATGGCCTTTTGTTTTCTTATACTCGGGGAAGTTTTAGCTGGCCTGACTTCTTGCTGGGGTAAGTAAGGGTGGGGTTTGGTTATTTCCTTCGGATTCAGCGTTCACCAGAGTTTGATACTCAGTCACTGGTGTTATGGAAAGTAACTTTAGGTGATACGTGGACTAGCCTATTCTTACTTTAATAGGTTTATATTTATTTTTTATGTAGATTAGAAAAACTATAGCCAGCACACAAACCTGTGACTTCACAGATACTGCTTAGGTTAAGGCTGGAGTAAGAATTTAATTTTAGTAGCCAGAGCTTAAAGAGGAACATAAAGCATGGCATTAAAACATGAAGGCAGCATGGGAGTCGCAGCAGCTGGGGGCGTGTGGCTGCAGCTGGGGGGCGTGGCTCTGCCTCCCCTGCGTCCTGGTGTCACACGTGGCCCCAGAGGACGTTTACTGAAGCCCATGTCAGAGGCAATGGCTAGGCATCCAGAGTTTTCTCCTCCCCCGATTTTCTCTTTTTTGTAAAAGGTAATTATCGTTGTATGTTCTTTGTCTTTGATTTATATTTTACACTTGTTTAATGATTTCCAGCCCAAGGGTGGTGGTGAATTTCAGAAAGCTGGAACTGGGAATGAGCTTTTGGGAATCATCGAGGGTAGGAATGGAATGTGGAGCCAAGACAGAGTTCACTAAATCTGTGGAATTCCGTAGAAAATTTGTTGAGTGTCCGTGTGCAAGGCCTTACCATGGCTGGGTGCCTGTGTCTGCACCTTTTTCTCCCAGAGGGCTGCTTTTATTCTGGTTTGGAAGGAAATACGCCCAGGAGGTAGACTGAATGTAGCTCTAGTTTCTGACATAGCTTCTTGCAGTTCTGACAGCCGCGGCACTGTGTTGAATCCTGTCTTCTAGTTACCACTGCCACGTTTACCCCTACCCGAATACCGCCGAGGAGCGGAGAGAGATCCAGGAGGGCCTGAACACCCGGATTCAAGATCTGTATACTGTGAGTGAACCAGAAACTTGCCTCCTTATCCGAGGGTTTGTAAAACATTTACAAGTACATTTACTTTCTTCTATAATATGGAAAATTTGGGTTGTGGACAAATCAAGGTGTTTTAGGGAGTTTGGAATGGCACCTCCCTCCTCTTCGTGGGAGTTTTATTTTAGCAGCCTGTTAGAAACCTAGATGGTTTCTAAATGATGGGGCTTTAAAGAAGAGTCTGGTCATCTTTGATCTGTCGGAGTGTAATTCTTGATCAGAGAGGACAAGCGAGCCCCATTTACAGTGCTGGCTGTAATTTTACCTGCACTATTTTAATTCCCATTTCCGCTTGGGTCAGCGAGGGCTCTTGGTAACAAGCAGCAGACTCTGACCCACTTGAGTGAAAGGGGATTTCTTGGCAGGATGGGGTGGGATGGGAGTTGGTGGCTCACGGGTTTGACAGGGAGCTGGGCCGAGGCTGGGAGTGGGTAAGACCCAGGCCCCCAGCTCTCTGGACCCAGCCAGGCCATCGTGCCACCACAGGGACCACGACTTCTAACCATTTCCTGTGCGTGGGGTCCTTTCTGGAAAGGCAGCTCCAGGGCCTGGAGGAGAAGGACTGAACTTCCTTAACTGTCCCCAGAGAGGCAGGTGCCTGGAATCCGCCCCCCCATCACTGAGGAGAAAGTCCCTCAGAGGAGGTCAGGTGCCCAGTGGACACTGCTGAAAATCCACGTTTGTCCTCACCCAGGTGCTTCACAAAACCGAGGATTATTTAAGGCAAGTGCTCTGTAAAGCCGCCGAGTCAGTCTACAGCCGCGTCATCCAGGTGAAGAAGATGAAAGCCATTTACCATATGCTGAACATGTGCAGCTTCGACGTGACCAACAAGTGCCTCATTGCCGAGGTCTGGTGTCCCGAGGCCGATCTGCATGAGCTGCGCCTTGCTCTGGAGGAGGGCTCGGTGAGGCGGCCCTCCCCTCCCAGCCGGCCCTTCCCCGCGGGAAATAAGATAGAGGAGGAGAGGACACCGTGTTGACTCTTTTGAACTGAAATTATGGAGAGTTGGTCCCTCGAGACTCTGTGTGCACGTGCATTTTTTTTTTTAATTGATGTATGGTTGATTTACAGTGTTTCAGGTGTGCAGCAAAGTGATCTGCACAGGCATTTTTAATTTGCTCTTTTGAGTAAGGAATTCAGTCACATGGTTTAAAAGTCAAAAAAAAAATTAAAAAATATAAAAGACCCAGTGAAGTGGCTTCCTCCTATCCAGGGCCTCATATGTCCAGTTCCTCTGCTCAGAGGCAGCCCTTGTTTTACTTCTCTTATGTCTTTGAGTTTCTTAATCATAGATAAGTAGATAGGAATATATAAAGGGAGAGAATTCCCTTCCTTCACAAAAGATTGTGTGCTATTCACACTGTTCTTTTCTCAAAAGAAAACTTCCCTGTTTTTTTATAGCTATTTAATAACCTGCTGAATGGATGTACCATGGCTTATTGAACTAGTTCCCTGGTCATTTAGGTGGTTTCTAACTTTATGAATACCAGTGCAGTGACTAACACTTGACCTTTGACGGTTCAGACGTGCACAAATCTATCTCTGGGTAAATTCCCAGCATGGAATTCCTGGATCAGTTTTGGCAAATATTGTCAATTGTTGTATTTCTCTTATTTTGAGTGAGGTTGAATATCTTTTTGTATGTTTAAGAAGAGCCTTTGAATTTTCACTTTTTTGGTGAAGGCTGTGTTCATATGCTTTGCCCATTTTCTACTGGGTTGTTGGTCTTTTTCTTATTAATTTCCTTGGCTCATTGTCTGTGATACGAGAACAAATATTCTCCCCAATTTGTCACTTGTCTTTTGGTGTTTCTTTCTGTTTGTTTGCTTTGGTTGTGCAGAAGTTTTTTGTTAAATATAGTTGAACCCATCCATCTCTGCTCTTACAGCCTCTGAACTTTGAATAATAGCTTCTTTCCACTCCTGGGCTATGGGGTCAGTCTCCCACGTTCCTGTGAGGGTTTTTTCTGTATCAGAACTTAGTTCTTGGAGAGATAAATTAGGAGGTTGGGACTGACATATACACACTACTATATATAAAATAGACAACCAACAAGGACCTACTGTATAGCACAGGGAACTCTACTTAATACTATGTAATAGGGCTTCCCTGGTGGCGCAGTGGTTGAGAATCTGCCTGCCAATGCAGGGGACACGGGTTCGAGCCCTGGTCTGGGAAGATCTCACATGCCGCGGAGCAACTAGGCCCGTGAGCCACAATTACTGAGCCTGCGTGTCTGGAGCCCGTGCTCCGCAACAGGAGAGGCCGCGACAGTGAGAGGCCCGCGCACCGCGATGAAGAGTGGCCCCCACTTGCCGCAACTGGAGAAAGCCCTCACGCAGAAACGAAGACCCAACACAGCCATAAATAAATAAATAAATAAATAAATAAATAAATAAATAAATAAAAATTAAAAAAAAAAAATACTATGTAATAACCTATATGGGAAAAGAATCTGAAAAAAAGTAGATGTATGTGTATAACTGAATCACTTTGCTCTACACCTGAAACTAAACATTGTAAATCAACTTTACTCCAATATAAAATAAAAAAACAAAAAAAAAATCTTAGTTCTTTACTGGAAATAGCAGGTTTACGAACTTCAAGTGGCAGTTAAGGAAACAAGTTTTCATAGGAGATTTTGGTTAATCACCTTGTCTCATTACATAATTCTGTTACGGCACAAACGTAAAACACGCAGTGCTGAGAAAGAAGGAAATACATAAATTAGTTATTTTGGAGTATGGAACATCTATTTTATTTATATATTTTAAAGCTCTAGATGATTCTTATTTATTGAGGTAACATCGGTTTTGAGGGACACGACTAATACTCTTGTTGTGTGTGTGAGTACATATAAGTAGTCCCAGGATCACCAACATACAACTGGAATTTAGTGGTCTAGCTCTTAAAAATGTTCAAGAGGAATTTAGAGACAGCTACAGTATTACCTAACAAAACTGAAAAATAGGCAAGAATAAACCAAAACATCAGTACGGCAAAACTTTGTTTTTTTTCTTGTCATGCCTGTCCCTGCCTGCTTCCCACCACTCAGCCTTGCTAGGTTCTTCCTTCTCCAGCACCACGGCCCCCAGGAGCCTTCCTCAGTTCCTCCTGTCACTTCTGCTATACTTGAACCTCCAGGAGGGTGGTCAGTACTTCCCCACGTGCTCAGGGCCTTTGCATGGCAGCCAGCTAAGATTTGTTGAAAGAGCTCTTGGGTGGTAATTTTTTCTTTCTCTGTCTCTTTTTTTTTCATGTGAAAGAGAGAGAGCGGTGCTACGATCCCCTCATTCATGAACACAATCCCAACAAAAGAAACACCCCCGACTCTCATCCGCACCAACAAATTCACCGAGGGGTTTCAGAACATCGTGGATGCCTACGGGGTTGGGAGCTACCGAGAAGTGAACCCAGGTTGGAAGCCTGAATTTGCCAGTCTTCGTGTTTTATACATTTTATACATCACTGCTGCTTTTTTTTCCCTATAAGAATATAATAGATATTTGGAAAAATAGGCTCACTATTACTGTCTTGTTATCTTATTTAGTATAAAGTGTTAATTTTAGCCTGTCAGTTCTCTCCTGAGAATTTGGGAGAAAGTCAAGATCATTATACAGTATGTGGTCATGTTTGAATTAACTAGAATTTTCTGCCTTTGCTGCGAATCAGAAATCGCTTGCTTTTCCCGCAGCTCTCTTTACCATCATCACTTTCCCCTTTTTATTTGCCGTGATGTTTGGAGACCTTGGACATGGCTTTGTGATGTTCTTATTTGCCCTCCTGTTGGTGTTAAATGAAGATCATCCCAGACTAAGTCAGTCGCAAGAGGTAAAAACATAAACACTCGGGCTCATTATATCTGTTTGGGCAGCATTAGTAGTGACTCTCTTCTGTTTAACTGGAAAAAGAGACATTTAAAGATGTTCAGTTTTGGGCGATAACCATAACCCACCTGAGACATGGCTGCAGGGGGTGGGTGGGTCTTCACCCCTGTGTGACGGGGGCGTCTGTGCCGTGAGCTTGCTTTTGAGCAGCCCTGAGAGGAGCGGTTGAGAAAGCGCCCAGACTAAGTGGGTCACATCGGCTCGTTTTCCCGGTGGTCCTGTTTCGCTCCCCGCGCTTCGTTCCCCACAGATCATGCGGATGGTTTTCAACGGTCGCTACATCCTCCTGCTGATGGGGCTCTTCTCGGTGTACACGGGCCTCGTCTACAACGACTGCTTTTCCAAGTCCGTCAGCCTCTTTGGCTCCGGGTGGAACGTGTCTGCCATGTACAGCTCCAGTCACAGCCCAGCGGAGCAGAGGAAGATGGTGCTCTGGAAGTGAGTGTCCTGCTGCCAGACCGTGCCTCAGGCAGAGGGCAGTTTCTCCGAGTCTCCCTCCCGCCTCGCAGGCGGCGCTCACCCTGCTTTTTGTTACAGTGACAGCGTCATCAGGCACAACAGGGTGTTGCAGTTGGATCCCAGTGTTCCCGGGGTGTTCCGAGGCCCTTATCCTCTTGGCATCGATCCCGTGAGTGTCCCCACCCCACCCCCCCCATTATCTCGGGTTCCTCGGTGCTGCCACCTAATTTTTTTATTAAAATTTTTGGCCGTGCTGCACGGCTTGTGGGGATCTTAGTTCCCTGACCGGGGATCGAACCTGCGCCCTCAGCAGTGGAAGCGCGGAGTCCTAACCACTGGACCTCCAGGGAGTTCCCAGTGCCACCTCGCTTAGACTGTCGCAGCGGTTTCTCAGACTGTTCAGCACGGTTCAGGTGGTCGCACGCGAGGGGGTGGTACTCTGGGGGTTTCTGCCTGGACACCAGAGGCTCACTGTGTGTTCCGAGTCAGGCTGGTGTACAGAAGAAGCTGACGGTCCGTTTGGGAAGCCAGGGGCAGTGCCTGAATACAAGACCACAGGGAGCTGGGGCTACAATCTGTCCTACTTCCTGACCTGTGTTACTCTAGTGAAAAGTGGCACTTCCGGAGCCATGTAATGTGCGCTGTTTCTTTGATTTCTTCTTTGTACATGTGAATTGTTTTTTTACCCTTTGATGTAGAAAGAAATAGTATGGAATTTTAGAGTGGAAAGGGAGCTTAGGCTTATCATGGTGCTTATTGCAGAGGTGGTTTGAAAGGGAAAAAGTGTGGGGAGAAGGAAAGTGAAACTGTGGCTCCAGGACCGGGGTTGCCCCTGTCCTGCCCCCAACACGGCTCCGCAGGCCGCTGCTTACGAGGCCCAGGCAGCATGTCCCTAGACCCGGGGGTCTTCACGAGGAATCTCAGCCTTAAAAGAAAAGCTTAGGAACTCCCTCGAAATTGGTTTGGAGTGATGTGATACAGTAGGGAAAAAAACTCAGTGACCAAAGTCTAGCATTCCCTAATCTGAGCTCTCCAAGGTAGCTCTCTCCTAGATGTTCATTCTCATCTCTAAACATAATCGGTATAATTTAATGTTGTTGCCTAAAGTCTTAATATAATTGGAAACTTGAAAAAACCTGACAAGTTTCCTTAAGGAACAGCACTTCTCTCCTAAGGCAGTTGAAGGAAGTTAAAGTTTTCTTTTTTGGTTTTGTTTTGTCTTTAGATTTGGAACTTGGCCACAAATCGTCTCACTTTTCTGAACTCTTTCAAAATGAAAATGTCTGTGATTTTTGGAATTATTCACATGACTTTTGGAGTCATTCTGGGAATATTTAACCACTTGTAAGTACAGATTATTTTTTAACCAGTATTTATAAGCCAAGTTTTTGGTATTTCTTAAACTTTCCTTCTTGATGGTAGACTACGTGGATCTTAAAGGCAGCCAGCATAGTGGTTTGTTGTATTAATATGATTCTGTTTTTTATTTTTATTTTTAAAAATTTTTGGCTGTGTTGGGTCTTTGCTGCTGCACGCGGGCTCTCTCTAGTTGCGGCGAGCGGGGGCTACTCTTCGTTGCGGTGTGCGGGCTTCTCATTGCGATGGCTTCTCTCGTTGCGCAGCGTGGGCTCTAGGCGGTGCGGGCTTCAGTAGTTGCAGCACGCGGGCTTAGTGGTTGTGGCTTGTGGGCCCTAGAGCACGCAGGCTTCAGTAGTTGTGGCACATGGGCTTAGTAGTTGTGACTCAGGCTCTAGAGCACAGGCTCAATAGTTGTGGCGCACGGGTTTAGTTGCTCTGTGGCATGTGGGATCTTCCCGGACCAGGGCTTGAAGCCGTGTCCCCTGCATTGGCAGGCGGATTCTTAACCACTGAACCACCAGGGAAGTCCCATGATACTGGTTTTTTTTTTTTAATTTATTTTATTTATTTATTTTTGGGTGCATTGGGTCTTCGTTGCTGCACGCGGGCTTTCTCTAGTTGCGGCGAGCGGGGGCTACTCTTTGTTGCGGTGCACGGGCTTCTCACTGCGGTGGCTTCTCTTGTTGCGGAGCACGGGCTCTAGGCGCGTGGGCTTCAGGAGTTGCGGTATGTGGGCTCAGTAGTTGTAGTTTGTGGACTCTAGTGCACAGGCTCAGTAGTTGTGGTGCACAGGCTTAGCTGCTCCGTGGCATGTGGGATCCTCCCAGACCAGGGTTTGAACCCGTGTCCCCTGCATTGGCAGGCGAATTCTTAACCACTGTGCCACGAGGGAAGCCCCAATTCTGTTTTGATGATAAGGTTTTTGGCAGCTTCATTGATTCAGCAAATATTTGTTGAGTACATAGAAGGTGCCGGGCACTGTTCTAGGCACCAGGGATTGAACAGTGAGGAGGACAGAAAAAAGTGTTCACCCTCATGGAGTTTACGTTCAAGTGAGGGAGACATGCAACATGTACATTCATGTTTATTTCCAGAGGTGATTTTTGTCATATCCTTTTTTCATTTTCTAAATCGGAAAACTTTTGTTTGTTTCTTAGAGCTGGTATATTAGGGGAAAGAAATTATTATGTCTTTTTTCTCTAGCTGGATCTGACAGTGAAACAAACACTAGTCATCTCTACTGTCCTCACATCTCTTTTCTTCGTGGTTACATCTGAATCGTAAGACAGATGATGTTATGCTGAGATAGACTTTGTCACAGAGAAGTTAAGATTAATTTACTCTTTCCTTTTTCTCTTAGTCCAATGTTGTTCATGGGTTGATCAATTCCTTTTTTTTTTTTTTTTCCTAGACATTTCAGGAAGAAGTTCAACATTTATCTGGTTTCCATCCCAGAACTTCTCTTCATGCTCTGCATCTTTGGCTACCTTATATTTATGATTGTCTATAAGTGGCTGGTTTATTCAGCAGAAACCTCCAGAGTCGCTCCTAGCATTCTGATTGAATTTATTAACATGTTTTTATTCCCGGCTAGTGACACAGGTGGTCTTTACCCAGGGCAGGTAAGCAGTTGTGTTTTCCACTGTGAAGAACTCAAAGGAAGTCCTCCTGATAGCCTTTTTGTTTTCATTAGTAGAATGATTAAAGGTGCTTTCCACAGGCCTCCCAGGCACCGAGGGGCTTCCTGCTCCTCTGTGTGTTATCACAAGAGGGTGCCATCCTGCTCTGAGTGCTGTCTCGGGGGCCCTGGTCAGACTGTGTGATCCAAACTCGCTGCCCCTCAGTAGCCATGAAAGCTGGTGGGAAGAGAATGTATTACTGGAGGGTTCCCGAGGGCTGTCCATCCATCCATTTTTCCAGTTGCTTTAAAATCAACCTCTGACTAAGCCGGGTCCTCAGAGAACTGGCACTTGGACCACGGCACGCTGGCCCTCTCCAAAAATGGCTTTTCTATAACTGTGCATTTGTGTGATGCCACGCACATCAGCTGTGAGTTTAGGAAACGAAAGGAAAAGACACCCTGGCAAATGTAATTTAGCTTGCGTTTACTCTATGTTCCTTGTTAATCAATAAAGAGACATTTTACTTGGTTTTCACTAGTTTAAGTACACCAATGACATTGTTAGCACATCTTCACGTTTTAACCGGCTTCCTCCCCTTTTGCACCAACAGGAGCACGTCCAGAGGCTGCTTCTGGTCATCACAGCGTTGTCTGTCCCTGTGCTCTTCTTGGGAAAACCACTCTTCTTGTTGTGGCTTCACCATGGGCGCAGTTGCTTTGGGGTCAGCAGGGTAAGTGTGGGTTTGGCTGCCTGTTTGTAAATGGTGAGTGAAGTCTGTTTTTAGTTGTGAAAGGTTTTGTAAAGAAAACGCCTTCCATGGGGTCCCAGACTCTGATTTAAAAGCCAAAGCTTCCTTTATTGAGAACTTTCGCGTTGCCTGTTCTGCAGAAGCGTGGTGCAAAGAGCCTGCCGTGTCTGGGCACGGGAAACAGGTCCTCTGGTAATGAACCACAAAGCTATCAGGAGATGGAACTGAATCCCTCAGTACTGCTTGTCATAATTAAAGCATTTTTGTTCCTTATTCTTGCCTCTTGATTTTTCAAGTTTTTTTTTTTTAAATTTAAATAACATAATTAAAGGAAATGTGGAAAATATAGAAAATAGTGCCCTTAAGTTCTCCTACCGAGTTATAACCAGTGTTAACCATTTGTTGAGTTTCTTTCCAGACTGTTTTCTTGTGTGTCTAGTTTCTCATTTTATTTTATTTTTTATAAATTGTGGTAAAATATACATGACATAAATATTCCATCTTAACCGTTTTTAGGTGCACATTCAGTGGCATTACGTACATTCACATTGTGCAGCCGTCCCCACCATCCGTCTCCAGAACTTTTTCACCTTCCCGAACTGAGACTCTTTACTCATTAATATTAACTCCCCATTTCCCCTCCACCCAGCCACTGGCACCCACTCTTCTACTTTCTGTCTCTATGAATTTGACTACTTTAGGTACCTTATATAATTGGAATCATATAATGTTTCTGCTTTTATGACTGGCTTATTTCACTTAGCCTAATGTCCTCAAGATTCCTCCATGTTGTAGCTTGTGTCAGAATTTCCTTCCTTTTTAAGGCTGAATAATATTCCATTATATGGATAGACCACATTTTGCTTATCACTTCATCCATGAATGGGCCACTTGGGTTGTTTTCACCTTTCAGCTACTGTGAATAATGCTCCTAAGAACATGGGTATATAAATATCTGTTGGAGTCCTTGCTTTCAGTTCTTTTGGGTATGTACCCAGGAATGGTAATTCTTTGTTTAATTTTTTGGGAACCACCAAACGTTCCACAGTGGCTGCACCATTTTACGTTCCCACCAGCAATGCACAAGAGTTCCAGTTCCTCCATACCCTAATCAACGCTTATTTATTTTCTTTTTTTTTTGTTACAATAGCCATCCTAGTGGGTATGATATGCTCATTTTCTTTTAAAGGACTTTTTTTTTTATTCCTGAAGAACTGAATCTTTAAAAGAATGGAAGGGGTGCTAACTTTGACTTTGTCACAACCTTGTGATTTCAAAGGCACTGACTCTGTATTCTTTGGGTTGTTTTTAGAGTGGTTACACACTTGTAAGGAAAGATAGCGAGGAAGAAGTTTCTTTGCTGGGAAGCCAAGACATAGAAGAGGGAAACAACCAAATGGAAGATGGATGTAGAGAAGTGACGTGTGAAGAGGTAACCTTTTCAGTTACTGTTGGTGATGTTAGGTAAGGAGCCAGGCTTGCACAGAGATGATCGTCATTATGAGAGTGATAAGAATCATCTTAGAAAACAAAATTCAAAGCAAAACAACCGTTACTCAAAGCTTTCCACATGCTGTTCTGGTCATACAATTGTCATCATAATATAATGATTCTGGGTTAACATTTTGTGAGTTTCAGTCTTACAGTGGGATTTATAGTGTTAACATTACAAGTTGTGATGCTGAGTGACTTATGGTGCCATGAACATTGCTTTGAGAAGACTCTCGTCTTCATTAGAACTTGCCCATAGTTGTAAGAAAGAGACCCTGTTCACACTGACTTCAAGGGGAATCTGCTGGCCCACGTCAGGATGGGGCAGAGTGGGCCTCAGGAGGGTGGGGCTTCGGATTTCCAATCCCAGCAAGTCTGAGTTGGTTTTTCTTCGCAAGTTTGCTTCATATTCTGAAGCCAGTTAGCCCCTTGGTGTTGGAACCGTGGCCACAGTGAACACTGGGCTTATTTTCTTCAATCAGAGAAAAGCGCCTTCCCTGCTTGTTACCATGAGGAAAAATCCCAGGGAAGTGCTGTGATTGGCCTGGCTGGGGTCACTTGCCATCCCTAGACCAGTGACTGCTGCAGTAGTCTGCATGGGCTGCCACGACCACAGACTCGGGGGCTTCAGCTACAGAAATGTATTTCCCACGGTTCTGGAGGCTGGAAGTCCAAGGTCAAGATGTTGGCCGGGTTGGTTTCTCCTGGGGCCTCTCTCCCAAGCTTGTGGACGGCCGCTTTCTCGCTGTGTCCCCACATGGCCTTTTCACTGTGTGTGCCTCTCTGGTGTCTCTTCTTCTTCTTCTTATAAGGACACCAGTCCTATTGGGTCAGGCCCCACCCTTACGACTTCATTTAACCTTACTTACCTCCTTAAAGGCCCCATATCCAAACACAGTCACACTGGGGATTAGGGCTTCAACAGACAAATTTTGGGGGGAACACAATTCAGCCCATAACAACTGTGCGAGACAGGGTTAGACGGCAGAAGAAGCACTTCCTCCCAAAGAAGGGAAGCACAGTCCTGGCAGAGGGAACAGAGCACGTCTGTTACTCTGGTCTGCTTTATTTTCTTGGAAACTTTTTTGGCTGTCCGATGAGGACTAAACAGAATTTTTTATAGTCAACCTTTTGTAATTATTATGTAATTTAGTGTTTTAATTTGGGACAATTAATAATTAAGTTTTTAAGATCATAAAAAAACAAAAAGTGGAGCTGGAAAGAATGTGGGAGCCATCTTGCCCAGTGTTTTACAGCCTTTTCACTATCAGGGACTCTTTTATAATTTCCCCTTGTCAGACTTGTATTAAGATGCTCTTACCTATCAAACACACACACACGTTCACAGTCTCCTAATCTTGTAGTTGGTAGATGTCTGTCTCTCATTACACGTTTTTTAGTTACTAAGAGTACCTCAAGAACCTCGTTGGGCTGCCTGAGGGCCGTGGGCATTGTGCCATTACAGTTCCGGTGCAGCCACCCTCGCCTTACGTGCAGGACCGCGGCCCGGGGACGAGGGGGCGGGAGCTCTGTGGGTCGGGGAGCTGGTTCGTGGCGGAGTTGTGAGCAGCGCTCAGATCTCGTGATTGCCTGTTCCTCACACGCCAGCACATCCTCACCTGTATTCCAGAGGCCAGTCCTTTCACTGTAACCTGAAAGTGGAGCAGACTTGTAGCTTGTGGAAGTGAGCGTGTCACGGGTGGAGTCTAACACATGTTGTGTCATCTCTCTCAGTTTAATTTTGGAGAAATACTAATGACGCAAGTAATTCATTCCATCGAGTACTGTCTGGGATGCATCTCCAACACCGCTTCGTACCTGAGGCTCTGGGCGCTCAGTTTGGCTCACGCACGTAAGTTTTGCTTAGACCTGTAGCTCCCAAACTCTGTGTCGAGACACCCCGCAGCGCCTCGGTGAACTCATGGGGGCGCCATGGGACACTGAAAAATTTTGATGGAAAGGGCACTATTTTTCAGATCCTGTGTGAACAGGGACTGTTAAGTTGTTTGGACTTGACTACTTACTGCACTGGTCTCCTGGGTATTTCTTTTGGCCTCAGGGTGCTGTGAAAAAAATTACTGGGACACACGAGGGGCTTCAAGGACCGAGAAGGCTTGGGAACGTCTGGCATAGGCATTTCGTTCCCTCTGCTCTGACCATTATTGTTCTTGTTATTAACTGTTACTGTATTCAGCGCTGCCTTACCAAGAGTGAATGTCTAGTTATGTCAAACAAGTCTTAAAACAATGCTGATTAATAGTTTTGATGCATGGATTTCAGTTACCTGCGTTTAGTTAAGTCTCAGCAGTCCCCCAAGAACATGGTTGAAATTTCAGTTACTACAGTAAAAACTGTGTGTATGGGTACGAAGCGCAGGCTTCACTGCTGGCCCTTCA
The DNA here is from genome assembly GCF_028023285.1 of Balaenoptera ricei. Classification (NCBI taxonomy): domain Eukaryota; kingdom Metazoa; phylum Chordata; class Mammalia; order Artiodactyla; family Balaenopteridae; genus Balaenoptera; species Balaenoptera ricei. The sequence continues at coordinate 6,637,973 of NC_082652.1, read as the reverse complement.
GCCCACAAGTCACTACGTAAATAACACAGACGCGCATCACGATCGGCGACCAGCCACGTCACTTCTTTCAGAGTCTGTTGTGATCGGTCCCTGTGCATCTGCTGCTTAGTTCATGCACAGACAGCAAAGCGCATGGTGGTGTTGGCTCCTTGTGGGCCAGTGGTAAACCCACATGGCATTTAAAAACGGATCACTGAACCGAGGGAATTGGCCAACAAAGATGAAAAAGTGCAGCAGAGGAACAAACAGTGATACGCTGGAAGTGAAATGCAGACGGAATGTAGCTGGAGTTTAGGAGGAAGAGCTGACATGGGAGTGGTGACACTGGTGCCGTTCGAGAGGCGAAATCTGCAGCCAGAGGAACTTGGTGATGTACAGAAAGAAGATGTAGGTGTCCCAGAAGTGATGCCACAGGAGCTCTGGGAGGTATTTCAGGACATTGAAGGTGCAAAGCATACTGTGTTAGAAGCTGCTCCAAACTCAGAAAAGAGTAGGACAGCGTGCCAGGTATTAGAGAAGATGCTCACTCCGTGTCAAGGTGCCCAGCAAGCCCAGGTGGCGTGAGAAGAAGGCTGTTCAAGCCACCCTGACAAGTTCTTCTTACCAAAACCCCCCAGCAAGTTAAGGCTCAATGTTTCTAATGTTTTAAGAATAGATTTACTCTTTTTTTTCATTTCTCTGGGCATTTATAACCAACAGTAAGAGAGTTTTTAATGTTTTGACAAAACTTTTGAAAGGTCCCAGAACAACTGTAATTTTTCCCATTTGACCATTAAGGATGCATTGGACGGTCATTGTTCTGCTCCTGCATTACTGTGCAAAGACTGTGCTTGGGAAAACTACCAGATGATAGAGGTTTTTGTTGTTGTTGTTACATTGATATTTTTGTAAGCATAGCCGCAAGTCTAGAACTTGCTGGCTGGAGGGGGTCCATCATCCTCATATTACAGAGGAGGAGACTGAAGCCCAGGGAGGGTTGGTGCTGGCGCAGGGTCACCCACCCGGTCAGTTAGTAGCCGAGTCAGGACTGACGCCCAGCTTCCCGCTGCCTGGCCCAGTGCTGCGTTGGGACAGAGCCAGCCGGACCCCTATGTGGGTCAGGATCTCTCATTGGCAGGCAGGCAGGCCTCTGATTTCTCTGGAATGTCAAGTCTTCCTCCGTGTTTGAGATGATCAAGTTGCCGGTTAACTTTTACGTGGGAAGCCGATTACGTCTGTCTTATATGGGTGTGTATTTATTTTAGGGATAACAATTCAAAATTGTTTCAGAAGGAAACCCAGTCTAAGTAGCTAATCGAGGTGACTCACTGAAGGTGAACAGAAGTTAACTCTGCAGAATGCTTGCCTTGCAGAGTTGTCTGACGTGCTGTGGGCCATGCTGATGCGAGTCGGCCTCCGGGTAGACACGACCTACGGGGTCCTGCTCCTGCTCCCGGTCATCGCTCTCTTTGCAGTTTTGACAATTTTCATCCTTTTGATCATGGAAGGGCTTTCTGCATTTCTTCACGCCATCCGCCTCCACTGGTGAGTTTGGAATTTAGCTTTGGAACTGGTACTTAAAAAAAAATCTAACACCCTCCTCCCCCAATACATACATATACGTGTAACAGTTCCAGTGATATGTGTATGTATACATATATTATTTAGGCTAGCTCTTCCCTTCCCGGGATTGGGATCTGTATTCCGATCCCCTGAGTTAAAATTGTATTTTGTTTCTGAGCTTTTGTCGCCGACACGTAAAAGCAAGTTTACGCTTGCTGAATAATTTTGTGTATTTCACACTTTCGATTCACTTTGGGTCTGACAGGTTGCTTTATCTTATTGTAAACCATATTTCTTAATGTTTTACAGTGTATATCAGATTACTTGTCTGTGTATCCAGTTACTGAGGAGGGAGAGGTTCCTAATACTCATGTGTATGTCCATAGGGTGGGAGGTGACGTGAGGTGTCAGCGTTTTCTTCATGAGAAAGGCAACAAAGGGCCAGTGTGTGTGTGTATTTTATCTAAGTAAAAGTATTTGTGCCAAGAGCATGTATGGAATGAAGCAACTTCAGACGCACAGGAACTTTTTTTTTTTTAACTTATAAATGTTGTTTTAAGAAATGTAGCAAGTGTTATTCAGAATCTTTCATTAATACATGGTTTTTTGTTTTGTTTTGTTTTGTTTTTGTTTTTTTAGGGTAGAATTTCAGAACAAATTCTACGTTGGTGCAGGCACCAAATTTGTTCCTTTCTCACTCAGATTACTTTCTTCGAAGTTTAGCGACGACATGGCATGATCATATTGCTGTATCCAACAAGCTTTCAGATTTAAGGAGAATTATCATGTTGTAGAATTTCCTTATGTTAAATTGACGATAGGAAAAATTCCATCTTCATTAACTGCCTTATGAGATAGCCAAATGATTCTGTAAGATATACCTCTTCCTCATATGTTAAATATTTTGTAAAGTTTCTCAATTTCAGATATAGAAATTTCTTTCAGTTTTTATGATGAGCAAATATAAGTTAATGCCAAAAGTTATGTTAAAGTTATTTTTAAAAATATAGGCTTGGGGGAGAGAAGCCAGTTTTGAATGGCTAATTGAAAATGGTCTTAAATACTTGATTCCTTTTCAACTTATTTAAAAAAAAACTAGAGTTATTCTGTCACCTGAAGTTGTCAGATAATATTTTCCAACAGCTGAAGTTAAGTAGTTTTTAAAAAAATTTAATGATGGTTAATCAAAAGATTCACATTTATTTTGCTTGGTTAAAAGTTTGCAAACTTTTTTTATCGTATACTATCTAGAATTACAAGTAGAATTGTTTCTACGATTTTGTCTTGTTTTAATAATTGGAGAAAATGGGATAAAATAACATACAACAAATGGTTATCCCACTTGTATATTTTTTTAAGGACTCTTATCCTGTTATCCTTACATAAAACCAATTATGATAATTGTATGTTTGGGAAGATAAACTGTGTACTGAGCCTTAAAATCCAGTGTGACTATAGAAGATGTAATATGGATATGATTCGAACTTAGTGACCAGCTTGGCTGATGTTCCTGAACCAAAAGGGGTTTATACTGAGTGAAGGAAAGGTAAAAAGTAGTATTTTGTATATTTTTATAATAAAATATAAATTAAGATATTTTACCATGAAGAGGTTGCAACTATCCTTGAGAACAGTATAATTATAATGATTCACTTTCAGACTAATTCGAAATAAATGTCTAATAAAGGCATTTAGAGTTAAACTTTTAAAAACTATTTGAATCAGTTGAAAACCAATTCTTACTAAGCCATTAATGTATAATCTTCAGATTAAATTCATCTTTTCACTTGACATTTGAGTCAGTCCTGTTGAACATTTTGATCTGTCCTGTATTCTTGTAAATTATGTTCGTTTTTCATATTTTACTGTAGTTGATTTTAGATAATTATTTTCAAAAAGAAACCTGCAGTATTTTCGCTTTCTTAACATTTTGAGTAACTCACATGAAGAGGCCCGCTTGTCTCCTTCACCTTGGCTGGTGATAGAGGGTTTAGGGTTTTCATTACAAGCTAAGATCATGGTAGCCCTGAATTTAAGCGTATCTTTTCAGGTAATTTCAAGGCCTATTTGCTGAGAGGCATGAATTGAACATCATGACATAACTGTGACTCTGACATTAAACCTTTTAAATTGTAGTAAAGATTCCATGCTACTCCTCTCATATGAGATGCTGTCCCTCATAATATCAAACATAAAACGATGCTGATGAAACTCTTAAAAATGCTACTGCTGTCAACGTTAAGTTTCCTCAGAAAGGCACTTGGACACTTCTTTTGGGTGAATACGAAATCTGAATAATGCCTTCCAGGTTTCAAATGTGTCCCTCACAAGTTCTTATTTTTATTATTTTACTCCAAGATGGTAACTAATTCATCCTTAGGAAACCCACCATTTTAACTGACAAGTTAACTGACTAGTAAACAAGAGACGTACAGGATCTGCTAGAATTCTTTTCTGTCCCCATTGGCAGTTGTCACGGGGGCCACTTTTTAATTCCAGTGAACGCCTCTATCAGGGCATAGAACAGAGGGTGAAGAGTCACTTTTCAACTGAAACCTATGTAGTAGTTCTGTAGAACGTAATGGTATAAAAGACGGATTGTTAGTCCTAATTTTTGTGAAAGAACTCTCTAAAATTACAGTTTGATGGTGTCGTTTAGTCACCAAGGTAAATTTTCTTTCTTAATATAAAGCTACTGGTTCCAGTGTCATGTTACCAGAGCAGTTGCTCTGTTTTGTTTGTTAAGCTGTTTGGTATAACTATTACGTATACAGTTCTTAAGACATAACTTCATTCCCTTGATAGCAGGCATCCAGAGGAAAAATGGTCAGTTGTCTGGATGATGCTAAGTTCATCTGTTTATTTTCCTAACACGAAAAGTCGCGACTGCCACGTCTTCCAGTTTTCATCCTAACATAAAAATCCAAGGGATTTCTTCAGTAAAATAGAGTTTGATTTCGCCCTGCAAGGGTGAAGAAGGTCCTGGTGGTGATGGGATTGTGCTGAGTTAAGGAGTGCAAAGGGGGTTTGATGGGGGTCACGCTGAGCCTGTGGGCTGGCAGTTTATTGTGGCTAGGACTTTGAGGAGACTCACCCTTCACTGAATGCCACTCTGTCCTCATTTCTGGAATGCGTATTTTATAACAACATTCTGATCTGAATTTTCATTCTGCAGCAGTTTAAAAAGGCGTAGACTATAGGATAGGTAACTCTTACGTTTACGAATTAAAAATTCAGACACTTCAGGGCCTGATTCATTTTGGAAAACAGAAATAAAAATAACTTCAACTGTTCTGCAGTCTGCATTTAAAAACAACTTTATTAAAAATTTAAAGCCAGGTTTGCTTGTATGCCATCTGGTATATCTCCAGCAAGGTTATTAAGAAATCTTAATTCAAGATGATGAAAATAAGACAGTTCGGGGCTTCCCTGGTGGCGCAGTGGTTGAGAGTCTGCCTGCCAATGCAGGGGACACGGGTTCGAGCCCTGGTCTGGGAAGATCCCACATGCCGCGGAGCAACTAGGCCCGTGAGTCACAACTGCTGAGCCTGCGCATCTGGAGCTTGTGCTCCGCAACAAGAGAGGCCACGACAGTGAGAGGCCCGTGCACCGCGATGAAGAGTGGCCCCACTCGCCGCAACTAGAGAAAGCCCTCGCACAGAAACGAAGACCCAACACAGCTAAAAATAAATAAATAAATAAATAAATAAATAAAAATTAAAAAAAAAAAAAAAAAAAAAAAGACAGTTCGGAGTAGTGATTTTCCAACAGCCAGGCCAATGATGCTGAACTTTGGTTTAGAATTTTAAGAAATACTTAGAACATTCCACCTGTTCCTTGATGGGAAAATCCAATAAGAAGGCTAGGTTCTTAGGGTCAGCCCAGTAATCTAGGGGCTTAATGAGGGAAAACGACTGAACAAGTTAAAGATCCACAGATGTATGAAGGGACAAATTTGCATCTTCCTATCAGTATTGAACTTTACTAATGAAAAATAAATATCTCTCTATTTTTGAAACGTGGGTGTTTTGCTTTATTAGGCTTTGGATTGGCTACAAAGCCGAAGAGCTCGGCTTCTCCTACTCTGTAGCCAGTGTCCCTTCTTGGGGCTCCCCCTTCCCTGATCCTGGTACACCAGAAGGAGCTTGCCCCTTCTTGGGAATCTTCGCCGTGTATTTGCTCTTCTGACGCCCTTTGATCCATAGCGACCCGAGGGTTCAGACTATAGTCCTTTTGCCTCGCGTCCAACTTTGCCTCTACCACCTCCGAGATACCGTGACCTTGTCTGTCACGTATCTTGCCACTGTTTCCTTATCGACAAAGCGGGCAGGACAGTCGCAGACGCGGTGGCGGTGAGAATCACAGGAGGCCTTGCACATGCAGCACTTACAAGGCTCCTGGCGCACCTCCAGGTCTGCAGTCGGCTGCCTTCCTACACGTCTTTCCGTCCCAGGGGCTTGCGTGCGGCCGTCCAGCTCATCTCGGTCCTCCCAGGAGGAAGGGGGCGCCCATCCGGGGGAAGAGGCCTGGCCCCTCTCCGCGCGCAGGCTGGGGCGCCGCGGCCCCTCCCCAGGCGCTCCGCGCCGCCTTCCCGGGTCCCGCTTCGCGCTTCTGTGAGCGCGGGACCCGGGTGCAGGGGCGCCCGGAGACCGTGGGTCCCCGCGCCCGCTACGGCCGTTGCCGGGGCGCCCGTTGCTAGGGGCGCCGTTGCCACAGACGCCCGCCCGGCGCTCTGCTCCCTGAGCCCGGTGCTGCGGTTGCTGCCGGCTCTGCGGCGCCATGGACGACCTGCGGGTGCTGTGGATGCGCGACCGAGTGTACACCGCCTTCGGCATCACAGACCCCCAGCTCTTCGAGGAGTTGCTGAACCGCAACGACGGCGAGGTCGAGGACCTCATCCTGCACTTCCTCAACCAGACCAGCGACGAGGAGGGCGCCTCGACTCTCTTCTTCTACCGCAAGGTGGTGCCCGAGGAAGTGGAGATGGAGATCGGTGAGCCCCGCGGCCGCCCTCCCGCCGCGCCCCCTCCTGCCCCGTTCCCGGCCTCACCACCGCGGGGACTGCAGACCCCCGCCCACCCCGCTCTTGGCCTCCCGTGCCGTCCGCAAATGCGTATTGTCGCCCACCGTGTGCAGGCACAGTCCAGCCACTGGGTGAACTGGACAAGCTCACTTGGAAAGTCGGACCTTGAATTAATAATCACGCAAACACTCATTTAGCGCTTACTGTGTGCCAGGTACAGTTCCAAATGCGTATATCAGCTATTAATCCCATGACGTGGGTGTATTGTTACCCCATTTTACAGATGAGCAAGCTGTGGCACAGAGAGGGTTAACTAGCTCACCCACACAGATCACATAGTAAAGACTCAGAAGAATATGTGTCGCTGTCCAGTGACGTGTCATAGACGGATAGAGAAGTGGCCCAGGGGCTGAGAGGGTCAGTTCATCCTCACGCTCTCAGATGGTGACAGGGTCTCCCAGAGGTGGAGAAGCGTGCCCCTTCCTATTTTCCCAGGCTCCCTACGTGCTATTGTAAAGTAACACCAAAACAAGGTTTTTAAAAAATTACAGTAGATTTAAACGTTTATGTTGGACAATTTAGCATTTTAAATAAAAATGACAGTGACTGATGCCCAGAACCTTCTGTGGAGGTGGCTGGTCCAGCCCAGGGACACAGAGACGGCCTGGGTGGGGGGGGGAGGGGGAGACAGGACAGAGTGCAGGGGACACTCAGAAAGGAGACTGAGAGACACACAAGTTCTCTCCCAGTAGGAGCACCAGTATCAGTGCAGCTGTCACGGACCGGGTTTGTGTGATGTGTCCCATCAATGTCAGTCTCCTGTGCTATTGTCACATCTTCACGAGACTTCTGGATCCCCTACAGGATCTTTCACAGGGTGGGATGGCAGAGCCAGGCAGAACTTCTTTTTTCTTAAAAGGTTGTAGGCACATTTATTTTAAATGTACATTCTTTGCACAAAATAATACACATATTCACTGTAGAAAAATCCAAGCCCATAAATAAACAATAACAAATTGCAAATGACACCCAGAGGGATGACCCTCGTAACATTTGGAATCTAACTCTATCCCCCCCTCCCTTCCCCAGCAGACCTTTGGACCTGGATGTTACATTATAATAGGACCTTGAATTTAGACTCTCATGATCACCAAGTGAAATTCTGGATACAAAGATGCACTAACAGGATTGACTATTTTACATGTACCATATTTCAGTAACCCTGACTTTGTATACTTAAAAATATATATATACCAAGACCCTAAGAAATGAATGCGACTTGGACTTCTTGTGACCTCTGAGGGCTTCTGTTAATAGTTCGTGGCTGTTTTCTGTGCTGTGTATACTACCACATGTTCAGCCCAGTGTCTCCTGGCAGGATGCCCCCGTTCTGTGTGGAATGAGATTTTAGTCTCACTTACGAGGGTCCCCCTGCTTAATTCCTCCAAAGTGTCCTCGGAACTCCTCCGAGCACTATGTCTGTTTCTGGTCTGTCTCTAACCCACCCCTCAGCCCACCCCAACGTTCTTCCCCTCCTTTTCTGGGTCTTCTCACTGTCATCACATCTTGAGAATGGCAGTGTATTCCCTGCTGAGGATGCCGGCCCCAGAAACTCAAAGCTACTGCTCCTGGGGGCACTAGAATGGTGTTGAGTGTTGGGGGTTGGGTTCTGGACAGAGGTGGGGAGACGGGACCTCCTCCCCAACTCCGGGTTTCAAGTTGTCACTCACCCTCTGCTTATGAAGCCTGCAGACTCGCAAAGACCCTTGGACAGTTTTATTGGATCCTTTATGGGGTCTCTGGTTTGTCCAGAGGACCTGGAGTGGGGTCAGTGCATGTCCCTTCATCCCTCTTTTCTCTCTATTTCTGCCTCTCCTCTGGTCAAGACCTCTCTGCTCCTAGTTAAAAATTATTTGAATGGAGACAGATGCTGGCAGGGTGGTCTTGAGGAAAGAGGGGTGTCTAGACCAGCAGCAGCTAGTCCAAGATGCTGTTCTAATAGCTAAGCATGTGTTGTTTCTTGAAATAACAAAATGGAATCATCCTGTCCATATCACTTAATAACTTGCTTACATTTTTACACAGTAATTTTTAGAAATTGCAAAATTACACAGTAATTTAAAAATTACACGGTGTTAAGTAATTAATACTTACTTCCAGTAAGTATTACTGGAAGATGTTCTCTTAAAAATTCACATAACATAGAATTTAGAAACACAGTAAATAAAAAGTGAAAAAATAATCCTTCACTCTTCCCTCAACCCTGCTCCCATTTCTATAAGTAACCACTAGTGGTAGTTTGGTGTATATCCCTCCAGATCTTTTCTCAGATCAATCTATCTGTCTATCTATCTATCTATCTATCTGTCATCATTTATATCTTTCCAGATAATGGTATGTATACAATGATAATATGTAGATATATATAGAGTTCCTGAAATCATAAATAAGATCACTCTTTATATAGTATGTTGTGACTGGTCCTCCCTCAAAGATATCTTGCAGAATTTTTCATGTCAGTACCTGTAGATCTATGTAACTTTATAGATGTACCGTATTTTATTTATCCATTCCCTAATGAATGGACATTTATCTTTCCGCAGTATTTTATTTTACACACAACGTCACAATGTGCTTTCGGTATTTCGTGGGAGAGATTTCTAAAAGTGGAACCGTGGGTTAGGCGGGTGCGTGCATTTACAGCTTGGATGGGTCCTGCCAAACTGCTCTCTAGAATGGCCCTCCCGGTCCACACCTGGCAACGGTGATGAGGTGTCCATTTGCCAACATCCTTGCCAACATTGGGTATTATCATTAAAAATTTTGCCAACCCCATAGATGAAAGGTGGATGCACTTCCTCGTTCTCATGTACATTTGTATCATAATTAGTGGAGTTGAGCCTCTTTTTTTATGGATGATGGTCATTTATATTTATATTTCTTTGGGGTGCTTGTGTGATCATCCTGTGTCCTTCATCTCCCTGGAGAATTTGCACAAATCTTTCTTTCATGTCCCTTAAGGCTGTTTCCAGTAACTGGGATGTTTCTGTGGGACTGTGCGTTGGTTCGCAAACCACCCCCATACACGGAGGGCAAGGAGAGACCAGAGAAAGAGGCAGCCACTCGGGATCAGTAGGTGGCGGTCTTGGGCGTGGCTGGCCGAGATCACTGCCCGCCCGCCGGCATCTAAGAGTTTATAGAGAGGCCTTCCCGGGGTTCAGGCACCCACACTGTCTGGCGGTCTCAGCCACACCTGATCTCTCCAGGTGCATCCTTGAGACGGCGCTCACGGTGGGCATGGTGGGCAGGGTGGGCATCCCCAGGACAGGGCGGGGGCAAGGGGCCTCTGATTGCCCGGGGCCAGCTCGCGGGCCGGGCAGAGGTCCTGTCTTCTCGATGACTTCCTCCAGCTGACCGGAATAGGCACGACTCTCCCGGGGCCACGGACCAACCCCCAGTGCCAAGGAGAGCAGTGGAACAATTACGTTTTTTTTTTTTTTCTTTTGCTTTATGTGGCTATAAAGACGCCGAGATTCCTGGCCCGTCTGAGGAGGAAGAAGAGGAAGAAGAGACCCAGTCGGCGGATAGAGCATCAGGTCTGGAATTGGGGGTGAGCGGCACTGGGGGGCATGCGTCCGGAGGGAGGGGTCCACGTGCCCAGACGAGAATCAGTTTCTGCTTTTTACTTTTGTGAAGCTGCGACTTGGTAAGAAGTACAAGGAGAAAGTGCTGGGTGTGCATAGGTTCATTATTAACTACCTGGGGCTGCCATAACCAAGGACCACAGACTGGGTGGCTTAGAACAACAGCACTGCCTTGAAGGAGACAGTGCAGAGGCTACAAGTTCAAAATCAAGGTGTGGGCAGGCCCTGGGGGAGGATCCTTCCTGGCCTCTCCCAGCTTCTGGTGGCTGTAGGCTTCCTTGATGTTCCTTGGCTTGTAGGCACGTCCCTCCAATCTATGCCTCTGTCGTCACATGGCTGTCTGCCCTGTGTGTGTGTGCGTGTGTGTGCATGTGTGTATGCATGTATGTGTGTATGTATGTGTATGTGTGCATGCACGTGTGCGTATGTGTGAATGTGTGTGTGAATGTGTGTATTTGTGTGTATGTGTGTTTGTATGTATACGTGTGTGTATATGTGTGTATGTGTGAATGTGTGTATTTGTGTGTGTATGTATGTTTGTGTGTATATGTGTGTGTATATGTGTGTATGTGTGTGTATGTGTTTTTATATATAATGCGTGTGTGCATATTTGTATGCGTGTATGTGTGCATGCGTGTATGTGTGTGATTGTGTGTATTTGTGTGTGTATGTGTGTGTATATATATGTGTGTGTGTGTGTGCGTGTGTGTGTGTCTGAATCACTCACCTCCTTTCTCTCATAACAACACCAGTCATTGGATTCAGGGACTACCCTCTCCACTATGACCTGTTGACGAAAATAATAAACAATCAGTAATAAGAATAGAAAAGATTTTTATTCGAGCCAAACTGAGGACTATAGCCTGGGGCCGGCTTCCCAGGTTACTCTGAGAAGCTGCTCTGGGGAAGCAGGGTTTTCAGCACAGTTTTATATCTTGTCAGAACAAAGAACATTAAACAAGTCAGGGATACATTTCTTCAAGGTTTCAAAAAACAAACAAACAAAAAACCAACAGACCAGCATGTACATGTACAGCACATACAGCAAGGCCTTGGCACCTGGGAAGGGAGTCGTATTATCAAAGGAGGACCAGCGCTGGCGTCCCAGGAAGGGAGGCATTTAATCTTTATTTTTTATTTATTAAAAAAATTTTTTATTGGGGTATAATTGATTTACAATGTTGTGTTAGTTTCTGCTGTGCAGCAAAGTGAATCTGTTATACAAACACATATATCCACTCTTTTTTAGATTCTTTTCCCCTGTAGGCCATTACAGAGTATTGAGTAGAGTTCCCTGTGCTATACAGTAGGTCCTTATGCGTTATCTGTTTTATATATAGTAGTGTGTATGTGTCAATCCCAATCTCCCAGTTTATCCCTCCCTCCCTTACCCCCCCCCCCCCCCCCCCGGTAACCATATGTTTATTTTCTACATCTGTAACTCTATAATCTTTATTTTCAACATGGACATTCTTTACTTCTGGTCAGTGTGCCCTTTTCTTTAATAATGAAAGCAGATGTACAATCTCTGTTTGATAGGCCACATACAAGCTATTTAAGTTAGCATCAAATCCAAGTGAACTCACGTAGAAGCCAGAACGACTTCTCTGTGTCTCAATATGTGAACGTTTATTTTATCAGACCTCATCTTGACTAATTATATCTGCAAAGACACCGCTTCCAAATACGGTCACATTCTGAGGTTCTGGGTGGGCACGAATTCGGGGCGGGGGGGGCACCCTTCCCCGCAGAACAGCACGTAACATAAAACCACCCAGGCTTAGCACGGTAGTGTCTCCGACAGCTCAGCCAACAGCGCACGGCGTGGGCTGTGTAGAGAAGGCTTCCACTGTGCCAGCTACAGATGCCATTTCTTTGGGCGAATCTGAGGCCCGAGTCGAGGCTTTTGCTGCTAAGGAATTGAAATGTCTACATTAGAGAGGTTGCTGTGACACTCCCGGCTGGGCCGTGACGCTCGGTCCCCTGCAGGCTTTGAGTTACTTTCCTGTAGTGATAATAGCAGCCGTGGCTACATGCGTTGACCCTGTTCTCTGGGCTGCGTTCTCAACCAGGGGTGATTTTGGCCCCCAGGGGCATTTGGTGATGTCTGGAGACATTTTTGGTTGTCACAGCTAGAGGGCAGGGGCTCCTGGCATCTCATGGGTTGAGGCCAGGGGTGCTGCCAAACGTCCTACGACGCTCAGGTCTGGCCCTTACGGCACGGAACGATCCAGCCCCAAGTGCCGGAAGTGCTGAGATGGAAACCCTGCTCCGGACCATCACGTCGCCAGCGGAGCTAAACAGCCCCCTTCCTCCCGAAACTCACCTTCACTTACAGCAGCAGAAGCTGTGGGTTAGACGCTGCACTTTACCAAGATCCTGAGTATTTGAAAACCAGAGGGGAAAAAGGATTGGGGCGATGTGCAGTGTTTCCTATAGTCATCTTAGTTTTTTCAGAAGAATTTATTTTTAACCACAACATAATCCCCTCCCTAGTAAAGATTGGGGGAGGGGAGAGGGAGGACTACATGTTTAGAAGTACAGACCATCCATTCTTACTGAGACTTGTCTAGGTTGGATTTTGATAAGGCAGACGGTGGTCATGAGGGCCACAGCCACGTTTACTGATGGCTTCCTGCTTCGGCACCAATAAATCCGTGATCAGGAAAGACTTGGGAGAGAGGAGGCTGCTTGAGAAAAGGGTCAGGAAACTCTTCTCTGACACAGCAAATTAACGTTCCTTCCAAGTGTATTTTTTTCTTTTCTCTTTTCTTTTTATCGTGGTAGAACATATGTAACATGAAATGCCATTTTAACCATTTCTAAGCATACAGCTCGGTGGCATTGAGTACACTCATCAGTGTGTTTTTGAGTCCAGGCTGTTGCTCTTGCTGTAATAATGCTGCTTCTCCCGGCCGTAGACTGTTTCCTCTGCCAGCCAGCGTGCCCGACACTCCGCCAACCTATAATCGAATCCTCCCGAGTCTGACCCAGTAGATGTTATTGTCCCAGTTTATGGATGAGAAAACCCATTGCAGAGAGGATTCCGACCCCACACTTTGATTTGATTCCAAAGTCGCACTGACTTTGTCCAGTGCCTTTCGAAGGAAGAGCCAAACAGTTCGGGAAAGCTCTCCCTTCTCTGCAGGCTTCGTCAGAAGCTCTCAGGGCTGTGACTGGCAACTGTGAGGTTTCCAGGTCCACGTCGATAACCGTAGACTTGCAAGGCATACATACGTTCATTTTATTTAGATTACTTTTCTTTCCGTCCCCCATCAGTTTCAAGTTTTATAGTGAAGAAGGAGTAGATGCTAACATGTTAACTATAAGTCTCATCCTAAGGATAACCCCCCCCCCCCTTTTAAGTAAAAATCTCAGAGAAGTCACTCATTGGACCCTGTAGCTGGAACATGCACACACACGCACACATGCACGCACGCACATTTTAAATTTCCGACTGAGGACCCATCAAAACTGCAGCACAACTCTCCTAATTATAATGTAAGTCAAGGCTTCAGTAGGATTCGTTTGTAAAAAATGTACGTTCAGCTTTTTGATTATGTGCCGATTGAATGAAATATGCTGTTGTCCAAGATGCAGGTCTGGTCTTGATGGTAGGAAAACTCATTTTCCAAGTATTTCATCTCATGCATTGAATCATGTTTTGCAGCTAAGAATTTGCAGCTGAGAACGTATTCCATACCTCAGCCTTCCACTGGCCTAGAGGGTGAAGAAATGGACCAAGAAAGGGTAGAGAACCCCCATGTCAAAGTACGCATGGCTCTTTCTCCTCTTGGGTGGGGTAATGGGAATTTCACGCCCTCGGATGAGTCTGGGTAACCGACACAGCTCATACAAGGAACGTATTGTATTGGAGTGGAGATGATAGAATCCTGTGTCTGGGGGTCCCCGAGATCACCCTCGGATTGAATGATTTGCCACAATGACTCACAGGACCCAGGAAAGCTTTTATACTCATGGTTATAGTTTATTTCAGTGAAAGGATGCAAATTAGTATAAACAGAGAACAAGGCACACAGGGCAGAGTCCAGGAGAAAATAGACACAAGTTGTCCTTTCCAAGTGGGGCTTCAAGGACAGCATTCATTCTCGCAGGAGCCATGTGTGACAACACGTAGGACATTGTGCCAATCAGGGGGGCTCACCCAAGCCTTGGTGTCCAGGGTTTTTACTGGGGGTCAATCACGTAGGTGTGAAGTGCCCACAGTTAGTCTGCAGTGCCCCCCGGGCGCCCCAGAGGCCAAACTGATGCGGGGTGACCCAGGGCCCCAGGGCCCCAGGGCATTCAGCATAAATCATGTTGTTAGTGTAAACTCTGCAGCACGACCCAAGGCCCCAGGTATACAGAGCTGCTCAGATCAGCCAGGATGTTCCAAAAGCTTAGAGGTCATCACCCAGCAGCTGGTTCCGGGCTAGTCTTGAGAACCTTTGGAATGTGCAGGGTTTGGACAACCCAGGCCTGCTGAGTTACCATTTACTGCACAAATCCCAGGGAGGGAGCCTAAAGTTAGGATGTCAACACATTTGGCCTGAGCTGTGCTAAATGAAATTAGGTTCAGCTGCTCTGTGAATATGCTTCCCCACAAAATACCCGAATTCAGAACAGGTTTGTTGCAATTTGTGGCCCAGAAAAGCTCGATCTGGGCATTTCCCAGGTCACTTTATTCAAGTGTAGCTGCAGTGGCCAGTTGGTGAAAGAGTCAGGCTTAGAGTTCAGCGTCTGGGTGAATTTCAGCTCATGTGTGTGGTCTGCTGGGAAATGAGTTCAGCAGTGCGTGGAGTGGAGAGCTCAAGTGTACGTGAATATTAGGTGATTTGGATGCACGGTTGTATCTCCACGTGACTTTTTTGTTCCCCGTGTTTCAGAAAACTGTTAAGCAAATCGTGGAAAAGACATATCTCCATGTGCTTCGTACTCCTGTTCCTGAGGAGTTTCTGAACCAGAATGTGGTATATTTTCTCAGAAATACAAAAGGTACCTTTCCAGCATGAGCGTGTGTGAGTGTGGGTGTGCATGCACGTGCGTGTGTATATGTCTGAGACTCATTTTTAATTTTTACATGTCCTTGAGAAGATAGCTTTTTTATCAGTGCTGTCAATCCTCATTATTCACGGATTCCATATTTGCAAATTCAACGACTCACTCAAAAATTTTAAACTCCCAATCAGTATTTCGATGCTTTCATGGTCATTTAAGGACATATACAGAGTGGGGAAAATTTGAGTCACCCAACACTCATGGACCCAGCTGAGGTTGGGCAAGGCCGTGCACTGCCTTCTTATTTCATTGAATGCTATAAACAAGTGTCTTTATCGTGTTCTGTTTAGTACCACAGTTTTCTAATTTTTGTGGGGTTTTTGGGTGATTTCGCTGTTTAAAATGTCCCCAAGGAAGGTCCTGAAGCGCTGGCTAGCGCTCAGAGAACAGGAAGGCTGTGATGTGCCTGGCAGAGAAAACTCGTGTGTTACCTAAGCTTCGTTCAGACGTAAGTAATGGTGCTGTTGGCCATGAGTTCAATGTTAGTGAATCAACAGTAGTGTTAAATAGGTGTCTTTAAACGGAATCACACATAAAGAAGGTTATATACAGGCAGACCTCGTTTTATTGCGCTTTGCAGATACTGCATTTTTATTTTTTACAAACTGAAGGTTGGTGGCAGCCCTGTGTGGAGCAAGTCTATCAGGGCCATTTTTCCAACAGTATTTGCTCACTTTATGTCTCTGTGTCACATTTTGGTGATTCTCTCAATATTTCAAACTTTTTCATTATTTATTATATTCGTGATAGTGATCTGTGATCAGTGATCTTTGAAGTTACTCCTAGGATGCACTGAAGGCTCAGACGATGGTTCGCATTTTTTAGCAATAAAGTTTTTTCTTTTCATTTTTTGGCCGTGCCACACGGCATGTGGCATCGTAGTTCCCCGACCAGGGATCAAACCTGTGCCCCCTGCAGTGGAAGCGAGGAGCCCTCACCACTGGACCTCCAGGGAATTTCCAGCAATAAAGTATTTTTAAATTAAGGTATATACATTGTTTTTTTTTAGACATAATGCTATTGCACAGTTAATAGACTACAGCATAGTGTAAACATACTTTTGCACTGGGAAACCAAAAAATCCGTGTGACTCGCTTTATTGCGATATGCGCTTTATTGTGATCTGGAATCGAAACCACAGTATCTCCGAGGTCTGCTTACATTGATGGCTGATGAAAATGTTGTGACCAGAGGTTCACAGGAACCTAGACCCGTATTTCCTGTAGGAACAATGGCTCAGCATCCACTAATTCTGTGTTCGTGGTGACTTCATAGAACATAACTACTGCAAGTAATGAGCATTGACCGCATTGATATCATCTTAGTTCTATTTATAACAATTAGAGGGAGATTCAAAATGACGTCTCCCTGAGTTGTAAGACGAGTTTTGGTGGGCTTTCTCCACGTTACTGTGTGATTTTATTTTATTTCATTTTTTTAAATGTTTTGGCCGTGCCTCGTGGCAGGTGGGATCTTAACTCCCCGACCAGGGATCGAATGTGCACCCCCTGCATTGCAAGCGCAGTCTTAACCACTGGACCTCCGGGGAAGTCCCGGCTGTGTGATATTTTTTTTTTTTTTTTTTTTTTTTTTTTTTTTTAGACGGAGGTGCCACTCAGAAGCCAAGTTCATCCTGCAGGGTAACTTCTTGGCTGGATGTTCCCGCTGTGCATTCCCACTGCACTGCCCAGGTGATTGTTCTCTGGTCTCTTCTGACCCCTTGCTCTTCCTCTTGCCATATTCCATCCAGGCTGACCCTCCGCTCTCTCTGACTGCGCTTCCCCCATTTCTTCTGCCGTTGCCTCTACCTCCCAACCTGTGCATAGCATACCCTAAATTCTAGAACAAACATTCTGTTGCTTTTCTTTTCCTTTTTTGAACTATGATGGCCCTTTGGATCCCGACCTCACCGCTAAGCTCTGAGCTCCTGTAATTCGTTCTTCCCAAGTGAGTGGGAATAAGAAGAAAGATGACAGATAGAGGCTCAGCATTAAACAGCGACTCCCGTCACAGTTCTTGTCCGGGGAGGGGCCAACCTCAGCTCAGTGCTTCCCTTTTTAAACTTTATTTATTTATTTATTTTTGGCTGCACTGGGTCATCGTTGCTGCGTGCGGGCTTTCTCTAGTTGCGGCGAGCGGGGGCTACTCTTCGTTGCGGTGCGCGGGCTTCTCATTGCAGTGGCTTCTCTTGTTGCGGAGCACGGGCTCTAGGCGCACGGAGTTCAGTAGTTGTGGCACAGGGGCTTAGTTGCTCCGCAGCATGTGGGATCTTCCTGGACCAGGGATCGAATCCGTGTCTCCTCCATTGGCAGGCGGATTCTTAACCACTGCGCCACCAGGGAAGCCCAATGCTTCCCTTTTAACAGTAATCACAACCCAATACAGTAAGTCCCCTACATACGAATGAGTTCCCTTCTGAGAGTGCGTTTGTAAGTCCGGTTGGTTCGTTAAGTCCAACAAAGTTAGCCTAGGTACCCAACTAACACAATTGGCTATATAGTACTGCACTGTATTAGGTTTATAATACTTTTCACACAAATAATACATAAACAAACACAAAAAATAAGGAAAGCAGTTTTAATCTTACAGTACAGTCCCTTCAAAAGTACAGTAGTACAGTACAACAGCTGGCATGCAGGGGCTGGCATCGAGTGAACAGGCAGGAAGAGTTACTGACTGGAGGAGGGAGAGGAGGTGGGAGATGGTAGAGCTGAAGGATCGTCAGCAGTGGGAGATGGAGGGCAAGCTGCAATTGCACTCACGCCTGACGTTGATGGCGCAGGGTCTGGTTCCTTGCTGGAACCAGATGCATGTTCGCACCTTTGAAAGTTCTCCACCTGAAGGTTCGTATGTAGGGGACTTACTGTAACAACAATAATCAGCTTTGGGCAGGGTGGAACGGCATTTACCCCAGCTTTATTACTGTTTACTCTCATCATATTTTTTTTTACAGTTATCTTTCACTGATGTCAAGCTTTCTTTTTTTTTTTCATACTTAGTTTTTACATAGTTTCCCTTTAAGTAAATTTATTTCAGTAAAGAAGCATCTGATAGAAAGAAACCTATTAGGCAAAGAATGGTGCGCGTCTACACAGATGCAGGGAAAGGCATTTAGGCTGAATCTTGTGAAATAATTGCAGTTGATATGTTTGCTGTGTTTCCCAGTTAGATTAAGAGAAGGGTCCAAGGGACCTTTAAAGTGTCTAGCGAGCTGATTGGTGCTGACTGATTTTTTGATCAGGGGGGTGGTGGGGAGATGGGGAGGGAGTGAGTGCACATCAAAGAAAACCTGGCCGAGAGGTAGACTGTTCCCAAACTTGTCTTTTAAAACCCCATGACTTGGGAATTCCCTGGTGGTCCAGTGGTTAGGACTTGGCACTCTCACTGCCGGGGCCCGGGTTTGATCCCTGGTCGGGGAACTAAGATCCTGCAAGCTGTGCGGTGTGGCCAAACAATGAAGAAAAAAACAACAAAAACCCACCAAAAGCCCATGACTTGAAAGGTACTTTGGTGATGAATTGGGGAGGCATGGCTGGGAGTGGGGAGACAAAGCAAGCAAGGAGCCCAAGAAGCGTTTCTAGAAAATCCAAAGTGTTTCTATCCTTATTCAGCTGTAGACGCTCCAACTAGATCAGCTCGTGTGTGTGGCTCTTGGGTGCTGCTTGTGTGAACCTCTGAACCACAGCACGACCCTCAGCGTGTATTTGTTTCTCAGTGAGCGCATATCCTGACCTGTGCCTGGAACGTTCCTTTGTAGTTACTTGCGGAGGAGCAGCTGGTTCCCATACACTGGGAAATGTTAGCTGTGTCCACTTCCCTCCTCATGTCATTCCCCAAATCTGTTCCTGTTTAGAGACCATCTCTGAGGCGACAGACATGAAGGAAGCTCTGGAAATTATGCCCAAAACACTGGAGTATGGAATTATAAATTCACACGTGCTTGGTCTCCTGAAGGATATTATATGTCAGGTAAGTACGGACGGAAAAAAGGATCTCAGCACTGTTTAAGAGTAAGGCCATCTAATTCACTGATTCCACGAAGAGGTGGTCAGCAGCTCTTAGATTTCAGGTGCTGTCATGGGCCCTGGGGACAGGGGAGCAGTGAGCAGTCCAGATGACAGCCCTGTGCTATGGGAGCTTATACTGGGGGAAAGACACCAAACACCAACACATAAACTGGAAAATATCAGGTAGTGACAGGTGGCATTAGGAAAATAAATCCTAGTAATGTGATAGAAATGACCTGTTCATGCGTGTGTGCATGCATATGTGTGTGTGTGCAGGGGGTGGTGGTAAGGGACGACCTTGCTAGGGAGGTGACATCGGAGCTTTCTTTATAGACAACCAATAAAATAGCCCATAAGCAACCTTATTCACTAATGATAAGTTATTAGGGATATGTAATAGGGTGGGACTGAGGTGGTCAGGAAAGACCCCTCTGAGGAAGTGGCATTGAATTGAGGGGGGAATGAGGTGAAGGCATCAGACATGTGAGGATCTGCAGGAAGAGCATCCTGGGCAGAGAAAACAGCACATGCAAAGGTCCTGAGGTAGGAGCAGACTTAGCTTGCTCCAGACACAGAAGGATGACCAGTGCAGCTGGAGAGTAGTGAGGGAAGTTTGGAAAGGAAGGTAGGTTTGAAGCATGGGAATAAAATGATCTGGTTTGCATTTTTCTTCTGGCCGTTGTGTGAACAACATATGCAGGGGCAAGAGCGTATAGGACCAGTAGACCTAATAGCAGGCCATGGAAACGTCCAAGTGGTGGATGATGGTTGTTTAGGCTCCGGAGTTCAGTCAGGGGAGGGAGCGGGAAGCAGACAGCATCAAGAATGTGTTGGACATGGAGCCAACAGGACTCGCTGATGACTTGGATATGGAGGTTTAGGAAAAGAGCATCCAGAATGATTCCTAGGATTTGGGTTTGAACAAGCAGGGAGATTTTGGAGTCATTACTGAGATGGGGGGGTGGGGTGGAGGGATCTGGAGAAAAAACCCAGAACTCTATTTTGCACATGTTAAGCTTGAGATGCCTCCTAGACATCCAAGTTGAGGTGTGAAGCAGGATGTGTAAGTCTGGAGCTCAGGGGAGAACTCAAGGGGTTCTTCCAGAAATATTTATTGAGCATTTACTGTATTCTATAGCAGTAATCAACATAGTCAAGGTCTGTGCCTCACAGACCTCACATCCTAGTCAGGAAGATTTACGTTAAACAAGATCAATGAGAAAATATACAGTATGTTAGATAGTGACAGGAGTTCAGGAGAAAGATGAACCTGGGAAGGGGGTTAGGAAATGTTGGCAGGTGGTAAAAGTAGGGCTTTTGAAATTTTGGATGGGGTGGCCAGGAAGACCTCAATGTTGTCTTTTGCTGGGACTATTGCAGTTGGCTTCTGATAGATTTCCCAGCTTCTACTTTTGCCCCTACACTATATTCTCCACATGCCAACCAGAGAGATCCTTTACAAAACAGGAGCCACTGACATGGTGTCAAGCCAAGGGACTGGATGAAACAACCAAGGGAGAGAATATAGAAGGAGGAGAATGAGATGAGAGGGAAACTAGGGGGCAGGATGATAGGGGGCCAATTTATTATTTTTGAAAATTGGGCAAGTAAAGGGAAGGCTCTAACCATTTATTCTGCCTTGTCTATATGAACTGGATAATCAAATAGATAAGTGTCTCTTTATAAAAGCATTTCAGCTATTAAAAAAAGAAAGTTTAGAATGAGACTATTTCAGTAGTGCAGCTCTCAGTGTGTTGAAGGATCTAGGTATTGAACATCAATGGATGCTAAAATCAAAAAAAAAAGAAAAAAAGAAAGAGAGAGGACTTCCTTGGTGGTCCAGTGGTTAGGACTCTGCACTTCCACTGCAGGGGGCACAGGTTCGATCCCTGGTTGGGGAACTAAGATCCTGCATACCTCATTGGGTGGCCAAAAAACCCCCCAAAACCAAAAAAACAACCCCCCCCAAAAGAGAGAAAAACCAAACATTATTTGTCTCCTGATAGAAGAAACACCAATAGTCTTGGCAAAGGGATTCTGAGCCAGTCTCTGGACCCAGCTGCCAATTTGCAGGAAAAGACAAGAGGAGCTTGTAGAGTTCCACCATGAGAGTGCAGTCAGCAAAATCCAGGCTGGGAAACTCAAAACATTCTGGGTTCTTCAATAAATTGGAAGTACATGTAGATTAAAAGAGTCTTAAAAGATGTATCAAATTTTAAGAAAAACGGGCAAAACTAAAAATCAAAACCCAACCCAATCAACCAACCCACCAAACAAACAAAGAAGCCAACCAACCTGTGGGCATTTGTACATCACTTTCTATGTGGGGGTAAGTTATGTAATTGTATTCAAGTGATTTCATAAATTCATGCTTCCGTCAACTCGATTTCCCAAAGACCGTGTGCTCAGTATCTTCTTTATTTTAACCTTCACACAAACTTGGAGCTCAGCTGATGGGTTAACACACAGTTCTCGCTTCCCTGTGCCGTAGTTTCTAACTCAGCTGCCCTGTGGCTGGCGGCAGCTAAAGAAATACAGTATTATCTTCTGAGTAGTCACCTCAGGCTTGGTTCAAACTCCTTACCCTTGGGCCATTCTCAGTCAAATATAATTTCTCTTTCTTTAGATCTGTGCTCTGGGCTGGAGTAGTTCACCATGTCACTGTATTGTTACTTTCTATTATAGCGTATTCAAAGCCAGAGGCAACTTGAGTGCATGAATTATTGAACATGACGTGTGATTTGCTTCTTTTTTTAAAAATTTTTATTAGAGTATAGTTGATTTACAATGTTGCATTAGTCTGCTGTACAGCAAAGTGACTCAGTTATACATATACATGTATCCACTCTTTTAGATTCTTTTCTCATATAGGTCATTACAGAGTATTGAGAAGAGTTCCCTGTACTGTACAGTAGGTCCTTATTATCTATTTTATATAGAGTAGTGTGTATATGTCAATCCCAATCTCCCAATTTATCCCTCCTCCCTCTGCTTTCTCCCCTGGTAACCATAAGTTTGTTTTCTACATCGGTGACTCTATTTCTGTTTTGTAAATAAGTTCATTTGTACTCAGCCATAAAAAAGAACGAAATAATGCCATTTGCAGCAACATGGATGGACCGAGGAATTGTCATACTGAGTGAAGTAAGTCAGACAGAGAAAGACAAATACCATATGATATCGCTTATATGTGGAATCTAAAAAAATGGTACAAATGATTTGATTCTTAATCTTGGCTTTTCAGGTTTTCTTGCCAGCCTTGTCCTTCAGTCAGCACAAGGATGCGAGCCTGGGATTCACATCTGGAGAAGTCTTGGACTCTTTTGAGTACGACATAGACCTACCTAGCATGCCCGGGGAAGCAATAGAATATCACAGCATTCAATTAATACGGGATGAATTTTTAATGAACATCCAGAAATTTGCAAGTAATATTCAAAGAACAATGCAGCAACTTGAAGGTAAGGCTTTATTTTTCTCCTCCTTAGTTAAGCAGGATGCGTTTACTTTAAGAAGAATTTAAGAGTTCAGGAGGTTTTTTTTTGTTTTAATTTATGATCGCTCTTGTTTACCTGCTCGTGATATGAAAGACACCAAGCTGGACATTGTAAGAAACACAAAGAGGAATGAAGAATGATGAATCCTTGTCCTCAAGGATCTTATAATCTGGTGCCCAAAGAACTATGGCAGAATAAGGAGCTTGAGAGAGATATTAGGGTCTTTAGGGCTTGGCAGAGTGAGACCATGTTGGAGAAGTGGTGGGGGAATCAAAGAGGACTTCCTGAAGGAGGCAGCATTTGACCTCATCTGAAAGGATGAGCAAGGCGTTGGTAGGTGGAGTTGGGGAGCAAGGGCATTTCGGGCAGGGAGAATGATGGACCTTTGGCGGTTCTCTTTCCATTCATTTTGCTAAGTACTCTATGAGATTCAGTTTGCTAAGCATTCTGTATTTTCAGTCTGAAGACCTAGCCTTTCAGTATGAAAAATTCTCTTGATAATTTCCTCCACTATTTGTCTCTGTTTTCTCTTGTTAATATTCCTGTTGGATATGTGCTGTTGATTCTGTTTCCTATCTTTTCACTTGCATTTTCCATCTCTTTGTGTACTCTACTTTCCTGAAGAGTTCCTCAACTTTTACCTTCACAACTTTTGATTAGACTTTTCACATCAGCTATCATCTTTTTAATTTTTAAGACCTCTTATTTTGTGATTGTACCTTTTCCATAGCATTCTGTTCTTGTTTGATGGATGCCATGTTGTCTCAAATCTCTGAGACTAATAGTTGGGATTAAAACATTTTTTTTGTCTGTTCTTTACATTGTCTCAATTTCCTCTGAAGTCATTGTTTCTTTCTTTCTTTTTTTTTTTTTTTTACTTCCCTCTTAGAACTGCTTTGAAGTCATTGTTTCTGATTTATTCTTGGACTGTCTGTTTCATGCTGGAGGCTTTCTCGAATATCTGTTGAGCTCTGGTTGTTTGTTCAGTTTTTAAGTTAATTTAATTTTATTTTATTTGGCCGCATTGGGTCTTAGTTGCGACATGCGGGATCTCCATCGTGGCACACAGGATCTTTCGTTGTGGCATGTGGGCTTTCTAGTTGTGGTACACAGGCTCCAGAGCATGCGGGCTCAGTAGTTGCGGGCTCAAGTTGTGGCGCACGGGCTGTATAGGGTGCAGGCTCTGTAGTTGCGGTGCGTGGGCTTAGTTGCCCCATGGCATGTGGGATCTTAGTTCCCCGACCAGGGATCAAACCTGCGTCGGAAGGTGGATTCTTAGCCACTGGGCCACCAGGGAAGTCCCTGTTTGTTCAATTTTTAAATTGACATCGCGTAGGTTGTAAACTCAGGACCGTCTTAAATAGCTGAATCATTTTGATCGCGCTTAACACTGGAGCAATGATCTAATTATCTAAAGTGTTTTAATTACATTCTAATGAAAGAGAATGAGATATACAAATATTAGGACAGGGAAGTACCAGGCCATATACTGATGTCTGGAGAGAAGAGCCAGCTGATTAACTTGAACATCATTGTCTGTAATCATTTTCCCCAAACTAGTGGCTGACTGACCATTTTTATTCTACTAGGTGAGATCAAGTTAGAAATGCCAAGCATCAGTGTAGAGGGAGAGGTGTCTGACCTGGCAGCTGACCCAGATACCGTGGAAATTTTGGAGCAATGCGTGATAAACTGGTTGAATCAGATATCAGTAGCTCTTGAGGGCCAGATGAAAAAGACGCCTCAGGTAACGTGTGCGATGCTTTTGAAGATCCCTGATCCAGTTCATGCTTGCTGTCCCGAGAAAGAGCCAGGAGTCTGGGGATCTGAGCGATCTAGCCTCTTTTCTTACTGTTTTGTGACCTCCTTAAAGATATCAAAGTAAACATACCCAAGATGTCATTCTTGGGCTTTCTGAGGTTAGTGTGCTAATACATGACTCTCTGTTATTGATAAATATAATACTGTGTATGGGTCAGGATGTTTGGGCTAAAAATAAAAAAAACAAACCAACCAGGAAACCCAACTCAGCTGGCTTAAATAAGACAGAGAATTTATTAGCTCACATAACTGAAAAGTCTAGAGGCAGTGCTGGATTCAGGTATGGTTTGATCAAGACTCCGGGACTCTAGCTGTGTTGCTCTGTTAATTTCTTGGTTCCAAACTCCTCTCTGAGGGGGCTTCCTCCTCAGGCTGGTTTCCTTCATGGTGGCAACCGGTAATAGTTTCTGACCCCACATCCACATACCACCTTGTCCAGAGAAAGATGGAGCGTCTACCATTCCCGACTGGAGTCCTGAGATTCACTCTGATTGGATCATCCTAGGTCAAGTGCCCGCCCCCGAAGTCCTTGTATGGATTAGCCCCTAACTAGAGCATTTGGGAGGAGAGGCATGGATGCTGGAGGAACAACCACAAGTGTGGACTCCCCGCTAATGATGATGCTGTTTGTGTGCTCCTGTCATCTCTCAGGGGAATGGTCCTCTGGCCGAAATTGAATTCTGGCGAGAAAGAAATGCCACCCTAAGTGCACTCCATGAACAAACAAAGCTTCCAGTAGTCAGAAAAGTCTTGGATGTGATCAAGGAATCCGATTCTATGCTTGTGGCCAACCTGCAGCCCGTCTTAACTGAATTGTTCAAGTTCCACATGGAGGCCTCAGACAATGTGCGGTTTCTTTCCACGGTGGAACGTCATTTCAAGGTACGCCGGGTGCACTGCACTTTGGAAAGTCAGCTCTGTAAACTAGATTTCACTTCCTTTTGTTTGTTCAGCATTTTTTTAAAAATTTATTTTATTTTACTTATTTATTTTTGGTTGCATTGGGTCTTTGTTGCTGCACGCGGGCTTTCTCTAGTTGTGGCGAGAGGGGCTACTCTTCATCGCGGTGCATGGGCTTCTCATTGTGGTGGTTTCTCTTGTTGCAGAGCATGGGCTCTAGGCACGCCGGCTCAGTAGTTGTGGCACGCGGGCTCTAGAGCGCGAGCTCAGTAGTTGTGGCGCACGGGCTTAGTTGCTCCGCGGCATGTGGGGTCTTCCCGGACCAGGGCTCAAACCCGTGTCCCCTGCATTGGCAGGCAGACTCTTAACCACTGCACCACCAGGAAAGTCCGTTTGTTCAGCATTTTAAAAATTGTAGTAAAATATATATAACGTGATATTTATTATTCAACCACTTGTAAGAGTTCAGTAGCATTAAATACCTACCCATTGCTGGGTACCCCTCATCACTATCTTTGTGCACTTTTTCACCATCCCCAACATAAACTCAGCATCCCTTTAAACAACTCCGACTTCTGCCAGCCCTTGGTAACCTCTTTTCTAATTTCTGTCTCTCTGAATTTGCCTATTCTAGGTATTGCATAGAAATGGAATCATACCATCTTTGCCCTTCTGTGTCTGGTTTATTTCACTCAGCATAATGTTTTCAAGATTCATCCATGCTGTAGTTATATGTCAGAATCCCATTGCTTTTTAGGGCTCAATAACATTCCATTGTATGTATACACCACATTTTGTTTATCCATTCTTCTGTTGATGGACATTTGGGTTATTTCCACCTTTTGGCTATTGTGAATAATGCTGCTATGAATATGGATGTACAGATATTTGTTTGAGTCTGTGCTTTCAATTTGTTTGGGCATATACCCAAGAGTAGAATTGCTGGGACATCTGATAATTCTATGTTTAACTGTCTGATAATTCTATGTTTAACCGTCTATGAAGATTCTATGTTTAACTCCTTTCCTCAGTGACTGCACCATTTTACATTCCCACCAGCAGTGCACAAGTGTAATTTCCTTTTTCGGGATTCCCTTCCCCTCTGATTTATCATGCACAGTACCGTATTCCAAGGCCAGGAGTCATTACTCTTGTCCCAATAATGAGACCAGTAAAAGTCCTGTTTGTGTTGCTGAGAGGTTAATATGTGTGTGGTGAAGCGCTGTAGAGGTATAGGCCCAGGTCCCGAGTATCCCACATCTGCATATGTGACCTCTCTGAGCCTGTTTCTTTCTCTGGAAAACTGGGATCATGAGAGAACCTACCTCAAATGGTTGCTGGAAGGTTCAAATGAACTTATGACTGCAAAGCACTTAGCACGTCAAGAGTAGTATCGGGGAAGCAACTGTCCAACAACTGTATGAGTGGTCCACGGATAAGGATCTATATGGTCCTGTATAAGTGGTACAACAGGTTATCAAATCTGAGGGCTTGAGGTCCAAGTGGAATCTGCCATGGAGTTGATGTTAGTGGCAATATCATTTCCTTCTCTGAGATTTATTTATCGTCTCTGCAAAATGAGTGGCTTGCAAAGATCAGTGAGAGTCAAGCTTACATCACTCATGCATCACTTTTGTAATTTTTGCCATCCCTTTGTGCATCTGAAACTTACTTTTCTGTAAGTTGACTTTTTAAAAATATTTATTTTATTTATTTACTTATTTTGGCTGTGCCAGGTCTTAGTTGTGGCGTGAGAACTCTTAGTTGCAGCATGCATGTGGGATCTAGTTCCCCGACTAGGGATTGAACCCGGGCCCCCTGCATTGGGAGCATGGACTCTCACCCACTGGACCACCAGGGAAGTCCCTCTTTAAGTTGACTTTAAATTTGTACGTGTGTGTGTGTGTGTGTGTGTGTGTGTGTGTGTATGTGTGTGTAATTTAGCCTCAAACAATCATACCTGTGCAGTCATGGGTTTGATATACCAGTCGTTTCTAATATGCAGTAAAATAAGTATATATATATATATTTATTTATTAAAAATTTTTTTTTCTTCTGTCATTTGACTTTTGATATGGTTTGTGGTACTTAAAAATTTTTTTAAAAAAATTAATTAATAATTAATTTTATTTTTGGCTGCATTGGGTCTTCTCTAGTTGCGGTGAGCAGGGGCTACTCTTTGCTGCAGTGCACAGGCCTCTCATTACGGTGGCTTCTCTTGCTGTGGAGCATGGGCTCTAGGCGTGCGGGTTTCAGTAGTTGTGGCATGCAGGCTCAGTAGTCGTGGCTCACAGGCTCTAGAGCACAAGCTCAGTAGTTGTGGCGCACAGGCCCAGTTGCTCCGAGGCATGTGGGATCTTCCCGGACCAGGGATTGAACCCATGTCCCCTGCATTGGCAGGCGGATTCCTAACCACTGCGCCACCAGGGAAGTCCCTATATTTTTTAAAAGTTTTGAGTGCTGTCAAAATCATGTCCCTTCCTGCTGGGGGACACATACCCTGGAAAACACTGGCACCTCTAGGTCACCTCTAGAAGACCAGCTTTGATTCATTCAGTGGCACTCTTGCCACTAAATATAGTATAATTATATATGTATATAATATGTATACACACACCACACTTCATATACACGTCTGCAAATTGCTTTATTAACTTTAATTGTAAATCTTATCTTTCCATGTCAGCACCTACAGACCTATCTTTTGTTTGTTAAACATTTTCTCCCATAATGAGGACTTTTCTAAAATTAACAAGAATGTCCTACACTGTTGGTGGGAATGTAAGTTGGTGCAGCCATTGTGGAAAACAGTATGGAGGTTCCTCAGAAAACTAAAAATAGAGCTACCATATGATCCAGCAATCCCACTCCTGGGCATATATCCAGACAAAACTATAATTCAAAAAGATACATGCACCCCTATGTTCATAGCAGCACTATTCACAACAGCCAAGACATGGAAACAACCAAAGTGTCCATCGACAGATGAATGGCTAAAGAAGATGTGGTACATATACACAATGGAGTCCTACTCAGCCATAAAAAGGAATGAAATAATGCCGTTTGCAGCAACATGGATGCAACTAGAGATCATCAAACTAAGTGAAGTAAATCAGAAAGAGAAAGACAAATGCCACATGATATCACTTATATGTGGAATCTAAAATATGACACAAATGAACTTATCTATGAAACAGAAACAAAATCAGGGACATAGAGAACAGACTGGTGGTTGCCAAGGGGGAGAGGGTAAGAGTGGGAGTTTGGGATTAGCAGATGCAAACTGTATATATACAGAATGGATAAACAACAAGGTCCTACTGTATAGCGCAGGGAACGATATTCAATATCCTGTGATAAACCAGAATGGAAAAGAATATGAAAAAGAATGCAAAAAAAATTTTTTTAAGTTGAGAGACCTTAAACAGATGCCAATTTTTCCTGAAAGTACTAAAATCCAGAAATACACTTACATTTAATTAAAATACCTTTTAAATACAAAAAAAAAAAAAAAAAAGAAAGAAAGAAAAAAGAAGAGGGAAATTTCCTGCACACTTCTTGCTTTCTTACACTGTTGGCGCCAAGACGAAGGTGGCTGGCTTTGCTCTCTCTTTTCCATGTGCCTCTCCGGTTAGAACGTAACACATGGATCCAGCTTTCACGTTGTCTTGGAAACAATCCCCTCCATGATGAGTGCCCTGAGGATGGTGTGGACCATCTCCCGACACTACAATAAAGACGAGAGGATGATTCCGCTCCTGGAGCGCGTCGCCTGGGAAATCGCGGAGAGAGTCTGCAAAGTGGTGAATCTTCGGACTTTGTTCAGGTAAGAAGTAAAGGCACTGTGTTTTTCTTAAGATCTTAAACAGCTTTAGCGAAACATAATTCACACGCCGTACAAGTCACCTGTTTAAAAAGTACAATTTAATGCTTTTAGTATATTCACAGAGATGTGCATCCATAGCCATCAATGATTTTAGAATATTTTCTTCATCCCAGAAAGAAATCTTTTCCCTTTAGCTTCACTCCCACCCTCCCCAACCCCGCAGCCCTGGGCAACCACTGACCTACTCTCTGTCTCTCTGGATTCGCCTCTTCTGAACATTCCTGCACGTGGAATCATACAACACGGGGTCTTTTATGACTGGCTCCTCCCACTCAGCATCATGTTTTCAAGGTTCATTCATGGTGTAGTTTGCATCGGTGTTTCATTCCTTTTTCTGGCCAAATAATACTCCACGGTGTGGATTACTCAGGACCGTCTTCCTTGGTTATCCTTGGAGAGACCGAGGCGGATTGTCCAAGGGAACCTCACTCCTGGACCCCAGAGCCCCTCAGCTGGAACAGCCTCTGAGGATCAAATGTGGAAGGAGACACAGATCAATTTTTTACTTTCTTTTTTTTTTCTGGCCGGGCTGCTCGACATGCAGGATCTTAGTTCCCCAACCAGCGAACGAACCCGTGCCCCCTACAGTGGAAGCATGGAGTCCTAACCACTGGACTGCCAGGGAATTCCGTTTTTTTTTTAACTCTCTTAAAAAACAATCTATGTAAGTGAAATAGGTACCAAAATCTCAGCATTATCATTTTACTCCGCTCTTGCTTCTGGCTTAGGACCCAAGGCCACCTGCTCCCCTTCCAGCTCAAACAGAAAGCTTACCAGGCTTTGCACATTGCAGGTTGGGGGCAGCTGCATCAAAGGTCAGCCTGGGCCGCGGCTTGGAATCCTGCCTGCAGCCCCACCAATCACATCCCTGCCAGTTTCATCAGAACAGCAGCTCGCCCGGGAAGGTTTCTGCAGTGAGACCATGACATCAGAGAGTCTCCGCTCCTTGCTTAGAATTGTCCTCTTAGAAGCCTGCTTCCCCCGGGGAGCGGGGAGCGTGGCTCAGACCCTCGTGCCCATCACAGCATCTCTTTGCTTCCCAGAGAAAACCGAGCGAGCGCGCAACACAAAACCTTGGAGGCCAGGAACACCCTCAACACGTGGAAAAAGGCCTATTTCGACATCCGGGCCAAGATCGAGGCTTCAGGGAGAGAGGCTCGGTGGGAGTTTGATCGGAAACGGCTGTTTGAGAGAACGGATTACATGGCCACCGTCTGCCAGGATCTCTACGACGTCCTGCAGGTGGGGCGGGGATTGGGGGCGTTCTCTTCAATGCATGCAAAGGTGGTTAGAGCTGGGATTTGCCCGATGGAAGGCAGTTTGGCTTTTGACAGTGGGCCTCTCCGTGTCAGGTGGGAGGCAGAGAGGGTCTGGCCGGAAGAGAAGCCTGCAGAGCAGACACAATGTACCGGAATGTCCCAGAGCACACCTGACGTTTGCAGCTCTCCCTTGAGTTTTGTGACAGCCCTCCTTCTCCCCTTGCTTTTGGTTTCCTTTCCTTTTCTTTTCTGACTGCACTGCGAGGCTTGCGGGGTCTTAGTTCCCCGACAAGGGATTGAACCCGGGGCCCACAGCAGTGAAAGTGCCGAGTCCTAACCACTGGACTGCCAGGGAATTCCCTTGGTTTTCTTTATCTTTTAATTAAAAAAAAATTGAAATATAGTTGATGTACAATGTTGTATAAGTTACAGGTGTACAGTATAGTGATTCACAGTTTTTTGTTTTTTTTTTTAAATTTATTTATTTATTTTTGACTGTGTTGGGTCTTCGTTTCTGTGCGAGGGCTTTCTCTAGTTGCGGCAAGAGGGGGCCACTCTTCATCACGGTGCGCGGGCCTCTCACTATTGCGGCCTCTCTTGTTGCGGAGCACAGGCTCCAGACGCGCAGGCTCAGTAGTTGTGGCGCACGGGCTTAGTTGCTCTGTGGCATGTGGGATCTTCCTGGACCAGGGCTCGAACCCGTGTCCCCTGCATTAGCAGGCAGATTCTCAACCACTGTGCCACCAGGGAAGCCCTGATTCACAGTTTTTAAAGGTTATACTCCATTTATAATTATGAAATATTGGCTATATTCCCCATGTTGTACAATATATCCTTGTAGCTTATTTTAAACCTAACAGTTTGTACCTCTGACTCCCCACCTCTATATTGCCCCTCCCCACCTCTAGTAACAGCTAGTTTGTTCTCTGTGAGTCTGTTTCTTTTTTGTAATATAGTCACTAGTTTGCTGTATTTTTTAGGTTCCACATGTAAATGATTATCATGTAGTATTTGTCTTTCTCTGTCTGATTTCATTTAGCAGAATACCCTCCAAATCCATCCATGTGGCTGCAAATGGCAAAATTTCATTCTTTTTTAGGGCTGAGTAGTATTCCATTGTATATATACGTACCACATCTTCTTTATCCATTCCTCTGTCGATGGGCATTTAGGTTGCTTCCATGTCTTGATTTTCTTTTGACTCTGGCCACGCCTTCTCAGTGTCTTTTGCAAAATCTTCCCCCTCTGTCTTTCCATTAAGTGTTGGAATTCCTCAAAGGCGGTCTGAGACCTTCTCTCCCCTGAAGCCGCATCATCCCTGCCATCGCCACAGTGACTACCCATCTATCTGCCGGTGCTTCCTGTTTATCTGAGCCCACTCTCTTTTCAATGAATGTACGCAAGGCTTAGTGGCTGATGGGTTGAATTAGCCAGCCCTTGTCTCATGAAGGCCCATCCATTCATTTACTCTCTAAATATTTATCAAGCACTCACAACATGCCAGGCACTTGTCCTTGCTGCTAGAGAAATGATGATGAGCAAAGACCAGGGCTGGCTGTGTGACCACGGTGCCCAGTGCAAACAGAAATGTTGACCCCTTATTCAACAAGCAGGAAAAAAATGCTGTTAAAAGTCTTAAAATATAAAAGCTTTTCCTTCTGACATGTCTCGCCTTGGCATGGCCTTGTTTGTTGGTTTGTTACGACTGTAGCAAAGTAAAGAAAAGAAAGTAAAAGAAAATTAAACATTTAAATTATTTGCATGAACTTTACGGTTCTTCTTTATATTGTGCAGCGTCAGCTTAACATGCAAAGAGAAGGGCATTTGTCTGGTGTGTGGAATCACTGAAATGACACAGTTTGTATTTTGCAGCTCTTTCTTTTTTTAAACAAATTTATTTATTTATTTCTTTTTGGCTGCGTTGTGTCTTCGTTGTGGTGCATGGACTCCTCATTGCAGTGGCTTCTCTTGTTGCGTAGCACGGGCTCCAGGCACGCGGGCTTCAGTAGTTGTGGCTCAAGGGCTCTAGAGCGCAGGCTCAGTAGTTGTGGCGCATGGGCTTAGTTGCTCCGCGGCATGTGAGATCTTCCCGGACCAGGGCTCGAACCCATTGGCAGGCGGATTCTTAACCGCTGCGCCACCAGGGAAGTCCCTGTTTCGCAGCTCTTAAGTGCAGATGTAAACGCTTCACCTGACTAACTCGGCTGGTTTCATTTCACTTCTTGATGTGTGCAGTTCTACCAGCGTTCCCTGCTTCAGCTCACTGATGGGGAAGGAAGGCTGAGAGGAAAAGGAGTTGTGGGTTTTCCTATCTCCATCATTCCTTCTGTGTCGTCATTTTCAGCGTGAATAGTTGGCCAATACGGTGAAGTACAGGGGTGAGAAGCAATATGGTAGGTAGGGTTCCTTGGTCGGGTATGTTTCTTAGCTTTTTTTTCTGCGTTGGAAGCGAGCTCTGTTCTGCAAGGAGAAGGTGGCCTCTCTGAGCTGTTGGTGTCCTCCTTTACTCACCGTAGCTGCCACACGCTGACCGGTACTGGCGCTGAGTCTCCCTGAGCTCTCGTGCATCGTGGCTCCACCGGGATTCTCTGCTCATGGGACCTCACACGCTGCGTGTCAGTGGGGTGTTGTGAACAGCACACACGCAGATTTCGCTTATCGCCTCTGCTCACACGTGTGCCCGATTGTCCCCCGAGACTTCATTTACAAAACACAAGTTCAGAGATAAAATGATTGAGAATTTCAAGATGGTAATAGCAGAGCCTTAAACCCAGCATGGGACCCTCTGGAGCCTGGGGCCCTGTGCGCCTGCC
Source organism: Balaenoptera ricei (assembly GCF_028023285.1). Lineage (NCBI taxonomy): Eukaryota > Metazoa > Chordata > Mammalia > Artiodactyla > Balaenopteridae > Balaenoptera > Balaenoptera ricei. Next base: position 6,604,523 of record NC_082652.1, on the reverse strand, counting down.
CGGGTCCCACACCTATGAAACCAGCCCCGTCTGTACATAGTCTATGGCTCATGGAGCTTACAGTCCAGTAGAAGAGAAACATGGTAGACAATAATCGCACAGATGCATAGCTACAGCTGAGGTGAGTGCTAGGAAAGAAGACCAGAGGGGGCTGTGGAAGTGTGCACAGGGGCCTGGCCTGTTCTAAAGGGTCGGACTTAATGAAGGCATATTTAATAATGAGTAGTAGGTACCTGGCATTTCACACTGCAGGTGCAAAGGCCCTGAGACAGAAAGGGACGTGGGACTGAAAGAGGCCTGGGGTGGCTGCGAGGTGGCAGGGGGAGAGCAGTATGGGAGCACATGGAAGGAGTAGGTAGGGGCTTGAGCATGCAGACTTTGTAAGCTGTGTCAGGGCATCTGGAACGGGTCCTTTGTGCAGTGGGCATAGTACCAAAGGGATTAGGCTTTGGTGCTCCAAAGGGAGGAGGTTACCTGTGTGGCCAGATTCTTGCCCGCAGGTAAACCTAGATATGCAACCCGTTGGTCATTAGAGCAATCGTGAGAAAACCAAGTGGTCACCTCCTCGTGTTTTGTTTGATCGGACAGGTCCTGGAGGAATTCTACAACATATTTGGTTCAGAGCTAAAAGCAGTGACTGGGGATCCCAAGCGCATCGACGATGTGCTGTGCCGGGTGGACAGCCTGGTCACCCCCATGGAAAGCCTGACCTTCGACCCCTTCAGCATCAAGTGCTCCCAGTACTGGAAATACGTGATGGACGACTTCAAGATCGAAGTCCTGGCAAGTAACACATCCTTCGATTCGATTTTGGAAGTGGATACCATGTTTTCTCCATGTTAAATCTGTTGGGTTATTTAGTTAGGTTTAGGGGTTTTGTTTTTTGTTTTTAAATCATAAAAAGGGATACCTGCTTTTTGGTGAAAAATGGAAACAATGCAGAAGAGCATAAGGTAACAACGAACACTTCTCAGTGTCCTCTGTCCCCACCCCTACTCCCCAGGTGGAATACGTTTGAAGCGAGCTAGACACCGTAGAATGGCTACCAAGGTGGGTTGGGTGTATAACTGGAGAGGATGTAGAGTGGCCGGGGTGAAGAATGGGACTTAATTTAGTAAGCAGGAGGGAGCCATTGAAGGTTGTTCACCAAGGCAGTGATGTCATCAGACTTATACCGAAGAGGGTTTTTCTGGCTGCAGCGTAGGTGGGTCTGAGCTAGGGAAGGAGAGGGGGTGGGGAGGTGGTATAAGAGCTTACGGCCCTAGGTGTGGGCGAGTCGGGGCCGGTCAGAGAGAATACGACCTCACTGCCTGCGGCCTGGGCAGGATGGCCCACCACGCTCACCTTTTAAGACTCACATGCGGAACACCACCAGGAGCGTCCCTGTTTTATGTTTTAAGTAAGTGTTTCGATAACCCCAGAGCATCTTTCATATTGTCACTGAAAGTGGGATCCCCTGCTCACTGCTCAAAAACCAATAGAGAGGCAACGTTGGTGGAAAGGAAAGTTTGCTTTATTTTGGCTGCTGGCAACCAGGGGTGGGGGCGGACTCCTGTCCAAAGGTTGACTCCCCCCGACTGAGGGTCAGTGGGCAAGAGCTTTTATAGACGGAGGAGGGGGCTACGTGCAGAAACAGCACAGTCAGCCCTGACAGGCAGCTTTTTTATTTATTTATTTATTTATTTATATTTTAAAATTTATTTTTATTTTATTTATTTAATTTTATTTTATTTTTGAGTCTTCGTTGCTGCACGCGGGCTTTCTCTCGCTGCGGCGAGTGGGGGCTCCTCTTCGTTGTGGTGCGCAGGCTTCTCACTGCAGTGGCTTCGCTTGTTGCGGAGCACAGGCTCAAGTGCATGGGCTTCAGTAGTTGTGGCACACGGGCTTAGTTGCTCCTCGGCATGTGGGATCTTCCCAGACCAGGGATCAAACCCATGTCCCCTGCATTGGCAGGTGGATTCTTAACCACTGCACCACCAGGGAAGTCCCACCATGCAACCTTTCTTGTCCAACCCTTCATTTTTCCTGGAGTTAATCATTGCTTTTATTTGCATTTGCTTGGTTAGTTACATATACACTATTAATCTTTCCAACTGCCCTAACATCTTTTTCACACACCTATCGATAGTGAGTTCCATCTGCTGAGACATATCAGTGCTACTATTTTTCCAGAGACCTTTCTTCCAGAGCTTGCTGTCTTCCTGCTCCAGTCTAGATTGTTTGCTCCTCAGACCTGTTGTGAAGCAGTTGCCCTAGGACTTCCTATCTTCTCTCATCTGTGTTGGATCCTACTTTCTAGAGCTCACAGCTTCCTCTTTCCTTGTTTGCTCCTTTGTTTTGCTGGAGCACATTTTTTAGTAGCTTCCTGAGAAAGGTTTCATGGGACATGCATTTTTTCTGAGTCTTGCATGTGTGAATTCTGAAATAGTAGGTATGGAGTTCAAGGTAGAAAATAACTTTTCTTCAGAAATTTGAAGATGTTCTTTATTGGTTTCTAGTTTCCAGTGTTATTAGAAGTCTGATGTCGCTCTGATTTAATTTTTCTAGACTTAACCTTCCACTCTGCATAGAGTGGGCTGGGGATGGAGCTATAGAGCACGTGTCCTGAGTGGCCTGGCTGTGTGGGGTGGAGAAGGGGTCCTCTGTTTGCCCCTCCCCTTCCTGGTGGCCTGGTGCCCTCGAATGCTCAGCCTCGCAGAGGTTTCCATGGGACAAACAGGTGCCCCCCGCCTCCCCCACCCATGGCCAGCGTTAGGTAGTAATTCCCTGCCTTCTATAAGGTTAGTTACTCTCCTTCCAAAAATTCCTGAACTATCTCCTCTCCCGTTTCTTTGTCTATATGAGTTAATACTTTAAAGATTTCCTTTTCTATCATTTTGAACTAGTGGAGGAGAGAGAGCAGAAAACGAATGCCGCCGGTCCGCCATTTTTTTCTTTTAATATTTATTTATTTAGGTTACGCTGGGTCTTAGTTGTGGCATGGGGGATCTTCACTGCGGCATGCGGACTTCTTAGTTGCGGCATGCATGCTTCTTAGTTGTGGCCTGTGAACCCTTAGTTGCGGCATGCAAACTCCTGGTTGTGGCATGCATGCGGGATCCAGTTCCCCGACCAGGGATCGAACCTGGGCCCCCTGCATTGGGAGCACAGAGTCTCACCCACTGGACCACCAGGAAGTCCCCAGTCTGCCATTTTTAACTGGATCTCAGCTTCCACCAAAGCACAATGGAAATCCTTCTCAAGGCACTGATTTGGTTTTTTGCTCCTTTCTTGCCATTTTGTTATTTTTGTGGGGTAATTACAGGGTCATAAGGGTTTTTTCTGGGCTTTTTTTTTTGGCAGGTTATTGAGAAAGAAGCAAAAAATTTTATTGATGAATCTTTTAAGACACTTCGATCAGCTGAAGCAGCATTTGACATGCTTTTAAAATTTAAGCATATTCGTTCACGGGAGGCCATTAATCGACAAATGATGATGAAATTTAATGATATTCTTGCACAGTACTGTAAAGAGGTATGGCTGCTGTAGCAGTAAAAATACACTTGGCAAAATGTAACAATTGGATCACACTGTTGTCTTTCTCATCTAAGTTCAGAGAAACTGTAATTTTCCCAAAGAAGCTTGTCGTATAACCAAAATGAAGTGGGTTTGTTTATTTAGTGGAGAAATTCAGTAAGAATTTATGAAGTACAATATTGTATGCCTCACATTGTGATGGACCCTGAGTGAGTTAGTCATAATAATCATCACAGTAATGACAGTGTAGTAGTCATAGCTACCCATGTGTGAAGGTCAAGGGTGTGTTCACATACACATTCCTGTTGTAAGGACCCTTGTTATACATTGGACCCACCCAGATAATCCAGGATAGTCTCCTTATTTTAAGGTCAGCCGACTGGCAACCTTAACTCCATCTGCTACCTAATTCCTCTTTGTCAGGAATGGATCAGGACCATTAATGGGGCAGGTATTGTTTTGCCTCTGACACCTAATTACTCACATAAGAGTGTGAAATACTTATTTTAAAATGCAAGCCCAGACCATATGATCCAGCAATCCCATTTTGCGTATATACCCAAAAGAATTGAAAGCAGAGTCTCGAAGAGATATTTGAATATCGATGTTTGTAGCAGCACTATTCACAGCGGCAAAAAGCTGGAAATCACCCAAGGGTCCATTGATAGATGAATGGATAAACAAAATGTGGTCTATCCATACAATGGAATATTATCCAGCTTTAAAAAGGAAGGAAATTCTGCCATATGCTACAACATGGATGAACCTTGAGGGCTTTGTGTTAATTGAAATAAACCAGTCATAAAAAGACAAATACTCTTTGATTCTACTTATATGAGGTACCTAGAGCAAAGTCATAGAGACAGAAAGTAGACAGGTTGTTCTACTTTGTTGTTGTAGGGGCTGAGGGAGGGAGAAGTGGGGAGTTACTGTGTTTAATGTGTACCCAGAGTTTCAGTTTTACAAGATGAAAGAAGTTGTGGAGATGGATGTAACACAGCATGAATGTAGTTAATTCCACTGAAATGTACGCTGAGAAATGGTTAGGATGGTAAATTTTATGTCATGCATATCGTACCACAATTTAAAAAATATTACATGATAAATAATTATAAAACCTCAGTGGCACGTGCACATACACACACACACACACACACACACACACACACACACGCAATGCAGGCCTGGCCACCAATCATGTCTAGAACAGATTTCAGAATTTCCAATAGGTTGATCAAATGATCATACACAGTCTGTAAGTATAAGGCAGTTTGGATCATTGCATGTTTTAAACCAAACAAAAAAATTCCTACAGAGTATAGGAAAACGTAGTAAATAATAAGTAGTAAAAGCCCTATTCTGTACCTTAGACTAGTTCTTGACGTTCCATGTTCATTTCTTTAAAGATACAAATCTCAAGTTAAATCTTTTCTTGGCTCACAGACTGATGCTTATCACTTACGGAATACGTTTGACTGCTTTGCAGATTGACATCGTTAACAAAATCTTTGTTCAGAACCTTGACAACCCACCGCTGTATAAGAATCACCCGCCCGTAGCAGGTGCAATCTACTGGGAACGGTCCCTGTTCTTCCGGATTAAGCACACCATCCTCAGATTTCAAGAAGTAGAGGGGATCTTGGACAGTGATGGAGGAAGAGAGGTATGCTGCTTCTGCTGGAAATGTCCCCTTTTGTATTTCACGGTTCAATTCTAGATGGGCAGCCTCCCTGGGCCCTGATCCTTCAGTCCAGGCGGCTGCCGGCATGGAGTGGGCTACGCAGAGTTGCCCGCGTGAGAAGCAGCTCAATTTCAAATCCATGTCTGCAATTTAGAAGGTCTTTTCTGCGGTCCCTGGGGACCACATCTCCATACCTACCTATGACATCTTCCAGGTGGCAGTCACATGACTTCCCCCTGACCTTGATCTTCAGCCTCTCCAGAGGGTGACCAGCAACTTTCTGATAATACTCTCCCTCCCCCACCCATGCATTTTTGTCTATTATATCACAGGGGGTGGGAAACCTTTTCTTTAACGGTCCAGAGAGTAAGTATTCTAGGCATTTGAGGGTCGGATGGCCCCTGTTGCAACTACTCAACTCTGCCTTTGTAGCAAGAAAGTGACCATCGATACCACATAAATGAACAGGTGTGACTGTGTTCCAATAAGACATCACTGTGGACGCTGAAATTTGAATTTCGTATGGTTGTCACGTGTCAGGAAGCACTGTTGTTCTTTTTGAGCTCCTTCATTCTTAGCTCCTGGGCTGCACCAAACCCACGGGCTGAGGTTTGTGAGCCCAGTTAATCAGCCTAGATTTCAAGCCCTACCATGGCAGACAAACCCTCCAACGTTTGTGCAAATCTGCCTGCTTCCTTTTGCAAAATGTGTTAACTGATAATTTTTTTTTAAAAAAAGAGAGGAAAAAAATGTTATTTTCAAGGACAAAATGACCATTGCCTGACTTCTTTGGTAGGTAAAGCAAAAATATCTGGAAGTGGGTAGGACAATGAAAGACTACGAAGATAAAAAGTATGAGCAGTGGAAAGAGACGACAGAACAGGTCCTGCCAACTCTCATGAAGAAGAGTCTGCTCACTAAGGTGTGTCTTTCCAGATCCACGTCCTAGATTCCGGGGCGGCCAAGTAAGGTGATGGTGGCTACTATTTCCTTGAGATGTGATGTGTTGACTCTCATGAAGTTGAGAGGTATTTCCAAAATCAAAGGCACAGAAGGGCAGAGGTTGACCCGGGAGAAGAAGAGAGGCAGAAAGGGAATAGATGGAGGAAGCAAAATGTCACAGTCAGGGAACACGCTGGGGTTAGGCAGCCCTCCTGACTCCTTGGGCAAGTGGCTTAACTCTGAGCTCCAGTGACCCAGTTTGTAAAATGAGTTGGATTAGACGATCAGAAACATGCAAAGTATTAGCTGAACCGTATATGAAACAGCTGACCGTTGATCATTTTTAACCTACAGAAAAATGTCACTTCCCTTGATTCATCCGCATCTTTAGCACAGGGTCTGGCACGTAGCAATTGCTCAGTAAATAAACACTAGCTAGGAGGTTCAAGGGAAGACCTGGGCCTGGCGGTTTTCGGTCTTCGGTACTAAAAGGAGTGAAGAGGCCAGGTAGGGCCTGTCAGGAACTGGACAGCTCGTGTCCTATTCAAAAGGGGCAGCTGCTACCCAGCTTCTGTCTGTTCTTTGCCATTTATCATCAGCTTTTCCAATTTTTCAAGGGAAACCAGATTTCTGGATTTTTACATTCAGTTGCCCAATTTTCGAACGTGGGCGACTAAATCGAATTCTTTAAAAACTCTGTTCACCAAACAAAATATGAATTCTAGCTAGTTCCGGCCAGCTCCCCAGTCTGTCAGGGCAGCAAGGACCCTCCATTGATCTTTTTCAAATTCACGTTTAACTTGGGTTGCGTTGATCTAATTGCTTCTTGGACTGCCCTTCCGACGATGTTTTATAAAAACACAGTCTCTCCCACAGACTTCTGCTGCTGGTGATGACGCCCCGAACTCTGACAGGGGGGCTGGTTTTGCAATCAACTTTTCACCTGCTCTCAGGGAGATTATTAACGAAGCAAAGTACTTGGAACAGCTGGGGTTCCCTGTCCCCGAATTAGCAAGGAATGTTGCCCTCCAGGAAGACAAATTTCTTAGGTAAAATGATTCTTCTCTTAAATCAACAGTAAACATTTTTTGTCTTGGGACCCCTTTGCACTCTTCAAAATTATTGAAGACACGCCCCCTACCCATGCCAAAGCTTTCATTTTTGTGGATTTTATAACTGCCAATATTTGCCACATTAGAAATAAAAACTAAGAAATGTTTAAAATATGTGTTTATTCATTCATCTAAAAATAACAACGATAAATCTATTTCATGTTAACCTAATAACATTTTCACTTTTTCATTTTTTAAATTAATATTTACTGGGGTATAGTTGATTTACAATGTTGTGTTAGTTTCAGGTGTACTGCAAAGTGAATCAGTTCCACATATACATATATCCACTCTTCTTTAGATTCTTTTCCCATGTAGGTCATTACAGAGTATTGAGTAGAGTTCCCTGTAAGTAACATTTTTAAATAAAAAGTAACCAATATTTTCCAAAAAAGAAAGTTAGTGGGAAGAGTGGCATTCTTTAAAATTTTTAGTCTGGTTAATGGTCTTTTGTATCCTATCTGTAAGGTTATTAATCTTTTTATGAGCTCCATTGTATTTTTCTCACGTCAGTGACTTTCCTGTAATGTGCAGGTACACGGATGGGATACAACGTATGTTGGATCATTATCACATGCTCATTGGAACGTTAAATGAGGCAGAGGCTCTCCTCCTTGACGACCATTCCCAGGAATTAGTAAGAGTGTTTAGGTCTGGATATAAGAGGTTAAACTGGAACTCACTAGGTAATATAATTCATCTATCTATTGCCTTTTAGACTTTGGGATGTAAAAAATCATTCTTTTAGATTGTCTTAGTTGAATTATAATTTTTCTATGTATGTAGATGTGGTTAACAAATACATTTTCAGCATCAGTAAAGTACACTTTGTGGAACATGGAATCCATCTCAAGGCTTTAGTTGGGGGTGAAGGTGAGGTGGACGGGGTGCCGTTTTGAGATTCGACTGACCCAAAGCTTTCTCCTCCAAAAATAAAGTGACTTATACTTTTTTCCCCTAAAACTGAAATTTTTTTTTAAAATAAATTTATTTATTTTTGGCTGCATTGGGTCTTCGTTGCTGCACGCAGGCATTCTCTAGTTGTGGCGAGCAGGGGCTACTCTTTGCTGCGGTGTGCAGGCTTCTCGTTGCGGTGGCTTCTCTTGTTGCGGAGCACGGGCTCTAGGCGCCCGGGCTTCAGTAGTTGTGGCACGTGGGCTCAGTAGTTGTGGTTCGCCGGCTCTAGGGCACAGGCTCAGCAGTTGTGGCGCACGGGCTTAGTTGCTCCGCGGCATGTGGGATCTTCCTGGACCAGGGCTCGAACCCGTGTCCCTTGCATTGGCAGGTGGATTCTTAACCACTGCGCCACCAGGGAAGCCCTAAAACTGAAATTTTAATTTCCAGATAATTACAGAGTCACACGCAGTTGCAAGAATTAATACAGACAGATCCTGGGTACCCTTTGCTTGGTTTTCCCCCAGTGGCAACTTCTGCAAAACTGTAGTGCAAACCACAGCCCAGATCTTTACATCGATATAGTCAAGACACAGAACATTTCCACACCACAGTGATTCCTCATGTCGCCCTTTTAAAGTCACACCCACTTCCCTCCTACCCCCATCCTCTACTGAACCCCTGGCAGCCACTAATCTGTTTTCTGTTTCTATAATTTTGTCATTTTAAGAGTGTTACATAAAATATTATATGACCCTTTTGGTGTTGGCTTTTCTCACCCAGCACAATTCTCTGGAGATTTTTCCAAGTTCTTGCCTGTTTCAACAGTTTGTTCCTTTTTATCAGTGAATAAAAAACTGTGGTATCAATGTTTCATTCACCTAGATATCCTAGAGAATATATAGGTTGTTTCCACGTTTGACTATTATGAATATACATTTGTGCTATAGAATCACTTGTGTACAGGGTTTTATGTGAACATGAGTCTTCATTTCTCTGGGATAAATGCCCAGGGTTGTATGGTACTTGTGTGTTTAGTCTTTTTTTTTTTATTAAAAAAACTGAAGAATAGTTGATGTACAATGTTATGTAAGTTATATATACAGTATAGTATACAGTATAGTGATTCACAATTTTTAAATGTTATACTCCATTTATAGTTATTATAAAATATTGGCTGTATTCCCTGTGTTGTAGAATATATCCTTGTAGCTTATTTTATACATAATAGTTGGTACCTCTTAATCCCCTACCTATATTGCCCCTCCCCATTTCCCTATCCCTCTGGTAACTACTAGGTTGTTCTCTATATCTGTGAGTCTGCTTCTTTTTTGTTATATTCATTAGTTGTTTGTTTAGTCTTTTTTTTTTTTTAATGTCATAGTGTTGTCCAGAGTGGCTATACCATTTTACATTCTCACCAGCAATATACATTTCACGATCTCTAGATCTTGGCCAGCCTTTGGTATTGTCACCATTTTTAAAAATTTAGCCATCTGATAGCTGTGTAATGATAGCTCGTTGTGGTTTTGCTTTGCATTTTTCTGTAATGGCTAATGATGTGTTTGTTTGCCTTTATATATCCTCTTCTTATGTGTTTGTTTGCCTTTATATATCCTCTTTGGTGTAATGTCTTTTTTTGTTCTTTTGCCCATTTTCTAATTATATCACTTGCTTTTTTACTGTTGAGCTTTGCGAATTCTTTATATATTGTAGATACTAGTCCTTTATTGGATATGTGGTTTGGAAATACTTTCTCCCACTCTGTAGCTTGTCTTTTCATTCTCCTAATAGCATCTTTTGCAGAACTATTTTGATGAAGTCCAATTTATCAATTTTTCCTTTTATGGATCATGATTTTGGTGTCACGTCTAGGGACTCTTTGCCTAGCCCTAGATCCCAAAATTTTTCTAAATATTTTATAATTTTATGTTTTACAGTTAAGACTGTGATCAATCTTGATTTTTTTCTTTTTTTTTTTTTTGTACAAAGTGAGAGACTTAAGTTGCGGTTCATTTGTTTTTCCAATTGTTGTAGCATTGTTTGTTGGAAAGGCTAACTTTTTCCATTAAATCACTTTTACACCTTTGTCAAAAACTAGTTGAGCATATTTGTATGGGTCTATTTCTGGATTCTCTATTCTGTTCCATTGATCTATGTGTCTGTCCCTCTGCCAATATCACAGAACCTTGGAGCCTTAATTATTGTGGCTACATAGTAAGTCTTGAGATTGGGTAGACTGGTAACCACTGATCTTTTTATTGTCTCTATAGTTTTGCCTTTTCCAGAATGTCATATAATTAGAATCATACAGTGTGCAGCCTTTTCAGATTGGCTTCTTCCACTTAGCAATAAAATTTAAGGTTCCTCCATATAATTGTGCATTTCTTTTTATTACCAAATAATATTCCATTGTGTGGATGTACTGTAGTTTATCTGTTCACCTGTTGAAGGACATCTTGGTTGCTTCCACATTTTGACAATTATGAATAAAGCTGCTAAAAATGTTCATGTGCAGGTTTTTGTGTAGTAGTGATTTCTTTTCTTTGTTCTTTTTTTGTTTGTTTTAAAATTACAGATTCAGTTTCCTTAATAGTTATAGGACTATTCAAGTCATTATTTCCTATTGGGTGAGTTGTGCAGCTTGTGCTTTTCAAAGAAGTGGTGCATTTCATCTAAGTTGTCAGATTTATTGTGCAGATTTGTTCTTATTGTTCCCTTATTATCTTTTTAAAGACTGTACATCTTTAGTGGTCCCTCCTATTTAATTCTGGATATGGTTAATTTGTGTCTTCTCTTTTTTTCTTTTCAGTCCTGCTAGAGATTAGTCAGTTTTACTGAAGCTCTTTGTTTCATTGATTTTATCTGTTGTTTTTCTGTGTTTAATTTTACTGATTTCTGCTTATCTTTATTATTTCCTTCTGCTTGCTTTGGATTTATTTTACTCTTCTTTTTCAAGGTTCTTGACGTGGGAACTTAGATCATTGATTTGAAATCTTTCCTCTTTTCTAATGTATGCGTTTGGTGCTATTAATTTCCCTGTCAGCACTGCTTTAGCTGTGTCCCACAGATTCTGATAGTTGTATTTTAATTTTTATTCAATTAAGTGTATTTGAAAAATTTCCCTTGAGACTTTCTCCATGACTCATGGATTATTTAAAAGTGTGTTGTTTAGTTTCGAAGTGTTTGGAGATTTCCCCTGTTATCTTTCTGTCATTGTTTTGTAATTTGAGTCCACTGTGGTTGGAGAACATACTCAGTATAATTTCAATTCTTTTAAATTTGTTGAGGTTTGTTTTACAGCTCAGGATATAGTCTATCTTGTTTTATGTTCTGTGGCCACTTGAAAAGAATATGTATTCTACTTTGCTGAGTAGAATGTTCTATAAATGTTGATTAACGTTGTTGGTTCATGATGTCATTGAGTTTTTCTATATCCTTGTTGATTTTCTGTCTAGTTGTTCTGTCAGTTACTGAGAGAGGAATGTTGACATGTCCAATTATAATCATGGATTTACCTATTTCTTTTTTCAGGTCTATCATTTTTTACTTCACGTATTTTACAATTCTGTTGTTTTGATGCATGCAAGTTTAGGATTGCTATGTCTCCTTATGAATTAAACCCTTTAATCATTATATAATATTCAACTCTCTCTGATAATTTTCTTTGTTCTAAAGTCTACTTTACCTAATATTAATATATTCATTCTGGTTTTCCTTTGATTAATGTTTGCACAGTATATGTTTTTCCATCCTTTACTTTCAACTTGCCGATAGAATTGTATTTGAAATGAGTTTCTTGTAGACAGCATATAGTTGGGTCATGTTTTTAACCTACTCTGTCTTGGTGCATTTAGACCATTTACATTTCATGTAATTATTGATTTGTTAGGGCTCAAGTCTGTCAATTTTTTTGTTTTCTGCTTGTTCTTTTTGTTTCTCTGTTTTTCTTTTACTTGCCTTTCCATGGGCCACTGGAACATTTTCTATAATTCCATTTTGATTTATCTATAGCGTTCTTATAGCATTTTTTTAGTGTTTGCTCTAGGTTACATATACATAACATTACAGTTTACTGGTTTGAGTGAAGTATAGAAATCTATAGAATTTTTCCAGTTTGAGTAAAGTATAGAAACCTTAACTCCCCTTACCCTCTCCCACTTATGATATAATTATCTTAAATATTTCTTCTATATACATCTTGGACCACAACAGACAGTGTTACAATTTTTGCTGTAACCGTCAAACCTAAGTTAGGAAGCTCAAGAAGAGAAGGAAAAAACTATTGTATTTTCCTATATTTTTACCTACTGTGCTTGTTCTTCCTCCCTGATGTTCCCAGGGTTTTTCTCTTACTGGGTCCTTTCTGTTTACAAAACTTCCTGTGGCCATCCTTTTAGCATAGGTCTGCTGGTGACGTAATCGCCTAGTTTCCCTTCTGAGAATACCTTGGTTTCCCCTTTGTTACTGTCAGGTGGAAGTAGAAATCCAGGTTCCCTAGTCAGCCTTCAATGACAGTCAAGGGGAAGCTCCACATAACTGCTGGGAGGGGTGGGGGTCCCAGCCCCCCTGCAGTCTCCACTGACACTCTGGGGTGGCAGGGGGCAGTGCTCGTTGCTGGACTGTGGAGGTGAAAGTCCCATCTACCTCCATGGCCTCCTCTGATGCCACCACGGCAGGCATAAGGGGACAGGAGTTTGGGGCACCTCGTTGCAACATTCTGAGGGTGGAAGTCTAGGCCCCCTCCACCTGGCCCTTCTGGCATGGGTGAGGGCAGGGTCACATTTTTATCTGTGGTGTTTGGCTGGAGCAGAGCAGTTATTGTCTAAAATTTTGTCTTGCTAGGGTGTCCCTTTCCTGGTCCCTTGGTCAGAGAAAACAGGATTTTCTTGAGGCTTTTTTTTGGTGCATGTGTGTCTGTACCCATGGGCACTTATGGGTCGCCGGCTCCTTCAGCTCCAGGTCTGGGATATAGATCCCAGGAAAAAGATCCCAGGGGGGCCCTCATCACCACATCATTCCTCAGATCCTGGGCTCCCCACTGGTTGGCTATCTCTCCCCATTTCAGAGTCTTACATTTGTTTTATGGCTAATGTGCAGGGTTCTTAGTTGTATTTAGCAGGAGTAATAAGGAAAAGTACATACTTCTTCTTCCTTTACTTCTAAGAATAAACAAGGCATTTATGTTATTATTTTTCCTTCTTCCTCTTTCCCTTCCCTTGCTCCAAATCTTCTCCCCTTTTTTCGTTGTCATTTCCTTTTCTCCCCTTCCTCCCTTCTCCTTTGTACAGAGAACATGTGTGTTTGGACTGTGGGTTCCAGCGTGAAACCTCTGGACTAAAAGTCCAGCTTCTACCCATGTGACTCAACTTCTCGGAGGCTCCGTTTCCTCATCTCTAAAATGGGCATAATCTTAGTACCTGATTCATAGGGCTGTTGTAAGGATTCGATCATGTAATCAACATCTCATGCTTAGGCCATCGCCCAACTGATCATAAGTGCTTAACTCAGGTTTACTATTCACATTCTTGCTGTTTACTTTTCTAAGCAACAGGCCAGAGGGTTACCTAACTGTAGGCAGGGTTGCATGTAGTGGAGGGTTTGTGTTGCCATGGCAATGAGAAGGCAAGAGGGTTGTGCCTCCTCTTTCTCCCCACCGTGCTTCAGATACGATGATGCTAAAAAGCAAACAGGAGAAATGTATCGTTTGGTTGACCCTGAGCACCGGCTCCTGGTTCTGGTCCCCAGGGACCACGTGGATCTTTGTCACCTCAAAGACCCAAGGGCATGGAAGGAGCAGGATCCTTCCTGTGAAGGGATGTTGGCGGGAGGGGTATGGAAAGGAAGAGTTGAAAGCCAACTATCTTTCTTTTGTTCTTTCTCTTTTTCTCCGAAGGTATTGCTGACTACATAACTCGGTGCAAACAGGCCATTGGGAAATTTGAGTCCCTCGTCCACCAGATTCATAAGAATGCAGATGACATTTCTTCCAGACTTACTTTAATAGAATCCATAAATCTCTTTAAGTATCCAGCACCTAAAAGTGAGGAAGAACTCCCAGGTAGATCTGACTTCTTGTTTCTTTGATTATGGAAGGAATGGAAAAGCCTCTTGGGCATGATTGTGCACACACACACACACACACACACACACACACACACAGTTTATTCCACAAATGGAATAAAACCATGCCTCATGATCTCAGGCATTTACTTGAAAAGATCATGGGTAATTCTTACTTTTTGCCGTGTTTTATGTATTGCTTACATAGTTTTACAAATTCCTAAGTCTATGAAAATCAATAGTACTTTTGTCAATAACTTTGTAACAGTACAGTGAACTGTGTTTTATGGGCTCACATTTACTTGTTCAAACGGGGTATTTTAAGCTGTCTTGGACTAGTCAACAAGGAATTCAGGATTAGTTAACAAGCAATTCAAGACAAGCAAGATTGCCCAAAGGCAAAGCATGCACAAGTGGCGTTCATTCCCATGTTGTCATGTATTTTTTGCTTTGGATGTGTCTTGCTTCGGGTGGTGTTGATTTATTTTCTGCTTTTGGTCAAGATTGGAGGCTGCTTTCGTATTTGCAAGATATACAGCTAACGTTTGGGTTGCTTCTTGAGTAATGTCCCTTCCCGTGTTTGTGAAGAGCTGTAACAGTTGTCTTCTACTGCAGGCATGAAGGAATTCTTTGAGCACATTGAACAAGAAAGGGCCAAAGATGTGGACCACATGGTCAGGTGGTATCTTGCCATTGGGCCTCTACTGACCAAAGTTGAGGGGCTGGTTATCCAGACCAACACGGGCAAGGCCCCCAAGCTGGCCTCCTACTACGAATACTGGGAAAATAGAATTTACGAGGTCTTGACAAAGCTCATCCTGAAGTAAGTTAATGTTCATATTGCATGTTTTAAAGACAGTGTGCATAGGTTAAAATATCTTACACATATGAATAGTTAAAGAGGAGCCACAAGGTACAGAACAAAAATCAGCTGGACAGTAAGTCTGCTTTCTAGCCAAAGGGCACTCATAAGATGGAAGGCTGACTTCCTATTTTGGCTCATGTTCTTTTTTTTTTCAGTTGACACTCAATATTTATTAAATGTGAAAGTTACAGATAAAATTTAAAACCATATTTGAAAAAAGGGAACTGTATGTGATATATATATCAGACCTCTGATAGGGAGAATTTTCTATTCTGGAAGAAAAGGAAGAAATCATAAGAGAAGAGATGGACAGACGTTGGATGCAAAAATTTTAAATGTTTTTTCACAAAATAAAAGGATAGAATTGGAAAAGAATTTACAGCAAATGTGCTTTTATGCATTAACTTATGGAAATACTTTTGTAATATAATGAGAAAAGTGACTACACTACAAGAGACACAATGAGATTTTTCACAAAAATGAATTACAACTATCAAAAAATTTAGAAATTGATCCTTGTGAGTAATCATAGAAATGAATGATAAAACAACTATTAAATTAACAAATAACTTTTTAAAAATTTATTTATTTTATTTTTTTATTTTTGGCTGTGTTGGGTCTTCGTTGCTGCGCGTGGGCTTTCTCTAGTTGCGGTGAGTGGGGACTACTCTTCATTGCAGTGTGCGGGCTTCTCATTGCGGGGGCTTCTCTTGTTGCAGAGCATGGGCTCTAGGCGCGCGGGCTTCAGTAGTTGTGGCGCACGGGCTTAGTTGCTCTGCGGCATGTGGGATCCTCCCTGACCAGGGCTCGAACCCGTGTCCCCTACATTGGCAGGTGGATTCTTAACTGTTGCACCACCAGGGAAGTCCCCTGGATGTAGTTTGACAAACTTCACTTCATTGATCCTTTAAATAAATCTGTTTTCTACATATTTCATTTGCTTTTTAATGTTGCTTCTAACTTTGACTCTTAAAGCAGCCACTTAGGAATTCCCGGGCGGTCGAGTGGTTAGGACTCCGTGCTTTCACTGCCAAGGGCCCGGGGTTCGATTCCTGGCTGGGGAACTAAGATCCCACAAGCCGCCTGGCACAGCCAAAAAAAAAAAAGCAGCCCCTCATATAGGGCTACCTCCTGAGTTTTCTCTTTCTAATACACTATGTTTTCCCTTGATCCATTCATCCATTTACCCATCAATCCATCTATTCACTCATTCATTCATTCCAAGGTTTATTAGAGCCTGGACTGGACCAGATAAAGCCCCTATTTTTCTGAAGCTTCTCCATCCTCATAGGAGAGAGATGCAAGACTCAAGGAAATAAATATTCTCTGTGAAAGAAATAAAGCAGAATAATGTTCCGGGGAGAGACTGGAAGGGCTGTTGTGATTGGTTGGTCAAGAAAGGCCACGGAGAGGCCACGTTTTAGCCGAGCCCTGAAGATAAGGAGCAAGCTGGAAGGGGAGGAGCTTTCTGGGAGAAGACAAAGGCCAGTGTAAAGACCTGGAGGCCACGTGGGAGGAACAGAAGGAAGGAATAAAGAGAGTGAAGGGAGCGGGTAGGAGAAGAAGCTGAGCAGGCAGGGGCCAGATCATGAAGAGCCTGGCAGGAGCTTGCATTTATCCTCAGAGAGAGAAGAGTTACATGTTTTATACACTCTCTCTGGCTGTAGGGATTACTGAATTGGGGTGGGGGTGGGGGGAAGAGGGAGACCGGTTTGCAGGCTAATGAAGTGTCCATCCCTGTGTTGTCCCTGATTTAATCCTGGAAAGGACAGAGTCTGGTGGGCCAGGTGGAGGGGCGACATGAGTGTTCATTTTTCCTGAACCAGAGTCAAACAGCTTTTGGAGTTCCCATTACTAAGTATCTTCCAACTAATAGGTATTCTAACTTCCCCAAAGTAGAAATGAACTATTTGTAAAATTTGGGCCATAAAAAGGGTATATAATGAAACTCACCCCACACTGTCCATTACAGCCGTAGAATGTGTTATTCCGTGTCACAGGCTTTTTACAGGTGGCGGCTGGGACTCTAGCCATTTTCACCCGCTGTCAGATACCTTTCACGCTGCTGAGTACTGAGTCTGTTTTACTAACCCCTCCTAGGAATTTGCAGTCTTTTAATTCTTTAATCCTTGGAAACGTCCCTTTGTTCCAAACGGAAACCATTTTGACGGCGCCCGAGATCATCCTGCACCCCAGCGCAAGCGAGATTGACAAAATGTGCGTCTACTGTGTTCGAAATTGTGTGGAGATGACCAAGGTAGGGACGGAACTGTGTGTAGTTTCCCGGTTGACCCCTTGTCACAGAGGGCTGGGCCTGCCAGCTGCGGACAGCAGGTGACCCAGGAGGTCAAGAACACAGGCTCCACGGTGTCCTTTGTCCAGACCGTTTTCGTCTCTTCCTGGCTCCTCCTCTGTAAATCTCTGAAGTTTGGGGGTGTCCCAAGGCTCGATGCCGGCTCCCTTCTCACCTCTCTTTGTCTTCTTTGTGCATCCTCACGACCGGTCCCATGGCCGTTATTACCAACCCTATGGAGGCAAGCCCGCCGCATTTCCATCTCCAACCCAGAATTCTCTACTACACAACACATGTTTCTCGTCGCCTACCGGCTGTCTCCCCTTGAACCTTAGACTTGGCGAGTCCAAGATGGAATTCTTGGCTTTCCAACGTGCAGCCTGGTCCTGCCCCCGTTTTCCCTACTTCAGGCAGCGGCGCCAACATCCACCCAAGTGGTTGAGTCGAAACCCTGGGAGCCATCCTTGATCCCTCTTTTCTCCCATCCACCCATATCCAGCCCGCCGGTAAGTCTGGTTGACTCGCTCTCCCAAACACGCCTCTGATCTCCCCTCTTCTCTCCTTTTCCACGTTACCAGTCCATCCCAAGTTCATCGTCCCTCACCTGGACTATTGCAGTAATGTTTCCACAGGTGGTCAGGATTATCCTTTAAAAACATGAATCGTTTCATGTTATCCCTGTATAAAAGCCCCCGATGACTTCATGTTGCACTTAGAACATAATCCAAACTCCTCATTCTGGTCTATGAGCCCCTCTGCAATCTAGCACCTGCCTGCCTTTCTGATCAGCTGCTACCTGTACACACCCCACTGTGCCCCAGCCTAATGCACCTCCAGCAGGTAACACCACTTCCTCCTTGAAATGGTGGCACTCCTGTTCCCTCTGCCTGGAACCTTCTGTCCCCCCAGACCTTGACTTGCTGGCTCCTTCGGGTCCTTCTCTGTTACATCACCCTACTCCATCTTCTTCCTAGCCCGTATCACTATCTGACCTTTTCTTATTTATTTACTTGCGTGTTCATGCTTTGACTAGCTCATGCCACTAGAATGCAGGTTCCACGACACCATGAACTTTGTGTGTCTGTTCACTCTGGAACCCCCAGCACCTCGCACAGCTCCTAGCACATAATTGGCACTCAATCAGTGCTTGTCAAATGAGTGTCGGTTGGCAAATAACCCAAAGTTTACGTCTTACCAACATTGGGAAAATAGGGCCATCTTTGTGGATAAGAGATGTCACACCCCCTCAAGACACTAATATCTTTCTTTTCACTTGGTTTGTTCAGAAAGTCAAACATATCTCAGGCGTTTAAAAAAAATTTTTTTTAATTAATTAATTAATTTATTTTTGGCTGCATTGGGTCTTCGTTGCTGTGCGTGGGCTTTCCTCTAGTTGCGGTGAGCGGGGGCTACTCTTCATTGCGGTGTGTGGGCTTCTCATTGCGGTGGCTTCTCTTGTTGCGGAGCACGGCCTCTAGGCACGTGGGCTTCAGTAGTTGTGGCACGTGGGCTCAGTAGTTGTGGCTCGTGGGCTATAGAGCGCAGGCTCAGTAGTTGTGGCGCACAGGCTTAGTTGCTCCACGGCATGTGGGATATTCCTGGACCAGGGCTCGAACCCGTGTCCCCTGCATTGGCAGGCAGATTGTTAACCACTGCACCACCAGGGAAGCCCTCAGGCATGTTTTTTAGCATAAAACTAAGTGTAGATATTACAAATAGGGAATTTCATTTCACTGTACTTGGAAATTAATGAATAAATTGCACATGTTTTATAATCTATGCAAATAGGTCATTTATTAAACCTTGGTCATATAAATTCTCTTAACTTTTAGGTGTTACATTACCAAGTCTTTGAACAGGAAAACAAAACAATTTCCAAGGGGTAAATAAATAGGAAAGACTCTTTGTGAAACATTATGGATATTAATCATAGTTTTTCATGCCAATTTATTCCCACCCCCGCCATAGATGGGTTTGAGGCTTTGTGGTGAAGACTGTTATTTTATCTTCATAACTGCTTTCTTTTATTTATTTTTATTATATTTTTACCAACGCTTGTTTTAAATGAAAATAATTTTTACCTATCCTCTTGGAAAGTGTTGGAAATGCCTTTCATTAACAAAAATCTCTGCAAATAAACACTTATGGCGAGGTGACTTAAGTTGGCTTGACTGCACTATTTGAACTTCAGGATTCATATTTCATGACTGAAAACAATGAGCAAAAGTTTTAAACTAGGATCAAATTACCTCATCTATTAAGTGGAAATGATAATACAATCCATGTTCTAGAGTGGGTTGGGAGAATTAAATGGCATAACATGTAAAGCACTTAACACAGTACTTGGCAATTAGCTCTAAATAAACGTTAGCTATCAGTTTGGGTATTAGTATTACAGTGAGCTGTAGAATTAGTAATTGTTGTTATTCCCATTCTACAGGTGGCCAGACTATGGTTCAGAGATGTTATGTATAACCACCCATGGTTTGCTTGAAAGAAGAGGGGCTCTTGACTATACAGCAGGGAGACGTCCAATGACAGATTTGTTCTGGGACACTGGAAACTAATGTTGTTTTATACATCCGAACTTGGCTGTGCTCAAGCACATGTCTGATGATTGGCTGGCTGTTGGCTGGGGGGCCCTGGTTCTCCTGGGTCTCCATCATCTCGTAGGCTAGCTGAAGCTCGTGCATCTGGTGGCTGCAAGGTTTCAAGAGCATGAGAGTAGAAGCTGCTGGGCTACTTGAGCCCCAGGCTTGGACCTTGCATAATGCCACTTCCCCTATCTGTTGGTCAAGTCATAGGCTAGCCCAGAGCGGGAAAATAGGTACTCCCGATAGACCATTTTGTCAACAGACAGAATCTCTTGATGGGAGGAACAAAGGATTGTGGTGATTTTTTGCAACCTAGCACAGCTTATCAATAATAAAGTGATATCCCTTACTAGCAAGACTTATTACTGAACATGATATGTCCATAGGAAGCAAAATAGATACTAAAGGACTGTCTTTTTTCCCCCAATTCCTATTTTGCCAGAATTTTGTTCGCTGGATGAATGGCAGCTGCATAGAATGCCCCCCTCAGAAGGGAGAGGAAGAAGAACTTGTTATAATCAGCTTTTACAGTGATATTTCTCAGAACCCTCAGATAATTGAGCAGGCCGTTATGATCCCCCAAAACGTCCACAGGATTCTGATCAATCTTATGAAGTACCTGCAGAAATGGAAGCGGTACCGACCGCTCTGGAAACTGGACAAAGCCATTGTGATGGAGAAGTTTGCTGCCAAGAAGCCCCCTTGTGTTGCCTATGACGAGAAGTTGCAGTTCTATTCCAGGATCGCCTCTGAAGTGATGCATCACCCCTTGGTCAAGGATGAGCACTGCATCCGCCTTCAGCTCGGACCCCTGGCGAACACCGTGCAGGAAAACGCCAAGTCCTGGGTGGTTTCACTTGGGAAGCTCCTCAATGAGTCAGCCAGAGAGGAGCTCCATAATCTGCACGAAGAGATAGAGGTAGTGGGGCCCCGGGTTTCATGGTCGTCAGGGCTTCATTCGGTGCTGTATTTTTTTCCCCGTGCTTATTTAGTGTCCCTTTGAACTCTCCTTTATAGTTCCTGACCAAAAACCTGAAGAAGAGCCCCAGTACCCTTGAAGATCTCAAGTTTGTCCTTGCAACAATCGCAGAAATTAGAAGTAAATCTTTAGTGATGGAACTAAGATACCGGGATGTCCAGGAGAGGTACCGCACCATGGCGATGTACAGTCTGTTTGTAAGTGAACTCTTTCCTTTTCTCCCTCCCTCCCTCCCTCCCTCCCTCTCTTCCTTCCTTCCTTTGTGTGTTTTTGTTTTTATTTATTTATTTATTTATATTTTAATTTTTTTGGCTGCGCTGTGTGACATGTGGGATCTTAGTTCCCTGACCAGGGATCGAACCTGTGCTCCCTGCAGTGGAAGCACGTAGTCCTCACCACTGGACTGCCAGGGAAGTTCCTATTTTATTTTATTTTTTAAAAACACAACATGATTATATTTTAACACACAACCAAAATACAAAATACCATATTAAATTGATGGCAGTAAAATATGGTATTTCATTTGCATTGCATGACAAATGGTTAACATCCTTAGTCATAAATGAGTTCTCACAAACCAGTGACAAAGACATTGATATACCACGGGAAATGGAAAAAAAAAAACAAAAACGGAAGAAAATGAAATAACACAAGTGACTAGTAAGGATTAAGCATCTATGAAGATGACTGAGCTGAACAATAACAGAAGAAAAGCAATTTCTTTGTAATATCATATTACCAAAGATTAAAAATCTAACATTTATACAGTTTTAGGAAACAGACCCACATAAACACTGGGGGACAAGATTGATGAGGTCCCATCTATATATTAATAGTAGGGGAAATCTAGTTTGAACTCAAACTATAAGTTTTGGATAGCCTTAGTCCTAGCAGTTCCAATTCATTGGAATTATTTCAATAAATTAGTTGGATAAATTTACAATTTATATCTAAACCAGGTTTACTGCATAGAAAATTTGTAGTATATAGACCCACCAAAAATGACTTGCATATTAATTTGTTTCCCAATACACCCAAAAGGATGTGCACAAAATTTCTTTAATAGTTGTTTTTATTTTATTTTAAGTGAACTCTTTTCTTAAGCTTTTTATGGTTGGGTTGAATTCTAAGGCCCTTTTCAGAAAGACTTCTCAAATATACAATAAAGCCAATTGTTTATGACTTTAAGTACTAAAATTTAAATGTAAAGCATGGTTATTTAGAATAATGACAACTTAGAGATTATTTCTCGATTTTGCATGGCTCAAATAGTTTTTTGTAGACGGGTCTGTAACTGCACACTGTTTTGGTTTTCCCTCTTTCTTTTCTTTCTTTCTTTCTTTTTTTTTTTTGATGTTAATTTTCTTTTATAAATAAATGGCTGTTGCAAAAATGATAAGGGGGAAGAAGAGGGGTAAGACGATAAAAGAAACTGGTAGAAGATAATAATTCAATTGTCTTTATTTAGGGTTGTTAAGTGTGGTTTCAAAGACCTTTAGAAAGTCCGTGGATGAGTTTGAGGGTGTCTGGGATCTCCTTGAAATCGTATGCAAAATTTTGCGTGCTCTGCATCACATAATACCTAGAAAAGAATCCACTGGAGAAACAAAGTAGAAGGGAGAAACAAAGAGCTGTTATAAGCCTGCATTTGCATAAAATTTGTATTTCAGCATTTACATGGCTTGAGTGCTTTAATCACCTTCACTGAGCATTAGCCTTGGCTGAAAGCTAGAGATCCTCTCATCAGAAAATGCATAGTAGTAACAATCATTTTGTAGTGTACAGAAATAACGAATCCCTATGTTGTGCACCTGGAATTAACATAGTATTGTCAATTATACGTCAATAAAAAAATAATAAAAATGAAAAAAAGAGAAACTTTTCCTTAAAAACTATCTGTTTACCCTGAGATACAGTTTATATAACAAGGGCACATTATTTACGCTGTATTTACATGTTTTCAGAATAATAAATTAGCTCTCTAGCATCCTCCAAAGATAAAAAGAAAAATGCACAGTATGCAAAATTTATATTTTTATAATTAAAATAAAGTCAAAATTTTCAGTTCTGTCTTTTGTTTTCTTTATCAAGTAACATTATTTAGAATTCTATGTCTTAGAACTCCATTAGTGTCTGCTTATACTGTCTGTGTATCTCTTGGTTTCCTTCAAGTCATTTGTATCCTTATCGTCCTATTATTTCTGATTGAGTTCTGGACATCGTATATGAAAAATTGTAGGGAGAATTGGAGGCTCCAGATGATGTTATGTTTCATCATAGGAGATTTATTTTTGCTTATGACAACACAGCTGGGTGTGTTAACAGGTCAAGATAACCTTATTTTAATCAGAGATGAGGTTGATTTGAAACTCAGTTTTACTTTATGAAGGGCTTATCTCTCTAGGTTATTTCTCTCTCTTTCTGCCTATGTTATCTACCTCTTTTAAAAAATTATTTTCTCCTGATTTTATTTTTATTATAAATATCTAATTTGTATAATTCAACCAGCATTTGTTCAAATGACCTAGCCTGCCATTACGCAGAAGCAGAAGTCCTGGAAAGCAGAAGCTTTGACCAGAAATTTCATTTCCAAACTGCTGATCATTTATTGTTTGTTCTTTTTTTTTTTTTAGCCTTCCGATGCAGAGAAAGAACTGGTTGACAAGATTGAGAGCATGTGGTCAAATCTGTTTAATGACGCATTGAATGTGGAGCATACTCTGGGAGGCATAAAGAGAACGTTCACAGAGGTACCTTGAAACGCTTTACTTTCCGAGTAAAGATGTTGAAAAATATCCAGTGGGCTAAACTAACGCAACCCTGCTTTTCTCAGATCACTCGAGGTGAAATATTAAACTACAGACAGCAGATAGAGGGCTTTGCAAGACGTTTTTATCATGAAGGCCCTGGTTCTGTTGGTGAAGATCTTGATAGAGGTAAGGGTATTCATGTTGGTCTTACTGAGGCATTTGAATGTGTTTTGCTTAAGAATTTTATGGGAAGATGGGATGGAGCAGTGGTGTGTAACCTTGCCTGTGCACTGGGTTCATCTGGGGATCTCTAAAAACCACTTCTGCCTGGGCACCAGGTCCACAGAGTTGATTCCACTGGTCTGGAGAGTGGTCTGGACTTCAAGGTTTTTAAAAGCTCCCGTGGAGATTCTAATCTGCAGGCCAAGCTGAGACCACTTAGAGCGAGAACACTCAGGAGACAGAACTTTCTAGCTGGAGGAGCTTGCACATGTAACTGGCCCTCTGGTTTTAGTCAGAATGATGGCAAGATAAAGTCTGGTCATTCTCAATTTGTCTTCCTAGTTGGCTTCTATGGATGAGATGATAGTTTTGCATATTTTTCATGATTTCTTATTCAATTTTGTATACCTTAAAATTGTATGTATTCCAAACGAACTTATTTATAAAACAGAAACAGACTCACAGACTTCAAAAACAAACTTATGGTTACCAAAGGGGAAAGTTGGAGGGGGGAGGGATAAATTAGAAATTTGGGATTATACACACTACTATAAATGAAATAGATAATCAAGGACCTACTGTATAGCACAGGGAATTCTATTCAATACTCTGTAATAACCTATATGGGAAAAGAATCTGAAAAAGAATAGCTATATGTATAACTGAATCACTTTGCTGTGCACTGAAACGAACACAACATTGTAAATCAACTCTACTCCAATATGAAATAAAAATTAAATTAAAAAAATTGTGTGCATTCATTTATCTGCTTATTTACTAGGAGTAGACCTTTTAGCCACTTTTGAAAAAGAGCTGATGAGACACGAAAAGAACCGTCAGGAGTTGGCTAACGCTGAGAAGCTTTTCGATCTTCCAGTTACGATGTACCCAGAGCTGCTGGAAGTGCAGAAGGAAATGAGCGGGCTGAAGACCATTTACGAGCTCTATGAAGGACTGAAGGTAAGCGTCCACCCACAGACTGGGTCTCGCTGGAGGGAATGCAACTCAGCGGACTTTGAGACCGCAATCGTACAGAGCCTGGGGCAGATTTCATAGAAACTCTCACTTTGGCTCTTGGGAGGAGGTCATGGGGAGTGACTGCTAATGGGGTTTCCATTTGGGGTGTGGAGAGAGTTCTGGAACCCGATGGAGATGAGGCTGCCTAGCATTGTGAATGTCCTGGTTGCCACTGTACATGTTCTTGGCAGAAAGCAGGTCAGTGGTTGACTAGGGGTGCGGTGGAAGGAGAAGGGTGGGAGGACGTGATTACAGAGAGGCAGGAGGAGACCATCGAGGGTGATGGTGATGGATACATTCCTTATCTCGACTGAGGTGATGGTCTCACGGTATGCGCACATGTCAAAACTTACCCAGCTGTACACTTGACATATGTGCAGCTTACTGTATACCCGTGAACCCTCCATAAAGCTTAGGAAAAACAGAGAGAAAGGGAAGAGAGGCATTAGAAACGCCAAGTGTAGATGACTTTTCCAGTGAGTCTTGTTTCGGAGGGAAGCAGGGAGATGAGGAGTGATGGGTGGAGGGGACGTGGGGTCGGGATACATTTCTTTTAAGGTGGGAGAAATTGCAACGTGAGTTTGTATACTGATAGGAGTGATCCAGTAAGGAGGGGACGCAGGTAATAGGAGGGAGAAGGGAGTCTTCATGTCTGGTGTCCTTGAGTAGGTGGGACAGGGATGGGATCAAGAGGTGGCCTCAAATAAGAGGCAGACTCATCGACCGTCATATGGGGAGGACAGAGCCTTCGCACAGAGACGCTTCTAGCGGGACATGTTGAACGTTCTGTTCTGATCGCGTCCGGTTCCCCAGGGTTGTGCACAGCAAGGTCATCAGCAGAGGGGACCGCGGGCGGGGATGCTGGCTGGTTGAGGATGGTGGAGTGGGGGTGAAATGACCCTCTAGAAGAATGGGGAGCAAGAGGGCCAAGGAGATGTGGGGTGACCGATGGTGCCCACACAGTCCTGGATTTCGACTGAGGCCGTGGGCAAGGTTGAGTTTTGAGCAATCCTGGTTGGTTGCCCGGGTGTAGGTGTTGGGTCCTGATGAACGCGGGGTTGTGGGCTTATCCATAGTTGTGGTTTTAACAGATGCGCTCGGTGGAGAGAGTGTCAGGCAAAGGCATGGAGGGTGGATGAAGGAAAGGCGTTATTATAATGACTGACTGGTTGTATATTTAGGGGTAGAAACTCCGAGAAGTACTTTAATTCCTTTATGATTTCTTTCTAATTTGTTTCTCATTAAATTTTTGCAAAAAGGAGGTAATGAATCATGGGAGTCATCTCAAAATAATCCAAAAAACGGTTGGAGCTTTTAATATCTTTCTAGAAGGCAAGAAAAGAAGAGAAACGAAAAAATGTAAATACATCATATGTAGTGCCATTTACACTTTAAAAAATTATCATACACGGGACTTCCCTGGTGGTCCAGTAGTAAAGAATCCGCCTTCCAATGCAGAGGACATGGGCCATATTCCTGGTTGGGGAACTAGGTTCCCACATGCCGCGGGGCAACTAAGCCCGTGCGCCACAACTGCTGAGCTCACGCACCTCAACTAGAGAGCCTGTGCGCCACCACTACAGAGCCCACGCACTCTGGAGCCCACGCGCCACAACTAGAGAGAGAAAAAAACCCGCACACACAACTAGAGAGAAGCCCGCGCCCTGCAACGAAGAGCCCAAGTG
This sequence comes from Balaenoptera ricei, assembly GCF_028023285.1. Lineage (NCBI taxonomy): Eukaryota > Metazoa > Chordata > Mammalia > Artiodactyla > Balaenopteridae > Balaenoptera > Balaenoptera ricei. Next base: position 6,577,910 of record NC_082652.1, on the reverse strand, counting down.
CCCGCGCATCACAATGAAAGATCCCGCATGCCTCAACAAAGATCCTGCGCACCGCAACTAAGACCCGATGCAGCCAAAAAAAAAAGAAAAAAATTTTTCATACACATATTTCATCAATTAACATAATTTCCTGTCAAATATATTTCATGACTCAAGCAACTCTGTCAAGCCTGGATGTCACAGGTTGCAAATGCCAACTCTACAACATGGTAAATTTTACACAAGATTGTACTGTTTACATTAAATCTCAGGGAGCTGGAACACAAAGTCTTTTCTTTATGATAACCAAGCAGGATTATCTAAATTGTAGGTATTTTGTAACCTTAGCTTCTCTTATCAGAAAAGGACAGCGTGGGCTTCCCTGGTGGCACAGTGGTTGAGAGTCTGCCTGCCAATGCAGGGGACATGGGTTCGAGCCCTGGTCTGGGAAGATCCCACATGCCGCGGAGCAACTGGGCCCGTAAGCCACAATTACTGAGCCTGCGCGTCTGGAGCCTGTGCTCCGCAACAAGAGAGGCCGCGATAGTGAGAGGCCCGCGCACCGCGATGAAGAGTGGCCCCTGCTTGCCACAACTGGAGAGGGCCCTCGCACAGAAATGAAGACCCAACACAGCCATAAATTTAAATAAATAAATAAATAAATGAAACTTAAAAAAAAAAAAAAAGAGTCAATTTGGAAAAAAAAAAAAAAGAAAAGGACAGCGCCTGAATGAAGTACATATTTAAGACCCAAGTGACTCCCTGATTTAAAAATACCTGTTTCTGACATCCTGCTTATTCCTTTTCCCTGAAGGAAAGGAAAACATGTTTTTGGATCCTACATATCCTCGGATACAGCATTATTTTTGTGAGGGCTTAAAAAAGTTGGAATGTTCTGTTTGTGTTTTAGAGCCTTGGAATCAATCTTTCTTTTGTGAATTTGAGGTTGTTGTGGGGAGATGGGTGATGATATTTGGAGAGAAGTGAGCATGACCAAGGGTTAAGAATGCGCTCTCCCGGTCAAGCCACCTTCAAGTTTCCAAAGGGGTCTCGTTGATGGGACTATTTCTTGCCCATTTCTAGGTTGCAAAGGAAGAATGGTCTCAGACGCTCTGGATCAACCTAAATGTTCAGTTTCTCCAGGAAGGAATTGAAAGTTTTCTCAGGTCCCTCAGAAAGCTGCCCCGGCAGGTCCGAAATTTATCAGTGGCCTACCATTTGGAAGCAAAAATGAAGGCATTCAAAGACTCGATTCCTTTACTTCTTGACTTGAAGCACGAGGCTTTAAGAGACAGGTTTGTGGGAGGCGCTTTTACTTTAAAATATGTCTTTGCTTAGCTCTGATGACGAAGGACAGGATTCCAACAGCAACACAGGGCTAGAAATATGCAAGTAATATTTCTGTAATATCACTTCTATGTAAAGTTTCCATTAAATTATCAACCACAAGGATTCTTCTGTATCAACTCCTGCACTAGACCTGGGACTAGAGAGAGAAAAAATGGTGGATTCTCCTTTCTGACCATCTCTGTGCACAACAAAAATCAGTGATTCTACGATTACTGCTTGTATGCTGGGCACCTGGCATTCTGCTGGTCCAGCGCCATGTTTAGCTGCCTTATTGCATTCATCCCATATACGTGGGACCATAAAAGTGGGCAAATGTGAACCTTCAAAGGAGGAGCAGTGCTGCTTGGTGCTGTGTCTGACCTGTTCCCCCTTCTTAACTTTATCACTCTGCGTTTTTTTTCATAGTGCTCGAAACAGTGTGCGGTTATTTAATTTATAGATTTGTTTTATCGGTCACTGACTGTCTCCCCAAGTCGCTGGTAGTGTTCCCCAGGGCAGGGGCCTTGCCTCTGAGTCACTGTGAACCCCCAGCAGCCAGCCCACTGCCTGCACAGAGTTAGTGCTTGCTGAATGTTTATCCAACACACGAGTGCTCGTAATTTGCACCAGGGTCTCAGACAGGCTGAGTGATCCAAGAGAGGTTGGGATCACCCGTCTAGAGACCGTGCAGAAGCAGTTACCAACAAACGAAAAGCTGTGTATTTTCTTAGGTGGTAGTGAAGACTAGCCATCTAAGAAAATATCTTCTACATGTTGTTTCCTGGGTTTAATTCCGGCAGCCAGTGGGATCTTGGAAAACTTTGGACAGATAATTCCAGTGATGTCCTCGTATTTCCGAATTCCATTACAAGAAGGGTTTATGATGGGATTTTATCCTGTGGTTAAAGAGGGAATAATTGAATCCATCACTAAACTCAGCAGACAGAGAGATTTTAATGTGGATGCACCTTTAGGCACTGGAAAGAGCTTATGGAGAAAACGGGCGTGATGTTTGAAATGACTGAAACATTCACCTTGGAAAACATGTTTGCTGTGGAGCTTCACACACACACAGATGTTCTCAACGAGATCGTGACGTCGGCCGTCAAGGAGGTAGCCATTGAGAAGGTAGGACTATTTTCAGTTGTAAAACGGTACAGAAAAAATAGAGAATTTTTTTTTTTTAATTCAGAGAGAAGACCCGTTTGCTCTGACACCTGTTATGTTTGAGCAAGGAAGAATGATCTGTTCTAGAAATAGAATTTCTGCCCCAGTTAAATGGTTTAGTTCTTAATTATAGTTTCACTCTTGACTTATTTATTAAAGAAATAATGGGTGTTCCAGGTAGAAAACTGAGAAAATAAACAAATCATTCATAATTCTACCACCTGAAGATAAATTATCTTTATTATTTTTTATTATTTTTATTTTATTATTATTATTATTATTTAAAAAAATATTTAATTTTTTGGCTGTGTGGGCTCTTAGTTGTGGCATGCAAGATCTTTAGTTGTGGCGTGTGGGCTCTTTGTTGCAGCATGCATGCGGGATCTAGTTCCCTGACCAGGGATCGAAGCCGGGCCCCCCGCATTGGGAGCGCGGAGTCTTAACCCCTGGACCACCAGGGAGGTCCCTGAAGATAAATTATTAACATTTTAGGATATATCCTTTAACACTTTATTTATTTCTTTTTTTAACTAGCTTTTAAAATTTTTATTTTATTTATTTATTTATTTTTGGCTGCATTGGGTCTTCGTTGCTGCGAGCGGGCTTTCTCTAGTTGCGGCAAGCGGGGGCTACTCTTCGTTGCGGTGCGCGGGCTTCTCATTGCTGTGGCTTCTCTTGTTGCAGAACACGGGCTCTAGGCGCACGGGCTTCAGTAGTTGTGGCATGCTGGCCTCAGCAGTTGTGGCTTGTGGGCTCCAGAATTCAGGCTCAGTAGTTGTGGCACACGGGCTTAGTTGCTCCGTGGCATGTGGGATCCTCCCGGACCAGGGATTGAACCCATGTCCCCTGCATTGGCAGGCAGATTCTTAACCACTGCTGCCACCAGGGAAGTCCCTCCTTTAACACTTTAAAATGCATATACAGGGAATTCCCTGGTGGCAGCAGTGGTTAGGGCTCCGCACTTCCACTGCAGGGGGCCCGGGTTTGATCCCTGCTCGGGGAGCTAAGATCCCGCATGCCGCAGCGCGGCGCAACCAAAAAAAAAATGCATATACACATATGTACACATGTACACATATATCCATGCATACACATACACACAGATGTATAAAATACATATACATGCACATCCACATACATGAGTAGTATGCCCATATACATACATGCCCACACATATATACACATAACATGCACCTATGTACATGTACATAAATACATATGTATCACACATACATATATGCACACATGTATACACAGGCGCAATATACACATGCACATACATATACCCATAATATACTTACGTACATATGCACACATATACACCACCTATATATACACATACTTTTATATACACATATGCATAAATATTGACAGGGTGTTTTTGAAAATGTCATAAAAATAGGCATATTAATTTGTAATTTGATTTTTTTGCTTCACAGTAGAGTAAACAGAGGGGCAGGATCTCATGAGGATGTAGACTGGAGGCAGATTACAGAATTTAGACCCTGGTTCTGGCCCTCAGTAGCTGAGTGAATGTGGCAAGCCAACCCCGCTCTGAGCCCCAGTTTCTGCCTCTGTAAAGTGTGGGTAATAATAATCCCTCCCTCACTGAGGTGCTTTGAGGACTAAGGAGATCGTGAATGGCACGTGCTTACCTGTCGCAGAGCAAGTGCTCGGTAAATGATGACTAGGATTACCAGAATCTCTGCTTATTCGGAACACTGACTGGAACTCTGGGTTTGAGTTGATCCATGGCAAACTCAGCAAGTTGCTGTTGGGTTGGGGTTCTGTTTTTTCAATCCTTGTGCCTGAATCATTCTTTTCATATTCCTGGCCAGGCTGTGAAGGAAATCCTGGACACGTGGGAAAATATGAAATTTACCGTGGTCAAGTATTACAAAGGCACCCAGGAGCGAGGCTACGTCTTGGGGTCTGTTGATGATATTATCCAGTGCCTGGATGACAACACTTTCAACCTGCAAAGCATCTCAGGAAGCAGATTTGTGGGGCCTTTTCTGCAGACTGTTCACAAATGGGAGAAAACGCTTTCTCTAATAGGGGAAGTCATTGAGGTGAGGAAAAAGACACGCAAAAGATGGGAAGGAGCTGAGTCATACCAGGAAGGAAACTTTGTGTGAGAATATTTTGTGCTTAGAAACTAATGATCCTCTTTCATACTTTTTCTGTCTTTGATTTATTTTGGGGGGGAGGGATGATTAGAAGCATCAATCTGAGTTTTTATTTCAATGAATGCATTTTTAATTTCCACGACTCCTAATCAGTGCTTTTTCTTTTTTTTTTGATGTGGACCACTTTTTTATAATTTACTTTTTTTTTTTTAAATAAATTTATTTATTTATTTATTTATGGCTGTGTTGGGTCTTTGTTTCTGTGCGAGGGCTTTCTCCAGTTGCGGCAAGTGGGGGCCACTCTTCATCGCGGTGCGCAGGCCTCTCACTATCGCGGCCTCTCCTGCTGCGGAGCACAGGCTCCAGACGCGCAGACTCAGTAATTGTGGCTCACGGGCCCAGCCGCTCCGCGGCATGCAGGATCCTCCCAGACCAGGGCCCGAACCCGTGTGCCCTGCATTGGCAGGCAGATTCTCAACCACTGCGCCACCAGGGAAGCCCAGTGCTTTTTCATATGTCCTTATTCTTGTTTAATACTGTCCTGTTCTTGTTGCAAGAATGCTTTCACCTCTTTTATCACATTGAAGAATTTAAACATATTTAAAGCCCTTTTCTGATTTCCTTCTACTTTTTATTTTCTTAGGACAATCCCCCCCACCACTTTTTTTTTTTTTGGTGACTCTCTTTCATGGTAGGGGGTTTTTCTCTGTGTGATTTTGATTTTTCTTATATTAGGGGGTTTAGGGCTTTCTTGCTTTGTGTCCAGACCTCTGTGAGCAACCCAGGATCATTTCACCAGTTTTGTGTGGCTGCCTTGTTTTCTTCCTCAGACTGTAGGCAAGTGCCTTATACTTGCCACACCCTGAGCTTGGGGTGGGATGAAGCCAGGCCTGCTTCACTGGCTAGGAGTGTGGTCATGCATGGGCTTCCGTCACTTGCTCTTTGTCTATTACTTAAACTTTTTTTAAAACTTTTAATTTATTTTTTTTAATTGAAGTATAGTTGATTTACAATGCTGTGCCGATTTTCTATTACTTTTTATTAGTGGCATCTGTCAGCCTGGATTTAGTACTGCTTTTTTTCTTTGTTAGGACCAACTTTTTTTAATTGACATGAAATTTATGTAACATACAATTACCCGTTTTACAGTCCACAATTCAGTGGCGTTTAGTCCATTCACAATGTTGTGCAACCACCACCTCTATCTAGTTCCAGAACATTTTCATCATCTCTAAAGAAATTCCCATACCCATTAAACAGCAATTACTCCCTACTTCTCCTCCCTCCAGCCTCTGACAAACATCAGTCTATTTTCTGTCTCTGTGAATTTACCTATTGTGGGTATTTCATATAAATGCAATCATATAGTATGTGACCTTTATGTCTGGCTTCTTTCACTTAGCGTCATATTTTCAAGGTTCATCTATGTTGTAGAATGTGTCAGTGCTTCATTCTTTTTTGTGGCTGAATCGTATTCCATTGTGTGGATGGACCACATTTTGTGTATCCCATTCACCTGTTGATGGACATTTGGGTTGTTTCCACCTTTTGGTTAATGAAATAGTGCTTCTGTAAGTGTTGGTGTACAACTACTTTTTGAGTCCCTGTTTTCAGTTCTTCTGGGTCTATGCCTAGGAGTGGAATTGTGGGTCACGTAGTATTTGGGTCAGTTTTTGCTTGGGCTTCTGCACAGTTTGTCCTCTGGGTCACAGGGCTCCAACCACTGCTCCCAACTAGAAGCTTCCTCCCTGTCCCAGGCTGGGGTGTGGAGAGTTTTCTTTTGCTTTTGAGTGTGGCTGTGTATTTTAGAATATTTAGCTACGCTTCCTCTATCATTCCTATATATTTGGAAAGGAGTGTATGCACTCACTCTGCCCTCTTGCCTGGAAAGTCTTTTGACCTGAGTTGGTTTAAATCTGTCCCGTGTTAAGGTGGGATTTTACCATACACAGCTCGAGGTACCTGGGAACCTGTGTTGATGGTAACATTGTGCATTTACAGGTTTGGATGTTGGTTCAGAGAAAATGGATGTATCTGGAAAGCATCTTTATCGGTGGAGATAACAGATCACAACTTCCAGATGAAGCAAAGAAGTTTGACAACATCGATAGAATATTTAAAAGGGCAAGTGACTGGCTTCTATTTTAGTCTTGAAAGAAGAACAGTGATTTGAGATACTTTTACTTACATATTTGCATGTAGTATTTTGTCTATTAGCAGCTTCTCAATTTTTTCTATCATTGTATATGAACTTAATCTCTTCAGTAAAAGTTTCTGTTTGATCTTAAGCCACTGGCCTATGGCACTAGAAGGTTTTCATATTTATTTTTTATTATAAAAGTAGTACTTGTGGGACTTCCCTGGTGGTCCAGTGGCTGGGGCTCCGCGCTTCCACTTCAGGGAGCGTGGTTTCAATCCCTGGTCTGGGAACTAAGATCCCACGTGACGCATGGCAAAAAAAAAAAAAAAAAGAAAAAATAGTACTTGTGTAAAAAGCTTGGGAAAATGTAGAAAAGCAGGGAAAAATGTATCTTCCATAGTTCCATCACCTTTAATATATATTTCTTTTATCTTTTTTCTATGTCTATGGGTTAAAAACACACTAATAAAGACATTTTGTATAATCCTATTTTATAATTTTCTCTTAATATTACAAGAAACATAGTTTATATTATGAAACTATCTGAGAAAATGTTTTAATGCCTTTATATGTTCTGGTGAGTGGCTTGACATTAATTTAGTTGATTATTGTCTAGTAACTGGACACCTTGTTTGAAGCAAAATTCTTTGCTTTCATAAATAATTTGTAGTTTGTGTCTAAAGTTTTTTCCATATTTAGGGTATCTTACGATAGATTGTTTACAAGTAAATTACCCATGAAAGACTATGCTCGTTTTAAAGTCCTTCCAGAAAGGGTGGTACCAGTGGTCACTGCTGCTAGTAATTAGTGGGGTGAGGATTTTCACCCAGCCCACCTGACCTCAAAGCCCAGGTGCTTTGCTACTCAGCGATGCTGTTGTACTCTCCAGCTACGGGCAGCCAGCTCACGTTTTGGATCTCTTTTGTCCATTAGAGTTCATGATTTTTTTTCTTATCCATCTGCATAAGCTTTTTTTTAAACTTAAAATAATTACGCAACAGATACCTATTCATTATAGAAGGACTTAGACATTATAAAAAAGCAAAAAAAAAAAAGAAAGAGGGCTTCCCTGGTGGCGCAGTGGTTAAGAATCCGCCTGCCAATGCAGGGGACATGGGTTCGAACCCTGGTCCAGGAAGATCCCACATGCTGCGGAGCAACTAAGCCCATGTGCCACAACTACTGAGCCTGCGCTCTAGAGCCTGCGAGCCACAACTACTAAGCCCGCGTGCCACAACTACTGAAGCCCGTGAGCCTAGAGCCCATGCTCTGCAACAAGAGAAGCCACTGCAATGAGAGGCCTGCACACTGCAATGAAGAGTAGCCCCCGCTCACCACAACTGGAGGAAGCCCGCGCACAGCAATGAAGACCCAATGCAGCCAAAAATAAATAAATAAAATAAATTAAAAAAAAAAAAAAAAAAAAAGAAAGAAAAAGAAAGGAAAAAATAGCTACAATCGCATGCCCAAGATAACCATTTCAATAGTTCAACATGTATCTTTCCAGAATTTGTTAATTCCTATGTAAACATATCAATAAATATGTAATTATTCTATGAAATAGGATCATTCTTTTTTTTTTTTTAAATTTTTTAAAAAATTTATTTATTATTTTTAATTTTGGCTGTGTTGGGTCTTCGTTTCTGTGTGAGGGCTTTCTCCAGTTGTGGCGAGTGGGGGCCACTCTTCATCGCGGTGCGCGGGCCTCTCACTATCGCGGCCTCTCTTGTTGCAGAGCAGAGGCTCCAGACGCTCAGGCTCAGTAGTTGTGGCTCACGGGCCCAGCTGCTCCGCGGCATGTGGGATCTTCCCAGACCAGGGCTCGAACCCATGTCCCCTGCATTGGCAGGCAGATTCTCAACCACTGCGCCACAAGGGAAGCCCCCAGGATCATTCTTATCAGTATGATCTTTTAAAAATTTAACATCCTCATCATATATTTCAGTAAATAAACATCTAAATTGTCACAGCAAATGATTGACCTAATTCCCTCTCGTTGGACATTTAGGCTATTTCCTTTTCTTTCCTTTCCTTTCTTATCATTATGTTTTTGCCATTATATAGAGTGGGGAATATTCAGGTGCATACAAATTGCTCAGAGTGAAACTGCTGGCTTTATTCATCCAGCAAATGCTGATGGAGGGTCTGCTGTGTGCAGACACCGTTGTAGGCACTTGGGGAAACACTGAACAAAAGACAGAAAGATCTCTACGCAGGGCAGCTGACCTTCTAGCGGGAAGATGGAAAAAAAATAAACATCGGAGATAAGTAAGTTATGTATATATAGTACATTAGAAGGTATTTACTTATTTATTTTTAATTTTTTAAATAGATATTTATCTATTTATTTATTTAGCTGTGCCGGGTCTTAGTTGTGGCACGCGGGATGTTTGTTGCCACATGTGGGATTTTAGTTGCGGCACGTGGGATCTAGTTCCCTGACCAGGGATTGAACCCCGGGCCCCCTGCATCGGGAGAGCGGAGTTTTAGCCACTGGACCACCAGGGAAGTCCCTGAAGGTGCTTATTTAAACACTTAACGGTTTTTGCCAATTTGGCCTCCCTGAAGGTGGAGGTTCTGGTTTGTTGGGTTTGCTCTGTTGTGCCTGGACCCTGGCAGATGCCCACCTGGGACAAGAGCCAGGCTCCTGCTTCCCTGGCTTGACAGCTGTCCTCTTGACTTTGTCCAGATCATGGGCGAGACCTTGAAAGACCCCGTGATCAAGAGATGCTGTGAGGCCCCGAACCGCCTTAGAGACCTGCAGAACATCAGCGAGGGCCTGGAGAAGTGCCAGAAGAGCCTGAACGACTACTTGGATTCCAAGAGGAACGCCTTCCCCAGGTTCTTCTTCATTTCTGATGACGAGTTACTCAGCATCCTGGGCAACAGTGACCCCCTCTGCGTCCAGGAGCACATGATCAAGGTCAGCCCCCCGGGGCTCCCAGGAGAGAGGTGGCGTAAGCTCTGTAACTGCAGTTTGTTGTATTCAAGTCTTCTACACAGTTCGGTTCAACCCAGGGGTTTAAGACTGTGAAACGCTGCTGGGGTTTTTATTTGAGGCATAAATCTGATGAAATCCACTGTAGTCTGAAGTCACACCAGCACTCAGCTGCTATCTGTTGCTCTTTTTCCACAGTCCCCCAAACAACATTATTTGGAGAAACTAAAACAATACAGAAATACACAAAGACTAATATAATAAGCAGAGAGACAATACAGGATAGTGGTATAGCACATCCAGCCAGGTTTCTGAGTTCAAATCCTGGCTCTACATGGATTTGCTGTGTGACCTTTGGCAAGTTACTTAACCTCTCTGGGCATCAGTTTTCTTATCTGTAAATGCAGATAACTCCAATTATAAAAATTTATAACGATAAAGATTAAGTGGGTTAATGTTTGTAAAGTACTTAGAACAGTGCCTGCCTTACAGTGTTGGCTAAAGAACCTTATCTACCCCCCAGAATTGACACTCTTGTTACCAGTTAGTCATATTTGCTTTGTCTCTTTTTTGGTAAAATAAATTTGTAGAGATAAAGTTGACATACTCTTTATTCCATCCCCGTTCACAGTTCTTCCTCCACTTTCAAGAGGCAGCTGCTATCATGACTATGATGTAATTCCTTCCAGCCCGTGTTTTCATACTCTTATATAAACGTATGTGTATCTGTGAGCGATATTGAATGGCAGGAAACACAACAGACAAAACTGTCTCTTGTGATAGAGAGTCAGAGCTGGGCGAGGAATAATCTTTGGTCAACTAATCAAAGCTCTATATTTAGTATCAGCCCAGAGCAAGGTTTCTCAGCCTTGGCACTATTGGCATCGGCCAAATAATTTTTCTCTCTCTCTCTGTGTATATGTGTGTGTCGGGGGTGGGATGGGGGGCTGTCCCGTGCATTGTAGGATGTTCAGCAGCATCCCTGGCCTCTACCCAATAGATGCCAGGAGCATCCATCTCCAGCTATGACGACCAAAAATGTCTCCAGATGGCACCCAGTGTCCCCTGGGGGCAACATCATCCGTGGTGGAGAACCAGTGTTTTTGAGCAATTCCTTTATTCCAAATAAATAAAGCACTAAGGATCAAGTACTTAATGCAATACTTTTCCTTCGATTAATGCTGATTTCAGCTGGTCCGTATATCCAGATACCTCTCCATATCAGCATATACCCTAGAATCTCAAGAGTGTGTGTTGGAGGGAAGTCTGTCTTCTCTTTCTTTCTTTTTGTTTAATCTACCACAGAGCTTTGCATAGTTCAGGATAAGCGAAAGTACCCAATGAACGTTTGTCATTGAATGAATGGACATCTATTTAGCATGTGGTCTCTGATGCTATTGCTGGCATCCTGGCAGCACTGATGTGTGATGAGGCGCTGCAGGCTGTTCTTTGATTCCAGAACCCAGGGAAGGTATTACAGGGTGGCTTCTCCCACTGTATTGCAGATGTACGACAACATAGCACTGCTGAGGTTTAATGACGGGGACAGTGGAGAAAAACTGGTGTCTGCCATGATTTCAGCAGAAGGAGAGGTCATGGAGTTCCGGAAGATCATCCGGGCCGAGGGGCGCGTGGAGGACTGGATGACAGCAATTTTGAATGAAATGCGAAGAACTAACAGGCTAATTACCAAAGAGGCTATCTTTAGATACTGTGAAGACAGAACTAGGTAAGATTGTAAGTGTGATTGTGTGTTACTTTATCATATTTATGGTCACAATGGATCAATTTTCAAGGTTTGGAGTAGATCAACTGACATTTCAAATGAGGTTTTCTTTTCCTGCCGTAGCTAAATTAGCTGATGTATATCTGTCCTGTAAGGATCACCTCATATAGCCCGTCTCAAAGTGTGGTCCCCGGACCGGCAGCATCAGGATCCCTGGGAGCCTGTTAGAAATGCATATTCCTGGGCCCCACCCCAAACCTGCCCCAACAGAAATTTTCAGGGGACTTCCCTGGTGGTCCAGTGGGTAAGACTTCATGGTCCCAATGCAGGGGGCCCGGGTTCAATCCCTGATTGGGGAACTAGATCCCGCATGCATGCCGCAACTAAGAGTTCACATGCTGCAATCAAGAAGTCCACGTGCCGCAGCTAAGATCCTGCGTGCTGCAACTAAGACTTGGTGCAGCCAAAATAAACAAACAAACAAACAAATAAATATTAGGAAAAAAAAAAAGAAATTCTTGGGGTGGGGCCCAGGGATCTGGGTTTTCACAATATCCCAGGGGATTCTGAGCTCAAGTGTGCAGAACCTAGTGACCCACCAGAAACCAGGTGTTCATTAAGGTGGATTCTATGTGTAGGTTAATGGGCAAAGTTGTTTCTAAAGTAGTTGATGAATTTCAATCATTCTTTGATTTTTGTGGCCTAGAAGCTTCCAAGCACTGAGCTGAACCATGCCTGATCCTAGTGGCTAAGAGGGCTGAACTCAAAGCACGTAAAGCATCTTTGGATAACTTTCCAGGAGAGTTGTGTATTTGGTAGGGCCTTTATGCAGACATAAAGTCTTTATTATCATGAGAGCACCGTCCTCTTGGTTTCGCATGCTGCCTTTTTGATTTTGCAAACTGAAAATGTCTGTTTAAATAAATTATTAGAACAGAGCATAATATTTGTCTGATTAGGATCCTGCTTTTTCTTAGGTTTTGCACCATATGAAAAAATTGGTTTACTTCTTTATGTAATCAGGTGTCCATATATATATATATATATATATATATACACATACATACACATTCAGTGGTGTATTGGTAAACTAGCTCTCTGGGAAAAAAAAAGCTTTGCTGTAGAGCATTTCCCAATTCCCATGGTGTAAATACTCCCGCATGTCTGATTTCAAGAAGGCTAAATGGAGGGAATTCCCTGGCAGTCCAGTGGTTAAGACTCCACCCTTTCACTGCCAAGGGCCTGGGTTCGGTCCCTGGTTGGGGAACTGAGATCCAGCAAGCTGTGCGGCGTGGCCAAAATTTAAAAAAAAAAAGAAAAAGCTGAATGGAATAATGGTAAGAAGTTTAACACCCCGCTTGCAAAATTCCTGAATATTTGTCAGTTACCTCTCATGAGCTGATAGGAGGTGGCCTTAGCCCATCATGGGCTGTATTCATTCATTTTACTAGCGTTTATTGGATTCCTGCTCTGGGCTAATCACTGTGCTGATGCTGTCTCAAAACTGAACTAGACAGAAACCACTGCCCTTCAGAAGTAGAGATCGCAGAATATCTAAAAATCTCTGCAATGTTCCCAAATCGTATGAATTTTATATCTGCATTTATTCATTTTATTTGCCTCATAACTACTACTTTGCCAGGGTGTTGCCATGTGTGACAACGTGTGGTTGGTGGAAGACAGAGTTAAGAGAATGCAACCTGATTAACTGGGAAATGTCCGAGCCACCCCTTTCCTCACCTAGATACCCCTCTGCTAAAGGGAACTTGTCGCTCCTAATGAAGGGGGTGAGTCACTGAAATGATAATGCTGATTTACTTGAGCGGACATGTTTCAGCGTCACTGAGAGGGCAGGCCCAGGTGTATGTAGCTCCAGAGCACACCCGCCGTCCTGGGATTTGCCAAACACCGTCACGTTCATCTTAGCTCTGCCCTGAACCGCTTTATTTTCTCTGGTTATAGTGTTTCCACCTCTCCTGATTTCCTGCTTCCCAGGTTTGCTGCCTTTCGCAAGGTCCATCTTTGTTCGTCATTTCAGTACCGTCCTCTGGACCTCCATCACCTTTGTCACATCTCTCTTGTGTGTCGGGACCATAAGTATACATACTATTTAGGTTTTAGAGGCACCGCACACTTTTAACGCAAGACGTTAAAGCCAAATACTTTTTATTGTTTTAAATATTCTTTAAAATTTATTTTGCCATTAATTGTCCATCATCAAGATAATGACTCGTCATTTGCAGTCACTTTTACTGGATTGGAACTTATAGCTCTGGGTCCATTATTTTTTTAGGTACGATTTAGAAGAAAAGTTTGCCCTAATGTGTTTCAAGGCACTTACCAGCTTTGGAAATTAGTATGTCAGTAGGGGAAATCCAAGTGGCTGATAAACATATGAAAAGAGGAAAGACTTCACTGGTCATCAAGGATCTGCAGATTAAGGCCGAATGAGATATTGTTTTGTTCACCTCTCAGATTGGCAAAAAATTCAAAAGAATTTAATGCCTAGCGCTGGAGAGGGTGTGGTGAGAAGGACAGCACTATGCATGGCTGGTGGGGGGACGGATTGCTACAACGTTTTAAAGTAATTTGACTATTCCTATTAAAATAAACTATCAAAAAAGTGCTTTTGTACTGGTTGCCCTGCACTTGGGATTCTGGTCTGTAACAGTAGAAGCCGCTCTGACTCCTCAGGATGTGCATAAAGCGGGGTTTCTCACCATCGGTGCTGTTGACATCTGGGCCCGGATAATTCTTTGCTGTGGGAGACCGTCCTGTTTATTGTAGGTTGTTTAACAGCATCCCTGGCCTCTAGCACCCACTAGATGCCAGCAATACCCTTTCTCCCAGTTGTGACAACCAAAAATGCCTCGAGACAGTGCCAAACGATGTAGAGAGATGTTTACCGTGGTATTGTTTGTATTGGCAAAAGAACTGGAAGCAACTTGAATAGACATCAGTGCGGAGACGTCTGCTTAAATTGCGATACTTTGATGCTCTGAAATATCGTGCAGCTCTGACGAGGACCGGGTCAGACCTATGTCCGTTGACCTAGACGCATGCCCACTAGAACCAATAGGTGAGAAAAACAAGGTGCAGTGTAGCTTGTGTTCCCTGATGCCGATTTTGGAGAAACAGCCCTCACAGCCCCTTCTCCCCATTTGTGTATCTTGAACTTTGAACAGGCTTGTATGAGAATGGAAAAGAGTGCCGAGTGACACTCAGGAAACTATAACAAGGAACCACGGGGGGGTGTGGTCAGAGATAATTTTTTTGTTGGAATTTTTAAAAATTTAAAAATTCTTACAATATGCCCATAATGTTAAATAATTTTTAAACATCTGTAAAGACACATCTTTAAAGTGATCTGGCATCTTTTACACAGTCGTGCACCTGTAACTTTTTCATGTGCATGTCTCTGTTGGCCTGGTGTTCTACTATCTGGCCAGAAGAGTTTTATTCTCCTTTGCTTACCTGCAGCTCATACTTTGCCGTCCCTATTCCGGATCAAAGAAATAGATTTTTTTTGGAATATAATTCTCTCTGCTATACAGTAAACCCTTGTTTCTTATCTATTTTATGTATATTGGTTCGTATCTGTTAATCCCATACTCCTAATTTATTTCCCCCCTTCCCGTTTAGTAACCATAAGTTTGTTCTCTATGTCTGAGTCTGTTTCTGTTTCATAAATAAGTTCATTTGTATTATTTTTTAGATTCCACATATAAGTGATATCATATGATGTTTGTCTTTGTCTGACTGACTTCACTGAGTATGATAATCTCTAGGTCCATCCATGTTGCTGCAAATGGCATTATTTCATTCTGTTTTATGACTGAGTAATATTCCATTGTATTAGGTTGCTTCCATGGCCTGGCTATTGTAAATAGTGCTGCTGTAAACACTGAGGTGCATATATCTTTTTGTTTTGACCGCACGGCGCAGCTTGAGGGATCTTAGTTCCCTGACCAGGGATTGAACCCATGCCTCCTGCAGTGGAAGCATGGAGTGTTAACCACTGGACCTCCAGGGAAGTCCCCATATATCTTTTTGAATTAGAATTTTTGTCTTTTCCGGATATCTGCCCAGGAGTGGGATTGCTGGATCATACGGTAACCCTATTTTTAGTTTTTGAAGAAGCCTCCATACTGTTCTCTGTAGTGGCTGCACCAGTTTACATTCCCACCAACAGTGTAGGAGGGTTCCCTTCGCTCCACACCCTCTCCAGCGTTTATTGTTTGTAGACTTTTTGATGATGGCCATTCTGACCGGTGTGAGGTGGTACTTCATTGCAGTTTTGATTTGCATTTATCTAGTAATTAACATTGTTGAGCATCTTTTCATGTGCCTGTTGGTCATCTGTATGAAAGAAATGGATTCTTTTTTTAATATTTTAATTTTATTGGAGCATAGTTGATTTACAATGTTGTGTCTACACAACATTGTAGTTTTAGTGTGTACAGCAAAGTGATTCAGTTATACATATACATATATTCATTCTTTTTTAGATTCTTTTCTCATCTAGGTTATCACAGAATATTGGGTAGAGTTCCCTGAGCTATACAGTAGGTCCTTGTTGGTTATCTGTCTTACATATAGTAGTGCGTGTATGTTCATCCCAAGCTCCTGATTTATCACTTCCCCACAAGTTTCCCATTTGGTAAACATGAGTTTGTTTTCGATATCTATGTCTGCTTCTGTTTTGTAAATAAGTTCATTTGTATCTTTTTAAAAAATTAGATTCCACATATGAGTACTGTCATATGATATTTGTCTTTCTCTGTGTGACTTGCTTCACTTAGTATGATCATCTCTAGGTCCATCCATGTTGCTGCAAATGGCATTATTTCATTCTTTTTATGACTGAGTAGTATTCCATTGTATACATGTACCACGTCTTCTTTATCCATTCCTCTGTCGATGGCCATTTAGGTTGCCTCCATGTCTTGGCTATTGTAAATCGTGCAGCAGTGAACATTGGGGTGCATGTATCCTTTCGGATTATGGTTTTCTCCGGGTATATGTCTAGGAGTGGGATTGCTGGATCATATGGTAGTTCTATTTTTAGTTTTTTAAAGGAAGCTCCATACTGTTCTCCATAGTAGCTGTACCAATTTACAACAGTGTACAGCAGGATTGCCTTTTGGAAGAATTAGATTCTTGACAGGACCGTTTTCGGTCCCAATCCTGGGAAAATCTCGTTGAAGACATGCTTTTCCCTTAGGGTCGACTGGATGCTCCTGTACCAAGGGATGGTGGTGCTGGCCGCCAGCCAGGTGTGGTGGACCTGGGAGGTGGAAGATGTCTTCCGCAAAGTGCAGCAAGGGGAGAAGCAGGCCATGAAGAACTACGGCCGGAAGATGCACCGGCAGATTGATGAGCTGGTCACTCGGATCGCCACGTCCTTGAGCAGAAACGACAGAAAGAAATACAACACTGTCCTCATCATCGACGTGCATGCCCGAGATATAGTTGACTCTTTCATACGGGGCAGGTAGGGACCTGCTCAGGGCACTGGCGTCTGGAAACCTGTCTTCTGTCGTCCTCTGGCCTCTCTCAGCGTCTCTCCTTCCTCACCCTTGCCCACCTTCTGCTGCATCTCTGTCTCTCTTCACTTATCCCCCGTCGCTCACCTTCCAGCATCCTCGAGGCCCGGGAGTTCGAATGGGAAAGTCAGCTGCGGTTCTACTGGGACCGAGAACCAGATGAGCTGAGCGTCCGCCAGTGCACGGGGACCTTCAGCTACGGCTACGAGTACATGGGTTTGAACGGGAGGCTGGTTGTCACGCCCCTTACGGACCGGATTTACCTGACTCTCACTCAGGTGATTGGCAGCCTGGCTCTCTTGGTGATCGTTCCCCTGGGGTTATGTGTTTTTCTCTAAGGGTGTCTATGGTAATGGTGATGGTGTACTGGGTTGACCAGTGTCCCCTACCCTGCCCCAAATTCAGGTCTGCTCAGAAGCTCAGATGTGATCTTATTTAGAAATAGGGTCTTGGCAGATTGAATTAGTTAAGGATTGGGGTGAGAACATCCTGGATTAGGGCCCTAATACCAGTGACTGACGTCCTTGTAAGAAGAGAAGAGAACACAGAGACACAGAGAAAGTGATGTGAAGACGGAGGCAGAGACAGGAGGGATGCGGCCACAAGCCAGGGACACCTGGGGCCACCAGAAGCTGGAAGAGGTCAGGAAGGATCCTCCCCTGGAGCCTTCGGAAGGAGTGTGGCCCTACCCACACCTTGATTTCAGACTTTTAGCCTCCAGAACTGTGAAAGAATACATTTCGGTTGTTTTAAGCCAGCCAGTTTGTGGTACTTTGTTACGGCAGCCCCAGGAAGTTAATGCTGAGAGTAAGGGATGTTACACTTTGAAAATCTATAAAGGAGTTTCCGTTTGGAATATGACCTACGTGCCGCCTTTTGGGATTGGGCTGTTTCAAGTTCAGGCGGCCCCTAAAACCACCCTCCGGTTCAATAGTTTGCTAAAAGGAATGACGGAATTCAGTAAAGCCATTATGGTCATGGTTATGGTTTTCGCAGCTAATGGGTACAGATCAAAATCAGCAATGGGAGAAGGCATAGGACAGGGTCCAGGAGATGCCAGCCTTCAGTTTCCTCTCTGATGCAGCTGTCCAGACAGCATCATTTCTTCTGGCAGCTCTGTGTGGCCGCACGTGTGAAGTCCTGCCACCCAGGGAAGCCCACCGAGCCTTGGTGGCCAGCACTTTAACTGGGGGCTTGTCATGCAGACATGACTGACCCCCTGAATGATTGACCTTAGTCCCCAGACCCTGCAGAAGTTGACCTGATGATACCATGTGGCCCAAGGCTCCCACCATAAATCACATTGTTAGCCTGTCCGGCGTGGCCCAAGGTCCCCAGATAAACAAGGGCACCCTTCTCAGGCAGGGCATTCTGAGGGCTTAGAGGTCAGCTCCTAGGATCTAGAGACAAAGGGCCAAACCTTTCTTTGGGCAAAATTAATCCTTCCCTGCACAGATGTCCGTGTTTCTGTGAGCCTCAGCTAGGCATGGTCCTCAGGGTGGGTACAGAGTCCAGCATATTGCAGAGTCCCTGGTGCACTGGTTCCTATATAATGGGGGGCGGGGTGGGGAGTGGTCAGTGAGGTCAACGGAGAAAGACAGAAAAGAAATGTTAAAAATGGTGACTGTCAGGGACTTCCCTGGCAGTCCAGTGGTTAAGACTTCGCCTTCCAATGCAGGGGGTGCAGGTTCGATCCCTGGTCGGGGAGCTGAGATCCCACATTGCCTCGGGGCCAAAAAACCAAAACATAAAACAGAAGCAATATTGTAACAAATTCAATAAAGACTTAAAAAAAATGGTGACTGTCAGAAAAGGTGAGCGTGAACTGGTCCATTGCCATTTATATATTCCTGCATAGACTGTCACAAACTGGGAATTGACACCTGTTTCTTTCCGTGAATCAGACAACGTATGTTTTGCATTTGGCTTCTAACAGGCGCTGTCCATGTATCTGGGTGGGGCCCCTGCTGGCCCAGCAGGTACTGGCAAAACTGAGACCACCAAGGACCTGGCCAAAGCCTTGGGCTTGCTCTGTGTTGTAACCAACTGCGGCGAAGGCATGGATTACAAAGTAAGGCCCTGGCGTCACTTCTGGTACGGTCTTCTTAGGCAGAGAGCTAAAAGGGGGTCAGGGTGGGAAGGCATTTCACCTCATACGCTTCCATGAGATGACATGGTGACAGCTGGAGGAACATAGTAGGAAACGTTTCACCATCACAGTCTAGGAACTTGGCTGTATCTCTTTGTTAGCAGCATGTAGAGCAAGAGTCCCAAACTAAATGCCCACTGGAGTCAGCTAGATAGTGTAAATGAATAAAGCAGCAGACAGACAATAGAGAGTGGTGGGGACTGTGGCCAACTGGAAAGCAAAGCTCCATCTAAAGGGGGAGCCGCTATTGAGCTTAGGTCAATTGTTGCCACTTGGAAAAGTGGACCCAGTGTTGTTAGATTTTCCAACATCTCAAGAGAAGCCAGAAATCTGGGTTTTTACGTTAAAATCCTTAATTTGTGAAATCCTTGAACTTAATTACAAAACAGAAATGGAGTGACAGATGTAGAAAACAAACTTATGGTTACCAGGGGGAAAGGGGGGGAGGGATAAATTGGGAGATTGGGATGGACATATATACGCTACTCTATATAAAATAGATAACTGGTAAGGACCTACTGTATAGCACAGGGAACTCTACTCAACACTCTGTAATGGCCTATATGGGAAAAGAATCTAAAAAAGAGTAGATGTATGTATATGTATAACTGATTCACTGTGCTGTACAGCAGAAACTAACACAACATTGTAAATCAACTCTACTCCAATAAAAATTGTTTTAAAATTCCTTAATTTGTGACATCCTGTGAGTGGGAGCTGGCCCACGAGAGGCCTTGGAAGTCTTGCCAGGAAGATCCACTACTGGGGTGGCTCTTCTCTGCCAATCTGATGATTGTCATTTGCTTTTTTATTTTTAAAATTTTCATTGGAGTATAGTTGCTTTACAATGTTGTATTAGTTTCTGC
Organism: Balaenoptera ricei; assembly: GCF_028023285.1. Classification (NCBI taxonomy): domain Eukaryota; kingdom Metazoa; phylum Chordata; class Mammalia; order Artiodactyla; family Balaenopteridae; genus Balaenoptera; species Balaenoptera ricei. Next base: position 6,557,941 of record NC_082652.1, on the reverse strand, counting down.
TGTACAGCACAGTGAATCAGCTATACATATACATATATCCCCTCTTTTTTGGATTTCTTTCCCATTCAGGTCACTACAGAGCACTGAGTAGAGTTCCCTGTGCTATACAGTAGGTTCTGATCGTCGTTCGCTTCTAATTTAGAAAATGGTATCCATACATGGATTGCTTGCAGTTTTCAAGATGAAAATTGCCCTTGTCCTGACACTTCTTTCATCCTAGGCCGTCGGGAAGATTTTCTCGGGCCTTGCTCAGTGTGGGGCTTGGGGCTGTTTTGACGAGTTTAATCGCATCGATGCCTCTGTGCTCTCAGTCATCTCGTCCCAGATCCAGACGATCCGAAACGCTCTGATCCATCAGTTAACCAGGTTCCAGGTGAGGATAAGTGTGAAGCCAGCCCAGATCATGTCCCCAGGCTGGGAACGTGCTGAAATATCAGGTGGTGGACAGTCGTCTATCCAGACCAGGTTCCCCCTAGATGAAGATTTGCCCAACTTCTGCTTTCAAGTGGAGATCATTGGGTTTCTCCAAATTATCAACATCTTTGATAATTAAGGACTGTAATAGTCTAAGAACTTCAAAATAATTCCAGACATGTGATTAATAGTTATAGACGGGTAGGACAGGATTCTCAAATAAGTGATGTGTAAGACCCCCTTTCAAGGTCAAAAAATATTCTTCCCAAATTTGAGAAAAAATGACTTAAAAAAAAAAAATCAACGTTCCATTCAATCAAAATATCTTCAGTAGAAATTATCACAGCGGGCTTCCCTGGTGGCGCAGTGGTTGAGAATCTGCCTGCCAATGCAGGGGACACGGGTTCGAGCCCTGGTCTGGGAAGATCCCACATGCCGCGGAGCAACTAGGCCCGTGAGCCACAATTACTGAACCTGCGCGTCTGGAGCCTGTGCTCCGCAAGAAGAGAGGCCGCGATAGTGAGAGGCCCGCGCACCGCGGTGAAGAGTGGCCCCCGCTCGCCGCAACTGGAGAAAGCCCACACAGAGAAACGAAGACCCAACACAGCCAAAAATAAATAAATTAACTAATTAATTAAAAAAAAAATTAAAAAAAAAAAAGAAATTTTCACAGTGAACAAGAAAATTTGCCTTCGTACCTGGTAAAATTACGGCATTGTAATGAGGAAGATTATTAAGGTTGTTATCAAAGTGAAAAGGCAAACTTAAAAATTTTTTTGAGAATTTACTAATCTCTCCCCGTCCAACCATACATTTGTAGGCTCAAGTTTGGGATGTCTGTATTAAGTTACATCAGATCAAACTGGTTGAGAATTTGGAGAAACAGGATCTTATGTAATTTAGGTAGCCCGGAGTGAGTTCTCTGACAACAGGGACCAGAGTGGCTGGGCCGTTTCCCTACACTGTGATCCCAGCTTGCTCTCCTGCTCCTCCGGCCGCTGTCCTCGCCCCTGCGTGCCCTGAACACTTGTCACTTTATGCCACTTGCTCCACAGACATTCCATGCCCTGGGACGCCATATACATCCCTATCTGCCTGGAATTGTCCTTTTTTCTCCTTCACCTGAAAACTCCTGTACATCCTCCAAGGCCCCACAGAGCCTCCTTGGGAGATTCAGGACCCAAATTCAGCATGGGTTGGTGAGGATTCCATTGTGGGCGCCTCTGCGGCCCTGCACCCCACCCGCTTTCTCCCTGGACCTCAGGGCTCATGGTCAAGGGATTATGTACACTGGGTACTGTTAAACCTTAGAGGCTTCCGGATGGATTTCTATTAATTAGTTCTTGTGAAACATTTTAGGGCTGAGCTTACTACTCCCATGGGAGGCACATTGAGCCTGCAATGCGTTTGGGTTTCTAGAAGCTGTTTTGTTTTGTGTTTTGGGCCGTGCTGCGTGGCATGCAGGATGCGGGATCTTAGTTCCCTGACCGGGGACAGAACCCACGCCCCCTGCAGTGGAAGTGTGGAGTCTTAACCACTGGACCGCCAGGGAAGTCCCTAGAAGCCTGTGTTTTTAATTAATTTATTTGTTTATTTTATTTATTTATTTTTATATTTATTTTTGGCTGTGTTGGGTCTTCATTTCTGTGCGAGGGCTTTCTCTAGTTGTGGCAAGTGGGGGCCACTCTTCATCGCGGTGCGCGGGCCTCTCACTATTGCGGCCTCTCTCGTTGCCAAGCACAGGCTCCAGACGCGCAGGCTCAGTAGTTGTGGCTCACGGGCCCAGCTGCTACGCGGCATGTGGGATCTTCCCAGACCAGGGCTCGAACTCGTGTGCCCTGCATTAGCAGGCAGACTCTCAACCACTGCGCCACCAGGGAAGTCCCTAGAAGCCTGTGTTTTTAAGAGCAGGCCTGTGTCTTGTCTCCAGAGGTTGATCCGGGACTCACATGAGGTACTGAGGCGTGGGTGAGGGTAGTCTCAGTGCAGAGACGGAGACGTGAGAGACAGGACAGCAGCCTTCACCTCTGGGGAGTGTCAGCTCTCAGGCTGCGCTGCCCTCTTGTCACTGAGGCAGCCTGTGCCTCCTAAAAATAAAACATCTGTCGTCTGTCTCTCTGGTGGACCACGAAAAGAAATAAAATAGTAAAATCTTAGTAGAGAGGAAAGTTAAGACAGTTGAAATTCAACTGTAGGCTAACGAGACTCAAAATATAGAGACTTCTGCATTTTGTTGGTCCGTGGGGCCCCTGGAGGGCAAAGGCTGGTTTCCTGAAGGATGCTGAGGTGGGATTCTGTCGGAAGGGTCCAGGGGACACCCAGGCGGCCAGACCAGCATGAAGGTGGGAATGGGGAGAGAAGTGACAGCTAACATGAATGAAAATCCGCTTTGTGCGAAGCAGTGGGCTGGGTTCTCTTGAATATGTTGTCTCGTTTAACTGCCACAACCTTGCAGAAAAGGAAACAGAGACTCAGAGAGGGTAAGTGACCTGTTGGAGGTCACACAGTGCCTCGAATCAACCCCCGGCTGCACACTTTCCCAACATCAGCTACTTCTCAAGTGGACAGACCCTTGATTCACATCAGAGTTTGGGGGTCGGCTGAGGCGGGCACCGCAGAACATTGAGGCCGTAAGCACGAGGACTCTGCATTTATCACCGGGAAAGGGCAAGAGACAGACGGTGGTGTCTGTCTTGTACCCATGAAAGGAAGAGCCGTGTGGCTCCCCAGGCCTCCTTGCCCCGTGGTAGGCTGGCCAGCAGCATAATCCTTCCGTCCTTTCCTCTCGTCCCCTAGTTTGAAGGGCAGGAGATCTCCCTGGACTCGAGAATGGGCATCTTCATCACCATGAACCCCGGCTACGCGGGCCGCACGGAACTGCCCGAGTCAGTGAAGGCCCTGTTCCGGCCCGTGGTGGTGATTGTGCCTGACCTGCAGCAGATCTGCGAGATCATGTTGTTCTCCGAGGGCTTCCTCTGGGCCAAGGTGAGGTCCCTTAGCGCCAGGCGTCCCTGCACCCGCCTGGGTCTGCTCGCAGACGGGGGCCCTGGGGCGTCTTCATTCCGTGTGGCTTTTCAGATTGTTTTGCTTTGTCTCTCTCCCTTTTCTCTCTCTCTCTCTCTCTCTCTCTTTTTTAAAGCTGGGAGTGCCTCATTTTTTTAAATTAAATTAAATTAATTTATTTGGCCACATTGCGCGGCATGTGGGATCTTAGTTCCCCGACCAGGGATTGAACCTGTGCCCCCTGCAGTGGAAGCGCAGAGTCTTAACCACTGGACCACCAGGGAAGTCCTCCCTTTCTCTCTTTTTAAAATTATAACTTTTATTTTGGAATCATTTGACTCACAAGAGATGGCAGCAGTAGTCCAGAGAGTTTCAGGTACCGCTCACCCAGCTTCCCGCAGTGATAACATCAAAACCAGGAAACTGGGACTTCCCTGGTGGTCCAGTGGTTAAGACTCCGTGCTCCCAATGCAGGGGGCCTGGGTTTGACCCCTGGTCAGGCAACTGGATCCCACATGCAGCAACTAAAAAATAAGATCCCGCGTGCCGCAACGAAGACCCGGTGCAGCCAAATAAATAAATATTTTTTTAAAAATCCAGGAAACTGATGCGGGTGCAATGCTATTAACTCAAGTGCGGACTTTATTTGGATTCCACAAGGTTTCACCTTCTCTTACTCTCTGGTGTGTGTGTATAGCTCTATGACATAATCACATGTGTAGAATACAGTAAGTCCCCTACATACGAACAAGTTCCATTCCGACAGCATGTTCATAAGTCCAATTTGTTCATAAGTCCAACAGAGTTAGCCTAGGTACCCAGTCGGCTCTATAGTACTGTACCGTAATAGGTTTATAATATTTTTCACACAAATAATACATAAAAAACAAGCAAACACAAAAAATAAAGAAAACATTTTTAATCTTACAGTACAGTACCTTGAAAAGCACAGCAGTACAGTTCAGCAGCTGGCCTACAGGGGCTGGCATCGAGTGAACAGGCAAGAAATAAAGTTACTGTACTACTGTACTCTATACAGTACTGTAAAGTACACAAAAAAGCACAACCACTTGTAGAGGATGCACGCACGTGACAATGTACGCCAGACACGTGAACTGACGTGCTCGGACATGCAAGCGCACGTTCGCATCTTTGAAAGTTCGCAACTTGAAGGTTTATATGTAGGGGAGTTCCTGTAACTGGAGCCACAGTCCGGACATGGAACTGTCCCATCGCCACAGAGAAACTCCCTCGTGTCAGCCCTTAGCAGTCACATCCTGCCCCCAACTCTAACTCACACCTGCCAATCATTCTCTATCACTATAATTGCATCACTTCTAGAATGTTCTATACTCGGAATCATACAACATGTAACCCTTTCAGGTGGGCTTTTTTCACTAAGCCTCGTGCCCTTGAGAATATGTGGCTTTAAAATATATATATATAGAGATAACTCCTTTATCATCTCTTAAAGTATGTATAAAAAGATTATATATATACATTTCCCCAGAAGGTTCTGGAAAAAGTGCAAAATAGCGAATATTTTTAAGATAAAGGATTGTTAGGTTGCTTCTCTGCAGTTTTTTGGTAACGGCTCTTATTGCCAATCCTATTGTCTATGGATTTTGAGCCAGAGTGGAGAGATCTCTGCTTCTTAGTTTCAATGAGCAAAATCCCCATGCCATCCATAGGGACCAGCAAGTTTTGAATCCTTGATGTAGACCAGGTGGATGACTTGTCCTCAAAAACAGTTACAAGAAAGCTTTAATAACATGTTTAGGTCAAAGGAAGCAAATTTCTGGAGTGTAATCTCTATGATTTAAAAAGTTGTATGAATTCTGTTCTTTAAGGTGGTTAAGATTTTCCTTGGCTTTCAAGGACTGTCATCCAACTCTGTCTGGTAAGGCTGGTGTTCTTTTAAATTAGGTCGTAATTTGTCACTGTTAAAAACGGAGGACCCATCCTGGTATTTGTTGGAGGCAAGATTTGCTGGTTTGTAGAGCAGCTTCATCTGAACATCTTTATGTCAGTTTTCTTTGTGTCATGAGGTTCTGGTGTTTTCAGGGCATTTTCTTCATTTATTTTTCATTGTCTTCTATCACAAAAGACTCTGGCCAAAAAGATGACCGTTCTGTATAAGCTGGCCCGGGAGCAGCTCTCCAAGCAACATCATTATGATTTTGGACTCAGAGCCCTTAAATCAGTGTTGGTGATGGCTGGTGAGCTGAAGAGAGGTTCTTCTGAACTTAGGGAGGTAGGGGCCACGTGCTCTAAGTTCTCTGGTTTTTTAATTTGGTTCCTGTGTATTGAATAAATGCTGGGATGGAGGTGACAGGGAGCACAGGTATCAAGAGAAAGTTTTATTCTTAGCTGTCACTTCATTTACTTGTCTGGCCTTCATTTGGTCTCTTCTTCATTACATTGTTCTCTTCTAATTTGGCTTATTACCATAAGGTCCAGTTCAATGTCTTCATGGTGCCAATGTTTGTGATACTTAAATGATAATAATCAACCTACAATTGCAGGATGATGGGCTGGAGGGGTGGGGATGAACAAAATTCTCTAGAAAGCACGAGCATGAGTTATTTCCTCTTTGCAATAAAAGCCAGAGGGGCGGTCATGTTTCTTTCACACGGGACTTACTCCAAAACATAGTCTGATCAATGCCACTCTGTGGGCAATAGACTCGTGTGTTTCTCCAGAAACTCTACTTGGAATGCTTTATGTTTTATATTTCATATAAAATTTCATTGTCTACTTCATAAGAGGATTTCTAGTCTAGCCCTGGGGGCTCTCAGAAATGTCTTTGAAGATGTCTGTGTTTCGTTCCATCCAGGATGTGGTGCTTATGAGGGCCCTTCGAGACATGAATCTGCCCAAGTTCGTGTTTGAAGACGTCCCTCTCTTCCTTGGTTTGATTTCCGATCTGTTTCCTGGACTAGACTGCCCGCGGGTTCGCTACCCTGATTTCAATGATGCTGTAGAACAGGTGCTCCGGGAAAATGGCTACGTTGTCTTGCCTGCCCAGGTAAAATGGTGCTGAGGATGAGAGTTCACTGACTTTTTCTGGGTCCTTTCCATTTTTTTTCTTTTTCATTTAAAAATAATTGTGGTAAAATACACATAACATTTACCATCTTAACCATTCCCCACCCCCATTTTCTTTTTTTATTGTGGTAAAGTACACATAAGATTTACCATTTTATCCATTTTTAGTACAGTTTAGTCATGTTAAATATATTCATGTTGTTGTGAAAGAGTTTTGCATCGTGCAAAACTGAAACTCTGTCCCCATTAAATAATAACTCCCCATCCTCCTCCTTCAGCCCCTGGTAACCTCTATTCTACTTTCCGTCTCTAGGCATTTGACTCCTCTGGGGACCTCATATGAGTGGAATCATACAGTGTTTGTCCTTTTGTGTCTGGCTGATTTCACTCAGCATAGTGTCCTCAAGGTTCATCCATGTTGTAGCATGTGTCAGAATTCCCTTCCTTTTTGAGGCTTCCTTTTTGAGGCTCCACTGTATGGATATATCACCTTCCAAAAATGTTTTTGGCATAATGTGATCAGATAAATTAAGTATTTTGTTTTGGGGCCCAACCATCTAATCTTCTCTCCCCACCCCACCTTTTTTTCCCCCAGAGTCACACTTGAAAAAATTTTAAATTAGATATTACAAGTAAAATTTTGATCATCTGAAGCCTGTGAGATTGTATATGTTGTCTGTAAGCCATACATTATTGCCAAGGTGTTCTGCTCAGGGCGTGAATGCCCAAAGCTGCAGGTTTGGGCTGGCTGCCTCTGGACGGGCCACCTTGGGGCATCAGGCTACCCAGAGGCCTCAGGCCGGGGCAGCGGGTACTGACCACACATGAGAGATCTCTGTGCACCTTTCCTGGCCCTGGTGGTTTCCTCTAGAGGTGGTTGTTTAAAAAGGTGTGTTTTTCGTGGGAATGTAGAATGGTGTAGTAGCCACTTTGGAAAACAGTCTGGTGGTTCCTCAAGAAGTGAAACATAGAGTTACTATATGACGAACAGCAATTTTATCCCTAGGTATAAACCCAAGAGAAATGAGAACGTATTTATCCACATGAAAACTTGTCCACGAACGTTCGTAGCAGCATTATTCATAAGTGCCAACAAGTGGAAATAATGCAAATATCATCAATGGATGAAGAGATAGACAAAATGTGGTCCATCCATCAATGGAATATTATTTGGCCATAAAAAGGAAGGAAGTACTGACACAGACTACACTGATGGGTGAACCTTAAAAACATGATGCTGAGTGAAAGAAGCCAGACACCCAAAACTACATACTGCACGATTCCATTTATATCATTCCATTTTTTTGTCAAGAACGGGCAAATCTATGGAGACAGACAGTAGATTAGTGGGTGCCGGAGGCTGTGGGCAACGGGCTTGGGAGACATGACGAATGAGCACAGAGGTTTTTTTGGGGCAGGGGTGATGAAAATGTTTTAAAATTGAACGTGGTAATGGTTTCACAACCTTTCAAACATGCTGAAAACCACCGAATTGTTGAAACACTTTAAATGAGTGAGTTGTACGGTGTGCAAATTCTAGTTCAATAAAGCTGTTTTTAACAAAAAGCTATGTTTTAACCCAGCTGCCAATGTTTGTCCCACAGGTGGATAAGGTGATTCAGATGTTCGAGACCATGATGACCCGCCACACGACGATGGTGGTGGGGCCCACGGGAGGGGGCAAGTCCGTGGTCATTAACGCCCTGTGTCAGGCCCAGTCCAGGTGAGTATGGCGTCCTCGGGGAGGGCTTGGTTTCACGGTGAGGTCGGTGGCGGTATTTAGTCCCACTTTGCTCTCTGATTTCCTGGGAGGTTACATTTGTCCCAGACACCCCCCTTTAAACCCAGAGCATCTTTTTTTTTTTTTTAACTTTGGCCTCGCCACGTGGCTTGCGGGATCTTAGTTCCCTGACCAGGGATTGAACCTGTGCCGCCTGCAGTGGGAGTGCGGAGTCCTAACCACTGGACGGCCAGGGAAGTCCCAAACCCAGAGCATCTTAACTTGTTTTATTGCTGATTTAGTTGATATATTTTAGAAGGCAAAACAGTTAGCTTTTTGTGCATCAGACTGTGAATAGGTTTATTTGTGAAATGAGTATTTCAAAAACTATCTTATAAGGATGTTTTGAAAGTTAACTTAGGTCGTATTTTCTTGGCGTTCAGATTGCTCCTTTAAAGTCAGTCAGGACCCCCCGCCGTTATGCGACACTGTTATGGTATCAGAGTGGCCAAAAAGAGTGTCCCCTCCCCAAATGCCTTATCATCACCAGCCCTGCAAGAGCTATACTGCTCGAAGGAAGAAGTGATTTCACACTCCTAATATAGAATATCACAAAGACCTGTGGTGAATCGACGCCCTTATACTGAATATGGGCTTTCTGACTTCTCACATTTCTCCTAAGCAATAGCTGCATTCCAGAAAGATTTCAAAGCATGCTGATGTTCCAGCAAAAATCTAAATCAAGCCTTATAATCTTTGTGACTTTACCAGTTCTAGATAGGCTATAAAATCCAATCGAGTAAGTGACTGTCATTCCTTCTTCCTTCTTCCTGTGTTTCTCATGAGGAAATCAGTGGGTGATGGCTTACTGATTTTGAGAGGGTTATTCCATAGCCATCCTGTATTTCATTCTTTAATTAATTCATTGTTAGACAATTTATAGAACTGTCACGTACAGATGTGAGTATAGATATGCCACTATTATGTTTATTTTGTTAATTATAAACTATGTTCTGTGTGAACTTTAGTTTTCTGTAGATGAATTAATCCCACGGCACTGCGGGAATTTACAGGCATTATAGTGGGAAATACCCTGTCCACATGATTTGTAAAGCCAGCAACGCAGAGCAGTTGTCGTTCTGTAAATATGAGGGATTGAACATCAGGAGTTCAAAGGTTTTACGTTATCCTGGTGACTATAATCTCCTATACACTGGTTGTGAAATAGTTACATAAATGTGCCATATGCATGAATATGTAAATACACAAATATGAAATATACATGAAGGTTAGCGTCTGTTGCCCTCAGAAGTCAAAGCCGTGTTATCAGTTCAGACCTCACTTGTGCTGGGGCCACGTTCCTGGTGAAAGGTGGTTCCCTTGCGTTTAGTATAAGTCGTTAACAGAGAGTGGGAAGCCCAGTGCAGAGTTTGGATGGTTTGCATTTTAAATTTTGGATTGGATCGAAAACACAGGGGATCTAATCCCCCGCATGGGTGACCTAGATTGTTCTCCTAATGCGTTTAGTCTGCCCGAGCCACGGCTGAAGCCTCTCCTTCGATTTAGGCTTGGGCTGGTGACAAAGCTGTGTGTCCTGAACCCCAAGGCTATGAGTGTCATAGAGCTCTACGGCATCCTGGACCCCACCACCCGAGACTGGACAGATGGGGTGCTGTCCAACATCTTCAGGGAGATCAACAAGCCGACGGATAAGAAGGAGCGAAAGTGAGTATCTCTGTAGGGAGGGGAGAGCCTGGGTGGGTTCATAGTGAATTAGCCAAAGCTTACAAAGAAACAAATGATGTATAGTATTGCAGTTTCATGCTTGGAAGCAAACGGACTCAGGAGGCTCTGCTCACGAAGGGCCAGGTACCACCTCAGTGCTGTTTATGTGTTGTCTAAATCATGCTCCTTGACTGCGATGGATCCCAGCTTACCATGGAGGAAGCTGAGATCCAGGGAAGGGGAGGAAAGAGCTTGCCCTAAGGCCAGAGATTTGAACTTGGGACATCAGAGTCCAAGCCCTCAAACAGAGGCACCACACCAGGCTGACGATACGGCAAGGTAAGTCAAGGAAAGGCAACAAAGCATCATGGAAAGTGCTGGAACACCCTTCAGAGCTGCACTTTCTCACCTGCAGGCGTGGCTGAGGCTGCCTGCCCTGCGCCAGTCACTGCCCACTGCGGTGAGGGTCTAGTGAGGCCGGGAGGGGAAATGCTCTATTGGAACATCCGGTAAAAAGCCTTCTCCAGTGTTAGTTGTTCCCGTGACACCTGTCAAGTAAACCCAGGGATGATCCCGATTGTATATTCTAGTCCAACCCCATTAATTAAAAAACCCTTAAATAACGAGTCTAACGTCTCAACTGATGAGTTTTGGAACAGACTCTTTTTAGCAATCCTCCCCTGATTCTGGATCAATCCAGGATTTCACACTGTGCTCGGTTGTCCTATCTCCTTGACGTCTTCTAATTTCAAGCAGTTCCTTAGGTTTTCTTTATCTTTCATGGCCTTGATGTTCTGAAAGATTCTAGGCCAGCTGCTGCACAGAATGCCCTCAGTTTGGATTTGTCTGTTGCTTCCTCGTAATTGGATGCAGGCTACGTGTCCTTGCAGGAATCTCTCAGAAGTGACATGGTGCCCTTCTCGGCGTCTCATCGGAAGCACGTGATACTGGTTTGCCCCCTTATTGGTGATTTTAACTTTGATCATCAGGTTAGGGTGGTATCTGCCATTTTTCCTTCTGCAATTTATATGCAAGGTGTGGGGAGATACCCTAAGACTATGTAAATACCCTATTCCTCATCAAACCTTCACCCGATGGTTTTAGCATCTATTGATTGTAGCCTGAATCTAGTCTTCCTACGATGCTGTAAAATGGAGACTTTCTTTTGGGACAGTTGGTGAAATTTGAGCATGGATTGTATATTAGCTAATAGTATTCTATCGATGCTAAATTTCCTGATTTTGATAATTGTACTGTGGTTATATAAGAGAAGGTGCTTGTTCTTAGGAAACACACGCTTAAGCACTTAGGAATACAGGGCGTCATGTCCGCAACTTATTTTCAGATGATTCAGGAAAACAGAGAGAGAGCAAAAGAGCATCCATGGGGCAAAATTAACAACTGGAGAATCTGGTTGAAGGGCATATGGCGGTTCTTTGCACTAGTCTATTCTTGCAACTCTGTAAGTTTGAAATTATTTAAGATAAAAAAGTTAAAAAAGAATACTGGAAGAAAATAAACCAAAAGGTTAATGCTGGAAAAATCCAACTACTCATATCAGTGAATTAAATGGAAGCAATATCAAATCAGCATTCCAACACAGTAGAATCCCCTGTCCAACACAGTCTCCTTTGGGGATGGGCTTTGCTGTGACGTAACCCATTACAGCCACAGAACTGAAGGGTCGCGTAGCTTGAACACCGGAGGCCCTGAAGCCAAAGTAGATCTCCTGCCAGGACGGATGGTGTGTAAACCAGGGCTTTGCAAATGCAGATGCTCCTAGGGGCCCAGCAGGTAGCATCAGGGAGTGAAATGGGCCAAGTTACATGGTGTATTAGCTTCTGCAGGGCCTCTGTAACAAATTACCATTAACTGGGTGGCTAAAAAAAAAGACCCCAGAAATTTATTCTTCCTCATTTCTGGAGGCCAGAAGTCTGAAATAAAGATGAGGTAGCACTGCCTCTGGAGACTCTAGAGGAAGGTCCTCCCTTGCCTTTGACACCTTTAGTGACCCCAGGCATTGCTTGGCTTATGGCCACATCCCTCCAATCTCTGCCTCCGTCTTCATGTGGCTTCCCCCGATGTAAGGATACTTGTTGGATAATCCAGGATGATCTCATCTCAAGATCCTTACCTGAATTATATCTGCAAAGACCTTTTTTCCAAATAAGGTCACACTCACAGGTTCTGGATAGACCTATCTTATGGGGGCCACCATTCAATCCAGTACACATGGATATATGAAATCCTTCTAACTTGACCATAAGAGGACTAGGTGTCCAAACCAGTGGTAAATAGCAGCTGATGCTCAGATTTAAGAAAAGAATGAGGTGGACTGGGGCACTTTGTCTTCATGGGCAGCTACTACCAGCAGCAGCGCGTTGTTCCCATGCGGGAATGCAGGTCTGTACTGTCAGACCTTCCTGTTTGCCAGGGAAGCAGGGAATCCGGATTGTTGGGTCAGGTTTCCTGATTCTTCAATGTTGGTGACTAACTCAAATAGTTTATATATAATTAATTAATTAATTAGTTAATTAATCTATATTATTATTATTATTTTATTGGGTCAAACCTCTGGACCAAGTAGGGTGCTCTATCTCAGATCCTGGTTAGAAAACCCTGGGGGACTTCCTTGGCGGTCCAGTGGTTAAGACTTCGCCTTCCAATGCAGGGGGCGCGGGTTCGATCCCTGGCCGGAGAGCTAAGATCCCACATGGCTCGTGGCAAAAAAACCAAAACATAAGACAGAAGCAATATTGTAACAAATTCAATAAAGACTTTAAAAATGGTCCACATCAAAAAAAAAAAAATCTTTAAAGAAGAAAAAAGAAAACCCTGGGAAAAGACGTTCAACATGAACAAGGAGGTTACACCAAGTTCCATAATTGGATGCCTTACAGGGCTCACTTTTCTCTGGTTGCCGCAGGTATATTTTATTTGATGGTGATGTGGACGCTCTGTGGGTGGAGAACATGAATTCTGTGATGGACGACAACAAGCTGCTGACGTTGGCCAATGGTGAGCGTATTCGGCTTCAAGCACACTGTGCCCTGCTCTTCGAGGCAAGTAGTAATGAAAAATGATTTCAAATATGTCTTTCTTTTAATTAAAATTTAAAATGTTTATTTTTTAACTTTTAATTTTTTATTTACATTTTTAATTTTTTAAATTTATTTTTGGCTGCTTCGGGTCTTCATTGCCGCACGTGGGCTTTCTCTAGTTGCAGTGAGTGGGGGCTACTCTTTGTTGCGGTGCGCGGGCTTCTCATTGTGGTGGCTTCTCTTGTTGCGGAGCAGGGGCTCTAGGTGTGCGGGCTTCAGTAGTTGTGGCATGCGGGCTCAGTAGTTGTGGCGCACGGGCTTAGTTGCTCTGCTGCATGTGAGATCTTCCTGGACCAGGGATCGAACCCATGTCCCCTACATTGGCAGGCGGATTCTTAACCACTGTACCACCAGGGAAGTCCCTAAAATGTTTATGTTTTAAAAAATTTATTTTACTGAGGTACAGTTGATTTACAATGTTGTGTTGATTTCTGCTGTACAGCAGAGTGATTCAGTTATACATTTATATACATTCTTTTTCATATTCTTTTCCATTATGGTTTATCACAGGATACTGAATATAGTTCCCTGTGCTATACAGTGGGACCTTGTTGTTTATCCATCCTATATATAATAGTTTGCATCTGCTAATCCCAAACTCCCAATCCATCCCTCCCCCATCCCCCTCCCCCTTGGCAACCACAAGTCTCTTCTCTATGTCTGTGAGTGTGTTTCTGTTTCGTAAATAAGTTCACTTGTGTCATATTTTAGATTCCACATATAAGCGATATCATATGGTATTTGTCTTTCTCTTTCTGACCTACTTCACTTAGTATGATAATCTCTAGGTCCATCCATGTTGCTGCAAATGGCATTATTTCATTCTTTTTCATGGCTGAGTAGTATTCCATTGTATATATGTACCACATCTTCTTTATCCATACATCTGTCGATGGAAATTTAGGTTGTTTCCATGTCTTGGCCATTGTAAATAGTGCTGCAATGAACACTGGGGTACATGTGTCTTTTTGAATTATAGTTTTGTCCAGATATATGCCCAGGAGTGGGATTGCTGGATCATATGGTAGCTCTATTTTTAGTTTTTTTAAGGAACCTCCATACTGTTCTTCACAGTGACTGCACCAACTTACATTCCCACCAACGGTGTAGGAGGGTTCCCTTTTCTCCACACCCTCTCCTGCATTTGTTATTTGTAGACTAAAATGTTTATTAAAATAGTTATAAATATAGATGATTGAAGAAAACCCAAACAATGCAGAAGAATTTATGATGAGTACAACTCTGTTCTCTACCTGCTGCCCTCATCCCTCCTTAGTGTATCCCAGAGGTAACTACATTTCACACTTGAGTTGTTTCTTCTGATGGTTACTCTACTAGTGTCTAAAGGAACCCACTTTGCGTGCTATTTCTTCCTTTATCAAGGTTACACATTATCTGTTGACTGACTGCTATGAAAGTGAGGGTTCATCTTTTATACCATCAGCCCACCTCCCCTCCATAGAATACTATACTGCTAAGTCAGTTAAACCAGTAAACATATTTACATCATTATGAATAAGGAAATACTTACTGTAGAGCCAACTAGTATACTGTGATATACTTGCTAGCAAAGCAAGAAATCCAGGGACTGTGATACATTTACATTCTTTTAGAGCCATTTTTTTTGGCTGGAGTTTATAGTTGCCTTTTTTTTTTTCCTCTCTCTCTCTCTCACTATTTGCCTTTATCTTATCTTCATTTTTCAAACTTTCTGTCATATCCTCTGAACCTGTTTCACAGCTGTGGTCCTGAGACTTGCTTTCACTCTAGCTTAATGCTAATGCCATTCCTAACTTGGCCTGCAAAATTTGTCAGTGTATGAGTATTTGTGCATATCATTATTTTATTGACTGACTGAACTGTGTCTTTTTTTCAGATAAAGAGAGACTGGTGTGTTAATATTGCTGTTAGATGCATACTTATTAAGTTTCATATTCCCTGATCTCAATTATGTTATAAAAAGTAAAGAAAAAAGACTGAAAGGAAAACACTCCAAAACAGTGTTTGTTTCTTGGTGGTGGGATTTTGGATAACTTATTTTCTTCTTTATACTTTTTAATTTTGGTCAGATATTCTACAACATGTTAATTTTCATATTAATTTTATGGTAAAAGAAACTTAAAAAGTGCTACATCAGAGAAGCATAATCTTCCCATGATAAACCTAAGTGTTCAATTAGAAACCTCATAAAAGCTGTGTTAACTGGGGTATGACTTGGGTTTTATGCATTTGTAAAAACTCTGTACAAGCAACGGCTTTAAAACATGTATTCCAGTTGTCTATAGCTGCAGAAAACACTGATTTTGTTTATTTCTCCAGGTTGGAGATTTACAGTATGCCTCCCCTGCGACTGTGTCTCGATGTGGAATGGTTTATGTGGATCCTAAAAACTTGAAATATGAACCATACTGGAAAAAATGGGTTAATCAAATACAAAACAAGGTGAAAGTTATTCCCAAAATGAACTTACCAATTACTAGTATTGGTGGCTAGTTGGATAAACATAACTCAGAGGGATGTTTGTTGTTGAAGGCCATGACCTTGACCTTGACCTGCCCAGGATCTTGAGCACTTAATGTTATCAATAAGTTGGATAAAAACATGGAAGACACCCTTATTAGATTTCCAGATAATTCGCAGCAGGTGGGATAGGTAGTGATTTTGATAGTCTAGACCAGGGGGCGACAAATTTTTTCTGTGAAAGAGTAGAGAGTAAATAGTTTAGGCTTTGTGGGCCATATGGTTTCTTTTGCAACTACTCAACCCCGCCACTGTGGTATGAAAGCAGCCACAGTACATGAATGGGCATAGCAATGTACCAATAAAACTTTATTTACAAAAAGAGGTGGCAGGCCAGATTTGGCTTATGCGTTGTAGTTGGCAACCCCTTATCCAGCCAAGCCCAGGAGTTGGGAGACTTGTCTCTATTAGGTGCCCAGCTCCTCCTGCTTTGCTCAGTTGGATGAATACAGTGTGTGAAGGACCTAGTTTGTCATGGAATTGAGATCTGATGGTTTCAGTTGACCTCAAACCCTGTGACGTATCACATGGCTGCTCAAAAATGTGTATTGTCTTAATGGTAGGCTTCACTGAAAGCTGCAGAGATAGATGTGACCGTCATGTGAACGTTGTGGCTTGACCACACCTGGGACACCATGACCACACAGGATGCATCTCTAGAAGGACCACTAGGCTGATGGTGAATTGGAAACCAGGACATAATTACCCCAAAGAAGACCAAGGGAAACATGATGGGACCATTTGAGGCACACTGTCAAATGGGGGATGACCACCCATGCAATCCCTGGTGGTCATCAGTGCCTTGGTAGGGAGAAGGACCTTCCACTGCTTTGCACTCTTTGCTCAATGACTGTGGCCATATCATTTGAACTCTAAGATAATCAGTGCTTTTTCTATCAAATGGGACCTTTTATGGCACCTCCCTCCCAGGTCAGTGAAAGCAAAGGCTTCATGATGAAATGGAAGAGCATTATAAAGGACAAATTTCTCTACAAATATATGAGTTATCAGAGTTTACTCACCTGCCAAATTTCTCATTCATCAGAAAATATTTCTCACCCCCTCTTTTTTTAAAAAACATTTATTTATTTATTTGGCTGCGCCAGGCGGGTCTTAGTTGTGGCATGCGGGATCTTTAGTTTAGGCATGCGAACTCTTAGTTGTGG
Organism: Balaenoptera ricei; assembly: GCF_028023285.1. Classification (NCBI taxonomy): domain Eukaryota; kingdom Metazoa; phylum Chordata; class Mammalia; order Artiodactyla; family Balaenopteridae; genus Balaenoptera; species Balaenoptera ricei. Next base: position 6,541,244 of record NC_082652.1, on the reverse strand, counting down.
CATGTGGGATCTAGTTCCCTGACCAGGGATCGAACCCGGGCCCCCTGCATTGGGAGCGTGGAGTCTTAGCCACTGGACCACCAGGGAGGTTCCCTCTCACCCCCTCTTTTTACAAGTAAAGCTTCCCACGAACTTCCATTTAAATAAAGGAACCCTTGAAAATGCTTTGAAATTCTGCTCTTTTATAGGTGGATCAAGGTGATTTACAGAGTCTGTTTGAGAAATATGTACCCTATCTCATTGATGTGATAGTGGAAGGAATAGTGGATGGAAGACAAGGAGAGAAGCTGAAGACAATAGTTCCACAGACAAACCTAAATATGGTAAGTAAGGATCTTTGTTGGCAAAAAAGAAATTCTTCCCTAAAGATGGACCCCCCCCCCCAAGTGGGCTTTCAAGGGGAGCAAAGATGCCAGATGGGTAAGTTCTAACATTGCCAGCTACTGACAAGGAAGACACAATACTTCCTTTTGTGGCCCTGTGCAAGACAAGATACTGGGCTCCATCTCTTGAAACCAATATGGCGGGTCATACAGTTCCCACCGCTTTGGGATCTGGGATCCCGGGATTTATGACCAGAACTGACCCTGGTGGGGGTGTGTGGAATATATGGACTGACCCAGGTGTTTTCCTGTGAACCAGGTAACCCAGTTAACCAAGATGCTGGATTCGTTACTAGAGGGAGAAATCGAGGACCCCGATCTTCTGGAGTGCTACTTCTTAGAGGCTCTGTACTGCTCTCTGGGCGCTTCCCTGCTCGAGGATGGAAGAGCTAAATTTGATGAATGTATTAAACGCATCGCTTCTTTGCCTACTGCTGATACGGAAGGGGTTTGGGCCAACCCTGGGGAACTGCCAGGTAGGAACCAAAGGTAGCTTGTTTTCCTACTCAGAATGTTTTTGGTTAGGTTTTTAAGAGGATGTGACCTTGCTTTTCCATATGTATGCCCGTATGGGTTTTCCAGATTGTTTGCTTCTGTAGAGAAATGTGCAACGGTCAGAGCACCCAGTGGTACCCTCAGGAGACGTTCAAATGCGTGAACTGCTATAGCAGAGCCCAGCTCCCTTGGATGGCCTTTTTTGCTGAGTCTAACCTTTTCCCCCCTAGCTTAGGCGCTTGCTTCCTTCACTCTGTTTAAGCTCTTTAAAATTTTCACATTGTGCTTGCCTTTGAATTTCTTCTCCTTTGGGCTTCTCTCTTTTTTTCTCTCTCTCTCTAAAGTTCCACAGCTTAATTCATCTGCTCTATTCCTGAGTATTTGCACAGTAGACAATCATGTGTGGATTTGCGGATCATTCATAGGAGATCATTATATTAAGGTTTAACTGTTTGCATGAAAAATGTGCATCCTCAAAGAACCATATATGATGAAAATGTGGCATTCTCCAAGAACTATAGCTAACACTAGGATCCTTCTTTGTCTGTCTCTTAATGACATTTGAATATGGCTTGGCAGGGAGACCTCAGTTGTATTCTATAATCATTACCTGGGCTGTTCTTTTTAAAGCTCGAAGTAAAATGATCGTAGGTCTTTCTAGTGGAGAGTCATTGAGCAAATAAAAGATGTTGTAAAAGTCTTTGGTCTTTGTTCAGACACCAAGGGAGGAAAGGGGGGGATGGGATGAATTGGGAGATTGGGACTGACATATATACATTAATATGTATAAAATAGGTAACTAATGAGAACCTGCTGTGTAGCACAGGGAACTCTACTTCACTTCGCTGTACAGTAGAAACTAACACAACATTGGAAAACAACTATACCCCAATAAAAAAAGTCTATGGTCTTTTGGGGAGTAGTTTGCTCGTACTTTCTTGGGGCCCTGAATCTCCTTTGGCGGCAGGCTGCGGGGGGTGCTTCCCAGCTACGCCTACCACGCCGGCTACGTGCTGCTGCCATCAGAGACGATGCTGGTCCCGGTCTGGTCTTTCTCCCCAGTTTGCTGTCATCTTGGGGACTTGAATGGCCGTGTAGACAACCCCATTCCAGATGCCTTCTGCACTCAGCTCCAGGATCCGTGTCCCTTGACCTCATCCTAGCTCATAACACCTGGCACTGTTCTGTCTGCTTCATAAATGCATACCTCCCACTCCCTGCTTCACAGTCGGCTTCTGTGATTCCTGCCACACGTGATCCCAGTTGGCCTCGTGGGGACTGTCCCCCGCCCCCCGCCATTCTTGCTACCACCTTCTGAACCTTCTGAATCCTTTTCTGCCGCCCTATCGCTTCAACCCCTCTTGCCTAATTGCCCTTCTGTCGAATCTCTCTGAGAAAACCCAAGCCTGCTTTCTCTGCCTCTCCAGGGGCTGAGGGATACTGAGACAATCACACAACCACAAAGCCTGGCACCTCCATAAATTCAGTCTTGAACTTGAACTCCCTCTCCTGTCCCCACAGGGGCAGTTCCTCTCCCTTTTTCTCCAAATCTCCACATGGCCCTCTCCCCTCTCTCTTCAGGTGACCTTCCTTCTTCCTTCAACAGGAAAAATGGACACCGTCAGATAGGAATTTTTCCAGCCCCCATCTTCTCCTGTCTCCTTTCTCAGGGGAGAGGAGACCAGCTCCCACCTGGACCCACCCTGTGCTTTGAGGTCTACCCCCACCCTCCTCATCAGGCTCCTGGCTTCACTGGTTTTCTCCTCTTTCTCCTGTATTTTCCATCTGTCCCTCTCTACCAATCCCATCCCACCGGCTCTTAGACATCTCTACCCAAACTGCTCCTCGCAAACTGCACATGCACTGCCTTCTCGTTGCCGGATCTGGTGACCCCTTCTGGTCTTTGCTTCCCCGACCTTGTCCCAGCATCGGACATGGTACCACTTTCTGCCTTCTTGAAACATTCTTCCTCCATCCTGCTCCATCCTGGCCATGCCTTCAAAGTCTCCTTTGTTGAGTCCCCTTCCTCTGCCCCTCCCTCACATCAGGATTTGGTCCTAGGCCCTCTTTTCACTCTTCATGAGACTTTTCACCACGTCCACAGCTCTGACTTCCAATCCCCTCCCTTCTGAGCCTTTTCCTGGGTTCCCTAGCCCAGTTATATTTAAATCTATCTATCTATCTATCTTTATCCATCCATCCATTTTTATCTATCTCTATCTACCCATATCTCTATCTACCCATCCATCCATCCATCCATCCATCCATCCGTCTATCCATCCATCCTTATCTATCTATTCAATTAAGTTTCTGTCCAGGGAGCAAATAGCATTAGTTCATTTCAAGCATGTGCCAAAGCTGATTCTGTATTTCCATGTCCACGATCGAAGTGAAACAGACCACTGTTTGTTACAGGTCACCTTCCAACCTTGTTTGACTTTCATTTTGATCCCACACAGAAGAAATGGATACCATGGAATAAATTAGTTCCAGAGTATGTTCATTCCCGTGAGAGGAAATTTATTGACATCCTGGGTAAGTGAGAACCAAACCCTCGGTTTAAGCGTGTATGGTTCTCATTCTGTGAGGAAGGGAAAAAGATCCTGAGGTCCCTGTGGTACTCTGAGTCCCACCCGGAGTGCTGGTTGGGAGAAACTGAGGAACGTGAGCCATGGGCTTTTCCAAGAGGGCGGCACTTTGGATTCCTTTTATGTGCTGCTGGCTGTGGGCATCTTCAGATGTCTGTGCCTCTCAACTCTTTCCCTGGGCAGGCGGATCCTGACAGGTCGGGGCAAGAGGTAGGGTGCTGGTCTGCTTCCCGTCGCTTTGCACAGGCTCCCTTCTGCCCCACAGAGCTGGCTGGGTGTGGGGAGGGACGAAGGAAGGAGTGAAAGAGGAATGAACAAGGCAGTGTTTTGTAAGAGATGCTGCCTTGAGAAGTCGCGTACCGTGGGCGTTGTGTATTGAGTCGTATTTTACGTGCACACCTCTGGCTATTTGGATAACATAGAGGCTGAAGCATTTCACAAAACGAATATCTGATTTTGGTTTGTATAGAGTTCTTTTAGAGTGAGGTGTACATATTTTCTCAGGAACCAATCAGGATTAAAAATTGCCAATGCAGGAGTAAGCCAGACCTGAGTTTGAGGCTTTATGCTCTCTTCAGAGGAAGTTGTGGGTCAGGAAACCAAATCCTGATAAGTGATAAGTGAGTGACATATGCAGCGGAGAAGCTGAGTTTTTAATATCCTGAGTATAAATCAGAATTGGATATTAAAACAGTTTGGGTGTTCTACACCTGGATATGGTGATGATGACACAGCTGTAGAAATGCATGAAACTCATCAAATTATACACTTAAAATTGGAGTGAATTTTATGGTATGTGGGTAATACCTCCATAAAGCTATTAAAAATAATGGTTGGGGTGCTGAGGTTCTCCTAAGATGATTTCACCCTTATATACATTTTCAAGGTCACCTCTTGGGTTTTTGCTGATGCTTTTTATGGGATTTATGGGATCCTGTGAAACTCCAGGTTGCCCAATGCACACCTTGTTGGCATTTCTGTGATGCTCCTGTTCTTTATATATTCTTTAGTTCATACGGTGGATACAACCCGTACTACCTGGACGCTGGAACAAATGGTTAAGATTAGGCAACCTGTTCTTTTGGTTGGTGAATCTGGCACCTCCAAGACAGCCACTACCCAGAACTTTCTTAAAAACCTGAACGAAGAGACTAATGTAAGTCATTATTTGTATCTGTTATCTATTACCATGTAACAAATTACCCCAACACAAAACAGCTCATACAACAAACACTATGTCAGTTTCTGCAGGTCAGGAATCTGGGAGTGGGTTAGCTGGGTGGTTCTAGCCCAGGCTCTCTCATGAGATTGCAAGGTTGACCAGGGCTGTGGTCATCTGAAGGCTTGACAGTGGCTGGAGGACCCTCTTCCGAAATGGTCGGCCTCAGTTCCCCACCACGTGGGCCTCTCCAAGGGCTGCTGGTGTCCTCTTGACATGGTAGCTGGCTCCCCCCAGAATGAATGTACAGCATAGCAAAGCAGATGCTGCAATGCTTCCTATGACCCAGGAAACCACACACCATCGCTTCTGCCACATTCTGTGGGTCACACAGAAACCACCGTGGCCCACCCTGATACAGCGTGGGAGGGGGCTACACGGTGTGGGTGCCTGGAGGTGAGGGTGCTTGGGAGTCGTCTGGAGGCTGGCACTCACATTCCTCATCACCATTTTGTGGTTTCTCCCCTCCTTCCTCCAGCCACGTGTCAAATGTGGGAGGGTCTGGGTGCCCCAGGGCAAACAGCAGTGAACAAGGCTGTTAAGGCCCGATCTTGTTAGGAGGGGAGACAAACGCGAAAATGAGTACATGAAACCTGATCGTGCAGAATGTGCCGGGTGCACCGAGATGTTATGAAGGAGCGTGGCATTTCTCCTTTCCGTGTACTCACAGTGCTCCTGCATGGCCCACCTGCTCACCATTGCAACTCTCTTGGCTTTAAACAAGTTCTACTTTATGTTTAATAACCATGTAAAGACTCTTATCTCCTCCAAGAAGCTACCTGTGATTTTCAGGATCTCCAGCTGTCATATATTTGTCCCCAGTCCGCACACTGACTCAGTTCCTTGTTAATGTTGCCCGTCATTTAAGCTCCCAATTCCTGTTCTGGCCTTCTGGAACCTCAGAGGGGAGGCAGTTCCCCACGGCTTTCCTCTGACTCTCCCTTAGGCTGGTGCCTGCAGTAGCAAAGAGGCTCCGGGAAGCCACGTGGCCCTCTGGGCCGGGGAGTGGTCAGCCCGGCTTTGCGATGGGCACGTAAGGGATGTGGGCGGGGCTGGGATGCACTGCCCACGAATGGATGGTCAAGGTCACTCACATACCAGCACGTGCAAGCATGGTTTATTTAGCTCTGAGGATGCCATTGTGGAGGGCACACGAAGGATGTTTACAGCCAGAAGGACCTACCAGTTAATGGAGCAAAGGGAACCCGCGTTCAGAAGCCCCCCCACCCCCACCGTGACCCTCCCCACCGGGACTCAGCAGCCGGTGCTTATCGGCCCAACAAGACAAATCTGGATACGTTCATGACAAAGAGAAGCGCACTCACCTTCAGATGTTCAGCTCAGGTGCACCTGCACTTGTGGACACCTTGTAGAAGGGTGTTATCTAAGGCAGCGGTTCTGAAAGTGCGGTCCCTGGACCCGCAGCATAAGCATCACCTGAAAACTTGCTTAAACCCCTGGGACCTACTGAATCGGAAACTCTGAGGATGGGGCCCCATCAGGCTGCCCTGCAGGTGGTTCTGATGCATAATTAAGTGTCGGAGCCACTGATCAGTGAACTCTCACCCATCGCTCTAAGAAGGGGCAGGGGAGAAGCCCCAAGTACGAGTGTGTGAGGATGTGCGCCCCGCACAGGGATCGGGGGACCTCCCTCACCTTTCTCTCCGTGGTTACTTCCAAGGACTAACCAGTGATTGTTCATGCTGTCTTTGACTTATTTATTAAGATGTAGCAGGCATGATAGTAACTTATGTTTGAATATTGCTTTGCAATTTGGAAAACAGCTTGGTGTATTTCATCTTACACAATAAAGTCACTCTATGAAGTAGTCCAAGAAGATGTCGTTAAAATCATCTTTCAGATGAGAAAAACGAGGCTCTGAAAGGTTAAGTGACGGCTCTGAGGTCACCTGGTTAGAACTGTGCGGAGCCAAGCCCACCAGCCAGTCCGCATTGTCACACCTGGCAACCAGTTATTGCTTCATACCACCTGCCAAAAGGAAAGAGGAATTCTTGCTTCAGCGTTAAAAAATAGAATGAAGTTCAGACTCACGTTGGGTTATAAAAAAGTTAGTTCAGATACCAACGAATTTGCAGAATAGATGCTAGCTTACGATCAAACATTCCCTGCAGGCACCGTGAAAAAAAAGACCACCTTTTGGAATAATCTCTTTCTGTTTCAGATTGTGTTAATGGTCAGTTTCTCCTCCCGCACCACGTCCATGGATATCCAAAGAAATTTAGAAGCCAACGTGGAAAAACGAACCAAAGACACGTACGGCCCACCCATGGGGAAACGCCTCCTGGTGTTCATGGATGACATGAACATGCCAAAGGTTGGCGGGGTTAATGGCGGGGGCGGGGCAGTGTGCTGTGTTTGTGGCCGTGTGTGTGCGCGGAGTGGGTGAGTGTGAGAACGCCTGTCTTTATTCTGCACAATGTCTGCAGGGCCCAGGTTACGAGGAGCCAGCTGAAGGGACAATGTGACAGGAAGTGTCTTCTTAACCAGAGAGACCCTTTCCTTAGATTGTATTCCGTAGTTTCTCAAAGGAAGGAAGTAGGTAGCAAGGCAGCCTCTGAACTACATGCAGCATATGTTTGAGTGAGAGATTTCCAAATGAGCTGTACTTCAGGTAGGAATGCTGCTCTCAGCCCCATTTACATGGGAAGCATGAGGGCAGGCACTTCCTCAGGATTCCTCTGGATTTACCAAGGAAAGGGAACTTTCGCCTGCACAATGGGTGTGTTTCTGGGGCCAGAGCCTGAGAGGTGCAAAGTTTTCTTAGCACTGGGATTTAGATTTATATCTTTTCTGCAGAACCATTTTTTCGCTGAAAAATCTGTCTTCCAGATGGACTGTTTGCAAAGCCAGGATCCATCCATGCATCCATCCACACATCCATCCACACATCCATCCATCCATCCATCCATCCGCACATCCATCCATCCATCCATCCATCCATCCATCCATCCATCTGCACATCCATCCATCCATCCATCCATCCACACATCCATCCATCCATCCATCCATCCATCCATCCATGCATCCATCCGCACATCTATCCATCCATCCATCCATCCATCCATCCATCCATCCATCCACACATCTATCCATCCATCCATCCATCCACACATCCATCCACCCATCCATCCATCCATCCATCCATCCATCCACACATCTATCCATCCATCCATCCATCCATCCATCCACACATCTATCCATCCATCCATCCATCCACACATCCATCCATCCATCCATCCATCCATCCACACATCTATCCATCCATCCATCCATCCACACATCCATCCATCCATCCATCCATCCATCCACACATCTATCCATCCATCCATCCATCCACACATCCATCCATCCACACATCCATCCATCCATCCATCCATCCATCCATCCATCCATCCATCCACACATCTATCCATCCATCCATCCATCCATCCATCCATCCATCCATCCATCCATCCACACATCTATCCATCCATCCATCCATCCACACATCCATCCATCCATCCATCCATCCATCCATCCATGCATCCATCCGCACATCTATCCATCCATCCATCCATCCATCCATCCATCCATCCATCCACACATCTATCCATCCATCCATCCATCCATCCATCCATCCACACATCCATCCATCCATCCACACATCTATCCATCCATCCATCCATCCACACATCCATCCATCCATCCATCCATCCATCCATCCATCCATCCATCCACACATCTATCCATCCATCCATCCATCCATCCATCCATCCATCCATCCATCCACACATCTATCCATCCATCCATCCATCCATCCATCCATCCATCCACACATCTATCCATCCATCCATCCATCCACACATCCATCCATCCATCCATCCATCCATCCATCCATCCATCCATCCACACATCTATCCATCCATCCATCCATCCATCCATCCATCCATCCATCCACACATCTATCCATCCATCCATCCATCCACACATCCATCCATCCATCCATCCATCCATCCATCCATCCATCCATCCACACATCTATCCATCCATCCATCCATCCATCCATCCATCCATCCATCCATCCATCCACACATCTATCCATCCATCCATCCATCCATCCATCCATCCATCCATCCACACATCTATCCATCCATCCATCCATCCATCCATCCATCCATCCATCCACACATCTATCCATCCATCCATCCATCCGCACATCTATCCATCCATCCATCCATCCATCCATCCATCCATCCATCCACACATCTATCCATCCATCCATCCATCCATCCATCCATCCATCCATCCATCCACACATCTATCCATCCATCCATCCATCCATCCATCCATCCATCCATCCATCCATCCACACATCTATCCATCCATCCATCCACACATTCATCCATCCACGCATCTGTGCATCCATGCATGCACCCATCCATCTATGCATCTATCTATCTTTGCATCCAGACAGCCACCCACACACTTGTTTTTCCAGCCAGCCATCCAACTGATATATTTATTGAGCACCTCCTATGGGACTGGTGCTGTGAAGTGACGAGCAAAACGTATATAGTTCCTGCCCTCAGGGAGCTTACAGTCTAGACAGGGACACAGATTTTTTAAAAAATTACAAATGAATATATAGAACTGCAAACTTTGAGAAGCCCAATGAAACTCAAACCAGAGTGCTCCGAGAGAGTGAGAGGAGAGATGAGATTTAGTTTAGATGGTCAGCAAAGGCGTTGCTGAGTTCCGCTTTATGATACCACTGTTCTTCCTTTTCTGTAAAAAAAAAATCAAGGTGGACGAATATGGCACACAGCAGCCGATTGCCCTGCTGAAACTGCTGTTGGAAAAAGGCTACCTGTACGACCGGGGGAAGGAGCTGAACTGTAAAAGCATCCGAGACTTTGGCTTTATTGCTGCGATGGGGAAAGCGGGGGGAGGCCGCAACGAAGTTGACCCGAGATTTATTTCGCTATTCAGTGTCTTCAACATTCCGTTTCCTTCAGAGGAGTCTTTGCACTTAATTTATTCCTCCATCCTCAAAGGCCATACCTCGGTAATTTGATTTTAATTAGAAGTCTAAACCGGAGGGCCATGTGTTGGGTAGAAACGTGGTAGCAATGTGTGCATCTGGCACAGCAAACACAATGCCTGCAGCCCACGGTGCTTCTAGGAGACTGTGAACATGTTTTCATTTCTTTCAAAACCAGAAGAAAGGAATCAATATAATTCAGCCTGGATTATATTCATCTTTATACCACGGCAGTCATAATATGTATGTAAGATAATATATTTAATTATAGTTAAATAAAATAATGTATAAATATAGTTTTATTTCTATAAATAACATGTAATATATATAATAATATAAAGAATATAATATATATAATAAGATATATATAAATAATGTATTTTTATGGAGGAAGGGACCCATGAAGGCATAAGTGCCTGGCGCCCATGGAAGTTGTGATGTGGCCCTGAGTTACATAGGCCACCTTGAGTGACAGCAGTGAACCAACTAGAGGACTTGGGCTCTGGAGTCCGTCCCCATTCTGCTCCTTGGGCAAGTCCCTTGAGAGCTCGTATTTCCCATCCTCCTCTGGAACAGGGAGATAATTCTGGTACCCACCTCACTTAGGTTTTGGGAGAATGAAAGGAGAAAATGCATGTAAAGTGTGTGGCACAGTGCCCAGCACATGTCCGATACTCACTAGATACTAGTTATTCCTGTTATCGTTGTGATTTACGTGACCCCCATGAATGGAACCCGTTCATTTAAATAACGGCCTTCTGATCCCGGCATTTGCCTTCTAAAGCAGGCTTGCACACTTAAAGTCTTGAAGGGCCAGTCGGGAAATGTAAAGGTGTGGGATCAGTGGTCACCCGGCGTGTTCATGCCCTGCGTTAAGCCATTCGCTTCCAAAACAGTGAGGTCTGTGCTAGTCAAATCAACCTCAAACTGAAGGCTGGTTTGGGGCTTTGGTTTCATATCACGTTGACTTGTCAGTTAATGTGAAAATCTAGGGAAACAAAAGCAGATCAGATGATTAGTTTATCTGGTTCTTTAATTGTTTTCTTACCTCCTCTCAAAAAATTATGGTAAAATTCATGCAACATAAGATTAGCTATTAAAACTATTTTAAAGTATACAGTTCAGTGGCATTTAGTACATTCACAATGTTGTACAACTATCACCACTGTCTAGTTCCAGAATATTTTTATCACCCCACAAGCAGTTATTCCATCCTATCCTTCAGCCCCTGGCAACCACTGATCTGCGTTCTGTCTCTATGGATTTTCCTATTCTGGAAATTTCCCATTAATGGAATCATACAATATGTGGTCTTCTGTGTTTGGTTTCTTTCATGTTTTCAAGGTTCATCCATCAGTGTAGCAGGTGTCAGTGCTTCATTCTTTTTTATGGCCCAATCATATTCCATGGTATGGATGGACCACATTTTGCTTATCCATTCATTCACTGATAGAAACTTGTTGGGGGGGGGGTGTCTTTTCATTCTGTAGGTGTTTCATGAGAGCATTGTGGCTGTAAGTGACAAGCTGACATCCTGCACGTTGGCACTTTACAAAAACATTGTTCAGGATCTACTGCCCACCCCATCCAAGTTCCACTACATCTTTAACCTTCGAGATCTCTCGCGGATTTTTAACGGTCTTGTCCTCACTAACCCAGAACGGTGAGTTTGTTTTCTCTCACTAAAATGTGTCCCATCAGTACGATGGGTTTTCTTATTCTTTTAAGACAGAGGAGCTATCAAGGAATGTGGTGTGAATCCGTGTATCAATTAATTACCCAGTGTCTTTTCGTTTACGTCAAACGAAGAACAGAGTCAAATGCTTGCTTAAGACCTGATGCCTCTTGAGCCCTTGAGTTGAAGGCAGGTGGAGCCAAGAGAGGCAGATGTGTGGCCGTGTGCACAGGTGTGTGCAACCCCGCGGTAGGACTGCTGTGACAACCATTTGTTCTCAGTTCTAAAGGTGAAATTTGCCCGCGTGGAGCCTTTCCTTCATACAACTGAATTGTTGCCAGTTGCCAACTGGTTCTATTATCAATATATGTGTCTTTGGGAGAAGTTAAGCACGGAGGACAGAAGGGATTTTAGTCTGGGTCTAGAAGTTGACTCGAAAGCTAGACGTATTTGTGTATTTACATTAATGTAAACTTTCATCTATGTAGATTTGCAGGGATGCTCCAATTTCGTGGATTCGTGTTATGAATCCACAAAATACTGAAAAACGAATTAGGAACTTTCCCTGTACCCACACTGCCTCTTGGGTGCCCTTGAAGGTTTCAGAATGGCAGTTCCGGAGAGAGCAGCTCTAGGTATTTAGGGTGGAGTGAGAGCTCTTTGCCAGAAACCAGAAAAAGACCCAGAACTGGGGTCAGATGGAGTTGGTTTCTTAGAAAAAGGAGCTGCCAGTGGCTCTGCTGCTGATTTTAAATTCATAAATTCCAGCAAGTAGGAGTCCTGTCAGGTTCTCAGGTCATTTACGTCACTTATAGACAATGTTCTTTTTCTTCCCTGCAGTAGGATAAGTTATGAATGACAACCTTATGGTCTTTACACTTAAATTGTTAGCTTGCATTAAATTTCAATTAATGTGAAACCAGGGGGGAAAAAAGCCTATGGGAGTGTTGTCCTTTTCTGCACCCTGTGTACCCATCTGAAAATAGTAGCATTCAGCCTGCTCTTCTCTAGATAACTTTGTGGCTGGTTTTGCCCCTTCCATCCTGTAGGTTCCAGACGGTGACCCAGATGGTGAGAGTCTGGAGGAACGAGTGTCTGAGAGTCTTCCACGACCGGTTAATCAATGAAACAGACAAGCAACTGGTCAGTACATTGAATATGTACCAGCAAATGCAAAATAAAACCTCTAACCACAAAATTCTTCTCTGGATGAAAAGAAAAAGTACAAAACAAAAAAAAAACCCAATGTGTTTTTTTTCAATGTATTTTTTGTATGGGACACTGCAGGAAAATAGAGACTAATAATGAAAGTCAACAGGTAAAGGAGGGTGGATTATTAAGTACCTTGCAGCCAATGGGGAGAAAAATCGAATGCAAATTACTTCAGATAATCCTAGCATACACTCTTTTTCTGACAAGTCTTAGCACGTCTATGGTGTTGAGTTTGGCTTCCTGAAGTGGTCTTGTATTGTCAGGTCGAAGAGCACATAGGCAGCTTGGTCACGGTACATTTTAACGATGACGTGGAAGTGGTGATGAGGGACCCCATCCTGTTTGGAGACTTCCGGATGGCTCTGCACGAAGAGGAAACGCGCGTTTATGAAGACATTCAGGACTATGAGGCAGCCAAGGCTTTGTTCCAGGTGCGGACAGGGCTCACCTCTCCCGGGAGCGCGTTGCATGGGTGCCCGGGAGGTGGAGCAGGAAGAACACCCGTGCCTCTGTCTCTAGGTTCAGAATGTGGGCTTGTGTCTGATCCCGTGGTGTCCATGTCCAGTGGTGCACGGGAATGGTCTGATGAATTTGTTCAACACACAGACCCCTGGGGCCCATCTTTGTGCGTTTCCCTTCATCAAGCCCACGAAGGGTGCCAGGGTTCCGATGCACAGCCAGCTTTGGGAACCACTCATCTGACCCCCAAACATTCATCTTCATCTTAATTCACGAGTCGAACCTTGTAACTAGCATTGGCTTGCTGCTGGCCAGTCACAGACCAGCAGATCGAAATCTTGATCGTAAAAGCTAGTCTCTTAAACCTGAATGACTGAATAATTTCAACAATTATAGACATTCAGAAAAATCTCTCCTCTGTTCTTAATCACTCTGGCACAAAAGGAGAGAGTCTGTCTCTTAAAAGCCAGTGATTCTTTTTTTTTTTTTTTTTTTTAAATTTATTTATTTATTCTTGGCTGTGCTGGGTCCCCACCCCTGTGCGAGGGCCCTCTCCAGCCGCGGCGAGCGGGGGCCACTCTTCATCGCGGTGCGCGGGCCTCTCACCATCGTGGCCTCTCTTGTTGCGGAGCACAGGCTCCAGAAGCGCAGGCTCAGCAGTTGTGGCTCACGGGCCCAGTTGATCCGCGGCATGTGGGATCTTCCCAGACCAGGGCTCGAACCCGTGTCCCCTGCACTAGCAGGCGGACACCCAACCACTGCGCCACCAGGGAAGCCCAGAGCCAGTGATTCTTAAAGAAAAAATTTTTTTTTTCTCAAATTCAGGAAATTCTTGAAGAGTATAACGAAAGCAACACCAAAATGAGCTTGGTTCTCTTTGACGATGCTTTGGAGCACCTGACCCGTGTGCACCGCATCGTTCGGCTGGACCGAGGCCACGCCCTGCTGGTCGGGGTCGGGGGCTCCGGGAAGCAGTCTCTGGCCAGGCTGGCTGCCTTCACAGCTGGCTATGAGGTGAGCCGAGCTCCCCTCCCACCCCCCAGGAATGGGTTTGGTATGCCAATTTCCGCAGTTAGTAGCTCCTGCAAATATTTGAGCTATCTATAACAGATCATAACACGATGTTTTCATAGAGTATAAAGTGTTTTTGTTGGGGTGGGAGGTTGATATTATTTTAACTGAATATTTGAAGCATCTAACTATTGTATTGTGTTTGGAATGAAGAATATGTCAAATCAAGTTCGAAAGTCAAATACGAGCAAATCCTGTGACCTGTGACCTGTGACCTATGCTCGTGTAGAGGAGGGGTTGCCCTAAACCTCCATGGACCCAGTGTTGAGGGTCGGCAATGTATCAGCACAACCAGCATGCACGGTTCTGGGACATTCTTAGAATCTTTAAAAAAAAAAAAAAGTTTTATTGAGATACATTTCACAGACCATACAATTCATCCACTTAAGGTGTACAATTCAATAGTTTTATAAAAATATGTTCAAAAGGTTGTGAAACCATTACCACATTCAATTTTAGAACATTTTCATCATCCCAAGAAGAAATCCCAAGCCCTTTAGCTGTTGCCCTCTATCTTCCTGTCCTTCCAACCACCCCAGCCCTAAGAAACCACTAATCTACTTTCTGTCTCACTCGACTTTCCTATTCTGGATTTTCATACAAATAGAATCAGAGCATGTGGTCTTTTGTGACAGCTTCTTGCGCTTAGCATAATGTTTTCAAGCTTCATCCATGTATCAGTGCTTCATTCCGTTTTGTGGCTGAATCATGTTCCCTGTGTGGTAGACCACGTTTCGTTTATCCATTCATCTATTGACAGTCATTTGGGTTATTTCCACCTTTTGGCAACTATGAACTACGCTGCTCTAGGCATTCATGTACAAGATTCTGTGTGGACATATGTTTTCATCTCTCTTGGGTGGATACCTAGGAGCAGAGTTGCTGGGTCATAACAGCAATTCTCTGTTGACTCATTTGGGAAACTGCCAGATTGTTTTCCAAAGGGGCCTCACCATTTTATATCCCCCTAGCACTGTATGAAGGGTCCTGTTTCTCCACACCGTCCTTAGGCTCTTACAGATAGTCCTGCAGTGCCCACAGGTTAACTCGCCCGCCTGGCCCATCACCCTGGAGACGTGCACCGTGCAATGAGAATCAATTTTGAAGAGGAGTCATCTCCACAACTCGCCCTCCCACACGGTCCTTAGTTCTCTGGTATCCGATCCTGTTCATTACTAGGGTCTTGCATTATCCTCAGTGTCTCTGTTTTTGCTGAAAACTAGCCCCAGGTGCCTTGACCGCCCCCCCCCTGCCCCCCGGCGTGCCTGCTCTTCCTGGGCAGAACAGGGTCGTTATTCAGCCTCAGTCATTACCAGGCGCTCAGCTACCCCTGATGCCTACCCCGGATCCCTTTGATCCATCCTCTCGGAGGGGATACCTCTTGTTGGGTTTCCGTAATCCTTCTACTCGCATTAGAAGGTGTTCTTTTGCACAGACTGTCTTATTCGTCTTCTCATGTCTTCTGGAATCAGATTGAACTCAGCATCATTATCATCATCACAGAGTGATCACTGTTGTTGTGGGATCACTGGTCTCTATATACACGTAATATGTCCTCATCGCAGCTATTCGGAAAATGCAGGAACATCCAAAGAAAATAAAGATCATCTGTAATCTCACCACCTAAGGATTACCACTGTTGGTTCCTAGTAACATTTTGGTGCATATCCTTCCAGAATTTTCCTATGAGTCTACAAATATATTAACTTATTACTAGCAATGGGTTAATGTTATATGTAACTTTTTCTTAAGAGGGTCTTGTAAAATTTTATTTTCAAATTATATTTTTCAGAGTATAAAAATACTATATACCTTTTCCACTTAACATGTCAACATCCCTTGTCATTTGACATCTTTCAGAATCCAAATTTGATGAATGTGTAGTACAATATTTTAATTAAAAATTCTTCTTTAGTTGGACATTTAGAAATATTACAATTTTGCAATATTATATAATTAACATCTATATGGAACTTTTGTAATCTGTTTTTTTCCATTTAACTCTAGATCACTGACATCTTTTAAAGTCAATAGCTATATATTTGCATTTTCCTTTGAAACACTGCACAATGTTCCCTTGTGTAGATGTGCCACACATAAGCCTCTCTGTTGGTGGACATTTAGCCTTTTCCTTGTTTTGTTATTATAAACAGTGCAGTGATGAACATTCTTGTTCTTTGCACATCGATCAGTTGTGCAAAGAACACAACTGTTGTTGTTGTTGTTTCCATGCAAACATTTTCTTTTGAAATTGGGAAATTGGAGGGTTTAAGGGTATATGTTTTTAAAAGACTTTTGATCCATGGCACCAGATTTCACATTAGAAAGGTTGGACCTGAATTCATGGTGGAGTTTGCCTCCTTGAATCAGGAGTAAAAAGGACCTAGGGAATTCCCTGGCGGTCCAGTGGTTAGGACTCAGTGCTTTCACTGCTGGGGTGTGGGTTCGATCCCTGGTCAGGGAACTAAGATCCCGCAAGCCTTGCGGTGTGGCCAAAAAAAAAAAAAAAAAAAAAAAAAAAAGCCTGGAGATGGAGGACCAGAGGAGAAGCAAAGGATTTTTAATTTTATCCATAACTTTGCTAAAAATAGTTTTGAAGCAAATATGACTTTTGGGTTTTTAGCAAATGTTAAAGATGGGTGGGGGGTACAGTGTCATTCTATTATTCACTGTATTTGGTTTATTTTTAAAAATGTCTTCATTAATAACCAATCAGTCCCACAACAAAGGATTAAACTGATTTATGCTACCAGCAATGTCCTTTTCTCCCTACTCTGCCAACACCAGGTATTGTCATTCTGATATCTGCCAGGGTTACAGGTGAAAACTATTATAGTTCAAATGAGAATTTATTTCTTTAATTAATAGTGCAGTTTGAATATCTTTTTATACGTTCATTAGATATTTCTCTTTTCCCTTTCGTGAGTTGCCTCTTTATATGCTTATTGATTTGTGAGAACTCTTTATATAGAAGAGCAGTCACGGTTAATTCAATGAATCTAGCTTGCAGTATTTCACAAATATTAACCTTTGGTTGAAAGTATTTCTAAACTAACTTGGTTGATGTACCTTTAAAATTAGATAAAATATGTAATCAAAATCATCCATTATTCAAATGTAATTGTTTTACTATTGTTTCCTACATTTTTCTGTAGGATATAATGTTACCCTCTGGGCAAGTTGACTTTTCTGTTGATTAGCCCTGGTAAAACTGATGCATTTTTGGGACTTCCCTGGTGGTCCAGTGGTTAAGACTCTGCGCTTCCACTGCAGGCGGCACAGGTTCGATCCCTGGTTGGGGAACTAAAGTCCCACATGCCATGGTGCATGGCCAAAAAAACAAAACCAATAACAAAACAAACAAACAAAAATGGATGCATTTTCCTTTGAGGTAGTGCTTGTGCATCTTGGGCTCGAAGAATGGCGGAGAGGATGTCGGGGGGAAGAGGAGGAGGAGTGGGATATGTTGGGCCATCCCTGTGTCCTGGGAAGTGGAGGGGCAGTTGGGTAGGGGGACCAGAGAGAGCTGTTCATGCCAGGGGTGCCGGGACCTGCTGAGGGGGCGGAGTGAAAGCTACCCTCGGGGAGGATGAACCGGGTCTGCAGGCGGCAGGTAGAACTGGAGACCTGATTATATGTGGCTGAAGGGCTTCCATGTTGCCCTGAGTTTGTGCCTGTGACTGTGTGAGAGGGTGTGCGGGTGTCCACGTGTGTGTAACCGTGTGTGAATGTGTGTGAGGGACTTTGAGTGTGAAAGTGGGTGAACATCTGTGTGTGTGCCCACGAACATGGAAGGGTGTCGACTGAGTGCGTGTTTGAGAGTGACTGTGAGTGTGAACATGTGTGGGTGTGAAAGTGTGTGAGTGGCTGCGTGTGAGTGTGTGTGAGTGCCTGTGAGTGTGAAAGAGGCTGTGTGTGTGTGTGTGTGAGAGAGAGACTAGAGGTAGAGGGGAGGGAGGAAATGAGGGATCTTTCTGTTACCATAAATCTGAGCTTTTTCTAAACCGTTGGTCGCAGTTAAACTTCTACACGTGTGAGCCGGAGGAAATGCTTGAACAGGAAAGACTTGGCTTACATTTGTGTCCTTATTTCCATTTTAATCTATTTTGTGTGTAATAGGATTTTTGAATTTAAGATTTTTAAAATTGCTTCTTATTCGGTTTTTTTTAACACATCTTCCCACAATTTATCTCATTTTAAATAAGTTCGCACAGTGACTGTATCCACAGCCGTTCCCTCTGTTGCTTGGCTCACCCTCTGCCTTCCCTCCCTCCCAGTAACTCAAATGGCTCTTTTGTTTTTTTGGCCGCCCCATGTGGCTTGTGGGATCTTAGTTCCCCGACCAGGGATGGAACCCGGGCCATGGCAGTGGAAGCGCCAGGTCCTAACCATCGGACCTCCAGGGAATTCCCATCAAATGACTCATTTTAATGACTGAGGGTGTCCTTTGCATTACCCCCACCCTTCTTTTTGCAGCCATATTCATAATCCGTCTGGACGGGCCTTGTTCCCTGCATAAGCTCTCACCCCGCACACGTGTGCGCCCGCACAGAACGTCCACTGTGGTTTGTCTGACAAAAAGGGATGTCAGTTTTCTGTGTCCTGCGTTTCTCACTCAGCCGTATTTCGTGAAAATGGCCCAGGTCATCCAGATTTGCTGTCGCTGGTCCCTCTGTGACGGCGGCTCAGCCCGAGCTGCGCTGCCTGGAGCCGTCCTCTCCCTAGGGCCGGTGGTCTCACGGGGATGCTGTGCTCCGTGTCGGCAGGTGTTTGAGATCCTTCTGAGCCGCGGCTACGCTGAGAGCAATTTCCGGGAAGATCTGAAGAACCTTTACCTGAAACTTGGCATTGAGAACAAGATGATGATCTTCCTGTTCACGGATGCGCACGTGGCCGAGGAGGGTTTCCTGGAGCTCATCAACAACATTCTCACCTCAGGTACCGGGACGCTGGTCTCGCACGGGGTTTGCTGGTCTCCGCTGCTCAGCTTTTAGCGGAGGCCGTCCGATAAGCGTTACCTTTTTAAAGCACTTCCTACCTGCAGAGGAGGCGTCATTCAGGCTCTCACAGGTGGGTAGGCGCAGCACAGGCCAAGGGTACAGTGTGTACGGCGGGAACGTGGTGAGCTGGTGGACGGGACGCAAACCAGGTGAAGGGGCCACACCGCACAGGGCCTTGTGAGCCATTTAAAGGAGATTGGATTTTATTCCGGGTGCAGTGCTGTGGTACAGATTTACAGTTTTATTTATTTTTGTTTTATTTTTGGCCGTGCTGCATGGCATGTGGGATCTTAGTTCCCCGACCAGGGATTGAACCCATGCCCCCTGCCTTGGAAGCGAGGAGTCTTAACCACTGGACCACCAGGGAAGTCCCCAGATTTCCATTTTTAAAAGATCCCTCTGGCTGCCCTGTGGGAACTAGATTAGAGATGCATTAGACCCCGAGAGGGCAGCCAGCTTGGAGCTGCTGCCCAGGTACAGGTGAGACATGACGGCGACTTGGACGAGGGTGGGGCAGTGGGAACGGAGAGAACTGGTGGATTCTCGAGTTATTTTGGAGGTAGAGCCAATGGGACTTGGATGGACCGGACAAGGTGAGGAAGAGAGCGTCAAGCATGATTCTCGGGTTCCTGGCTTGAGTGAGTGATGAGTGGCTCCATTTACCGGGGAGGGAAGACCAGATCGGGCTTATGGAGTCCACTACACCTACGGGCTGTTAGGTAGTGTGTTTGTTTTCGAGCCACAAGAAGGGTGGCTTAGACAGCAAACGTCTATTGTCTCACGGTCCTGGAGGCCAGGAGTCCGAGATCAGGGCGTCGGCAAGGCTGGTTCCTTCTGAGGGCTTTGAGGGAGAATCTGTCCCACGCTTCTCTCCTGGCTTCTGGTAGTTTGCTGCCCATCTTTCACATTCTTTGCCTCATAGATGCATCACCCCAATCTCTGTCTTCGTGTTCTCTTGTTGTTCTCCCTGTGTCTTTCTCTTTGTCCAAACATCCACCTTTTAGAAGGACACCCATCATATTGGATTAGGACCTACCTTAATGACTTCATTGTAACTTGATTACTTCTGTAAAGACCCTATTTCCAAGGATAGATGGGTCTGATGCTCAGAAGAAGGGCCTCAGGCGGAGATGTCAATTTCAGAGTCACGGGTCTGTAGTTTGTAAAACCTTGGGGATGGATGGAATCATCCCGGGGGAGAGTGTGAGAAGCAAAGCGAGTCCAGGACTGAATTCAAAGAGGAAGAGTGAACCAGAGCAAGAGAACGCAGAGGAGAAGTAGGAGCAAGTTCCTCTTTATATCTTGGAGTCCACATGGCTGTGATTTATTACAGCAACAGGGCACGCAGCACAATCGGCACAGGGAAAGGCACGTGGGGTAAAGTCTGGGGGAACCGGGCACAGGTTTCCAGAGCCCCCTCCCTGGGGTGTCCCACAGGACACACTCAGTCCCCCAGCGAGGAGTTGTGACAACACGTGTGAAGTATCCTCAACCAGGAACACCCAGTAGAGACTCAGCGCTCAGGCTGTTCACTGGGGGCTGGTCAGGTAGGCACCTTCCGCCTGGCACATACCAAATTCCAGATTTCCAGGGGGAAAGCAGGTGGTCAGCATAAACCGCAGTTTGTACCACCAGCTCAGGCATGGTAAGCCCCTCTGATTGGTGAATGGTGGTAGGAACCCTCGTGGAGTCTAAGTTCCCAGGAGCCAGCCAAGGGCCAACACTGAAAGCAGGCTTTTGTAAGGGGAGCAGCCTCGGGCCTGCTGTGTTAGCTCTTTTCTCAGGGAACCCATCTGATACTTAATAAAAATGTTTTGTACTAATTTGAAATGGTACAAATAGTGAACAACAAAAAAACAAAAAACCCAACAAAAACCCCAAGGCCCAACTAGCCAGAATCTGGCTGTTTCTCGTCCTGAGGGGGCTGTCCCCTGCCCGTCTCCATGTATTTAGTTATACCATAACTCTCATCAGGTCTAAACCTTGGAGTGTGTCGACTCTTAGCCTCTCCCACATTTGCGAATGCTTTTTTGTCTCTAAAGCCTGTCCCTTCCCTTGTGTTCCCTTTACCATCTAAGCCAGACCCTCGTCGTGTCTGACCTTGACTTTTTGCAGACATCTCCGTATTGCTGTTCCTCCTAAGATACCACTCTCTGCGCATTGCACTTGTTCTTTCTTTGCTCCGGGTCTCCGTGGACTGACTTCTCCTGTCTCTGCAGCCTGGCTGCCTTTCTCTTCTCATTTTCCAGGTCTACTCTTTGCATCCTGCCTCTGCATCTTGCCCATGCCTGGCACACTCTCTCTCTCCATCTCTTTATCAGCCTCCATGGTTGCAAGTGACAGGAGCTCAACCCAAACAAGCTTACGTAAAATTCGGGAGAAATGAAGGAGATGGTATTGATTCTTGGAACTGAAAAAGTCCAGGTTGGATTCAGGTGCTCAAATGAAATCATCAGGAACTGGTCTCTCCCTCGCTCTTGGCTTTACTGTTTTTCTTTTATTTGCATTCTTGGGTTTTCCCAAAGTAGTTTTTAAAAATGGCACTAGAAGCTGCAGACTTGCATCCTCCTTTCTTAGCCCAGTGAATGAGGGTTTCTCTTTCCCAGGAGTTGTGGCCAAAGTGCCTGGCAGGGCTCTCATTGGCTGGCTCAGATCACATGCCCATCCCTGAGCCAGTGACTTTGGCCGGGGTCATGCAGGGTTCTGATTGGTCAGGCCTGGGGTAGTGTCATGACTACCCAAAACCACATCCAGACTTAGAATGGATGAGAAGTGATTCTCCAAAGGAAAAGAGAGGCCTATGACAGGAAAGGGGGGAATGCATGGGGGCTGGGGGCAAAATCAACAGAACTCCACTTTCCAGTCCAGCACCAAGGAAACTTTCCCCCCAGTTTTAGCTCTAGTGCCTTGCAGGGTCACCCTCCAAGAAGCCTCCTCGATGGTGCCAGTTTCCTGTCTCCTGAATGCCTGGGGCACCTACTGTCTAGGCTATTGATGTGGCATTTAGCACACGTGTCCTTGGGTTGGCAGCGGACTTTTCATACATGGGTCACAAACTTGTAATCCGGGATGTAAATGTCAGCCCTGTTCTCTATCTGTCAACCCCACTGCAGGGCTCGGGGTGTATTTTCTATGAAGACTGAGTAGGGTCCGGTGGGTCCATTTAATAGTACCCCAAAGGATCGAGGGCAAATAGCTCTGAAGCTCTTATGCTTTGCTGCAGAATGAAGGCTTTGCCTCTCCTCCTTGGCACTGGTGACATTAGGGGAGGGATCATTCTCTGTTGTGGAGGCTGTCCTGGGTATTATGGGATGTTTAGTAGCATCCCTGGCCTCTACCCACCAGATGCCATTAGTACCACCCCCCGCGACACACACACACAGCAACACACACACACACACACACACACACACACACACACACATGTTGGGACAACCAAAAATGCCTTCAGACGTTGCCAAATGTCCCTTGGGACGGGCAGAGTTGTCCCCAGTTGAGAACCCCTGCTCTGATGCTCACGGTAACCCGCCCAGGTAAGCAGGAGGCATTTGTTATTTCCATTTCACAGATGAGGAGATTGAGGCTCAAAGGGAATTACACACACGGCAAGTGAGCCTTGGGTCTCAGAGTTGGGACCCAAGCCCTGCTCTCTGGACTCGGCATCTACTGCTCTTTCGTGACGCTGTGCTTCCTGCCATTTCAGTGCCTCGAGAGATAATAACCCTGGAACTTAAACAAAATCCTGGCCTTTGTTTTCTAGGAATCGTGCCCGCACTTTTCCCAGAAGAGGAAAAGGAGTCTATCCTCAGTCAGATTGGACAAGAGGCTTTGAAGCAAGGGATGGGCCCGGCCAAGGAGTCCGTGTGGCAGTACTTCGTGAACAAGAGTGCAAATAACCTGCACGTCGTCCTGGGCATGTCGCCGGTGGGGGACACCCTGAGGACCCGCTGCAGAAATTTCCCAGGTGCCCTTGAGCAGAGCCTGCAAATCCGTTTTACCCCTTCAGCAGGGCGCGTGCCTTAGGGAGGGAATGACATGTGAGGTTCCACCAGCAAAGTGACCCATGCCATGGTCATTAGGTTGAAATGTGGGCCCTGCCGTGTCGGATGAGCCCCGAGTGGCCCCTCACATCTGCCAGCAGGCTCTCGTGTTGCCGCTGGGTGGCTGTTATCCTTCTGACACGAGGAAATGCTCACGGTCCCAGGTGCAAGGCCCATAGCGAGTGCAATGTAGCTCTCCGCGCCCTTCCATCTGGGAAAATTCTGGCAGCCTCATGGAAGATGCAGTACCTGCCCCTAGAACAGAGGGAGGCCGTTTTGCTCCCCCAGCGGACATTTGTCAATGCCTGGAGACATTTTTGGTTGTCACAACTCTGGTGGGGGGGGGGGCAGCCACGTATCCAACTGGTGTCTAGTTGATAGAGGCCAGGGGGCTGCCAAGAATCCCACAGTGCACAGACAGCCCCACCAGACAGGATTATCCGGCCAAGTGTCGGTAGTGCCGAGGTTGAGAAACCCTACTTTTGATCATTATTTTTGTTTATTTACTTATTTTTTAAAATTTTTGGCCGGGCTGTGCGTCATGCGGGATCTTAGTTCCCTGACCAGGGGTCGAGCCTGCGCCCCCTGCATTGGAAACGTGGAGTCCTAACCACTGGACCGCCAGCGAAGTCCCTTGATCATTATTTTTGGACCTGCCCCGCTCGTTCACCAATGTGTTGGGTACCAAAGACGGTATCCGTGTTGTCGAGCATCTCGGAGTTGCAGAGCGATCATCTCTTCTGTTTCTCTTTCTTTTCAAGGTCTAGTAAATAACACTGGTATCGACTGGTTCATGCCCTGGCCTTCCCAAGCTCTGCGTGCAGTGGCTAAGTCATTTTTAGGTAAGTGACAGCTAATGTGGGGACCATGTTAACAGTATAACAAAGCAATTTGTTATCCTTTTTCTGACTCTGAATTTTGGTCCAGTAGATTCTGTCACCATTAACCCCCATGGCCGTGAATGGTGTTTTAGTTTGTTAGTGTGTTTTGATTTATATTGTGTTTTAGTCCAAAGAGATTTCGGGGGTTTTACAAGGACAACGTAGGATAAAAATTGATTAGGTATCATCCAAAGTAGGGGTCAGCAAACCCCGGCCTGAAGGCCAAATTCAGCCCACCGCTTGTCTTGGTAAATGCAGTTTTATTGGAACACACGTAATAAACATACTGTCTATGGCTGCTTTTATGCTACAACCACAAAGCTGAGTAATTGCCACAGAGACTCTACGGCCCACACAGCCTAAATATTTACTGTTTGGCTCTTTACAGAAAAAGTGTGCTGATCCCTGACCCCAGGGATGCCTGAAGGACCTTTCGGTAAACTGATTATCCATCAGGGCTGATTTTGCTCTACAGTTTCCAAGCCCTGAGGCCTTGATTATTAATTTTAATCTTCAAAATAAGAAAGCAAGTCAATTTATCCTCAGGGAAAAACTTTTTATCTGGACCTAACTTGAGCAGATTTATGACACTGGGTGACCTTGTAAATAGCATCAGCCTTATAAATATGTATTCAATAAATAAACAACTAGTCCCACTTGATAGGCAGATTGCAGTCTTTTGGGGAAGAGCCCTAAGAGATTGACTCTTTCCTGATGATATAACTCAGGGATCAGCAAACTTTTTCTGTAAATGACCGGATGATAAACATTTTCAGCTTTGCAGGTCATATGGTCTCTGTTGCAACTACTCAATTCCACCATCGCATCAGGAAGGCAGCCCTAGGCAATATGTAAATGAACGGGCATGGCTGTGTGCCAATAAAACTTTATTTACAAAAACAGGTGGTAGGCCGGATTTGTCCTGCAGGCTGTAGGTTGCCAATCCTGATATAGATGTGCCTTAGCTTTCATAGGCTTGTTAGCCACCTCCGTGCATTAGCACTTAGCTTTGCTTTCAGTATTCAGTGATTCAGTATCATAAATAATGCTGCATGGAGTTTGCTCAGAATTTTTTTCCTTAGGTTATATCCCTGGAATTGGGATGACTGTACCCATAAGTATGGATATTTGTGAGGCAAAGCTTTTCATGCATGCTGTTAAATTGGCCCATGGCTGTGGTTTGCTAATCCCTGGTATAATTCAAGATCAAATATGCAGAATCTGGATGAATGCATGCTTTTGGTCATACTTCCTTCATTTTCTGCTTTGAGGTGAAAGTATTTTGCAATCTGTGAGATAATCCAAGTGATGTGGTTTTGGCACTGGGAGTGATTATTAATTCTTTCATCAGACTTACAGGAAGACCTACCTTGTGCCCAATATGTGCTGGGTACAGGGGATACAGCAGGGGCACTGAGCAAATTTCTCTCCTGGAATCTCAAGCCCCTCCTACCACACTGTCTTAGCCTTCCTACCAGTAGGGACAGAGAATTGGCTTTCTGTATTCTTAGAGAAATTGCCAGAGCGTGGATCAGTATTGTGGTCCAGAAAAGCCAGTGACAAGTGATAACTGCTCTTTTCTATTAAAACATTTTTATATCGTATTTTATTGTGGTAAAATGTATATAATATAAAATTTGCCATTTTAACAATTTTTAACCATTTTAAGTGTGCTCTGTTACACTAATTACATTCACAATGTTGTGCAACTGCTACCACCATCCATCTCCAGAACCTTTTTCATCTTTAAAACTGGAACTCTGTCCCCACTGAACACTCACTGCTTGTCCTCCCAGACCTGCCCCCAACCCCTGGTAACCTCTAATATACTTTCTGTCTCTACGAATTTGCCAACTCTAGATATTTCATGTAAGTCAAATCATGAAACATTTGTCCTTTTGTGTATAGCTTCTTTTACTTAGCGTGTTTTCCAGGTTTATTCATGTTGTGGCATGTGTCAGAATTTCCTTCTTGTTTAAGGCTGAATAATCCATTTACGGACAGACCATATTTTGTTTATCTATCCATCTGTTGATGGACACTTGGATATGGTTCCCACTTTTGGCTACTGTGAATAGTGCTGCTATGAACATGGGCGTCCAAGAATCTCCTTGTGTCCATTTTTCAGTTCTTTTGGGTACAAACTTAGGAGTGGAATGGTTGGGTCACATGGGATTTCCACGTTTAACTTTCTGAGGAACTGCTCCTTTCCTTTCTTTATGAGCCACCCTTTTCCGTTCCTTCCTCTTCAGGGACTAATCCACTGATCCCAGTAGAAAATATGGAAGATCTGGTAGAACATGTTGTTTTGGTCCACGAATCTGTGGGTGAATTCAGTAAACAATTTCTACAGAAACTGAGGCGCAGCAACTACGTAACTCCCAAGAACTACCTGGATTTTATTAACACGTATTCAAAATTACTGGATGAGAAAACTCAGTATAATATAGGTAAGACTCGGGAATGGGACGGTTAACAGGAATTGTTATTACTTACGAATAAAGATTCAACTGCTGATCTTTTCCTTAAGCAGACATTTCTTAGCAAGATTGGGCATACTCAGGATTGAGGCAAAGCAAAGCACATTTTGGATTTTGCATTTCAGAGTGATTCGTCTGAGTGGGCAGGACCCTGGCATGCTTTTATTTTTGTTTTTCTGTGCTGGGCCATGCACTTTCTTAGCTCTAAATTTTCATTGCATTAGAGATACTATTTGATGAGGGCAACGTGCTCTGTTGGAAAATGTTTTTTAAAAATGCTCTGGCTCTGGTTGTTGTCCAAACAAATGGTTATTTTCAGAAATACATTCATTTTGGAAGATGCCATCCCCAAACGGCAATGGAGGTACTGATAGATGCTTGACATCTCATGAAAATGATTTTTTTTTTTTTTTTCTGGTGAGCCCAACTTGGACGAATCGCACTGGAATGCTTGTCTGGGTGTGTTGGGGACAGCGCCCCCTGGAGGGTGAATACCTGTGTTCTCTTTCCTCAGCTCAGTGCAAGCGTCTGGAGGGGGGGCTGGACAAGCTGAAGGAGGCCACCGTCCAGCTGGACGAGCTGAACCAGAAGCTGGCCGAGCAGAAGATCGCGCTGGCGGAGAAGTCGGCTGCCTGCGAGGCCCTGCTGGAGGAGATCGCCACCAACACGGCCACAGGTGAGTGCGGGTCCAACTCTGGGGGTCGGGACACCCCACGCCCCACCCCGCCAAAAAAACCCCAAAACAGGACAGAGCTCCACTGGGGGACATTCCTGGGAAGCCACTTGTAGGAACTGGCATCTTTTTTTTTTTTTTTTAACATCTTTATTGGAGTATAATTGCTTTACAATGGTATGTTGGTTTCTGCTGTATAACACAGTGAATCAGCTATACGCATACATATATCCCCATATCCCCTCCCTCTTGTGTCTCCCTCCCACCATCCCTATCCCACCCCTCTGGGTGGTCACAAAGCACCGAGCTGATCTCCCTGTGCTATGCAGCTGCTTCCCATTAGCTATCTGTTTTACGTTTGGTAGTGTATATATGTCCATGCCGCTCTCTCACCCTGTCACATCTTACCCTTCCCCCTCCCCATATCCTCAAGTCCATTCTCTAGTAGGTCTGTGTCTTTATTCCCGTCTTGGAACTGGCATCTTTTGACCCTCCCATTGCTATTTTTTTCTGAGTTGGCGTCAAGCCCCCTATAATAGGCACTAAGACGTTACCATAGGCAGGACCCACAGCTGGTAGCTTGACGATTTGCCAGGATGAGGAAGAGTCATCTCTTTACCCTCAATGAGCTAGTGAACTGGGTCGGGTTAAATGACCTTGGCCTGAGCATCATTCACTTGGGACTTTCTTGGTTCTAATGTGAACCTGTTTCCGGGTTCTTTCTTGGGCCCCTCACCTGATCTTCCTGGCCTGGCGGCTGCTCTTGGTCTGCTTCCCTCCTGCTCTAAGGAATTGGCTGTCTTTTTATTTATTTATTTATTTGGTTGCGCCGGGTCTTAGTTGCGGCACAGGGGATCTTTGTTGCGGCATGCGGGATTTTTTTTTTAGTTGCGGCATGCGTGCAGGATCTAGTTCCCTGACCGGGGATCGAACCCGGGCCCCCGGCATTGGGAGTGCGGAGTCTTAACCACTGGAGCGCTAGGGAAGTCCTGGAACTGGCTTCCTTTACATGACTCTCACACAGGACAGCTCCGAAGCTGCAGCTCTGCCACGGCCCCTAATCCTTCTCCCTGGGTCTTGGGGCTCCCGTTCCTGTCGCCTCTCAGAATCCCGTGTTCTGATGCGTCCTCCCCAGCTCGTCCTCGGATTTCTGCAGAAGCCACTCAACCTTCCTGCCTCTGGATATTCTCTTCCCAGCGCATGTTTGTGTCGCTTCTGTGTACGACCTTGGTTCAGTTCAGTTCCAGCTGTATCGTGTCAGGCCCTATCCACAGGACCCATTTTTCATTACTCTGGTCACAGCACCCCAACTTGGCTTTGGCACCCTGTCTGCTCCTGACCCGCAGTCTGGGCTGTCGGGTTGGGCTTGTTCCAGCCCTGGCTGGATCAGTTAGACCTTCTCCTGGAGTTCACATTTTGAATCGGCCAACCTGAACGCTTGCTTGTTGACTTGTGAGGCTGAGTCCCGAGAGAACGCCCCATCAGGGAGAGACTGCTGAATTCAGCATACGTTTATTGAATACCTACTGTGTTCGTTTCCTAGGGCTGCCATAACAAAGCACCACAAACTGGGTGGCTTAAAACAACAGGCGTTTACTTATTCTCTCACGGTTCCGGAGGATAGAAGTCTGAAATGAAGGTCTTGGCAGGGCCCTGCTCCTTCCAAAGGCTCTAGGGGAGGATCCTTCCTGGCCTCTCCCAGCTTCTGATGGTGGCCCACAATCCTGGGCGTTCCTTGGCTTGTAGACGCATCCCTCCCATCTTGGCCCCTCCATTGTCACGTGACCTTTCCCCCTCTATGTCTTCACATGGCCTTCTTTTTTTTTTTTTTTTTTTTTTTTTTTAAAGCACTTTTCTTTTTTATAGCTACTTTATTTATTTATTTATTTATTTTATTTTTGGCTGTGTTGGGTCTTCGGTTCATGCGAGGGCTTTCTCTAGTTGAGGCAAGTGGGGGCCACTCTTCACCGCGGTGCGGGGACCGCTCTTCATCGCGGTGCGCGGGCCTTTCACTATCGCGGCCCCTCCCGTCGCGGGGCACAGGCTCCAGACGCGCAGGCTCAGTAGTTGTGGCTCACGGGCCCAGCTGCTCCGTGGCATGTGGGATCTTCCCAGACCAGGGCTCGAACCCGTGTCCCCTGCATTAGCAGGCAGATTCTCAACCACTGCGCCACCAGGGAAGCCCCCACATGGCCTTCTTATAAGGACACAGTCATTGGATTTAGGACCTACCCTAACCCAGTATGACCTCGTGTTAACTAATTACATCTACAGAGACTCTCTTTCCAAATAAGGTGACTTTCTGAGGTTCTGGGTGGCCATGAATTTTGAGGGGGACACTATTCAAGCCAGTACACCTACTACGAGCCAAGCTTTGTTCTAAACGCTGGGGTCACGGCCCTCGGGGAGATGCTTACGTTCTAGTGAGTGGGGCCGATCAACAAGCCAATGATCAGATGACATTTCAGATTGTGATTAGTGTCATGAAGCAAATAAACAGAGTGATGAGACTGAGAGTGACCTCAGGGGAGGGTGGCTTTTGAGCTGGGCTGAATGAATGTAGGAAAAGCTGATGAAGAGCCAGAGAGATGTCAGTGAGCCAGAAAAACAAGGAGGGCAGCTCTGATGTCCTCAGCTAACACTGGCCAAGCAGGGCTGGAGGCTGTCTTGTGGGATGGAGTGGGGCGGGGGGAGGGGGACACAGGCGGGCCAGTCAAGGAGGGTCAGAGTCGCAGCAGCTGTCCCTGTATTGGGGACCCCAGGCGCCGTGAGGACATCTGTCCCAGTGGGAACGCCCAAGGCCGCCATATTGGCCGAAGCTCATTCAGCACCCTCCGCCCAGCGCCCACCTTTGAGGGCTGCGCTGCTTTGGCTCAGGAGCAGTGGTCCATCCTCCCCATGCCCCAGGGGCTTCGCTGACCTCCCCCTCCCCCCCATAGCGGAGGAAAAGAAGAAGCTGGTGGAGGAAAAAGCCGTGGAGATGGAGGAGCAAAACAAGGTCATTGCGGCGGAGAAGACTGAGGCCGAGACGGCCCTGGCCGAGGTCATGCCCATCCTGGAGGCCGCCAAGCTGGAGCTGCAGAAACTGGACAAGTCAGATGTGACCGAGATCAGGTAACGGCTGGCGCTCTCCCAGCGTACTTGGCCACCAACGTCACTCCTGACAGTGATGATGAGATAATCACGGTTGTTCGGCATTTCTGCGCCGGCCGCTGTGCCAGGCGCTTTCCGTGGTGGGGATTGTTATCGTCTTCATTTGCAGACGAGGGACGTGGAGCCCAGGGAGGTGAGCTGACTCGCCTCAGGCCTCCCAGCCAGTTGGTGCCATGGCCCACTGGCCTTGAACCCCGGCTGACTCACAGAAGGAGACTGGGTTCCAGAAGGGGCTGGTGGGAGAGCTGGAGCCTTGTAAGTCAGTCCTTTTTACGGGAAGGACAGAGGAGTGTCTGCCCTAAAAGAGGCAGGGCCCTGGATGCAGGCAAGGTGTGCCGCAGGCCGAGAGCGGATGGGAGATGCCCTCATCCATTTCTAGCCAAATGATAGCCTTTTACAGGTGGGGAGAGTAGTGTTTTTTGTTTGTTTGTTTTTGGTTTTTTGCCCTACAGCGTGGCTTGTGGGATCTTAGTTCCCTGACCAGGGGTTAAACCTGGGCCCCGGCAGTGAAAGCGCTGAGCCCTAACCACTGGACCGCCAGGGAAGTCCTGGGAGAGTGGGTCTTTACTGTGGCCCCAGACATTCTGCAAAGCAGTCTGTAAAATGACTCCATCCCCCGCAGCCAGAGGGCCCATTTGCTGTCCAGAAGAGGGGTCTGGTGTGGAGCTTTCTCCCCTCCCCCCGTGGGGCGTGGTCCCCCCAGGGCACCGTTCGTGGATCTCGCTGGTAAGTTTAGCACCGCTAGTGAAGCCAGGAAGAAACGGTGTCCCGTCTGCCCTCTCCACCATCCCCCGCCCCCGTCATCGTGCTGCCAGGCCCCCCACGCGTGTCCCTGCATTAGGAGCCTCAGCTCTCTCCTCACTCCCCATCACGGCCTCATCTTCAGAAGGGGTTCCATCCTTCTGGTCCCACAGTCAGGTCTCCTGTGAGAGAGACTCCTGTCTCCAGGCTGGAAGCTGACCCTGCGTTTTGTGTTCCTGGCGGGATGGTGCTGCTTCTCTGAGCTCATCTCTTTTGCTAAGGGCCGAGCAACATCCCTTGTCCAAGGTTGTGCTCTGGCTATTGGCTCATTTGTGAAACATGTGGATTTGAACAGAACGTTCAGCCAGTTCCAGGGCAGGGGGCCCGAGTAACTCCTGGGGGGTCATCCAGAGCTGCTGCTGCTGTTAGCAAGAGGTCATGATTTCAGAGCTTTGCAGTGTGATTGCAATGAAGGTATAAGGATGGATGTTTTAAAACTGCAGTAGTACGCACTGGAAGTTTAGACTGAGTTGTGGGAGAGACCCTCAACATGCACGTTTCCAAGGGAAACATCCAACCACTGGTTATACAGATTTGGGGCACTACTCCCAGGTCAGCAGCATAAAAACATTCTGAGAGCAGAGAGTTGGGAAGAATTTTTGAGTATTTATTTGGAAAGAGTATTTATTTAATCCAAGAGTGGATTTCCATGGGACCACATGGAGCGTTTGATATGTGTCCCCTGCAGTTAGATGGGGTGCCTGCATCACCCCCGAGAAAATGAAACGGCCTATGGCCCAAAAGGAGTAATTTTTTAAAATGTAATTATTGGAACAGGTAATATGTTGATGCATGGCTTTGCTTCTTACTGGCTGTGTGACCTTTGGCAAGTCACCTAACCTCTCTGTGCTGCAGTTTCCTTGTTTGTAAAATGTGGATGATAATAATTGTCCCCATGGCATCGGGGTTGTTACGAGGATCCAGTGAGCTATTACATAAAGAGCTCTCAGAACTGGGTTGAGCACAGAGTCAGTGCCATGTAAACATTAGCTAGGGTCATGGTTCCAACATCAAAATGATGTGCTATGAAAAGCCCCCTCTCACCTGTCCGCCATCAGCTTAGTTCCCCTCACCACACGACAGGTAACTGTTGCCATTCATTTCTTACATATCCATTCAGAGAGCTTTTGTGCATGTTCAAGGCAACCAGATATACAAGTGTCTCTTCAGTTCCCGACGTTGGACTCTAAGGGTTGTAGAACAAGGGATACTTCTGTAGCCTTTTTTCTTTCCTTTTAAAATATAATTGGTAATATACTATACATATTTTTCTGCATCTTGGTTTTTTTTGCTTGAGACCTTGGAGATCTTTTGCATGTTGTTATATGAGAACTTCCTCAATATTTAAAAATAGCTCATCATAGCCCATTGGATGGCTGTACCATCATTTATTTAATCAGCCTCAATTTATGAATTTTTAGCTTATTTCCAGTCTTTTGCCTTTACAAACAGTGTGGCAAAGAATAACCCTGCCTTACTTCACTATGCACAAGTCCACTGGAAGGATACATTTTCAGAAGTGGAATTGCTGGGTTCCAAGGTGTGTGTGTTTATAATGTCTATAGCTGTTGCCTAATGCCCACCCGTAGGTATGGAACGGATTTACACTCCCAATGGCAATACATGCGAGTACCTGCTTTTTCATGGCCTTACCAACAGAGGGCGCTACTAAACACGTGGATTTTTACTTGTTTTATAGATGGAAAATGGTATTTGTGTAGTTGTAATGTGCATTTCCCTTTTGATGAGTGAGGTTGGCCTTTTTTTCATATGTGAAAAATGTGTGTAAGAGTCCTGTGTATTTCATTTTCTGTGAACTGTTTATGTGCTTTGCCCATTTATCTTTTGGATTATTGTTACTGTTGCTTTTTTTTTTCTTATCCATTTCCATGGGCTTTTTATTTAATGGGGAGACTAGCTTTTTATCCATGATGTGAGTTGCAGATAGTTTTCCCAGTTTGTCATCAGCCATTTGACTTTATTTAGGAGGTTTTTGTGTGTGTTTGTGTTTGCCTTGTATAAATTTTTAGTTTTATATGGCAGATTTCAGCAATATTTTATTTTGTGGCTTTCGCTATTACCTCATACTTAAAAGGCCTTGCAACTGGAAGATTGTAAAATAATTTCCCCATGGTTTCATCCTGTACTTTTATAGTTTAATACTTTTATAGTGTTTACATTTAAGTCTTTGATCTCTTTGGGATTTTTCTTTGGGTTTAATGAGTTTGGATCCAGATGACTACAGTCTGGCTTTGTTTAGACCATTTGGATGTTAAGAGTGATGAGCCAGCATTTAGGTCTTGACAATTTTATAATCCTTTAATTCTTTAAATAACACTTCCTTTCTGTAATACTCAATCCCCTTTGCAGAAATCATTAAGTGTTAAGGCAGGAAGATTAGGAGTAATGAAGATTAGCGGTGGATGTTTCTCTGGAGTATAAAAGGCTCCCTTTGTTACTGGCCTGCAATTTTACTTTTCTTCCTTT
This sequence comes from Balaenoptera ricei, assembly GCF_028023285.1. Lineage (NCBI taxonomy): Eukaryota > Metazoa > Chordata > Mammalia > Artiodactyla > Balaenopteridae > Balaenoptera > Balaenoptera ricei. The sequence continues at coordinate 6,507,586 of NC_082652.1, read as the reverse complement.
CCTTCATTCAGTATCATTGGGTGCCTACCGCCCGCCCACCCTATGCTGGCACCGGGGCTGAGAGGCAATGGGCCAGGCAGGGAGTCTTCACCGCATGGAGCTGACGGTCTGGGGGAGGCACGGGTGTGCACATGGGAATCTCACGTGTACAATAAAATTACCCAGGAGGAGGTCAGGAAGGGAGGGTCTTTGTTGCTATGACTGTGGATAATGGGGGACCTGAACTAGTCTGGGGGGTAGGTAGTCAGGGAAGATGACCCCCAGGAAGTGACATTTAAACTGAGACGTGGGATGGAGGCTGGAGCGGGGCTGGAAGGAGCTTGACTCGGGGGAAAAGCGGAGACGGTCAGAGTGTCTGGGGTAGAGTGAGGGGGTGGGGAGTGGGGCTTGTGATGGGTATTCTCCTCCAGCGAAGGCAGCATGGCGTCACCTCTGTCTGTCTGTCTCTCTCTCCCTGAGTTTCTTTTCTTTTCTTTTTAAAATTTATTTATTTATTTATTTTGGCTGCGCTGGGTCTTAGTTGCGGCATGTGGGCTCTTAGCTGTGGCATGCGGACTCTTAGTTGTGGCATGCAGGATCTAGTTCCCAGACCAAGGATCGGACCTGGGCCCCCTGCAGTGGGAGCGTGGAGTCTTACCCACTGGACCACCAGGGAAGTCCCCCCCTGAGTTTCTTTTGTGATAGAAGAAAGGAATCAAATGAAACAGAAACGCTTTCATTTCTCAGACTTGTAACTTTACTTTTTCGAACCCCTCGGTTATCTGGCACCACAACACTGTGTTCTGGATAAACGAGGTTCCTGGGCATGGTTTGTAAACTGGTAACAGAGAACTTCACTCAAAGGATTTGGGAGCTGAAAGGTTCCAGTTCCACTTCCCCATTTGATAGATGGGAAAGCTGAGAACCCCGGACCGTTCCTAACTTTCCGGAGGGCTCAGGACGCCACCCCGAGGCTTTTTCTGACTTGTGTCTGAAAACATCTCACTGATAATAATAATAATAATAATAATAATAATAATAATAATAATAATAATCCCTCCTTCTCAGATTATTCAGAGAGCAGTGGCCGGGGCCTGACCTTCATGAGCCCTGAAGGGAACCTTTTAAAAACAGTTGACAGCATGCCTGCTTTGTAAGCGCCTAACGCCACATAATTGAACCTTTCCCTGGTGACTCAGGACCATTACTTTAATCGTCGGGCTTTGTGCTGGAGTCATTGCCCTGGCTTGTCCCTAAGCTGTGTGGCTCCTCAGGCAGTGGGTGGGGGTCCCGGGGTCAGGAGGGGTCTGGGGGTTCAGAGCCTCCACGCTGCTGGGCGGGTCAGGTTGTTCTCTCTCTGTGTCTCCCTCTCCCTCCCTCGGGGGCACTCTGGCCTCTCCCCAGGCTGCTCCCTGCTCTCCAGGGGCTCTTCCTTTCCCTTCCTTTCCTTTGCTTTTTCTTCATTGTTTTCCTTGTTCTTCTGTCTCCACGGCTTTTATGGCTTTTATAGATTTTGCCCGGCGCTGGTAGCCCGCCAAGCGGGCCCACTGGGTACAGTCAGTGTGCGACTCGTTCCTTCTTGGGTCTTTACGCTGATGCAGCCTTTCCGTCTCCTGATCCTTTTGGGTTTCCAGTTCTCCAGAGGGTCGAGGGTGCTGGACATCCGAGTGTTGGAGCAGCAGAGTGATGGTCTAGCTTCATCAAAGACAGAGACAACAGCTCCCATAGCCTGAAGGATGCCAGGGTGCGGGATGGGCTATGTGGACACAGGCAGGCCATCCCAACACTTGAGCACTGTTTCTTTGCCTCGTAAGTGGAAAATAGGATGATGATGATAGTGATAATAATGACAGCGGCTACCACCTAGTGTCTGAGCAGTCACCCCAGGGTGTCACTAAAAACACAGACTCTCAGGCTCCACCCTGAGCTGCTGATTCAGGGGTGGCCCGGGTTTGCACTGAATGACACCCTGCTGTGTTCCTGGCGCCCAGTCCGATTCCAGGAGCCCGATCTGGCACATGATGGATGAGACCCAGTCCCTGCCCTTGGAGAAGCCCACCCCCAGGAGCGCAAGTTGGTGTTGGGACGTGGCTTCCGTTGTTTCCACGCAGTATCGCATCCGAGAAATGACTCACCATCTTTCCGGAACTCTCCTTCAGGCCAGGTCCTGCGTCTGATCCACGTGTGCGTCCGTTTCTCCCCAGGTCATTTGCTAAGCCCCCGAAGCAGGTGCAGACGGTCTGTGAATGCATCCTCATCATGAAGGGGTACAAAGATCTCAACTGGAAAACCGCCAAAGGCATGATGTCCGACCCCAACTTCCTGAGGTCTCTGATGGAGATTGACTTTGATTCAGTTACCCAGAGCCAAGTTAAAAATATCAGAGGTGAGTGTAGACAGATGTAGGATTGTCAGCCTGGTGGCTCAGTCTCTGGGGCCGGGAGGGAGAGCGAGGAGGGGGCTTGTCGCAGGCAGACCCGCCCATCGTGGTCAGATGGTGTCGCCGTGGCGTTGCCGGTGGAAGAGGCGGGATGATCGTCCCCAGAGGAAGACAGCGGCAGGGAGGGTGGTTGCTGGATGGGCAGTGGCGGTGGATGCCCGATGAATGTGTGATTCAGCAACGGGTCTGGTTTTCCCTAGTAGGATACGTGACTGTCTTACGGAGCCCACCCTGCCTCGTCTCCTGTGCATCTTGTCCGATGGGCGTAGTGGTGCCAAGAATTGGTCTTACGGGCAGAGGACTTGAATAGACATTTCTCCAAAAAAGATACACAAATTGCCAATAAGCATATGAAAATATGCGTAACATTAGTCACTAGGAAAACGCAGATCAGACCACAATGAGGTACCGTTCAGACCCACTAGGATGGTATCATTTAAACAAAACCACACAAAACTACAAGTGGAGGAGGGGAGGATATGGAGAACTTGCAACCCTCGTACAGTGTTTGTAGAAATGTAAAATGGTGTGGAAAACAGTTTGGCAGCTCCTTAGACAGTTAATCATAGAATTACCATGTGTCCCAACCACTCCACGCCTATGTATAGACCCCAAAGAATAGAAAACAGGTATTCAAACAAAAGCTTATACACAGATGTTCCTGACAGCACTATTTGCAATAGCCAAAAGGTGGAGACAACCCAAATATCTATCAATGGATGAATGGATAAACAAGAACAAACATATCCACACAATGGAATATTATTCAGTCATAAAAAGGAACAAAGTGCTGCTGTGTGCTACAGCATAGATGAACCTCAAAAGCATGATGCTAAGTGAAAGAAGCCAGGCATAAAAGGTCACGTATTGTAATTCCATTTATATGAAATATCTGTAGGTAAATAGGTAAATCCACAGGGATGAAGAGCATATTAGTGTTTGCCAGGGTTTGGGGAGGGGAAATGGGTTGTCACTGCTTAATAGCTATGAAGTTTCCTTCTGAGATGATGAGAATGTCTTGGAACTAGATAGAGGTGAGGCCTGCAAAATCTTGTGAATCTACTAAATGCCACTTTAACATGTTTATTGTTTAACATGTTTATTTAACATGTTTAATTGCACACTTTAACGTGTTCATTTTATGTTATGTGAATTTTACCTCAATTTTTTAAAATGGGTATTCAGGGAAAAAAAAAAGAATTGGTCTAACCTTGACTTCCCTTGTGCCTTTTGCCAGTATGAAGTCTTCTGTAGGTCCTGGAGGGTGGGTGAGGAGCGGGAGTGGCACCACCCACCCCATCCCCCCATTTCAGTTACAGATGCCTGCATTCCCCCTGAGCCTGATTCCTGACCTGCCCCAGAGCTTAGCCAGTGAGAATGATGTTCGTCTTTTTCAAAGGCAGTAAAAGTTCATCGGGTCACTGTTTATCACGGTGGTTTGTTCGGAACTTGACCATCAATGCATTTTTTTCAGCCACTTAAAAAAAACAAAACAAAGCTAATCGAAACACAAAGGATAACAGCAACTACAAAAACCCAAGGGACTCTCTTTACCCGATCGTTGGATGGGCTTCCATTTATGTGAAGTTACTCCCAGGGTGAGGGTGCAGGTGGAGGTGATGGTGCCCTGTAATAACCTATGAACCCCAGTTAGCTGCCAGCTCTGAGCCACCTTGGTGCCCAGTTGGGGGGTCCCCACTGATGCCCTGGGTCCCCGGGGGCTGCTGGGTGTCACACGGAAGTTCCTGTGTCATAGGATGTCCTGGGCGGCAGTAACATGTGCCCCTCACTCACATCTTAAACATCCACTTACACAAAATTCATACGGGGTTGGACCCACCTGTTGTCCGTGGGAAAGCTGTCCGGATCCCGCTCACAGGCTTACCGAGGAGAAGGAACTAGTTACACTTACTTTGTTAGTAGGCAGTTTATTTCCCATTTTATTTTCCCAAGACGAAGCTCACCGCTCATCGAAATCATTGCGTCTTTGACCTTTAGGCCTCTTGAAGACCCTCAATACCACGACTGAGGAAATGGAAGCCGTGAGCAAGGCAGGCTTGGGGATGCTGAAATTTGTGGAAGCTGTGATGGGCTACTGTGACGTTTTTAGAGAAATCAAGCCCAAGAGAGAAAAGGTATTGCCCATCTGTAAGACCTGCACACTTCTGCCAAGAGATCGTTTTGGAGTCAGAATGAATGTGTCCACAGCTTTACTGGGGAAATTCTGGCAAGGTTCTGATTTTAAACTGCATAAATATTTTTTCCCCCAGTAAATAATAACCCTGAATTATAGCTCTCATTTAGATGTAATGTGAACTGACAGAACCAAAGTCTGAAAGATTTTTGAAGAAAAGAGGGTAAAATCACTCTCTAGGGCTAAAGCAGAGTTTCTCACCCTGGGTGCTACTGACATTTTAGACTGGATCCTTCTTTTTAGGGGGGCTGTCCTGGACACTGTAGGATGTTGAGCAACATCGCTGGCCTCTACCCACTGGATGCCGTTGTCCCTTCCCCCAAGTTTTGACAACCAGAAATGTTTCCAAACATTGTCATGTGTCCCTTGGGGGGAAAAATCGGTCCCTGTTGAGAACCACTGGGTTAAAGGAACATGCAGAAGACACAATACAAAGAGAATTGTATGAGGTTGATTCTACTGTTTTGAGCCATATTTTGACATTGCTTTGTAAGTCAGGATTTTATCACTCAGAAAACTTAGAACCCATAGTAGGACCAATACAGTCTTCAGTGCGTTCTTTTGAGTTTTTGGCTTAGAATCACAGGGTCCTCTTACTGGGACCTTAGTACACACGAAAATTAAGCCGTCTGCTAACTCGGATGCAGGACGTCTTTTTTCTAATGGGATGTAGGGCTTTTGCATCAAACCACTGAAGAAGTCACTAAGAAAAGAAGCCGTGTGCCTCGCTATGACATAGGGTGGCCCCAGAGGGTAGGGACAGCATTAGAAATGCAGGTGGAGGACTTCCCTGGTGGTCCAGTGGTTAGGACTCAGCACTTTCACTGCCGTGGGTCCGGGTTTGATCCCTGGTCGGGGAGCTAAGATCCCACGAGCCTCACGGCATGGCCAAAAAAAAATTGCAGGTGGACATAAGCCCAGGTGTGAGACTGACTGTCTTATCCCCACCTCACGGCCGTCCTTTTCCCCGTCGTTCTGCGAACTGTCTTCACGTAGGTGGCCAGGCTGGAGCGGAATTTTTACTTGACCAAACGTGAGCTGGAGAGGATCCAGAATGAGCTGGCAGCGATCCAGAGAGAACTGGAAGCCCTGGGGGCCAAGTACGAGGCGGCCATACTGGAGAAGCAGCAGCTGCAGGAAGAAGCCGAGATCATGGAGAGACGGCTGATCGCGGCCGACAAGCTCATCTCGGGGCTGGGGTCTGAGAATGTCAGGTCAGCCTGGGTGACGAGCCTTCCCGCTAAGCAGCTCTAAGCCAGACTTTGTGGTTTGTGAGTGAACAGCCGCAGTGCAATTTCTCGCCACGTGGAGTCTTTATTCCACGCCGCATTTTGAGCTGAAAACCGTGTGAAAAAGTTCTGATTTTACTATTATCATGTTTAAAGGTGGCTAATGGCCATTTTATAGATTCTTTTAAAAATAGGTATTCAGTGTTATTTACTGAGTGACTGTTAAGGGGAGGCCTGGCAGCGGTGGAGACAGGGGGAAACCAGTGACCTAGGGCCTGGGAATGTTTGCTTCTTGATGACCTTTAACCCCAAGTCCCTTCTGGATGGGTCTGGAGGAGGAGCCCACTTCTGTCTCTGGACCCTTGTGGCTGGTTCAGTCCTGAGCTTCAATTTTCAATAGGTGGAGCTGTTTGATGCTTATGGGCAAGAGGCCCACTGGGCCATAGCTGGTCCACTGGATGTGACAATAGTTTCTTACCTGGCGCCTGTAAAAATGGTATAGAAAACACTGGAAAATATTGTTTGCTTATGGGAAACAAACCATTTTCAATATGTCTATTTTTTTGTTTGTTTGTTTTTGTTTTGGCCGCGCCGTGTGGCATGTGGGATCTTAGTTCCCCAACCAGGGATCGAACTCTTGCCCCCTGTACTGGGAGCACGGAGTCTTAACCACTGGACCGCCAGGGAAGTCCCTCAATATGTCTAAAACCTAGAAGACTTTGACCATTTACCAGAAGAGGCCAAATGAAACACCTGATTTCTTTTATCTTAGACAGAATTTTGTCACCAAGCAGGACTAGGGCTCGTGCTCAGCTGGGCGTGTTTTTAAGCTATTGATCAGGCGTTTGGAAACAATGCGATTACTACCTAATACGTATCTTTGAGACAAAATGCAGCCCCCAAACATTTATCGAGGCCTCTGTTAGGTGCTGGGATCTGCCGAGCTCTGCCGAGCTCTGGACTTGAACAAAGCCTTTGAAAACGTTGGGTTCACTAGGCAGGGAAATGGCAAAGTGAGCTGGCGATCTCTGTCCTCTAGAAGAAAAGAACATCTCAGAAAATGTTTCCTTCTGGCTAGCCCCGTCCCGGCCGTGTGTCAGGCTGGCTCTTCTAGAAGGTTCCTTCGGGTTGTGCCGGAATGTGACTGCTCACGGCAGCCCCCGCCTCCCACGCCAGGTGGCTGAACGATTTGGACGAGCTGATGCACCGGCGCGTGAAGTTGCTGGGCGACTGCCTGCTGTGCGCAGCCTTCCTGAGCTATGAGGGCGCCTTCACGTGGGAGTTCCGCGACGAGATGGTCAACCACGTGTGGCAGAGCGACATCCTGGAGCGGGGGGTCCCCCTGAGCCAGCCCTTCCGACTCGAGAACTTGCTCACGGACGACGTTGAGATCAGCAGGTGAGGGCGACCCCGGGCTGGGAGGACGGTGCACAGAGCCCGGGGGGCATGCGGCTGACCCACCTGCACAGAGACGGCAGGGAGCACTGCCCGCCCAGCTCCCCTGCCTCGGAGGCTCCCCGTCGGCTCACAGCTCGGCCAGAAAAATCCCCACCTCCCCTGTCGCTGCCCCTTCCAGGTGGGGCTCCCAGGGGCTGCCCCCCGACGAGCTCTCGGTTCAGAACGGCATCCTCACCACCCGGGCCAGCCGCTTCCCCCTCTGCATCGACCCGCAGCAGCAGGCCCTCAACTGGATAAAGAGAAAAGAGGAGAAGAACAACCTGCGGGTACGGCTGCCCCCCCCCACACCCCACACCCCCCACTGCTCCACATCCTCGCCCTCCTGCTGTCCTTGGGGCCCAGCCTGGTTCTCCCCTGCGCTCCCAGGCCTCCAGCAAGGCCGAGCTGAAATGCCACCACCCTGAGGCCCCAAGCAGAGCCCTCCCCTTCCTGGCCCGCCCACCCTGTTGAGTCTTGGAGGGCGGCTTGAACCACCTCGGATTTGACTCTGCCCTTTGCCTATTCATTGCCCTGTGGGTCCCCTGAAGGCAAAGACGGTGCTCTGTTCATCTTTGCGTTCCCCCTACGCAGTGCAGAGCCAAGTGGCCTTAGATGCTCGGTCACTTTCATTTTGGGGGGCAGGGGAGGGGCTTGATTGAGATATAATTCATCTACCATACAATCCACCCATTTGAAGAATACAGTTCAGTAGCTTTTAGTATATTACACATCGAGTTGTGTAACAATCACCAGGATCAGTTTTTATCACCCTCCTCCAAAAATGCTGTATCCTTTAGCCATCACCACCCCCAAAACTTCCATTTCCCCTCCTGCCCCCTAACCCCCAGCCTCTGACAACCACTAATATATTTTCTGTCTCTATAGATTTGCCTATTCTGGACATTAAGTATGAGTGGGATTGTACAGTATGTGGCCTTTTGTGACTGGCTTCTTTCATTTAGCATAATGTTTTCAAAATACATTTTCCCTGCTTAGGCGAATCCAACGTTTTCAAAGGCTTTGTTCAATTCCAGGGCTCAGCAGAACCCGGCATCTAACACGGGCCTCGATAAATGTTTGTGGGACACATTCTGTCTCAAAGATATGTATTAAGTACAATACTAATCACATTGTTTCCAAATGCTTAATCAACACATATTGTAGCATGTATCAGTCCTTCATTCCTTTTTATGGCTAAATAATAGTCTGTTGGATGGATGCACCACAATCTGTTTACCTACATATCAGTTGATGGACATTTGGGTTGTTTCTACTTTTTGGCTGTCATGAACGGTGCTGCTGTGAACATTCATGTGCAAGTTTTTTGTGGGCATGTGTTTTTAATTTTCTTGGGTGAAATTGCTGGGGCGCAGTTACCTTTTAACTGAAATAATGAACAATTCATGATTTTCCATTTTTATCTTTTCCTTGTTTTTTCTGGTCCTTGCTTCCAGGTATGTACATGAAGGTAGGGGAAGCATCCCAAGGTCGGGGGAGGGGAACATCCACCCCCAAAATTCACATATAACTGTAGTGGGACAGATATCATCAGTGCAGGAATATTCCTTGACATCCCTCTTCCCTGAGCCTTCCAGAGAGTTCTGCAATTGCCAGACCTCTCCTAGCCCCAATCCTACTCCTATCCCCATCCTATCTCTTAAAGAGGGAGGGTTCAACTTACGGGGTGAGAGGCTAAGTACATCAATGTAATAAAAGAGGGTGGAGAGGAAGGAAAGAGGAGGTCCCAGGGGCTGAAATAGAGGAAAAGTTTTTACAGATGTTTTGAGAAAAGAGATAAGACAGCAGTCCTAAGGTTTGGAGAGGAGTGAACTTTTTTTTTTTTTTTTTTTGTGGACTCTGTGTTTGGATCCTTTTTGAGGTCTTCTGAGAGATGTGATGAGATTCTCTCCTAATCACTTTTGGCTACTGACCTGTGCTTTTTGAACGAGAGGCTGCTCAGAGCCCGAACCTCATGGTTTATACGGGTTACATGCCCTGCTTCTCTCCCTGTTCTGTTTTCCCCTCTGCCTCCCTTCAAGGTGCTGACATGTCCCCTGCCACCTCCAAGGATTTGTTTCCCCTTGAATCTGGCGAGTGAGCTGATTTTTAGCATCTGCCTCCTCTCCCTTCCAGGTGGCTTCCTTTAATGACCCCGACTTCCTCAAGCAGCTGGAGATATCCATAAAGTACGGGACGCCTTTCCTGTTCCACGATGTGGATGAGTACATCGACCCTGTGATTGATAACATCTTAGAAAAAAACATCAAGGTCTCCCAAGGACGGCAGTTTATCATACTGGGAGACAAGGAAGTAGATTATGATTCGAATTTCAGACTGTATCTGAACACCAAGCTGGCCAACCCCAGATACAGACCATCCGTGTTTGGGAAAGCCATGGTGATCAATTATACTGGTAAGGATGTACAGAGCCTTAGTGCCGAATTTTAGGTGGAGACCACAATCTGAGCTCAAGGCTTTCATGGGACATCACTTCATTTGGTGAATCATTCTCAGAGTCACATCTTTCATAGTCAACCAATCAGTTCTTTTTGGTTTGCTTTCTGAGGCTGCACCGTGCGGCATGTGGGATCTTAGCTCCCCGGCCAGGGATCGAACCCATGCCTCCTGCATTGGGAGTTCAGAGTCTTAACCACTGGACCCCCAGGGAAGTCCCAACCCATCAGTTCTTCATGAGGAAGCCACACCACAAGGTTTGGGGGCCTTTAGAAGGCAATGAGTTACGTGTCTTGAGATGTGCTGAGTCTGGACCACGGGGCTCAGACATTCACCCTCGGAGTGAGGTGAGACCCCTTTCTGCTGCAGCAGGTAGTTATACTGTATTTGTGTATTTAAATACACAGTATGATTTTGGATCTCCCTCTTCCTCTCAATTGAATTCGGTTAGGAATTGAATGCCACTTCCCACATTTTCTAGGGTGGTCACACGGGTTCCTAGGTAGGTTAATCAGGTTTGGGTACGCGTTAGGAAGTCCCCTGGCGGTCCAGTGGTTAGGACTCGGTGCTCTCACTGCCAAGGGCCCGGGTTCGATCCCCGGTTGGGGAACTAAGATCCCATAAGCCGCGTGGCTTAAAAAAAAAAAAAAAAAAGTTTGGGTATAAACCCGGATGTCTAACGAGGGTCCCCCAAGATGTGGGCGCCCGGGTTTGACTTCAGTGCGTCTTCACACTTGCTGCCCACTACTCCAGGTAACCGCATCTCTGTTTTGCTCTGGCCCGTATTTCTCGCCTGGGGCTTCGGTGGGAGAGCGAGTCCTCGCGTTCTGGGATGCTGGGCCCGCCCTGCACTTGCCCCAGGCGCTGCTGTGTAGGGAGACGAGACGGTGCCCAGGCTGGCAGGGGGACGCGGTGCTGAGGGCCTCCCCTCGCCCCCCCACAGTCACGCGGAAGGGCCTGGAGGACCAGCTGCTGGGCGTGCTGGTGGCCTGCGAGAGGCGAGAGCTGGAGGAGCAGAGGGGGCATCTCATCCAGGAGACGAGCGAGAACAAGAAGCTGCTCAAGGACTTGGAGGACTCCCTCCTCCGGGAACTGGCCGCCTCCACGGGGAACATGCTGGACAACGCGGAGCTGGTGCAGACCCTGGAGGAGGCCAAATCCAAAGCCACGGAGGTACGAACCGTGCGGAAAGGTGTACCGGTCCTGGCCACGGAGGCCCAGGGGCGTTCCCAGGGACCCCTGTGCACCCACTCAGCCTCTCTTAATTGAGAGCGATAGAAAACCTGGGCCTACGTGGCTTAGGTCCAAAGGGAACTCATCGGCCTAGAAAACAGAAAAGTCGAGGGATGGCTTCAGGCAGGGCTGGATCCAGGACTCCAAGCATAGCATCCAGGGCTCAGTTTCTCTCCATTTCTGGACCTTCTGCTGTGTTGGCTTCATTCTCTGCCTCCCTGTGGAGCCAAGCTCCCCTCCTGGTCACAAGCTGGGCCTGGCTTCATGTCCACTGAGGTTCAAGTCCAAAGAGAAGAATGAGAATCTTTTCCTGTCACTGAAGTCACGTGCTCACCCCAAACCACTCCCACGGGCTGGGGATGCCATGTGTGGATTCGCTGGACCTCACTCACCCGATCCCCTCCTGGCCTCGGGGTTGGGCCCCACATGTGAATGAAAGGAGGAAACTGTGGGTCTCTAGATCAAACTCAGGGACTGTTACTAGGAGGAGGGGGCAGGGGGGCAGGGGGGGTCTAGCCACAAATATCTACCACATCTCGCGAGAGGCTGGGGGCCCTTCCTGTCAGCGCTGCATGGGTTTCTTTGCTGCCGCCCTCCCCCCCCACCCCCGCCCTCTGCCTTCTTACTTTCTCGCCCATCTCGTACGTCTTCCTGGTTTCGGCTGTAAGTGGCAACGTGTGCCTCTTCTTCAGGTATCAGAGAAGCTCAAGCTGGCGGAGAAGACAGCCCTGGACATCGACAGGCTGCGGGACGGCTACCGGCCGGCCGCCCGGAGGGGCGCGATCCTGTTCTTCGTGCTGTCGGAGATGGCCCTGGTGAGCTCCATGTACCAGCACTCCCTGATCGCCTTCCTGGAGGTCTTCGGCTTGTCACTCAAGAAGTCGTTGCCTGACTCCATTCTTATGAAGCGATTAAGGAACATCATGGACACGCTGACCTTCAACATCTATAACTATGGCTGCACAGGTGAGCACCTGCTCGCACCGATTTAGGACCGATGCACTCTGTGCGCGTCTGTCTGTGTGTCCAAATTTCCTCTTCTTATAAGGACACGAGTCGGATTGCATGGGGGCCCTCCCTAACAGCCTCATTTTATTTTTTAATTTTTTTAAATTAATTTTTATTGGAGTATAATTGCTTTACAATGTTGTGTTAGTTTCAGGTGTACAGCAAAGTGATTCAGTTATACGTATACGTACATCCACTCTTTTTTAGATTCATTACAGAGTATTGAGCAGAGATCCCTGTGCTATACAGCAGGTTCTTATCAGTTATCTATTTTATATACAGTAGTGTGTATATGTCAATCCCAATCTCCCAATTTATCCCTCCTCCTGCCCTTTCCCCCTTGGTAGCCATGAGTTTATTTTCTACATCTGTGACTCTATTTCTGCTTTGTAAATAGGTTCATTTGTACCATTTTTTTTAGATTCTACATATAAGCGATATCATATGATATTTGTCTTTCTCTGTCTGACTTACTTCACTCAGTATGACAATCTCTAGGTCCATCCATGTCACTGCAAGTGGCATGATTTCGTTCTTTTTTATGGCTGAGTAACCTAATCAACTCTTAGAGGCCCTGTCTCCAGCTCTGAGGTACTGGGTATTAAGGCTTCAACTTATGGATTTTGAGGGGGACACAGCTCAAAATTGTGTTGGGTAGGAAACAGGTTGAGGGCTATCCTACAGGGCTCACTTAAGTAACCAACCCTTCTAACACATATAAGGTAGAATTCAAATCACACATTTTGACTTACATGTTTTTTTTTTCTTCTGTTAAAAAAAAAAACAAAAACAAGAACTCTAGTGCTTTGCGTCTTCCTATCCATAAAGAGTGTGTTGATGGCACAGGCTTACTCTGCAATAGAGATCGGCCAAATCTGTCCCACCGCCTGCTTTTGTAAATAAAGTTATATTGGCACACAGCCACACCCGTTTCTATACAGATCGTCCATGGCGGCTTTCACAGTACAATGGCAGAGTTGAGTAGTTATGACAGAGACTGTCTAGTCTGCAAAGCCAAGTCGATTTACTCTCTGGCCCTTTATAGAAAGTTTGCTGATACCTCTTCTCCACTGTAAGAACTTTTGCTTTGAGTCAGGCAAACGACCAGCACTTCATTCAGAAGGTGGCCCTGAACCTCCATCATACGGTCCTTCATCTGCTTGGGGGGGACCCCCCTCCTCTTCCCACGAGGGCGTGGTAAGTGCCGCCCGGAGACGTGACCATTTCAGGTGCGTACGAGCGAGGGTCACTGCCCGTTGCACTTTTGGGCATGACGTGTCAATTGAGCTCATAGTTTTTGCACGCAGGTGTTCACGGACACCAAATGCAAAGATGGCTAAATGCAACTAACTGTGCAGTTGAGGTGCTTCAGTTCATTTCTCTGAAATTTAAGCATGGTGTGCATAAGAAACCCTGTGTTTAAATGCATTTGTTTTATCCAGACCCGTCTGTTGTTTCTCTTCAGGGTTGTTTGAGAGGCACAAGTTACTTTTTTCTTTCAATATGACTATCAAGATAGAACAAGCAGATGGGAGAGTCCCCCAGGAAGAATTAGATTTCTTCTTAAAAGGTAATGAATTTACCTCGTTTCATGCTTCCCAACTCCCTGGACCCACGTTGCACATGTGTATGAGTTTGTTCACCAAAACAAACAATAGCAGAAATTTGCCTTCCTTAAAACTTGGCTTCCAATAGCACTGCTTTAGTAAATATCTCAGTTGACAGTTCCAGCCTCAGAGATAGTTTGAGTTAACTCAGAGCAGCCAGCCTCTGCCTTAAGGCTGCCCTGAGGCTGGAAGCCACGCAGAGCTTCCTGGCTGGAGTGACGGACGGTGACAGGGGAAGCCTAACCCTCTTCTCTTTCCAGCCCCCTTTTGAGAAGTGGATTTTCCCCCAAAGTGAGGGAAGCCCAGGAATGGAGCTGCTTACTCTTCCCCGTGTGTTGGTGTCGGCTGTTTACTTCTCTTATCCTGTTGTGATTAGGAAACATTTCCCTGGAGAAAAGCAAACGGAAAAAGCCCTGTGCTTGGTTGTCTGACCAGGGATGGGAAGATATCATTCTTTTATCAGAGATGTTTCCAGACAACTTTGGGACTCTTCCTGATGATGTGGAGACACATCTGACTGTCTGGCAGGAGGTGAGCAAGTGTTCTCTTTCTCCTCCTTCCCTTCCCCGCATGTCACTAATCTCCACACTTAATCTGTAGCCTAACTCCCTATGAGTGTGAAGATCTGCCTCCGAGTGGCTCGTGCAGAGTGTAGCCAATGCCCTCTAACTCCCTGGATGGAATTCTCCTTTATCTAGTTCAGCTAGTTTTGTGGGAGAACTATCCAACTATCTCTCCATCTGTCTATCTATCCATTTGTCCATCCATCCATCCATCCATCCATCTGTCCATCTGTCTATCTATCCAGTCATCCATCCATCTGTCCATCTGCCTCTGTCTGTCCATCCATCCATTCAAGAAACTTTTTGAGCATCTGTGGATGGACCATGTCCCTTGATGGGCAGTGGGAACTCAACAGTCCATAAGACTCAGTCCATCCCTTCCTAAAGTTCAGAGTTTGGGGGGTAGAAAATGACAGATCTGACTAGACGTGGCCTGTAGATTTCATCCCTTTACAGGGGCTCTTGGGACCTTCACATAAAAAGGGGGGCCTATATCATTTCTCAGTTGACGCCAGCATGAATGTTCTTTGCTTTTCCCAGTGGTATGACCTGGATTCACTTGAGCAGTTTCCATTCCCCCTGGGTTATGATGACAACATCACCCCTTTCCAGAAGTTGCTTATTTTGCGCTGTTTCCGTGTGGATCGGGTATATCGGGCCGTGACCGACTACGTGACTGTAACAATGGGAGAGAAGTGAGTTGCTTGTGTTTGCTTGGCCCTTTCTGTGGGGTAGAATATCTAATGTCACCCCTTCCTGGACTCACGGATGGCAGTGGGGGGCCAGCTCCAGCGAGGGCTGCCTTTGAGCATGATTTGGTAGCCACTCTAGAGCAACGCTGTTTAAGAGAAATACAGTGTGAGTGACATACGTAATTTCAAGTCTTCTGGTAGCCACATTCAAACAGAAACAGATGAAATTAATTTTAATGACAGTTATCATAAGCATATAAAATATATATTAATATATAATAATATACATATAATATTTACTAATAATAAGTAACTGTATTTAATTATTAAATGATACAAATGAACCTATTTACAAAACAGAAACAGACTCACAGACATAGAAAACCAACTTATGGTTACCAAAGGGGAAAGGTGAGGGGGAGGGATATATTAGGAATTTGGGAGTAAAATATACACACTACTATATATAAAATAGATAAACAACAAGGACCTACTGTATAGCACAGGGAACTATACTCAATATTTTGTAATAACCTAGATGGGAAAAGAATCTGAAAAAGAATATATATATATATATAATCACTGAATCACTTTGCTGTACACCTGAAACTAACACAACATTGTAAATCAATTATACTTCAATTAAAAAAAGTAAATTTATAAAAAAGGAAACAGTCAAAATTAATTTTAATAACAATCATCATAAGTTATATATATTAATATATCATATAATATAATATAAATAATATGTATTAATAATGAATTATATTTAACTCAAATATTAAAATATTATCTCAACATGCAATGGATTGAGATATTTTGCATATTTTTTTGATATTAAGGCTTTAAACTCCTGTGTGAATTCACAGGTACAGCACATCTCAGTTTGGACTAGCCACACTTCAAGTGCTCAATAGCCACACGTGCCTGATGGCTCCCATATTGGTAGCTCTGGAATTGAGGGCGAAGCCGGATGGGTAACTTAGGGTGACAAACTCAAATCTGCCTCCACGGCCGGTGGGTGATGGAGAGGACTGAGCGTGGCTGGGCGAGCACTGGGGCCCACTGGAGAGGTCAAGCCCTGGCCAGCAGCCCCTTAACTCCTGCTGACTGATGCCAGGTGGCGGCGGGGACCCAGATCTCTGACTCTTCAAAGGAAACTAGAAATTTGGATTTCTACATGATATCTCCCAATCGTTATGTGCTGGCAACTAATTTTTAAAAAATCTCGAGATGCAGGCCATTCAGGACACGCCTGTGGAGCCGCCGGTGTGGGACCTCTGGGCTCAGTGCCCAGGGCACGTCCACCTGGAAGGCCGGCTTGTCAGGAGGCATGCAGCTCAGTACAGCTCCTGAACCACCCAACCTGGATGTACCGGGCTCTGCAGAGAGGTCCCCATCACCCAGGAGCTTATTACCGTCCAGTGAATGAGATGTGTGTAAAAACTGGATTCCAAAACAAGGCTGAGCAAAGAGCCATACCAGAGGAACAGTCAGAAGGTTCTGGACACTGGGAGGAAGAGCGCTGGTCGGACTGGCCGGCCCCTGCCTGGTGCTGTCCTCCCGGGAGCGTTTTCCAGTCGTGTTTCTTTCCCCAGGTACGTGCAGCCTCCGATGATCAGCTTTGAAGCCATCTTTGAGCAGAGCACACCCAACTCGCCCATTGTGTTTATCCTGAGTCCTGGCTCTGACCCTGCCAGTGACCTTATGAAATTAGCCGAGCACAGTGGTTTTGGAGGGAACCGCCTCAAATTCCTTGCCATGGGTCAAGGTCAAGAAAAGGTAAATTGTTGTTGGAAGGAACAAGCTCTAAATGTGGGTGAGGTCACCGGCCCTGTTAGGAATGAATTAACGAATGTTTGGCTTTAAGCTAAGAGTGCCGCCCCACACACACAAGTGCCGTGCATTTCCGGTCTACGGAGCAGTAATCAAATGTCACAGCGATGACAGTGTGAACAGCAGTATAGTTCTAGAGCTAACCTGCTGTGATTGCCCAGCCTGGTACCGTCGGTATGTTCTGCTGCTTCCAAAGCCCCTTCACATCCAGTCTTTCTCTCCCTCAGCCCTTGCAAGAGCCGCGTTTTGGATCACGGCTGTCACTGCCCCAGTGGCAAGGCCAACTGGTCAGGGGGCAGGTGCCACTGTGTCCGAGGTTGGAGCTCTGGGGGCTGAGGGAGGCCAATGAGTGCAGCCCAGCGGACCTGGGTGGCCCCGGAGGAAGTCTAAAGGGTTGCTTCTTCAAAGGCTCCCTCTGTAGCTCCTGGACCGCTGGCTCCTCTGTGGCTTCTGCTGCAGCGGCCAGTAGTTTCCTGGTGCCTGCAGCGGGTCTCTGGGAGAGCACAGGGTGGTGTGGCAGTGGGACGCCGACTCTTCCTTTCTGCCTCTGTCGGAGCAGGTGGCCCTACAGCTGCTGGAGATGGCGGTGGCTCGAGGGCAGTGGCTGATGCTGCAGAACTGCCATCTCCTGGTCAAGTGGCTGAAGGATCTGGAGAAGGCCCTGGAGAGGATCACCAAGCCCCACCCCGACTTCCGCCTGTGGCTCACCACGGACCCCACCGAGGGCTTCCCCATCGGGATCCTGCAGAAGTCCTTGAAGGTCTGGCTGCAGGACAGACAGACGTGCCCACGGCTCGGTTCCTTACCTCACTCCCGTTTTGCTGTGTGCGTGTGTGTGTTTAGGATAGAGTTGGGACCCCATGGACACCCCCCCCTTTCCCAATTCCATTTCTCCCTCTCCCTTCAGAGGGAAGCACTGTCCAGAATAGGGTGACAATTATTGGGTGACAGTGACGACTCCCAGGCCCGTCTGTATCACTTCTGCATGTCCTCAAAACAATTTCTGGGTTAGTTTTCATGGACTTCACATTTATCCTTTTTAACTCTAATGATCGGCCCTCCCACAGCCCGCAGAACTGGAGTGCTTGTGTGTGTAAGTTTCAAGGAGTTTACGTGCCCTGTTTAATTTAGTCTCTGGGAACATTTTGGGGAATGGTTTCGTCATCTCTCTCTTCCTCCAGGACAGGGAGAGGGAAAAATTAGCTACTTCTATTTTACATTTGAGGATCCCATGGATCAGAGGCGGTTGAAAGAGCCTTCCTGGGGTCGTTTGATGAGTCAGGGCAGAGCTGGAACAACGTCTAGTTTTTAACTCATTCACGTGGGCCCTTGGGAATAGGGAAGATGGCTTTGCAAGGACGGAGGGAAAGCCAAAACGTCTGCAGTCTGCACACTCTTCAGAGCCCTGCTCGAGGGCCTGGGGTTTCCGTCACCATCGGTCTTTGCTTCCGACAGGTTGTCACCGAGCCACCCAACGGGCTGAAACTCAACATGAGAGCGACGTACTTCAGGATCTCTCCTGAGATGCTGGACCAGTGTCCACACCCTGCTTTCAAGTCCCTGGTCTACGTGTTGGCGTTCTTCCATGCTGTGGTGCAGGAGAGGAGAAAGTTCGGGAAGATCGGGTGGAACGTGTACTACGACTTCAACGAGTCTGACTTCCAGGTGAAGAGGCGGCTACTGCCTGTCCCCGGGGACACTCCCTCCTTAGTTGTTCCTGCCCACGTTTTCAGAAAACAGTCAGAACGCGAATGACTATGGGTTTTCGGATACCCAGGCCTGTTCCTCCTCTTTTCAGGTCTGCATGGAAATTCTGAACACGTACTTAACAAAAGCTTTCCAGGAGCACGACCCTCGGATCCCGTGGGGCAGCCTCAAGTACCTAATCGGGGAGGTAGGAGCACCCCGGGCACCGTCTGCAGGCCCCCGGGGTGGGCTGGGCTGGGCTGTGGCCTGGTGCCCCTGGTCCATGGCCCCCGAGCCTTCTGCGACTCCCCTCTTGCTCCTGCTGCCCATCAGCTGAAGGCCCCTGGGTCTCTGTGAAACACCCCCCCGGCCCCGGTTCATCACCCTGTTATTCTTTGTCCTAAGTGAGTGACCTTCACCTGGGAGTTTGGACTCATCGCCCTGGGGACTTATGTTCCTTGCTGAGGATGCCTCAGGCATGTCACTGGAGCCCTGCTCCTGTTCAGCGGGCCTGGAGGTCCACTCTGGAGGCCACGACCTTATACAGCGCTCGTGGGAAAGCTTCCCCGGAGGCCTGTGTGTGGCTCAAACAGAGACATCACTGTTCCAAAGACAAAAGCGGCTGCTGGCTCCTTGGGTTGTTTTGTTTGCTTGTTCGCCATGTTTTGGGGAGTTGGCCAGTTGCACACTGGCTCCCAGCATTTCACGAGGACTGCTATCACCTTGGGCTCTATGAGTCTGCACACAAGCCCTCTTGTACACAGTGGCCCAAAGGCTGTGCAAGTCAGCACGGTTTGAGCTGTACAGTGGCCGGGCAGCAGGAGTCTCACTAAGGGCGCATCCGGGCTTGACCCTGGATGATCCGCTGGGCCCGGGGCCTCAGGGCCCACCCCGTAGGTTCTGGGTCCTGGCCGTCTCTCACTCCCTGTAATGTCAGGTCATGTACGGAGGACGGGCCATCGACAGCTTTGATCGGCGTATCCTGACCATCTACATGGATGAATACCTGGGAGACTTCCTTTTCGATACTTTCCAGCCATTCCACTTCTTCCGGAACAAGGAAGTGGACTACAAAATCCCCACGGGGGATGTCAAGGAAAAATTTGTTGGTGAGATTTCTCAGCCATCAGAAAGTATGTTACATGTTTTATTCTAAGGGAGCCCGTACATTTCAGCTGTTCTGGTTTCTGTGGTTGGCTTGATGGTTCTTCTGACCCCTTTCCTGGTGGGACTCTTTGACTGCTCTGGGGTGTTTTCTTACGCCTTTTAGTGGGGCCCAGGGGGCTCTTCCTAGCCTCAGAGCTGATGGAGTTAGTTCAGACTTCCTGTCCTGGAAGGATGGTAAATATATCAGAATCTCCCTGGAAGGGCAGAGTGGCCCCTGGGAAAGTCACTGAGCCATTTTCATAAAAGATACACGTAGAGGAAGTTCCCTGGTGGTCCAGTGGTTAGGACTCTGCACTTTCACTGCTGTGGGCCTGGGTTTGATCTCTGGTTGGGGAACTAGGATCCCGCAAGCCGCGAGGCATGGCAAAAAAAAAAAAAAAGATGCACACAGAACTGTGTTGGGCGTGGTGGTGTAGAATTCTTATTTTAAAAGCATGTCACCCTCTCAGAGGTGGAACGTAGTCTAACGTGTGTGGGGACGTCGAGGCTGTGGGCCCTCAGCAATCGGAGGTGGCACGGCGGTGTAACCGCTGTTTGTTCTCTCCCATTACAGAAGCCATTGAGGCCCTCCCTCTGGCCAACACGCCTGAAGTGTTTGGGCTTCACCTCAACGCTGAGACTGGATATTACACTCAGGCAGCTCGAGACATGTGGTCTCACCTGCTGGAGCTGCAGCCTCAGACGGGTAAAGTCCCCTGCAGAGGACTGTGGTCATCGGACTGGGGACAAAGGGCACTGGTGCCAAGTGCTGCTTCGGGTTCTGATAGCTTCCGTACTGTTGGTGCCCTTCTGAGAACCAGAGGCACAGGCTGCCCCAGTCCTGCACTCAGGTGCCTTGCTCTCTCTAAAAAGTGTCCTGATTTCAGGGGAATCCAGCACTGGCATCAGCCGCGATGAGTACATTGGCCATGTGGCCCAGGACATAGAAAACAAGATGCCCGAAGTCTTTGACTTGGACCTGGTCAGGAAGCACCTGGGGACGGCCGTCTCCCCCACCTCAGTGGTGCTCCTGCAGGAGCTGGAGCGCTTCAACAAGCTGGTCATACGGATGTCCACGTCCCTGGCTGAACTTCAGAGGGTAAGCCTGTTCCTCAAGTGCAAATTCCTGCCTCGGTGGAGTGCTGGGTTTCCCGCTAGTCTCGCCTGACTGCTCTTGATTCTATAAACAGGCCTTGGCTGGAGAAGTTGGGATGAGCAGTGAATTAGATGATGTAGCCAGGTCTCTCTTTCTCGGGCACATCCCTAATATCTGGAGAAAGCTTGCCCCTGACACCTTAAAGTCCCTCGGAAACTGGATGCCCTACTTCCTGCGGAGGTTCAGGCAGTTCACGACATGGGTGAGTGAGAGGCAGCGGTCTGCTTGCTGGTTCAAGGCTTGGCCTGGACCCCCTCAAACCACTTCCCGACTCCCTCTCCCCTCCCCAGCGGTACCTCTGTCAGGAGCTGATTGGGTGCTCTGGAAATGGTCTCGGACTCTGCAAGCATATCTGTTTTTTTTCCTTTTCTTCCTTCCCCCCTCCCTTCCTTCCTCCCTTCCTTGGGGACTTCCCTGGTGGCGCAGTGGTTAAGAATCCGCCTGCCAATGCGGGGGACACGGGTTCAAGCCCTGGTCCGGGAAGATCCCACATGCCGCGGAGCAGCTAAGCCTTTGTGCCACAACTACTGAGTCTGCTCTCTAGAGCCCTCGAGCCACAACTACTGAGCCCGTGTGCCGCAACTACTGAAGCCCATGCTCCCCAACAAAGAGAAGCCACCGCAAGGAAGAGTAGCCCCTGCTCGCCACAAATAGAGAAAGCTCACGCACAGCAACGAAGACCCAACCCAGCCAAAAATAAATAAATAAAATAAATAAATATATTTTTTAAAAAAAGACTTTGAAGCATACTATGCACAACTTGATTTATCCATCTAAGAGTCTATCTTGGCAATTGTTCCATCTAAGCACATCTAGATGTCATTCCTTCTAGGCTACTCCATCTCACAGATATCCCGTATCCTTTCCCCTGATGGATATTTAGGTGGTTACCATTGTTTTTTTGTTTTTTTGTTTTCTTTTTGGATTTTTTGTTTTGCTAGTACGAACAACATTCTGGTGCACATGCCTTTGGAGACTCGTATGAGTATATTCCATGGGTACAATGGAAGAGTTGGATCCGAGTGTGTGCATTTTAAATTCTGACGGCTCTTGTCAGATGGTTTTCTGGAGAACTTGAAACCACAATGTACGAGAATGATTATTTCCTCACCCCTCTGCAACATGGTGTGTTCTTAATATTTTGGATCTTTTTCTCCTTCATAGGTAAACAATAATATCAACTATGTTGGTTGTGTATTTCTTTAATTATGGTGAGGCTGAGTGTATTTGACATGTTTATAGACATTTTGTATTTTTCTGTGAACTGTCTTTGTATCTTGATTTCATTTTCATCAAGTTCTCCACCTTTTTAAAAAAACTTATTTATTTATTTATTTTTGGCTGTGCTGGGTCTTCGTCGCTGTGCGTGGGCTTTCTCTAGTTGCAGTGAGCGGGGGCTACTCTTCGTTGCTGTGCGTGGGCTCCTCCGGTGGCTTCTCTTGTCGCAGAGCATGGGCTCTGCGCATGGGCTTCAGTAGTTGTGGCGCAGGGGCTTAGTTGCTCCGCAGCATGTGGGATCTTCCCGTGGGATCAAACCCGTGTCCCCTGCATTGGCAGGCAGATTCTTAACCACTGCGCCACCAGGGAAGCCCTCAAGTTCTCCACCTTCTAAAATTGATTTTTAAGAGCTCTTTGTACAACAAGGGAATTAACCCTTTAGTCTGCTGGTGTTGCAGATATTTTCCCAGCTTGCCTTAAGCTTTTTGATTTTGTGGTATTTTTTCCATAGGAAAGTTTTACATTTTAATGTAGTCAAATAGATCAGTCTTTTCTTTTATGGCTTCTGGGTTTTGTATTCCCCACTTCAAGATTCTGAAAACATTCATTGGAGATTTGATTTGTACTTTTGTGGTTTATTTATTTATTTTTGTTTTGTTTTTATTTTTTTGGGCTCGCTGCGCGGCATGTGGGATCCTAGTTCCCCGACCAGGGATCGAACCCACGCCCCCTGCAGTGGAAGCGCTGAGTCTTCATGTGGTGTATTTTTTATATTTAAATCTTTGCTCCACCTGGAGTTTGGCGATCCAGCTTGTTTTTCCCAGTGGGCTGCCAGTTGTCCCAACACCATCTTCCTGCCCCTAACGTGAACTACATCTTTTGTCAGCTTTGACCCTGGCATTGGATGGCAGCCCCAGGCTCTCAGCAGCTGCCTTCTCTCTCCAGGTCACCGAGAGTGAGCCCAGTGTGATGTGGCTCTCGGGGCTGCACATCCCAGAATCCTACCTCACGGCCCTGGTGCAGGCCACCTGCCGGAGGAACGGCTGGCCGCTGGACCGCTCCACCTTGTTCACGCAAGTGACCAAGTTCCAAGACGCAGACGAAGTGAATGAGCGGGCGGGACAAGGTACGGCCAGCTCCCTGCGGGTTCACGGCCTCTCGTGTAGGGCCTCCCTCCCCAAGCCACCCTCCAAAGGGCTGAGCACAGTGTGGGCCCGGAAAGTCAGACTGCTGCAAATACTGGCCATGTTTGGGTGCTGTCCACGTGGGGCTTGACGTCTCTGAGGGTGAGTCCAGATGTTTCTCATCCAGTTTTTCCATTGAGATGTGGGCTGATGTCAGGGGAGAGCTGAGCCACACTCGCCCAGCTTGACTGTGGGAAATGGGCTCCTAGGTTAGAAAGAACTGGCTCGCCAGGTGGCTTCCCTGCAACCCATGAGGGCCCAGGGGCATGGGAGCCAGAGAGCAGGATGGGCTAGGTGGGAACCGTTCAATTGCGCTATAACGTCAAGTCCCTTAGACACTGGTTACTGAGTGTGTGAACTGCGGCTGGAAACTGTGGTTTCCCGGGGGGTCGTGTCTTAGAGAACATCTCACTGCAAGCACAAAAGCCCTCTTCAGCTAGCTTAGGGAGAGGGGCTTTATGGTGAACATTCAGGAGCGCTCAGTCCCCTTTGGAGAAGGCCAGCGAGGTCTCAAAGGGACTGGCAGTGTTGGGGTGGCCATGGTGCCAGCTGACTCTGGGGCCCGAGGCCAGTTAAGTCTGTGGGCCTTGATGCCACATTGCTGGGCGGAGGCGACCACCCCTCTTCCATGGGCTGTGGCCATATGGAGGGTCACGGGGTCTCCAGGGTGTCCCATCTGGGCTCTACAAAAGGAAAGTGGGCGGGGTAGAAATGGTGGCCACCCGTTTTGGGAAAAGGCCGGGGCTGTGTCTGGGGAAGGAGAATCAGTTAGTTACCCTTTTGTTTGTCCATATGCGCATCTGCTAGAGCTGCCGCATGCACGGCAGAATGACACTTGCCTCCGCCTAAGTCCGCCTCTCTTCCTGGTGCCTCTAGGATGCTTTGTCTCAGGACTCTATCTAGAAGGCGCCGACTGGGATATAGAAAAAGGATGTCTTATCAAGAGCAAATCCAAGGTGCTGGTCGTCGACCTGCCGATCCTGAAGATCATCCCCATTGAAGCCCATCGCCTCAAACTGCAGGTGAAAGGCCGACGCCTGCCCCGTTTCCCCTCTTCTCCTCTGACTGGAGGTAGACACCAGGTGGTTTCCAAGAGTCTTGCCTTTTAGCACAGGGGCTCTTAACCTTTCAGGGCTGGGGGAAGCCTTTGAGCCACGTCCCGGGGAAAAATGCACGCGTGCGCATGCGTGTGTGCAGAGCCTTCCGGGGGCGGCACGGGTTCAAGGTTGGAGGCTGTGGTCCAGCCCAGCTTGAGGAGCGACTCCTCCCTTCTGGTGAAATTCTGCGCGCATTGCGTGGATCAGAAGGTAGTTACATCCGGTGTGGATGGCAGGCGCACCCGCGGGACGGCCTGCTCTGCCCGCCGACCCCGCTTCTCATGGGTGTCAGCAGAGCCCGGCACCTCGCGGGGCCCCTCCGCACCCTTAGCGCTCAGACGAGCCTTCGCCCTCCCCGGGACCCGCGCTCCCCTCTGCCCGCGCCGGCACCTCACGCCCCTTTTCTGTGCAGAACACTTTCCGGACGCCCGTCTACACCACCTCCACGAGAAGGAACGCCATGGGGGTCGGCTTGGTTTTTGAAGCTGATCTCTTTACCACGAGGCACATTTCTCACTGGGTCCTGCAAGGGGTGTGCCTCACCCTGAATTCTGATTAACCCTCTGGGTGAGGAAAACGGCACCAGATTCTGTCTGTGGCCGGCAACGGATGTGCTGGGAATTCGTGAAGACGCATCATCTGCTGTCACTTCTTGGGGCCTCTCGAGGCAGGAGGGGGGTTGACACTGATTTTTTTCTTTCATTTGAAATCAGCCATTTATATCTCTTTCCACATAAGTTAACCTGAATGGTTTTATTTTTTCAAACTTTTAAAAAAAGGATTCTGTGGTATTCAAAAAGTAAATTCAAAAAGAGCATTTTAAGACGTGTCGAATTTGCTTTTCCTTCTCAGGGGAACCACTTAAGCAAAACTGCCTGGCATGTCGATGGCACAAGTGAGAATTCTAACGTAAACTGTCGAAGGTGGTTTTTTGATAGTCCAGGTCTGTTTCAGCAGACGCCTCTCTGGAGCGAGGGCTGCGCGCTGGGGCGCGGGGTAGAAGGCCTCGGCTGCTGCGCGGAGGCAGCAGGGCCCCCTTCCCTGGGCTGATGAGGCCGGAGTCACCCACACCCTTCCAGAACTCTCCAGCCCGGCTCCCCGGGCGCTGGCCTGGCAGCGTGTGGGTGAGGGTGCTGAGCCTGGTGTTTTGATTCCTGCGTGAGCTCCTGCCCCCAACCTGCCTGGGGCTGTGAGGGGCTGCGTGCAGATGTAGACGCTGAAGGACCGGCGGCTACCGGGCGTCCCTTCCTCCTGCGCACCTGGGGCTACTCCGGCCAGGCCCGGCCGGGGGCGAGGAGCGGCTTTACCCTGCGAGGGAGGAACGGGGCTGAGCTGAGCGCTGGCAGGACACGAGGGCGAGGCCAGTCACGGGGACAACTGGCTTTTGCTAGAACCTCCGAGGCGCAGAACGTTCTAAGGGATGGCGCAGGGCGGTGAGACACGGCAGGGGACGCGTCGTTCCGGAAGTGAACCCCACCCCGGGACGCACCCCTGGGTGAGCCCACTGTCTGGGCAGCAGTTACTGGGGGCGAGGGGCAGGAGCGGGTGCTATTTCTTTCCCTCCCACTGTCCCCCCCCCCCACCAGGCCCGCCCTCGGGTGGTTTAATAAAAGACACAAAACAGAAAGAAGGCAGGTTTAGAAAATAAAGTTTGTTGGGATCTTGAACATTTTGGATAAAACTAACAGAAAACAACACACATTCAGGTCGTGGTGATATGAGTGACGTCATCTTATTTAGTTCCCGTGACTTAACAGACATCTGCTCGGTTATCCGTGCCGCCCCCGGGGGAGGGTGTGTCGGGAGGTTACGGGGGTCTCCTGGAGGGCGCAGGGCTGCTCCGCACAGGCCGCCCTGGAAACGGGAGGGATGAGGTCAAGGTCGTTATGTGTTGCTCCGACTTTATAATTAGGCGTGTTGACTATCTGATGTCGTTAACGTCGAGCAGCGACGCAGCCTGCGGCCCGTGCTTTGTCCGCGAGCGCGCTGAGGTTCCGCGGAGCGGGGCTGGAAGCAAGCGAGTCGGCGCACAGGTGTTCGGCCGCAGCGATTAGTAAATACGGATTGTGCAGCAGGGACACGATCGTGTTTTGGTGTCAGTCAGAGGGCAAGAGGAGCAGGAGGAGAGGAATCTGTTGACAGGTGTGGGAAAATGTGGCATGCACGGGAATTTAAAGAGAAAAGGGACAGAGGAGGCGCGGCGGCGCTTTCCCCGGTAGCGACCACAGTGCCCGGAGCGCGCGGTGGAGGGCCGCGGGGGCCTTCACACAGTTCTGTCCGTCCCTGAGTGCTTCCTCACCACCTTGCCGCCTCCGTTCACCTGGTCCACCGCCAGCGTCTCCACCTCGGGCGGGGCCTGCGCCGGGGTCACGTGGTGGATGCGGTGCGCCACGCCCACGTGCGCCTTGTGCGGCTTCTCGCGGGCGGGGCTGGGCTGCTCGCCGGCGCCGCGGTCCGAGGCGATGGGGGGGATGACGAGGGGCCGCTCCTTGATGAGGTGGACCTCGGCCGACTCCCTGGCCAGCAGGAACGGGGTGGGGTCGGGCATGGCGTCCACCGGCTCCCGCAGAAGCAGTTTCCGGCTGTCGGCCCCGAATCTGTAGACATCCTCGAACTCCGGGTGCAGCGGGGCCGAGAGACTCTTCTTCATGCGGCGCCGGGGCGTCTCGGGCAGCCTGTCCTTGGGAGGCGCCGGCTTGTAGCTGGCCAGCGCGGGGCTGCCGGCCGCGCTGCCGTCCGCGGTGCCGCCGGAGCTCAAGAGCTTCCTCTTGGTGGCGTGCAGCTGCGACGTCAGGTAGGCGATGGTGCCGGCGCGCTGCTCCAGCTCGCTGGTCAGCACGCCCAGCTTGTGGCTCTTCACCTTCAGCTCCTCCAGGTACTTCCTCTCGCGCTCCTTGATGGTGTTCTCCAGCACGGCGACCGCGGCGTTCTTCTGCTCCAGCTGCTTCAGCAGCTCGTTGTTCTCCTCCTCCTTCAGTTGCAGCTGAGCCTCCAGCTCTTCACATCTTTTCTTGAGTTCGCTGCTTCTAGAAGATCCGTCTCCTGGAAGGACAAGCCGAGGGGGCGGAGTGAGAACCCGAGGGCAGGGCGGCCAGGCCCTGGGGGGCAGGGAGACCTTCTGTGCGGGGATCGCCTCCCCTCCCCACGGTGGCGATTCTCCTGCCCAAGATGGGTGCGGTGCCCACAGGCCACACGGAGGGTAGGACCCCCATCGCTCATGCCACCTCCGTGTCCTCTCCCCCGAGGAAAGGGTGGGGGATCAGGTGGTCTTTGAGGCCCCATCCAGCTCTCCAGCTTATTGCATAAAAGGATGTCTCCAAATTTCAAAAATGCTGACGTTAAAATGGGCAATTTCAGAGTATGAGACCTCTCCAAAGGCTTAGGATTAAACTGTTAGCAGAGCCATCTGTCTGCTCCATTCAGAGCACGGTTTGGAAAGGCAAATGTAGACTTTCTTTATGTCTGAAGCACCGAAGCTCTGAAACTGCGGAGGAGACTGGATGCCAGGCTGCCACCTTTCCCCCGACACGGGTCCCCTCTCTGCGTGTCTCAGAGCACGGCATCCTTGGGCCTGAGCTCAGGCCCTGCCTTGGTCCTTGGCCTGCCCCTAACACCACACAGGCCGCCCTTCGGCAAGACTCTCCCTGGCTGTGCTCGTGCCGGTGCAGGGCGGCTGAATGGGGCTGGTGGTCAGGCGGGAACGCGTGTGTGTGGGCGCCTCTCGGATGAGGATGCGGGTTCGGGGGTGTTAGAGGAGCCACTGAAAAGCTCCTCTGAGAGCCGAGTCTGTGTGTGCTCCTGTAAGGCAGTGCTTCCCACCACTGGGCAGGGCACCAGGCCCACCTGAGGGGCTTGCGCTCTGCCCCCCACAGGAGATGCCCCATGCCAGCTGTTAGCGCGAGCCCCTGATGAGGGGCCGGGTTGATGGGCGGGTGGCCTTGGGACTCAGGGCTGAGAACCACACCTGGAGGGGATATAGGGCAAGAATGGTGTTTCTACAGATTAGCCTGGGCCCAGAGGGGACAGGAAGTAAGGACAGCCTGATTTTGGTGGCATGGATGGCAGGGGTGCGGGCTGGAGTCCCCGACTGGAGGGGGACATCCTGCTGTCCTGAACCCCTGGACGCCCAGTTCCTGGCCTGCCCCGTCCCCAGGCCCCTCCCCCACCACACACAGGAAAAGGGGGTCCTGGCTCCCGGAAGGCACACTTAGGAGACCTGGCACGGGTGACGCAGATGGAAAGTCAGTGCTGGATGGTGCTCTCGGGCCCAGGGGAACGGTCACGAGGACCTGGACACGCTCATGAATAGTTAACTGCTCGTGTGAGGCCTGTTTAGAAAAAAAGTCATCTCGACTCAAATGCGGTTTCTACACTTTTAAAAGCCTCACCCTGTTCTGGGGAGCAGCTATTTGGGACAGGCCACAGAGGCCCCGGCTTCTGTCTCCTCTGCCCCAGCTGCCATCAGGCTGATAGCTTTGGGGGTCCCTGAGGATTCTGGTTTTGGGGGAGCATTTCTGGGACTACAGTCTAGAGAAAGACCTTCAGCGCTGCTCTGGGGGCCCCCCAGTAATGTGACCCCTCGCTCAACCAGTCTGTAGAGAGCACACACTTTGTGCCAGGTCCTGTGCTAAGCTCCACGGACACAGAGGAGGCGGCACCCCGCTCCGTCTCCTCTTTCCTTCGGTTTAAATCACATCTATTTCTTGATTACAGAAGGGACACATACTCACTGTAAAAAATCAGAAAACCCAGAAGAACACAGAACAGGCATTCCAAGTACGTGTGTCAATCAGAAGAAAATAAAAGCACTCACTCCTCCCGCCCTACCGACAGTCCCTCGTCACACGGAGGGGTCCAAACTGCCCTCCCACCTTTTCTCAGAGCCCTGGTCACACGTGCAACTCTTCACAGCAAGTGTGTTTTCTTCTACGTGTGTAATTAGTGAAAACAGGTGGACCAGCATGTGCCTCAACAGGAAACAACACTGGCATCAGCTTTTGGGAAGGGAGTTCTTACCTGTCTGATCCGAACTTTTAAGTGTCAGCTCATAGGTTAAATCTGAAAAGGAGATCATATACGTTAATTCTGTATGATCACAGTATATTTCAAAACCTTCGTCAACTCTGAAAACGCACAACCGATTCCCACGATCAGCCTGCGAGTCCTGCCCGAACAGGGCAGAGTTCGGCAGCGTTAGAGGCAAGCGTGAGACAGCAACTACCAGCGGCCACTGTCTTGCTAGGGTTCAGAGGGGACCCTCCTTTCCCCTAATACACACTCCAGCATCCACAATTAGCAGGCAGCTTGCTCTGTGTATTACACTTTGGGCACTGGTTCCAAGACGCACTGTAAATTCTAACCATTGCATTTGGATCCTTCAAGTCCTCAGTAAGCTGAGAACTGGCTTTACAGCTTTACTCTCAGTGCGTGTGGCCTTGGCAAAGAGGATGAAGTAACGCATTCAAATGGACTCCAGGGATGATAGGGTTAACCAGAGAGAGAGAGGAGAGAAGAATAAGACCCCCTTCCCACTCACCCGGCACAGCTTTTGCGCCAGCCAGTGTGAGATGAGCTCGACGACAGGTCCTGCTTTGCTCTACAGCCCTGGCAGGCCTGGGACTGTCCCCCGCCCTGGTCCCCGGAGCCCGCTGGGCCCCCCGTACCTGTGCAGTGTTGCTGCAGCCTCCTGATCTCGGCGTGCAGCCCCTTGAGCGTGCTGGCGTGCTCCCGCTGGAGGAACAAGAGGTTCTTCTGCGCGCTGTGCAACTGGTTCTCCAGGTTTGTGGTTGCCATGCTGACATCCAGATGACCTGCGGGGGACACAGGGCCTGGTGGCTGTCCCCGACAACGAGGGTCTCGGGGTGGCGGGCTGGAAGAGGACGCCGCCTGCCGCCTGCCCTCCTTGGCTCTGTGGGCTGGAGGGCAGTGTGAGGCCCCGCTCCGGATGCAGAGGGCTCCCTGATTCCAAATCCTAGGCTCTCCATGGGCTACCCGACTTCAACAGACTTAGACCAAAATCTCTCGGAGGTGAAGCACCGGCTGCCTCCTCTCAGGAGAACTGGGCGCGGGGAAGTGGAATCTAGAGCTGGCAGGCCAGGAGGAGGGGGAGGACGAGCGTGGCGTTTCAGAGGGAAGCCCCCCTGGACCTCACAGAGTTGAGAGCCCCCCAAATCCTTCTTTTCTCGGGAATTTCCTGAGAACCATCTCACGGGGCCACGTGGTGGCTGCAGGAGTCTGGAGGCCGGACCCAGACCCTGCCATCCCCCACCACCCCGCCGGCTTCCATCCTCCATCAGCCACTCGCTCAGGGCCTTCACTGTGACTCGAGAAATGTGGTGAAGTCAGCCGGCCATTCTGTAAAAGCTAGCCCAGTAATTCAAGACGCCTTGCACGGCACTGAAAAAGGCTGAGGATGAAATGTGGATTATTTGCCTATAAATTATTCCTCTGAATACAGAGCCTCGGTGCCTTTTTCCTAATCTGCTGGGCCAACGAGTGCCCCCAAAGGAAATACCACCTCTCAGAGGGCTTCCGGTGGGTGTGTGGCAGGGTGGCACGAGGGTCTGCTCTGGAGGTGGCAACACGCCGGGCGACACCAAGCACTCTCTGTTATCTGTAAGTCCCGCAGCTTACAGATATTTACACCCCAGCTCTGGAGCTAAGAACGGCGCGTACCTGGAACCCAGGGCACGCGTTTTCATTCACACAAGGAGGCTGAAGGAGGAAAGGAAAGTGAAGGAGTGCAGAGAAGGACGGAGAATGTGCCAGACAAAGCCTGGGTGAAGAGTGCACACGGACACGTCCTGGAAGGGACACACCTGTCAGGGGAGAAGCTGGCGAGAGAGAGCTGTGACTAAGAAGAAACAGAAAGCGCAGTTTCGGGTGGGAGTGCTCACTGCACCTTATTACAGGAGGTGATCTGGCAAAGTGTATCTGGAGCCTTAGAATTTATCTTCCCTCTGACTTAGCGGTTCCATTTCTAGGAATCCACCAGAGGGAAATAATGACCTCTGTGTGAGAAGATGTAGCTAGGAGGACGGTCATTACAGTGCAGTTTACAGTCAGAAAAGCCTGGAAACAACTCAAAATCCAGCAAGAGGGAACTGGTTGAGTAAATATAGGATCATTTCTATGGAAGGAAGATCAGATTTCCCCAGGCCTTGAGCTCTACCTAAAATCTGGCTGCAGGCCGTGCCAGAGCTGAGTTTCCATCCATCAGAGCTTTCCTCAGGGGAGCTGACAGCAGCCTTTCCACAGGAGCGAGGAAGGTTTCTGCCCCCGGAATCGTCTCCCTGCTGTAGCCACAAGTTCCTTGTATGAGGCCGCCGGGCCAGACACTAATTCTAACTGGAGCCCCACGGTGCCTGAGATCCCGACCCTGTGTGGTCAGCACGTGGCCTTGGGAGGAGGACGCTGGCCTAACAAAGGAGCCAGCCCACAGCAAGGCAAGTCCGGGGCGCGAGCCGTGAAGGGCTGCAGAGCGTCCGAAAGCTGGACAGCCTCGACATCAAACGGAGGCAAATGCAGGACCGCTTCTGGAGCTTCTGGTAGAGATGCCCACGTTTACTTCTGCTCAGCAAACCTGAGTCGGTCACTCTGGCATCAATTCCGTTGTCTCACCAGGAACGTCAACTCCTAGGCGCTACAGTGGGCTTCGCAAGTGGCAACGCCAGAGGAGATGCCTTGTTCTCCTCTTTAAAAGGACAGACCCAAATCTGCGCTCCTGGTGGCTAATGGAAAAAGCAGAGCCTGTGTTTTAGGGGTTTGCCATTGACGAGAAAGAACAATTTACATTTGATCCAGAACTTAGTGGGTCTGGAAGGGTAAAGAACGAGCCGGGTGTACAGTCGCCCCCTCGCTGCCCAGCGGCCTGGAGCATCCACCGCTGCGTCTTGGTGACCCTACTTGGAAAACAGTTCTCAAGTCCACTTGCTTTTCTCCGTCTCTACACCTAAGCCACACCACCCTCACCTGAATCGCTGCAGAATCCTCCCTCTGTCCTCTCTCGCCTCGATTCCATCCCCACATCGTAGCAGAGTGAGTTTAACAGAATCTTCGGGGGTGCCCACGGCTCTGAGTGGGGCTGGTCCACATGGGCCCGGGCCTGGCCCTGTGCCCTCTGTGCTCAGCTGCTCAGTGAGCCTCCAGGGCCTTGGCTGGGCCTCGCCTCCGCACCCCGGGGCCTTGTCTTGGGCTCCTCTGCCCAGAGTGCTCCTCTCGGGTCCTCCCTTGGGCCCACCGTTCCCGTGAGCCGACGTCTGCGTGTCCTTTACTTCTCGGCCCAAGTTCACTTCCTCCCGGAAGCCCTGGCCCCCAGGCTGGGCGAGGTCACGCACTCTAAGCCTTCATGGCCTGCCCACAACTAGTTAACGGTCTCCCGCCTCCACGGGCAGACTGCAGGCTCGGTCACCGCTGTACCCCAAGCCCTTGCACGGTGCCTGGCACCCAGGAGGCCCACCGCCAGCACCTGCTAACCCAGTGGGCCCCAGCGCCAGGTTGTCCAGCGTGGGTGCGGCACCAGGGGAGCTTGAGGCCTTCAGGGCTGAAGAGCCTTTGTTTCCACGAGCTTCTGGCTTAACTTACAGGCATGCCTTGCACAAAGAAAGCATGATATACTAAAACTGCAGAACAGTTTCGTCCAGCACTGATGGTACAAAATGAGGTGTCCCCGAAACCAGAAATAAATATGTGTTCTATGATCTACCATGGGGGCAGGGAGGGGAGTGGAAATGTGGCCTCAGCAGGCACCCCAGTCCCATCACAGTTTGGTATTAAATTTTATTTGTAACAAATTTAATATGATTTAAATAAGTATTCACATTCTAACTGCCTTGGTGAGTCGGCGACTTGAATGGCACTAAATCTGTAATTCATTAATTCACCGTCATAACTACAGAAATAAAAGCGTGCCCTTGAAGCTTCCCATTAGCCTGGGCAGGCAGTCTGGGGAAGAAGGAACATGAGGTGAATAGAGGAGTGCGATTATATAATGTGCAAAGCCGGCAAGTGAGCTTTGATGGCTCCGTTTGGAGCCCTGACAACCAGAGGACAAGGGTTTTTCAGCCCCGTGATATTCCATTTGGAGGTTGGTCTCTCTTCTTCCACACTCTATGCTGACTTAAAAGGCCCGGAAGAGGAGACGCCATCTGTGTGGGGCGTTCTCTGGCTGTTGGATATACATGCACGAGACAGGTCCACTTAGGTCCAAGGAAACAAGTCACACCTCCAGATGGGATCCAAATTACTATAGGATTTTCTCATCAGCTCAAAAGGGTACACAGTATCACTGACTTCCTGAGGACAGGGAGTTGCTGCTGCTTAAAAGAAGGTGATGGTTTAATGTCTTCTCATTAGTTACTGATGACATGGAATCACTGCAACGACTTAGTCCTTCCCAGAAGCTGACGTGAATGAAGCTACAGAAGCATCCTGTTTAGGCCAAGGAGACACAGCTGAGAGATGCAGATAATATGGAGGAAGGGATGGAGTTCATCCTGGGAGGCTTGATTCAGCATCTCTGGCTATGGGAGCCAGGGACATGAAGGAGCATTCACGACCCCTCCCTGAAAGGGTCAGCGTGATGGGTGAAGGTAAGATGCAGGCGTCCGCTGCAGATGAATAATGCATCCTGCTTGAGTAAAAGGCACTCAGGCCCTCTCAGCCGTGTGTCAGCCAGGGCGACACCCATAAAGCGTGGCTGACGAAACACTGCGCTTTCCCTGTCGAAAGGGCATATACTACATGTTGTGGGCTCTTTCTTTGTATTGCAGCTTTTTGTCTCGAGGCAATCCCATTTCGTTTCTCAGTGTTATCAGGCGCCATCGGCAATTTTACAGTTATTTGCTCGGTCAAAGCCAGCCTGGTCTGGACACGGGCCCTCTTCTCTCCCCGGAGATGCAGCCCTCACTGTGGAGGATGGGGTTCCAGCCACGGCAGCAGCCAGAGGGCAAGCCCCACTCTGCCCGCTTCCTCCCATGGAACCCTGGCAGAAGCAAAGGGCACGGGCATCTCAAAGCAAGACCACCTGTGGGGCAGGTTACCTTGATCGTGATTCGGAGGTTAGGCCACATCTATGTTTTTTCCCGTGGCAAATTCATTAGAAATTAAATTTCTGTGAATTTACTGTTCCCTCTATACGTTCAGAAAGTTAACACTTGAAAAGGGCCAAATTCTATAGAGATTGGCACCTGGCCGAGGTGGCTTCCCGGAGCGGGCAGGGATACTAACATCACCTTGTGGTGACAACATGCTTTTAATGACGGTTCTCAGAGAGACGTGAGGACCCCGACCTCACTGGGTCTGCTCTGTATCCGCATGAGGACAAATTGCCTGTCAGTAGCTCATGTCCAGTTCTCAACCTAATTCAAAGTAATGTCCTTTCCTCCCTTTTGGGGCATTAATGTATAAATGATGACGTCATGATCTTATTTAGGGACCATCTCCGCTTGCGCGAGCACGAAGTGCTTCCCCATCACTTACGTCGTTTGTTCTCACAAACACCCAAGGAAAAACAGGAACGTCCTACCCACAAGTGAAAACATAAATCAAGAAATGCTGCATCTGAGCCTGGAGGCTGCTCCTAGCCCTCAGATCCTGTGGGTGAGAATCTTGAGGGCGGGGGTGGACTTGAACTTCAGGCAGAAATTCAGATGCTTCCCACAAAGCATGCACCCCGCTCTCCAGCGCTCTGAAGCTGAGGGGGCAACGAGCGCCATCTGCTGCAGCAGCCTCCTGGCGGGAAGGGACGCAGCGCTCCCCCAGCGGAGCACCGGACGAGCCTGGAGGAGCACCTCCCTGCTCACGGAGGTGGGATCCACCGCTCCCTACGCCCAAGGTGGGACAGTCAGCGACCAGGAAGGCTCTGCTGACCACCCAATACGGCAGAAAGACTCACCAACAAGTCTTGCTTTTTTTTTTGGCCACGCCATGCGCATGCGGGATCTTAGTTCCCGCTGCCTCGTCCCTCTGATGCTCTTGGGGTCAAGCCCCATGTTCCCAGTGGCCCTGCCTGCTCAGCTGCCCACCCCTGCCCCGGCCTCGCCCCATACCACCTACACTGCTGCCCTCTCACCCCTGGCGTCTGCCGCAGCCCCAGCACGGGGCCTCTGCACACCGGTTCCCGCGATCTGCACTGCTCTTGGCAAACCACCTCCCGCCCCCCCCCCCCCCCGCCTAATCAGCCCCCATTCTCCCTTCGTGTCTGAACTCCCGGATTACATACGGGCTTCAGTTACTTTTATACGGCTCCCCGATGGTACCGACTGGAGATCTCAACAAGGATTACATGGCATTAATCAAAAAGCACTGCAGCAGCACTGATTTGAACATGACCTCATCCTGTAATTTCTTCACACGCCAGAAACAATGTTTTAAAGTATCCCTGGACCACATTTCTTAGACTAAAAGAAATGGAATATCTTTGATAGGAAAAGGTCTCACCATTTAAAAATGGGACACTTCTTTGTTCCTGGGCAATCAAAAGTAGACTTATCCTTTCTCTCAACACAAAGCTCGTGGAAATAGGGTAATAATTTTAGAATCTGAAAAAAAATAGTACACCCAGTACTCACGTGGTGCGTGAATTAGTTATAACAAGCTATTTTAGATTCTAGTCGTGAATAAGTTATAAGCCGTTCACATCTGGTTCTCCTGCCACGAACCGTCAGAATGACTGGCGTCCCACTGCCTCTGCACGTGCTCGGCAGGGCCTGGGACCCGGCAAGCGGCTTGTGCACAAGGACCTCTGTGGCTTTTTTGTGGGAACTTTCTGTGTAGCTCTGGTGTCCTTTAGCTGAAGCACTGTCATGGAGTAAATGAAGGTTGGCCAGAGGACAAAGGCAGCAAGTGTAGTGATTAAATGTAAGAGGAGAAGAGATGGTTCCCAGCAGGGAGGTGGTGTCCTAAGTGGATTCATGGACTCAGGAAATGTTGAGGGTGGCAGAGACCTTCAAAATCAACTATTCCAACACCTCTTTATTTCAAGATCAAGAACCTGTGGCCCAAAGAAGATTTGCTTAGCACAATGGGATAAAAAAAAGAGCAGAATGGCCAAAGTCTTGAGGTGCTGGAGCGTTTGGGGTTAAATCTGAACCCTATCTTGTCACCTAAACCATCGTAATATCTAACTTAAAGGGTTAAGTGCTAAATGCAATCACTTATGGTGTCTGGCATGTAGTAAGTGCTCAATAATTGTTAACTATATTATTTTATGTAAATATTGATCAATATATAAATATTGTTTACTTAGTCCCACACTAGGGTATTTCCTGAACATTATCTAAGTGTGGAAATGAGCTAGCAAAGGATTCCAGTTACTTCCAAAGAGGGAAACATAAAAGCAAACAGAAGCATTTTCTGCTGGCCTTTTCCATTTTCACTGGAGAGGAGCCATTCAGGGAAGCGAATAAAGAGAGTCAGGCAGAATCAGGCACCCTAAGGGACAGTAAAACCTACTTCCTGCATTGAATCAATCTATAGTACTCTACGAGAAGCTAAAAAAAGGTCGAAGGCTAATTAGGCCGTCAACTCTCAATCCAAAATACCTGCTTGTAGGAAAGGAAACTTACCATCTCTGAAAAATGAAGCCTGATGTTACTCTGAATTCACAACAATCCTAGATAAAGAAACTGTTCTAAGTTGCATGACCCCGTTATTTCTACTTGCACGTGTATTTAAGAAGTTCAGCTGGTAAGTTATTTGAGAATCCCAAAGAGTTAGGACACTAAGAAAAAGGACAGCATTTCGAGGAAGCGTAAGCACTCAACAATCACTCCAAAAACATTCTGGTAAAAAGAATGAACACCATTAAAAAGTGGAAGTAAAAAAACGTTGAAAGCAAAAGATGCGATTATTTTTTTAAAGTGACAAAAAATCGTGTTTAGTTATCATTCTTAAGCAACTGGGATATTTTTAAAACTAATACAATAGGCGGGTCAAGAGCTCAGCACAGGAGTCAGAATCCTGGGCTCCAATTCGGACTCAGCCACGTTCGAGCTGCAGCCTCTCTGTGCCCTCACCTTTTTCTCCCATACCATGAGGAACAACAACAGTACCTACAAGACATAGTGATTGGGGGGATAAAATGAGCTATCTTAGATAAAGCACTTAGCATGTGTCTGGTCTACTGTGATAAAGTGGTAACTGAACTAAATTTGCACTCATCCAAATGCGGAAACTTTGGATGGAGATGTTTTTGGGGTCCTGTTCTCTGTCTGGGTGGGCAGTGCACATCATCTTTTAATAGGTGGTCTCTGAAAGCTAAAAGAGGAGAACGCCAGTAGAAACCAAAAGAAGAAAAGCATCTTTTGCAAGATAACCACCTCACAGAGTAATCTGAATGTCTGCCAGTGAGGAGTTAGCGTGGCACATCTGAACTATGATATCATTAAAAATGATAATGTGGATCTATATTTATTGACAAGGAAATACATCTATAATAGGTTAAGTCAAAATAGTATATTAAAAGCTGTATATATCATATTTTTGTAGATGCAAGTAGAGAAAAAATTCTAGAAGTATACACAATGAAACATTAAAAGCATTTATCTCTAGATGATGGATTGTGGGTGACTTTTACTTTTTAAAAAATTCAATTTTGGTATTACCTAAAGCTTCTTTAATGATGAAAGTATATTAGTTTATAGTCAGAAAAAAATATAAAGCAGTTTCTCTTAAAAAACATAACCACTAACTATCCACTAGCAAAGTGGTATCAGATGTTTTAATGATGTTGTTCCAGGGTAGTCTTGGGATGCTTTACCAGAACCAAGAAGAATTAACGGGAAGGCAATTTTTATAAAAGCAACAATTTAGTGTCTCCGAGATATGCAGAAAATGATCATGACGAGCCCTTGAGTACCTCCCCACCCCCATGCATTGTACATTCCTGTAATTCTGACATTATCCATCATAAAGTATAAGGCTCATCAACAATTCTTTAGACACTGACAGCCATTTCCTTCTGAAAGAATGTACAGCCTGACATTAAAGTTGTAATAGATGTGATTACAGGGATCAGCAATTAGGGAAATACGATATGTGGTTGTCTGGGAAGGCTGCAGTCACTGGAGGCGTACGTGATGGATTTATGAACCGTGTTTCTCTGCAGTCTGATTATCTCATACTTTAAGAGTTTCTATTTGACTTCTATTTAAAAACCATGTCACGTGTCTGTATACTACTGGTAGGGGCTCGGTCCCTCTGTGTGAAAATGTCTCAGGAAGAAAGCAAGTCTGTGTTTCAGGTTGTCTAAAAGTGCCTCCGAGTGGGCTGTGGGCAGGTAGAGAAACACATGCACTCCCACGGTCTGAAATCATACAGTACCTTCTGGGAGTGCCCAGGGCCTCCCGGAAAACTGGGCGACTTCATGGCCAGAACGCTCATGCCCTGTGGCAGACCCCACCCCAGGAGGCAGACGCACCAGCACCCCATCTCCTGGCCGTGAGGGGCTGCCATCCCGGGCATCACGTCAGCACACAGTCGGCTCGGCACTTCCTGTTTCAGGGAAGTTGCTTCTAGGGCAGGAGGTGGCCAGGTGGCCGGTGGGTCTGTGGTGGCGCCGCTTGGCCCTTCCGGCTCTGCCTGCATCCTCCTCCTGCCCTTTCTGGGCAGCCTCCAGCTGACTGCCCTGCCCCCCGGCCCTGGGAGCACCCAGATCGCCTCATTTCAGAAGCGAGAGCAGGAAACATTTGCAACTAAAGAGAGATGCCATTTGTGAGCTTCTGACAACCTTGTCATTTACCAAGATGATCCTGAGCCAATAATTTAGGGACACATAAAATCTCACGACTTACCACACAAATAGTTCTACCGAGTGGTATCTGCCTTTAAATGGAAAGGAAAATTAGCAGGTCATATCTGATG
This sequence comes from Balaenoptera ricei, assembly GCF_028023285.1. Lineage (NCBI taxonomy): Eukaryota > Metazoa > Chordata > Mammalia > Artiodactyla > Balaenopteridae > Balaenoptera > Balaenoptera ricei. The sequence continues at coordinate 6,468,565 of NC_082652.1, read as the reverse complement.
AGTGTTTCCATTTCTACATCTGACTGTGATTACTGCAGATTTTAATTGTCTGCTGGTTGATAACTAAAAGGTGTGGTGACCCAAATGCCAACCTGTCCTTTTACACTGATGAGATAGGAGCTGCTTCTTAAACCTTAGTGCCTGATGACCACTATCCTAAATTGTATTTCCGAGGCTGAGATGTGTGCACTTGCTTTAAAAATCTCTCTCTATGTGGTTTGCCAAACAGATGAACCATTTCAATTGATTTAACTGATAGGGCTTCTTTTATCCATTTTGTGGGCCTAATTACAGTATAGGCCCACAAAAAGAAGGAAAGGTATTCTTATTATTATTACTGGCCGCACCATGCGGCATGCTGGATCTTAGTTCCCCAACCAGGGCCAGGGATCGAACCCGTGCCCCCTGCATTGGGAGCATGGAGTCTTAAATCACTGGACTGCCAGGGAAGTCCCCGGAAAGAAAGGTATTATTAACCAAAGCTCTATACACTTTAATTTAGCCAAACTTTTCCTTTATTACTTACACTAAAGTAAACTAGTCGGTTGTTTCATTAGTGCTAATAGAACATATTTAGCTAAACTCTCACTAAGCATCTAAGAAGATGATCACTGATAGAGAAAAGAGACTTTATCCTCGTGCTAGTCTGGAAAGAACCCTGCCCGGTCCCAGCCATGTCATCTTGGACAGCATTACAATTTGGCTAGGCAACTGAGCAAAAACAAGACACCTCCCGACTTGCCCTTCTACAAAATGGGCCCACACGAGTTATTTCAGACAAGTTTAAAGAAGAAGGATAGTAGAGAGCTTTGAAATCATTAAAACAGTCCTAAATTGACAGTAGTCAATTCAGCGACTAAAGGAACCAGGGCCAAGCATTCAGTTTTAGTAATTACATATCCTCTGGTGATCAGTGATAAAATATTTTTATGGGACTTTTTCCCCTATAGAATAACAGCTGGAGTACAGATATTTTTAAAAGAAGATAAACCTATGCTTTTCAAAAGGCATCTACCTGGATCTTCGTTTCCTAGAACTTTTTTGATGGCCGCAGCACGTCCGCCTAAGGACGCTTGACCTCTTGATTGTCCATCGACTGCTGCGACAGTCCCGACATAGATTAGCCACATCTTTCAAAGCTTCCTTTCTGTGAGCTTCCTGTGCCGTGTAGAATAAATGAGGCACGTTTACTGATGACATTTAGGGTGACTCCCATAAAGTTCTCTCTACTCACAATGATTCTTTATTGTGTCAGGGATCGGGAGAATTCCCAGAATCCTATATTCCACTTCTTTAGTAAGTCACGCATTGAGTTCCAGGGGAGGAGAAAACCTCGCCACAAAAGACTGCTCTATTCACAAGGTCTGGCGTTTAAAACGAACAAGCAACACTGAGATCCAGATGAAGCTGACAACAGTGAGAATGACGCAAGGTATGCAGGTGCCGTGCAGGTATGCAGGTGCTGTGCAGGTATGCAGGTGCCGTGCAGGTAATTCAGGGTTTGTCTTTGCAACCAAATTTGGATCGTATTAGATAAACGAGCCATTAGTACATTAGCCCAGTAGAAATAACTAAAAACAAATAAAGGTAAAATAAGAGGGAGGGCAATTGTATTTCACAGATTACCTGTCAGCTATGGGAGGACAGCAGAAGAAATTGGGGAAAGAAAAAAATCACTGCATTTTATATTCATTTGGAATTTCAAAGAAGGGGATGCAATTCAGTATTTTCTCATTCTTCCTGTCCTTGACCTTGACACTATTTTTCTTTTGCACTTCTGTTGCTTTTTCCATTTGCATGACAGCCTTTGTTTTGTTTTCCTCTTGTATTTGACCTCATACTCCCACAATGGGATTAATTACAATCATGAAACTCTTTCGGGGCCCACTTTAATTTAGATACTTTTAATAATAAGCACACGATGTATCCATATTTTTGGAACTTGGCAATTTTGGTTGAGAGTGCCCAGATTTTCCATTTGAAGTCCAAAATCCTTAGGCTGGGTGTTTCAGCTTCTTCTGGTTGATCTGATTCTGGTGGTGTCTATCAGGCAGTTGGGAGCCAGTGGAATTTGTTTTTCCTCCCATTTTTCCTAATGGGCAGGATGGTCACCTCAGATCACACGGTTTCTTGCTGGTTGTGTGGGAGGGTGTGAAGCAGCTTCCATCTCAGTGAAACATCCGCGCCAAGATGCTTTTCCGCTGGCTTTCCCCTGCTTTTCTAGCGTGTGACCATCGCAGTTTAAAGTGAGCTTGCTGATGGAGATGGTGTTGGTGATAGATCTGTTCCGTCTCCCCCACTCTACCCTGACACAGCCTCTGGGTCGGTCTAAGGCACTTGGGCAAGAAAATACTCAAAGGCATTTTTTTTTAATCGTGAAAAGCTGAAAATCATTCATAAAAATCAACATTACGGCTATTATTTACCAAGTGTCTGTGCCAGGCTCATAGGTTAACCACCTAATTCTTGAAACAATCACACAAGAGAGGTACGATACCCATTTTTTAAAAACATCTTTATTGGAGTATAATTGCTTTACAATGGTGTGTTAGTTTCTGCTGTATAACAAAGTGAATCAGCTATACTTATACGATACCCATTTTTTATGGAACTAAGGTTCAGAGGAGTAAGACCTTTGCCCAAGTGTACACGAGGTACATGAGCCACATGCAATCTGTTTCCAAAGGCTGGCACCTCCTCTGCCTCCAGACGTGTGGAGTTTGGAACCAGAAGGTCTCATGACAGCTCTGGGAGAAGATGTCAGTTCTGGGTGCTCTCTGTACCCTGTGGAATGTTCCGTCCCAGTGTGGCTGCTGCAGAATGCAGCAGCAGTGACGATGCCAAAAGTGACAAGAGTTGCCACTTACCTAGCGTACCGTGTGCTCGGTACTGTGCTGAGTGCTTTCCGTGCCTTCTCATCAAATCCAACAGCTCTGAGACAGGTACTTACTATCTTCCCAACCTTATGCACTGAGGCATAGAGAGCTCAGAGCCTTATGGAGATCACACACAAACTGGGTATTCTCCTGGTGCTTTGGAGCTCCCTCTTCCCATTTCTTTTTAAGGAGGGAGAAATTGTGCTAACGTAGGTCTACACTTTTATTAGGAAAGATCTAACCCTTGGCTCAGAATTTCTCTTGGCTGAATCTTAAAGCATCCAGTGACAAGACTTTACCAAGGCGTAAGTGTCTCCATCGGCTGCAGTCCAGCTGGAAGTAAACTGCAGAGGTGAGCTGTACGCAAGGACGCGCCAGAGCGACGCAGCAGGCAGGGATGAGCCCCCGGGCTCTGGATCCGGAGCCAGGGTGCCGCAGTGTGATTCCTAGCCCTGCCACTTATTAACGATGCGCCTTTGGGCGAGTTACGTGTAACTGCCCAAATGGGAAAACAGCCAAACGGGAAAACAGTACCTACTTTATTGGGGTCGTTGTGAAGATTAAATGAGTTGATCTACAGAGGCGCTATCCGGGACGTCCCTGGCGGCCCAGTGGCTAAGACTCCGTGCTTACATCGCAGGGGATACGGGTCTGAGCCCTGGTCGGGGAACTAAGATCCCACATGCCACGTGGCAAAAAAATAAAAATAAAAATAATAAAAAAATAAGGAGGCGCTGGGCTTCCCTGGTGGCGCAGTGGTTAAGAATCTGCCTGCCAATGCAGGGGACACCGGTTCGAACCCTGGTCCGGGAAGATCCCACATGCCGCGGAGCAACTGGGCCCGTGAGCCACAACTACTGAGCCTGCGCTCTAGAGCCCACGTGCCACAACTACTGAGCCCGTGAGCCACAACTACTGAAGCCCGCACGCCTAGAGCCCGTGCTCTGCAACAAGAGAAGCCACTGCAATGGGAGGCCCGCGCACCGCAACGAAGAGTAGCCCCCGCTCGCCACAACTGGAGAAAGCCCGCGTGCAGCAACGAAGACCCAATGCAACCAAAAATAAATAAATACATAAATTTATAAAAAAAAATAAATAAATAAGGAGGTGCTATCCACTAGAACTTCCTGCAGTGGTAGAAATAGTCTCTTCTCTGCTGTCCAGTGAAGCTCATGGACACATGAGCCCTTGATGTGTAGCTGGTGTGTATGAGAAAAGGAATTTTTCACTTTATTTATTTTGATTTGAATTAATTCAAATTTAAGTTGTCCCACGTGGCTAGGGGCGACCATATTGGGCGGCGCAGATTTAAAGCGTTTACAGCTGTGCCTAGAGCTACGCGCTGGCTGCAGCTGCTGTCGGTGCTCCGACACGGAGAGCCACCCCCAGGCGCTCCCTGGCTCGCAGCTACGCCACTGTGGAGCCCGCGTGGCTGCTCTCCGCACTGCAAGAACGCTTCAACTGGACTTTATTCTGTCACTATCGTCCTCCCATCCCATCTTGCGTCTTCATAGCATTTATCATTACCTGAAATGAGGTCATTTGTTGCTCTTTCTTACAGGACTAGAATGTAAGCTCCATGAGAAGAACAAGGGCTTTCTGTCTGTCCCCTGCTATGATACCAGCACCCAGGGAAGGCCTCCCTCTAGTAATCTGAGGTGGCCCTTTAAGAAAGCGTTCTCTCTAGTTGAGAATTAGTGGTAATCTCACCCAGTCTCTGGTCTGACACCCACCCCCCGCCCCCGCCCCGGCAATTACGTAGTGTAGTTTGTATTAGTGACATGAGAGGACTTCGAAATACTTCTCTGACTGGCATGGGAATAAGGCAGAGGAGGAAGGAGAGCTAGTTCATGCATGTCTTTGGGAAGCTCGCAAATAAAAAGGCCAGAAAACTATCAAGCCATGTAAAAATGAAATACAGTTTAATTTCAGTGGGAGGGAAAGTGTGCACTTGTTCAGGACATTCTGCAGAGCCTGTGACACATGGGATCTCACTGGGTGCAGCTTATTTACACCTGGACAGTTATTCCTGTTAGGGGCCGACTGTGTGGGTTCCTGGTGCTGACATGGGCACCAAACCCAAGAGGTGGCTCTGCCAGCGTGAACTGGGCTGGCTTTGCGCTTTCTCAATTTTCAGTGGTGGCAGAAACTCAGAAATTCAGGAAACGCGCATGCCGAGCTCTGATGCTTTTCCTGGTCAGTGACAGAGACAGAAAAAAGAGGACAATGCAGCGACTTTTCCATAAAGCTAACTTTATTCAATTCAAAGGACAAGTCTTTATTTTCATTTTAGAACCTCCCAATTAAAAAACGCACCGTTCCATGAATTCTACAAGCCTAGAAACCACTCGAGTCACCAAGAGGTTATGGTGATGGCCAGGAGTTTAACATCATCATTGATTTTGTTTTTTAATTTATCTTTTGGAGTTTACGAGGCACATTGCAACAGGCCCAACAACCAAGCTTCCTTTTACATATGCACCTCGAGGTTAAAGGTCAAGCCGGCATATGTTCTAAAGTGCTAGCTGTGTACTCAGTCCTATGCCTATAGCTTATTGGGGATATAAGACTCAGCCACCAAAGTACAAAGAAAACAAAGTATAATTAAATCCTCCTGGGGATGCTCAGTAAGGAGCTAGGGGAAGGGTAACCCATCACAGCACCTGAAGCTCTTTCTCAATTACCTGCCTGCCTCTCTTATGAGGCTTTGTGAATTCCCGGCAGGTGGGGACCATGCCCCAGTCATTTTAGCGTTCCTGGTACCTTACACATTGCTGGGCACATGGAGGTGCCTAAGAAATGTCGAGTGGCTAAGGACTGCAGTAACCAAGATGGTCTGAAGAGGCTGGGACTGGAGCTGATCCTTAAGGATGGGCAGGGTTTACACAGGAGGAGGTTAAGTGAGAATGAAGTTTTGGAAGTCACAGTGAGACCATTACACTGTCTGACATGGAAAGAACATTCTGGGGAGTGGTGGAAAATAAAATCAGATAGAAAAGCGAGGACTGGATTTGAGTTGCTTATTAAAAGCCGCTCAGAATAGTTGAGATGAAAGAGAGAGGAAACGGGCAAAGTTGAGCTTTTACCCATTAGAGCCAAAGTGCTACCAGAGGAATTGAGTCTGGTGGGGATGATGCAGGGGGAGGGGAAGGGAAGTGCAGCAGCAACACAGCCTGAAGCTCCAGGAAATCAGCATAAACATAGTAAACAACAGAACTGCCTCGTACTGAGGGCTCACACGCCGGGAGCACCAAGCGACGCATGTTATAAGCACTCTGACAACGAGAAGTCCTCCTCCTACTTCACACATTAGCAAACAAGCTGAAAGGGTTAAAGGACTTCCTTAAAGTCTCAGCTAGCAAGTGGCTGGGTGGGGCTTCATCCCAAACCAGGCTGACTCCACCGCCGCGCCCTTAGCCATGAACTCCACTGCTCTCCCCAGGTGAAGGTGAAAGGCCTGCGTGCCTTATGGAGCCAGAACGTCCTTTGCTCCGTATTCTACTTGTTAAAACGCCTCTTCCGCTCTTTTCTGCTCCTTTCCCCATATTTCAAGTTTTAAGCTTCTCCAGTCTACTCTTTTTTGCTCAGTGCTAACCAGGAGAATTCCAGTGCTTATTCTTGATGCTTGTGAAAAAAACATCTCAGAATAAGAGAGAATGTTTCTTCGCTCCTAAAGCTGCAGAAAAGCAGACACTATTCTGGGTTAAGAAGCTAGTTCTGTTAAAGAACCATAAACTTACTCTGCTATTCAGTGTGGAAACGTGTGTAAAGATATACACTTCTGTTTTATTATCAAACAAGTATTTTAAGACATTTCAACTTCAGAGATTATTGCTGACTCATTTAAAATGTAACTCAATTTCTAAAAGTTTGCTTTTCTAATTGGTTGCCTTACTTGATAATTTATCATCGTAGTAATATAATTTAAAGAGATATCCGGGCTTCCCTAGTGGCGCAGTGGTTAAGAGTCTGCCTGCCAATGCAGGGGACATGGGTTCGAGCCCTGGTCTGGGAGGATCCCACATGCCGCGGAGCAACTGGGCCCGTGAGCCACAACTACTGAGCCTGCGCGTCTGGAGCCTGTGCTCCGCAATGGGAGAGGCCGCGACAGTGAGAGGCCCGCGCACCGCGATGAAGAGTGGCCCCCGCTCGCCAGAACTGGAGAAAGCCCTCGCACAGAAACGAAGACCCAACATAGCCAAAAATAAATAAATAAATAAATTTATAAAGAGATATCTGTTTTGAGGATACAGAATTTTTTAATTTTTAAATTTTTTTAAAAAATAATCTTTTATTATGAAAACACCTTTAATCCCCCCTTTTTCTTACATCTTTATTGGAGAATAATTGCTTTACAGTGTTGTGTTAGTTTCTGCTGTATAACAAAGTGAATCAGCTATATGTACACATATATCCCCGTATCCCCTTCTGCTTGAGCCTCCCTGCCTAGAAATTTTAGGGCTTCCTGGTTAGAGGAGAGGCTTGGGATTTCGCTCTTCATACAGGAGGTTGAATTAAGTGCAGACACTAACACATTCTTTATTCAGATGGAGTTTGAGTCTGCCCGTTCAGATCAACAACTGGTGTGACAACTCGGATGGCTACCAGCATGGGGAGGAGAGAGAGAGGAGGACAGGGGCTCCTTGCTGAGATAACTATCATCCAGCAAAGAGTGGCAAAGGTAACGCCCATCGGGTCTTGCTGAGGAGCTGGCCTGCTTCCGCAACCTGACTGACCTGCTTGGAATACCCTCCACGGAAGGTTTTCGTTTTCCTCAGAGAATCTACACAGTCACTGTTCTACAGCTGCTGCAAGATACAGTTGGTTATATTGGTCCCGAGAATACATGGAACTGGTGTGTGAATTTTATGACTTGAGACAAGTGTAGGCTGTCAGAACTTGAGGGGGGGCATCTCGCTGGTGAACCCCATTTGCGGGTCTGACTGAGTTAGGCAGTGGTGCCCCCGGGGAGACTGGAGGTCTGGAGACACTGTGGGTTGTCACAGCTGGGGAGGGGGCACATCTGGCACCTGGTGGGTAGAGGCCAAGGGTGCTGCAGAACAGCCTACGACGCACAGGAGGGCCCTCACGATGCAGAATGGTCCTGCCCCATGTCTCAGCACTGGGTCAGAGTCAACCTAATCTGAGGCAGGCCTTTTTGGCCTTCTGACTTGAGGTTTACGCTGCTCTCCTTGGGTTTCTGGGATTGCTAGTAAACCGTGGGTGATGGAGTGCTCAGGAGGGACAGGTCCCAGCCACATGCAGCCTCCTTCCTATAACAGAGGGCTCCTGACCTTGGAGGAAAGGCAACCATCAGTGAGAGACTACCAGGTTGCCTGTTGGAGAGGGTTTCTTCTCCACGTCTTCAACTCTTGGCGAGGCAGGTGTGCAGAAAGGCACCGCTTTACCGGCCTCACTGTCCTGGGTCAGGATATGTGAATCTCCTTTCTTTTGCTCAGAAGAAAAGGGGCTGCGGGTAGAATGTGTCTAAGAATATAATCATTTTCCTCCTGTTATCGGATGGTATGAGATGTTGCTTTTCCTCTGTGAATGCTTAAGTGAACTGAGAAATGGAGAGGGTGAATGTAAGAGGATTCTTAAACCCCCAAATAGGGACTCCAGATTTACGGTTAAAAAGCTGGATATTTCTGCAGACATTAAATGTATATATCGAAGTTGACCCAATATACACTTTCAACAGGAGTACTCTGATCTAAACAATCAGGGAACCTCTAGGAAATGATGATGTTTAAAGGCTGTAACATTTCTTGAATACAAAGGAATTCCTGTTTTTAAGAGGACCACTAAATACTTGCATAAATCTTATGAGGCTTCTAAAGACTCCTAAGAAATTTATGAAATCATACCAAAACTCTTAATATTTTACATGTACTGACACTTTAAGAAAAGAGTTCCAGGCTGGGAGAAATGAAAGTACAGGCTCCACGGCCACCCAGGAAACCCTGTTTATGAAAAAGGGCCATCATTTCAACTTCGTAATTTGCAGAAATATGTTGGAGAAGTTAAAGAAATGTGTTGAGCTGGTAATTTAAAAAATGGTTTTCTGCTTGGAAAAGGTCACTTCCAAAGTAAAAACAATTACTCAGGTTATAAAATCCCAGTTTGGAAATAAGATACAGGTGCAAACTGAAAAGCTATTTATCTTCTTTAAAAAGCTTCTGTACTAAGAACAAGAAAGAAGGTATTCCAGTAGAACATGGAAGACACATGAAGAATTAAATTATTAAAACACTCTTGGGGCAAATCCTTTCGCATATTGTTTAGTGACTTTGGGGATGTAAATGAAGGTTCTGTTTCCCTCTGCCGGGGGATATAAAGGATCACAGTTCACTCTTTCACTGAAGAAAACACCTTTCTCTGAGCCCCTCTGAGCAAGGCACCTCAGAGGTCATCTGGGAGACGGCAACGAATAAAACAGATGTGAACCCGGCCGCCACAGACCTGACAGGGGAGGGACAGACGATCCTACACATATCAATTCATACCAAGAAGTGGGATTTCTGCCAAAAGGCTACATTAAACTGAACTTCCTAAATTCCTTACCGACCATGATTTAAGAGTGGGTAAACCTAAACATGAGCATACAACTAAAATGAGCTATAACGTAAGAAACTGGTACCTTTATCATTTGCTTTTTAAAAATCTCAGACAATATTACATTGTGTTAGCCTATGAAACTACTTGCATTAGCTGAGTAATGTTTTAAGATGCCATACACTTCTCTGAAAAATTTTTAGTATCAACAACTGCATTAGTTAGTGTAAATTACATGTTATTTTCTAAAATCCCTAATTCTCTTTGGACTGATAGTGAGGTAGTTAATAATTTATATTTACCTGAAGACTTGTAAAGAGATTAAAATTCAAATAGGAAAAAACACACCTTATCACCTCACAATCCCTGTGAGTCATCTGCTAGGTATTTTTGAACACTTATTCTTAAAGCCCAAATTAAGAAGGTAAAATCAATCGACATATATAATGGGCATCTGATATGTCTGATAACATTTTAAAACCACAATTTAAAATCTCTAAATAATATACTGTCATTTAAATATACTGTTTGGAACCATGTTATGTATGTGTGAATCGAGGTATATTTAAGTTAATCAGTAAAAACTTGTGTATAATTGAGGAGAAAAGACTAGTAGCTCACAGAAAAGAAAATTATTCTCTGGTATGCAAACTGTTGTCAACAAAGAAGGATCTGTATTCGTCTTGCCTCTGTATGGTCTGTCCAAAGGCAAGACATATTGCCCCCAGTGCAACATGTGATCCTGCTTTTCCTTCTTACTCTTTTTTTCTGAGTCTCGTTCTGACTGTGGTCAACTGTGAAAACAGCGAGGGCGCCTCACTTGGGGAGGAACTCACGTTTCTAATGGTCCTCGTGTTACCCTACGTTGGGGCCATTTTAGAAACATTCTCCCTTTGATGAATACCACGGTGAAGGCTATCTTTGACGAGGCATCCTTTCCAGACTGACCAGTTCCTTCTGGCAGCTCTTATCCATGCTGTACTTGTCCCAGATCAGGTCCTCCATGGTACAAGGTCCTTTGGAGGCTGGCAGGGAGTCCTTGTAACCAGACATTTTGGCATTCCCCAGACAGCGCCTTAGTAGCTCCAAAGGATTTAATTTCCTCATCTTGTTCCTGTGCCCATGGCCTTGTACATGCACATGTAAGGGGATGCTAGGGATAATTCGACAGGAGTGGGACGCTCCAGTTTCCCCAGTGTAGTTCAACAGCATTGTATGAGCTACGTTATTTGTCAGGCTCACATCAGGGGGGCATGTAGACAAAGAGAGCAGCTTAGCTATCCCCTTTGGGGGGGTGGCATTTGTAAATATATTCAAATTTGTCTTATTCAAACAGGGAGATGATTTTCATGTGACCATTTAGTAATCTCGCCAGATGTAGAACATACCTATGTACCAAGGCTGACAAATGACCATCAAAAAGACTCCTGAAATGTTTTATTTCTGGATTTGGCACATTAAATGTGTCTACTTATAATTGGCGTCCACAATTTACAGGTCAGATTGTAAATAAAGCTGTAAGGCCCTACACATTTGCTATATCATGCAGAATCAGAAGAGGTGGTTAAATGTCAAGACGAAATTGTGAAAAATAACCTGGCAGGATTATGCAAAAACTGGACGGAAGCAGCCAGATGCCCTACCTATACATTGTGAACATGAGAGCTTTAACAAACAAAAAACTGGGACCTTCATCTAAAAAAGTGAGTAGGCTTATGAGACTTCCAAAGGCAGACTTTTAATGTGCTAGATGAAGCTGTGCTCTGTCACTGGGCAGCACTGGTAAAGGGTGTCGACGCATTGCATGCACAAGCGCAGGAAGCCTGGGTGACGAGGTTCACGTTAGGGTTCAACAGTCTGCGCTGTCACGCCAACCTTCCCACAGGGATTTACAGTTCTGTGGGCGACCAATACGAACGTACCAAAGCCTCACAGCATCTCTGGTAGGGAGACACTGGCCTCAACTGCTTAACAACTTCTAACTTCACTCGGTTTTCCTCTAAGGCTCAGAGATGTGGATAATCTGCTTCCCACTTGAGTTTCAGACTTGTGATGATAAGCTGCCCAGGAAGGTCCAGTCCCGGTGGCCCCCGAGCCTAGGTGGGAAGGCACTCTTCTCCACCCGCAGCCTGCTGGGGGGGAGAAGTCAATGCACCTTTCCAGACTCAGTCAATGATCATCCTAAACTGCTCTGAGTTCCATCCTACAACTGTGGATGAGACACGAGAACACCTCCTAACTGTCTCCAAGAAGGTCTCACCTCTGGCCATATTTGTTCCAACTTAGATTTTTATTTTGTCTTCCCCCCAAAACTCTGCCTTTGTCCTCAAACAATAAAGTTGGGCTTTGCTCATCTCTGAACCAGGTCCTAATACCACAGCCTTACTATACTGAGAACACTGCTTCTGTCAAAGACTGACTCCAGCACTTTCTTGATGGGAACTAATTGCTCACTTGAAACCCATCACACAATGCAGAGGCTGAGAAGGATGACACAGCCTTTCTCTCTGTCATCAAAGACTATGTCCCCGCCTCCCCTGACCCCGTGCAATAGGGCATGTCTGTGAGCAAGTATCTCAGTGGCTGAAAGCTGCTGCTCTGTTCCACCAAGATTTTCTTGTCTGGTCACCAGGACTTAACCAAAAGATAAAGATGACTCACTATCAAAGACAAGGATTGACCCCCTCCTTGGAAAGAATAGGCCCTACCTAATAACCTCTGCTATGTACTTGTCTATGGGAACAGAAAATTAAAAAACAACAAAGCCTTTCTTCATCTTTCTTGTCAACGTGCAAGACATATTTCTAAAAACTGGATCTGCTCCCAAATGCCACAGCACTGAGGGAAAAATAATACCAGTGCCCTTTACCTGAGTTGACACTTGTGACAGCTGGAGAGACAGGGGCAAAAAGAAAGCCTCCTTCAATGTCTGGAGTATGGCAGGAATCTAACCTCCTACACTTGATCATCGTAAAAAAATTAGATAGAAACCATTAGAAAAATATGGCGGTCCCTGGATTATTAAGCCACGACAGTGATGGAACTGTACCTTGGGGAGCTAATGTTTTCACACTGACGTTGCACCAAAGATGGCCCTATAAGAGTATGGTGCCACTCATTTCTAGGTGGAATGTGTAACTTTAAGAAAAACAGTACTGTAATAATACTGGGAATTATAATTTATACGTGGCAGCAATGTGTGAGCAATGTCACATAAGAAATGCCTCATAGGGACTTCCCTGGTGGTCCAGTGGGTAAGACTCTGCACTCCCAATGCAGGGGGATCGGGTTCGATTCCTGGTTGGGGAACTAGGTACCGTATGCTGCAACTAAGAAGCCTGCATGCCACAACTAAGACGTCTGCATGCCACAACTAAAGATCTCGCGTGCCAGCAACTAAGACCCAGTGCAGTCTAAATAAATAAATAAATAATTAAAAAAATTATTTTAAAAAATGCCTCATAAACCCTCTCACCTACATGGTAAATAACAGGGGTCCAGGGTGCATTTAGAAGTAGGGTGGGAAGGAAATCTCAAGAGCAAAGGATAATGGATCCTATACTATCTAAATGTAACATATTAAGTGTTGTCAAAGAGGCAACAAAGAGAAACATTGTAGCAGCAGAGTATCACATGCCTAGAATTCCATTTATTAAAAGTGTTCTTCTTTTTTCTCTCCTTTATTGTAAACTTTAAGCATCTCCGGCTTATTCTTTTGTGCTAGCGGATGGAATTTCACTGCTCAATCCTGAGAATCTGGCTAGGAGAAAGAATCTTGAAAAGAGGAGAACACTTATTCCCTCTTCCCTTACAGCTCCAGAGGAGTAGAGACTTCTTGCTTCAAACAGTTATTTCTGATAAAGTGGTAAACCGGGATAATCACAAAAGTATTCATTTCAGTCTGCTCCCCAGTGTGGAAACTCACATAAAAACATAAACTCCTGTTTTCTGATTAACAAAGAAGTCTTTTAAGACATCTGTGAGACGCCTTCACAGAGCATGGTGAGGACCTGTAAAATGTAACCTTTCACTTCTAAAAAGGCCACTTTCTAACTGGTTGCCTTACTTGATAATTTGTTGTTCTGCTCATAATATTTAAAGTAGCATCTGTGATTATTTTTTCCCTGAAGGAATAAATACTTGTAAGATTTCCTTATTTTATTTTTTGGTTTACCAGAAGAACTTGGTATTCTTCTCTTTTCCTTTCGTGCGTAGAGTATAAATAAACGATGCATCTCTGGTTCAAACAAAATTTTAAAATCTTTGTCTTATTTAAACTATCACACCCAAATTCAGCTGGTGGATAATAAGAGCCACAAAAGTATGGGACAAACTCATCTGCTAAAGAACAAAAGGGAGGAACTATGTTTTAAAGGTTTTTTAAAATTAATTACACGTATATATTAATTCAGAACTGTTTTTTCGCCCCTCTAACTTCTTCCTAAATTGGAGAGGTCAGAATCTGGTTTAACTCAACTGGCCTCGTTACCATCATGTTCCACTTAAATCCTTGTGCAGACAGCATTTGTTGGGTTCTCTGCTGTTTACAGGAAGCTCTGCTCTGCTCCTGGGCCACAGACAAAGAGTCCTATCCCCACTGATCCACTTAATACATGCATTGTGATTGACAGTCAATAGCCTAATCTTTGTTATAACAGATAGAGCATCATTCTTGTGGTTGATAAATTATCATTCCCAGACTTCTCTTAGTACAAATGGGACACGTCTTTTTCTTCTTCAAACACAAAACTCCAATCCACCTAATCTTTTCGGTCCACTATAATGCTGCTTCTCCTCAGCTGTGTTTTACCTGCCAACATGCATTTAAAAATGAGGTAGACAAACTGAAAAAAGTCCAATGCAACTTACTGTTAGTGGATATGAATGGACTTCTTGCTGTGAAATTTGAGTCATGTTTGAGCAATGAAATAAACAGAAACTAAAATGCACAGCAAGCAAAAGAATCAGCCCTTAATCAGTATCTTTCAAAAAATAATTTCAGCTAAGAAAAAAATCTATTCACCTGCACAACCTGCTGACTCTCAAAAGAATGACTGACATCATTCCATTTTTAAAAAAGAGCTTAAAAAAAAAAGACTCCTCTGCTTGCCTTCATAGAAAAGGGTAATTTTCTTCTTGATTAAATGTTTATTACAGAATATAAAAGCCAAAAGAAGAAATACAAATCAGCGTAATTAAGAAGAGTCTTTTAAAATAAAACACTGAATGTGAGGGTGCTTTATTACCTGTAAAGCCCCACACAAATGCAAAGTAGGATTAGAATCACCTCTGATATCAGGGTGGCCTCTACCCCAGTAAAAGTCTTCCTAGGGTTGAAGTAGGTGTCTGGGATGTTGTCATGCCCACCACTGCAGAAGCCAGAGTAAGAAATAAAAAAGAACCACAATGCCCTCCAATCCAGTTGCCACTGGAGTCCCTCAGCGCCCCCCCTCACGAGGCCTCTCCCACGCTGGTGTGATACCTCCTAGTAGCCATTCCTGCCCAGCGGGGGACCAGCTTATCTGGAAACTCTGCAGGGAAAGAGCAGCCCCTTTTGTCACTGGAGGTTCTAATCATAAGCAACTTGTGCTTTTATGTCAAAGTGAAGTCTGTCTTCCTATAAGTACTACTTGTCTTCTTTGAAACTCGGGGAAATATAAAATCCCTTTGCTGCATGACAGACCCTGAATACTTGAAGACAATTAGGACACACTCACTTCCCTACCCAACCTTTCTGCAGGTTTAAATGTCAAAGCTGGCGATGTGAAAATTGGTGTCACTAAGCTAGCACCTACCTAACTAGTCTGGAACGTCAATCTGAGTCAAACATTTATTGCACCCTTGGTGTGTGAAGCATATAAAGGCGCCTAGTTTCTGCCCTTTAAGGATACCCAATCCAGTAGCTACAACTAATCTTAGTTAATAAACATAGTGTGCCCAGTATATCTTAAGAACTTTTTATGGCTGACCTTGTTCCAGATAAAAGAAAAAAGGCTCATGTCTTTTCTTGCCAGAAATATAAGAAAATTATAAATATAATATAAAAATAAGTATTTCTTAAAAGCCTCAACACTGTTAACATCAGTATTGCTGCAAATGCACTCCATCAATTAAGTAATGATGATGTTAAAATGAATTTATACAACGAATGACAGATGAAAGAGTTAAGCGCCCACATGAGTGATTTTCTGTCGTAAGTAAAAGGATTCATTTTCTAAAAAAAAGATTTAACAATAAAAATATCTAATTTCCAAGAAACCTGTTTGTTAGACTGTTGTATTTACATGTGCTACAGTAAAAATCTGATACACACAAATTACTGTCTGGTACTTTAGATTTTAAATATACCTAAACTGAATTTACTGAGTAATTATAACATGATGCAGAAGAGCAATAAAAACTATTTTATTTTAAGGTTTTCCAATAGTGTGTATGTATACGTAAACACATGTGTATATACACATAAACATACCACAAGCTTTAAAACCTTCTCCAAAAATATTTCACATAAGATGAACATTTAGCCAAAAGAAATAAATTCAGAACATCTTTGGAGGTAAAAGTCACTTTAAATGTTAGCATTCTTTTCCTTACAATTCAACGGCAAGAAAATGCAAGGGAATTCTTGACGGTGCAAAACAAAACAAAACTCATTTAATAAAACAATAACAATGCTCTTTAAATAAACGTCAAACTTAAAAGTATTAAAACGTCAATTCTAGCTTTAACACTCTTACAGGTAGGTTTCTGGAAATGTGTAATATATTACCGTATGACAGCCTGGCAGCTTGTATTTTGTTATAAGACCGATTACTGCAACCTAAATTACACAGCACGATCATACTTCCTCTCAGGCCACTTCATTTGCATAATTGGAATAGATCATACGGCTCAATATCAAAGCTTGAAATTAATACAGGTCAGCATGAAAACGTAAGTTAGATAAACTAGACTAACTCGCTGTAGCAGATGGCAGCTCTGTCGCCAAGCCTGGAGCTCTGCTGCATATTTGCATTATGCTCAGTTTCATGAATCACAAGCAAATCGTTATCTAGGGTAAACTAAAGCCCATATCAAAGCTTTAGAGAGGGGCTGTAAAGATAGAGTACTTACGTAAAGGGTTATCAGGACAGAAGACAATGCAACTTATCTGGGAGGGTCTCTAACGTCCACGGGGTGGTAAAACGCATTTAAATAGGCGATGTGGATTCAGACGGCCTCCTCCCCACAGCATCCCAGACAAAGCAGGGCCAGGCCCTCGGGCGCTCCTGGTGCACCTGCAATGCGGATCCCTCACGCTACAATCCCACCCCGGGGCTGGCAGGAGCGGCCCCTGGGCTGCCCTCTCCTCCCCCTTCGGATTGGCTTGGGTGCGCGGTGGGGACGGACTGCAGCCTCGACTGGAGCCCTGGCAAGGGCATCCTCCTCCCCATAACGGGCTGGAAGACCCTGCAGGCAGCCGGCGCGGGGGTCGCTGCGCCTCACTTTTGCCCTCCTTTCCACCTCTTGGTTTTTCCCCCCGAGATGTCTCCGCAAGGGGACACCCTTCCCCACCCCGTGGGTCGGGAGGACCCCTCCCCCTGCAGTGAGGGCTTTAAAAATGATCTAAATGAGTTTCTGCCGCGACAGGTGCCTCCGCCCCCCCGCCGGCGCCCGCAGAGCCTCCCTGCAGGTACCGCCAGGTGAGCGGGGCTGGACTCGGTCACACCTCGGGCCCCGCCTCACCTGCGGGCGCGGCCGTCGCGGTCCTTCAGGCGGCTCCCCCACTCGGCGCGGTCCTCCGGGCGGGCGGCAGCGGGGGCCGGCGGTCCATGGGCGGGGCGGCGGGCGGGGCTGGCTCCCGGCTCCGGCCCTGCCCCGGCCCGGCCGCCGAGGGAGGTCAGTGGGCACCGCCCGCCGAGCGCATCTCGCCGGCTCCCACCCGAGCGCTCGCCGCGGTGCACGCTGGGAGCGGGGGCCGGGGCGGCGAGGCCTGTCCGCGCTGACCGGGAGGGCGGCCGAGGCGCCGGCGCGGCGGCGGGTTTGTGTCTGCGGGGAGGGGCGGGGGAGGCCGATCGATACTCACTTCCCGGGGAGGGGGCGACGCCCCCCTCCCGCAGCTGTGCGGGGTTGGGGAACGGACCGAGGGGAAGGGAGGGTCTGGCCGGTGGGACGCAGGCGCAAAGCTCAGGTGCGGCCGCACTGCGGTTGCCCGGGGTAACGCGGGCCCGGGTGGGGCGCGGGGGAGGAGGAGCGAGGCGGGCGAGCGGGAGCGCGCGCGCGCTGGGCGGTGGGGGTTGGGGGGTACCCGGGACCAGCCTGGGATTGGGGGGAGGGCACGCGCGGGCGGCCGACGGGGGCGGGGGCAGGGGAGGGGGGAAGGGGAGCGGGCCGGGCGGCGCGCATGCGTGCGGCCCCCGCTCCCCTGGGGCTCGCTGGCCTCGTGCGTGCGCACGCGCGCTGTCCCCCGGAGGCGTCTGGGTGTGCGGAGCGCGCGCGCGCGGCTTGGAGGCGCACCTGTGAGGTGTCCCTTGAGGAGAGGGAGGGTGGGTTCGCGGAGTCCGCGGCCTGGGGCGCTTCAACCCCTCACTTGGAGTGAGTTGTGGGGCGGCCGGGCTGCAGTCTCTTTATTTCTTCTCTGAATCAAGGCGGGGGCGGGGGGCGGGGGCCGGGGAGTGGGCTCGGGGTCGGAAGAAGGATGAGTGGATTAAAGAGAAGAAAAACAACCCATCACTTAGGATGGGCCTCGAGCCGGGGCGGGTGCCCGGGCATCGGTGGGAAAGGTCAGAGCAGCTCCGCGCAGCCGGGCGGCCTGGCGGCCACCGGGCCGGCCCCGGGGAGGGCAGCCTGGCCTTTGGCCTCGGCGAGCCGGCGTGGGCCCGCAGTGCCGGGGAGCGGGGAGCGGGGGTTACAGATGGCGGCAGGGTGCGCGGCGGCGGAGGTGCAGCGGCAGGGGCGAGGCCGGGCGGAGGCCCCGCGGGAGCCGGACTCCCGAGCCGGGCTCCATTGTTGTTGGAGCCGAGGGAAGGGGGAGCAAAACCGCTTTAGAAACCCGTGAAGCCGCGCCTTGGAGCCTTTCCAGGCGGGTCCGCGGAGAGGCGGTAATGGCCGCGCCGTGGGATCAGGGAGCCAGGCTGTGCCGCGGAGAAGCTTGGCTGCATGATGTGATGTTGTGTTTTTTTTAGAGCGCCTCGCGTCCCGGCAGAGCCAGCCGAGCATCCTACTCAGGTGATGAGGAACCCTCCCGGCACCCAGCGCAGATCGCCGCTGCCGCTGGACGCCTCCATTGTTTGACCATAACAAGGGCCGGATTCTCACCCAGGTAAACTGGATGGCAGCGCCGTCGAGCTCCCTCTCACCTCCCACATCCAAAGGAACCTCCTCTCCTCTTTCAGGACTTTACTCCAGTTTTCTCCCTGTGCCCTGCTTCTGATTAACTCAACATATCCACCTCCCAGACATTTCCCCATCTGGCTTAATCTTCCCGCATCTCTCTGCCAAGTCACCTCTCATTTCCCTCAAAACTCAGCTCCTTTGTGAAACCTTCCTTGCCGAACTCTAGCAACTAAATCTCTCTAGGAGGAGCCTATTCCGGACTTTTCTAGTTGATAGTTTATTGGTTGTCTTATTGCAACAAAGGAGACTAGATGTTTTTTAAACATTCTGAGCTATTGTTTTTTTTTTTTTAAGGAACGTTTTGTGATAGTTTATTGTTTTAAAAGGATCGAACTGTTTTTGTTTCTATAGTTTGTCCTTTTTTTGAGGGGGGGCCCTACTTCCTTGATAGGATGCACAGCTTTTTAGAACAGAAAAATGACCTTCTTGTTCAACCCACAGGTTAATTTAAATTTTAAAAATTAGTTTTAAATTAGCAAAGTAAAGCATTTTCTTTGTAAAAATTAAAACATCACAGAGATGGGCTAAAGTCTTTGACTACAAACCTCTGTCCCCAGAGATAACAGCTATTATGTTTGGTGTGTATCTTTCTAGGTCTTTAAAAATGTTTTTACGATCTACAAAATGTGTGTACTTGTATTATCTTTGACTGTTTTAACAAGTACAAGTGTACTCTAGCTTTCAGTTTTAGCATATGATGCATTCACTCATTCTGCAGAACTGCTGCATCATGTTCCATAGTTTGAGTACACCATAGTTTATTTAGCCATTTCCTGGATTGATGGCAATTGATGTTTTAACTTTATACTTAAACAGCTTTTTTGGTTGTGCTTCTCTAGTGAAATGAAATTTTAGTGAAGGGAGCACAAATCTACACTAATTACAGAGCCTAAGCTTTTATGATGGAAGTTCTCTTTGGTTCAGAAATTTACATGTGGGAGCCTCCACCCCTCCTCCCGTTGTAATTGTGACTCTACTACTTTCAAGTCCTGTGACCTTGGGGAGGACATTTAATTACTCTAAGCCTCAGTTTTCTTTTCTACAAATGGTGATAATACCTGCTCTATCTATTCCACCAAGTTCAGTCATATGATGTATGTGAAAGTCTTTGTAGAGTGTAAAGTGGTGTATAATGTTGATTTTATTGGCCTTTGTGATCTGAAGGAATTTTTAATTTACAATATAATTTATATTTTCTTTTTTGACCAGATATGTATATTACAGAATACTACAGATAGCCAACTTTGAATGCTGTTTAATTTCTGATTTTGCTATATTTTTACCAAGTACTGTTAATACATTAGACTTCTGAAAGAGTATTTTACAAAGCACATTTTTCATAGTGCTTTACATACCTTAAAAAATAAGGCCTAAAAATTAGTTGCCTGTGAATAAAGTATCAGCAACTTGAACACTACGTAAAACTCTCATAATATGTAAACAGAACTTACTTCCTAGTGATGTAAATTTGTGTATGTGTTTTTCTGAAGCAGCAGCAGATTCAGGTTAGTTTTTATGTCCTTTGAGTAAAATGGATTCTTACGGAGTTTGCAGGCAGTATCAGAGTTTTAACAGTAAATATTTATTGAATAATGTGATGGGTATTGTTTTAAGATGTAAGAGATACCATTAGGGGCTTTGTAGGTGTTTTTCTTTCATTCATATATGCATGAATGTCTGTAGTGTGGCCAGCAAAATCAACTTGACCCTGTTCTCTTGTAATTGATCTATGGGGGGAGAGGAGATCAGAAATTAAACACAATCACGCAGCTGCATGTAAAATCATAAACTGGTATCTGCTATGAAAGTGAAGTAGCATTGGCTATGAGAGAGTATAAAAAGGGGACCAAAGTTTAGATTGCAGAAAGAGGGCCTAGGAAAGACTTTTTTGCAAAAATAAGATTTGAGCTGAGATCTGAAGGGTGAGTAGGCGTCAGTGTAGAATGAGATGGGGGATAATTTTCCAGGCAGGGGAACAGCCTGTAGGAAGACCCAGAAGGGGGGAAGCGTTGCCCATTCCGGGAACTGAAAGAATGACGTGTGGATAGATTATGGTGGATGAGGGGCAAGTGTGGCTAGGCAGGGGCCAGATCGTGTAGGGTCTTGTAGGGCAGGTTAAGGATGTTTTATTTCACCCTGAGTGAAATGGGAAACCATTACAAGGGTTCGGTTTTAAGTAGGGGAGTGACATAATCAGATTTGCATGTTTAAACAACTACTCCAGCAGCTGCGTGCAGAATGTAGGGGTGGAGAGTCGAAGTGGGGGAGACCAGGTAGGCCATTTCAGAGGCCTTTCTAGAAGAGAGGTGGTCTTTCCCTTCCAGTTCACCTTGACTTCAAACTACCAGCTAAACTAAGGTCAAGATAGGTATTTGATTTTAAAAATAAATAATTGATTTTAAAAATAAATAATTCTTTATTTCTACAAAGTAGGCATAAAAATGCACTTTTTTTATGCGAAAGGCACACACTATGTTAAACTAATTATTCATACTACGCTTAACAGAAAAGTATCAAGAGTCAAATTAAAATTTGGGATATTTAACATGTTTTTGGTAAGTTTTGTCAAAGCAGGAATACGTGAAATAAGACTGAGGTGAGGCTCTAAAATGAAAAGAAGGGAAATACTTGTAGATGCTGTTGGCTTAAAAAAATGAGAATAATAGAAAAAACATTAGACAAAAAAATCGAGAACGTGACTGGGCACACAATGTGTATATAAAATTCATAGCTTTCTGAATACTAAAAATAACCTGGCAGAAACTAAGCGGAAAAACAACCAAAACAGCAGGCTCTGTTCACAATGCAACAAAAAACAAGAAACAGGTAAGCACAGCCTCATCGAGACAAGTGTGGTCTGCCTGGAGGAGACCAGAAAATATCCTGAAAGATAAGACAGAATGTCTTAAACAGAAGGACAGGCCGTATTCCTGGATGTGATGTTTAAACGTTATAGAGATGCCCTTTTTTGGGTGAACTGGACAGAATAGTGAGTAATGAGGTGGGACAAACCCTATCTGATTGTTTAAACATATTGTAGAATCATGTTTGTTCTGTACAGGTCACTGGAACCTATTCAGCACCCCAGAGATAAACTGTATATGGGAATGTAATAAATGACCAACCATCATGAATGCCCTTCAAATCAGGAAGAAGATATGGAAGTAAATATTAAACATCTGGAAAAAGGAGTTATGCACGCTGAGGTGGACAGAGCACAGGCTTTGCAGTCAGACAGACTTGAACTGGATTATTTTAAGTGAGGAAAATAATACCCACCGTGCAGCTGTTGTGACAGAGAGAGATACAGATCTTCGCACCTATGGGGCCCTCAAATCTGTTGCTAGTTAAAATCAATGTATTAGACTATGTACACATTTAAAACTTCTTTAAGAAGAAAGAGAAAACAAAACCCTAGGATCAAAAACTAAACCACAAAGTAGGAAAATACTTATGACAAATATAAGTGAAGAGTTAATATCTTCAACCTTCAAAGAACTCACACAAATCAATGAGGAAAATCATGAAAATCTACACGTGGTTGCAGGATGTGGATAGATAGTTCACTGGATAGAAATATATTTTGTTCAACATTTGGAAAGATGTGTAATCCCACTCATAATCAAATAATTGGTAATTACTCCTATAGAAAAGTAAAATTCTATTCTCAGTAGCAACAAAACCAGAAAACATTTAAGAGTAAAACACAAATGTACAAGAGCTTTATGAAAAAAGTAAAAACCTTTACCTGAAGAATTTAAAAGCTAACCTAAATAAATGGGCAGACATTACATGTTTCTGGAAGGGACGGCATCTTTGTAAAGATTGCAATACTCTACATATTAAACTGTAACTTCAGTGTTATTCCAGTTGAAATCCCAGTGAGACTTACTTTTGGACACTTGATAAATTGCTTCTAAAATTTGTCCAGAGGACTAAATGTGCTAGAGTGGCCAAGAAATTGTTCAAGCGGAAAAATAGTGATGAGCGATTTGCTATGCCAGATATCAAAACATACTGTAATGGTACAGTAATGTAAATGGTGAGCACAAGAATAGACAAGTTGGTACATGGAACAAAGTAGAATCCAGTAACAGACCCATATATATATAGGAATTTATTATATAATAAAGTTGGTATTTTGAAACAGTTGGGCAGTGGTTGGTTGATGCATTGTATAGGGAAAAATGACTATTTGGAAAGAAAGATTCTACTTCCCCATATTCAAAAATGACTTTTATTTGAATTAAAAAACTAACTCAAAGACAAAAACACCTATAAAAGTACTAGAAGAAAATATAAGAGAATTTATTATGTTGGAGGATGTATTATGTTGGGAAAAATGTTTTTGGGGTAGACCATTTAGGTAAGACCAAGGCCCAAAATCATAAAATAATGATAAGTTGGAACATCATCAAAGCTGATATTTCTGTGTGACAAAAAAACATCACAAGGTGACAAGACTGGGGAAAAAGTTTTGGTAACATGTATAAACAAAGGATAATAGAATTGACACAATTAAGAAATGAATGGAGGATATGAATAGTTCTGAGAGAAATGAAAATATCAAAGCAATGACAGGAAATTCAACCTCACTTGTGATTAGGGGAATGGAAATTAAAACAGTGAGTTTTTTTGGGGGGGGGTGTGGCTCTCAGGCTAAAATTTAAAAGCTACCCAAGGATGTAGAGAAAAATGTACCTCGTATATTCTTGGGAACATAAAATTGGTTCGACCTTTCCAGATGACAGTTTGCTCAAACCTGTCAAAATTTTAAAAACACCCATATGCTTTCATCTAGCAGATACACTTCAAGGAATTGATGATATTCTAATAAGAAGATACAAGTTAGTTTGAATGAAGTCTGTCGCAGCATCACTTAGAATGAGGAAAAGCTGAAGATGAACACAAAAAATTTGGTGCCTGTATACTATGGAATGTTATGTAGCTTTTTAAAAGAGAGGTAGATTTGTATTTATTGACATAGCTTGGATAGATGTCTAGAATATATTTTTGAGCAGGTTTAATTCCGTTTTTTTGTAAGATACAAAACAAAATAGTGTGTGTGGTTGTGTGTGTGTGTGTGTGTGTTCTGAATAAAAATAGAGACAGATCTAGAAAGATATGTGACTACTTCTGAGGGGAAGAGAATAGGGGAGACTGAATTTTTATTTCTGGGACTGATTTTATATTTATTTCACAATGTTTTGGATTGTTGCAGTTTTTTTTTTTTTTACAATGAGCATTTACTTTGTAATGAAGATTTTATAATTTCTCACTTAATATAAAGGCCTAAATTTAGACTAAAAAATTTTTAAGACCTAGGACTTATGAGGATGTAGCAAAAATGTCACACTCTGATGTTACATTAGACATATGTATCAAGAGCCTTAAAAGTAATCATATTCCTTGATGTAGAAACCACCTAGGAGCCATCAAAGGAATATTTTTAAATACAGAGAGGCTTTACATAGAAAAGATATGTATTGTGGAATTATTTTTAAGGGTGCATTTCCTATAATTTTAAGGGTTAAGTTATGGTACATCCACTGGATAATATACTACTGGCCGTTAAAATATTTATGAAGAAAATGTATTAGAGTGCTTATGACAATGTTGAAGGAAAATCAGGATGCAGAATTGCATACGTGATATGATTAAAACTCTTAGTTAAACAGAAGTCCCAGCAACCCTCCACAAAAACCTATGATGGAAAAATGTCTAGAAGAAATTAAATGAAAATCTTAAAAGTTGTGGATTTTGGGTAGTAGGATGTTGGATGATTTAAACATTTTTGCTTTTTTTATTTTCCAGGATTATATGTTATTACATCTATAATTTGTTATTTCATTTATTTTGGAACATTTATTTTTAAAAAGTACATCATATCTAGAACATGTGTTAGCTGCATGGTTAATAGATATGTGCCCTTTAAAAAAATAGATTTGTCTTATATATTAAAGTGTCCTCTAAAATGTTCTCTAAAAACTAATATCTAAACATTTTTTGAGTGATACATTTGGAGTAAGTGAATGAATTTTGTCGCTTCCAACTTTTGAAGGAAAATTGCTTCTAGCAATATGCAGAATAAAAATAGTACTCATTTCTTGTAACTGTAGAATAAATGCAGAAACTTAAAACATGGGCCATGGAATTTCCTAGTTTGACTCTTGTTAACTCTTTGTGTTCCTAACACACAGATCCAGTCACAGAGCAAGTTGCATTTAACTGAGTCAGGATGAGTAGGACTTAGCCAGCTGGACCAAGGGCTAAAGCATTGAGAGCCTGATTATTATGCAGGGCCTGCAAGTGACTCGGCAGAGTGGAGCTCAAGGTACCTCGGGGTATGCAGTGTAGGTGAGGCTGAAGGGGTTATCCTAAAGGCATGTGCATTTGTTCCCTTGCCAGGGGTTAACTGTGGACCTGCGGTAGGTTCTGTGGACGTGGAGTGGCGTGTGGCTTAGTAGAGGACAAAGCCGAGGAAGTGTGATAGTGGAGAAAACGTTGCGGACATGGAAGGACTCTGGGGGCACATAAGATGGTATCCTACATAATCCAGATTTGAGGGTAGGGGTGCAAGTCAGGGGAGGCTTTCTAGAGAAGGTGAGCCCCGAAGGTAAATGGCGGGAGCATCAAGTGTGAGGGCCCAGAGTTCAACGGAGCGTTGCGGGGGCGGGGGGGGCGGGGAGTGGTTGAGGCCTAGCAGCAGACAAAACCTGGCGAGTCTGAAGAAGTTTGGTTTGGCTGGAGCTAGAATTGGAGTGGGCAGCTGTGAGAGATGAACCAGGAGAGGTAAATAGTAGCTAACACTGATCAGAGTTTAAAAGCCTGGGACTTCCCTGGCGGTCCAGTGGTTAAGACTCTGCGCTCCCAATGCAGGGGGCACGGGTTCGATCCCTGATCGGGGAACTAAGATCCCGTATGCCACATGGCCAAAAACAAAGAAACAAAAAATATATGTATGCCGTATGAATAAATTTGGAAGTTACACTGAGAATTAATGGAACCCATTGAAAAACTTTAAGCAGGGTAATAAACAATCCATTTTGCATTTTAGGAAGATTACCTTACAGTGGATAATGGATTAGAGGAAGGCAAGCCTGGAGGCTTTGTAGCGTTCCAGGGGAAGATGGTGGCCTGAATGACAGCTGAATGTAGGTGAGGTGAGTGGATAAATTCAGGAGGAATTGAGGAGATAGAGTGACAGAAATTCGTGCGCGGGAGGAGGGTTGATGGTAACCAGGTTTCTGACTTAGGCAATTGAGAGACTAGTGGACCCATTTACTATAGTTGAGAACAGAGCTGGCTTTGGTGAAGAGATGACAGATTTTTGGACATGCTGAGTGTATAGGGCTTGTAGGACATGTAGGATCTTCCTGAGAGAATTTGCAAAGAATGATTTTATGATGCAGATACATGCTTTGTTATATGAATGACTGGGTGCTGTGCATAAATCCATTATTAAAAAATCAGTGTTTCTGTGTGGTAAATTTTTCTTGGAATATAATTACATATCTGTATATTGTTTAAGATTGGGATATCTGTCTAGTTTAGACTGGACTGTTGATGTCTTTTATATGGAGTTAAGACTGCATGACCCTGACTTTGGGTAATACTGTGATTGCCTTTTGGGCTAGACTCTGACTCTTTGAGCAGGTGGTGGTCCTATAGTCAGTCATCCTGTTGTCAGTACTGCTGAATAATTGGAGCGATTTCTATTGATGTTTCCAAACTGGTCGTTCCACACAGAGGTGGGCCAGGACGTAGGCAGAGGGGTGCCCTAGGTCTGCATCCATCCACAGGTGCCCACCTGGCCATTAGAAGTTGACTTAGTCCATTTGGGCTGCTATGACAAAATACCATAGACTGGGTGGCTACAACAACAAATATTTATTTTTCACAGTTCTGGAGGCTGGGAAGTCCAAGATCAAGGTGCCAGTAAATTGAGTGTCTGATGAGGTCCTGCTTCCTGGTTCATAGATGCCATCTTCTTGGTGTGTTCTCACGTGGCAGAGGGGCGAGGGAGTTCTCTGGGGTCTCTTTTATAAGGACACTCATCCCGTCGTGAGGGCTCCACCCACATGACCTAATCACTTCCTAAAGGCCCCACCTCCTAACACCATCACACTGGAGTTAGGGGACACAAACATTCAGGCTGTAGCAGAAGTATAGATTGAGGTTGGAGAATCATTCACAGTGTCCTCACCACACAGCTGGCATGGAAACCGTGGATGGGTGAGATTGTGTAGACCAGAGTGAGGAGGAGCCCGGGGCAGAGCTGGGGCATGAGCCATCAAGGAAAAGGTAGGGGAGACCTTTACATTCTCAAAAGAATTCATTAGAGAGGAGGAGGATGTCTTAGAGAACATTTGGTTAAAAGAAAGAAAATGCGTTTGAAATGGCTTAAGTGAAGGGGGATTTCTGAGGAGGCTACCGTGGCATCCAAGGCTGTTTCTTGGCTGAGACCCAGTGGTGGCTGGAACGTCGACAGGAGTCAGTGCAGCTGCTCTCTCTGCCGTTGTCCCTCCTGAGTCACGGTCCCTGCCAGTTCACTCTATAGACCCAGACTTCCCACCTCCCGAGTCTAAACTCTCAGGGAAGAGCATCTGATTGGTTCAGCCCAGCTGATTGGGTTCACTGTTGCAGGGCCTACAGGGGCAGATTCGCCAGGCGGTGAGTGCAGAGGAGGGGCTCAGGAGAGGGCGGTTCCTGGCAGCTGAGGAGGAAGTTCCCAGACCTGGCAGGGGCAGTAGTTTTAAATGTTCGCAGATGTGATAAAGGGATAAGGAGTGAAACTAGATTGGGCAAATCAAAGTGTTTAGCCTAAGTTAAAGAATTACCACAGCTAATCCAAATTGGGAGAACTGCAAGATGGATAACCAGTGGCTATGGTGGATACTCATTTGGACAGAAGTTGGAAGAAGGGAGATTTTGAAAAAAATGAAGTTTAACTTTGACGTTATCAGAAGAATTCAAAGTTTGATTTTAAAAAGCAGTCATTTGTGTTGCTAATACGAAAGCATTTCTACAGCTTTATTCTGACTCTAGAATATGCATTGTCTCTTGTGTCACCTGATATAAGAAATTCAGTAAAGCTATTCTAGAGCTCATTTATTTTTCATAACCTGCAAGTTCATAAAATAATCATAGCTTATTTCCACATCTTATTTTGCAGCGCCTTCCACAGTATTGTGACAGATCTTGTGAGGAAGCCCTTATTAAAGCCAGAGCAAACGTCTGTCCCAGAGAGGTTAGGTAAATGATAAAACAATTCATTTGCCTCTTAGGTAAATGATAAAACAATTCATTTGCCTCTTAGGTAAATGATAAAACAATTCATAAAAATAACCTGAACCCCTTTCCTTCAGAGTAAACCCCATTATGTCCCTCTGGCTTTCAAAATTATTTTTAGATGTGCGTGTCAAACGTGTAGGATTAAGCTTGATAGGATTTAAGAATATTTCAATGATTCAAAATACTTGGCATCGGCCGGCAAACATAAGTCAGGTTTTTAGTTAACCAATATGCAGTAACATTACTTTATCTCTGTATTATGCTAGGATTAGGACCTTGTGATAAGCCCCCAGACTCACAATTAGGATCAGGGAACCTGCAGAAAGCAGGTGGTACAGATCTTCATGCTGCGTAGCAACGAGTTAGAGGTAGTAATCCACTGTGAAATTCGTTTCAGGTTCTAATGCTGTCGTGTAAATGGCCGTGAAGATTTCTGAGCAAGTGTTTGAGCGCCCTCTGGAGGCATTCTGCACGGTTAAAACGCAGCTCCTACAAAAGGTTCTCTTGAACAGCCCGCGTTGAGAACGCGTGGACTGGATGGCTGGCCTGGGGGGGTGTAAGTGGGGGGCAGCGAGAGCCCAGCTGGAACCCACGGCAGTACTGGTGCTTAGGGAGGAGCGGGAGTCTCCAGCAGGCTGAGAAGAAGACCGTACGTGGTGAGAATGGAGTCACAGAAGGCAGTGTCCTGCGAGAGGAAGAACGCGCCGGGAGGAACTTTAATGGCAGGAACTTTAGTGGCATAGTGATGGGTGGAGGAGTAAGTAGGAAGTGAAGTGATAGAAGTCGGGAAAATAAGTCTTGAAGAAGCCTGGGTGGGGAAATGGAGAGAGAACATGGCAGCTAGAGAAGGCATAGGATTGAATACTGGTTTTCCTTAAGACGGAAGAGGCTTTGCGTTGGTTTAAATGCTGAGAGGAGAAAATAAGCAAAGATCAGATGAAATGGAAAGATGTGTAGGGTGGGGAGGGGGAGAGAGTTGGATTTAAAGCTCCCAGCCTGGGAGACTTGTTGGGGGAAGATGTTGCCTTTTATAGGGACTTTATATGGCGAATTAGTGATTTTCAGTTCATTGTGGGGTGATAGGGAAATATTCCTGTTATGAGAGAATGTGGAATTGTCGTCATGGAAATGGTTCTCATTCAAGCCAAGCAGGTGGTTGAGCTAAAAAAAAAAAAATGGAGTCAGGATGTACCTTTAAGCGGGCACTTGTGTTTAGAAAGAAGGAATAAAAGAAATGGTCAATGCCTTCAGCAAGGCCTGAGGAGAGGTGAGAAAGTGCAGGGAACTGGGGACGGAGGAGACGCGTGTAAACTAGAGTCAAAGAGTGAAACAGGAGCAAAGGTCTGGTCTTGAGCTCTGACGCGGAGGGGAATGGTTTTGTTTGTTTGGTTTGTTTTTTTCTATTGTGTTTGGCTGCACCACACAGCTTGCAGGATCTTAGTTCCCTGACAAAGGATTGGACCCCGGGCCCTCGGCAATGAAAGCCCGGAGTGTCCTAACCACTGGACTGCCAGGGAACTCCCAGGGAACAGTTTTGCAGAAGAGGCGTCATGGGGGTGGGGTATAGAAGGGGGAGTGGGTGTATGGGGGGGCAGGACCAGGAAGTGTAGAGGTGTGCGGGGAAGGCCAGCAGAGAAGGTGGGGAGAGGGCAGTGGTTGTAGCTGGAACAGACGGTGAGCTTCTCTGTGCTCACCCAGTGAGAGCCCTAATCAGCAGTGACTGTGGAAAGAGAATTATATTTGCCTTTCTGCTTTTACAGGTATAAGATTTAAATCTCGTACAACTTCTGAACTACCTCCTATTTTTCTCAGATTAAGAATCTGGCCAAATGGGAGAGAATGTTTGGATCTGTTCCTGACATTCGTGGGGACTCTTGCACAAGGAGAGAGTGAATATGACCAATTTTTGATTTATTTTTCTGACAGATGTCCTTCAAACATACAGGACCATTTGTAGCCTAAATAACATGTTTTCCCTTCTTTTTGGTAAAACTAATAGGATGGCTAGTAGAAGTTGTTTGGCTTCATTTTTGTAAAATATTACATTAAGAAAAAATAATAGACTCCTAATTCAGGAGTACCAAAATTACAATATGTTTAAATTTGGGAGGTGAGGGTTGATTTCTAACTTCAGGCTGCTCAGTTTTGAGTAGTAAGGCATAATATTTAAGTGTAAACTTCTGCAAAGGGCAGGTGGGCAGGTTCCAGCTTACACCCAAGCATGTCTCCTTCCGCGGGACTGGTTTGCAGTCCTTAGAAGGCCTCAGCACTCAGCTTCGGCGGCCTTTACCATGCCACGTATCAAACGTATTAAAAAAAAGTACCCACATCCCACATGAAATTAGCTTATACAAAACTGTGAGTTAAGCTTCATTTGACTAGTTGTAGACATTAAACATTTATTAACTTTGATTTTATGATTTTCTTTTCATATTTTACATCCAGTAAATATTTTTTTTCAGGTCTCAAACATTTTCATAGACCATTGAGATTCTCATAAGCCCTAGGGCCTGTGCCGAAGGAGCCTAGGGGATGAGACCCCGCTGTTCTGTTGGGATGTCTAGGCACGTCTGGCTGGGGTGGACTTGCCAGGAATCTGTTTGTTGGAGGCACCGAGCTGCCTCCTGGGAAAACTCCATCCTCAGGGAAGCTGAAGTAACTGTTTTAGTTAGCGATTTTCTGTTGGAAGGAGCAGAGATCCATTCCATTTTAGGAAACGGGATATGGCGTAAGGATGCGCCTGGACCAGAAAACTGTCGTTAACTAAGGCAGCTCAGAGACAAACAGTCTTTCCTATCGACAGTGGGGTCTCAAGGCAGCTGTCTTTCCTTTGTGTCTTTTTCCTCTTGCTGCCATCTGGTGTTTTCTTTTTTCCTATCCCATCTATCTTTTCTCTCCCTTACTTAGAGATTCTACTTCCTCATGACTTTGGTTTGCTGTGATTGCTCATGACCGCTCCAGTTCCTTTGTACATAGTAACCTTTCAGCTTCATCTCTCCTGGCTAATCACCTCATTTTCAATATTGTTTAGATTCCTGAGAGAGAGAGATTGGGAATACAACTTTGTTGCAGCTTTTACTGTTATTCCAGGCCACAGCAGAGGTCACTGTTAAGCTCGTGGGTCAGGTGTCTGCACTTAGTCTAAGACGCTGTGGTGAGGTGAGATGGAGTGGTTATATGGTCTACAGCAGCTGGGCCTATCCTTAAAGCTGAGGCCGTTCCCATTTGCAGGATTTGCAGGCACCATGATTGGCATGTGTAATTCAGCAAGGAAGAAAAAACCTGGCCCCCTCTCAAAACCATTTGAAATTCCTGCCCTTTAAAGTATATCCTATTAACAACCTTCATTCTGAGTCAACCCTTTGTTCCCATTTTAGAAACTAAAATCCCTAAATATATTGAAAGCATTTTCATTTTTCCTTTTTCTCCCCATTTGATTCAGTCTCAGATGTTGCAGGGTCACTCAGGGCAGTCTGTAGGATTCCATTTCTCATGTTAGTGGTTTCTGCTGAAATGATAGAGCTGCTTCAGATAGCTGTTAGCAGAGTTGGCTAACTCCAACCTCGTATCATTTGCATCCTTCCCCCCAGATATCTGGGGAGCTATATAGACATATAGTATATAGTAACTTAGCACCGTCCCTAGATTCCCCAAATTTAGGAGAATATTGCATCCTAATGTTAACATGGCAGCAGTTTGATCCCTAACTCCCTTAATGTGTTATCACTTCCCAAGGAAAAGTGATGTTCCCCGAACTTTAAAATAGATCTTGGGATCTATACCCAAACTACTCTTAGCAGTTTTAGAATATAGCAGAGAGGGGAGGAAGTAGATGGAATAAATAAAATAATGATAATGATAGCTAATCTTCGTTGAGCCCTTAACATTTTCTAGGCACTATTTTATAAATTTATTTATTTATTTAGTTTTGGCTGTGTTGGGTCTTCGTTTCTGTGCGAGGGCTTTGTCCAGTTGCGGCGAGCGGGGGCCACTCTTCATCACGGTGCGCGGGCCTCTCACTATCGCGGCCTCTCCCGTTGCGGAGCACAGGCTCCAGACGCGCAGGCTCAGCAGTTGTGGCTCACGGGCCCAGTTGCTCCGCGGCATGTGGGATCCTCCCAGACCAGGGCTCGAACCCGTGTCCCCCGCACCGGCAGGCAGATTCTCAACCGCTGCGCCACCAGGGAAGCCCCTAGGCACTATTTTAAATACTTGTCATACGTTAATTTATTTAACCCTTAAACTACCTTATAACGTTACTTTTCAAGGTCAGGTGCCTTTTATTATCTCCATTAACTGCACTCTTAACCTCTTAGGTGAAGGTTGCACAGCTAGTGTATGGTAAAACCAGGATATGAACTCGTTCAACCTGCCTCTAGTCTCTGCTCCTTCAGCAGCCTCTCACCTGGAAAATAAGTGAGAAAAACAGTATTGATTTTAGACTCTCTAGGGTTCCAGCCAATCTGAGTCAGTTACTCAGTATCCAGTGTGAACCTAAAACTCAATTTGGATAAAGTTCCTATCAAGAGGCTACTTATGATACTAGAATTCCTATATCTTGGAGGGAAGTTGTGCAGGCTTGCCTGGAATTTCCTTTCTAGAGTTTCTCAGGCTTTCTCATCCTCTGTTTGGCCCTACAGGCCTTGAATTCCATATTTTTATATAAATCCTAAATATAAGTGGGTCTACCTATCTTCTGAGCTGGGAGCCCACATTTATAATAGTTCTTCGAAAAACTTTGTGATCCTAAATTCTCCATAATACAAACCTTCTACTTTTCTCTCTGCATGTTTCTAACCCAGCAGGATCCCGAGGCTTTTGTTGCCCTTCAGCCACTGTGGGCCCTGCCTCTGCCTCTTCTGGAATGTCTTGGGGGTTTTGACTTCTGTTACTGTGGTAAGTGTTCCCCTTGTTTGACTGTTTTCCTCCATGGAGAATCGCCCTCAACTATTTCTAAACCGAAACTGTCTCTGGAGTTTTTTCTAAGCATGTTCCCTTTCGGACTCAGTGAGGAAGAAAGTCTCCCTATCTCATGATTTTTCTTAAGCTCTTGCCTCTCTCTGGCTTTGAGGTCTCTAGGCCTTAGACAACTTTCCTTAACTCTGAAGACAGCAGAAGCATCTTTGTCCCATCTGGAGTTCCTCTTTGTACCTCTGGAGTTTGATTTTCTTAATTTCATGTAAGCCATTGGTTATTAAAGCTTCACTCTCTCTCTTCCATTTTCCTTTGCTGTCCTGAAGGCCTTCTGGACCAGAAACCTGCTTTTTAGACTGATGCCCTCCTGGTTTTCTTTCCCATTGGTCCTGTCTTCACTGAGATATCACAACTTGTTTTTAAGCTGAGTTTGTTGCTCCATAAGTTTCTGGTGTTTTCTTCCAAAGTCTGAACAGCAGCTTTCTCCTTAAATATGAGTTCCTGAAAGTCTTCTTACCGGGGACTCTGTTACATCAGTCTGTGCAGACACGATTCTGAGAGCAGCATGTTTCCAGCACAAGCATTTTTTTCCTTCATTTTCTTTTGAGCCTTTGGATTTGTGATCATTTTTTAATAATTTTTTTTTTCCTTCAGCTTGACTCAAGAAGACAACATATATTTTACGTAGAACAGGTATTTGTTCCTCTTTATTTGGTCATTGCTGAAATCCAAAATACTCCAGTTGAACCCGCAGTCTGGATCGCTGTGGTTCACGTTCAGGATAAAACTTTACGTCCTTGCCACGCAGAGCTGGGCAGCAAGAGGAGGGAGAGCCCTGTCTCAGCGGTTGCTGGCCTGGGGCACGTGGCTTCTCACCTTTTCTCCTCGCTGCCAGAGGTTGAGTTCTCAGCTCTGGGCCTCTCCCTGCCCTGACTTCACGTCCCTCCTGCACGAGGAGAACTGACTCAGTGAGATAAAGGACGTTTCAGTGGCCTCTGTCCTAGTGGGCGTAGTTACTGGGCACCGTGAGAAGGTTAAGCCTGTGGGGAGGTGTGGTGTCTTTCTCTTTCCTGACTCTGCTTGGCAGGGTGGGAAGGCTGGGGCTGCTCCTGACCAGCCCAGGGGAAGAGAGGCTGCTCTCCTCTCTTCCTCCGGGTGCTGGATTGACTTCCAGGCCACGGCCCTGTCTGGAAGCCTGGGCGAGTCTACCTGTGGGCATGGCGGCAAATGATCTTTCTCTCTTCTCTGTCCCTTTCTGGCTCCATTCTCTCTGGTGCTGACTTGGGTCCCCTCAGCCAGCCTCCTTTATTATGAGTAGTAAGACTTGAGATACAGGCCTAGTAGTTTATGAATTCCTGTTCTGCCCATAATTACTTTGGTCTCAAGCTCAAGGTTACCACTAACAGAGGGAAAAGGAGTTCTCCATGTGATCTAGCCCCGCTGTGGAATGCTGCATCAGGAATGGGGTTCACAGGCCTAGCTAATGATGAAGTATTCATGTGTTTTGTATTTCTGGTTCAGTCCTATGCACATTTCTGCCTAGAGTTCCTGGAGGTGAGGAGTGTTCGCTGAGACCACTGGCCACATTTGTTAGTAGTCTTTAATAGCGTACGTTTCCAAAATGCCACTGATCACCCTCAGGTGCTAGTCCTACCAAGCCAAAAGCCTGAACGCTGAAGTTCTGCACTGTTTTTTGTAACCATTCCCTGGCTCTTTTTGAGAGCGGGGTGGTGATGCATTTCTATCCATGCTAATCCTGAATTCTGATGGCCATAGCTTATGCAGTTGTAGGATTATGGTTATCTCTGTATGGCTGTAGGAAGTTAGCTGCTCTCGCAGTTCGTGCTTCCTGAGCGAGCCTGCTCCACAGATCTGTCACGCCCATACGTACTTACCTTGGTTTGCCAAACAGAACAAGTTACAAGTTGTGAACCAGGTATAAAAATAGCCAGAATCTGAGATATTTAAAGTAGTCAAATTCATAGAAACAAAGCAGAATGGAAGGGGGAGTTGTTCAGTGGGTACAGAGTTTCAGTTTTGCAAGATGAAACCTCTGGAGAGGTTTCACAATAATGTGCACATCACATACTTAACACTACTGAACTCTACACTGAAAAATGGCTAAGACGGTACATTTTATTATGTATTTTTAACCACAATTTTAAAAATGCATAAAAAAACCAGAATCCCAAATCTCTAATTTTCTGACCTGCCAACTGCTGTTATACTCCCAATCCCAGCGTCCCTGGGGACAGTCCTGTTAAAAATCCCCTTTTCATTTCCGTCGCCGTCTCCTGGGCCCAGTCTGTGTGTATCCTTCCTTTAGCTGGCCAGGCCCTGTGTGACCTTCAGGTATTTCCTTGGCTTCTCCCTGAGGGTGGCTTGAGCTTTCTAGTCTCTGGTCCTTTTTCTTCTAGGCCCGAACATGGATTTTGTCCCTGTAGGTCTTACTCCTCCAGCAGTACGAGGAGGAATCAAGTCTGATAAACGAGAGTCATTCTCGCTGCGCATTAGAGCTCCTCTGACCTGAGCCTGCTGTGCTTGCTCTCCCGGCCTGGCCCTGCCCAGCTGCTGCGGGCCTTGGAGCAGGGAGAATCCCCTGGCCCAGCTGGGAAAGGCTGGTCCCCTGAGGAAGACAAAGCCAATAGAATCAGCCCAAGGGAAGGGACAGGAAAAGGCAGGTTATGCAGGCAAGGGTACACTGTCTTACAGGCTGTAGTGCTTACGTGCATCGACTCTCCAAGCATCCCGAAAAGCTTTTGTTTTCAGTCCCCCCACCCACACCCCCCGCTGCTTCCCGGTCATTGCTGCTCCTTCCTGGGGACAGAATGAGGCAGAGGCCCTAAAGCCCCGTGATGAGAGCGAGCGTGAGCATCTGTATGACGAACAGTGGGTCTGACCGTCCATTTCCTGGATGAGTGAGTTGAGGCTGAGAATGAGTGACCTGTGGCCACACAGCTGTTCAGTGTCAGATCAAGAATTTGAACTTAGAACTTCTTACTGCAAGCCCAGTGTTCCACCCACCAAATTATTATGACTCCTAATGTATATAGATGTTACACATTTACTAGATAGATAAGGTAAACTTGGGCCTTATATGTGGTACTCACATAGGGGCCATCAGTGAAGCAAATCACATTCTGTCCCATTCCTTGGGCGTTCCTGTGTACAGTGTTGAAGAGCAGGAAACAGGTGGTGGTGGAGTCCAGAGTGTGAGGAAATGTCACTGCAGTCGGATGGATTTTAAGACAATCCTATGAATAGAGAGTGAAGAAAGAAAAACTGCTGGGTAGAAGCGGGAGGTGCAGGAGATAGACACGAAGGTGTGAAAGCAGCGTTTGACTTGGAGCAGAGGAGGAACCGTAATTACTGGGAGACACACTGTCGGGTCTTGGGAGGCCTCTGCCTGTGAGATGACCCTCTTGGCAAATGAAGGAGTGTGTCATGCACTAGTCAAAATAAGGGAAATAAGGAAACACATTTATTTGGCTTCAGCCAAGCTGTGGGCACTCTGATAAGTACTTTCACACTTATTATCTTCTTTAATTATCACAGCAAAGGGTTGTAGACACGATTATCCATATTTTTACAGATCAGTCTTAGATCAGCCGGGGTCACACAGCAAGCGGCAGAGCCAGGCCCACGCCCCGCTGTGTCATTCCATAGGTCATTTTTGTGGGAGGACTGCGCTGGAGGGAAGCTGAGGAGAATATACCTATGTCATCCTTTATCACCGTAATCACACAGTCAGTTGTCCTTCTCAGACTTCCTTCTCAGACTCAGAAGAAAACGTGGCATCACTCCCTCCATACTTTTTGTTGCCCTTCTCCAGACCTAATTTCATAGTCTCTGAGATAATTTCTAGTTAAAGAAAAATCAGGCGCGGTTTCTTTTGTCTTTTATCTTTTTTCCATTAGGAGTCATTAAACCAAGTCACACGAAGAGCAGTTGTCCCAAGGACAGGAGGAAAGCAGCTCTCTTCCCTATGGATCATTAAAACCCAGAGCCCAGATCCTTAGCCATTGAGAACTTTATTAGGCGCGAGGTCAGGGAACCTAGGACTTTTAGCGTGTAAGGCCTCAGGACGTGTGGGCAGGAATAGGGGGCGGGGAGAGAGGAGCCCACAGACGTGGGGCCCCAAGTAGGAAACGTGGTCGGGGTAGGGATAAGGTGGCCTCCCTGGGAGATCCTGGGCGAGCGGCTGCGGGAGCCAGTGTCAGGGGTTCTCTTCTAGTGCTCAGGGGTCACACTGGATTGGAGTCTTTTCTCACCAACTGGTGGCAGGGAAGCAGAGAGGAAGGCATCAAAAGTGATGTAAAATCCACTGTTGTCATAAAAGTTGAGTTGGAGACTCCTGCTCAGAGTCAGAAACTCCTTTGACTGACCTAAAAAGTTGACCTCAATACCCTCGGGGAAATTGTCCCTATAAATTACTGAGGCAGCTGATTATCAGTAGTGGATTCAGGACGTGCTGCTTGAGCGCCAGGTCAGGGAGTGTTGGAATAGGGGTTAGGGCAGGTTACTGAGGGGATGCCGCGTGAATGGCAGCCAGTGGCCGGTGACTGACGGACCGTTTCACGAGCCTGCTTTGAGGCCACTGTGGTTTTCCGAAGCGTGTGGTGCTCCAGTGAGTAGGTGCAGCGCGTGCGCGCCTGAACTGGCCCTTAGGTGGATAGAAGCCTGGACCGTGCTCTCAGGCTGGGCGTTCTGGTGTAGAGGGATTTGGCCCCAGGAGATTGAGGCCCCGGAGAGAGCTGTGTGCTTGAGCTGCTGTAAGCGAGGCTCCCCTCTCAGCTTGGACTGCCTCCAGCGTCCCGTTCCTGAAGTTAGCCCGGGAGATGAGGAAGCCTGCGTCCTCACGTCTGTGAGTGGGAAGCACACCTCAGGAGAGTGGCCCCGCAGTGGGGCCTTGCAGGGGGTTGTCAGCGAGGGCAGATGAGGTGTGGGGAGCGGACTAGCTGGAGGCCTTTGTGGCTGCCGTAGAGTGTTGGGGGAAGCGAGCCACCAAGGTGAGAGGTCTGGGACCTTACAAGGTGGTCTTCCCTGTGCCCCGTTACCGTGGAGGTGGCCCGGGGCGCGTGCAGAGGGACTGTAATGAGGCAGGCGGCCCCGGTAGCTTGAGGAGTGAGGCATTGGGAAAAGTGGGGGAAATAGGAAGGGCCTTTCGGGCAGCCAGCCTGGGTGTCTTCCAGGTCGCTGATATCTTCTATTCAAGGACCGATGGTGATGTAGGAGCAAAATAGAGTGGGTTTGGCATTCACAGTCCTAATCGATGCGTTACAAGTGGCTGCTGTAATTAAGTTATTCTGAGACAGATAGCTGAGCAAAGATGAGGTGGATTGGGCCTGTGGAGCTTGAGTATCTAGGTCAGCTGTACCCTGTTATGTGTGGTTTAGACTGGAATTTTCTGAAGGTGTAGTGAGATTAACAAGGAGGTAGATGCTGCCTCTTTTGTGTGCCCAGGTCCCTGCAGCACACGGGGGTGGGGGGGGGGGGCGTGGCCTTGAACTTCTTAGCCCTGTTCCTCTGCAGCACGCAGGCACCAGGGACCTGAACAGCCTTTCCATTTATTGTTGCCGAGGCCTGTAGAAAAGGGCCAAGCAGAGGTTCCTTAGCATACCACTGCCAAATTAATATCTGAGTGAGTTGATTTGTGGGACTTCCTGATGGTTTGTGAGGAGGAGGAGTGCCTAGCCATGCTGGGGACATGGTCCATGTTCTGTCTCTACGAACAGGGACATCCATTATGTCCAGGGGGAACCGTATAGGATAATAAGAATCACAAGGCCTTGGAACCGAAATCAAGGTCTTAGAGGAACACATTAGTAGCTTCTGCCTAATGGGATAATTTCTGAATCCTTTATAAAACGTCTCTCTGGGTAAAGAGTTATTTCTTGTGGTGTTCATCTTTTAGTCTTCTCATGTACAAAACTTGACTTTGGGGTTATTGTAGAGGAATTTGGAGAGTATTTTTCGTACAACCAGAATAATGATGGCTGATGATGGAAATTACTAGCTATAAGTAAGTGTTCATCTTAACAGTTTGTTCACATACTTTCAGCTTTAAAAAAAAGTCGGTTTGAGATGGAATCTCAACCCCTTTTTGGTCTTTGTATCCTTTTACGCTTTAAGAAGTGTTACTTAAGGACCTCAAAGAGCTTTCTGTCTGTGTGGGTTATGGGCATTGATACTTATAATAGAAATGAAGACTAAAACTTTACAAAAAAAATTAATTAAAAAATAATGACAAACTCATTACACATTAACACAAATTACATTTCTATGAAAAATTGCTATTTTCCAAAATAAGAAAACATTTAGTAGGAAGAGTGGCAATATTTACATCCGCTTCTGTGTTCAATCTCTGGCAATATGTTGTTTTAGCTGAAGTAGATGAAGACATCCAGCCTCACAGACAAGAGAATTGAAAAAGGGATTTCGGTAGCCTTTTCAGGTAATTGTGAGTTCATTTGTGACACGATACCAAAACTTGACAAGTGGTAGGTTCCTACAGGTTAGTTGCCATGTGCAATCCTATCAGTGAACCTTTTGTACTGTGCTATGTTAAAATCCCTGGTCTCTTTTGTACTTTGAATAGATCTTTTACCCACAGTGATTTATTACCCGACACATTGGTCATTTGGGCAACATTGGTTCACGTTTTGCAGATCCTGAAAATGTTCATGTGTTCCATTATGTGTAATATCGGAAGTTCACGGTTAGTGTTGCTGTCAGTGTCATCAGAAAAGTCTTCACGTCTCAGGAAGCTGGAGAGCTCATGGTGACAGGAGTTTTCCAAAATCCCAATTTTCACTTGAAAGCTCGGATTTGACAGTTGGCAATAAATACCATCAGTTTCCTTTTATCTGAGATGTCTGCCCAGCACCCAAGTCTGCATAGCAAGTGTGTAGCCACTCAAGTAAAAATGATGTTCTGTTGAAAAGAAGAGGCGGTTCAGCTTGCAGCTCGGACAGTTAAATTTATACAAGTGCTTTTCCTTTAGGCAACCATTGCACTTGGGTATGCGACCTGGTATGCTTCCATTTTAATCTAGAATATAAATATACATTAAAAATATATTTGTATGTATTTCATATCAATGTAATAAGTAATAAACATAATATGTTTAACATAAATGTAATAAATATAATAAAAGGGTCTAGATTTAATAAAATTATTTTTTTATTGCTTCTTCAAGGATATTCTTAAGTGAAACTGTTGCTTCCTGTGAGCCCCTGGAGGTGAAGAATACCTTGACTACCGGTATCACTTGGTGCCTCTGCCGTAGGGTTCCGTGTGAGGAGCCTAAGGAGTCGGCAGTTTTACCAACCGGCACTTTTGCATCCTCCATGCAAACGTCAGCACAGTGAAAAGAGCAAACAGCATCTTACTATTATTTTGAAAGTCATTTTGATCTTGTTTTATAAGGGTTTTGGAACCCCCAAGAGTCTTGGTTTTTGAGAACTGCTGCTCTACGACAGTAACTGGGAAGAGCTGAGCTTCCCGAGGTTGGACAGTTGTTCAGTGTCCCGTGCTCACAAGTTGGGTTTTTTTGCAAGAGACTCAACTTGTGGCTGGTGGACTGATTTCAGCCTGCTGACGTTTTATTTGTAGGAATGAGTGCTTTTAAGGGGAGTAGGTGGGAGGGACCCCCAGCCCCTGATGTCTTAAGCCGGACAAGAGCACACGGTTATATTCCCTGCCGGACCCCAGAAGGCACCTGACTTTTCGCGCCTGGCTGGAGCATGGTTTTAAGGCGAACGAGGCCGTTTGTCAGGCTCTTGGCTTAGTGTGTTGTAGGAGAGGCCTTGAACCTGGAGTGAGTGAGGAAAACAGAATGTGAAGGATGTATTTTAGAGCATACTGTAACATTTCTGTGCGTAGCAGGGACAGAGAAGAAGGAAGAGATGGATACCACGGCAAACCCAGCTTACTCTGAGCTAGGAAATTGGATAAAAGAGGAATTTTTAGGGAAAAGACTTTCTTTGTCATTCTGTAGGCAGTATTTATTAGCATCTTCCCCAACTCAGGAGGGGAAGGTCTGGGGACTCGGTTTTCACTGTGGGAGGATAGAGCACCCTGATCTATTGGCCCATCAGCGCTGCATAGACAGGGAGAGGTGATCCCGAACAGGAAGTGAGCGTGCAGTCAGGAAAGGTATGGACGCTGGGAGGCGACAGGTTGACGGCTGAACACTGCAGGTTCCTGAAGCCACCCTCCAGTAAACAGCATGCCTTCCCGATGTTCAACGAGTTGAGGGAAGGACGGGGGGAGAGTTTATGGAGCCTAGGCTTGTGCATTGTCTCATTTCATTTTTGTAACAGCCCCGAGAGATAGATATGAGTATCATTTCTCTTTTACGTTTGAGGTAATTGAGTCTTAGGCTTAAGTGACTTGCTTAAAGTCACACTGTTGGGGGAAGAGCTGGAAAGTGTGTTTTTTGCAGGATAACAAAGGTTGGCAGAAAGTGCTGCTTCTCGGGCTGAGAGGCGGTTTTCAGGGGGCTGAGCGTTGGAAGGAGTGGGGGCAGCTGGGGACGCGGGACTGGCGCTGCACGGAGACTCATGCTCTCAGGATCGTGCTGTTGGATTGACGGTAGGTTTCCGTAGGCTTCGACGTGTATAGAGGAAGAGTGGAATCTTCTTTCTTTTTGGAATGTTTTCTAGCGATCAGGACTTCTGGGTGAGGCTGGAGCTTTTTCATATTCTTGGCCCGTTAGGGGACATGTAGTCTTCCGACTGCTCTAGCAGGTGATCCCTTGGCAGGGTTTATGATGATTTCGGGAGATGTGGAGTCACGGTTGCAGTGGAGAGGGAAGTGGCAGGGACGGGTGAGTGGAGTTTTATATGCTCCCCACCCTGTTCCAGGCTGTGACGCGCAGGCAGGCTCTGTCTTGGTCCCGTGGGAATGAGCCACACTCCCTCACTGGCCAGGCTCTGAGGGGGATTCCTGCGGCTGAGGTGGCCACGGCAGAAGCTACAAATCAGTTAGAAGGCCTCCCCTCTCATTTCCAGACGGAACATCCTTTTCCACTGCTGCCCACTCCCCTTTGATTTTGAACCTTAGAGTTTTATTCTAAGGAAGTGTCCTTTCACATCATAATCTGGTAGAGGTAAGAGAGAGGCAGAGCCCCCCTTTTGCCTTCCACATGCTGAACCTGTGCTCCTAGGCTCTGTCATCCTGGTCGTCTCTAGACACTTGCCCTTCCCTAGGCCAAGACCCTCTGTCCTCCTGCCCTTCCTGGTTAACTTGGTTCGTCCTTTCAGTTTCAGTCTAAAAGTAGAGTTTACCAGAAGTCTCCCTTGTCACGAAAGACTAGTTAGGATGCCCCCCTTCGTGCAGCTGTGTCCGTGGGGCCTGGTCGGCCACAGCACCACTTGCACGATGCTGGGCCTGTCTCCTTCCCCTCCTAGACTGTAAACCACACGAATGCAGAAGCCATGGCTGTATTGTTCTTCATAGGATCTTCCAGAGTGTAGCCCACTGCCTGACAAATGCTGGGTGCTAAACGTTTGTGGAACGTATGCCTGCATGCACGCATGTGCTGATCCTGCATCTGAGTTCAGTTTCCAGGGCTGTTGCATCAGTGACGACTTTCTTCTAGGCCTGCTTCTGGGTGAGCTGGATTCTCTTGAGTATCATTTATAAGTCAAACACTAAACAACATGGCACGAACCAACATGTGTTAGGGCAACTTGGAACACAGAGATCTTCCTGTAAAACACTTCCCAGTAATGAAGAGAACTGGAGGTTGATTTGGAGTCTTTATATTTCACAGTGACTAGTCTAGGGCATCATCTGAGCTACGGCACTTCGGTTATCTTTGAGGATCTTCTCCAGGCCCCATGACACAATGCCTGCTCTACAAGTGGGGGAGACGAGTCACATGGCCAGTGCAGCCCACTGCAGTTGGTGGTGGGGTTTTTGGTTGAGGCTGGAGGCACAGGAATGTCTTCTTTCCTATTCTGTTTCATTTTTATCTTTCCCAGAAAGTGTGCCCTTATCCCTTCGAGTGACAGAACTATAAACCACATGTTCTGGCAGATCTGGTTCTAGATAGGAAGTTAGTTTGATCTCTGTTGACATAGATTTAACTGATGTATTAAAGAGTCTGCTACTCTAGGGTGGGGTTATTTATATTTAATGCTTTATCGGAACCGTAATACTGTAGGAGGACCTGCAGCAGAGCACACGACAGCAGCCGGCCTGGTGCGTGTGTGCAGTCTGAGGGCGAGGCTTCTGGCTGCCAGTGCCTTGGCGAGCGTGACTGGGTTTCTCTCCTGCTGGGTCAGGGTGGTTAGTCTTGATGTCACATCCAGCCGGTACCGAGTGTGAGCCAGATCCGAGCCAGCGTTCTGGAGCATCTGCTGGGTGCCACTTCCCGACCTGCGCCTCTGTGCTGGGTGGTTGGTTTTCCTGAGTGCAGCCACACTGGCGCCGCCCGTCGGCCCAGCACCGGGGCCTGTGGGACAGAGACGCTCGGTGTCCTGCTCTCCCGCGCTTCTGTTCGTTCTCAGCACCTGCCCTGTGCGGCCTGGGTCCTTCTATTTTGCAGGCATCGGATCATTTTAACAAGAAATCTGTGAAAAACTAGTTCACCCTTTCTTCCTACGCAGAATCATACTTTGGGGACAGCTGTGTAAAAGAGAGTAACACGTGAAAGGCGTATACAGAAGTAGGTTAAATAATCCTCTTTCAAAATCCACATTCAGAATCTCCCTCCCCAGCACAG
This sequence comes from Balaenoptera ricei, assembly GCF_028023285.1. Taxonomy (NCBI): domain Eukaryota; kingdom Metazoa; phylum Chordata; class Mammalia; order Artiodactyla; family Balaenopteridae; genus Balaenoptera; species Balaenoptera ricei. The sequence goes on along the minus strand of NC_082652.1, from coordinate 6,424,819 downwards.
TGACATGAGCTTCCTCCCAGGGTGGAGGGACTGTTATCTTCAAGTTCTGCAACAGATTCAGGCCGAAATTTGGAGAGAAAATCAGCGTCCCCTCCCCCCCCACCTCCGGTACCTTCCTCTTGACCTTTGCCCTCTGCAGGTATGACCCGAGTGGGCTCCTCTCCCTGCAAGCATATCTGCCTGCAAGGAAATTCAAGGCTACTGCGGCAGACGCGGTGCCTCAGTCCAGTAGTAGTGTTACCTCCTGAGCACAGTGGTGCTTGAATCTGCGTCTAGAATTGAGAGCTCTTGGCCCGATCAGCCCTCAAAGGGCAACAGCTCCGTCTCCCAGCCCATTAATCCTGTGTCTCCGTTTCCAGATGACCCTTTCTGTGCCAGGGCCCAGAGCTTTTATTCTCTCAGGACATAGTTTCTTTGTATTTAGAACTCATTTTTTTACTTCCTCGCATTTCAGCCACAGTTGTTTATTAGCTGATCCCTCACTTTTAGCTGTGCCGGGAGATAGGTACAAATTCAGGTATTGTTTGGTGTCACAAGGTTTAGATGAGGCAAAGCTGCTAATGGACAAACTACAGGGAGAGAAGAGGGCTCTTTTCATGGAAGGTGGGGACTTGAGGCAGATGGGCTACTTGAAGCTTTCTTCCTGTCACTTCTCAGCCGGATTCTAACCTTCCTGTTTGAGAGGTTCTCCTCAAATATACATTGAAGGCTTGTACTGCTGAGGGTGCCCCTGAGGTCTCGTGGAGAGATGGGACATCGCCCGTGGCAGTGCCAGGTGACCTCAGTGCAAGGTTCCTTCCTCCTCAGGTCTCCCAGGTGGCCTCACAGTCAAACAATGGGCTGTCCCCTTGAAAGCCCTTACGGGACATTGGATAGGAGACATCGTCTTGAGTGAGAGAATCTTGGGGACATTGTGCCCTTGGGATCTGTAGAATTCTGTGGCATCTACCTGCTCGCTGGGTTTACAGTCTCCTTTGTATGTATGGAAGCTGTGAGGCAGATGCTATTTTAGGGAAGGCTACAATGAGGATCCTTGGTGGTGGTTTGTCCTTCTTTTGTTTTTTGGTTGGTCACATGGCAAATTTGCTGGAGGTTCTTTTGCTTGAGCTTTTTCCTGCAGAATGTAGCTTGCCCTCATGCGGTGAGACTTACATGTGTGTCCAGGCATTTTACCTGGAAGGAATGGCAGTACCTGACTCCTCGTCCAGAGAAACTCTGGCGGGAGTTCATGTACGACAACCGTAGGAGTTTCACATCGCTGAGCTTGGTGTTTCCACCCTTCTGAGCAGCGTCAGCCTCTCCTGAGGCCAGTCTGGACAGATGCCTTGACCCTCACTGCTTCATTTCTGAGGGAGGGCACCAGGAGAACCACATGGCGTCTCGGTTAATTAGCTCAGGAGGGAGGGAGGAGCGGAGCGCAGCACTGCCCCCTGTGTGCCCTGCTTGTCACCATAACCTTCCCTCTGCTCTCCAGTGACATCTGCGGTGCACATATTCTCACGTGCTCAGGATTGATGGGGGAAGTCACAGCCATTGGAGGATTGCATCTGTTTAGTTCAGTTTCACCTCTGTGCAATGTGCCGGGTTCTGGGATCAGTTTGTCATTGCAAGAGGAGCAGGAAAAGAATGTTTTCCCAACATTAACCAGTTTTGTTATCATGGAAAATTACAGACATACACAAAGGAAGATAGATTAGCTTATTCATCATTTATCCATCACCTAGAAGCAACAGTTACAACAGTCCTCCCTCATTTGCTTTGTCTGTCGTTTTTATTTTGGCCAAAGCATTTTAAGACACATCTCAGACATCATGTCCTTTCATTCTTACAAACTTCAGTATAAATCTCAAAAAATACATTTGTTTACACAACTGCAAAGGCATTATCACACCGAATACAGTGAGCAGTGTTCCTTGTGTAATCTGATACCTAGTCCCTAATGGTGTTTCCCCAGTTGTCCCGCTTTAGCAGCTGGCTTATTTGAATCAGATTCCGAAGAAGGTAGGTCTTCAAGTTACATTTGGCTGTTACGGTTGTTCTATCTCAAGTCTTTGTAATCTAGAGCAGCCCTCCCCCACCCCTTTTTCCATGCCATTTACTTGTTGCAGAAATGGGTACCTGTCCTGTGGACTGCCTCACATTTTGATATTTTTCTGCTTGTATCCTGGTAGTTCCTCTAGCCCTCCTAGTTCCTTCAAATAAAAATGAGTCCTGGAGGCGTGTCTGGCAGGAATGTTTCAGGTGACGCTGTGTGTTTCCTGTTGCCCCTTGGAGTTACGCTGACATCATGGATCGGTGGGTTCAGGGGTCGACAGCCAGATCCTCAAAATGTAAAACGTTCTTGATCAGCCTTTCATCTGATGTTTTCACCCATTTCTCACCGTGGTCTGAATCAGGCATTTCGTTAGGGTTGCATGTTTACTAGCTGGATTGTTGCATCGTCTTGAAAGATAGTTCATAGACGAAGGATTTTTCATTCTTTCCTTTTAATTGCCAAGTGTCAAAAAAGGTAAAAGTTGGCATCCTATAACTTTCAGTTTAGTCTAGTGCCTTGAGTCTGTCTCTCTGCCTCTGTCTGTCCCTCTTTCTTTTTCCACTCCTCCCCAACCCTTGTCGTCGTTGTGAACTCGGGGGTTTTGTATATTTAGTGTGTTTCGGTGGATTGAATTCATTATTCCTTCTGATGCTTAGTTGTCCCATTTTTGGCCAGCAGGAGTCTCTTCATGAATTGGCATCTGTGTTCCTTTGCCATGACTCTCTTACATCCTGGCATAACAGGGTGTCCCAGGCTCACTTTATAAAGGCTGCTCTGGCCTTGAGACCAGGCGTTCTGCAAGGAACCCTGTGCCATTTGGTGGAAAAGGGTCTATAAGGGAAGGGACCATTGCTGTCTGTTGTCATTGCTTCCAGGCCTTTTTGATGGACAGCCTTAAAAAAAAAAAAGACATGAATTCAAACTGATGTTTCTAAGTCAAATTTTATGTTATAGGATTTTTTTCCTTACCTTTGATTTTATATTTGTATCTCATTTGTTTCACCTCGAATCTTGGTTCCTTAACAACATTACCGTAATGACTTATTTGCATTATCCTACTTTATAAAAACACCACTGTTATTATAACTAAGTTAAACTATTGAAAGAAGTTTGACTTCTTTGCAGCTTTATTTATCAACAGAATGTCCCTCTGAGTGTGTATGATCAGTCTACTGTACTCAGAAGTCATTTGTGGATATGTCACCAACTTGAAAGTTAAGGTTCATTTTCTTCATTTTGTTTTCAAAATTTAGGGATTGCTTTTCTTGTTTATTTAATTTTATTTTTTGAATATATAAACATTCATATGTCTCCAAAGTCAAAACTGCATCACAAGTTACATTCAGAGAAATTTTACTTCATCCTTTTCTCCTTCCTCCCATTTAAATTCATTTTGTATTAAACAGAAATAGACTCACAGACATAGAAAACAAACTTATGGTTACCAAAGGAGATAGTGGGGGTGGGGAGATAAATTAGGAGTTTGGGATTAACGTATACACACTACTATATATAAAATAGGTGAACAACAAGGATCTACTGTATAGCACAGGGAACTATATTCAATATCTTGCAATAACCTATGATGGAAAATAATCTGAAAAGGAATATATATATGTATAACAGAATCGCTGTACACCTGAAACTAATAGAACCTTGTAATTAACTATACTTCAATAAAAAAATTCATTTTGTATTATTCTTCTCCATGTTTACTTTTATACGTCATGTAAAGAAATATTTATATAATTCATATTCCCCTCCTTTTTTGCACAAAAGATAACATGTTTGAGCTATCGTTCTATGCCTTGTTTTTTTTTTTTTTTTTTTTTTTTACTGAACAGTGTTATCTGGGTTCACTCATATCAGTACATCATGCTCTTCCTCATTCCCTTTTTTAAGTGGCTAAGCAGTAGTTCACTGAGTGAAGTCCCATAGTTGATTCAACCACTCCCCAGTGGATGGGCCTTGGGTTGCCGGCAATTTTGCTGTGACAAGTACCGCCTCAATAAACTGGGCCATCAGTCATTCCTATTTTGCAGTATATCTTGGGATAGAGCTCTAGAAGTGTGATTACTGGGTCAGAGGATAGATGCATATATAATTTTTCAGACATTGACTAAATGTTTTTGCTGAAATTTTGGTTATCTAGTTGAATTTCATTATTCTAACACTTCCATCTAGAAACAGTGAAATTTATTTTGCAATTTTAATGTTGAAGAAATCTCCTCAATCTCTCATGTACCCTATCTTTGTATAAAACATATTATGGAGAGTGTTATTTTAAGATCTGTTAATTTCATTAATTAATTGAAGTATCACTTAGTGAGTATAAAGTACAGGACATGAAAAGGTGGCTAAGGCATCCTAAACCTCAAAAGATTTCAGATTGAATATTTTGGAATTTTCTTCTGTTTCCTCTCCTTCTATTTGGTATATATTTTGTCCCATGTTGGTTATCAAAAGCCTGGTAATAAGGCACTGGAAAATGTACCTTTATCTGCTGTACCAGAAGAAAGCAGGCCATGTCTGCAGGAGAGAGGAGGTGTCATCAAGTACTCTGTAGATGCATTCAACAAATACTAACCGAACCACCTCCCCGCCTCCCCTTTGCCAGAATGTAACAGCGAGCAACATACAGAGTTCTTCCCTCCTGGCATTTATAATCTAGTACGGGACACAGAACAAAAAGCAAGGAACAATAAGGTAATTACGAGTTCTCTGCGCTTTGAAGGAATCAAATAAGAGGTTAAAATAGAGCCTTAGCCAGGGGCCTTCTTTACGTAGGGGAGAGGCGGCTGACACACCAAGCCACGCGTGAGGTCGGGGAGCTTGGGGGCAAGGTCATGCAGGACCTTGGTTTTTAGGTTAAGGATTTGGATTTTAAGTACATAAGGAAACCATGGAGGACAATTAAGCAAGGGAATGACATTTGATGCTGTCATATATTTATTCTTTCTATGGATTGGGAGGTGACTCAATATTACGTTTCAGCTCCAGAAGCAACATTTTCCCTTCTGAAGTTTCAAGTGGAGCGCGTTTTCCTTCTTGTGCCTTTATGCAGGACAGCTGCTTCTCATACTCACATGCAGGTCTTCTGAGGGTTTCTTTTCTTTTTCAATAGTACTCCCTTGATGTTGCTCAGATAATTACAGTAAGTGGTTGTAATTGGATTATGTACTTGGGCTATGAACAGGAGCATGATATCTACAAATTCTCTTCTTCAGACCTGCAAATCCAAGAGACACGTCTCTCTGGAAGATAAGAGCTCCTTACTCACGATCAAAAAAGGTCTGTGTTACTGCTGTCACGTTTATAAAATTAATTATGGAATCCATAACAATTTTCTGGACAAGAAAGGCATTTTCAGTGTAAGTATTTATGTTTCTGTTACAGAAGACTGCTGGAGTGACACCTGCGTAGGGAATCCTCACCAGGGAGGACTGACACACCTGGACCCAAGGCGCTGGCTTCCTGGGAGGCTCCTGTCTGATGTGCAGGAGGCAGGATGTCATTGTGACTCTGCAAGGGGAGGCTCCTGGCGACCGAGACCAGCACGCAGTATCGCACCCTCGGCTACAGGGGACGCTGTGCAGGCCTTTTCCTACAAGTGAGAAGCACGAGATTATTCTGCAAGAGGAAGATTCCAGGGGCTTAAAAACGCAAAGGTTTCTACCTTGGGAGCCCCTTGGAATGTTGGCAGCTCAGGATCTCAAAGGAAGTTCTGTGTTAATGAGTTACAGAGTTCACGTGGAAGTAAATGTCACTTTCTAATCAATAATAATACCGAGTGAGGAGCACTATGCAGGGAGAAACCTTCCATAGAAAGACAGGCAGGGAAAAGCGTAGGCCGACCTTAAACCTCCCGAACAGAGCCAGCCTGAGATAAACACCAAAATGGCCAAGTGAGAGACTCTGTGAAATAGCAGCCCTGGAACTGTAGTAGTTGTGAGGAAATCTTCTCCGCTAAATCACGATACCAAATAGGAAACATGATCTACAAGTGCCCCATGTGTAGGGAATTCTTCTCTGAGAGAGCAGATCTTTTTATGCATCAGAAAGTTCACACTGCTGAGAAGCCCCATAAGTGTGACAAGTGCGACAAGGGTTTCTTTCATCTGTCAGAGCTCCATATCCATTGGAGAGACCACACGGGAGAGAAGGCGTATAAATGTGACGATTGCGGGAAGGACTTTAGCACCACAACAAAGCTCAATAGACACAAGAAAATCCACACGGTGGAGAAGCCCTATAAATGCTACGAGTGCGGCAAAGCCTTCAACTGGAGCTCACATCTTCAGATTCACATGAGAGTTCACACAGGTGAGAAACCCTATGTCTGTAGTGAGTGTGGAAGGGGCTTTAGCAATAGTTCAAACCTCTGCATGCATCAGAGAGTCCACACCGGAGAGAAGCCCTTTAAATGTGAAGAGTGCGGGAAGGCCTTCAGGCACACTTCTAGCCTCTGCATGCATCAGAGAGTCCACACAGGAGAGAAGCCCTATAAATGCTATGAGTGTGGGAAGGCCTTCAGCCAGAGCTCGAGCCTCTGCATCCATCAGAGAGTGCACACCGGGGAGAAGCCCTATAGATGCTGTGGGTGTGGGAAGGCCTTCAGCCAGAGCTCGAGCCTCTGCATCCATCAGAGAGTGCACACGGGGGAGAAACCTTTCAAATGTGATGAGTGTGGGAAGGCCTTCAGTCAGAGCACCAGCCTCTGCATCCACCAGAGAGTGCACACAAAGGAGAGAAACCATCTCAAAATATCAGTTATATAAAGCGTTTTGCTAAGAGATAAAAATCTTAAAACCCATAAGTGCCACTAGGAAGGAAACCCCTGTAAATACCTACATTGACCCAAGAAATTTTTACAGCAAGCCCCAGCAGAACATTGTTTTCCAAGAGGCATGTGTGAGGTTGATTTTTTGGATTCATGCCAAGTGTGTTCCACAGCTTGACTTTGAATCTGGAATCCCTCCGCGTGTTTGCCCAGGACAGGCTGTGAGGTCCCAGTCGTGGGTGTGCATTTCCTGGGATTCTGGCGCGATGCCTCCGTAGTTGAAACACTACACAGGAAACCGTGATCCTTGCCCAGCCTCCTGAGTCACCTTCTGTCTACGCTTTACCTAAAAGTTGCCCCAGATACTCCCCCATTTCGGGAGCTCATGACCTTCCTTCTCTTGATCCAAGCATACTGGTGAATGCATTTGAAAACGGCCAGCTCCCACGAAGTAGTGTTCTGGTATTTCTGAGGTTGCCACTCGATTCAGCCTCTACGTATCTGTCCATATATCCCGTTACTTCTGAACTCACTTTACCTGTATATCCTCAAAATACCCATAAATATCCACCCCTTCCTAGATGGCATTAAATTTCATTTTAGATTTTAGGTGACTCATAATTTCCATTTACTTTGTCTGTTGGCGAAATCATTGGCAGACATACATGCCCTTGAACTTTAATTTTGTGAATTCTGCTAATCACTGTGTCTCTTTGTTAGTCAGACTTAATTTTCTAGTGGCTACATCACATATTTTTAACTTGAATTTTTTTGGAAATAGCTGAATGTAAATAGGGAGGAAGAAGCAAGCAAAGTTAGAACTTTTCTCCATCCAGAATTGCCCTCTCAGGCTCCTTTGGTAACAAGGGGAGCCCCTTACTAGCTTGGGGAGACCATAGGAGAAGCGGATGGTAGGAGGCCTCACTAATAATAGTCTCTGATTCTGTGATTTTTGGGCAATAATGTGTAGGAGTCCTTGATACCTTTTCATTGAGGATTACATATCAGTTCCTTTGTAGGCATGAACTTTCTTCATTCATTCAACAAGTATTTATTGAACACCTCCTGCGTGCCAGGCACTGCGCCAGGCACCGGGAATACCACTGAGTGAGACAAGGGCCCTGCTCTCGTGGCGTTGCCTTCTGGTGGAGGAGACAGATGATAAGCAAGTAAACAAATAAATAATGTAGTCTGAGGTAGTGATTAAGTGATACGGAGAAAATAACCTAGGGTGATGATTTAGAGCAGTGGGGGTGGGGCGGGGGGCAGCGGTAGGTAGCGGGCAGGGAGGCCTTTCGGGGGCGGCACAGGGGCGGCTGCAGGGGGTCGCGGTCCCGCCGGGGAGCTTCCGGAGCAGGAGGTGGCGGCCCGGCGGTGAGGGTAGCGAGCAGCGGGGAGGGGGAGAGATACTGAGTTGCTCAGTATCCTGACATTTATAGGCCTTTTTTTTTTTTTTTCTTTTTTTTTTTTTCTGGCTAGATTGGTATTAAAAACTCATGTGGAGGAACTCAAGGAATGTTTAGAAGACCAAAAGTCCCCAATGACAACAAAAAGCAACTAATTTTTAACTTTGTTTCCCTTCTCATTCCTGTTTTCGTTGATTTCCCACATGTAGTCCTTTTGCTCAGGAAGTCTTTGGGGGAATTTAGGCTCTTTGAAAGCTCTGAAATGGGTGATCAGGTTAGCGGTCTGTGTCCACTGTCTGAGAGGCTGGAAAATGAACTACCCGAAATAGTCATCGAAATACTGAAACGAAGCTTGATTTTCTCTTCATATTTGAATTAATTTCTTCTGTTTGACTGGAAGGGTTTTTTGTATAACTAAAACCTCAATGCATAAAGGAGATTTAAAAGGAGCACATAACTTACTGGGTGAGCCATGAAACTGGAGGTGGGATTTGGGGGTAAATTTGTTACCATCTGAATTTTCATCCAGACATCTCTGTTAACAAGCCCTTGGGAAGTTGCTTCTCATGTTTCCTCATTTTCGCAAAGAGAGGGCTGGCTTAGTTATTTGATAAAGTCCCTTCCAGGCCTGAATTCCTCGACTACGATTTACTGTAGTGTCTTAACACACTTCCGTGTCACAATAGCTTGGAGCATTAGAGAAAAGCCTAGACTTTTAGTTGATAGAGAGCCAGTTGAAATATCATTGATAGAATTTTAGATTTAGGAAAAATTGGTTTGATTTCTAGCTTTATTACTGTTAGGTATGTGAGCTTGGGCAAATCGCTTAATCTTTGAGTCTAGTTTTCTCACTTACAAAATGAGGACATTAGGCTAAATGATTTCCGAGTTTCCAGCTAGTCCTAGAGTTCTATATTTCTACATAGTTGAATTATTTTATCATGCTGTTGCTGGGGAATATGACTAACACTTTTGAAGCTACTAATTTTATGTCGAGCTTTAAAGTCCATAATTGTTATCTTTGGAAAATATTATTTGACCTACAGTATGTCCAAATCAATTTAATAAAATCACTTTATAACAGGGTTCTGTGCTTGACATGGTTGTGTGAATTCAGTGGTCAGCGTGTGTCTGCGTGTGTGTGTGTGTGTGTGTGGTGGCTTGTGCATTATGTCTTGGTGACCATATAATAAAGTGAGGGGGCGATGCTGTTACTACTTAAACAAGGACAATAGGCCTAAACTGGGACTGCCCCAGCAAACCAAGTTGCGAGGACCCTCTGGCCCAGGGGTCAAGCGGTTGACAAAGGAGTCGTGAGGTCTGGCAAACTGGAGAAGGCCTGCCCTCCTGAGAGGACAGCGCCTGCTCAGTGGTAGCTGTTTGTTTCCATGTGGGATACAGGCTTAAGGGCCCCGCATCATCTGCTCTTCTAAGGAAAAACCAACAATCCAGATTTTTACATAAAATTTAATGATTTTTAAAGGTTGGCAACGAATTCATGTTCCCTGTGTGACCCATTTTGGTCACTTGTATTACCTGCATGGTGCCCACAGGCTTTCCTTTCACTTTGCAAGCTGTGCTCTGGTCCCTGATGGCTGTCGCCCGCCCATGCTGAGGCCTGACACTTCTCAGCTGAGCGGTGGTGGCCCAGACCCCGCGCACCAGTCTCTGACAGTGGGTCTGGCGTCCACCTGCCTCTCGGGGCGAGTCTAGGCTCTGCTTCCACGGTTGAGGCGGAAGCCATCCAGACGGCCCTTTCGATGTGAGTGGGGTGGGGCAGAGACCCCACGTGGGTCACACGTGGCTCAAGCTCTCCCACTGGGTCACTCCTGTGCCTGCTAGGAGTTAGGGTGTGAGAGAGAAAAGCCAGGGCTGACTTCACAGTTTCTAAGGGGAGCCCGAGTAAATGGCAGATTGTATCTTTACGGTCTCTTACCTTAAGGAAGAACTCTTTCAAGAAGTCAGCCCAATAGCCTGCAGTGGTCTGCTCTAGAGAAGGTGGGTGCCCAGGCCAGTCGCGGGCCATCTGGAGGAAGCTTTGGGTGTGTCTTTGGTGTTGCGTGAGGCTTGGACACGATGCCTTCCAAGGGGCCTTCCACCACTTAGTTCAGTTATTCCCCCCCCCCCAGATTTAAAATTATTAAGCGAGTCTTTCTGTGCAACCTGCTGTTATCCTCAGGAATTTGAAAATCATAGGTGAAAGCAAGTATCAGCCAGATGGAAAAAGTACTCAATGGTAAAATCAAACCCCGAGGAAGAGATGAGAAAGAGGTTGATACCATTACAGGGCAGGAGGCAAATATAAGTAGCACTGCCGAGTTGGTACATGGATTGAGATAGAGAGGGATAGGAAGCACGAAGGTGATACAGCACTTACTCTGTGACCTTACTCAGTTTCTTCACTTCTCTGAATCTCAGGTTTCTCATCTGTAAGATGGTTTTGAAAATACCTAACCTGTGAGATATTTGAGAAAACTAAGTAAACACATATAAAGTGCCTAGCCTTTAGTAATGCAACAGAAAAATTATTATTAATCCCAGGTGCCTGTTAAGGAAGATGAATCGTGTTATTTGGAGTTCTTTGGTTCTGCTGAGCCCCGTGGGGGGTTTGGACATCTCAGTTTGGGGTGGGACCTGGATAGGGCTGAATTGTTCCACATGGTGAGAAAGCGAAGAACTGCAGTCTCCTGGGATAGACTGAGACAAGAAAATACAGAGTAGACTTGGAAAGCGAGTCGAAGAGAGGGACCCAGCGGAGGAGAACGGTGTCAGGTTGCACACTTTCCTGTATGAACCCCTATGACCACAGAATCCCTCCCAAAAGGCTTGGGATGCTTGGTCTGAGTGGCTTTCTTATGGGAACTGGTGGAAGGGCCAGGTGCTGTGTCCAAACTGAAGTGGGCAGAACACGTAAGTACAACACTTTGAGAGACGCTGGGGCCCGGAGAGGGCGGCCCCGAGACGTACACCCCAAGGACCGCGCAGAAATTCTGGGAGAGCTTCCGGCTCCCACAGGCCGGGGTCCCCCAAACCCTACGGGCAGGGAGGCCTCCGTGTGTTACCCCTGGGTTCCCACTCCTGGTGTGCATAAGGCAGAGTATTTCTGAGGTCAGAAGGACATGAAAACATTAAAAAAAAATCATTCTCATGTTATATTTTAAAATATTAAGAGGCACACGAGCAATTCCAGAGATTCCAGGGCCTTGTGTTTGTTAAACGTGTCAGCGGAGGTCTCGGTGGAAGGTGACGGTTCAACCAAAGTGCTTTTATTGTTCAGATGTAGGTATATGCAAATAAAATACATTTTTAAAGTAAAATAATAGCATATGTAAGTTGCTCTTACTGATTTTCAGGTGAATTTACACACTTTATAGCCTGTTTTGTGTGTACCCTGCCAGTTCTGCTCCCTCGATGCCACTTCTGAAAATGGGTTCACTCAGACTCCCCTCCTCCTTTGTAAAGCTGGCCCTGGCCCACATCTTCTCTGCATCATGAATTATGGTAGGAGTGCCATGTTCGGAGAGCTTTTCAACCTAGCGTCTGTAGATGGGTTTCAGAGAGGTCCAGAACCTTCTTAAAGTGTATGCAGGGTTTTGTGTATCTGTGGGTATAGACATTTTTCTAGGAAGGTGGGCTTTCCTATTTAATTTGGGACTCTAATGGATAAAGAACACTGATTGAGCCACACGATTATTCATTGTGCAGGGACCTTGGGCAAAGGGGCATCTAAGAGGTCAGAACAGTGGTGGGTCACTGGGACAAACAGAGAGCAATGGTGTAATGAGTGGAAAAAAAGTAACCTTGTGCTGTGTTGTGAAGAAAGAAGAGGCTGTTGGCATAACATGAAAGCTGTGTGTGCATGTGCTGTTACACTGGGCTCAGTGCAAAGCCGTGTTACAGCATAGTGTGCTCAAGAGAAAAGTCCTGTGAGCAATGTGAGAGAGTCTGTGTGGGTGAGAACAGCTGGGTCCTTCAGAGGGACTGGCTGGAAGTGGGAAGAGTCAGCTCCATGCATGGAAAGTGCTGGAGCCACAACTGAGTCTGGCTCTCGGTTGCAGGGAAGGCAATTCTTGCTGTAAAACTGGAGCAAGGTCCCCAGTGCCTGTGTGGGTTGTGTTTAGATTCTCAAATAAACCTATTCACATCACTTGGTGTCGTGTCCTTCTGTGTTTAATTTCTGTGTCCCACTTCACTTGCTTGGCATACAAAATTAAGGAGATATCTCCTTATTAATGGTTAAATCAATCACCTTGAGCCTTCATCCTGTCTGTCCCCAAAATATCCTTTTTACCCTGGCGTTCCTCTGCCCCTGCATGCCCCCCCCCACCCCTCTCCCTTTCTGAGATAAACTCAAGACCCACAGGGACTTAGTCCAGAGGGTAAGTCCTGCCTCTAATGTCCTGTGGGGAAGGAGCTGGAGATTTCGGCTGGTGACCAACAGGCCACACAGTGTCACTGTTAACAACAGGTCATGTTTGGAGAGGAATGAATTCTCTACGTATTGCATGCAAAGACAGCTCACTCGATCCAGTAAACATCAGGAAAAGAAAAAAGTATAAAATAAGATGGCAGGAGTGAATTTAAACATAGCATTCATCATGGTAAACGTGAATGGGTTAAGTTCTGCTGTTTACGGACATTTTCAAGTTGAATGATAAACTTCACCACAAATATGTGTACACGTTGATTACAAGAGACCACCTACAATACAGAGGTGACACAAAATGTTGAAAATAAGGGAATGGAAAAACATACCAGGAAAATGCTAACAGAAAGCCAGTGGTGGCAGCCTTGCCAATGAAAATGGAATGCAAGGTAAAAAGCATCAATTTATCGGAGGAATAATTTGTCAAGGTAAATGGTTGTGTACATTTATTCAGCTAAAAACATAGCTTTGAAAGATAGGGTTTATGTTTTTAGAGGTACAACGAGAAATTAATTCCCAACCACAACAGAATATGTTAATCCTCCTGTCTCAGAAGTCTGCAAGTCAACTAGACAAAGAAAAATCAACCAGCACTGTTAACAAACTTGATCTGTCAGCTGTCTATGAACTCTGTGCCAACAAACCCTCTTGGAGCATTCATAAAAACTGACTATGTTTCATGCCAGAAAGAAAATTTCACCAGATTCCAAAATGCATAAATCCCACAGGCCACATTCTCTGACTATAACATCATACACATCAAAGTTGCTGAGAAAGAGACCAAAATCCTATCCACTTGGAGATTTAAAAAAAGAACGAGCAAAACATCCCCTTTCCCTCAAGTTGACAGCTAAAGAGGAAATCAAGACCAGTAAAACTGTTTAGAGATGAATGGCAGTGATGGTATCATGTAACATCTCAGATGAGACCAAAATGAGTAAAACTTTTTATAGACTTAAATTCATCTATTAGATAAGAAATATTAAAAGTAAACCAAGCCTTTGAACTTAACATGCTTGATCTTTATCAAGACCATTATATGTTCTTTTCCTCTCACCTATCATTGTGCTGAGTCATTTTGAAAAATAAGGATAACACACAACATGTAGGACTGTTAGGTCCCCAGGCAGCTGGGGCGGGCAGAGGGGGTGGGGTCCCTGCGTCCTGGGGAGTTTCCCTTAGGTAAGGTTGCTTGATAAAGTGCAGAATGCCCTGTTAACATTTGAATTTCAGATATTTGACCTACTGATGCTAAAACCTATTCATCGTTTATTCATTGTTAATCTGAAGTTCCGTCTAACCAAGTGCCATGTATTTTTTTCATTTGCCAAGGCTGGCACACCTGCCGGAGGGAAGGATGAGAAGGGGCTCTAGCATTCAGGGAAGGGATGTCATAGGGGGAGTGCAGGAGACCCTCATTGGGGTGGGTGGGGAGCCCTTTGGGCTGCACAGGGAGCAGGGAGGCCGTGCTGGTTTCTACAATAAAGAGAGGTTGCACGCCCTGGTGACATGCTCCCCAGGGAGCGGGGAGAGGGAAGAAGGGCCTGGGTTCACAAGAACAATCCGATCCAGGGCTTCTGGGCATCTGCACCTTGGGAAAAGTCTGTGTGGGGCTCAGGAACCAAGGCCAGGGCCACCCCAGGCCACGTGGACCACTTTCCCCAGGGTAGACACATGGAACTGGACCGACTTGGGGCCAACCATCTACGCCAAGGTCAACTCTCGTCCCGGCGCTGCCCTGAGGTGATGGGACGCAGCGAGAGCAGTAGTCTGCAGAGCCCGCTGGGGTACAGCTCTTGGGGGCTGGTCTGGGTTTTCCGGGATTCTCTAAGTCTTAACGTTTTGGAATTATTCAAAGGGGGATGAGGCGGAAATCCTAAGGGAGATACTAGGCTTTATGTGCCCTGTAGATGCTCACCTGATACTGTTCACACTGTAGGGTTCTCCTGGATCTAGTCGCTTACCAACAAAATACCATCTGTGCTGTGCTCAGAGCTACGTAAGTGAGAAGAATCAGCGGGGCCGGAGGGCGGTGGTACCCAAACACCACAGAGGTTTGGCTCCCTGGATTCAGGGTCCCTCTACCGTGTCTAAGTGTGACCTCAAACAAGTTTATTCACCTCCAAGCCTCAGTCTCCTCATCTGTAAAACAGAACGAATGACTGAGAGTGTGTCCCTCATAGGATGGTCCAGGCCTCAGCTCAGTGCCTGGCACAGAGCGGGTGCCCACCGTGTCGAAGGGGCAGCGGTCCCTGGTGGTGTTTGGATCTTGCAGAAAGGATGGCACTGCCCATCAGAGCTGGGCTGAGCCAGCGCAGGGTCTGGCGCCCCTGGCTGTGCGTGGAAGCGATGGTGGTGGCAGTGGCATTGGGCAGAATGCAGAGACACCCGGCAAATGAAGCTCCAGTGCTCCTGGTTCTGGGGCCTATGGAGTCAGACTGGAAGCAGCTCCCCTGGGTGTCCAGCTTGCAGACGGCAGATCACGGGACTTTGCAGCCTTCCTAATCCCCTGAGCCTATCCCTGTAAAAAGTCTCTTTCTAAACATCTCTCTCTATTCTGTTGGTTCTGTTTCTCTGGAGAGCCCTGGCTAATGCAGCCCCTAATTTGTTTGGTGCTTGGAGCAAGAGTACAAATGGGGACCCACACCCCATGTGTTTGCTCCTTTAAAAGTTAGAAATCAAGCTAACGAAGTGTTCAGTAAAATATATTCTCTTCTCCTACTGAAAGCCCGCTCAGCCTTAGAGTTCCATGCTGGCCGTGGTGGTCCAGGAGGGTGGACACCCCAGCCCACGGTCCAAGTGCTGTCCATTCCCTACCTCCACCCCGGAGCTGCCCCTTTGTGGGTCCTTGGGCTGGGGTATCTCTAGCAGCAGCTCGCTTGGAGCGGGGTGCACAGGAAGAAAGGCTCACGTAGACCCTGAGAGCAGGCCTGGGCTGTTTGGGAAGGAACATCCGGTGGGGGTGTGTGTGTGGATATTTGGAGCACGGTGTAGAGGCAAGGCTCCAGGTGGGCACATCCCCGTGGCCCCCGAGAGGGTCTGAGTGGGACCCTCTGAAGCATGGGGCCCAGGGCAGGGGCCCCTCCTGACCAGGTCCAAGGGCCGTCCAGACCATGCACCTGCAGAGATTGAGTTATCGACAGTATCAGGTGAGACCAGCCCAACGGAAATTTCTGCCCCGTGTGAATAAACAAAAATAGTATTTACAGAACAGTCATTCTGAGGAGAGGAAGGACCAGAAACCAGAGCCCGTGAACTCCAGCCTTCAATCACGCATTAGGGCATTTGCCAGTCGGTATTCTCAGGTCTTTTCCCTATTTCCCCCGTGTTCTGATCTCACGTCGGCCAAGGTGCTGACCTAACTCAGACCGAGTGTGAATAACTCTTCCCAGCATTAAGAGTTTCCATCTCAGCGGAAGTGCTAATCAAGATCCTCAAGAGATCCTTGGGCTTCGAGATGCCTGGGAAACACAGATTGCTGTCAACCTCACGTGCCCAGCGCAGGGTATCCTTGGAGGCTCGAGAGGCCGCTGTCCTCAGGGACCCCTGCAGCGAAATGGCTTGTGAGACTCATCAGCTCTGTGGCATCACCTGGGGTCTCTTCTCTCTTCTTTTTCCCACACTCTCAGAGAACATGCACAGAATAGGGTACAAGTCCCCCAAAGTCCTCGGGCCCCTCTGATAACTGCCTCTGAGTACTGACACAATTTTAATATGCAGACTGATGGGGTGAAGCAATCACTCGGATAACCCCCGCGAATATGGAATAATAAAATAGATATGTTGCTTTGGAATTAATTATATTTCATTTGCCTTCATGATTTAGTTTTGAATAATCAAATTAGCTGACATTCCTTGAGCAAACGCAAGTTATGTAGGTGATTGGGAAAGAGCCAATCATTTGATGGAAAAAGCCAACCTGGGGTTCATTTTATTTTATTTTTTTCTGTGTAAAGAATAGTCATCTAGAAGTTGCTGATTCACTCATGGATAGTTGAATATTAATCATACACTGAAGAGTTTATGTTTTCTGGATAGTTTGGGGTATTTTTTAAGACCAAAAAATAGTAAGAGATGTTCATTTTCCTTTTTCAAAACAAAAAACCTCTAAGACCAAAGAACAATTTGCTTTGTTATTTACTTTTTACTGGAAATAGTGTGGCTATTGCCCTTATTAGAGTTGATACATCTATTTATTAATTATTGAAGTATAATTGACCTGCAACACTATGTTAGTTCTAGATGTACAACATAATGATTTGATATTTCTTTACATTACAAAATGATCACCAGGATAAGTCTAGTTACCAGCTGTCACCATACACAGCTATTACAATGTCAGCTGTAATCTCCATGCTGTACATTTCATCCCGGAGGACTCATTTATTTTGTAAGTAGAAGTCTGTACCTCTTAATCTCCCTCACCTATTTCTAGAGTTGATACATTTTAGAACAAAATTAATAAACCTGCTGAGATACATTTTATTAACATGGCAGAGTCAAATGCCAAAGTTATTTTACATAAAGAAATAAGAGCTGCTGAGCATTAAAAACCTGACAGTTCTATGCTGCATGACTGGAGAGGCCAAAAATTAAGTCCTTGATTATTTGGGGCCCACCAAGTAAAAATGGAGTCATTTCGCTTTGGAGAATGAAGCAGTGATGTGGCTTGAAATGCACAGATGGCCCCCTCTAGTGGTCAAAAGGGGCGGGTCAGGAGCTGTGATACAGGTTCCTTGTGATTATCCATCCGGGTCCCCAATTTCCATGCAGCTTTCTAAACATTTTTACCCCTGGGAGGGGAGACCCCAAAACTGCCATCCTCCACTTGTTCTCTGAATTACTTTTAAAAAAGATAGCAACCACTATTAATGTCATATAACTTCATGGTCCCAAGTTTTAACCCATTCTCTCTCTGACTTATGCCTTTCTTATCTAATTTAAATGTTGAACCTCATGCCCCAAATCCATTTACTTTGTTTCATATGTTTAGTTAATTCTAAGTTCTGTTAATTATATCTAGGCTTGTCCTTCAGTGATCACTGGTTTAAAAGATCAAAAGATACAATTAATGCTAAGAAGACTGTGTGTGTGCGTGTGTGCATGCGTTTACGAGAGGTAGTATTCTATAAAAAAATAGAAGCATTATGTGATTTCATCAGGCAATTTCTCTGAGATAAAATGAAAATTGATAGTCTAGCATATACATCATTGAGTTACAAACCATTACTTCACTTGTGCTGTGGCTTGAAAAAGTGGGTTTCCTTCCAAGGGCTCAGATCATTGCATGTAAATCATACCACGAATGACAATGTTTTTGAAAAACTCTTAAACAACTGCTTGGTGAAGCATGCCAAGAATCGTCTCTGATAAGACAGCCTATTGATAATGCAATTCTTTTGGCTCTAAAAATCCCAAGCATGTGTGTCAGCAGATTAACGTTATCTTCCCTTTTCATTTTCCTGTAGGGCTCATCAATGACCATTATCTGACCAAAGAAAGTTCTGCTAAAAATATAAGAATGCTAAAAAGTTGGTTAGATGGCACAGCAGCCCAGGAGGGCAGGTTTTAGTTTAAAGAACAGAAAAGCTTTTGAGGTTATGGGTGGTTAAAAAACATTCCTTCTTTGCCTCCTTTTCTCCCCCTCCAGTCAACAATATATGGAACTCATGAACCACCTTTATAGTTTAGAAGCTGATATCTCTGTCTTAATATACTTATCATTGTCATGGTCATAGTAATTCAAAGGGAAAGAGATATTCCATCCTCATTTTATGCATGGGACACTGGAAAGAGTGTTCAGTGACTTGCAAAAGTGAGGGGGCAAAGCTAAGCAAGAAACCAGGTCTCCTGGAATTACCATACTATCTAGCAATCCCACTTCTGGGTACTTACCCAGAAGATTTGAAAGGAGGGACGCCAACAGATATTTGTACACCCATGTTCATAGCAGCATCATTCATAATAGCCAAAGGGTGGAAACAACCCAAGTGTCCATTGATGGATGAACAAATAAGCAAAATGGGGTTTATCCACACAATGGGCTACTAGCTTTAAAAAGGAAGGAAATTCTGATGCATGCTTCAACATGGTTGAACTTTGAGGATGTTATGCTGAGTATCGTACAAATATTGTGTGATTCCACTTATATGAGATACCTAAAGTAGTCAAATTCATAGACAGAATGTAGAAGGGTGGGTGCCAGGGGCTGGGGAAGGAGGAATGGCGGGTTAGTGTTTAATGGGGACAAAGTTTGTTTTGGGGAAGACGAAAAAGTTCTGGAGATGGATGGTGGTTGCACAACAGTGTGAATGTACTTAATGCCACTGAGCCATACACTTAAAAATGGCTAAAATGGTAAACATGATGTATATTTAAACACAGTGAAAAAAAAGCAACCAAAAAAAGGAAAGGCATCTTGGAGGAATATTTTGAATGCCGAGTCAGGAAAAAAAAAAAAACAAAACCCATCACAGTGGGAGTGGATTTTGAAGGCACTTTACCTGGCTTTGATCCTGGTCCCCTATTTCCTAGCTTCGTGATTTTGAGCAAGTTCCTTGACCTCTTTGTGCCTCAGATTCCTCATCTGTAAGATGGGAATAGGATCTGTGCCTATTGCAAATGGCTCTTGTAAAGCTGAAGGGAGATGAATACAGGGCCTTGCAGAGATGGAGCATTCAGTAAATATTGGCTGTCATTACTACTATTAGAGAGTTTAACCTGGCCAAGGACTCACTTCTGGTAAATAGCAGCACCTCCTGCAAAAGGCATGTCAGCCAGTCTTTTCCACCATCTGGGTGCACACATCACACATCATGTTATTTGTTGGATTGAATTGAAAGCAAAGTGCTACCATCTTTGGAGGGAAATCATTGCAGCTTAAGGATAATCAGAAAATGCATTTAAGAAATTTAAAGGTGTTACAACATTGCCAATATTCGACTCTTCCTATAAATGAAATTGAAGGATGGATATATATGATTTTCAAATAAAATAAAAGTACACTTAAAGCAAACACCTCCACCAGGTATCCTGAATCTCAAACCACTGCTCTATCAGTTAGGGAGTTACCTCCTTCACCTGAACAGCTAGTTGGGCCACCAGGCAGCTCAAGCAGGTGAACTTTCTTTGAGTGAAAGGCACTTACTTGCTAAGGGCTGAAAATACAGAGGATGATATCAAACATGCTCCTTACTACATTTGTTTAGCCTAGTTGGAGAGAAAGACTTCCAAACAAATGATTATAGCACGGGGTCATAGAACACCTACAGAAGAAGTAGGATCAAGGTACAGCGTTAGTGCAGAGGTAAGCATGAATAACCTTATCTAGGGCTGTGGATCCAGGAGAGGCTTCCTACAGGAGGGCTTTAAGGGATGCATAGGAGTTTGACAGGTACAATGAGAAAGCATACTCCAAGCAGAGGAGATGGAGTACCCCAGTGGTTCTCACAATTCATCATCCTTCAGAATTACCTGGAGGACTCGTGAAAAGAGATCACCTTGCCCCACCCCGATTTTCTTATTCCGTGGGTGTGGGGTGGCACCTGAGAATTTTTGTCTCTATCAAGTTCCCAGGGGTTGCTGACGCTGGGACCATGGAGACCTGTTGACCACACTTTGAGAGCTGCTGATTTACGTGACGACCTGGAGCATGAAGTTACGACGTGCGTTTGGGAAACTGTAAGTAAGACGTTATTGCTGGAAGTTGAAGCATCTGGATGATATATTTAGAGAGCTTGGGAGAGGCCTTAAGTGCCACGGAGGTGTGCGCAAGGGAAATAAAGAAATACACAGTTGTGTATTCTGGCCGCAGCAGACACACTATGCTATAACATTCGATCCTGACAATGACTCAGGAAGCAGGTGTCATCATGCCCATTTTACAGACGAGGTCATTGAGGGGGCACAAGGTTAACTGGAGAGAGAGATGTAGGAGGCAGAAGACCCTGGACTTGGTGGCTGATGGCATGTGGCGAGCAGCATCTCGGTCTTGACTTTGGAGGTAGATACCGGGGAATGACAGTGACCAAGACAGGAAGCCTGGGCGGCAGGGCATGTTTGCAAATATTCTGTCTAGAATTATGGGAACAGGTAAAGTCCCTCCTTCTCACAGGCACCTGTCCTCTGCCTTTGCATTACTTGCTTCCTTGTTAATTTGGCTTTTATCTTATCGTTCACTCATTCTCTTTACCCTTCCCTTCTGATGAGATGCTCGTCACCAGATTACACATTATTAACAGATTTTCTTCATCCTCATCATGGACTTAATTTTTTAAAGGAAAAATATAACGATGGGAGCAGACAAGGGAAAAGGGACAGAACTTTCACTCACTGTTGGAGTTCAAGCTCCTTGAGAGAGCGTGTCTCCTTTTTACTATGAAACACTTCGAAGAAGGAAAATGGAATAACTGACACCCATACATCCATCACATGGATATAACAATTATTAACATTTTGCAATTTTAGCTTCATTTTTTCCCCCGGAGTATTTTAAAGTGTGTTTCAGACATTACGACACTTCAGTCTAAATACTCGAATATGCATCTCTGAAAATAAGGACATTTTCCTATTAACCACAGCAGCACCATCATACATAAAGATGAACAGAATTTATTCAGTCATCTACTGCTCAGTCTATATTCAAATATCTCCCAATGTCTTTCCACCCAAGATTTTATCATATTGTTTTTCAAACATCAGACAAGTGGAAAGAATTTTACAGTGAACATCTGTATACATGTCCACCACCACTAGTGCTGCAATTAACATTTTGCTGTTTGCTTTATCATGTACCTATCCATCTAGCCATCCTGCTGTTCGTCCATTAATCCATCTTAGTTTTTCAGTGCATTTCAAAGCAAGATGCAGATCTCAGTATTCTTCTCCCCAAACACTTCAGCATGGGCATCATTTATAAGATTTAGCATCTTTTTGTTGTCGTTTTTTTCCTTTTGGGGTAAAATTTACGTATATAATGATAGACACCCATTTGAAGTGTAACATTTGATGAGTTAAGACAAATGCATACATCTGTGTAACCCGAACCCCTGTCAAGTTACAGAACATTATCATCACCCCAGAAAGTTCCCCCAGGCCCCAGTCAAGCGCCCCCAACCACAGGCAACCCCTGTTCCAATTTTTCCTACCATTGCCTTTTCTGGAACTTCAGTTAAATAGAATGTACTCTTGGGTGAGCCTTCTTAATGCAGCACGATGTTCAATACTCATCCACGTTGTGTGTGTCTCAATAGTTTCCTCCTTCTTATTGCCGTGTATTATCCCATTATATGGATATACCACCGTTATTCGTTGGTGGACCCTTGGGCTGTTTCTTTTTTCCGTCGCTAATGAATAAAGCTGCAACGGACATTTGTGTACAAGGTTTTTGTTGTTGCTGATTCTCCCAAATGCCTCTTACTGCTGGTTTGTTTTATTTTATTTATGTATTTATTTATTTTTTGATGTGGATGATTTTTAAAGTCTTTATTGAATTTGTTACAGTATTGCTTCCGTTTTATGTTTTGGTTTTTTGGCCCCGAGGCATATGTGATCTTAACTCCCCTACCAGGGATGGAACCTGCACCCCCTGCATTGGAAGGCGAAGTCTTAACCACTGGACCACCAGGGAGGTCCCTGCCGGTTTGTTTTAACCACGATCCAATCAAGGTCCCCACGTTGCAGTTAGTTGGTGGGCTTTTCAGGCGGGAGGGATCCAGTTCCCTGATGTAGCCACGGTTCCTGTTACCTGGTTGGCGTGAGGAGGAGCTAAGTTCTCCGAGTGAGCTACTGAGCCACTTGCGTTGACCTTGGGTTCCTCACGGGAATGGTTTCTTTGCGCCCCTGCCTATGGTCAGGAGGAAGAAAACCCCCAGGTGGGAAATCTCAGAACTCCGTAATTGAACTCTTTTCTGTGATGTACTGTCATCCTGTGGCCACAAGAGGGCGCTTGCTCGCTTTGAATGATTTAAATTCGTCAGGCCTGGCAAGCAGGGACAGAATGTCCTTCTAGAAAACAAATCTTCTCAGATTTTCCGTCCGTGTTTTCTGTCCTGCTGAATTCAATGGTGACGTTTGTTCAGTTGCTCAATGAGCATTTACTGAATACCCACCACGTCTGATTCATCGGGCTAGGCGCTGTGGGTGGCAAAGAAATGAAACGTTTTCCTGGCTGGGGGTTCTCCCGCCCCCATAGGGAAGGTAAGGCAGCCACAGCACATCTCAGCGCGAGCTTGAGGTCAGAGGAGTCAAGCTCAGACATGCAGGTGGGTGTGAGCTGGCACTGGGGATGTAACAGGATGTCATGATGTCAAGAGCAAAGGTGGAAAGGCCGGAAGGTTCTGGAACATAGGATGTGTTTAGGAAGGCTGGAAGGGATTAGGTGGCCCAGAGCTAGGAAGTCTGGAACGTATCCACTGTTCTGAATGCCACGGGGGAGTTTTCAGTGGAGCAGGGACTGGTGGTGCTGGTGGATTGGAGAGGAGAGGGGGCAGAGGGGGGGAGCTGGGGAGAACAATTGGTCCAGTTGGAAGTGATGGGACTTATGTTGGGATGACATGGGGAGAATGGCTGAGAATCACCTCTGAATTCTGTAGGTGTGAACAAGACCACCTGGGAGAGTAGAGAAAGAAGGCATGTTCTGGAATGCTCTCGGAGCACTCTTACTTTGAATATTGGTTTTTAAATATATGGGTTTTTAATATATTGCATTATATTCACAATACTCTTTCACTCAGATGGTTTCAAGTGGTGAGATGTTTTGCCTGTTAAAAAAAAAAAAAAGAGTTATTCTGGGGAGTTCCCTGGTGGCCTAGTGGTTAGGATTCCAGGTTTTCACTGCTGTGGCCCTGAGTTCAATCCCTGGTCAGGGAACTGAGATCCCGCAAGCCGTGTGGCACAGCCAAAAAAAAAAAAAAAAAAAAAAAGTTATTCAGACACTTGTTCAATTAGTACAGAAGACTTTATTTAGGACTGTAGGTGTCAAGACTGTCTCAGTGACAGAGAGGCCAGCCTCACCTCTGAATACAGCAAGGACAGCGGGGGAGTTATAGTCAATGACGGGGCGGGTCGTTGGATAGAAGAGGAAACATCAAGGGCAGGGATTCTTGCTAAACCAACTTAGAGGGATTCTTGCTGAAGGCAGGACAAGGCGATCAGATATCAAGGGTAAGAGATCCTTTCTAAAGGGACTCAGCAGGATCCTTGCTACAGCCAGACCAGCAGACAGAAGACAGGGCCCATGGGTGAGGCCTGGGGAGAGGAGGGATTAGGGGAGCCGGACTCAGGTTTCGAAAAGGAGAGCCTCCATGTCCTGCCTCAGGTGTTACCCAGATCTCCTCTAAATGCAGATTGCAATGTGTGAAGTGGGAAGTATTTCTCAAGTGGAAAGTCTGTATTTTCTAAAAGTGGGAGGTATTTGTAGTATTTAAATAGGAGCGTGATAGTGGTGAAATGAAGAGATACATGCATTTTAAGCAAGATGAAACCTGAAATCATTTTCATACAAATAGAAAACCTTCTTGACATTATAAGTCAGTGGGAGAAGTCTGTTTGATTTACAAAAATAAATGAAGCGGCAGATAAAGAAAGGATTTAAGTGAGCTTTCATTCATACTTTTGAAAGAGATGGTATTAGTGAGTGAAAATAGATGTATTAAATAAAATGAAAATATAAAATGCTTTTGGTCCATTGAAGTAAGGTGGTATCTTTGGTCATGACTAGATCCCCAGTTAATAGGCTGATTTGTACACACATACACCGATTTACATAAATATTGATCTTTCCCCCAGCACACCTTACTAAGTTTAAGGTACAAATGTTTCCCTGAAAATTTATATATTTTTCCCCCATTCTCCCTTAGACTCCCCCTTTTCATCACCAAGGGGCAATTAAGTGCGTGGGTTCTGGCTTCAAATCAAGAACCACCTCACACTGGCCATGTGGCTTTAGTTTACCCTACTGTGTAATGGGGGTAATAATACTGCAGCCTCTCAGGAGTGAGGCAGGGCTGGCACAGCTCCTGGCATCCACCCAGGCACGGTCCATGTTTCTGGTTGAGACAGTCTTTGACCCAAGTTTGGTGTAAGATGGAAGTCCAGCCAATTCACTCTGCTTTGTGAACTGAAAGAGAAATCACTTTTCCAGCTTGCCCACGAAGTCTGATGCATCCCTAAACTTCTTGTATTACGTGGTTAAGGCTGAGTTAGCCGCACGCCCTTGATCCAAGAAAATTCAGAAGACCCTGTTTAATGCTTCTCTTTTATGGGATCGCCCAACTTTAAAAATCCATTTCTCCCTTATATATAAGCCCATGATGTTAAAAGTGGAACAAGGTGTATACACCTAGGAAACAAGTTCCATCTTCAACACAGCGCTTGCAGAGATAGAATTAACTCGGAAAGTGGCTGGGAAATTGGCCCTGGAGCCCACAGTCGGAAGTGGTCAGCTGTGGTTCATTTCTCTGTGCTGCCCACCCAGCAGCCCCGTGATTTGGCCCTGGGGGCGTTTGCAGCAGGGTAAAATGACCTTATCCTTTGTTCGAAAAACACCCTCACCCATGGAACGGTTTATCGGGGGGATAGAAACTCCGAAAGAATGAAAGAGGGAAATGGATGAAACCAAGCAGATTTTTTTTGCTCCTGGTGGGGCAGGAAAAGGAAATAAGAACCAAAAGTTCGTATCATTTTACCTGGGCGGCCAGTCCTCCGACACTGGGATCTGTGTCGCACCCTCAGGGTTCAAGGTCCCAAGCAGGGGTGTCTGTGTGGCTGCTGTATTTTCAAATAAGGTCACATCCACAGGTTCACGGTGGGCATGAACTTGGGGGGACACTGTTCACCCCAGCGCAGTACCTAGGTGGTCACAGCTCGGCCATGTGCCTGCACCGGGGCTACCAGGGAGCAGGAATACCTGCGTCTCCAGCTTTGCTAACACAGGTGGGCCTGTCTCGAAGCAAGACCCACACGATGGGGGCACCCCCAGTAGAAGGGAGGCCTGGATGCCTGACAGTGGAAAAGGGGGGGCTTTTCCCAACTGTATGACCTCATTGCAGTAATGAGGTTACACCAGCTCCGTCAGCATAAACCTACAAGTTAGCAATATCTTAATTCTTAATTGTCTCCTGTTTCTGCTTTCATTATCTTTTCAACCATCAATGAATAGAGAGTGAATTTATTAGAATTGATGGATTCAAATTGAAGTGAATCTTTCCCCATATCAGGGCCCTCAAGGCAACCAGGACATGTTTCTCTTCTATGGTGAGTATCCTAGAGTCGCCTGATTGATAAGAAGTTCTGTCTTTGCCCTCATCAGGGGCCAAGAACTCTTCTTACAGAAACATTTATCTCCATGACGATGAACACAGGAGATGGCCCTGAGTATCGGCTCTAAGGCATTTCTTCTTCCCAGGCCTGCAGATTTGCAGGGGGTTCCCGCATCCCTAAGTATGACCATCAGAGCTGCCAAGAGACCAGCTCCCCTTCCTTAGCACGTCCTACGTTCACAAAGAGCAGAGAGCACCTAAGTCAAGGACAAGTCAGGGGCTGCCCTCTCCGCCCCTCCCTGACCTCTGCCCGGCACACTGTGCGGCCGTTCAGAAGAGTAATACCTGCAGCTCGCTGTGCACAAAGCAGTAGCCATGCGAGGGATACGGGCACCCGGCTGGCTGAAAACACATTCATGCCCCTACCTAATCACCACGAATCGTACCCAAGGTCCTTGGCGTGACTGAGGGAAAAGGCTCTCGGAAAACCAGCACTCCAGTCACCTCTATCTGAGCTTGTAGCCAGGATCCCAAGTGATCCAGGAGGCTGCCCAGATGCCTCAGGCAAAGGCCACCCCCAGCCTCAGCATTTCGATTACTGGCCACTGTCGTCCTGAGATGCCACGGGCCTGAGGGCCAGCCAAAAGGCTTTATTTTCAAGTGTGTGTGGTTTTTGTGTTTTGCATCATTAAGTTGAAGAATGCAACAAGACAAAAAGATAAGAAGCTGCCAGTATATCGTGTTACCTGAGGCCGGGGTTTCTCAGCCTCAGCACCAGTGGCATTTGGGACGCGTCGTTCTTTGCTGTGGGGCCATCCTGAGCCCTTATAGGGTGCTGAGCAGCGTAGCTGCCTCCGCCCGTGAGAGGCCCGGAGCATCCTCCCAGTTGTGGCCACCAAAAATGTCTCCAGACACTGCCCCACATCCCCTGGGGGGAAGGAGGGGGCACAAAATGTCCCTGGTTGAGAAGCACTGCTCTGGGCCGTGGGATTGATCAGGATTCTACCCTAAAAACAGGAGCGGGGCAGAGCGTATGTGTGCACGAGGCATTTGGGAGAACTTCTGTGCTCGTTTGCACAGGCCCTGCTTTCTCTCCGTCTCTGCTGCCCGCTCTCATCAAGGGACAAGACAGGCAGATCAAATACATTACCAAGTCGCTGTGGACGACAGCCCTGCCCCAGACACAAAGGAGCCTGACTTTCTAAAGCACAAGAGAAGAAAAAAGAGCAGCTCTCCATGTTCCTTCATTCATATTTTTCTTGTGGATGCCTCAGTTCCTCCATGAAACTTAAATACTAGGAGAAGAGCAGAATTCAAGCAGCATTTGAAGTCAGGCCCTGTTACAGGTTCTCTGAAAAGATAAATGAGCAAACGAGACAAGTCTGCTCCCGGGGTTGGGGGCAGGGGACTTGTCCTCCAGCGGTGATGAGCTCGGTATTATGTATGATACTATAAAATTACTGTGCAGCCGCTGCTATCAAACTATTCAGCTCTCCTCCCAAGCTTTTACATCCGCGTTTTCTTTTATCTCTTTTCCTTGGCTTCACATTCTAGGTTTGCAAAGAGCAGAGAGCACGTAAGTCAAGCACACCGTTCTGTGCCTCTCAAGCGCCTGAGGAGTGACCTGGGGCTCCTTGGTCCTGGGAGCCGCCACACCTGAAGAGTCGGGGAAGCTCTGCTTCTCTGTAACCTCCGGAACCGGAAGTTGTATCTGGGCTTCACTTGGAGGCCGAGTGTGCGACCTTTCCCACACCCTTCTGGAATGGATCACGCGTTGGGGGATTTTTCAACACGTGGGCGAAGTAAATCATTGTGGAGCCGGATTGGAGATGGTTTTGCAAAGTAGGGATTTCTCCCCTTGTAGGATCTGAAGGATCTTGTCTCCTGGTGGCTCCTTTACTCCAGGACCCAGAGAAGGACAAGATCGGCATGTAGTTAAGTTTGGCACGGACCTTTGTGAGTTTAGGTCGTAAAAACTGCAGCGATAGGGTTTTGATGCTGCAACTCCAGTATTTAACAGGTGAAGGCAAAGAGCTGGCCCTGCAGCTCTCGGGGGTCTAAGGAATGACCAGCAGCTGCTGGACGCGACTCAGGCAGCAGGAGGCGGAGGGCTGCCCCCGGGCCGTGTGCACGGGGCTGTCCGTTTCCTAGGGCGTCGCGCACACGCACGCACACGCGTGCACGCGCGACCACTGTGGAGACGCGCGCTCAGACCTGCCTTCCAGAAAGATCTTGCTCCGCTGCAGCCTCCAGCTGTTACATGTGCATCTAGGCTCCATCTTTGCTTTTGAGCAGAGGCAGCCTTCCAGGCAGTGCCTGAGCGTGGCAGGGACCCAGGGCTGGCCATGTCTGCCCCACGCAGGACCTCCCTGATAGGCAGTCTTTGCTCTGGAGCCCCGGTAGGTTGGCTGAGACCCTCAGATCTGCCCAGCCTGGTCCTGCTTTCTCTCCCCTTTGTCTGTCCCAGGTGTCACCCCCAGTGAACTTCTTGCCCTCCTAACTCAGCATCCACTTCCGGGAGGACCCAATCGACACAGTGCTTCTGTGGTTTCCTCCTGGGGATGCGTGATTAAAAATATTCGGAGCTCCTACTGGAGAGGGCGCTGTGGAACAGTTTTGAGGGGAGGGAGGGATTGGAGACTAATCCCCGGCTCAGAGGTGACCTCACTTATCCTCTACCTCATGGCTCGTAGGGCAGGAGGGGATGCATTCACCCCTGCTTTCCAGATGCAAAATCTGAGAGCGCAGAGATTTCGCTAACTTGGCATTTTACAGACCAGGAGGCGGTGAGCTTGCCTCGGGATCTGGGCTTGGGTAGTTTAGTGAACACAAGAGTAGGCTGGCCTGTTTCCAAAAGGGAAATGCTCTCTCTCTCTCTTTTTTTTTTGGTAGATCAGGATCCCCAAAAGGACATCAGGAGGCAGAGGGAAAAGCCTCTCTTTGTCTTTTCATTTCACGCCGGCAGCCCCCCTTTTCGGGAGCTGCTGTGAGAAAGTAAAAAGCTACTGCAAAGACCCCGTCTTTGCGTTTGCAAAAATGTCCAAGGTGCCAGCTGCCCTGGAAAAAAGAGTTTTGAAATAAGTGTCCTCCGCAACTCAGTCCTTGAATTGCTTTTCCTTAAAAAAAAAACCAAACCAAAAAAACCGTCTTGTTCTTCATCTGTTGTTTAACAGGTTCACATGAGGCCAAGGGGCAGCAGAGCCAGACATCCAGTCTCTTCCTTCTAGCATTTTCCAGTAATGCAGCTCCTTCATGCTATTTCTGAACCTCCCATGCTTTATGAGCCCTTGACCTCATCCCTTTCATCCATGACAGTGACCAGCCTCCTCTGAAGAGCCAGAAAGTTTAGTTAAGTATCATTCCCTGACCCTGGGTTGTTGGTATGAGTCTCCCAGAAAACTGTATGAGCACTGACCCCTAAAGCCATGCTGTCACCTAAACCTACCCCCCATCCAAGTCACCTCCCTAACAGCCATCCTTCCTTCTTCCTTGCTAACCCCAAATCCTGGTTTTGTTTGGGTGGCCAGTGTCCAGCCCTGAGATAGGATGAATCATGACTGAGATAAGTCAGTAAGTCCATGCTGTTACCTTTGACAGTGATTGGTCAGTGGGGTGGGCATGTGACCCAGTCTTAGCCAATGAGACATAAGGCAAATTCTGATGGGAGCTTACGGGAATGATTTTCCTTTAGGACACAAGGGGAGAATAGCGTCGTTCCCATAACTTCAGCTACCACTTAAGCTCTAAAGAATCTCCAAACTAGGTTGAGCCATATGAAATTGCTGATTTTGACCTACAAAGAAATGACAGTTTTGGACAGTCCACCCTAATCATCTCTGGCCCAGAGGAAATAGAATAAAGAAAGTAAAGTAATTAAAAAGAATGTAAGAGCTATGGAGGGCAAAAACAATCCAACATAAGGATGAGTGGAGAAATCAACGAGTGGAACCAAAAATTATTCAAAGTTGGAAGAAACTTTCCTGGAGATGGAGGAAGTGCTGAATTTCAGCTCAAGAGAGTACACTATGTTCCTGGTAAAATTTAGACAGTTTGGTTGATGCTAAAACTACTTGGGTTCAGTTAATGAGCTTTAAGTTCAGTTAAATGAGCATTAAGGAGAATGAATTTTTCAGGCATTTGGGCATGAAAGGTAATAATATTTAGAAGGGAAAATAGGACCTTAGACTTCTCCACATTAATATTCAGTGCTAGAAAATAGAGGAGGCATATCTATTAAATGCTTTATTCTCCGTAACACTTATCACTACCTAACATATTCTGTATATCTGATGATTTCTTCTGGTTATTGATTCTCCCTGCGTTCGTATGTAAAGGCAACAGGCTGTCTTTTTCAAATATTGGAGAAGTCTAATGATTCTGAGGTTTTATTTCCGTTTGAAAAAGTTATTTGAAGATAAAACCCAGCAATGAAAACACTGTAGCAAAAGGATTCATACAATATCAGTGCAGGAACACAGTGGAGCAATGTTTACCAAACTCCAAAGAGAAGAACTGTGACTCAATAATTTTATACCCAGACACGTTGTCCTTAGCTTATAAAGGCAACAGAAAAGTGTTCTCAAGCAGGGCATATTCTTATTGAAATCAAAGCAACCAAGAAATAAATTGAGATAAAGAACTCAGGAATGGAGAAAATACAGTTTCACAAATAGTGGTAAGCACTGAATCATCCACTTAAATAAGAGGTTTTTTGGGGGGTATTATGGTTATTTTGGAAATATTTATAAATCTTGACAAAGCTAAAAAATACAACCAACAACAATTAGAGGTTGGAGGAAGGAAAATGGGAGAGGGTTAAAAAGTGTTAATTTTTTCATTGTTCAGAGTAGAGTTAAATGACACTGCCTGTCAATTCTGATACCAATTCCAGTGTGTTTGTGTGTGGGTTTTGGAGGGGTCCTCATACCAGCAAGCAAGTCCCCAACACCAGCTGGGTGTCCTACAATTCAGCTCAACTCTGACACTCTCTACCTGGAGACAGCATCAGATCCCACAGGTTAAGCGCTCAGCCCCACAAGACTGCCTCCCCCGCCCCGCCCCCACCACACACACACTTCAGATGTCAATCACAAGTCCAGGTTGTCACCTGTGCTTCTGACCCGCCGATTATAGATTGGAGATTCCAGTGATCCCCTCTTTGGGTTTGGTTAATTTGCTACAGCAGCTCCCAGAACTCAGAGAAACATTTTACCTACTAGATTACCAGTTTATTACAAAGGATATAATTCAGGAACAGCCAGGTGGAAGAGATGCATACAGCAAGGTCTGGGGAAAGGGTGGGGATCTTCCATGCTCTCTGGGCATGCAACTCTCCTGGCATCTCCACATGTTCACCAACCTGGGAGCTCTCAGAACCCCGAACCCTGTCCTTCTGGGTTTGTATGGAGGCTTCATTATGTAGGCATGATTGATTAAATTACTGGCAGCTGGTGACTAACTCAACCTCTAGCCCCCCTCCTCTCCCAGGATGGATGTGGGAGGGGGTGGGACCGAAAGTTCTAACCCTCCAATCACGTGATTGGTTCCCCTGGCAACCAGCTGCCACCCTCAGGTTCTTTTCAAAAGTCACCTCCTTAACATAACAAAAGACACCTTTATGGCTCTCAACACTTAGGAAATTCCAGGGGTTTTAGGAGTCGGTGCCAGGAACAGGGATGGAGACCGCATATGTGCATGTGGAAAGCTGAATCTCAGCCCTGCAGTAACATGATGGACAGCCTTTGGCAAATTATTTTACCTCCCATGGATTCAGTTGTTTTTTTAAGTGAAAAAATATTTGCCTCCTTTATTGATGTCATGGGAGGAGATGAGATGTACAGACAGTCTGAAAAGTAACAGGCGTTGTGAAATGCACAAGGGGCCTCCAAATGTCATTTCCCCATGTCGAGGGCCCTACAGACACCTCACTGCTTCTGAGGTGCCCTTGGCCATGTAAATATTGCCTCAAGCTTAGAAAACACCCTCCAAACTCAGAAATCCCTCTCTCAGGGGCTCTGGTTGGGAGCCTTTTCATGAATTGGATTCTACAGTCCTGGTTTTTAGTTGAAAATCCTTAATGGAAGATCTGGAATATAAGAGGAGAGGAATTCCTAGGATGCTCACCCTCCAGAAAATGAGAAAGCCCTGTAAACTATTGATGAGTCTCCTCCCAGCTTGAAAAGTCAATGTCTCTTCGACTCCAGAAGGCAGAGCGGAAACAAGTCTTTGCCTTAGAGGAGGGAGTAGAGGGAGAGCTTACAGGTGAGAGAGTAGAAGTGAGCAAAAAAGCCTTCTCTCAGAAAAACAAAGGCAGGTTACAGAGGAAGGAGAGAAGGGATAACACCCCATCTCCTACTCTGAACAAGGAAATATGATAGAAAACGTTCCCCATGATGTGTCAGTTGAGAATAAACTAGATCCGTTCCACATTTCTCTCTTCTCCTCCTTCCTTTGTACATATTTCCTGTGCAGACAGCTTCAGGAGACATTTCCTGGGAAGGTTATTTCTTCAAAGCCTCCCTCCCTCCCTCCCTCCCTCTCTCCCTCTCTCAGCTAGAATAGGACGAGGCTGGTGACATCGCTATGGACAGCGTCAGCAAGGGGGCAGCCAAGTACAACACATATGACACTGGGACCCTTTCTATCCTCAAGCAGGCAGGGCAGCCATACCAGCCACTTCTTTTGAAGGGTCCCTCTCTGTTTTGTTTTGTTTTTTGTCCGGGATCAAGATGTTTCCTGTAATACACTGGCCTATTTTTAAATCCATTTTCCATTGGCTGGGCGTAAAGAGTGGAAAAATATACTGAATTGTGGAAAGAAGTGGGACATAGGTATAAATGTCAATGATGGGGTTTTACAGGCATATGGAAATCTCCCCTTGACAAACCACTGTGATTATTTTTAGAATTAGAATGGGTCTTAGGGTGGCTGGAGAGAAGGAATGGAAAAAGACCGTCCCAACTGTTACCTTACAGTTCAAACCAGAGGTATGTTTGCCATCCTTGATGCAGCAGTTACATAGGCTGATCACCTGCCATGGATGAGTGTGGCAGTTGCCACAGGGAATATCGAGGTGACTGAGACACAGTCTGTGCCATCAAGAGGGCTCCAGCTGATTAGGGAGGAGCCAACAGCTCACAAATGGCTGTAAAGGAAAGTTAAGCCCGTCACCGTCACCAGGAAAGTGCACACCAAGTGTTAAGAGGGAGACGTGGCATTCTGCAGGGGGTCAGGAGATGATGCTTCATGGAGTTGGTTCAGAAATGACACTTAGCACCTCTGCATATGTTTCATTGGCCAGAGCAGCTCGTGTGACCAAGGCTGTTATCCATGGGGCAAGAAAATACAATCCTCCCTCGGGGAGGGACAACAGACATTTTGGAACAATGATATAGTTTGCTGCAGTTGGTGCGTGGAGAGCACTGATTGTGTAGTTAGAGTTTAACCTGCTGTTGTAAGTACCAGCTGCTTTCCTTAACGGGGGCCTCGGGATATCCTAAGTAAACCAACTTATAAGTCCACTAGGAGAAAAATCAATTATTTACCAGGAAAGCGATGGACAGACCTAGAGAGTAACAGTGGAAACAAAAAGACATGAACGGATAGAAAAGATGTTGGGGGGGTAGAACTGAAACCCAGCAGGACCCTGTGGGGCCTTCCTGGGGAGAGATACACCCCCATGTCCCCCCGCCTCTTGTTTGTAGAAAAGCTTTAGCCTCTTAGGCCTTCGCCGAGCTCCAAAGAGCAGATTTAATCAGAGAAGTGAGAAATGATGCAGAAACAAAGGAAGGCAGTCAAGCAAGACAAAATAATAATAGTTTAGCCAAAAAACAAAGTCAAGAACCTTAAGTTCCTCTTCAAGGACTATAGATAATGTCCTGAGGCATATCCTTGAGTTGTTTTGCAGATACTAAAACCCCCAGCAGGTGGAGGAAGTTAACTGCCTGCTGACCAGTGGCACTTAGACCCCAGACCGTTGGAAGCAGAAGGCTGATGATTGAGATTCCTGAAACATCATCCTGTTACCTCACCACCAAACAGAGAATTGTGCATGAGCTGATCAGTCACCCTACAACCCTCACCCCTGGTGTGCCCTTTAAAAACCCTTCCCTGAAAGCTATTGGGGAGTTTGGGTCTTTTGAGCATGAGCTGCCCATTCTCCTTGCTTGGCACCCTGCAGTAAACACTGTACTTTCCTTCGCCACAACCCGGTGTCAGTAGATTGGCTTTGCTGCTCTTCGGGTGAGCAGACCCAAGTTTGTTCAGTAACAGGATTAGTTGAACTAATTAACCTATTAGAGTTTTAGGAACTTGACAAAATGATTCTGAAGTTTCTTAAGAAGAATAAAGACAAGGTAACTGGGAATTTTTGATAAAAGTAATGGGAGGGGGCTTCCCTGGTGGCGCAGTGGTTGGGAGTCTGCCTGCCAGTGCAGGGGGCACGGGTTCGAGCCCTGGTCTGGGAGGATCCCACATGCCGCGGAGCAACTGGGCCCGTGGGCCACAGTTGCTGGGCCTGCGCGTCTGGAGCCTGTGCTGCGCAACAAGAGAGGCCAATAGTGAGGGGCCCGCGCACCGCGATGGGGAGTGGCCCCCGCTTGCCGCAACTAGAGAGGGCCCTCGCACGGAAATGAAGACCCAACACAGCCATAAATTAAAAAAAAAAAAAAAAAGTAATGGGAGGGGACTTACCCTACCAAACAGTAAACATATTATAAAGCTATAATAATTAAAGAGAGTGGATTTAAATCAAGAATAAATATGAAGATCAAGGGACAGAAGAGAGAACTCAAAAACCTATCACTTGATATGTTTAATTGCATTAAAGGAAGCACTCCCAAACAATGGAAGGGGGAAAGCTTGATTAATAAATAGTTAATGAATAGTTTCAGGAAAAATGGACTCTGGGAAAAAAATCAGTTAACGGTCTCACCTCATCCCATATTCCAAATAAATTTTAATTGCATCAAGGAAATACATATATAAATAAAATGAAGAATGCATTAGAAGAAAATATGGGTGATGGTGTTTAGGTGCTCTCTGAATAAGGAAGTTCTTTCTTTCCAAGTATAAAAACAATAGAAAGAAATCCCTAAGGAAAGAAATTGATTGACCACCTAAAATTTAAAATTTCCATAGATATATGTATACTTTTTTCCTATAGAAAATGAAAAGCCAAAAATGAACCATGAAAGTAGATGCTTGTTCAAATATTTTAGAGTCATAACCTTAAATGCACAAAGTACTCAAACTAATAAGAATAGGACTAGGATCCTAAAAGAAAAATGAGCAGAGACTGTGAATGGACAATTCATGGAAGAGGAAATGTAATTAGACAATAAACACCCCCTTGGTATCCACAGGGGATTGGATTCCAGGACCTCCTGTGAATACCCAAATCCACAGATGCTCAAGTGCCTTTATAAAGTGGCATAGTACTTGCACATAATGTACGCACATCCTCCTGCATACTTTAAATCCTCTCTAGATTACTTACAATACCTACTACAAAGTTAATGCTATGTAAGTAGTTGCTGGCAAGTGGCAAATTTGAGTTTGGCTTTTGGGAACTTTCTGGATTTTTAAAAAAATAGTTTCCATCTTCATGGTTGGTTGAATCCACGGATGCAGAATCCGCAGATACAGAGGGCCAACTGTAATGCAAATGAAAAATTGAACAAATTGTCAGCCTCAGCAATAACAAAAGAGATGAAGATGAACAGCATGAGACCACATGTTTTAACTTATTAAATGCAAAGCTGGGAGTCTGTGTGGGAAAGGGGCTGCCAAGGGCATCTATGTTTATACCTTCTACAGGGA
Organism: Balaenoptera ricei; assembly: GCF_028023285.1. Classification (NCBI taxonomy): domain Eukaryota; kingdom Metazoa; phylum Chordata; class Mammalia; order Artiodactyla; family Balaenopteridae; genus Balaenoptera; species Balaenoptera ricei. The sequence goes on along the minus strand of NC_082652.1, from coordinate 6,389,094 downwards.
GAACTTGGCACAAGTGATGGGAAGCCTCTTTGACCCAATAATCCACTTTTAGGAACCTATCTGGTGGGTCGCTGGCTTTCAACTATTTTTTTTTTTTAATTTTTATTTATTTATTTATTTATGGCTGTGTTGGGTCTTCGTTTCTGTGTGAGGGCTTTCTCTAGTTGCGGCAAGTGGGGGCCACTCTTCATTGCGGTGTGCGGGCCTGTCACTATCGCGGCCTCTCTTGTTGCGGAGCACAGGCTCCAGACGCGCAGGCTCAGTAGGTGTGGCTCACGGGCCTAGTTGCTCCGCGGCATGTGGGATCTTCCCAGACCAGGGCTCGAACCCGTGTCCCCTGCATTGGCAGGCAGATTCTCAACCACTGCGCCGCCAGGGAAGCCCTGGCTTTCAACTATTTATCCTCAGGAAATAATCAGAGATGTGGCCAAAGATTTGAGCACGAAGAGGGTTGTTATGCCAGTCATCATAGTGTGAAAACGTTGGGGAACAGATAAAACGTCTAACGCCTGGAATTTGATTAAATAATCTGGGGCCCAGCCAGGAACTGAACGATACGTGGCACATGAAAAACGATATTGTTGAAGTAAGGATCTCCCGGGGGCTGCTTGTGAAGGGGCAGGGAGCGTGGAATAGTACAATTGGAATAGGTGCACGATGCAGAAGGTAGTAATGTCCCGCCGGTACAGCACTGAGTCTTCCTTTTCCTGTCCCCAGCCCTCCAATCCTTTCGAGAGGCAGCCGATGCCTCCTTGTTCTTTTTTTTTTTTTTTTTTAATGTTATTTATTTATTTATTTTAATTTCGGCTGTGTTGGGTCTTCGTTTCTGTGCGAGGGTTTTCTCTAGTTGCGGCAAGTGGGGGCCGTTCTTCATCGCGGTGCGCGGGCCTCTCACTATCGCGGCCTCTCTCTTGTTGCGGAGCACAGGCTCCAGACGCGCAGGCTCAGTAATTATGGCTCACGGGCCTAGTTGCTCCGCGGCATGTGGGATCTTCCCAGACCAGGGCTCGAACCTGGGTTCCCTGCATTGGCAGGCAGACTCTCAACCACTGCGCCACCAGGGAAGCCCTGCCTCCTTGTTCTTACTATACTTTCAGAGAGATTCTGTGCTGGACTGTTAGCTGGAAAGGCCAACTGGGTGAAGAGATGTGATTTCCGGATAGGGAAAATCTAAGGATGTTCTCAGGTTGAGGAAAGAAACCAGCAGGTTGCGAGAGGCTGAAAAGAAGAGAGAGGGTCTCTGTATGGCACACGCAGGAGAAAGGAGAAAATAGTGTGATACTGTTGTTGCCTTCACACAGCTGGGGAGGGGCGGAGGAGAGAAGATGTGGAGAGAGTGGTGGGGACGGAGGCTGACGGGAGGCGACCTCACAGTTCAATGTGTGAGTGGTTGGACACACTATAATAAAGGAACAAATACTATTCCATTGCATATATACATCTTTCTCTCTCACAACTTCTTTATCCATCCATCGATGGACACTTAGCTTGCTTCCAAGTCTTGGCTATTGTAAGTAGTGCTGCAATGAACATTGGGGTGCATGTATCTTTTTTAAAAAATTAATTAATTAATTAATTTGTTTTTGGCTTTGTTGGGTCTTCGTTGCTGCGCACGGGCTTTCTCTAGTTGCGGCGAGCGGGGGCTACTCTTCGTCACGGTGTGCAGGCTTCTCATTGCAGCGGCTTCTCTTGTTGCAGAGCACGGGCTCTAGGCGCGGGCTTCAGTAGTTGTGGCTCGTGGGCTCTAGAGCACAGGCTCAGTAGTTGTGGCGCACGGGCTTAGTTGCTTCACGGCATGTGGGATCTTCCCAGACCAGGGCTCGAACCCGTGTCCCCTGCATTGGCAGGCGGATTCTTAAGGAAGAAGTCCCACATGTATCTTTTGAGTTAGAGTTTTCATCCTTTCCAGATAGATGCCTAGGAGTGGGATTGTTGGATCCTATGGTAACTCTATTTTTAGTTTTTTTTAAGGCACCTCCATGCAATATTGCCATTGGCAGCAACATGGGTGGACCTAGAGATGATCATACTAAGTGAAGTAAGTCAGACAGAGAAAGACAAATATCATATAATATCACTTATATGTGGAATCTAAAAAAAAAATGATATAAATGAACTTATTTACAAAACAGAAGCAGGCGCACAGACATAGAAAACCAGCTTATGGTGACCAAAGGGGAGAGGAGGGGGGGGCAGATAAATTAGGAGTTTGGGATTAGCAGATGCAAACTACTATATATAAAATGGATAATCAACAAGGACCTACTATATAGCACAGGGAACTATATTCAATATCTTGTAATAACCTATAATGGAAAAGAATCTGAAAAAGAATATCTATCTATCTATCTGTCTCTAATCTATCTAAATCACTTTGCTGTACACCTGAAACTAACTCAATGTTGTAAATCAACCATACTTCAATTAAAATTTTTTTTAATTAAACAAAAAGAAGCAAATACTGATGTCTGAAACAACCTGGATGAACCTCCGGAGAATTGCACTTTGTGGAAGATAAAACAGTCCCTGAAGTTTGCGTACTGTATGATTCCATTTGTATGATATGATGGAAATGGCAGAAATATAGAAATGGAGACGGGATCAGTGGTTGCCGGGGGTTGGGGGTTGGGGGTGGAAGGGAAGAGAGGGTGGTTATAAAAGGGCAACGTGTGGGACGCTGTGCGATGGACAGATTCTGTATCTCGACAGTATCAGTGTCACTCTCATGGTTGTGACACAGTCTTGCAGGAAATTACCATAGGAGAAACCAGGAAAAGGGCACTAGGGAATCTCTGCATTAGTTCTTCTGTGTGGGGATCTACAGTTATCTCAAAATATAAATGTTTAGTTAAAACATTTATGTGTCAAAACGGATGCCAGTTCTGAAGTTGGAAGTGTATTTATTCACTTATTTTTCATCATGAGGCTGTCTCCTCTCCTTGGTTGATGTTTTTCAGAGGACTGGATTTTTCATCCTTTAATAACTGTGGCCCTTGAGAGAAGCATGTCTATTATTTTCTTCCATTGGCAGCAATACCAGGAGCCCCGACTATCCCAAGGAAAGACAAGTAGCTCAAAACAAATGAGCTCATGCTCAGAGAGAGATTTATCTGCCCCCAACCCCCATCTCCCCATCTTTCATCTGTTATTTTTAAGATAGAGATGTTGAAACATGATATAGTAGAAAGAGAACATGAGCTGTGGGGTCTGAGCATCTGGGTTTGATGCTGGCTTGACTGGCTGAACAGAATCAACCTTGCTGAGCCTTGGTTTCCTCATCTGTAAGATGGGAATAAAAACAGCACCTATCTGTCATTGAGAGCATCTAACTCAGGGGCTGACTAACGATGGTCTTGGGGCCAAATACAGCCTGCCCCCCCATTTTGTGAATGCAGTTTAATTGACATGCAGCCGTGTCCATTCATTTACTCAGCGTCTGCGGTGCTGTCACACTCCTAGGACAGAGTTGAACAATAGTGACGGAGACCGACTGGTACACAGAGCCACTTACTGTCTGTCCCTTTAGAGAAAGAGTTTGCCAACCGCTGATCTAAATGATTAATGTATGTACGTGGAAATGCTTAGAAATGTCAGAGCGTTGGTCAAAGTTGTTGTCATTATACGTCTCTAACAACAGACCTCTTTCCCTGAGGGGAAAAAAAAAAATGAATAGGCTGACTCTTCTCACCCATGGCCAGCCTGAGCAGGTAGATTTTAGAGGAACTTGGATAACATGACCCCCTGATAAGAGTCTCATACTAGATGTTATTAATAGTTTTCCTTGCTGGAAACAGAATTTTACAAGATAATTTTACATTATCTATCTTTCTTTCTATCTATCTATCTATCTATCTATCTACCTATCTATGTGTATATGTGTATGTATCTATTATACGTACATAGATTTAGATACACGCATAGATACATATATATGTGTGTATGTATATATATGTATATATACATATCTATCTATCTATATGTGTATGTGCTTGTAAAATTGTGTTTCCAACAAGGAAAACTATTCATATATATACACATACACACATTGACATATATGTATATGTATATGCATGTATATACATATGAGCATATGTCTATTATGTACATGGATATATGTGTATGTACATATGTACACATAGACCCAGGGAAACACCCTCCCTCTGCTCTAGATGAACCCCCCCACCCCATCTATATTCTTTTGAATCACCCAGTGTTCTGAGTTGGAAATTCACTACCATTTTTAGGATGAGGGTTTCTCTCTCCCTCCATTTTTAGGATGAGGGTTTCTATCTCCCTCCTCACTTTTGGAGGGTTTTTACAGATAAATGAACTTGGGTCTGTTTGGAAAGAGAAGCTACCAGGGCAGGAGGGTTTGGGACCTTCATATACCAGCCCCCACCTCTTTCCTATCACATCGTCTGCCTTTGGTCATCATGTTTTCTCTGTTGGAAGAGTCTTTGGATTCTTTTCCTATGTTAATTAGAACATTCCAGGAGACTTGGAAATGGTTTCAGGAGGGAACCTTTGCATATCTGGGGGTCTAGTCAACAGCGGGGAACATCCAACATTATTTATTCGGAACCTTATAACGCATAGAATTAACATTGCATATTTTGAAGAAAACCTTAAAGTCAGATTTCTGCCCAGTGTTTTGAGCATTGAGAAAAGCAGGAGCTTTTGGCTTGGGGCACTGAGCTGAAAGCCCTTGCCTCTCCTCACAGCCAATAGTAAATCTTTCCTAGAAGTCCCAGTGTGAGCTGGTTTCCAGCCGTTGGGGTGATCTTAAAATAGATTGTTAGGTATAACATAGAAGTAAAAAGCTGCATTTCTGGGAAAGTTGGAAGCACAAGGGAATGCTACGTTGACGGAGACAATTAAAGAGGAATAGAGAGAAAGCAGAGCAGAGCAGGGCGTGGATGACGGGGCAACCTAAGGCTACGTCTCCCTGGGAGTATTTGTCTTTACGTGAGATCATGGACGGCTCAGAGAAAGAGCTGGATGATGATGATGGTGGCGATGATGATGATGATGATGATACTTCTTTAGCACGCTTAGCGGCCCAAGACTCTGAAGCACTTCTACATATTTTGTAGCAAAACCACGTTTCTGTGATTGTGGTAAGAAAATTCTACGCTTTATATATATATATTAAAAAATAGCCCCACTTTTCTGGCGTGGCTCTCACCTGTCGCACCTCTTCTTCCGTCTCCCCTCCTTCACATCTCTCAGCATCCCCTTTTCAGAGCAGCCTTGCTCCATCCCCTAGACTAGGGCGATCCCTCTGACACGCCGCTCTTGCCACACCCTGCAACCCGTGACAAGTGGGAATAATCGGTTTATTCCTCCCATCTGAAAGCTCTGGGGGCACAGACACCCCTATGTCTCCCTTGTCTCCATCTATCCCCGTGGTCTCCCACTCCACGTGGCAAAGAACAGGTGTGCTCCCATCAGGAATGTTTTAGTGAACGTGCAAATGCAGGAAGAGTTAGAAATGCACCAAGGTCTCTCTGTATAAGTGAGCCAAGAATACGGACAGGTAATTCACAAACCTACACCATGGAAAATATGGAAAACACCTTTTATAAGGTCAACCTAATTTGGATTCAAAGAAATGCCGGTTAAAATCACGTTTCACCTGATCAAATAAATAGAGAAGAAAATAAAATAAAAGGCAATACTGTTGCAGTGTATGAGATTCTAATGAAAGAGTGTTCTTTTTGATCTGAACTTTGGAAACAATCTAGCAGTAGGTATCAGAGCAGTGAGGAAGATAATAGTAATAGTAATTAGAGTAACGATCCCAACCATAAGAGTTCACATTTGTTGAGGACCTACTCTGCTCTTTGTAGCGTCTTATATATAGCACATCATTTCATCCTCACAATGTAACAATCCTATGGGTAGGCCTGTTATTATCACTCCCATTGGATAGCTGAGGAAACAGAGGCAGAGGGCAGTAATTTGCAAGATCACCCAGCTAGCAACTGAGGTGAGATTTGAACCCAGGCAGCAGTGCAAAGTCTATTATACTTCACTAGCCCACCTAAAAGAAGGTTTATGCCCTTTGACCTTCAAATTTCACTTCTGGGAGTCTAGCTCAAGGAATTATTTCTAAATAAAGATTATCAAGCACACACGTTTGTAGAAGCATTATTTATCAGGATACCTGTTCCATGGATTATTCTGTTGTCATTTAAAAAGGTGTTTATGATGGATAGATACTAAATACCACAAAAATATTTTTGATGAAATTTTACGTGGTAACAAATGCAGACTTGTGCCTTTTATGACCTCAAACTGCATACTAGCCACCCTAGCCATAAAACTTAACCTAAAGGGGCTTCCCTGGTGGCGCAGTGGTTGAGAGTCTGCCTGCCAATGCAGGGGACACGGGTTCGAGCCCTGGTCTGGGAGGATCCCACATGCCGCGGAGCAGCTGGGCCCGTGAGCCACAACTACTGAGCCTGCGCGTCTGGAGCCTGTGCTCCGCAACAAGAGAGGCCGCGATGGTGAGAGGCCCGCGCACCGCGATGAAGAGTGGCCCCCGCCTGCCGCAGCTGGAGAGAGCCCTCGCACAGAAACGAAGACCCAACACAGCCATAAATAAATAAATTAATTAATTAAAAAAAAATATATACGTCACATTAAAAAAAAAAAAAACTTAACCTAAAAAATATAATATTAAGGGGCAAGAGCTGGATCTCCATAGCACGATCATATTGGTTAAAAAAAAAAAAAAAAAAAATCCCACCCAGAGACACCTACAAGAGACTTGGAGGAAATTCACCAGCCTGAGAACTAACAGTGATCGGACTTACGTGGTGACTAATCGGGCAATTTCCATTTCTTCTTTGCACTTTCCTGTAAGTCTCTAGGTTTTCTTTCACAAACCTCAGGACTTTTATAATTTTAAAAATGACTTAAAATCAAGAAAGACAAGGATTGTGGGAGGAGACAGTTTGGGGGAAGCAGAAAGAAAAAATTAAGTTAAACCTTGGAGGAAAATGGATTTATGGATATTTCAAGCAAAGTTGAAATCCAAAGAGGTTGAGGAGATGTAGATCTTGCTGAAAATGTGGGTCTAGGAGAGGGTGTGGGTCACTTTACATGAAAGGCTTTGTGTGTTGAGCAGTTCACTTTCTGGTTGATGGCTCACTGCGATATCCCGCAGGGCTACTCTTGGGAGAAATACCCCAGCAGTGAGAAAAGCCAGGAAAAGCTTCCCCCCACCAAACAGGCAAAAAAGAGCAAACGACCATTTTTAGAAGGTGAATCTGTTGGACACCTGCTAACCCTGTAAAAGAGGGGTACCTCCTGTATCCCCACCTACAACTCACGACACGGCAGGAGAAACAGATATATATTCAGAAAATTGTCATACATTATGGCGAGGGCCATCACAGAGATTGCACACGTAAGATAATTTTTTTAATATGCAGGATATGGTATTGTCATTGTCATCTTCGAGTGGTCTTAACAGACAATTAGCCCCTCTCTGTACTTCTTTCCAGAACAAACCAGGATAGCATTTCAACTTTTTTTTTTTTAAAGCCCATGTTATTAACTTTAGTGGATGTTTTCCAACTTTTAACAGGCTGATGAATAGCAGTCCCCTGGAGTGGGTCATGTGAGTTAACGAATTCATTGTATAATTTGTAAACACTCCATCTTCAGAGGGTACATGGCTCATTTGGGTCCCTTAAACACAGATGCTGAGACAGCCCTGGGGGGCAAATAGTTTATCCAGGAGGTGATTCTGGGAAGCACATATGAGGGGGCTGGGAGGGGAGAAAACCCCCAAATGGATGCGTTAAGGAGGTGGATACGACTGTGGGTAACTGGGGCTCCGTCCCGCCAGGGGTCCCCTTTAGAAATGCATGGACCAGCCTCAGAGTTGTTCCACTGAGAGGCAGGCAAGCTGGGCTATTTATCCACTGACTCTCACTTTTTAAATTTTTATTTTATTTTATTTTTGGCTGTGCCGCACAGCATGTGGGATTGTTACCGAAAGCTCGGCCTCTCTGTGCACTGGTGCGGAATCAAATCCCGGAGACAGAGTTTTGGGTGAAGTAGAAAAGGAGAGCTTTATTGCTTCTGGTAAGGTTTCTGCCTCGAAAAACTGTGTCTCCACCCCAGAGGATTTGGTGAAGGGCTTTATAGCAGCGTTCAAGGGTGGAATCTCTGACAAGATCAGGGTGTCAGCAGGGCCTGCCCTCCCTTCATCTTGTCACACAGTGGTCTCTCTTAATCTTGATGAGCTTCTCTGGTCCCTTTAATCTCGCCTCAGGTGGTTCCTTGGCTGCTCCCCCCTTGATTAGCAACTGTTCAAATCCCTTTGGAACTCAAGGGGGTCATGGAGGCTGGAGTCTTGCCTATAAGAAATGGTGGACAAAAGGAGGCCTCACTCGGTTTCAGGGTCTTAGTTCCCCCACCAGGGATCGAACCCGTGCCCTGTGCAGTAGAAGCATGGATCTTAACCACCGGACCGCCGGGGAAGTCCCTCATTCTTTATTAGTTACGTTTGCTCTGGAGGCGTTAAATCCCCAGCCCTTCCAGGCGTCCCTGGGGACAGGTTGAGCATCCCCCAGAGTAAGCTCAGGGTGGGCGAGAAGGGGAGAGGCAGGCATTTGAAGAGAGGAGCCGCCTGCCCGCGCTGGAAGTGCTCATCACAGCTGCAGGTAAACTCAGGTGGGCCGAGGGGCTCCGGGCAGCGTCTCAAAGGGGCTGTGACCCTTCACTGGGAAGCACCGACCTCAGTGCTGAGCCGTCCACCAGGGCTTTGGGTTGGGTGCATGGACCTTAAGAAGTTTCTGGGCTAAAATTAGCATGGCCACCCTCAGTGAAACAGAAATGGGAGCTTTGGAGAGCTCGCCGACCTGTGCGTGAGTGGGGATGCAAAGTTAGTAATATTATTCTTTAAAATATTTATTTATTTATTGGGTTGCACCAGGTCTTAGTTGCGGCTGGCGGGCTCCTTAGTTACTTTTAAAGATCACTTGGCACGTGGCTGTTCTCTTCTCTGACTGCCGACCTGGGGTGTACGGGTTCTTATCAGGCACCTGCCCTTGTCAGGATTCTGAAGGTCAACCCACGATGCTGGCTCAGGCACATGGTCCCATTTATAACTGTCAGAGTCAGGTGGTGCCTGCCAGGTACTTGCCAGGAAGTATGACGTTGAACTCACTGCTGTGCCACATCTATGGGGAACTTGGCTGAGAACAGTCTTTATGGAGGGCTGACCTGAAGGGCATGTGGTCCTTCCATTCCTCTAGACTGGGGGTTGCATGTTTTTGCTGTAAAGGGCCAGATGGTAATTTTATGATTTTTGAGCCACATAGTCACCTCTATTGACCAAACAGTCAACTACTCACCTCTGCTGTTGTAGCTCAAAAGCAGCCACAGACAATACGCTAAGCAATGGACATGACTGCGTGCCAATAAAACTTTATTTATAAAAACAGGCTGTGAGATGGATTTGGCCCTTGGGCTGTAGTTTGCAGACCCCTGCTCTAGACAGTCTGAAATCTAACACTGGATGGATTAAGGCAACCAGCAGAGTGCTTTCCGGGGACTGACATGTGCCAGCTGCTGTAGAATTATCTCAGATGACCTAGTGTAGGGGGTTACTGTATGTTAACCTGTAATTAGTGCCTTGACAATGGTGGCGTTGCTGGAGAAGCTGCCCCACCAGAGTCACCCTGTGTCCAAACTTAGAATGTTTGGGATGACGTCAGCCCTGACATTTTGGGTTGTTTTCCTTGAGAACACCTGAGAGTGCTGAGCAATTGCCCCATCTTTTGTTAGGGACACCGAGTTAGGTTGTATAACCAGATTTTCATTTTTACTGTAGCTTCTAGAAAAATCTGAGTCAAATTCGTGCTTCTGCTTGTTCAAATGTGCAGGGCAATTTGGGCTACAGTCTTGAAGGAGCCTCATTCTTGAACCAGGTCTCTTTTTCTTTTCCATCTTCTCATAATCCACCATGATGAATTGTATGTTGTCTCATAAGCTGCCTCAAATCCCTTTTGGAACAAGGCAGGAAAGAAAACAAGAGAAGGGAAGGGGGGAGGGAGGGATACCCCTGAGGGTTCTGGGTCTGGATAGCATATTTCTCTTTCATGCCCCGCTAACCAGTTTGAGTTTCCGTTCGCTTCACCCAGGAAATCTGGTCTTTTACTAGGTTCCTCATTCTACCTATTTCTGGGAATTCCCAAGGAATATTAGCAAGTGCCACGAATCCTTCCCTGCGGACCCCGGGGCTTCTCTAAAAACTGGGACTCTGCTCTTTAACAGGTCTTTTCTCACCATCTCGCCCCTTGGTTGGGGTGGCTGAGGGCTCCTCTGCGTGGCCTCTAGGATTCCCCGTTGGTAACCAACTTGGAAACACTTTATGGGCCACGCTCCCTTCTCCGTGTCACTTCCCTGCTCCCCATCTGGTGCTTCCTGGGGTCACCTCCCAAATAAACCATTTACATTCACCTTCTGGCTCTAGGGGAGCCAAAAAGAGAGGGAGAGTTTGCAGATGGACACAGCTCATCGGATGGAGTGAGGTTGCAGGAGAGGCCGAGGGAGGCTTGGGGTCAAGGGTACAGGTGGGCCACTTGCTTTTGAGGAGGGACCCTCAGGGTTAGAGAAAAGAACGCAAAGATGGTTGCAGGTGTAGGTAACTTGAACGCAGAGAAAACTGAGATAAGAACTTCCAGGGAGAGAAATCCAGTGGGATTGATTTCTTTTCTTTACCCTCTTAAAAAAAAAATCACAATCAAAATAATGTATGCACATAATTTAAAAAATCAGAGTCTAGAATGGTGTTCTAGTGGTGAGTGACAGCTCCTTGCCCCACCTCTCACTTGGCCTCTTCTAGCCCTGGAACTGACCTCTACTGAACAGTTTTGGGTTTTAGTTCTGGTGGGTACCCCACGCCTCTGAATGACAGGCTTTTGTGGTTTATTTTGGGTTTACCAACTTCCAGCATCGTCTGTTGTCTCCCTGCTGTGCTGGCTGGTGTAAGATGATGGAGCAGGCAAAATTATAAGATGGGGCCAGGATTCCAGCCCCTGGTGTACACACACCTTCTCCCAGTTATTCAAAAACGATTATGGGCCCAACTGATGTAATTAAGGTCCCCAATCAATTGACTTTATATTAGGGAGATAGCCAGGTGGGCCTGACCTAGTCACAAGAGCCCTTTACATCTGGGTCTAGAAATCAGAGACAGAGGAGGTCAGAGATTCAAAGGATGAGGGGGATTTGATGTTGGAGAAGGATTCTGTTGCTGGAGATGGAGGGGACAGTGTGGCAAGGAACTTTGGGTGGCCTCTGGGAGCTGTCAGCCAGCCACTAAGGACATGAGGACGTCAGTCCTACGAGCCCAAGGAACTGAATTCTGACACAGCCACGTGACCTTGGTAGAGGACCCCAAGTTCCAGATGACAGTGCAGTTTTTTGTTTTGTTTTTTTAATTTATTTGGCTGTGCCGGGTCTTAGTTATGGCACACGGGATCTTTAGTTGCGGTATGCGAACTCTTAGCTGTGGCACGTGGGATCTAGGTCCCTGACCAGGGATCGACCCTGGGCCCCCTGCATTGGGAACACAGAGTCTCAGCCACTGGACCACCAGGGAAGTCCCAGACAGTGCCGTTTTGATTTAAGCCAAGCGAGATGCTGAGCAGAGACCCCAGCCTCCCGGAACCCAGACTGCCCACCTACAGAGCTGTGGGCTAATAAACGTTGTTTGAAGCCACTGAGCTTGTGATACTTTGTTAATCAGCGTAGATAGCTAATGCAACCGGTGTACGATGGTGTGAGGCTTGAGCTCTGTCTCACCACTCCTCATCATCCCTGTGCCTTTGCCAGCCTGGCTGTTGCTACCGTAGTCCCTCTGCTGGCTGCTCTGCCACGTTGAACCATGACCTTCCATGTCCTTTTCTTATTCCAGCCACCACAGGGAGTGTCATTTCAGCTCCCCATTTTGTAAGCTGCAGACATCTTCAGCTTTGCAGGCAATCTGTTCTCTGTCACAACTAAACTCTGCCTGTATAACAAGAAAGCAGGCATAGACAGTATGTAAAGGAAGAAGCGTGACTGTGTGCCAATAAAACTTCATTTACAAAAACAAGCTGTGGGCCCTCCTGCCCTCAGACCCCATTCACTTCCGGTCCTCCGTCTGATGAACCATTCCTCTCACCAGAACAAGGCTGCTAACTTTGGTATTCTTTCTGCTCCAGCGTTAGTAGTCTATCTCCAATTTATAAAAAGCAGATTTCTGATTGATGTGTCGTTATGGGATGCCCTGGGAATATCTAGGCTTATCTCTTCTTGTCACTGACTTTTAAAATGCTTCGGTTCTATTTGATTCCATTCACATGAAAGGTAGAGGCCCCTTGGAGCAGGAAGATGGTGACACAACTCCATCCTTTATAAACAAATTCAGGTCTCATTCAGCCCATGCATCGCAAGTCAGCGGTCACAGCTGGAAGCATTTTCCTGGGAAATGCAGAGTTGTCAAAGGCATTTATCTGGTATTTTATTGTAATTGGTTAATTTATGCTTTATTTACCTTGTGCATATGATCTGAAAGTTAACACTGGGGAACGGCTGCCTTTTTCTGTTCCACATTGTCAGGAAAATGTATGTCTCGTTGGTTAAAAAAAATTTTTTTTTAATGAGAAATGGAGCTTTGGAATAAATTTTCCATTGCTCACAATGAACCCTCCCCCAAACACACACACACCATGGTCTGTGTTCTTTTAAGTCAAATAAAACTAGTTTCTGCCGAGAACATCCAAATGTTTGACCTTAGACGGCAGAATTGGGAACTAATCTTCCAGGATCAGCGCAGCTGCAAGTCAGGCCAGGAGCCATTGGAATGACCCACCTCGCGGCTGGAAAGCGCTGATTCCTCGGAGGAAACTAACGGAGACCCGGTAGCCCGGCTGCCTTGTGGACGCCGTGGGCCTCATCCTTCCCGCACGCGGGCCCGCAGATGGGAAAGGCACCCCCTCCAGCCTCCGTCAAGGAGCTGCCGAGGAGAATTTGCATTTAATGCCGCTCATCATTTCCAATTGTTCTCCAAATAAAACAGGCCCCAGAGCTGAGGCGAATGCCTTCGAAGGCACTTTTCCACTGGGTATGGGTCCAGAATAAATAATAAAGAGAAATCTGCCCCTCCAAGCACTTCTTGGAGATAGCTTTTAATTCAGACCAGTTGGAAGCAGAATGGAGCAGGGCGCGTCAAAACCGAAGGCAGCCTTGCTGCCAGCCCCACCCCCGCCATGGCCAGATCCCCCTGAGAGCCTCGTCTGTTACCCCGTGATACAGCGCAAGGGCTGTCTTTCTGCTCTTATCCCTCTCTTCCTCTCCCCTCTCTTTCTCCAGCTCTCCTCTCCCTCTCTCCCCCTCCCTCCCACCTTCCCCTCTTTTTCAGCGACAAGCCCTTCCCCTTTAAAAAAAAAACAACAAAACTTTTTATCTTGCCATAATGATAGACTGCAGAAAGTTGCAAAAATAGTGTAGACCATCTGGTGTACCCTGTACTCAGCTTACCCCTATAGTTCCATCTTCCATAACAATAGCACATTATCAAAACCAGGACATCGACCCAGGTACAATGTCTGTGTCTAATTCCATGTCGTTAAGCCTCTCATCTTCGAATGCTCACTTTTTCATGTAAGTTTATTCCATTTTCAGGATTTTTTTAAAAAAACATTAAAAAAAACCCCACATTTATTTATTTATCTGTTTGGCTGCGCTAGGTCTTAGTTGCAGCACGAGAGATCTTCGTTACCGTGTGCGGGATCTTTAGCTGTGGCACGCATGCGGGATCTATTTCCCTGACCAGGGATCAAGCCTGGGCCCCCTGCATTGGCAGCGCGGAGTCAACCACTGGACCACCAGGGAAGTCCCTATTTTCAGGATTTTTAACTTGCTCAAAGAACGCGCATCTAATATTTATATTCTCCGGGGGCTGGGGGCGCTGTCTTTTCTCATCTGCTCACTTCCGGGGCACCCCAAGGGGCCTGGACCCTCCTGCAAGGCACTCCCACGGGGGGGATGAATTTGTAGCCTGTGTTCCTGATCTTGCTGGGCACCCTTGGAAGTGCTCTCACATACCTTGTCTCTTTCAGTCTCCATTTACTTTCATTTAATAAGTGAAAGGAGGTGAAATTGAAACGGGCCCACCTTGCTCCTGGTGAAGAGCTCTGATTGCAGGTTTGATGAGAAAGCTGTTCAAACCGTGGCCTGAAATGAATTTCGTGGACCACCTGCATGCATCTGCCAGACGAGCAGCCGCCCGTGAGGTGTGTGATTGCAGGCGAGTTGCACTGCAAGCTACCAGGTAGGGGCTCCTGCCGGTGCTGAGGAGAAGCTCAGCCTGGTCCTGAGGCCACATGGGGACTCCCGGTTCTCACTCTCCTGTGACCAGGTGTGAGTGGGGCTCCCCCCACCAAGCAATTCGCCAACTCTCTGACACCAGCTGGGTGTCCTGCAGTTGAACTCACATTCCCACTCTGTTTACCTGGAGACAGCATCTGATCCCACAGGTGAAGGGCTCAGTCCCCCAGGACTGCCCCCACCCCAGCTTCAGGTGCCAACCACAAGTCCAGGTTGCCACCTGTGCTTCTGATTGACTGGCTATAAATCGAAGGTTTCCACAAACCTCTTCTGAAGTTCAATTATTGCTAGCATGGCTCAGAACTCAGGAAAACAGTTTACTTACTAGATTACTGGTTATTATCAAAGGATACGACTCAGGAACAGCCAGATGGATGAGATGCACAGGGCAAGGTCTGTGGGAGGGGAACTCGGAGCTTCCATACCCTCTCTGGGTGCACCACCTTCCCGGCACCTCTGTGTGTTCACCAAACCCAGAAGTTCTCTGAACCCCGTCCTTTTGGGGTTTTTATGGAGGTCCATTACACAGGCATGATTGATAAAATCATTGGCCATTGATGATCAGTTCAACCTCCAGCCCTTTCCCCTCCTTGGATGTGAGAGGTCAGGAGGTGGGACTGACAGGTCCAACCCTCTAAGCACATGGTTGGTTTCCTTGGCAACCAGCCCCCATCCTTAGGGGCTTTCCAAAAGTCACCTCATTAACATAAACCGTGGTCAAAATGGGCTTGTTAAGCATGGCAAAACAGGACTTCCCTCGTGGCACAGTGGTTAAGAATCCGCCTGCCAATGCAGGGCACACGGATTTGAGCCCTGGTCCAGGAAGATCCCTCATGCCGCGGAGCAACTAAGCCCACATGCCACAACTACTGAAGCCCATGCGCCTAGAGCCCGTGCTCTGCAGCAAGAGAAGCCACCACAATGAGAAGGCCCGTGCTCTGCAACGAAGAGTAGCCCCACTCGCTGCAACTAGAGAAAGCCTGCGCGCAGCAACGAAGACCCAACACAGCCAAAAATAAATTAATAAAAAAAAAAATTCTAAAAAAAAAAGAATAGCAAGACAAACCCTTATCTCTCTTATCACTTAGGAAATTCCAAGAGTTTTAGGAGCCCTGTGCCAGGAACAGGGACGAAGATCAAATACGTATTTCTTATTATAAATCACAGTACCACGAGGTGGAATCTACCCTTTTACATTCTGGTGAGGAGAAGGTGGGTCTGTGAGTTCTCAGGAATTCGAGTGGGTGTAGCTTCGGGCTCCTTCAACCTTTAACAGTGGCCTTTATCTTTGAGTGAAGCTTGGGGCAGAACGTAAGAAGACAGGACTGAGGACCTGACCTGAGCAGTCAGGCAGATTCAGGGAAGGCGCTGCGGCTGCTCTCGGCTCCTTTTCCACTGGTCTCTGTGTCCTTCACTGGGAATTAGCCAGAGTCAGCTGGGGTGGGCTGTGGGGAAGAGGGATGCCTCATTCTTCCATGTCTGTGGGGCTCAGGGGGCTTCCGACAAGGGGGAGCTACAGAGGCTGGAGAAGCCTGCGTGTGATTTGTCCCAAATCGACCTTTCTGGAACATTCCGCTGCAGTGCGTGGAAGGATTTGAGGTTTTCTTTCTCCTCCTGAACAGTCTGTATATAAAAACGAAGGAGACCAGGCTACTGGGGAGACAGTGCTTAATGGTCTGAAAATAAGCCCTGGTGTTTTTCTTGGCTGGGGTGAGAATGGTTACCTTGATTGGAACTGACCTTTCTGAGGCACATTTCAATCAAGGCTGCCCTTTTCGGGGTGGGGCGAAGGTGAAGAGATGGACCCGATCCCCCTGCGTACGTTATAAGCACCCCAATCCCTTGTGTGCACAGCCCACGGAGAGCATGACATCGAATATGAATTTTTGCAAAAGACTTTATTTCAACGGATGATTCTTCAGAGAATCCATCTTTCTTTACACTTTCGGAATTAATCCATTGGTTTTAAGTAACACGGTGTAAAGCACCCAGGAAATAACAGCTGTAAACAAGCCTGGGATTTGGAAGGAAAGGCTTTGGTGGGTGGATTGGCATCTCCTAAAGTCTAAGGTCAGAGATCCCGCACCGGGATGCCAGCAGTGGGAGTGACGTGGAAGGGCTGGGTCTGAAAAGTGTCAAAGCATCAAAGTCAGGGGGAGTTACAGCCACGTGACCTTGTGTGAGTTACTTAACCTTTCTCTTTCCTTATCCGTAAAATGGAGTGCGAGAGCCAGAATAACGCCCCCTCCCACAAAGATGCCCCCGTCCTAATCCCTGAACCCGTGATGATGCTAGATTATCTGGCAAAGGGGAGTTAAGATCACAGCTGACTTGAAGGTGGGGAGGTTATCCTGGATTATCCGGGTGGAACCAACAAAGAGGGAGACAGGAGAGGAGCTTGAAGTGATGCAATGGGGGGAGGAACCAGCCCACCATGGCTGGCTTTGAAGACAGAACAAGAGGCCATAAGTCAGGGGAATGCAGGTGGCTTCTAGGAGCTGGGAAAGGCAAAGCTATGAATTCTCTCCCAGAGGCTCCGGGAAGGAAGGTATCCTGCTGACACTGTGATTTCAGCCCAGTGAGACCCGGGGTAGACTTCTAACTACAGGACTACAAGATAATACATTCTGCTGTTTTAAGCCACTGAGTTTGTGATCATTCGTTACAGCAGCAAAAGGAAACTAATACATGGGGGATAATCACAGTAGCTACCTCTTAGGGTAGCTATGAGTATTCAATGAATTATTACATGGAAAGCGCTTGGAACAGTGCATGGGTCCATATCACATTGGTGATGGTGATGATGGAGAAGATCATTACTACTGTTATTGACCTAAATATACTTATCTTGAGGGATGCCCACATTTGGAGTGTGAAGAGGAAGGGAGAGCCAGAGTGGGAAGAGGGATGCAAAGGAAAACCCAAAGGATGCAGAGTCAGGAGCACCGCAGGCAGGAGCAGGCAGTGGTGATGCCCAGAGCCGAGTGGTGCGGGAGGTGTGACAGCAGAGACACCAGCGGCCTCACCTAGCTGGGCGTGGTGGAGAGAGCCCTGGAACAGGAGCCCGGCACTGGAGCTGTAGAGCTGGGCCATCCAACCTGGAAACCACCAGTCACACGTGGCCCTGGAGTGCTGGAGAGGGGGCCCGTCTGAGTCTGGATGGGCTGCAAGTGTAAGGTACACACTGGATTTCAAACACCCAGGACACAAAAAGCATGTAGACGATCTCATTAATAATTTTTTTTTTGGCTGTGTTGGGTCTTCATTGCTACGCGCGGGCTTTCTCTAGTTGCGGCGAGCGGGGGCTACTCTTCGTTGTGGTGTGTGGAATTCTCATTGCGGTGGCTTCTCTTGTTGCGGAGCACGGGCTCTAGGCACGTGGGCTTCAGTAGTTGTGGCATGTGGGCTCATTAGTTGTGGCTTGCGGGCTCTAGAGCTCAGGCTCTGTAGTTGTGGCGCACGGGCTTAGTGGCTCCGCGGCATGTGGGATCTTCCCGGACCAGGGCTCGAACCCGTGTCCCCTGCATTGGCAGGCATATTCTTAACCACTGTGCCACCAGGGAAGCCCTCATTAATAATTTATATTGATTACATACGTGTTGAGATGGTAAGATTTTGGATATATTGAGTTAGATGACACCTATTTATTAAATGAATCTCACCTTTTCTTTTTTTCCTCTTTTCAAAATGTGGCTGCTAGAAAATTAAAAACCGTACCTGTGGCTTGCACTAACACAGCACTAGAATGACTATGCCGCCAACTATGGCTATGACGTTGGACAAGGCTCTTGTTCTCTGTGGGTTTCTGTCTCCTTGCTTGTAAAAGCAGGTGACTCCAAGGGCATCCTGGGGTTTTGTGGCCAGAAGGTCGCTGGGAAGCATAGATGGAATCATTTTAGCAGAAATGTATGTTGCAAGGGACGAGGGCCGAAGAGAGGCAAAGGGAAACCGAGACCAGGACTGCATTTCTGTGAAGGTTGACGACGCAGGCTGGGAAAGAGGCGGGGCTGAGGATCATTGCTCGTGCTCTTGCAGAGACCTGGGTAATTTATATCCAAGGAGCAGGAACAAATGTAGGGGGAGAGATGAGATCGACAGGAGAGAGGGTGAACTGATGGAGGAGCACTGACCGAGGGAGGCGAGAAGAAGATTTAAGAGCTGGGCAGGAGGTAACCTTGGAGGGAGCTGGGCAGGAGGTAACCTTGGAGGGAGCTGGGCAGGAGGTAGCCTTGGGGGGGGAGCCGGGAGAGAATGAACAGGTGAGAAATAAACTAAACAATTAGCACACTCACCCAAACCATGCCTCAAAGGGCAAATGAAATAGAATTGGGTGCCTGCAGGGTGAGACAGCCAACAGGTGCTGTGGCAACAGTCAGGAAGCGGAGAAAGTGTTTGCTGCAGGGAGGAAAATTAGAGCTGCCAGAAGGAAAATGAATGCAGTCGGGCAGAACGCATCCAGAGGAGTGGAGCGCGGCTCCCGCAGGTAAGACACAGGCCACCTGGGGCGGCATTTTGAAAGGCCTCAGATGCCAAGATAAAGGAAACTGCAACCCACATTCCAAAGAAATGCAAGATCAAGGACAAAAATATGCGTGTTTTGCTCTCTGACCCTCGTCAACCTATTTTTTTCCCAGTGTTTGTTCCTGCCAAGCCAGAAAGGAGTCATATTCTCTTAATTCCCCCCAAATCTTTTGGGGCTGGAGCATCCTTTGCAAATCATCAATTCCCATATCAGGGGTGAGAGGTACTGCCAGAACCCCATCTCTAACCAATACATAGAGAGAGATTTGCATCTCCTGTTTGAAATCTTACTTCCAGCCTCTTCTTTGTCTCTCTCTCTCTCTCATTTCTTTAGGTACAGTGTCAAGGTATTTATTTATTTATATTTTTTGGCCGCACTGCACAGATTGTGGGATCTTAGTTCTCCAACCAGGGATCGAACCCACATGCCCGCCAGTGGAAGCGCAGTGTCCTAACCCCTGGATCGCCAGGGAAGTCCCCCTGCTTCATCTCTTAAGTGCGCTGTGAGAAGTCACCGTTTTTCTCATATTGTTCCAGCTTCAGACAGAGGCTTATTAAAATCGCCACCATTGCTTTCTTATTTTTGACCCTATTACTCATTCCCGTCTGCCCCTGGGGAAAGCACTTCATCTTTGTCTCACCTGGAGGAGGAGAGGGGCGTGGTTGGTTCCACCATCCCTGGGGTTACCTGGTGGGCTAGATCAGAGGCTGAACAACCTCCCGTGACATGACCGTCTCTTCCATTCTCCTGCCTCTGTGTGGAATCTCCTTACATTTCCTTAATTGGGGGAACCAGCCTTCTAGCCGTATTAACACCGTATAACAATCCTTCCCAGCTGGGAGCCTTTTCTTCTTTCCTTCTCCAAGAAAGACAGGAAAGCCCCAGCCTTATTTCTTTTCTGCTCCTCAGAATCCAAACCCCATCTTTCTCCTGTTGCCACCAAATTAAGGACAGACAGTCTGTGTTCCTTTTACTGGCTTCAGGCCCATCACTCTGGCAAATAAGATCTTGGCATTTCAGGGGCCAAACCTGGGAGGTTTCTTTTCTCTACCCGCCTTCACCCCCGCACCCCCGACTCTTTAGAAAAGTCAGTCTCTGAAGTATTGATTTTCCAGCTATTTTTAAGTTCAATCAGATTGGATTTCGTTTCAGGAAATACCTCACGCATTCTGTCCCTCTCTTTCTCCCCACTGTTCTTCTTTCTCCTCTCTGGTGTGGCTCAGTCTGCTTTGGCTAAAGAGACCAGCAGTCAAACTGAAACAATATACTACTTGGAGCCAGGCATGTAAAATGAGGACGCTTCTCTTTCCAAATAAACCTCGGTGCCCCCAAATGGAAAAATCCAGCTCTCAAAACATGAGCCTGTTGGCTGCTCTCTGGCTGAAAGGTGCTGTGTGTGAGTTAGGGAAAGAATGAGTTTTATTTTGCAAAGACCGAAGGTTCTTTTGGAGGTTTCTTTTGCCCTCTATGGGGGAAATGGATGCTGAAAGCCAGAGACAGGCCATAACAGTGGCACCTGCGTTTGGATCCTTGCTGGATTAGGAAAGGCTCTGACACGTGTTGTTCATGGAATCCTCACACTGAGAAAACTGGAGCACAGAGGGTTAAATGGCCAGTGTCACATGGCAGTACGCAGCAGTGATGGCACCAGAACCCAGGGCTTCTGGCATCTAGGCACACCAGCCTGGGCTATCTGGACTCTTCCATGGGAGAGGGAAGAAGAAGAAAGAAGGTTTCTTGAGATCTGGCTCATGGAGTCTGGTCCAGATGCCCTGGCCTGGATCCCCCTGGTTATTTCTCATATTTTGGTGCTGCCCCCGGTGTCAGCCCGGAGGCATCCACAAGCAGGCATTACCAGCTGGCCTTTCTGATGTTTGCTTTACCTGCCTCTGTGGCTGGCTCTGTGTATGGGAAGGCTATCCATCTTAGATCTTGACCCTGGCTCTCTGATGTGAGGATAAGTCTGTTGTCTTGGTCTTTAGAGGGTGGGTAAAGCTGTGTTCTTCTTACCAACCTGCCGGGGCTTCACTTCGGAGTAAAGCCCTTGGAGTGTCCCATCAACTCCCCGTAATGTGTGAATTTTTGCCCTTGGCTTCTCTGTAAGGGGCGGCTGTGGTTCCACTCGGCACTCTGACCCACTGCTCCAAGGTCCTAATTTCCTGCCAGACTGAGGTCCTTCCGCCAACCTCTTGCTTCTTGTCTCAGGTGTTGTCCTTGCTAATGAGACCAAAGGAAGTTGTCTCATATTCTTCATCTACCTGCACCTCTCGGATGCTGGCATGTGGGCTGGCACGTGGGCTCTGCTGGTGCTTGGCCTACTTTTGGCTCACTGTCCCCCTCCCCCACCTCCTGGATCAGTTTGTCTGCCTGAGACTCCTCCGCGCCGGGCCACATGGCATTGCCTTTAGGATAAACATCTCCGGGTGACACAAGATTGATGCCCCCTTAAAGACTTCCTGTGGCTCGCACAATGCTCCCTTTGTAGGAATTCATGTTTTAACCGCAGGGCTACGGCTTGCTGAGACTGAGCTGCTCCCTACTGAGACCGTGGGCCCCCTCCTCGCCCCAAAGCTTTCAAGATTCAGGAATTTGGGCTGCCGTTGGTGCCTGCTTCCCTGCTGAGTTTCTGCTCTGAGCCGATTGCTACTGAAGGCTGCCTGGACGGAGTCCAGATCGGAGCCCTGAGCTGGGGTGCTCAGACCCCTTACAAAGGACTCTCCCCAGGAAGGCCATCCAAGGCA
Organism: Balaenoptera ricei; assembly: GCF_028023285.1. Taxonomy (NCBI): domain Eukaryota; kingdom Metazoa; phylum Chordata; class Mammalia; order Artiodactyla; family Balaenopteridae; genus Balaenoptera; species Balaenoptera ricei. The sequence continues at coordinate 6,367,437 of NC_082652.1, read as the reverse complement.
CAGTCCCCGATCTCCTAATTCAGAACCAAGAGCCCTCACCTGCATTAGCCCCAACTCTGCTCAAAGCTCCAGGGACACACACAGCTTGGACAACCCCCATTAAGCAGCCTGGACATCAACATCCAGACAGGGAGTTGGGCCATTGCTTCTCCATTTTACACGGAAGATGTCTGAAATGTACATTTCACCTTATACACAATCAGAAAATTCTCTGGTGGCCTCTGTGAGGCAGAAGGTCCCTATGGGCAAGGGCAGGTGCCCCACTCCAGTGCTGGGACGGGTGGCAAGGGGCGCGGCTGTAAGATGCAGGAAAGCAGAAAGCACTCACTAAATTCATCTCCTTTGTGCCCAGAGCTCCCTTGGGAGCTGGGTCCCATAGGAAAGCTGACTCTGCTTCTACCCTCTGAAACTCCTGAGGGTCCCTGCTAAAGATCAGTTGCTCAGTTATCGCATAGTTATAAAGTTAATGCGTGCTCACCGCAGAAAATTCAAAAGGGATAATGGAAGAGAAAGATGATAAAAATGGTCAGTAGAAGTCATCTCTCTGCCAGTCCTCCCCTTAGTCACACCCGTAATTAACTTTTTTTTAATCGAAGTGGAAGTCACATGATGTAAAATTCACCATTTTACAGTGAGCAATTCAATGGCATTTAGTACATTCACAGTGTTTTGCGACCAACACCTCTATCTAGTTCCAAAACCTTTCCATCACCCCAAGATAAAACCCCATACTATGAGCTCTTTGATATTGTCCCTCCTGGCTTTTTTCCACCTGTCTATTTTAATTAGTTAATACTGTTTCCAAGATGGCACCTGATTTTATCACTTAGTTGTTTTTTTTTTAACACAATTAAAAAATTTTTTTAAATTTATTTTTGGCTGTGTTGGGTCTTCGTCGCCGTGCACGGGCTTTCCCTAGTTGTGGCGAGCGGGGCTACTCTTCATTGCGGTGTGTGGCCTCCTCATTGCGGTGGCTTCTCTTGTTGCAGAGCACGGACCCTAGGTGCGCGGGCTCAGTAGTTGTAGCACACGGGTTTAGTTGCTCTGCGGCATGTGGGATCTTCTCAGACCAGGGATCAAACCCGTGTCCCCTGCATTGGCAGGTAGATTCTTAACCACTGTGCCATCAGGGAAGGCCCTGTCACCTAGTTTTAAATTTTGTTTTATATCAACATTATTGCACTATAATTTACATTTAATAAAATGTATCCATTTAAAATGTATAGGGTGATGGGTTTTAACAAATGTATATACCCGTGTATGTTACAAGTGTGTACAACATGTGTAACCCCTATCCCAGTCAAGATCTAGGATATTTCCAGCACTCCAGAAAGGTCCCTTGAACCCTTTTTTGGTCAGTCTCCCCTTTATCCATTCTAGGAAACCACTGTTCTGATTTCCATTTCTATTAGTTCTGAAGTTCTAGAACTTCACATAAATGGAATCATCCAGTGTATTTTCTGTTTTGTTTATCATCTTTCGCTCAGCACTATCTTTTTGAGATTCATCTATGCTGCTTCATGAATCAGCAAGGCTTTTCTTTATTGTTGCTCAGTACAATTCAATGGTATGAATAAAAAAATAGCAGTATGAATAGAAAATTTTATGAGTAGACAGTTTATTCATTTGTTCTCCTATTGATGGATGTTTTACTGAGTTCTATTACAAATTTTCTCCATGTTTTTAATAATCTCACAGGCAGTTTTTAATGCCTGTCTCATGTCGTTGGTTGGTTCTAACAGTTTCCTGAGCAGTTTTATTATTTGTGGGCAGTTAGGTTCTTCTGTCGGGACGAACATCCTTAAACACAAAGTTTTGTCTAGGATAGATGCTTGGAAGCGAATGGCCAAATGGAAGTCAAGAACAGTTTAAAGGCTCTTGACACACACTGTCACATTTCTGTCTCGGCGCCCTATGTCTATATGAAGAACCTGTATATGGGGTGGTCATGTGATTCAGTTCCGGCTGATGAGTTCTAAGTGGAAATCCAGTGGAGACTTCTGGGATTGTTTTGCTTTCCTTATATAAGTACCACTCCTCTTCCTCGCTATTTTTTTTCATTTTGCTTCAACTGAGGGCTTGAGGTTGGAGGTGGAGCAGCCACCTAGGGGCCCTGAAGGGATGTTTCCCAGTAAAGATGGGGAAGCAGAAGAACATTCTATCTGAGAGGCTGGGCATCTTCCACTGGCTTCAGAGGCCAGATCTGGGGCCAATGAATGGAAACTTCGATAAAGAAGATATTATTTGTAGAAAGAAGTTATTCCAATTAGGAAGTCAGTGAATTCCTTTATCAACGGAGATATTCAAACAGGAATGGAACACCCATTTGGGGAGAATGTAGAAAGGGGTACAAGCATAAGATAGTGTAACCCCTGACGTTCCTCGTACTCTGAATTCAGTTTTATGACCCAGCGCTAAAGGGCACATTTTCTGCCTTTTTTTTTTTTTTTTTAAATTATTATTTATTTATTTTTTATTTTTGGCTGTGTTGGGTCTTCGTTTCTGTGCAAGGGTTTTCTCCAGTTGCGGCAAGCGGGGGCCACTCTTCATCGCGGTGCGTGGGCCTCTCACTGTCGTGGCCTCTCTTGTTGCGGAGCACAGGCTCCAGATGCGCAGGCTCAGTAGTTGTGGCTCATGGGCCTAGTTGCTCCGCGGCATGTGGGGTCTTCGCAGACCAGGGCTCGAACCCGTGTCCCCTGCATGGGCAGGCAGACTCTCAACCACTGCGCCACCAGGGAAGCCCTCTGCCTTTTGATTCTGTCAAAGCAAAGTGGCCATGAGACTCCTAGAGTCCCTCCTCATGTTAATAAGGAAGTTAGAATTCATCTTATTCCTTATAAGACTCCAGAAAGTTGATGTATCCTCTAAAATTAAGCCCAGATCCCCCCCCAGTCCCCAGGTACACACTCATCAATCTTTCTTCTGTGGTTTTATTAGAAGGTCTTTCGTGTGTATTAAAAATGAAAAATATCTACCCAATGCCAAATTCCAGAAATGCACAAACATGAAAAGTTTTAGTTTTTAAAGGTTTCTTATGACAGCTGCCACAGTGGTCATTAATATGTAAATTCCATTGGCTGAGAAGGTTGACTTTTGGTCATAAATCGCCTCTTTCCTCCTGATAATCCTGTCTGACTCTCCAGCTGTCTAGACAATGGAAAAATTAACACCATGAAACAGAATAGTTTAAAAACCTTTGGAGCCAAATACTTAGAAACAAATTTTAAATCCATGGTGAGACATGTGAGACCAATTAGTTAATTATTCAAGGAATCCCTCCGAGTACCAACCTTGACTAATAATAAGACCTTACGCTTGAATAGCCTTTTAATACTTTGAGAAAGTAGTTTTCCATACGTTATCCTCTTTGATCCTTTGGAATATGTGACTTTATTTCCAAGGTTGTAAAGACCACCAAAATGTGACATCCCAGCTCTCTGGCATTACCATCACCTTCTCTTCTTTAACAAATTAACTCTTCGAGAAAATGCAACCTCAGCTCATTGAGATAGGTCAATATGGGACCTAGTTGAGAGAAAAGATAATTATGCATACATCTTTTTTTTTCTTAACTCTTAAAATCCTTCACTGGTTTTCCATTGCTTTGGGATCAAAACTCCCCCAATTTTAACATGATTACCAAGACCCTGCATGATTTGGCCACAGTCGACTTCTCCCCAATCTCATTTCTTGCTAATTTCCCTTGACCCATTTTCCCTCTGTCCAAACTGGCCTTTTTAAGCTTCTTCCAATGATGCCTCCCCTTTGACTTGTCCGTACCATCCTTCTGTGCATCCCTTCACCTGGTAAATACCTACTTATTAAAAAGTCACTTCCTCAGGGAAAGACTCCTCTCTTTTCTTCCTATACCGTAGTAGGTCAAGTTGCCTTGTTATACATCTTCACAGAACAATGTTCTTTTCTTCCAGGATAGAGGTAAATAAACTACAGCCTTTGGGCCAAACCTGTCCCTCCATCTGTTTTTGTAAATGAAGTTTTATGTGCACACCACCATGTTCATTGGTTTATGTATTGTCTATGGATGTTTTCTTTTCTCTTTTAAAATAATGTTCCCCAGCTTTATTGAAATATGATTGACAAAAATTATATCTATTTGGATTGTATAACGTGATGTTTTACTCTTCGTATACGTTGTAAAATGAGTACCACAATCAAGCTAATCCATCACCTCAAATAGTTACTGTTTTTTTGTGTGTGTGGTGAGAAAACATGAGATCTACTCTCTTAGCAAATTTCAAGTACACAATACATTATTATTAGCTATAGTCACCATGCTGTGCATTAGAGCTCCAGAACGTACTCTCTAGCCAACATCTTCACTTTTCCCCATCCCCTGGCCTCTGGCAACCATCATTCTACTCTCTGTTACTATGACTTCAACTTTTTCTTTAGATCCCACATACACGTGAGCTCATGCTGTCTTTGTCTTCCGGTGCCTGGCTTATCTCACTCAGCACAATGTCCTCCAGGTCCATCTCTGTTGTTGCATATGGTGGGATTTCCCTCTTTTTAAAGGCTGAGTAATATTCCAGTGTAATATATATATATATATATTTTTCCCCCCCCCCCCACATTTTCTTTATCCATTCATGCATCCGTGCACACTCAGGCTGTTTCCATGTCTTAGCTACTGTGAATAATGCTTATGGTTGTTTTCTTGCTACCATGGCAGAGTTGCAACAAGGACCGTGTGGCCTACTTACTTACTTACTATCTGGCTCTTTATGCAAAAATTTGCCGACCCCTGCCTCAGAGCGCTAATCTTGGTTTGCAATGATACACTTGTTATTAAGATTATGTGATTACCTGTTACATCTTCCAGACCGTGGGCTCAGAATTTGGCAGTTACTCAGTAAATATTATTGAATGAAAGGAAGAAAATGAATGGAGAAAAATAAAGAGAGGAATTTTAAAAAGAGAATAAAAGGAAGAGAGAAAGAGTAAAAAAGGAACAATGGTTGGGCATTATTATGATTATCTGTGATACTAAAGATCCTCATCTTTGGAGTTAGGTAGTCATGCTCTCTTTTCATGAACTCTCATTCAGTGTTTCCGGCTTCTTTTTTGGGCTTCACGCAAAGCTGTCAGCAGGATGGCCTGAGGTCAGGATGGGATTAAACGCCAGTGATTGGGTCCAGGATTGAGGGTGATATGACTGCTACCCATCTTGGTTGGGCCTGTTCTCAGGAACTAACTCACCCATCACACGGATTTTTCAGGGATTCAGCTCACCATGTCCTCTTTCCATCTGGAAAAGTGTAAAAAAAATTCAAACTGGGCCATGGTATACTAGGTAAAGCTCTCCCATCTTCCAGAAGGACCGGCTCTTAGTCTGTGGAACTTCCAACCCACTATGGGCAACAGAAGATGGTTAACACTGTGGAGGCAGTTTTAAGACCTACTCGCAAAAGCTCTGACACTCCTTCCATTGAGAGATGGGGTCCAGGTTCTCTTCCCTTGAAACTGGGTAGCCTTGTGTCTGCCTTGACCCATAGGCTACGGTGGAAGTGACTCCATATGACTTACAAGGCTAGGTCATAAAAGGCCATGAAGCATCTCTTTTGTTCACTGGAACACTCATGCTTGGAGCCTGGAGCCACCACGGAAGAAATCTGGTTTTCCTGCACCTGCCATGCTGGGGAGACCTCATGTGATCATCTAGTTGACAGTCCATCTGAGTCCAGCCTTCCAGCCATCGCCACCAAGATGCGGCATATGAGTGAAGCCATCTTGGACTTCCTGGACCAGTCTATCAGCCAGCTGAGTACCACTGAGTGATCTGTCAACACCATGTAGAACAGAAGCATCAGCAAGCCAAGCCCTGCCTGAATTCCTGCCCACGGAATTGTGAGATACAATAAAGTGGTTCTTATTTTAAGTGGCTATGTTTTTGGACCCACTTATTACGCAGCAGTAACTCACTGGCAAACACTATGACTGAGCTAGTGACAAAAAGGTATCTCGTGAAGGTTGGTAGTTTATGGGAAGCCCTTGAAATGGCCTTTTTGCTCCCCATGCATTTCCGGATTGGCAGGGCAAACACTTTTATGCTCATTTTTCCAGATGAGGAAATTAGCACAGGTTAAATCACTTCAATAAATGTATTGGGGACCTACTATGTGCATTGTTTTGTCACTGTACAAACTACAAAGGTACTTTGTTTTATAGCTGGTGGGGAGACATATGAACCTTTTAAAATAGCTCTCTCTTTGCAGGCTTCCAGAAAGCTGTGACTTTCTAACATTTAAGTAGAACATGGAGAGTGTTTTAAAGGAAGTTTCCAAAGACTGGACAGGGCTGTCTTCCTGGTGGTGGCTGCCAGGGAACACGTGATGTGGCGAAGGATGAGTTTGATAAATATATGGAACAGTATTATGGGGCCAAGCTTCCGTTCCAGAAAATAGCAAATGTTGGCAGTACAGAGCTAGGCTCTACCCTGACTTTCCCCATCTCCACCTCTTTCCCTCCCTCCCAAAAGACTCTTATCCTATTTTGTGTTTTTAACAAGGAAATGAAAAGAGCTGGCATGAAATGAATTATGTCTTTCCCATCATACACTTGTCTTCTAGTGGGCAGGGGCCAGAATGCATCACACTGATGTGTCCTTGTTGAGATGCCCTGTGTAAGTGGGTGATGGGGGGCCATGAGGGCCAGTGGTTGGTGGTCTGTGAGTTTCCATGAGGGTCCGTGTTTGGAGGTTTATGGTGGGTGGTCCATGGTCTCAGGGTTTGGAGTATGTGCCGATCTGAAGCAAATGTAATAACCCACCTCAGGGCAGTCATATACCCTGTTCCTCCCCTAAAACACAGCACCCTTGACTTAAGTCTGAGGGACAGTTGACCAAGGGGCAAATGTGGATACAGTTCCTGGTTCCCTGGACACCTCAATAAGAATGGATACCCCTTAAGTCCATAAATCGTGATGAAGGAATTTTACCAAAGGTCTAGAAACAATGGTCATTTTTTCACAGCTGAAGTATCTGATGGAAGACCCTTGAAAAATGGAGGCATCGTAAATTCCCAACAGGAGGATAATTTTGCAACAATAGTTTGGAGCCCGAAGGAAAAAAAAAAAAAAAAAGAAAGAAAGATCTGGAGCTAAGTGCACGGGGAGTTGGCAGGAATGAAGGCATAAAAATTCAACCCGAAAAGGCCACTGGAGTTTTCCAACCAGAGAGTGATTCTGAGCCGAAATGAATGAACCAGAACTAAAAGTCTCAATTTCCTTCCTGCATTGTAGGAAAATTGGGAATCTCAGTCCTCTCTGGGTTCCAGTGGAAATAATTGTCTGCTCCCTTTAAGATGGTGAAATGCAGATCTGGACCATTTCGTGCGCAGGTATTTCTCTTCCGTCTCCTCCCATAACTGCTCATCTCAGTCTTTTCCAAGGCAGGCATCAGCCCCCCTTCTCCGTGGTCATAGGACAATTTTGTTTTAAGTCCCATGAAAGTGACTTTGGTATTTGGCTTAGAAAAAAACGGCTTCTTTAACTCAACTGGAGCATTCCCCAGGACAGCCCCCGAGTAAGTGTCCGAGGAAGGTGGGTCTCTGTCTTGACCCCCAAGCAACACAGTCCTTCCCCCCGTCGGATATGACAGTACGGGACAGACCCACGGGACACGAGATTTGGGGTCTGCTCCCAGTCTTGCTGTTAAAAATGCCTTATCCCTCACCTGACTGATGTGCAGGTAGGTAAGGTTAACAGAGGAGCGAGCTTCATGTTCCTGGGAAGAACAGAATTTTACAAACCCCAGGCACCATGATTAGTTGCATTAAGGTGGGAGCCATGCATGGCAGGTGTCACCCCGGCCCCCTATCCCTTCCTCCTGGAATCTCAGGCCATGTCGGCCCAGGGCGGCAGAGGGCTCCTTCCCAGCCTCTGAACGTGGTCCGAGGTGCCTAGAGAAACAGATCTTTGAAAATAGAAGAGGACGGAAGAGATTAAAGTGCTTCTCTGGGACAATTAATGAAGCCCTGGAAGAATCAATTTGTCCCCAAGCCTTTGAAGCTGGCTGTGACAGAGGAAGCTGAGATTCTGTTTTTCCAAGTAGTAGGAAACCACTGTGCTCTTTGTGCCTGGTCTGAAAGGCACTGTGCTTGGGAGAACAGAGGAAGGGGGGCAGCTTCTGCTCAGGGGACCAAAAGTAAAGCTCCCAGAGGGGATATTTCACGGACGCTGTGGGGCAGGGGTTGACATGTGTGCTTTGGGGCTGCGGCTTTTAAACGGTGTTCTGTGAGGGTCCTAGGGTGGAGGATGGTGTTCTCTGGGGGCCAGCAATGCCCTGAAGCTTGGCCCGGGGCGGGGGCTGCCCTGGACCTGGGATTTAGGCAGCCGGCTCGGGCCATGCCCTCCCCTCCGAGGGTGCAAGTACAGGGCTGGGCATGAGAGTGAGCCCCTCTCCTGCCTCACCCGCATCCCAGCCCTGGCCGCAGACAACTCCTGGTACCCGGGACCCCAGGATCCCCTGCCCAAGTGGCCTGAGCCTGGGATAGACCACCTTGCTGGTGTCTGGTCCTCAGACCCGAGGGGTGGCCAAGAGGCAGCTTTCAGGGGGCTGTGCGTGGGGCTGGCTGTGCAGGCTGGGGCTCACTCTGAGCGTGCAGAAGGCTTCTTGCAGTGCAGAATATATGACGTATACACACCATTCGGGACAGGTGCACGCCGTGTGCGTGTCTGTGTGTGTCTGTAGTTGAGAGCATATCCTTCTATTCCCACTTTCCTCATTTTAAAAAAATTTAGATCAAGAGTTGGGTTTTTCTAATGCCCTGTTGGCATCTTTGGAGATCATTATATGCATCACAGTGGTTTAAAAACTGAGCAGGTATTAGGATTAGAGTTGGATCTACCAACATGACCAGGGGTAGAAACACCAGAAAGCAGTTTGAAAGATACTGAATATCACCCAAGATGCAATGTGCTGCTGTTGCTACAGTTATTCCCTTGGTCATGAAGGAGAACTCTTTTCTTGAAGTTTCTTTAACTTTCCACAGTGGCATCCCAGGAATTCAGGTGTGGAATGCTGTTTGTGCACGGTCTCTGTCCTTCCCACTGGCGTCCTAAAATGGGGTTGAGGATTTTGTGTGGGTCCAATAAGCAAGCGGTGCCTCAGCTTTTGTGTCCCATGTCCCTGCACCATTGTGGTGTCCAGCGGGGCTCCTAGTCTTTAGGCTCCAGAGAGAAGTGAATCCTACAGAGGAAGCCTGAGTAGTCTGTTGGATAAGGGGTGTATGGGGGAAGAGACTTGTGTGTGTGTTTATGTTTATGTATGTGTGTATGCATGTGTGCATGTGTGCATCTGTATATGTGTCTGTGTATATGTGTGCATGTGTCTGGGAGTGTATGTGTGTGTGTGTGCACACATGTGTAGGTGTCATGAGGTTTGTGATCGCTTGTCACAATCCCTAAAATCACAGATTAGACCATTCTGGAGGTGGCGTTTTAAAGACCACCTTATCTACTTCCTCATTTAGCAGCTGAGTTCCAGAGTGAGGAATTGATTGTCCAAAGTCACTCCTGCATCAGACCCCAGGGCCCTTACCCTCCAGCCCTGAGAGAATCGTCACCATCCTTCACACAGCATCTACAGTTGAAGAGCGTAGTTGACATAGTACATCTCAGGAGTAACTTTTTTTTTTAAATTTTATTTTAAATGATGTGTGTGTGTGTTTTTTAATAAATTTACTTATTTATTTTTGGCTGCGTTGGGTCTTCGTTGCTGTGCGCGGGCTTTCTCTAGTTGCGGCGAGCAGGGGCTACTCTTCGTTGCGGTGCGCGGGCTTCTCATTGAGGTGGCTTCTCTTGTGGTGGAGCACGGGCTCTAGGTGCACGGGCTCAGTAGTTGTGGCGCATGGATGCAATGTGCTGCAGTAGATGTGGCTCGTGGGTTCTGGAGTGCAGGCTCAGTAGATGTGGCACACGGGCTTAGTTGCTCCACGGCATGTGGGATCTTCCCAGACCAGGGCTCGAACCTGTGTCCCCTGTATTGGCAGGCGGATTCTTAACCACTGTGCCACCAGGGAAGTCCCTCAGGAGTAACTTTTAAACTTACTAGGACTCTGCTTTGTTAATTTCCCAGACAAATTGGCTTATGTCCCTTTTGGTTGCAAGTGACAGAAACCCCCACTGGGTTAAGCACTAAAAATACTTTCTTGGGGCTTCCCTGGTGGCGCAGTGGTTGAGAGTCCGCCTGCCAATGCAGGGGACACGGGTTCGAGCCCTGGTCTGGGAAGATCCCACATGCCGCAGAGCGACTAGGCCCGTGAGCCACAATTACTGAGCCTGCGTGTCTGGAGCTTGTGCTCCGCAACAAGAGAGGCCGCGATAGTGAGAGGCCCGCGCACCGCGATGAAGAGTGGCTCCCACTTGCTGCAACTAGAGAAAGCCCTCGCACAGAAATGAAGACCCAACACAGCCAAAAAAATAAATTAAATAAATAAATTAATTAAAAAAAAAAAAACTTTCTTGACTCATTTGTCTGCAATTGCTGACTTTGGGCAGAGTTGGAAATAGGGGTCTAAACAATATCATCAGGATGTAATTTCTGGCTCTCTCTTTCCCTCTAATTCTTGGCCCCATCTCTTCCATGTTGAGTCCATCCTTGAGCTCTTCCTGTTGGCCACTGGCACTCTCATCTCTGGCGGTCACAAATGGCAGCCCCAGATCTAGTGCTTTAAAGAAAACAAAGCAAACTCCTTGGTCCCAGCATTCCCATCAACATCCCAGTGGCTTCTTATTGGATCTTAGTCACATGACCACCCCCTGAACCAATCACTGTGGTCCTGGGTTCCTGGATCCCCGCATGGAACTCCATCTGAACCCATCGTTATCTGAGTTAGTCAGGGACTGACTCCCTGGAGGGAAATTGAGAGCCTTTCCAAAAGAAAATGCACAAAAGCTGGGCAGCAAAAATAGCAGATGTCTGCTTGACCAAATCCTATTACGAAAAATAAGGATATTTAAAGACTCTCAAATTTGCCTAAACCTGGGGGCACCCCAGGCCTTTGTTCATCGATACATCTTCACAAATGATGACCTTGATTTTCTAGTTCTGTAAGATCTATCCCATGTCTCCACATTCTTTGAAACTTATAAAACCTTTACACATCCAGGGTGGGGCCCAAGGGCAAAAAAAATTGCTTGTTTAATTAAATCAATTACTTAATACTCTAAAGCTTTATGATGATGTAAAGCACAAGTTTTATATACAGGACGCAAGAAGTTTTAAGAGACTCGACTTGTGTTCCAAATTAAAACAATGTTAAATTCTTTAGTAACCCTAGCAGGGGAAAAAAAAAAAAAAAAAGAAAGAAAGAAAGGAAAGGAAAAGAAAACCCCCCTTATTTCCAAATCACTACCACTGGAATTTTAAAAATTATTTACATACTTAGCCGTGAGTCCCTTTATACATGATGGGTTTGGCAGGAAGGCCTGAAGCAATAATTTAAAACAGAGGTTGGGAGTGTGTATAAGGAACTCCCCCTCTTTTCCAAAATAAATGTACCATCAGATCCACCGAAGAGGTTACTTTTCCTAAGAAAAGACTGCAACTTTGGGAGCCGGGGACATGTAGGTGCTGTTTGAGGGAAGCTGACAGCACAGTGTGCTTACCTTCTGTGGATTCTAGAATGACCTAAATGGTAATTCCTTGATGTACAGTGGAAAGAAAGGCCGATTCCTTGTCCCAGATCATTTCCTTTGAATCTAGGTCGGACTTACATGCTTAAATGGAATTATGTATACATGGCAGCGTTTTGTGGTTTGTTTGTTTAAATTCACCAGTCATTATCTACTGAACTTTATATTGAGTTTTGTTCTAAAATACCAAGAAGACTCCATTCTCTGCCCACAGATGTAGACATCCCAAAGGTGACAAAGAACCTGTCACTGGGGAGGGGGATAGATCACCAGGTCCCCTCCAGCAAGGGAAGGGGTCAGTGTTGAATGGTTATTTGGGTTACATGGAAATGTATTGGAAAGGCTCTGCCAGCAGGGAAGGAAGAGATAGGGTCTAATCTCAAAGCCCCTGAAATGTTCCTTGCTGCCTCTCGCAGTGAACATCTGTGGGTGATGCTGCCGGAGCCCCACCTGTGTCTCTCAGTTGGTCATCAGCTCTGCTCACCGTCCCGCTGCCACTGCCTGAAGCCTCTTCCCTGAATCCCGGAAGGGAAGGTCACTTTGCCCACCTAACAAGCCGGAAATGCTAGGCCATCACCAGCCACCCCGGAAGCCCTCAACCAGTGGCACTGGGCAATTGAGGTATAAATTCTCAGTTCCCTCCCTCCTCAGGTGGCCTAACCCTTCTTTCAAAATAAATAAATAAACTTTTCTATTTTGGAATAACTTTTTTAGACTTACAGAAAAGTTGCAAAATAGCACAGAGAGTTCTCGTATACTCTTCACCCAGCTTCCCCAATGTTGAAATCTTACACATTTATAATACAAAGATCAAAACTAGGAAACTGACGTTGATATGATGCGATTAACCAAACAACAAACCTTATTCCATTTTCACAAGTTTTTCCACTAATGTCCTTTTTCTGTTCCAAGATCCCTCCCGGGATCCCACAGTGCAGTGAGTTGGGGGGGATCTCTTTGGTCTCCTCCAACCTGTGACAGTTTCTCTCTTTCCTTGCCTGGCCTGACCTTGACATTTTAAAAAAATAATAAATTTATTTATGTATTTTGGTGGCATTGGGTCTTCGTTGCTGTGCACGGGCTTTCTCTATTTGCAGCGAGTGGGGGCGAGCGGGGCTATTCTTCGTTGTGGTGCGCGGGTTTCAGTAGTTGTGGCTCTCGGGTCCTAGAACGCGGACTCAGTAGTTGTGGCACATGGGCTTAGTTGCTCCGCGACATGTGGGATCTTCCCGGACTAGGGCTCGAATCCGTGTCCCCTGCATTGGCAGGCAGATTCTTAACAACTTCACCACCAAGGAAGGTCAGACCTTAACATTTTTGAAGAGCACAGGTCAGTGATTTCTGAGAATGGCCCTCAGTTTGGGTTTCTCTGATGTTTTCCCATGTTTAAAACAGAGATACATTTAAATTTAAATGTATTTAAAATGTACATAACTTTAAATTTAGAGATTTAAAATGAGATACATTTTATTTTTATTTATTTAATTAATTTATTTTTTAATTGGCTGCACTGCGCAGCTTGCGGGATCCCAGTTCCCCGACCAGGGATCAAACCAGATCCCTGGAAGTGGAAGCGTGGAGTCCTAACCCCTGGACCGTCAGGGAATTCCCTAAAATAAGATATATTTTAAAATGAGATACATTTTTGGCAAGAATGCCCCAGGGGTGATGTCGAGTCGCTCTCCACAGCATGATGGCCAGGGCAAATGCTGTCGATAAACCTTCCTACTAGTGATGTTAACCTTGTTCCCTTGGTTAACGTAGCACCTGTCAAATTTCTCCTTTGAAATATCACCATTTTCCCTTTACAACGAATACGCTCTTGGGGGAGACCCTTGAGGACCTTGCAAATATCCTGTTTCTCCTCAAACTTTGGCCCAGTGATTTTAGCATCCATTGATGGATCTTGCCTGCTGCAGTTACTAGTGTAGTTTGCCTAATGGTGATTTCGTATTTCCTTCATTAATTTACTTGGAATTTATGAATGTATTGTCTAACTTTATTTACATAATTATTTCTTACTTAATGTCGTACATGTATTAACTGGAGTGTGACTTTAAGGAAGAGTTGTCTCTTCTGGGATGGGTTATTCTGGGGCATGTGCTTTGCACCACTGCCCGGAAGTTTCCTCGTGGGCTTGAGCTCCGTTGCCCACAGTGGTAGCTTGAAATGACTGATCCTTCATTGGCTTTCTTTCCTCTCCTTCCTCACTCCCTAGTGCCGCTTCCTGCATCTTCCAAATGACATTCCTGCCCTCAAATCCTGACCCAGGGTCAGCTTCTACGACAGCCCAAAGTAAGACAGCTTCTCTCGAGGCAAAAACATTTTCTCCCCACTGACTAGATGGGACAGGTATGAGAGTGACCCCAGGAAGAGCTGTGGTTAGTTGAGCAGCTACTCAGTGAAATCGATTAGGGTAGAATCATGAAATCTGCATGAAACCCTGGACTCCACTTATTCCCCAGCTGACCACTCTTTTCTCTGAATAATCTGGTTAGTTAATTCAACTTTCCCTCCTGGTTTGCCTAATGAATGCAACCTAACATTATATTTTAGAATCTTTGGAAGACACCCAACTGAATGTGCCAAAGAAATGGGATTCTTTCTGCACAGGCAGATGGCAGCACAAATTTGGCTTCCTGTGGGCAGCCCTGGGTTCCCACCCAGCTGGACACTTAGACTATTTTCTGGGAGAACCAAGAGTGTTCAGCAGAGATAGATGCGGAGTTATGGATAGCCAGAGGACCTCCCTTCTGTTACGTTTTAGGCAGTCAACTGGTTGAAAAAATAAAAGGCTTCAGAGCTAAATGGAGGTGATTAGACCTCGCACCTGGCTAGAGGATCCCTGGATGTAAGAGATTTTGGAATCAGGTCTGGTGGCTGATGTTCAGAGACGTACTGCATCTTCACCTTTGGCTTCTAGAAAACCTGGCTGGCAGGGGAGTCAATGTGCTGAGTGCCATAGTGTTGTTGAACTTGGGGCATCGACAAAGATTAGGCTGGCTAGAGAGTCCCATGCCCCAGCAAGGTCACTGGGGGTTGGTGAGAACTTAAGTCAGGCACCTCACTGTAAAGGGTCAGGGACGTGGATAAAACAGCAGGTGATGCAGACTCCCCCTGGTGCCTTTTCCCAAGGTTGATATTTGCATGGCATTTTAAAAAATAAATTTATTTATTTATTTTTCTATTTTTGGCTGCGCTGGGTCTTTGTTGCTGCGCGCAGGCTTTCTCTAGCTGCAGCGAGCGGGGGCTACTCTTCGTTGCGGTGCGCGGGCTTCTCGTTGCAGTGGCTTCTCTTGTTTCGGATCATGGGCTCTAGGCGCACAGGCTTCAGCAGTCGTGGCTCGCAGGCTCTAGAGTGCAGGCTCAGTAGTTGTGGCGCACGGGCTTAGTTGCTCCGCGGCATGTGGGATCTCCCCGGACCAGGGCTCGAACCCGCGTCCCCTGCATTGGCAGGCAGATTCTTAACCACTGTGCCACCAGGAAGTCCCTGCATGTCATTTTAAATGAAAAATACTATCGAGGGAAAAGATACTTCAACATTTTTAGGTTCGTAGGAGTAATAAGAGAGGGAAAATGACGATGCAATGAGAAATGCAAATCTAGTACAAATTCACAATCCATTATCCAAAACCTCTGTGTTACCCAAATCGAGTGTGTTTAGGAAATCGGAATTTGTTTGGAATTTTGAAAAGTAATCTGTTACATATACTGCATCTTATGGAAACCCCCTGCCAGCAGGGTTTGGGGAAGAACTCTGTAATAACACACTATTTTCTGCAGTAAGTTGTAGGAATAGTCACACTAAGCTGGATAAAGATCACACCACCTCATGGTGAGTCAGCTCAGGTTTTGCTGCCAGAGGAGTTATGAGAACACTTTTGGTGTTCAGACCTGTTTGGATTTCAGATTTGTGCGTAAGGGGTGGTGGACCTGTATCTCCTTTCCTGACGTTAGAAATGAGGCCGACCCCGAGAAGCTGACGGTATGATTCCTCCTTTGCCGGAAAAGTTTGAATCAACATCTTTGATCGAACCGAGCGGAATCTGGTATAAAACATTGCTTCCCTGTTTCTTGGAAGCCAAGTTGTGCTTTTGGGGAGAGAAGCAGGAATGCCTTTGTGGTAGGTGATGTGGGTGAGCTGGAGCGGTACATAACCAAAAGTCAAAAGTCATCGTGGGTTTGTCCTCCCTCCTCCCCAGGGTCGGGCCAGATTCCCTGGAGCTGGTACAACCCCTCCCTTTGTCATCCCTCCAGCTCTAAGGCATCCAAGGTACCCCAAAATGGCCCTGTTTCCTTGGAGGGTGCCTCAGAAACGGAGAAGCGGTTTGGCAAAGAGAGAGATACTTCACTGCAAGGAAAAATATACACCCATTGTCAATTTATTTTCATTTTAACCCCGCAATCCTCTAAAGGGTGTGCACTGGGGACTAAAATTCGTTCTGCACCATTTAGAGAAGAACTGACTTGAAACATATAAATGGGACTTTGAAAATATAATGGAACGCAGATCCTTCTCTTGCAGAAAAGACATTTTAAATAAGAGGTCTTTCAGGTTCCCCCTCTTCCCTCCGTTTGATTTATAGGTTTGTGATTAACCATGACATTGACCAGTGAAATCCAAAGCGGACGCCGCTGGAGGTTCATCGGGGCCAGACGGGCAATCTTTTCATGGAATCAGCAAGTCAGTGCTTGTATTCATTTCCTGCCTCGGCTGTAGCAAATTGCCACGCACTTAGAGGCTTAAAAGAACATAAACTTATTATCTTGTGGTTCTGGAAGTCCAAAGTCTGAAATGGGTCTTACTGAGCTAAAGTGGAGGTGTCGGCAGGGAACTTCCTTCTGGAAGTTCTAGGGGAGGGTCCATTTCTTGCCTTTTCCAGCTTCTAGAGGCTGCCCCATTCCTTGGCCCCTTTCTCCATCCTCAAAGCCAACAATGGCCATTCGAGTTTTTCTCACACTGCATCCCTTTGACCGTCTCTTCTTCTCCCCTTTTCCACCTTTTAAGGAGTCTCGTGATTACATTGGGCCCAACTGGATAATCCAAAATAGTGTCCTTATTATTATTTTTTGGCCGTGCTCTGCAGCATGTGGGATCTTAGTTCCCTGACCAGGGGTCGAACCTGTGCCCCCTGCCTTGGGAGTGCGGAGTCTTAACCACTGGACCGCCAGGGAAGTCCCAATAGTGTCCTTATTTTAAGGTCAGCTGATTAACTACCTTAATTCCATGTGTAACCTTAATTCCTCTTAGCCATGTAGCCTAACAAATTGACAGGTTCAGGGGATTGCACCGTGTACATCTTTGGGAGGCCGTTATTTTGCCTCCCCAAGGTGGGGTAAGAAAGTCACACAAGAGGAGTTGAAAGCTGTGGGCAGGGAGGAGAGAGATTACTGGGTACCCAATAAAATTCACCATATTAGTAGCTAACATTTATTAAATGCTTACCATGAACTTGGCCTATTACACTTTATCTCATTTAATTCTGTGAGGTGGATACTATTATTATACCCATGTTACAGAGGGGAAAAACAGAGGCTTATGAAATCAAATGAATTAGCTAATTCAGTTTTAATAGTCACATGTGGTACATAGACAGATGAATGGATAAAGAAGATGGGGTACATATATACAATGGAATACTACTCAGCCATAAAAAAGAATGAAATAATGCTATTTGCAGCAACATGGTTGGACCTAGAGATGATCATACTAAGTGAAGTAAGACAAAGAAAGACAAATACCATATGACATCACTTATATGTAGAATCTTAAAAAAATGATACAAATGAGCTTCTTTTAAAACAGAAATAGACTCACAGGCATAGAAACCAAACTTCTGGTTACCAAAGGGGAAAGTGGGGGAGGGATAAATTAGGAGTTTGGGATTAACAGATACACACGACTGTGTATAAAATAGATAAACAACAGGGACCTACTGTAGAGCACAGGGAACTATACTCAATACCTTGCAATAACCTATAATGGAAAGAATCTGAAAAAGAACATATATATGTCTATCTATGTCTATATATTATAACTGAATCCTGAAACTAATACAACATTATAAATCAACTCCACTCCAGTAAAATAAATAGTCACATGTGGCTAGAGGCTACCGTAATGAACAGCATTTAATTAAATTAAAATGAGCATTAATTAACTAAACTGTGGGCTAGCCAATGTCTCAGGTGCTCCATACACAGCCCAGCACAGGTACAGAACATTTCCATTCCTGCAGAAAGTTCTCCCAGGCAGCGCTGCTGGAGAGGATAAATGTCTTTCCCAACATCACGCAATTAGAAAGTGGGAGAGTCGGGGTTTGAACCCAGTGTCTTTGGCTTGAGAACCTGAGCTTGGAACCACCGTATTATAGGGACGCTCAGCATCTGCTTGTGTCTGCGGGGGGTTGAAATGCCTCGTACGTTGGGTACACCTTAGTCCATCCTCATTTAACCCCTTCCTATGAACACACGGTTTCTGATTCAAATGCTTTTCTGACATTTTTGTTCAGCACTTAAGTGCATGCACCTGCTCAAGTTGACAGCGGAAACCAAATGTGCGTCACCCGAGGCCGTTCTGCTTCCCCGTTAGCTGCGTGGCACAAACTGGGCACCACTGTCTTTCCCCTGCTCTTTTTTTTGTGTGTGTGGGCGCTCCAGTACTGGCTATTGTCAGGTGTTTTTATTTTTATTATTTTTATTTATTAATTTTTTTGCCACACCGTGTGGCCTGTGGGATCTTAGTTCCCCAACCAGGGATTGAACCCGGGCCCCTGGCAGTGAGAGCACGGAGTCCTAACCATTGGACCGCCAGGGAATTCCCCTCCCCTGCTCTTTCATTAACTTCCCAAGGGTGGGCGGAAGCCTTCCAGGGGGAAGGAGATAGAGAGCCGTGAAGGATCACATCAAAGGAAAGAAGTTTTCCTCAGTCTCCTTGCCCTGCAGCGTTTGCTGCGTCAGAGGTGCTGGTCTGCTGGGCCCAGTGTGGACACTCATCCAATTTTCCTCCGACTTTTTCTGTGGAAGTTTGCCAAGAAAATGACCTGTTTGGCTGTAAGAAGAGTGACAGTTCATATTCAGCACTCAGCGCTGTTGCTCTAAGTGCACCCAGAGAGGAACCTGTCACCCCCCAACCCCCCGAGGCAGGGACTGTTAATTCCACCTCCAGTTCCCAGATGGAGACACTGAATATTTCAGCACCTCCCTGGGGTCACAGCCAGGAGTGACGGGGCAGCATTTGAACCCGGACCACCTGGCTTCAGGTTCTGGGCCCTTCACCCTGTGCAATCTTCTCCTTTATGTCCTGAATGTCAACCCAGAGGTCATTTTCTTTCCTTTCCGAAGTGCCTGTCACTTGCCGATGGAAGCAGAGGGCCAGTCCGCCTGGCGCAGCGAGGAGACTCCCTCTGCAGGTGAGCGGGGCTAGAGAAGGCGTGGCTGGCGAGCCCAGGCCTGTCTACTGTCGCAGGATGCTCCTCCCCCACCCCCCCGGGTCTCTGCCCTGGGCCCCTGGAGGTCTCCGGATAGGAGCAGCCTAATCTGTGCCAAGCTCTGGGTTCCAGGGAACGGGGTCGATGTGTTTTCTGAATCAAGAAGGAAAACCAGAGCCAGAAGGAACGTGAGGAGCTGTGTCCCACCTAGCCCCTCATCCTCAGAGCCGCAGACAGCGGGGACCAGATAAATACAGACCTCATCAGGAAGCTCCCCGGGCTGGGCCGCCCAACCCCAGGGCTCCCAGGGACCCGACCCAAAGGACATGCGTGTTACAGGCACCTCCTGCTGCTTTGGCCACTGGCTTCATTACCATCACCTGTTCTGCAGGCCTTTTGGATATTCCTCTTCGCTCCAAGAAAGCTCCTTTTGTGCAGCTGCGAATTCCCAACCACATGGGCCAGTGTACAGAACAAACAAACCGGCTAGAGGCAGACAGAACTTTCCAGAATTCCTGGCCTGGCGAGACCAGCCTCCTCCTGAGCGGTGTGGTGTGTGCTACATTTCACAGTTTACAAAATGGCTTTTTTTTTTTTTTTGGTTTTCACAGGGAAGTTTTTCCTAGGAAGGTCTGAGAAAGATAAATGATGCTCCAGGAGAACTGAATGGAAAATGTTCGCTCGACTTTCTCAATTGCCTCCGGAGGCCCAATCGGGGCTGGCAAGTCCCTGCGGGCAGAAGGACAATTGTCCAACCTTCAGGGGAAAGTTTCCAGTTGCCTGATGGGAACTGAAATGCTGTCAAGAAGGACAGAGAAAATATTTATTTTCAGCCTAGGGCAAAAAATTTTTAATTCATAAATGTGTGAATTCCAGAGTCACAAAAGCAAAGTGTAAATTATTCAGGATTGTCTGCATTCTGCAGATGGATTGTGCAATAAGGGTGTTGAAACCAGAATGATAGGAATGAGAGAGATGTAGTTTATCATATAAGAGTCATGCTAAAATAAATACCGGAGAGGGTTCAGGGCTGGTTAAAATAAGACGCAGAGTTCTACCATGTGGCCACCTGACACTGACACCCACTGCTGTTTCCACTTCTCCCTCTTGCCGTGTTTTGGCTCTGCTTCCATTTCTGGTATTTTCTTTCGGTTCATTTACTGTTCAAACAGCCCTCAACTTTCCGGTCACTTTCCATATTTAACTTTAACCCTTTCTTCCCCCATCCGTTAATCTGAAAAACGCTTCTTTATTGCCCTTTTTCTACTTACGCGGAGCTGATTTTTTTTTTTTTAATCTTAAAAGATGTCTTTAACCATTAAGAAATGTATAAAAATTACAAAGAATTAAGAGGAAAGCAAATCCACAGAAATGGTCGAGGTCTCATGTAATTCCTGCTTACATTAAAAAATCCTAAATTTTATAATGCTTGAAAATTCAAACAGTACAGAAAAGTACAACATGGAAAATGAACGCCTCTCCTCTTTCCTGCAGCCCCTCCTTCCTTGAGCTGCCCGATTTAGCAAATTAAGATACAGGATGCCCAGTTAAATCTGAATTGCAGATAAACAATGTTTTTTTTTAGTATATCCCACATATTGCATTGGACACACTTACGCTAAAACTTTTTTTGATCTGAAATTCAATTTTAACTGGGCATCCTGTATTGTGTCTGGCAATCCTATCCCTTCCCCGCCTAGACCCTCTCCCCAAAGCACATCTGTGGGGTAAATCCCTAGCAGTAGGATTGAGGGTCAGAAGAATCTAGCTGAATTGAGACAGGGTTGGAGGAATTTCCTGGAGTAAATTGAGCACTGCAGTGACCTTCATTCTGCCTGTCTTCCTCAGGAACATTTTTTCAAGTGCTGGCAACAGCTGGATCCTTGCAACAAAGGAAACAATCAACAAACTGAAAAGACAACCTATGGAATGGGGGAAAGTATTTGCAAACCATCGATCTGATAAAGGGTTAATACCTAAAATATCTAAAGAACTCCTACAGCTCAATAGCAAAAAACCAAATAACCTGATTTAAAAATGGGCAAAGGTCTTGACTAGATATTTTTCCGAGGAATATATACAGATGACCAACAGATACAGGAAAAGATGCTCAACATCACTAATTATCAAGGAAAGGCAAATTAAAACCCTGATGAAAAACCACCTCACACGTGTTAGGATGTGTATTATTTTAAAACAAAACAAAACAAACAAAAAACAAATGTTGGTGAGGATGTGGAAAAAAGGGAACCCTTGTGCATTGTTGGTGGGAATATAAATTGGTGCAGCCACTATGGAGAACAGTATGTAGGTTCCTCAAAAAATTTAAAATAGAACTACCGTACGATCCAGCAGTCCCACTGCTGGACATATATCCAAAGGAATTGAAATCAGGATCTCGAAGATGCAGTGTTATTCTCATTCTATGCTCAGGGCAGCATTATCCACGATAACCAAGATATGGAAGCAACCTAAATGTCCATTGACAGACAAATGGATAAAGAAAATGTGGTGTCTAATTCGATGAAATAGTCTTCAGCCACGGGAAAGCAGGAAATACTGCCATCTGTGACAACATGGATGAACCTGGAGGACGTTACCCTAAGTGAAATAAGCCAGATACAGAAGGACAAATACTGCATGATACCACTCACATGATGAATATAAAAGAACAGAACTCAGAAGCAGACAGTAGAATAGGGGTTGCCAGGGGCTGAGGGGAGGAGGGAACAGGAAGGATTTGTCAAAGGACACAAAGTTTCGGCTATAGAAGATGAATAGTAAGTCCTAGGGACCTCCTGTACACCACAGTACCTGTAGTTGACAACACTGTACTGTATGCTTAAAATTTTGCTAAGAGGGTAAGTTTAATAAGTGTTCTTATCACACACCCAAAATAAGAGATCAGGAGGACACTCTTGGAAGTGATGGATACGTTTATGGCATTGATTGCGGTGATGGTTTCAAGGGTGTGTACTTATTTCCAAAATCATTGAGCGTGGACTTAAAGATGAACATTTATTTATTTATTTATTTATTTATTTATTTTAACATCTTTATTGGAGTATAATTGCTGTACAATGGTGTGTTAGTTTCTGCTGTATAACAAAGTGAATCAGCTATACATATACATATATCCCCATATCCCCTCCCTCTTGCGTCTCCCTCCCACCCTCCCTATCCCACCCCTCTAGGTGGTCACAAAGCACGGAGCTGATCTCCCTGTGCTATGCGGCTGCTTCCCACTAGTTTCCTGTTTTACATTTGGTAGTGTATATATGGCAATGCCACTCTCTCACTTCGTCCTAGCTTACCCTTCCCCCTCCCCGTGTCCTCAAGTCCATTCTCTACGTCTGCGTCTTTATTCCTGTCCTGCCCCTAAGGATGAACAGTTTTTTAAAAAGGGAGCAGATCATATTTAAGTGAGCGAGTGGGATAGGAAGACAGTCACAAGATGGGCAGCGTCTTAGGAAATGGATTTTATTTGGAGTCTAAGGTTTGAATGATATTGGCCATGTTGAATTCATGAAAACATTGTCTCTTGCCGAATCTTATCTCGAAACATAAGGTTTATTATTTATTACTCGAAAAACTGATATATTTAAAATTCTCATCGGTGCTGGAATTTGATCATGCTGGTTCAGTGGACCAGGGAAGCAGTGTTTCATTTCCGTCTTCTCTCAGTTTCCTCCCAATCTCTGGATCCCCTCTGGACATTGGCTAGTAGTTGGACGTCATTATCGTCCCGTTCGATCTGGTGTTCTCACCACCTGCTCTTCCAGTGGTGGGTTTGGCCCATGTATTTACACACCTCCCACTGTTTGTTTTCAGATTAAATATGTGCAAAAGAAGCAAAGGCCATTCCTTGTTTGCTTTGCCTTGTGAAGCCCGGCTAGGTGAAGGGATGGACAAACGAACCTGAATGCACCCAGTGCCCCCCCAACCTTCCCATCACCGGGGCCCTCTGAGAACCCTTGGCCCTTAACCGTGCTTTTCAAACTTTCTCAGTAATTGCAGTCCATTTTAATATTCCAATCCATTATGCTCACACACATGTACAGAGGTGAGAGTCAAAATATTTAACATCTGGTAAGGCCAGGAGGCTGACCCATCAGAATTTGGTCTTAAAGCTGAGCCAGGTTTTGGAAGCCCCCTGCTGTGCCAGAAGTTAACCCTTTTGTTGCTGAATCTGAGTGAGGTTGTGGGGAGAGGGTATGCCCAGGCAGCAGGAGGGCACGTGGGCAGGCAACAGCTATCTCCCAACCAGTAGAAATGCATTTTGGTATTTTAACCACGGGTAGAGTTGTAGTGCTGAATGCAAGCTGGATCTCAGCTTTGCATATGTATAACTGAAACAAAAATTCCATCAAGCAATATTTACCTTTTCTGCTGTGACACTCTCTGACGTGTTCTGCTTTATTCTGTTTTGTTCCATTCCATCCCACCCCAACCCATTCTTTCATTTAAAAAGATGCTGACCCAGAACTTCTAAATTGATTTCACAACCCACTGATTGGTCACGACCGAGTTTGAAACACTTCTCTCTTCTGGTAGCTCTCAAAATTCCCCATGCCTAAGAAATAGCTGGGAAGCTTGTTACAAAGGCAGAGTCCCCATTCTAATTCTGCTCACCTGCAGCCTGCATTTCAGAAGTCCCCAAAGTCCCCAAAGTGATGCCAAGGAGGAGGGTGGCTTAGGAACCACTCATGCAGAAACACACGTCCACATGTGTGGACCAAGTCCAAGTCCAAGCTCACTCTGCTTGCCGCACGACAGGCCAATAAACCAGGAGACGAGGTGTTGAGGCAGGGAATAGCAACTTTATTCAGAAAGCCATCTCCGAAAAGATGGCAGACTAATGTCCTAGAGTACCATCTTATCGGGGTCTGGATGCTAGTTTCTTTTATAGAGCAGAGAGGGGGAGGAGGTGAGGAAGTAAAGTAAAGAGGCCATAAGTCTTGCAAAACATCTCCTGGTTTGGCCAGCCTTGGGGACGGGTTGTGTTATTTCTTCTTTCTTGCAGCCATTCACAGGTAAGCAGGGTCAGAATGTTTCCCTGTGAGCTGAACAAATGCACTTTAGGTTAACATTTAGGCAGAGGGGCAGGGTTCCCCAAGGGAGGCCATTATGTATGCCAATAGCTATAGACAACATCATTTTAACGATTACAGTAACAAAAGCAACAGAGCAAAGGTTAAAGTAAACAGATCCAACATGGAGTCAGATTTTGTTCTTCCCTGTTACACACACTGGGATGTGAAACACACACACTTTTCTGGATACTCTATGTTATTCCATTTATCTATGTGTCCAATCTGTATCAAAGCAGGGAAGGTATTTTTAGTTGCAAACAAGGAAAACTCAAAAGAACTGATTTTAAAAATGCAATGAATTTATTGACTTATAATTGAGAAGTCCGGGGCTTCAGGCAAGGCAGGATCTCACAACCCAGATGACGAAGGCAGGACCTGCCTTCTCTCTCTGCATTTACTGGCTCTGCTTTCTTTGTCTTGGCACCACCTTGGTTTGAATCCAGGAGCTTCCAAGGTTACATGCTTCCTTGGTCATATCCAACAGGAAAAAGAGAGAGTCTACATAAATAGGCATTCCAGAATTAGGTGAAGTTGTCCTTCTTTGATCTGATTTGAACCCAGCACTGGGGTAGGAGAATGGAACATGCAGACTGGCTTATGCTAATCAGATGTCACCCTGGAGGTGGGGATAAGGTCAATCCCACATAAACTCTGGCTATTCAGGGTGCTCTTTGGGAATGGGAAGGGGAGGTTAGGTGCTCGGGATGGCAAGGAATCAACAATTGCACCTCCAGGGACTTCCCTGGCAGTCCAGTGGTTAAGACCCTGTGCTTCCAATGCAGGGGGTGTGGGTTTGATCCCTGGTTGGGGAACTAAGATCCCACATGCCACACAGTGTGGCCAAACAATTAAGAAAAACACAACAAACAAACAAAAAACAATTACACCTCCATTTACTGAGACCACACCCTTTTGATGATTACAACTTTGTAGTGTATTTTACTATCTCATGGCTGTTCTTTTACAATTTCATGGCTTTTCATTTTAGGTGAATTTTAGCATCAGCCTTTCAAGTTATATTATGAACCCTCTTAGGAGGTTGCTTGGAATTGCATTGAAGTTCTGGATTAAAGTGGGGGTGAAATCAACATCTTTACAATGTTGAGCCTTTTTACCCAAAGAACAAGATAAGTCTTTCCATTTTTCAGGTCTACTCATTTTCTCCAATGAAGTTTTATAAGTATTACCACATAGACCTTGGGTATTTCTCGTAACTTTATGCCTCAGTATGGTCTGCTTTTTGTTGTTGACATGGATAGATCTTTTGGCCCCTGACATTGTGTAATTGATTGAGGCTGCCATAAAGGAAAGTTACTGGTGTTTGTGTATTTATCTTGTATCTGGACACCCTACGAAACCTTCTTAGTTATAACACTATTTCAGCTGGTACTTCTCATGGGAATCTTTGCCCCCTTTCTCTCCTCAGATGCTCTGCAGTTTGGCTCAGTCTCTTCTCTCAGGAGTGGTTTCTTTTCTTTTCTTTTTATTTTCATTAAATTAATATTACCATATTGCTTGCTCTCCCAAATTTTATTTTATTTTATATTTATTAATTTTTATTGGAGTGTAGTTGCTTTACAATATTGTGTTAGTTTCTACTGTATGGCAAAGCGAATCAGCTATATGTATACATATATCCCCTATTTTTTGGATTTCCTTCCCATTTAGGTCACCAAAGAGCAATGAGCAGTCCCCTGTGCTATACAGTAAGTTCTCGTTAGTTATCTATTTTATACATAGTAGTGTAAACATGTCAATCCCAATCTCCCAATTCATCCCATCCCCCTTCACTCCCTTGGTATCCATAAGTTTGTTCCCTACATCTGTGTCTGTATTTCTGCTTTGCAAGTGAGTTCATCTGTACCATTTTCCTAGATTCCACCTATGAGCTATATTATACGATACATGTTTTTCTCTTTCTGACTTACTTCACTCTGTATGACAGTCTCTAGGCCCATCCACATCTCTGCAAATGGCAGATAAGTGATTTCTTAATCCTCAGTTCCCTCCACCTCTTCTTAGAGCTTGTCTCACTTTACTCTTCCTGCCTCATCCTACACCATACGGCCCCTACCAGAACTCCTCCATTCCATGAGTCAAAATCATATTCAACATCTTCAGGTTTAATGGGTAGTATGAAGTGGACATTTTCCCGTAAGCCTCTCTTAATATATAAAATTCTTTGCGGGATACCACTGAGGGCTGTTATTTACAAGCTGCCAAACTTTGGGTAATAATTGTTCTCATACTTGGCATCAAGTTTAACTGCCTAATGGGGCCAGTGGAAATACCACTGTGTGTCTGGAGAGAGAAACTATTTCAGGGGTTGGGGGAGGGTGTAATTTGGCCCTCCTTGTTAAAGCTCCAATAAATATTCTCCTGCCACTGCTTTTGGACATAGAGAAGCATCCCCGCCACCTCAAACTTTATTAGATTTTTAAAAGATTGCATATTTTACTCTCTGCAGCAGGTCAGATAGCATAAAAACAGGTTGTTAATCGCAGCAGTTCAAGTAACAGAAAGATGTTAATAATCCCCTTACCCTTCATCTCACCCCCACCCCACAGTTTAGCGTGTGTCCTTCTATGCCATGTTTGTACATAGGGGCATGTTTATTTTTTTTTAATGGAAGTATAGTTGATCTACAATA
This sequence comes from Balaenoptera ricei, assembly GCF_028023285.1. Lineage (NCBI taxonomy): Eukaryota > Metazoa > Chordata > Mammalia > Artiodactyla > Balaenopteridae > Balaenoptera > Balaenoptera ricei. The sequence continues at coordinate 6,340,609 of NC_082652.1, read as the reverse complement.
TTGTGTTAGTTTCAGGTGTACAGCAAAGTGATTTGGTTATACATGTATATGTATATATCTGTATTCTTCTTTCGATTCTTTTCCATTATAGTTTATTACAAGATATTGAATATAATTCCCTGTGCTATACAGTAAATCCTTGTGTTTATCTGTTTTATATATGGTAGTGTGCATCTGTTAATCCCATGCTCCCAATTTATCCCTCTCCCCTTCCCCTTTGGTAACCATAAGTTTGTTTACTATGTCTGTGAATCTGTTTCTGTTTTGTAAATAAGTTCATTTGTACTGTTTTTTAGATTCCACATATAAATGATACAATATAGTATTTGTCTTTCTCTGTCTGACGTACTTCACTTAGTATGATCATCTCTAGGTCCATCCATTATTGGTTTTGATTTTTTCTTTTTTTTTATTACATCTTTATTGAATTATAATTGCTTTACAATGTTGTGTTCGTTTCTGCTGCACAACAAGGTGAATCATCTATATGTATACATATATCCCCTCCCTCTTGAGTCTCCCTCCCACCCTCCCCATCCCACCCCTCTAGGTGGTCACAAAGCACCAAGCTGATCTCCCTGTGCTATGCAGCAGCGTCCCACTAGCTATCTATTTTATACATGGTAGTGTATATATGTCAATACTACTCTCTCTCTTCTTCCCAGCCTCCCCTTCCCCCACTGTGTCCTCAGTTCCGTTCTCTATGTCTGCGTCTCTATTCCTGCCCTGCCACTAGGTTCATCAGTACCATTTTTCTAGATTCCATATATATGCGTTAATATACGGATATATGGTATTTGTTTTTCTCTTTCTGACTTAACTTCACTCTGTATGACAGGCTCTACGTCCATCCACCTCACTACAAATGACTTACTTCGCTTAATATGATCATCTCTAGGTCCATCCATTATTGGTTTTGATTTTTAAAAACAAATGAGAGTATACTATTCACATTACAACCTGCTGTTGTTTTTAAAAACTTTAAATTTTGGAATAGTTTTAGATTTGCAGACAAGTTGCGAAGAGTTCCTGCATAGCCCTCACCCAGTTTCTCCTATGGTACATTTGTCAAAACCAAGAAACCAACTCCAATACATTACTATGAACTAGACTCCACCCTCATTCACGTGTCACCCGTTTCCCCCCAATATCCCCATCCAGGGCACCACACTGCATTCAGTCATCATGTCTGCTTAGTCTCCTCCAATCTGAGACAGTTCCTTAGTCCTTCTATGTCTCTCATGACCTTGACACTTTTGAAGAATACTGGCCAATTATTTTGTAGACTGCCCTTCAGTGGGTCTTTGTCTGATTTACTTCTCTTGCTTAGACTCTGCGATAGGTTCGGGGGAGGAAGAACACACAGGCAAATTCTCATCACATCATATCAGCAGTACATGCGATCAGCCTGTTGCTGATGAGGTTAACCTTGATCACATGCTGATTGCTTTTTAACTTGGTATATCAGTTACCTCTTCAGGTCAACACATGACCCTCATGCATTCTTTTCAACAGCTGCATAATATTCCATAGTGTTGATGAAACAGGGTTCATTCAAGTCTTCCAAAGTTCTCATATAAATGTGAAAATAATGTGAAAACTCTCAACTCGATACCTGGATAAGAGTGATTCCCAATAGGTGTGTTGAACTGGGAAGACACCCGATGTTTACTGTGGGTGAGACTTAAAGCTGGGGAGGTCCCAGTGCAGGGGGAAGCGCTAGATAGTAGAGGGAGCCTTCAAGGAGGGGAGGGTGAGTCAGCAGAGGCCAGTGGAACCAAGTGGGGAACCCTCCAAGAAGGACGTAAAGGACTGTAAGAATGATTGGGCCATAGTTATGGCTTTAGCACAGATGAGGAAAGAAAATTATTATAAGTGGTGGGATGCAGAGAGGGTCAGGTGAGGCCACGGTGGACCACGGGGAAGATTTTGGGAGAGACCGGGTGAAAAAGCCCATTTTGATCCAGGCGCAGGAGGTAAGGCAGCGACATCTTCGCTAAAGGGGCAAACAGAAGAAGGAAACTTTGGGAGCCAGGAGGCCTCTGTCTTTTGTCACGTTACCGTGTACCACCTCCGAAGGGATACGCCAACCTGCTGGAACATCCCCTTGGACAATGCACATGCTACTCCCGGTGGGTGGAGGGTAGGTCCTGCAGAAGTGACGGATCCAGATATTTTCCAGAAGTTCTTTGTTTCGTGTGGAGGGCTGGCACTTCCCCTTTCCTTCCACTAGATGAAGGCCATCTACCCTCACCCCTTAGGAAATCTGGAGCCTATATTCCAGTGTAGCTTTGTCATTGAGACGTCAGTGTTTGCATACACACTCGACAGTCACCCAGCTTTTGAAAATCAAAAGTTGAGGGTCACTGCAATTTTCTCTTTCTCAACAAAAGAGGTGCCTTGGATGTCTGTGGCTGGGAATTCCCTCCGCCAGCCCTGTAACTGCTGCCTGATCCCCTTTCTTCTCCACCTGCCCACCACCCCTCCCGTCCCAAGCAGACAGAAACCAGATCCTGCCCCCCTGCACAATGAAATTTCAAATCAGGAACGCACGAGGCTTCGTCTAAAAGGTAACTGATGTCAGAGGAAGCCAATTCAATTTCCTCCTGGAGGACAAAGCCGATTTCAGACCTAATGATGGCATTTTTCTCTAACATACTAATTTCAGAGATGTTTCCCCAGGCGGACCCAGAGTCAGCCAGCCTTTCTGACATGTGGTCGGATCTGTCAGTGGTGCTGCTGCTTCCCTGCAGTGGTCCTGCAGACCGCAGCCATCAGAAATACATCCTGCTTTCTTAAAGGTTATGTTATTCCATTGGGCTACTCCGCACTTAGCAATCTGACTTTATCAAGCAGCCCCGACATTAGCAGTTGCTAGTAGCAGCTTCAGCCGTTCTTAGAGTGCCAGCTCTCACCCCACCTGTTGGAAGGAGAGTGGCTGTGTCCCTTTCAGATGTTTTGATGAGAATGTGATGATTTTATAATCAGGTTAACTGATTCTTTTCTTCTTCTCTTCATTGAGGTGAAATTCACATAACATAAAATTAACCATTTTAAGTGGAATAATTCAGGGGCATTTAGTACATTCGTGATGTTATCTAAGCATCACCTTTATCTAGTTCCAGTACATTTTTGTCACCCCAGGAGAAGACCCCATACCCATTAAATAGTTGCTCTGCATTCCCCCCTCCCCCAGCCCCTGGACACCAACAGTCTGCTTCCTATCTCTTTGAATTTGCCTATTCTAGATGTTTCATATAAAGGCATCATACTGGGACTTCCCTGGTGGTCCAGTGGTTAGGACTCCGTGCTTCCACTGCTGAGGGTCTGGGTTCGATCCCTGGCAGAGGAACTAAGATCCCACAAGCTGCGCGCGTGGCCAAACAAAATAATAATCAAGAAAAGGAATCATACAGTATGTGACATTTTGTGTCTGACTTCTTTCCCTCAGCATGATGTTTTTGAGGTTCATCTACGTGGTAGCATGTGTCAGAATTTCATTCATCTTTATGGCTGAATAATATTCCACTCTATAGATAGACCACAGTTTATCTGTTCATCCATGGATGGACATTTGAGTTGTTTCTACTTTTTGGTTATTTTGAATAAAGCTGCTATGAATCTTTGTACACATATAATTGTTTGAGAAGTGAGTGATTCTTGAGACAGAGGGTCAGCGAGACCACTCTCTCCCCAGGGAAATGTTCCCATACTCCTTTCTTTTCCTGGTGGCTTCACACAGTTTTCTGCATTACTTCCATGCGTGGCCATTTATTGGATTATTAGAGTTTGCTAAATAATAGTAATGCTATTAATCAGCCTCTAGAATAATCTTTGCTCATTGCCACCACCGTCCATGTTAATAAAATACTTCAGTGCTAGGGACTTCCCTGGCAGTCCAGTGGTTAAGACTTCGCCTTCCAACGTAGGGGGTGCGGGTTCGATCCCTGGTTGGGGAGCTAAGATCCCACATGCCTCAGGGCCAAAAAATCAAAACGTACCACAGAAGCAATATTGTAACAAATTCAACAAAGACTTACAAAAAATACTTCAGTGCTAGGAAGATGCTTGGAATGGTTATGGCGGTGTACGTAGCTTATTGTCAGACAGACGGGCTTAGGTTAAACTCCTGGCTCTGCCACTTACTAGCGAGGGAGCCTGAGGTGGACCACTGAACAGCCTCACCAAGGTGCTCATGGGTAACTGAAAAACGAGCATTAAAAATAACACCCACCTCCCCGCATTCTTGGGAAAGAGCAAATGAGGTGAGGAATATAAGATACTGAGGACAGTCCTTGGCACATGGCGAAAGCTCATCACATGGGGGTTACTTTTCTTATTATTTTGTTAACAGTGCCAGGTTCGGTGGTGGGACCTAAGCGTGCTGAGTGCTATTCCGGGCTAGCTGTGAGATTTTGCACAAGTGGTCCTGTGGTCTAGGATTTAGGACTGATTATGGGATGATATGGTGACGTATTTGGAGATTCCATGAGATGTTCTGCGTCTTAAGTGATCAGCTGTCCATTTCTTTGGAGCAGACTTTCCATATCACTGCACGGGAAGGAGATGAGAGAAGCCCAGTACGAGCTCTCTCGCTGTCTGTCCGTATCTTTCTGTGGTGTCCATCTGTCCATCTAGGTCTCTCCTGACTCTCTGGCTCCCTCTTTCAGACCCCCTGCTGAATCAGCCTAAACTTTCCCTGGCTCCACATTGCTTATATGTGACACCAATCTCTTCTAAACACAGGCAGAGTTCAAAATCTGTTACAGAAACACCCAGAAAGTCTGTATGTGGTTACCTCTGAATCGAGCCGAGCCAGGAATTTGGGCCTGTTTTTGTTTTAACTGTATCATTATTGGTGTTTGATCAGATACACACTGGCAAGGCAAAGCTCTGTGTGTCCAGGCAAAAGACTCAAAGAATTGGAAAAAGGTGAATTTCACATGTTTTGCATTTAGAACAGGTAGTTTCCCTAGCCTGCAAAGAAACTGAACATTGAACTCATTGGCATGACAACACTTTGTAAGGTGGGGTAGATGGGAATGTGTCACTAAGGAAGATACTTGAGGCAGAACATATTGGTTTTCAACCCAACAGCCGTGTGCCTCTTCCATGCCCACTGCTCCCCCGCGCAGATGTGGGTAAATCCTGATCCGTTGATGCAAACATGTGGCTCCATCCCTTTTTCCTGTTTCTGGCTTAGACATGGACATGTGACCAGTTCTGGCCAATGAGGTGTGAGAAGTCTCCTGGGGGCTTCTGGGGAAGGATTCTTAGCTCCTATAAAGAGACACAAGGAGGAGATAGCCCCCTTTCCACTTCTGGATGTTGTGTGTGGACGTTTGCCTGGAGCTGTGGCAGCCACCTTCAGACCATGAGGGGTGCCATTGAGGATGACAGTAAGAAAGATAGGAAGAACCTGAGTCCTCGATGCCATCAGTGAGCTGTTGAATTAACCAGCCCTGGAACCACTCTACCTCTGGATGTCTTGTTAGAGGAGATGATCAATGTCTTCATCATTGAAACACTTTGTTTGGGCTTCCCATTGCTTCCAAAGGAGCACATGCCAACTGATTCAGTGACTCCAAATCATGTGGAATAGAAGTAACAGGTGGGACAACTGGTTGACCAGTTGCGTCTAGGTAAAATACCATACCAGTTAACCCATTGTCACCTGCCTCATCAACCTGTGCCTATAGAATGAGAAGTTCCACTGCCTTTTTATAGCCAGGTCACAAGCATGCATCTTCTCCAGCCTCCTTGAAGGAAATGAGCTTCTTCACAAGGACCCCACGGGGAGTTTCAAGAGGAGTTCCCCACAGAAACAGCAGAAAGGAAGAAGTCACTCAGTCTCTTCCTCAAACCTTCTCATCTGAATGCCACCTTCTCTGTTCAATGGGGGCAACATAAATACCTGCAGCATGAGATTGTTCTGGGGAACGAATGAGCTAATAATGATTGTTAAGTGCTGAGAACACTGCCTGGCACATAATAAGCAATCAGTAAGCATGGCTATTGTTATAATTAATTCTTCTTCTCTTTGACAGGCGATGTCTTAAGCAGGGAGGCATTTAGCTTACACGTCACACAGTCAGTCTGTAATGTTTGAGGGATGTCTTCTAACAGGACTAGAGACCTTGACAAAGGAGGGGAAAAGGGTAACGGGACAGAGAGAAGAAAGAGGGAGAAGAGGTGGAGAGAGAGCAGGAGGGGAGGAAGAAAAAAGCAGCCAATGTCAAGGAGAGGGGGCAGGGGGTCCACAGGGACCATCATGCCCTGGCTAGCAAAGAACATTCCCAGGGGGGAGGGGGGCTGCATTCAGATGTGGTCATCACTGATCTTTACTTCCTGATCAATCAGCCCCTCACTGGGTTCTTGCCCTAGAGACAGCCGGATGTCCTCTAATTGGGAGCAGCTGAGACCCAACGTCTTTTGCAACATATATTGTTTCCAGGGCCTCCTTCTTCCTGTGGCTTCTGTTTTTCTTATTAAGTGCTGCTTCTAAATTTGTAGCTGAAAAAAAAAGACGGTGAGGTGGCCAGGGAAAGCATGTGTCCTCCCAGCCCTGTGCTTGCGCCCTGCAAAGGAGAGCAGTAGGTCTCTGCGTCCAGAGATGCTTTCTGGCCATGTAGTTTACAAATGGCCTGGCACAGGGAGCTGGGCCTTTCATCCAAGTGTCCAGATTAATGTTGCCTCTGAGTGTTTGAAGGAGCCATGAGGTCTGACTTACCCACAGCCCTTTCTTTCTGGCTGAACCCCCGTAGGTCTCTCTCTGTCGTTATATTTGGGGAACTTCTCAACAGGAAGAGAGAAGCCCGTTGTCAAAAATTCCGTGAATTGATGTCAGCTCAGCAGCCACGAGGAATATTGGGCCACATGAGGCATGTTCTGGGACCCCAACATCTATCCACCATTTCCTGAGCTGGAAAGTGAAGGGAACAGGAAGGAATTCACGTTCTCTGCCAAAGCTCAGAGGCTGCAATGAGGTAAAACGCACCAGCCACAACGGGGAGACGGCCTAGAGGCTTGGATTTCCTGCTTGTGTCCTGGGAACACATCCCCTGAAAATCTAGAACCCCATGGGCAACCTAGGGTTAATGCTACAAGCCCCAGGTCAAGCATGTGGCTTTGGTGTGCCCTGGGGAGCTTGCAGCTGGTCTGTGAGGGTCATCCAATTCCCAGCAGTGGCTATGTCTCCACCCACATGGAGCTGTCACACTTAAATGTGAATTCTCTGTCCTTTCCAAGCTCAAGATCAAGGGCCTCCCCATCTCCCTCCCCCAACCTGTGGTTGGTCTAAGGTTAACCTCGGTATTGATGATAAGGCATCATTTGAATGACTCTGGGAAAACTGTGAGTCAGTGACATCTAGTTGCCTACCTAAATAGCCATTCTTTCCTTGTTCCTCAGACAGAGAGTCCGGATAATGTGCCCAACCACAAACTGCATTTCTTGGCTTCCCTTGTGGCTCAGTGTGCCCTTGTGACTGAGTTCTGACCAGTGGAAGTGAAAGTGTGGCATGACACTTCCAAAAAATCTTCTTCTTTTTTTTTTTCAAACATCTTTATTGGAGTATAATTGCTTTACAATGGTGTGTTCGTTTCTGCTTTATAACAAAGTGAATCAGCTATACATATACATATATCCCCATATCTCCTCCCTCTTGCATCTCCCTCCCACCCTCCTTATACCACCCCTCTAGGTGGTCACAAAGCACCAAGCTTATCTCCCTGTGCTACGTGGCTGCTTCCCACTAGCTATCTGTTTTACATTTGGTAGTGTATATATGTCCATGCCACTCTCTCACTTGTTCCCAGCTTACCCTTCCCCCTCTCTGTGTCCTCAAATCCATTCTCTATGTCGGCGTCTTTATTCCTGTCCTGCCCCTAGGTTCTTCAGAACCGTTTTTTTTTTTTTTTAGATTCCATATATTTGTGTTAGCATATGGTATTTGTTTTTCTCTTTCTGAGTTACTTCACTCTGTATGACAGACTCTAGGTCCATCCATCTCACTACAAATACCTCAGTTTCGTTTCTTTTTATGGCTGAGTAATATTCCAATGTATATATGTGCCACATCTTCTTTATCCATTCATCTGTCAATGGACACTTAGGTTGCTTCCATGTCCTGGCTATTGTAAATAGTGCTGCAGTGAACATTGTGGTACATGACTCTTTTTGAATTATGGTTTTCTCAGGGTATATGCCCAGTAGTGGGATTGCTGGGTCATATGGTAGTTCTATTTTTAGTTTTTTAAGGAACCTCCATACTGTTCTCCACAGTGGCTATATCAATTTACATTCCCACCAACAGTGCAAGAGGGTTCCCTTTTCTCCACATCCTCTCCAGCATTTATTGTTTGTAGATTTTTTGATGATGGCCATTCTGACCAGTGTGAGGTGATACCTCATTGTAGTTTTGATTTGCATTTCTCTAATGATTAGTGATGTTGAGCATCCTTTCATGTGTTTGTTGGCAATCTGTATATCTTCTTTGAAGAAATGTCTATTTAGATCTTCTGCCCATTTTTGGATTGGGTTGTTTGTTTTTTTGATATTGAGCTGCATGAACTCTGCTTGTAAATTTTGGAGATTAATCCTTTGTCAGTTGCTTCAGTTGCAAATACTTTCTCCCATTCTGAGGGTTGTCTTTTCGTCTTGTTTGTGTTTTCCTTTGCTGTGCAAAAGCTTTTAAGTTTCATTAGGTCTCATTTGTTTATTTTTGTTTTTATTTCCATTTCTCTAGGAGGTGGGTCAAAAAGGATCTTGCTGTGATTTATGTCATAGATTGTTCTGCCTATGTTTTCCTCTAAGAGTTTGAGAGTGTCTGGCCTTACATTTAGTTCTTTAATCCATTTTTTTTTTTTAATTTTATTTATTTATTTATTTATTTATGGCTGTGTTGGGTCTTCGTTTCTGTGCGAGGGCGTTCTCTAGGTGTGGCAAGCGGGGGCCACTCTTCATCGCGGTGCGCGGGCCTCTCACTATCGCGGCCTCTCTTGTTGCGGAGCACAGGCTCCAGACGCGCAGGCTCAGCAATTGTGGCTCACGGGCCCAGTAGCTCCGCGGCACGCGGGATCCTCCCAGACCAGGGCCCAAACCCGTGTCCCCCGCATTGGCAGGCAGACTCACAACCACTGCGCCACCAGGGAAGCCCTTTAATCCATTTTGAGTTTATTTTTGTGTATGGTGTTAGGGAGTGTTCTAATTTCATTCTTTTACATGTACCTGTCCAGTTTTCCCAGCACCACTTATTGAAGAGGCTGTCTTTTCTCCATTGTATATTCTTGCCTCCCTTATCAAAAATAAGGTGACCATATGTACGTGGGTTTATCTCTGGGCTTTCTATCCTGTTCCATTGATCTATATTTCTGTTTTTGTGCCAGTACCATACTGTCTTGATTACTATAGCTTTGTAGTATAGTCTGAAGTCAGGGAGCCTGATTCCTCCAGCTCCGTTTTTCTTTCTCAAGATTGCTTTGGCTATTCGGGGTCTTTTGTGTTTCCATACAAATTGTGAAATTTTTTGTTCTAGTTCTGTGAAAAATGCCATTGGTAGTTTAATAGGGATTGCATTGAATCTGTAGATTGCTTTGTGTGGTATAGTCACTTTCACAATGTTGATTCTTCCAGTACAAGAACTTGGTATATCTCTCCATCTGTTTGTATCATCTTTAATTTCTTTCATCAGTGTCTTACAGTTTTCTGCATACAGGTCTTTTGTCTGCTTAGGTAGGTTTATTCCTAGGTATTTTATTCTTTTTGTTGCAGTGGTAAATGGGAGTGTTTCCTTAATTTCTCTTTCAGATTTTTCATTAGTGTATAGGAATGCAAGAGATTTCTGTGCATTAGTTTTGTATCCTGCTACTTTACCAAATTCATTGATTAGCTCTAGTAGCTTTGTGGTAGCATCTTTAGGATTCTCTATGTATAATATCATGTGATCTGCAATAGTGACAGCTTTACTTCTTCTTTTCCAATTTGGATTCCTTTTATGTATTTTGCTTCTCTGATTGCTGTGGCTAAAAATTCCAAAACTATGTTGAATAATAGTGGTGAGAGTGGACAACCTTGTCTTGTTCCTGATCTTAAAGGAAATGGTTTCAGTTTTTCACCATTGAGAACGATGTTGGCTGTGGGTTTGTCATATATGGCCTTTATTATGTTGAGGTAAGTTCCCTCTATGCCTACTTTCTGGAGGGTTTTTTATCATAAATGGGTGTTGAATTTTGTCGAAAGCTTTTTCTGCATCTCTTGAGATGATCATATGGTTTTTCTCCTTCAGTTTGTTAATATGGTGTATCACATTGATTGATTTGTATATATTGAAGAATCCTTGCATTCCTGGCATAAACCCCACTTGATCGTGGTGTATGATCCTTTTAATGTGCTGTTGGATTCTGTTTGCTAGTATTTTGTTGAGGATTTTTGCATCTATGTTCATCAGTGATATTGGCCTGTAGTTTTCTTTCTCTGTGACATCTTTGTCTGGTTTTGGTATCAGGGTGATGGTGGCCTCGTAGAATGAGTTTGGGAGTGTTCCTCCCTCTGCTATATTTTGGAAGAGTTTGAGAAGGATAGGTGTTAGCTCTTCTCTAAATGTTTGATAGAATTCGCCTGTGAAGCCATCTGGTTCTGGGCTTTTGTTTGTTGGAAGATTTTTAATCACAGTCTCAATTTCAGTGCTTGTGATTGGTCTGTTTATATTTTCTATTTCTTCCTGGTTCAGTCTCAGAAGGTTGTGCATTTCTAAGAATTTGTCCATTTCTTCCAGGTTGTCCATTTTATTGGCATATAGTTGCTTGTAGTAATCTCTCATGATCCTTTGTATTTCTGCAGTATCAGTTTTTATTCCTCCATTTTCATTTCTAATTCTACTGATTTGAGTCTTCTCCCTTTTTTTCTTGATGAGTCTGGCTAATTTTGTTTATCTTCTCAAAGAACCAGCTTTTAGTTTTATTGATCTTTGCTATTGTTTCCTTCATTTCTTTTTCATTTATTTCTGATCTGATCTTTATGATTTCTTTCCTTCTGCTAACTTTGGTTATTTTTTATTCTCCAAGAAGTCTTCTTAAAGAGAGCTGACTCAGCTGGGAGGATAGCCCTTTTTGGTTTTTCGTTCTTCTTATTTCCTGGAAGGTAGTCTTGATGGCTGGAGCTCCAGCAGCCATCTTGGACCATGAGATGACCTTGAGGATGGAAGCTACAGGCTGGGAGAATGAAACAGAAATATAGAAAGAGCCTGAGTCTCTGTTGGCATCATGGAGCCATCATGCCAGCCTTTGGCTGCCTATTAACAGGCTTCTTTTAAGTGACGAAGAAATAAACTTGCATCCTGTTCAGTCCACTGATAGTTTAGATTGTCTGTTATTTGCAGCCAAAAGTATTCCTAATTGATATACCTATCAATTTCCTCTCTCTTATCCAGTTGCCACTGTGCATGGAATTCACCTACCAGAGATGCATCCGTTTGTGTTAAGCTTGCCATTTATGGGCACATCAACTCATATTAAAGTAGAAGCAGGGGGACCGATGAAGTTCATCTTTGAGCCTTCTGAGTTTGGGTCTCTCCTTCCAGGCTTTGGTCTCTTCCCTCTCCCCCAGCTTTGGTTTGCTTTTAGTTTGCTGTCAAGTAATTTTCCCCCGGCTGATAAGTCATTACATCTTATGGGATATTTGGTTTCAATCAATTTGTCATTCCCTACTAAGTCACTCCTATTAGTGACAAACTTGTCATTATAGCTCCAATCTTGAAAAAAAATTCTTCTTTGGTTCAACATCCCTCTACAACGATTGCCTCATTTCTCTGCTCCTCTTTATAGCAAGAATTCCAGAAAGATTCATCTGTACCAGGGCTGTCTAGCTGGATAACTCCAAGAAGCAGCATTCACATCATGGCCTATATTAAGGGCACCTCTGACTTGTGCAGTGCGCAACTTGCAGATCTGCACATCGGAGTTTTGGACTATACTCACTGCTTCCACTGCCTTAACTACCAGGCTCTTTTGAACCTAATCTAATCAGACATTTGCTTCCACTACTCTAGATAAACAGCTCTTGTCAAGGTTCCCAGTGACAACCATCTTACCAAATCCAAAGGTAAATTCTCAGTCCTCACCTTACCTGATTTAGCAGCAAGCAGCGTTTGTCAATCACACCTCCTTCTTAAAACTCTTCCTTTCCCTGGCTTCTGGGACTCCATTCTCTTGGTTTTCTTCCTACTGCACTAGTTATGACTTTTCAGCCTCCTTGTCTTCCCCAAACACGACTGTTTTGTTTATTGCTAAATTCTCAGCACACAGAATAGTGCCTGGCACACGGCAAGCCTTTGATCAACATGGCAGGCATTGAATGAATGAATGCGTAGGGGATTGTATCTAAAGGAGTTAATGTCAAATAGTGGAATTTCAGGCACTGTGAGAGGAGTGCTGATATTTGGGGGGCAGGATAGTTATTTCTGCTAACTTCTAAAACATTATAGAGGTGGGAAGCCACAGGAAGTTACTTTTTTTTCTTTGCATAGAATAATAGGTCAGTTCTTGTGTCTTAGGTGCTGCGTTGAAAACACAGGAGATACATTATTCACAATAGCCTGGCTATGGAAACAACCTAAATGTCCATCAAGGGATGAATGGATAAATATAGAGAAGATGTGGTGTATATACGCAATGGAATATTATTCAGACATGAGAAAAAAGGAAATCCTGTTGTTTGCGACATCATGAATGGACCTTGAGGGCATTACGCTGAGTGAGATAAGTCAGACACAGACACAAATACTGTATGATCTCACTTATATGTGGAATTGAAAAAAGCTGAACTCTATGAGTTTTATGAAACAGAGGGTAGAATGGTGGTTACCAGGGGCTGGGGGGTTGGGGGAATTGGGGAGATGTTGGCCAAAGGGTACAAATTCCCACTTATAAGACAAATAAGTTCTGGGAATCTTACATACAGCATGGTGATTATAGTTAAAAAGATTGTGTCATATACTTGAAGTTGCTAAGACAGTAGATCTTAAAGGTTCTCACCATGAAAAAGAAATGGTGGGAATTCCCTGGTGGTACAGTGGTTAGGACTCTGCATTTTCACTGCCGAGGGCCTGGGTTTGATCCCTGGTCAGGGAACTAAGATCCCACAAGCCGTGTGGGACGGCCAAGAAAAAAAAAAAAAAAAAGAAATGGTAATTATGGGATGGGATGGAGGTGCTGGTTAATGCAAGTGTATCAAATCAACACATTGTACCCTTGCATTACATTGGGCTCACCCAGATAATCTTCTTATCTCAAGATCCTTAACTTAATCACACCTGCAAAGTCCCTTTTGCCACATAAGGTCCATGCACATTGCCATTTACAGGTTTCAGGATTAGGATGTGGACATCTTTGGGGCCATTACATGTCTGCCACACTTCCTGATCCTGAATCTTTACTCCAGTGTCACTTTCTCAGTGGGGCTTGTCCTGACCAGCCAGACCCCCTGCTCTACCTTTTCTTCTAGCAAAGTATGTAATTGACTACTACCTTAAGTATATTGGTATATTGCCTCTTTCCCCCAATAGAATGTCAGCTCCAGAAGGGCAGGGATCTTGGTCATTTTCTTCACTGCTGCCTCTCCAGCACCCGGCATATAGAAAGTGCTCAATAAATATTGGTTAAATAAATGATAGAAAATAAATAACAAGGGTGTGGAGAAAAGGGAAACCTCCTATACTGTTGGTGGGAATGTAAATTGATACAGCCACTGTGGAGAACAGTATGGAGGTTTCTTAAAAAACTAAAAATAGGGCTTCCCTGGTGGTGCAGTGGTTGAGACTCTGCCTGCCAATGCAGGGGACATAGGTTCGAGCCCTGGTCCGGGAAGATCCCACGTGCTGTGGAGCAGCTAAGCCTGTGCGCCACAACTACTGAGCCTGTGCTCTAGAGCCCGCGAACCACAACTACTGAAGCTCGTGTGCCACAACTACTGAAGCCCGTGCACCTAGAGCCCGTGCTCCGCCACAAGAGAAGCCACCACAATGAGAAGCACGCGCACCGCAATGAAGAGTAGTTCCCGCTCGCCACAACTAGAGAAAAGCCTGCGTGCAGCAATGAAGACCCAATGCAGCCAAAAATAAATAAATAAATAAATTCATTAAAAAAAAAAAAGTACAAATAGAACTACCATATGACCCAGCAATCCCACTCCTGGGCATATACCCAGAGAAAACCATAATCCAATAAGACACATGCACCCTAATGTTCATTGCAGCACTCACTATTTACAAGAGCCAGGTCATGGAAGCAACCTAAATGCCCATCAACAGACGAATGGATAAAGAAGATGTGGTACATATATACGATGGAATACTACTCAGCCATAAAAAGGAATGAAATTGTGCCATTTGCAGAGATGTGGATGGACCTAGAGACTGTCATACAGAGTGAAGTAAGTCAGAGAAAAAACAAATATCATGTATTAATGCATATATGTGGAATCTAGAAAAACGGTACAGATGAACCTATTTGCAAAGCAGAAATAGAGACTCAGTCGTAGAGAACAAACATATGGACACCAAGGGGGGAAAGGGGATGGGATGAATTGGGAGATTGGGACTGACATATATACACTACTATGTATAAAATAGGTAAGTAATGAGAACCTACTGTATAGCACAGGGAACTCTACTCAGTGCTCTGTGGTGACCTAAATGGGAGGGAAATCCAAAAAAAGAGGGGATATATGTATACATATAGCTGATTCACTTCACCTGTACAGCAGAAACTAGCACAACGTTGTAAAGCAACTATACCCCAATTAAAAAAAAAAAAAAAAAGAAAAAACAGCCAACCCTCTTTAACCTCAATACGAGCCCCACAAATGGAAATTGCTCATAACCATTAAACTCGGTCACGGGACTGACGCAGTTGACCAGCCCTTTTAGCCCTGTGTTGGGAGACTGAGAACCTCACCCAGGGGGGTCCCAGGCTGCCACTGAGGCACAGAGGGGTCGCAGTAGCGCAGCTGACGGAGGCTCGGAGGAGCTGAACGAGGGCGCTCTTTATTGAAACAGACTATGAGAGTGATTATTTAGTGTTTCCCACGAGCACGCCAGCTCAGTCCCCCGACGGATGATTCCAGAACCCCACAGGCTTGTGCCGCTCTGGGATGCACGCTAGCCTTGGGAGCAGTAGCCTGGGTGGCCCCGCGCAGCTGGCCTGGGGTTCCTGGCTTTCTCTGGTTCTGCTCTTTCTAACCTCCAGCTTGTGGCTTGGGACCTTTTTCCACTTTTCCAACGATAGTACCAGGAAATTCCTTGTACTCCGGTGATGATGTGCTGCTTTCGTTCAGGAGGCAACCGTCCCCACTTCTGCCGTCTCTGGAGCACTTGGCTATCTTTTAAGATGGAATCTGTTTTATTAGTCTTAACCTTGTGCAGTGGTTTCTTCCAGCCCAGCGCTAGACTGTCAGGGAATCCTACAAAGGTTTGGTGGAACTTCTAGGGAAAGTGCCTGCTGCTGATAGAATAATGCAGTGCCTTGGCCAATTGGATTCCCAGAAATGCACCCTCTGACAGTGCTTCCCAGCCACTGAAGAGCGGGCGCTGGGCGCTCAGCCTGCAGCTGAAGCTGGAAAAAGAGAAGAGAAAAAATGGGAGGGAGTAAGGTGGGTTCAGGGGTTCCTTTTCTGCACGGTTCCAGGAAGCTAGGTTTGGGTGTATCTGAATGATGTGGTTCATGTTCAAATCAGGAAAAAACCCAAAAAACAAGCACCCACAGTGGAAAAGCACTAGAAAGAAACAGTGAACTCTTCTAATGAGAAACCCACAAACACCCTGAGAATCCATTTCACCCTCCCCAAGCTCTGGTTCATCATTTTGCTGGCTTTCAAATTCTGGGAGTGGTGAAAACGGTCACAGGATTGGGAGGTAGGATACCCAGGTCCTCACTCAACTCTGCTTCAAAGAGGAACCGTGTGACGTTGAGGAAATCACTTACCCTTTCTGGAATCTCATTTCCCTCATCCGTACAATTAAGGGCAAGTAGTCATTCCAGCTTCTGAGGATATGGGGAAACTCAAATGAGATAATATGCAGTATTATTATATCATCATCACAATTGATGTGATTCCAGTTTCGGAGATGGGGAAATGGGGCTGGCTGGGGAGAGAGCCTCAGAACTTGGTATCCTGGGTCTTCATTCTAACTTCCAGAAGTCTTGCTGCTTTCTTCTTTTAAAGTGTCTCATCTAGGTTAAATTTAATTTAATACATTTAGGCAGTTGTTTAAAATTTGGAAAAGATTCACCAACATAGCAGAACTTTCATACCTAAATCAAATAATATCTACTTTATAAAAGTTTAATTTCTCCAGGAGCACAACCTCTAACTTAGGGAGGTTCATGTCTTTATAAAGATGCAGTCATTACTTACCAATTTGGATATTAAAAAAGAATTCTTAACTAGGGAGATGTTTAAAATAACGATTGCGGGGTGTTAAAATACAGAGCTGGTACGTTTTTTTCAATGGAGGAGGCAACCCTGTGGCTGGGGGAAAGCAATGTTTTACCACTGAGCAATCCAACTGGAATCTGACCCCCCATCGCTCCCCGCATCCCAAATCCATGCCCTTCATCATGTGCCTTTGGAGTCCCTCTTATAAAGGCCGTGTTTATCATTTGGAGCTTTCTGCTCTTGGGTAAGACACTTACCTACTTTGGGATGTCTTCCCATCCATGCAGTGAGGACAATAAAACCAACCCATAGCAGTGTTGTGAAGATTAGAAACAATATACATAAGTGCCCAATATGGTCCCTGTGTGGCAGCCAGCCCCCAGTATAGCCCTGATGATCCTGGCCTCCTGGTGTTCCCCTCTCACCCCGAATTGGGCTGGGCTGTGTAACCAATGCAGAAATGTCGGTGTGTGACTTCCAAAGCTAGTTCACAGAAGACATTGCAGCTTCCGTCTTGTTCTCTCTTGGATCATTTTCTCTGGGAAAACCAGCTGCCATGTCAGGAGGACACACAAGCAGCCCTTTGGGCAGGTCTACATGGGGAGGAGCTGAGGCCTCCTGCCAACAGCCAGCACTATTTTGCCAGTCACATGAATGAGCCAACTCGAAAATGGACCCTCCAGCCCCAGTCAGGCCTTCAGATGACCACAGCCCTGGCCAACATCTTGACTGCAGTCACACGAGAGACCCTGAGCTAAGTCACTCCCAAATTCCTGACCCTCCCAAACTGGGTGAGACAATAAGTATTGATTGTTATTCTAAGTTACTAAGTTATGGGGTAATTTGTTACACAGCAATAGGCACGTGGTATCATAAATTTATGTTTATATAATAAATGAGTGGTAATACTAAGTGTTTACTGAGTTTCCATTATGTGCCTCACATTCAATTTGAGGTTCTAGAAATGAATATACATCATCCCTTCCCTTAAGACGTGTTTAGATCAGCTAGGGAAACATTAATGGGCTACAGGGTGGCCACAGGTACCATAGGTACTGAAACCTGCCCCCTGGAACTATTGTTGAAGGAGAGTCCTCTGAAAATCCCAAATACAGGAACTATAATACCTGAATTGATTTTAATGTTTTTATGCGATGGCAGTGTGTCTGCTTTTCTTACAGAAGAAAATTAAGAACAGAATTTCCTTTTATTAAGCAAATGCTGAAATCCTGCAATCTGACCAGCACAACATCTACCCGCAGTACCTGCTTGGGGGCGATCGGTAGAGCTAATGAGGCTGATTTAAAGGATGCCCCTGAGTTTGAATTATAAATGAGAGATGTGCTTAGGCATGTGTGCGGGTATAACCTCTGTCACCACCAGGTGGCGCCCTGGAGGTCTTGGCTTCCTCTTGGGGCTGTTGCCATCGTGAGTGGCTCTCTGGGTGTGGATTTGGTTGGGTTAGCTTTTTTTTTTTCTTTTTTTTTCTATTTGGCCATGCCGAGCGGCTTGCGGGATCCTAGTTCCCCGACCAGGGATTGAACCTGGGCCCTCGGCAGTGAAATCATGGAGTCCTAACCACTGGACCACCAGGGAAGTCCCATGGGTTCGGTTAGCTTTGGGGGGGGGGGGGAGTCTCCAGACTCAGTTTCCCTGGAGTTGGTTTTGCTGGCTTCTGGAGGTTCTACTTCCAGAGGTTTCAATAATAATAACAACAACACAGTGAGAAGACAGCCCTTTGTAGACCAGACACTAATATACATAACACCTACTATATATTATGTAATATATATAATATAGTACAGTTGACCCTTGAACAAAATGGGTTTGAACTGCATGGATTTCTTTCAATGGTAAATACCGAGGAGCAGTGGATATGAAGGCCAAATATAAGTTACATGCGAATTTTTTTTTTTTTAATTAATTAATTTATTTATTTATGGCTGTGTTGGGTCTTCGTTTCTGTGCGAGGGCTTTCTCCAGTTGCGGCAAGCGGGGGCCACTCTTCATCGCGGTGCGCGGGCCTCTCACTATCGCGGCCTCTCTTGTTGCGGAGCACAAGCTCCAGACGCGCAGGCTCAGTAATTGTGGCTCACGGGCCTAGATGCTCCGCGGCATGTGGGATCTTCCCAGACCAGGGCTCGAACCCGTGTCCCCTGCATTGGCAGGCAGATTCTCAACCACTGCGCCACCAGGGAAGCCCACATGTGAATTTTTGACTGCGTGGAGGATCCGGTGCCCCTAACCTCTGCGTTATTCAATTTATATGATATATAATATTTAGCATAATGTACTATATAATTATATATAGTAGGTATACTATATAAAATTTTATATATGCTGTATAAAGTATGTAATATATAATATGTGCAATATGTAATTTCTGAATCATATGGAATTTTTATTATATTCAGTTTTTTTCACATAATATTATTTTATTAAGGCTTTTTGTGTCCTTAAATATTCTTTGGAAACTTGATTTTAATTGCTATATAATATTCAAGCACATGGATATACCACACCTTATTTATCTACTCTTCTTTTTTTGGGTTTTGAATTATTTCTCCCTTTTTAACATTACTATGTTGCAGTATAAGTCACCTACGTGAACCTTTGCTTACATCTCTGATTATTTCCTGAGACTACATTTCTAGAAGTGGAATTACTGGACCAAAGGGTGAGAACACTTTTAGGGCTTCTGCTGTTATCAGGTTTTTTCTAGTGGAGAGGCCAAATTATAACCCCACCAGTATGAGTACCCATTTTTCTGCATCCTCACTAACACTGGTTTTCTAAAAATTATTATTTAAAAATTTTTTTCTCAGTTTGGTAAGCTTTTTAAAAATGTTGTCTTACTTGTATGTCTTTGTATATCTTTAGTTACACAGGCAAACATTTTTTCATTCACCTATTAAGCATGTGCCTCTACGAAGGTCTTTTGTTCTCTGTTAGGGTGATTACCTGTTTTCTTGTTTGTTTTTAAGAACTTTTTATATATGAAAGCTATTGATCATTGATCCATCAGCAGTGTTGCAAATATTCTTCCTCAGTGTGTTTGCTTTTAAATTTTATTTGTGACACACTCTGATGTTCAGAGGTTTTGCTTTAATGTAGTCAGATCTATCAATCTCAGATTTCTTTCATTGTTTGGTGCTTAAAAAACTGTGTCCCATCCAAAAATCAAATAAGTATTTGCCTCTATTTTTTTCCTGCTTGTTTTGGAGCTCTATTATTATTATTCTTTTGCATTTACTTCTTTCATGCATCTGGATTTTATTTTGGTTTATGATGTTGAGGAGTCAACATTATTTTTTCCCCAAATAACTAACCAATTGTCCCAGCACTAGTGACTAATTCCTTCTATCTGTATTGATTTGCAATGCTACATTTATGGTATATTAAACTTTTATACGAGCTAGATCCTAGTACATATAAAATAAACAGTTTTTGTACTGTTTATTCCTCTGGAGAGATGTTTTTAATATACAGAGTGGTCCATGCCATTTTGCTTCCACGACACTCCCAGCTCACCTCCGTCAAGATGAAATCCAGACTGCCTGGGGCCCTCCCCTCATCCACTAGCCTCCCCTGCTCTGTAGCTCTGTCCTCCCAGGGGGGCCCAGTGACTCCATGATCCACCCACTTCATCAGACCGGGTCCTTTTTCCTCCCGCACCCCTGGACCCCACATCCAACCCCTCCAGTCTCCACTCCACCATCCTTGGTGCGGCCACCGGGCTTCTGCCCTGGAAATGGCAGCATCCCCAACCCCCCTTCTACCTCCCTCCAGTCCGTCCTCCACAGGCAGCCACATCCATCTTTTTATAAACAAGCATCATATGTGTGCTTCCGCCTAAATGCTTTCCTTGAACAGAGCCTGGCAACAGTGAGTCCCCACAGGAGAAAGCACGTGGCCCCAGGCAGTGCCCTGCCCACACCACCATGACCAGTGAACATTCGTGAATGCACGCTGGTGGGACCTGCGTGGCAGGACCTGAGTTTGCTCCAGGGTGCCAGCTGTTCAAACACCCCTGCCCCATGCTCAGGAGTCTTCCCCTCCTGGAAACGCCCCCTCCTCTCTTCCTGAACACACACTCACCCTTCCGGACTCAGCCCTGGCTCTCACCTCTCCAGAGGCTTTCCTGGGGTAACCTGTGTCCGCCCTGTGCCCCTGGGGCCCGTGTGAGCTTTGGTTCACTGCTCTTACACGTTGGTGTAAGCCCCCGAGAGAGAGGCCTGTGTTTTCCCAGCCATAGAGAGGAGTGTCCTGGCATGAACCCCAGCTCCACTATCTATGGCTGTGTGACCCAGGGCAGGTTATTCAACCTCTCTGT